>NC_057920.1:47760474-50442298 GCF_018873765.1 Telopea speciosissima
AGTTAGACATGAAAAATTATCTCCTCTAATTCCCTGCTTATTCCTTGCTTCAACCCGTGCCCCCAATGCCTGTAATAAGGGGAGATGGAATGTAGATGGGCAGAGCGTTGGGGCAAGGGCAGGATGATCATTACGCCCCCTCTTTAAAGGCACTTAGGATCTAGGCAGGACAGAAAATCAGAGGAGACAAAGATCCGAAAGATACCCACTCTAGGTATTTTTTATTTTTTAATTTTTTTGTATAGATAACCACTAGGTATTCTTGAAGCATTAGACTATGTGGTGTCATGTGATTTGACGCAAAGCAGTCATAGCCCACCACCATTTAGACCACGAAGTGCCCTTATTTAGTGCTTTCTTTGCGCATGCATGGCTTATGATAGCTTAGTCATACGTACAAAACCTAATCCATGGGGCCAAACCCTAATTCTAGCAGTACCCAAAAGCTAGCCTTAGCCATTAATTATATATGGGTCCTACCCATTCAATTAATTTTGCTCTTTAGTTCGTGAGAGGGACACCATAAGCTCATGATAAAGTATGTATGGTTAGGGTTTCTCTAAGGTGGGATTAAGTTTTTGCCTCATATACATATGGATTGTATTAGTAGTGGAAGGGTGCTAATGCCATCATTTACTTTCTTTTTATTTATTTATTTTTTTTATATCCCATAATAGAAAAGGAAATTATTATTACTTAGAAAAGGAATGCTTCAGGGTGTAAAGTATTTTCATGATTTTCATATCAAGGAAGTTTGGTTTAACTCAAAGGAGCTTGTAGATATGATCAAGAATCCAATGGCTACGGTGCGATCTTTGTGATTGTTACTTATGTTGGTTAAGCTAACAAAGAGTTGGAGCATCTTCCTGTGATTTCCATTACAGATGGTCATGTTCAGGACTCATGTTCAGGACTTATTTCTTTTTTCAAGCTCATTATGTATCTACTAGGAAAGTAGGAAAATCCATTTTTTTGTTAAAGACAATATTGTACTAATTCTTCTTTCTTTAACTTAATATATATTTTTCTTTTTCATAAAAAAAAAAGACTCTAAAGAACTAGAATACAATTATAGGCCAAAATAATCTGAATAGGCTCAGGTGAGGGAACGTTACTAACCCAAGTACTAAACAAGGTAGACATGTAAAACAAAGTAAGGGTTGGCATTCTTTGTAGTGAAGTGTGGCCCCTACACATGTATGGAGATCAATAAGAGCACACGCATCAGCATCATAAGTGGGTCATTATGCAAATGCCCCATCAATATCTGAGCGTGGATGACATACTCCCCCATAAAAAACTTTTCTCCACAAAGTAAATAACAACTGAGATCAACCATGACTTGCTTTATAGTATGATGTGGATGGTAAGAATATGACTAAAAAGTGTCCCATATATATTCTATTTCTTTCGTGGAAAAGGCTCCTTCGCACCATGCACTACTCTCACTTTTTTCAAGAATATTTTTGTGTTGGGGAACAATCCAACATGCAAGATTCTCTAATAATATGTTTTAATCTCGATCCGATATGGTTGCGCGTTAGGTAGACATGTCATAGCGGGTTGCACTAATTATTTAAATTTCGTGCAGAACTTCATTTTGGGGTATTGATTCGAGCTGGTCAAAACTCCCATAGATTAGCTAGTTGTGATTTGAGCGAAGACAAGGCCTATACCACTAAACCCTAATAAAAGCAATACTACGTGGAAAAAGTGGACCAATGGATATGATTTGCAGGTTGATGGGATAGGTACACCCCAGAAAGAAGTAATACCCCACCTAAGATGGAGTTCTTTATAATTAAATATTAGTCTTGGCTCATGATAATCAAGCTGACTAATTGCGTAATTAATTTGAAACCAAATTGGATCAAATTAGCATCAGTAAGTGGGTTTGGAACCAAATTGGGTCAAATTAGATTATCTTGCTGACCTAGGAGAGCCTTTCTTCCCAATAATAATTTTAATTACTTTTTGTGTTTTTTTTATTCAAAAGAAGTAATATTATAAAAGAAAAAGACAACCTTAGATCAATATACTTCCCCCACCATTGAGCCTAGAAGAAAACTAAGTAGAGCAGGGCAATAATAAATTGACATGCAATACCTTTGCTCAATTGGTGGTTTGGTTTGAATTTGGGATCAAATAGATCCACATAAGGGCTACTTTAGAGCAGTCCAGTGCCATCATATTTTCAAGTTTGTGTTTTGATCATCCAATCAGTCATTATTGATAAATTCTCATTGGATGATTCATTCATAATGTTATACATTCCATGGATTGGTAGGGGTAATTGGAAGAAAAAAATCTGACATGTATGTATGTATAGTTGTATACAATGTAAGGTTGGGCCTTATTGGGTTGGGAAATTTTTTAGCCCAATCCAAATCCAAAATTTGAAACATGGTCTTCATTGGCAAAAAATGATAAAATAATTGATGCGGAAACATTCATGGAGATCAATGAGCATACAGACATAGTTACAAAAGTGTGATCGACGTACCTGAATCCATGGTTGTGGAAGTCAAATCCTTTCTTTACGATCTCCATTGTACACGAACTGTGTTGGTCTGGTCTGCCATCTTCCACAAGACTTTAGATTTTTTGTTTCAGATTATTCACTTAATGGGCCAGTGACAACTATTTATAGTGGTGAGGGTAAGGACCAACCCTACAAAAAAATTAGGGTTTCTTTCCCATTAAGGAAAGAATACTTTAGGTCCACACATAGAAATTGGATTATACCATTAAGGTAGCTCCCATCAACACAACTAAACCGATTTTATTAAAACAAAAGTGAGACTATTCTAGCCCACCTTATGGAAATCTTACAATCTCCCACTTGGATTGCATATGTCATAAGTTTTGATTTTGAAAACTCTTTAAAATGACTCTCCGGTTTAGACAAACTGATTGTGGCCACAAAAGATAGTGTTTAATGAGTACACCTTAAACCTGATGCCTTGGTCCAAATGAAACTACAAACACCCAACAATGCAAATCATCACATTTAAAGAGACATGGGACCTAACATGTCAAAGTGTTCATAACCCCACCACCTTGGGCTGTACAGAATGAGAGTATTGTATGGAAAATGCATGAGACCGTGATCAGTATGCCAATTTAATTAGTCTAGGCTCGAAAATCGAATGAGCCGTGTGATATAAATACTAGAGGTTTCATCAACTGCAAGTGTCACCCAAATGCTTATGGTTCACCCAAGGAAACTCATCGGAACTGGGTCCAAATATCCCAAAACACTAGCACCAGTCCTCAATCCAAATGAGACTTTTACTAGTAACTGGATGTGCGTGTATTGACTGGAACCTTAGATATCGAATGAGGTACATGCACCCCATATGACCTCTATTCATTCTGTAGGAGGCAATTAATCAAGTGTATACACATAGACAACTGGCCATAATAAAAGATGCATGTATATTCTCAAGAACAAAATGTCACAAAAGACAAGAATCTGAAATCAGTTGCAACTGAATACATAAGCAAGACTCCCACTAATAAAATGCAGCAAAAGAACTAACAAGTTCCATATTGGTGACATGTTCCTGAAAAAATTTTGGAGTCCTTAGTGAGAAGATCAACAATCATGCAATCTATAGTAATTTCAATTGCCCTGAGTTGAAATTCCTTAGCCATAGAGTTTAAACTACCAATATTGTCCAAATCCTACTAAGCACATTAATAAAATAAGCAATATCAATCCATATGCATTCTTAAGGTTACATTAAACTACCAACATTAGATGTATAAAAAATATTATTCACCAGAGTTCACTAAGTGTTGGTAAATCTATCCTCTTTTATAGGAGGTATTTTTTAGACAAACCAAGAATGTAACAGGTTTTATTACGACGAATCTTAATGCCTAAAACATAAGAGAGGCTTCATCAAAATCTTCAAATCAAAATGGTTACTACTGTTTTGTCTCATATAAAAAGGTAACTTTATTTCTTGTAACAAGAATATTATTACTATAAAATGCAAGAAAGATTAACTCCCACTGATCTTTAGATAAATGTACTAGTTTACAGTAACTTTTTTGTATTATATTCCTTTCTTTTGACTAAAACCATTGACTTCAAGTCAATTCTGACTTTGAGTAATATAAGAGGTTCTCAAACTAAGACAAAAATAACTGAATAATATACAAGAAATTATTAAGTATTTTATCTCCATTTCATCTGATTTGTATGACATAACTAGTGATTTATAATATTATCATAAATTCCACTCACATTATCATAATGAGTGGATGTAAAAATCATAAAATTCATATAAGTGTTCTTTTAAGTCTATCATGAACAATGAATCTCCTATTTATAGGTATAATGAGTTTCTTAGCACTTTCAGTCAGAGTGACACTTTTCTTAATAGTCATATCTATAATGTATATTATGACTATTAGACATAACCGATTTGACTCCTCTCACTTTTTATAAAGACCCTTATCTTCAATGGAGCCATCAGCCAATGGCTTGGGAGGTTCGTCAACTTAAAAATGGTAAAATCCATTCTCATTATAACCGGAGAAACATTAAGGAATTCGTTCCATTCCCTACATTGGAACCATTCAAGATTTTAATGAAAAATAATTGGAAAACCAAAGCTGGTAAACATAATCACAATTATTTATCAAAACATACAATATGCAAGAACTAAAGGCATGTCAACATTCCAATAATATAATTAAAGCTGATTAATATGAACTTATTAATCAGGTTTATCCCAGTTTATTTTAATAACTGTAGGAAAATAAAAACTGGGGAAAGATCCGGCATCATTGGGGTCACACCTGTGGTGGCAAGATCGCCCAACATGCAATGGACCCTTTCACATGCAAGGCGAGACGCTTGAAACAACATCACTCTAAAGATTCTGTCACCTATGGTGGAAAGAGAAGAACTTCCAAGGCAGCGAAGCCCAAAACATCACCCTCATACAGTCAAGTGAAATCGATCAAACAATGACTCACCTGTGGTGGCAAGAGCACATCGTTCGTTATATGATTTTCTTGACTGCAATCCATCCAAGTAGTCAATGACGATCTCACAATTCATGTAACTAACCCACTAAGTGGAATCATAATCACTTAAATCATGAACCCCATAGACTTAGATTGCTATTGAATGCCTATTATTTTAATAATTTCCATCACAATTGTGTTTATCATAAAGCACACATATAGTCAATATATTCAAAGGAATGTCACTTAAATTGAACTTTTTGTGACATTTTGAATTATCACAGAATGTCATTATCATAAATAGGCTACATGCAATTCCTTGTGACGAAACTGAATGTCACATACTGTATGACATAGATGAGTAAGTAAAAATACATCAGATTGACCAAAGCTTTATGAAAAGGTAAGTGTATTGCATATAAACCAATATGTAATGCATCACCCATAGTAGGATAAAATTTTATGTTCCATGGTGACACCATAAGAATACTTCATATAATATAAAAAACTTGTTTACTTTTAAACTAATCAACTTATTCGAATCTTTCTTAAACTAAAGGACTAAAATCGGTCAAAATAAAAAAAGATCATATAGGCAACGGGTCTTCTGGTCTAAAAATCAAGTCGATAGGCCAAATTATTGGGTCCACCCAATCCAATGGAACACGATGGCAGAAATACTGTTGCACAATAGTAGGACCATTTCTTTTAACTAATAAGTTAATAGGTTCATAATCATTAACAGTTGTAGAGGTTCCAAAGTAATAACTGTAAATGCAGAAAGGAATCCATAATTATTTTTTATAGATATTTTTCAAAACCAGAAAAGATATATAGAACCAATCTACAGAAGCGATTTTTAGAATGAACTCAAACACAATTAATCATAAAGTCATAAATAGAATTCAAAAATTATTTCAATAAATCAAACTAAAACTGTATGATTTCTGATTCACTTCCATGAACAATTTATAGTTTATCCATTTATAAGACTTCACAAGTAGGTTTCATTAAAACTAGAAAAATTTACAAAACACCCTCTAAAAATGGGCCGATACTCAGATCACCCTCTCATATTTGAAAATATTCAGATCACCCCTTGCATTAGAGCCCTATACTCAAATTAGACCCTACCGTTAGTTAACTGATGAAGTCAGCTAGTTAAATTTTTTGAAAACCCTAAACTACCCTTGAGAAGAGTTTAATTACTATTTTACCCTTAGACCTAAAAACCCACCCTTGACTAGTGTAGAGTTACTTTTTTACCCTTGGATCTAAAAACCTCAAAATAATCCTCTTCCTCACATGACCTGCAACTACCTCCTCTACATTAGAATTTTACAATACTACCCTTCCTTCATCTTCAACTTAAAATACCCCACCCCATTCCTACAACTCTGCTGGTAGCACGACCATCGCCATCGCCATCGGCGTCGGCGCACTTCGTGGGGAAATGGTGAAGATTCAACGAAACTTGCAACTCAAATCGGTGAAGATATTTTCACAGATTTGAGTTTCATTGAGTGGCGCTCTGCTCCGGCTCTCGCAGGTAGAGGAGAACAAGACCCCAATAGGACAGTTGGGTGAAGCTCTGATCACCAGACTTGATTCTTTGCTTCTTCTCCTTCTCAACAGCTTCTCTGCAAATTCTCATTTAAAAAAAAAAAAAACCTCTCTGCAGATAGATGTCTTCGTATACTTATACACCTTCTCTATGGATAAATGGAACATGAGTTCCTCCAACTGATTTTGATTCTTCTGGATTTGGATGGCTCAATAATGGGAACCAACCACCTGAAGATGAATTTTCCATAGCTTTTAAATGGTTCATTGTAGCCGGAGTAGGTAAGCTATTTGATCAAGTAAGCCCACTCCAACTTTGTCCAATCAGACAGTGGGAAAATACCGATGAGGGCGATGGAGCAAATGCCACAGATGATGAATGCCAGTGGAATAACCCTCTTTGCTCTCACACTACTCTTACTCTCATGGATAGGTGATGCTTGTTCTTTAACCTTCACTGTAACCTCTACTTTCCATGACTGGAACCCACAAAACCCAAACCCCTGTAAGCTTGCTTTGTTCATGGTTTCATCACCCAAATCAACATCAAGTTCATCGAGCTTGCCCTCCCTATCCCTTTCGATCTCTCTTTGCTTTCATTTAAACCCTCATCATATCCAACACCAATCTCACCGAAACAATTTCAGTCATTTACATATATGAAATTAGGGTTTCCATAGTTCCCTTCGCCACTAAGGTTGCTCATGCCTAGTCCAAGGTGGAGAGATCTACGAGGTTCAGTATGTCACAAAACAGAGAAGTGAAGCTCTCTTTGCTTGCTGGATCTCAAGTCAGGGTTTTTTATTCTTTTTGCCAATACAAAATCTGCAACTTTAGGGCATAGTTTTGAATCAAGAAGAACATTACTTGCCTTTAGAAACCTCTCCACAGTGGCTGCTCCTACTTGTGAATTCAGAATTACATCGAAAGCTTCATTGGTGTTGGTTACCTTTGAGACTAATTTGGAGGTGGATGGTGAAGAAATTGAGTCTCTTTGACCCATTTCTAGGCAAGCGTATGCTGGTCCTCCTCCATAATTACAGGCCCTGTTCAAGCAATTCATGATGGCATTTACTATCGCAGCAATCGCTAAAGTATTCACAATTACAGAAGTTGCAATTTTTTTTTCGGAGAATTAGATTATGAAGATTTGTAAACATCAACGGTAGATGTGTCGGCATCACCGGAGGGAGGTGGGTGATTAAATGGCGGGTTTTGGTTATGATGTTGTACTTTGCATATCTCTGGTTCAGTCTCTTGTAACGGAGATGATTCACAGCAGCCAGTGACTATTGTCTCTATCCCTTTGCACCCTCACCACACTCTTGAACAGTTTAATTGCGGTGGCGGTGGCAACAGGAAGAAGGAGAAGAAGAGTAGCAGAAGCAGAGGAAAGGGTGGAGAGAGAGGGGGAGGGCATAGTGATGATCACGCAGGGAAGAGGATGGTGTGGGATGAGGCTGCACTGACCATCTCATTTGCCTCGCCGTTGAGTCACCATCGAAGCAACTGCCACCCGCTGTCTCTTGGTTTTTTTTTTTTTCCTTCTCTCCGGTGAACTTATGCTTGAGATTGAGTTGCAGGTGTGAGGAAGAGGATGCATTAGGTTGAAGATGAAGGAAAGGGTAGTATTGTAAATTTAATTTCAATGATTTAGTACCAGGGTAAAATAGTCCTTTTACACCAATAACTAACAACAGACTAACACCGTTAGTGTAGAGGGGGTGATCTGAGTATTTTCAAATATGAAGAGGGTGATCTGAGTATCGGCCCATTTTTAGGGGGTGTTTCGTAAATTTTCCTTAAAGCTATGATGGAAGTATTTAATCCACAACTTTATAAGTCCAAGCTTACAACTCTAGTGACCCAAAACCTCAATTATATGTGGATATCATCATGTCCATTTTGTACAGAAGGCTCAAAATATTAATATTTTTACGTATTTATAAGATTGCCCAAAATAACTTTATGAGATATAAAATGATGGAATTTGTTGCGACATTATCCCCTCAATGACAAACTTGTAAATACTAGACATTGTTTGATTGTGTTCTCCTAAATGTCACAAGTAACTAAATGCATACATCACTGATTTAAATATAATACCTCATCACAATACAAAATGTCAAGAGTTTCTTAATATATTATAATTTATATGTGATTATATTTACTACCTAGTGACATGGTTAAATGTCACAACCTTAATGGTATTGAATCCACAATAAGAATAATCCAAAATATGATGTTGCATATCATACATGTATGTGACATAGCATAAGGAAAACAAAGTGTAATAATCATATTAAATGATTAAACAATTAAACAACCAATATGCAACCAAAAAATTACTTTATGTACCCAAATAACACCTTAAAAGACCAAAGGGATACTTAATGTAGCCAAACAAACCCTTATGTGGGAGTTTAATTTATTGCCCCTTAAATTGAGAGTATACTTTAATATGTTCTTGTTACAATACGGAACATTAAATTACCCTTTTGTTTAACTTAAATTTTATACTCCCATTGGTTCGAGGTACTCTTTAAATTCAGAATCAAAACAGTTCAAAATTGGCTTTAAATAGACTTAAATTAATTCTGAAATTAATTTTTCTGAAACTGTTTCTAAAATAAAAATAATTCTCTTAATAGGAATTGTTTCTCTGAAATAGAAATGCTTTTCTGAAACATAAATAGTTTTTTAAAGAAAAAATAGTTCTCTAAAACATTTCCATGAATTATATCAGCTAGAAATTACTTCTGTAATTAGAATGAACCAAATCAATTTCTATGAATAATTCGTAGCCAGAATTGAACCATATCGGACAAACTGAACCAAAATCTAAAACAAAGTTCATAACTAAATTACATCATCACACTAGATCAATATCTAAAACAAAGTTCATAACTAAATTACATCGTCCCACTGGTCGAACCATATAATTGGCTCAAAGTACATTATTCCATCCTCCCACCGGTTCGACTAGTCAATATGACAATGTGCTAAACATAACAGAAAACAATAATAAGCTATTAATAAATAATAATAATAATAATAATAATAATCATAATAATAAAAATATAGGCTTAGATCCATATTACACATTTTCAATATAATGGACTTTATAATAATAAGTCACCGAAACACTGAATGGGTTCATTTATTTCCATTAAAAGCCCTCTTTAAATATGTAACAAATACCACAGAAAATTCTAAGTGTTACTATGCATAAAAGTTCCCTATCGTGTCAATTTGAGACATAACGAGGTACAAATCAAACACTTAAAGTGTTCCTATTGTTACAAACTGGAACATCACAATATAATATGGAATATGAAAACACAGAAATATTCTAAGCATGAGCATTCATAGTGTTCCTATTGTGACACAAATTTGTTGGATTTATGTGTCTGTCAAACCCGGTTCGATCCGCTTCAATCCGATTTTACTTATTGAACCTTTATACATTTTGGTTTAATATTATCAAATGCGATATAAACTTTTGAGCATTATGTGTCAGTAAGTATTACTTAAAATGGTGGTCACGACTAGGGCTTGGTCTGGGCACCCTTATCATATGATTATCGCATTGGGTATGCCTAGACATGTGATGTCAGGGTACGAATGCGAGTACTCACATGTTCGATATGTGTATTGGCAAAAAATCTACTTTGTCGATTCCCTCATGTGTTACTGCCAGATGTAGGATGGGATAGACATGAGTCACCGTGACCCTGTACCTGAGAGGACCCTGTCACTACAAAGTGTGACCGCATTCTTTGGTTCATCAATGATTGAGACTCAAGTGAGTCAAAGCCGATGTTCTGGGAATACGCAAATAACTTGTGAGTGAAGGAGTTACTCAACATGGTCACCACTGCCCGATTGGAGAACACCGAGATTGAGGTTGTCTGTGTATGGTTGGATCGGAATCTAGATCCAGTGCCTTTTTGAAAATGATTTTTGCAAAACCTATTTTACATAAAATAATAGATTATATATAGGTATTTAATTAAAATATTTTATCGAGTTTTGCGAGACCCAATTAGTTACACAGACACTCTTGTATGGACATGTACTATGGAATGGGTTTGGTAGTACTAGTGTACATGCCCTGGATTCCATAATGATGATGTTGATTAGTGGGGGATTGTACATGATAATTTATTATCATGTAGGGAATTATTTGAAATTTGCTAAAATAATTGGTTATTTATTTAATTAATGGATATAGTGCTAATTGTAATTATCTATAAATTAAAATAATTAATTAATTATATCATTCCCTATTAGATTCTGCTTCTTCACCAATTAGAAGCACTTTGAGTTTAAATAGAATAACTAACATGGAGAGGGAGAGTGTGAGACTCTCACTAGGATTGATCCAAGTATGGTTTTAGAAACCCTATAATATAATCACACCAAGGGGAGGGGCCAGCCCACGGTTTTGGCGGCCTTGGACGAATTTGGCTGCCTCCCCCCCTTGGACGAATTTGATTCTCCCCCTCTCTCTCTTGTGATCTCTTCTTTTTCTTTCTTCTTGTTCTCTATTGTTTGAGAGTTAGGGTTTTGGAAACCCAGATCTATGCTTGAAGAACTGAAGAGGATCTAGGATTGGCTTGAAGAACCTTGGTTGCACCATTGAAGGTTCAGATCTGTTTACTTCGAGTGCTCATTGGAGGAAGAACCATTGTCTATTGGAGGAGCAACACTTGAGGCTCATCAGGTTAGCAAATTTATGTTAATTCCTGTTGTTTTAATTTTATGATTATTCATAGGATATGAAAGTAACCCAAATCAATTGTTTTCCGCTGCGCATTCGGATTTGGATGGGTCCCTCTTTGCATGGGATGGAATAGAGATGTGTTTTCTCTATGACATGGATCCCATTAATTTTATGGGACGTCAAAGAGATGGACTGGGCATTGGTTTGTCATACCAAACCCTAATAGGGTTCTAGTAGGGCACCATGGGCGACTATGAAAAACCCTAAAAATTGAAAATAGGATGCCCAAGCCAGTTAGGGGTGCCTTAAGGCAACCCTAGGATTTCCTAGGGACAACCCTTGAGATCCCAAGAGTTGAGAACTCAAAACATATATTTTTATTGGTTTCCCAAGGTGAACTACCATGAACCCATGGACCATAGCATCGTCTACAGTGTGGTATCAGAGCCACCTTTCTCACTCATGGATATCATATAATTAAAGTTTTAATGTAATTATCATGTATGAGATACAAGTTGTTAGATTCTTTATTGAATTTATCGAAAATGCACATGGGTGGTTATATGGTTATTGTAACAACATTCCCATGTGCACATGGGTAGTTACAAGGTTATTAGATTCTAGCAACTTGCCCATGTGATTGGTTATATTGACTATAGATTTGATTGATTTTGTTTTTTTCAATTATTGAAAAATTGTATCTATGAAAGGGAAGGGAAATTTGTATTTATTTAAATTTTTTTTTTATTTTTTATGATGGATGTGGGGATGGAACGCATGCTACCAACCATCCCCACGCCAATGCCCCCTGCCCATGCCATCTACCCGCGGCCAGCATGGCACGTGGACAGCAGCCAGCGCACAAGCTGTGCGCGGGTGGCCTATACGCAGGCTACTGCCTACGGCCTATGCGCCTGGCGCGCATGCCAGCAGCTTGCAGCAAGCCAAATAGGTGGCCACATAGCCTACTGCAATCCCTGCCTATTACTGAGTGGAAATGGGAACATGTCACTATGGACTTCGTCACCGGGCTACCTCGTACGCCTAGGGGTGTCGATGCCATATAGGTGGTCGTGGACAGATTGACAAAGGCAGCCCACTTCATTCCTATGAAGGTCACATACTCGATGAATAGGTTGGCTTGCTTGTACATCGACAATGTGGTTCGCTTAGATGGCGTACCAGTCAGCATCATTTCTGATCGGGATCCCAACTTTACTTCAAAATTTTGGGGTGGCTTTCAGAAAGCCATGGGGACCTTGTTGAACTTCAACACCGCATTCCATCCTCAGACGGACGGACAGTCGGAGAGAACCATACAGACATTAGAAGACATGCTCCATGCCTATGCCATAGACATGTAGGACAGTTGGGATAAGCACCTCTCGCTCATCGAGTTTACAGTAGGCTGATAAACAGCGACCACATGGCCTACTGCAATCCCTGCCTATTATTGAGTGGAAATGGGAACATGTCAGTATGGACTTCATCACCGAGCTACCTCATACACCTAGGGGTGTCGATGCCATATAGGTGGTCGTGGACAGATTGATAAAGACAACCCACTTCATTCCTATAAAGGTCACATACTCGATGAATAGGTTGGCTTGCTTGTACATCGATAATGTGGTTCGCTTACACGGCGTACCAGTCAGCATCATTTCTGATCGGGATCCTAGCTTTATTTCAAAATTTTGGGGTGGCTTTCAGAAAGCCATGGGGACCCTATTGAACTTCAACATCGCATTCCATCCTCAGACGGACGGACAGTCAAAGAGAACCATATAGACATTAGAAGACATGCTTTGCGCCTATACCATAGACATGTAGGGCAGTTGGGATGAGCACCTCTTGCTCATCGAGTTTGCATATAACAATATCTATCATGCTACTATTGGCATGGCACCGTTCGAAGCCCAGTACGAAAAGAAATGTCGGACACTGTTGTATTGAGATGAAGTTGGAGAGCGTTGGCTTTTGGGACCCGAATTGATCCAGGCAACTTGCAAGAAGGTTAATTTAATTCGGGAGCAAATCAAGGCTGCTCAGTCCAGACAGAAGGGTTACGCAGACCAACGGCCCAAGGACTTGGAATTCACTGTTGGAGACAAAGTGTTTATCAAGGTATCCCCTACCATGGGAGTAATGTGGTTTAGCAAGAAAGGGAAGCTGAGTCCAAGGTTTATTGGCCCGTATGAGATTCTTGCAAAGATTGGGCCAGTGGCGTACCGATTAGCTCTTCCTCCTTCCTTGGTGGGTATACACGATGTGTTCCATGTCTCCATGTTGTGGAAGTATATTCATGATCCAGACCACGTTCTATCACAGGAACCACCGAGGTTAGCATCCGATATGACCTACCCGGAGCAACCTGAAAGGATACTGGACTATAAGGTGCTTTACCTCCGTAAGGGAGGCATCGTGGGAACCTAAAGTGGAAATGCGGGCAAAATATCTCTCTTTCCTCGATTTACAAGGTACGTCAATTTCGAGGATAAAATTTCTTATAAGGTGTGGGGAATGTTACAACTGCACCCAAAACCCTAATATAATATTGTACTATTATGCCATGTAGTCGAAGCAGCAGCATACGTCGAGGAATTATTTACAATGGCCATCAAGCCAACTCATTAGATCATCGACCGCAGCATCGGACTCCAGGTTGAAGAAAGGTTCCTTAACCTAGATGGGGGAGGTTCGTGGATGGCAATTTCCTTGATTGCCCTCCTAGCACTTGTCCCAAGAGCGAAGAGGATCGCAAGGAGAACCCGGTGACCATGTGCATCAACAAGTGGTGCCTCTGTGCCATGTGCATCGAAAAGAGACTACTGTTTGGGATCTGGGAACTGAGCTTGGATGAAAGGTGAGCAATACCTTGAACATAGCCCCCCAACACTCACTGGGTTAGACCCTCCTCGAAGCTCTTGATGTGTGGGTCAAAGCCACGACAATTCATGGCTCATCCAGCCTTGACAGTAGGAATGAAACCATGGACGGAACCACTGCTGGTGATTCCGTTCGATCGTCCGTTCAAGCTATCAAGGGTATTATGGTAACTTGGTGCATAGGACCCACAGCCCTGCGCTCCGGACATAGGGTCCTTGTCCCCAAGTGTTGTAGGCCCCACCCTTGGTCTTCACCTACCTATTGGGCCACATAGGTGGGCCCGCATGGCTCAACTTAAGTAGAAATGGGCATCTTGACTTAGGTGTAAACTAAACAGGGCCTTAGGGCCACTTGGCTTAGTAATAAGAGCCAGCCTTTATGGCTCATTCATTCCACACCAACCAAAAGCGTAGGAGCTTGGGTTGGAGCATTAAAGAAACCTTGAGAAGAAGAAGAAAGGGCAAGATCAAGGATTGATTGGTGGTGGGTGCCCTAATCCCTACAATGATTGAGGTAAGCCCTCATTCCACCCTCCTCTCTCTCTTTCCCTTTCAATCTATTTTTGGGTTTTGAGAACCTCCTTGGGCATGGGTTTCACTTAGGGTTCCACTTTGGAACCCAAGGTTATGAACTAATGATCTATGGTACTCTATAATTGGGTTCCACACCCATCTAAGCCTAAGGGAACCCTATGTATCAACCTTATTCTGACCAATGGTTGTCAAACCCTAAATGGGGTCAAATGGAAGCCATGTATAGTGAACCCTAGGATCTGAGATGGCTAGCTTCATGGTGACCCAATGAGGGCTTAGGACACCCCCTCTCAGCCTTTGGAACTAATGGATCCTAAGGAAAAAGGTTGGGAGAAGAAAACTCCCAGAATGCCTGTTTTCCCTTAGGTGGAACTACGAACGGAACCAGGTATCGGGTCTCCGCCAGTAGTTTTGTCCCATTTAAAATGAACATCATTTGGGTGGAACAACAGAGGGACCCACCCTAGTTTCTTCTGTCTGATGTTCCAAACCCTTCGGGAATGTCTTAGGGCACTGGCGGAACCACGGACGGAATCATGACTGAGATTCCGCCCGATGTTCCATCCCATGTATTTCAACCCAGGGCCTGGACGGAACCAATGGTGTTGCCTCCATCCCTACTGTCTTTTATATTGAGTTACACTAACTCTTGGGGATCCTCATGGGACCCACCTACCCCTTCTAATTACTTCATGCATCCCCAGGCAATCAAAGTAGCACGGGAGAGCATACACTGGTGCAACCCTTAACAACAACACCAAGCGATACAACAATGACAAGTGAGTAGGTTTGGGTCTTGTTGGGTTTGCCTATATGCATCTATTCATATATATATATATATATATATAAACGTATTACTAATCTCGTCATCATAACCATGCTTGCATTATTGCATATATTGTTATTGGATTCTTATGATATAGATTATGATGTGGACTCCATTGGGTTTCGGTGCCAGGAAGTGCCAGTACCGAGATCCCGAATTATCTGAAGTGATGACATGCATGAAATTTTGCCTTTATACACCGTGTTATGCTGGTACTCGGGTGTTAGATGGAATGGGACGTTGATACACCCTGATTACCTCTTGACACGATAGAACTCATGTAGTATGACTGTGGTTAGGATCAGTCCCATATGCTATGACCCTTACCAACAGGGGTTTAGGTTTTGGATAACCAGAGCATCGGATTCTGTGGAGAGGTAGAGAGGCTAGTCATGGTAGCAATGGTTATCGGGGTCTGCCTCTGGGTGGTGATGACTACGGCTGGCGCGGGCTCCATTGTGGTAATTGAGGTTGCATTGTGACATCAAACAGAAGGGATCACAGTATATTCCTGAATTGCCATAGTAGCATGTACCCTTGACCTAGCATTGTGTGTTAGGTGGAAAATGAATTAATAATATCATTCATCATGGACTATTTGTGCCTTGTGTGTAAGTGCATACCCATCGCCTCACTGGCTCGGTGGAGCTAACCCCTATGTACACAATCTTTTTAGATGATTTTACAGGTATTGGATGTCTTGCAGGTCTCGAGGTTGAGCCCTAAGGATCTGATGTTGTTGGATCCGAGGATTTGGAGTATGAGGTCGAGGAGCACGGAGACGGATGTCCGTGTGATGATTACTCTTATAGAGCACAGTGACTGCTTGGGACTTAGTCCCCTCTTTTGATTCTTTTGGGGCTTGTAAGCCTTTGTATAAACATTTTCATGTTATACTATTATTTTGTACAGTTATGTCATAGTCAGTCTAAACACTGTGTTATTATACTGTATCACATAGAGTTTGAACATGATGTAACTATTGATCTTAACGCTTCTGTACTGATGCTTACTCTTGGAAATCTAATTATTTTACCTTTTGCTGCACTCTGATATGGATGTGACATTTATGTTAGTTAAAGACTGTGGATTGGGACACTGTATCTATGATCCTAGTAGTGTTTGGGCTGACGTGTGTCATCTAAGTCACCCCTTTTATTACTATTATATTCCTTATAGGAATGGGGGCATGACAATATATGAACTGCTTCTAGATTCTGGAGCTTTAGTGGATGTTGTCAGTCATCCGAGTCACATGCCCAATCCTCTTAGGGGTGATATGGGGTGTGACATGGTTCTCCTAGGGGATGTGTTCCAAGAATTGTGCTATTTGTTTCTCTTGGAGGGCCTGGTTGGTGAGCAATGTCATTTGGTTAGAAGGAAGGTCCTAAACACCCTGGGCTGCGTTAACTCTTTCAGCTGCCTTAGCTTCTGCCAAAAGTTGAGACTCAAGCAACTCACTGAAGTGAAAGGAAGGTTGGGTTTTCCAAACATGATCATGGAAAGTCCTGAATGCCACTAGATAAGCGTCCTTTACTCCCTTCATCATGTCATTAAAATACTCTCTAGAATGTTTGTACTTCACCACAACATCTTTCATTGTCTTCTGAGCAACAACCTTCTGGTGGCGCATCTACTCTTGGACCTGCTCAGCCCTTTGGAGAGCTTTCTTGATAGACTCCTTAAGGGACCTCACCATGAACTGCTCTTCCTTAAGGGCATTCTCGGCCTTGACCTGTGCATCCTCGGATGAAGCCTTTGCTAGTTCAGCCTTGCATATTTCTTTTTTGACCTCCTCAACAGAGAGCTCAACTTCTAGCTACGCTGAGGAGAGCACTTCCTTCTCCTGAATCAAAGTTTTGACGTGTTCCTCCATGACCATATCCTTCTTCTCCTGTTCGCTCAACTTAGCTCCTCGCACGGTGCTCAGATCGGCATAATAGTGCATCCAAGCAAGGATCTCCTTGGTATACGGTGCCGACTACAAACAAAAAGAAAATTAATGATTGATTGAAGGCAAGCAAGAAGTAAATGAATCCTTAAACAAGAAAGTATTCACCATCACTGCACCAGTGTAGGCCATATAGTCCAACACCGCTTTACTAAGGGCAAAAGCATAGGCTTGATCAGCTTGTGGGACCCTCCACCACAAAGTCCCCAGTAGTATCTTACTGGTAGGGGTAGGAAAACCACCAATGACTAGGATGCTGGTGAGAGGAAACCCTTAATGGTTGTGGGTAGAGTTATCCCGTGTAGGAGGAATCACCCCATAGCAACTCTCATCCCGACCATGGGGTATGCTCTTCATTTTCTTGCTTGGGTTTATCTCCTTTTCAAAGCTTTAGACCTTTGCCTCACTGATTTGCCTGCCTAGGGTATCCTTCCTCTTCTTTAGCTAATTGGTGGGAGGCTTATTAAAGGCCTTTAGGATGTCTGCATGGTTGAATTGCACTACAACGGCAAAAATGTATATGGTTAGAAAGTTGTAGGCCAAAATTAAACAACTCCAATAGTTATAGAGGCTCACCAGAGGCCAGTTCGGATTGCACCTAGGAGGACATGTCCTCCAACTCCAATGACAACACCTGATCAGTATCCTCTTCAATGATCTTGAGGGACTCTTTGTCCTCATCATCGAATTCAGGAAGTCGATTACAAGAGGTGGGACTTGAATGGTTCCACTCAGTGTTAAACGAGAAGGGCTGCTCATCTTTCGCTCAGAGATATTTACCTTTCAATTTGTTGATGGAGGAGGGCGTCGTATCCAGAATGGTAAGGTTAGTTGACCTATGGCAGAAGTAGTACCACTTACGGTGCACTCCATGTCCGATAAACAGAAAACAGTGAATGAACATTACCATAGAGGGTCGGCGGTTCAACCTAAGACATCAAAGGATGAAACGGTGTACACACATCTCCAGGCATTGGGCACAAGTTGTGCATTAATAATTTGATAATAGCAGAGGTAACCATAGATGAAGTCACCAATAGGCAATTGAAACCTAGCCTTAAAGGCATCCTCGTATACACAAATCTCCTCATTTTGGGCATCACAAGTCCTTTCATTGTCTCTAGGAACCCTAAGGTAGATGGACTCAGGTATCTTGTACCTCTTTCTAAAGAAATGTAGAGAGTGTTTGTCTAAACAAGAGGGCACTTCTGTAACCCCCTTTCCCCGAGGTAGAGTCTACCCTTGCCTGACGACAGCCTTTGGAGGTTCTCTTTGGGGTGTTTTCAAGAAGACTCGAACTAGAAGAACAACTGTGAGAAGACATAATGCGAAAAGGAAGGAGAAAAACTTACTAGTGAATTGAGGGAAGATAAATTCCAGATGCAAAAACTCCAACGAAAAGGAAACGGAAGCGATAGAGACTAAGAAGTCTGCAAGAACACCTCGCAAGAACTTGAAAGTTAGAGTTGCAGAGAAACGGTTGTACGTTTGAGGAAGAAAGTAAAAGGATATAAAAAGGTTGATTGTGTTCCAAAGCTGGGGAATATTAACAAACGCGAAAAGTCTCAATAGTATAGTTTGAATGCAAGAAACGGCTCAGATCTGAATGCCTCTTCAGTACCACGGAATGACCCACGTGTTGACATCTTTAATTTAACTCAATCTTTTTTTTTTTGGTAAATAATTTAACTAAATCCAATACATTATGAAGCTCAAGAATGCTCCTTGGGAAGCTTTTTGGCATCTCCATCAGATTCAAAATCTTTCTTCAAGATTCCATGAGGTGGCCTTTAAATTTGTATACAGAGAAACTAATAGGCCTACTGACCACTTGTCTGGGAGTCAGTCCTCTATTGGTGAGACTTTTGTTCTCCTAACTTGTATCCCTCAGGAGCTTCTGCTGCTCTTAGGTAGTGATGCTTCAGGGTCTTTGTGTTTGCGTCTATGATTCCTTGTATTTTCTCTTTCATATATTAATATATTTATGGGAAGTAGTTTTCTGTCCGGGAGTGTGGCCTACGCCAGCACTCCCATGTGTCTATCTCTCTCCTCAAAACAAAGGGACAGAGGTGTCTTTTCAAATGGAGAGGAGTGAGATAGACTCATGGGAGTGCTGGCATAGGCCACACTCCCGGACAGAGAACTTTCTCCTTATATTTATTATGGAAAAAAGTTCTCTGTCTAGGAGTGAGACCTACACCAGCACTCCCATGAGTCTATTTCTCTCCTCTCCATGTGAAAAGATATTTATACCCCCTTATTTTAAAGAGGAGAAAGATAGACACATGAGAATCCTGGCGTAGACCACACTCCCATACAAAAAACTGCTTTCCATTTATTATACCTTTCATTCTCAAAACCCAAAAAATCAAACAAGGAGAAGATACATTTGGATTTTTGCCTTTTAACGTCCCATCATTGGGCACGGGTTCCCAAAGGGCACTCATGCTTTTTGAAATTCGAGGCACAAGTGACTAGCGAATAATGAAACATCAAACTCCTTGAGCGGTACTTCAGATTAGCAAATCACTTTTGGCAACACACTGATAGCTGAACATCAGCTTCTATTATCACGACGATGAGCAGAAACCCACTGCGCTGTGCGGTTACAGTTGTGCTCGGATACTCCCCACGATTGATGTTTCGCTCGGGCATATATAGATAGTCCTCCCTCAGCCCAGTTCTAGCCTAAGGGAATGGGGCACAAATGATGTGTACAATTATGTCCAACCAATGGACAAATGACACATGGCATTCACATAAAGACACAAACACTCAACCCATGTGATCAATGAAGACTCCCCACAAACGAAAAATAAATCAACAGAACAGACCTCTACGGTTGACACCTTATCACATTCCAATTATGTGTCACGCGGATATTCAGAATACTATATACAAAGGTGAAGACCCTTTCACCTATCTGGACTCTTGTCGTTTCTGGATTACTTGATCATCAAGGGATTTGGTGGATCCATTCTATATATATCGCATTCAGTGAAAGAGGTCTGGGGGCTTGAATGAATCTTCTGTTTTCTGTTATTCATACTACCGGTAGTACTGACTTAATCATCGAAGATTTTCTCGAAGATCAACTCTAACTGTTATGTGCAATAGTCCCACATCGGTCCCCTAAGGGATTGGATGTGGGCATATATGATATTGGGTTCCCTCCCTTTGTAGATCGATTTATGAGGGTGAGTTCTTCCAATCGTAACATTGGTGCTTTCATTGATCTGTTCTTTGCGGTTGGCTACCTGGGAGGGACGACTTGGTGCCAGAGTGCGAACTGCTAAGAAAAGGCTATCTACCGTCAAAAAAGGATCTTGGAGCAGAGTGGAGCCGCTTAGAAAATGCTACCTGATCTAGAGTGGACCGACGCATTAAAGGGTGGGATAATGTTACCAGGATTGCTTGTGAGGAAGACGACAGTTTGTGCTTGAAACATTAAACAAGGAGAGCAATAATACAAACAAAGAAAAGGGAAATGTTTGGAAAAGCTCCATTGCACTAAACCATGCCTAATAATCCTCGTACTAATCAAATTTAAGAGTAGTTAATAGACATTGCACGTTCTGATTAAAAAAAAAAAATAGACATTGCACGTGGCATCCTAACTTTATTCATGGTAAGAATTAATTTAAAGTTAGCCCAAAGAAACATGCTGATTAGATGTTTTAGTGTCAGTGACTATCTGAAGAAAAGCAAAGGATCAACACTTGTTAAACAAGGACAGCTACAAATACCATCACAGGAAAGGGGAAATGTTTGGAAAAGCTCCACTGCACTAAAGCATACCTAATTATATCCTTGAACTACCTCACCCCCACCCACAAAAAGAAAAAAAAAAAGGAGTTAAAGAAGGTGGTCATAGACTATAATGGATCATTGAGAGAGATTTATATTTGAGATTTTACTTATTAACATTATTTAAGGTGTCAATTCATTTGTAATCTTACTTTTTTTATTCTTGTTTTATCTTCTAAAGTTATTTAATGTCATTTTTAATGTAGGGTGGTTAAAAAAGAGTTTTACAAAAAAATTGATTGTCATTTAATGCAATATTCAATGGTGTTCATATATGAAATGACAAACTTACCCTTATTAAAAAAACTGTATTAAATATTTTAAAAAATATGAAAAAATTAAGAAAATTAAACCGTGTCAAATTTTAATTATACCTATAGAGGTGTCATTTAGATTCATTTTTATATTTTCAATTTCTTAAATAACCATGGTCAAAGCCTTTGCATGAATGCATCATTTGTTCAAAATTATGTCAGCATCCCATATGCAAAAGAAATTTGTTGTTTAAGTGTAAAAAACGAATACCAGTAATGACAATAGGAATTGGGATTAGACGGGAAGTTAAAATAATTAATTGAGTTCGTTCATGGCTGTGTTTGAGATTTAGATTTGGATTTCCCCTATAAACCACTAGTTTGACAGATCAGATAATTGAGTTCATTGCTGGATAGAAGGATTGGAAATTGATGAGGGTCCAAATCCAATGGTATATGAGGGATTAATAATATGATTATATAATTGTGTGTTTGGAAGATTCCAACTTTTCAGGTACTAATGCTAGTGGGGCAGATCAGAGGTGGTAGGCCTCAAGAAAGTCATGATGCAGAAATATTTTGGAAGATTTGAAAAGTTTAGTGGAAATGAGTCATTAGAGAACCTGAGATGTAGTGGCCATTGGATAGATGGTTTGGTCCAAAATCCATACCAGTAGGGATAGAAATAAGGCAGCTCATTTTTGTAGTTATGCATAGATTCTTTCTTTCTTTTGATTTATTTTGGTGATTTGGTCAGGATTCTTTCCTTTTTTGTGGAGATATAGCTTCTTATCTTTTCTAATTATTCTTGTTTCTTTAATTAAGGGAATATCTTGATGTCACCGAAGTAGTAAATTAACAAATTCTAACTTTACCTTTTTGCCCATTGTTTAATTCCCAAAACTATTTAATTCAATATTTAATGTAAAAATAAAAGGGGTTTTCAAAAAGTTGAGTCATTCAATGGATCATTTATTGTATGTCCTATTCGAAAACCCATTTTTACCCCTGCATTAAATAAAATTTGAAAATTAAACAAGGAACGAAAAAGTAAAGTTTTTACATTCTTGTTATGACAAACCTTGTTTACAATAAAAATTTCCTTTAATTTAATGCCTTTTTTTTTTTTTTTTGGAGGAGGGGGAAGGATCTATAACCAGGTAGCTAAGATATCCAAAAAACACTGTTTGCTTGGAGTAGGGGAAAAAAAAAATAGGATAAATGAGTGAAAGACTTCTAGAAGAATAATTTTGTAAATAGGCAATCTAGTAAACTTGACTTTAGCTATTGTATGTATTAATTTAATGGGAAAAAGTTCTCTGTCCGGGAGTGTGGCCTACGCCAGCATTCCTATGAGTCTATCTCTCACCTCTTCATGTGAAAAGACACCTCTGCCCCCTTATTTTAAGGAGGAGAGAGATAGACACATGAGAGTACTGACGTAGGCCACACTCCCGTACAGAAAACTGCTTCCCTAATTTAATATTGTACATGTATGACCACCAATTGAATAGAGTGGAGGGTAAAGATCCATGTAGCTAGCCGACTCCATTTAGTTGGGATAAGGCTGAGTTGTTGTTCTTATTACTATTGTTGTACAATAGTTATAGTAAATTAATTATCACATTACCAAGCACAAGAATATGATATTCCCATATATTTAGGAGAAGGAGGTAATAACTTCCTGGCGACCATCTAATGATTGTTTTCAGCTTATTTTGATATAAAAGGTTGCCTAGTGGCTAATAAGGTGAAGCAAGACAGATTAATACTAATGAGTCATATTATTGCCAACCTATCCTCAGGGGACATGTGGCAACACTAGGGTCACGTGCCTGATCGAACCGAGTCGTATAAACCATCTGCGAACCGGATCAAAAGCTGATTTAACCATACAGGTCGGACATCAGACACCGGCCTAATCTATCTACCTTGATTAATTCTCGATTTAACAAGGCTGATCCAAAGAGTCGGCCAAGCTCAATTAGTCAACTCGGGCACGTCTACCAGTCGATTATACCTTCACATCATGCACACCCGGCAGACACGCCAAATGAGCTCCAAGCTTGGACGATGAGAAATTAAATCATGTAGTGAGTAAACCTGACCAGACCTCAGCCTTGTTAGAGGTCACATTTTCTTCATGACTCCCTACCCAACAAGTGTCTAATTCAAGAAGCAACACATATATGTATACAGGGCACTCCCAACCATCTCTGATTGAGCAGATCACATACCGATCTACCATCTCAACCTTATAAATAACAACACCTAGCCCAGGTAAAGGGGTCTCTCATCCCCTATTTTATGGATTTGAGTATTATCTATTGCAGAGATCTGACTTAGGCATCGGAGTGTCCTAACTGGATCAGACCGATTTTCCTTGTCTTGTGTTGTTCTCTTATGCAGGTCAGATCGGTCTAAGAGGACATCAGATTGGATTTCACCACAACAGATCGGCGCCGTCTGTGGGAAACAAACAGGAAAGCTATTAGTGATGGATACTGATCGGACAAACAACCCCCAACAGGGAAATAGTCATGCCGAAGGAAATTCTTGCCGAGGGGTGAACCAAACTGATGGGCCGACCACTCGTCAGTCCACCCGAGATCTACTCCTTCCAACAACTCCTGCTTCGGAACCACAACTATCAACCGAGACACAACCTGGTGAGGGGCTTCCACCCCCACCACCCTTACAAATCCTGAACACTTAGGAAGTAGGAAATGTGGCTCAGCCTGCCCACCCAGTTGTTGGGGTGCCTATATTTGACCCGAATGCTCCAGCGACGAATGCATAACTCCTCGATCTTCAGCTTCAGGTCTTGGAGAACAATGCGTTGCTCAGGGCTTACTTGAGACAAATCAGAATGACTAACCAACCTCAACAGCCTTAGCCTGGGCCCATCAAAGAGGGTCGAACGATCGGTTCGCTGATTGGAAAGCCGCGCTAGTTTGTCTAATGCGAGGAGATGAACACCACCTCGAGTTCAGCAACATGAGTAACTTTTGATTCCTCTTCCTAGAACTGTGTCTCCTTAACCATGCGTCTCACCTGGCTTATGGAGGAGCCATGTGTGAGAGCCTGGCAGACTAGTATCGAGGCACTCCCAGAGAGAGTCTGATCAGGATAGGAGGAGTTCGCCTCCCGTCAGAAGCCGAAGATAAGGAGATGAATGAGAACAGCTGCGAGCAGCTAAAGACCCTCCTTCCCTACCCGAAGAGAGGGATTTGGATCAGCAGCTCAGGGAGCTCGACGAGAGGATCAACAACCTTGACAGGAGGGTGATTGGGGATATTTTCTCCCTACCATGCCAGCACCTGTTTTCAAGGGAAATCATGGAGGCAACCCTTCTTGTCCAGTTCAAGTTGCCAATCTTTGTTATGTATGACGGGAAGACTAACCCAATCCACCACATTAACTACTTCTTATGCCATTAATGATGATTTATAGAGGGTCGGTCTCCTTGTCTTACCAATCTTTTGCTTTCTCTGAAGGGAGTCATTACGTCGTGGTTATCTCACCTGAAGCCAAGGTCGATATATTTTTTGCAGAACTCGGGAAGGCCTTTGTTATAAGGTTCCAGGGTCATATCTGCCAAAAGTAGACTGCTGCCAATCTCTTGGCAATTAAGCAAAGGAAAGGCGAGCTGATCTGTGAATTCGTCACCTATTTCATCCAAGAATCCTTGGACGTCATGGATTTAGACGATGCAGTTGCTTTCAATGCCCTATACAATGGCATAACCGATGAGGAATTAATCAAGTCCCTAATTTGGAGCCCAGTGGAAGGAATATATGCAAACCGATGTCATCAGTATGCCAATATGACTGAGGTCCTAGCAGCTCGAAAGTAATCAAGTGGAATTCAAGAAAAAAAGAGAAGTTATGACAAGGAAGAAAAGAAGAATGATCGAAGAGATGACAAGAAGCTCAAATTGGACACCAGTGAGAGAGCTCCGAGTCCCAAGTATACTCCATTGACATGAAGAGGTCTGACATCCTCATGCAAATCTAAGGTAAAGGGTTCCTCCATTGGCCCAACCTGATGTATTCGAAGCCTGAAGATAGAAATTTGCACAAGTATTTTCGTTTTCATAAGGATACCGGGCACAACACCGAGGATTGCTGACATCTGAAGAAAGAGATCGAGAACTTGATCAATGAAGGGCATCTAGCCCGATATATGGACAAGCGAAGAGAATCCCGACCCGACCAAAAAGAAGGGGGTCAAGATAGAAGACAAGAAGAACGAAGGGAAGAGAGAAGAACATACCAAGATAATGTATGAACTGAAGACAGACGGTGGCGAAAAGATATCCCATGGCTGAGCCGACCAATTAGAGCTCCCATATTGACAATATTGGGCGGACTCGGGCAAGAATCGATCAAGAAAGCAAAAGCCCATGTAAGATTTATTTGGGGGTGGCGGAGTGAACAAAAAAAGTTGCAAGGATATAACAGTCCATCACTTCATTGACGACGATCTGAAAAACATCAACTGGCCCCACGATGATGCAGTAGTAGTGTAGATGCTTATTTCTAACCAACCCATTTATCTTATTCTGATCGATACAAGAGCTTTGGTCGACTTAATATCTTATGACACTTTCTGCTAGTTAGGATTTGGTGATGACAATCTAACACAGATGGAATGAACCTATATGGGTTTCTAGGTCAGCAACAACAATAGAAGGGACCATAAAAATGCCAGTAACAGTGGGAGAATACCCCTACGAAGTGACAATTATGGTCAATTTTATGCTCATAAAGGTCATATAGGCATTCAATGCCATCCTCGGTTGACCGTCATTGAAGTCCTTAGGGGTCGTACTTTCAATGAAACATCTGAAGATAAAGGGACCTACTCCAAACAGCGTCGGAGAATGTCAAGCCGATCAGAAAAAAGTCTAGAGAAGAACAACACATGGCATTCTGAACCGACCGAGGGAATTTCTGCTACAAAATCATGTCATTCGGGTTGAAGAATGCCAGAGCCACTTACCAGAGAATGGTCAATCAGATGTTTAAGCATCAGGTCGGTCGAAATATGGAGGTCTACATGGACAACATGGTTGTCAAGAGTACCCAGGCAGACCTGACATTAACTTTCCAAGTTTTGCAGAAGAATCAGATGAAGCTTAACCCCGTGAAATGTGCATTCAGAGGGACGTCGGGTAAATTTTTGGGATTTATGGTCTTGAAGTAGGGCATCAAAGCCAATCCCCAAAAGATCAAAGCTATCCAAGAGATGACACCGCCCCAAATAGTAAGTGCAATATAGCAACTAACTGGAAGAGTCGTAGCACTAAACCGGTTCATAACCCGAGCCGATGACAAATTCCTGCCTTACTTTAGCACATTAAAGAATCTAAGAAGCCCGAAGGTTTTTTGCTAAAATGAAGAGTACCAGAAAGCCTTTGATGAGCTGAAGGAATATCTAGATAATGCCCCACTATTAGTCCGACCCGAACCTAGTGAAGAATTGCAAATGTATCTGGCCTCATCTCGGGTAGCAGTCAATGCAATACTCGTCAAGGAAGATAAAGAATCAAGGACCCAACACCCAATCTTGTCACGCCCCCAATAAGCCTAGATCTAGTGAGGCCCATGACACCTGATCTAGTTGGGGTCCATGCAAGTTAAGCTAAACAATCACATTTAATCATATAAGCATGGAGCAAAACATTCCTTTGAGTCATAAACTCATCTACCTAAAAAGGTAGCCATTCAAAGATCCACAAGCATCAACCAATTATAACAGCGGAAACAAACATGGGTTAGGGGTATAAACTCAAATCCATAAAAAAACTTAGAGTTAACCATTCAAAATCCCCATAAAACCCTTATCTTGGGTAGTAAAACTATTGGCACCTACTTAAAGTTATTTATAGTTATCCATATAATTCTTTCAAAACTTTTATCAATAACTGTCTAAGCATCTATCAAATGACCTTGGCTAAAATGGAATAATAGACAGATCCTCTTTTTCAGTCAGAGCAATCCTCTTGGATCACTATTCCTTTCTCGTTATCTCTTGCTCCTTGATCTGTTAAAGATATTAACTATAATGGAATGAGCTTTATAGCCCAATGACCAAGACATACAATCATGCATATCTATATATGTTCATAATCCATCATCCCTTCTAGGGCCTTCATACATTATGCATCATTCATGACTATTCTTTAATCATACATAAGTTACCCATTCCATTCATAGCCTTAGTCTCAATTGTTCATTAGGTTTGGTATTCCATCATATCAGGTGGTGTCTTGGCTCAAGCCTCAATGCCACTTAGGCAAACATGTCGGGTCATGTCTTGACTTTGGTTTCAATATCTCTAAGCACTTAAGCTGGGATATGTCTCAACCACAACCTCAATGTCTCCCGTGATACCTTAGTTTACCATACCATTGTTGATTGACATTAGGCACATTTCATAACATTATCGCATTTACATATAATATAAGAATATACTCATAGTTGCATACATAATGTGGGTATGATGCATTTTTCCATTCCATAGTTCATTCCTATGTAGGCATACAATCATTCATTCATAGTATTATGATAAACATGTGAAATACTCAAAGTGGCAACATTATAAATTAAACTTAGCATTTAGAATCTCACATATAGTCTATCAAACACATAATCCATTCAACATAGCATTCATCACTCATCACCTCAAATGCATAGTCTATAGCTAGCATTAAATCAATATATGATTTTTGGTGTCCAAAGACTGACCAATTAAAGGAACAAAGCCATGCAAAGACTTTTCCAAAAAGTCAAATTGAATTTTTTGGAACCATTCTACCTAGGGT
Source organism: Telopea speciosissima (assembly GCF_018873765.1). Lineage (NCBI taxonomy): Eukaryota > Viridiplantae > Streptophyta > Magnoliopsida > Proteales > Proteaceae > Telopea > Telopea speciosissima. Next base: position 47,788,833 of record NC_057920.1, read on the forward strand.
ACCGGTCGTCCGGTCCACGGGGCAGTGAAGTCTGAAATTGCTGAAATATCATGGAATTCTTCCCCAAAGTTGGGGGTTTCAATTCCAACCCTCCAAGATCGAATTCGAGAATAGAAAACCATCAAATTAAGCTTCCAAAACATTCTAAATTGTTCAATCAACTCAAGAAAGTTCAAACAATAAAACCAAAATGGGTATACCTTCTTCTCTAATGGAAACCCCCCCAAATTCTAGTATTCTTCACTTCAATCCTCAATCAAATCAAGAAAACTCTTCAATCCATTATCATTCTATCTTCCTAACAACATAAACAAGACATTCAAACCATCAATAGTATGAACCATCACTTGGTTGCAAAACTAATTCACTTCCAAGCTTCCTTACCCTGAAAACTCCATAAAAACCTTCCAAAACGGAAAGAACTCTTCCTAAGTTACAATACCTATCACAACAACAAAGAAAACTCTAAGATAAGCTATTAAAACATCAATCTAAGAAATCAAAACACAAGAATAGATACCTAAGAAGAATCCACATGAAAAATCAATGTTCTAATATCTCAAAATCTCTTGTAGGACATTACCTCTTCAATCCATCACTCCATTGATTAAATCTTCAATCCTAAGCCTTTAATCCATTGATTCCAGCTTGTTTCCTCCTCTTCAAGCCATTTCCCTCTCTTTCTCTATTTTGGTGAAGTTGAGAGGAAACCTTATGAGAAATAACCTCTCCATAAGGGTTACTTATACCTAGTGGCAAACTTGTAAATACTAGGACTCCTCAAAAGAATATCTATAAAACCAATCCAATAGTCTTTACCCTAAACCTTCTAACCAATAGTGAATCACTTAAAGGTATCAAGTTAGGGTCTTTCCCATTATACCCTTGGTTCTCTAGCCTAATGTTGAACTAGACCAAAATGACTTAAAATGAACCAAAACATGAACCAATCATTAAATCTTCAAATAAATCAATATCATAAGTGAACCCAAATAATATAAATAACATATGCCTAGGTCACTTAGACACATATCTTCTATCATTAACCATAGTGTATGAAATACAACCATAGCATATAAAATTACTTCATAGTCTATAGAATAGAATCATGGGCAATAAAATTACATAAATATCTATATAGGACCATCAATCACACATATGCCCAAAAATCATCATACATTAAGTAAAATCATAAATACATGAAAATTTTGCCATAGTTTAGCAACATCATACATTAGGATTGGTCCCCTTCAGTCCATTCCAGTCATTCAATAGATTCAACATTAAATAATTAATAAATCAATAGTTCTGGGATCGGGGTATTATAGATCTACTATATCAGCCATGTTTTGCTAGACGTAGAAATGAGATATTCGTAGATCGAGAGGTCAATATTCACCCTAGTGATAGCAGCGTGGAAGCTCCGACCATATTTCAAGCTCCTATGATAGTTGTACTCACCAATCAACTACTAAAAAAACTATTGCACAAGCTCGACCTTTCAGGTTGGCTCGTCGAATGGGTGTTAGAGCTGAGCAAACATCATATCGAGCATAAACCTCAAACTGCGATAAAGGGACAAGTCTTGGCCAATTATGTGGTAGAGTGTACCTACGACGAAGATAAAAATGATGCCAACCCAATCCCAGAAAGGTGTTTGATGTTGTACATCGGCGGATCTAGCAGCACAGCAAGAAGTGGAGCAGGGTTGATTCTGACAAGTCTAGAAGGATGTAAATTACAATAGCAATTTAGTTCGAGTTCCCAGCCTCAAACAACAAAGCCGAGTATGAAACCTTACTAGCTGGACTAAGAGTAGCCCGGTCTTTATAGGTCAGCCAACTGATCGCCCACAATGACTCTCAGTTAGTCATTAACCAGGTTCAAGGTCATTATGAAGCAAAAGAAGAAAGAATGGTGAAGTACATCGAGAAGGTCTGAGGTCTGATCTCAAATTTTACTAGTTTTGAAATAAAGCAAATTCCAAGGAGCGAGAACGGCTCAGCAGATGCACTGTCTAGACTGTCTATGACCGGATGTTCAAGTATAGGTCAAACCATTTATATAGAAGTGCTTAGCCAGCCCTCACATAAGAAAGAACCTCTAGTAAATGTGATTGAAGAAGGACCAAGCTGGATGGACCCCGATCGTCGCTTACCTGAAGGATGATGTACTGTCGCTAGACTGAGCCGAAGCAAAAAAGGTTGTACGGAGAGCCGCCTACTACACCCTGATTGACGATTTCCTGTATAAGAGGCCTGCCATGTTCCCACTCTTGAGGTACCTCGGTCCGGCTGGAGCCCAGTATGCCCTAGCTGAAGTACAAAGGGAATATGCGGTAGTCACACGAGCAGCCGAGCACAAGCATACAATATACTATGGCAAGGATTTTATTGGCTAAAGATGTTGGAAGATGTGATGTACTACGTGAACATATTCGAGCAGTGTCAGTTATTCGCCCCAATGCCACACCGACCAACAACTCCACTCGCCTCAGTCCTTAACCCAATACCATTTGCGATGTGGAGGATGAACCTACTCGGCAATATCACGCTTGCATTCTGCAATAGACAATTCTTAGTGGTTGCCATAGACTACTTCATAAAATGAGCAAAAGCCGAGCCTCTAGAAACTATCATAGAGAAGAATGTGGAAATATTTTTCAAGATAAAATCATATGTTAGTTCGGCCTGTGTCAAGTCCTCCTCACTGACAATGGCAAGCAGTTCAACAATCGAGCCTTTAGAGCCTTCTACGATAAATATCATATTGAGTTTCAAAACACCTCGGTAGCCTACCCTAGTGTAATGGTCAAGTGGAGGTAATGAACCAAACTCTCCTAGATGGCATCAGAAAGCGACTCCTTGAAGCCATAGCCAAAAGGGTTGATGAGTTGTCGGGCGTACTATGGGTGTACAGGACAACGATTCAGACACCAACTGGAGCCCCATTCCAACTAGCATATGGAACTGAAGTTTTAGCACCAGTGGAACTATTGGCGATGTCACATTGGGTCTTGGCCTTTGATGAACAGATGAACGAGGATGGACTCCGAGAAAACTTAGACTAGCTAGATGAAGTCAGGGAGAACGTGCTGATGAGGAACACAACATATGAACAGAACAGAACTCGGTACTACAACTTTAGAGTTCAGCCACAAACTTTTTGACCAGGAGATGTCGTTCTTCGTAAAGCAAGTGCATCCGACCCAAAAACATCAACAAGCCATCCCTGAAATGAGAAGGACCATATATAGTTTCAGAACGATCCGACTAGGGACGTATCGACTGAATACTCTGGGGGTTAAAGAGATACTGAGGCCATGGAGCTCGGAGAACTTTAAGACATTGTACCAATGATTCAAGACAGTTGAACTAATCCTCCAAAGGATGACCCGATGACTTAAATGGGTTTCAAATATAAAATTTTTAAAATTTTCTACTCTTAGAACTTTTTGAAATTATTCATGGTTTCTCAGGTCGTAACTTCCAAGATAATTATTTAATGAAAGATCACTTCAACTTTATATCTAATTTGTTTCTACAAAGACCGACCTTAGGGTCGGATGAAGACCTCATCCGTGAGGCACAAAGTACTCATCTGTGAGGCACAAAGACCTCATTTATGAGGCACAAAGTCCTCATCCTTAAGGCCAAAGATCGACCTCAGGATCTGATTCATCTGTGAGGCTGAAGACCGACCTCCAGGTCGAATGAAGATCTCATGTAATGGATTGAAGAGATTCCACATTTTAATTGAGGATTCAAGTGAAGAACCCTAAGTTTTGAGGTTTTCATTGAGGAAGAAGGTATGATTTGAATTGGTTTCATTAATTGTTGATGGATGAGTTAATTGAGCATTCTAGAATGTTTAGGATGTAAATTTTGAAGGGCTTATGTGTTGCATTTCATGCATGGAGGTTTGAGGACAAAATCCCCAAGTTTGGAATAAGTTTCCATAGTTGTTTGAGCTTCATGAATAGTATTTTCCAAGAACCGATTGATTAGTTGTGAGGATGCGGTTGGCCGGCACTCAACAGTCTAACTGTTGGTCGATCGTACATTGACCGAATGATCTTCTAGAACCACCAGTCGATGCAAGTGGTAGACCGATAGCCATTGACCGGTAGGGGTAAAATAGTTATTTTAAAAGATGTTCTTGCATGGTTTTATTTTATATTTTGGTCAGTCTTTGGATGCCAAAAACAACGTTTTGATTTGATGTTTTGGTAACCCGTAGGGCCCCCTCAAAATTGACTAAAAGTTGAAAGATTGGAAAGCATTTCAAAGGTGAGTAACGATACTCAATTATGTAAAGACATGTAGTATATAGGCTATGCATGCATGAATGACGAATGATATGAATGATAACTATGATTTATGCAAAATATGAACTATGTACGCATGATAGATACAAAGGATGAATGTTAGAATATAGTATTAAGTGTCAAACCCTACTTTCCATGACTAGGGTGGTGTGACTAGGATGCTCATAAGCACCCCAACATCCCCAAGATCACAAAAGTAGTAGTCAGCCCTCACAGTCCCTAACCCAACACAAATTTAATCAAAGCAGCGAAAATACGATATATAGGAATAAATCAGAGCGTGGAACCTTAATTCGTGATAAAATATACATAACTATGTGTGAGTTATTCTTTAAACATCTAAGGTTTTTAAATGGACATAAGTAGTAATTATATCCAAGTTATTACAATCAAGGTAAAACTTAAAATAAGGTTAGGGCCAAGCCCACCAAAACATCACAAAACTGAAAATAATAAAAAGAGTTCTTGAGGATCATATCCTCGATCACAGTGCCCCATAGGCATGCTCGTTACATCCTTAATCAGCTCCTTGTCCCTCAGACTCTGGAACTCATCAATCGTCTCCATGATTGACCATAACCACGATATCATCGCTGCCCACCAACAATAACATACCCTGCATCAAAATCTATAAAAAAAAAATGATTCCATGAGGGATGAGCTTCACCAAGCCCAGCAAGAGAATTAAACCACACAAGCATACACAACAATTCATGAATGATACCACATGATGCATGGATTCATTTCAGTTTTTATCCACCTAACAACAAATGCCTAAGTCTGGGTGAAGTGCTATTGCAACATCCCCTAGGTAGCATCCCTTGTCCCAAAATAGTGGAACCCAATGATGTAAATCGAGTTACGGTTGGAACCCTGCCATACACATGTACATTCTTTACGGTAAACCCCCGAAGCTAATCCTACTATACCTCCCATTTTGGCATTACCATCAAACCTGGGAGTACAATGAATGACATTCTGGCATTCCCATCAGACCTACCATGGGTTATCCAACACCTTACTCCTATTGGTAAGGGGTGTAACATCGGAGATAATCCAACCTAATCATCATGCATCTAACATGAATGTGTCACATGCATACATATATGTTGGATAACCTAGAGGGGGGTGAATAAGTTATCTTAGTGGAATTTATGCCCTTTTTTTAATCTATACTAACTTTTCTTAGGTTAACAAAATATAAAATAATACAAATTAAAACAAGAGAGATACAAGCATTTATAGTAGTTCGACTCAACCTTGAGTCTACATCCACTCCTCTCAACCTTGAAAAAATTCCACTAAGCTTTTCCCTTTCATTACAGTAGGTGGGAAAAACACATTTACAAATCTTTTTTCCAGGATAAGAGGATCCTACAATTTTTTAAGGATAAGAGAATCCCTTACACAACCTACGTACAGTCTAGGAAAGTGTAAGAATAACCTTACTCATCTAGAGTCAACCTAACTCAAGAGTATAAAAACCAATTTATAAAGAAATAGAAAAGAAAAGAGTATTACCTAGGCAAGAAGTGTCCCAATTAACTTACTTCTTGCAATACGAATATGAATATGCAAATCAAAGTGCAATAGTGCTTGACCTTTTTGAGCTTCTCCTTTACAGTGAATAAGGTCTTGATCAATAAAGTCAAACTAGGATGATAGATAATTCTTTTTGGCTTCTAATGATGGCACAAAAAGCTTTGAATCGACTTGTTCACCTCACAATAATGAATTCTTTTGGCCTGTAGTGATGGTGAAAAGGTCTCACATGTTTGGTATTTATAGGCATCATTTAATGCTCAAATACGAAGTGTTAAAATCGCTCTAATGGCTATAAAATGACTAGTTTTTTGCTCAACCAGTCGATAGCTAAAATTTATCGGTCGACCGTAAAATATGACCGTTGAGGAAAAATAGAGTCATTGGGACATTACTTGTCCAAACGGTTGATGATCGGTCAACCAGTTGATCGATTATTGGTCATTGGGGGACCGATTGGGCTACCGGATGAAACCGGTTGGCCACTGTTTCCAGCGGTCGAAAAATGCACTGTGTGCCAGTCGACCTGTGGATCGACCACTTGTATGATTTTATGCTTTTTGGCGGTCTGTCTCTGACGAGCTTTTGTCTATTCTTTATCCAACTTATACTAAAGTCTCTTAGGGTCTATAAGTCACATCCTATGGTCTCTAAGTATGCATGCATGACTGATATTTATTTATTAATCTCATGATGCATGCAACTAACTATTACATAGTCTTGGGTCTTCAGTTCTTCAAACTTTAATTCATCTTTTCCTTCTTGTCTTCTTCCATATGAGGTGAGCCGCTTCCAAGCTTCTTTCTTCTTCAATGCTTTGCTTTCATTTCTTCTTCTTTTCTTTTCTTTCTCCTTTGTGTTTGCTATCTTTTCTTTGATTGATTTCTTTAGCAAGTTGTTAGTATAATGATTTGTTTCTTTTGGCATATGTTTGTTATCTTTAAAACCTATAAAAAGGGATTAATGTGATACATATTTTCCAACAATATATGTATAGGGGGCCAAGATAATAGTATCGGTATTTTTGTCGGCCATACTATCCTCCCGTTTCCTCTAACATAGACATATACATACATGATGATGCATACGAATGCGTATGCCCATAGGCTGAGATCATAGTTTCCGTATTCCCGTCAGCCACACCATCCTCCCGTCTCCAATGGCATATAGAACCACATATAAATATGACGAATGTGGTACCAAAAGCACAGTCGGTCCATCATAAAACCGTGTCTAGCCTAATGTAAGATACAATTCTAATGGCAACATAACAATCACGTGATCGGCATTACCCTCAGCTCTTAGATCGCATTCCACATGCATAATCCTCTACTATCAATGATAACATCAAATAATATGCAAACAACCAATGAAGTCTTTCCATATGCCTTGAACATATATTTGAAATAAAGTACAGTAACGATATGCAATGATACATGATGCCTATTCAATTAAAAATCTTAGGTATACATGATGAGGAATTTTGTCGAATACTCTGCAAGCATGCATCAATCATAACTAAAAATAGCATAAACATCCATAAAGTAAGTCAATGTTCAATCCGCTTACAGTCTCCTTAACTTTGGTGATTTAAACCCACACTTCACCTCCCAATGGCACCCGCTAGGCCTCACCGAAAGTTGAATCAAACCCTAAATAATAATTATAGAAGAATCATTTAATTAGCAACATCCCCAATCAAATAACTCAAGATCATGTCCCAAGAAGTCCCAATATTGATCAAGGGTTTGGTCCCCAAGATGTGGAGATTATGAAGGGCACAATGGGCATTACATAGGTGTAGCAATGCACCAAAATAGGGAGGCAGCTGATGGCCATCTATCTCTAAAGTTGGAGCAGCATGGGCCAACTTTGTTGTATTTTAAGCTTAGCTTGGTTGCAGGCCATTCCAAGCTTCATGGAAGCTCTAATAATGATCCCTACACCTTCTATATGGTCTAGGTACACCTGAGAACTAAACGAATTGATGGGAAAGGGTTTAGGTGAAAGATGTAAGGCTTAGAAGCCCCAAATAGTTAGAGAATCTCAATTGGTTTATAGATGAGGCATACCTACAGGTAGAAGAAGTAGAGTAGAGCTTAAAACTTCAATTAAGATTACTAAAAAGATCAACTATGGAAGTAATCAAGCTAATCTTCATCAAATCCTGAACTAAAACCCCTAAATCAAGAGATAACAATGGAAGAATTGAAAAGAGTTGGATGAATCTAGCAAACTTTAGAGATCTAGGTCAAGAGGTGATGGTCCAGCTAAGTCCCAAGCTTCTCCTCCCTCCATCTCCTCCCTCCTTCTCCTCCTTTCTCTCCTTTTTCTCCTTTTTTAGCTCCCTCCCACTAATTTGGCAAACTGAGTAAAAAGGGATTTTAGAAGCTCATTTCCTTAAATAAAAAATTTAAGCTAAGGCCCGTTTGGTTGGTCTATGGAAAACCCATTTTAAAACTACTTTATTCCATCATTTAGACCAAGCATACTCCTCACCATGGGCCCAAAATGTATGATAGGGTTTATAAGGGTCCAACAATCCTTACGGTAGCCTTAGGTTGGGTTGTTGAGTCTAGGTCGGTCCCACAACAATAAAATGTTGTTTTAAGTATTTTTGGGCCTTAGAGACAGATAGGCGCCTGATGGGATGATCTGCCACCTACCAGGTGACTAATACAACAACAAGGGGCTCAGGGGGTAGGCAGGTGATTGGGATCAACTGCCTATTTAGGTGGCTGAGGGATTTGTAAGGGGCTCAAAAGGGTCCCATGGGCTACCAGTGAACCTAGCTGCAGCCCAGTGAGGGTTTAAGTTCCAAACAAGGTGGTGGCACTTTCCAAAACATGAAATGGGCTGCCCAAAAAGGTCAAGGATCTCTCCTAATGGTTGGACCAAAGGCTTGAGTCGCTTAACAAAGGTTAAGGGTAGGTCTAAGTAGGGTGTGGATGTTACATTCCCCCCTCCTTACAGGAATTTCATCCTCAAAACTGATGTACCTGATGTCTCAAATAGATGGGGATACTTTGCACGCATCTTATCCTCACACTCCTAAGATGCTTCTTGATCGGAGTGGTTATCCTATTGCACTCTTATGAATGAGATGGTATGGCTCCGAAGGTTATGCTCCTTCAGATCGAAGATCTTCATCGACACTTCTTCTTAAGTCATATCCTCAGCAAGTTCAGGTGGATCTTGAGTCAACACATGCATCAGATCAGTTATGTACTTTCTCAACATCGACACTTCAAAAATATCATGTACTCCAGCCATGGATGGGGGTAAGGCCAGTCTATAAGCTACCAGTCCAATACTAGCCAGGATATCATAGGGTCTGACATATCGAGGACTCAGCTTGCCTTTCTTGTTGAATCACATTATGTCTTTAGTCGAAGATACCCTCAGGAATACCTTGTCACCAATAGCAAACCTTAAATCCTTATACCTTGTGTCAGCATAACTCTTCTATCCAGTTCGGACCGTGTAAGGTCTTGGACCACAACCTATGTTGTGTCCCCATCCTAACACATGTAGGGGCTGCCAAGATAGGTCTAGGAGTTCCCCAAAATTGGTTGGACCATATGGTTTGGGTCATTCACCAATGGTCAAGGGTATGTTCAAGTAAGGTGTGGGCATTTCAAATAGGTTCAAAATAGGCCCGTTTTAACTTGGCCCCGATTTTGGGCACGGGTGTTACATTCCCCCCACCTTTCAAGAATTTTATCCTTGAAATTAGGCGTTTTAGATACTTTAGACAGCTGCAGATCCTTACGCCATTAAATCTGTAAAGCTCCTATGCTTGGGCTAAACCGCCTCAAGTCTAAAATTACTTTTTGCTTTCATACTTATCAATGATAACCTCTACATCCGGTTTTTCTAGTACCTTGTTCAACTTTAGAATGAATTGGAATATTGATGGAATCCTTGTTGTTCTCTTCCAATAACGCAGGGGACATTCGGTGACCCATACCTATTATTGAGCAAAGTTTTGTCAAATCCTTCAGTTTCAATTACACCCTAATTCCGATTGTACTTGGCTACACCAACCCGATAAAATTTTACTCAAATAAATCTCCAAATCTGTTACTCATTCCCAACAATCCAGCAATTTACGGGTACATAGCCATATCGGGATTCAACTGTTGACCTAATGGCATTGTTGTCATTGTTGGCAACTTGGTGGATAGCAGTGGTGTATGGAGTGTGCTAAGCTTTATTGCAAGTTGGGAATAAAACACCATGTGAGCCTCAAAGCTAATAAATAAAGTAAGTGTCCATGGCATGTGAGCTTCTAATGAGAAGACAGAAAGCATGACCTAGAAAATGGAAGGGGCCATGGCATGTTAGCTTCCAATGAGAAGACAAAATGCATGACCTAGAAAATAAAAGGGGCAGCAAAATCCTATGGCATGTGTGAGCATTCAACATTTTATCATATAAGCATTGCCAATAAAAAAAAAAAATAAATAAAGCTATAGAAAGGCAAAAACATTGGGTATCTAACTCTTCTTGCAAGCCAGGTGATGCACATGGACAATGCCCATAGCTCTCCAAAGGGTTTCCAACTCCTGGCAATTATGCCTAAGATGGCATGACTCCTTGAAGCATTCCTTGGTAGCACACAGTAAGTATTTAGTTTCCTTCTTGCTTATTTTTTTATGTTTGCATAGTAGATTCCCCCATTGTATGAGTGTGTGAGTGTATGCCACCTTGTTTAGTTGTGTGAACATGTTCGTAATCTCATAATCATTATATTTGAGGTCTAACAACTCTGATCTCAGATTTCTGAAGGCTTTGTGAATAGTTCATGGAAAGCATGTATTGGATTGTAGCTTTCATAGCTTGGTTTGACAAGTGAAATTCTGATACAGAGTTGTTACTGGTAGTTTGAGCTCTTGGTGGACCTTATTTTAGTGTATTGGATTTGTCGCAAGAAAATTCAAGGTCTTGAGCTATATTGCCTCTTCAAGTATCAGTTCAAGAATTTTGAAAATTCAAGTTAATATAGTGTTTTTCTTGGTTTGGAAGTTGGTTTAATGATTGCTAGGATCCACAAGTCTTCTGAGTAGCTACGCATGTTCAAATTTATGTTTGTGATGTGTTCCAAGTGTTACTTGAGAGAAATAGTGGTTATTTATGAAAATGGCATGTTCAGTTGCAAGTTTTCAAGTAAAGCCAAAATTCAGCAACAGTGTTGCAAAGCCTTTTGAAGCCTCTTGAAAAATATGCATATGAGAGAGAAAAAGCAAATGGTTTGTGCTAGCATGTTTACAAAGTTACTCTCTACAAGGTTGAACAAACCACATAGTCATTCGAGCTATATGTTGTTATTTGTGAAGGCCAGAACAGTGCATCAGGATCACTGTCAGTGAAGCTGGATAACAAGCCTTAGTTATTCTGTGAATAGAGAGAAAGAGGAGAGAGTATGTCGACCCCATCTGGGGGTGCCATGTGTCAGGGGTGTGAGGTGGCATGGCCACTTAGGCTGCCTACTAGGCCAACAAGGCTATATGGCGTAGCTAAGTTGCATAGCAATAGTCATAACAACCATGGTAGCCATGCTGCCCAAGCACCAGCCCAACAACATGCATGGGGGCCTGACCATGATGCATAGTAGTAGGGCTGCAACAGGGTCGGATTGGGCCGGGCTTTATAGAACACTAGCCCAACCTTGAGTCCCCTTAGCTAGGCCCATGCCCTATCCGACCCTAACTCAGGGCCTGAAAAATCGAACCCTGACCCGCCCTCAGGGTCGGGCCGGGCTGACCCTGATTGGCCCTGATCATGTGGAGGGGGAAGGAAATGCTTGGGCTATAATGGGCCGGGGAGAAAATTATCAATTTTAAGTAAAATATCAATATAATAAAATGTAATATATTATTTTCATATATAATATATTATATAACAAAATGTGGGTGACGTTTAAAGTCTCTAATATATATATATTATATTAATACATATTTTATAGTATAACTTAAAACAGGGTTGGGCCGGGCCAGGCCAGGCTTAGCCCGGGGCTTCAACCTTGACCTGACCCGACCTTGACTAAGGGCCAAAAATTTCCAGCCCTGACCCTGTTCGGGCTCAGGGTGGGTTCGGGCCAACAGGGCAAAACTTGCACCCCTACACAGTATCCCCCCAACCCTCTTGGGCATTTTGTCAAACAGATTGTGGGTGCTCATATACTTAGAAAATTTTTTGATGGTTTGAAAACCATGCTCTTTAGAAGTCTTCTCTGTAGCATTTTAATGAATTTTTTGGAGCATCAGAAGAAATTCCAACCGTATGGATGTAAAGCCCACGTGGCAAGGATTCAGAGAAAATAAGGTTCACATTTTTTAGCCATGTGTATAGTTCACTGATGAGCTGTCGTTTTCCCAAAAAAGCTACAAGGTAAGTGGCTCAGATCAATTCTTAATAGGGGTTTCAAATCGTTTAATTTGGTTTGTTGATGGGGCATCAGGGTGTGCACAAGTGCTTCATGGAAAGTGCTTCATGGAATCATTTGAAGATCTGATGGCTATTAATGATTGATCTAAGATTTGTTCAATGGCTTTTATTGAAGATATCAGTGCTTAAGAAATAAGCATGTGCATATTTGGTACATTTAAGTAGTGACTTCTCTTCTTGTCACGAAGGTCTTGTAATTGGTGGATCAACAATTTGATCCAGTGGCTATGATTTAATCTCATTTCATAGATGAAGATCCATGGCTGATGCTAACTCTGCTCCCGTGTAAAGCAGAAGACAGAAGTTGGATTATTCTTTTAATCTTGACCATCTATACAGTTTGATCTGAGGGCCAAAATTGACTTATTCTTTGTCTCAAACTTTAGGCTACTTAAGAGTCATTTTAGGGGTTTGTGCAGAGATGCTACACCTCATATTTTGATGTCATCTACGCACTGGTGGAGTCGGATTAAAGGTTTGATGCCTCTGTGATTTATTTTTGTATTTTTCTCAAGGAAAATGGTGTTTTGAGTGGATCGATGCATTGGATTATGAGTCAGAGGCTTTCAGACATTGCTACACGCTGCAACTGATGTTTATAAGGCTTACATCGACAATGGTTGTTGTTCTACTTCATTCTTGAGGTAGTTCTTCCTTTCTAGTTCCCAATTTTGTTATTGAGTCTTATTGGGGAGTGCGATTCATATATTTTTGAGTGTTGGGAATTTGGGTTGACCACTTCAATTTATTTCTATTGTTTGAGGTCTACTGTGCTGATACAGTTAGGTGTGAGATTGTTTCCTGTGGTTCGTGTGTCATATGGAATGTGTTGAACATGTGTAATAAGGTTTTTAATAGTGGAGTGCTGATCAAAGCACGAAACCTATGAAGGGGTATTACTCTGTGGATGTAGACCATTATGCCGAACCACATATATGATTATGTTATAGTTTGATATATTATTTTGAAGTGCTTGCTTGCAGAGTGGGTGTGGTTCACTGGTAGACCAAGCTACTTTGTAGTGATTCGTGGGTGACCATACGACTGTGTGTTTGGTTGTGCAAATCTAAATTTGGGAAAAAAATTTAATCAGCATAGATTCATCACCCCTCTCTGTGTCGAGTGTCGTTCATCATCAATGACCTACCTAATAGCCTTTCACCAATCCCCAAAATTTAGGTACAAAACTAGGAGTTTCTACACGACACGGTTCATAGACTAGGCCCATACACCAAGTCGATCCTAACATTTTTTGGTAGGGTTACCAACAAGTTCCAAGACTAGTTCCCGTGAGATGCGTCAGCCATAGGCTCTCCCAAGGGTACTCGGGACCACTCTCATCACTTTTGGCATGGTTACTATGAGTTCCAAGAATGGCACTCCTAAGAGATGTGTGGGGCCATAGGCTCACCCAAGGTTACTCGAGAGCACTCCCAGTACTTCCGGCTAGGTTACGAATGAGTTCCAAAGATTGTACTTCTGAGAGACGCGTGGGGTCGATGCTCAAACACTATTGACTCTCCCGAGTGACACTCTAGGTTAGGCAAGATCTAAGAATCCGCTCACTCGAGGAATGATCAAGGCGAATATCGAAATCTCCATCTAACACTCCGAGGGGTACTCAAGGTCAAGCAAGATCTAAGAATCCGCTCTCCTGAGGAATGCTCATGGCGAATACTGAAATCTTCATCTAACACTCTGAGGGGTACTCAGGGTCAGGCGAGATCTAAGAATCCGCTCTCTCAAGGAACACTCAGGGTCGATACAAAAATCTCCATCTAACACTCTGAGGAGCACTCAGGGTTGAACAGGGTCTATGGATGGGCACGCCTAAGGGTACTCAGGACCAAAGCTCAGATATCCAAATGGATTTTAAAGAAAGCCTGGGTAAACTATCAAGGTCGAGAGATTATGAGGAAAAGAAATCCCTCTCTAATACGAGACTACAGGAAAGTTCTTTGGAGAGTCTCTCATTGACAGCGAGATTATGGGGTTTTCTACTAACGATGATGGGCGACTAAAATGGGTGCTAACTCTAAAACCAACAATGCATGTGCAGGTGATAAGTACAGTTGTAAGGTACCTGACATAAGAAGATTTATCTTAATGGCACACTAGCAATGTAAGGAAAATAATGCATGCCAAGCATTAGCGAGTTAAGTAAGGTACCTGTTACTACGGCCAATGATGACACTGCATCTCCTGTAAGCATGGTGAACTCGCACCCTCAAGGCTTGCTGTCCTGCTGTAGCTGCATGGGACCGATGGCCCGCGGATATGTCATGTTCGTGGGCATATGGTTTTGACAAGTCCTTGATATATGCCCCCGCTTGTTGTAGTTGTAGTAATGAATGACTGGGAAATGTGCTCGAGGTGTAGTTGTTGATCATGACTATCGAGTAGGTTAAGTAGCATTATGTTCCCTAGACTGCATCAAAGTTGGGTAAAGATAGGATCCCTTAAAAGTCTTGTTAGGTTCCCTAGACTCCCGTGAATTTATAGGCCTTTTCCTCGACTCTTTTGTCCAAGATGGTACTACGAACTGACCCGGAGGTGTATCGAGTACAGGTGGTGTAGTAGGTACCATAGGGTCAATGGGTGCCGGAGGGATTCACTAGTATAGGATGGGGTGGCACGGTTGGAGCCTATTGTGCAGCCTGGAATTGGGCTTGAATTTGAGCCAAGAATTGGGTTTGTTGCTCCTACAACCCTTGCATCATATTCCTGACAATACTTATCACATCTTGGGCGATTAGTATGGTGGGATTGTCGGAGGATTGGGATTCGGTGCCATTGGTTCTTCTTGATTTGCTGGAGGTGGGTCCTCGATCGCTTGGCTCCTAGTTCGGACCATGGTTGACTCTTGGGAAAGGAATCAAAGCAAAGATTATTAGTGCACGAAGCATGACATTGATATGCATCAAAGAAATACTAATTTTATGCATTTTCATGAGGGAAATAATTTTATTCATGCATAGGCATGTAAACCAAGGCACCGAGGGGCATAAACGGAGCAATTCTGATGAAAAAGCCTAGGCAGAAGATGGGTGGCTGATGGGCCATCTGCCGCCTATTAGGCAGCAGATACAGCAAGGTGCAACAGGGAAAAGTGACAACTGGGCGGCTGATGGAGATACAGCTGCACCTGCCCAGGAACAAGAGGCAGATGGGCGGTAGGTGGCCTGTGTAGGGTGGTTGACCACCCCTCTATGAAAAAAAACTTAAAAATGCCTCTAGGGCTCATTCAGGGCATCCCAACTTGGCTTTTGAGTTCTAGAGACTGCTCCACTCACACCCGGTCTTTAAATTCCATGGATAACGGTCTGATTATGTACGATTAAACCCTCGAGTCATTACTCCCATCGCGTCCATGGTAAGCTTTAACCATTTACACTCTTTGTTTGGTGTTTTTCTTGCATTTATGAAGGGTTTAGGGTATGCTATTGTTGTCTCACACTTTTTGTTTGATTTAAACTAGGGCTGCAATAGGGTCAGGTTGGGGTCGGGTTGGGCCTAAGTCCCCTTAGCTGGGCCTAGGCCTGACCCGACCCCGACTCAAGGCCAAAAAAATCCAACCCTGACCCACCCTTAGGGTCGGGCCGGGCTGACCCTGATTATCTCTGATCATGAGAAGGGGGAAGGACATACATGGGCTGGAATGGGCAGGGGGGGAAAATTATCAATTTTACGTAAAATAACACTGTAATAAAATGTGGGGAGAATGTTCTCTGTGCCGCAGCGCAGGCTGCACCTAGGCACATGGGCCTGTCACTTAGGAGGGTAGGGTGGTCATTGCATCCACCCCCATGTGCCTGGGCGCAACCTGCGCTGCGGCACAGAGAACAACGCCCCTAAAATGTATCATATCACTTATTGTTTCATATATAATATATTATATAACAAAATGTGGGAGACGTTTAAAGTTTATAATATATGTATATTATCAATATATATTTATAGTATAACTTAAAATAGGGTCAGGTCGGGCCAGGCCAAGCTTAGCTTGAGGCCTCAACCCTAGCCCGAACCGACCCAGACTCAGGGCCAGAAATTTCCAGCCCTGACCCGCCCTCAGGCCAAAAATCACAGCCCAGACCCTATTCAGGCTCAGGGCAGGTCAGGGCGGGTTCGAGTCGATGGGGCCAAACTTACACCCCTACTTTAAACTCAAACACCATGTTCCCCACTCATTAGAAACTTATGTAATTGTTTCCATGTCTGTAGACATAGCACAATGCCCTCCCGTCGAGGTTGAAATGCTCAAAAGGAACCTGTGATGTCCTGATTTGATCGCTTTAGTTTCGTTTGATACAACACTAAGGGGATTGGCTTTTATACTTCAACACTCATAACTTTATTAGTGTTGAAGAGGAGAGTGTCGTTATTATGGCACTAAGGGATCCTGAAAAGAAGGGATGGTTGTTAGCTTCGCAACTCAAAACATCTTCTAGGGTACAATGCCGATTGGTGCAGTTGAATCTAGTACCTACTGCCAGTCATCCCTATGAAGCCTCAACCTTGTAGGGTTTGTTACTCATAGCTTATACACTGGCCACCGCATCAAATTGATCAGCATCATCATGAGGATCATGGAAAATAGGGTAGTCAAGTCCGACGATGGAAATCTTTCTTACACCAAATACTCACCAAGCTGTCCTTCCAAGGATATGACCTTCGATTTCACTTCCTTAAAGAGGATGAAGATGATAGGAATAGAAGTCAAATATGGTGCAATACCTCAAGGGGTAGTAGAGGAAGAAGAAGATGGAGCCCATGCAAACAAAGATCAAGAAGAGCAAGAGCAGTAAGAACAAGAGGACCAAGAGTGATTGGGTCATTTAGTTGATGAGAATGATCCCTCTCAAATGAGTCACCACAACTATGAGTATGCCCCAGCACCTACCACATATGTACCAGAGGCTTCCAGTGCCAGGACCTTACCGTATTTGGCTGGTTGGGTTTATGTGACTCGGGTCATGGAGAAGAAACTTTGGTGGTATAAACCAGGTTATAGCTGAGAGCTTTGATAGCAGGGACAAGAGGATGGCAAAGCTCGAGAACAAGGTACAGAGCTTCTGTCCCCACACTCACTGTTACCACCACCAGAGTAGTAGAGATGACAAATTTAGGGTCCTAGCTGTCTGTTTCCTAGTGTTTTATTTTCTTCAAGTTATGTACTTAGGTTAGTTTCTAATTTCACAGTGTACCTCCCTTTTTTTCCAATTACTTCTGTAATCTTTTTTATTTACTGTCTTGAATGTGTAAGTTAAGATGTCAAGAACTCTAAATGACTAAGGTAATGACTTCAAGCTATCTAATAAAATTACCTAATTTTTCTTCTATACAGCTAATGTGTTCTTAAAGCTTTTATTAATTTAATCCTAGCACACAGTAGGTCATGGGCTTGCTAGACTGAGTTTAAGCTAAATAAGAAAAACCTCGCTTTGATATCAAGTTGTCACGCCCCACTTTCCACCACCAGGGTGGTGTGACTAGGATAAACACAAGCACCCCAACACCCCTAAGATCAGAGAAGTAGTAGTCAGCCCTCACAGTCCCTAACCCAACACAAATATAATTAAAACAGCGGAAATAGAATATATAGGAATAAATCAGAGTGCGGAAGCTAAATTCGTGATAAAATATACCTAACCATGTCTGAATTATTCTTTAAACATCCAAGGTTTTCAAACAGACATAAGTAGTAATTAAATCCAAGTTATTACATTCAAGGTAAAACTGAAAAATAAGGTTGGGGCCAAGCCCACCAAAACATCACAAAACTGGAAAATAATAGAAAGAGTTCTTGAGGATCATATCCTTGATCACAGTGCCCTATAGGCACGCTCGTTACATCCTCAATCAACTCCATGTCCCTCAGACTCTGGAACTCATCAATCGTCTCCATGATCGACCATAACCACTATATCATCGATACTCACCGACAATAACATACCCTGCATTAAAATCTAAAAAAAAGATTTCACGAGGGATGAGGTCCACTAAACCCAAAAAGAGAATTAGACTACACAAGCATACACAACAATTCATGAATGCTAGCACATGATGCATGGATTCATTTTAATTTTTATCCACCTAACAACAAATGCCTAAGTCTCGGTGAAGTGCTACTGCAACTCCCCCTAGGAAACATCCCTAATCCCAAAATAGTGGAACCCAACGATGTAACCCAAGTTGCGGTTGGAAGCCTGCCATACACGTGTACGTCCTTTACGGCTAACCCCTGAAGCTAACCCTACTATACCTCCCATTTTGGCATTCCCATCAGACCTGGTTGTGTAGTGAATGACATTCCGGTATTCCCATCAAACCTGCCACAGGTTATCCAACAACTTACCTCATGTTGGTAAGGGGTATAGCATTAGGGATAATCCAACCTAACCATCATGCATCTAATATGAATGTGTCACATGCATTCATATATGTATAGGGGCCAAGATCATAGTACCGATATTCCCGTCGGCCATACTATCCTCCCGTTTCCCCTAACATAGACATATACATATATGATGATGCATGCGAATGCATATGCCCATAGGCTGAGATCATAGTGCATGTATTCCCGTTGGGTACACCATCCTCCCATCTCCTATGGCATACACAATCATATACAAGTGCGACAAATGTGGCACCGAAAGCATGATCGGTCCATCACAAACCTGTGTTCAGCCTAATACAAGATACAATTCTAATGGCAACATGGCAATCACGAGACCAACATTACCCTCGGCTCCCGGATCCTATTCCACATGCATGATACTCTATTATCAATGATAACATCAAACAATATGCAAACAACCTATGATGTCTTTCCATATGGCTTGAACAAATATTTGAAATAAAGTACAATAATGATATGAAATGATACCTAATGCCTATTCTATTAAAAATCCTAAGTATGCATGATGAGAGATTTTGTCGAACACTATGCAAGCATATATCAATCATAACTAAAAATAGCATAAACGTTCCATAAATTAAGTCAATGTTCAATCCACTTACATTCTCCTTAACTTTGGTGATTTAATCCTGCACTTCACCTCCCAATGGCATCTGCTAGGCCTCATCGGAAGTTGAATCGAACCTTAAATAATAATTATAGAAGAATCATTTAATTAATTAACAACATCCCCAATCAAATAACTCAAGATCATGCCCCAAGAAGTCCCGATATTGATCAAGGGTTAGGTCCCCAAGGTATGGAGATTATCAAGGGCACAATGGGCATTACATAGGATTAGCAATGCACCAAAATAGGGAGGCACCAACAGTCATCTGCCTCCAAAATCGGAGCAACATGGGTCAGCTTTGTTGTATTTTCAGCTTAGTTTGGTTTCAAGCCATTCCAAGCTTCATGGAAGCTCTAATAATGATCCCTACACCTTCTATTGGGTCTAGGTACACCTAAAAATTAAACCAATTGGAGGGAAAGGGTTCAGGTGAAGGATTCAAGGCTTAGAAGCCCCAAATGGTTAGAGAATCTCAATTGGTTTATAGACGAGGCATACCTATAGTTAGAAGAAGTAGAGTAGAGCCTAAATCTTCAATTAATATTACTAAGAAAATCAACTATTTATTGGAAGTAATCAAGCTAATCTTCATCAAATCCCGAACTAAAACCCCTAAATCAAGAGCTAACAATGAAAGAATTGAAAAGAGTAGGATGAATCTAGCAAACCTTGGAGATCTTGGTCAAGAGGGGATGGTCCAATTGAGTTCCCAAGCTTCTCCTCCCTTCTTCTCTGCCTTTCTCTCCTTCTTTCTCCTTCCTTAGTTCCCTCCCACGAATTTGGCAAAAAGGTTAAGCAAAAAGGGGTTTTAGAAGCTCATTTCCTTAAATAGACAGCTTAAACTAAGGCCTGTTTGGTTGGTCTATGGAAAACCCATTTTAAAACTACATTATTCCATCAAGCATACCCCTCACCATAGTCCCACAATGTGTGATAGAATTTATAAGGGTCCCACAGTTCTTATGACAGCCATAGGCTGGTTTGTATTGGTTCTAAGTGGGTTCCACAACAATAAAATGTGGTTTTAAACATTTCTAGGCCTTAGAGGTAGATAGGCGGCTGATGGGATGATCTGCCGCCTATTTAGGCAGCTAATGGATCTGCAAGGGGCTCAAAAGGGTCCCAAGGGCTGCCAATGAACCCAACTTCAACCCAGTGAGTGTTTGAGTTCCCAACAAGGTGGTGGTGTCATGCCCCAAACCACCCCTTGGGAGGATTTAGGCAAGTGACCCGGATATCCTATGACATCCGCCAAATCCCAAGGATCCAGAAGCAGTACTTACATGTCACAAACCACACAATGAGGGTAAAAAGGTAATAAAAAAATATCAAAGTGCAACGGAAGATCAAACTACCCATAGATGATTTATATCATTTATGAAAAAAATCCCAAATACCTATGTTATATCATATAAATATCCATTTATGTTCAAAAAGTACACTATCATGGTAATTACACTTCTTGAAAGGGAGGAACTCAAATAATAACAAAATTTTCGTAGATCAACAACATGAGGACAATCTATAGTTCCATCAACAGCTTCATCGTCCATTGACAAACCAGTACCTGCAAAATCACCTAAAAGAGAATATACAAGAGTGTGAGCTCCACCGAGCCCTTGAATGAAATATAACGATGCATGCACATGCAAGCACAACCAAATGAATCCTATATGAAATGAGGTTCTTTATTATTATTAAGCCACCTAGCATCAAAACTAAGGCAGGTAAAAGTGCTACTATAATCCCCAATACATGTATCCCTGGTGCGGGCCTCTAACCCCTTCCCGCGATACACCCATTGAGTTATCAGAGAAGACTAGTCGGCTCCAGCATCTCTTCCCAAGGTCAGCCCGACCAGCCCTCTAGGTTACCACTGTGCTACCACCAGCCCTTTTGACTGATGGAAAAGCCAACATCACCTGTCCTAATGACCCGATGAGTCTACTGAATGACCAATGCCCCTTCAAGATATTAACCTCATACAATTGTGGTATCCAACACCTTAACCCCCGTTGGCAAGGGTTCAGAGCACGGGTGATGATACCCTAGCCATATGCATTCTGTATGGCATAATATGAGTCGGGTGGTGCCCACATCCCATTCTAAGGGCCCCCACTAGCCTCATTTCCAAGCCGGCTACGGCATCTAGACTAGCAATTTTAATGATATCGTACCAGTTGGGTGGTGTCGACCGCATCCCATTCTACGGGCTACCACCGGCCTCACTTCTATTTAGGCAAACAATTTATATGTAAGCATTCCATCAATAGTTCTCAACATAATTCCAATAAGAACATGAGAATATAAATATAAAGACAGAAAAGTAAATTGTTATTGTTATCATAACTCATTAATTATGTTACACCTACATGTATGGTGTAATTCCACTCACCTTGTGCAAATCCTGCTTGTTCTTCAGTCGGCTTGATCCCAGTCGGTGTCTGACACAGCACCTCGTGTTCGGGGTTATAACCTATGTTAATCGGACCATTTAAACATGTCAAACATTATTTCAAAAGGGTCTTAGAGTTCCAGGATTGGTTTAGGTGTGCTTATTCATTGTTCAACAATCATGGGAAATAGTAGCAAGGTTCCTTTCCCAGGTTTGGCATAGGTCACAGTGTTGGTTTTTGACCCCTTTTTGGGTCCACTGATGCACCCAAGGTATGGATATCAGCAAGGATGGTTGGGGTAGGGTTTTAAGGTGATTTTTTTATACCCTCATACTGTTTTAGCCTGTGGGTGATGATCCAATAGGCTGGAAGCAATTTAGACCTTGAACAGCAGCACTAGATGTTTGGGTCAAACATCCAATGCATCATCCAGTCCCTGTTACACATGGGTTTCTTTGCTCAAAACTTGGTTTTGGCTGCTGGTTTCTTCCCATCTCCGATTTGGGGTGATTTCAGGGGGTAGCATCACATATAATTAAGTTAATGCAATGGTTTTATGGATTCCTAAACAGGGTTTACTAATTGGTTGATGGGTTGATTTCAAACACCAAAGATTCTAGGCATGCAAGGCTGAGATCAAACATGCAGCCCCTTAAATTCCCATAATTCATATAATAACAGTTATATATACCTATTATAGCAATGATCCTAAGCCATAACATGCTAAACATAGCATGCATGCAGAGATCCATGCTCCTAGCTTATCATCTATAGGTTGCATGCAGGATTAAGCATGAGATTGAGCTAGATACATGGCTGAAATTAAAACATATACACTAACAGGCTGAAAACAGTGTAGAAATCACATAGACTGCATAGAACTAGGTATGCATGGATGATCCATAGCTGTCCTGGAGTTCTAGGTAGTGATTTCATAACAATCCTACAGAGACATGGCTATATGGCTATGGTTCTTGGGCTCAAACTCATAGATCTGAAATGGGTCATGGTGAAGAGAGTAGTTTAGGCTCAGTTGGATTACCTTATGGTTATGGAGGAATCGGTTAAGGGTGCACAAGCCTGTAATCCTTCTTCTCGTCTTCTTCAACTTCCTTCTTCCTCTCTTTCTTTCTTTCTCTTTTCTTCACTGATGCTAGGAATAGTAGGGGTTTAAGTTTTGAGGTGGGGCCCCTATTTATAGTTTACATGGAACTAGGGCCTGTTTGGCAAGGCAGTCCCACAACCAAAATTCATTTTTAAGGTGATTCTTGCCCAATTTGGCTATATAGGTGGGGCCCACATGGATTCCAAGATGGGGGATGGTTCGTAAAATTCCAAGGTACATATAGGAGGTATTTGCAAGCAATATACTCAGTTCCCACAAGCTTGGAATGGAAAAATATAGATTTCAGCATCTCTGGAGCTTGCACTGGACCTTTGAGCCAATCATCCAATGCATCGTTCAGATCGAGAATCCTGTTTTACTATTTTTGCTTGGGTTAAAATGAAATTTCAGTTCACTTAAAGACATTATTGGATAATGGTTCCTTATAAGAAAATGTAGCTCTATGAGTCTAGTTTCTAACAAAATTGGAATCAAAGGAAATGAGGCTCGGATGATGGAGTTATAATATTTTATTAAACAAAGATTAATCTGTCCAATAGAAGGATTCGATTCTGGACAACAACTTGAAGTGAAATTTCAGCTCACTTAGAGACATAATTGGACAATGGTTCCTTCTAAGAAAATGTAGCTCTATGAGTCTAGTTTCTAAAAAAATTGAAATCATAGCAAATGAAGTTTGGATTATGAAGTTATATCATTTTAACTAAGTGGGGGTCAATCTGCCAGAGTAGCAGAATTGATATTTGTGTTGAGATTTAACATGCATGTATGGAATTAAGTTCTCATCATCAAATCAAACATGCAAGTTGATGTTTGGTCTAAAAATTCTTTAACTCAAATATTCAAGGTGATGAAGGTCATCATTAGTTTAACCTAGAACTAGGATTAGGTCCTATGGTTGGGTTTAAGCATGCATGCAAAGGAATTGGGTTCATAATTAACCCAAAACAAGATAGAACATATGCAAGCATGATGGGTGTTAACTTCTTATCTTTAATTCCAGAATACCAACTAACCTTATGTTTAAGAATAGGTTGGTAGAAAGATTTAACTAGGTTGGGATCTTTACCTTAGAAACTGGGAGCAATTTAATAGGATTCCAAGCTTGGCTTCTCACATTCGAGCTAAGTTTAGGAGCCTAGGCCCCTCTTTTATTCTTCTTTCTTCCTTAATGAAATAGTGCTGAATCACCCCGTTGTTAATGTCTTCACCTATTAACCTTCCCTAAATATTTCAAAGGCCTAATGTATCATGTACTCAGGTAGGGCTCTAGAAATCAAGGGATGGTACCTACCTTAGGCTATACATTTGATGGTGAATTGTATAGTTACAAGGAGTTGGTGTTTGCCTTCTTAATCGTATGTAGGTTCTCACCAATGGGGCTACCTCATTAAATTCAACCATGGGATCAATACACCACAGTGTACTGGTAGCTTTGACCTCGGGTTCTGAACCTTCAACGAAAATTCAAATTAGCCCATATTTTTGGGCACTGGTTTAACAGGTGGTACTTCCCAAAAAATGAAATGGGCTGCCCAAAAAGGTTAAGGACCGCTCCTAATGGTTGGACCAATGGCTTTAGTCGCTTTCCAAAGGTTAAGGGTAGGTCCAAGTAGGGGGTTGGGTGTTACATTCCCCCCTCCTTACAAGAATTTCATCCTCGAAACCAATGTACCTGATGTTTCCTATAGATGGGGATACTTTGCTCGCATCTCATCATCACGCTCCCAAGATGCTTCTTGATCGGAGTGGTTATCCCATTACACTGTTACGAACGAGATGGTATGGTTCCGATCGATATGCTCCTTACGATCTAAGATCTTCATCGGCACTTCTTCATAAGTCATATCCTCAGCAAGTTCAGGTGGATCTTGAGTCAACACATGCATCAAGTCAGTTACGTACTTTCTCAACAACGATACATGGAAAACATCATGTACTCTAGCAATGGATGGGGATAAGGCCAGTCTGTTAGCTATCGGTTCAATCCTAGCTAGGATTTCATAGAGTCCAATATCAGGGACTGAGCTTGCCTTTCTTGCTGAATCGTATTACGCCCTTAGTCAGAGACACCCTCAGGAACACCTTATCGCCAATAGCAAACTCCAAATCCTTACGCCTTGTGTCAGCATAACTCTTCCGTCCAGTTCAGGCCCTGTAAGGTCTTGGACCTTAACCTATGTTTTGTCCCCATCGTAACACATGTAGGGGCTGCCAAGATAGGTCTAGAACTTCCCCAAAACTGGTTGGACCATATGGTTTGGGTCATTCACCCATGGTCAAGCGTATGTCCAGGTAAGGTATGGGCATTTCAAATAGGTTCAAAATAGGCCCAGATTTTGGGCACGGGTGTTACATTTAGACTCTAATGTGACAAGACATACTAGACATGCATTATGTGTATAGTGACTAGTTTGAATGAATGGATGATTAACTGAGTGGGATTTTAAATGTTAATTTTATTATTGGTGAAAATGCTATTATAAGTACCGTGGTCCTCGAGACGAGGGTTCCTCAGCGCTTGGAATATGTGGTGACATAGGGTTTGTTATATATATATGTATAGATAATAGATAATATTGTCAATGTATAATATTGATAAATGGGGGATTAGGATCATGCATTAAAATATGCTAATATAATGTGAAGTCGCCACCTAGGGTTAGGGCCTAGGACCCATTAAGTGTAGCCCTATCCGTTGTGAACGGGATCGGGCTACTTGACTCCATATGATCTGACCAGAGGTTTGGGTAAGGGGTCAGGTTATGAGTGTGGGAAGGTGTTAGGCACCCACCTCGGCCAGCCGAAGCCGGTCTCTCTGTATTAGATGCTATATAAGGACGAATGTTCTCTCTCTTTTATTACGGGGATGGGGGATATTATGAACTACATTCAGATGCTATGAATCGAACTAAAACATAATAAACTACATTATATATATGAAAAATATGGACTAAAACGATGGAGTATGAAAGGACTACATCGAATCAACAAGAATGCAGTTATTATACCTGTATGGTCTTATTCCCCTGGCTCAGGGGAGATAGACGAATGGACTGACGCCGATTCCTTTCTGGGCAAAGTAACAGCTCTTTCAAGTGATTTGGAGAGGAGTAAACAGACAGAATAATGTCTATAATAAAAGGGTTTTGATTGTTAGCCACACACTGACAGGATAACAATGCCTAGGAGCAAAAGCACTCTATACTCAGAGGGATAATCGAAGGATCTATCCGCAACTAAGAAAACTTCACTCACTCACACTCTTATGAGAGAAGGAGGAGAAATGAAGGTGAAGAGGGAGAAAAAGATGATAGGAATTACTTGGGGAGGGTCTCTCCACCCAAAAATTCCTTTTTAAAATTTGGGAGAGGACCCTCCTATTTATAGGGAGGGACCCCCTCTCTCTCCTGGCCAGATAAGTCCTCCACGGCGTCGTGGAGATGTCCACCCCCTCACGGCGTCGTGGGTGACGCCAGCAAGCTGATGTCACACCCTCTCATGGCGCCGTGGAAATCCGGCACACATCCCCACGGTGCAGTGGGAAGGTGCCCACGGCACCGTGGGAAGGAGTCCACGGCGCCGTGGGGGCGCAGTGCCATTTTTTCTTGTTTTTGGGCCTAAAATGGGCGATTTTGTACTCAGCATGGTTCTTGGTCTTACGGGTAAAGTATCTTGGGTCTAGAAAGAGGGAGAGTGCGTCGTCCATCGTCCATGTCCCATTTTCATCATCGCCAATTAGGGGGTAACAAAAATCAGTGTCTCCAGTTTGCCCCTCTTTGGCCGAGGTCTGTGCCAACACCCGAAGGGTAAAGATAAAAGACTAACTAATTTTGTCACCAAGAGCATGTACTGCTGACGCTTTCCTCAAAGGCGATAGAGTTGCTAAAAATAAGCGGTTAATCACGATGAAATCTTTCGATAATCCTCAAGAGAAAAACTCAGAAGTACCAAATCTTTATCTTGTGAGCATTGCTTAATCAATTTTTGAGGGTGATAAGGCACCGCTGTACCAAAGATCTAGATAAGGCACCATTCGACCCACAAGATCGAATATGAGGGACCCCACCGGGGATAGAATTTTGAGGGTGATAAGGCACCACTCAGCCGAAGATCTAGATAAGGCACCACTCAGCCCAAAGATCAAATTTGAGGGTGATAAGGCACCGCTCGACCGAAAATCAAATTTTAATTGAAACATCAAGTTTGGAGGGTGATAAGGCACCACTCGATCGGAAGTCAAACTTGGATGGTTATAAGGTGCCACTTAACCGAAACCATCAAGTTTGGAGGGTGATAAGGCACCACTCGACCAAAAGTCAAACTTGGATGGTTATAAGGTGCCACTCGACCGAAACCATCAAGTTTGGAGGGTGATAAGGCACCACCACTCGATCAAAAGTCAAACTTGGATGGTTATAAGGTGCCACTTGACTGAAACCATCAAGTTTGGAGGGTGATAAGGCACCACTCGACCGAAAGTCAAACTTGGATGGTTATAAGGTGCCACTCGATCGAAACCATTAAGTTTGGAGGGTGATAAGGCACCACTTGACCGAAAGTCAAACTTGGATGATTATAAGGTGCCACTCGACCGAAACCATCAAGTTTGGAGGGTGATAAGGTACCACTAGATCGAAGCATTCAATTTTGAGGGATTTCATTGGGGATTTTTCTTTTCTTTTTTTTTTTTCTTTTTTTTTTTAATGTTTTTTTTATATGTTCTTTCTTCTTTTTTCTTTTCTTTTCTTCTTCTTTCTTCTTTCTTCTTTATTTCCTTCTTTTCTCCTTTTTTTTTTTTTTTTTTTTTTTTTGTCCACGACGCCGTGTGAGGGTCCACATAGCCCCGTGTATGGGCGGCACCATGCTTACACGGCCCCGTGTACACGGCTTCGTGCTAGACTTCATGGCTCCTTGAGGAAACCTCCACAGCGCCGTGGGCCGCTGTCCCACCGGACCGTGGGCGTGATGGAGAATTCTTATAAATAGAGGGTTCCTCCCTCATTTCTTCACTCTCATTTCTACTGCGAAGCTCTGCTGTTTTTGATTTTTGACTTCACTCTCTTTTTATTAACTCACATCATGTCTTTCCGTTGACGAGGACGCCAGTCTCTCAGGGAGCCACTGCTCGGCACTACTTCTCGCGATGCAAGAGCTGTATGGTACCTTTCAAGGGTTACTTTAGTCGATACTGCCCGCCATGGTTGCCGCTCCATATGGGGCCAGCTCAGTACTTACTCTTTCCCGTTCAATTTATGCATTTTATTTATATTATCAGCTTCATACCTCACCGTATAGATTTGAGGTAATGTCCCTAGATTTTGCCCCAAGCACTTAATGACACGTAAATCAAAGCGAGGCCATTAGACACTACCCTAAGTGTTTTTTGGCATGCAAATCTAGGTAATGCCTCTAGATACCATCCTAGGCACCTAGTGACACACAAATCAAAGCGAGGCCATCAGACACCACCCTAAGTGTCTTTTGGCACGTAAATCTAGGTAATGCCTCTAGATATCATCCTAGGCACTTAGTGGCACATAAATCAGAGCGATGCCATGAGACACTACCCTAAGTATCTTTTTGGCACGCAAATGTAGGTAACGCCTCTAAATACCA
The DNA here is from genome assembly GCF_018873765.1 of Telopea speciosissima. NCBI lineage: Eukaryota > Viridiplantae > Streptophyta > Magnoliopsida > Proteales > Proteaceae > Telopea > Telopea speciosissima. The sequence continues at coordinate 47,817,324 of NC_057920.1, forward strand.
TCCTAGGCACCTAATGACACATAATTCAAAGTGAGGCCATTAGACACTACCCTAAGTGTCTTTTGGCACGTAAATCAAGGTAACGCCTCTAAATACCATCCTAGGCACCTAGTGACACACAAATCAAAGCGAGGCCATCAGATACCACCCTAAGTGTCTTTTGGCACGTAAATCAAGGTAATACCTCTAGATACCATCCTCGATACCTAGTGGCATGCAAATCTAGGTAACACCTCTAGATACCATCCTAGGCACCTAGTGGCACGTAAATTAAAGCAAGGCCATCAGATGCCACCCTAAGTGTCTTTTGGCACATAAATCTAGGTAATACTTCTAGATACCATCCTAGGCACCTAGTGACACACAAATCAAAGGGAGGCCATTAGACACTACCCTAAGTGTCTTTTGGCATGCAAATCGAGGCAATGCCTCTCCCCTTTTTTTTTATTACGATTTATTTATTCAACTATTGTCCCAACTATTTTGGCTAACCATTTACCTTATTTTTCTTTGTAGGGCAACCTCCTTCCTTCGCTCAAGAAGTATTGTGGGCTGGAGGCTATTTCAGAGTGGTACCACACACTCTGCCCGATGGTACAATCGCGGGTGGTTCGGACCGGGTTGGGACACATCGCCTCATCCCTAGCCCGCGAGTTAGACAGCTCGACTGCGAGGGCTTTGATAGAGAGGTGGTGGCCGAGCACCCATACGTTTCACCTTCCATTTGGTGAGGCGACAGTCACCCCCCTAAATTTCTACATGATCATAGGATTACCCTTTGGAGGGGTACCCATGAAACTGACTCCGGAGGAGAGGATTATAGCCTCGACGGAGCCGACAGAGCGCCTGGAATATTACAAGCAGCAGCTGGGGATAGCAGTTACTAGGAGAGAGATCCCCGCGTCGGTCCTGAGGGGTACCTGGGACGAGAGGGTCGTTACAGACCAGTCGCCGTTCGGCCTCTAGGATCAGCAGGCTCAATGCTTCCTCCTCTTTTTGCTAGCGGAAGTGATTTTCAGCTACATGACGGGTACGATGACAGCCGATGCCACATATGTTCACTTTTTTTAGCACTTTGACATGGCCACAGGCTATGATTGGGGTGATTCGGCGTGCACCTACTTCCTAGATATGTTGGACTATCTGGTTGTGGGATTGCCGAACCTGATCGAATATTGCTACGTTCTATGGGTAAGTTTTCTCAACTTTGCTTTTCTCTCTTCTTTTTTTTTTATTTCTATCTTATTTTTACTTATTTGAGCTCATTTACGACTATCTATTACAGACGTGGAGCTACGAGATCCTTCGGTTCTGGGTCCCCACTTTCAGACCTGGGGATGATCCCGAAACCACCTGTCCTTGGACTATGCTATTGCGTAAGTCCCATTTGCTAAGGAGCGGTCACCATAAGGACCTTGGGTCCATTCGCAGCCTCCTGAACGAGCTGCAGCCTACCAAGGTAAATCTAAACTGGTTGCTTATCTTATTTTCTCTTTTCTCCTCTTTCTTTTTTTTTTTTGCATTGATCTTGACTCTTACTTGACAGGCTTCTCTCCGCCCTTATTTGGGGGAGATGATGTTAGAGTCGGACCTATTTGATAGGGCCTCAGCTCTCTCCACCCGCAGGGTCCTCTTCGAGGGCCCATGGGGGTTTGCCTTTTACTTGGGAGAGCGAGTGTCCCTACAGTGGTCTGAGGCTCACTTGGTGCCCTGCCCTCCTCCTGCTCGGGTCCATCAGCCAGCCTTGATGGATCGGGATGAGATCGAGCACTGGAGGGTTGGTGAGCCCGCGACTGGGCTGGTGCTAGCAGAGATGGACTATACCGACTTCCTTCTCCGAGAGACAGTCTGCGTCCCCCTCACCCGCGAGGGGCCTCAGGTGAGATTTTCTCCATTTTTCCCTCTTTTCCTTAGATTGTTAGCCTAGCCTTTATCTTGATTTGTTTCTTTTCTTGACAGTTTCCAGGTCTCCCCATGATTTCAGGGGTCTATGGTGGTGGGAGCTCTTCTTACGCCTCTCGAGTAGGGGAGGTGGAGTCAGGTGTTGGGCCTTCTGGAGAGGTTCCAGCCCTGCGGATTGCTGGTCCAAATGACCACATTCAAGGGTATCGTTCGTGGTTTATTCGCGACCACGAGCCTGGGATGGTTGAGGTCATCTTACCACCTCCTCGGGCTACAGACACGGACCTAGGCCTCCCTCTTCCTTATGATGGGGTAAGCACATCCAACTTTCCTAACTTTATCCATTATTTTTCAAATTCTTGACATCTTGGATGAATATCATGTTTAGGTGGATGCGAGCCAATACGCCGACATGAGGCGCATGATGGCGAGCATGGACGAGATGATCATCTCGCGTGTGGACTCGGACCATAGGATGGTAATGCTTCGTCTCTTTCCCCCCCTCTCTTTTTTTTTTATTTTGTTTCCATTTTTTTTTTATTCATGCTTATCTTTTGATTTTCCCCTCTCTTTTTTAGAGGGTTGAGCTTGACCATTGTAGGAGAGAGATTGAGAGACTGAGGCTTGAGAATGAGCAGCTACAGCTTAACCTCACGTGGGTCGAGGTCGAGAGAGATGCCCTGATGGCTTCCCAAAGTGGAGAGGGGGAAGGCTTAGATGTGGACGATTACTCCCCTGAGCCGTGACTCCTCCTCTTCTTTTTTGTTTTGTTCTTTTTCTTCTTTTTTTTTGGAAATGTTGTTACAACTATGTACATTTACTCTCCTTCCTTTTTTGTTTATATTTATTATTATTATTATTTTTTGTATGGACACTGGTGTAATTTTTATGTACACTTTTCTTTCTCTTTTTTTTTTGTACATATAAACGAATTTTTTTATGAATTCATTGGATATTTTCTTCTTTGAAATGCACATGAGACTCCATCCCTTTCTTTAGAAGCACAAATTCCATTGGTAAATGATTTCATTACATGAGAAAGGACAGAGAAATTGAGAAAGGACAGACAAACAAGTAAAGATGGGAACATCAAATTAATATCACTTATTTATAACATTTTTTGGATAACAAAATAACCACTTATTGTGTCACATCTCTGGAGTTCTGAAATTCTCCATCTTAGGTTGTTCCTGCCTCGGAGATACTAAGGAAGGGATATAAAAACTGATGTGAGTTAAACCCATGAATCTCACATAATTGTACCCTGGTGTTTCTGGTTTTTCTATCTCGGCCTTCATCCAAGGGCAGTTCCATTGGATTTCTTGGACATCTTTCTCCTCCAAATATTTCTTCCAGTCTTGGACCTTGTGGAATTCTAGCTTTTCCCTTTTTATTTGATAATGCATAGGTCGGAGGTGAGGACACGGAATTGGTGTTACCAATTTTAGTTTTTCCATCAACCACATTTAGAACACCGCCGTAGATCCATGAAGGAAGTCTGTTCCATATTTCTGAGACTAACTCATGGTATCAAACCCTTTGAATGTTTCTGATAAAATGGTAGGAGCGATGTTGCATCCTTCTTCAATCTTCTTAACCACTTCTGCAATCATTGGAGGCATGCCTTTTTTCGGAGATGCTAACAAGTACCTCCCAATCATACAGAATAAGTACGCCCACTTTCTGCATCGGATCTGTCTTTCTTCTTCAAATCTATTGTTATTGAAGATCTTCACAACTTTCAACGCATCCACCTTGTCATAATTGAGAATTTGCTTTAATTCCTTCTTATTCATGGCAAAGAAATCTTCCAAATTTTTGAAAAGCTGTTCTTTCTTCATAGTTGGGAGGAACAACTTTTCTTGAGGGGGTGACATCATGCAAGCCCAAAATTCTTCAATGGTTGAAGCGAGCCAGACTTTTCAAAGCGAAATGCATGCAATTGGGGGTTCTAGGACTTCGACACTTCCCTCAGCAAGTCATGATGGAGCTTGAAGCAACCGATTCTTCCCAATACTATTAGATGGTGATCCTCTTAAAGTGTAGGCCCATCCACATTCATCCGGAGAGTCCACTGGCGCAACTGTTTGTCAAGTCCTTCTTTCTTTGGTCCCCTCATACTACCTGCATCAAGGATTGGGTTAGCATTTTATGACATAGAATGAATAAATCCTCCGTTAATAACCAGCTCTAGATGACTCTACTCCTAAGCTTGATCAAGGGATAGAAGGCCAAATGGCAAGATTTACCCATATGTGCAAGGGATGCCGGCTAGCAGAATTTATGGGAAGAAACCAACACAATGCCCTCTCCTTTTTTTTATATATTTTTTTTTTTGAGACCATACCCGAGTACATCGAGTTGCCTACGAATCCCTTTGGAGGAATCAGGCCGAACGTAGTTCAAAATTGCTTCACATATCTCAGATAAAATACTTCTTTAGCTGGTCCATATTGACCAATCCCCGAAGATCTTCTCCGTCAAGATCAGAGAGTTGGACCGCCTGTCCTGGCAATATGGTCTTAACTTTATAGGGTCCACTCCAGTTGGGTCGGAACTTTCCTCTTAGGTCATGGATTGGAGCTCGCTGGTCTCTAAGGACCAAATCTCCTTCTTCAATGCTTCGAGTGCGGACACCCTTATTGAATGCCCTAGCCATTCTTTGCTGATATTTCTTGAGATTGTCCATGGCCTTCATCCTTTTCTCATCCAGGAGATTGAGCTCTTCGTATCTGGGCCTTACCCATTCCCTTTCTAACAATTGACTATCAAGTAAGACTCGAAGAGAAGGGACCTGAATTTCTACCGGCAATACAGCTTCCGTCCCATATACCAGAGAATACGGGGTAGCTCCGGTAGAGGTTCGGATGGATGTCCGATATGCCCATAAGGCCAGTGGAAGTTTCTCTGCCCAGTCATTGTGTGTGTCTACCATCTTTTGCAATATGACCTTCATATTTTTGTTGGCTGCTTCCACCGCTCCATTAGTCTGTGGCTAGTAAGTAGTAGACTTATGCCTCTTAATGCCAAATTGGTTACAGAGTTCTTCCACTTTTCCCCTGAAATGCAAGCCTTGATCTGAAATCAACTGCTGCGGCACACCGTATCTGCAGATGAGATTTTCTTTTATGAATTTTTCCACCTTGGCAGAAGTTAAAACTACATAAGATTGAGCCTCCACCCATTTTATGAAATAGTCGATAGCGACTAACACGAATTGATGTCCATTTGAAGCTTTTGGAGTTATTTTACCAACTACATCAATTCCCCAGGTAGAAAATGGCCAAGGGACATTTAATGAGTGTAACTCTGTCGGAGGAATATGAATGATGTTGGCAAATATCTGGCATTTATGACATTGCCTCACGAAGGCAGCACACTCAGCTTCCATAGTGACCCAATAGTATCCCATCCTGAGAATTTTCTTGGCCAGCATCCTTGCATTCATGTGTGGTCCACATATTCCTTGATGGATTTCTTCCATAATGATTTGAGCCTAATCCTCATCTACACATAATAGTTGGATATCATAATCAGACCTCTTATACAACAAGTTTCCTTGGAGGATGAATTGAGTAGCATATTTTCGCAAATGCCTCTTCTCTTTTTCTGAAAACTCTTCAGGGTACCTCCTTTCCTTGATGTAGTCAATCACTGAAGCATACCAAGGCCTTCCATCCTCGGTGAGTGCATTGACTGGCTCTCCATATGCTGGGTGGGTCCTCCTTTCTATTAGGAAAGGTTGGTTCTTGTCCCGGGTATCACATTCTACCATGGACGCCAAAGTGGCCAAAGCATCGGCAAACCGATTGCTATCCCTGGGTAGATACTCAAAAGAAACTTCCTTGAAGCATTGAGCCAGTTGTCTAGATAAACTTGGTAGGGCTTCAGCTTCTCGTCCTTAGTCTTCCACTTTCCTTATGTTTGACTGAGCACAACGGAGGAATCTCTGTAAACTTTAATTTTGTCAACCCTTACAGAAAGAGCCATTTCTAACCCAATAGCACAAGCTTCATACTCTGCTATGTTATTGGTACAACTAAATTCTAATCTAAAGGCCATCGGCAAGTAAAAATCCTCTGGGGTTATCAATAATACCCCTGCGCCAAATCCTTTTTGATTGGCGACTCCATCAAAGTACAATTGCCACTCTTTAGTCGGTTCGGCTTCTGTGGAGTGCAAATCTTCATCTGGGAAGAGGTCCTCTATTGGTCGGGAATCATCCTCTGAGGGAAATGCTGCTAGATGGTTGAAGATTGCCCGCCCTTTCACAAACTTTTGACTGACATAAGTTATGTCGAATTCTGATAATAACAATAACCACCTAGCCATTCTCCCTATCAATGCTGGTTTCTCGAAGAGGTACTTAATTGGATCCATTCGAGAGATCAACCTGACGAGATGTGACACCATGTAGTGCCTCAGACTCTTAGTTACCCAAACCAGAGATGTGCATGTCTTCTCTACTGGAGCATATTGAGTTTCATACTCGAGAAATTTCCTGCTTACATAGTAGATTGCGTGCTCTTCTCCATCCGCCTTGCCAACTTGGGCCATCATTGATCCGATCGCTGTTTCTCCTACTGACAAATATAGGAGCAAAGGTTCACCGAACACTGGAGGGACAAGTATAGGAGGAGAAAGTAGATACTCTTTGATTTTCATAAAGGCATCTTGGCATGTCTCATTCCATTCTTTTGGCTCTTTCTTCCTTAGGAGTTTGAAGATAGGTTCACAAGTGGATGTCAACCGGGATATGAATCTGCTGATGCACTGGATGCGGCCCAAAAACCCTCGTACCTCATTTTTTGTCTGGGGTGGTGGCATTTCCGTGATGGCTTTTATTTTGTCAGGGTCTACTTTTATCCCTCTTTCGCTGACAAGAAACCCCAATAATTTTCCTGCTTTGGCCCCAAACACACACTTCTGAGGGTTCAGGCTTAGCTTGTATTCTTTGATTCTTTCAAAAAACTTTCTGAGAGCTACAAAATGGCTTTATCGATTAACATATTTGACTATCATATCATCGACATATACCTCTACTTCTTTGTGTATCATGTCGTGTAAGATAGCCGTGGCCGCTCTTTGATATGTTGCCCCAGCATTTTTTAACCCAAAAGGCATTACTTTGTAACAAAATGTGCCCTAGGGTGTGGTGAAGGCAGTTTTCTCCCTGTCCTTCGGGCACATACTAATTTGGTTATATCCTGAGAAACCATCCATGAAGGACAGTAGAGCATGGCCTGCAATGTTGTCTACCAAAATATCAATGTGGGGTAACGGAAAATCATCCTTCGGGTTGACCCTATTTAGGTCACGAAAATCCACACATATTTTGACCTTCCCGTCTTTCTTAGGGACTGGGACAATATTGGATAACCATTGAGGGTACTGGGTTACTTGGAGAAATCCTGCATTCCATTGTTTGATGACTTCTTCCCTAATCTTCTCACTCCATTCCGGCCGCATCCTTCTTAACTTCTGCTTGACTGGGCGAGCCTCCGGATATGTTGGTAGTTCGTGTTGCACAATCTTTGGATCGATGCCGGGCATATCCTTATAGGACCAGACGAAGACTTCCTCAAATTCCTTGAGGAGAGAGATCATTTGGGATGTTTCGTCATTGTTGAGAGAAGTACCAATTTTAATCATTCGAGGGCATTGATCGGTCCCTATATTTACGGGGTGGGTGTCCTCTTGGACGGGTTGAGCTCTTCTTTGCTCCAATTATTCTTACCGATTACGATGTTCTAGGACATCATCATCTTCAGAAGGATAGGAAGAAGAAGAAGAAACATACTCAGAATTAGCAATTTCATTCATGATAAGGGGAAGAGTACAGACAGACCCAATGGACTGGACATTTCCACAGGATTCAGATATAGACTCAGAGACAGACTTGGACAGGATTATGCTAGAGCTGGTTACAACTTCAGACTCATCAATATGGAAATCTTCCATCATTCTTGCCCAATTCGCTATGGATCCTTGGAGAGGTTGTATAAGAAGATGTGGTGCCGATCCTTCTTCCTCTTCTTCAATGATCACCCCCACTTCGAACAGCTTGCCAATCCTTTGATCCCCTGTGACTTCCTTCTTGCTGGCTTGATCCAATTTCATGGCTATCCAGTCCACATCATCTTTGAAGAATATTTTGAGCCCAGGCAGACGTTTGCCCTGCTCTTGATCGAACCATGGTTCTTGATTTCCACAGTAAGGGAAGTCTTCTCCCTCTTGCACGAAGTACCCATTTAGAGTCTTGAAGTATGGCACACCATTGTCGCACTATTCTTCTATCCTGCGGCTTTCTTCCTTGGGTCCTTCAGGTTAAACCCTAATCCACATCGATTGGCATTGGCTGGTATCTCTGGGAATGCTGGTATCCCCTGTTGGTTCTTTCCCAATCCCAGTCCAGGAAAATATTTCATCTTTTTCATGATCTTTATAGAGGCCTTGCTCCACATCGTCTGGAATTTCCCTAGACTCTGATCTTCTTCATTTGCAGAGGTAGTATAAATGTCACCGATTTCAAACCCACCCAGCTGCACCTCCTGCGAGGATGAACCACCTACTTCAATGTTGGCCAAAGTGTGCACCATTTCTGGGTCTCCAAAGATGGTAATTACTTTCTGGTCATATATGAACTTCAGCTTTTGATGAAGACTTGATGCTAGGGCTCCTGTTGAATGCAGCCATGGTCTTCCAAGCAACATATTGAAGGATGCTTGAATGTCGATGACTTGGAAGTCTATGGTAAAGCAGGCTGGTCCAATCTTGACACTGGTGGTAAGAATCCCAATTACCTCCCTTCTGGAATTGTCGTATGCCCTGATGGTCTGACTGGATGACTTCATCTTGTCTAGAGATAAACCCATGCATCTGGCTGCTTTGAGGGGCATTACATTGAGGGTGGACCCATTGTCTATCAGAACCTAGTGGACCTGATTCTTGTTACATTCCATCGTAATGTAAAGTGCCCGGTTGTGATTCTTTCCTCCCGGGGGTAAATCCTCTTCTGAGAAAAAGAGTGACTGAATGGCATAAGTGGCCCCCACTATGTGAGATAATTCCTCAGGCCCCATTTCTATGGGCACTTGAACCTTAGTAAGAGCTTTCAAAACAGCTTCTCGGTGGGTTGGTGATGCCATTAATAATCCCCAGATTGAGATGTTAGCTTGGGCCTTCTTCAATTGGTCTAGTACTCGATTTTCTGGCTCAACAATCGTTGTTGATTGGCTAGACCGATATTTTTCCACTATCAACTCCTTATTCTTGAAGTTTCGACAGCTCCTGGTTTCTGCAACCTCTGACTCTCTTTACTTGATGACCAACTGGACTGGGCAAAAGTCTCCATCGTCTTCGTCACTATCAGTGATGATAAGAGGACCCTTGGGACAAATTTGGGTTTTACCTCCTTCATCAGACAAGGTCATAATAGACTTCCAGGCCTAATTTAGGATTCCTGATAAGGTTTCTTGCTTTTCAGCAACCTGCTGGATTGTATGAGATTCTTCTGGTATCAATTGGCTAATGGCATGAAAGGCTTCCGAAGCCGCTTGGTACATCTTTCTTGCTTCCGCCAATGACTTATAGAAGTTGCGATCCTTCTTTTCTCCTTGAGAAACTGGACTTTCGGACCTCTCTTTCGGGCTTGAAATAACTGGGTGGATACTCCCTGTTGGGTCATTTACTGCTCCTCCCTCATTGACATGACATATATAGAAATTGTCATGTGCTCTTACCCACGCACGGTATTCTTTATTACCCTGATACAGAGACGGGGGAGGAGTCCCACATAGGTCTTGTGCCAAGGCTAAAGTTAGCTTTACAGAGTTTTCCAAATGATGAATTGCTTCAAGGAGCGCCCACTGTTCTTTAATAGGTTCCAGCTGTTGAAGCTCTTCTTGGTAGTTATCATCCAAGACCACCGTTCTCATGAGCATTTCCTGGATTTTATCCACATCCCGATGGATCTTGTTCACCTGGAATGATAATTCCCATGGTGCGGGTCCGCAAATGTTCTCATACTTTGCTAGATGCGTCCTTGGTTGCCAAGGTTCCCCATCCTCTGTTTCTTCTTCCCCTTTGGACCCTTCATCATCGGATTCTTCTGATGTAGATTCTTGCTCACTTTCATCTTCTTCGGATGATTGTTCTTCTTCTAACGGTTCTTCCCCTTCATCATCGATGTCCATAGGAAAGATACCTCTAGTGGGGTCATTCTAAAATTCTCCGAGGCCGATATCATTGATTCATGCGTCCCATGTTTCACTTCTTCGGGGTGGATCCGGATAGGAGAATGAATCCAAATATAAGGCCAGGTCTTCTGGAGGGGTTCTGAACAGATCATGAGCCAAAGCATTGACTAACCAAGTCATGCTTTTCAGCTCATGGAGGGTCTGAGCGAGTACATCGCTCTCATTTGGCATCACCAAGCCCTCACAACGTGCTGTGAAGTTACTACACACTAGATCTGGAAATAGAGAAGTAGCCTTGTACAGGATCTCTTGAGTATTGGTGGAAACATCGAGTATATCTACGACCTGGTAGAAGGCGCTCATGCTCCAACGCTCAAAATCTTCTTTGGACACCGTCCAATCGCCTTTGGGGACCTCTGGAGATGATATCTCCTCATCATCTCTGCTTTCATCCTCATCTGATGATATGGGTTGAATAAGGCTGGTAGGATCATTATTATCATCACTTTCGATGTTATTTACCCAATCCATCGCTTCTACTCCTTCGTCCTCCATCGTTGGACTTTGCTCGACATACGCTATCCATCCCTGGTGGATTTCTTGGTCGTCCACCTCATCTGAGCTATCGTCAGTATCCCCCCCTATATGGATAAGAGAGACTTCTTCTGTCAGAACTTGACCAATAGCTAGTGCTGAGACTACTTTAAGGAGCTGAGGTGTGACTCTGGTGATTTCATTCCCTTCTTCTTCTTCAGGAACCAAGTGACATATTTCGGATGATGAGAAACCATACTTGCACAATGGCGTCATTGTCTCGAAACCTTCTAATCCATACTCCAAGAAATCCAACTTTCGAAGCCAGTTGATGGATGTTATACCTCTGCCTTGATCACATGGTTGCCCACCTGTTAGGATATTCCCATCACAGTTGGTTCAGGCGCAATAAATGCAAACCTGCATCCTTTCTGCCCGTGCTTGCCATGACTGCTCATCTCTTCCTAAATACCATGGGATGGGCTGGATCAATGTAGTGGGATCTTGGAATGGTGTCTCTTCCTGTAACATGTTTACTGACCCTGTAGATGACTCTGGAGAATTGGTCCCCTTCACCAGTGGTTGTGAGATTTTCCATGCAGGTATCTGGTACTCTACCCAGGTGGCACCTTCTGACTTTGGATGATAGAAAGGGGAATCGGGCCGATCCACTTCCTGAGACACCTCTTGTTGAATCTGTGGTTCTTTTTTCTCCTTAAGTTTCTTGGTCAACATTGTTATATAGACATGTGCCTTCATTAGCTTCCTCTTCCCAACTGAATGAATCAAAGTGGTAGGATCTGCTTGCTTGGCATCTTCTTGAAGCATGTTTACTCCATGGTTAGGCAGAGGATTTGTGGTGACATTTGGCGGCTACTTCTTCTGAAGTTCAATTTTGCCCTCGTCAATCAAGTCCTGGATCACATGCTTAAGAGATAGGCATCTATCCGTATGATGGCCTTGTTGGTTGTGGTAATGACAGTACAGATTGGGCTTATACCAAGTAGGTGGATTGTTCAAATCCACAGGCCTAGGAGGAACTGAATTGATCATTCCCTGATTCTTGAGCTTGGTGAATAACAACGAGGGTGTCATTCCTTCAAAGTTGAAATTCCTCCTGGATGCTTCAGATTCAGTTTGGAACACAAGAGGGATGGATCCTGCAGCTACCACCTGGACTTCTGCTGCCTGGCTGCTTGTCCCTGCAATATTTCCTCCTTTGGCTTTTGGGCTTTTCCTCGCCGAATAGCTTCCTGATGCTTCATGGGTCTTACCCTGATTCTGCCTTTCTTTAAAGATCTTGTCTTCAATCTTCTTCCCAATTGTCATAAGAGCATCAAATGTTTTGATGTGCTGGTAGTATATCTTCTCACGGTATTCCCTGTACAGATTTTCTAACAATATCTCGACCTGCTCCTCCTCAGTAGGGCTGTTCCACATCTTCGTGGCCTTCTCTCTGAACCTCATGATGTAATTTGAAAATTCTTCACTTGGTTCTTGCCTCAAGGTTTCCAATTCTCTTCGAGTAATATCCATCTCGGTGTTGTATGAATATTGCTTAGTGAAGGCTTTAACCACAGAGGCCCATGACTGGGTTTGAGTGTGATCAAGCTAGGTTAACCACCTCAAAGCAGACCTGGCCAAAGAATACATGAACGCCTATCCCATTTGATTTTTAGAAAGTCCCCATGATCTGGCAATGGTGGCAAAAATCTTGAGATGAGCCCTAGGATCTCCCGATCCGTCGAACTTATCCAATTTTCACTTAAAATCTTTGGGGATTTTCCCTTCGGGAAAGAACACTAGGTCTTCTTCATCTTTTTCTTTGACTTTGCCCTTGACAACCATTTCCAACTCGGCTACTTTTTCTCTCATTTTCTTCTCCCTTTCAGTCTCAGGAGGGTCCATAGGGTGGCTATCTTCCCCTTCTTCTACCGGTATGATGATTGGAGTCTTGAGGGTTGCGGGGGTAGTTTTCTAGACTTCTTGCTCTGCTAGTCCAGCTATGGATCTGCCCTTAGATAGTTCATTGACTGACTGAACTAGTTGTGCCATGAGTTGCCCCATCCCGGCCATGTCTGTCTGCAGCCTATCTACTCGATTTTCGATGTGACTTTTAGACAAGTGGTCCTCCGTAGGATCCATGTCACTCACAAGCAATACCTCAGATGATGAACTAGAAGAATGAGAAGGGGTTGAGGATCTTGAGAAGAATGGTGGGTTGGCCCGGGTCAACCTTCCACCGCGTCAGATCCAGATGGGCAAGGACGGAATCGTGCTTCTACGAAAGAGAGAAGAATACCTAGTTTAGACCCTAAGAAGGCTAAAAAAAGAATTTTATTTTATTTTTACTTTATACTATTATATATATATATATATATATATATATATATATATATATATATATATATATATATATATATATATATGGTTTTTATGTTTTTTTGGTATTTTATAACATTTGTTTCATATTATTTTATTATTTTATTTGGCTCAAGTAATCGGAGTGGTCATCAGAGTTTCAGCAGACTCCTTCTGAGACCAGACTTGGAATGCCGTCATTGTCCAAGCATGTTTAAATACAACAAAAAGAAAAAAAATAAACAAAAGAAAGATCCTAGTTGCCGGGTAATTGACGATTATGTCTGGAGTCAAAATGAGATGCCCTTATTTTGAGGGACATGTAAGGTTCCATCATATGGAAGTGAGCTTCCATTCTTCTTCGAGGGACCATCGGGGGACTATGGAATTCCTTACCTTCGGTGGCATCTCATTTCAAAGCCAGGTTAATTGTCAAATGACCCTAAAACTCGGTCTCTCTCTTACAGCTAACAAAGGTTAGTTTGTGTCATACCCTAGTCATATATGGTCTATTTTCCTACATGATGCATGTAATGGGTAGGCTTTCATAGGACAGAACAAGGTCACCCTTGACAGAACCGATATACCTATCGCTTGTGGTCACGAATTGTAGGCACGTGGTTCTTTTGATATACCTGGAGAACAGGTCACACAAACTCAGAGTAATCGAGCTAGTGCCTTTTTTGAGTGGTAAAGCACTCCATAGCACACTAGTGAATACCTTCGCTAGTGATTCTAAACTCGTATAGTAAATATCCAGGGCTGTAGCTGCGCCGCGAATTACCCATGACTACTCATGGGGTCCAACGACTAACTACGGGGGTAAGAGGGGTTCCCATGCAGTGTATGTGTGCAAGAAAGTGGTACAAGAAGCGGCTATCATCCGATCTCAGAGTACTTAGTATGACGTGCCTCACCTCCCCGGGGGTAAAGGCATGACAGGGAGTACCCTCGCCGTTTGATTTCACTTCAAGCACTATGCATGATGCCGTTAGTACACCCAGGGGTTAACCAAACAAACACATTATGGTATTTATTTCTTTTCATATTTTATTTTGTACATTTTTTTCTTTCTTTTTATTTATTTTGTATATATATATATATATTATTTTTTTTATTTTTTAATTTATTTACATAAAAGTTTAGAGAGAACATTCTGTCATTTATTGATAGTACCTATTTAGAAAGTTTGACCTCGAGTGGACATTTGTCCACTCACATCCCTAGTAGAGTCGCCACTGTAAGTACCGTGGTCCTCGGGACGAGGGTTCCTCAGCGCTTGGAATATGTGGTGACATAGGGTTTGTTATATATATATGTATAGATAATAGATAATATTGTCAATGTATAATATTGATAAATGGGGGATTAGGATCATGTATTAAAATATGCTAATATAATGTGAAGTCGCCACCTAGGGTTAGGGCATAGGACCCATTAAGTGTAGCCCTATCCGTTGTGAACGGGATCGGGCTACTTGACTCCATATGATCTGACTAGAGGTTTGGGTAAGGGATTAGGTTACGAGTGTGGCACGGTGTTAGGCACCCACCTCGCCCGGCCGAAGTCGGTCTTTCTGTATTAGATGCTACATAAGGACAAATGTTCTCTCTCTTTTATTACGGGGATGGGGGATATTATGAATTACATTCAGATGCTATGAATCGAACTAAAACATAATAAACTACATTACATATATGAAAAATACAGACTAAAATGATGGAATACGAAAGGACTACATCGAATCAACAAGAATGCAGTTATTATACCTGTATGGTTGTATTCCCCTAGGTCAGGGGAGATAGACGAATGGACTGACGCCGATTCCTTTCTGGGTAGAGTAATGGCTCTTTCAAGTGATTTGGAGAGGAGTAAACAGCCAGAATAATGTCTGTAATAAAAGGGTTTTGATTGTTAGCCGCACACTGATGGGATAACAATGCCTAGGAGCAAAAGCGCTCTATACTTAGAGGGATAATCGAAGGATCTATCCGCAACCAAGAAAACTTCACTCACTCACACTCTTATGAGAGAAGGAGAAGAAATGAAGGTGAAAAGGGTAAAAAAGAGGGTAGGAATTACTTGGGAAGGGTCTCTCCACCCAAAAATTCCTTTTTAAAATGTGGGAGAGGACCCTCCTATTTATAGGGAGGGATCCCCTCTCTCTCCTGGCCAGATAAGTCCTCCACGGTGCCGTGGAGATGTCCACGACGCCATGGGGGACTTTTTCAAGGCGCCGTGGATGACGTCAGCAAGCTGATGTCACACCTCCTCATGGCGCCGTGGAAATCCGGTACACATCCCCATGGTGCCGTGGGAAGGTGCCCAAGGCGCCGTGGGAAGGAGTCCACGGAGCCATGGGGGCGCAGTGCCATTTTTTCTTGTTTTTTGGCCTAAAATGGGCCATTTTGTACTCAGCATGGTTCTTGGTCTTACGGGTCAGGTATCTTGGGTCTAGAAAGAAGGAGAGTGCGTCGCCCATCGTCCATGTCCCGTTGTCATCATCGCCAATTAGGGGGTGACAAAAATCAGTGTCTACAGTTATGGTTATGCCCACATGCCTACCATGTTATGAATGATTGAATGAATGCATGATTACATAGGACTATTAATGAACTAAGGAATGGAATGAATGTTATGTATTCATTTTGTGCATGCAACTATGATATGCTCCTTATGTATCATGTACATGCTCATAATGATGTTAAGTATGGTTTATGAAGGTACATATAGTATGCAATGAATGATCAAGGAGAAGGAAGGAAAGTTATTAAGAGCTTACGGTCAATAGCCTACTCGGGATGGTATGTAAAGGTATTTTGAGAGGCATTGAGGCTAAGGCTAAGACATGACCCGACACAATTGCTTTGAGAGGCATTGAGACTCTAGCCAAGACACTGCCCGACATAAAGGGGTACCTCACCCAAAGAGGAGTTGAGACTAAGGCTAAGAATGGAAATGGGTAACATATGTATGATTTAAAGAAAGATTACAATGATGCATGATGTATATTACCCTAGGAATGATTATATGTATAGTTATGCATAATTGTTTATCTTGCTCACTAGGTTGTAAAGCTAATCCCATTATTGTTAAATGTTTTCATAGGTCAAGGAGCAAATAATAAAGGAAAGGGAATAATGATCAAGTAGGATCAATCAGACTGAAGAAGACATTTCTATTCTTTCAGTTTAGTTAAGGTCATTGTTATGGAAGTTTAGACATATGTTTTAAACAATGTTTAAAGATGTTTTATGGATGACTGTAAATATTCAGGTTAGATGCCAACAGTGTTACTACCCAATGGATGGGTATATGGGGTTTATGAATGTTTAAATGTTCTCACAGTTTTGAGATTATATGCCCCTAACCCATGATTGATTCCGCTAAACTTTGATGGATATTATGTTTATGGATCTTATGAATGATTACCTAACAGAATTAGAGGAATTTTAGACTCCATTAATGTTTATGATCCATGCATAGTATATGTTTTATATGAATGCTAAGTTTAACTTGCATGAATCCCAATTAGATCTGGTGTCATGGGCCCCACTAGGTCTAGGCGTTTCGGGGTCGTGACATGATCCCTCCTCCCCTCGCATTGTATATTGTATATAGTATTAGGGAAAAAGAATGCTATCCAGGAGTGTGGCCTACGCCAACACTCCCATGAGTCTATCTCTCTCCTCCCCATATGAAAAGACACCTCTGCCCCCTACACAAGAGTCTAGGCCAATGGGGGAGTATGCTTGGGTATCTACCCAAGGGGCAGAGGCGTCATTTCACGGTGCCTTGTGAGAGGGCATAGGAAACACCACCAAGTAGAGATCTTTTTCCCGTAAAATAATTAGGCCAAATGTTCTCTGTGCCGGTGGCGCAGGCTGTGCCCAGACACATGGGGATGGGCAAAATGATCACCCTGCCCCCCTGAATGGCAGGCCCATGTGTCTGGGCGCAGGCTGCGCTGCGGTACAGAGAACATCAGCCCATATAATTATTAGATTTGATGGACACAACTTCCATCAAGAGATAGGGAAATGGTGGGGAAATAGGATAAAAGTGAGGGCAGTTCAACGTAAATATTGGTTGTTTCTGCTAATTAATGGGAGAACCTAATTTCAGAATATATCCCCCAAATGACAACCTGCTGTGGGCTTGTGTGGATTCCATTCTGTTGATCTATTGATTCTTCAACTTCTTTAATTCACAATGTACAGAAAGAAGTTAGTGCTCACAAAAAGTGAGAAAAAAAAAAAATAAAAAGTATCATCCTAAAAGAAATAGTTTTTCAGCAATTCCCTTCATATTATATTCTTTCTTTACTTGTTCATAACTGATGCATTGCCTTCTTAAAGCCTCAGGTGTCTAAGCTTTTTAGATTTATGTGTCCCTTGAAGCTTTAAGGCCAAGAGAGTTCCCCCTTCCTCATTAATCTGTAAATACTTCTCCTTGGGTTTCATTTTAAGTCATTCACTAGCCTCTAAAATCTGCTGTTATCTTTGGCCAAGTCACTAATCTCTTCTATTCTTCTCTGTATTGCTAAAACAACAGTCCAAATATATCTATTTCTCAATCTTTCTGTGTGTGTATGTGTGTGTTCTCTCCTTGGCTATAGAGTTCAGAAAACCTTGCACAATAGGAATATATAGAAGATAAAAGTATGTTTTTTCTTCTCTACCATAATTTGAATATGCAAAGCCCTCAGATTACTGACTTATAATTGAATTTTCTTTCCATTTCTTTTTAATTTTCAGTTCTTCTGATATCCACTTTCTTATGTTGCATCTGCAGAATGATCATTAATATTACATTCAAGTTCTTTTATATGTTTGTTGGATAATAAGACTGACAAACTCTATTTTTTGTTGTACTTCTTTGCAGGCTGAAATGGGTAGCTCTAGTGCAGCAAGAGATGTTAGGAAAAGCTACTTTGATGTGTTGGGTCTCTGCTGTTCATCAGAGGTTCCTCTAATTGAGAAGATCCTGAAGCAATTAGATGGAATTAAGGAAGTCTCAGTGATTGTTCCAACAAGAACAGTCATTGTTGTTCATGATAACCTCCTTATCTCTCAAATTCAAATAGGTATAATTTGAACTTTAAGACCTGTTTGTGAAAAGCTAATGTTATATATTAAATTCCAAAATTAAACCACCCTTGAGAACTATAAATTTGATGGATCCTATTCTACATCTCTCTCTCTACAGATCAAAATGTATATTTTATGAGACTCGGTACTTTCAAACTGCAGAATCATGTGGGATTATTTCCCCCCCCCCCCCCTTTTTTTTTTTTGGCCTTTTTGGGTGGTCAGTGTGTCGGTTTTGGGCATTTTCAGGGGAGGGTGGTGGTAGGTGTGGGAAGTTAGGACTCACTTTTAGAGTTGATCTCCACCATAATAAAGCATCAAGAGCATGACTTGTGCAGTTATTCTGATAACAGAATGAGGGACAATAATCATGAATTGGCTCCAGAAATTGAGGCCAAAGTGATGAAAGAGGATGAATTTGAATTCCACTTTAATTTTATGAGCTTGATTTTGGGCATAAAGCCAGGAATTATACAGTATGAGGAAGAACATGGAATGGGAGGGAAAGGGAATTATTTTCTTGAAATTTTCTAGCTTGGGTATCCACCCTTTTCTTCTGATACTTAGCTATATATATACATATATACGATGTTGGGTTTCAGAAATTGAAATTTCTTGACTTCAAAGTTCTCTTAAGCTAGCACAATTATCAATCCTCATTGTACCAGAGCTTATGAATTTAATTTTCAAGTCTAAAATATACTTCTATTTCCTTCATTTATTTATATTTATAGTTTGATCTCTATTCATCTGTGTCAGTTAAGGCGCTGAATCAAGCCAGGCTAGAAGCAAATATTCGAGTTTATGGTGAACCAACATACAGGATGAAATGGCCAAGTCCATATACAATTGGATGTGGAGTTTTGCTTATAGTTTCCTTCTTTAAATCATTTTATCACCCACTTCAATGGGTTGCTGTTGCCGCAGTCATAGTCGGCCTTGCACCGATTGGATTGAGAAGCATAGCGGCGATACGAAACCTCACACTTGACATTAACATTTTGATTCTAATTGCAGGTACTTTTAATTTCATTCCAAAACTTGATATACTTTGATGCTAAATTGAGGCTAGTCCTTTTATTTTGAAAATTTAATTTCAAGGGCTTCTTTTTTCATCCAAAAACAATAAAAACTGAAGGCCTTTTTTAGGTAACCTGTTTTTAGACTTTTTCAAAGGAAGAAAATTGGTTCTTATAGCATAACCGTGCTAGGAACTATTCCCATATGCCCCATATTTTTTTTTCCGCATGACTATTCTGACCGTTGATAAAGAGATCATTGTCTGGGTTAGCTATGTGTCAAATTTCAAACCGTAATTCAATCAAATGTCTTTTCTTGTATTGGCATGCATCCTATGTATACCATCGATATTTTGCCACTACTATGCCTTCCCGATATGAAAAATTCTAATCAGACTAAAATTTGACATGTGAAAAGGGCACATGCAGGCGTTTACGTGTACATAAAAACTTGGCCTCATCTAATCTTCCATGTGACAGTTTTGTTGGCATTTAAAATGGGCATATGGGAAAGGGACCTACCTCCCTAAATTTCCCTTTTTATTAGGGTAACTAAGTCAATACATCACACGTTAAAATCATAAATAACCTCTCAGAAAAAAAAAATGTTTTGGGGCATTTTCAGTTTCTATTTAGCTCAAAATAGAAAAAATTCCAAGACCCTTTAGTGATGTAAATTATAGCTTAGCGATCTTCACATAAATCCGGCCTATCAATTTGATATTAGAGAATAATTGTATAGACACTTTTCTTAAGACTTCAATCATGAAAATTTGATGAATCCATTATTATTAATTTATAGTTAAGAAGACAAAAAGTATTTTCAGATGCACAATTATTTGCTCACCTGGGTAATGGGTCACCTCAAAAAATAATTATGTGTTGTTAGAGATTAATTAATCTGCTAATAAAGTATTAAAGTATAAATCATTGTCCCACTAATGCTTCTTTATTTTTTTGAGTGGAGAGGGTGGTAAAACTTATTTATAAAGTAAATCTGGGGAGGTGATGATACCAGACTTTCCATTCATGGTCTAGTTTTTTAACCATGGAAGAAGAATGGAGAAAGTGAGTTGGGGAAAAGGGAGAAAGGAGATCAAAGAGTGTAAGAAAAATAAACAGCAAATGTGTCCTATTAATTTTTAAGTGGAGTCTACATTAGAAACAAAAATTATCTTTGGTGGATTCTGACCCCCACCAAAAGCCTAAAAAACGATTAAAGTTGTTATATGGGGACCATAATTCACCTCCTTTTTATTTTTTTTAAAGAGGGAAAGAGAACCCACTAAAATGTTTTGTCAGTTTTAGATTCACAATTCTTAATTTTATTTCTTCAAAGACACTTTTTTGGATTAAATTAGTCCTAATTAAACTTCACTTGCTTTTATCTTTGATGCTCTACAGTGGGTGGATCAATTGCTTTAGGAGATTACTTGGAAGCAGGTAGCATTGTCTTCCTATTCACCATTGCAGAGTGGCTTGAATCAAAAGCAAGTCACAAGGTCTACTCTCTCTCTCTCTCCACCATTAGTATGGAATCTTTCTACACCATGCAATAGGTAAAAAACAAAAAAAAATCTTTGAGTAAAGACTTCATTTTACAGGCTACAGCAGCTATGACCTCTTTGTTAAACATGGCTCCTCAGCAAGCCATCCTAGCTGATACTGGAGTTATTATTGATGTCAAAGATGTGAAGGTGAACACAATCCTCGCCGTCAAGGCCGGGGAAGTAATTCCCATTGACGGAATCGTTGTTGAAGGGATATGTGAAGTGGATGAGAAGACCTTAACAGGTGAATCCTGTCCTGTTTCAAAGCAGAAAGACAATAATGTTTGGGCTGGCACAATAAACCTAAATGGTGATCTCTCCTCCTCTTGTCTGTATTAAATTTCAGAACCAAGAAAATAAAGAGACTTTTCTACTTAAATTTTTTTTTTTATAACCTTCGTAGGTTACATTACTGTGAAAACCACAGCACTAGCTGAAGATTGTGTGGTAGCTAAGATGGCAATGTTAGTTGAAGAGGCCCAAAACAATAAATCCAAAACACAAAGACTCGTAGATGATTGTACCAAGTACTACACCCCAGGTCAGTAATAAGTTCTCACCATCACCATAGTCTACTAAACTATATATGGACCTGGTTCCTGTCCAGTCGTGGCGAGAGCTGCACAGGTGCAGCACCGCTAAACGACAGCAAAAATAGGGGTAAGGTAGTCATTTTACAAGCGGGTCCCACTTGGGCCCCACATGTGAAATGACCACCCCCTATATTTGGGGTGGTTTTTGTGCTGCACCTGTGCAGCTTCCGCCACAACTACACAAGAGCCAAGTCCGACGGGAGCTAGACGTTCCAGCCCCGTTAAACGACAGCGAAAACAGGGGTGGGATGGTCATTTCACATGTGGGGCCCAGGCTATATATCCTTGTTGAAGTCATTATTAATTTTAGTTACTTTTGGTTGGTTTTGCAGTTGTAGTATTAGTAGCGCTAAGTCTTGCAGTGATTCCGGCAGCATTAAAACTCCATGACTTAAACCGGTGGTTTCACTTAGCATTGGTTGTTCTGGTAAGCGCATGTCCATGTGCGCTTATACTCTCTACACCGGTGGCCACTTTCTGTACACTTACAAAGGCAGCAGCAAATGGAGTTCTAATAAAGGGAGGTGATTATCTTGAGGTTTTGGCTCAAATTAAGACCATGGCTTTCGATAAAACTGGGACGATTACAAGAGGAGAATTTGTGGTGACAGATTTCCAAACTATCTCTCATGATGTTAGCCTCAACACATTGCTTTACTGGTAAATTCCAACCTCTTATTACATATGAACATATTAGAAATTCTCAGTAAGTCTAAGGGTGTCAAAATCAAATCGAAACCATTTATCAAAATCAAATCGAACAGAGCCGTTTAAACGAAAATATGAAACCGTTTAATAAATGGTTCGGTTTTGGTTTCAAAATTGAGGTCGTTTAGTTAAACGTTTTGAACCAAACCGTTTAATTGAATAAATCATTTAACACTCTTAAATATACATAAATGTGCCAAAATCAAACAGAAACCGTTTACCGAATTGAACTGTTTAAAATCGAAACCGTGAAACCATTTAATCAATGGTTCGGTTATGTTTCAAAATTGAAACCGGTTAATTAAACCATTTGAACTGAATCAAACCGTTTAACTGAAACCAGACCATTTAACACCCTTAGTATATATAACTTCAGCCAATTTCATCACGTGCTTTAATTGGGGCTCTGGTTTTGCACTCTCATATATCCATGATCAAATTGTTAAACCAATTTGATATTTTCATGCACCTACCAAAGATGAAAAAAAATGATCAATGTGTCGTTATAAAGGTTTAAATGAAGTTTGAAAACTATATAAAGTGAATTCAATAGGAACCATTGAAAAATCAAGGAAAATATCCAAACACGTAATATAAAATAAACAATTATCTTTAGGCAAACTTTACCTACCTCATGAAATCCCTCCTTAGTGATAACACAACATAGATTATGACAACAAAACTAGGGTAGAAAGGCAAATGGAATAGGATCTCACAGCTCATTGAAGAATGAAAAGGGGATTCCTTATAAAGTGCTCCAGAAATACTTTGTCCCGTGTATCTGTCCTTGTGTCTATTTCCCTCTCTCTCTATTCACAAATCACAATCTTCCTATGAGTATGAAATCTCTTTAAAAGGTAAGATGAGTTATCAAATTTGACACCTAACATATTAGGTCTCCCAAACGTAACCAATAGTTTATTAATTTTCAATCCAAGTGGCTGAAATTGAAATTTGGCAGGTATTATGAAACCTTTTTTGCCTTTTTTTTTTTTTTTTAATTAGTTAATACATAAATAATTACTTTTTAAACAGCCCAAGCCCAACCTAAGTTGGATTTGTTTTGAAAATGTACCCATGGGCTGGCCCATTTGCTAATAATTTCACTTTTTGAGTTTTGACTAAACATGGGTCTTAAAATACCCCAAGACATCTTTTTTATTTGGTAAACAACTTTAGGTTCCCTTAATTCAGCCTACGCCGGGCCCAGCCCATCCCAGTCCAGCCCGAGGCCAGATTGGGATAACTCAGCACATGCCCAACCCATCGTAACATTGAATGACTGGCTCACACCGTCTCAGCCAAGCCTGCTTGAACCTAGGCCTGAAATCTCAGTCCTATACCAGCCTGCGGCTAAAAGCTCAACCCAAGCCCTGTCAGATTTAGGACGTGCTCGTGCCCGTCAAGCCAATTGGTACCCCTAATTAGCAACATACGATTTAAATAAGATATTTTTTTTAGGGAGAAAGAACACCACCTGGTTGCACCAGACACACTACTATCCTACCGTTCCTACGCCCTGACACAAGGGTGCACAAAATGACCACCGTACCCCTAGTCATTTCCGTGGTTCAGGGTGTACGACGCACATTTCGCATACCCCTGTGTCAGAAAACCATCTCCCACAATTCCCTGTCCGGTCCAATTCTCTAGTACCTATAATAAGAGTCTGGGCAAAGTGTTCGAGCAGGGGTGGAATGGTCATACGCCCACCTTGTTAGGGGCACTAGGGGAACTACAAGTGGGAGGGAATTGCAGGGGATAAAGATTCCCCCTATGTCAAGGCGCAGGGGCGGTGTGCGTTGAATGATTGGGTGACGTTCTCTTTCCCCTTTTTTGGTAGGGTAATATTTTTCTGAAGGTTCTACCAAGATAAGCTTATCTAAGCAGTACAAATATCTATTTGATTGAATAAAACTTTGAAATTTGACACATGGCTAACCTGTATACTTAGGTATCCAACCGTCAAAAAAATGCCACACCATCATTCTATTTGGCACAATTATGGTGGACCACTTGGATTAGTTTATCAAAGCTGGTCGCTCTAATTAGCTTATAAAAATGGGCTACTAAAATGAGTCTTTTTTCCTTTATAATTTTTTTTCTTGCAATAAAGCTTATAGTTAATATATTGAAAATTAAAATATAACCTTGCACATCTTGACCTTTGAAGGGTTTCAAGCATTGAAAGTAAATCGAGTCACCCAATGGCAGCTGCTCTTGTTGACTATGGACGGTCTAATTCCATTCAACCAAAACCAGAGAATGTTACAGAATTCGAAAATTTTCCAGGGGAAGGAATATATGGACAAATTGATGGAGAAATTATTTTTATTGGAAACAAAAAAATTGCAAGGAGAGCTGGTTGCGAGACAGGTAAGAAGCCATCCACTCTATTATTTTTTACTTTTAAACTTAATGTATGCATCATAAATAGTTTCATAGTTTCCATAAGATATTTTAAAACATATTCATAAAATCATTGTTTTAGATAATCAAATAACAACCCCATATAGAAAGCATCATAAATCTAGTGTGTGATCTAATTGTCGTCCCATTACGTCGAGGTTTTATAGTTTTGTCATTTTTAGTAGGTATGTTGATTGGTCTCACTTCACGAAGTGAAGTTTCTGAGTTATCTGATTACTCTTCATTATTTTATTTTGTATCCATCGAAAGCCATAGAAATGAAAATCTATCTATTAATCCTTCTCATCTGATTTCCATGGTAGAGCTTCCAAAATTGGATTTATTTATTTAAATTTTTTTTAGGGGGTGAAGTGAGGGAACCTTTACAATTTTTCAGTGTTTTCCATTAGATAATTCAATGTTTCTAGCCAAGCAAATATGGCCCTAGGGTTTTTAGGTATCTCGGCCGTAATCTTGCAAGGCTTATTCTTAGTTAAAGATTTTATCATTGATCAGTTTTGAAAGCATTATTGACAAAATAAACTTAAATTTTTTATTTTATGTTAATATTTCTCCATTTTGCATAAATGGATTATGAGATAGAGCCCTACGAAGTATAGATATATACATGCATACATATATACATCTACACATTCATATATCGTAAATTAAAAGAAATATGAGAAATTATTTTCTTAAAAGAGGAAAAACAAATTTGAAACACACAAAATTGTGATATAAACAAATTTTTTTTTCTTTTTTGTATCTTATCATCTTTATTGATCCACTAGTATCATTTTGGCATCCATGAATTTTTTGTGATCCTAATAAAGCTAGAGCTATGGAATTTTTCAGTTCCTGTAGAAGGAAGAGATACCAAGGGAGGAGCAACAATTGGATATATTTACTTAGGAGGGAATTTGATCGGGATTTTCAGCCTTTCTGATGCCTGTAGATCTGGGGTTGTTGATGCCATCACTGAGTTGAAAAAAATGAGCATTAAAACTGTTATGCTTACAGGAGATAGCAATGCTGCAGCCATTCATGCACAAGAACAGGTGAGCATTAATGTAGCTCTGGAGTCATCTTTTACCTAATTTTCTTCACTTTAACTACAAACCCGAGAAATTCAATTAAAAAAAAAAAACTCAAATAAATGAAAATCAGATAAATCCAAGGGACTTTGATACAACTCATCCTTAAAAGTTAACCATTAAAGAGAGGGTGTCCAAGTACCTATAAGACTTTCTTCTGCCTCAACATTACTGATATTTTCTAACGTTTTCCTTATGTATGTGTAGCTAGGACATGCCATAGAGGTAGTTCATGCAGAACTTCTACCAGAAGACAAAGCAAGAATCATTAAAAACCTGAAGGAGGAAAGACCAACTGCAATGATCGGTGATGGCATAAACGACGCCCCAGCATTAGCCACGGCCGACATAGGTATCTCCATGGGCATCTCTGGCTCTGCACTTGCAACAGAGACAGGACATGTAACCCTTATGTCCAATGACATTAGGAAAATACCTCAAGCTATCAAGCTAGCAAGAAAGAGCCGTCGAAAGGTAATCGAAAATGTCATATTATCAATCAGCACAAAGGTTGCTGTTCTTGCACTTGCCTGTTCTGGTCACCCCCTTCTCTGGGCTGCAGTTCTTGTTGATGTGGGCACATGCATAGTTGTTATTCTAAATAGCATGCTTCTTCTAAGAGGGACTAGTGGTAAAAAATCATCACCTTCTGCATCTCATGTCCATAAACACAAATCTGAAGGTGGTTGTGGGATTCATCATAAAAGATCAAATTGCAGTCACTCAGCTCCTCTTATCAATGAACAATGTTGCTCATCACATGGAGTACCACATTGTGAGAGTGGTACAAAATCACCTTCTTCATCTCATGCCCATAAACACAAATCAGAAGGTGGTTGTGGGCATCTTCACAAAAGATCAGTCCAATTGAAATCATCAAATTGCAGTCACTCAGCTCCAACTATCCATGAACAATGTTGTTCACATGAAGTACCACATTGTGAGAACTCTGCTAGTGTTGTCTCTTGTGGATCAAAAACTCCTCATACTTGTTCTGAATCAGCCCATTCCAATAGCATCACTTGCCAAAAAAGCAGCAATCACAATGATGCACCAGAATCAAGATTTGAAGTTGGAGAAGTGGAGAACGGAAGAAGTGGTAATAGCAATTGCAAGGGTCAATGTAGTGATTTGAGTACCTTATGTCATGCTGAGGAAGAACACCAACATGTGGTGGCGAAGAGGAAAGGCCATTGTGAGTCAATTGAATCGCATGCTTGTATGAATTTAGAGAAGAGAGAGATTGGTGGGTGTTGCAAGAGGTTTATGAAGGAATGTGAAGGTAAACATGGGTGTTTAGGTGCTAAATTAGGAGGCTTATCTGAGATCATCATAGCCGAGTAGAGGAGCATGCATGTCTCAAGTTCTTGGCAGCCAAAACTTCAAAATATTACTTATTGTATGTTTTTGTTTTACTATGAAATTTTGTATTTCCCAAGTAATTTGATGCAGAGGAGGAGGTTATGTGGCCATTGCCATTGCTTCCTAAGCCCAAGAAACTGCACCGAGAGTGCTTGAATATCGGGGCATATGGAGGTCATCTCTCTTTTGTTCAGCATTAAACCCATAGAATCGGTCAGCATATCTGTCCTAAGAGTTTTGATATTTGCAGGTGCAGTTTGATGGGGTTAACCTTAATTGGGTTGTAGGATTCCGTTTTAATACCAGTAATATGTGTGTCCATCAAATCCTATTTAAGCATGTTAAATAAAGTTAATTTGTATTATTTACTTTATGAAGGATGTGTTGTCTTAAGGTTATACTCCACAACTAGGGACAATATTGGGCATACTATTCATAGGTTGTCATATTATATATTTTCGGATTGTGACTCCTTTATATAAATGTGAACATTCATATTGTATGTGTATGTGTGTTGGACACATGATCATTGTGAGACTCTTGTATAAATCATCATAAGCTGTATATGCAATGAGGTTATAGTTATTTTTTGTCCCCATACTTGAGAGATCCGTACCATAGCAGTTATACTTTGTGCGTCTTAGTGTATAAACTTTTAATCCCTACACTGGCTTTACATTGGTAGGCCAGATCCACGATGTGTATCTGTGAGTGGTTTGCTCAAAATGGAATCCACTTTCCGGTTAAGGAAGATATCCTAAGAGAATTTAATAATAATGATTG
Source organism: Telopea speciosissima (assembly GCF_018873765.1). Taxonomy (NCBI): domain Eukaryota; kingdom Viridiplantae; phylum Streptophyta; class Magnoliopsida; order Proteales; family Proteaceae; genus Telopea; species Telopea speciosissima. Next base: position 47,844,927 of record NC_057920.1, read on the forward strand.
GATGAAATTCTAAGCTCGGTGGCAGTTTTTTGAATTGTCTGAAAATGCAATTACTTATTATTATTATTAGAATAAATATCATCCCCTCCCCCAGGTTTTGAATAATGATAATGCCCTCCCCTTCTTTTGAAAGATTCTATCAACCATACCCTAAGTGGCTAACGGTGTTAAAACAGCAGTTCAAAAGACGATATTAAACTTTAATTGAAAATTAATACCCTCTTCTTCCTCTCTTTTAACTTCTAAACTCACCTTTTTTTCCTTCTTCTCCTTTTCAATTTTCCTCCATTAACCAAAAACCCTCTCACTCACTATCCATTATCAGTGCTTCGATTCCCCCTGCGAGCTAGAAATCGTCTGAGTTGAGGTGAAGTGAGGAAGATCTCCCATGTGCCGCTGCCGTTGCTGGGTACTCTTAATGCTCCGGTGGCTGGCAAGTCAAAAAAAAATATGTATTAATTTTATGGGCAGCGATGGTCACCATAATTACCATAAATATGTAAGAAGGGGTTGATGGCGGCAACATTAAGTAATAAAAAAAAAAGGGGAGCCAAAGATTGGGCAGCCAAGGCAGCCATGATTGTTGAAACCAGAGGTCGCAACAGAGGCGGTGCCTGGGTTTCATTTTTTGGGGTTTTTGAAAGGAAGTGGGTCACGGTGATGACCTCTCTTTTGAGTCTGGAAGAGAGATGGGTTCGGTTAGGGTGTTTGGAGAAGAAGAAGAAGAGGGCGGGAAGAAGATTGGAGATGGAGATGAGGGCTTGGGTTTCAGTTTTGTATGGAGAAAGAGACGGGTTTACAGATTTAGGGTATTAAAGAAGAAGAAGAAAAAAAGCAGTGGGGACAAAACGGGTTCGTTGGTGGCAGCCATGGAGTATGGAGGTTTGAGCTGGGTTCTAACATTATAGAACGGAGGAGGGAAATCTTGTAAGATCACCGCCGGAGAGTGTGCTTCCAAGGTCTGATTATAGCCGGAGAGGAGAGTGTTCAAACTTCCTCTTCGTTGGCGGTAGCTATGGACTTTGGCCACAAAGCTCTGGTCACTGCCGACGCCATTGACAACCTGCAAGTAGAAGAGAAGAACATGCAATAGGGGTTTTGGGGTTGAAGAGGGCAAAATTGGAATAAAATTACATAAAGGGTATTATGGGGTTTTAGAAAATTTGTAAATTCCCACGTCATCACTTAGAGGGGAGGGGGATGATATTTACTCTTATTAATATTATTAAATAATTATATTTAATACTTTTATAAATATTGTATGAGAGGGGGCTGCGGATTTTGAACTATCAAATGGGGGGTTCTAATGGAGAAGAGAGAATAGGGCCCATAGTTTTGTGAGGCGGTGTACGAAGGAATCCGCATGTTCCTATATTTTATATCGAATCAATGGTTAAGATTCTCTGTACCATTTGTTACGATTGATTAGGATTTTTTATGGTATCTTTTTTACCCGAAAGTCTATTATCAAAATTTGTGAGGACAATGACCACATGGCGGCATGGTGGGGGGCCGCCACGTGTCCTCCACCTCATCCCTCTTTGGGGAGAAGAGAGAGGGAGGTGAAATGAATGTTGGAGTCGCCACTGTGAGGAGGGTCTAGGACCCAAGATTGTATTGTAATGACTTCCATGCAACGCCCTTTTGGGGACAAATGGTCCATTGGTTTGGATACGGGTCAAGTTACGGTCCAAGGAAGGTATTAGTCACCCCAGTCCGCTTGGACTTGCCGGTCTTATATTGGTAGACATTATGGAATGAATAACATGCTTTAAAAGACTGTAAAATGTAAATAAAATTATGAGAAAATAAAATATAAGATATGTTAAGAAACACATACCCGAAGGTTCGACTGCAAGGCAAGGGTTAGTATACGAAAACGTAAAAGTAAGGAATCAAGTCTTAATAAACCTAAGCATGATTGGCACTAATCTAGGAGCAGTAGGAGAAGGGCAATGAGAACGAAAATGGCACTTTTATGCATGTATATGCTGAAGCATGGAGATTAAGTGTGGAAAATGCAACGGTGAATATGCAAACTAAGATGAGAGGATGTGAGAATGTGTGAAGCAAGTGCAAATGCATAATAACATGAGTGTGAACATGATAGAATCCTAAACTATAGGGGATGGGGGCCATGTGGAGATGCATGCATGACATAGGATATAATGAACAAAAAAGAAAAAGAACAACAGGGAGTAAACGTGATCACCATCTAAATAGATGGGATCATTTTCCTCCGAAAATGCAAAACGAAAAAAGTGAGAACAATATATATTGAATAAGATTAAGAATGAGAAAAATAGCCTAACTAGTTAGAAGAAGATCGAAACGAGGATGTGGAGGTTTCCCTTGTGTAACTCAAGAGATTTGTACTTTGAGTAAGTATCGCCGCTTGTGGTGGCTTCTCTTGTCTCTTGTACTTGAATGCTTCGTTGTCAAGCCGAGATTACCGGATTGGTGCCCTTAAGTCTTAATCTTGGAATCTTCAAGTGGGGTGATGGTGTTCAAGAGGTAAAGGGAATTATAATAGGCTTCAAGGCTCTTGGATATAGGCTAAGTATGGGTGTAAGGGAGCACTGTCTCCAGGCTGAGGGACTTAAGCAAAGGTCATATAAGGTGCATGTAACCCTCGTCAACATGAGAGGGGGTGTATTTATAGATGTAAAGGGGTGTGTGCACTCCAAAATTGATGTAGGGTTGGCTGGGTTGATCTGGATCGTCCAAAGTTAGGGTCTTTGCATTGACGGTGGGTGTAAAGTCAAGGTAAGGACTAATGGGGTATGGGCAAGTGTTTAGTTTCCTTTGGGGTTGTTTCTTGGGGCCTAAGGGAGCCAAGATTGAGATCCAAGCTGCCAAAAATATGCTAGGACGCGAAAGGAATCGCAATCGGAGCAAATTATGGAAAGCTTGGGCTTCTCGAATTTGCAGAGATTCCACATTGAAATTACTCGAGTCAACATTGAAGTGGGGTACAGTCGACATCGAGTGGCTGTCGATGAACAAGACTTAACATCGTGGGTTAATATTTGGGTGTCGATTACCATTGTCTGAATGTCGAAGTGAAATTGACAATATAAGGACACTATTCGACAGTGAGAGGGTATGGCTCGATGTCGATGGTGGGTTCAGGACCAAATCTGTTTTGATGAATTACCCAAAACAAAGGCCCTCCGCCCCAATACTTTCTATGGGTTCAGTGTCGACTCGGGGCCTTTGTGTGTCGAAATGGGTTCTAGTATTGATGGCTATAGTTTTGGCTATTTGGGCTAGGTTGGTTCCATGGGGTTTGGGTTAGGGCTAGCCTTTCTAGGGGTTCTTGGGGGGTTTGGAGGCTCTGGTTTGGGCTCCGGAAAGGGGAATGGGTGATCGGTATACAGATTTGGGCGGTGCACATTGACGCTACATCCACAGATACACCAGCTCTAGGCCTTGGAAGGTGCTCATCATCGTTACGACAAACCTCTGGGGGAAAAGACAAAATGAGGTGTCTATAGAATGCCCCTCTTTGACTCAGACTATGAACAGTTGTAAGTCAAAGAAGTAATTTTGTGAACACTTTGTCTTGTCGGATTGAGCGAAAACTCGCAAGTGCCTTGCTCAGAGACATTGGAGTGTGGGGGATAGAGGCGTACCTATGCAGGTGGCTCCATCGATTGAACTGTAGTAATGCTTGGGCTGCCGATAGTTCGGATTGTACTGGCTGGGGTGACAAGGGTGGCCGATAGTGCTGGCGCTTTCGTCGGAGTTGTAAACAATATCTGCCATAGTACGGGTGTGCTGGGAATATTGTCGTTGATAGGGCAAGGGTGCTTGTAAGAATCGCCAATAGTTTAGGTGCTCTGGGGAGCAAATTCATCGGTGAAAGGGCGTGATGCTTTGTAAAGGGTTACCGATAGTATGAGGGCTCCTGGGGATAGATTAACCATTGATGGGGCATGATGCAGGGATAGTTTTATAATTTTCTATAGGTGGTTGTGTAGTTCTAGCCATGGTGAGGACAGTCTAGTAACTTTGCCAGTACAAGCACGTGCGGGATACGCTGATTAAGATCCCAAGTTGGTAATTGCCGATTGTGCGGGCTTGATTATAGATCGGGAATCTTTCTTGATTGCGAACGCGGGCCATGTGTAAGGTGGGTATTGGCACACTAGAGGTGCCAAGTCACCATGGGGGTGGACCTATTTGCTCAAATTCAAATTTTGGTGGCAAAGTGTGTACTTCAACATTGAAAAAGGCTTCTTCGATAGTGGGAGCTCGCATCGACATCGAAGTATTCTGCTCGACAGTGCGTCGATGTCTATTCTGGTAAAAATTTTTTGTTATGAAGACGAAGAGTCACTCTTCATTTCCATTTCTAACTTGTCCTTCTTCGAGTTCTTAGGGTTTCCGAGTGGATTTTCCATTAGTTGAGGCCGTGTGAGACCTATTATGCATCTAATCTTGCATATTAGGGCTTGAATCGATCATATTTCTTTCTTCTCTGTTCCGTGTGGATTTTATGAGAAGACCTAAGGTGCTCTTGGATTTCTTTGTTCTTTCTTTTTGTTCTTCACCATGTCTGGGAGAGACCAATAGGATCTAATAGCACGTCTCCTCCTCCCAAGAGGCCGAGGAGTTCGAGCATCATGATTCCGGAGTGGGATGATTCGGCTCGATGCCCTGAGTACGAGCCTGATGAGGATGTTTTGAGCTTTTGCGAGGAATCCTCAAGGACTTCATGGTATAAGGGACGATTTCTGTGGGATACGCCATCACATATCTACAGCAATGCCTAGAAGCCACCCAAGGAAATCCTCTGATTTTTTGTCTTGAATTGGATTCTTGGTAGTTTGCCTTGCAATTGGATTCTTGTATGAGTACATGCCTGTGATGCTATGTGTTGATCCCTATCAATTGTTCTTACTCTCTGTTGTGTTTACTTGTGATGCCCAATGCTATGTAGTTATGATCGAATTCCTATTGCTTGATCATATTTGGTATTGGGTTCAACTTGGGATTAGTTATTCTTGATGCCCTTTGATGCTTGCCTAAGATGTGTTGTTTTTGGGATTTTAGTATCCATTTGGGAAAGTTATTATATGGATCCCTATGTTGTAGGATTGATCCCTTTTATAACCGTTGCTTGATTTGACCCACTAGGGATTGATTTGCATAGGTTCATTGCATGGGGTTCCATGTGGGGGAATGACCCATCTTGATGATGAACCTATGTTCATAGGTGCTTTTAGCTTTGGTTATTTTGTGGATTTCCATTGTTAAGGACTAATCCAGCTTGTAACCTCTGTTTGGATAAAAATTTTCTTGACCCACCGGGGATTGATTGAATGGATTCTTGAATTATCATTTTATAGGAATCCGTGACCTACCACAAATATGGGTCATGCTCTACTGTCTTAAGCTGGTATAGTCAGCTATCCAGCATTGTTCGTTAGTGGATTGTGGTAGTCAGTTTCGAGGATCTAACTCTTCTTTACACTAGGTCCTTCGATACGTCCTTGGCGTAGGCCTTGGCTGAGAGATGGTGGCCTACTACCCATACCTTCCACTTGCCTATGGGAGAGATGACGATCATGCCGCTCTACTACTTCCTGTACACGGGGTTATCTTTTAGTGGTGAGGCCATAATAGGGCACCCTGGCAGCTGGGAGTACAATGAGGAGGAGTTGAAGAGGCAGCTTGGGTCCCTTCCCCCTGATTCGCATGTGGCGGTGCAGTGGTTCCATTAAGAGTGGAATAAGAAGACAGTGATCGATTCATCCAGTTGTGAGGAGCTGGATCAACAGGCGAGGTGTTTCATTCTCTATCTTTTGGGGAACACATTGTTCAGTACCAGCTGGCTAAGGATCCACATCTCCATGGTGTGGTACCTCAGGCACTTGTCGAAGGTAAATAGATGTGACTGGGCTACAGCGGGCTATGCCCAAATGCTGAGGACGTTGGATTCCTTGGCCATGCGGCGCACCTAGTGCATCGACGACACTTGGTTTGTACCAGAGATAATCCTTCGATCCTTTCTTGCATCTTGCTTTGTAGTTGTTGCTTATACTGATGTCTGTTGACTTGATTGAAGTGCTAGTGCTATGATCACCCGAGCGTGCGGGCTACCAGGTTGGTACCCTGAGACAACTCCTTCTTTCCTAGGGCAGGGATGTTGTTGTCTGATAATACCCTCCCTAAAGAGAGGAAGGTACCGGTGATGGTCGTGAGGGAGATGTTGGACCGACTCTCCCCTCAAGAGGTAAGATTTTGTCTTTTGCCTATGTTGTTCGCTTTGCTCTTGATTTTGGTTCAGGCTCTGACATGGATGCTTTTATGTTGACAGGTTGTATGGCAGCCATTCGAGTCTCTCGAGTTGGGTGTGTAGGCTCGGCTAGAGGTTGCTAGGAGGCTTGTGCCATGGCGCATGGTCTTTTCTGGGCCATCTGGGTATGCTTGGTACTTGGGGTACTGGGCTTATCGGCAATGGCCTGGGGTCGAGAGGCCTTGCATTCTTATAAGGCGTCCTCACTTCGTGCTTGAGCCAGAGAGACTCACCAAGAGGTAGATGAACCGATTCATGAAGGGTGTCGATGCATGACCCTTCATTGAACCTAACTCGTGGGGATGTTACCACGGGTATAGGGCGAAGGAGTTGAGGCCGCGGGTAAGCCTTACATCCTTATGCTTTTTGCCATTTTTGTTTGCTTATTTGCCTATTGACTGTCTACTTGGTGTGTTTAGGCCCCGAATAGTCTTGAGCTTTATGAGGTTGGGGAGATCACTGGTACTACTACTGCTAGCGTCCCAGTTCATGAGGCCACCTTATTCAAGTCTGCTCTTGGGGTAGTAGCTCCTCCTGCTGGCGATATTGGTTCTAAATAATCGTCGATGCCTTCCTGCTTGTATAAGGTGCACGATGCCTTCTTCCCAGTACCCGGGTGGTCCTTTATATGTTAGGGTAGGGAGGTGCCTATCCCGCGTCCTTCTTCTGTGGCCGGCTACCCATGCAGCTTCGACTTCGTAAGTATCTTGTTTCTTCTTATGATTTGTATTTCACTTCTTTTTGTAATAGCTGACCATCGTTGTTGGTGTAGATCCCTAGTTATAGGTACAATGACATATTGGGGATGGCCCCCGGTTTGAAAGAGTTGGTTGCCTCTGTCATGTCCCAAACCACCCCCTGGGAGGATTGGGCCAGTGACCCGGAATGTATAACAACTGATGAGCACATTTATGTGTGAAATCTTAGGGCCATAAAGCATGCATTTTACCACATTGGATAGAGTTACTCGGTGCTTTCTTGTGCTTTTCAGGTTTGTGGTTGTTTTTTGCTATTTTGGACTATTGGGGGCTACATCTCCAAATTTACACGTAAAGCTGCCCAATGTTTTTGCATGGTTGTAAAGAGGACTAAATTTTGAGCAAGATGGACGTGACGAAATTCAATTTTGCATCCGTTTAAGCCTCCATGCAGTTGCTTATTCTTTTCATGCTAAGAAAGAATAATGGGTCAGAAATGAGCTGTAATGCAAGCCCATAGCCATTTTGCCACTTCCCTAGGATAATTTCAGCAATTTTTCATTCTCGAAGAGAGAGAAGAATTGCTACCCACATGGGGGGACCCACACTGCCACAAGATTCCACGATTTTTGAAGGCCCACAGCTGTCCATGATTTTTAGAGGGTGCACACAACCCTCCATGATTTTTCTAGAGGGCACATTGGGCATTTTACTAATTGGTTGAGTGGAATCCTAGTCATCACTTTTATTCTCTCTCTCCTCCAACTTTCCAAGGGTACTTTTAGAATTGTACTATGGATAGATTTCTTTTGAAAAATATTCTCTCATCCATGGAAGGTTGAAAAATCAAAGATGCCTAGATCACATGACTTGGAGAAGACTCCTACAAAGAAAAGGAAGCACAAGAATAGAAATAGAAAGTCACTTTTTGGAAAATAGAAGGTTTATGGACTAAGCTTTGTACATATCTATTACTTTCCTTTTTTTTTTTTTATTTCCTTGGGATCCAAGCATGATGTAAAGGGAAGGAGAAGGGAATATTTTTGATTTGGGATTCTCCTCTCTCTCCCCTCCACGGTTTTAGAAGGAGAGAAGCCCCCAAAACCATGGAGGCCTCTCTCCCTCTTCCCCCTTCTTCCTTCTCCTCTCCTTCCCCCTATAAATACCCCTTAGCATTCTCTTGTAAAGTTGTTCAATTGCTTAGTGAAATTTTCTTCTTCTTCTCCTTCTAATTTGTGATTTTTGCCTTTCTAGTTCTTAGTTTTGATTTCATGAGCTTAGTTTAATGGTTGTAATAGGTTTAATTCAAGTTTTACTTTCAATTTATGTCTTCAATTTGGTTATAATATTTTAATTCTAGTTTAGTTTTAAAGCTTTCTAGTCTAAGTTCCTAAGTTGATGACAAGACTTGGAGATTTGGAAGAGGAAGTCATGGTAGGATTATTCAAGTGTTCAAGCTTCTTCAACTACATTCATGCAAAGCCTAATTAGTTCATGCACTTTCAACTTTGGTAGAAGGGAGTATCAATTTTTTATTTTTATTTTATGTTCTTCTTCTTCTTATCCTCTCAATTCTTCTCATTTCTAATTTCTTCTTCTTATTCTCTACCTCTTTTTTCTTTTATTATTTTTATTTTATTAGTATTCTCATCCCCTCCATTCCATCTATTCTAGTAGGACTCTCATTCTCCACTTTTTATTTTTATTCTCATTCTCTACTTCTCTAGTCACTCATCCTTTTGGATTTTATTTTTTATTTACTATCATCATTATGCATTATGTTAGGATTTTAATTTAATTTCAAATTTGGTAGCGCCATTTCAAGTAGAGAAAGCAAGCAATTTCAATCCGGTTCAAGCATCTTCGGGTTTTACCTCTCTAATCTCCTAGTCTCATTCTCCCTCTTTAATCTCTTTCTTTTGTTTTTTTTTTTTTATGTGGTTGTGATGTGCGGCTGCAATTTATTCATTCAAATCCGCGTTAGTTTTGATAGGTTAGATGCTTATGTGTTAGGACGCCAATTCAATTCCTTAGATGCGTAATTTTGCTAGATGCTTGTGAGTTAGGACGCGTTAATTTAATCATCATTAGTTTAATCCAATACTTTAATTAATTTGATTCCCTTTGCATTGCTTTAAAGTGAGTAAAATAGAGTGACGTACATCTCCTTGAGTTTGACCCGTAGCTACGATTGATCCGTACGCTTGCAGTTAATTATTTCTTGCAAACAACAACATTCGTCCAAACCCACGGATCCAGAAACAGTTAATATAACTCACAAACATACACACCCATAACAATGGAAAAAAAGAGATATAGAGTGTTTTGGAAGCTAAAGCTTATCATTAAACATTCAAAAATAAACAGTACATTGTTCATTGCTCCATTTCACCACTTGATTATGCAGTCAATACTTTTCTAACCAATAGCTTTACAAAATACAAAAGAGGGCTACAACATCAAGAGCCAAAGTAAGCTATACAAGATGAGGGGGGGTTTAGTATATCCTATTTACCCAAAGAGAGCCCCCAAAAGGTTAGATTAGTATGCTACCCATCCCTTAAGGATCATTCTCAAGGGCCACCCTAATCACCCGCACAAGAGGGATAACCTACCTTGGGGTCCAAACCCAAAAGGTCGTAATCACAATCATCCTCCTCAGTGAAATGAGTCTCCCAGCTATCAAGATGTCCACTTGCAATATTATCTAAATAGGAATATACAAGAGTGTGAGCTCCACCGAGCCTGTGAATGAAATATAACCATGCATGCACATGCAAGCACAACCAAATGAATCCTATATGAAATGAGGTTCTTTACTATTATTAAGCCATCTAGCAGCAAAACTAAGGCAGGTAAAAGTGCTACTACAATCCCCAATACATGTATCCCTGGTGCGGGCCTCTAACCCCTTCCCGCAATACACCCATTGAGTTGTCGGAGAAGATCAGTTGGCTCCAGTATCCCTTCCCAAGGTCAGCCCGATCGGCTCTCTAGGTTACCACTATGCTACCACCAGCCCTATTAATTGATGGGCCAACAGACATCACCTGTCCTAGTGACCCGATGAGCCAACTGACCGAGCAATGCCCTTTAGGACATTTGCCTCACACTTTTGTGGTATCCAACACCTAAACCCCTATTGGTAAGGGTTCGTAGCACGGGTGATGATACCCTAACCAGATGCATTCTATATGACATAATATGAGTCAGGTGGTGTCAACTGTATCCCATTCTATGGGCTACCACCGGCCTCATTTTCAAGCCGGCTACGTCATCTAATCTAGCATTTTCACATGTATAACATTAGCATTCAATTCCAATAGCCATCAAATATGAATCAGAAATCAAATAGGAATATAAGCAATTTAAATGAATAAAGACAATAAATATTGCTATTGTTATTGTCATGACTCATCAGTCATGTTACACCTACACCCATGGTGTAATTCCGGTCACCTTGTACTACTCTTGCTTGGTCTTCAATCGGCTCGGTCCCATTCGGTATCTGACACTGCGTGTTGTGCTCAGGGTTATAACCTAAGTTAATTGGACCATTAAGATGTGTCAAACATGGTTCAGATCCGATTAATGTCCTAGGGTTGGTCTAGGTTGGGTTTGTTTCAAGTTTGAGTTCATAATCACTAAGCTGTAATTCTCTGGGACTTGCACTGGGCCTTAGGGTGAAATGCCCAGTGCATCACCCAGAGAATAAAATATAGCAACAGTGGGGGTTTCCTTTAGGGTTTCACTTGTTCTAAGTCTCATCAACCTTGGGGAGTGATGGTAAGGGTCCTCCCCATGGTTGGCTCACGTTTGGGCTCATGGTCCCTCTTTGGATCATGGCTAATTGGGCTCATTGGTGAATCCAAAGTGATGATAGCAAGGTTGCATGGGGTAGGGGTTCATGATGATTTTTACGTTATAAATACTATTTTGAGGCTGTGGGTGAAGTCCCATAAGGTTTGGATTAGGTTTGGTCACAAATCAGCCACTGGCTCTTTCACTGGGCCTTTGGGTGCAGCTCTGAGCGTTTGGGTGCAACTCCCAATGTAATGGCCAATCCCTGTTTAACACAAAATTTTTATTCAAATTCTGGTTTTGGCTGCTGGTTTCACCATAATTTGACCAGGGATGATTTTCAGAGGGTTATAATGCATAAATGGAGATAAGAGTGATGGTGCTAAGGGATCCTAATCATGATCAACCATTTGGGTGTTGGTTTGGGTTCACACAAACATGGTTCACACATTTATGGCTATGATCAGTCCCATAAAATCAAATATACATGCTAATAGTACATGGATTATGTATTCTAGCCTATTACAGTAGTAAACCTAGGCTAATTTATATGAGATGCTCCATGCATGCTAGGTTCTACAACTTTATTACATGACTTGTATTATGTACACCGTTTTAGTATGAATTATCTACATAACATGGCTGTAGGCTAATTTATATGCTTAAACAGCTTATACATAGTATTTTAATCAAGTAAATCATGATTAAACAAACATGCATGGGTGATCTAAAGCTATCCTAGGCTTCTGGATGATGAATCCATAGCAAGGACACTATTACATGGCTATATGGCTTATGGATTTGGGCTCAACCACAAAAGGCAGAAGCTGGAACATGGCAAGATAGGTAGATTAAGCTCTAATCGAATTACCTTCAGCTATGGAGAGTTTGGGCTCCTAGGCACAATCTCCAACTTCCCTTCTACTCTCTTCTTTCTAATGTTGGAAACAATAGGTAAAACGAAATAAGAGGGCTGGGCCCTCCTATTTATACGCCCCAAAGCACTATGGCTTGTTTGGCCCTACTGTCCCAAGGTCAAAATGCCTTTTTAGGCTAATTCTCCCTCATTTTAGCCACATAGGTGGGGCCCACATGGTTCCAAGGATTGGTAAAGGTTTCTAAAATCCCATGATGCATTTGGAGGGTGTTTGAAAGCTAAGAACATAGTTCCCAAAGGTCTGAAGCTCAAAATATATAATTCAGCCACTCTGGGACATTCTCTGGGCGTTTGGGTCAATCGCCCAAAGAATAAAATTTGCTTGGATTGAAATGAAATTTCAGTTCATTTAGAGGTATAATTGGATAATGGTTCCTTTTAAGAAAACGCAGCTCTATGAGTCTAGTTTCTAGAAAAATCAGAATCAAAGAAAATGAGGTTTGGATTATGGAGTTATGTTATTTTTATTAAACAATAGTCAATCTGTCAAAAAAGAAGGATTCGATTTTGACAGTAACTTGAAATGAACTTTTAACTAACTTAGAGACATAACTAGGTGATTGTTCCTTCTAATGAAATGCAGCTCTATGAGTTTAGTTTCTAACAAAATTAGAACCTATCTGCAGAGTAGCAGAATTTGATATTTGTGTTGGGATTTAACATGCATGTATGGAATTGAGTTCTCATTATCAAATCAATCATGCAAATTGATGTTTGGGTCTAAAAATGCTTTAACTAAATCATTCAAGGGATGATAACAACCTTAGGTTGTACATTCAGTGGTGAACTGTACAATTGAAAAGAGTTGGTGTTTGCCTTCTTAACGGTATGCAGTTCCTCATCAAGGGGTCTACTTCATTAAGTTCAACCACGGTTTCAATGCACCACAGTGTTTTAGTAGCTTTGACCTCGGGTTCCAGACCTTCAACCAAAAATTCAAATTAGCCCGTATTTTTTTTGGGCATGGGTTTTCACATTCCCCGAACCTTATAGAAATTTCTTCCTTGAAATTGGACGTGTCTGGGGATTCAAGTAGATGAGGATACTTCAACCACCTTTCATCTTCTCGTCAATTGGATGTCTCTTGATCAAGGCGACTACTCCATAGTACCTTTACAATAAGGTAATCTGGTTGTGGAGATTATGCTTCTCACATCCCACAATCTCTTTGGGGCTTCTCTTGACAGGTTATGGCGGCAACAAGCCCAAGTGGTTCCTGAGTCAAGACATGAGTTGAGTTCGGGAGGTACTTATTCAATACTGATACATGGATACGTCATGGACTTCTGCCAATCATTACACCACTTCAGGTCCTTCTGTCTCATATCAGCATAAGTCATTACTTTGATTGAGCTACAAAGGTTTGGTTCTCAAACATATCCACCTCCTAATAAGTGATTTAAATCGCTCTAGGGCTTGGTTCATCTATTGTTCATCTTAATTATAAGGGCCTAAGGGAAATCGAACTCAACATGTACCTTAAGCAATCGCAAGGTTGAACTATTCTTATGTATTTATCCAGTATCTACACTCCTATAGTCTTGGGTCGTAAGGCATAAGTCTACATTACTTGTGTTCGCATGGTTTTTTCTATGAATACTTTCACTTCTAGTTTTCCAATACTTACTTAACTTTAGGATGAATTGGGATATTAATGGAATCCTTATTGTTCACTCCCAATAACAGAGGGGACATTCAGTGACCCATTACCCCACCCATACCTATTGTTGAGTAAGGTTTCGTCAAATCCTTCAGTTCTGGCTCCATTCTTTTATCAGGTACACATTCTTGCAAGTGGGTTCATCATCTTCTCTTAGCCTAAACAAAACCTGTTTCCCCGCTCACATGTCATTAGCTCCATAGGTGAACAACTAATCCATACCTAGGATTACATCAAAGTCTTTCATGTCAGACTAGATCAGACGAGCTATCATATTTTACCCACATATTTCTACTAGACAAGGTTCCCATACTTCGTTTAAATTCACAACATTTCCAATAGGAGTGCTAACCACCAGTTTGTGTTCCAAGTTCTTCGAGGGCACATTTCTCTTATCGCAAAATAGCGAAAACAAAAAAGTGTGATGTACTAAAATTATTATTACTCGATCAGGTGAGGATGATATGGATAAAGTACATGTCATCATATCCAGGTTCGCCTCAGCTTCCCTTGTGTCCAAGGCATATACTAGTTTTTGGACTCTATTGCTTTGGGACTGGAAAGGCCGAGTAGTAGGTGAATCCCATTGTGGTGCACGAAATCTGCGCCAAGGACAATCTCTAGACATGTGTCCGGGCTATTTAAATGTATAGTAGTGGCTAGGTCTATCAAGCAAATAGGTTAGTGTAGGACAGATAGGCTGAGAAGAAGGCCTTCTTGACTCGACACCAGGTAAGGTGGGAGAGTGGATTGGCTCGAGGCATGATAATACTGTGTAGACTGTTCGAATGTTAGACGAATGGGTTGATATGCTTGACCCATTTCAAGCCTACGATATTGTGTTGGGCAAGGGCTTAAGCTAGATCCTCGGAAGGTCTTGTTCGTCCATTCTAAATTTTGGAAGGCGTTAGGCCTCTTGCCTAGCCTCGATGATACTATGGTCTCCTCCTTCAGTCTATCTTCTATAGTCTTGGCCTTATCACCATCTATGGATAAGTTTGAATATCCATGACTGACAGGATGGACCCAATCTGAGGCTTGAGCCCCTTTTCAAATTTCTTCGTCTTGCTAGCCTCCTCCTTCATATGTTCTAGTGTGAAATGGATTAGGTCCTCAAACTGCTGCTGGTAATCCAACACCGACATTGATCCTTGTACGAGGGCAAAGAACTCAGCTTCCTTTCTATCTCTGAAACTTTCTGGAAAGTAATTCTTAAAGAAGACTTCCTTGAACTGATCCCAAGTAGGGTTGGGATGAATCGCCTCTAGATTAGGTCACGTTGACTTCCACCATGCTTAAGCCTCATTCTGCAACTGGTACCCAACACATATCAACTTTTGGGCGTCAGTACAATCCAATACGACAAAGGCTTTTTCCAAAGCACTAATCCATCTCTCCGGTTGCATTGCCTCCGAGCCGATCTTAGAAAAAGCGGGTGGCTGAATTTTCTTGAACCTCTCCATTACCCTAGCAGTGGAGTTGTCTACGGCATGCTGAGGCATAGGAGATGGAAATTGTGGAGGCTGATTGGGTGGTGGCATCGCTTGCTGCTGCATCATGGTCATAAACTGAGCGGTCATATGGGCCAACAATTCTTGTTGTTGCTACATGATCTACATCATGTTTGCCACGATGGTATTCAGTTCACCGGTAGCCATAGTCGGAGGTGGTGCGGTGGCAAGAGCTAGAGGGGTCGCAGGCACCGGGTTTGGAAGGTCCCCGGGCATCCTTGTTGAAGTGACTGACACTTCATAGTTTTGAGCTTTGACTCTGTTTGGTAGTCAAACTTCTAGAACAAACTGAGGGCCTCTCCCACAACAACCACCCCAGTTGGATCTCGTGTTAACCATGGTTGTTTCTCTAAAAAAGGTACCTTAGGAATAAATAAATCTATATTTTCTAACTAAGGAAGATTCTAATTTGTACTTATGCGTACAAGCTAGCATTTTCTATGGTATGACATAATAGTAAAACATCGCACGTATAGAGATGCGTAACCGAAAACATGAGAACTCATAAATAATACAATGGAAGTAAGCACCAAGATAAGATGGGATGTGTTTTTTTTTTGTATCTGCAACTAGAAGGCAAACTATTCAAGTCGTTTTTTTTTTCCTGTTATCAGTTGTACTTTCCTTTCTAAGTTGTAGTTCGGAAGTAGTACTTCCAGTCTCAAACAAAGTGTAATGGCTTATGCTCTTTTGGTTTATGAAATCTTGTTATCTTCACATTATGTTAGTTCCTATGATATTTTATCCACAAGATTATCTCAAGTTTGTTTATCTATTTGTTCTCTTGATTCTATGTTACTAGTTATCCCATCTCCGTTGTTTGTGAGTATAGAAAGAGCTTCTCGCTCTGATACCACTCTGTCATGCCCTAAACCCCCTGGGAGGATTGGGCAAGTGACCCGGAATATATAACAACATCTGTCGAATCCCCAAGATCCAGAAACAATTAATATAACTCACAAACACACACACCCATAATAATGGATAAAAAGAGATACAGAGTATTGCGAAAGCTAAAGCTTATCATTAAACATTAAAAAATAAACAGTATATTATTCATTGCTCCATTTCACCACTTGATTATGTAGTCAATACTTTTCTAACCAATAGCTTTACAAAATACAAAAGAGGGCTACAACATCAAGAGCCCAAGTAAGTTATACAAGATCAGGGGGGTTTAGTATATCTTATCTACTCAAAGAGAGTCCCCAAAAGGTTAGATTAATATGCTGCCCACCCCTTAAGGATAGTCCTCAAGGGCCACCCTGGTCACTCGCACAAGAGGATAACCTCCCTTGGGGTCCAAATCCAAAAGGTCATAATCACCATCCTCCTCCTCAGTGAAATGAACCTCCCAGCTATCGAGATGTCCATCTGCAATTTTATCTAAAAAGAAATATACAAGAGTGTGAGCTCCACCGAACCCGTGAATGAAATATAACCATGCATGCACATGCAAGTACAACCAAATGAATCCTATATGAAATGAGGTTCTTTACTATTATTAAGCCACCTAGAATCAAAACTAAGGCATATAAAAGTTTTACTACAATCCCCAATACATGTATCCCAGGTGTGGGCCTCTAACCCCTTCCCACGATACACCCATTGAGTTGTCAAAGAAGACCAGTCGGCTCCAGCATTCCTTCCCAAGGTCAGCCCGACCAGCCCTCTAGGTTGCCACTGTGCTACCACCAGCCCTATTAACTGATGGACCAACAGACATCACCTGTCCTAGTGACCCGATGAGCCAACTGACCGAGCAATGCCCTTCAGGACATTGGCCTCACACTTTTGTGGTATCCAACACCTAAACCTGTTGGCAAGGGTTCGTAGCCCGGGTGATGATACCCTAACCTAATGCATTCTATATGACATAGTATGAGTCGGATGGTGTCAACCGTATCCCATTCTACGGGCTATCACCGACCTCATTTCCAAGCTGGTTACGACATCTAATCTAGCATTTTCACATGTATAACATTAGCATTCAATTCCAATAGCCATCAGATATGAATCAGAAATCAAATAGGAATATAAGTAATTTAAATGAATAAAGATAGTAAATATTGCTATTATTATTGTCATGACTCATCAGTCATGTTACACCTACACCCATAGTGTAATTCCACTCACCTTATACTACTCCTGCTAACTTTTCAGTTGGCTCGATCCCATTTGGTATCTGACACTGTGCGTTGTGCTTGGGGTTATAACCTAAGTTAACCAGACCATTAAGATGTGTCAAACATGGTTAAGATCAAATTAATATCCTAGGGTTGGTCTAGGTTGGGTTTGTTTTAGGTTTGAGTTCCTAATCACTAAGCTGTAATTCTTTGGGACTTGCATTGGGCCTTAGGGTAAAACAGCTAGTGCATCACCCAGAGAATAAAATTGTCACATCCCAAACCACCCCCTAAGAGGATTGGGTAGGTGACCTGAATTGCATAACAGCAATATGCCAAATCCCACAGATCTAGAAGTAGTGCTTACGATCATGGAGCCATAACCATCGCTTTACCATAGGTAAGATCAGAGTGTCGTAGATAAACTACAGTTCAATAATAAAAGGAAGCATAGTGATACGGGGAAACTATGATAATATATACATATATAAGTTTTACATTTCCCATCAACCTACAAGCAAAGAAAACAAAGATACAAAGCTGATAAGTACAATACTATATACATAAACATAAACAAGGTAAGCATACTTAACCCCAAAAAGAAAGAAAGGAAAAGCTACAACAACTAAGTCAGAATTGGGATAACTCCAAATAACCCAAAAGGAGTCTCCAAGTCAAAAAGCTGTCACGGACACACTTCAATGGTCTTCATCAACAACCACCAAAAATGTGCGCAAGATCGGTATAACCTCCTTCGGGGTCCACACCAATATCATCGTAACAACCAAAAGTCTCTTCCTCGAGATGGCCCGCCATACCATAACGACATCCACCTGCAAAATCATCTAAGAAAAACATTGCACAACAGAGTGTGAGCCCCACTGAGCTCGTGAGCAAATAACATCAATCATGCATACACATGCAATCATAATTTACAATTCATATGGTCCTACATGATGTGTAAGTCCAGATTTTATTATTAACCACCTAACAATACAACTAAGTCGGGTCTATGCTACTACAATCCCCAATACATGTATCCCTGGTGCGGGCTTCTAACCCCTTCCCGCGATACACCCATTGAGTTGTCGGGGAGGACCAGTCAGCTCTCGCATTAGTTCACCAAGGTCAGTCCGACCAGCCCTCTGTGATAAACCCGTGGGACAATCCATTTCTTTCTTTCTTTCTTTTCTTTTCTGGCTCATAGCCCATGTGCACCATTCCGGTGTTCTATTCATTTCTTTTTCTCTTTTCTCTTTTTTTTTTTTTTTTTTTTTTCTGATGGTCACCCCCACAAGCATTCAACACCTTAACCCCTGTTGGCAAGGGTGCGTAGCACGGGTGATGAAACTCTAGCCCCATGTCTTTATGGCATCGTATGAGTCAAGCGGTGTCAACCGTACCCCATAATATGGGCTACCATAGGCCCCATTTCCAAGTCGACTACAACATCTAGTCTAACATTCACAATCATCATAAAAGAATTCACAGTGTTGATCAACAGACAGTCATTATGCAGTGACTTGAGTAATTGAACAGAAGTAAATAACACAGTAATTATATTCAATTCTTATTAGCCGGCATTAGATCATGATTACATTTACACATATGATAGTATTATTCACTCACCAGTATTTGGCTCTAGGTACTCAGTCACAAATTCAGTTCCAGCAGTTGTCTGGTTGTTATCCTCGAGTACAGGATCAAGTCCTAAATGTAAATCAAAAGTTGCCATGTTAAGTTATCAGTCTGTCATTAGAAGTCCTAGGACTACCCTAATCTTACTGGGTTGACCCGGGGTTCAATTGGTTCACTCTTGGAATCACTGGGCCATACACTGGGCCTTAGGTCATGTCCCGGTGCATCAACCAATGCTAGTGGCTTAAGGGGCAAAATGGTCATTTCCAGGGTTGTACTTGACCCTAGGCTAGGATATGCTTACAGTGTTGTCCACAGCTTGTCTGTGCTTTAGGACCAAGCACAGCAGGACTCCCTTTACCTACGGGGCCCACTAGGGTTCCAAAGCACTCTCAAATAAAAGACAGATGTGGGGAAGGGTATTTTAGTCTTTTCCCACATCCCACAGTGTCCAGGGGCCATTGGGTAAGATCCCCCTAGCTCAGTCCACCAAAACAGTGATTTTCCACTCACTGGGCGTTGGCTCTGGGCGTTGCTGCATCGCCCAGTGCATCGCCCAATGCCTGTAGAATCGATGCAGGCTGAGTTTCCAAGGTGGGGCCTGCAAGGCTGGGCTCTAAATGGATCCTTTGCATGTCAGGGGGGTCTAGTAGCCCCTGAGATGGCCTACACCATGGACCAATTGGATATTTCATCAGATCCATCTTTAGGCTGACAGTGGCTGCCCAAGTAGCCCAAATGAATAGTGTTTAGGGTTTTGGCTAAGCTTGGGAGTTGGTTTCAGCCACATCCAGGGCTGTAATCCTCTAGGGTTTGATCTTTGCAGCCCTAGCTTGCACCCAGGGTTCCAATCCATAGATCAGAAGTGAATCTGGGCAGTGCAACTATGCACAGCCAGATTTGGCTCACAAGACTAGCATATCTAAATTTTTAAAATGCATAAATATTCCAGATTTTCCATGCACAAGGTCTGCATGGCAGATTTGGACCAATACTGGGCAAACCCTAGCTAGTCTGGGCTGCACAGGAAGTAAAAACACAGTATATATAGAGGGAGAATGGGAATAGCAGGTGAGGATCGGTATTTTTATGCTTGAAGCAGCCTAAGAATAGGCTCGGTTGCAGGCTGGGATGGCTGCAGCAGGTCTCCCCCTCCTCTTCTTCCTTCTTCCTTCTCCTTCTTCTTCTCTTTCTCACCTTTCCCTCTCTTTCTCTCCTCTCGATTTCAGCAGGAAATAAGAGCTCTAAATGAGCTCAGGCCTGCCTATTTATAGGCCCAAGACCAACTAAGGTCTGTTTGGTCACTAAGTCCCTTTTTAAAAATCAGTTTTTAACTTTATTCTGACTGATTCTGGGCTCACTGGTGGGGTCCACATTGAACCAGGGGTATGAGGTGGTCCCTCAGACTCCCCTCTATCAGTGGAGGGTTCCCATGTTCATGTTGGGTGGTCCCCATAATTAAAATAATAAAAAATATGTAGATTCAGTCACTGGGCAATGTCACTGGGCCTTGTTGTATCGCCTAGTGCCATGGCCCAGAGAATTCCAGCAACGGAAACTCAAAGGGGCTTGCACAGGGGTTTGACCCTAAGTCAGGGTATTGTCCCCACATGTCAAATAGGAGGTTTTACACACTTTTCACATAGGTGGTTCCCACTATTATAAGGAGGAGAGAGACTACTTGGGATCCAAGTCATACATTAGGCTGTGAGCTGCACAGTTGCAAGGATCTGCTATCCATCTTCTGACAGGTATATATGGAAACCTATTCAAAGTATTCTTATTGAGTTGAGTGATGCTCCACAGTGATCTTGGATGCCTGGCTAGGGGTTCCTGCCCTTCAATCAAAAATCCAGCCAATCTGGAGCAGGGTTTGGCATTTCTCCCCACCTTTGCTTACCTTGTAATCCAAAAAGTTGGGGATACTTCTCCTTCATTTCTTCTTCACATTCCCATGAAGCTTCTTCTACTGGATTGTTTCCCCATCAAACTTTCACTAAAGCGATGGTGCAGTTATGGAGGTTATGCTCCTTTCTGTCCAATATCTCCTTGGGGTGCTTTTCAGAGGTCATATCCACATCCAACTGTTCAGGTTCAGTTGACAGCACATGTGTCAGATTGTTAATATACTTCCTCAACATCGACACATGAAAAACATCGTGGATGCCTGACAAAGATGGTGGTAAAGCCAGTCGGTATGCTACGGATCCCACCTTATTAAGAATTTCATAAGGACCGATGAATCTTGGGCTCAACTTGCCCTTCTTGTTGAAACATAGCAATCCTTTAGTTGGGGATACTCGGAGGAATACTTTTTCTCTGAATTTAAACTCGATATCTTTCCTTCGATTATCCGCATAACTTTTTTGTCTTAACTGGGCTGCCTTGATCTTCTCTCTTATGATATCCACCTTGTCGTAGGTCGCTTGTATCATCTCAGGTCTGAGATGTTTCTGCTTGCCAACTTCATCCCAATAAAGCGGAGTTCGGCACTTCTTGCCATAGAGTGCTTCGAACGGTGCCAGGCCAATGGTGGAGTGGTAGCTATTATTGTATGCAAATTCCACCAAAGGTATGTGAGCATCCCAACTGTCATTCATTTTCAAAACACAGGCTCAGAGCATGTCCTCCAGAGTCTGAATGGTTCTTTCTGATTGTCCGTCCGTCTGCGGATGGAAAGCCATGCTAAGATTTAGTTGAGATCCCAATGCCTTCTATAAACTTCTCCAAAACCTTGAGGTGAAACGAGGATCTCTGTCAGACACAATACTGAAAAGCACATCGTGTAAGCAGACTATGTTTTCAATGTATATCTGGGCAAGCTTCTCCATTGGATAACTTATTTTGATTGGTATGAAGTGTGCCGCCTTTGTTAGTCCATCTACAATCACCCAAATTACGTTCATGCCCTTCCTGGTGTTGGGAAAGTTTGTCACAAAATCCATAGTGATTCTTTCCGACTTCCACTCAGGTATGGGAAGTGGCTGTAACAATCCATACGGTCAGTGTCTCTCTGCTTTTATTTGTTGACAGGTGAGGCACTTGGACACGTATATTGCTATGGTTGCTTTCATTCCCATCCACCAGTAATACTTCTTCAAATCTTTGAATATCTTTGTACTTTTGGGGTGGATTGTATAGGGTGAGTTGTGCACCTCTTTAAGAATTCGGTCTTGGATATCATAGTCATTTGGCACGCACAATCTATCTCGAAACTTCAATGTGCCATCTTGGGTCAAGGAAAAATCTGGGTCCTTATGGACACCTTGTTGAACTTCCCAAATTATTTTAGCCAGCTCAGGATCCAATGGTTGTTTCATAATTATTTCCTCTCGTATCGACGGCTACAGGTTCATAGATGCAAATTGCATAGCCGTTCCTTCGATCACGAGTTCCAAATCAAATTTTTGAGCTTCCTCTATTAATTGCTCACTTACGACCAAAGATGCGAGGGACGCAGTCCAAGATTTCCTACTTAAAGCATCCGTAACGATGTTGGCCTTGCCGGGGTGGTACTGGATTTCACAATCATAGTCTTTCACCAATTCCAACCACCGCCTCTGTCTCATATTTAGCGTCTTCTTGGTGAAGAAATACTTCAGACTTTTATGATCACTGAAGATCTCGCTCTTTTCACCATATAGGTAATGTTGCCAGATTTTTAACACGAAAACTACCGCCGCCAACTCTAAATCATGAGTGGGGTAGTTTTTCTCATGTTTCTTTAACTGCCTGGATGCGTAGGCGACTACCTTACCTTTCTGCATCAAGACGCCACCCAATCCTGTCCTGGATGCGTCAGTATATACTACCATTCCTTCGATGCCGTCTGGAATGGTTAGGACTGGAGCTGATACTAATCAGTTCTTCAACTCCTGAAAGCTTTTCTCATACTCTTCATTCCATTCGAATTTGGCTCCCTTCCTTGTAAGTTTTGTCATTGGTGCCAAAATCCGTGAGAAATTTTCAATAAACCTTCGATAGTAACCGGCCAATCCTAAGAAACTTTGAATCTCAGTAGCACTCTTTGGAGTTTCCCATTCAAGAACCGCTTTCACCTTGCTTGGGTCTACTTAGATGCCTTCTTTGGTGATGATGTGTGCCAGGAATCCAATTTGGTGAAGCCAAAATTCACATTTACTAAATTTAGCAAAGAGCTGGTGTTCCCGCAACCGCTGCAACCTGAAAGTAAGGTGTTGCGAGTGCTCTTCCTCACTCTTAGAGTACACTAGGATGTCGTCAATAAATACTATGACGAACTTATCCAGCACGTCATGGAATACTCTATTCATCATATCCATGAATGTTTTCGGGGCGTTGGTTAACCCGAATGATAAAACTAAGAATTCATAGTGTCTGTATCGAGTTCGGAACACCGTTTTATAAATGTCACCGCTTTTGATCTTCAGTTGATGGTATCCTGACCTAAGATCGATCTTGGAGAAAACTCTCGCTCCTTGTAGCTGATCAAATAGGTCGTCGATATGCGGCAACGGATATCGATTCTTAATTGTCAGTTTATTTAAATCGCGGTAGTTGATACACAGCTACAAACTACCATCCTTCTTCTTAACAAACAGCATGGGTGCTCCCCAGGGTGATACACTGGGTCGAATAAATCCCTTCTTCAACAAGCCCTGAAGTTGAGTATGCAACTCTTTCAACTCGATTGGCGCCATTCGATATGGTGCCTTGGATACCGGTGCTGCTCCAGGAATCAAATCAATTGCGAATTCTATATCGCGGTCCGACGGCAGTTGAGTCAGATCTTCTGGAAATACATCAGGAAACTCTCTGACGACGTGGAGTTCCTCCAAGGGTTTTATCTTTGCCTTCGTGTCTATCATAGTGGCCAAAAAGCCTTGGCATCCTTCTGTTAGTAATTTCCACGCCTAGAGTGCGGATAATGTTATCCTTCTGGATTTCCTCCTTGGTTCACTTTGATAGGTGAAGTTTGACTCACCTTCCAAGTTGAACCTTATCTTCTTCTCTGCACACAAGACGTTTGTGCCATAGGCCGACAACCAGTCCATGCCTAGGATTATGTCAAAATCATGTATATCCATCTTTATAAGTTGTGCAGTTAAATTCTTCCCACAAATTTCAATTTGACAAGGATCGTAGACCTCCTTCAAACTCACAACACTCCTTGTCGGTGTGCTAACTACTAGCTCATGCCCGATGTCCCTTGGTTGATCTTTCATCTTACTTGCAAAGGTTGAGGAGACGAAAGAGTGGGTCGTGCCCGAGTCGAATAATACTCATGCGGGTATGGTTGAGACATTCAGGGTACCTAGGGTTCTTAGATAATTTAGGTTACATGTAGTAAGCCAATTATTCCCTATAGTCGAGTAGTGTTTAGCAACATACCTGTCAATACGTTGGGGTTTGCCTTAGCTTCTTCATTCATTAAAGCGTACACCTTTCCTTGCATCTTATTGTCCCGTGGTTGAAATGACATAGCCTAGGGATGGTTTGATGAGTTGTTGCCATACCCACGTGATCTACAATCTCTGGCCATATGTCCTTCCTTGTTGCACAGATAGCACTTAAAGGGTGGAGCTCCAGGTGTTGAAGCTTTGCTCGCTTGACTGGTTGCTGGTTGGGCTAGCGAGGCTACTGTCGTCGCTTGACTTATAGTAGGTTGAGCAGGTCGACTAAATATAGGGCGAAAAGAATTCTGACCCACGTTCTGCCTACGATACGGAGTCGAAGTAGGGCTTGGACTCGAACCTCTATAAACTTTATTCGGCCAGCCAAAAGTTTGAAAATTATTTATCCTTTTGTTCAAACTAGTCGACGTCACAGTCTTTTCTTTCTCCTTTTCCTTAAACCTATCCTCCATTGTCTTTGCTTTCTCGACCATTTGAGCATAATCCCGAATATCCATGATTGACAAAACTGATCCGATCTCAGTTTTGAGTCCTTTCTCAAATTTCTTGGCCTTACTAACTTCCCCTTTCAGGTGCTCTAGGGCAAAATGGAACAGATCTTCAAATCGCTATTGATAGTCCTGCATTGATTTAGTTCCTTGCACCAGTGCAATAAATTTTGCTTCCTTCTTGTCCTCAAAACTCTCAGGGAAATAGTTCTTGAAGAAAATCTCCTTGAACTGCGCCCACGTGGGATTTGGGTGAGCAGCTTCCAAATTAGGCCTAGTTGCCTTCCACCAAGCTTCGGCTTCATTCTGCAACTAATAACCCGCACAAATAATCTTTTGTGCGTCGGTGCACTCAAGTACTTCAAATGCCTTTTCTAGGGCACTGATCCATCGTTCCGACTGCATTGCCTCAAAGGTTATTTTCAAAAATGCAAGCGGTTAAAGTTTCTTGAATTGCTCCATAACCTTGGTGGTGAAATTTTTTGCTAAATGCTGAGGTACAGGTGGTGGAAACAGTACGGGTCGATTAGGTGGTGGTGGTGGTGCAGCGCGCTCGTGCATCATGGTTGCAAATTGAGTTAACATTTGACCAAGCAGTTCTTGTTGTTGTTGCATGGTCCGCATCATCGTGGTCATGAATGCAGTCACATCGCCGGCTGCCACACTTGACTGAGGTGCTGCTGCAGTAGCTTGTACAGCCACTGGTGCTTCTGATGAAGCAGCCGATGCCTCAGAGTTTTAAGCCTCAATTCCGTTAGGCAGCTCAACCTCTGGTACAACTCTAGGTTGTTTACCTTTACGACCTCCACGAGAACTTCTAGTGTTGACCATTATCGCTTCTCTGAAAGGAGGAGCGGGTTCAATATTCCAATTTCAACATGGATCAACAGTTGTTTTCTAGCTAAGTAAGTACAAATCCAGTCCACAGTTCTAATGAGTATCACTAGTCACACCAGCAAGGTGGATTGTTAGATTCACTGTCTTGGTTTATTAGGTGACGTGTCTTATTGAATGCTTTATGTTCCTCTTTCTTATACATTTTATGTGTCAATATGCTATGGATGGCACTACTGAAAAATTTCAGATTTTTAAATAAAAGACTTTTATTTATTTACCTGATCTAGCAGGCAAGCATCTCCATCTTCTTCCCGGTCACAAACTCCATCGCATGCAAATACCCTATGTCGGCTATAACCTCTTCGACTAATGCTAAGTAGAAATCCCGTTCTCCATGCTCGGTAACTTCTACAAGAGCTAAGTATACTACCAGTAGGTTCTCAGCACAGGCTCGAGTATCACGTATCCTAATCAACTTCCTTCTCAGTTGCCTAATAGGTTGCTTGACGTCAGAGTTCCTAGGCTAGCTGAGGTAATAGGTCCTGTCACATAGAATGGTTCTAGGCATGAGGGCATACTTAATTAAAAGAATTAAGTACACAACTACTGATACTTTAATAACAAAAAAAAAAAAAAAATCAATGAAACAACTCTTGGGTTGGCTCGAGGTACCTTAGCATATAGGTGTTTGATTTACTACGAACTCTATTAGGTTCTAATCTCAGCTATCCTAGGCCTTGGTTAGGATGAGATTCTACGCTTCCCGTACTTACTAATCTCTTATTACAACATACCTACATATCTAAGTTCTGTTTGCATAGCAGCACTCCAAGCAGTTCGTACATCACAATATTCAAACATGTGGTAATTAGATAGTACACACTAATCATTATACACATTTATCTATATTTATTAAATATGTATCATAAGCACAACAACAAAGTTTTTTTTTTGTCAAGCCCAATGAGCTCTATTCAGCCCTCAAATAGAAACTTCACCCTTTGGGTTTAAGAAGGTTGTGTCTGTGTAATACCTAATTAATTTATTATTTTATTATTATTATATTTTTTTTATATATATTTTTTTAACCATCTATGAAAGTTCATATTTTATGTTCATTAAGGATAATATGGCCAAAGCTTGAGTCCTTATATGTAAATAACCCCAAAACAGCAAATCTGCACACACTGGGCGATGTCTCTGGGCGTTGCCACATCGCCCAGTGCCATCGCCCAGAGAATCAGGCACAGGGTTTTTAAGTCCAAGAGGGCCCCATTTCTTTTCTATTCTCTTCTAAACTCTTCTAAACTCTTGGGAAAGGCTCTTGTAGGGTGAGGGGACCACTTTTACACCAAATCCTTGCGATTCTCCAGGGTTTTCGTGCATCTACACGTGTTTAGGTATGCTTTCTTAACACTTACCCTATTTTAGTTCTTCCTTTTTATTCCCTATCATTTTGCTTAGGGTTTCTATTGTTTTTCTTGCCTAACTCAGTTGTTCTTGCTATTACTTGTAGGAAATGTCTACTAGTCATCGTACTACTAGGAAATCGGTAGCCCAAAAGAGGCTTCGAGTTGAATCCGAGGAATCATCCTATTCTTCGGTTCCACCTTCATCCCCTAGAGAGGATTCGTCTTCAGAGGAACCAGATTTTGACCACCATCTTTTCTCCAGGTATGAGTACGCTAAGGAGTGGAAAAATTTTGTTTTCGTAAAGATAGTGAATGGCCGGGTGGTGCGAGTAGAGGACTTCCACCAATACAACCTCTTTTTTCCAGATTCAATGCCCTAGGTTGGGCATCGATGTTATCTCCTACTGAGCCTTGTTATCCCAACTTGGTTCGGTACTTTTACTGTAACCTGGGGCCTTCTAGTGCCCAGGAGTTTGGGGTGGAGAGTAAGGTGAAGGGAGTGGATATCAGGCTTACCACTACCCTATTGGCAGAGATCCTGGGTTTACCTGACACAGGAGAGAGGATTTACTATCAGCCTCGTATGGATATTTTGAATATCTTTTGGAGACTAGGAGGGTAGTCTTCCACGCTTTGACACGTTCAGGAGACACACCCAAGTCTGAGACTGCCTATAGACCTAGTGCTAGGGTGACTAGTAGGTGTGTAACCTACAATATTTACCCAAAGGGTGGAAACAAGGGTAGTATATCCATGATGAGAGCATACATTACCTACTGCCTTTTGGGTGCTGGTCAGGGGGGTCCAATCATCAACCTCCCTTATTTGTTACTTCAGGTGATGCTTTATCACGAACGGAACCCAGCTGATGGGAACCTTCCCTATGGAAGATTTCTCACCTTGGTCTTTTGATATTTTGGGGTGCCATTAGAGGGTGAGTACATTGATAAGACCAGATCCAGGCCTATAGATAAGACTTCTATCTTGAAGATGAAAGTGCTTGGAGAGGAACCACTAGAGGATGAGGGGCAGATGGGGACACAGCAGGGAGAGGAGCATGGTGATGATGTGTACGATGAGGAGGTGCAGGGGATGGAGCAGGGAGACACTCAGGGCTTACATGCAGAGGAGTAGGGAATAGGTCCAGATGATCTTGAGGGTTTTGGCACTCAGTTTACAAACTTACCCGCTTAAGAGACGATTGGTGCCACTAGCTCACAGGTTTTAGGTCCTTTTGATTGGGCACAGATGATGACACACTTCCAGAGTCTTGGCACTCGGCTCTCCAGCTTGGCGACTAGAGTGGATCAGGGCTTTACTTCCTTAGAGACGAGTGGGGGGTCTGTGGAGCAGCGTCTAGATTTCTGGGACAGGTTCTACAGAGTTGACTCTCACCAGACTCAGCCTCTGCCTAGTGACGTACCTCCTTCTGAGTAGTTCCAGCAGTTCCAGACCTCCTCTTGCTACGTGGTCATGATCATCTTAGTTATTTTTTCTTCTTCTATGCTTATGTATTTTTCTTTTTTTGTTTTCAGTTTATGTACTTGTTGAATTGTAGTTATGCAATCAAACTTTTGTAATTATTGCTGAGTTATTGAATATCTTGTATCTTTGCTTATTTGCATCTACCTCCCCTGTGGTTTTTAATTCTTGCATATTTTATTGTTTAATGCTTATTAGACCTAGTCTGCAATCCATAATCATAAGAAGAGCCTCATGCTCTGATAACAAGCTTTGTCACACCCCAAACCACCCCCTAGGAGGATTGGGTAGGTAACCCGAATTGCATAATAGCAATTCGCCAAATCCCACAGATCTAGAAGCAGTGCTTACAATCATGGAGCCACAACCATCGCTTTACCATAGGTAAGATCAGAGTGTCGCAGATAAATTACAGTTCAATAATAAAAGGAAGCATAGCGATACGGGGAAACTATGATAATATATGCATATAAAAGTTTTACATTTCCCATCAACCCACAAGCAAAGAAAACAAAGATACAAAGCTGATAAGTACAATACTACATACATAAACATAAAGCTACAAAAAGAAAGAAAGGAAAAGCTACAACAACTAAGTAAGAACGGGGATAACTCCAAATAACCCAAAAGGAGTACCCAAGTCAAAAACCTGTCACGAACGCACTTCAATGGTCTTCATCAACAACCACCGAAAATGTGCGCAGGATCGGTATGACCTCCATTGGGGTCCACACCAATATCCTTGTAACAACCAAAAGTCTCCTCCACGAGATGGCCCGCCATGCCACAGCGGCATCCACCTGCAAAATCATCTAAGAAAAACATTGCACAACAGAGTGTGAGCCCCACTGAGCTCGTGAGCAAATAACATCAATCATGCATGCACATGCAATCGCAATTTATAATTCATATGGTCTTACATGATGTGCAAGTCTAGATTTTATTATTAACCACCTAACAATACAACTAAGTCGGGTCTGTGCTACTACAATCCCCAATACATGTATCCCTGGTGTGGGCTTCTAACCCCTTCCGCGATATACCCATTGGGTTATCGGAGAGGACCAGTCAGCTCCCGCATTCGTTCACCAAGGTTAGCCCGACCAGCCCTCTGTGATAAACCCGTGGGATAATCCATTTCTGTCTTTCTTTTCTTTTCTAGCTTATAGCCCATGTGCACCATTCCGGTGTTCTATACATTCATGCACCATTTCGGTGTTCTATTCATTTCTTTTTCTCTTTTCTTTTTTTTTTTTTTTTTTTTTTTCTGATGGTCGCCCCCACATGCATCCAACACCTTAACCCCTGTTGGCAAGGGTGCGTAGCACTGGTGATGAAACTCTAGCCCTATGTCTATATGGCATCGTATGAGTCAAGCGGTGTCAACCGTACCCCATAATACGGGCTACCACAGGCCCCATTTCCAAGCCGACTACGGCATCTAGTCTAACATTCACAATCATCATAAAAGAATTCACAGTGTTGATCAACAGACAGTCATTATGCAGTGACTTGAGTAATTGAACAGAAGTAAATAACACAACAATTATATTCAATTCTTATTAGCTGGCATCAGATCATGATTACATTTACACATATGATAGTATCATTCACTCACCAGTATTTGGCTCCAGTTACTCAGTCACAAATTTAGTTCTAGCAGTTGTCTGGTTGTTGTCCTCGAGCACAAGATCAAGTCCTAGATGTAAATCAAAAGTTGCCATGTTAAGTTATCAGTCTATCATTAGAAGTCCTAGGATTACCCTAATCTTACTGGGTTGACCCAGGGTTCAATTGGTTCACTCTTGGAATCACTGGGCCATACACTGGGCCTTAGGTCATGTCCCGGTGCATCAACCAATGCCAGTGGCTCAAGGGGCAAAATGGTTATTTTCAGGGTTGTACTTGACCCTAGGCTAGGATATGCTTACAGTGCTGTCCACAGCTTGTCTGTGCTTTAGGACCAAGCACAGCAGGACTCCCTTTACCTACGGGGCCCACTAGGGTTCCAAAGCACTCTCAAATAAAAGATAGATGTGGGGAAGGGTATTTTAGTCTTTTCCTACATCCCACAGTGTCCAGGGGCCATTGGGTGAGATCCCCCCAGCCCAGTCCACCAAAATAGTGATTTTCCACTCACTGGGCGTTGGCTCTGGGCGTTCCTGCATCGCCCAGTGCATCGCTCAGTGCCTGTAGAATCGATGCAGGCTGAGTTTCCAAGGTGGGGCCTGTAAGGCTGGGCTCTAAATGGATCCTTTGCATGTCAGGGGGTCTAGTAGCCCCTAAGATGGCCTACACCATGGACCAATTGGATTCTTCATCAGATCCAGCTTTAGGCTGACAGTGGCTGCCCAAGTAGCCTAAATAAATAGTATTTAGGGTTTTGGCTAAGCTTGGGAGTTGGTTTCAGCCACATGCAGGGCTGGAACAGCATTCCAAATGAGGGTCCAGGGCTGCAATCCTCTAGGGTTTGATCTATGCAGTACTAGCTTGCACCCAAGGTTCCAATCCATAGATCAGAAGTGAATCTGGGCAGTGCAGCTGTGCACAGCCAGATTTGGCTCACAAGAACATCATATCTAAATGTTTAAAATGCATAAATATTCTGGATCTTCCATGCACAAGGTCTGCATGGCAGATCTGGACCAATACTGGGCAAACCCTAGCTAGTCTAGGCTGCCTAGGAAGCAAAAACACAATATATACAGAGGGGGAATGGGAACAGTAGGTGAGGATAGGTATTTTTATACCTGAAGCACCCTGAGAATAGGCTCGGTTGCAGGCTGGGATGGCTGCAGCATGTCTCCCCCTCCTCTTCTTCCTTCTTCCTTCTCCTTCTTCTTCTCTTTCTCTCCTTTTCCTTCTCTTTGTCTCCTCTAGGTTTCAGCAGGAAGTAAGAGCTCTAAATGAGCCCAGGCCTGCCTATTTATAAGCCCAAGACCAACTAAGGTCTGTTTGGTCACTATGTCCCTTTTTAAAAATCAGTTTTTAACTTTATTCTTATTGATTCTAGGCTCACTGGTGGGGTCCACACTGAACCAGGGGTATGAGGTGGTCCCTCAGACTCCCCTCTATCAGTGGAGGGTTCCCATGTTCATGTTGGGTGGTCCCCATAATTAAAATAATAAAAAATATGCAGATTCAGTCACTGGGCTATGTCACTAGGCCTTGCTGATCGTCCAGTGCCATGGCCCAGAGAATTCCTGCAACTGAAACTCAAAGGGGCTTGCACCGGGGTTTGACCCTAAGTCAGGGTATTGTCCCCACATGTCAAATAGGAGGTTTTACACACTTTTCACATAGGTGGGTCCCACTATTATCAGGAGGAGAGAGATTACCTGGGATCCAAGTTATACATCAGGCTGTGAGCTGCACAGTTGCAAGGATCTGCTATCCATCTTCTGACAGGTATATAGGGAAACCTATTCAAAGAATTCTCATTGATCTCATTGAGTGGAGTGATGCTCCAAAGTGATCCTGGTTGCCTGGCCAGGGGTTCCTGCCCTTCAATAAAAAATCCAGCCAATCAGGAGCAGGGTTTGACAAAAATATAGCAACAGTGGGGGTTTCCTTTAGGGTTTCACTTGTTCTAAGTCTCATCAACCTTGGGGAGTGATGGCAAGCTTCCTCCCCATGGTTGGCTTACGTTTGGGCTCATGGTCCCTCTTTGGATCATGGCCAATGGGGCTCATTGGTGCACCCAAAGTGAGGACAGCAAGGTTACATGGGGTAGGGGTTCATGATGGTTTTTATGTTATAAACAAGGTTTGAAAACTCGGGTCTCGGTGGCATCTTGGCCAGACCAAAAACCAAGTCGAGCAGAGATCTCGGTGAGTTGCTGCATTTTTTTTTTTGGACTCGGATCCCCATATGAAACTTGGTATCCAGCCTATTTCAGGCCATTTAAACACAATGGCATGCCCAGATTTGCCAAAAAACAAGTCCAAATATGAGTTTCACTTTGGACCATAGGTTGTTAGGCGACGAGTCGTACTAAAACAACCTAATCTACATATAATTTAGTAAAATATAGCAAATTAGCAATCAAAACATTCTAATTAGTACACAGCAATCAAAACATTCAAATAAAATGTACATTACATCAATGTTCACTTAATTTGTTACATAAAATGAGATTGAATAAGAAATTCATTCTCATATCGATCCACATAGAATTCCCATGTCATGGAATTGATACAGTGTTGTAGATGGTGTGACACAGCTTCCATATAAGTCTTCTGATCAACATATACAAATCTCCCTATCTTAGGGTATATGGGAGGCTGTTGGTATGAGGTGTAAGATCCACTGCAACTGTCATATTGAGTTTGAGGCATGAATGGTTGGTTTGGGACTGAGAATGAGTACCCAACACCTGACCCAGAGCTTTGACTGTCATACTCAGCTGCTGACTGCCCATACTGACCATAGGTACTATAATCAGAACCAATGCTCTGCTGGCCATAGTCATAGCCATGATGATGCTGAGATGATTGCCATGACTGATGCTCACTAGCAGTATCTATACTCATGCTTCCGAAACTTGTAAGCATGGTGTTCATACTGCTGTTGTCCTCCTCCTGAGCATATGACTGATGTGAGTGTTTGAGACTCTTCTTTCTGTTGTATGTTTTAGGGTGGCCACCATGGTCTTGATCTTGAGTGGCATTCGTAAACTGAGATTCACCAGTGAAACGCACAGGGTCCCCCTACGTTCCCATATCATGCTCGTACTGCTCACGCATCCCCTCATGATGATCATCATAATAACCACCACTCTGCATGCCACTAGCAGCAGCAGGCTCACCACCACCACCACCACCACCACCATCACCATCACCATCACTAGAATCACCAGTGTCATCACCACCACCTTCATCATCATCAGCAAGACTTCCTACAGTAGGCTCAAAAGGTTTCGGTGACTCTGTAAGTGCACGCCCCTCTTACGTCGACATATATTCATCAACATCAATGCCGATTACAGACGCAATGGTGGGGTCGGGCCTACCCCCAGGTTGATCCATATCAGGTGTACAACGATCCCTCATCCACTGGAATAGGGGATCCTCATCATCATCAGAGTCCTCTTGAAAAATGTTGGACAGGTTAAGGGGTTCTTTATCATTGGCCTCAATTCCTTCATGTATATGCCTCATCCTTAATCTCATATTATAGTGCACATACACAAGCTGCTCCAGTCATTCGCTACCCAACCTGTTCTGCCTCTTTGAATGTATCAATGAGAATGTACTCTAGTTGCGCTCACATCCGGAGGATGAACAAGTTTGTGAGAGCACTCTCATTGCAACCTTCCTCAGGTTGGGTGAACTTGTACCATAAAGCACCCACCAGTTGGCTGCATTACAAATATAGAATAGTAAGAATATGTACATTCTAAAGAGATAAAATTATAATTCATAAATGTAATATCATGCCACCTACCAGGGTCTGACTTTTGTCTACCCTCCACTGCAGCTTGTCGATCGAAACTTACTGAGGCCTCTCTGAAGTATTTGATCTATTTTTAATTTGAGGCATTAGTATTTCCTATTTTATAATTACACTCATAAACTAACTACCAAAGTCCCATACTCTCACCTCATCATTGCAAGCAGCTTGTGTCTTTGGATGGGGCTCCAATTTCTGAGTAACAGCTTGAACTGCCTCTAACAATTCTATATCTAGCCCAAGATCATGGGAGTAGTGATACTTTGGATTCAAATAGTATGTTGGTAAAGTAAACACCACAAATATGATTTGTTAGTGACTTAATGCCTTTAGGGTTTTGAATATGTAAATGTAAAAAAGTTATAACATTTAAAGTATAAAGTATGTTGAACTCACCAGCTTTATGCAATGGATGACTCAAGTGCTTCTCCCACCGCTCATCAATGATGTTAGTGTAGGACTTTGCACTTCGAGGTATAGCAGCTCTAATCATTTTCTTCATTTTTTGGATGGCAGCATAAATGTGGCCCAAAGTAGGCTTCTTCTCTGTATCAACCATCCTCAGTACTGCCACCACTGGCTCTAATATGCCAACCACTTTCCCCAAGTCCTTCCAAAATCCATCATTTGCAGTGGTCTGTTGAGCTGCCTTTGCTTCTTCTGACTTAGAACCTTGTCAACCAAACCATTCATAACTTGCAAACATACACCTTAGACCTATTGCCTTACTCTGAAAGCTCTTCAATGCAATGTAATTGGTGGCAAATCGAGTGACACCAGGCCTCACTAAATCTCCATTGCATTTCTCCCTCATTAAGGCTAAAGCATAAGAATGGTTATACACAAAAGTTGTCATTTGTCTTGCCCTATTTACCACACCCGCCACCAAAGTCTTTTTTCCCATGTCCTTCAACATTAAATCAATAGAATGGGCTGCACATGGAGTCCAAAAGAGCCGGATCCTCTTACTCTTCTTATTCATCAACTTCTCTCCAGCCTTTTTATAGTTGGAACCGTTATCCGTCACAATTTGGATAACATTCCTTGGTCGTACCTCCTCCACCACTTGATGTAACTCCTTATACAAGTATGATGCATCCTTTATATGCTTTGATGCATCGATAGACTTCAAGAATATAGTCTTTCCATTGCAACTCACCATGAAATCTATAATGGATAGCCTAGTAGGTCCAATCCAAACATCAGCCATAAGAGTAACCCCATATGTCTTTCACATTGGCTTCAAACCATCAATGTATTCTTTTAGCTCCTCTACCTCCTGAGGCAAATATACATTGTATAATTCAAATGGTGAAGGTCCCTTCCATCCTGCACCAGCCCTCCGTGCAGCATCAAGGAATGCGTTATAGTATGTTCCTTATGCTATATTGGCTGGAATGCCATGGTAAAGCATGAACTTGCTGAAGGCTTTTCGTGCTTCCTTTTGTTTACCACCAAATACTTGTGGGATGGTTGGCTGGTAGGCATCTTGTTGCCTAAAAGTTATGGGATCCTGCTCAAAAATGGGATCTGGACCTTGTACTCGTGGTCGGGTTTGGGGTCGTGGTATATTTCTTATCCCAGTGCTTCTCCTCCTCTCATCTTCTTGCACTGGTGCAGTTGAGCCAGATCCACCAACTCCTCTTGTTTGCTCATATGCTCTTATATTATCAAAATGAAAACTTTGTCTACTCACAGCCAAAGTCTGCTGGTAAATTCTCCATTTAGCCTCTGATTGAAACTCACCAGGTGGAGGCCCAATGTCAGTATCATCTCCGCCACGAACCTCTACACCAGCCCTCTCTAGTACTGCCTCATTAAACTCTTATTGCATTCTTTCCTTCTCAGATTTTTTTAATCTTCCTCCTTTCAAATGTTGTGTCATTGTCACTTTCACTTGGATATGAACATTTGGGCATGAGGAAACATCCTTGCCTGTACCAGACAAGTGTTGCTTTAACCTAGTGGCTCCTCCAGATAGCAAATTCCCACTATAATTGCATTTGGACTTCTTTTTATCTGCGGACATGGGGACTCCATGTTGCCATGCTATATCAGACATTGTATACAAAATGTCTTATGTTTTACACTGTTACATAAAAAAGCATGTATTAATAACCATGGATCACTTAAAGTAAGGTATTCAAGACTTAAAGTATGCTATTCATAACTCTTAAATGTAATGTCAAGCTACTCGAACTATGAAATAACTATCTCTTATTTATCCCCTAATCCTAGTATTTATTTGTTAATTAAAAATAATATTTTGAATTTTTTTTAAAACTATTTATACCTTAAAGTATAAGAAAAATATAATGTAATGATGAATTTGACACCATTTGAAGTTGAATATTATGTGCATATATTGTATATAATTTTTTATAAGCAATAAGTATTTTTCCTTAATATTATATATATATTTTTAATTTTTATAATATATTTATTAAATCTAAAAAATAAAATAATTTTTTTAATGGGTGAAAATAAAAAATTAATCCATGGGGCTGTAGAGCATCCCAACTAGTTTAACATATATCAAAATCATTTTCAAACAATCACTATTCATCCTTTTTTTTCATTTTCTTTTTTCAAATAAATCATTTATTTTTCCAAAAATTATAATAAATAATTTATTAACTGAAAAAAAATTTCGACTCCATCAAGTGATAGATCAGGCAAAGATGTTCAACATATATTAAAACCACATAAATCTAACAAGGATTACAAAAAAATTTTTTGAAAAAAATTGATTTGGGGAAAAAATAGAAAATACCTTTGAAATCTTGCAAATAGGTGATGATGCTCCAAATTGGCACTTGAATCTTCACTTTGACACTTCAATCTTACTCCAAATAGTGCATTCCAGCCAAGAATCGAAAGAAAGAAGAAGAAATTTGAAGGAGAGGTGTTTTTCCCCTTGGTTTAGAGCCTATCGAGTTCTGTCCCTGCTCTCTCTTACGTTGGAAATGGGTTTTTGAGTGAAAAATGGGCTGAATAAAAGTAAATAGCACTTTTGGGCCCAACCGAGATCTCGACGAGATATTGTTTTTTTTTGTATTGAAAATAACCTATTTTTGAGCCTCAAGATATCACCAAGATCTCGCCGAGATCTCGGCCGAGAAATTGCACTCCTAGGAACCGACTGTTAACTCGACTCGGTATGGCCCAAAACCGAGAAACTCGGCGAGATCTCGGTGAGATCTCACAAGTTCTCGATCCTTGGTTATAAATACTATTTTGGGGCTGTGGGTGAAGTCCCATAAGGTTTGGATTAGGTTTGGTCACAAATCAGCCACTGGGCGTTTGGGTGCAACTCTGGGCGTTTGGGTGCAACTTCCAGTGCAACGCCCACTCCCTATTTAACACAAATTTTTTTATTCAAATTCTAGTTTTGGCTGCTGGTTTCACCATAATTTGACCAGGGATGGTTTTCAGAGGGTTATAATGCATAAATGGAGATAAGGGTGATTGTGCTAAGGGATCCTAAGCATGATCAACCATTTTTGTGTTGGTTTGGGTTCACAAAAACATGGTTCACACATTTATGGCTATTATCAGTCCCATAAAATCAAATACACATGCTAATAGTACATAGATTATGTATTCTAGCCTATTACAGTGGTAAACCTAGGATAATTTATATGAGATGCTCCATGCATGCTAGGATCTACAACTTTATTATATGATTTATGTATTATGTACATGGTTTTAGTATGAATTATCTACACAACATGGCTGTAGGCTAATTTATATGCTTAAACAGCTTATACATAGTATTTTAATCAAGTAAATCATGATTAAACGAACATGCATGGGTGATCTAAAGCTATCCTAGGCTTCTAGATGATGAATCCATAGCAAGGACACTATTACATGGCTATATGGCTTATGGATTTGGGCTTAAACACAAAAGGCAGAAGCTGGAACATGGCAAGATAGGTAGATTAAGCTCTAATCGAATTACCTTCAGCTATGGAGAGTTTGGTTGGGGGCTCCTAGGCTCAATCTCCAAATTCCCTTCTTCTTTTCCTTCGTTCTCCTTCCCTTTCTTTCTTTCTCTCTTCTTTCTAATGTTGGAAACAGCAGGTAAAACGCAAGAAGAGGGCTGGGCCCTCCTATTTATAGGCCCATAGCACTAAGGCCTGTTTGGCCCTGCTGTCCCAAGGTCAAAATGCATTTTTAGGCTAATTCTCCCTCATTTTAGCCACATAGGTGGGGCCCACATGGTTCCAAGGATAGGGAAAGGTTTCTAAAATCCCAAGATGCATTTGGAGTGTGTTTGCAAGCTAAGAACATAGTTCCTAAAGGTCTGTAGCTCATAATGCATAATTCAGCCACTCTGGGACATTCACTGGCCATTTGGGTCAATCGCCCAGAGAAGAAAATTTGCTTGGATTGAAATGAAATTTCAGTTCATTTAGAGGCATAATTGGATAATGGTTCTTTCTAAGAAAATGCAGCTCTATGAATATAGTTTCTAGAAAATTTTGAATTTAAAGAAAATGAGGTTTTGATTATGGAGTTATGTTATTTTTATTAAACAAAAGTCTATCTATCAAAACAGAAGGATTCGATTTTGACAACAATTTGAAATAAATTTTTAACTAACTTAGAGACATAACTAGGTAATGGTTCCTTCTAATAAAATGCAGCTCTATGAGTCCAGTTTCTAAAAAAATTGGAACCAAGATAAATGGAGTTTGGATGATGGAGTTATATTATTTTAACTAAGAGGAGGTCAATCTGCAGAGTAGCAGAATTTGATATTTGTGTTGGGATTTAACATGCATGTATGGAATTGAGTTCTTATTATCAAATCAATCATGCAAATTGATGTTTGGGTCTAAAAATGCTTTAACTAAATCATTCAAGGGATGATACCAACCTTAGGTTGTCCATTCAGTGGTGAACTGTACAATTGAAAAGAGTTGGTGTTTGCCTTCTTAACGGTATGCAGTTCCTCATCAAGGGGTCTACCTCATTAAGTTCAACCACAGGTTCAATGCACCATAGTGTTCTAGTAGCTTTGCCCTCGGGTTCTAGACCTTCAACCAAAAATTCAAATTAGCCCATAATTTTTTTGGTCACGGGTTTTCACAGCCTCACAGAATGAGAAGATCCTCCAACTGGTAAGTAGTGGTTTACATTGTGTTGATACCTGCATGGTTAGTATATGCAATTGGAATGTATGGATGGTAATTCTTATCATGTAATGCAAGAGGGTGACATTCTGGGGTATGAGGCGACTACCAATTGGCTCCAGAAGGAAAGGGTCGAGGCTCTAACTGCTCAAGCTGTCCCAACTGCAGAGGCTTATGTGCCTGACCCTCCGGCTGTTACGATTGATGATCCCATCCATGGCTAGGATGCGAGGGTAGATGATGAGCAGGAAAATAGCAGGAACAAGAGCGATGACGAGTAAGGTGAGGATCATGATGAGGAAGGCGATGGTGATGGGTCCGGAGAGGACGAAGATGATGTTGATAAAGGACAGTAGTTAGGTCCTACCTTTTTTATTTTTGTTTTTTGAAAGTGTAAGGATGAATGGAAGGATGAACAATTTCGGACCTTGAGCCCCCTGTAAATGATTTTTGAATAATTTTGGTTAATTGATTTTGATCCATTTTTAGGATTTTTTAATCAATTGAATGTGTGGAATAGTGGAAATGTGATGTGCGAATGTGCATGTGGCATGGGATGGTCCATCGTGACCTTAGGGTATAGGATGATGTGTCAGGATGGCAGGGACCCACTGATGTAGTGTGGACTACCCAAAAATGTGTAGACCCAACTCAAGCTGTAAAAACACAGTATTGACATCAAACTCTTGTTGACCGATATTGACGAGCTCTCGTCGACATCGAAGGAATTTTTTGAATGTCGAGTGCCATTAACTAACTGTCGAACCAGTTTAGACAGTCAAATGGTACTGTTCGACAGTGAACCACTTTGGATCGACATCGATCTTAATTCTTCGACAGTATGTCGATGTCGAGGGTGGCATGCTTCGCTATCAAATCGAGGAGTTTCACTGTTGACTCCGTGTTTCCAAGTCTGATTTGTTTCCTTTCTGGAATGTCCAGTTATGAGGTTTTATGATTTTCCTTCCCTTCTTAAGCCCTTGCTCGTCCTTGGGGCTATATTAAGGGACTTGGAGAGTGTTAAATCCCTTGTTCTTGTTCTCTTTGTGCTCTTGGGTGTTCTTTTTGGATTTCTCCTCTCCTTTCTTCTCTATCTTGTTGTTTCTTGTTATTGTACTCATTCAATGGACAAGGCTGTAAGTTCATGGATGGATTCTATGTTGAGAGATGACCGTGAAGCCTTAGGGAGAGTGCATCTCCAGCCTTTGATGGGTTTGAAGAACATGACAGTTGCATGGGACTTGCTACGAGGCTTATCTCGCTATTGGATCCCAGAGGTACATGTGTTCTGCTTTGGTATAGCTGAGGTATGTCCGATTTATGAAGAATTTTGTGCATGTTTTCTCTCCCTTCATCATGGTGCTATGGTACGTCCCATCTTGAAGGACGACCATTCCAAAGACATCATGTCCTTTTATGGTTTAGAAAGGGGACATCTTCCCCACTTTATGCATGGTCACCATACTGATGTCTTGGCGATTATTCGCCTCTTTACAGCTTAACGTAGGGGTGACCATGGGTTCATGGAGTGTAGGAAGAGAGTTTTCTTGTTCTGTGTTATTGCTCAATTCCTTCTTTGCTCCAGTACTCGTGGTGCTTCTCCTGTACTAATGGAGGTTGTTAAGCAAATCCAACGAGGGGGTGACATTGTTCCTACTATCTTGGTGGAAACGATGAGGGGATTGGATATCTTGAGTGTGAGTAATACTCCTCATAGTGAAGATTTTGCTAGTAGCCCATATCTACGGCAGGTACTTTCTTATAAATTCTCTTTCTCTTTTTTGCCATGTGTTTGGAATTACCCTTATTTGCATTTGTTTGGTTGGTTTGAATTTGTGAGAGATTGCAGTTTGTGAAACCAACGAGAGGAGACTTTAAGATCAAGCACTATCATCTCCGTTCGGTGGTGTTAGAGTACCACCAGTGGGACTCTTGGGAGCGTGCTTTATCCCACATTTATTCTGATGACATCCATTGGTGGTGCTCATGGTGGGATGTTAGTGCATCGGCGTTGAATTCTTTTGGATGTAACTATGTGCGTCTGATGGGGCTAGGTCACACTTCTTTCTATATACCCAATCGATCACGTCGACAATATGGACTGACTCAAGATGTACCTGAGGACTTGGTAAATTTTTGTCCACCAGAATAGCTGGACAAGGAACTAGTGGGAAGGATTGTAAGTTTATGGCGATTAAAGACATTACTGAAGACCGTAGGAGCTGTTGATGATGGAGGAATGACTGCTGAGTATGAAGGTTAGGTGAAGACTCAAGGAAAGAAGAAAGAGAAGACTGCAAGGAGGAGGTTGTCATGGGAGCGGAAGGAGACTTCAAGCTCTTCAAGTTCCAAGCATTCCAGGGAAGTAGAAGAAGATGATAGTGAAGACACAGAGGATCCAATTATTCTGAAAGTAAGGATTGCAAAATTGCAAAAGGTGGAAGGTTTAAGCTATTAGGATGTTTTGATTTCCAAGAGTAGTTCCTGTCTTCTTGTTCTTTTTTTTTTTAACTTTGAATTTTTCATTTTGTTGGCTTTGAACTTGTGATTAAACTTTGAACTTGATTGAATGATGATTTTTATTGAATGATTTTTTTTTTATGTGACCAGTCCTGATGTTTATTTTACCAAGATGCCTACATACCCTTAAGTCTTTAAGGGATCAGGTCGAACGTAGTTTCGTTGTTTAGGAAACTTCATACATGATACTTTTTGAGCTGATCCATGTTTGTCAAGTAAGGGAGTTCGATCCCATCTAGATCCACCACTCGTACTGCTTGGCCAGGTAGTATTTCCTATTAGTGGCGGCGGAAGTGATGGGATTCTCATGTAATCAAAAAATTTTATGAGCATGCAAGGATCTCAATAAACACATTAATGTACTAACCTCAAGGGGAGAGAAAGGTCACCTAGAACACTCAAATGGTGTGTTCCTCCAAAGGAATGCAACACTTGAAGAAAATCTCCCAAGCTTGCTTCACCTCCAATGGCTAATAGTGCTTGAGGAAGAAGAAGACTCTCTTTTTCTCTCTCTAAGCTCTCTCACAATTTTGTGCAGATTGTTCTAATGATTTTTATTCTATCATCATCAATCATCCTTGGCCTTAGGTCTCTATATATATAGAGAGACTAATTGAGGAGGTGACAAACCTATGGTCCAGATCTAACCAAGTGGTGTGATCCTAAAGGGTAGCCCATAAGATTATCTCAAATTGCATATAAGGACAATACTTAACCGAAATTGCAGTAAAGGACGATCCTACCATGGCGTAACCTGAAAAACCCTTTGTAGTAGGTAATTTTATTATATTTTCTTCCCACACTACTAACACCTATAATGGGCCATTGCAACCATGGAATAAATGTAACCGCCACAATTCCGGTCCATTATAATTTATCACGAGAGTATGGAGGACTTTGATTGGCCATAAAACTCTTTGAAAATTCTTTTCCAAAATACATTTAATTTAATATTAATAAAATACTCTTTGCAAACACTTTACAAAATACCAAGGCCTTGGATTTGGCACAATCAAATCCGTTCACTCTCTTTTTGGTGTTCTCCCTTTATAGTCAATGAAAACTTTATTGAGCATCACATCCATAACTATTTACATTGTGCACACCGAGTGGCCGATATATAATCAGTCCTTTCAGTAGACATCAACCATTAACACACGATAAATGTATAGAATATAAATAAAATGGCAAGTGTCTCTCAAGTACAGAGAAAATAACTATCGGAGATTCCCGTTGCAACTACAACTTGATGGTGAATAATTCAGGAATCCTCGTGGATCATGTTCAACACGAAATGTGTCTATTTTTACATTTTGGTCTAATCACTATTGTACGAATGTAAAATATAGCAACCATAGAATAGATTACCCAAATCTATCCGTAGTTGTGAACAAAAGGGTTTGAATTGGGCAGATGCAATATATAATTATGACAAGCACATAATTAAATAAAACTAAATTAATTACTTTAATCAAATTAAATTGGGTTTGATGGACACATAAACGTTACATCCAACAATCTCCCACTTGTACATTAAACCCGATGTCCAACAGGTTTTATCCCCATGTTCTCAACATGTCTATTAAATACTACTGGAGTAAGTCCCTTGGTTAAGGGGTTGGACAAATTATCTGTAGAATCAACTTTGGCAATCGATACGTTCCCTCTTTGTATTATCTCTTGAATGAGATGATACTTGTGCTCCACGTGCTTGTTCTTCTGTTTTTCTCTTGGTTCCTTAGCTTGAGCAATGGCTCCTTTGTTATCACATAACAAAGTCATGAGGTCTTTAACGAGGCCAGGTACTACCTCCATGTCGGCAAGAAATTTTCTCAGCCATACCCCTTCCTTAGCTACTTCACAAGCTGCTAAGTATTTAGCCTCAGTTGTAGAATCCGCCGTTGACTTCTACTTTGCACTCTTCCATATGACAGCCCCTTCTCCTAGCATAAATATCATGCCAGATGTCAATTTTCGGTCATCTTTATCTGACTGGAAATCTGAGTCTGTGTACCCTACTACTGATAAGTTATCTGCACCATAAATAAGGAAATAATCCTTTGTTCTTCTCAAGTACTTCATGATGCACTTAACAGTTGTCCAA
This sequence comes from Telopea speciosissima, assembly GCF_018873765.1. Taxonomy (NCBI): domain Eukaryota; kingdom Viridiplantae; phylum Streptophyta; class Magnoliopsida; order Proteales; family Proteaceae; genus Telopea; species Telopea speciosissima. Next base: position 47,888,430 of record NC_057920.1, read on the forward strand.
TGTTCCTGTCCAGGGTTTGGTTGGAATCGACTAACCATACCAATTGCATGACAAATATCTGGTCTGGTACATAGCATTGCAAACATGAGGCTTCCAACAGCTAAAGCATATGGAACCCCTTTCATAGTTTCTATGTCCTCAGGGGTCTGTGGACATTGTGACTTAGAAAGTGCAATGCCATGTCTAAAGGGAATGTTTCCTCTTTTAGAATCTTTCATTCTAAACCTCTCTAGAACCTTGTCTATGTAATTAGCTTAGGACAGACCTAATATTTTGCATTTCCTGTCTTTGACTATCTTGATGCTTAGTATATACGTGGCATCACCCAGGTCTTTCATTCGAGAAGTTAGTGGAAAGTCATTTCTTAATAGAAGTGAGAATTCCAACATCATTCCCAATGGAAAGTATATCATCTACATACAGGACAAGGAAACAGACCGAACTCCCACTGAATTTCTTGTAGACACATGGCTCATCAATGCTCTGATCAAAACCAAACTCTTTGATCTTTTTTTTTTTTCTAAAGGTCAGCAAGAATATATTAAAGAGAGAAAAAAATACAAGAATTAAAAGTCCGGGCATACCCAGACAGATACAAAAACACCACACTCAGGCCGAGAGCCTACAGCCAAAAGGAAAGCAAGCTAACAAAAGCTACAAATGCCAAGCCCCAAAGGAAAACCCAACATAACATTAGCCAAATCTGAAGCGAGGCCTACCCAAAGCATCATCAGATAGAAACCTCCAAACCAAAGTAGGGAAGTCAGAGACCCACGGAGCAGACACACCATTGTTCGCCGCTAACTTGGCAAGGAAATCAGCAAGCGGATTTGCCTCATGAAAGCAATGGGAAATCTTCCAGGAGATAGAGAGGAGAAATGGTTGCAACCCGAGCCACTGTTTCCTGACAAACCAAGGGACTGACCCTGCCCGGAGAGATTCCACCACTAACATGGAGTCACATTCTATCCATAAACGAGTCACACCCATTTCTTTAGCTCTCAGAAGGCCATGAAGAAGGGCCATGAACTCAGCCACATAATTGGTCTTAATACCAAGAGAAAAAGTAAAAGCTGAAACCAAGGTTGCACGATCGTCCCTAAGGATCCCTCCAGCCCCAGCCCTCTTAGGGTTTCCCAGAGAACACCCGTCTGTGTTAAGTTTCACCCATCCTCTAGGGGGGTTGAACCAACGAACTTCAGAAATGACCCGAGTGGGCTTAGGGATCACAGGAATATGCAAACTTCTAGCACAGGACAGATCGAGCACAGAGGATAGAGGGTAAGAGAAATTATAAGAAATCTCTCTTAAAGAGCCGAGGAAAATAGAGAAGAGAACATCCATACCCTTGGCCTTCCCCTCGAACTTCCTGTAGTTTCGTTCAGACCATAAGCAGAATGGAATGAGGACCACACCCGACAACCATGCATCTCTCATGGGAACAGCACGCGCTTTCCTTTTCCACCAACTGACAAACTCCAACAAAGACAAAGAACCAGGCCAATGAACATTAAAAAGATACATAAACTTCTCCCAAATGCAGCGAGCAAGCGAGCACTCCAAGAACAAATGAACATCCGATTCCACATGAGCCTTGCAAAATTCGCAGTGAGAAACCAGAGAGACCCCTTTGCAAGATAGCGCCATGTCCGTGGGCGTTTTACCCTGCAACAAGTTCCAAGCAAAGCAAGAATGTCTAGGCAGAAGGAACTTATTCCACAGTAGCTTACACCAAGAAACCTGAGAGCCTTTCTTCGTAATCATTTCCCAAGCCGAATTCACAGAGAACACCCCCGAGGGGGTAATACCCCAACAGCAGGCATCCATCAAAGGTGGACTAGGCAAGGAAATGCCCTTAATGATAGCAAAGATATTCTTGAGAAAACCGGACTGTACCTGCGGAAGGGACCAGGCACCATTTGCAATAAAATCCGACACCAAATCCTCTTGGTCCACAAAGAGGTCCACCCCTAAGCCAAAACTATCCGCAATAGTGTCACTCCCTAACCAGCAATCTTTCCAAAAGTGAATAGACTCACCGTTGCCAATAATCCACCTCTCCTGCAGATTTACCAAATCCCAAACCTTACGAATGCCCAGTAGAATAGAAGAGGACAAAGTAGAGGGTCTTAACCGGCCATCAGGGAAAAGGAACCTCGAACGCAAGATTTACACACCATGGAATCATCATGCAGAATCGACCACGCCAGCTTGCACAATAGATCCTTGTTAATATCACGAAGGCGACGAATACCCAACCCGCCTTCTGCTTTTGGCAAGCACACAGAGTCCCACTTCACTGTCATGGCACGCCTAACCTCCATGTCACCCGACCAAATAAAATTACGGAGCCACCTCTCCATTAGGGACATAAGGGAAATAGGCCACCCATAGATAGAGGAGATGTGAACCGAAAGACTGAGCATCACCGATCTCACAAGTTCCACTCTACCTGCAAAAGATAACAACTTGCCTTTCCAGCCTGACAATCACTGCTTGAATTTATCAACCAACGACATCATATTCTCCCTAGTCACCCTCCCTTTAAAAATCTCCGCACCCAAGTATCTAGTTGGGAGGTTGCACAGGGGGATATTAAGAAGCTCAGAGATCTGCCATCTTCTGGAGGGGATGATAGCGCCACAGAAAAGCTTGCTTTTATCAAGGTTGAATCTCTGCCCTGAAAAAGCTAGATATTTCTCCAGGAAAGAATGCAGCTCTTTGATATACCTGAGAGAACCATTTATAAAAATAAACACATCATCAGTAAATAGGAGGTGACTAGGAGTAGGGACACCCCTAGGACCACCCAGGGGAAGAATCTTGTTATCTGCCACAAGGCGGTTCAAACCCCTACAAAGAACTTCCTCCGCTAGGATAAATAAAAAGGGGGAGAGTGGGTCGCCTTGGTGCAGCCCTCTCTCCACCCCAAAGAAGCCAACTGGTCCACTGTTAACAAGGATAGAGATCCTAGTAGAGGACAACAAGGAGCGGAGCCAAAGAACCCATCGATCACTGAAGCCAAATCTTCGCATCACCAAGAAAAGAAACTCCCAAGAAAGAGAGTCATAGGCTTTCTGCACATCCAGCTTAAGACCAATACCCCCTCCTCTGACTGTCTCATGCATAATATTAGTCAACTCAGAAGCCAAACAAATATTTGTGGAAATGACTTTGCCTTTCTGAAATGCACCCTACTCCTCAGAGATGAGGCGAGGAAGAAATACCCCCAGCCTGTTCGCCAAAATTTTAGAGATAATTTTGCAGAAGAAGTTCCCCATACAGATTGGTCAAAATTTGTCCAGGGAGATAGCATTTTCCACCTTAGGAATAAGGGTAATGTAACAATTATTTACCCCTTTTGGCATAATTCCTTCCCTGAAAAAATTAACCACCGCTTTCCCCACATCAGAACCCTCCACATCCTAGCAATGCCTAAAGAAAGAACCTTGGAAACCATCCGGACCAGGCGAGCTATCCGGGTTAAGGTCCCACACCGCTGCCTTCACCTCATCAAGGCCAGGGACATGGTCCAAGGCAGCCCTATCCTCCGCTTCCAACACATTGGGAATAACATTAAGGATCTCCAATTGCTCAACCAGCTGAATCTTCTTATGAAAGTCTTCAAAGTACTTGCTTACAAAATCAGCCACACCTACAAGATCAGAAACAAAGGCCCCATCACCCATTTTAAGGCATCTAATCTGATTTTTAGCTCTCCTTATAACTGTAGAGAGGTGAAAGAATTTTGAGTTGCGATCCCCCTCTTTCAGCCACTTATTTCTAGATTTTTCTTTCCAAAGCTTTTCATAGTCACCCAAAGCTGAAAGATATCTAGTTTTTGCATCCGCTTCCAGACCAAATAAGAAGTCATTTACACCACAAGTATCCATAGTATCTTGCACCTCTTCTAACTCAAATTTTGCCTCCTTCACAGACAAGATGAGATTAGGGAAAGCTTCACGGGACCACGCTCTCAAGAGCGGTTTAAGCCTCTTTAATTTTTGGCTTAAAATAAAAATAGGAGAACCCCTCACCGGCTGCCTCCAAGACTCCTTTACCACCTCAAAAAATTCAGGTTTATCCATCTAGAAATTATGAAACCGAAAGGGGGCATTCTTAGGCATACACAGGGACTCATAAGAAATGATAAGAGGGGAATGGTCCGATGCCACACAGGGTAACACCAGTTGGGAGCAAGAAAAGAAAATTTTAAACCACTTGGAGGTCCCAAAACTGTGATCCAACATGGCCTCCACCCGATCCCTGGACCTGTTATTTGACCAAGTAAGCCTTTTCCCAATGGAGGGGATAGGGATGAGGCTACAAGAATCCACCCAAGCACCAAACTCCATTGCCGAGCCCACAGAGAAAGACCCCCGTCCTCTCTTCTCTTCAGACAACAGAGTAGCATTAAAATCACCGGTAACAAGCCAAGGCTCAGTAATCAAATTAAGGCCAACCAATTCTAACCAAAGCTCCCTCCGAATAGCTCGAAAGCAGCTGGCATGAACAATAGTAACAAAAATCAAACCCCCGTTCCAGACAACAGACATGGAGATTTGTTGGTCAGAAGCGGAAATATATATGGTGCTACCATGTATGCTGGTGACCTGTTCTCGATGATGGTCAAACCCAGCTACAAGATCATTGACTTTGACACGGGTTAGCCTGTCGAGGAGAGGTTTCTCAAACGGGAGTGGGGGAAATTCGTCGATGTCGACGTCACCTACTATCCTCCCAGTACAAGCCCTAAGAGCAAAGAGTACCGGAGGGAACCCCCCGTGTCGTGCCATATCGACACTTCGTCTCTCGATGAAGTTAGCAACGCTGTGAGGAAACTCTTTGGGGTCACGGAGGACACACCGTGATGGCCGAGGGGTAAGATACTAACCCTATTTAATTTTTGTTACTACCCTCTCGTAGCTCTGAAGGTCCGGGCCAGCCTATGGAGCTTTGTCAGAAGGGTCAAGATAAGGACGTAAGCCCGCTAGTCAAATTCTTCTACTCTGGCAAATTGACCCTTGTTTAATTAAAATGGCATAACTTCTTCTTCTGAATATCATTTGCTTTGATTCTAATTTTGTTAGAAACTAGATTCATAGAGATAAATTTTATTAGAAGAAACCATTGTCCAATTTTGCCTCTAGGTGATCTAGAATTCCACTTAAAATCCAAATTTTACTATTGTTTTACTACTGGTCCTTTGCCGCTGGTCGATCCGGATCAACCACTTCGATAGACCAGTGCTATTGTCTTATGTAAATTTCACACCCAGTGTGTGGGGCCTAATGTCTCGCACCCCAAATCATCTCCCCGCACCTAATTTGACCTGTGGGAATATTGCCCCAGCAATGTGACCATGTGGGGCCCACTTATAGGCTTAAGTGTTTAGGGATAGGCTAAAAAATAAGTTTTTCCTTAAAACTAACCTAGCCAAACAGACCCTAGGTCTTCTACCCATATATAAACCATCTTAATTCCAAAAATCTTTCCCTATTCATTTCGTTGGAGGCAAAGAAGAGAAAAGAGAAGAGAAAGAAGGAGAAGAAGAAGAGGATAGGAAGAAAGAGAGCTTGGATTACTCCTTTGTGCTTGAAATCATCAAGGAAATACCCTAACCCCATGATTTTCTCCTCTCTGAACTCTTGCTGGTTCTATTTTGTATCCTTTCTGAAGTTTAAACCATAGATTTACCAATCTATTAGCCCCTATATTAAATCCTTCATATGTATAAGCTTAGGAACCCAAACCCATGAAGATGCAACCTAATTTGTTGCTGTAAATCCTTTTCTTTAGGGTTCCAGAACATGAAACACATCAATATTCAGATGTTAAAATGGTATTGTTAATAGTAGTGGCAGCTCATGCTCCCTACATATGAATCCCATGGTTAGAACCCCAAACCCCCATGTATGCAAGCCCAAAACCTCTCCTTGTTTGCTCTATTTAATTTCCAGAACTTGAACCTATCATGTATTTTAGTTGTAGCCATGAAATTAGACTTTTCTCCCATGCATGTTCGATTTTCCTTTAGGTTATGAAATTTGTCATAGAAGTAACCTACCTATACTCCCTGATCTGTAATTTTAGCGTTGGATTTGTAAAACTAAGCCAAACACTGAAACCATATAAATTTTTGGGCTGTACAGGTACTGGTCGATTGCCACTGGTCCATTGGATGGACCAGTACCAATCGACCACTACCAGAAACCTTGCCCAAATGCAAGCTTGGTCAGCCCATGGCCTATAAAACTTTGTGCTAGGCCTTTTATGTTGAACCCATAAAGCCCTTTTCAATTTTTACAACTGTGATCCTACTGGTCCAGGGCCACTAGTCCATTGGATGGACCAGTACAATCGACCACTACAAGGATCTTGGACCTGTGTTGCCTCTGACCTACCCCAAGGTCTGGAACATCTTGCTAAGGGTCATTTGTGTGATCCATGCTGTGAACCATGCCATTCTAGTCATGTTCTTGTATTTTAAGCTTTGGGTTGATTGCCACTGGTCCATTGGATAGACCAGTCCAATCAACCAGTACAAACCTTGATTGAAAAACCTGACCTTAACATAGGGAATTGCTTAGAACAGTACCTAGGGAACCCCATGGTCTGAGACCATGAACCTTTTCTCAATTTTGCTGTTGCAGCCCTACTGGTCCATTGCCACTGGTCCATTGGATGGACCAGTACCAATCGACCATTGCTGCTGTCTTTCCAGATTTGAGTCTGGCCTGGGTTTAAAACTTAAACCAAGGGTACCCCTGGACTCCATAGCCATTTACATAGCTATTAATGTTTGCGTTTGATTTATTTAACCTAAGCTTTAACAACTTGTCCGTCGACGCGTTTCGGAGTGCTTTTGAGGATCGACAGCCCTTCGAGCAAATAGATCTTAGCAAAGGTGACTGGGTTTTGGGTGACTGGTTGGATTTGAATATACTATTATTTATTATTATGTTACTGGTATCATTATCAAGCATATTGCATACTTGCATTATATAAATCTTGATTGATTGATGTGAATGTGATTGTGAAATGTATTCTTTCTTATATCGAGTGAAGGTGCTGGGAAGCACCGGTGCCGCAACCCCGGTTATGTTTATATTACTTTCTATTGCCTATCATATTGGTCTATATGTGCCATGCCGTGCTGGTACCCGGGTGATGGATGGAATGGGACGTTGATGTACCTGGAATACCTCTCGGGACGATAGGACTTGCATGCAGTATATCTGTGGCTAGGATCTTTGTTCCCTTATGCTACGACCCTTACCAACAGGGGTTTAGGTGTTGGGTAACCAGAGCTCTAGATTCTGTAGAGCATGAGAGAGGCCAGCCACGGTAGTAATGGTTATCAGGATCTGCCACTGGGTGGTTTTGGTGGCTTCGATCGGCGTAGGCCCCCTAGTGACAATTGAGGTTTCATTGTGGTGATAAGATAAGTGACCCACAGTGACTCCTGAGTTGTCACAAGTAGCATACACCATTGACTTAGTTTATGTGTTAGGTGGAAAAATGAATCTAACATGTGCATGCATCATGAACCAATGATAACTATGTGGTTGTTGTTTGTGCATTCCCCTTCTCTCTCTCACTAGCTCGGTGGAGCTAACCCCCCTTGTGCGCACCTTTTTAGATGTTGATGTAGGTGATGGTTATCTCGTTGGTCTCGAGGTACAGTCCTCAGATTACGATGACATCGGTATTAAGGATCTAGAGGCGGTGACTGAGGAGCACTGCGATGGATGTCCATGTGATGACTGTGCCTTCGGGGCGTACTGATGGCTGGGACTTGGTCCCTTTATATTTTGTCTTTTGGGGCCTTGAGCCTTGTATTAATATTGTCTGTTTTACTTGAAGTTTTGTGTTGTTACCTTCTGGTCAGCTCATGATGGAAACTATTAACTATGTCTATCACTCAGTAGTTTGAACATGATGTAACTTTTATGATAAACGCTTCTGCTTATATTTCTTGATCTTTGAAATATAATATTCCTTATCTTTCACACTTTGATATTAATGTGTATCAATGTTAGTTAATGACTGTGTATTGGGACACTGCATTTGGGATCTTGGTAGCTTATTGGGATGACACGTGTCGTCCTAGTCACCCCTTTAATGTATTTTATTCCTTGTTGGGATGGGGGCGTGATAAGGTGTCTCTATGCTACTATCCATAGACTATAAGCAAGGATTTAGCTAAGCTCATGGCTGGAATTGAGTTTAATCATACACACAAGTTATATATAGCATAATAACTACTTAGATCCTTCTAAAACATACACGCATGCTAGATCGAAGGCTGTCCTAGTACTCTAGGTGATGTTTTTACAATATACATGTAAAGGCATGACTATTTGGCTTATGGATCTGAACTCAAACACTTAGAACAGATGTAAATCAAGGTAAGGGGAGTGTTCCAAGTCTAGATTTGATTACCTGGCTTATGGAGAGGTCGATCCCAAGCTCCAACTCACAAACTCCTTCCTGCTCTCTCTCTCTTTCTTTCTTTCTCTTTTCCTCTCCAATGTTAGGAGCAGTAGGGAAAATGAAATAAGGGCTGGGCCCTCCTATTTATAGATTTTAAAGTACTAGGGTCTATTTTGCCCAAGCTGTCCCATATCAAAAATGCATTTTTAACTTGATTTTTTCACCATTTTAGCTACATAGGTGGGGTCCACATGGTTCCAAAGGCAGGGAATGGTTCCTAAAATCCCAATGCACATGTATGAGGTGGTTACACACCAAGGAACTGGTTCCCAAAGTCCTGGAATGAAAAACACATGCTTCAGCAACTTTAGGCCTTGCATTGGGCGTTTGGGTCAATCGCCCAGAGATTTCATTTGTAGAATTTGCTTGGATTGAAATGAAATTTCAGTTCATTTAGAGGCATAATTGGATTATGGTTCTTTCTAAGAAAATGTATCTCTATGAGTCTAGTTTCTATAAAAATTAGAATAAAAGAAAATGAGGTTTGGATAATGGAGTTATGTCATTTTTATTAACCAAAGGTCAATCTGTCAAAATAGAAGGATTCGATTTTGACAAAAACTTGAAATGAACATTTAACTAATTTAGAGACATAACTAGGTAATGGTTTCTTCTAATAAAATGCATCCCTATGAATCTAGTTTCTAACAAAATTGGAACCAAGACAAATGGAGTTCGGATGGTGGAGTTATATCATTTTAACTAAGAGAAGGTCAATCTGCAAAGTAGCAGAATTTGATATTTATGTTGGGATTTAACATGCATGTATGCAATTGGGTTCTCATCATCAAATCAATCATGCAAATTGATGTTTGGGTCTAAAAATGCTTTAACTAAAACATTCAAGGTGACAAGGGTCAACAATAGTCCAACCTAGAACTAGGATTAGGTCCTATGGTTGTCTTTAAGCATGCATGTAAGGGATCGGGTTTAATTCAGCCTGAAACAAAATTATGCATGATGCTAGGTCTAGGTAAAGGGGTAGAAAGAGAGCTAGAGTAGGTTTAGAAACTCTTACCTATGCGTAGCACTTGGATAATCAATTCTCTCCTTTCTCCTTGCTGAAACAGTTCCGAATCACCCTGATTATTAATGCCTTCGCATATTAACCTTCCCTACATGTTTCACAGGCCTAATGTATCATGTACTCGGGTAGGGCCTAAGAAACCAAAGGGATGGTACCAACCTTAGGCTGTATATTTGGTGGCGCACTGTACAGTTGTAAGGAGTTGGTGTTTGCCTTCTTAACGGTATGTAGGTCCTCACCAATGGGGCTACCTCACTAAGTTCAACCACGGGTTCAATACACCACAGTATACTGGTAGCTTTGGCCTCGGGTTCCGAACCTTCAACAAAAATTCAAATTAGCCTGTATTTTTGGGCATGGGCTTAACAAGGATAGTTCTTCTCATAATCTTTCACCTGTCTAGAAGCATATGCCATTACCTTGCCACTCTGCATCAAGAAACAACCAAGCACTAGCCTAGAGGCATCACTGTACACTTTCATACAATCGGTACCCAATGCTGGAGTAGTGACCAGTCTGTGTTTCAACTCTTGAAAGCTCTTTTCACACTTTCCTGACCATTCAAACTTTACTCCCTTTCGAGTTAGCTTAGTCATCGGTGCTAATATATGAGAAAACTTCTCAATGAACCTTCGATAATACCCTGCTAGCCCTAGGAAACTCCAAATTTTCTCCAACATTCTTCGATGCTTCCCATTCTAGTACAACCTTCACTTTGCCAAGGTCCACTTCAATTCCTTTTTTTGAAACTATATGTCCCAGAAATGCTACCTATGGAAGCCAAAACTCGCACTTACTAAATTTGTCATATAGCTTCTTCTCTCTCAGTCTTTGTAGTGCCATTCTCAGATGTTGAGAGTGTTCTTTTGTATTCTTAGAATAAATCAAGATGTTATCAATAAGGACAATGTCATCAATGAGGACAATGACAAACTTGTCCAATACATCTTGAAACACTCGGTTCATCAATTCCATAAATGCAACTGGGGCATTGGATAACCCGAACGACATCACCAAGAACTCATAATGCCCATATCGAGATCTGAATGCTGTCTTGCTTATGTCCCTCTCCCTGATCTTGAATTGGTGGTAACTAAATCCCAAATTAATCTTTTTCCAAGCCCTTTGCACCTTGCAACTGGCCAAACAAGTCATCTATCCTTGGCAGTGGGTACCAATTCTTGATGGTTAGCTTATTAAGTTCTCGGTAATCTATGCACATTCGCATACTGCCATCCTTCTTCTTAACAAAATAGGACCGGTGCTCCCCAAGGGGACACACTGGGTTAGATAAAACCATTCTTCAACAAATCTTGTAACTGGGTTTGTAGTTCTTTCAACTCTGTGGGTGCCATTCTGTATGGGGCTTTTGAGACTGTTGCTACCCCTAGGATTAGATCTATCATAAACTCTGCTTCCTCATCGGGAGACATCTCTGTCAAGTCCTCCGGGAACACATCCGGATACTCCTTCACTACGGTAATTTCAGTCAAGAGTTTAATCTTGGCTTTTGTATTCATAACCGAGGCAAGGTAACCCTGACAGCCCAAATCCATCAATCTCTGTGCTTGGAGAGCAGAGATAATCAACATCTTATGTGTCTTTTGGTCTCCCACAAAAGTAAATTTCTTCCCTCCCTTATGCGTGAAGACAATCTGCCTCTTGGCACATACTATATTAGCTTGGTAATCCGCCAGCCAATCCATTCTGAGGATAACATCAAAGTCGGTCATGTCGAGTTTGATGAGACGGACTGTCATCTCAGGCCATATACTTCCACCGTACAGGGCTCATAAATCGTGTCCAATTTCACAACACTGAATGTAGGTGTACTAACTGCTAGTCCCTGAGTTAGGTTCTTTGGGGAAATGTGCATCTCTATCGCAAAAGCAGGGGGCATGAACGAATGGGATGCCCCCGAGTCAAACAACATATGTGTAGGTGAATTAGAGATTGTTAAGGTCCCTGACACATGATACAATACATGGATAAAGGAAAAGACAAGTAAAAGCTATTCTTGATGTGATAGCTGTCATACCTGTCACCACTCCTAGTGCACTCTCTGCCTCTTCCTTGGTGACAGCATACACTTACCCGGACAACCTATTGCCTGTGTAAGGCTAGATGGCACAACTGACAGGATGAGGCATAGGTGGTCGAGATGGAGTATGTGATGACTCTGGCTTCTTACCCAGGCAAGACTTGGAGAAGTGCCCATACTGATTGCAGTTGTAACAATAGCCGTCGGGTATAGGTGACTAAGATGTAGCTGAAGCTTGTACAGATTTATTGGGCTGAGGTGCCTCAGGCCTTCTATACTGAAATGGTTCTGGGTTGACATAATAGCGGTGAGGATACTTGCTAGGCCCCTGTATGCTCTGAGAAGTCATAGGCCACTTCCCGGTACTGGACTGCGAGTAAAAGGTGTCCTTTTGTTGGTCCTCGACGGACTTTGCCATTTGGACCACCTCAGCTTATTGCTGAAGGTTATGAGTCAACACTATGGCTCCAACAGTGTTCCTCAAGCCTCTTTCAAACCTGCTCTCCTTCCCTTAGTCATCTCTGAGATGAGGAGGTGCGAAGTAATGTGATTCCTCATACTTTTGTTGGTACTCTAGTACTGACTTCGACCCCTGCACAAGTGACATAAACTCCGCTTCTTTCTTTTCTCGAAGGTTCTTGGGGAAGTAGTTCACATCGATTGCGTTACCATGGTCTCCATATACTACCTTTGCTCTTCCCAAAAGCCTCTAAGAATGTCACCCACGAGTGTGGTAACCTCGTGAACTGACATCCCCGGCCATGGAGGGGGAGGAATGGAAGTGCCTGAAGTCCCGACGGCTTGGCAGGCAGCTTGAGGTAGAGGAGGAGGTGAATCGATCGGGTCGGGGTTTGCAACTATCTCATAATTTTGATCCCCAGCTTGTTGTTGCCGAGTTTGAACCATCTTGAATCCCTAAGAATGGAAAATAAATTTTGAAATTATTAGAATAATACATGTAATCAGTTGAATCCGTCGTATTGCACGCATTCAATTGTGCATAAGTAAAAACACTAGGGCATGCATACATGTCATGGTACAAGGGGAGTGGGTCCCATAAGGTTATAACTAAGAAAATAAAAATAAAAATAAATATAAAATTATATTATATTTATTTTCTTTTATGTTATTATTATTATATATATATATATATTCATTTTTTTTTTTTTTTTTTTTTTTAAATCTGACCGGTAGAAACCTCATGGCCAGGACCGGCAGAAAGGTGGCCAGGTGATTTCTTTCGATCACAGGTGTCGATCAATCTCGGGGATTTCCATTTGCATGAATAATGTCTCAGGCACCGGCAGAAGGTTCCTACCGCTCCTTCTGGTATTGTTCCTACCGGTGCTGGTTTTAACTTAAAAAAAACCCATTCGGGTCTTTACTTATTTCAAAACTTAGCCAGTTTGCGGGGGAGACTTTCCAAGCACCAAGAAGAGTGTTTTCCGACTCCTACCAAGCTTCCAAGGATCTTGGCACCTCAAATCCACCTCCCAAATCCATCTTGAGGTAAGTTTTTTCCCAAATTTTTGAACCTCTTGGGTGTTCTTGCTTGCGATGAACGAAATTCTAGGTTTTCTTTCTTTCTTTTGCATTATGTGTTGTGAATCTATATGATTCCTCTCCTTTGTTGCATTCATACTTGTTTTATGGGCTCTAAAAAAGATTCACACAGCAACACAACCAATGCAAACACCAAAATCCTGAAATCCCAAAATTTCGGTTTGGTGTTCTTGGGTGTTCGGTCCTCCCAACTTATCCTTATTCTCTCACGGTTCAATGTCATTTGGTTTACATACTAATCACTCTTCAATTAGCTTCTATACCTATGGAATATAATCCAGGTCCCATTACACGCCTCTTGACTTCTTCTATACTATAATCGATTCTTGCATTCTAGGGTTTGGGATTTGAGGTTTTGGTGTTGTGTGATGAATAGAGTGATAGTTGATTGATGGGTTATATTATTTACTATAGATTTTAGTTAGATAGGGAAATGTACCTTAATTTGTGAGGATTTTTATTCAAGAACTCTCGTATTTGGATTCCAATTTACCTAGCCCTAGGTTATGCATATAGGGTGTTTGTAGAAATGCTCAAGTGGGTCTTCTATTCGTGGGATATATTTTGCCTCAATTTTGCATGAACCCCTATTTTAATAAAATCCTTTCATACCTTAGCATTTGCAAACATCATTCACACATTACAATTTAGGTGATCTTAGCCTATTGCTCATACTTTCTAATTTTTCCATCAAGTCTAGGGTTCTTAGAATCGAAGTTTCTGTAATGCTGAAAAAGTATACCCTCCAAATGGTTGTTTGTATATTCATTCTTGTTGGTTTACATTACTTAATCCTTGTGCAATGTGTTCCCATTTCCATGTCATTTTATTGCCTAAACTTCTTTATATTTGGTCTAATTAGTTCTTCATGCTTCTCTTTTATAATGTGTAAGACATCACCATGCCACCAAGAGTAGCAAGGAATAGGACCCAAGGCCAAGGCAGAGGTCAAGGAGAAGATCAAGGTGAGGGTAGAGGTAGGGGTAGGGGTAGGCAGCCCCAAAATTTCAATCATGTTATGTTCCATACAGCATAACACGTAGCCTATTGGTCCCTCCTCGTGGGAAAGCCGGTACTTCGTGACAAGAAGGTTGATGAGGATGCGCTTTGTTCCTTCAAGGTTGCGCAAAAATTTGTAGGCCCGGGTTGGACCAGCATGGTCAGTCCTCATGAAGCGGTGTACTTACACTTTGTTAGGCAATTTTATAACAACTTCTCTGCCAAGGAGCATGGTCGAAGGGGACTTCGGCTATCCAGCCGGGTCAAGGGTCAAGATTTCTCTCTTAATGTGGCGGAATTGGCAGCCATCATTGGTGTTCCCAATGAGGGGGAGATCCACTACTTTCCTCCCATATCTAACTAGCTAAAGTACATGACTGTAGAAGAGAACTCCGATCTTCGGAAGAGCTTGAGGAGGGATAGTACAAGCAAGGCTTTATTGGTTTCCAAGTTCCATCCTTCACCAAGAATATTTTCTCGACTGGCGCAGAAGAACTTAGTTCCCATTGCCCGTCACCTCCACCAGGCCTCTCTAATGTACTCCTACATCGCTCTATGCCTATATGAGGAGCGACCACTCAACCTCCCCAACATCATTATGCGCAACATGGCCCACAAAGACTACAAATCCAAGAAGAGTGATTTGCCTTATGGAAGGATATTGACACAAGTCTTCCTACATGTTGGCATTGAGTTCAACGATGAGGATGAGTTTGTGTTGGGAGACTCGTGGTTTGAACTTACTTCCTCTTTGTTTCTGAACTCAGTTTATGTACTATTTGAAGCTTAACTTTTATTCACATTATCAATGCGTCAGTTCTAGAATCAATTACATTTTATCTCCTCAATTGATCTACTACTACTTGTGTGTTAATAAAGCTTTTAGTACTCAACCCTAGCACAGAGTAAATC
Organism: Telopea speciosissima; assembly: GCF_018873765.1. Taxonomy (NCBI): domain Eukaryota; kingdom Viridiplantae; phylum Streptophyta; class Magnoliopsida; order Proteales; family Proteaceae; genus Telopea; species Telopea speciosissima. The sequence continues at coordinate 47,903,468 of NC_057920.1, forward strand.
AGGTCGTTGGAACTATGAGCTAGTTTTAGGGTAGAGCATCATGCTCTGATACCAAGCTGTTACACCCCCATCCCTAAACCACAGGAAATATAAGCAGAGCATATCAATACACTCCCCAAACACCAAAATCATTGATGCAATATCAAAGACTAACTCAAACACAACGACAAGTAATAGATCAATAAGGGAAGTATAAACATAATTTCCATCAGAGTCGGCAGAAACTACATTGTAACATATAAATAACAGTGTTTAGCATTATTGATACGACCTTTCTCATTAGGACCTATGTATTATACATATGGTTTATACAATACATCTCTCATGACAGGAAAGCAAAAGAATACACTAGGAAGCAAAAGTAAATGTATCAAAAGATGGCCACACGACCACAATCACGGTTCCCTTAAGAAACATACCTCATAGTAGCACTCTGGTCTATACTCCATGATCTCCAGAGTCCACCAATCTTCATATCCAACAGCGGGAGTCTCACACACCAAGCCGCCCTGCTCGAATGTACCTGCATCATCTAAAAAGAATATGTTTCCATGAGGAATGAGCTCAATTGAGCCCAATGAGTGGCTAAGCCGCACAAGCAAGCACAAATAGTAATGAATGAGGTTGACTGCAAACCGTACATGATGGACAGATACCAAGGTGTTCCATACCACCGAGGTAGACCGTACATCACATACAGTTTATAATCATTCTACATGAATGTATGATGATGTATAATTCCAATGTTATCCACCTAACACTAAGTCAGGTATAGTACTATAGCAACACCTTAGGTAGCATCCCCGACATCGGTACCATAAACGGATGGTATACCGATGATGACAAACATGAGTTACGCTAGAAGCCTGTCGTACCGGTCTCCACCAAGAGTTGTGCGTGAACCCCTGAGTCAAACCCCATTCAGGCATTCGGCCCAAATGACTGTCGATGCCCAAACTTCCCGGTGAGTTGTATCTCAAATAACGATCGAGAATTAGGATTTGACCAACACCTAAACCCTTGTCGGTAAGGGTCATAGTACTGGGTATACATTTATCCTAACCAACATTCATTTGTTGTATGAGTACGGTACACATATGCCTAAGCCAGAGGTTGAGTCCATAGATACTGAAATATGGTCGGCCGGCTATCCTCTCGCCCCTCTTGCCTATACATACACATACAAGTACGGGATGTGATTACCGAAGGCGGTCGGCCGGTCACCACCCCTTTTCCACCTAATATAGTGGATAACTCTAATGTAATTATAAGTATGGAAATTCCAAGCCCAACACCCACCGACACTTAGATCCCATTTTCAAAACCTAGATCTATATGCCATGAGTTTGATCCTCAATATGGAAATCCCAGGTCTAGCACCAACCGGCACCCAGGTTCCATAATTGAATCCGATACCATCCACAACACAGTGCCATAAGCACCAGTAATATCGCAAGATAAGAATGTAAAGTCCTATCAACCTCTATATACATATATCATCCTATATCTTAATGATGATCATATAATTTAGCAAACATGTATGAATGACATTCGCATAACATGACACAAACATTCCATAAATTAAGGCAAATGCCTAACTCTCTCACTTTGGTTCTCGAACTAGCTTTCAATAATAAGTTCCTCGAATTGGCATTCAATACCAAGTTCTTCATCCCACGCACTAGTACGTCCCCGAGCCAGGTGAGTCAACCTAAAGAGGGTGTTCAATGTGTGGTGAGGTTAGTGTTTTAGGGTCATAAGAGGTGGACCCCAAAAAAAGTCAAACAGGGATGAAACAGGGTCACTGACATAAACAACAAGACCCCCACTGGCAGAATGCTTCTGCTTGTCCTTCATGCCTGTCCTTTGCAGCAGCTCACAAGCACGAAGCCTGGGTTTCCACAGGCAGAATGCTTCCGCCTATCCCCTGTTCTTATTCCTACCTATCTTGCTGTCATCACCAATCCAAGGTTGGATTTGGGTCTAAAAGGGGTATATCTAGGGTTCTTTAGGATCTCTTTGTCCATAAGTATCACCCCATTTAAGGTGCCAATGCACACTCAAAACATGGGTTCATAAACCCAATGATCAAATGGGTTTCCGTTATTAAGATACATATAAGGAGAAAACTCATGGAGGATGGGCATTGGGGTTTGAAAGATCTAAAACCAATATTATTTGACAACACTCAAGCCACACATTTATGGCTTGCCATAGGGATTGGTGAAACCCATGAATGGAGGTAAAACCTCAACTTAAGGCTTATAAATGGAGAGGGGTGGATGGGGTTCAAAGTTGGGTTAGGTACTATTGAGGAAAGGACCTCATACACTCCTTTATGGTTTTGATGATAATAAATAAAATCTTGTGTACTGACTCTTATTCTAGATGCTTAATAAGTCTACATGAATAAGAAGCCCTTTACAAGAGCATGGCAACAAGTGAGGGTGAGAGACTAAGCTCAAGAGTACATACACACAAGCAACATAAGCACTTCAATTCATTCTTGGAAGAAATTCAATCTAAGCTATTATGTATTCAAGACATGAAGCACTCAAGACTTGAAGACTTGTTTGAAGCGTTAAAATTGTATTAAAATTGTAAAATGATTTATTAAGGTTTAAATCAATATATCGCACGCACACACGCATGCATACATGAAGAAAGACCTTAGGAGGTGAAAAATAACAATTCCATGTGTCCATGCCAATTTGACATCACCCCATATCAGTCCTTTAAAGGACTTGCAGAAATCATACAAATCTGCTGATTCAGTATACCGAATCTGAATCTGGCATACCGGATCATATTAACTTACAGTTATAAGGTCACAGAGAGAAAACGGAATGCTCTGGATTGAATCCGGCATACCAAATCAAAATTATCCTTTCAGACATGGATCTAGCATGCCAAATCCAATTATGACCGTTATGTTTTGACCGTTAAGTCAAAGGCTTTAAATTAAGTAATTTGGTAATCCGGCATACCGGATTAGCTCTATCTTTTGAAATTTGATCTTAAGATAGATTCCTAATTAATTTAAACCACCTAGCCTATAAATAGACTATTGGTTAAGACACTAATTACTACTACTAATCATAATTAAGAGCCTTCAATACAAGATCAATTGAATTAGCATCAAAGTGAGCCGTTCATTGATTGTAAGCATCAAATCATCACAAGCTCACACACTCAAGTTCCTCTAGCTCAATTAGCTTCAAGCTTCAAAGGTGGAAGGTAGTTTACACATCTACTAAGGTTGAGGTAATCCTTTCTTAGTACATTTTCATTTTATGTGTTAAGTTGAGTCCTCTTGCTCGGAATCAAGAGTAGTTGAGTCCTCTTGCTCTCAATCAAGATTAGTTGAGTTCTCTTGCTCTCAATCAAGATTTGTACGAGTTTTCTTGCTCATTCTCAAGATTTTTTTTTATGGAATTCTCTCTAAGGTGAGAGGAGTGGGCGTAGCAAGTTTTGGCCAAACCACTATAAATCCCTTGTGTTATCTTTGTTATTTATTTAGTTGTAATTCATAGATAACTCTTTTATTTTCGTAATTTTTTATTTTCCACTACCTTCACCTATTCACCCCCCCTCTAGGTGAATTCACATTCGGTATCAGATCGGGAGCTCAAGACCTTGATTGAAGGATACAACATTACCTGACCACCCTTCTTTGAAGATGAAGGATTTTCCTATTGGAAAAATCTCTTCAAGAACTTTGTTTGTGCCAATAACATTGATGTATGAGAAATTATTGAGAATGGACCAAACACTATAGATAAACCCAAAGAAGAATGGACTGCAGCTGATAAAGCAAAAATCCAACTCAATTATGTAGCAATAAGTTACATCCAATGTGCTTTGGGAGAAAAAGAGTACAACAGAATTTGTATGTGTGACTACGCTAAGGACTATGAAGGTACTTCGAAAGTCAAACAATCTAAGATTGACATGCTTGTTAATGAGTATAAAGTATTTAAGATAAACAATGATGAGGATATATATGTTATGTTTACCCATTTTACTAACATTGTAAATAAGCTGAAAGGTTTAGGCAAGAAATATTCAAATGGAGAAAATGTTCGAAAGATCTTAAGATTTCTTTCAAAGGAATGGAGACCCAAAACTACGACAATCAAAGAATCAAAAGACATCGACAAGTTGAGTCTAGATGAACTGTTGGGATCACTCCAAACCCATGAAATGGAACTCAAACAGGACACCAAAGAGGATGAACTAAAAGAACCCAAGAAGAAAGTCGTAGCTTTCAAATCATGCTACGAAATCAACGATGATGAAGAACTTCCGATGATGAGATCGCCTATCTCTCCAAGAAGTTCTCAAGATTCCTGAAGAACAAGGGAAAAGCTTCATTCAGTAAAAGGAGATTCTCTAAGGACCAGAAAGGTAAGAGTACCTTGAAAGATAATACTAACTCCTCTTCAAAAGATGTTATTTATTTTGAGTGTAGGAAACCAGGACATTGTAAGGGAGACTATCCAAAAATGAAGAAATACAAAAAGGCCTATAAGGCAGAACACTCCTTTGATTCAAGCGATGAAGAAGAGGAAGACAAAAAATCTCAAGAAGAAGAGCAAACTAACCTTGCACTTATGGCTATTGAAGATGAAGAGAATCAAAATGAGGTAACCCCCACTTCTCCATCTCATAAGGATAAAGACTTTCTAGAATTAGAAGAAGCCTTTGAAGACCTCTATCAAAGTAGTATGGAATTAGCTACTACTAAAAAGAATCTCTTAAAAGAGATAAACACCCTTATAGACCAAAACATGACTCTAACTTCTCAAGTTAATGACTTGGAAGAAGAAAAAGAAAAGTTGTGTAAAGCTTTCGAATCCTTCACTAATGATAAAAAGACTCTTGACATTTTACTTGGAATTGCATCTAAAACACCTCTCAACAAGGAAGGGGTAGGCTATGATGTGAATAAAAGTTCAAATCAAATCAAAGAGCTAAGTACAAGTAAAATGGCAAGTAATAAAGTGAAGACAAACAAATACTGTAACTATTGTAGGAAAAATGGACACACTCTTGAGGAATGTTATTCCAAGAAGAAAAGTCCTCATAAACCCAATCCCAAAAGGAAGATTCCATATACCCCTCAAATTATTGTATGTAATAATTACAATAAAAAAGAACATATAATTTGGGAATGTTATCACATGAACCAAGCTTTCTAACATCCTAGAAAACCTTATAATGGTCAAAACAGGAGAAGTCATCCAAAGATGCAAAAACCCCCCAAAAATCAAGGATCATATAGAGTACCTCAAAACCAAAGACCTTGGAACCCCCAATCATACACAAATTGGTATGGAAACCGAAAGATAGATGGTAACCAAATGGTTTGGAGACCAAGAGTAAGGTATGATACCAACAATGATGGACCCAACATACAATGGGGACCAAAATTTTACTACTTATCTTTGTTTTGTAGGTACACATGAGCAATATGGAATGGTCCATCGATAGTGGCTGCTCAAAACACATGACATCCAATCCAAAGCTGTTTTAGAGCTCAAGAAGCAAAAAGGAGGATGGGTATCCTTTGGAGGCAACAGCAAAGGAAGAATCATTGGAAACGGATCTATAAAATTTGGAGGTACAGTAATTTTAAATGTTAGCTTAGTTGATAACCTTAAGTATAATTTACTTAACGTAAGTCAATTATGCAACAATGGATACTTTGTTAATTTCAATGCCTCTAAATGTGTAATTAAGGATTCTAATGATAACATGATTCTTGAAGGATGTAGAAGAAATAATGTTTATATTTGCATATTTAGTGTAAACTCTCATAATGCATGTCTTATTTCAAAGTTTGATGATGCTATCCTATGACATAGAAAATTGGGACATATTAATTCTAAAATAATTAGATCCCTATCCTCTAAGAATTTGGTGAGAAATCTACCTAAGTTGAACTTTGATAAACAACACACTTGTGGAGCATGTCAAAGAAGTAAATTTACTATAGCTTCTCACAAGGACATTAATTCTGCTGCTACTTCTAGACCTTTGCAACTACTTCACCTTGACTTATTTGGATCAATACAAACCAAAAGCCTAGGAGAAAAAAAATCCACTTTTGTTATTGTAGATGACTACTCTCAATTCAGTTGGACCCTCTTTCTCAAGCATAAAAATGATGCATTCGAGGAATTTGTATCTCTTTGCAAGAGAAAACAAAATTAAAAGGGTTACTTGATCACTTCTATCAAGTGACCACAGTGGTGAGTTTGATAACATAGATGAATTTGAAGACTTTTGTAGAAAACAAGGTATAACCCATAATTTTTTGGCTCCCAGAACAGCACAATCAAATGGTGTGGTGGAAAGGAAAAATAGAATCATCCAAGAAACTACAAGGACAATGCTCAATGAGTACTCTTTGCCAAAGTATTTTTGGGCCGAAGCTGTTCATACGACGTGTTATCTGTTAAATCGGGTCTTGATAAAACCTATACTTTTGAAAACTCCTTATGAACTTTTTCATAATAAGCTTCCTAAAGTTGGTTATTTTAAAGTTTTTGATTGTGCATGTTTTATTCTTAATACTAAAGACAACTTAGAAAAGTTTGAAGAAAAGGCTGATGACGGTATATTTCTAGGCTACTCCACAAATAGTAGAGCTTATAGAGTTTTCAATAAAAGAACACTAGTTGTGGAAGAGTCTATGAATGTGAAATTTGATGAATTAATTGTCAAGAATAAGTATTAAGACTTAGAAGAAAAAGATGAAGATGAAGTACTTGAAATTAGGAAAAGAGTTGAAAATGTCTCTTTAGAAGAACCTAATGATCAAGTACATCAACTTCCAAAAGAGATAAAGACTGTTAAAGATCACTCCCTTGACCTTGTCATTGAAAACCTAGAGAAAGACATACAAACTAGAAGTAAAGTTCAAAATGTTTATTCTAATGTAACCTTCATCTCTACCTTTGAACCCAAGAACATAAAGGAAGCCCTTTTGGATAGTAATTGGATAATTGCAATGCAAGAAGCGCTTAATTAGTTTGAAAGAAATCAAGTTCGGGACTTAGTGCCAAGACCATCGAACATCAAAGTAATTGGAACTAGATGGGTATTTAGGAATAAACTTGATGAAGATGGTAACATAACTAGAAACAAGACTATAACCAACAGGAAGGCATTGACTTTGATGAAATATATGCACCTGTAGCTAGACTTGAATCTATTAGAATGTTGTTTGCTTTTGCTTGTCATAAGAATTTCAGGTTATATCAAATGGACGTGAAAAGTGCATTTTTAAATGGCTTTATTAATGAAGAAGTGCGTGTTATCCAATCCCCTGGATTTGAAGACTCAAGTACCTTAACCATGTCTACAAGCTGAAGAAGGCTTTATATGGTTTGAAACAAGCCTCAAGAGCTTGGTACGACAGATTAAGTAAGTTTCTTGTTAATAATGGTTTTTCAATGGGTAAGATAGATACTACTTTGTTTGTTAAACATAAGAAAAATGATTTAATTATAGTTCAAATTTATGTTGATGATATCATCTTTGGTTCTAGTAATGAATCACTTTGCCATGAGTTTAGTAAATCTATAAGTAGTGAATTTGAAATGAGTTTAATGGGAGAATTAAATTTCTTTCTAGGACTTCAAATAAAACAGACCCCTAATGGGATTTTCATCAGTCAAACTAAGTACCTTAAAGAACTTTTGAAAAAGTTTGACATCAATGGACAAAAATCTTCTGGTACTCCAATGAGTACATCTGTAACCTTGACCAAAGATGAAGATGGAATTCCTATTGACCCTACCAAATATAGAGGCATGATAGGTAGTTTACTTTAGCTAACGGCTAGTAGACTGGACATAATGTTTAGTGTCTATGCTTGTGCTAGGTTTTAACCCAAACCTATGCAATCCCATTTGAGTATTGTGAAGAGAATCTTTAAGTACTTAAAAGGAACTCCAAGCATTGGCCTCTGGTACCCTATGGACAATGACTTTGACCTTGTTACCTTCTCCGACGCTGACTTTGCCGGATGTCATGTTGATCGGAAGAGTACAAGTGGATCTTGTCACTTCCTAGGATCATGTTTAGTTTCATGGTTTAGTAAGAAGCAAAACTCAGTTGCTTTGTCTACCATCGAGGCCAAATATATTGCAGTCGGTATGGATGAGGCAAACTCTCTAAGATTACGGAGTTACATTTGACACTTCCTCAATCCAGTGTGATAATACCAATGCAATTAACTTAAGTAAAAATCCAATTTTACACTCAAGAGCAAAATATATTGATATTCACCATCACTTCTTGCGCGATACTGCTCAAAGAGGTGAAATCATACTTGATTTTATAGAAACCGAGAAGTAACTCGCAGATATTTTTACAAAACCCTTGAGTGAGGAGAGATTTTGTATGCTAAGAAGAGAACTAGGGTAATGTAACCCCTTTGAATAATAATCTGTATCTCTATCTTTCTTGAAAACTGTGAAAATTGCTGAAAAACTCGATTCGGCATACCGAATCTGGAAACGACATACCGTTTCCTATTTTTCAACAGATGTGAATTTCTCGAGAGGAAACGGCATACGCCGGATTTGATTCGGTATATCGGATCGCATTTTTCTGAAAGTTTTTTGGCCATTTTCTAGCCGTTGGAGGTTAAGCTTTGCCTATATAAAGGGCACTATTTTATCTTTTTGGCCATTTTCTAGCCCTTGTGCTAAACACATCAAATCACTTATTCTCACTCATCTCTCTCAAATCTCTCACTCTCCCATCAAGTATGAGTCACAAAGGAAAGCAACCAATGCCTCAAGATGCTCCTGCACCACCTTCTAAAAGAGGTCGGACTGGAGGTTGTTTTGCTCCAATTCATGGAGCCTCTTCAACAGTTGGAGCTAGTGTTAGTAGAATCTTTCCCAATGATGAATGCCGAAAAGCTTGGCCTCTCTTCCGTGATAGGAAAATTGAAGGACGTGATGTGGACGTTCCCTCTTTCCAAAGTTTGCACCTTGAAGAAAAATTCAGGGATTTGGGTTGGGATTCCTTCCTTCACCTTTCAGAACCTTGCTACCCAAATCTCGTAAAATACTTCTACAACAATCTCTAGTTTAGCAGAACGAAAAGGGATTTGAAGATAAGTACATTTGTGAAGGGAAATCAGATGGACATTTCTATCGATGATCTCGCTAGCTAACTCCAAATCTCTAGTGAAGGGCCGTGTATCTTTTGGACTCCCAAGAGCACTTCTTTTCGTGACCTCATCGATCATCAAGAAGTATATTCTTACATCCTCGAAGAATATCTTGGAGATGAGGAATCGGTTCTTATCTCTCGCCTCAAGCTCATTCCTCACGTCATTTTATACATCATCCAACAAAATTTCATTCCTAGAGGAGGAGATCGGAGTAAGTGCTTGACCCCTTAAGCTTACCTTACTTATTGTGTCAACACCACTACTCCTTTGTGCCTTCCTTACTTCATTATGCGGTACAAGGAGATCCACAAACCTTCTTTGTGGTCGCCATCTAACACACATCTTCAAGGCATATGACATTGACCTTGATTATGAGGTGGAATCTACTACTTCATTCCTTCCTATCACTAGGAATTCTTTCCACACCATCCACATCCAAATTTTGATGAAGAATATGAGGAGGGAGACTCAGGAAATGAAGGTGAGCACCAACCAAGGAGACAACCCTGTCAACAACCTTGGGTACCCGAAGTTTTTCAAACTTGGGTTTCCAACTTGGAGGATTACAGGAGGAGACCAACATAAGAGTGACTGATCTTGAAATGGGACAACAACAGCTCCAACAAGATGTGGTGTCAATGCGTCAAGAAGTCCGAACAAGTTTTGAATCTTTGAACTCTAGACAAGAGCGGATCCTCACAGTGGTCCAAAACTTGATTATGAACCTTGGTTATCTATCTTTTGACACTCCGGGAGAAACTCCCCAAGCCGCTCCACCTCAAGGCTTTCGACTACCTTTTCGGGCACCCTTCCCCAGAGAGTTTAGCTCTATTCCCTCCATTCCACCTTTTCCAGAGATGACTTCTCAAGATCAACCCAATCCCGAAGCCCCATAGTTTTGTTGTTCACACTTTTTGATAATGTCAAAAGGGGGAGAAAAAGTGGAAAATGGTTGTAGCAATCTTGAAAGTTTATTGATTCTTATTTTCTTTGCAATATATCTATGCAATCTCTTATTTATGAATTTCAATCATAATACGCATTTTGGATTTAAAAAAAGAAAAATTATTTTCTTTACTTTGGTATGTTATTTGTCATCATCAAAAAGGGGGAGATTGTTGAGAAAAGGACCTCACACATTCGTTTATGATTTTGATGATAACAAATAAAATCTTGTGTACTAATTCTTGTTCTAGATGCTTAATAAGTCTAGATGAATAAGAAGCCCACTATAAGAGCATGGCAACAAGTGAGGGGAAGAGACTAAGCTTAAGAGTACATACACACAAGCAACACAAGCACTTCAATTCATTCTTAGAAGAAGTTCAAACTAAGCTATGACGTATTCAAGACATGAAGCACTCAAGACTTGAAGACTTGTTTGAAGTGTTGAAATTGTATTAAAATTTTAAACAGATGTATTAAGGTTTAAATCAATGTATCGCACACACACATGCATGCATACATGAAGAAAGACCTTAGGAGGTGAAAAATAACTCAATTCCATGTGCCCATGCCAATTGGACATCACCCCATATCAGTCCTTTAAAGGACTTGCAGAAATCATACAAATCTACTGATTCGGTATACCGAATCTGAATCTGACATACCAGATCATATTAACTTACAGATATAAGGTCACAGAGAACAAATGGAATGCTCCGGATTGAATCCGGCATACCGGATCAAAATTATCCTTTCAGACATGGATCCAGCATGCCGAATCCAATTATGACCGTTATGTTTTGATCATTGAGTCAAAGGCTTTAAATTAAGTAATTTGGTAATCCGGTATACCGGATTGGGATCCGGCATACCGGATTAGCTCTGTCTTTTGAAATTCGATCTTAAGATAGCTTCTTAATTAATTTAAGCCACCTAGCCTATAAATAGACTATTGTTTAAGACTCTAATCACTACTACTAATCACAATTAAGAGCCTTCAATACAAGATCAATTGAATTAGTATCAAAGTGAGCCATTCATTGATTGTAAGCATCAAATCATCACAAGCTCACACACTCAAGCTCCTCTACCTCAATTAGCTTCAAGCTTCAAAGATGGAAGGTAGTTTACACATCTACTAAGGTTGAGGTAATCCTTTCTTAATACATTTTGATTTTATGTGTTAAGTTGAGTCCTCTTGCTCGGAATCAAGAGTAGTTGAGTCCTCTTGCTCTCAATCAATATTAGTTGAGTTCTCTTGCTCTTAATCAAGATTTGTACGAGTTCTCTTGCTCATTCTCAAGATTCTTTTTAGAGAAATTCTCTCTAAGGTGAGAGGAGTAGACGTAGGCAAGTTTTGGCCGAACCACTATAAATCTCTTGTGTTATCTTTGTTATTTATTTATTTGCAATTCATAGATAACTCTTTTATTTTCGTAATTTTTTATATTCCACTACCTTCACCTATTCACCCCCCTCTAGGTGAATTCACAGGTACCTTCATAAGCAAGGTATTTAGGTTAGCCGTTAATGACCTTTCTATTAGGTAGGTGAAGCATTCATGGCATGCTCACAATCCAAACCCTAGGTTTAGAAATAGGTAAAATGGGAGAGAGAGAGAGAGAGAATACTGACCAAGGTATTGATGAGTAGATTGAGTTCTACTTCTCTCCTTCCTTCTCCTTCCTTCTTCTTCTTCTTCCTTCGTCTTCTTTCCTCTCTTTCTTTCTTCTTCTCCACTCCTCTCCATGATTTAGGGTTTTTATTGTGAGGTGAATAGTGGTTTGGCCCCTATTTGCCTCACTTTAGTATTAGGCCATGTTTGGTTGGGTATTGCATCCTTAAGTTCAATTGGTTTGGGGTTGTTTGGATGGGTATAACCTTAAGCCTTAGTTTGAGTCAATGTGCCTATTATCCTGTTAGTCCCATAGTCCAAGTTCTAGTTATAAATAGAAAGGGGCTAAGGTCCTAAGCCCAAGCTCATTTCAGTTCTTTTACTTATTAATGGCTATGCATAAGCATGAATTATTCGGATAGTGATTTACTCTCATTCATCATGAAGTGGGAATGGATAATAACGGTGCAGGCCTTGAGGATTCTCCGAATGAGGGAATTCCAAGAATACACCACCATAGACGAATTTCTCCCTTTCTTTGTCGATGAACCTATCCTCGACGACTTCTCTTGAGTCACGATTGACAATCATGTAAGATGGTTTGAGTATTATGGCCCACAACTCACGAGCGTAATTCGCTCCCCCTCTTACACACGAGGTTCAATCCGGACCAAAAAATTAGACCGAATTTTAAACCGGGTTATTGGGCACGGGTTTAATAGGTTGGTTTCATGGTTTTGATTCAAATTGATTTCACTTTCATTGGTTTATCCGCAAAATTTGAAATAACCTTGTCTTCACCGTTAGATACAGCCATACCCATGTGGCACGCTCACCATCGTGCACAGCACGATGGCCACTCCAACCATGGACGAAGACGAGCCAAATCCAATTTTCCATGCATTGTGAAACATGTAAATTACTTTTAACCTTTAACCGCAAGTAAACATGCTCTCGTTTACCAAAAAAAGGAAAAGTAAACATGCTCTTAGAAGGAAAATTTATAATTATCATAGCTTTTTCCATTTTATCATTTTCCAAAGTATAAAATACAGTATATATGTGATTAATCCAAAAATCTTAAGTACAGAAATAAACCTTAAATGCCTTTGTATTTTTAATGTCATAAAAATAGATTTTAATTCCAATCCTCTCTCATTTTGGGTTGTCAATGTCCAACGTACTAACGCCTGGATTACATTATGAAGCTCAAATAATAGGGCCCGACGGCCCGAGCCCATACTTGGGTGTGTATGGGTGGCCAATATGTAATAGGGTTAGGTTTGCATCCATTTCTGTCCATACAAGTCAATTTTTGTTTTCTTCTATCAACCATATACAATAAATGAGTCTAATTCCTCTGCACGTACGTTTAGATGTACGTACATGTGAGAAGTAACCACCTGTCTCATTTTTGTCATTTACAAGGGGAAGAGAGATATTTATAGAAACAAGGACAAGTGGTTGCCTCTCACATGTATGTTCACCTGCATGTACGTGCAGATGATCCATTCTCACAATTAAATAGTAGGGAAAAGGGTCCCCCACAATTCAGCTGTGCGGATTCCATTCGACATCCTCTCACATTTCATGCCATGGACCCCATATAGTCTCTTCACATAAAATGCCCCACTGTATGTGAATTTTTGGCTATGCCTATTTGTGGGAAACTGAATTTTGGCACCGTGGAAAATCTCTCCCCTCAAGTATAAATCGGTAATTGGCCCTGTAACAATGGAAGACGTTGATTGTGAAAACCATAAAAAAAATATGAACTCTTACCACCAAAATATATATATGAGCCATCTATTTTTATACTATCATCCATTTGGGATCCATATGGGATCCACATGATCAGAATAGGAGAGAGAGTGTCGGTGTGGGTCTCATTATTTTTTACTATGTGAGAAGAGCATAAAGTAAACCAACCAATTAACTAGCAATTTTTTCCCTTTTTCTGAAAACTAAATAGTCTTGCCATAATATTGATAGAGTGCATAGTACCATCTAGAGTGCTGGTACACATGCATGGAAATTCAAGGGATGTGTGCCAATAAAAAAAGGGGGTATTTGATAGGCTTAGATTTTGAAATTTTACTCCTGACTAATGGGATTTGAGATCATGTCCTTTCTATCCAATGGTCATATGGATATATCATCTGTCTACGTGGCAGAATAAAATGACATTGTGACATTTTGAAAAATAATAGACCATTAAGACAATAGTAATTCATCTTTTATTTTTTTATGTAGTATTTTAGTTCTTGACAAAGAGGGTGGGTCTTGGCGGAACGATAAGTTTGCTTTAATGCAACCTAAAGGGTGCAAGTTCGAATTGAAAAAAAAAAACTTCATCACTGAGGAGAATAAAACTACATAGATTATGACCTTCCCCAAAACCCGCAATGACACAGCCTCTCCTAAGGCATATAATAAAGAATTTTATTCTTTAAAGCGTTGATAAAATGCCTCACCTGATCGACTTCACATGCAACACACATGCCTCTCCACTATTTTGTAAAAAACAGCTTTAATAAGCTTTCATTTCAGATGCTGATTGGTCTGTGAGTGTGAGGTGTCACACCAGTTGAACTAAAGATGACTTAAAAGTCAAAATACATGATCCTACAATGCTACTAAAAAAGGAAGGAAAATGATAGAAGAGTAAAGTCAAAGGCTAAAAAATAAATCAAATTCAATTTGAATAATTTAAAGAGTCCACATTCTCTGTCTGATTGGTGGTCAAGTGTGAGGCATTTCACAAGTCGAACTAAAGAGTATTCCAACACAAACACCTTATCCTATAATGAACTAAGGAGGAAAGAAGAAGAAGAGTGAGTTCAAGGCCACAAATAAAATTCCACTTGACAAACTAAAGAGTATATAGATATGGGATTTTAGATTTGGCTTTTGATGATTCCTATTCCATTTTTTTCTTCTAAAAAAAACCCTCTCACCCCACCCTCACCGCCCACGAATTTGGATCGTCTATGGCTTGCCTGATCGTAGCAGCCATAGCAGCGCACTAATGAGGTGCGGTGCAATGGCCGCCTTATCCCTGCTCGGACTATTCCATTTTTTCTTCTAAAAAAAACCCTCTCACCTCACCCCCACAAATTTGGATAGTCTACGGCTTGCCTGACCGTAGCAGCCATAGTAGCGTCCTAATGAGGCACGGTGCAATGATCGCCTTACCCTTACCAAAGTGTCTTGCCCGAGCAAAGATAAGGCGATCATTGCGCTGCACCTCATTAGTGCACTGCTATGACTGCTATGGACAGTAGGCCGTAAACGATCCTGATCCCACCCCCACCCCCACCCGAAAGAAAGAAAAAAAATCCACCATCGATATCTCATGGAAACCACATAATTAAGTACCTTTACATAAAGTGTTTCTTCAACCTTTCCCATATGTGTATAGTCAAAGACAAATCAAACACAAGTAGCTTAGCTGGCTCCACTGGGCAATAAGCAGAGATATGCCCATGCTATTATTGGTCCACCTGATCTCTTAGCACATTGCATCCAATATGTTATCCCATCTTCTATTCTCCTCCAATTGATTGTGGAGTACTTATGAAGCTAGGTTACCCAGCCGACATCAGCCACATGCTGTAATCATGGCCGTTCATCGTAGGTAACAGCATCATGAGATATCTGAAGCTTGTCAAATTTGTGGCCCCACCTTGGGTTCATCTGATATCTGAAGCTTTTCATTGGGTCAAAGGCCGCTTTAACCAGTGGGGCAATTTATGTGATGGGCCCAAATGTTTGATATGGGCCCACATTTAATAGTCAATCATCAATGGACAATGTTGTTATCAGAAGAAAAGGAATCGATACTGTTATGTGGGACAACTGTGTGACTCTAATAGCAGATTCCACCTGCAAACCCAAAGAGTTCTCTTTTATCTCCAGAAGTCAAAATAATAAGATCAACACAGCAAATCTAGTTTCTTCCGTTTATATGAATGAGTGAAAAAGATGCCGCGGAAGGATCTGTTTGGATTTGGCTGCACAGCACGTGGTCCATCATTTCAAATAAAATTTTTTTTGTCCTGAATATTATTTGGGATCCGAGATGGCCTCTAGGGTATTATTAAAATACAATGACATGAAATACAAAGGGAAGGGTATAACCTATCTTATGTTGGATATATGTGTCCATCAAATCTGGTTCATATCGGTTTGATCCAATTCGACCCGGTTTATTTTGTGTTAAATATTTCATATATTTTGGCTTAATATGATCATATGCAATATCAGCTTTTTGAGCAATATATGTGCATAAATAACACTTTAAATTGGTAGTCACGACTAGGGTTTGGGTTGGGCTCCCTTATCATATGGTCATCGCATTGGGGTATGTCTAGACATGTTGATATCGGGATCTGAATGCGAGTACACACATGGGTGTGCATTGACGAAGAATCTTATTTTATCGATTCCTGTAGGAATAGTCATGGATCATCTCTTGGGTTCACAATATACTTTTACCAAAAAATAAGGAATCACAGGTATTGGAAAATTTGGGTCACCCATGGTTGCCCATGTGAACCCTATTGTAACCCAATTAGGGTTTGATATAAATTTTTTAAGCCAAACCCTCTCTTTTCTTATCCCATAAAAATTATGGGATCAAATAGAATAGAAAAAGTCATCTCTTTTTCATTCAATGGAAAGAGGGATCCATCACATACCCGAATGCGCAACAAAAAATAGATTGATTCGGATTTCTTTCACAACCTATGCTTATCAAATGTTTAATATCACTTAATGCATAAAATAAACATTAAGATCTGATAATCTATAGAGCCTCAAGTGTTGTTCCTCATCCAGATAATGGTTCTTCCTCTAATTAGCACTTCAAGAAAACCCCAACTTGAATCTCCCTGACGCAGTAGAAGATCCTCAAACCAAACCAAAATTTCTTCTCCAAGAACTACTGGATCCAATCCAAAAAACCTAGGGTTTCCAAAACCCTAACTAGTCTCACAAGTCAAGAGAGCAAGAGAGCAAGAGAGCAAGGGAGAAGAGAAAGTAGAAAGAGAGGCATGGGCGAATTTTCTGGTGTTGGGGGGGGGGGGGAGCAGAAAATTTGTCCGTGCTTCGGTGTTCTTCGCCCTTGGTGGTGTGTTTAAATAGGCCATACTCCCTGTGAGAGTTTGACACTCTCTTTCTTGTTTGACTTAAAACCCTGCTGGGTTTCTAATTAGTAAAGAAGTAGAATCTAAAAGGGAAAATAAAATAATTAAACTTTTAATCTATAATGGGCCTTTAATTAAATATTGCATCAAACCCATTTAAGATTAAACAAATTAATTATTAATTAAAAAATCTCAGAAATACCCCTGTATAACAATTATGCACTAAACCTCCACTAAAAAACATCATCATCATGGAATCTAGGGCATGTACACTTGTACTGCCAAACCCCATTCCATGGTACATGTTTGTATCGGAGCATCTGAGTACGTGATCAGAATCCGTAAAACACAATTAAATAATTTAATCAAAATAATAAATAAATATATTATTTTATGTGAAAATATTTTTTACAAAACGGTACAGTGATCCTGGTTCTTATCACCATCCACTGACTAACTCCCTTGATGTTCCTCAATCGAGCAGTGGAGACCATGTTTAGTGACTCTTTCACTCACATAATTAATATATACGTATTCCCAGAACATCGGCTTTAGTTCCTTAAATTATAGTCATTAGGGAACCAAAGAATACGTTCACATCATGCAGTGACAAGACTCTCTCAGGTGTTGGGTCTCAATGACACCTGTCTATCCCAAACCTACATTTCACAGTAATACATGAGAAAATCGACAAAATAAGATTCTTTGTCAATACACACCCATGTGCGTACTCACATTCGTACCCTGACATCAACATATCTAGGAATACCCAATGTGAAAACCATATGATAAGGGTTGCCTAGCCCAAATCCTAGTCATGACTACCAATTTAAAGTGAAAACTTATGGACATACATTGGTCAAAAAGTTTATATCGTATGTGATCATATTAAACAAAAATGTATAAAATGTTTCATACATAATAAATCGGGTCGAACCGGGTTGAACCGGGTTTGATGGACAAATATATCCAACAATTCCCTCATGTTTTACTGCCACCGAGACCCAATACCTGAGACGGCCTTGTCACTGCATAATGTCAATGTATTCTTTGGTTCACCAATGACTGAAGTTCAAGAGAACTAAAGCCAGTATTCTAAAGAATGCGTAAATATTATGTGAGTGAAAGAGTCACTCAACATATTTTCCACTACTCGGTTGAGGAACATCAAGGGGAGTTAGTCTGTGGATGGTCGGATTAGAATCAGGATCCTGTATCATTTTGTAAATGATTTTGCAAAACATATTTTTGCATAAAATGATATATTATATTTATGTTTTTTAGTTAAAGAGTTAAATCGTATTTTGATGATTCCGATTATGTACACAGATAGTCTGATATGGACATGTGCTATGGAATGGGGTTTGGCAGTACTAGTGTACATGCCCTAGATTCCCTAATGATGATGTTGTTTAGTGGAGGGTTGGTGCATAATAGTTAGAAATGAAGTACAAAGGAAGGGATATAACCTGCCTTATGTTGGATATGTGTGTCCATCAAATCCGGTATGTTCGACCCAGTTTGCTTTGGGTTACACATTTCATACATTTTGGTTTAATATGATCACATGCGATATAAATTTTTTGAACAATATATGTCCATAAGTTACATTTTAAATTGGCCGTCATGACTAGGGTTTGGGCTGGGCACCCTTATCATATGGTCATCGCATTGGGTATGCCTAGACATGTTGATGTCGGGGTACGAATGCGAATATACAAATGGCTGTGTATTGACAAAAAATCTAATTTTGTCGATTCCTGTAGGAATAGTCATGGGATCATCTCTTGGGTTCACAAGTATTTGAAAATTTAGGCCACCCCAGGGTTGCCCTTGGGAACCCTATTGTAACCCCATTAGGGTTTGAAATAAATTTCTTTTGCCAAACCCTCTCTTTTCTTGTCTCATAAAAATTATGGGATCAAATAGAATAGAGAAAATCATCTCTTTTCCATCCCATGGAAAGAGGGATCCATCCCATACCCGAATGTACAGCGGAAAATAGATTGATTAGAGTTTCTTTTCACATTCCATGATTATAAAATAATTAATAATATTTTATGTATAAAATAAACATTAAGATCTGTTAACCTGTAGAGCCTCAAGTGTGCTCCTCTTCCATATAATGGTTCTTCCTCTAATGAGCACTTCAAGAAAGCCCCAACTTGAATCTCCCTGATGCAATAGAAGATCCTCAAGCCAAACCAAAATTTCTTCTCCAAGAACAACTGGATCCAATCCAAAAAACCTAGGGTTTCTAAAACCCTAACTAGGCTCACAAATCAAGAGAGCAATGCAGCTCTTATTGATGCAGGGTATGTTTGCAATGCTTTCACTTGGTCTAATAATTAGGAGGGGACGGGTAAGGTTATGTCCTGTATGGATCATTTTCTAGTTAATAATGTCTGGTTATCAGCCTTCCCTTTTTGTCAGATTACTCACTTAAGCAGGACATGTTCAGATAATGCATCCTTATGACTTAACGTTTCTCATATGGGTATTCCCTCTGTCTCCTCTTTTAAATTTCAACAGATATGGTTGCATCATCTGGACTTTCATGCTTTTGTCAAGTCTTAGTGGGAGGTTCATGTGTTTGGCTCTCCACTTCATATTCTCTACAAGAAATTAAAACTTCTATGGGGTGGGCTGTGCACCTGGAATAAGGAGGTCTTTGGCAATGTTCATAGAAATGTCAGGAATGTGGAGGATTCAGTTAGTAGGGTGAAGGTTTCCCATGATCGGTCTCCAAGCGCTCAAGCAAAGGAAGCTCTGTTACAGGGTAGGAAAAAGTTGCAGGGTGTGCTCTTGCAAGAGGAAACTTTCTGGAGACAAAAGTCCAGAATCACTTGGTTAAAAGAGGGGGATCAGAATACAAAGTTTTTCCACTCAATGGTGAATGTTAGAAGAAACAGAACTAGAATTAGTATAATAAAGTTTGTTGATGGCAGTTGGATGTCTGACCCAGAAGAGGTTAAAGTGGAAGCGGTGCGACATTTCTCAAATTTTTTTTCTTCTGAAGGAGGTACAATAGATGGGGATTTGCTTGATTGTATCCCATGTCTGGTGTTCGATGAAGATAACGCCTCCCTCCTATGTTCCCCTTCTTAGAGGAGGTGAAAGAGGCTATTTTTGCTCTCTCCTGTGATAGCACTCCGGGTCCTGATGGTTTTTCTGGGAATTTTTTCACCTTGTGCTGGGAGGTGGTAGGGGGTGATGTCTGGGCTGCGGTTAAAGACTTTTTCTTTGGAGGATTCCTGCCTAGAAGTTACACGTCAGCCAATTTAATTCTCATTCCAACAAAACAGAACCCTCAGGTTATGTCTAACTTTTGGCCTATTAGCCTTTAAAATTTTTCTTATAAGATTATTGCTAAAATTATTTCTACAAGACTAGCTGTTCTCCTACCTATGTTGATTGTAGAAGAATAAGGTGCTTTTGTTCAGGGTAGATGTATCCATGACAATATTGCCATTGTAAAACAAGTGGCACAAGATTTGAATAGGAAGACTAGGGGAGGCAACGTGA
Organism: Telopea speciosissima; assembly: GCF_018873765.1. Taxonomy (NCBI): domain Eukaryota; kingdom Viridiplantae; phylum Streptophyta; class Magnoliopsida; order Proteales; family Proteaceae; genus Telopea; species Telopea speciosissima. The sequence continues at coordinate 47,923,896 of NC_057920.1, forward strand.
TCCTAAAGCTGGATATGGCCAAAGCTTATGACCAGTTGGCGTGGAATTTTCTCTATTTAGTGCTGGCTAAGTTTGATTTGTTGACCACTAGATTGGTTTAATTAAGAAAACTGTGGAAAATTGTTGGTTTTCTGTTGTGATGGGGGGGTGGTCCTTCGGATTTTTCAAGTCTTCTGGGGGGCTACGCTAAGGTGATCCCCTTTCTCCTACTTTATTTATTCTGGCGGAGGAGGTCCTTAGCAGAGGTATTAAGAATCTATTCATGGATGGTAGGGCAGCATTTTTTCATCTTTCTAGAGGCTGTCCTGGTATCTCCCATTGTTTGTTCGCAAATGACACTATCATTTTCACTAGGGGTTTGAAGAATTCCTTGAAACAAATTTTGGGTTTCATTGGCAGATATGAAGGCTTTTCAAGGCAATTGGTTAACAAACAAAAAAATTGCTATGTGTTGAGTGATAAAGCCTCTGAAGCAAGGGCACACATGGTGGGAATCACTACAGGTTTTGTCAGAAAAACTCTTCCAATAACCTACTTGGGGGCGCCCCTCTATACGGAAAGGCTTAGGGCTTGTTTCTTTGATGATTTTTCGGGGAAAATTAGAAACAAGATTGCCGATTGGAAGGGGAGACTTCTATCAACAGGGGGTCGCCTTACTCTTCTAAAACATGTTCTTTCTTCTTTTCCCACTCATATTCTCGCCATGATGGACATCTCAAAGATGATCATTGGCAAATTTTATGGAATTTGTGTAAACTTTCTTTGGGGCAGCTCGGAATGGGGCAAACGGCACCACTAGGTTGGTTGGAAAAAGGTGTGTAAGCCATTGGTAGGAGGGCTGGATGTTAGGCTACTGAAGGATTTTGGTCTCTCCCTGAGGTTGAATGGCTTATAGTGTGTTTTGTCTGAACAGTCTCTGTGGAGTACTTTCTTTATGGCAAAATTTTTCAAAAATTCAAATGTGGTGTTGGCAGATCCACCTAACCTGGGTACAAAATCTTGGAAAAATGCTTTGGCTTATAAGGATTTCATTCTCGCTAGGTCCAAATGGTTGATAGGCTCAGGTAATGTTTATTTCTGGTTGGATAATTGGCTAGGGGTGGGCTCTATTATGGATTTTGTTCATAACGGTTTGCAGCTGGATCTTTCCCTGCGTGTTAAGGATGTTCTTGATGAGGGGGGTCGGTAGGATCAGAGTATCCTATGTCTAATTGATTCGGTGGAGTTACGGGATAGCATTTCCAGAGGTAATTTTTGCATTACCAATAAGGATGATAAATTGGTTTGGACACCATCCGGAGATGGCCGTTTCTCTACTAAATCTGTCTGGAATGAAGTGAGGCAGCACAGTCCATTGGAACCCTATGCGAATTGGATTTGGAACCATTCTTTGACCCCTAAGGTGGCATTTTTCTCTTAGGAACTGCTCAATGGCAATATCCCCACCGATGACTCCTTAATGTCTATTGGCATCCCTTTGGCTTCCAAGTGTCTTTGCTATGGGAGTCCAAGGAGGGACATGACATCTCATTGCTTGGTTGCCGGCGGAACAACTTCAAAGATATGGATTTATTTTTCAAGATTATTGGATGTGGATTGGATTAGTTCCCAGGAGGCTAGGAGCAGAATTTTGTTATGGCAAAATGTTGCTAACTTTAAAAGTCTTTGTGGAATTATTACTAGCCTTTTACCATCTTCGATTGTTTGGGAGCTTTGGCATGAGAGGAACTGTAGGAAACATGGGGAGAATCACCGCACCGCTGTTACTATTATAGAGAGAGTTAAAGATTGGGTATAAAGTATTCCTCTATCAAGTATAGGCATACGATTACGAAAAGAGAGATGCTAATCTTATAGTGCTTTAGCTTAAAGGCCCCCCACATTAAAAATGAAACCCCCCTTCCTATTTATTGGTGGCCGCCTTTTTTCTCAATGAAACTGAATGTGGATATGGTGCTTGTAAAAGTAATCCAGGTTTAGGGGGTGGAGGAGGGGTGATTAGAGACAAGGATGGAATTGTTCTGGCGGCTTTCTCTAACTTCTATGGGGTCTACACTAACTCGGAGGTGGAGCTAAGGGCTTTGAGGGATGTCCTGAAGCTATGTTCAGATCTGGGTTTTTTCGATTTTGTACTTAATTCTGACTCTGCTACTACAGTTAGATCGGTTAGCCAAAAAAGTGTAACATTTGGAAGGGTTGGTATTGGTTCCAGGATATTATGCATTATGTGAATCCACCCAACCCTGTATTACTTTTTCATACAGAGAGGAAAATAGAGCGGCAGATTGGCTTAGTAATTTTGCCTGTGAAGCTGTCTCCAACAAGATTTACCTCTCTCATGAAGAGCACTCGAGCGCTTTCAGATTGATTCTTCGAGAAGATAGGGCTGGGCTTCCAGTTCTCAAGAAATAGTTTTTATATTTTTCATTTGGATGTTCCTAGTGTAAGGGTTGGGCTTCTTTTTGATTGAGTGAGCGAGAGATTTGTTCTCCCTTGGGCTGGGGTAAGGCGGTTATGTCCCCCCTTGTAGTGGTTTTTATTATCATTATTTTTCTCATTAATAAAGCTATAGAGGCCTCCCCCGGGTCCAAGTTAATATTCGGGGTTAAAAAAAACCTCATGAGAGCAAGAGAGCAAGGGAGAAGAGAGAGGAGAGAGAGAGAGGCATGGGCGAATTCTCGTGTGTGTGGGGGGGGGGGCAAAAAATTCATCCAAGCTTCAGTGTTCTTTGCCTCCTGGTATTGTGTTTAAATAGGCCACACTCCCTATTAGAGTCTGACACTCTCTGTCTTGTTTGATTTAAAACCCTAATGGGCTTCTAATTAGTGAAGAAGCAGAATCTAAAAGGGAAAATAAAATAATTAAAATTTTAATCTATAATGGGCCTTTTATTAAATATTACATCAAGCCCATTTAAGATTAAAAAAAATTATTATTAATTAGAAAATCCTAGAAATACCCCTGCATAACAATTATGCACTAACCCTCCACTAAAAACATCATCATCATGGAATCTAGGGCATGTACACTTATACTGCCAAACCCCATTCCATGGTACATGTCTGTATCAGAGCATCTGTGTACGTGATCGAAATTCATAAAATACGATTAAACAATTTAATCAAAACAATAAATAAATATATTATTTTATATGAAAACATGTTTTGCAAAACCAATTACAAAACGATATAGTGATCCTGATTCTTATCCGACCATCCACAAACTAACTCCCCTTAATGTTCCTCAATCGAGCAGTGGAGACCATGTTTAGTGGCTCTTTTACTCACATAATATTTACACATTCCCAGAACACCGGCTTTAGTTCTCTGAGGCACAGTTATTAGTGAACCAAAGAATACGTTCACATTATGCAGTGACAAGGCCCTCTTGGGTGCTAGGTCTTAATGGCACATGTCTATCCCAAACCTACATCTGGTAGTAATACATGAGGGAATCAACAAAATAAGGTTCTTCATCAATATAAACCTATGTGCATATTCGCATTTGTACCCTGACTTCAACATGTCTAGGAATACCCAATGTGAAAATCATATGATAAGGGTTGCTTAGCTTAAACCCTAGTCGTGACTACCAATTTAAAGTGAAAACTTATGGACATACATTGCTCAAAAAGTTTATATCACATGTAATCATATTAAATAAAAATGTATGAAATATTTAATACATAATAAACCGGGTCGAATCGGATTTGATGGACACATATATCCAACAATTTCCTCATGTATTACTGCCAGATGTAGGTTTGGGATAGACATGTGTCACCGAGGCCTAGTACCTGAGAGGGCCTTATCACTGCATAATATGAACATATTCTTTGGTTCACCAATGACTGGGGTTCAAGAGAACTAAAGCCGATGTTCTAGGGCATAAATATTATGTCAGTGAAAGAGTCACTCAACATGGTCTCCACTGCTCGATTGAGGAACATCAAGGGAAGTTAGTTTATGGATGGTTGGATAAGAATCAGGATCCCTATACCATTTTTTAAATGGTTTTGCAAAACATATTTTTCACATAAAATAATATATTTATTTATTGCTTTGGTTAAATTATTTAATCATATTTTACGGATTTTGATCACGTACACAGATGCTCCAATATGGACATGTACCATGGAATGGGGTTTGGCAGTACAAGTGTACATGCCCTAAATTCCATGATGATGATGTTTTTTAGTGGAGGGTTAGTGCATAATTATTATGCAAGGGTATTTCTGGGATTTGATACTTAATAATTAATTTGTTTAATCTTAAATGGTCTTGATGCAATATTTACTTAAAGGCCCATTATAGATTAAAATTTTAATTATTTTATTTTCCCTTATAGATTCTGCTTCTTTACTAATTAGAAACCCATCAACGAAGTCCAATAGGGTTTAAGTCAAAACAGGTGAGAGAATGTCAAACTCTTACTGTGAATATAGGGGGGGACTCTTTAGAGCCCCATTTATTTAATCACTCTAAGGGGGGACGGCTAGAACAGCTTGGTCGAATTTTTCCCCTGGAAATCGTCTCTCTTCTCTCTCTTTTCTCCTTTGCTCTCTTTGTCTCTTTAATGGTGAAGCTGGTTAGGGTTTTGGAAACCCTAGTTTTCTGGATTGGATTCTTTTCTTTGAGAAGAAGTTCTGGTTTGGCTTGTGGATCTCCTATTGCATCCAGGAGATTCAAGTTATGGCTTTTTTGAAGTGCTCGTTAGGGGAAGAACCATTATCTGGAGCAGGAGCTACATTTGAGGCTCTACAGGGTAGCATATCTTGGTGTTTATTTTTATGCATTGAGGTTTTAATTATTTACTAACGATGGGATGTGAAAGAAAACCCAAATTGATCTCTTTCCACTACGCCATCGGGTATGGGATGGTCTTCTCTTTCCATGGGATGGAAAAGAGATGCTTTCTTTTCTTTTCTTGTGAAACCCTAATTTTTATGGGACAAGAAAAGAGAAGGTCTGGTGGAAAATTTTTATACCAAACCCTAAATTCCTTTTGATTGGTTCTCCATAACCATGATAATGCTTCATTTTGATATCCTATGGGCAACCATGGAGGTGAACCCATGCCTGCACCAATCGTGTGGTATCAGAGCCACTTTTCTCACCCATGGATATCATATAATTTGCTGCAAGATGTTTTTATTGTGTATGGGATGCCAATTCTTGAATTCAAGATTTAATCTTTTTAATATGGTTATGGTTTCTTGATCTTTTGTGGGGAAAGATCAAGATTCCTTTTATTGATTCAATCCCATGGATTGGTATTGTCTATTTTTTTTGGAATTCTTCCCATATTTTTGTAATTGGATTTCTGTAGAATTATTCAATGGAAATTTGTTTATTTTTAACCATGGGTTTGGAACCCAAAATTTTCTCCATTTTGAAATTGGACCCAAAGTATGGGAATACCCACACCATGGCACGCGGGTTGAGCACATGCTGCCCAACACCCCTACGCGCAATGCATGCCCAGACCCATGTGCATGCTCACTGCCCTCACCCCTGTTGCCGGCACATGGTGTGTCCTGTGTACCTATCACGTGCAATGTGCAGTTGGGACAGGCCCGCGATCAGCACCACACATGTGCGTGGCCTGCCTTGCTGCCCGTGGCTTACGCAGGCTGTGTGAGGCCTGTGGTTGGTGCCCGCGGTGCACGTGTGTGTGCATGCTGTCCTGTGTATTGGCAGCGGTTCTTTTCCCTCTAGAAATAAATTTTAAAAAAAAGATTTGAAAATTAATTTTTTATTTGGTTTAGGGTTTTGAGGAAGAACATGGGTGAAGAGATAATCTCTCCACCTAATTTGAATTAAAATTAATACTTTGATTTAATTTGTGGGCTTGGGTACATGTTATCACATGTGATGTGATGTTTTATTTTTGATGGAATCCATATGGCTTGATTTCTTGATTGGTAATGCCCATACATAATATTGCATTAACTATGTGATTATGTAAATGCTGAATTTTTTACCCCCGAGAATGACGACAATTGGACGTGAATGACTGACGATGTCCCCAGGAACCCGCCCCCCCATCACCATGAAAGCAGAAATAGCACGAGTGTTCATGACCCCTGTGGAGCGTGCACCGCACATGTAGTAGCGCCGCACGTGCAACACTGTAGCCTGACATGACAGCATGCACGCGACCCTACTGGGCGGCGCCACTGCCCCGTACGACCCTGCCGTAGTGTGTCTCCGTCACTTTTGTACTATGGACTCCATTGGTGTGAGAAAGGTAGAGAAGGTAGAGCTTCCTATACTCCTCTGCATCAAGGAAGTCGCGAGGATCCTCTATCGACGGATGGTAAACCAAAGTCCTGGCTGAAGATACCCCAATAATATCCCACAACTATCGGCAGTCAAAGGAAATCTCTACCCCTTTCACATAGCTGGTGATCTGGCAATGTGTGCTATTCTGGCACTTGATTTTCAAGTTTGAGTAAAAGTGACAAACCACGTTCATGTAGAGGTATTTGGGGAGTGTGAGCATAACACTCCACCCCAGTGCCTCAAACCTAGCCCTCACTTTGTATGTCTCGAGGTCATTTATGGAAATATCTTGACCCTCGAGGATTTTCGTACCTAGAAAGTGGTTTCGGAATATATCTTGTGCCTCTACGGGCTGGAACCATTGGGCATCAAATGCAGTGGGTTCATTAGAAGGGGCACGAGCACGGGGATTTCTTTGCATTGGAGCCATTTATAAGTGGTACCTGTATACAAAGACAAGAAGAGAGAACCATAAGCATTGGGCAGCAAAAATGTACATATTTGTACCCAAAAGCCCAATGTATATACCCTCAAAACTTTTAAGAAAAAAAAAAATAGATACAGCAAAATTGGGTATTCCTTTTGGCCATATAAATGCCTAAGAGATTTGGGGGAATAGCGGATACATGCCACATAACATAAGTAATTTCTTAGACAAGTCTACCCGAGCCTAATCGTGATTTAAAACCAACTATAGTATAATTGATCTTGATAAACCCCAAGACAATAGGTGAAGACCAACCTAGGGTATCCATTGTGCTAACCAAGCATGGGATTCAAAACATAACAGTGTGAGGATAGAATTTGTAATGGATGATCAAGTGCATTGATTGTTCATACACATTCATCTTCACACACACACCCACATTGTTATGTTTTGAACACCCAAGCAAGCCAATACTCACATCCTAATCACATTCTTGAACTCCCTCCCATTCACAAATTTGGGCAAGGCTTTGGAAGAACCAAACCCTAGGTCGAATTTCTTTTACTATTTTGGGGAAAATCGAAAAGGGGCATGCATGAGACTATCTTTTTCCCACCAAACACTTGTTATTTAAGTTGTATAATATTCCAATCATGCACTTGATCATCCATTACAAATTCTATGCTCAGATTTGGGAAAAATCCCAATCTTAGGCTGAGGTTTCGATTCATTCCTTTGAACATGTGTGCAAGATTTTTCCCAAATCTGAGCATAGAATTTGTAATGGATGATCAAGTGCATGATTGGAATACTATAGAACTTAAATAACAAGTGTTTGGTGGGAAAAAGATAGCCTCATGCATGCCCCTTTTTGATTTTTCCCCAAAATAGTAAAAAAATTCGACCTAGGGTTTGGTTCTTCCAAAGTCTTGCCCAAATTTGTGAATGGGAGTTCTAGAATGTGATTAGGATGGGCAAACAACCTTCCATTACACAAGTAATGAGTATTGGCTTGTTTAGGTGTTCAACCTAAAGGAAATCCCCAAACAAAAGACGAAATGAATCCTAGGTTCTCCTACATTAAGAAAATCTAGAAAAAAATCGAGTTGGAGAAGAGAAATCCATACCTTGAAGTGATTGGGAGTGTGAAATCTTGGATTTGATGCTCTAGAATCACCAAGCAAGGCAAGGGAAGCATGTACTGTCACAACCAAGTGTGCTCCTGAGCCTTGGAGACAAAAACAAGAAGTTTGAAGTGGAAAGAAACAAACCGCAGCCCCCCCTGTTTATAAAAATATCATTGGACACACATGCGGGTGCACGCCCAGGTTGAATCCGTACTTGCATCTGATCTTAGCCGACAGAGGTGTATGGATCGGATTTAAGGTTGAATGCAAGGTTCTGTTTGAAATCGGGCTTGCATCCGACCAACTTGAAAAGTGTTTTTGACATCTTTGCTTGGCCAATCCTTTTCTACCCTTTTGTGTACTTTATTGTTGACCCTCTCCCTCATGTTTGAGACTTGTTATGCATGTTCATCAATTGTGAAATCGGTCATTCATTAGACAACTCGCTTCTGAGTTATGACTTGAATTGTTGGATTATGCATGACAGTTGTTAATTGTGAGCATGCACTGTCACACCCCAAACCACCCCTGGGAGGATTAGGTAGGTGACCCGAATTGCGTAACGGCAATCCGCCAAATCCCACGGATCTAGAAGCAGTTATTACATTCACGGAACCACATTCATCACTTTACCATAAGTAAGATTAGAGTGTTGTAGTTAAACTACAATTACAATAACAAAGAGAAAGCATAGCAATACGGGAAATGATGATAATATACACATACTTATGATTGTTCTGATACATTCCCCAAACTACCCACAAACTGAAAAGTAAAGCTGACAAGAACATAAGCCAAAGAAAATACATACATATATATATATATATATATATATATACAGGGTGAGATAACTCAACCCCAAAAAAAAAGAAAGTAAGAAAAACTACAGCAGAACCACAAGCAGAACGGGGATAAACTCCTAGCAAAAGCAAAAAGGAGTCCCCAAGATAAAAAGCATCAAGTGCACTCTTCAACGGTCTTCATCAATGACCACCGAGAATGCACGCATCATCGGCATGACCTCCCTCGGGGTCCACACCAATATCATCATAACAACTAGGGCTCTCCTCCTCGTAATGAGCCTCCATGCCACAGTGGCATCGATCTGCAAAATCATCTAAGAAAAACATATGTAACAGAGTGTGAGCCCCACTGAGCTCGTGAGCAAAACATATCATCATGCATGCACATGCAACCACAATCCACATGATCCTATATGATATGCAAGTCTAGATTTGATTATTAGTCACCTAGCAATACAACTAAGTCAAGTCAGTGCTACTACAATCCCCAATACATGTATCCTTAGTGCAGGCTTGGTTACCCCTTCCTGCGATATAGCCATTGAGTTGTCGAAGAGGACCAGTCAGCTCCCGCATTCGTTCACCAAGGTCAGCCCGACCAGCCCTCTGTGATTAACCTGTAGGGCAATCCATCACATTTTTGTTTTCTTTTCTTTCTTGGCTTATAGCTCATAATCACCATTCTGGTGCAAACACATTTCTTTCTTTTCATTTCATTTCTTTTCTCATATACACATATGGTCACCCTCACATGCATCCAACACCTTAACCCCTGTTGGCAAGGGTGGGTAGTACGGGTGATGAAACTTTAACCCCATGTCTATATGGCATCGTATGAGTTGGGTGGTGTCAACCGCATCCATTCCAAGGGCTACCACAGGCCTCATTTCCAAGCCGACTACGACATCTAGTCTAACATTCACAATCATCAGATAATATTCACAGTGTTGATCAACAGACAATCATTGTGTAGTAATTTGAGTAATTGAATAGAATTAAATAACACAGGATTTAAAATTTAAAATTCTTAACTGCCGGTATTGTATCACAGTTACACATACACATATGATAATACTTCACTCACCTGGGTCTGGGTCTAAGAACTCGATTGCAAATTCAGTTCCAACTGCAGTCTGGTTGTAGGCCTCGAGCGCGGGATCAAATCCTAGATATAAATCAGAAACTATTATTTTAATATTCCAATCTATCTCTGGTGATCCTAGGGTTAATCTGAGCTCACTGGGTTGACCCGATGTTCAGTTGGTTTTCACTTGGAATTCTCTGGGCCTTGCACTGGGCCTTAGGCCTATGTCCCTATGCATCATCTAGAGATGGTGATCTAGGGGTAAAATAGTCATTTCTCAGTAGTAGTAACTGACCCTAGGATATAATAAGCTTATAGTGCTATCCTCAACTTCGCAGTGCTGCAAGACCAAGCACAGGCAGGGTTTCCAAGTGCTGCGGGGCCCACTTGGGTTCCCAAGCATTCCCTTCCTATGGACAGATGTGGAGAGGGGCTTTTAGGTCATTTTTCACCTTCCCACACAGTACCATCTCATTTCTATAACCACTCTTGCTTGGATCCAGTTGAAAAACCCACTCATGTCGAACAACAGCAGAAGATACACCTCCGCATACGGCATACAACTTTCTGTCATTACAAACATAAACAAATTTATCAACGTGAACCCTATGAGATATTAACATGAAAATTGTGACATGCACTGTATCTTGACAAATGTCATTCCATGCAGGTCCTTAACTTTGATATTAACCTATACTTTGGTAAATCGCCTATTATCTGGGGTTAATATATAACTGTGGCAAAACCACCTATAAACAGTGGTAAATACTGCCTATAAACTATGGCAAATACTGCCTATCAACTGTGGCAAAACCGCCTATGAACTATGGTAAATAAAATCATAAGTACCAACAAACAAATGTATGATGGAATTACTTTGCATAAAATAAATGCAAATGTCAAATAATGAATATAACTAACATCCATCAAACAGTACTCAAACAAACGAGCTAAAATATAAAACATAAAAGAATAACCAACAAGAAGCAAAACTCCCACTAACCAAACAGATCGAAAGACTCAGTAATACCCATGTTTGAGACATAGCCTTTGAACACTCCCACTGGCAAGGTCTTAGTACTCAACTGAAATTTGTTTTTCACTATTTTTCTCCCTTACTAGAAGATACTTGATCTCAATATGCTTGGAATTACTAGACTTCTTGTTATTCTTTGAGTAGAAAATAGTAGTGTTGTTATCACAGTATATCATCAAAGGTCATGATATGGAATCCATGATCTTCAACTCAGAGATGAAACTCCTCACCCACACAGCTTGTTTAGTAGCCTCATAAAGCGCTACAAACTCCGTCTGCATTGTGGATGAAGCCAAAATAGTTTGCTTTACGCTCCTCCAAAAAATGGCACCCCTGCTAACATAAAAATGTAATCTGAAGTAGACTTTAGATCATCAGTACACCCACCATAGTCTGAATTTGAATATCTCACTACCTCAAGTTGATCACACCTATGGTATACAAGCATAGAGTCTTTGGTCCTTTGCAAATATAGCATGACCTTCTTGGCAGCCTTCTAATGAGCCAAGCCAACATTGGATTGGAATCTACCCAACACACCTACTATAAATGCTATGTCGGGACAAGTACAAACCTGTGCATACATCAAACTCCCTACTACTGAAGCATAGGGTATGTTTGTCATGGAACCTTTATCAACTTCATTTTTGGGACATTGCTCCTTATTCAACTTGTCACCTTTGCTGATAGGCACATCTCCAGCTGAACACTTGGACATATTGAACCTGTTGAGAACTCGAACAATGTATGCTCTCTGAGATAATCCCAAAAGTCCTCACTTTCTATCATGAACAATATCAATGCCAAAGATAAATTTACTTTCACTCATGTCCTTCATCTCAAATTTCTCAGACAGAAAACACTTTGTTTTGAGAAGCAAAGCCATGTCACTGCTAGCTAGGAGAATATCATCAATATAGAACACCAGCAATATGAATCTACTCCCACTGACCGTCTGATAAATATAGTGATCCATAGCATTTAACATCATCAAACTTTAAGTACCACTGCTTTGAAGCCTGCTTCAAACCATATATCGACTTCTTGAGTTAGCAAACCATGCTCTCTTTCTCCTTAGATTCAAAACCCTCTGGTTAAAGCATATAGACATCCTCATCCAAATTTCCATTTAGAAAAGTTGTTTTAACGTCCATTTGAGACACCAGAGAGAAGGTTTCCTTGAAGTCGATTCCTTCCTTTTACTTAAACCCTTTTGCCACCAGTCTTGCCTTGTAGTGATCAACATTGGCTTTAGAATCTTTCTTGGTTTTGTAAACCCATTTGCAGCCTATGGCTTTATAGCCCTTTGGTATTTCAACCAACTCCCAGACACCATTGTTACTTATGGATAACAATTCATCCTCCATAGCTTCTATCCACTTAGAAGAACTCTTGCATCTAATGGTTTGCTCAAAACTAACTAGATCTTTTTCTTCTCCTATGTCAAACTCACATTCATTCAGATAAACAATATAGTCTGAAGGAATGACTGACCTTCGAGTCCTAACCGGACTTGCTGGTCTTTCTGATGGTTGCTGCCTCAACCTCAACTGCAGGTACATCTGGCAAAACTGTGTCAACAATCACATCGTCACCAATAGCATCAACAATAGGCTCTGGTAAATTATCTCCAGTCATTAAGGGTAGCTCAGTAGAACGAACTGTCTCAATTGGAATCTCAACACTCTCTTCCTCAAACACAATATTGCGTGCCTCAGAAGTTTCAACATCATCTTTAATGAATTTAACAGCATTAGTCTCAACTAGTCTGGTGCCTGAGTGGAGGCAAGAAAATCTGAAGCCTTTAGACCTCTCAGGGTATCCCACAAAATAACAACTGACAGTTTTGGGATCAAATACCTTTTCGTTTGGGTTGTACAATTTTGCTTCCACCCTACAACCCAAAACGTGCAAGTGTCTAAGGCTAGGCTTCTTGCCAGTCCAAAGCTCATATGGGGTTTTGGAAACTGATTTGCTTGGTACCCGGTTAAGAATATAAGTGGCAGTCTTAAGTGCCTCACCCTATAATGATTCTGGTAGACCACTATTACTGATCATACTCCGTACCATGTCTTTCAAGGTACGATTTCTCCTTTCTACAACACCATTTTGTTGTGGTGTCCGAGGCATAGAATATTGACGAGATATTCCATGTTCCTATAGGTATTTGGCAAATGGTCGTAGGTATTGATCTGTATCACTATGCTTCCCATAATACTCACCACCTCTGTCTGACTTGACAACCTTGATTTTCTTGGAAAGAAAATTCTCCACTTCAACTTTAAAGATTATGAAAACATCTAGGGCATTAGATTTTTCAGATATAATGTACACATACCCATAATGAGGAAAGTCATCGATAAAGGTAATAAAGTATTGATGACCTCCAAGGGTAGGTGTAGGAAAAGGCCCACAAATGTCATACCCCAAACCAACCCCTGGGAGGATTAGGTAGGTGACCCAAATTGCGTAACGGCAATCCGCCAAATCCTACAGATCTAGAAGCAGTTATTACATTCACGGATCCACATTCATCGCTTTACCATAAGCAAGATCAGAGTGCTGCAGATAAACTATAATTACAATAACAAAGAGAAGTGTAGCGATACGTGAAATGATGATAATATATACATACATGTGTTTGTCCTGATACATTCCCCAAACTACCCACAAACTGATGAGTAAGGTTGACAAGAGCAAAAGCCAAAGGAAATACATACATATATATACAGGGTGAGCTGTCTCAACCCCAAAAAGAAAGTAAGAAAAACTACAGCAAAACCACAAGCAAGACGGGGATAAACTCCTAACAAAAACAAAAAGGAGTCCCCAAGACAAAAAGCATCAAGTGCACTCTTCAACGGTCTTCATCCATGACCACCGAGAAGGCACACATCATCGGCACGACCTCCGTCGGGGTCCACACCAATATCATCATAATAACGAGGGCTCTCCTCCTCGTAATGAGCCTCCATGCCACAGCGGCATCCACCTGTAGAATCATCTAAGAAAAACATGTATAACAGAGTGTGAGCCCCACTGAGCTTGTGAGCAAAACATATCATCATGCATGCACATGCAACCATCATTCACATGATCCTACATGATATGCAAGTCCAGATTGATTATTAGCCACCTAGCAATACAAATAAGTCAGGTCAGTGCTACTACAATCCCTAATACATGTATCCCTAGTGCGGGCTTGGTTACCCCTTCCCGCGATACACCTATTGAGTTGTCAGAGAGGACTAGTCAGCTCCCGCATTCGTTCACCAAGGTCAGCCCGACCAGCCCTCTGTGATTAACTTGTAGGGCAATCCATTCCTTTTCTCTTTTCTTTTCTTTTCTGGCTTATAGCCCATAATCACCATTCTGGTGTAAACACATTTCTTTTCTTTTCATTCCTTTTCTTTTATCATATATACATATGGTCACCCTCACAGGCATCCAACACCTTAACCCCTGTTGGCAAGGGTGCGTAGCACAGGTGATGAAACTCTAACCCCATGTCTATATGGCATCGTATGAGTTGGACGGTATCAACCGTATCCCATTCTACGGGCTACCACAGGCCTCATTTACAAGCCGACTACGACATCTAGTCTAACATTCACAATCATCAAATAAAATTCACAGTGCTGATCAACAGACAGTCGATGTATAGTAATTTGAGTAATTGAACAAAATTAGATAACACAGCATTTAATTTGAGTAATTGAACAAAATCAGATAACACAACATTTATAATTTAAGATTCTTAACTGCCGGCATAGTAACACAGTTACACATACATATATGATAATACTTCACTCACCTGGGTCTGGTTCTAAGAACTCGATTGCAAATTCAATTCCAACTGCAGTCTGGTTGTAGGCCTCGAGCGCAGGATCAAATCCCAGATATAAATCAGAAATTGTCATTTTAATATTCTAATCTATCTCTGGTGGTCCTAGGGTTAACCTAAGCTCACTGGGTTCAGGTGTTCAGTTGGTTTTCACTTGAAATTCTCCGGGCCTTGTACTGGGCCTTAGGCCTATGTCCCGGTGCATCATCCAAAGATGGTGACCTAGGGGTAAAATGATCATTTATAGTATTAGTACCTGACCCTAGGTCATAATAGTCTTACAGTGCTATCCCCAGGTTGACAGTGCTGCAGGACCAAGCATAGGCAGGGTTTCCAAGTCCTGCGGGGCCTACTTGGGTTCCCAAGCATTCCCTCATATGGATAGATCTAGGGAGGGGCATTTAGGTCATTTTCCACCTTCCCATATAGTACCATGGCCACTGGGTGAGGTCCCCCAAGTCAGAGCATCAAAACAGCAGCAAATCATTCACTGGGCGATGGCTCTGGGCGTTGGGTGCATCGCCCAGAGTCTTCAAAACGAGATCTGGCTGAGATTCCTAGGTTGCTGGTTATGGGCAGTGACCAAATCATCTCCCCATGCATGTTAGGGTATTAGGTGACCCTAGTGGTGATCTTCATTTTGGTCCATGTGGATTCTCCACTGGGCCCACCACTTGGCTGCCAGAGGCTACCCAGACAGCCCAGTAAATAGTATCACAGGGTTTTCTTCAGTAGCAGATCTGGATTTTGGCCATATGCAAATTTGGAAACAGATGTAAAATGATGATTCAAGGCTGCTACCACCTAGGGCTAGGTCTCATGCAACCAGGGTTTGCATCCAGGGCTCCAAACAGCCAAATAACAGTGCATCTGGCAGTGCAGCCATGTACAACCAGATTTTGGCTCCAAGACCAGCATAATAGATCTGTAAAATTACCTAAAATCCCCATATCTTCCATGCTTCATACTTGCATGGCAGATCTGGAGCAGTTCTAGGCAGTTCCCAGCTGTTTTGGGCTGCCAGAGAGCATAAAATCATCCAAAACACAGGCATTAAAGGGAGCAGCAAGTAGGGGCAGTGATTTTATACCTGCACAGGTGTAGAGTTGCTCGAATCCAAGCTTTAGATGCAAGGCTGCCTCCCAATCCTTCCTTCTTCTTCTTCTTCCTCTCTTTTCCTCTCTTCTTTCTCTTCTTTTCTCTCCCACGAAATGAACAGCACCAAAGGCTCTAAATGAGCCCTAGGCTCACCTATTTATAGGCCCAGCCCATACTAGGGTCTGTTTGGTTGCTAAGGCCTCTTTTAAGAATGCATTTTTTACTGCATTCACAGCCATTCTGGGCACACTGGTGGGGTCCACAGTGATCCAGGGGTATGAGGTGGTCCCGCAGACTCCCCTCTATCTATGGAGGGTGCCCATGTCCAATATGAGTGGTCCCCATAATTTAAAATCAATTTAATATGCTGTTTTGCACTCTGGGCGATGTGTCTAGGCCTTGTCTGCATCGCCCAGTGATTTCAGCAAGGCTGAATCTTAGTGGGGCTTGCACAGGGGTTTGACCCATGGTTAGGGTATTGTCCCCACATGCCAATTGGTGTTTTTTACACACTTTTCCAGGGGTGGGTCCCATAATTATGGAGAGGAGAGAGATTACCTAGAGTCCAAGCCATACATAATGCTGTGAGCTGCAAGGGTTAGTGATCCATCTACTGACAGGTACATAGGATGATCCACACAGGGTTTCTTCATCAATCAAAATGGTCGGGGGTTCTTGTCCTTCAATCAAAATTCTAGCCAGTCAGGAGCAGGGTTTGACAACAAATGTCTATGTGAATGAGCTCCAATAATTCTTTGCTTTGGACTGCCTTCTTCTTTCTTGACATGGTCATTTTCCCCTTCATGCAATCCACACACACACGCATGTCATGTGAATCAAGTTCAATCAATGTCCGGTCCTTCACGAGTCTACCTATCCTCTCCTTGGAGATAAACCCCAACCGTTTGTGCCATAAGGTGTAAGATTTCTCATTGATAATAGAACGTTTAGTGCCAACATTCATCACCCATGAAGATTCTTTATTTAATTTATAAAGCCCATCAACTAAACATTCATTACCAATAATACTAGAGCCATGAGATAAGATAAAGCCATCTTTATTGAAATTAAATGAATAACCATCTCTAGCAAGAGTAGAAACCGAAATCAAATTTCTCGTCATGGAGGGAACGTTAACTGTATTATTCAAATCAATAAAAATGTATGAACTTAAGTAAATCCTATCTACTCCAATGGATTCAACTTCTACTCGCCCTCCATTGCCAATGAACACGTACACCTCATCCTTGTTTGGCACCCTCTTGCTTATTAGCCCCTGCAAGGAATGAGTGACATGCATTGAGAATGCAGAATCAATCCACCAAGAATTTATAGGAGCATCAATAGTAAAAGATTCAAAACAAATAAGTGATAGATCAATACCAGAACCCTTTTTCTCCTATAACCACCCCTTGTAAATGAAGCAGTCCTTCTTGTAGTGTCCCTTCTAGTGGCACCAAAAACACTTTATATTGCCTGTGTCCTTCTTATCTGTGGAACCCTGAGCATTTTGATATGCCTTGAATTATTGAGAGCCCCTTGTCTTGTCATAAGGCTTGAATCTCCCTTTCTTGGTAAACTACTTGTCCCTCCTAATTGGTCCACCACTAGATCCCCTATGAAAAGTCGCATTTGCACTCTCAACTTTGTTCTGTTTTAGCTTTCTCTCCTCCTGGGTGCAAATGAAGATAAGCTCATCCAAGCTCCACTTGTCCCTCAGTGTAGTATAGGTAGATTGGAGAACCTTATATGAACCAGGAAGGGTATGCAGTGTAATATGCACAACAGGGTCATCACTAATTTTGATGTCAAGATCCCCCAGCTTTGCAACTACAGTAGCTAAGCTCAAGATGTATTCCCTATCACTGCCACTTCCATCATAATGAGCATTCATCAGTTTACTCATCAAGTCACTCGATTCAGCCTTTGTGTTAAGTTCAAACCTAGCCTTTATAGCATTCAGGAACTCTACGATAATGTCTTTGACTTCTACATTTCCACGTATGGTCTCAGTAACTGCCTTTTTCACAATCAATATGCACTTTTTGTTTGCATTATCCCATTTCTCAAACTTGTACTTTTCCTCAGTGGTGCTATTATCAATGAGAGGACTAGGTTTAGGCTCCCTAAGTGCCAAGTCTAAGTCTAGGAGATCCAAATGCAATTCCAAATCTTTCATCCATTTCTGAAAGTTATCCCTAATAAGAATTGGGATAGAAGACAAATAATTGGAAGGAATAGCCATCCTACAAGGACAATAATCAACATAAGGGATGCTAGTTTAAAACATGAACCATAAAATCAAAGTAAGTAAACAGAGCAACCCATACAGGGCTGGAATCGATTAAAGTATGTTTGTTAAATAGATTTGAGTTTGTTTTGTTATTAAAAAAAAATTCTGGGCAATCGGGTGCAAGTCTACGCCCACGGTTAAGCTTTCCGCTATTGTTTTGGGGAACTTTGACCAGCAAATAAAGGGTTTTTCCAGCTATTGGATGGCTGGTGGCGATCATTGGTGAACAATGGTCCTTTTTTCATGCGGTGGCATGACCGGCAGGGTGCTCGGTTGCCGCTGCTGCGGCTGCCTGCAAACTACCAAAACCTTCTTTTTTTAGGGTTCTACAATTCGTAAAGTGAAGAAGAAAGGGGTATTTGAAAAATATCCTTGGAATATTTCAACTACCTGTAATTAAAAAAAAATAAATAAATTTGTGATTTACCGCCAGCCATGCCGTATCTGATATCATGCCTAAAGGTTAGTGTTGTGTGCAAAGTACTGTTATTGGGATTGTTTCAAAGAGGGGCGTTGTCCTCAAACGATCTTGTGAGAAGCTGGTTTTGAATCCACTCCAGAAGACATGAGAAGGATCATTTCTGTCATTATAAGGTGACATGTTTAGTATAAAAGGCTTATTTTTTTTACTGATTTGAGTTTTCCGTTGAAGTGGTTAGCGTGAATTTGGGGAAGGAGGGAATATTCCCTTATATTCCCTAATCCACTAACAACTAAAAAAAAACCAAAAGCAAAAAGCAAAAACTGCAAAAGTCAGCCCCCCCCCCCCCCCCCCCCCCCCCCCCCCCCCCCCCCCCCCCCCCCCCCCCCCCCCCCCCCCCCCCCCCCCCCCCCCCCCCCCCCCCCCCCCCCCCCCCCCCCCCCCCCCCCCCCCCCCCCCCCCCCCCCCCCCCCCCCCCCCCCCCCCCCCCCGAGTCCCCCCCCCCCCCCCCCCCCCCCCCCCCCCCTACAAGTTTTGGACGGGGCGACCTGCCCCCCAACGGTCATAAATGGTTACATTAAATCGGTCAAACCAAAGCAAGTAAAGCAAGACCAAGGAAACCAAACCGAGGTTAAGTAAACCGGTTCAGGCCGAAACTGGTCCAGATCCTCGGGTCGATCTGGATACCCGACCCATAACCCGGAAAACTTAACCCGTCAGGTCACTGGAGACCCGCCGAAATCCCACGGCCGGCAGCAATATTTTGGCATTAACCGGTGTTGACTAAAAAAAAAAAAAAAAAGTTTGGTTTGGTTTATTTATTTATTTCAGTTTTTGTTGTTTATGTTTTTATTTCTGTTATGAAACAAAATGAATTAGAACTATTTCTAATTTTGTTTCTGTTTCGAAACAGATTTCTGTTCTAGAACTGTTTTGGGACTATTATAGTATGAATTTTGTTCCAATTTTGCTTTGCTTTGTTCTGGAAAAAATTTTAAAATGTTCTAATTTTGTAAACGTGCAATATTAAGCCATATTTGGTTTCTAATATTTGAGAAACACATTGAATTGTATATTCCCACGCATATACATATATATACAAATCTCCAATAGGGAAAAACATGATAGGATTGAGTGGAATCCACCAAAGTGGTACATTTGATTTGATTGTATCTTTCCCTAATAGTAAAGATGACATTTTCCCAAAGATAATGTCAT
This sequence comes from Telopea speciosissima, assembly GCF_018873765.1. NCBI lineage: Eukaryota > Viridiplantae > Streptophyta > Magnoliopsida > Proteales > Proteaceae > Telopea > Telopea speciosissima. The sequence continues at coordinate 47,943,531 of NC_057920.1, forward strand.
CAAGTATAGGCATATGCACATGTAAAAGAAGGGACACTGGCTTAAGGATCCTTTTGCCCAAAGGTGATTGAATATTCAAAAGTTGGCGTTCTTTTCACAATAAAGATGACATTTTCCCAAAGGTGAAGTCATCAAGTTTGTGGTGTTAACACATGCAAATGAAGGGACATTGACTTAGGGGTTCTTTTATCTAAAGGTAATTGTATTTCCAAAAGTTGTTGTTATCTCCACAGTCAATAAATAAATAATAAGAGGACCAGTAAATTCCGATCCCAAAGGATAGGGATACAGTTGATATTATAACTCTTATTAAAAACACATTGCTGCTATTGCTTGCTCTAATACCAAATGTTAAATCTAAATAGGGGTTTATCACATAAACCCCAAACCATATCCCATAGAAGCACTAGAACACGAACCAATTTAATAATCGGTCAATGGAGGCGTACCTTGCACCATGGTATGTTGGAGATGATTCGATACAGTTCCCAACTAATTTCTCCTCCCTAGTTCTGGATCTTCCACAGTACTTGAAACATCCTAGTTTGCTCTCTAACTTTAGTGGTAAAGTGGAGAAGGAACGAATGAATACAATGGGGACCCAGAATAGAGTATATATAATAATATTATCCTGACCCTAAACCCTAAACCACAATGGGTTGGACCAACATATCCCTAAACCTGAGAGTGAATCGAACCAATCTATGTAACTTAATTTTCACTAACTAATCAACCCAAATTATTAATTTAGCCCAAAATCTTACAATGGGTTCACAACAATCCGTTCATCATATGACATACATTGAAAACTGTCAGATCACATAGATCAAAATCCAATTAAATTAGGGTTTGAATCATACCTGGATGTCTACGGAAGCATAGTGGAAGAAGGATCAAAAGCCAAGCTTATGGTTATGAGCACACAAGCAAATCTCCATGATCACGACAGGCTTCTCCACAGAGAACACACCACAAATCCCTGGGAAGAGATGGAATCCCAAAGAGAACATAAAAACATTGGAGAGAGAGGGAGAGTTTGGTTTCTCAGATCATCTAGTTTTAGGGTTGCAGGCTTTCTATTTAAAGCCAAAACCCTAAGACCCCTGCCCCTATTTACACTCCCACTGGGAAACAATCTAAGAGGGGGGGGGGAAGAGACCCAGCTACTTAAGTGGCTAGTTCTTTCCATGTGCAATGGGTCGGGTCGGGTCCGACCTGCCCCTTGTGGGTGGCTTGGACCGGGCCTTGCCCGTGTTTTATTTACATCTCCCACTTGCCCCCATGGGGTGCAATAGTTTAACTATGCATTCAAGTCTCTCTCAATTGTGTAACTCTTCATACAAGAAATGGGGCGTGCAACCTATCGAGATAATACAGGGTAGGAGTACTATATCAAGCTTCCATCTAACCAACATAGTACATCACTCACAAACAATCTCGAAATACCCCAAACAATCCAATTACACCAAATCTAGCACCCTCGATCCCTCATGATGACCAATGCTAACCCTTTGTATGCAATGTACTCATGACTATGTCAATCACAAATACGATAAGTCGCCCAGGTAATGAGTCACAAAACATAGGTATAATGTCAAATGGTTTTCCCTAAGCCCCTCATGTCAATCCAATTATCTCCAACAACTTTCCCAATCGCTTCCCGCTGGACCGCATCATCCATCATCCTAAGGAGAACGTCAAAGTAGCATCATTGGATGTCCTCTTCAAGACATTGTCTCAGGTAATAAGGGTACTGTGGGATTAATATAATCCATATGGCTCACACAGTGACGAAGCAGGGATTCATTCAGTCACTCTCATAGTCGGTCGGTATAAGCACATACAGTATGATATGCATGCTATGGCACAACTCCCACTGAGGTGGGCATGTCACTCATGAAAATATAAACGCCATACGGATCTTACTCTAGTCGCTACTTCAAGCGCCTAACCTGAGTTTCTAGCATAGTCGCCGGTATGGTTTCTGCCTAGAACCTCACATTTGGCTTTCAATAGGCTACTTAGAAGTGTGGTATCTTCTAAGTTGGACCAAGTAAAGGTCTCATCTTAGCTCTAACTAAGGTGCCATCGAGCGCACAAGCTCATAGGCTCATCTTGCTCACTATACTCAAGCACTGAGGTGAATCACCCATGTGAGTGGGTCGATTCAATGCCTGGTGACATCTTTACAAATAATGAATGTATACATACAGGATTACTCAAACAAATATATGCTCATTAATAAATGTAAGAGGAATATTGATAAATGTCCATCAATAACAAAGTGTTCCTAAAGAAAATACATATCAAATCCGCCTGAGTCCCAAGTTCCTAACGTGAACTAGGAAAACATCTCTGGCAATGGGCTTAGTCAATGGATTAGCCAACATATTGCCAGTGGAGATATGTTGTAGAACAACTTCACCTTACGCGACCATATCTTGAATATAGTGATACCATATATCAATGTGCTTGGCTCTACCATGAAACTTGGGGTCCTTCGCAAATGCAAGCGCTGCCATGCTGTCACAATGTATAAGCACAACATCGTCTGAGTGAGCAGAAATACTAAGTCTCTGCAAGAACCTTCTGAGCCAAACGGCCTCTTGAACTGCAGTTGAACATGCGACGTATTCCGACTCCATCGTAGATAGGGGGATGCAGGTCTGTTTCTTGCTACTCCAAGTAACAGCTCCGCCTCCTAGGACAAACGCATACCCTGAAGTGGACATTCATCTCTGTCACTAGCCCAATCAGCATCACTATAGCCTCTTAGTCTCAAGTCTGAACCACTAAAGGTGAGCGAGAGGTCTATAGTCCCACGTAGGTATCGAGGGATTCTCTTCACTGTTTGCCAATGAACTGGCCTAGGATTACTCTAGTAACGACTCACCATGCCAATGATAAAGCAAATATCTAGATGCGTGCACATCATCGCGTACATCAGACTGCCAATTACCACTGTGTAGGGTATTTTGGACATTTGATTTCTCTCTTCATCATTCTTAGGGCATTGGTCTAGGCTTAAAGTGCATGCCTTATCCATTGGAGTGTCAATGGGTTTCGAGTTGCTCATATGGAACCGCTCCAGGACTTTCTTTATGTAAGTCTCTTTAGACAAACTAAGAAGTTTCCTAGTGCAACCCCTCACAATCTTCATGCCCAACACAAAGTTGGCCTCACCCATGTCCTTCATCTCAAAAGTAGAGGACAACCACTCTTTAATGGCAACAATCATTTCAATGTCATTTCTAGCCAACAAGATGTCGTCAACATATAAGGATAGGATAAGAAACCCTGCCTTGGACTGTTTAACATACACACAGTGGTCCTCTTCAATCATGTCAAAATCCGCGGTGGTGATGGCATAGTGAAATCTAATGCACCACTGCCTGGATGATTGCTTAAGGCCATAGATGGAATGGAGACGGCATACTTTGGGCTCATGTCCCTTCTTCTCAAAGCCCATAAGCTGAGCCATAAAGATCTCCTCGTCTAATTCATCATTGAGAAAAGCAGTTTTAACGTCCATTTTGTAGAGTTCCAAATCCAACTTTGCGACAATGGCTAGAATGAGGCGTATGGAGGCCATTCTCACAACAGGGGAGAACGTCTCATCATAGTCTATACCCTCCTTTTGGGTATATCCCTTCACCACAAGACTTACCTTATACTTGTCAGTTGATCCATCTGTCTTTCGCTTGGCCTTCAGGACCCACTTGTTCCCGATGGCCTTGCGCCCAGGCAGAAGATCAACTAACTCCCAGACTTGGTTCTTACTCATAGAACTCAACTCGTCTTCCATAGCAGTTTGCCACATTTTCTTAGCTAGAGAAGAGAGCACCTCACTTATTGAAGCTGGCTCATCCTCATCCCTTGGAACACAAATGAGGGCAACGTCTCCTTCAATCTCAAAATGACATTGGGGAACATGTCCACGTATGCTCCTACACGCAGAGGGTTCTTGACCTTCTGGTTGTGCGCTGTCACTAAGTGGTGCAGTCCCACTAGGCTGATGATCAGTCTCACCCTCTCTGGCGACCTCTTGATGAGGTATTAATTCCTCACCCGCGCTAAGAATAGATGAAATGTGTTCATTAGTCTTTATCTCAAAGAGATCAAGATCTCTACTAGCGTCATTAATGCTTGGGAAATCGGTCTCAATAAAATCCACATCATGGGACTCACTCTCTGTCATCCCTCCATCTCGATGTTCACCGTACACTACATAGCCTTTTGAGGTATCGGAATACCTTATAAAGATACTCTTTTTAGCTCTAGGGCCAAGTTTCCTAAACTTATAGGAGGTACTATGAACATATCTTGCACAACCCCATAGTCGCATATGCCCCAAAGTGGGCTTTGCACCTTTCCACAATTCATAAGGAGTGGAAGGAACTGACTGTGATGGCACGCGGTTAAGGACGTAGGCAGTGGTCAATATAGCATCCCCCCAGAAAGGTATTAGGAGGTTGGCCTGTGCCATCATCGATTTAACCATATCTAAAAGCGTCCTATTCCTCCACTCCGCTACACCATTTTGCTGCTGGGTGTGGGGAATAGTGAGCTATCTGGTGATTCTTTTTTACTCACACATCTCTTTAAATTGATTTGATAAATATTTGTGTCCTCGGTCAATGCGTAAAGTTTTTAAACTCTTGCTCTGTTGATTATCAACCTCTGCTACAATGCGTTTAAAGCAATCTAGCGCTTCGTAGTGGTGAGCGATTAGATAGACATAACAAAATCGCGAGTAATCATCGATAAAGGTGAAAAAATAGGAAGCACCATGATGTGCCTTCACGTTCATTAGTCCGCAGATGTCCGAATCGACAAGCTCTAGGGTTTGGGTTGACCATTTAACCTTTCCAAAAGGCTTTCGGTGGGCCTTACCCGCTAAACGTGCCTCATATGTCGGTAGGTTGACTTTAGCGAGTGAACCAAGAAGGCCTTCTCTAGCTAGCCGTCCCATCCTATCTCGACCTATGTGTCCCAGTCTAGCATGCCATGCAATTGAATCTAAACTAATATCAGAATTAACCACAAAAGATGAAGAGAAAATGTAGGAATTATCAAATCTAATTTAACAAAACCACTCTCAAGTTTACAATATCCAAAAAAGCTACCATCCAAACGTATCTCAAAAGAGTCACTATAAAAAATAAAAGAATAACCTAAAGTTAAAAGTGCAGTAACAGAAAGTAGATTATGCTAGATTTCTGGTGCGTATAGCACATCATGAAGTAACAAGATGCGCCCAATGCGCAAGGTGAGCTGATAAGTATCAACTCCTTGAACTACTTCACTCGTGCCATTCCCCATGTAGATGTTCTGGGCGCCATCCAGAATCATTCTACAATCTACGAACCCCCCTCGATCATGAGCTATGTGTCTTGTTGCTCCTATATCCACAATCCAATGAGATTGAGCTTGGGCAACCAAAACATGTGTACACACAAAAGTACAGGGAGAGGGGTAGAAATGATATCTTCTTCGCTTCAATGCAACCCCGAGCGAAGTGCCCCACCTTCTGGCAACTATAGCACTTGACCTTAGTGATGTCTCTCTTTCCACCTCGCTTGCCACGTCGGTGCTTGTTGGGTTTACGCTCAGTTGGTGCATCGTTCTAAGCTTGGTCCTGATTCTCGATGTTCCTCTGTCTCTTACGCTTAGACCCATTCTTGCGCTGTCCAGTTTGGGCGACAAGGGCATGTAATTGGGTCACCTCTAGGTGCTCCGCCTCTAGTTCCACATGAGCGGCAATATCACTAAATGTCTTGACAGTGTCGTTATGTGTTAGAACTATCTTCATTTGTCCCCAGGAATTAGGCAACGTCTTGATGATGGCTTGTACTTGGTGCTCATCGGTAAGGTGTATCCTAGCATCATTTAATTTTTGGATCATGTCTTTCACGACCCGAAGGTGTTCAACCATAGTGTGCTTGGGGTCCGTACAATACATCTCAAACTTCAAGTTCATGGACCTAAGTCTGGTAGTTGATGTACCGCCACAGTCGAGCTTAACCTGGTCCCACATGGACTTGGCTATCTCGTATTTCTCATATTGGCCAATGAAATCATCGTGCATCGAGCTTAACATAATAAAGCGTGCCGATCTTTCTTAAACCAACTGTCGTAAGCCTCTTTGTCTTGACGGTGACGGACGGTAGTACCCACTTCTGGTGAGGCCATCTCAGTGGTCAGGTATTCTAGGTAATTTTGCTCATTAAGTAAGAATTTAATCTTACGGTGTCACATGTTATAGTTGGTGCCATCCAACTTATTGCCTTGGTTAAGGTCAGCAACAACTGTCTTGGTGGCCATCACTACAATGTGCAAGGGAGGACATTTAGCATATATTCATAAACAAATGTTCAAGAAACCCTAATTAAAATTAATGGTTCATTTTTCCACATGGTGAGACAAAAAATGTTGCTAAGCTAGTAATCAAATCTCACATTGTGTAGGTCTGGGGAAGTATAATTTTAATTGATTTCAAATAAATATAGGAGGAAAGGGCATCTCCTGACCATAATTTAATGCGCCATACAACAGAGTGCGCAAGGGACTCATTAAAGAGACCCGATTTGGTACTTGAATTGACATGCCGAGTCGTTACAGGGTTGTGATACGCAATGCAGTAGGCTCCCATTACATGGCTTCTCAAAAAATATTAAAAATTACAACCAGCTCTTTACATTCAAGAACCCTACTATAAACTACCCGCGAGCACTGCACTTTGTATCACTTCCAGGTACCAACTCTAACGCACATACATCTAAAAAAAAAACATATCACTATGCAAGCACCAAATCCATCCCATGAAAAATAAAAAATAATAAAATCACATGGTGTGCATGGGATGGGGTGTTTGACAGCATTACCCTAATGGCAGCGTCAAATAGGTCTGTATCGCCACGAGAAGGTAAAATTGTCAATTTAAATTTGCAAACACATTAAAGCAAAAATAAAGCACTTAAGGGTAATTTAAAAATAATAAGGCATACAAACACAAAATTATAGCCCAATTAGGGAAAAAGAAAAGGTATGGGTGAAGAGATTCCCACTTCACCCATCTCCTTCCCAAAAATCTTATAAACAAATCCAAAAAAAAAAAAAACTTCGATCTTGCCCACAAAGGGCAGGCCAAAACAGCATAGCAGCAAGTTTTTTTTTTTTTTTTTTTAACAAATCGAATGTGGACTAATAGCTTTCTGCCAAGGGTTTTACACCAAGCCTTAACATGATTACATTTGATCAAAAGTAAGTATAATGATGCAATCATTACTTCTTTTTAAAAAATATGATGATTGCATTATCATTATTTCAATCATGAGGGGAGAGTGAGGGGAGAGAGAGTGAAGAGAGATTAAGCCAATCAATCGTGACCTTTTAAAAAAAATGATTTCAAAACCCTACCACTCTTACGAAGCAATCATCCAACTATTAAACCGTTTTTTTCTTTTTTTTCTTTCTTCTTCTTTTCCTTTTCTTCTTTCTTCTCATTTTTTTTTCTTTTACTCGGCAGCAACTGCTTGGCCCAGCCCGTGGCTGCTGCCATGTGTACGTCCAAAAAACCCATGACAGGGCCCAGCTGCACACGGTCATGGCAGCGCAGGCCACGGCCCGCTGCTACTGCTGCTATGCGCGGTTAGCTTGTGCGCTCCCCTGCACACACCCGTGGCAGCCGCTGGCCGCAACCTGCCATTGCTGCGGGCGTGCGCCAAGGGTAGCATGGCGTGGGGAAAAAAGAAAAAAGAAGGAGAGAGAGGGGGCGAACCATAAGCCAATAGCTCTGATGCCATTGTTGGATCACATAGATCAAGATCCAATTAAACTAGAGTTTGGATCATACTTGGATGTGTATGAAAGCGCAACGGAAGAAGGATCAAAAGCCAAGCTTATGGTTATGAGCACACGAGCGAATCTCCACGATCACGATAGACTTTTTCACAGAGAACTCCACACCACAAATCCCTGGGAAGAGATGGAATCCCAAAGAGAATACAAAAACACTGGAGAGAGGGAGAGTTTGGTTTTTCAAATCATCTGGTCTTAGGGTTATAGGCTTTTTATTTAAAGCCAAAACCCTAAGACCCCTGCCCCTATTTAGACTCCCATTGGGAAATAGGCTCCCATTGGGAATCGATCTAAGAGAGGGGAAGAGACCCAGCCACTTAAGTGGCTGGTTCTTTCCATGGGCAACAGGTCAGGTCTGGTCTGACCTGCCCCTTGTGGGTGGCTTGGACCGGGCCTGGCCCGTGTTCTATTTACAAAAACAAAAATAAACGAATAACTAAAATAAGGGAAGGAGCTAGAACCCTAAAAACCAACTGTAAATGAGAGATTGGTAGATGTCTTCTTGGAAAATCTTCCCATCAAAAAGCCATTACAGATTCCTCTAATATGCCCCTGCCACTTAAACTCCCTTTGTTCACTTACATTCACACGAGTACAGAGGTTGTGGGGCGTTTTTGGTACACGCTGGAGTGAGGATGATGGTCGTCGGGGTCTTCTCGATCTTTGGCGGTTGACGGCAGTGTCTTTGGTTGCCGGAATATAGGGTCGCTGGAGTGCTCACGGCGTAGCAGAGGTGTTTATCAACAGCACTTGATGTATTCGGTTGAGAAAGAGAGGGGTTTTTGGTTCTTTTAATCGGAAGGGTAGATTAGGTACTTTATATCATCAAAAGGGTAGTATTGTCTTTATGAAAAACTTAACCTACTGACGTCAATACTTAACAGCCCTTGACTAAGGGTAGGGGTGTTTGTCAAATTTATTTGTAAAGCAAGGAAGGACAGAGGGATTTCGATACCACTGAGAGTGTTTTTTTAATATATTGACAAACATCAGGGAGTGGCGATGATTATTTATTTCCCTTTATAAAACTGCTAGTGATAATAGAATTTCCATTCAATCATAGTGAGACAACTCTCTCAAGATGTTTTTCCTTTTGGGAAATGGATATCTTGCCGAGTATCTTTTCCATCTACAGTGGAACATCGTACACCAAATGTACTAATATGTAGCCAATGTAGGTATCAAACTTTGGTACACTATCACAAATGCATAATACGCAATTGCAACATTAAGGACCTCTCAAGTATAAGGACAAAGCAACAATCGAAAATTCTTGTTGCACAAATAACTAGCGGTAATCTATACAAATATCTCAAATGATCATGTTCAACACACATACCATATAAATGCTCACACTTATATTCTGCAATCACATTGCCAGTATATACAATGTAACAACCATAACAACAAAATATCCATTTCTGTCTCTATGAATACTTGAAGGTCATACCTAGAACAACCATCGCATATAAAATATCAACGCAAATTTATAAATTCAATCCCTATTGAAATGGATTTCATGGACACACATATATTAATAAATATCCAACAATAAAGACACAAGGTACTTTATATGTGCTTTATATTTATCATAACGTGCTTGCTTTTTTGATACTTGACTTGTAAGTTTATGGTCATAATATAAGGTGAGGATCTGGCTCCTCTACTTCCGAGCTGCCCCTACTTCCTTGCGCCCCACACACAGCAAGACGGAAAAGACCACCTTAACCCCGCTCAGGCAAGGCACTCGGACAGGGGTAAGGAGGTCTTTTTGCCACCTTGCTATGTCTGGGTACCGGTGCACACGGCAATAGGGGCATTAGGTGATACCATCTAGCTGAGATGGCTTACCATTGATCCATAGCCGGTGGGACAAGCATGAACATATTTCGCAGATTCACAATACATGCCAACGAACTCGAATTGGTCTTGTGTTTCTCACTTGTTCATGGAAAAATATCACCTCAATTTGCCTGCCCGTCAATTTCCTCAATTCCCCACTCCGGGCAGTGTGTTCGGGCAGGGGATAGGGTGGTCATTTCCACCCCCTATTAGATGGAATTGAGGAAATTGAGGGGCAGGCAAATTGAGGGGATAAAGATCCTCAATCCAATACCCCACAACACGTGAGAAATCAAAAGTTAATTATATAGGTCGGCCAGTTTGGCTACAAGGAAACTATCTATCCTTAATTCTATATCCAAGATAAGGAGAAGAGATACGCTGTGAGCAGCAAAGTGGGAACAAGAAAACGAGGAAAGCTTGTTCTTAAAAGCAAGCACCGTATCTCTTAATTGAGGAAATCTTTGGGTCCATTAAAATTGGGGCAGTAAAAGGCATTCATGGGTATGTCTGTGAATACAAGTGGGTCATGTTATAATTAGCACACTTATTTGTAATCACTGTAAAATCCTTAAGATACTCTTTGCTGGCCCTTCTTTGGTGGATTCATGGGCTTCTGGAGATGATTCTTTCCTTTAGGAAACATTGCTTTATATTGTTTCACCCGTTCTCTTTCCTTTCTTCGTTTTAATTTAAAGATTGAACCATGCCAATCCAAACCAAGGATGATTTTATGTGCACAGTTTTTAAAATTCTTTCCCAACTATAAGTTATTATCTGGTTTTATAATTATACTTTATTTTTTTTTTTTCAGTCCATGATTGTGTTCTCGTTTTGTAGCGAGTCGACAAACCAAATATCAAGGAGAATATGTATTGGTGCTTTCAAAATAAATAAATAACAAATAAAGGGTTTCCTTCGCTATTGAAGTCCTTGAAGGGAACCACATTTATATTTGTTAGATGGTAATTGTTTCACATCTTGAGTCCTTGACATTGGTTTTTTTTTTTTTTTTTTGGGACATTTTGTCCATGGATATTACAATTTTAAACATAATTTGAAAAGTAATTATATTTTAAAATAAAAATGTGTGGTTCAATTTTTGTTTCAAATTTTGGTTTAATAATTAATAAAAGAAAAAAAAAGTAACTAAATAAAATTCAAATATAATATGGACCATATGATTGGGATGGGAAAATACTGTGTTTGATATGCATTCTAAGTCGATTTCGCATTCTTAGATGATTAAGCTGTGTTTGGTATACATTCTTGGAATGCGTTCTAGGTCGATTTCGCATTTTCTGACAATAAAAACAACTATTTTTATCATTTGAGAATGCAAAATCGATCTAGAATGCGTTCCAAGAATGCATGCCAAACACAGCCTAAATTAGATATATATATGAGTATTAAAAGTTATCTTATATTCATCCAACTATCGAAATGGCCAAATCAATTAATTCTCCATAATGTTTTCCATAAAAAGAACTCATAATTTTTTTTCAAGTCTTAATTAATTAAGACATGATGTAGTGTAATCAACAAGATTAAAGCACAACAAATGAGTGGAGGATTACGTGGATATATTTTTAAAGTTCGAGAGTTTGGAAAACTGCCACATGGCAATTGTAACCAGCTGTGGAAAAATTTGCGTAGTGGAGGAAATTTTATTTGACAAGTAAATATAGTGAAAGAAAGGGTTTGAGACAGGTTCGTCCTGTAGACTCCAGCATCGTGTATAACGACCCAGCCCCTCCCATGGGCCTCACAGATTTAAAACGCATTATGCCAACTGATGAGTCACTAAAATTTTGTTCCGCTGATGGATGGCAAGTGGCAAGCCTTGGAGTCGGTTCATAAGGAGCAAGATTCGATGTTAATTCATGGAACTCTTTGGAACCAGGAGTGAACAGTCTGTTATTCAGTAAGATATAAAGCCTATGTTTGACATGGACATCAGGACGGCGTAGGCATCAAGCATTCGGCATTGGGGAACAGGGAACGGACCTCCATCATCTACATCTCCGTCACATCCCGTCTCAACGTATCAAGTCACATACAAATCGGCAGCATTTATTGAAGGTGTGCTTAAGGAAGTCTAATATCCACCAAATGGGATGATTATCTTCTCACAAGCCACTTCGCATTTAAGCAAACCAATCTGGGGTCACACTGGGACTTGAAGTGCCACACCCCGCTCCCTACACCAGGGCAATATGACTAAGATACACCCTTGTATCTTACACTAACACCAAGATATACAATTGCAGTACCATGTTCACCAACTCAACATTATTAATACGATTAGAGTACTAGCGAAAGCATATAATATTATACATAACTACAAAGTGCAAAAGCTAATCAAATGATAACATATATATATGGTGGAAGTTTATCGCAACATCACATGGTTTGTTCAAACATACTAAGTATTTTGAGGATCCATTTCCAGCCACACTGCGATGCGTGGGAGTGTAATATGTTCCTCGATGGAGGGAGAAGGAAGGCGTCTTCTTGATGTCAATTTATCAGGGGATGGGGGTCATGCAATCATATTGAATGGAGTCGCCACCTAGGGTTAGGGCCTAGGACCCAATTGGTGTAGCCCTGTGAAGGGCTATATGATTCTGTTTGGTTTGGTCAGAGATTCGGGGTAAGTGGGAAGGTGTTAGGCTCCCACCTCGCCCGAATAAATGGATCTTTCTACTAGACGCTTGGTTTTTAATATTCTCCCTTTATGAATGTCATATGCCCACATGCATGGCTAAATAATGATGCGCAAATAAGTTAGACTTTGTTATACTAACTACTATGTATACTATATGTGAATACTTAAGAATTTACATCGTGTCGAAATTAAAGGTTAACGACAGAAATGTAAATCTGTATGTTAAACCAATGCAATTATGAGAAGTGCAAGATGAACAGTGTCCCCCAGCTTAGGTAGAGACAAATGACTGACTTTGTCCTCAGTCGGACAGAGTAACGGCTTTCGGAAACCAAATCGGTATGTCTTCAGCAAAGTAAGGGTGTCACAAGAATTTTAGAGCTGGGTACACAATTCTCGAAAAAAATGATTATACCTTGGGGAATTTCTAAAGATTGGGCAAAAATGGGTCGAAGAAGTTGGGTTCGGATAACCCGGACTTCGGACAAAGGAACAATGCTCGGAAGCTCGGAAAAGGGTTGGGGAAGGCCCCAAAATATGGAAATAGGACTCTCAGAAGGTGAAAAGGTCGAAAAGGGGGATCTGGGAGCCCCCTCTTTGGAAAACTTGGATGCTTGAAATGAGGGTGAGGGGCCCTCTATTTGTAGGCAAAAATTGGGTTTGCGGCGTCGCCGAGTCGTGTTTGGGCTATACACGGCTGCAGTGCTGAGTGGCAGGGCGCAGTTGTGCCACCGCATGGCGAGACCACGAGCTCTGCTATGCTAGGCTGCAGTGTTGCACATATGGCACTGCTGCACGTGTGATGCACGCTTCATAGGGGTCATGGGCACTTGTGTTACTTCAGCTTTCGCGGTGATCAGAGGCGGATTCTTAGGGATATCATCAGTCATTTGCATCTGATTGTTGTCATTGTCGAGGGGTTAAAAAAATTCAGCGTCTACAAGTATATACGAGTAAAATATGATCAAAAAGATTGAAATTGTATTTAATTACAACCTAGAGATAAAGTAAAGTAAATGTCCAGTCGGGCCTCTAGCCCTACGTCCTATTGTGCCCCGTAGGAACAAGCCTCGAAGTACACTCCTCTTTGTGCTCCTCCTCACAGGGAGCAGTCCAAACATCTAGTCCATCACCGTGTGGGTAAGCGGAATCCATCTCAGCCGGCATTGACATACTTGCATCCATAACTAAAAACGGAGGATCCTCAAGGGATGAGCTTCACTAAGCCTAGTGAGCAATTCGATGATACAAGCAAGCACATTTATACATGATGCCCAATCATAAGATGCATGAATGCCTTAGTTGATTTTCCACTTGACATAACAATCTAGGTGTAGTTCTAGCACTGCTGCAACACCCTAGGTAGCATCCTTGGTCCTAAAAACAGCAGAACCAAAGGATGTCAAACACGAGTTGCGATGGGAGCCTGCGGTATCGGATTCCTCCCTGAGATTATGATGTAGGCAAGGAATAAGGCTGCTGTTATAGACAGCCAATTGAACCACCCACATGCAGACATCGAACATCTTCAATGTCTGACACCTGACACCATACTTGGGTGATTCCTCTGACGATGGCGACTCGAATTCGTGGACAAATCCTTTTCCCCTTGGGGGGAATGATGTAGGCACGGCTGAACATATGGCTGATGTTATAGACAGTCAACTGAACCACCCAAAAGCCCTGCAACGTTCAGCCCGCATCAAGGCACAAGGGGGCCAGGCCTCCAAGAATCGGACCTGACCAAGCCAACTCAGAACGTTGGAGAATCCTCCCTATTTTAAGAAACTATTTAAATAAAGAGTATTAGGGGGGATTGGACATAAAGAGAGATTGGGGGATTTTGAAGGTTGAAATTAAATAAGGGATGATTGGATTTGATTGGAATTGGTCTAATTCCTAAAATAATATTAGCATGTGCTTTTAATCTTGGCCATAGGATTATAGGGGAACTAAGATTGGATTGAGGGAAAATCAATTATTTAAGCTAAGTCTATTGATTGTAATTGGCAAAATTTGAATAAAGTGAATTGATAGAGTCTAGGACTCCATTGCGGTAATTATTTTAAGCATTTCCCCCTTATTGTGTTCATTTGAATGTCAGTAGCCTAGAAGAGCAGCTGAATTCTTTCATCCCCCTACACCATCTGGTATTATAGCCCAACAATGATGGCCCCCAAGCGTAGAGGAGCTATCCCTGTCTGGCTGGAGGAGGTGAACGCATAAGAAGAAACGTGACAGCTTCAGTAACATGTCACCAATTTGACCTGTGAACTGGAGGAGCTGCGAGCAGTACCACACCATTCCAGGGACCAGGGAGATCACACGGGTAACCACTCATCTTCCTCAGAAGATCTTCGACAGATTCATCGGAGAGGACCACCACGGCTGCAACCGCCGCCACCCCTCGAATGTTAGCAAGACTAGAATCACAAACTCAAAGGTGATATTCCTAAATTCTCAGGACAAGAAAGTCCAGATGAATTTATAGATTGGCTGACTCTAATCAATGAGGTTTTTGAGCATCGAGAAGTCCTTGAAAACAACAAGGTGGGTCTGATCATCATGTGATTAGGAGGCAGAGCCATTGCATGGTGGCATCGAGAACGACAAATCCGCCAAAATAGTAACAAAACTCCAATTACTGATTGGCACAAAATGGAAGAGAAACTAAGGAAGAATTTTGTTCCCTCACACTACTCTCTGGATTTATACATGAAGTTCCAAAATCTCAAACAAGGTTTCAGATTGGTTGAACAATACACCAGAGAGTTCAACAATTTGATTGTTCAAAATAATGTCCCCGACTCTGGAGAGCAATTGGTTGCAAAGTATGTGGGTGGACTGCAGCCCAACATCATGGCTCAACTTGAGTTGTTTGATATTTGGTCTTGAAGATGGAGTGCCAGAGGCAAGGGAGAACCATAACAAGCACCTCCGATCGAAGACCATGACCCACAGAGATATCTAGTAAAAACGTGGGGGGAAGTGAACATGTTCCCAACCAGGGTACTTCCAATCCTGTGCGAAATCCTAATGCTCATCTAAGGTGCTATTCTTGTGGAGGGCTTGGCCACCGATCGAGCAATTGTAAAAACAAGCCACATGAAAAGGGGTTATTGCTCAATAATGAGCCATATGAGGAGGGTGACGATGAGTTCAAACCCGATGAGGGACCCGAGTTTGATGAAGCTGGGTGGGAAGACCAAATTTTGCATGCGGATACCGGCGAGTTATTTATGATGCGATAGATTTTCTTGACACCACAAGAAGAAGAAGGAAATCACTGGCTCTGTCACAACATCTTCCATGCAGCCTGTACCATTGCTGGTAAGGTCTACCAATTGATAATTGATAGAGGATGCTGCGAGAACGTCATTTTGGAAGAAGCCGTTAAGAAGTTACACCTAGAGCTGAAGGAACACCCCACGCCCTACAAGATGACTTGGCTACAAAGGGGAATGGAGGTAACTGTCTCAAAATGGTGTTTAGTATCATTCTCTATTGCTGCAACTTACTCTGATAAGATATGGTGAGATGTTCTCCCATGGATACCAGCCATATTATTTTGGGGCAACCATGGCAATTTGATAGAAAATCATCCCATGATGGGTTTAAAAATACCCACTCCTTCATGTATCAAGGAAAACGGGTCACCCTAGCACCTTCCAAAGAACCACTTAAACCCACTAGTACTGCAGGGGTACCCAATGTGACTTTGCTCACAATGAAAGAGTTGGAAAAGGCCATTTTTAATATTGATGTTGTCCATGTATTGCTGCAAAAATCGGATCTTCCAAAAAAGGGTCAAGGGTTGATAGAAATTCCTGATGTTGTGAAGCCATTTTAGCTGAATATGGGGACTTGTTTCCCACGGATTTACGATCTGGTCTTCCACCTATGAGGAAGATTCAACACCAGATAGATCTTATACCAGGTGCATCTCTTCCCAGCTTAGCTCATTATAGGATGAGCCCTGTGGAGCACACCGAGCTGCAGAGACAAGTGACCGAGCTTATGAACAAAGGTCTTGTGCTTGAAAGACTGAGTCTTTGCACCGTTCCTGCCTTACTCGTTCCAAAGATAAATGGAACTTGGCGCATGTGTATCGATAGTAGGACAATCAACAAGACAACTATCAAATACGGATTCCCTATCCCACACACTGATGTCTTGTTGGATCATATTTCTGGGGCGACAGTCTTCTCAAAATTGGACTTGAAAAGTAGCTATCACCAAATCAGAATCAAGCCAAGAGATGAATGGAAAATGGCCTTCAAAACCCGTGATGGTTTGTTCGAATGGTTTGTAATGCCTTTTGGATTGTCCAATGGCCCATCAACATTTATGAGGTTTATGACTCAAATCCTAAAACCTTTTCTTGGTAAATTTGTGGTCGTATATTTTGATGACATTTTGGTTTTTAGTCGAAATACTCACAACCATTTGAGTCATATACGAGTTGTTTTAGACACCTTGGGCCATAAACACTTGTACGTAGCATCAGATAAATGTTATTTCATGGTGGAACAAATCCTTTTCCTTGGATTCATCATATCAAAAGATGGAGTCGTTGTGGATGGTTCAAAAATCCAAGTCATTGAGAATTGGAAAACCCCATCCAACATCCATGAAGTCAGGAGTTTCTATGGCCTCACTTCCTTTTATTGAAGGTTCATGAGCCATTTTAGCACCTTGGCAGCACCTTTGACCACCTGCATGAGGAAAGGAATTTTTGAGTGGACGCCTGAAGCCCAACATAGTTTTGAATTACTTAAGGAGAAACTGAGTTTGGCCCCAATATTGGCTCTACCAAATTTTGATTTGGTATTCGAGGTGCACTGTGATGCTTTTGGTATAGGTATAGGAGCAGTCCTTAGCCAGGGAGGACGTCCAATTACCTATTTTAGCGAAAAAAATGAATGGAGCTAAAATGCGATATAGCACATATGATCAAGAATTTTAGGCTCTAGTTCATACATTGGAGTATTGGAGGCACTTTCTAATCCACCATGAGGTCATTTTATTCATAGACCATGAGGCCCTGAAATATATCTCCAGCCACCAAAACTTGAGCCCTAGAAGGGCAAAATGGGTGGAGTTTTTGCAAGAATAGACCTTTGTGATTAAACACAAATCGGGCACTCAAAACCAAGTAGCCGATGCTCTTAGTAGGAAGCATTCCTTATTGTCTACCATGCGAACAGAAGTACTTGGGTTCGAATCATTTAAGGAGTTGTACCCAGAGGACTCCTATTTTGTAAAAATTATGGTGGCTGCAAAGGAGGGAGATTTATTAGAATTTTCTATGGTGGATGGCTTCCTATTCAAGGAAAACCGGCTCTGTATTCCTAAGTGCTCTCTGTGCCTCAACATCATCTATGAGTTACACAAGGCCGGTCACTTCAGGCGTAACAAAACATTGCAAATGATCGCAGCCCGTTATTTCCGGCCACACCTTAGACGTGATGTGCAGCGCTTCATGGCCCGTTGTCGATCTTGTTAGATTGCAAAGGGACAGCCTGCTAATGCAGCCCTATACCTACCACTTCCTATTCCACATGTTCCCTGGGAAGACATGTCAATGGACTTCTTACTCGGATTACCGCATATGCCCCGAGGTATGGATTCAATTTTCATGGGGCTCAACCGCTTTTTGAAATTGTCTCATTTCATTCCGTATCGAAAGACTATGGATGCCTCTCGAATGGCGGATCTGTTTTTCAAAGGGGTCTATAGATTGCATGGCCTACGAAAGACAATTACTTCTGATAGAGATTCCAAATTTTTGGGACATTTTTTGTGACAACTTTGGAAATTTATTGGAACCAAGCTACAATACAGCAACGTTTTTCACCCTCAAACGGATGGTCAAACCAAGGTGGTGAATCAGTCTCTTGGGAATTTGTTGTAGAGCCTTATAAACGATAACCCTTGTTCTTGGGAAATGAACCTGGCCATTGGTGAATTTGCCTATAACAGCTCTGTGAACCATTTGACGAGTTACAGTCCGTTTATGGTGTTGTACGAATGACAACCAACCACAACTCTTGATCTGGTGCCCATTCCTTTCCCTCACCAGCCAGCTACGAAGGTGGAAGACATAGTGTCCCAACTCCAGGCCATTCATGAAAATGTTCGATAGAACATGGAGGTGAATACTACAAAGTATAAACAAGCTGTTGATCATAAGCATCGTGAAGTTCTCTTCGAACCTGGCGATTTTGTGTGGGTTCTTTTACCCCCTGAGCAACACCCTGTTAGCACCTATGGTAAACTCAGCGACAGGAAGATGGGACCTGTAGAAGTTTTGGAGCATATAAACCCAAATGCATACCGGCTCAAGTTACCTACCCACATGTAGACATCGGACATCTTCAATGTCCAACATCTGACACCATACTTGGGTGATTTCTCTAACGATGGCGACTCGAGTTTGTGGACAAATCCTTTTCCCCCCTGGGGGGAATGATGTAGGCACGACTGAACATATGGCTGATGTTATAGACAGTCAACTGAACCATCCAAAAGCCCTGCGACGTTCAGCCCACATCAACGCACAAGGGGGCCAGGCCTCCAAGAATCGGACATGACCAAGCCATCACAGAACGTTGGAGAATCCTCCCTATTTTAAGAAACTATTTAAATAAAGAGTATTAGGGGGGATTGGACATAAAGAGAGATTGGGGGATTTCGCAGATTGAAATTAAATAAGGGATGATTGGATTTGATTGGAATTGGTCTAATTCCTAAAATAATATTAGCATGTGCTTTTAATCTTGGCCATAGGATTATAGGGGAACCAAGATTTGGTTGAGGGAAAATCAATTATTTAAGCTAAATCTATTGATTGTAATTGGCAGAATTTGAATGAAGTGAATTGATAGAGTCTTGGACACCATTGCTGCAATGTTGAAGAATTGCAATCGTTTTAAGCTTTTCCCCCTTATTGTGTTCATTTGAATGTTAGTAGCCTAGAAGAGCAACTGAATTCTTTCATCCCCTTAAACCAGATTGTCCGTAAACCCCCCTTAACAAACCCTATTCCTGGCGTTCAGTTTGAAATACGGTCGGCACCCGAACTTCACATCAGGACTCACCTGTGGGTTGTCCAACACCTAACCCTTATCGACAAGGGTCATAGCACTGGGATAGCACCATCCTAACACGCATACAAGCTATATGCATGAGAGGTATGCATATGTATATACTAGAGGTCGAGTCCATAGTGCCAAAATCACGGTTGGTCTGGCTACCTCTCACCCCTCTAGTCTACACATACACATACGAGAGTACAACAAGTGTGATATCGAAGTCACGGTCGGCCGATCACAAACCCATTTCCATCTTAATGCAACAGTTATTTCTAATGCAGACTTAATAATTGATAATGCAAGCCCTACATGAACATATCCATAAGCAACAAATGGCAACCCAAGTCTAGCACCTGCTTACGGCACTTGGATTCCATTGAACACATATCTCATCATATAATCATATATCCACAATCATAATCCATCATTACAGTTCAAATATAATCATAAACATTCTTAAGCATCTATCATTGAACATGTTCGACAACGTAGCAAAAATAACCCTAACTAGGAATTATATAGACTCCAATTACCTACACTAGCATTCATAGTGCTGGTCGTCCCCCGCCTAGTGTGTTTAAATAGGTGAGGCTCTAATGAGGTTCCTCATTCCCAGTGAGAGTATGACACTCTCTCTCTTGTTTGACTTAAAACCCTGATGGGTTTTCTTGATGGGCTTCTAATTAGTGAAGAAGTAGAATCTAAAAGGGAAAAAATATAATTAATAAATTTAAACATTAATGGGCTTTAAGTAATTAGCATTAAGCCCATACTAGTTTAATAAATTACTATTTAGCAAGTCTTAGAAATACCCTTGCATAATAAATATACACTAACCCTCCACTAAACAACATCATCGTAATGGAATCTACGGCATGTACACTATTACTGCCAAACCCCATTCCATGGTACATGTCAGTATTAGACTGTCTGTGTACGTGATTAGAATCCGCAAAACACGATTAAACAATTTATTCAAAAATAATAAATATAATATATCATTTTATGCGAAAATATGTTTTGCAAAACCATTTATTAAATGGTACAGGATCCTGATTCTTATCTGACCATCCACAGACTAACTCCCCTTGATGTTCCTCAATTGAGCTGTGAAGACCATGTTGAGTGACTCTTTCACTCACATAATATTTATGCATTCCCGGAACACCGGCTTTAGTTCTCTTGAACCAATGTCATTGGTGAACCAAAGAATACGTTCACATCATGCAATGACAACGCTCTCTCAAGTGTTGGGTCTTGGTGACACATGTCTATCCCAAACCTACATCTGGTAGTAATACATGAGGGAATTGAAAAAATAAGATTCTTCGCCAATACACACATCAACATGTACGTACTCGCATTCATATCCCAACATCAAACATGTCTAGGCATATCCAATGCGACGACCATATGATAAGGGTTGCCCAACCCTAAAGTAATACTTATAGACATGCATTGCTAAAAAGTTTATATCGCATGTGATCATATTAAATAAAAATGTATAAAATTTTTAATACGTAATATACCAGGTCGAACTGGATTGAACCGGGTTTGATGTACACCCATATCCAACAATCTCCCACTTGTACATCAAATCCGAATCCTCATACATTTTAAACTCATGCCCTCCATATGTTATTCAAACACTCCAGGAGACAAACTCTTTATCATGGTATCCGACACATTTTCGGCTGTGTCAACTTTGGAGATACTCATGTCGCCCTGCTGGATAATCTCCTTGATAATGTGATACTTTCGTTGCATGTGTTTGTTCCTCTGATGAGCCCTAGGCTCCTTGGGTTGTGCAACTATCATTCTATTGTCACATAACAGGAGAATAGGGCATTTGACAAGGTTAGGGACTACCTCCAGATCTGATATAAACTTCCTCAGCCAAGCACCTTCCTTTGCCGTATCACAGGTTTTAAGGTATTCTGCTTCGATAGTGGAATCAGCTGTAGACTTTTGTTTTGCACTCCTCCATACAATGACTCCACCTCCCATTAGGTAAACCATCCCATGTGTGGATTTCTATTATCTTTATCAGTTTGGAAATCTGAGTCAGTGTACCCCAAAATCGATAACTGATCACATTAAAGAAACAATCCTTATTCCTCCTCAAGTACTCAAGGAAGTTTTTCATAGCAATCCAATGCTCTTGTCCAGGATTTGAGTGGTAATGGCTCACAATACCTACTGCATAGCAAATATCTGGTCTCGTACACAACATAGCATACATAAGACTCCCTACTACAGAAGCGTAGGGAATCCTCCTCATCTCTTCAATGTTCATCTGAGTCTGAGGACATTGAGATTTAGAAAGATTGACTCTATGCCAAAAAGGAATACTTCCTCTCTTGTAGTTCTTCAAACTAAATCTGGCCAGAACTTTGTCTATATAGGATGCTTGTGCTAAGCCCAACATCCGTCTTTGACGATCTCTTACGAGTTTAATCTCTAGGATGTAGCTGGCTTCTCTGAGAACTTTCATCAAAAAAGTAGTGGATAACCACTGCTTAATTGAAGTAAGAAACCCCACATCGTTTGCAATGAGTAACATGTCATCTACGAAAAGAATAAGAAAACATATTGCACTCCCACTGAATTTCTTGTAAACACACGGTTCATCTATGTTTTGATCAAAACCAAAAAATTTGATTGATTGATCATATCCTGCTTCAGTCCATAAATAGACCATTGCAATTTGCATACTTTGCCTTCTTCCTCCAAGGAAGAGAACCCCTCTAGCTACTGCATATAAATTTCCTCATCAAGGAATCCATTCAGAAATATAGTTTTCACATCCATCTGCCATATTTCATAATCAAAGTATGCTGCGATTGCCTTAAAATCCTGATGGATTTCAACATCGCTACTAGGGAAAAGGTCTCATTATAGTCTATACTCTCTTTCTAGGTATATCCTTTTGTCACACGTCTCGCTTTGAATCTTTCAACCTTTCCATCAGGGCCCTTCTTCCTCTTGAAGATCTATTTACGTCCAATGGGTTTTACCCCAATTGGTAGATCGACTAGAGTCCAAACCTTGTTGGAATGCATTGAATCCATTTCAGAGTGCATTGCTTCCAACCATTTAATGGCATCAACATCCTTAAGAGCCTCAGAGTATGTCATCAGATCATCATTCGATTCAACTGACACCATGTGGAATTCTTCTACTGTTTTCTCATCATCTGTGAGAAAAACTAACCTTGTGGGTGGTGTAGATATCCTCCCACTCTGGTTCTTGAGGTGTTGGTGTTTCAGTGGGTACGTTGCTTGGCCTCACTTCAGGGAGTGATGTTTCTAAGTTATCCAATAACTCCTTAATAACTACAGGTTCTGACCTTCTGGTGAGTGTTTATCCTCAAGAAAAGTAGTATTTTTTACTTACAATGACCTTTTGGTCATCGAGGTCATAGAAGAAATAACCTATCATGCCTTTGGGATATCCAAAGAAATGGCCCCTTCCTTGCTAGGGAGTTAGCACAACTGTTAATCTCCCTTAGAATAGAACAGAAAATACAACTTTCAAAACAAAAAGATAGATGTATAGCATCCTCTAAAATGGTACACTAAGAGAGTGGTGAAGAATGCAGTCCTCCCTTGCAAGTATGAGATTAAACTCTTGTTATCCGATTCAATTATAATCCGATCATAACCTTCAGAAATAGCCTTAAGTAAACAATGCCGAATTGCCAAAGCCTCGCCCAAAACAATATCACCAAAGTGCGTTCGAATCAACACCACATGGAAAGGACGACAATCTCGGCAATTATTCCAATACCACATGCAGACCCATTTAAAGGCAATGATGCATCATAATTGATTTTCACATGGCATGGACATAACTTGGTCATTTTAGATCCAAATTTGATGATTCAAATTGGGGATTTTCCCAAATTTTGTAAAGAATGCATTGGGATGTTTGGGAGAGCTAATGTGTACCCAGAAATTCAGTTTTGTAAGGGTTTTTTATGCTCAATGCATTTTGTTGCATGGAATGTCTTGAAGATTACTTGAGTTCATCATTTTGGAGGTGTGTGAGCTTAGAGGAGCTTATGGTGGTGATCATAAGAGAAGAACTCAAGTGGATAGCCAACTTAGGTGAAATCCTACCTCTCTTTTATAAGTAGATCATAGGTTGTATTGATACATGATGTTTACACCTATTTGATCATTGTGGGGATTGGTGATTTCAGTAATGCATTCTTATTTTCATTGTAATAGCCTTTTGAGTTATTTCTCATAAGGTGTTTGGGAAAAATGCTAGACAGACCTTGGTACTCTTAGTTGGGGACAGTGAGTGTTTAGGATAGTTACTCTTCATGTTTGTACGATCAAGGATCAAAGCCATATCTGTTGTTGCAGTGTTTGAGAGTATTTGTGCAAATATGAAACCCAACAGGGGTATTGCACCATGGATGTATGTTTATTGCCGAACCACGTATATTTGTATGTTGTAGTTTGTTATTTGTATTTTTTGAAGCAGTGTGGTGTGTGCAGAGTGGGTGTGTTACCCCGGTAGGCATAACCAATCTTGGTGGAAGGCGGGGGTACACATGAACTGTAGCTGGCCAATGGAGTACCTCAGTTGATTGATTCATTTAAACTCTTGGCAGCCTATGAGTATGTGGTTTATAATGGGACTATTTTGGAAAAGAATTTTTGGGGACTACTGATTAACCCCCTCTCAATAGTGAAACCTAATACAACAATGGACACTTTGAAGAGAGGATTGGCGACAAAAAAATATTGCTTTCCCTCTGATCTCTAAACCCCAAGTCACACGGTCCTTGGAAGGAGGTAACTTGTTTTTTTTTTGTCTTTCTTTTCTTCAATCTCCTTTGCTAATGGAATATGCTTTCCTAATTAAAAGGGGCTGATTCCCAATAAGGGATTTAAAATTTGAATCCATCTCCCCCGATGTTGTATGATTCAATTCATTTTGCCCAGCAGCCTTACTCGAAAAGGGAACTGATTCCACATATTTACCTAGCATTTCCTTGTTATTTCTCCCAAATATGGTGGTCCATATCTGGACTCAACTCAAGCTTCAATATGACACCTACAGGGGGTCTCAGAATAGTTAGCATCAGCTTTTCAATCTGTTGGAGACTCCACCTCCTTGGAAGGCAACACTTTCTTGCAAGACTCTACATCTTCCACTATCTTGAAAGCCTCCACCTTCTTGAATATTCCAATAGTTTGAAGATTCTACACTGATCCACTCTTTTGAAATACAACTTTCTTGAAGACTTCATCCACTTAAAGACTCCTCACCTTCCCATTTACAAGACCCGAATGGATTACCCAGACGGTTCGTTGAACAAAACTCATCAATCGGTCTAGATAAAAAGGCATCAAACCTAACATTTATACTATCCAGAAGTTGTATCAAACTGCCATCCTTACCCAAAAGTTTAAATCGTGATCTGTATGGCTTCATTTGGATATCTCGTACACTACATCAAAAAGGGTTTACAACAAAAGTTATCTCATATTACTGCAGTTTTGTAATTGTGGTTTTGCTTCCGCAGTTATAGGGTCCTTTACTATGGTTTTAAATACTGCAGTAAAAAGTATCTCATTTTACTGCGGTTTTTAACCGCGGTTATGTTTCCACAGTTATAGGGTCCTTTATTACTGCAATTTTAAATACCGCTGCAATAAGTATTCTGTATTACTGTGGTTTTTAACTACGCTTTGGTTTCCACAGTTACAGAGTCCGCTATTCCTGCGGTTTTTAAATACCGTAACAATAAGTATCCCATATTATAGCACATGAAAAAACCACAGTTATAGGACATTTATAGCTGTGGTTTTAAAAACCACAATTAAATATCCGTAGCTACTAGTATGTTTTGTTGTAGTGGTAAAATCTCATAAAAAGGAAGACAGCTCTATGTTAGGACTTCAAATTTGCCCTTCAATAATTAAGATTAAACTTTATAGAATGGCCATCCTTGATAAGCTTATAAAGGCAGTCCAAATATCTACCATGTGAGAAATAATGGAGCCCAACTATTGTCGATGGTCCTCCCTCTACTCACATGTAAAATTTTAGCCCAAATAGAATTTCTCAATTGACAAAATTGAGGATTTAAAATTCATAACTATGGGAAAGTGTAAGTATTAGTTACAATATCGTTTGCATATATATGGGGTTGTATTACAATAAATGAGAAGGTATTTGTTGAATTAGACTCGAAATTTAACACATGACTAATCCAAACAATGTCCAATCTATCCAATGGTCAGAATTGCCACAACATTATTTTAAGTGTCATAATTAGGATGGGCAATTTTAATAAGCTTAAAAAAATGGGTTTGCTCAAATGAATTTTGCCCTTTTAAATATACAACAGCTAAAAAAGTATTTTGCTTGGTGACAGTACTTAAACAACAATATCCTTGTTATTATGCTAATGCATTGATGCACACCATGCATGGATGCAAAAATAAGCCTTCTATTAAAATCAATAAACGGCAATGAAGCTCATTTAAAGAACCATGTGATCCAAACCCAAAGAAGAGAACAAGGGCTATCGATCAGTAGATCAATAATACCAGGAAGGAATCACTCTCTGTAGTTTTTCACATACCCAAAGAAGATAAGGGAAATCAAAATGCCAACAGAAAGAGCAACAAGAGGACAGCATTCCCACTCTTCCCCATTCCCATCATGGATGCTCCTTAAAGAAAGTCCAAATTTTGTGGGTCCCTCAAACCCATTAACCCATAACAACTCATCTTCATGCCCATATCGTGTCCAACCGTGATAATTGCCACGTCCATCCCCCACCCTCTCTCTCTCTCTCTCTCTCCCTCTCTCTGAATTCTATGAACTGTAAAGTTCTTCTCCAACCAAACTAGGAAAGATTCGAAATGATATGAGAATTGTGGATGCCCATCTGATGCGAAGAAAGTAATGTCCTTTGGATAGCATGAGGGTCAGTTGCCTCTTTAGGAATTTTTGTTGGAACCCAATTCAAATAATCAGTATTGTTGAGAGCCCGAGAATATGAACACCTCAATTCATCATGGAAGGACTGCTTTCCCCTATTTATAGGATGAAACATTGATCAATGAAGCATGGACTTTGAGAAATTTGAGGGTAGAGATCATTAGCCACTATTTGGGTCTTAATGCCCAGCAATGGGAATCGTTGAAGGGCCTTGCATGAAGAGGTGGAGAGTGGAGTGCAGCCAAGGATGACTTGCCGGCATAATCCAAAGAGATGGGTTTTGCACTGGTGGTGATGAGCCCCAATTTCAGGATGTTGGCAAGTTGTCTTTGGCTATATTTGGCTCTCTTCTTCTCATGTAAGACCCAAACTACGTTAGAGGTACAGATGGAAGACGGAGTACAAGCATCAATCGTTAATGAGCCTTACATGAAGAGGTAGGGAGTTTAACACAGCCAAGGATGACTTGCCGGTGGGCGACATCGTAAACTCGCCGGGGTGCCTGGATTGCAAGTAGTGATCGGCAAGTTGTCCTTGGCTACATTAGACTCTCTACTTCTCATGTAAGGCCCAAGATGATGAGTCATCAATACCTGAAGCCAGATAGTGAAACGCTCATTCCCTTAGTAAGTGTTTGCACCATTTTATTTAGTTATGGTGTCCACCAATCCTTTTAAGTTGTGAAGACACTGCATGAACAGGTACAGTGGTATGCTCTCATGGATGAGGTTCTTGTGGCACAGGTTGGACTTAATATGCCTGAACCGAGATCACCCAGCTGATCTACATAGCAATGTGCCCTCACGGATTTGGATCCTCGGCGGCCTGGGGTTGAGCGGCCATCGTGCTGCCTTCAACTCACAGGCCACCACGTGTATTTGATGCAAATCGGATGATTGGTAGACGGCAACCTGACATTCTTGAATTTTGAGCTGTAATTTTGAATTTTGAACCACGTGGCAGCCTGTAAGTTGAGGGCAAGACGATGGCCACTCAACCTCAGGCCACGGAGGGAAAAAATTTTGGTGCTAAATTTGTAGCAGGAACATAGCAGGAATGTTCTCCTTTAGGTTCATAAATATCCTCCTAGGTTTAGTATGTTTTAAAATACCCTTTAAGATCCCATTTCCATGGCTGCCAGCCTTGTAGCAGGAACATTCCTGCTGCTACAGGTGTAGCAACAAAATTTCATTCGCTGTAGAGGATCCAAATCCACAACAGAGCTCTCACAGCATCACTCTTCAAAGTTATGAGTTTCTTCTTTCTTAACATTTCCTATTCTGTTTATGTATGACAGTTCATATGTGCAAGATGAACTTTATCGATGGGATCTGTAAATTCACGTCTGTAGAAACCAAAACCCTGGCGTAACGGGATGAATCAGAGGCGAAAGAGAAGAACTGGGGGCAAAGTTGTCATATAAAGTTACCTTGGCCTTTGCCATTTCCCATTTGCATATTTGGTCAGTTGTTATTAACACTGGTTGAATTACCTATGCTTCTTTTGCCGTGTGAGCTATGTAAATCTTCACAGAGTTTCAAGGAGAAGACAATGGTTTGAGTGTGAAACAGTTGGTGTTGCTACCATCTCAGCGACTTTCAGGACATCAATTATGCACAATGTCAAAGGAGATAGAGAAAGTTTAACCCTGATGAGGACAGTATTTTTACGAAACCATGCGATTGACAAGACAAGAATAACTTTCGACAAGGATAATGAGCATTTAGCAACATTCTTGGGACAAAAAAGGTTTCATGATGGGGGCAATTGATATATTCTTTCTCAATGTTTTCCTTTGTATTAACATTGATCGAATTGAGCCTAGATATCATGGTGAAGGAAGCTATGAAGTAAGGATATTCCTCGGACATAATTGAATTCCTTTTTTGATGATGGCAATGCTGAAGGTGGGGCCTTAATTTTTTTTTTTTTTATTTGTATTTGTATCAATCTTGGTATGCCTAGAGGTTAATCCTGTTTTCTATTTTATACATTAATTCAATTTTCTGACCTTTTAGCGAAAAAATAAAGAAAGAATTGAGCCTCATTTGCAAGGTTTCATATTAACTCATTGGTAGCCTAATGCGTGTTTATTCAATAAAATATTGGATTACTTCATGCGATTACTCAATCAAACTCATACTAATGTTAAGATGTGTACCAGAATAGGAGTGTCCCTATTGTAGGAGGTTAGGTTTTTTTTTTTTTGTTGTGATGAATAAAAAAATTATATTCAACGAAGTAAAGAGAAACAAACTCCTGAAAAGGAGAAAAACCAAAGAGAAAACTCCATAACAAAAAAAAGGACAAACCTACAACCAAATCAAGCTAAGGGAAAACCACCCAAAGAAAACAAAAACAGTCCTGATCAGAGTTCCAGTACCTGATTTTCTACCACAATTTTCGTTTTAAGAGTCGTATTAAGTTTCTGGTTAGAAAAAAGAAACCCTAGTTCATAGAAGAAAGGAGTGGAACTGGGGTTTCATATGGGTTTCAAATACTGATTTCAATGAAGATTAGTATGAAAATCATACTTGGTATCAATTCATTTCTATTGCGGAGTTATTTCCTGCGATGGATTGCAGTATGAATTGCTTCTATTTGCTGATCTGCTGGTGTTACTCGATTTGCTGCTAAATCGGCATCTTTACTGTGCTCTGTTCTGGCAATAATAGTAGATCAACAAAATCGAGTTGATCCTGTTAGATGTATCTTTCCTTCTTTAGGCAACTTGAGGTACTCAAAGGGAGTTGTGAGATATGTTCTTGAAAACAGACCTGAACCTATAACTACTGCCTTATCTGGTAACCTAGAGTCGAGGGGCTTAGCACTTTCCATTAAACGAGGATAATCTTGAAATAAAATGAAATCAGAATGCTATTCAAATTGCATCCCTAATAGTGTTAGAAATATGTAATGCGTAACGATGGAGTTAAGAGATGAGATTCCAGAACACAGACCACTGCTTCAATGCCTATTGACTTTATAGCACAACAAGCTAGAATCCTGTACAATAAAGTTGATGTTGCTTCCAAACAACCCTCGTCAGCAACAAATGCTTATCCTTAGAAGAAGAATATGTTGTAAATTGATTTTGATCTATATGATGAAGAGGCAATTGCCTTCCACAACCATTCACGTGTAAATTTTTCTACCTGTGATATTATTAAACAAAAGTACAGAGATTTGAGCAAGAGGGGAATGCATGGCAATGCAGTTGCGGATATATGATTCTATGAGGGTTGATAAGAGGATCAATTATTATAGTCATTAGAACTACTATAGCAGTGCACTTTTGCTACATAATAACATAATAGAAGAAAAGCATTTAGCATGACCAAATTTCTGGAAGAACATTTTACCTTGATATGGTATTGAGATATCAAAATAAATTTGTTAGTATGTGTAAATAAATCATCACCCGCTAAAGTGTTACCTGAACGGAGATGGGAACTCAATGGAAGAGGATCTCGTAAGGGTTTGGTTATTAGCTTCACGAACTCAAATGATCTCCTACACGATTTTCGAATATCTTGAAAGGTTTCTCCACGAAGAAAAACTACACACCACAAATCATTGGGAAGAGATGGAATC
This sequence comes from Telopea speciosissima, assembly GCF_018873765.1. Lineage (NCBI taxonomy): Eukaryota > Viridiplantae > Streptophyta > Magnoliopsida > Proteales > Proteaceae > Telopea > Telopea speciosissima. Next base: position 47,973,558 of record NC_057920.1, read on the forward strand.
CTAAGAGCACACAATTACTTGGAGAGTAGAGAGATAGAGACAAATCTTGGTTGCCAATTGTTAAGAAAACAACGCCCAGAATGGCAATTTGCAGAAGAAAAATGAAAAATAGAGAAGACACACAACACCAGGAATTTACTTGGTTCACCCCCAAGGTGGGAAGCTGGCATCCACGGCCGAGCCATAGAATAGATTTCACTATCCTTTGTCAATGTTACAAAACCTCTCATACAGCCCTCCCAGAGATAAGAACATTATATAGAGAAGCCCTAACCCGAGAAATAATAGAAATGCCCAAACCCAAAAATGCCAAACCGGACAGGGTAGGACCAAACCATAACATATATCCCCAAATATACCGTTTCGAAGATCTCGACGAGCCCAACACCACACAGCGCCTTTGACGTTGATGTACGCCATTTTTTGGCAATCTGAGGTCGTTTCGAGGCCGAAACGACCCTCTGAAGATCCCAAATGCACTTTCTGGACCAAAATCAGGCCTCACCAATAACAATCTCCCACTTGAAGATCGATACCAACACTCCAAAAGAAAAACAGAATCCTTAACACCTATTGCTCGAGCAACACCACCAACTTTCATCCATGAAGATCGATACCAACACTCCAAAAGAAACATAGAATCCTTAACACCAATTGCTCGAGCAACACCACCAACTTTCATCCATGAAGATCGATCAAAGTTAAGCAAAGTCCCAACTTTTCCCTATCAACTCCCTTTGTCAACATATCAACAGGATTCTTACTGACATCTATCTTGTCAAGCTTCTACTGCCCATCTTCCAAAACAGACCAAATGAAGTGATACCTTAGCTGAATGTGCTTTGTCCTTGAAAGAAAGGCTGAGTTCTTTGCGAGATGAATAGTACTCTAACTGTCACTCCATAATATGCAATTCTCTTATAATCTACCCAACTCCTCCATAAACCTTTGAAGCCAAATCATCTCTTTGGTAGCTTTAGTCACTACAACATACTCTGCCTCTGTGGTTGAAAGAGTAACCACTTTCTGTAGTTTTGAAATCTAGCTAACTGTGGTTCCACCTACAGTGAAAACATACCCTATAGTGCTCCTTCCACCATCCCTGTAGTTGGATATACCTTTTAGATACCTAAGTATCAACTGAATTGCTTTCCAATGCTCCTTTCCTGGGTTTTGTAAGAACCAACTAACAACTCCTACTACATGTGCATTGTTCGGCCTTGTACTCATCATTGCATACATCAAGCTCCCAACAACTGATGAATATGGCACTTTTGCCATGAACTCCTTCTCCTCCTCTGCAGTAGGACACAAATCCTTTGAAAGCTTGAAATGAGCTGCCAATGGAGTGGTCACCGGCTTCACCTTGTCCGTGTTGAATCTCTTCAACACCTTCTCCACATACCCTTCTTGGGATAGCCACAACTTCTTCTGTTTTCTGTCTCTCCATATTTGCATGCCAAGAATTTGCTTTGCTTCACCCAAATCCCTTATGTCAAAAACCTTGGATAGATTTTTCTTGAGATTACTTATTCTTAGCATCTTATTTCCTACAACCAACATATCAACTACATACAATGCAAGAATAAAAAAATCTCCATTTTCAAACTTTTGAAAATAAATACAGTGGTCAGATTGACATCTTACAAATTTTCTATCCTGCATAAATTTGTCAAACTTCAAGTACCACTATCTTGGAGCTTGCTTGAGGTCATATAAGCTCCTATTAAATTTACAAACCAACTTCTCCTTGCCCTTCACTTCAAATCCTTCCGATTGATGCATGTAGATCTCTTCATCCTAATCTCCATGGAGAAATGCAGTTTTTACAACTAATTGTTCAACATGTAAATCCTCTGCAACTATAATGATCAACATATTATGGATTGAAGTCATTTTAGCAATAGGAGAAAATATTTCTTGAAAATCTATACCTTTCTTCTATGCAAACCCTTTCACTACAAGCCTCGCCTTGTACCTCTTTATCCCTCCAGCTTTTCTTTCGCTCTGTACACCCATTTATTGTACAATGCTCTCTTTCCAGTTGGTAGCTTCACCAAGTTTCAAGTTTTATTTTTCTTCCATGAGTTCAGCTCTTCATTCATAGCTTACTCCCACTTGACATTGGACTTATCCTACATTGCTTCATGAAAAAATTATGGCTCCCCAAAATCAATGTACAAAATAAAATTTAAAGAAGGAGAATATCTCCTGGGAGGTCTAATTGTCCTTACAGATCTTCTAAGAACAAGAGTTTCGGGTTCCTGCTCTTGAAGACCATCATGATCATCATGGTCATCATCATTACCATTTCCACTCCAAGTATCAACATCTGAATTTTCAGCTTCATTTCCCTCATTTTTCGGAATTCCTTACACATTTGGTTCAGTTCCACTTTCAATTTCATCGAGTTCTAGAAACTCTGTTTCATCCTTTCCCTTTTGTTGTTGCTTATCTTTATACGTGAAATTTTCATTGAATACTACATCTCTACTCCTGATAATTCTTTTATGTTCATAATCCCATAAATGATAACCAAATTCATCTCCACCATATCCAATGAAAGCACACTTGATAGATGTAGAATCTCATTTCTGCCTACTTTCTTTATCAACAAGGGCATAGGGAATACAACCAAATTTTTTTATGAAGGAATAGTTCACCTATTTTCTAGTCCAAGCCACCTTCCCTCCATCCAATGCACTAGATGGGCTTCTATTGATCAAGAACACTGCTGTGTCAACAGCTGCTGCCTAGAACTGTAGTGGCATTCCCGAATGAATCCTCATGCTCCTTGCGAGTTCCAAAATTGTTTGTTCCTTCTTTCTACAACACCATTTTCTTGTACAGTCCTTGGAATTATTTCCAATCTTCTGATTCCATTAAGAGCACAAAATTCTTTGAATCTTCCATCACGGTATTCTCCACCATTGTCACTCTTAAGACACTTAACTTTGTTCCCTGTTTCAGATTCTATAAGGGCTTTCCACTTCTTGAAAATATAAAAAACGTCAGATTTATTTTTCATAGCATAAATCCATGTTTTTCTGATTGCATCATCTATAAACGAAACAAAGTAAGATTTACCACTAAAAGATTTTATCTGAGCTGGTCCCCAAACATTTGAGTGAACAAGCTCCAACCTTTCCACTTTTCTTTCTCTTCCTCCTTTGTGGAAGCTAACTCTCTTTTGTTTCCCATACACAGTCTTCACAAAACTCAAAGTCAAAATTCTTCAGATCAGGTAATAGATTTTTTGAGTGAAGCTTCTTCATGCCTATCTCTTCCTCCTTTTTCTCTTCCTTTCGACTGTGATGCTAGAGTGTGGTATTCTCATCTACAACTGAAATAGTGTGGTCATTAGTACCAGTAAACATATACAAAGTACCATGCAAATTACCCTTGGCCACAATCAAAGACCCCCTTGTCATCTTCCATTGGCTATTACCAAACCAACACAGTACCCTTCACTGTCCAACTTGCTTGTCGAGATGAGGTTCTTCTTCAAATCAGGGACATGCTGTGCCTCCCTCAATTTCAAGTGTTCGCCATTTGATAATTTTAGTGAAATTGTCTCTTTTTCTACAATCTTGCACACTTGTTCATTTTCCACAATAACATGTTTAAAATCACCATGAACATAATCACAAAAGTAATGCTTATGCGAAGTACAATGAAAGGAAGCTCCAGAGTCAATAAACTAAATCTCAGATTTAACATCTACTGATGCAGATAAACATAAATCACTGTATACCTGATCATTTGTAGAAACCAAGTTTGCTTCTTCCTCATTTGACTGCTTACTCTTTTCATCCTTGTTCTTCCCTTTCCAACAATCTTTCTTCATATGACCCATTTTACCGCAGGTCCAGCACTTCCCATTTATCTTTCCATCATTTTTTCCTTTTTCTGTTCTTTTTGACTATGATCTTCCTCTGGATTGAGACTTTCTCCCACTCGAGCCACTTCCCTTTTCTTGCTGTCTACCCCTTGTTTCAATTGACAGTGTAGTAGCAAATGAGGTCGCCTCAGAGCTCTTTCTGTGCATCTCATCACTCAGTATGTAACTGACAACATCATTGAAAACTAAATTTCTAATGATAGTATTACTCACTGCCATAACTAAGTTGTTCCAACTTTCCAACAGAGAACACAAGAACAGCAAAGTCCTAAGCTCATCATCAAAATTAACATCAACACATTACAATTGACTAGTGACCATATTAAACTCATTTAAATAATCAACAACAGATCCAGAATCAGACATTGTCATATTAAACAGTTTCTTCATAAGAAAAACTTTATTAGAAGCAGAGAGTTTTTCATATAACTTAGCTAGGGCAGACATCACTCCAGCAGTGGTTGTCTCCTTCGTAATGTTGAAGGCCACCTATGATGTGAGCGATAGCCTCACCGTAGCCAACGCTTTCTGATCAAGAATCTTCTAATCTTCATCCTTTATCTCCTCTGGTGTCTTCCCTTCTAGTGGTAGATACAAATCCTTTTGAAAAAGGAGGTCTTCCATCTGTATCTTCCACCACTGAAAGTTCTGACCGTTGAACTTTTCAATCATTGCCTTTCCATCTTCTACCATCACTCCCACTCAAGCTAAACACAAAAGACCTTCGATGTGCTTCCTAAATTGGAGCTTTGATACCAGTTGTTAAGAAAACAACGCCCAGAATGGCGATTTGTAGAGGAAAAACAAAAAACAGAGAAGACAAACAACACACAACACCAGAAATTTACGTGGTTCACCCCCAAGATGGGAAGCTACATCCACAGCCAAGCAATAGAACAGATTTCACTATCCTTTGGAAATGTTACAAAACCTCTCATACAGCCCTCCCAGAGATAAGAACATTATATAGAGAAGCCCTAACCTGAGAAAGTACAGAAATGCCCCCATGTCCGGAATGGACCAAAACATAACATATATCCCAAAACAAACTATTTTGAAGATTTCAACGAGCCCAACACAACACACCGCCTTTGATGATGATGTACGCCATTTTTCGGCAATCCGAGGTTGATTTGAGGCCGAAACGGCCCTCTAAGGTTGTTTTGTGGCCGAAACGGCCCTCCGAAGATCCCAAATGCACTTTTAGGACCAAAATCAGGCTTCACCAATAACAGCAATGTTATGATGGGACTTAGGGTTAAAGCATCTATTTATAGCCAAAACCCTAAGCCCCCTATAGTCTTTCACTCAAACAAGGAAAGGGGGAGAGGGAGTCCTTCACATAAAGTGAACGGCTCCCTCCCCTTGCTCGCGGGTTGGGTTCAGACCGCCCCTCATGGGCTCCATGGATCGGGTTCAAGACCCGGTGTTTATGACAAAGTTCATGATCATAATTTCAACATTAGTTTAATTTTCTTCAAATAGCTAATATAGCAGCACAAGAAAAGAGATGATGTGTTGGCATGAGTTCGGTAATGTTATTTTCAATGTAATTTGAGTAACAAGATTCAACTCAACTACTGATACTGACTAGAATCAGTTTAGCCCTTAAGTAGCTTTTTTTTTGGCATGTTATATCCCTATTAAGAAATTAACTCTTTGTGTCGTAGGGAAATGTTTAATACAATGTTGATAAGCTAATCAGTTTGGAAATATCAACAGAGTCACTCTCTTGGTCCATCTCGTTTCACCTTGCCGTCCAAGATTAGCCATGTGGAATCCATATCACATGTGACTCAGCATTAGCTCATGTGATATGGAGCCAATCCACTAAGAGTTCTCATATGCTTTGGTCACCGTACTTCTAAGAGTCCCCTTTCAATATGCATTGCAATGTATAGATAGAGTTTTATTATATTTGGATCTCTTGACTCTCAAGGATTCTTAGTCATCGCATATAATTTTTAATCATTAATATATATGGTGGACTCTCTACTGAGATAACGAGGTAGAGTTGTTGGAGTCATGGGATCAACTGTGATACCCCGTTCATATCTGATGCCCTAATATGCGTTGTCGGATCCGTCAGATAAAACGATTCACTTCCCAAAGGGCACCGGAGAAGAAAAGGGTACAGTAATTCTAGTAGAAGACCAAAAAAAAAAAATAAAAAAAAGACATGAGAACGTGTATATAGTGTGTTACTTTGAAGAAGGAAAGTTAGGAGTTATTTACTGAACTACCCATCCAACACTTTGTCTCCCCATTAATTGATGAAAAAGACTTACACTATTTCTCCTTCAAGTATGCATCCTTAATTCATGGAGGTTTGAAAAAGAGAATTAAGATAAGATAAGAGAAAGTGAGAGAGAAGAAAAAGAAGTGCGTGTTGGTGTGTGGAAAGGAGGGGCTGAGGCCATTAATTTAAAGGAAAAGAGTGAAGAAGAGACAAGATAATGGGGAGTTGTTGAAGGAGACTATTGATGCACTTACCATTAGACGGTTTCCTATTCTATGGAGACTTCTAATTCTACTCTTACTATATGCTCACATGTGTTACTAATTGTACGCTTACATGTGTTTATTACTTAGGATTTTCCATATCTCTCTTCTTTAAATAATGACTTATATGTAATCGTTCTTTATGGTAATGTAATACTAGAAAATTAATCACAATAAAGCCAAGATAAAGTAAACAAAGGGGAAGCTGGGCAGTTGGGTGGTTTGACAAGAGATTGAATTGGGACACCACTTTGGGTCTTCAATATTGATATTCTATGTTATAATAAGACACCTCTGAGAAAATTTCCCAGGCTGAGTTAAGATTGGAGTTTAGAGCACGGAGGAGTGAAGGGGCAAAGCTAGGGAAAAAGGGTTTTGATCTTCTTCACAAGGTAGGTTCTCCCAACTCATTTTACGGCCTGAGATTTTATTTCTCTATTTCAGTTGGGTTTGGGGTTTTAAATGAGAAGAAATTTTGGGTTTCAAGGAGTGGGTTTTGGTGAGAAATTGAATGAGGAGTAGGAAGAGGAGATGTTAAAGGGAGTTTGAGGAGATATTAATCGATGAGGGTTGATCAAGAGCTGATTGCAGCTGTTGTCCGCACCAACACCAAGTGCAGCCAGCAGCAGGGATTAGTTGGGCCTGGTCTACTCTTTCTTTTTCATTCCTCAATGTGTATGTGTGTACTGCTGTGTGATTATAGTGCTAATTTGGAGGTGGAATGAGTTACTAAAGTTTCATCGGAGAAGGGAGTTCAAGATTTAAACGAAATGTCTATTTCTTTTTAAGTTCTAAATCTGGGTTCTCGAAATGAGTTGCTATTTTGATGTTTATGCTATTCTTGAGATAGGATTTTATAGTTTTGGATTTACATTTTTGGGGATTTAAATTTTGGAATAAAGAAAATAAGAAACCAAAGAGAAAGGGTGAAGATGAAGTAGGAGAAGAGTAGGAGAGTGAGGCTGTGGGTGCATCTTCCATGGAATTTTATGAGATTTCCTTTGAAGCTTCTTAATCCTTGGAGGGTGGAGGGCCTAAGTTGAAGAAACAAGGCTGCTGTCCAAGAAGAGCAAGGACTTGGGTTAGGACCTTGATTTAGGTATTCAAGCTAAGGAGGGGAGTCCTTTTTTCTCTCTTGATAGGTAAGGTTATTAATCTCTATTTTGGGTTTACTGCAGGGGTTATTAATATGTTGTAATATGCATCAAGTCTAACAAAATTGTGTGAGGATATATTGGATGAAATATGACATGCTAACTAGGAATTTTACATAGTGTATAAGATAGTACTATAAGCCAATATAGCATACTAAAGTAAACTAATTTTAATAGAATAAGTTACAGTTATGGACATGAGCACATAATTCCATAATTGACAACCAATACAGAAACGGCGATAACGCACTCTGGAAATCGAAAAAAGGTGATTCCAAATCTGCAGGGAACTAGATCCATGGGATTTCATTTTTCGTGTTTTAACCATTACCCAATTCTGAGCTTACAGGCTCTGTTTTGACCCGTGAACAGACCCCTATTACCATTCACAGAAAAACCGACCAGAATGCACGAAAATGAAAATATCTCGCTCACCAGATCTTGGTTTGAACCGAATCCAAAACCTGAGTAAATTATCATAGATCCGACGGACACAGTGCAATGTGAGTGGAATATTATCATATTATTGAGTTTTACTGCATTTTATGTTTATGCATGTTTCATAGCATCATGATTTATGTTTTTGTGAAATGTATTATATATATATAAATACATGATTTAATTTATGATAAGATTTTAAGGCTAATATGAACTACATGAAAGCAAGATTGAAATAAATGTTAGACTCATGGAAATGAAACGAAAGGAATGGAATGGTAAAGAACCCATATGACTACCACCCCTTTCTAGTAGGGGGTTAGGTACTGGATGAGGTGTACAAATACTAGAGTTTGATCCTTCCCGAGGTTACGATGCTCGGAATCAGGAGTAGATCATACCTAGTGTGACAGACGTCCTTCCCGGGGTTACGATGCCCGGAACCAGGAGTAGACATTGTATATTCTGAGATAGCCCTTCCAGGGGTTATGATGCCCGAAATCAGGAGTAGATTATCCCTTATATACCAATGAGATTAGTCCCTTCCAGGGTTACAATGCCTGGAACATAGGAGAGAGAACTTCTCACAAAGAAGAAATAACCTTCATGAGTGAAGTACGTGGCGGGGAGTGGTGGTAGGTGATGATGACTCTCTCACTGGTGACAATCAACAGGGGGTTTGGAAGGCGATTCGGATGCCAGGACTTTGGAGGGGAAGGGTGGTGATGGTGTTGCAATGTTCGTCAAGCCCCTTTCTTATGCGGCTGCGGTCGGTGGTGGTCATCAAAAGGTGAATATCGAGTTCCTGCATTCTCCGATTCAGGCTGGGAATATTATGAGGATTGTTATTCCTCAAGAAGATTATGAACAGAGCTTAGCAAAATTTCAATTCGCCTTACTGGGTCGGGTGAATTTTTGCCTAGGCACGTTGGAAGATCTCCGTGCAGTGGCTAGGGGGCAATGGTCTCTCAAGGGGGAACTGTCTATGACAGCTTTGGGGAGATGATTTGTCGTCTTCCAATTTTCTCAGGAATGCGACATGTCTCAGATGTGGAGATCTCCTGTGAGATTCGGTAAGCAACTGATCCGTTTTCAGCGTTGGAAGCCGGACTTTTGTATCCATGATAAACATGTGGACATGAAACTGGTTTGGGTTCGTTTTCCTGATTTCCCCTTTGAATACTAGCATGAAAACGTCCTTCTGTCGATGGCGAAAGTTATTGGCCAGCCTGTGGATCTGGATAGGTGCACTCGGAATGGGGTGATGGGGCATTTTACCCGTTGGTTGGTGGAAGTGGAAGATTCATCCTCTTTTTCAAGGGTCTATGAATTCCAGGTTGAACGAAAGCAGTCCGGTTCGAAAATTCCTTATTTCTTTAAGCAGTTCGTTGTCTATGAAGACGAACTCGACCGCTGTAGTTATTGTAAGAGAGTGGGCCATATGAGTAATGGCTGTCGCCAGAAGGAGGATGAAGCCAAGGCTGTGAGAGTGCAGCAGGTTGCGCCAGGCGATGTCAGTTCAAACAGGGGTAGGTTAGTTGGTCCTAGTGCTTTGCCTCAGGCGTCTATCGGTAGTGCTCATGGAGGGGGCAGTCTCTTGGTGGTGGCGCTAATGGTGGTTCCCAGCCTGTTTTGGCCGTTGAGCCTCCGGTAAAGATTAGTCACGGTGGGGGCAATCTCCAAGATGGTCTTTCCTTGCAAGGAGGGTGTGATCTCCCTCAAAATCTCCCTTCCTTGGATAGCTTTCCTAATTCAGCTCCTTCCAATAGGAGACCCCATGATTTGAGTCCCTCTCAAGAAATCTCTCCCACTTTAGAAACTTCCCATGTGGGTAGAAATTTAGTGGAGAATTTTAGGAATTCAAATCTTGTGAATCGTGGTGAGATTCAACTTGTCAGGGATCTAGACAACCCAGTGGGGAATGACCCAGATGGCAACTCGCGGGCTGAGGGGTCGGAGTTGGACCCGACTTCGAGTGAAAACGAGATTGGGTCTTCGGACTCTAATGCTGGCTCATCTGATGGCGTGGACCAGGGTGTAATTTTTCCAGAGGGGTTTGTCGACCTTGTGCCTGCGTCCATCGGTGGTGATGTAGGGGGAGTAGCTTCTGATCTATGTATGGTGGGCAGAGGGTCAACTTTGCATGGTGGATTGTTGAATGTAGATGCGGTGCGTACAATTAGGACTCGTAGCTCGTACCATGAAATCCATGCCATTGATGCAGCTGCAAGGGGTGTCAGTCTGGCTAAGGATGCTGGGGAGGCAGTGCCAAAAAAATTTAACAAAAAAGGTCAGAAGAAAAAATCTGACAGAACTATCTCTTCAAAGTGTTAATGAAGGTCCTCTTCTGGAATATCAAGGCAGCGAAGAAGGCTATTGGTCGTCGGGCCTTAAGCAAATTTTTGAAGGACCTTTCTCCTCACATGGTGTGCCTAGCAGAGCCTAAGGTCGATGTGGATAAATTTCCGGCTTTATTTTTTAATAAAAGGGGGTTTGCTGTGGATGTCATTGCCAACAATCGCTCGGCAGGTTGTCCCAATCTGTGGGTGATTTGGAAATTGCATCTTCCTCGTCCATCTATTATTTCATCTTCTAATCAACAATTGACAGTGAGGCTGGATTGACTGGGTCAAAGAGTGTTTATTTCTTTTATTCATGCCAATTGTTTTCGTGCCAAAAGAAGGGAGCTCTGGCTTGATCTGGTGAAATTTGCGTCTTACCAGGTCCCTTGGTGTGTGGTAGATGACTTTAATGCGACCTTACTTTCCAGTGGGAAGCAGGGCCCAGGTAGATTTAATATTGGTTCAATGGCTGATTTCCAAGCTATGGTCGATTCCTGCTCTGTTTCAACTTCTCAGGGAAACTTTTTCACTTGGTCGAATAATAGAAGAAGAGGTAATGTGGCTACAGTTCTGGACCGAAGTTTTTTTTTGCAGAGATGGCTTGATTTGTTTAAAGATTGTGCCTAGAGAGTGCTTCCCCGTATGGCGTCGGATCATTCCCCTATTTTGGTTTTCACTGTAGGCATTCTTAAACTTGCTAATTGTCCATTTCGGTTTCATAAATTCTGGTCGGAGCATGAGGATTTCATATAGGTTGATTTCTGGCATGGTTCGACTGTTGGCAATCCTATTCTAAAAAGCTCAAAAGGCTCAAATTTGTTCTTAAATCTTGGTCCAGGCAGGCTTTTCCTAACATTAATCAAGCTTTCGATGCTGCTGAAGCCAAATTGAAAGAAGTGCAGGAGAAGATTGAGAGAAATGGCATGTCTGACACTCTTTTTGCTCTAGAAGGTGACGCTAAGATGGCTCTTCTTAAAGCTACTGAGTTGCATGAGAAATTATGGGCGGATAAATCTAGAAATAGATGGCTCAAAGAAGTAGACAGGAATTCTAAATTCTTCCATCTATCAACAAAAATTCAGAGGCGGAAAAGCCTAATTCGGTCCATTAAGAAGGAAGATGGCGAGGTAGTTTCTTCTCAATCTAAAATTGTTGATTATGTGGTTAGTTTCTATGAATCTTTTCATAAAAAAATTCCCCTTTCTGCTCACCATGATCTTCTTAATTGTATCGCGGGAGAGAATGATGATGTAGATAATATGTGCTTGGTGATGGTTGCCTCTTCGGAGGAAATTAAATCTGCAGTGTGGGATTTAGACCCTGATAGTTCGCCTAGTTCGGACGGCTTTCCTGATAGTTTCACCCCATTTGTATGGGCAACTTTTTCTATAAAGTTTTGTTGAAAATTATGGCTAATAGATTGAGTGTTTTCTTGCCTAAGCTTATATTTGAGGAGCAAGGGGCTTTTCAAAAAGATAAGGTAATTTTCTCTAATATTAGTCTGGCTTCAGAGTTGGTGAACTTGATGCACCAGTCTATGAGAGGTGGGGGGATAGGTTTGAAATTGGATGTACAGAAAGATTATAAGTCTTTATCCTAGAATTTCCTCTTCAAAGTCTTGGAATGATTTGGTTTCAGTGCTCGTTGGATTGCATGGTTGCATCAACTGCTTATTTCAACTCGTATGTCTGTCCTCGTTAATGGGGGACCTATTGGTTTTTTTGGAGTTGAGAGTGTTGTGGATAATCCTCAGTACACAGACACACACCTGATCAAGAATCCTATTAGTGTTGTCACACACTCAACAGGTGTCACGTAGTGGTCCCGAGGTTGTTAGAGTTTGTTACACCCTAGGATTACTAGTTGATGAGCTATGTTTGTATATATATCTCTCTTGAGTTATTAATGAAATGAGAAAACCTTTACATGGTATCACGAGTCAAAGCACTCTGACGAATCCATTTGACTTCTTGGTTCCTGTTCTTTGTCTTGTTTTCCTTTTTGGTCTTCGTTTCTTGGTTTCTTGGCTTTTTGCCTTCTCCGATGGTGCGCCTTCTCTTCTCTGACGGCGTCTTCGACTCTTGTCTCTACGAATGTGTCTCCCCAGCTGCCATTGAAGCTTGGCGCCTCTAACTATATATTATGGAGAGCGCAGTTTCTGCCGCTGCTGCGAGGATACAACCTCCTTGGCTATGTGGATGGTTCCTACCGGTGGCCATCTGAGAGCTCCCCTGAGTCTGATGGTGGTTCTCCAACGTACGACATTGCCGTCCTTTGGGATCGCCAAGATCAGCTTATTCTGAGTTGGATCATTGCGTCTTTATCAGAATCCACCATTTCTCACGTTGTCAGTGCCTCCACTTCGCATGAGGCGTGGGAAACACTGGCTCAGGTCTTTGCTCTGACGTCTCACACTCGAGTTATGGACCTGAAGGACCACTTATTTTGCCTCTAGCGGGGCTCGGACACCATCACAGAGTACCTTCTCTCTGCTCGATCCATCGCCGATACATTGGCTGCGATTGATCAACCAGTTGGTGACAAAGATCTGGTTTTTATCGTGCTTCGAGGTCTTGGCAGCAACTATCATGACTTTGCTACCTCGATTTGCCTTTGGCCTACTTCGATGTCCTTTGTTGATCTTTTCGGACTCCTTCTGAGTCATGAGAGCTTCCTCCGCTCTACCGATGGTGCTATCTTTGTTTCGTCGGCCAATATTGCTACTGGCGCAACCTCCGGTGATTCCAGCCGTTCTGTGGACTCCCGATCTGGTGGTGGACGACAACCTCGAGGGAATCGTTACCATTGTGGTCATCATTACTCTAACAATTATCAGGTGAATGGTTCTAAATTCAAACAGTATTCTGGTTCGAATACGAATCGGGGTTCCCCTGATATGCCTGCTGGGGGTCCTAATCCTCGCACTGGACAACAATACTCTCATGTGCGTAGCTCTGGCCAGCAGTTTCCGTCATCTTCGACTCCAGTGACCTGTCTGGCGACTGCATCATTGGTTTGCCAGATTTACACCCAATCTGGTCATCTTGCATCCCACTGCCCACAACGCTTCAACCATGCTTTCATCGGTACATGTTTTCTTTCCACCTCTTCCACTACTTCTTCTGATTGGCTTTTAGATACTGGATCTAATAATCACATTACTGTAGACATAAGTAATTTGGCAATAGCCTCCCCCCTACTCTGGTTCTGATCAGAACATAGTAGGTAATGGCAATCGCCTCTCGATTTTCTCTATTGGTTCCTCTACTATGTCATGCTTTGGAACCTCATTCTCATTACTTAACATTTTACATGTGCCTACTATTCATCAGAATTTGATCTCTGTTTCTCGGTTTTCTATGGATAACAATGTTCACTTTGTGTTTCACTCTACCTCCTTCTTGATTAAGGATAACCAGACGAACAGGACGATGTTCCTCGGCCAGAGTAAGAATGGCCTCTTTGAATTGTTGCTGTCCACCATCACTGCACAATGCTCTTACTCTGCGGTTTGGGCTCCTTTAGCAGATTGGCACTGCCGCCTTGGTCATCCTAGCTTCAAGATAGTTCATAGTGTGATAAATAACTTTGCATTGCCCTCTTCCACCACCACACACTCACTTTGTGGTGCTTGCGCATGCTCAAAAATCCATAGATTACCTCTTCATGTAATAAATTCTACAAGCTTGTATCCATTGGACATTGTTCACTGTGACGTTTGGGGCCCTGCCCCTATGACTTCTTTGGATAATTATATTTCAGATACTATGTAGTCTTTGTAGATGATTACAGTAGGTACATTTGGCTATATCCGCTGTCCCACAAGTCTGATGTTCTTCCTATTTTTGAGAAATTCTATTTGCATGTTGAAAATTATTTCTCTCGCTCTATCAAGTGCATACAGACCAATGGAGGAGGAGAATTTCAGGCCTTAGACTCATTACTTCAACACAACGACATCTCCAAGAGAATTTCATGTCCCCATACCCAGGCCCAAAACGGTGCTACTGAGCGTAAGCACTGTCATATAGTGGAAACGGGTCTCACACTTCTTCTCCACGCTAGGGTTCCATCTCAATATTGGACGTATGCTTTTCAGACAGCAGTGTATTTGATTAATCGCCTACCGTCTCCCCTTATTGGATACCAATGTCCCTTATAGCAGTTGTTCAAGACTGCCCTGGACTATGAATTTTTAAAAACCTTTGGCTGCTTCTGTTTCCCATGGCTTCGGCCTTATGCCCCCACACAAGTTGGTGCCGCATTCAACACCGTGCCTCTTTCTGGGGTACTCACGTACCCATAAGGGCTACCACTGTATTGATCTTGCGACAAAACGATTGTATGTTGCACGTCATGTGCTCTTTGATAAAGCAACCTTTCCTTTGGCTGCTACAACCACCTGGGGCAGTACACCTTCTTCCCAGCTAGATCCGTGATTTGTAAGCCCACCACCCATTTTACTTCCATGCCATTCTGTTTCAGGCCTGGCCTCACATGCTCCACACCCACATACTTGGACAACAAGACCACTTGGGCCCATGGGGTACCAGTTACCCAATAACCCATCGGGGTACTAGTTACCCAGCAACCCACGGGGGTACCAGTTCCCCAACATCCCGTCCGCACATCCGATGATCACAAGAAGTCGGACCGGGGCCCTATGCTCTGTTTAGCGCATGAACTTAGTTGCTTCCTCTTCCGATGACCTGGTTGAGCCCACTTGTTACACCCAAGCCATGCGCTCCCACCCCTGGCGCACAGCCATGCAGGAAGAGTTTGATGCCTTGCTTAGGAATGAAACGTGGGATCTTATCCCGTTTTTAAATGACTACAATGTGGTGGGGTGTAAGTGGGTTTTTTGCCTCAAGAAAAAGGTTGATGAGTCTATCAAGCATTACAAAGCCCGGCTTGTGGCCAAGGGGTTTCACCAGCGTCCTGGTATCGACTTCAATGACACGTTTAGTCCAGTCATTCGTACTACAACAATTCGCCTGATCTTATCCTTGGCTGTGACGTATGGGTGGCCGTTGAAACAATTTGATGTCTAGAATGCCTTCCTGCATGACAACTTATCTGAGGTGGTCTATATGTGCCAACCACCGGGGTTTGAGGACCCGGAAAATCCGAATCATGTCTGTCGTTTACAGAAGTCGCTATATGGCTTATGACAAGCCCCTCGAGCCTGGTTCAATAGGCTGAGTGGGTTCTTGCTGTCCTATGGTTTTACGGCGTCCAAAACAGATACTTCATTGTTTATTCTAAGATAAAATGCCACGACCATATACTTTTTCATCTACATGGATGATTTGACCTTGACTAGTAGTAGTACCACGGCCATGGCTACTCTGGTTCGCCCTCTATCATCAGAGTTTGCCCTCAAAGAGCTAGGGGACTTGAGTTTCTTTTTGGGCATGGAGGTCACACGGGATTCCACTGGGTTATTTCTTAACCAAGGGAAATATGTTCGGGATCTCTTAGCCAGCACTAAGATGGCTAATGCTAAGCATGTCGAAAAGCCAGTGGCTGCTGGAGTGCCTTTAACTCTCACCATGGGCACCCCATTGCCTGATGGCACTGAGTATCACTGCGTGGTTGGTGCCCTTCAGTACCTTACCCTTACACACCTTGGTATCAGTTATATTGTCAATCAAGTGGCACAGTTTATGCATCGGGCTACCGATGTTCATTGGGTTGCCGTCAAGTGCATTTTATGTTTTCTATGCCACACTCCTACAAATGGACTTCTTTTTGGTACACAGTCTATTATGTCACTTGTGGCTTACTCCGATGCTGACTGGGCTGGTTAACCGATTGATCGGAAGTCCACCATGGGCTATTGCATCTTCTTGGGTTCACATTTGATCTCATGGTCTTCTTGTAAGCAAAAAACCGTGTCACGCTCTACTACCGAGGCTGAATATTGGGTTGTCGTATCTGTTGCGATTGAGATTGTTTGGATCCACTCTCTGTTCCGTGAACTTGGTGTCTTCTTGGCCAAGCCTCCAGTTGCCTGGTATGATAACATAGGTGCCACTTACCTCACTGCAAACCCACTCTTCCCCGCTCGCACGAAGCATATTGAGATCGACTTTCACTTTGTTCGTGATATGGTAGCCTCTAAACAACTACTAGTCCACTATGTTACTACAGTGGACCAATTGGCTGACATCTTCACTAAGGATCTATCTCGCCAATGCTCCTCTTATCTACGCTCCAAGCTCACCCTTAGCTCACCCCGACTGAGCTTGCGGGGGCATGTTGTGGATAATCCTCTGTACACAGACACACACCTGATCAAGACTCCTTGTAGTATCGTCACACACTCAACAGGTGTCACGTAGTGGTCCCGAGGTTGTTAGAGTTTGTTACACCCTAGGATTACTAGTTGATGAGTTGTATTTGTATATATATCTCTCTTGAGTTATTAATGAAATGAGAAAAGCTTTATAGAGAGAGGTCTGCTCCTTGGGTGTCGGATTTCCCTTCCTCAACCTGGAGCCTTTTGTCTGATGATGCTATGGGTAGGCCTAGATTTAGATTTGACTAGTGTGGTTTTGTGTTCTTTTTTGGCTATCAGCTTTTGGCCTTAGCATGGTTTTGTGTTCTGTTTTGGCTGTCGGCTTTTGGCCTTAGCGTGGTGTTTCTGTATCTATCTGGGTATGCCTGGACTTTAAATTCTTGTACTCTTTTTTCCCTTTTTTAATATATTCTTGCTAATCCTTAGCAAAAAAAAAAAAAGAGAGGTATGCATCAAGGAGATCCCCTTTCACCCATGTTGTTCATCATTGCTGTGCAGAGGCCTTAAGAAGATGACGAAGGAAAAGAGGATCAGTACTTTGAGAGGCCCTCGGGGTGTTCCAACCCCAGGACATCTCCTGTTTGCCGATGATATCTTTATTTTCTTGAATGGTTCTATCAGGTATATGCGGGTGTTGAAGGAGTTTCTAGAGAAATACCAAAATTTCTCTGGTCAATTTTTCAACTTGGATAAGAGCAAGATGTTTTGTTGAAATATCAGCCCTTCTAGAAGGCATCGTATTTCAGAGTGGCTAAGTATCCCCATTTGTAAATTGCCTACAAGATACTTGGGAGTTGAGATTTTTAAAGGCAAAGTGTCTAGGGAAGTAATGATGCCTCTTGTGGACAATTTTAAGAAGCGTCTCTCAGGTTGGAAAGGGAAGCTGCTATTTTTTGCTAGTCGTGTGGAGCTTATGAAATCGGTGATCTTGAGCATTCCAGTCCATAACTTCTCGGTGTACTGGTGGCCCACTTCACTGGTGAAGCTGATGGAAAAATGGATTCACAACTTTGTTTGGTCTGGTGATGTGGAGGCTAGGAAGGCTCTGTCAGTGAACTGGAAATGGTTTGTAGACCTAAGACTGAAGGGGTTTTGGGTATCTATAGACTTCGTGATATTAACAAGGCTCTGCTATGCAAAATGGCGTGGTCTTTCAAGAATGATACATCGTTGGTTAGTCGATTCTTTAGGGCCAAGTTCTTTAATGGTGATGGATCTTTAAAGAAATCCAATAAGTTGTCATCTATTTGGCCAAGAATTAAGAAGGTATGGTTAGTAATTCAGCAAAATGAAAGGTAGATCATCGGCAATGACAGGGGAGTGAATTTTTGGAAGGGTCGATGGCTTGGGAATGAGTCTATTGCTAAAGCTTCTGGTTTAGGTATGGATTTTTTCATTGATAAAAATGACAAGGTAGCAAACTTTATGGTGAACAGCAGCTAGAGATTTCCTCATGTTTCTTCTAGATTTCTAAATGAAATATTTAATGTGGCCAAATCGACAGGTTTGCCCTCTCCCCCCATTGAAAATCAATGTTTTTGGAAATTAACCCCCTCTGGTAAATTTTCAGTCTTTTCTGATTGGGAGGATATCCAAAGAAGGAACCCAAGTGTGCCTTGGTTTTCTGTGATTTGGATTAAAGTGTTGCTGCCTAGGTACTCTACCTTTGCTTGGAAACTGCTTCATGGTAAAATTCCATGCGATGATTTAGTGAGACTGAGGGGAGTACACTGTGCTTCTCGCTGTCAGCTATGTTTACAAGCCCCTGAGTCTCTATTTCATATTTTCCTAGAATGCGACTATGCACGATACATTTGGAGCCAATTTCTTGATTATTTTGGTTTTAAATCGCCCTCTCCCTCTTCTTATGAGGATTTGATTATTTGGTGGAAAAGGAAAGCCTAGGTGGTCCACTTGGTTGAAGCCTTGCTGTCAGGGGTGGTGTTGATTCCATATGTTCTTTGGTTGGAGAGGAATAAGAGGAAGTTCGATGGCAGGACTATTGACTACCGTTGTACATTCATTGTGTTTATTTCTCTTTTGAGGGAGTTAGCACATCTTTTCAAGTCTCCGGTTCGTAATGTCCAAGATTTGATCTGCTCTAGAAAATAAATCAGCTCAAATTATTAGGGAAGTTTTTTGGTGCAAGCCTCCTAGGGGTTGGACTAACCTAAATGTCGATGGTTGCTCTTTAGGCAATCCAGGCAGAGATAGGGAAGGTGGAATTCTGAGAGACGAGTCGTGTTGTTCCATCTTGGCTTTCAGTTTGTACTTTTGTATTAAAACCAATTATGTAGCAGAATTCGAGGCTGTTTTCTGTGGTGTACAGAGGGCCAGAGAGATGGGGATCTCACAGTTATAGATTGAATGAGACTCAACGGCAATTACCAGCTCCATTCATTCTAGATCGATTCCATGGTTAGTCTTGCAAGAGTGGGTTGCACTTGAATCCTACTTGAATCAAATATCTTGGAAAATATCCCACTGCTTCAGAGAAGGGAATACTGTGGTGGATTTCTTGGTAAAGTCAGCAGCTAAAAGTGGCGTTTCCACCCCTCTTTTCTTGTGCTTTCCTACATCTATTACGGCTGCTTTGAAAGAAGATTTGGTGGGAAGGCCAAGTTATCGTTTTTCTTATCAATTTGTTGGGATCTTGCTCCTATGTGGGGTTTAGAATAGTTTATTCTGTTTTATGGCTGTAGGAGATTTATCCCTTATCTCCTTTGTTTTTGTATCCATCTGGGTATGCATTGACATTAAACATTTGTTATTTTTTCTTTCTTATATGTAAAAATCTTGCTGACCTTTTGCAAAAAAAAATGTAAGAGAGTACTCTGCAGAGCAAAAGGCAGTAATGCTCTTTGGGTGGGCAGAAAGTCACCTTTTTCCTTTAGCATTCCGCGGTGACTCGGGTATTTGGAAATGCTAAATTAAGGAACCCTATACTCTGCAACCATCTTTAACAGAATCTTTGAGCTTCATTACTTGAGCATATACAATCCTGGCACACATCACACTCTTATCAATTACCCAGGAAAAAATATTCCACAGTAATGGTTCTTGTGTGGCTTCATGTCTTTGGCCATTGAGCTATTGGTACCATTCCATGATCCATCATAACCCAAAAGGAATTTGTGCCTGTGAAGTTGGGCACCCCGCACATTCATCCTCTAGCACTAGGATTGCCTATAAATAGCTGTCTTACCTAATATGAACACTAAAGAAGTGAGTAAAACATTTTACTTACATGAAGAGAAATCGGTCAAGGCCCTGACATGAAGAAATAGAGAGTGTAATGGAGCCAGGGATGACTTGCCGGCGTCGTCTAACAGATGGGTTTTGCAGTTATACCTGCACCCAACTGCCAGTCGTTGGCAAGTTTGTCCTTGGCTACGTCAGACTCTCTCCTTTTCATGTGAGACCCTGATACCCGGAATTTAACCAGCAGCAACCCATCATGCAAATGTAAAAGAAGCACAAATTGGATTGCACTGATCAATCCAGTCAGAAATATTTGATGGTAGTATGTATGCTAATATCTGTATAAATCTGTGCAGGTTCACTATTAGATATGGAAGAAAAATTAAAAAGAAGCAGATTAGAAGTAGATCAAGGACCTGCCCTTCAAATAAGCATGTCTTATTCTTATTTGATTTCCTTACTATTAGTTACAGTGATCTATCTAACAGTGCTTCTCTTACACTGATAAGAATGTAATCTTTGTAATCAATTGTGTTGAGTCAGATTATTTTCAGTGTCTTTCTGGGGATGAAAGAGAATATAGAGTACTAGTAGAAGGATATCATCAAAAAGATGAGAAAGAGTGAAAACTTTGATCATGAGATGAGTTTGTAACCAAGTATCTGACACACTATGAGAACACCGTTAACTAATGTAAGAATCTAATTGCAATCTTTAGGTTGAAATAAAAGCGAACATAGTGGGAGAGGGGGGGGGGGGGGGGAGGGGATAGATTCTTTCTTCCTTTGGTTAAGTTTTGTTTTATTAAGTCTTGGCCAGGTTTCTATACCAAATCTTTTGGATTCCAGTAATGGCTGTTCATCTTGAGTCCTAGTAGGTTAGTAGCTAAGAAGTAAGTAAAGATTATAAACCCCAAGTCAGCTCATATGCTTTCTTTTGTTCTTCGGCTACAACAAAATCACTTAATTGAAGAAGCCATTAGCGCCAGATATGCGGGCTTCCCTTTTATCAAGAATGAAAATGCATGCAGAATAGAGAGCACGTATAGTACTGCAACCTAGAGATATCCATACCTAGACAAATAGTTGATCACTGAGATGACCACTCGAAATTCATATAGAGTTGAATGTTTAGACTTTAGACCAGACTTTAAAATCTAATTTTGACATATAATATTCAATACTTTTATATTTCTTTTCTTTTCTTATTCTATTGGGTTGGGGGTGAGGGTGACGAGTGGACCTAAAATCCTAGCACTACGGTAGGCATGGAAATTGCCTAAACAAGAGACAGTTTTAGAGATTATTGTTTGTAAGTTTTCGACTATTATTAGTTATGCCAAGCAAAGGAACCCTAGTTGGTTTAGTTTTTCCTTTAGTTATTATCAGACCATATCCGACCATACCCAATTTCTTTCCATATCTACCATTGCTCGAGTATCAAGCATACAATCCCATGCAATCCCATGCAATCCTCTATATTATTTATCTTAATCTTTTAAACATAATATGACACAATATTATAATCTTCTATTTTTGGTATGCGTATTATGAGTTTCCAACATGTAGATTCCTTCACCTATTTAGACACTCACTATTGCTATCTAAATCAAGGCATTATCACATAAATTATCAATCCCATTATGGTATCATGAGCCTCTAGCTCCACCGAGCAAGAGAACCCATTCCCCTCTTTCTTTTTTTTTTTTTCTTTCTCTTCTCTCTTCTCCATCTCCTACCTTCCAACGTCCTCCTTTCCTTGGGCGATATGGGCTCCCCTCTCTCCACCCCAAACTCATCTTCTATTTCCTCTACCATTACACCTACACCGAGCCTCTCCCAAATTCTTTCCATCAAGCTCTCCTCTAAAAACTTCGTTATTGGAAAACCCAAATTGTTCCCAATCTCAAAGGTCAGCAATTCTATGGTTATGTTACTGGCTCCAATCCCTACCCCAAGGATGCATCGCAGGTCGAACAATGGGAGGAAAAAGACTCCTTAATCATGAGTATACTCATCTCCTCTCTCTCTGATGAAGCTATGTCACTTGCAGTCGGACGTGAAACAAGAAAGGAGATTTGGGACGTCCTTCATGCTGCTTACAGTAATGCCTCCACTCCACGAATTTTATCTCTCAATGCTGCCCTTCAACAGCTTGTTCAAAAAGCCAGAAAATGTTACTCAATTTTTAAGTCGGGCCAAGGCCCTCTCTAATGAACTAGGCACTGCCGACAAACCCCTCCCCACGGAGGATCTTATCTCCATATTTTTCGTGCTCTAAGTGTTGAGTTTCAGCCGCTTGTTCCGACCATGATGGACCGCAAGGAACCAATTAGTTACACTGATTTACATGGGCTTCTTGTTAGCCATGAGTACCTGCTTCAATCGCGCCAGGCTGTTGTTGATCCTGCTGCCAATGCCACTGCCAATGTTTCACAATACACTCGTGGTCTCCCTACCCACCCCAATGGTCGTGGCATGCCTGGTGGTTGCGGTCGAGGCAGGGGTGGTGGTGGTTGTGGTCCTCTCAATGGCCCAAGTGGCTTTGCACATAGTCCCTGCACCATCTGTGGTTGTAAAAATCATCAGGCCCCCACTTGTTACAACAAAAATAAGATTGTTGGTCAATAGCCTCACCAAGCTCCCTCTCCATCCGCCTATATTGCCATGAACAACCCTCCATTGCTACCCACCCCGCAGCCTTACCCGCATCTCACAACCCCAACCGTCCCCCCCCCAACCATTGCCATTATCCAGCACCCGCTACCAACCCGGGCATAGCCACTTGGATTCCTGACACTGGGGCTACACATCGTGCGACACCTGAATTGCAGTCTCTCTCCTCATATGCACCCTACACTGGTAAGCACGGTTTGTTGGTTGGTGATGGTAAATCTATTCCCATCTCTCATGTTGGACATTCCTCTATCCCCTCTTCTTCTCGTTCATTATCTCTTTCTGATGTTTTACATGTACCGTTTCTTTCTAATTCTTTACTTTCAGTTAATAAGTTTGCTTCTGACAACAACGTTTTCTTTGAATTTCATGCTACTCAGTTTCATGTGAAGGATCCAAGATCCAATCGCATTTTGCTTACGGGGCTTAGCAAAGACGGTCTCTACCATCTGCCACCTTCACCGTTGCATCCTCCCTCCACTAATATTGCTCAGATTTCATCTTATGATCGCTGGCACCAACGTCTGGGTCACCCTCATGACTGCTCCCTTCGTCTTATGGTTACTAATGTCAAGCTTCCATCGTCTCCGCATTTGTGTTCTACTTGTCAAATAGGCAAATCAAGCCGTTTGACCCTTCGTGAATCACACCATCGTAGTAGTTCTCCTTTATTTTTAATTTTTAATGACATTTGGGGACCTTCTCCCACTATTTTTCTGATGGACATCACTATTTTATAATTTTTGTGGATGATTTTACTCATTATATTTGGTTTTTTCCTCTTAAGGCTAGATCTGATGCCTTCACTGTGTTTAAGCAATTTCAAGCATTAGTTGAACGTCAATTTTCTACCAAAATAAAAAATGTGCAAACTGATTAGGAGGGAGAGTTTCGATCTCTGCATTCTTATTTTTCCACCCTTGGCATTCACCATCGGATCTCCTGCCCTCACACTAATGAACAACAGGGTACCGTTGAAAGGCGTAGTCGTCATATTGTTGAGACCAGGCTGACTCTTATGCATCATGCGTCTGTTCCTCAACTTTATTGGGATTATGCCTTTAAAACTGCAGTTTACCTAATAAATCGAATGCCCACTCCCACTCTTAGGAATCTTTCCCCCTATCAGCTTCTCTCATCCCATCCACCCGATTATAGTTTTCTCAAAGTTTTTGGGTGCCTCTGTTTTCCTTTTCTTCGCCCTTACAATAATCACAATATGGATCCTCGTTCCGCTCCTTGCATTTTTCTTGGGTATAGTTCCCATCACCACGGCTACTGTTGCATGCATCTTGAGTCGCGTCGCATTTACATTGCACGTCATGTTTGTTTTGATGAGCTTAGATTTTCCTTTCATGAATCCCAATCAAACCCCCCTCCCACATCCCTCACCCCCACATGGGCTTCCCTATCCCTCACCATCTTACCTGATCCACCATTTCCTATTGTCCATACCCCAAACCCTAACCCACAACAAACCCCCATACCTCACACCCCCATCCCTGATGCCGATCCCATGTCCCCCTCTCCTAGTCCGCCACCCTCCCCATCCCCAACCCCTCCATCATCTCCCCCACGTCGCACACGTCTCCTCAGTGACTTGTATGCTCCACAGATCCTCATGCCCATTTTACCCCACTACACCCTGACCCATCTCCCACAATAGAACCTACTTGTTACACTCAAGCTGTGAAGGATTCTCATTGGTGCCAGGCCATGTCTGATGAGTTTGTGGCATTGCTTAAAAATAGCACATGGTCCTTGGTGCCTCCTCCTACTAATGCAAATTTGGTTTGTTGTAAGTGGGTGTACAGGATCAAGCGCAAGGTCGATGGGACTATTGAACGATACAAGGCAAGGCTTGTGGCCAAGGGGTTTCACCAACAACAGGGCTTGGATTATGATGAGACATTTAGCCCTGTTATCAAACCTACAACCATCCACACAGTGCTCACCTTGGCTGTCTGCAATGGATGGAGTGTTCGACAACTTGATGTCCAAAAAACCTTTCTACATGGTGTTCTAAATGAGGAAGTTTATATGACTCAGCCTCAGGGGGTCGAGGATGCTAATCGACCAACTCATGTATGCAGGTTGCACAAATCATTATATGGCTTCAAACAGGCCCCTCGTGCCTGGTTCAGCCGTTTGTCCCAGTTCTTGATTCAATCTGGTTTCCGGTCGTCCCAGACTGATCCATCGCTATTCATTTATACACAAGGTCCCATGACCTCTTATGTTCTGGTATACGTTGATGACATTTTGGTCACTGGGAATCAGCCCATGCATATTGATATACGGTTACAACAGCTTGTTTCTGAGTTCTCGATCAAAGATCTAAGCTGCTTGAGTCTCTTTTTAGGGATCGAGGCATCTTATCACTCTGATGGCCTCACATTATCTCAGTCCCGCTATATCAATGATCTTCTCCAATGTGCTGGCATGTCAGACTGCAAGCCGGTTACCAATGGCCACTACCTTTAAAGCAACTACTACAGGGGGTGTACCATTTTCTGATCCAACCAATTACAGGTCGATAGTTGGTGCACTGCACTATATTACTCTCACCGGACCGGATGTTGCTTTTTCTGTGAATCGTGCCTACCAGTATATGCACAATCCTATGGAAGACCATTGGACCATGGTAAAGCGTATTCTACGCTACCTTAAACAAACTATTGATTAAGGGCTCTATATCTCCAAGTCTTCCTCTCAAGATTTTGATGGATGATATTTAATTGTATCAGATAATCCATGTTTGTGTTTCAGTAATATCGTGAATGATGATGTAATACTTTGAGGTTTTGGAAGCTAAAATGGACACGTTTTTATCGTTTTGCAATAGTCAATTGCTAGACTGGAAATTGACGTAGTTATGTTAGTCAACACCGGTACTCGTTCGAGAATGAATTAGTACTGACAACCCTATTACGTTTATTGAGAATATTTCCACTGCAATTTCTTTATGGTAGCGGCATTGGGGGTGTGTCATACTATATTATCTCGGCGGTTTCTTGCTTGTTTGATGTTTTCCAAGTCCTCTTGTATCATTCTTTTGAATCTTAATATACACGACCTTTTAGCAAACAAAGAGTTAAATCTCTTATCTTGCCTGTCTTCTTGTTCTTAAGTTTTTTTTTTTTTTTAATCTTTAAAATTCATTTAAACTATTTATATAACAAGATATAAATACAAAGTATAATCTCGTTCCCTAGCTTTTAAACCAAGAAACCAATTAGTTAATGACGGAAAGAACACTGCCCGGCTGCATAGCATACACAAACGCTTCCCTATGAAAGGAGAGATAGGAACAAGAGGCACTACCATACGCTGTACAGCCGGGCAGCATTCTTTTCTCCCTAAGTTAATTTATCAACATTTAATTGGGAAGTGATCTATATTAGTTTACTTCTGTAACTTGCTACACATACGTCAACCTTATAGTGTGGAGTATCCAATTATTTATAGGATCTCAACTCCATACAACTCTCTAGGAACCGAATTTTTTTATATATTCAATCATTATCAATATGGCTACATTTTATTCAGTTCAACATTTTCAGCTTATTTTTCTAGATGTTGGATGGACTAAACTCAACATAGATGGATGTTCTTTGGGAAATCTAGGTCATTCAAGTGCTGTAGGTATTTTTCGGAATTCTCAGGCCATTCCAACAGGCAGATTCTCTATTTATTTGGGGATTTCGAAAAAAAATTTCGCTGAGCTCTCAGCATTCTTCTTTGGAGTCCAAATGGCTAGGGATAAAAATTTCAACCTTCTTTGGATTGAGGGAGATGCTGAAGCGGTCATTACATCATTAAAGAATGGCAAGATCCCGTGGGAGTTTAACTAAAAATGGTTCGATGTGGCAAATTATCTTCAATCTAACATGGAAAATAACCCATAGCTATAGAGAGGCAAATACAGTGGTAGATCTATTGGTTAAAAGGATTGCAGCAATTTAGGTGTCTCATTGTTGGGTTGTTTCTCCAACTTTTGTCCATTATGAGATTGAATGGGACCTGCAGGAAAGAAATCAGTTCCGCTTTGCTTAGTGTTGAGTTCTCTCTATTCGTGTTTGGATTAGTCTATTTCTTTAGAATCCTTTTGATGGCCATTCCGAAGGTGGGGTTCTAGAGTAATAGTTCTAATCTCTTTTGCTCCTCGTAGGTTACCTGCTGAAGAGGTTTTGTTTTGTTTTTTCTATGGTTTTTCTCTTTTGGGGACTTCTGAACTTGCAATTATTCCAATGTTATTAATACACACTTTGCTGATCTTTAGCACAATAAAAAAACTTATTTTCATCAAATGCAAAATCAGCCAAGGGCTTGGCATGCCCTAAGAATGTTTATTCTTTAAAAAAAATGAAATGGAAAAGATAATCGCAATCTAAAAGGGTTGGGTGGGAAGAAGGCCTATTCCCAAAATTCTCTCAAACAAAGATTGTGATCCCACAAAAGACCAGTTGAAAGGGGTGATGTAACACATGATCCTGAGAGGAAAAGGAAACATGGCTCTCTCAATTTGAAAACAAACAGGTATGGGAATATCACAAAACTTAGTCATCTATGCTTAATAATGAAGATAAGATCTTTATCAGTAACCCACTTGCACACACTACTGAAGCTTTGGTGGCAAGTTCAATTAGCAACTTTCTGTACTCTCTGTATAAAAACAAAACTTGGGAATCATTAGAGAAGATATTATAAATGGTTTGCAGTATTAGAGCTTGACTCCATATCCAAGTGGTGAAGACCCATATCTTAATACAGAAAAGCATTGATTAGGGTCACATTTCAACCACATTAGTAGTTTATGTGAATATAGCTGGCAAAAACAATAGTGAAAGTCCAAATCTCATCACACAAGATATTCCCACCCTCCTCAGGATGGGTTCCATGTGAAGCGGTCTTCAGTATTCAACTCTAATCTAAGGCCTTAACCATGTTATGAATAGTCATGTGTATGACCCAACATTTATCCTTCATGTAAAGTAACTAAACTAATATGAAATTTTGATTATGGAGAAGGATGCTTCCAATTAATAACTTCACAAAGAACTTGCTGTACCAATGCACATTTCCCATCAAAAAAGTTTTGCCATTTATATCTTTCCAAAGAATGCTTTCACATTTCGCAGTGACGAGGTCCTCTCAGGTATTGGGTCTCGGTGACACATGTTTATCCCAATCCTACACTTGACAGTAATACATGAGGGAATCGACAAATTAGATTCTTTGTTATTGCACATCATGATGTGCACTCGCATTCGTACCCTAACATCAATATGTCTAGGTATACCCAATGCGACAACCATATGGTGCCCAGCTCAAACCCTAGTCGTGACTACCATTTTAAGTTAAACTTACGGACACAATGCTAAAAAAGTTTATATCGTATGTGATAATATTAAACCAAAATATATAAATGGTTCAATACAATGTAAACCAGACCGAACCGAAACAAACCGAGTTTGATGGACACATAAATCCAACACAAGGAACCTGTTGTACCAATGCACACTTTCCATCAAAAAAGTTTTGCCAGTATATCTTTCCAAATCTTCCAAGAACCAAAAGGAGCCGCCAATGTTGCAAGTATCAATCAACAAGTTACTTCATAAGAGAAACAGGGAAATGTAGCCATTCCAAGGATAAAGGCAACAAAATGTCACGACCCCAACCCGAAAGGCGAGTAGGAGGTCTCACCTTCACGATGCTAGTTAAGAGATCATGCTTCACCTTAATGGGAGGACGCCGGCTCTCCCTAGAGTTAATCCACTGCAACATTAAGAATTTTAAAATTTATAATTTGGAGAGTCAATGCCGTCACATTGAGGCGAAGCGCGATCTCTTGACTGACTCCATGAGGGTTTGAGCTCTTACCTACCTTCTGGGCAGGGGTCATGAAAATGTTTTTTTTCCGCTAAAAGGTCTTGTATATGAAAAAAATAAAATGAAAGAAGATTACAAACAAACTGGAAAATCCCAGAAACACCAAACAAAAAACTGCAAATTCAAACCCCCCCACCAAACAATTAGTATTGACCAATATAGCCGTTACCATTCCAGTAACGCGCCATATTGGCTATGCTCAGTTACCTTTTTTGTATACACCTCCTACCAATATCCACCACATGTGATAATAGAAACCTTCTATTGTTATCACATGTAGAATATAGCAACTTCCATTCAAAGAAGGGAATACTGTGGCGGATTTCTTGGCAAAGTCCGCAGCTAAAAGTGGCGATTCCACCCCTCTTTTCTTGTGCTTTCCTACATCTACTACGGCTGCTTTAAAAGATAATTTGGTGGGAAGGCCAAGTTATTTTTTTTCTTATTAATTTGTTGAGATCGTAATCCTATGTGGGGTTTAGAATTGTTTATTCTGTTTTATCGTTGTAGGGGATTTATCCCTTATTTCCTTTGTTTTTGTATCCGTCTGGGTATGCATGGACATTAAACATTTGTTATTTTTTCTTTCTTATATTTAAAAATCTTGCTGACCTTTAGCAAAAAAAAAAAAAAAATGTAAGAGAGTACTCTGTGGAGCAAAAGGCAGTAAATGCTCTTTGGGTGGGCAGAAAGTCACCTTTTTCTTTTAGCATT
Source organism: Telopea speciosissima (assembly GCF_018873765.1). Lineage (NCBI taxonomy): Eukaryota > Viridiplantae > Streptophyta > Magnoliopsida > Proteales > Proteaceae > Telopea > Telopea speciosissima. Next base: position 48,002,681 of record NC_057920.1, read on the forward strand.
CCGGGGTGACTCGGGTATTTGGAAATGCTAAATTAAGTAAGCCTATACTCTGCAAACATCTTTAACAGAATCTTTGAGCTTCATTACTTGAGCATATACAATCCTGGCACACATAACACTCATCTTATCAATTTCCCAGGAAAAAATATTCCACAGTAATGGTTCTTGTGTGGCTTCATGTCTTTGGCCATTGAGCTATTGGTACCATTCCATGATCCATCATAACCCAAAAGGAATCTGTGCCTGTGAAGTTGGGCACCCCGCACATTCATCCTCTAGCACTAGGGTTGCCTATAAATAGCAGTCTTACCTAATATGAACACTAAAGATGTGAGTAAAACATTTTACTTACATGAACAGAAATCGGTGAAGGCCCTGACATGAAGAAATAGAGAGTGTAATGGAGCCAAGGATGACTTGCCGGCGTCGTCTAACAGATGGGTTTGCAGTTATACCTGCACCCAACTGCCGGTCGTTGGCAAGTTTGTCCTTGGCTACGTCAGACTCTCTCCTTCTCATGTGAGACCCTGATACCAAGAATTTAACCAGCAGCAACCCATCATGCAAATGCAAAAGAAGCACAAATTGAATTACACTGATCAATCCAGTCAGAAATATTTGATGGTGGTATGTATGCTAATATCTGTAGAAATCTGTGCAGGTTCACTTTTAGATATGGAAGAAAAATAAAAAAAGAAGCAGATTAGAAGTAGATCAAGACTTGGCCTTCAAATAAGCTTGTCTTATTCTTATTTGATTTCCTAACTATTAGTTACAGTGATCTATCTAACAGTGCTTCTCTTACACTGATAAGAATGTAATCTTTGTCATTTATTGTGTCAAGTCAGATTTTTTCAGAGCCTTTCTGGGGATGAAAGAGAATATAGAATACCAGTAGAAGGATATCATCAAAAGGATGAGAAAGAGAGAAAACTTTGATCATAAGATGAGTTTGTAACCAAGTATCTGACACACTATGAGAACACCGTTGACTAATGTAAGAATCTAATTGCAATCTTTAGGCTGAAATAAAGGCGAACATAGTGGGAGGCGGGGGGATAGATTCTTTCTTGCTTTGGTTAAGTTTGTCTTGGCCAGGTTTCTATACCAAATCTTTTAGATTCTAGTAATGGCTGTTCATCTTGACTCCTAGTAGGTTAGTAGGTAAGAAGTTAGTAAAGGTTATATACCCCAAGTCAGCTCATATGCTTTCTTTTGTTGTTCGGCTACAACAACTTCACTTGATTGAAGAACCCATTAACGCCAGATCTGTGGGCTTCTCTTTTATCAAGAATGAAAAAACAAAAACCTAAAAAAAAAAATTTTGTTTTAAAATGCATGCAGAATAGAGAGCACGTATAGTACTGAAACCTAGAGATATCCATACCTAGACAAATAGTTGATCACTGAGATGACCTATCGAAATTCATAAATGATTGAATGTTTAGACTTTAGACCAGACTTTAAAATCTAATTTTGGCATATAATATTCAATACTTTTATATTTCTTTTCTTTTCTTATTATATTGGGTTGAGGGTGAGGGTGACGAGTGGACCTAAAATCCTAGCACTACGGTAGGCATGGAAATTGCCTAAACAAGAGACAGTTTTAGTGATTATTGGTTGCAAGTTTTCGATTATAATTAGTTATTGCCAAGCAAAGGAACCTTAGTTGGTTTAGTTTTTCCTTTAGTTATTGCCAATCAAATATTTGCATCACATGCTTTGGTATTGATCATCCATTGGTTTTGTTGTTAGGAGTTGGTAGTCGAGTATTTCAGTGAGGTCATTTAACTGATCGAATTTGATATAATTTGGATGAAATTTATGACTTGTTGCATATCCTGTATTAAATTTTGACAATATTGGATTCATCAAAACAATTTGCTCAAGCTTTGCAATCTTTCTTTTTATTGTTTTATGACAAACTACAGTGAAGTTGTGTGTGGTGGAGTGGATGGGTAGGAGTAACTAGGTGTAGAAATATGACAAATAGAATTCCCAAGAGGAAGAAAAAAGGCTATTATTAAGCATAAAAACTCAATAACTTTCTACATAAGGAGTCTCGTATGTTTCTGTTTCAAAGTACTGACATAATGAAGGAGATGCTAGAACGAATTAGGACTGGATGCCATGATTTTCTACCACAATGTTATTAACTGCACTGTACTAATTAGGATTGTGCTTTGATTTCAAGTCAACTCAATCCATTGAAGCCTTGCATTGAACATATTAATTCAACACATTGAAGAAGCCTTGTGAAAGTCCTTTTCATGTGCATACATTCATCTTCATATCATCTTGCACAAGGAAGCCTCTACGATTAGGTAATATCGTTCCTCACTCATTTGTTTGCAATTGAATCATAGTGTTGATCTAAGAGTTGGGTTAACTCTTGATCAAAATAAGTGTGCATCATCCTAGACTGCACTTAGGCGTGATTTCACAAGAGTCTCTTATCCATAAATGAGTAAAGGGATTCTCTTATCCCTAAAAGAATGAGTAAAGGGATTCTCTTATCCCTAAAAGAGTGAACGGATCCTCTTACCCTTAAAAGATTGAACGGATTTTCTTATCCTTAAAAAGTGCACGGATTCTTTTATCCTTAAAGATTTACTGGATTCTCTTATCTTTAAGAGATTGGTTTTGTAAAGGATTCTCTTGTCTTGCAACAAGATTAATGTAAAAAGTGTTGTTTCCCACCTACTGTACTAAAAGGAAACATCTACTAGAATTCTCTCAAGTGTTGAGAGGAATGAACTTAAGGCTTTTGGAGTCAAACCACTATAAATTGCTTGTTTCTTCTGATTGATATACTGTTTTAATTTTTTTTTTTTTTGGGTGATTATAAAATATATTAAAGCCCCCAAATGGGAAGAAAAAGTCCATTTAGGACTACAACCAAGCCCATAAGGCCAACAAGAACAAAGTGGCAGAAGCCCACGTGGGCTTGACCAATGCAACACAAAAACCCACTTGGGCATGTCCAATGCAACACAAAAACCCACAAGGACTAAAACAAGAGCAATGAAGCCCAAAGAAAGAAGAAGGGCAACAAAGTCAATTCCAGGTAGGGCTCCCCAAAACCCTAGACAACATATCTCAACACATCATCTTCCTAGCGACCACGACGAAGGCAAGGAACCACCGGCAAGAGGCAACCAAGGCGGCAAGCGCTGGCCTTGCGGAGGGCCACGGCCAAAGCGAGAGCTGGCCTAGCGAAGGAGACCGCCATGATGGAGAGCGCCGGCCTTTCAGAGGGTGACGGTGAAGGGGCTGCCGGCCAAGCAAAAAAGGCAGCCTTGCAGGCTACGACCTTGCAGCTTGCAGCGAAACGGCCGACGCCGAGTGAGCCAAGCGGAACCGGCAGGAGGTTGCGACCACCAACGATGTAGATGACGATAGCGGCAGAGATGACGAACGAGAGAGAAGCTTGCCTGGTGAAGTGGCTACCAAGCGGGTGAAGCCAAAACGAGCCTGAGATCCGACATCCAGGGGACCATCAAGCCTAGCAGAAGAGGCAACCTGCCAGGCAGGGACCAAACAAAGCAAGTGACCCAGGACTAATGTTCGAGAGACTTCGATCTACGTAGAAGGCACCAAACGTAGGAAGAAGAAGTGGAGGAAGGGGGAGGAGGAGGAAGAAGAAGAGAGAGAGGAAGAGAGAAGGGGAAGGGAGAAGGGAGGTGGGGAGCAGCCTAGCCATATGGCCAGGCTGCTCCAAACTGGTGGGCAAGGTTTTAGGTTTTCAGCAAGAAAGGTCTTAGGGTCTCGATGTGGATGCTTTCTCTCGTTTGGTTCACTGCTTTAATTTTTAATTGTGTGATTTAATTATAAAAAGGACACGTTCCACTAGATACAACCTATTCATCCCCCTCTAGGTTGTTTCACTTTTGAAAGCCTGTTATATGCTTTCCTCTCTTTCTGTGGTAATGTCATGTTATACTCCTGTGATTTTTAACTCACTCCCCCATGTCTTTCCCCATAGATGATTAATGAGGTAGTGTTGGACTCGAGGAAATCGGTTCATCTTTCCTTGGCCGTATAGCCTTTTCATGATGTTCGCCCTATTGAAGATTTTGACAGATGATGTTTAATTATATCAGATGATCCATGTTTGTGTTTCAGTAATGTCATGAATGATGATATAATACTTTGAGGTTTTGGAAGCTAAAATGGACACATTTTTATCGTTTTGCAATAGTCAATGCTAGACTCTAAATTGACGTAGTTATGTTAGTCACCACAGGTACTCGTTCGAGAATGAATTAGTATTGACAACCCTATTACGTTTATTGAGAATATTTCCACTGCAATTTCTTTATGGTTAGCGGCATTGGGGGTGTGTCATACCATATTATCTCGACGGTTTCTTATTTGTTTGAGGTTTTCCAAGTCCTCTTGTATCATTCTTTTTAATCTTAATATACACGACCTTTTTAGCAAAAAAAAGTTAAATCTCTTATCCTGCCTGTCTTCTTGTTCTTGAGTTTGTTTTTGTTTTTTTTTTATCTTTAGAATTCGTTTAAACTATTTATATAACAAGATATAAATACAAAGTATAATCTCGTTCCCTAACTTTTAAACCAAGAAACCAATTAGTTAATGAGAGAAAGAACATTGCCCGGCTGCATAGCATACACAAACGCTTCCCTATGAAAGGAGAGATAGGAACAAGAGGCACTACCGTACGCTATGCAGCTGGGCAGCATTCTTTTCTCCCTAAGTTAATTTATCAACATTTAATTGCGAAGTGATCTATATTAGTTTACTTCTGTAAGTTGCTACACATACGTCAACCTTATAGTGTGGATTATCCAATTATTTACAAGATCTCAACCCCATACAACTTTCTAGAAACCGAATATTTTTTATATATTCAATCATTATTAATATGACTGCATTTTATTCAGTTCAACATTTTCAGCTTATTTTTCCGGATGTTGGATGGACTAAACTCAACATGGATGGATGTTCTTTGGGAAATCTAGGTCATTCAAGTGCTGCAGGTATTTTTTGGAATTCTCAGGCCATTCCAACATGCAGTTTCTCTATATATTTGGGGATTTCGACAAATTTTTTCGCTGAGTTCTCAGTTTTCTTCTTTGGAGTCCAAATGGCTAGGGATAAAAATTTCAACCTTCTTTGGATTGAGGGAGATGCTAAAGCGGTTATTACATCAATAAAGAATGGCAAGATCCCGTGGGAGTTTAAGCAAAAATGGTTCGATGTGGCGAATTATCTTCAATCTAACATGGAAAATAACCCATAGCAATAGAGAGGCAAATACAGTGGCAGATCTATTGGTTAAAAGGATTGCAGCAATTCAGGTGTCTCATTGTTGGGTTGTTTCTCCAACTTTCGTCCATTATGAGATTGAATGGGACCTGAGGGAAAGATGTTGGCTCCGCTTTGCTTAGTATTGAGTTCTCTCTGTTCCTGTTTGGATTAGTTTATTTCTTTAGAATCCTTTTGATGGCCATGCCAAAGGTGGGGTTCTATAGTAATAGTTCTAATCTCTTTTGCACCTCTTAGGTTACCTACCTAAGAGGTTTTGTTTTGTTTTTGCTATGGTTTTTCTCTTTTGGGGACTTCTGAACTTGTAATTATTCCTATGTTATTAATACACACTTTGCTGATCTTTAGCAAAAAAAAAAAGCTTATTTCATCAAATGCAAAATCAGCCAAGGGCCTGGCATGCCCTAAGAAAGTTTATTCTTTAAAAAAAGTGAAAAGGAAAAGATAATCGCAATCTAAAAGGGTTGGGTGGGAACAAGGCCTATTCCCAAAATTCTCTCAAACACAGATAGTGATCCCACAAAAGACCAGTTGAAAGGGGCGATGTAACACATGATCCGGAGAGGAAAAGGAAACAGAGCTCTCTCAATCTGAAAACAGAGAGGTATGGAATATCATAAAACTTAGTCAGCTATGCTTAATAATGAAGATAAGATCTTTATCAGTAACCCACTTGCACACACTACTAAAGCATTGGTGGCAAGTTCAATTAGCAACTTTCTATACTCTCTGTATAAAAACAAAACTTGGGAATCAGTAGAGAAGATATTATAAATGGTTTGCAGTGTTAGAGCTTGACTCCTTATCCAAGTGGTGAAGACCCATATCTTGATACAGAAAAGCATTGATTAGGGCCACATTTCAACCACATTAGTACTTTATGTGAATTATAGCTGGCAAAAACAACAGTGAAAGTCCAAATGTCATCACACAAGATATTCCCACCCTCCTCAGGATGGGTTCCATGTGAAGCGGTCTTTAGTATTCAAGTCTAATCTAAGGCCTTAACCATGTTATGAATAGTCATGTGTATGACCCAACATTTATCCTTCATGTAAAGTAACTAAACTAATATGAAATTTTGATTATGGAGAAGGATGCTTCCAATTAATAACTTCACAAAGAACCTGCTGTACCAATGCACATTTCCCATCAAAAAAGTTTTGCCATTTATATATTTCCAAAGAATGCATTCACATTTCGCAGTGATGAGGTCCTCTCAGGTATTGGGTCTCGATGATACATGTTTATCCAAATCCTACATCTGACAGTAATACATGAGGGAATCGACAAATTATATTCTTCGCTAATGCACATCATGATGTGCACTCGCATTCGTACCCTGACATCAATATGTTTAGGCATACCCAATGCGACAACCATATGATAAGGGTATCCAGCTCAAACCCTAGTCGTGAATACCATTTTAAGCTAAACTTACGGACACATAATGCTAAAAAAGTTTATATCGCATGTGATAATATTAAACCAATGTGTATAAATGCTTCAATACAATGTAAATCAAACCGAACCGAAACAAACCGAGTTTGATGGACACATAAATCCAACACAAAGAACTTGTTGTACCAATGCACGCTTTCCATCAAAAAAGTTTTGCCATTATTATCTTTCCAAATCTTCCAAGAACCAAAAGGAGCCGCCAATGTTGCCAATGTTGTAAGTATCAATCAACAAGTTACTTCATAAGAGAAACAAGGAAATGTAGCCATTCCAAGGATAAAGGCAATCAAAATGTCACGACCCCAACCCGAAAGGCGAGTAAGAGGTCTCACCTTCACGGTGCTAGTTAAGAGATCATGCTTCACCTTAATGTGAGGACGCCAACTCTCCCTAGAGTTAATCCACTGCAACATTAAGAATTTTAAAATTTAAAATTTGGAAAGTCGGTGCCGTCACATTGAGGCGACGCGCGATCTCTTGACTGACTCCATGAGGGTTTGAGCTCTTACCTACCTTTTGGGTAGGGGTCATGAAAATGTTTTTTTTTTTCCGCTAAAAGGTCATGTATATTAAGAAAATAAAATGAAAGAAGATTACAAACAAACTGGAAAATCCTAGAAACACCAAACAAAAAACTCCAGAATCAAACCCCCACCAAACAAATAGAAACAAATTAAGTAAATAATGCTAACTAGCGGCACCGGAATCTGGGTCTTCCCTGAGCATCAAATCTTAGACTCTCTTCAACCGAAGCAGGTCAAGAATCAATAGGAGTTGGAAGTTTCAAACTTGGCGGCCTACACTCAATTCGTGGAAAGCCTAGCTAGATCTACCAATGCTCAGCACAAATCAAGGTAATTTTCTTGGTGCCCATTGGTCTTACAGTTGATAGCCTAGAATGTTAAAGTAACAAGTGGACATGTATTGTTCTTCATCCAGATTCCAAAATCCTCAACTTGTTCAAAGTCAGTTTATATTACTCCCAGCCTATTTATATATTAAAAATAAATAAACACAAAACACCATGCTTCACTCAGGTGTTACATACAATAAAAACACTTACAGCTAGCCCCATTACATGTGAATCCTAATTCCAAGAATATGACCAAGAACCAAAGCTAAAACACTGGAAGGAGAAAAGAATAAGAAAGAAACTTACAATTGAAAGAAAAGGAAACAATAATATTTTTTTTTAATACTAAAATAAGGATTTACTGTACTAATTTATTTGTTAAAATATAATATACTTTCCAACACTCACTCAGGTTAACTTAGAAATCTAGTCCTCTAAGTACTTTTGGTCCCATGATTTCATCATAATACATAGCAAGTAAAGTATAAATGGAGAACAATAGAGCTATTTCTGTCAGACTGGCTATCTGTGTTTCTGGCTAAAGAAAATTTAGTATGCTGTTTAGGTAATAAAGTGATTTATAGAGTAGGATTTCTTATTCTGAAACATAATCTTTGACACGAGTACAAGAAGAAAAAGATAACAAGAGGATTAAAATAAATAACTCCTCACCACCCCCTATAAGATTTGCAGTGAACTTATAAAATAAAAACAACTTAAAGGTTAATTTAATGGTTCCCCTCTCTATCTCTCTCTCTCTCTCTCCTTAGGTTCTGTTTTCAGAATAGGCAATCAACCAATGGGTTGTAATGGCAGCCAGGGACTGTCTAACCAAATAAGGAACGATTCGAATGTTATAAGAGTTGAGGATGTAAGAGAGTACTCTGTGGAGCAAAAGGCAGTAATGCTCTTTGGGTGAGCAGAAGGTCACCTTTTTCTTTTAGCATTTCGCGGTGACTCGGGTATTTGGAAATGTTAAATTAAGTAAGCCTATACTGTGCATCGAAGATAATATATATATATATATATATATATATATATATATATATATATATATATACCATAACTGTAAAAAACTTTTTTATCAGAATCTTTGACCTTCATTACTTGAGCATATACAATCCTGGCACACATCACACTCTTATCAATTTCCAAGGAAAAAATATTCCACAGTAATGGTGGTTCTTGTCTGGCTTCATGTCTTTAGCCATTAAGCTATTGGTACCATTCCATCATCCATTATAACCCAAAAGGAATTTGTGCCTGTGAAGTTGGGCACCCCCACACATTCATCTTCTATCCCTAGGGTTGCCTATAAATAGGGTTTCATATCTAATATGAATACTTAAAGAAGTGAGTAAAACATTTTACTTACATCAAGAGATATCGGTGAAGGCCCTGACATGAAGAAATAGAGATTGTAATGGAGCCAAGGATGACTTGCCGGCGTCGTCTAACAGATGGGTTTCGCAGTTTTACCTGCACCCAATTGCCAATCGTTGGCAAGTTTGTCCTTGGCTACGTCAGACTCTCTCCTTCTCATGTGAGACCCTGATACCAAGAATTGAATTGCACTGATCAAGCCAGTCAGAAATATTTGATGGTGGTATGTATGTTAATTAATATCTGTATAAATCTGTGCAGGTTCACTATTAGATATGGAAGAAAAATAAAAAATAAGAAGATAAGAAGTAGATCAAGACTTGCCCTTCAAATAAGCTTGTCTTATTCTTATTTGATTTCCTTACTATTAGTTACAGTGATCTATCTCACAGTGCTTCTCTTACACTGATAAGAATGTAATCTTTGTAATCTATTGTGTTAAATCTGCAGCTAGAAGTGGTGTTTTCCTCTCCTGTGGTGTCTGTGTTCACCGCTTCCGTCAATGGTTTCTTGATTGAGGATGCTCTAGGGAGAGCTAGATATAGATTTGATTAGCGTGAGATTTCCTTCCTGTGTTTTCTTCTGATAGGGTGTTCTTTTGGTGCCTTACATTGTGTGTTTTTTTTTATTCATTTGGGTATGCGTAGACGTTAAATAGTTATATCATTTTTTTTTTCTTTTTAATATAATCTTTACTGATCTTTAGCAAAAAAATATTGTGTTAAGTCCGATTTTTTTCAGAGTCTGTGTGGGGATGAAAGAGAATATAGAGTACCAGTAGAAGGATCATCCAAAGGAAGAGAAAGCTCGAGTACGTTCAATTCCCGAGCAAGAAAAGGTAAGATTTAATGCCAATTGATCTTGAAGGCAGTGCTTGGTTCATGCTCTGAGCAGAAAAGGGAGATAGGCCTACCTACCATACCAGCTTTGATCATGAGATGAGTTTGTAACCAAGTATCTGACACACTATGAGAACACCGTTGACTAATGTAAGAATCTAATTGCAATCTTTAGGCTGAAATAAAGGCGAACATAGTGGGAGGGGGGGATAGATTCTTTCTTCCTTTGGCTAAGTTTTGTTTTATTTTTATGATGGGATTATTAAGTCTTGGCCAGGTTTCTAGACCATACCTTTTAGGTTCTAGTAATGGTGGCTGTTCATTTCCTAAATCAGTCACTTAAGCCATCTTGACTCCTAGTAGGGTTAGTAGGTAAGAAGTTAGTAAAGGTTCTAAATCCCAAGTTGTTTCTAAAAGAAGGAAAATGCATGCGAAATAGAGAGCACGTATAGTATTGAAATATTTGCCATTTTTGGCATCAAAACAACAGAGTTGCAAACTAATCCAAACCTAGAGATATCCATACAAATAATCCACACCTAGACAAATAGTTGATCACTGAGATGAGTTTCTCTTAACAGACAGTGTAAAAAAATAATTACCTCGCTTTTTTAAAGGATTGGGTTGGATTCGTTGGCAGTTATTGGGGCTTTTTTTCAGGATCAATTCCTTGGTTTGTTAGGTAACTTTGGATTGATCTGCAACCCTTTTTGCAATCCATTTCTTGGAAGATTTCTCATTGTTTTCGGAAAGTCAACCCAGTGGTTGATTTTCTTGCAAAATCAGCGGCGAAATGCGATGCTTCTTCTCCTAGGATTTCGGACTTCCCTCCTTCTGTTTCGCAGCTTTTGTTTGAGGATGCGCTTGGCCGGCCTAGGTTTAAGTTTGGCTAATGTAAGCTTATTTTTATTGGCTTTGTTTTGATAGGGTTTTTTTTCTTTCCTATTTTCAGTGTTCTTGTATTTGTTTAAGTATGCCTGAACGTTAAATATTTGTATTCTTTTTCCTTTTAATCTAATCTTGCTGATCTTTAGCTAAAAAATAAAAAACTGTAATACACAATTAGCGGTACTGATAACCTATCGAAATTCATATAGGGTTGATTGTTTAGAACAGACTTTAAAATCTAATTTCAACATATAATATTCAGTATTTTTATAATTCTTGTCTTTTCTTATTATATTGGGTTGGGGTGAAGATGACTAGTGGACCTAAAATCCTAGCACTACGGTAGGCATGGAAATTGCCTAAACAACAGACAGTTTTAGTGATTATTGGTTGTAAGTTTTCGACTATAATTAGTTATTGCCAAGCTAAGGAATCCTAGTGGGGTTAGTTTTCCCTTCAGTGAAAAACCTCCTGTGATTTTCATCAAAAAAAAAAAAAAAACCTCCTGTGATTATGTTGGCAACCTCATTTTTTTATGCTAGTGTATCATGTGTGGTACGAGAGAAATCTTAGAAGATGTGGACTGTCAAGTCAAGGACATTTCAGCGAATGTGGGATGCCATCGGTTTTGAGGTCAGAGGTAAATTTAGGCATTCTTGCGTCTCACTTGATGTAATTCCCCCCCCCCCTTCTCTTTTGTGGCCTTTCTAATTGGGCAGTGTTCTTCCCCGTGTCGGGGTCCTCTATTGCCGAGCTACTGCTACTGTCGTATGCACCCCAGATACAGAGAGGCGGCAAAAAGACCATCTTACCCCTGCTCAAGCGGGGGTAAGGCAGTCGTTACCGCCTTGTTGTATCTAGGGCGCAAAGCAGTAGGGGCAGCTCGGAAGTAGAGGATCTGGATCCGTTCTCCTCGCTTGGTGTCCTTGTATTATTTGCACTTCGTTGAATTTATTTTCTATTCACCCAAAAAAAAAAATAGAACCTCAATGAATTCCAACCATTTTATTAATAACAGAGTAAATAAAAGGAAGGATATAACTATATAAGCAATAGATATACATTTTTTTTGCTGGGAATCAGAAAGAATATATTAAAAAAAATAAAGAGTTACAAAGAATGAACCTAGGCATACCCAGGGATTATAATTACCAAAAAAAAAAAAAACAATAGATATACATGTACTGGCTAGGAGAGACGAAGTGTCAGTAATTTTGGCATTAAATTAAACTGTAGATATAGTCTTCACTTATTTGGCATCTTTCCCATTAAAACAACATAATTGCAAACTTAAACACTAAGACCTATTTAGTCCCCCACCACCTTCCTGGTGGAAGGACCACCAACACATTAACATTATCATTATTACATTAAATTTTTTTTTTTTTTTTTTTTTTGAGGGAGGAGGGGGGTTTGGGGGGGGGGGGGGACTACTAGGCATTAACTAATAAACGTATCCTAATTCACACTAGCAATATTATATATATAGAACAAACTTCAAGATCATAATTTTGAAATATTTAATAGTTTTTTGTTTTTTCTTATTTTGGGTAGATGGATGGGGCAAGTGCCATGTAGTTAAACGAAAATTTTGTACCACTGGAAAAAGGCATGGAAGTTGCCAATACAAGAAACAGTTTTAATTTTCAATGAGTCGTGAATTGTTTCAACTATTAATATGTTATCATCATCGTTCTCAAGAAATAAAAATCTGTACTTAAAACTTACAAGTTCGTCACTATTCCATTTAAAAGAAAATTTTCTACTATTATAAGGCCAAAGCTGCTTGAGCCAGTTTTACCAAAAAACAAAAAAGGGTAAATTACAACTGAACTACTCATTATTTAAGAAAAGGACATTTGGGGGTACCTCAAGCTTCAAAAGTTGGGCTACTTTATAAAGTGTTTTTGTTCACAAATTAAACATATTTCTTATTTTACCTCTCCACCCATGGTTTGAAGAACCAGGATCAGATCGGATCGACCGATTTGTATCGATATTAGTGGAGATCGATACTGATTTCTGACCTAAACAATACCGATCCAGGGGTACTGACCAAGGATAAAAATGTAAATAAAATCATTTTCTATTAAAGTTTAGGGGTTGTAGGTACAACAGGCGGAGATCTGACCTGGTGCACCCGGATGTGGAAGCGTGCAAGGATTGTTTGTGGTGTGTTGGGGAATCGCCACCAAGATTAGGGTCTAGGACCCACAAATGGTGCCCCTCCTTTGCAGAAGGGGCGCTAAATTATTTCCAAAACTCAATGACTAGTCTACCCCAAATTTCTAGGTAAGTGTCAGGTTACGGGCTGGGAAGATGTTTGGCACCCAGCAACCGCCCAATGGAAGCCGGTCTTCCTAGACCACACTATTTACTGTACCCTTGTTGTTATACATATTATACACCTTCTTAAACTAATTTTTGTGTGGAAGATTTTGATATTCTTGATTCAGATTTATGGACCTAATTAGGGTAATTAATATTAATATCTTAATCCTAATTACTCATAAGTTAGGTGATTATGTACATTATGCATCCTAATTGATCTAATTGATGTATTTTACCTAAGTTAAAAATGTAAGCGAAACAGATGCAACCTCGCCTAACGGAGGAAGATTAAGTAGGGATAATCTTAGAAAATCTGCATGAAGTGTATCATGAGTATCTTTCCACTCAGCGGTGTGATACACTGAAAGCATTCGCCACCCTGAAGGAGTCGCTCGACAAAGATGAACATGACTCCCCGAGTCGTCCATGGAATCTGTGAATGCCTTGGAAGAAGGGACAACAGGTTTGGACCCAACTACTCTGATTCGGCCCTTAGGGAGTCCCTTGAAGGAGTTAAAGAGAATTTGGAGGGATAAGGTGTGTCTTATGTGGCAGATGGACCTCCCAGTAGAAGCAAGGACCAAGATCAGTAATTTCTTAAGAGTTATGTACAAAAAAGAGATGATTGAAAGTCAACCAATGCCATTTCGTGGCCGAAGCCGATACGCTCGGGAGAGGAGAGCGAAAAGGATGATGGTGTGTGCCTGTTGTGCAAGAACCAACTGCAATGGAAAGTTCAGAGACGGCGGACAGGGATGTGATCGTGGGAAGGGCCTAGCCTCTGACCACCGAATGATGAAACTGGAATATCTAGAGAATGGGCTAGATAGCCTTGGACCTTATGTGCAATTGAGAAAGTTCAGGTTCACCAATTATGAGATCAGCCACATGACATATGTGGAAAACTCAGAAGATGAAGAAGAATGCACTAACCTAACGGTTCACATTCAACCCATTGGGGAAGAGCCACCTGAGGGTAACGTGAAAGTCATTGAAAAGGTCACGCCAAGCTTGATTCAAGCCATATCTGCACCAGCCATTGTCGAGACTCTCTCTGGAGATAGTTTCCTTGTTCAGATGGGAGGCAATATCGACGACAGTGAAGAAGAGGACTTCGAGTCATACTCTAAAGATGAGTTCTCCGTTGAAACTGCAATAAACAATATTGGAGTAGACAATGACGGAATGGACCCAACTGATCTCATCCAACCCATACCTCTCAAAAATGAGGGAAGTAGCAGCAGTGAAGGAGAAAGATCTCCCGAAAATCCGAGAAGAGCATGGTTCATCAAAGAAGAGGACTTCGACAGATGGGGCATGAGCATCTTCCATCAAGTGCAAGACATCCTTGAGCTAATAACCACGACCCATGACATCATGTACAAAGCTACTTCTAGCTTCCCGAACATGGTATGCGGTCATTTGGCGAAGCAAGTTGAAAAGATAGAATTACCAGTAGAAGAAGATGTACTTCAGAGAATGTTGCATGAGCTGAGAAACATGGCTTGGCTGAATCTTGCCTTAATAAAGGATTTCTTTGGGAATCCACCCCAAGATCCTATGTTATACTTAGACGACTTCCCCTACGCAGGTCCACCAAGAATGATGGAGGAATGGAAAAATTGCGTCGATAATGTCAATACTGGAGATCCGTACTTTGATCCAACAAAAGGAATTCACCCTATTGATAGCAGTGGGGAAGAATAAGGTGACCCAGGCCATCAAGACTCTGAAGAACAGTCAGATGAAGAAACATCCAGTGAAAGTCTGAACGAGGAAGTAATGGATGAAGGTACTGGTAGTGAACTACCTAGCGAAGCATCTGAAATGAAGAAAGAGCCTACTGTCAACCAGTATGAGGAGATCTGTGGGCCAAGAGCTTGGTCCTTCCATTCAAAGCAAGGGGGATCCTCAAAATGCTCAATAAGATTCATCAAATGCTCTATAAGGTAGTACTTTCAGACAAAAGCTATCAAGAAGAACTGCAACGACAATAGCTGGTAAATGAGAAATGGCCATTACCTCAAGTCCTGAAAGAATTGGAAGACGCGGTCTCCCTCGTGTTCGCTCTGGCAAGAGATTTGTGCAGAAGTCCTCCAGTATCTCCAGACCATTGTTTGCAAGAAATAAATAACCGCAAGCGTACGGATCAGTCGTAGCTACGGGTCGAACTTAAAGAGATGTACGCCACTCTATCTTACTCACTTTAAAGTAATGCAAAGTGAACCAAATTAAAGTGTGGATTAAACCAATGATAATTAAACTAACGCATCCTAACTCACAAGCATCTAATGAATTAAATTGGCATGAATTGAATTGGCGTCGTAACACATATACATCTAACCTATCAAAACTAACGCGGATTGGAAGAAATAAATTGTAGCCACACACCACAATCACATAAAAGAAAACAAAAGAAGAATGAGATTAGAGAGGGAGAATGAGACTAAGAGATTAGAGATGTAAAACCCGAAGGTGCTTGAACCGGATTGAAATTGCTTGCTTCTTCTAACACACTTAAAATGGCGCTACCAAATCTGAAATTAAAACAAAAATAATTAAATTAAAATCCTAACATAATGCATGATAATAATAGTAAATAAAAAATAAAATCCTAAAAGCATGATTGCATTGGAGAGGTAGAGAATGAGAATAAAAATAAAAAGTGGAGAATGAGAATCCTACTAGAATGGATGGAATGGAGGGGATGAGAATATTAATAAAATAAAAATAATAGAAGAAGAAAGAGGTAGAGAATAAGAAGAAAAAATTAGAAACTAGAAGAATTAAGAAGTTAAGAAGAAGAAGAAAATAAAAACAAAAATAAGAGCTAGTACTCCCTTCTACAAAAGTTTAAAGTGTATGAATTAATTAGGATTTGCATGAATGTAATTGATGAAGCTTGAACAACTTGAATAATCATTCCATGGCTTCCTCTTCCAAATCTACAAGTCTTGTCATCAACTTAGGAACTTAGACTAGAAAGCTTTAAAACTAAACTAGAATAAAGAAATTATAACCAAATTGAAGACATAAATTGAAAGTAAAGCTTGAATTAAACCTATTACAACCATTAAACTAAGCTCATAAATCAAACTAGAAACTTAGAAATCCAAAAATTAGAAGAAGAAGAGAGAAATTTTACTAAGCAATTGAACTAAAAAAAGCACTAAAAATTGAACTAAAACTGAACTAGAACTAACACTCTTACAACCCAAGAGCATAGGGTATTTATAGGGGAAGGAGAAAAGAAGAGAGAAGAGGTAGGAGAAATATTCCCTTCTCCTTCCTTTACAAAAAGCTTGAAACCCAGAAAAATAAAAAAAATAGAAAGTGGGAGAGATACAAAGCTTAGCTCCCTAAACCTGCTATTTTCTAAAAAGTGAACTTTTTAATTTAATTCTTATGCTTCCTTATCTTTGCATGAGTCTTCTCCAAGTAAAATGATCAAAGCATCTTCAACCTTCCAAGGATAAGGGAATCTTCTCCAAAAGCAATCTATCCATAGTAAAATTCCTATATTGCCCTTGAAAAGTTGGAGGAGAGAGAGAGTGTTGACTAGGATTCCCTTCAAGAATTAATTAAATCCCCATTCTGTCCTTCCAAAAAACGTGGAGCATGAGATGCTTATATAGGCCTCACTATTACATTTCTTGCGAAAAATCACCCAAAATAGACCCAAATTTCATCCAATTTGGAATTCGGGAGCCCAAGATATCTCAAGTTAAAGTTGGATTGCTCCAGAGCCTTCCAAATGAAATCTTTCGGCTAATAGAAAAGATAACTTCTGATAATTGCAATACGGTCCCTTGAATCCAAACTTTCGCTTTAATTTGTCTCCAGCCGATTGTCAATATTTATAAACAAACCCCTATCATAAAAATTGACAACAGTGGCATGCCATTTTCACGCGTCGTTACGGAAACGACCGTAACTTCTTCGTTTCAACTCGAAATCAAGTACCGTTTAAACCGTTGCGAAGCTGATTCGACGGGCTACGCATCCATACTACTAACACATCAAAATTATGCTAAGGGGCCCATTGTACTCACATTCAAATTTGACTGATTCACGTGATTCTTTCAGTGCTCAATCCAAACTTGATTTTCTCGACTCCTGGTCACTTCCGGCTACTGCCAAACACCACTAAACAACTTAAAAATGGCTCCTTAGCATCATTTGCTCTATTTTTCACAAGAATTCACCTAAAACCTGAAAACACAAACAAAAACCTCGAGTAGCTCCGTTCCAAGTATACAAATGCATACTTTATGGCCCTAAGATTTCACGCATAAATGTGCTCATCAACCGTGGAAGTGAGGAGTATCACGAATGGGCACAAGCACATGATAGGTTCTACCTCTACAACATCAACACGAATGAGCGAGTGAGAGATCCCATAAAGAACATTCATCTGGTAATCTCCAGCGATGAAGAAACATCAGAAAATGAGGAACATTTCGAGTCCTTAGCTGAAGCCATGAGGTTCCAAAAGTTAGCCAATGAAATCTTCGAAATGATCCAACAAATGATGCCAGTCGGCCTGCGAAGCCAGACATTGACCAACTTATCGAACACCTCTACAGAAAGCAAGAGGCCCTGTTTAAGATCTTACAAAAGGCCCAAAGGATGATCGTTGCCTTGAAGGCAGAAAGCGAAGTCACTCATCCAAGAAGGAAGAGCCTAATGGTAGGAACCCTTGTAATAACTGAAAGTGACCTGGAGGATGACGTGCTATGCCCGGTAGAGCTCATTGTCAAAGGGAAAGAACCTGAAGTATTAAAGACCCAGAGTAGAAGAAATTTCAAGGATAAGGGTCTGATTATAGAGAAACCATACGTACCCCCCTTA
This sequence comes from Telopea speciosissima, assembly GCF_018873765.1. NCBI lineage: Eukaryota > Viridiplantae > Streptophyta > Magnoliopsida > Proteales > Proteaceae > Telopea > Telopea speciosissima. Next base: position 48,020,585 of record NC_057920.1, read on the forward strand.
CCTCAGAGCAAGTACGAGCCAAAAAATCAAGTGTTGAATCAACTGACGAAGATACAAGCTAACATCTCCACCTGGGGGTTGTTGATGGTTTCCCCACCACATTGGGAAACAGTCCTGAAAGCACTTAACAAAGTTCAGGTACCAATAGAAATGGGCCCAGAAGAACTTTCAAACATCATGGGGGCTACCTTTGCCACACATTCTCTCGCGCTCTCCCAAGATGATCTGCCACCTGGAGGGAAGAATCATAATCGAGCATTGCACATTACAATAGAATGCAAAGGGAACCAGGTCCCCCAAGTCTTGATAGATAACAGATCAGCTCTCAACGTCATACCTCTCAAGGCTACAAGTTGCATAGGGTTAGACCTCACTCATATGAAGCCCTCTGCTCAGACAATCCGAGCATATGATAACACAAGAAGGAAAGTGCTGGGAGTTTTGGCCACTGATATCCGAGTCGGACCTGCAGTTCACAGTGTGAATTCACCTAGAGGGGGGGTGAATAGGCGAAGGTTGGAAAATTAAAAAAAAATGCAAAAATAACCAAGTAAAGACAAGCAATAAACAATCAATAAATCAAAGAGTGACACAAGAGATTTATAGTGGTTCGACCAACACTTGCCTACGTCCACTCCTCTCACCTTAGAGAGAATTTCACTAAATTGAATCTTGAGTAAGAGCAAGAGGACTCATACAAATCTTGAAATAAAGAGAAAGAGGACTCAACAACAACTAATCTTGATTTAATGAGCAAGAGGACTCAACCTACTTATATAAAGTAAAAGTGATACTAAAGGGTTTAGAGTTACCTCAAACCTTAGTAATGCTTTGCTACCTTTCAAACTATGACGCAAGGAAGCTAAATGAGAGTGAATGCCTTGAATGAGTGCTTGAATTCTCACTTGAGAGTGACTTGTTTTTGGAGGCTCTTGATTGTGATTAGTAGTGGTGTTTAAAGCCTTAAACAAGTAGGTATTTATAGGCTAGATGGCTTAAATTAGTTAGGAATCTAAATTAAAATCGGATTCCAAAAACCATATATAATCCGATATACTGGATTCCAATCCGGTATGCCGGATTACCTAATTTCCTTATTGAACAGGGGAATAACGATCAAAGTATAACAGTAATATATTGATCCGGTATGCTAGATACTCATCCGGTATGCCGGATCAGGGTAAAACATGGGCAAATATAGATCCGATATGCTGGATCATAATCCAGCGTACTCCGGAGGGTTACTGTGAGCCTTTTCCTGAGATTCCCATTAATTCGGTATGCCGAATCAGGAACCGGTATACCGGATTGGGCAATATTAGTGGAAATAATCCAATTTCATTTAGGGGTTAGTTTGGGGGGGTTCCAAAACTCAACAATCATATGTCTAAGGGGTCAAATCACCTCCTAAGGACATTCTAAATGGATGTATGCGTGCGTGTGTGCATTATATCAATTGTGACTTTATCATTATAAATACTTGATTACAAAGTCTTTAATTTGTCTTCAATCTTCAACAGGCTCTTTGGTTAGTCATAGCCTTTTGTCTTCAAACTTTGACTTTTGACTTTCATGTCTTTGAAAATATCTTGAGCCATATTCTTTGTATGCATTTATATACGCTCTTATATACGCTCTCCCTCACTTGGTGCTATGCTCTCATCTAAACATCTTACACAAATGTTAGTCCAAGAGAGACTTTATTTGTTATCATCAAAACATAGCTTGGAGTGTATGAGGTGTTTTCCTCAATAATCTCCCCCTTTTTGATGATGACAAATAATCCAAGTGAATAAAATAATAATAGAGCAAAAACATGTAAGCAAATGTAAAACAAGCAAATAGTTCTAGATATACATGCATACACTTTTCAAATTTCAAAAGATTCCAAAACATAACATAGATATATTCATAAATAGATATATTCATAGAACTTCCAAACATCACATCCAAGTCAAAACAATACATTTTTATTCTCAAATATTCTCCCCCTTTGTCGTTGTCAAAAAGAGGGGCATTACGATTCAAGGATTTAGATCAAAGGGTGGAATAGGTGGAATAGAGCTTGAGGCACCGGGAAAAGGTGGTCTAACTCCTTAAGGGGTGATCCCTTGAGGAGTGGCTCCCGGTGTGTCAAGAGATAGGAAACCAAGATTGAAAGAGAGTTGATGAACTGCATTAAGAATTTTGTCTTGGCGAACATTGAGAGAGTCAAAACCGGTCTTCATGTCGTTGCGAAGAGAAGTCACATCATCTTGAATCCTTTGTTGACCGAATTCAAGTTCCATTATCCGGTTGGTTGCTTCGTCCATATATTCATCGATGCTTGAGACCCATTCTTGTAGAGATGCCGGTATCCCTTCTTGGGCTTGATGAGGAGGGGGCACATTCTCATCCAAAACTTCTTCTTCTTCAACAAACACATCGGAGGGAGGAGGAATAACTATGGTGTGAAAGCTATTACGAGTGATGTGTTGGAGAAGCACGGTGGATGCTTCCTCATGATCAAGATCAATGTCAAAGGCCTGGAATAGGCGAGTGAGGAGCCAACCATATGGTAGATTAGTGTGCTTGCTAGGGTGAGCACACGATTCCATACACCTCATGATAAAGTATGGAAGAGAAGTAGGGGTATTGGCATAGATGCAATAGGTGATATAAGCTTGTGGTGTAAGACACTTGTTTCTATCACCACCCCTAGGAATGAGATTATGTTGAACTATGTAGGAGATAACATGAGGGATGAGCCGTAGTCATTCGGTGACAACGGTCACTGCATGAGGGTCGAATTGCTTGAGAATGGAGGAATACACTTCTTCATGGTTAATCAAATCACCAAAGTTGGTGTTCTTTGGGGTCCAAAAGATGCAAGGTCCTTCACTAGGAATTTCAAGAATTCGGGCAAGGTCATCAAGAGAGAGTTCTATGTGAGTGCTTTTCACATAGGAGTGAAGTTTCAAACCTTGTTCCGCCCCGCTGAAGTAGAGGTTTGCATAGAAATACTTGACAAGATAGGGATAACAAGGGTAAAAAATGTTGAGAAGAGGTTCCCAACCGATCTCCTTAAATCGTTCTTCGAGACGGATGCTATTGAAGGAGAACACGTCCACCTCACGTCCTTCTTCTATTTTTCTTGCAAGATAGAGATGCCAATTTACACGGCATTCCCTAGACTGAAACAAACGATCTTTCCCTTCAACATAAGGCTATCTTGAACCGCTTCCTCTTCCTCCAGTCCTTCCTCTTTTAGAAGGTGGATTCTCGGCCATTGTCTCCTTATCTCTTTGACTCATTGTGTGAGAGAGAGAGAATAAAAGTAGAGAGAGAAAAGCTTAACAAAATGTAAACACAGTGCAAAATTACAATTAGAGTAAACAATGAATAGGAAAATGACAAAAAAAAATTGGGCTTTAAATAGGCAAACACATCTACAAAACAGTCATAAAATGGTTAAAAAATCCAATCTGGTATACCATTTTGGGTCCAACGGCTATAAAACAGCCAAATTTGCTGAACCAACATACCGGTTGGCAATCCGGTATGCCGTTTCAGCAGAAACAGAGCAGAAAATAGTAAAAACAGCTTGAACAGATTATGCAAAGGGGTCACATATGCCTAAGTCTCGTCGTAGGGTGCAGAATCTTTCTTCACTCAAGGGTTTTGTGAAGATGTCCGTGAGTTGCTTCTCGGTCTCAATAAAATCAAGTCGGATTTCACCTCGTTGAGCCATGTCACGTAAGAAATGGTGACGGATATCAATGTGCTTAGCTCTTGAGTGTAAAATTGGATTCTTGTTAAGGTTAATTGCACTTGTGTTATCACATTGGATAGAGAAAATGTCAAAGTTAACTCCATAGTCTTGGAGAGTTTGCCTCATCCATAGCACTTGTACATAATACCATCCGACTGTAATGTATTCGGCCTCGGTGGTAGAAAGAGCAACAGAATTCTGCTTCTTACTAAACCACGACACCAAACAAAATCCTAAGAAGTGACAAGTTCCACTTGTACTCTTCCGATCAACATGACACTCAATAAAGTCGGTGTCGGAGAAGCTAACAAGGTCAAAGTCATTGTCCGTAGGATACCAAAGTCCAATGCTTGGGGTCCCCTTCAAGTACTTAAAGATTCTCTTCACAGTACTCAAGTGGGATTGCATAGGTTTGGCTTGAAACCTAGCACAAGCGCAGATACTAAACATAATATCAGGTCTACTAGCCATTAGATAGAGTAAACTACCTATCATGCCTCTATATTTAGTTGGGTCAACAGGGGTTCCATCTTCATCCTTGGACAAAGTTACAGATGTACTCATTGGAGTACCAGATGACTTTTGTCCATTGATGTCAAACTTCTTTAATAATTCCTTAAGGTACTTTGTTTGACTGATGAAAATCCCATTAGAGGTCTGTTTTATTTGGAGTCCTAGAAAGAAATTCAATTCTCCCATTAGACTCATTTCAAATTCACTACTCATACATTTACTAAATTCATTGCAAAGTGATTCATTTGTAGAACTGAAAATGATATCATCGACATAGATCTGAACTATAATTAAATCATTCTTATCATTCTTATCAAACAGAGTAGTATCTATCTTACCCATTGAGAATTCAATATCAACTAGAAACTTACTCAATCTGTCGTACCATGCTCTTGGGGCTTGTTTCAAGCCATATAGGGCCTTCTTCAGCTTGTAGACATGGTCAGGGAATTTTGAGTCTTCAAATCCAGGCGGTTGAATGACGTAAACTTCTTCATTTATGTAGTCATTCAAGAATGCGCTTTTGACGTCCATTTGGTGTAACCTAAAATTCTTATGACAGGCAAAAGCAAGTAACATTCTAATTGACTCAAGTCTAGCTACAGGTGCATATGATTCATCAAAGTCAATACCTTCCTGTTGGTTATATCCTTGAGCAACCAGCCTAGCTTTGTTTCTAGTTATGTTACCATCTTCATCAAGTTTATTCCTAAATACCTATCTAGTCCCAATAATTTTGGGGTTAGAGGGTCTTGGCACTAAGTCAGAAACTTGATTTCTTTCAAATTGATTAAGCTCTTCTTGCATAGCAATTATCCAATTACTATCCAAAAGGGCTTCCTTTATATTCTTGGGTTCGATGGTAAATATAAAAGCTACATTGGAACAAATATTTTGGATTTTACTCATAGTTTGTATACCTTTATTAAGGTTCCAATGACAAGGTCAAGTGGATGGTCTTTAACAGTCTTTATCTCTTTTGGAAGTTGATGTACTTGAGCATTGGGTTCCTCTAAAGAGACATTTTTAACTCTTTTCCTAATCTCAAGTACGTCATCTTCATCATCTTCTTCTAAGTCTTTATACTTGTCCTTGGCCATGGATTCATTAAATTTTACGTTCATAGACTCTTCCACAACTAGAGTTCTTTTATTAAAAACTCTATAAGCTCTACTATTTGTGGAGTAGCCTAGAAAGATACCATCATCAGCCTTTTCTTCAAACTTTCCTAAGTTATCTTTAGTACTAAGAATGAAACAAGCACAACCAATAACTTTAAAGTAATCAACTTTAGGAAGTTTATTATAGAAAAGTTCATAGGGGGTTTTCAACAAAATAGGTCTTATCAAAACTCGGTTTAACACATAACAAGCTGTGTGAACAGCTTCGGCCCAAAAATACTTTGGCAAAGAGTACTCATTGAGCATTGTCCTTGCAATTTCTTGGATAGTTCTATTCTTCCTTTCAACCACACCATTTGATTGTGGTGTTCTAGGAGTCAAAAAGTTATGAGTTATACCTTGTTTTCGATAAAACTCACCAAATTCATTTATGTTATCAAATTCTCCACTATGGTCATTTTTTATAGAAGTGATCAAATAACCCTTTTGATCTTGTATTCTCTTGCAAAGAGATACGAACTCCCCAAATGCATCATTTTTGTGCTTGAGGAAGAGGATCCAAGTGAAACGGGAGTAGTCATCTATAATAACTAATGTATACTTCTTTCCTCCCAAGCTAGTGGTTTGAATTGGTCTAAATAAGTCAAGATGAAGTAATTGCAAAGGTCTAGAAGTAGCAACAGAGTTAATGGTTTTGTGAGCTACCTTTATAAGTTTACTTCTTTGACATGCTCCACAAGTGTGTTGCTTATCAAATTTCAACTTAGGTAGATTTCTCACCAAGTTCTTAGAAGAGAGGGATTTAATAATCTTAGGATTAATGTGTCCCAATTTCCTATACCATAGGATTGCATCATCAAATTTAGAAAAGAGACATGCATTATGAGAATTTATACTAAATACACAAGTATAAACATTGTTCTTTCTACCTCCTTCAAGGATAATATTATCGTTAGAGTCCTTGATCTCACATTTAGAGGTATTGAAATTAATAACATAATCATTGTTACATAGTTGACTTACACTAAGTAAATTATACTTAAGATTATCAACTAAGCTAACGTTAGAAATAATTGTACCTCCAAATTTTATGGAACTGTTTCCAATAATTCTTCCTTTGTTGTTGTCTCCAAAAGATACCCATCCTCCTTTTTGCTTTTTGAGGTCCGAAAATACCTTTGAGTTGGATGTCATGTGTTTTGAGCAACCACTATCGATGTACCATTCCAAGTTGCTCATATCCTACGAAACAAAGATACTTAATAAAATTTTGGTCCCCATTGTATGGTGGGTCTGTCATTGTTAGTATCATACCTTTCCCTTGGTCTCCAAATCATTTGGTTACCATTTGCCTTTTGGTTCTCATACCAATTTGGGTATGATTAGGGGTTCCAAAGTCTTTGGTTTTGGGGTAATCTATATGACCCTTGGTTCTTGGGTGGTCTTTGCACCTTAGATGGATTTCTCCTGTTTTGACCATTGAAAGATCTTTTAGGAGTTTGACCACTAAAGGGTCTTCTAGGAGGACGAAAAGGTTGCTTCATATGATAGCATTCCCAAATGGTGTGTCCCTTTTTATTGCAATTATTGCATACAACAGTTTAAGGGATATATGTGGTCTTCCCTTTGGGATTGAGTTTGCTAAATTGAGGACTTTTCTTTCTCAAGTAACACTCTTCAATAGAGTGAACTTTCTTCTTACAATAGTTACAAAACTTTTTCTTCCCTTTCTTACTTATGATTTTACTTGTTCTTGGCTCTTTTGATTGATTTGAACCTTTGTTCACATCATAGCCTACCCTTCCTTGTTGAGAGGTGCTTTAGAGGCATTTTCAAGTAAGATGTCAAAAGTCTTTTTTCCGTTAGTAAAGGATTCTAAGGCTTTACATAATTTTTCTTTTTCTTCTTCCAAGATGTTAACTTGGGAAGTTAGAGTTGTGTTTTGGTCTTTAATGGTATTTATCTCTTTCAAGAGATTCTTTTTCGTAGTGGCTAGCTCCATGTTACTTTGATAAAGGTCTTCAAAAGCCTCTTCCAATTCTAAAAAGTCCTTATCTTTATGAGATGGAGAAGTGAGGGTTACCTCATTTTGAGTTTCTTCATCTTCAGTAGCCATGAGTGCCAGATTAGTTTGTTCTTCTTCTTCTTCTTGAGATGCTTCATCCTCATCTTCTTCATCACTTGAATCAAAAGAATGTTCAGCTTTGTAGGCCTTCTTGTATTTCTTTATTTTTGGATAGTCTCCTTTGAAATGTTCTGGTTTCCTACATTCATAGCACACAATATCTTTTGAAGAGGAATCATTAGTTTCTTTGGAAATATTTTTACCTTTTTGATCCCTTGAAAATCTCTTCTTGTTGAAAGTGGCTTTTTCTTTGTTCTTTAAGAATTTAGAGAATTTCTTGGATAGATAAGCAATCTCGTCATTAGACAATTCTTCTTCATCATCGCTAATGTCATATGTCTTGAATGCTATAACCTTCTTCTTTGGTTCTTTTAAATCATCCTCCTTGGTGTCTTGTTTGAGTTCTATCTCATGAGTTTGGAGTGATCCCAATAGCTCATCTAGACTCAGCTTGTCAATGTCTTTAGATTCTTTGATTGCTGTAGTCTTGGGTCTCCATTCTTTTGAAAGAGATCTCAAAATCTTTTGAACATTTTCACCATTGGAGTAAACTTTTCCTAAACCTTTCAGCTTGTTCACAATGTTAGTAAACCGAGTAAACATAGTATATATGTCTTCATCATTTTTCATTTTAAATAGCTCATACTCATTTACTAGCATATCAATCTTAGATTGCTTGACTTCAGAAGTACCTTTATAGATAACAATAAGCTTATCAAACATCTCCTTAGCGGAGTCACACATGCAAGTTCTATTGTACTCCTTTTCTCCTAGAGCACATTGAATATAACTTATGGTAACAAAATTGAGTTGAATCTTAACTTTATCAGTTGGAGTCCACTCTTCTTTGGGCTTGTCCATGGTATTTGGTCCATTTTCAATTACTTCTCATGCGTCAATGTTATTGGCACACACGAAGTTCTTGAAGCGATTCTTCTAATAGGAGAATTCTTCACCTTCAAAGAAGGGAAGTCGGGTAATGTTGTATCCTTCAATCTTACGATTGGCAGAGGATCTCATGGTCTTAAACTCCTAATTGGATTATAAAAAAATCACGATCTTGAGCTCCCGCTCTGATATCAAATGTGAATTCACTTAGAGGGGGGGTGAATAGATGAAGGTTGGAAAATAAAAAAAAATGCGAAAATAACCAAGTAAAGACAAGCAATAAACAAGCAATAAATCAAAGAGTGACACAAGAGATTTATAGTGGTTCGGCCAACACTTGCCTACGTCCACTCCTCTCACTTTAGAGAGAATTTTACTAAATCTAATCTTGAGGAGTAAGAGCAAGAGGACTCATACAAATCTTGAAATAAAGAGTAAGAGGACTCAACAACAACTAATCTTGATTTAATGAGCAAGAGGACTCAACCTACTCTTGATTCCGAGCAAAAGAGAACTCAACTTACTTATATAAAGTAAAAGTGATACTAAAGGGTTTAGAGTTACCTCAAACCTTAGTAATATTTTGCTACCTTTCAAACTATGAAGCTTTAATGCAAAGTAAAATGAAGGAAGCTAAGTGAGAGTGAATGCCTTGAATGAGTGCTTGAATTCTCACTTGAGAGTGACTTGTTTTTGGAGGCTCTTGATTGTGATTAGTAGTGGTGTTTAGAGCCTTAAACAAGTAGGTATTTATAGGCTAGATGGCTTAAATTAGTTAGAAATCTAAATTAAGATCGAATTCCAAAAGCCATATATAATCTGGTATACTGAATTCCAATCCGGTATGCCGGATTACCTAATTTCCTTATTGAACAAGGGAATAACGGTCAAATTATAACAGTAATATAATGATCCGATATGCTGGATACTCATCTGGTATGCCGGATTAGGGTAAAACATGGGCAAACATAGATCCGATATGCTGGATCATAATCCAACGTACTCCGGAGGGTTACTGTGAGCCTTTTCTTGAGATTCCCATTAATCCGGTATGCCGGATCAGGAACCGGTATGCCGGATTGGGCAATATCAGTGGAAATAATCCAATTTCATTTAGGGGTTGGTTTGGGGGGGTTCCAAAACTCAACAGTCATCTGTCTAAGGGGTCAAATCACCTCCCAAGGACATTCTAAATGGATGTATGTGTGCGTGTGTGTATTACATCAATTGTGACTTTATCATTACAAATACTTGATTACAAAGTCTTCAATTTGTCTTCAATCTTCAATAGGCTCTTTGGTTAGTCATAGCCTTTTGTCTTCAAACTTTGACTTTTGACTTTCATGTCTTTGAAAACATCTTGAGCCATATTCTTTGTATGCATTTGTATACGTTCTTGTATACGCTCCCCCTCACTTGGTGCTATGCTCTCATCTAAACATCTTACACAAATGTTAGTCCAAGAGAGGCTTTATTTGTTATCATCAAAACATAGCTTGGAGTGTATGAACTATTTTCCTCAACACACAGTGGAATGTTAAGTGATTGACATTCAAGCATCATTCAACATGCTATTGGGACGAGCCTAGCTACATTCTGTAGGGGCAATGGCCTCAAGCCTACATCAGAAAATGAAGTTTATCCCTAAAGGAAAGATAATCACTATCTTCGGTGACCCAGAAATAGTCCACACCTTGGCAAGGATTGTGGTAGGAGTAAAAACTCCACAAGATACCCAGCTAGATGGATTCGAGATTGGGACAATCAGTGTGACGAACTCAGAAGTAAGAGAGATAATCCCATTCGGATATCCATCCACATGGAGTAAGTCAACTCTGAAGATGACGAACAACATGGAATATTTCCCGAGGCTTGGACTTGGAAAGAATCAGCAAGGGATTCCAGAATTCCCTGAGTTTCCAACTTACAGCAACTATCGCGGACTGGGATATGAAGCACCAAGAAAGAGTGGCAAACTTGAAAACAGCCAGAAATGTGAGAAGGCGAGCACCACCATGGGACCATCATTGTATTTCAAGACTCTGAATGGGTATTTTGTCAAGGAAGGGGAGAACTTCCCATACTGTGGCAACATTGAGCCGTGGTTTGATTATGACAAGGGAAGCCTCCAGCCGGGATTTGAAGTCTTCTTTCAAGACAACAGCGACTGGGTGGCATTAGAAGTGGAACAGGAAGAATTGAAATCTGTCGAAGAAAATCTGAGCATCAGAGAATTGTTCGAGATAGCCATAATTTCTGCAGGGGACGAAGAAGGGCCAAAACTTCATCTTTTGATTCACCCTCTCCAAGAACCAATTGTAAATTGGATCAGTGTTTCTTAAAAGTTTCAAGAAATAGAGTTTCAAGGAGTGGTCAGCTTCGAACTAGTCTTATCTGTTAGTAAGTCTGTTGTAACCAAGGAAGGTAGTACCTTCCAGTCTGTCAAGTCTACTTGTACTCCTCTTTCCATCATGAATGAAGTCAACCATTCCGAGTATGTCTCTTCTTCTTCTTTCGATTCATCTTCCGATGATGAGGATATGCTTAAACACCATCACTTAATAAAACAACTAAAGAAAAAAAAAGCCCAGCCGGTCCGAGAGGACACGTGTCTCATAAATCTAGGAACATAACAGTTTCCCCGAATGGTTAAAATTGGCTCTGTTTGATGTAACATTTATGTGTCCATCAAACCTAATTTAATTTGATTAAATTAATTAATTTAGTTTTATTTAATTATATGTTTGTCATAATTGCATATTGCATCTACCCAATTCAAACCGTTTTGTTCACAACTATGGATAAATTTGGGCAATCTGTTATATGGTTGCTATATTTTACATTCGTAGAATAGTGATTGGACCAAAATATAAATATAGGCACATTTCGTGTTGAACATGATCCACGGGGATTCCCGAATTATTCACCGTCAAGTTGTAGTTGCAACGGGAATCTCCGGTAGTTATTTTCTCTGTACTTGAGAGACACTTGCCATTTTATTTATGTTCTGTACATTTGTGGTGTGTCAATGGTTGATGTCTACCGAAAGGATTGACTATATATCGGCCGCTCGGTGTACACAATATAAATAGTTATGGATGTAATGCCCAATAAAGTTTCCACTGCCTGTAAAGGGAGAGTACCAAAAAAAGAGTGAACGGATTTGATTGTGCCAAATCCAAGGCCTTGGTATTTTGTAAAGTGTTTGCAAAGAGTATTTCATTTTATTAATTTTAAATTAAATATATTTTAGAAAAAAGTTTTCAAAGAGTTTTATGGCCAATCAAAGTCCTCCATACTCTCGTGATAAATTATAATGGACCGAAATTGTGGCGGTGACATTTATTCCATGGTTGCAATGGCCCATTATAGGTGTTAGTAGTGTGGGGAGAAAATATAATAAAATTACCTACCGCAAGGGGTTTTTCAGGTTACGCCCTGATAGGATCGTTCTGTACTATGATTTTGGATAAGTTTTGTCCTTATGTGTAATTCAGGATAATCTTATGGGCTACCCTTTAGGATCACACCACTTGGTTAGATCTGGACTGTAGGTTTGCCACCTCCTCAATTAGGTCTCTATATATATAAAGAGACCTAAGGCCAAAGATGATTGATGATGATAGAAAAAAATTCATTAGAACAATTTGCACAAAATTGTGAGAGAGCTTAGAGAGAAAAAGAGAGTCTTCTTCTTCTTCAAACACTATTGGCCATTAGAGGTGAAGCAAGCTTGGGAGATCTTCTTCAAGTGTTGCATTCCTTTGGAGGAACACACCATTTGAGTGTTCTAGTTGACCTTGCTCTCCCCTTGAGGTTAGTACATTGTTAATGTGTTTATTGAGATCCTTGCATGCTCATGAAAATTTTGTGATTACATGAGAATCTTATCGCTTCCGTCGCCACTAACAATTGGCTTCAGAGCGTAGGTTCTTCATTAAACACATGTCAAAATCAACTTGCAATATTCTTCTTCTTCTTCTTCCTCCATTATTGTGTTTTGAGTTTTTTGAATTTTGAGTATTGTACACAAAATTCGAAGTTGACAATATATGAAATGAAGGAGAAGAGGCCACACTAGTCGGAACCGCCGATCGACAGCCGTGGCAAGCAGGCACGGTCTGCAAGCCCCTCCTACTGGCCAACTTGTCAGCAGGTGTGGGGCGGGCGGTCATGCATAGGCAGCGGTCTGCTGCCATGCGCCGCATGGGCAACGGCCCTTGCATCTCAAAAAAAAAAAAAAAAAAAATTGGGTCCATGGGGGTTTGGGAAGATGATGATTTTTAAAATTATTTATGTGTGCATGTGATATAGATTTAAAAAGTTCATCTTCTTCATGTCAAATTCCATCTTGTAAGCTCCATTAATGGAGTTCTAGTTGAAGCTATTTTAATGGAGATTGCTTGAAGATACTCTAATTGTGTTTTGAACACAATAGAACTTTTAGCAAAGTTTCCTAATAAGATTAGTAAAGTTGGATTTGTGAGCAAGATTGCTTAATTAGATTAGGAAACTTGTATTTGAATTAATTTCCTATTTTGGATAGGAATCTAAATCTAATTAAGTTGCTCACAATATAATGAGAATTTAAAAGGAATGGGATACTGATTTCCTCTTTGGAATCAAACTCTAACTATTTTCTCTCATGAATAGAAATTAATTTTAAATAGGAATCCTAACTTGATTAGGAAAGTCCAAATTAAAATAGGATTCTATTTAATTGCAAATTGACCCATGGGACCCACTTTATTAATACATGGGTTGGACCCATGGGACCCACACGGTTCGGCCTTGGGCCGAACTAAGGGCCGACCCATATGGATTTGACCCATGGGCCGGTCCATGTGGATCGGACCACTTGGGTCGACCCACGGGCCGATCCGAATTGTAAATCAAAAATAAAAAAAATGTTTTGACTGAAATATATGCAAATTTTATTTTTTAATTTAAGGTTCCACTTGGTGTGATTAATTGAGAATTGATTGGACATCGAGTTTTATGAGAACCGAAATGCATTTTCATTCTAACATCGTTTAATTAAAGAAATTTCAGAATAGTTCTGGAAATTGTGTAATTAAACATGTATGTGTGAAATTACAATTTTGCCCTCATTGCATTTTATTATGAGATAATATAGAGAATGCAATGCTTTCTTGAGTGCATGCCTACCTATCAGGTATAGATTGCATATCCAAGTGTTGGGTATTAAAGTTGATACTTGAATCATTTTGAAAGAGTTAAAAGTGGGATTATGAGATTCATGTGGTACTAGCACTTTGATTTTGAGCAATTGATCTAACCATTTGTTTTGTAGCATGGAATGGTCATGGGATTAAGTATGTGATGGTTGTTTTATATTTATGTCACTTCTTAATTTCCCCCCTCGCTTCTTACCCCATTCTAAATGGTTATATCCCCACTGGGCAGCCTATAATTGGAGGGTTGGTTTCCCAAGGTTTTCTAAATGGTTGTAAAATTTTTATCTTTATTTTAAATTCATGAGATGTAATTTAATTTTAAAGTCCAATGGATGTAACCGCTTGAAGACATGAGATGATCTTTGAGATAAAAGAAGAGGAACGGTGACTTCAAGGAAGACAAATTTTCGAGTGGGAGCTTCTCAAGTTTCAAGGAGTTGAAGACCTTCAAGAATCCCATGACCATACCATATTATTGCTTACTTTATTTGCTTTATATGGTTTGCTACATGTTAGTACATAGAGTAATATTTGCTTTTGTGCGTTACTAGATGCATGTGATGTATGATGGTTAGGAGTAACATGGTTAATGCGTAGTAATTTTAAAATTACCTTATTGCCCTCGACTAAGTAAAGCAAGTAATAGTGCTGGAATCTTTAACGGTTAGAATCCCGTGGCCTCCTGTCGCAATGAGAGAATGGACTATCCATAGACCATTTTGGGAACTCCGAAAGGCTAACCTTAGTGATCAGTGGATAAGTAGCATCCTCCCATCTCCAGCATGATAGAAACAATCAAAGTAAATAGGTATAGCCTGAGTATCAGCATTACCTAAAAGCCATGAATTGTTTTGAAGAGATAGGTACCTACTTGACTTGAGTGTGCAGTGAACTCCAAATGGCTAAGCTGTGACTTAGGTGGCCAAAGTATATTGGAGGTCAACCCTTATATTAGGGTATTGACAGCAAAGTATATACATAGTGAACTCCAAAAGGCTAAGCTATGTATATTAAAGGCTTAGAAGACTCCAATTCACATTTTCGACTGAGAGGGATGTTGATTTTGTGAGTTACCATTGGAATGTGATGCATGTTTCCTTAATTATTTCGATGGTATGGTTGCTAATTAATTGCTTGTACGTTATTTGTAGACCCTAACTGCCATCAATATGACCAACAACGCTGCCCTCAATTCCCTACTTAATGACAATAGACTGACCGGGACTAATTACCCCGAGTGGAAGCGAAAGCTTATACTCGTTCTAAAGGCAGAGAAGATCCACCATGTCATTTCTACTAATGGACCTCTCTTACCCCACACCACTGAAGGTGACGAGTATGTGGCTTGGGAGACCTTCAAAGAGAAGGACGCTCTGGTCACCTCCTATATTCTTAGCTCCATTGATAAGAACCTCCAGAGCTCATATGATGACCTAGAATCGGCCAAGGATGTGATGGAACACTTAGAGCAGACTTTTGGCAAGCAAGATCGTCTTGCACGCCAACAAATCTCTTCAGCGTTGTTCTCTGCAAAGATGCATGATAGTACCACCAATCCAGGATCATATGATGAAGCTTACCAAGCTCTTCTCTGGATTGGAGAATAAAGGTACTCTATTTGAGTTGGACTTCAAGATAGAGATTATCTTTGCCTCACTTCCTGACGCCTATAGCTCCTTTATCATGAACTTCCACATGAATAAAGTAGTGGTTAACAACATCTCTGAGCTTACTAACATGCTTATAGAAGTAGAAAATACGCTTAAGAAAAATAAGGTTGTTTCTCTTGTTACTGAGAAGAGTTCTCAAGGTTCAAAGAACAAGAAAAAGAAGAGGACTAAGAAAAGCAAGAAAGGCAAGTCAACCGGTGTGAAAGAGGGAGGAGTTCAGAAGAAAAAGGCCAAAGCTAACAAAGGAAAGTGTTTCCATTGTGGCAAGACTGGACATTGGAAGAGAAACTGCTAAGAGTACCTAGCTTCCTTGAAGAAGGACAAGCCAGAGACAGGTATTTTTTAATCTTTTGTTGTTTCTGAATCTCTTATGTTGGTTGGACCAAATAACATGTGGTGTGTGGACTCTGGGTCCACCACACACATTTGCAATAAGTTGCAGGGGTTTCAGGAGAGTAGAAGGACAAGAAGGAATGAGATCACCCTCAAGGTTGGAACTAGAGATGAAGCTGAAGTAGTAGCTATAGGAACTTTTTTCATTTATTTTAGCAAAGCAGGTTATTTGAAACTTAATAATTGTTATTACGTACCTAGATTTAGTACGAATTTTATTTCGGTTGCAAGACTTATTGATGATGGTTATAAGGTTTCATTTGATAATGATATGATCATTACTCTTCAGGGCAAGTTTATTGCCTCTGGTTTTAAATTGAATGGCCTTTACTTTCTCAGTTCTGTCTTGAATGAATCCAGTGATTCCAGCATGAATGTTAATGTAATGAAAAGAAAGTACTCTCCAGATAATCAAACGTATTTATGGCATCTTAGACTAGGCCACATAGGGATAGATAGGATAAACAGGTTAGTTAAGGATGGACCTCTTGAAAGTCTAGAGGTTCTGCCATTTCCAACCTGTGAATCATGTCTACAAGGTAAAATGGCCAAGTTACCCTTTCCTAAGAAAGGAGAAAGAGCCAACGGAGCATTAGATTTATTCCACTCAAATGTTTGTGGACCACTGAATATCACTGCTAGATAGGGATATCAGTACTTCGCCACTTTCACCGATGACTATTCACGTTATGGCTATGTTTACCTAATGCATCGCAAATCGAAAACCTTTGAAAAGTTCAAAGAGTTCCAAGCCGAGTTTGAGAACCAATTAGATAGGCGTATTAAATGCCTTAGCTCCGATCGAGGAGGTAAATACTTATCTGACGAATTCTTAGACCACTTACGAGATAAAGGGATCTTATCACAGCTGACGGCACTAGGCACACCACAACAAAACAATGTGTCAGAGCATAGAAACAGAACTCTATTACACATGATTCAATCCATGCTCACCTATTCTCAGCTGCACTTGTCATTTTTGGGATATGCATTGGAAATGGCTATATACATTCTAAACACGGTTCCAAGCAAGTCTGTGCCCAAGACATAGACATATTGGATGTAACGTTTATGTGTCCATCAAATCCAATTTAATTTGATTAGATTAATTAATTTAGTTTTATTTAATTATGTGCTTGTCATAATTGTATATTGCATCTGCCCAATTCAAACTATTTTGTTCACAACTACGGATAGATTTGGGCAATCTGTTCTATGGTTGCTATATTTTGCATTCGTACAATAGTGATTGAACCAAAATATAAATATAGGCACATTTTGTGTTGAACATGATCCATGGGGATTCCCAAATTATTCAATGTCAAGTTGTAGTTGCAACGGAAATCTCCGGTAGTTATTTTCTCTATACTTGAGAGACATTTGCCATTTTATTTATATTCTATACATTTGTGGTGTGTCAATGGTTTATGTCTACCGAAAGGACTGACTATATGTTGGCCGCTCGGTGTACACAATGTAAATAGTTATGGATGTGATGCTTAATAAAGTTTCCACTGCCCGTAAAGGGAGAACACCAAAAAGAGAGTGAACGGATTTGATTATGCCGAATCCAAGGCCTTGGTATTTTGTAAAGTGTTTACAAAGAGTATTTTATTTTATTAATATTAAATTAAATGTATTTTAAAAAAGAGTTTTCAAAGAATTTTATGGCCAATCAAAGTCCTCCATACTCTCGTGATAAATTATAATGAACCAGAATTGTGGCGGTGACATTTATTCCATGGTTGCAATGGCCCATTATAGGTGTTAGTAGTGTGGGGAGAAAATGTAATAAAATTATCCACCGCAAGGGGTTTTTTAGGTTACGCCATGGTAGGATCGTCCTTTACTACAATTTTGGATAAGTTTTATCCTTATGTGCAATTTAGGATAATCTTATGGGCTACCCTTTCGGATCACACCACTTGGTTAGATCTGGACCGTAGGTTTGCCACCTCCTCAATTAGGTCTCTATATATATAAAGAGACCTAAGGCCAAAGATGATTGATGATGATAGAGAAAAAATCATTAGAACAATTTGCACAAAATTGTGAGATAGCTTAGAGAGAGAAAAAGAGAGTCTTCTTCAAGTGTTCTATTCCTTTGAAGGAACACACCATTTGAGTGTTCTAGGTGACCTTGCTCTCCCTTTGAGGTTAGTACATTAATGTGTTTATTGAGATCCTTGCATGCTCATAAAAATCTTGTGATTACATGAGAATCCCATCACTTTCGCCGCCACTAACAGGCTCCTAACTCGATACGGGGGAAGTTGGTCAGATGATAGCCCTGTTGAAAGAATTTCAAGAGGTGTTCTCATGGTCCTATGTAGATATGCCAGCATTGATCCAAAGATAGTACAGCATCAACTACCCATATATCCAGACACTCGGCCTGTCAAACAAAAGCCCAGAAGAATGCGTCCTGAATGGAGTGAAAAGATCAGGGAGAAAGTCACCAAGCAGTAGAATGCAGGATTTCTCTAAGTGGCACAGTACCCTTAATGGTTGTCCAATATTGTCCGAGTTCCCAAGAAAGATAAGAAAGTACAGATGTGTGTGGATTTCTGAGACCTCAACAAATTCAGCCCCAAGGACGACTTCCCATTGCCACACATTAACTTCTTGGTAGATAACACAGCAAAGCATGCCCTATTGTCATTTATGGATGGATTTTTCGAATATAATCAGATCAGCATGTGTCCAAAGGACAGAGAGAAGACAACGTTTAACACACCATGGGGAACTTATTGCTACAAGGTAATGCCCTTTGGTATGAAGAACGCAGGAACAACGTATCAAAGAGCAGCCACGGTCATCCTACATGACATGATACACAAAGAAGTAGAAGTGTTTGTGGATGACATGATCGTCAAATCGGTCACCCGGCAGGGACATTTTCTAGCACTGAGAAAGTTCCTCAAGCGAATCAAAGAGTACAAGCTCAGATTGAACCCTCAAAAATGTGTATTCGGAGCAACAGCAGGGAAGCTTCTGCTATTTCTCATCAGCAAAAGAGGAATAGAAGTGGATCCCGACAAAATAAAGGCTATAACAGAAATGCCATCACCAAAAATAGAAAAAGCGATCCGGGGTTTCTTGGGTCGCATCCAATATATAAGCTGGTTCATAGCATGCCTAACCATGACGTGTGAACCCATCCTCAAGCTCTTGAGAAAAGAATAACCAAAAGAATGGAATGACAAGTGCCAAAAGGCGTTCAAAAAAATAAAAGAGTACTTGACTCATCCACCAATACTTGTCCTGCCAATGCTAGGTGAACCGTTGCTGTTATACTTATCTGTTAAAGAAATGGCAATGGGGTCAATGATAACACAGCTTGATCCAAAGAATGGGGAAGAGCACGCAATCTACTACTTGAGTAAGAAATTGCTAGAGTACGAAACTTGCTATACCCCTTTGGAAAAGACATGTACCACCTTGGCTTAGGTAACTAAAAGATTGAGGCATTACATGCTTTCACATCCAATCCGACTCATCTCAAGGATGGACCCGATAAAGTACTTGTTTGAAAAGTAAGCGTTAACTAGAAGGATGGCCAGATGGCTGTCGTTATTAGCAGAATTTGACATAACATATGTCAACCAAAAGCCTATGAAGGGGCGAGCAGTCTTGGACCATCTAGCTGCACATCCGGTGGAATCAGATTCATGGCCAATGGAAGATCTGTTCCCAGATGAAGACTTAGCATGTGCGGAAGAAGAAGAATGCAAAGACTGGTGGCAATTGTATTTTGATGGCGCAGCCAATCAAAGGGGATACGAGGACGAAATACTGTTGATAACCCTAGAAGATCTTTACCTCCCTTCTGCTTTCCGATTAGAATTTCCATGTACCAACAACATCGCAAAGTACGAAGCATGTATGATTGGCTTGGAGGCCGCCATGGCATTGGGAATCAGGAAGTTGAAAGTTTATGGGCTATCAAACTCAAGGAAATGGAAAACGAAAGATGAAAAGCTGAAACCCTATCAGAAACACTTGGAGTGGATAATCAAGAATTTTGAAGAAATCACATTCGAATATTTGCCAAGAGTCAACAATAGATTTGCAGACGCTTTTGCCACCCTCGCCTCAATAGTTGAATGTAACTCAGATACCCAGATCCGACCATTTTTTATGGACAAAAGATGTGTGCCAGCATATGAAGAATCAGTGAATGTCTTGACAATCAATGGAAAAATATGGTTCAGACCCATAATTGACTTCATCAAAGAAAGGAGGTATCCTGAACATTTCACAGTGGGTGAAAAGAAGCAGCTAAGAAAGTACGCCACACAATTCATGCTCCAAGGAGACTTGTTGTATAAAAGATCTTACGATGGCATACAACTGCTCTGTGTAGATGAGGAACAAGCTCAAACAATCATGAAAGAAATCCACCAGGGAATCTGCGGACCTCATATGAATGCCAGAATGCTCGTCAAGAAGTTCCTAAGATTAGGGTATTATTGGACAACCATGGAAGAAGATTGTGCCAAGTTTATGAAAAGATGTCACAAATGCCAGATATTTGCCAACATTATTCATATTCCTCCCACGGAACTCCATTCATTGAATGCTCTCTGGCCATTCTCCACATGGGGCATTGACATCATTGGGAAGGTAACGCTGAAAGCATCCAACGAACATGAATTCATCCTCGTCTCCGTAGATTACTTCACCAAATGGGTGGAAGCACAGTCTTACACCGTCTTAATAGCTGCAAAGGTAGCAAAATTCATCAAGGAAAATATCATATGCAGATACGGAGTACCACACGCCCTCAAATCCGATTAGGGAGCACATTTCTTGGGAAAAACAAATAAGTTTTGTACCAAGTTTGGTATCAAGAGCCACTGGTCTACAACTTACAGACCACAGACTAACAGAGCAGTGGAAGCAGCCAACAAAAATGTCAAAGTCATATTACAGAAAATGATTGATACTCATAGAGATTGGGCAGACAAGCTCCCATGTGAGTTATAGGCTTATCGGATGTCCATTCGAACTTCTACTAGGGAACTCCTTTTTCATTGGTCTATGGAATGGAGTCAGTATTACCTGTACAAATCCAAGTACCATCCCTCAGAGTATTGATGGACTGCAAATTACCCGAAGGAGAATGGATGCAGGAAAGGCATGATGAGCTTAACCTGCTAGATGAGAAAATGATGAAAGCAATGGATCACCTCAAAAAGTACCAACTCAAAATGGCGAGGGCCTTCAACAAAGGAGTTCACCTGCAGAACATCGAAGAAGGAGATTTGGTTCTTCAAGAGCAAAGAGCACCTGTCCACGACCCAAGGGGCAAGTTCAGGCCAAATTGGAGAGAACCTTATCAAGTAAAGGAAATCTTAACCAGGCAAGCTGTTCGACTCGTGGATCTTGATGGAGAAGGCGTTAAGGGCCTTGTCAACATGGACCAACTTAAAAAATATTTCGTGTAGCCGTCAGGTCTACATGAACTATGTTTGACCTGATTCCTTTTCAAAGGATACATAGGTAACTTGGCATGCTCAAGTGCGGTCAAAATAACCCTTCATCAGGGGCATATTCGTAAATCCGCCACCCAACAAAATCTTCCATCCGGCACCTTCTCATATGTTACTAATAGGAGCTGACTATTCCTTGAGTCCAAAAAAAGGAAAAAAAAAAAGAAAGAGAGATCTTTTCTGGTTTACTAAAAGTTCTTTGGGTGAGTACAGGCAAGATGCATCCCCCAAAGAGGGCAACTCTCAATGAGACTTTACATAAATGGACCATTGACATGAGTTCAGATGATCCAACCACTTTAAAAGATGTACACTTACCGATCCTTGAAAGGATTATGTATGTGGAGATCCATCATGACATGCTTCGGCAAGTATACCAATGTTGGGATCCAGAACTGCACGTTTTCAGATTTGGAGATGTGAAAACAACCCCAACAATTAAAGAGTTCTAGGCTTGCATGCTCTCACCACCACCAGGAAGACTTTTTCATCCCCTTCTACACAACAGCTATGAAGAAGTTCTGCAAGATTTCTTCAGGTGGACCAAGAAGCAAGTCAAGAAGGTCATGGAATATGGCAGAGTTGACATTACGAAAGTAGCAGGAATCTTTTCCAAGCAGGAAAACATCATAGAAGCTCGACAAGAGAATAGAAGGAAGGCATATTTATTTTGCATGATTGGGAGATACTTATTGCGCACCCAGAGAAAAGGTGTTCTCCCTCTAATGGCCGACGTTGTTCAGCAGCTTCTGGCAAGATGTGACATCACCCCTATAGTGCTAGCTGAGACTTTCAAGGGTCTGGATGACATGAGTGCTTCCCAAAAATATGGCACGGGTTATTGTGTAGGATCGCCCATAATTTTGTAAATGTGGTTATTGGAAGGCTACAATTGGTCCGACCAATACCCAATGCCACGCTGTAACTAAAGCATTTCTGAATGCGAAGAGAAATAATAGAGTTTCATGCGATCAAGGATTGGAGAAAATATTTGGAAGAAAGAATGGACGAGAAGATTTAGTGGAATTGCCATTGGTGGAATACAAAGGCCCCAATCATCAAGACCCAGGATTGTGATTATGTGTGGTTGATAGGTTTAACCCATACCACTTTCTATTTGCCTCATCTTTTACCCATGCAGTATCATTTGACTCCAAAAGCATTGATAGTGAAGGTTTGACCACCAGAAGAGCTAACGCTGAAGATCGTGAATCTACTGGACGAATTGTGGGTGAAACATGTAATTACGGGGTGATCTTATTGAACTATGTATCAATTCCATCTCCCTCTCTTTCGTTGCTTTACCATCCCCATGCATGTAACAATCAGAGATTAAATGAAAAAAGTTTGGGAGTACACCTTCCAAAGGAAAAAAGCAAATGTCTCAAAATAATTAACATGTTTTGTTCATAAGATAGAGCAAAGAAAACAAACAACCATCATCTAAAATCCATACAACATTCTAAAAAAGCTAAAAGAAAAGGAATGTGTAATAACTTAGGGAGGGGGAGAAGGCTAATTCTCGCCACCGGAGGATGAAGCCTCGCTCTCAACCTCTGGAATAAACTCATCATCATAACCACCATCACCATCATCATCATCATCATCATCACCGTCACTGCCGTCATCATCATCGCCCTGTGCCACGAATGGCGATGGAAAGAGTCCTGCAGACGCTGACTGCCTCTGAAGGTGCCTGTTCTCCTCTGAGTATTACTGACAGCGATTCCCGAAGAAGTCCCAGGATTCCCTCATCTCATTGAGCTGAACACTCTAAAATGATAAAAGAACAGGATTACTTCAAGAAAGAAAGATTCCAAAGAAGGGAAAGGAAGCACCAAAAGACACAGAACAGAAAGTACTCACGAACCATTAGATGTCATATATCCACTCCAGGAGTTCAACGTCCACGCTCGCCTGCATCCGACGCATATCAACGTATCATTCAGCACTAATCTATTATGATAATATCAAGCATGAAATAAGGGTCAGTGCTAAGACCAGGGAATCAATCATAAAACAAGAGAGAAAAAGAAGAGGTAACATACCCCGTTGAAAGGAATCGGGAGTCCCAAATCATGATCAGAAGCCCGGCAGGCAGGAAGGACAGTCTAGAGACTGGTGCCAAATCTGGAGGGTATGGTCCATCCTAGGTACCCTGGGATGAGATCACCCATTTGTGCAAAAGGTAGACTAGCACAAGTAGCATGGGAGGGGCAAAAATTCACGCTGTAGCCATGTGAAGGGGGAAATTCATACTTGTCAGGAATCAGACGATGGCCTGAGCACTGTAAAAAGAAAGAAAAGAAGAGACAAGATTATCAATTTCAAGAAAAGAAGAAAAAAAATGCCACAAAAGGGGATAAGGTTCGAGAAAATACCACGGGACCCTCCCGAGTCAAGCGATCGCAGACTATCTCCCAATAGAAGAAGTCCTGGTAGTTCTGATTTGCCACTATCATCTTCAATGCTGGAATCCCAACCCTCAAGACCTCGATATCAGATAAGAGAGGAGAATGCATATGAGAAGGGGGAGGTCGAGGCACCATCTGAGAAGAATACCATTGAAGGGTCACCCGCTCCCCAAGATAAAGCTCAACTTCGGAGGGACCCTCGAAGGCTATCCGCTTCTGAACAAGCCCAAAGACGTACTGATACTCCTCCCAGTCATCAGGATCATCGATCTGCTCCTCATCATAAGGCTGCCAGTGGATCTGCCAATAGAATCAACTCAGTAAAGCCAATGCAAAGGGGGACCAATTCAAAAAAGATAAAAAACGCCTAAAGAAGTTTCTTTTATGTTACCCGATTGACTGTCAAGTCGTTGAGCTGGAGGTGTACTTGCAATTCGTCAATAATAGAACACCTAGCCTTCCCCCAACGAGTCGCTCGGGGGATGTAAGGAGTTGTTTCATTGGGAAGACAAGGAGCATGAATCCGCAAAACCTCATAACACTATACCTGTCAATAAAAGAAGAAAGCGATATTAAGAACCAAAGAAGGATTGAAGAACAAAGAGAAGCCAAGGGAGCGAAACATACCCAAAGAACACCACAGCCAATCAAGCCAGGCGCGCCGAAAGCAATGTGATCCAACATCTTCAAGAAATGATTGTAAGCAGACCCACCCCAGTCAAAGGACTCTGCCTCCTCAAAATTTAAAAAAAAAAAAAAGCAAGGAAAGTATCTATACGACCCCGTCCATCATAGAAGAGGACATTGGAGACTAGATAGAGAAGAAAACTCCTAGCAGCTTGATCAAATAACTCCTCAGGGGAGCTATCATCAATTACTCGGTTGTCCCACTCTTTCTTTAGAGTGGTTAAAAGAATGATGCAATAAGTCACTTTGAATCCCAAGAGGTCACTAATTTCCCCAAGAGATTCATTTGGATTGAGGGAGTCAACGAAATAGGTCTCCTAGAGAAAGGGATCCCAGTGATCATAAAGATATCTAAGGGAGTGATGGTTACCTCCCCAGTAGGAAAATGGAAGGTGTGAGTCGACGGCCACCAACGGTCCACGAGAGCATGAACAATTGGCGTATCAAGCTTTGGTGAAACTACCTGGGCAGTACGACCAACACCTGTCAACTCCACCCTCACTCTCATAGCAGGATGGAGTCGCTGGTACCATGACAAGACATCATATGGCAATATTTCTTGTAACTAGGAGAATAAAGCTCCTATATAATAATTGGCATAAATCAAGTACTGAATGGAATATGCGCTGCATGAAAAGGAATAGAAGGCAAGTACCACTTACCTTTTTGAGGGTCTGCCCCCAAATGGTACAACATTTATGGAGGGCAGTGTCCACCAGGATGCTAATAGGATACCACTCCGCTTTCAAGTCGCCAGTCACCTCAGAGGAAAACAACGACGGCCTACCCCGCTTTGATGAAGACATGGCAAATGGCCAAACCAAGGAAAAAATGAGAAAAGAATAAAGAAGAGAGACAGAGGAGAGAGAGCAGAGCTCTAAATGGAAAACCCAAGCAAAGGAGGAGAGGGAGGTGAGAAATGAGGAGCGCCCACCCCCTTTATATAGAAATACCACGCTGGCGGCACCATGGGGGCGTGCCTAGAGGCCTCGTGGCCCTGCGGGCCCACGGTCCCGCACGGTAGTGCCTGATGAGCACATTTGTGTGTGAAACCTTAGGGCCATAAAGCATGCATTTTTATACTTGGAACGGAGCTACTCGAGGTTTTTGTTTGTATTTTCAGGTTTTAGGTGAATTCTTGTGAAAATGGAGCACATGATGCTAAGGAGCCATTTTTAAGCTATTTAGTGGTGTTTGTCAGTAGCCAGAAGTGCCCAGGAGTCGAGAAAATCAAGTTTAGATTGAGCACTGAAAGAATTACCCCAATTAGTTAAATTTGAACATGAGTACAGTGGTCCCCTTAGCATAATTATGAGGTGTTAATAGTATGGATACATAGCCCGTCGAGTCAGCTTCGCAACGGTTCAAACGACACTAGATTCTGAGTTGAAATGAAGAAGTTACGGCCGTTTCTGTAAAGACGCGCGAAAATGGCATGCCACTGTTTTCAATTTTTATGACAGAGGTTTATTTGTAATTATCAAAAATTAGTCGGGGACAAAGTAAAGCAGAAGTTCAGATTCGAGGGGTTTTACCACAATTATCAAAAGTTATCTTAAAATTCAAGTAGACGCCGATCTGAAGGCTGATATTAAATCCGATTTTTAGAGGCAGATCTGATGGCCCAGAATGATGCCATGGCGCGGAAGATCAGCGTACGCACCTACATCGCGATAAATCCGAATTGACTTTTCTATTAGTCGAAAGATTCCATTTGGAAGGCTCTGGAGTAGTCCAACTTCAACTTGAGATATCTTGGGCTCCTGAACTCCAAATTGGACGAAATTTGGGTCTATTTTAGGTGATTTTTTGCAAGGAATGCAACAGTGAGGCCTATATAAGCATCCCATGCTCCACGTTTTTTGAAGGACAGAATGGGGATTTAATTAATTCTTGAAAAGAATCCTAGTCATCACCCTTACTCTCTCTCTCCTCCAAATTTCCAAGGGGCATTACAAGAATTTTACTTTGGATAGATTTCTTTTGAAAAATATTCTCTCATCCATGAAAAGTTGAAAAGTCAAAGATGCCTTGATCTCATTGCTTGGAGAAGACACCTACAAAGAAAAGGAAGCACGAGAATAGAATTAGAAAGTCACTTTTTAGAAAATAGAAAGTTTATGTAGCTAAGATTTTTATCTCTCCCACTTTCTATTTTTCTCTTTTTTCTTGGGATTCAAGTAATGTAGAGGAGGAAGGAGAAGAGAATATTCTCTTCTCTTAGGGAATATTTCTCCTACCTCTTCCCTCTTCTCCCTTCTCCTCTTCCCCCTATAAATACCCCATGGTTCTCTCTTGTAAACTTGTTCAATTGCTTAGTAAAATTCCTCTCTTCTTCTTCTAAATTTTTGGCTTTCTAAGTTTCTAGTTTGATTTATGAGCTTAGTTTAATGGTTGTAATAGGTTTAATTCAAGCTTTACTTTCAATTTATGTCTTCAATTTGGTTGTAATTTCTTAATTCTAATTTAGTTTTAAAGCTTTCTAGTCTAAGTTCCTAAGTTGATGATAAGACTTGGAGATTTGGAAGAGAAAGCCATGGTAGGATTATTCAAGTGTTTCAAGATTCTTCAACTGCATTAATGCAAAGCCTAATTAGTTCATGCACTTTCAACTTTTGTAGAAGGGAGTATCAATTTCTTATTTTTTATTTTATGTTCTTCTTCTTCTTAACCTCTCAATTCTTCTAGTTTCTAATTTCTTCTTCTTATTCTCTACCTCTTTCTTCTTCTATTAATTTTATTTTATTAGTATTCTCATCTCCATTAATCACTCCATTCTATTAGGAATTTTCATTCTCCATTATTTTTATTGTATTTCTCATCCACCACCTCTCTAATTCAATCATGCTTTTAGGATTTTAGTTTTTTAGTTACTATTATCACTATGCATTATGGTAGGATTTTAATTTAATTGTTTTTGTTTTGATTTCAGAATTGGTAGGGCCATTTCAAGTAGAGAAAGCAAGCAATTTCAATTCGGTTCAAGCACCTTCGGGTTTTACCTGTCTAATATCTTAGTCTCATTCTCCCTCTCTAATCTCATTCTTCCTCTTCTTCTTTTGTTTTTAATTTTTTTTATGTGGTTGTGGTGTGTGATTGCAATTTATTCCTGCGAATTCGCGGCAGTATTGATAGGTCAGATGCTTGTGTGTTAGGACGTCAATTCAATTCACTAGATGCTTGTGAGTTAGGATGCGTTAATTTAATTAGTTCAATACTTTAATTTGGTTCACTTTGCATTGCTTTAAAGTAAGTAAAATAGAGTGGCGTACATCTCCCTGAGTTAAACCCGTAGCTACGACTGATTCGTACGCTTGCGGTTAATTATTTCTTGCAAACAAGTTTTTAGCATCGTTGCCAGGGAGATTATTGACCACTTTATTTTTCTGATTTTTAAGTAATTCGAAGTGCTTTAGTTTCTTCTCTTTCTCCTCTTATTTTTTGAAAAAAAAAAAATAGAAGTTTTTGAAAACCTCATCTTGTTTCTCTTCTGTTTCAAAGACTGTGCGCCCAATCTAAAGTCCTTCATATGCTCAAACCCAGCCTCTTTTGGTGTCCCTCATAGGATTAAGTTACCTATGACGCTGCATCTTGACTTGGTTGGGTGGATTGGCATATGACTTATCTTTGGAGGTGACCAACTTTGATAACAGGGAAGCGACATAGTGAGTGCTCTTGAAAACAGAAACCTATAGTAGTCCTCCACTCTACATCAGAATCTACTTGGAGGCGCCCGTAGGTGGCTATAGAAGACTATACGAGTTCCCTTGTTGTCAACCTATATGACATCCTTATAGCTTTGAAACCATTGTTTCGATTCTTGAGGGACAGATGCACCATCTACCTTGAACTCCCTCTTGTTTTTGGTGATTTTTTCTAGTCTTTTACTTTTCTTTAATTTTTCTAAAGGAGACCTCATATCTATTTTGGTGGCTACAATGTGGACCCGTGATTCATCTAGCCGTCTTATTAGAATACCACCCTCTCGACCACCTTTGACCCCACCTACTACCATGGGAGACCAACAATCGAAGACTCTTAAGGATAGGTTTTACCCTACCAGGGCTATACAACCTTCTTGCATCAGTCTACCCATTGCTACAGGGAACAATTAGGAACTCAAGACCAACTTCATTAGCAAGCTACCCCACTTCCATGGTGTTTGAGTTAAAATAATACTGCAAGCGTTTGGGTCAATCGTAGCTACGGTCGAACACGAGGAGATATACGCCACTCTATTTAACTAACTTAAAAGTAATGCAAAGTGAACCAAATTAATGTGTTAAATTAAACTAATTAAACTAATGAAAATTAATGCATCCTAATTCATAAGCATCTTACAAAATTAAGGGATTAAATTGACGTCCTAACACATAAGCATCTAACCTATCAAACTAATGCAAATTGAAAGGAATAAAAATGCAGCCACACATAATAACCACATAA
The DNA here is from genome assembly GCF_018873765.1 of Telopea speciosissima. Taxonomy (NCBI): domain Eukaryota; kingdom Viridiplantae; phylum Streptophyta; class Magnoliopsida; order Proteales; family Proteaceae; genus Telopea; species Telopea speciosissima. The sequence continues at coordinate 48,049,286 of NC_057920.1, forward strand.
AAAGGAATAAGGGAATAAAAGTACATCCACAAACCACAACCATATAAAAAAAAAATAAAAGAAATAGAGGGAGAAGAAGAAGAAGAAGATAGAGTGAGATAAAGGAGAGGGAGAATGAGATTAAGGGTTTAGAGAATGAGATACCTTGATGGGCTTGAACCGGATTGAACTTGCTTGCATGAATACTTGAATAAACTTATCATGACTTCCTCTTCTAAATCTCCAAGTCTTATCATCAACATAAGAACTTAGACTAGGAAGCTTTAAACTAAAGCTATTACAACCATTAAACTAGACTTATGAAATCAAAACTAAGAACTTGAAAGAACTAATCTTATGAAATCAAAACTAAAAACTAGAAAGCCAAAAATCACAATTTAGAAGGAAAAGAAGAGAAGAAATTTCACTAAAAATTTAAACACTTTACAAGAGAGGGGCTAGGGGTATTTATAGGGGGAAGGAGAGAAGAAATAAGAGAAGAGAGAAGAGGGGGAGGGGCTCCACGATTTTGGAGCTCCTCTCCTTCTAAAATTTGTGGAGAGGAGAGAGAGTGTGAGAAGGGAATCCAAAAATAGGAGAAGATTTTCTTCTCCTTCCTCCTTTACAATGCTTGATCCCCAAGAAAAAAAATATATAAATAGAAGGAGGAAGAGAAGAGAATATTATTTATATAAACCTTCTATTTCTAGAAAAGTAAATTTCTAATTCTAACTTGTTTTTCCTTTTCTTTGTAGATATCTTCTCCAAGCAATTAGATCAAAGCATCTTTGACTTTTCAACCTTCCATAGATGAGAAAATATCTTTCAAAATAAATCTATCCCAAGTAGACTTCCAAAAGTGCCCTTGAAAAGTTAGAGGAGCGAGAGAAAGTGATGACTTGGATAGTGATGACTAGGATTCCACTCAACCAAATAACAAAATCCCCAATATGTCCTTTAAAAATCATGGGGCATTAAATGCAGCCCAGAAAAATCGTGGACACCTTGTGGGCCTCAAAACTATAGAATCTAGTGGTAGTGTGGGTCCCTCCATGTGGGTAGCAGTCCTTCTCTCTCTTCAAGAATGCAAAATTACCGAAACGGCCCTGTACTTGCAGTAGATCTCTACCATTGCTTAGAAATATCTTCTATAATGTAAAAAATGTCCTTGGGCAGTGGTAGAATGACTATGGGCTTGCACTACAGCTCCATTCTGACCCATTATCCTTTCTTGGGCTGAAAAGAATAATCAACTATACGGTGGGCTAGACGAATGCGTACTTGCGTTCCGTCACGTCCAACTTGCTCCAAATTTAATCCTCTTTACAGCCATGGAAAGAAAAATGATAACTTTATGTGTAACTTGGGACATGCAGCTCCCGATAGTCCATAATAGCCCAAAATAGCCCAAAACCTGAAAAGCACAAGAAATCACCAAAGTAACTCTGTCCAATGTGGTAAAATGTATGCTTTATGCCCTAAGATTTCACACATAAATGTATTCATCAGATTCCCCCACACTTGAACGTTACTTGTCCTCAAGTAAAGCAAAAGAAAAACTAACCTAGAAGGCAGAAAATCCTAACTCACTTTCGTAGGAATCACGGTTGCACTTAGCATGTTCAACAAGCCTTTAAACCCCTAGGTTACCCCTAGTGGACGTGTTTTGTCTCGTGGGTGTTTGCAGTGAATATACACCCAAAATTCAATAAACAAAAAAGAATGATGTAAATTTTTCTCATGGCATAAGTAAGATAGTGCACACAATCTCAAAGAAATACTCAACTATAGATCAAAGAGCCAAAGGTTCCCACACACTTGAATTTTATCACCCCACATCAATTCACGTAACAAGCATGCATCAAGATCAAGGGATCTCCTCATATTTTTTGAACACTACTCACCGTCAAGTAAACCCCCCATAGCATCGATGGAACCAAAGACTTAGGCTTTAAGTATTTTTTACCATACTTTTTTTTTTCAGGCATTAAGGCAAAAGTTTTTTTTCTTTCTCAACCACAAACTCTATTTCTACTCCACTATTGTTCTCTGAATGGCATGGTGGAGCATACACCAGACACCCAAATACTTGGTAGCTTCGCTTTTGGCATATATCCATAAGACATTGAGACATTGATGCAAGAGTTTTTTTTTTTTGAGTTTCTTTTCATGGAATTTCGATCAAGTCACCCTGCTTCATGAGGCACAGTGCCCTGTCTAGTCCCAAGGAATTCCACTTTCTTCTTATTTTTTTTTTTTTTTTTTCACTTTCATGCCTTGCCTTGCCACAAACAAATTAGTCTCAACTACTAGCCAAAAGATCAAGGGGTCCACAAAACACATAGAGGAATCTAACCATCAAATAAAATAATGCTCATATTTTTCAATTCAATCCCTCTCACCGGATACATACCAACTACCGTCCTTGAAAATGGATTTTTTTATTATTTCGCATGTTAGGGCACCTAATTCCCTCTTTCTCTTGCTTCGCAATCAAAGAACGTATGCACAAAACCAAACTATTGCCACAATCAAAATTCACAAAATTCACCAATTAAGTCCAACACACACCCCCCCCACACTGAATTCATGCAGTGTCCTCAATGCATGCAAAAAATAAAGAATAAGGACAAGGGATGAGATGAGGGGACTTTCCAGATATAATCAACAAAGAGGATCATGAAGAGTCGTGAGCTCTACAAAAAGTACTAGGGATAGCAACAGAAACCTCAGTTCATTGCCAGTAAATGTAGAAAGAGCTTCAGAACCAGAAAATACTTAACCATGAATTTTAGTAAAGCGAGAAATAACATAGAGGTTAAGCACACATGAGTAATACCCAACAGTAAAATCTGTCCACATGAGACAGTGGAAAATGAAAGCATTAAAACTCATGCCATATATACGTCCATTTTCTCCCAAGGTTAATACAGAATGCATGTCATTATCGTAAAAACCAACCAAAAATGGATCATAGTAAGCATAAAAAAGATCATGAATATCAGTAACCTCATCAAGATAATCATAAAAAATGGGAGGTCTACTCAAATCAATCCTAGCAATAAAACTATTCGCCATTTGCATAACTTGGTTTTTTAAATCAGGATCATGATAATATGCTTGGGGAGCATCATGACTAACATTGTCCTCTTCAATAAAATCATCAAACCTGGGAGGTTTAGACCAATCAACATACGGGATAATAATGTTGATAGTGACCCAAAATGCCCTGCCCAGATCCCGACTCGGGCGAGGGAGCGATGCGTGCTGGCTGGTGTGCAATAAGGAATTAAAGTTGCACCTTCCCTCACAAGGCGTCTTTTGGGGGATTGGCAAGAGCTTAATCCTATAATTGGTATCAAAACAGATGGTCGCGAGTTTGAGTCTCCCCAGTGCCATGGGTGCTCTGTTATTGGGCGTGCATTTGGGGGGGGATTGTCCTTCTCTTGATTTGGGGCAAGAGGACTCAACAACAATTTTAAGTAAAGTACTAAGTAGTTTAGGATTACCTTAAAAACTTAGTAGAATGAGTGCTACCTCTTAGTCAATGTAGCTTGGATGCAAGTATGCAATGAGGAAGCAAGAATGAGATTGAATTTTCTTCGATCTTCTTTGATCTTGAAAGAATGATCTCACAAGGGAGTGCTTGATTGCTTAGAGCTCTTGATTGATCATTGTTGTTTTTAATTCCGCATAGTTCTTTTAATTTTCGAACCTACACCTATTCATCCCCCCTCTAGGTGAATTCACATTTGGTATCAGAGCGGGAGCTCAAGACCATGATTATCTTTAATCCAACTAAGAGTTAAAGACTATGGAAACTTCTGCTAACCGTAAGTTCGAAGGTTATAACATTACCCGACCTTCCTTCTTTGAAGGTGAAGGATTCTCCTATTGGAAGAATCGCTTCAAGAACTTCGTATGCGCCAATAACATTGATGCATGAGAAGTTATAGAGAACGGACCCAATACTATAGACAAGCCCAAAGAAGAATGGACTCCTGTTGAGAAAGCTAAGATGCAACTCAACTATGTTGCTATAAGTTATCTTCAATGTGCATTAGGAGAAAAAGAGTATAATAGGACATGCATGTGTGACTCCGCTAAGGAGATGTTTGATAAGCTTATAGTGACCTATGAAGGTACTTCTGAAGTTAAGCAATCTAAGATTGACATGTTAGTGAATGAATATGAATTGTTTAAAATGAAAAATGATGAAGATATATATGCCATGTTTACTCGATTTACTAACATCATGAACAAGTTGAAAGGATTAGGTAAGGTTTACTCCAATGGTGAAGACGTTTGAAAGATTCTGAGATCCCTCTCAAAGGAATGGAGACCCAAGACTATAGCCATAAGAGAATCAAAAGACGTTGAAAAGCTAAGTCTAGATGAGCTATTGGGATCACTTCAAACACATGAGATGGAGCTAAAACAAGACACCAAGGACGACGAGCCTAAGGAACCTAAGAAGAAGATTGTCGAATTTAAAACCTATGATATCAGCGACAATGATGAAGAACTTTTAGATGATGAAATTGCCTATCTGTCAAAGAAATTCTCAAGATTTTTGAAGAACAAAGGAAAACCTTCATTCAACAGAAGAAAATTCTCAAAAGATCAAAAAGGTAAAAATGTCTCTAAGGATAGTTCTAACTCTTCTTCAAAGGAAATCTTGTGTTATGAGTGTAGAAAACCTAGATATTTTAGAGGAGATTGCCCTAAAATGAAGTAGTATAAGAAGGCCTACAAACCCGAACACACCTTCGACTCAAGTGATGAAGACGAAGATAATGAAGAATCACAAGAAGAAAATGAACAATCCAACCTCGCTTTAATGGCTACTGAAGAAGAAGAAGAAACTCAAAATGAGGTAACTCCTATTTCTCCTTCTAAAGATAAAGATTATTTAGAATTGGAAGAAGCTTTTGAAGATTTATATCAAAGTAGCATAGAATTGGCTACTACTAAGAAAGATCTCCTAAAGGAGATAAACATCCTCAAAGACCAAAACACATCTCTAACTTCTCAAATAGAGACTTTGAAAGAAGAAAAAGAGAAACTGTGTAAAGCATTAGAGTCATTCACAAATGGTAAAAAGACTCTTGACATTTTACTCGAAAATGGCTCCAAAGCACCCTTCAACAAGGAGGAGTAGGTTATGATGTGAACAAGAGTTCAAATCATACCAATGAGGCAAGTTCAAGTAAAGTAACAAGTAAGAAAGTGAAGAAGAAATTTTGCAATTATTGTAAAAAGAAAGGACATTTGATTGAGGAATGTTATGTTAGAAAGAAAACTCCTCAGTTAAACAAATCAAATTCCAAAGGGAAGACCCTAAGCCTAAATATCCCTCAAACTATTGTATGCAACAATTGCAACAAAAAGGGACACACTATTTAGAAATGTTATTATATGAAGCAACCTTTTCAACCTCCTAGAAGACCCTTCAATGGTCAAAATAGGAAAAATCCACCAAAGGTGCAAAGACCACCAAATAACCAAGGGTCATATAGAATGTCTCAAAACCAAAGACCTTGAAACCCTCAACCATACACAAACTGGTATGGGAATCAAAAGGCAAGTGATCACCAAATGGTGTGGAGACCAAGAGGAATGTACACTACAAGAAATTGGTGCAACGGCGGCACTTTGGGTTGAGCTATTGTGGCATTTTTTACAAATGTCATCATATATGAAGATATACCGACATTTTGTTAAAAATGCCGTCATATATAAAGGTATAATAGCGTATAGATGTAAACCGGCATTTGAGCACAATCGCAGTTAAACAAATTAGTTTCCGCGGTGTTTTCTTCAGAAGTGCCATCGTAGCTTACCGTTTAAGGATGATTTAATATTTTTATTAATGGCATTTTCAAAGAAATGTCGTTGTATATTGCAATACAATGGCGTTTGTAAATAAACGCCATATAAAATAATAGATTTCCAAACCCAAAGATGTTTTCACTTTCCCGCGCTTTTTGTCTCTCTCCAAAACATTTTCATTTCCCCCGCTCTCTGCATCTCTCTCTCAAAGTTTTCTAAAAAATCTTTTCAAACTCCAGAGCAGCGCTCTTTTTCCTCTATCAAGCGACGGAGCAATTGTCAACTCTCTCACTATTCTAGACTTCTCTGCCGCTGTGATCTCGTCTCTCACTGCTCCCGACAAATACAGTAAGTGGGAGTGAGAGTTAGGGCAAATATAAAGTGGGAAAGAAGGTAAATCGAGCAGGTGGGAGAGAAAAGAAGAGAGAAAGAGGGAAATGGAGAGAGAACGTGAGAGAGAGAGAAAGCAAAGGATAGAGAACGTGAGAGAGTAGGAAGAAAAGGAGTTTGAGGCTTTCTTCTTCAAGGTTTTTTTATTGGAATGATTGAGGTTTTGCTCGATTCAAACCAGATCTGAGAACTGACTCTGCAAAATGATTAAGTCGTTGATTCAATAGAGATTCACTGCGAGATGCCCTTGGAGCTTCCAGATTCACGAGTGTTTGGTCGCCGAATTATCTTTTAGTGAACATCCAACCTATTTTCCCTTGATTTTCTTTATTCTTGAGGTAAAATTCTTCCTCAAATTACATTTTAGTTGATTAAATTCTTGGGCCTTCTGTCCTATTTGATTATGAGATTCTGTTAGGAGAAAATTTTGGAAATTCATGCTTAGGGTATTAGCTATGGGAGACGATTCATGTGTTTTTACCTAGTTCTCCATTTTCTTCTCATCTAATTGCATTTTTGTGGACAATGGAACTGAATTTGGTCTGGCATGGCAAATGTCGGCGAGACCATCGAATGGCTATTCTGTTGAAGGAATTTGACTTGTTGATTTATAGTTACTTTTGTTGAATGTATAATCTCAAGTCTTCATTTCTCATGCAATTCTGAGTTCATTTTGACCAATATTTTCTGATTGATATGAGCAATATGGTTCATGCTCTCTTTTCTTTTTTCTATTTTATTTCCATAATGAACCTCTGTAAATGATTGAACTGAGACCGAATTCTGGTCATTCCTGAAGTAACAGTGGCCTTTCTTGTGGTTCATCTACCTTTGCCACTGTTGTCGTATTCTTTTGGAAACCTCGACTATAAAACCTCATGGTAATATGCTTTGAATCAAAGGGCTATAATCAGCCCTGGTTAAATTCCTAGATTGTGGGGCAGAGGAGCTCGGCCAGCAGAGAGAGAGAGACTGATGTGCATGTGCGTTGCTGCCCAAGTGGCTGCGAGAGTGTGTGTGTCTTTGGGTGTTTATGTGGCTGCCCATTAAGCTGTATGTATGAGTGTGTGAGTGTGTGTGTGTGTTTGTGGTGTTTGGGTGCTTGGTTGAGGTTCAAGTGGCCTCAGCCATAGCTACTAACTGAAAAGAAAAGTAAGAAAGAAGAGAAAAGAATGAAAAGAATAAGGAGAAGAGGAGGCGATGCTATTACTTGTGTTTATGTTTGCGTGTGTGTGCATGTGTGTTCTTGTGTGTATGTGTGTGGTTGCCATGTCCTAGTAAGTTGTGAGTGTGGTTGTGTGCATGTTTGGTTGAGATCCCAAAGGATCTCAACTGCTGGTATTGGAAAGAAAAGAAAAGAAGGGAAAAGAAGAAAGAGAGAAAAGAAAGGAAGAAGATGAACCATTACGGTGAGATGTTGCATCTTACTTTGGAAAACCTGCTGTAAGAGCTAAAATATTAGTTTATTCTTAGTAGTTTAACCCTTAAGATTTAATCTAGGAGGGAAAATTTTTATAATCCATGAACAGGTGCTTGGGTTTTGGAATTGGTCATTCAACCTGTACATTGGGGAGTTCATAAAAATATTAGTTAATAAGTCAATTCTTGGAACTCTTTTCCATGTTGTGGAATTTGTTTAAATCAAAATCTCTATTATAGTGTAGTATGCATGTCCTTGAATTCATTTTTAGCCACTCTTTGAATATAATACTAATGTTGCATTCCACCCCTAGATATTTCGTTTTAGTCTGTGTCTTCTCTAGAATTTGTTACATGTCTTAGGCTCCACTTATTCCAATGGCAAATATTTTGTGGGAATTGCTTGAAATGCAACACTAGTAGAACTCTACAAAATAATACTGCAATATTTCTTTCTACCTTATTAGTAGCAAAGTCCTATCTAATAGGAGATATGTATTAGAAAATGTCTGCAATGGAAGGATTTTTAGATACTTTAAGAGATTCTTCTTTAAGCTAGACAAATGTAGGAACCTTCTTGAAATGCTTAGGCATCTTGAGCCACCAACTCTTCTTATCCCTGCATTCAATGAGCACAACAGGCCCAAGCAAATATCAGCAATGTTTCACATGCTATTCAAATTCAACTAAAGGAAACTCTGTACATCCTTAGTCCTCCCAAAAGGTTTAAACACAAACGCCAATATTGGCACAGTGCTGTCAACCCTGGAATATTTACCATTCTGTATACTGATCCCTTTCACCTGTATTGCTTGTATGTCAGGGTTCTGTTTTGAGGTAGAGAAATAGCATATCCGTATTCCCTGTGTGTTAGGGTTTTGTTTTGAGGTAGAGAAATAGCATATCATGTTTCTTCTATGGCCTTCGAATGAAGAAAAATGTTTCTGATTTTGGATGAGTTGAGAAAACCACAACCAACAAGTGATGGACCCTCAAAGGTTAATCCCTATTATTGTAGGATAGGTTCTTTCGATGTTGAGAGCTTTGTAAGAAAGGTAAAGATGTGAAAGAATTGAGTAGATACTAGAGGGGTTAAGGATTTTATTTGTCTTGAAAATTAAGCATGCCATATAATGCAGTGATCCACATTGAAACGGTGCTTTCCTGATCCTATAATGGGTGGTCGTTTTTATCGTACGATTTATGTTCGGAACATTCCTTGTGATAAGTTAGACCATAAAATTAAAGACATATTTGGCGAGGTTTTAGTTTGATATTTTCTAGCATTCTTCTTGGAATGTGACATTAAACTTCATTATTATTGAGTGATATTTTGTAGAGTACACATCTTTTTCTGTGTAGCAATTAAGTTTGATGTAGAATGTTATACACTCATCCTGCTGTTCCTAGAGTGTTGTCCTGCAACACATTTATTGACATTGAATGCTCCTATTGGTGGGTGTTATGCAACCTGATCGGATTGTGATAAGGAGTTCTCTGCTAATAGCTAAGCAGTGGAAGGGTATCTGATGCCGATGTTATGATAGATTGATAGTTAATGGTTCTTAATGTTATATTACGAAGTATAAATTATTGAAAGGTAGAGTATGCACTTCAAATTTTAGAAGCAAGCAAATAAGAGATATGAAGAGAGAAGATGCTCTCAAAATTTATATGAGCTAATGTGTATATCTAATATTATATTTTATATACATGTATTCCTTTTCCATGTACAAAGTGAAATCCTAAGGCAATTCCCTAGAATAAAAAAAATGTGGGTGCTTATGGAAGACAAAGTGTGTTACTGGTTGAGGATATTGAGGAGGGTGACTCTAGTATTGATCAAACTTCAATGATAGTGATGGGTCATCCCTCATTTAGAACGAGCATGACGTGAAGCTTTAGGATGGAAAGGAGAGGTATGCTAAAGCAAGTAGGAAGTGAGACATGCTATTTATATGTATTTGCTTTATTCTATGACTTTTAGCATTGATTAGCAAAGGCAGTGGATTGGATATCAAAAAAACTTGAATACAACCCTATAGAACTTAAAGCCCTATCCTTGGCTTGGTCCATGGTGAGCCATGAGATGGTGGAAAGGAAATTCTAATTGCCTGCTTAGTATGTGACATCCATATTCCATAACCACAATAAACATCTATTTCTACTTGGAAGGAAAGTGTAAATGCCACGTCTGGCTCTCCCTTTTGGGTATTAATTTTTCATTGATAAGAATCTGAATATAATACACATGGTTGGGGTTCGAATCACTAGATGTCTATTTAAATTATTTAAGTACGCACAGTGAACCATTTGCAGAGGAGACAAGGTCGTGTATCTCGTGTGTGTAGTTCTTATTTTTTTCATTTACTACATAAATTGCAGCACATTGGGCATCAAGATGATGGTCAACTTGTTGTTTAGGCTTCATAACATATAATTTGAGCAGTAATAATACATTTTAACCAATGTAGCATTTTAATTTAGCTGATGTATGGTTTTGAAACTTCTCCCCGTTTTACAGTAACTGTAGGGATGAGAGCTTGGTGCTTCCATATCCTATTGCATTAGTTTATAAAATTTCAGAATTTTTTCCTCTTCCTGCTGTCTTTTTCTTTCTTTCCCTTTTGTCTTTATGAACACATGGTTGGTTCATTATATCTTACTGTTTATGCTGTGAGACCCATTTTATGATATTTGAGTTATCAAGCTACCACAAGATCACCCTGTAGCTATTAAGTTTGGTGTAGAATGTTATACACTCATCCTGCTCTTCCTAGAGTGTTGTCTTGCAACACATTTATTGACATTGAATGCTCCTGTTGGTGGGTGTTATACAGCCTAATTGGATTGTGATAAGGAGTTCTCTACTGATAGCTAAGCAGTGAAAGGCTTGCCATTCCTACGGCAATGTCCCTCACTCAGTCGTCAGTCCATCCTCTTTGCGAAACACTGACGATTAAACCAAGGTAGACAAGGACGATGCACTGAGGCAGCAACGCGGCAAGGAAGAAAACTAAAAACCGCGGCAACGAATGAAAGTAAGAATGGAGGCACTGAGGCAGCACCGCGGCAGGGAAGCATAGCTACTACTTCTTGAAAATTCAGTAGCTAATCCAAGGTAGGCGAGGCGGCAGCAGCACTGCTTGGAAGAAAACTTAACGGGTTAAACAAAGGTACCCTCCACACCTTCTATGGACACTGCACTCTTGCAGATTCTGTTTTCAAATAATGTTTCTGCTGAGTAGTTGATCAAGTCCTACTTCGAGTAGGATTACACCTTTAAGACCTGAAACCCTGAATTCGGTACATGCTATTGTATGTTCTGTTGGTTCTGAAATTAATAGTGTATACTGATCTCCTATTGGGTTTATAAATTTTGCAGTCTGTTCTTTAATCTGAGTTTTAGTTGACTGATTTTCCCCTTTCCAAGTGTCACTAGGAATCCTTTATATTACATTGCAACTTGTAAAAGAGCTGTCATCAGCTGACCCTTGTGATCTATTTGGATTTTTAGGATCCCATCTTCTTCATCCACAACCAATTAACACTCTCTCATATATACTGTCAGTTTGTCAAGCAAGGAAGGGTTCCCATCGATTAACCATCATGAATGAAACTATTCCCCTTCTTTGGTTATAGAGGGATTTCATATAACTCGTCCAATTAGTTTGGTTCTCTATTTGATTTTATCCCTATTATGTGGCTTCATATATTGATTACTCTCTATTTGCTTGTATTTTATTTCATTGAGTTCTAAGGGCTAGATTCATCTTATGTTCTGTTTATTTCCTGAAAACCAAAGTCAATTTGATTGGTTGATTAGTTCATAATGTCATTTGTTAAGTTCAACTTAGCAGCTGAAGTTTCATTGTTGGCTGTTGATACCCACCATTCACACTTCCCTCTTTCTTTTTCTTTTTCATGTTTTACATAGTGAACAATCATTGGGAAGCTTACTTGTTTTTTTTTTTGGGTAAGAGGAAGTTTACTTGATACTTTATAGGTTATGATAGTCTACATATGAAAATATTGAATTTCTTGGTTTGACTTGTGTCTTGGTAGGGAAAGATAGATTGACGGGCTTGGCTATTGAGGCAGCAAAGAGAGCTCTTCAAATGGCTCAAGTCAATGCTGATGACGTAGACTTTATCCTGCTATGCAGATCTACTCCAGACGATCTTTTTGGCAGTGCTCCTCAGGTACATCCACATGATTTAGGAATCTTGAAATGCTAAAGTTAAAGTAATCATCTTTGTAAGAAGAGGCAATTATAACTGTACTGTAGCTACAAAACATGTTTTCATTGGATTATGAGTGAAGGGCTAAGTACTTTATAAGAGTAATATTTCATTATTAGTATAAAGAAGTGTGATGCTAGGTGATAAGGATCCAATTAAAACTCTATTTCTTGTTAGTTCATAAATTTCATTTTCTCTGTGATATGCCATGCTTAGCTTAACATTGTGTTTCATTTATCATTCTTTGATATAGCTAAAGAGGAATAAGTTAGTTTATATAGTTGAGACCAAAGAGACATATTCATTTCTAACCTATTCTTATACTTAGCTAACCATCCATACTTGTGATATTGGTTTGTCTAATCATTAACAAGTATTTGTGTTGGATCTCATACTACCTATGTGCTTCATGTTTTTGTACCAGAGCATTCATTGTAACTTACCATCTTATGACAGTTCTAGAGATATACCATCAATTATTAGATTACAATCCCCTCAAGTGTGTTAAGGCATCAGTTAGACTTGAGCATCTCAAACTTAGAATTCTTTTTAGATGATTTGTAATGAATTTTGAATTTGTGCATTAAAGGACACGCTGTTTCAGTCTATTGATTTGCATAATTACTTGCTCAAGTCCTTGTTTCTACGTATTGCTTATAAATGGGTCAGATTTGAGTTTGATTTGGACTATTGATCGCTTAATCTTTGTTTCAGTCCATTGCTTTTTAAATGTATCAGACTTTAACATGACTTTTATATATTTACTTAAGTCTCTTATTTCATCCTATCTCTGCGGATGTACTTCGAATCTGAAATGGGTAGGGTATTTGGTGAGGTATATCTCTGTTTTATATATGAATTTGGTTTGGATATAAAAATAGGTGACATGATGAATCTAGTACCTTTGAAACAGATTAATGGATGGAATACATAAATAAATTTTTTTTTTTTAAAATTCATTTAGCGGCGTTTTTTGACAAACGCCGCTTAAAATATAAACTCAATACCTATACCGGAACTTTTAAAATGCCGTTGTAATAAACTTTTCCCTGCATTTATTGAAAAACGTCGCAAAAGAATAGAAATTCAATACCTATCACGACACTTAAAAAATGCCATTGTAGTACATTTTCCTCGGCATTTATTATAAAACGCTGTGAAAAAGGTATATACACAGACACACTAAAAAAACGTCGTTATACAAAAATGGCAGTACCTTTGTCGACATTTCAGCGACAAATTATAAACGTCGTTATATCCTATGGAGGCATTTTTTGAACTTATAGCGGCATTTAAAAACGCTGCCGTAGGCCCAATTTCTTGTAGTGGTATAATACTAACAATAATGGACCCAACACCCAATGGGGACCAAAGTTTTATTAAGCATTCTTATTTTGTAGGTACATCTAAGCAAAGATGAATGGTATATTGATAGCGGTTGCTCGAAGCATATGACCTCCAACCCAAAGCTTTTTTCAGAACTCAAAAAGCAAAAAGGGGGATGGGTATCTTTTGGAGACAATAGCAAAGGAAGAATCATCGGTAATGGTTCAATAAAGTTTGGAGGTATGACAATCTCTAATGTTAGCCTAGTTAAAAACTTAAAGTACAACTTGCTTAGTGTAAGTCAGCTTTGTAACAATGGCTATTTCGTTAACTTTAATGCCTCTAAGTGTGAGATTAAGATTCTCATAATAATCTAATACTTGAAGGATCAAGAAAGAATAATGTTTATATTTGTACCTTCAACATGAATTCTCGTGATGCTTGTCTCTTATCTAAGTTTGATGATGCAACCTTGTGGCATAGAAAGTTGGGACATATAAATCCTAAGATTATAAAATCCCTTTATCCTAAGAATCTTGTGAGAAATCTACCTAAGCTGAATTTTGATAAGCAACACACATGTGGAGCCTGTCAAAAAAGTAAGCTTACTAAAGCTTCTCATAAGGCTATTAATTCTGTTGCCACTTTTAGACCTTTACAATTACTTCATTTAGATTTATTTGGACCTTTACAAACCACTAGCTTGGGAGGAAAGAAATACACTTTCGTTATTGTAGATGACTACTCTCGGTTCACTTGGACCCTCTTTCTCAAGCATAAGAATGATGCATTCGAGAAATTTGTAGCTCTTTGCAAAAGAATACAAAATCAAAAGGGTTACATGATCACTTCCATAAAAAGTGATCATGGTGGTGAATTTGACAATATAAACGAATTTGGTGAGTTCTGTCAAAAGCAAGGTATAACACATAACTTCTCAGCCCCTAGAACACCACGATCAAATGGTATGGTTGAAAGAAAGAATAGAACAATCCAAGAAACGACTAGGACAATGCTCAATGAGTATTCCTTACCTAAATATTTTTGGGCTGAAGCTGTACACACGGCTTGTTATGTGTTAAATCAAGTTTTGATAAGACCCATCTTGTTAAAAACTCCCTATGAATTGTTTCATAACAAATTGCTTAAAGTAGACTATTTTAAAGTTTTTGGATGTGCTTGTTTCATTCTTAATACTAAAGATAATCTAGGTAAATTTGAAGAAAAGGCTGATGATGGTATATTCCTAAGCTACTCCACAAGCAGTAGAGCATATAGAGTGTTTAATAAGAGAACACTAGTTGTGGAAGAGTCTATGAATGTTAGATTTGATGAATCTATGACAAAAGACAAGTATAAAGACCTAGAAGATGATGATGAAGATGAAGTACTTGAAATTAGGAAGAGAGTTGAAAAAGTCACTTTAGATGAGCCTAATGTTCAAGTACATCAACTTCCTAAAAAAGTTATAACTGTTAAAGATCATCCCCTTGATCTTGTCATTGGAGACCTAAATAAAGGAATACAAACTAGGAGTAAAATCCAAAATGTTTGTTCTAATGTAGCCTTTATATCTACCATCGAACCTAAAAACATTAAAGAAGCTATTTTGGATAGTGATTGGATAGTCGCTATGCAAGAAGAACTTAACCAATTTGAAAGGAATCAAGTTTGGGACTTAGTGCCAAAATCCTCTAACACCAAGATTATTGGGACTAGATGGGTATTTAGGAATAAACTTGATGAAGATGGTAATATCACTAGAAACAAAGCTAGACTAGTTGCTCAAGGATATAACCAACAGGAAGGAATTGACTTCGATGAATCATATGCACCTGTAGCTAGACTTGAGTCAATTAGAATGTTGTTTGCTTTTGCGTGTCATAAGAATTTCAGGTTATACCAAATGGACGTTTGATGAGCACATTTATGTGTGAAATCTTAGGGCATAAAACATACATTTTACCACATTGGACAGAGTTACTCGGTGCTTTCTTGTGCTTTTCAGGTTTTAGGCGAATTCTTGTGAAAATGGAGGAGAAGATGCTAAGAAAATATTTTTAAGCTGTTTAAAGGTGTTAATGGCTTGGATACGTAGCCCATCGAGTCAGCTTCGTAACGGTTCAAACGGCACATGATTCCAAGTTGAAACGAAGAAGTTACGGCCGTTTTCGTAACGAAGCACGAAAATGGTCTGCAGGGGTTTATTTATCATTATTTATAGTCGGCCGGAGACAAAGTGAAGCAAAAGTTTGGATTCCAGGAGCCTTAACGCAATAACCAGAAGTTATATTTCCTGTACCCGAAAGATTCCATTTGGAGGGCTCTGGACAGTCCAACTTTAACTTGAGATATCTTGGGCTCCCGAACTCCAAATTGGACGAAATTTGGGTCCATTTTGGGTGGTTTTTAACAAGGAACACAATGGTGAGGCCTATATAAGCACCCCATGCTCCACGTTTTTTGAAGGATAGAATGTGTATTTTATTTATTCTTGAAGGAATCCTAGTCATCACCCTTATTCTCTCTCTCTCCTCCAACTTCTCAAGGGCACTCCTGGAATTCTACTTGGGATAGATTTATTTTGAAAGATATTTTCTCACCTATGGAAAGTTAAAAAGTCAAAGATGCTTTGATTTTATTGCTTGGAGAAGATATCTACAAAGAAAAGGAAGCACTTGTTAGAATTGGAAGTTTACTTTTCTAGAAATAGAAAGTCTAGGTAAACAATCTTTTCTTCTTCTTCTTTCTATTTTTTTCCTTTTTTCTTAGGATTCAAGGCATTGTAAAAGAGGAAGGAGAAGAGAATATTCTCTTTGCTTAGGGAATATTTCTCCTACACTTCCCTCTTCTCTCTTCTCCTCTCTTCCCCCTATAAATACCCCTTGCCCTCTGGGTTGTAGGAAGTTAGCTTTTTAGTTCAGTTTTTAGTTAGTTTCTAGTTCAATTTTAATTCAGTTTTTAGTGTAATTTTTAGTTCATTCACTTGGTAAAATTTCTTTTCTTCTTCTCCTTCGAAGTTGTGATTTTTGGCTTTTCTAAGTTCTAGTTTGCTTTTTTATTTTCATTTAATGGTTGTAATAGGTTTAATTTATGCTTTAATTTCAATTTAAGTCTTCAATTGGGTTGTAATTTCTTAATTCTAGTTTAGGTGTTAAGCCTTCTAGTCTAAGTTCTTAAGTTGATGACAAGACTTGAAGATTTAGAAGAAGAGACCATGGTAAGTTTATGCAAGTATTCAAGCTTTTCAATTACATTCATGCAAGCACATCTAGGTTTTACTATCTAAACTCTCAATCTCATTCTCCCTTTCCTCTCTATCTTCTTCTTCTTCTCCCTCTATTTCTTTTATTTTTTTTATATGATTGTGGTATGTGGATGCACTTTTATTCCCTTATTTCTTTTTATGTGATTATGAAGTGTGGCTGCGTTTTTGTTATTCCTTTCAATTCTCTTTAGTTTGATAGGTTAGATGCTCATGTGTTAGGACGCCAATTTAATCCCTTAATTTTGTTAGATGCTTATGAATTAGGATGCATTAATTTTCATTAGTTTAATTAGTTTAATTTAACACTTTAATTTGGTTCACTTTGCATTACTTTTAAGTTAATTAAATAGAGTGGCGTATATCTCCTCGTGTTCGACCCGTAGCTATGATTGACCCGTACGCTTGCGGTATTATTTTAACTCAAACAACGTCAAAAGCACTTTCTTGAATGGTTACATCAATGAAGAAGTCTACGTATCTCAATCGCCTGGCTTTGACGACTCAAAATTTCCAGACCATGTATACAAATTGAAGAAGGCCCTATATGGCTTAAAACAGGCCCCAAGAGCATGGTACGACAGATTGAGTAAGTTTTTAGTTAATTCTGGTTTTTCAATGGGTAAAATAGATACCACTTTATTTGTCAAGCATAATATAAATGATGTGATAATAGTCCAAAGTTATGTAGATGACATAATCTTTGGATCTACAAATGAATCCTTTTGTTCTGACTTTGGCAAATGCATGAGTAATGAATTTGAGATGAGTCTCATGGGTGAACTAAATTTCTTTTTAGGACTGCAAATTAAACAAACTCTTAATGAGATATTCATCAGTCAAACAAAATATCTTAAAGAATTATTAAAGAAGTTTGACATCAATGGACAAAAGTCATCCAGTACTCCAATGAGTACATCTGTAACTCTGTCCAAAGATGAAGATGGCATCCCTGTTGATCCAACTAAGTATAGAGGCATGATAGGTAGCTTACTCTACCTAACGGCTAGTGGACCTAACATTATGTTTAGTGTCTGTGCTTGTGCTAGGTTCCAAGCCAAACCTATGCAATCTCATTTGAGTACTATAAAGAGAATCTTTAAGTACTTGAAGGGAACTCCAAGCATTGGACTATGGTACCCTATGAACAATGACTTTGACCTTATTAGCTTCTCCGACGCCGATTTTTCCGGATGTCATGTTGATCGTAAGAGTACAAGCGGAACTTCTCACTTCTTGGGATCGTGTTTAGTTTCGTGGTTTAGTAAGAAGCAAAATTCAGTTGCTCTTTCTACCACTGAGGCTGAATACATTGTAGCCGGACGGTGTTGTGCACAAGTGCTTTGGATGAGGCAAACTCTCCAAGACTATGGAGTGAAGTTTGACACCTCCTCAATCCAATGTGATAACACAAGTGCAATTAATCTTAGCAAGAATCCGATTTTACACTCTCGAGCTAAGCATATTGATATTCGTCATCACTTTCTTTGTGATACAGCTCAAAGAGGTGAAATCCGACTTGACTATATTGAAATCGGGAAGCAACTTGAAGACATCTTCACAAAACCTTTGAGTGAAGAACGTTGCTACTCTCTTAGAAGAGATCTTGGATTGTGTGACCCTTTTATCTAAGCTAAAAATATTTTCTAAAAAGTTATTTTCTTTCAAAATTGCTGTTTTTCTACTGTTCCTGCTTGAAACAGTATACCGGATTGCCAAATGGTATACCGGATTAGCTTCTCTGGCAGTTTTTTTAACCGCTATTGTTTGAAATGGTATACCGGATGTTTGAATTTCTGCCCTTTTTATATCTGTTGGACCTCTTTTCAAGCCTATTTAAACCCCATTTCTTTGTCCTGTTCTGATTCACTGTTCATCATATCATCTTCCCTCTATCTAAATTCTTTCTATTACTTTAAAAATCTCTTTCTCTTCTCAAAACCTCTCTCCACCATGAGTAGAAAAGGGAAGGACCCTATGCCGGAGAGACAACAACCCTCTAAAAGAGGAAGAGGAAGTGGATCAAGACAACCATATGCTGAAGGAGAAGATCGTTTGTTTCGATCTAGGGAATGCCAAGCAAATTGGCATCTCTACCAAGCAAGAAAGACTGAAGAAGGACGTGAAGTGGATGTGTTTTCTTTCAATAGCATTCGTCTCAAAGACCGCTTTAAGGACATTGATTGGGAACCCATTCTCAACATGGATGACCCTTGCTATCCAAACCTTGTCAAGTATTTCTACACCAACCTCTACTTCAGCGGAGCGGAACAAGACTTGAAACCTCATTCTTATGTGAAGGGAACTCACATAGACCTTTCTCTTGATGACCTTGCTTGCATCCTTCACATTCCTAATGATGGCCCTTGCATCTTCTGGACTCTAAAGAATACCTCGTGTCATCTCTTACATAGTCCAACACAACATTATTCCTAGGGGTGGTGATAGAAACAAGTGTCTTACGCCATAAGTTTATATCACTTATTACATCTACACCAATAACCCTACCAATCTTCCTTACTTCATCATGCGATACATGGAACCTTGTACTCATCCTCATAGGAGCACTAACCTTCCCTATGATAGGCTCCTCACTCGTGTTTTTCGGGAGTACAACTTAGATCTTGATCGTGAGGAAGTGGCCCCTGTTTCCTCCCAATACATCACTCGGAATAGTTTTCATACAATAGCTATTCCTCCTCCTTCCGATGTGTTCGTCGAAGAAGATTTGGGAGGCCAAGTGCCTCCTCCTCCTATTACTCGAGAAGGGATACCAGCATCTCTACACGATTGGGTGTCAAGCATTGATGAATACATGGATGAAGCCAACACTCGTATCATGGAACTTGAACTTGGACAACAACGGATTCAAGATGATGTGGCATCTCTCCGTGATGATGTGAAGACCGGTTTTAACAACATGTATTTGCGCCAAGACAAGCTTCTTCACCCTTTTCAAACCCTTGCTCTCAACCTTGGACATCTTTCTCTTGATACACCAAGAGCAACTCCACAAGGAGTTCCACCGCCGTCGGTGCATCTAGTTCTATTTCACCTCTTCCACCCTTTGATCCTCCTGTTTGATATGTTTTGACTTTCTTTTTGATAATGCCAAAGGGGGAGAAGTATATTATATTTTGAAAGCTGTAATGGATAATGATTATGGTCTTATAAATAAATTTGCTTGGTTTAAAGAATTATTATTGCTCTCCATTATCTATATCTTTTGTGGATTATTTGTCATCATCAAAAGGGGGAGATTGTTAGGAAAATGGTCCTACACTCTACTTCCTCCAAGTCATCCCTATGATGATGTTTTGATGATAACAAATAAGACTTGGACTAATGCTTATGTTCTAAGTGTTTTAGAGTCAAAGCATAGCATCAAGTGAGGGGGAGCATATACAAGTGTTCAAAGATCACTTTCAAAGAAGATTGAAGCTTGGAAGTCAAAGACATATGTTTAGAAGCTTAAAGCATTGAAGAATTGAAGACTTTTGATTGAAGACTTTGTCTATTTACAAATATATAGTTTCTATTGTTTCTTGAGTTACATTCGATGTAATGCACACACACACGCATGCATCCATCTAGAATGACCTTAGGAGAATATTCAAATTCCTGATTATGTGACCAATTGGGTTTGAAATACCCAAAACAACCCTTGAGAAAATTAGATTAAATTATACTGTAATTGCCCAATCCGGCATACCGGATTAATGGGTGTCTCAGAGAAACTCCTCTAGTAACCCCGTTACCCATGCTGGATAAGGATCCAGCATACCGGATCCTCTCTTGGGTGTATTTTGCGCTGATCCGACATACCGGATCAGTGCTTGACTAATTAAAAATGACCATTATTATCCTGTCTCTTAAGGAAAGTAGGTAATCTGGCATACTGGATTCTCATCCAGCATACCGGATTACTTGTAGAATGTGGGATTCTTTTCTTAATTGGATTCCTAATTGGTTCTAAGCCTCTAGCCTATAAATATCCTCTTGATTAGTGTTCTAAATACTACAACAATCATCAATCAAGAGCTCTAAGCAATCAAGCACTCCCTTGTGAGATTATTCTTTCAAGATCAAAGAAGATCGAAGAAAATTCAATCTCATTCTTACTCCCTCATTGCATACTTGCATCCAAGCTACATTGACTAAGAGGTAGCACTCATTCTACTAAGTTTTAAGGTAATCCTAAACTACTTAGTACTTTACTTAAAATTATTGTTGAGTCCTCTTGCTCCAAATCAAGAGAAGGAGTCCTCTTGCTCATTTCTCAAGAGTAGTCATTTGAGTCCTCTTGCTCATATTTTCAAGAGTAATTGTACGAGTTCTCTTGCTCACTCAAGATTCGTTATAGTGAATTCTCTCTAAGGTGAGAGGAGTGGACGTAGGCACATTAGCCATGCCACTATACAATGCTTGTGTCTCTTTGCATTGCTTGTCTTTACTCTTCTCTATCTTTATTATTGTTTTTAATTCCACATACTTCTTTTAATTTTTGAACCTACATCTATTCACCCCCTCTAAGGAGCGATGCGCGCTGGCTGGTGTGCAATAAGGAATTAAAGTTGCACCTTTCCTCACAAGGCGTCTTTTGGGGGATTGGCAAGCGCTTAATCCTACAAATAATGGGGGAATCAAATATGAAGGGTTGAGGAATGGAGGTGGATAGGGGTTCAAGGGCCTCCAATGGTGGTTAGATGCTCTAGACCTCAGATAAGGTGGTATCATCAACACCTTCCAATTCCTCTGTACAGTCCTGAAATCCCGAATCATGGAGAAGATATCTACAAAAAAAAGGAAGCACAAGTTAAAATTAGAAATTTATTTTTTTAGAAATAGAAGGTTTATGTAAACAATATTCTTTTCTCTCCCTCTTTTTATTTATATTTTTTTTTTCTTGGGGGTCAAGCATTGTAAAGGAGGAAGGAGAAGAGAATCTTCTCCTATTTTTGGATTCCCTTCTCACACACTCTCTCCTCTCCACGATTTTTAGAAGGAGAGGAGCTCCAAAATTGTGGAGCCCCTCCCCCTCTTCTCTCTTCTCTTATTTCTTCTCTCCTTCCCCCTATAAATACCCCTAGCCCCTCTATTGTAAAGTGTTTAAATTTTTAGTGAAATTTCTTCTCTTCTTTTCCTTATAAATTGTGATTTTTGGCTTTCTAGTTTTTAGTTTTGATTTCATAAGATTAGTTCTTTCAAGTTCTTAGTTTTGATTTCATAAGTCTAGTTTAATGGTTGTAATAGCTTTAGTTTAAAGCTTCCTAGTCTAAGTTCCTATGTTGATCATAAGACTTGGAGATTTAGAAGAGGAAGTCATGGTAAATTTATTCAAGTATTCATGCAAGCAAGTTCAATCCGGTTCAAGCACATCAAGGTATCTCATTCTCTAAACCCTTGATCTCATTCTCCCTCTCCTCTATCTCTCTCTATTTCTTTTATTTTTTTTATATGGTTGTGGTTTGTGGATACACTTTTATTCTTTTATTCCTTTTTATGTGGTTATTATGTGTGGCTGCATTTTTATTTCTTTCAATTTGCGTTAGTTTGATAGGTTAGATGCTCATGTGTTAGGACGCCAATTTAATCCCTAAATTTTGTTAGATGCTTATGAGTTAGGATGCATTAATTTTCATTAGTTTAATTAGTTTAATTTAACACTTTAATTTGGTTCACTTTGCATTACTTTTAAGTTAGTTAAATAGAGTGACGTATATCTCCTCGTGTTCGACCC
The DNA here is from genome assembly GCF_018873765.1 of Telopea speciosissima. NCBI lineage: Eukaryota > Viridiplantae > Streptophyta > Magnoliopsida > Proteales > Proteaceae > Telopea > Telopea speciosissima. The sequence continues at coordinate 48,071,478 of NC_057920.1, forward strand.
GTAGCTACGATTGACCCGTACGCTTGTGGTATTATTTTAACTCAAACAAGTTTTTGGCGCCGTTGCCAGGGAGATTATTGTCCACTTTATTTTTTTGATTTTTAAGTAATTCGAAGTGCTTTATTTTATTTTACCTTTTCTTTTTAAAAAAAAAAAAATCAGTTTTTGAAAACCTCTTCTTGTTTCTCTTCTGTTTCAAATAGTGTGCGCCCAATCTAAAGTCCTTCATATGCTCCAACCCTCAATCTTTTGGTGTCCCTCATAGGATTAAGTTACCTATGATGCTACATCTTGACTTGGCTAGGTGGATTGGCATGTGACTTATCTTTGGAGGTGACCACTCTTGATAACAGGAAAGCGACATAGTGAGTGAGTTTGGAGATAAAAACGTATAGTAGTCCTCCACCCTACATTAGAATCCACTTGGAGTCGCACGTAGGTGGCTATAGAAGACTATACGGGTTCCCTTGCTGTCAACCTATATGGCATCCTTACAACTTTAGAACCATTGTTTCGATTTTTTAGGGATAGATGCACTATCTACCTTGGACTCCCTCTTATTTTTGGTGATTCTTTCTAAGTCTTTTATATTTCTTTAATTTTCTAAAGGAGACCTCATATCTATTTAGGTGGCTTCGGTGTGGACTCGTGATTCAAGTAACCGTCTTATTAGAATACCACCTTCTCCATTACCCTTGACCCCACCTTTTACCATGGGTGACCAACAACCCAAGACTCTTAAGGATAGATTTTACCCTACTAGGGCTGCACAGCCTTCTTACATCAACTTACCACCTGTTATAGGAAACAATTATGAACTCAAGACCAACTTCATTAGCATGCTACCCCACTTCTATGGGATGGCCAATGAAGATGCATATCTCTTCCTTAGGGAATTTGAGGAAGTCTGTGTTCTAATTAAGGTCCAAAATTTGACTGATGATGCAGTTAGGCTTAGGTTTATACCCTTTGCCCTGAAAGACCAGGCCAAGAAGTGGCTCTATGGACTGTCAATAAATTCCATTAATACATGAGATGAGTTCACCATTGCCTTCTTGAGAAAAATTTTCCCTCTTTACAAGACCAATAAACTCAAGAGTGACATATTCCAGTTTAGGCAGAAACCACAAGAGTCCTTTTCTAAATTCATGGAAAGATTCAAGGACCTCCTCTTAGAATGCCCTCACTATGATTTTGACTTGTGGCAGCTATGCCAAATTATTTATGAGGGTATTGACTTTCAGACCAAGCAACTTATAGAGTCCATCTGTCCTGTAGGCTTTACTTCTTTTTCTGAGGAAAATGATGCATGGACATTCTTAACCAACTTGGCTGATAAGACTAGGGAGTGGGAATCTTTCCAAGAGGCTGAAAGGACCACTAAGGGGTATCTCATTGAGGGTATGCCAGCCAAGGAGGCCAAACTTGACAGCCTCATAAAAAGGTTGGCGTCCATAGTTCTTAAAGAGTTTATACCGGTTAACCAAGTCAAGCAGGTCAATCATGTGTCAATATGCAGTTGGTGCCAAACCCCTGGACATCTTTTGGAGGAATGTCCCAACACCTTTGTGGGCAATTCCAACACTGAGAATGTAAGTGCTCTCTACCAAAATAACCCATATAGCAGTACTTACAATCCATGATGGAGAAATCACCCCAATTTCTCTTAGAATCAAGGGAACCAAGCAGGCCCATTCAACTTTCACAATCAAGGCCAGCTTAGTCTCCAAAGGCCCAACTTTGCACCACAAAGCCAAGGTATGTCTCCTCACCCCTTCCCTCCTTGTCCTCATCTAGGACCTTCTATTAATTCTGCTAGGCCTCCTCTCCTTGCACCTTATCAGCAACCCCCAGGGTTTACCAATACAAGAGAGGCAACAAGACTAAATGAGATAGAGAAAAACATGGCCATTCTCATGACAAGCCATAATAACATGGAAAAACAACTCACCCAGCTTGTCACAATCTTGCATGAGAGGAAAACAGGGAAGTTACCTAGCCAACCTGAGCCAAATCCTAGGCATCAGGTTCGTATTCAGCAAGGTACCCAAGCTCCTTCACTCAATGTTGTATAAGGCCAACAGCATCAAGGGCCCTCCAGCCAGGTAAATGCAATATATATTTTGCGGAGTGGCTGTGAGTATCAACAGGCTAGTGCACCTTAGTCTTTATCATCTCATACTCCTGTTGATTCTCCCCCTTCTGAAGAGGCCGTTGTAGTACCTTCCGTTCCTGGTTCGTCTGATGAACCTGAAGTAATTCCAGATGATTTAGTTGAGGAAACCAAAGATGATTCTGTTGAAAAAGTGAAAGAGACCACCCATGAAAGAGTTTATACCCCATCTGCCCCTTTCCCAAATAGGTTGGTTAGCAAGAAGTCTCCTTCTATGGAGAAAATTTTAGATGTTTTTAAACAGGTTCAGGTAAACATTCCTTTATTGGATGTTATAGCCTGGGTCCCCGCTTATGCTAAAGTCCTTAAAGACTTGCGCACCCAAAAGCGGACCATTAATGTGCCCAAAAATGCATTCTTGCCTGCTAATATTAGTTCTTTCATCGCACAGTCGATAGCAGCCAAGCATAAGGATCCTGAAAGCCCTACCATCTCTTGCATTATAGGCAACACCACCATTGATCATGCCTTATTGGACCTTGGTGCAAGTGTGAACCTATTGCCTTATCATGTCTACCAACAATTGGGATTGGGAGAGCTAAAATCGACTAAAATTACTCTCCAACTTGCAGATAGGTCAGTTAAAGTTCCTAAGGGGATGATTGAGGATGTCCTATTGAAGGTTGAAAATTTTATTTTTCCTGTGGATTTTATTGTTTTAGATACCCAACCTACTGCCAACTTCAAGGACCAAATCCCTATCATCTTGGGTAGGCCATTCCTAGCTACCAGTAATGCTTTAATCAATTGCAGGAATGATCTCATGAAATTATCTTTTGACAATACCTATGTGGATTTTAATGTGTTCAAGTTGGGCAGCCAGCCAGATATGGATGAAGAGGTACATATGCTTCAGGAATTCCTAGATGATGAGACTTTCTTTTTTAATTTCAAAGCATCTTTGATTTTTCAACCTTCCATAGATGAGAAAATATCTTTCAAAATAAATCTATCCCAAGTAGACTTCCAAAAGTGCCCTTAAAAATTTGGAGGAGAGAGAAAAAGTGATGACTAGGATAGTGATGACTAGGATTTCACTCAACCATAACAAAATCCCCAATGTGTCCTCTAAAAATGGCGGGGCATTAAATGCAGCCCAAAAAAATCGTGGACACCTTGTGGGCCTTCAAAACTATGGAATCTAGTGGTAGTGTGGGTCCCTCCATGTGGGTAGCAGTCCTTCTCTCTCTTCAAGAATGCAAAATTGCCAAAACGGCCCTGTACTTGCAGTAGATCTCCACCATTGCCTAGAAATATCTTCTATAATGTCAAAAATGTCCTTGGCCAAAGGTAGAATGACTATGGGCTTGCACTGCAGCTCCATTCTGACCCATTATCCTTTCTTGGGCTGAAAAGAATAATCAACTGTATGGTGGGCTAGACAAATGCGGACTTGTATTCCGTCACGTCCAACTTGCTCCAAATTTAATCCTATTTACAGCCATGAAAAGAAAAATGATAACTTTACATGTAACTTGGGACATACAGCTCCCGATAGTCCAGAATAGCCCAAAATAGCCCAAAACCTTAAAAGCACAATAAAGCACCAAAGTAACTCTGTCCAAAGTGGTAAAATGTATGCTTTATGCCTTAAGACTTCACACATAAATGTGCTCATCACATGGGATGTCCAATGAAGATGCTTATCTCTTCCTTAGAGAATGAGGAGGTTTGTGTTCTAATTAAAGTCCAAAATTTAACTGATTATGCAGTTAGGCCTCGGTTTATACCCTTTGCCCTAAAAGACCAGGCCAAGAAGGGTTCTATGGACTACCGACTAATTCCATTACTACATGGGATCAGTTCACAATTGTTGTCTTGAGAAAATTTTTCCCTCTTCACAAGACAAATAAACTTAAGAGTGACATACTCCAATTCAGGCAAAAACAACATGAATCCTTCTCTAGGTTCATAGAAAGATTCCAAGACCTCCTGTCAGAATGCCCTCACCATAGTATTGATTTATGAGAAATCTACCAAATTATTTATGAGGGCATTGACTTTCAGACCAAGCAACTTTTAGAGTCCATGTGTCCTGCAGGCTTTACCTCTTTTTCTGATGAGAATGAGGCTTGGACATTCTTAACCAACTTGGCTAATAAGACTAGGGAGTGAGCATCCTCCCAAGAGGCTGAAAGGACCAATAAAGGCAACATCATTGAGGGTGTGCCAACAAAGGAAGCCAAACTGGATAGCCCCTTCAAAAGGCTAGAGTCCATAATGCCTAAAGAGCCTATGATGGTTAACCAGGTCAATCATGTGTCAATATGCAGTTGGTGCCATACACCTAGACATCTTTTAGAGGAATGCCCCAACACCTTTGTGGGTAAGTCCAACACTGATAATGTAAATGCTCTCTACCAGAATAACCTATATAGCAACACTTATAACCCAGGATAGAGAAATCACCCCAATTTCTCCTGGAATCAAGGAAACCAAGCAGGCCCATCCAACTTTCACAATCAAGGCCAACTTGGTCTCCAAAGGCCCAATTTTGCACCACAAAGCCAAGATATGTCTCCTCACCCCTTTCCCCCTCGTCCTCACTTAGGACCCACTATGAATTCTACTAGGCCACCTCTCCTTGCACCTTATCAGCAACCCCCAAGATTTACCAATACAGGAGAGGCAACAAAAATAAGTGAGTTGGAGAAACACATAGCCTTCTCATGACAGGCCACAATAATATGGAGAAGCAACTCACCCAGCTTGTCACAATCATGCATGAGAGGGAAACAGGGAAGTTACCTTGCCAACCTAAGCCAAATCCTAGGCATCGGGTTCGTATTCAGCAAGGTACCCAAGCTCCTCCACTCAATATTGCACAAGGCCAGTAGCATCAAGGGCCCTTCGGCCAAGTTAATGCCATATATGCTTTACGGAGTGACCGTGAGTATCATCAAGTTAGTACCCCTCAGTCTTTACCATCTCATACTCCTGTTGATTCTTCCCCTTCTGAAGAGGTCGTTGTAGTGCCTTCTATTTTAGGTTCGTCTGATAAACCTGAATAAATTCCAGATGATTTGGTCGAGGAAACCAAAGATGATTCTGTTGAGAAAGTGAAAGAAACCACCCCTGAAAGAGTTTATACCATGCCTACCCCTTTCCCAAATAGGTTGGTTAGCAAGAAGTCTCCTTCTGTGGAAAAAATATTGGATGTTTTTAAGTAGGTTCAGGTGAACATTTCTTTACAGGATGCTATAGACCAGGTCCCCACATATGCTAAAGTCCTCAAGGACTTATGCACCCAAAAGCAGACCACCAATGTGCCCAAAAAGGCATTCTTGACTGTTAACATTAGTTCTCTCTTCGCACAGCCAGAAGCAGCCAAGCATAAGGACCCTAAAAATCCCACCATCTCTTGCATTATAGGCAACACCACTATTGATCATGTCTTATTGGACCTTGGTGCAAGTGTAAACTTATTACCATTTCATATTTACCAACAACTGGGATTGGGAGAGCTGAAATCCACCAGAATTACTCTTCAACTTGCAGACAGGTCGGTAAAAGTTCCCAAGGGGATGGTTGAGGATGTCCTGTTAAAGGTTGGGGAATTTATTTTCCCTGTGGATTTTATTATCTTAGATACCCAACCTACTACCAATTTTAAGGACCAAATCCCAATTATCTTGGGTAGACCATTCCTTGCTACCAGTAATGCTTTAATCAATTGCAGGAATGGTCTCATAAAATTATCTTTTGGCAATACCACTGTGGATTTTAATGTGTTCAGGTTGGGCAGACAGCCTGATATGGATGAAGAGGTACATGTGCTTCAGGAATTCTCAGATGATGAGACTTTCTTTTTTTATTTTGATTCGAGATTTCAGGACTGTACGGAGGAATTGGAAGGTGTTGATGATACCACCTTATCTGAGGTCTGGAACATCCAACCACCATTAGAACTCCTTGGACCCCTATCCACCTCCATTCCTAAACCCTCCATATTTGATTCCCCCATGATTGACCCGTATGTTGATTGGTCCAAACCTCCTAAGTTTGATGATTTTATTGAGGTGGACAATGTTAGTCATGATGCTTTTGAAGCATATTATTGTGATTCTTATTTGGCAAACCAAGTTATGCAAAGGGCGGATAGTTTTATTGCTAGGATTGATTTGAGTAAACCTCCTATTTTTTATGATTATCTTGATGAGGTTATTGATATTCATGATCCTTTTAATGCTTACTACGATCTATTCTTGGTTGGTTTTTACGATAATGACATGCATTCTACATTAACCATAAGAGGGAATGGGAGGATTTACCTACATGGACTATTTTTCTCTGCTTTCATTTTCCACTATCCCATGTGGACAAATTTTTCTGTTGGGTATTTATCATTTGTTCTTAACTTCCATATTATTTCTCGCTTTACTAAAATTCATGGTCGAGTGTTTTTTGGTTCTGAAACTCTTTCTACATTTACCGGCCATGGATTGAGATTTCTGTTGATGCCCTAAGTACCTTTTGTAGAGCTCATGACTCTTCAAGATCCTCTTTGTTGATTATATCTGGTAAGTCCCCTCATCCCCTCCCTTGTCCTTACTCTTTCTTTTCTGCATGCGGTCAGGACACTGCATGAATTAAGTGTGGGGGGGTCTGTGGACTTAATTGGTGAATTTTGATTGTGACGGTAGTTTTGGTTTTGTGCATACGTTTCTTTGATTACAAAGCAAGAGAAAGAGGGAATCAGGTGCCCTAGCATGCGAAATAATAAAAAAATCCTTTTTCAAAGACGGTAATTGGTATGTATCAGATGAGAGGGACTGAGTTGGAAAATATGAGTACTATTTCATTTGATGGCTAGATTCCTCTATGTGTTTTATGGACCCTTTGATCTTTTGGCTAGTAGTTGAGACCAATTTGTTTGTGGCAAGGCAAGGCATGAAAGTGAATGAAAAAAAAAAAAAAGAGAAACAAGAAAGGAAAGTGGAATTCCTTGGGACTAGACAGGGCACTGGTGCCTTAGGAAGCAGGGTGACTTGTTCGAAATTCCTTGGAAGGAAGCTCAAAAAAAAAAAAAAAAGACTCTTACATCAATGTCTCAATGTCTTTATGGATATATGCAAAAAGCAAATCTATCAAGTATTTGGGTGTCTGATGTATGCTCCTCCATGTCATTCAAAGAACAGTAGTGGACTAGAAATAGAGTTTACTGTTGTGAAAGAAAAGTTATTGCCTTAATGCCTAGAAAGAAAGTATGGTCAAAAATGCTCAAAGCCTGAGTCTTTGGTTCCATCGATGCTATGAGTGGTTTACCTGAAGGTGAGTAGTGTTAAGAAAATATGAGGAGATCCCTTAATCTTGATGTATGCTTGTTACTTGAATTGATGTGGAGTGATAAAATTCAAGTGTGGGGGAACCTTTGGCTCCTTGATCTTTAGTTGAGCACTTTTTGGGATTATGTGCATTATCCTACTTATGCCATGATTAAAATTTATAGTATTCTTTTTAGAATTTTGGTTGTACATTCACTGCAAACACCCACAAGACTAAACTCGTCCACTAGGGGTAACCTAGGGGTTCAAAGGCTTATTGCACATGCTAAGTGCAACCGTGATTCCTACGAAATTGAGTTAGGATTTCTGCATTCTAGGTTAGTTTTTCTTTTTTCTTTACTCGAGGATGAGCAAAGTTTTAAGTATGGGGGAATCTGATGAGCACATTTATGTGTGAAATCTTAGGGCCATAAAGCTTGCATTTTTATACTTGAAACGGAGCTACTCAAGGTTTTTGTTTGTGTTTTCAGGTTTTAGGTGAATTCTTGTGAAAATGGAGCAAATGATGTTAAGGAGACACTTTTAAGCTGTTTAGTGGTGTTTGGCAGTAGCCGGAAGCGCCCAGGAGTCGGGAAAATCAAGTTTGGATTGAGCCCTGAAAGAATCATGCCAATTAGTCAAATTTGAACGTGATTATAGTGGGCCCCTTAGCATAATTTTGAGGTGTTAATAGTATGGATCCGTAGCCCGTCGAGTCAGCTTCGTAACGATTCAAACGGCACTTGATTCCGAATTGAAACGAAGAAGTTACGACCGTTTCCATAACGACGCGCGAAAATGGCATGCCACGGTTTTCAATTTTTATGATAGGGGTTTGTTTGTAATTATCAAAAATTGGCCGGGGACAAAGTAAAGCAGAAGTTTGGATTTGAGGGGCTTTAACATAATTATTAAAAGTTATCTTAAAATTCAAGTAGATGCCGATTCGAAGGCTGATATTAAGTCCGATTTTTAGAGGCAAATCTGACAGCCCAGAATGATGCCGTGGCGCGGAAGTTCAGGGTACACTCCTACATCGCGATAAATCTGGAATTGACTTTTTTGTTAGCCGAAAGATTCCATTTGGAAGGCTCTGGAGTAGTCCAACTTCAACTTGAGATATATTGGGCTCCCGAACTCCAAATTGGACAAAATTTGGGTCTATTTTGGGTGATTTTTCGTAAGAAATGCAACAGTGAGGCCTATATAAGCATCCCATGCTCCACGATTTTTTAAGGACAGAATGAGAATTTAATTAATTCTTGAAGGGAATCTTAGTCGTCACCCTCACTCTCTCTCTCCTCCAAATTTCCAAGGGGCATTATAGGAATTTTACTTTGGATAGATTTCTTTTGAAAAATATTCTCTCATCCATGGAAAGTTGAAAATTCAAAGATGCCTTGATCTCATTGCTTGGGGAAGACACCTACAAAGAAAAGGAAGCACAAAAATAGAATTAGAAAGTCACTTTTTGGAAAATAGAAGGTTTATGTAGCTAAGATTTTTATCTATCCCTCTTTCTATTTTTCTCTTTTTTCTTGGGATTCAAGTAATGTAAAGGAGGAAGGAGAAGAGAATATTCTCTCTCTTGGGGAATATTTCCCCTACCTCTTCCCTCTTCTCCCTTCTCCTCTTCCCCCTATAAATATCCCATGGTTCTCTCTTGTAAACTTGTTCAATTGCTTAGTAAAATTTCTCTCTTCTTCTTCCAAATTGTTGGCTTTCTAAGTTTCTAGTTTGATTTATGAGCTTAGTTTAATGGTTGTAATAGGTTTAATTCAAGCTTTACTTTCAATTTATGTCTTCAATTTGGTTGTAATTTCTTAATTTTAATTTAGTTTTAAAGCTTTCTAGTCTAAGTTCCTAAGTTGATGACAAGACTTGGAGATTTGGAAGAGGAAGCCATGGTAGGATTATTCAAGTGTTCAAGCTTCTTCAACTACATTCATGCAACGCCTAATTAGTTCATGCACTTTCAACTTTGATAGAAGGGAGTATCAATTTCTTATTTTTTATTTTATGTTCTTCTTCTTCTTAACCTCTCATTTCTTCTAGCTTCTAATTTCTTCTTATTCTCTACCTCTTTCTTCTTCTGTTAATTTTATTTTATTAGTATTATCATCTCCATTATTCCCTCCATTCTATTAGGAATTTTCATTCTCTATTATTGTTATTTTATTTCTCATCCACCACCTCTCTAATTCAATCATGCTTTTAGGATTTTATTTTTTAGTTACTATTATCATTATGCATTATGGTAGGATTTTAATTTAATTGTTTTTATTTTGATTTCAGAATTGGTAGCGCCATTTCAAGTAGAGAAAGCAAGCAATTTCAATCCGGTTCAAGCACCTTCGGGTTTTACCTCTCCAATCTCTTAGTCTCATTCTCCCTCTTCTTCTTTTGTTTTTATTTTTTTTTAATGTGGTTGTGGTGTGTGGCTGCAATTTATTTCTTCGAATCTGCATTAGTATTGATAGGTTAGATGATTGTGTGTTAGGACGCCAATTCAATTCGCTAGATGCTTATAAGTTAGGATGCGTTAATTTAATTAGTTCAATACTTTAATTTGGTTCACTTTGCATTGCTTTAAAGTAAGTAAAATAGAGTGGCGTACATCTCCCTGTGTTCGACCCGTAGCTACGACGGATTCGTACGCTTGCGGTTGATTTTTTCTTGCAAACAGTGCCGCCAAAAAAAAAACTTTTTCTTTGGTCGCGATGCCATCTCATCGCACATTTCCAAAAAATTGGTCACGATGCCATCTTATCATACATTTTCAAAAATTGGTTGCGATGCCATCTCATCGTACATTTCAAAAAACTTGGTCACGATGCCATCTCATCGCACATTTTCAAAAAAATTGGTCACGATGCCATCCCATCATACATTTTCCAAAAATTGGTCACAATGCCATCTCATCATATATTTTCCAAAAATTGGTCACGATGCTATCTCATCATAAATTTCCAAAAAAATTGGGTACAATGCCATCTCATTGTACAGTTTCCAAAAATTGGTCGCAATGCCATCTCATTGTACATTTTCCAAAAATTGGTCACGATGCCATCTCATCGCACATTTTAAAAAATTGGTCGCGATGCCATCTCATCGTACATTTTAAAAAAAAATTGGTCACGATGCCATCTCATCGTACATTTAAAAAAAAAAAAAGTGGTCACGACGCCATCTCATCGTACATTTCCAAAAAATTGGTCATGATGCCATCTCATCGTACATTTTCCAAAAATTGGTCGCGAAGCCATTTCATCGTAAATTTTCCAAAAATTGATCACGATGCCATCTCATCGTACAATTTCAAAACCGATCATGACGCCGTCTCATCGCACATTTTCAAAACTCAATCACGATGTTGTCTCATCGTACATCTCCAAGAGAAATTCGATCATGATACCTTTCCAATCGAGCGATGCTCAAACTCAAAACTTTATCGAGCAATGCTCAAAACCAAACTTTGTTGAGTGCTGCTCAAAACCAAAAATTCCTATCGACCGTTGCTCAAAGTCAGATTTCCTACCGAGCGTTGCTCAAAGTCAGATTTCCTATCGAGCGTCGCTCAAAAATCAGAATCTAGTAGAGCATCGCTCAAAGCCATTACCCGTTGTCATCCGATCCTTGGATCTCCCATTGTCGTTTGATCTGTTGATCACCCATTTTCACCCGATCCTTGGATCGCCCGTTGCCGTTTGATCTATTGATCACCCAATTGTTATCTGATCCTTGATCATCCGTTGCCGTTTGTTCTGTTGATCACCCGTTGTTATCAAATCCTTGGATCGCCTGTTGCCGTTTGATCTGTTGATCCCACGTTGTCATCTGATCCTTGGATCGCCAGTTGCCGTTTGATCCTTGGATCACCAGTTGCCGTTTGATCTGTTGATCACCCGTTGTCATCCGATCCTTAGATCACCCATTGCCATTGGATCTATTGACCTCCCGTTGACACCCGATCCTCTAGATCGGCGGATTAAGCACCCATTGCTACCGGATGGTTTTTCGATATAGGTTTTATAGTTCAAAACACAAGATTTTCATCGAATCGTTTGCCAAGATAGGTTGCATCGTCCAAAATGAAAGATTTATCGAATGGTTTACCGAGACGCGGTTTTGTCATTCAACTCCACCACCTTTGAGCAAAGTGGTGGTAGTACATGCTCCTGGTGACAAAATCAAGCGGTCTTTTCTCTTTGTCCTTTGGCTGTTGGCACAAGTCTCGGCCAAAGAGGGGCAAACTATAGACGATGAATTTTGTCACCCCCCCAGCGATGACGACAACCGGACGTGAAAGACTAGCAATGCCCTCTAAACCCTTCTTTTTCTTCAAAATAACCCGGACACCCCCTGTTCCACCTCATTTCCACCCACGGTCCCTTATATCCTCGGTACGACCCCGCACGACGCCCCACCCAAATCCATGGCCTGGCAGCGTCGCACTGCAGTGCTGTGCCCTACCGCGCGGTTGTGCCACACCCAGCCGAGATTCCACCCTGCGGCGTTGCATGGAGCCGCTAGGGACCCAAAATGCAAATTTTTTTTGCCCGACGGCACCGTAGATTTCACTGCGGTGCCACCAGACGGGATTTTCTCCTATAAATACCCCCACCCCTCATTTCAACAAGTTCCAAGTTGAGGAGAGGGGGGACCCCCAAAGCTCCAGTTTTCCTTTTTTCCTCTTTTTCCTAGTTTTGGGGCCATTCCCCAGTCCGATTTTGAGCCTTCGAGCCTCGTCCCCCTGTCCGGAGTTCGGGTCCCCTGGATCCGCCATCCCTAACCCGTTTCCGCCCAAACCCCCAAAGTCTCCCATGGCCTAGTCACCTTGCCCGACGTCCTAATGCCTAGTTTTCAAAGCGTTCCAACACCATAATTCTATCCGAGGTCCTAGTGCCCGACACCTATGCGCCGTTACTCTGCCCAACATCTGAGAGCCTAGTTTTCGAAACTTTTCGACGTTGTTATTCTGTCTGAGGTCTCAGTGCCCGACACCTGTGCACCATTACTCTGTCCAACATCCAGGTAATTACTCTCCAAAGATTTTCTGATGCCGTTATTCTGCCCGATATCCGAGCAATTACTTTCTAATGCCATTACTCTATCCGACAAAGGGCAAAGCTAGTCTTTTACCTCCACCTGAGCAAGGGGACGCGATCCGTCCCATATAATTTCATTGGTTTAAAGCATACAGGTATTTAATTCTTTCATCGTATTTTAATTTTGAAACAATGTAGACTTTTAAATTATGCTTATGTAGTGTACAGTAGTTAATTCAGATTAATTTAATTTTAAGCAGTTTGTGCATCATTTTATCTATACATGTGGAAATAGGTCATTTAAAAAGGGTGAATATTCGAAAATCAGCATCTAGTAAAAAGACCGATTTACTTGGGCGAGGTGGGTGCCTAACACCCTCCCACTCTCGTAACCTGACCACTTACCCCGAATCTCTGACCAGACGAAACGAAGTCCTATAGCCCTTCACAGGGCTACACCAATGGGTCCTAGGCTCTAATCCTAGGTGGCAACTCCATTTCATTTATAGATGACCCCCATCCCCTAATAAATTATAACCATTGAGAAGACGCATTCCTTCTCTCTCTCCAATCGAGGAGAAAAACTGCCCATCCAAACTGGAGAGGGCGTTGCAATGAGGAGGGACGGATCCTCACAGTTAGCCAAACATGTTTCAATCAACTAATGAAAAAGGGAGAAAATTCTGGCATTCAACGGTAGCATCTAGTATTGAAAGCTTGACCATCAATCCCCAGCGGAGTTGCCACTGTGAGGATCCATTCCCTTCTCGCTAGCGCTCGGTGGTGCACAAAGGGGTTTTGATGTTTGCTCCTCTGTTTGGAAGGAGAAGGAATGCATCTTCTTAGGAGCGTGGTTCAATTTATCAGGGGATGGGGGTCATACAATAAAATGAAATGGAGTCACCACCTAGGGTTAGGGCTTAGGACCCATTGGTGTAGCCCTAGAAGGGCTACGAGACTTTGGTTGATCTGGTAAGAGATTCGGGGTAAGTGGTCAGGTTACGAGAGTGGGAAGGTGTTAGGCACCCACCTCGCCTGGATAAATCGGTCGTTCTACTAGATGCTTGTTTTTGAATATTCTCCCTTAATGAATGTCCTATTCCCACATGAATGGCTAAATAATCATTCACAAACTATTTAATTAAATTAAACTATGTTACACTAACTAGTGTACACTACACGAGAGTACTTGAAAGGACTACAGTGTATTGAAATTAAAATTTAACAGAAGAAATGTATACCTGTACGCTTTAAATAAATGCAATTATGTAAAATGGACGGCGTCCCCCAGCTCAGGTGAAGGCAAAAGACTGACTTTGTCCCTTCGTCGGATAGAGTAATGATTTGCGGGTGTCAAATCTTACGATCTTGGATAGAATAATGGCGTTCCAAGGCTTTGAAAACTAAGGGCTCAAAGGCCGGACAAAGTAGCTATACTACGGGTGGTTTCCCAAATTGGAAAATTAGAGCTCTGGGGTGCCCCCTCTCCCAAAAGCTTCTCTTGTTCAAATGAGGGGGTGACCCCCTTTTTATAGGCAAATTTTGGGTTTTGCGGGGCCGCATAGTAGGGCCGCGGCAGAGCAAAAACGGAGAAAAAAATGGATTTTGGGCGCCCATGGGGCCACATGGCAGGGCCATGGGCGCGGTGCCATACTGCAGGGCCACACAGTGCAAGGTACTGCCCTGAGGGGCTGCGATCGTGATGCTACCTCGTGGGGGTTGCACGGGTAGTCCGGGGCTCTCTGGGGGGTCATGCGCACGATTGTATGCCTTACGGGACGAGTGGGGATGTTTTCCAATACAGTGTTGATTTTTAGGGACATTGCCAGTCTTCTGCGTCCGATCATCGTCATCACTGGGGGGTGACAAAATTCAGCATCTAAATAGCCATAATAGGGGATATCACATAATAGAGGGCTATCAGTCCCTAATGGATCCTAATGGATTGATATAACAGAAATTTCCACGAGCAGAGCAGAGCAAAGATCAAATGCATGGACTCATATATCACAACAAGCAACGGTTCCAAAATGGGTCAACCCATACATGAACCTAAGCTAGGGTTGAATCAATCCTCAGCAAGCATGGGCATTACAAACAAGTTCATGTGGTTAAAACAGGGAGAGCAAACAACATGACTAATTACAGAATGGGAATCAAAGGCTTACCTTGGGCAGCCTCCATGCACTGCTGCAAATATGGGAGGGCGTGTCCCTAACCAATCGACCCTCATACCACGGAGCCCTAGATGACTCCTCGCAATCGTTGAGAACATCCTCGTCTGGATCAGTCTCTAGATGGTAGGCTGGATCACCTCCTTCCCGTATCACAATGCTCGAGCTTCTTCGCCTCTTGGGAGGAGGAACATCATCAGATAACATTGGCCTCTTCCCCCTATCTAGGCCGGACATGGTAGCAAAGAAAACAAGAAGAATAGAAAAAGAACTCACAAAGACAAGACCTCTCTCAAAAATCCACCCGGATAGAAGTAAAGAGGAGAGACGATCAATCCAAGATTAAGATTGAAGGATTTGATCCACAAATAAGGTCACACGGCATAAAATGGTGGACAATCGCCTTGGAAACCCTAAGAATCTGGAGAAGGAAGAGTTTGAAATGAATTTAGAAAATGACTCTTTGTCTTCATAAACAGATTTTTTCGCCCAGAATCGACAACTAACAACATCTTCCTTGACATTGATGCACTGTCGAATAAAGCACCTCGATGTCGATGCGGGCTCTCACTATCAAAGAAGCCATTTTCAATGTCAAACAGCACATTTTGCTGCCAAATTTAAAAATTTGAGCAAGTGGGCCCATCGCCATGGTGACTTGGCACCCCTAGCATGCCAATGCGCACCTTACACATGGCCCGCGCTCGCAATTAAGCGAGATACCCAATCTACAATCATGCTCGTACAATCGGCGATTACCAACTTGGGATTTCAATCATCGTATCCCACACGCCCCTGTACTGGCAAAATTACTAGACTGCCCTCACATGGTCAAAACTACACAGCCACTTGCGGCAATTACAAAACTGCCCCAATATCATGCCCTGTCAACGATGATTTATCTACAGGAGCGACTGTACCATCGGCAATCCTTTATAAAGCACCACGCCCTATCAATAGCGAATTTAATCCCCAGAGTGCCGTACTATTGGTGATCCTCACAGCGACTCTTGCCCTATCAATGACAATATTTCCCATTACGCTCATACCATAGTGACACTAGTTACAACCCCGACGAAATCGATCGCACTATCAACTAGTCTTGTCACCCCAGCCAGCGCTGCCCGAACTACTGGTAGCCAGAGCACTACTACAATAGAACCGAAGGAGCCACTTGTGCAGGTATTCCTCTATCCCCTATACTCCAGTGTCCCTGAGCAAGGCATTGGTGAGTTTTTTCTCAAACCGACGAGATGAAGTGTTCACAAAATCACTTCTTTGACCTACAACTGTTGCACAGTCTCAATTAAAGAGGGGCATTCTGTAGACACCTCCTTTGTCCTTCCCCTCGGAGGTTTACCGTAATGATGATGAGTACCCTCCAAGGCCTAAAGCCAGTGTATCTGTGGATGTAGCGTCAGTGTGCACAACCTGAATCCATAAACCAATCATCCTTCCCCCTTGCCGGAGCCCAAACCACAGCCTCTAAGCCCCCCCCCCCCCCAAGAACCCCTAGAAAGGCTAGCCCTAACCCAAACCCCTTGGAACCAGCCTGGCCCAGCCCAAAACCTAGCCCAGATAGCCCAAACCATCCTGATCGACACTGAAACCTGGATCGACACTCAAAGGCCCTGAGTCGACACCGAACCCACCTGCTATGACATCGAGCCATGCCCTTTCACTGTCGAACAGACCATTTCTATTGTCTATCCTACTTCGACACTCAGACAATGACAATCGACACTCAAACACCAACTCTCGATGTCGAGTGTTGTTCATCGATATCCACTCGATGTCGACCATATCCCATTTCAATGTTGACTCGAGCAATTTCAATGTCGAGTCTCTACAAATCTGAGAAGCCCAAACTTGCCATATTTTGCTCTGATTGCGATTCCTTTCATGACCCAGCCTATTTTTGGCACTTTGGATCTCAATCTTGGCTCCCTTAGGCCCCAAGAAACATTTTTTAAGGCAATAAAACACATGTCACTCACCCATCGGCCCTCACCTTGACTTTACACCTACCGTCGATGCAAAGACCCCCCATTTGGACATTTCGGATGAACCCAACTACACCTACACGAATTTGGAAGTGCACACATCCCTCTACATCCATAAATACACCCCCTCTCATATTGAGGAGGGTTACATGCACCTTCTATAAGCTTTGCTTGCTCCAATTCATCCCCCTTATTCAAGAGCTTTGAGTCTAAGCTTTGGCCCTTCACTTGGCCTTAGCCTACCACTCCCTCCACCTCTTGAGCACTACAATCCCACTTGAGACTTCAAGATCAAGACTTGGAGACACCAATCCGGTAATCTTGGCTTGATAATGAAGTGTTTGCTTACAAGAGACAAGAGACGCCTTTCAAGCGATGATACTTTCTCTACATACAAATTTCCTGAGTTACGAAAGAGAAACCTCCACTCCATGGTTTTCGCTTAATTATCATCTTGAATCTCCTGAGGAAGGTATGATCCCATATTTCTAGATGGTGGTCACACCCTCTCCCCTCTTTCTTTCTTCATCATTATTTTCTTTACATCATGCCTCATACCTCAGCATGCATGCATCCCCTTTGCATGATCCCCGTCCCCTATAGTTTAAAATTCCTCCATGCAATCATTCTTACCAGTTCCTTCATATGCCTTGCACGCATGCTCTCTATATCCTATTTTACTTCTATGTTTCACCATGCATATGTATCATTTCATTATTTTTGCATGCACGTATCCATTCAATTACCATGCTTAGCGTAGTGTCAATCATGCTTAAGTTTATTTAGGATTTGAGTCCCCTTTTTTACATTCGGTATACTAATCCTTGCCTTGCAGCCAAACCTCTGGGTATGTCATTCTTGCTCATCCTTGCTCTTTATTTCTTTATGGTCCTCGTACTTCACTCTATTATTACTTTTTTTTTATACTTTATATTTTTTCAAAATCATGTTATACCTTTGTCTGTGTCTAGCGATAGAAAGACTGGCAAGTCTAGGTGGACTGGGGTGCCTAATACCTTCCTCGAACCGTAACTTGATCCGTATCCAAACCAATAGACCATTTGTCCCCAATGGCCATTGCATGAGAGTCATTACATTTACATCTTGGGTCCTAGACCCTCCTCTAGGTGGCGACTCCCTGCATTCAATTCACCCCTCTCTCTCTCTCTCTTCTCTCCCAAAGAGGGACGAGGTGGAGGACATGTGGCGATCCCCCGCTATGTGGCCATTTGTCCTCACAAACATGAGTGTCTCTAAATGGATTTTACTGAAAATGTGTCAGATTCCATGACAAAGGGTTTGTCTCCTAGAGTGTTTGAAAGCACATAGAGGGCATGGATTTAAAATGTATGAGGAGTTGGCTTTGATGTACAAGTGGGAGATTATTGGATATGTATGTCCATTAAACCTTGTTTATTCCGGTTCAACCTAGTTTACTTTGTAATAAACATTTCATACATTTTGGTTTAATATGATCATAGATGATATAAACTTTTTGAGTAATGTATATCCATGAGTTATACTTTAAATTGGTAGTCATGACTAGGGTTTGGGCTGGGCACCCTTATCATATGGTCGTCGCATTGGGTATGCCTAGACATATTGATGCCAATGTACGAATGCGAGTACACACATGGGTGTGTATTAGCGAAGAATCTTATTTTGTCGATTCCCTCATGTATTAATGCCAGATGTAGATTTGGGATAGACTTGTTTCACCAAGACCCAGTACCTGAGAGGGCCTTGTCACTGCATGATGTGAATGTATTCTTTGGTTCCCAATTGACTACGATTCAAGAGAACTAAAGCCAGTGTTCTAGGAATGCGCAAACATTGTGTGAGTGAAAGATTCACTGAACATGGTCTCTAATGCTCGATTGGAGAACATCAAGGGGAGATTGTTTGCGGATGGTCAGATCAAAATTAGGATCTTGTACCATTTTGAAAATGGTTTTACAAAACTTATTTTCACATTAATGACATATAATATTTATGTTTTTGGCTAAAGTATTTAATCATGTTTTGTGGATTCCGATCATGTACATGGACACTCTGATATGGATATGTACTATGGAATGAGGTTTGGTAGTACTTGTGTACATGCCCTAGATTCCATAATGGTGATGTTGATTTAGTGGAGGGTTGGTGCGTAATTGTTATGCAAGGGTATTTCTGTGATTTGCTCATTAATAATTAATTTATTTAATCTTATATGGGCTTGATGCAAATAATTAAAGGCCCATCAAAGTTTAAATTTTTAACTATTTTATTTTCCTTTTAGATTGTGCTTTTTCACTAATTAGAAGCCCATCAGGGAAGCCCAATAAGGTTTAAGTCAAATAGGAGAGAGAGTGTCAGACTCTCACTGGGAATACAGGAGGGGCTCTTTAGAGTCCCATCTATTTGAACCTAAGAGGGGGATCGGCCAGCACAGCTTGGCCAAATTTTCCCTCCCCCTATGGAACCTAAATTCTCCCTCCTCTCTCTTCTCTGTTTCTCTCTTTCTCTCTTGAGTGGTGAAGCTGGTTAGGGTTTTCAGAAACCCTAGTTTTGACTAGATTGGATCCTGTTCTTGGAGAAGAAGTTCTGGTTGGCTTGTGGATCTTCTGCTACATCAAGGAGATTCAAATTAGAGCTTTCTTGAAGTGTTTGTTAGGGGAAGAACCATTATCTAGAGGAGAAGCAACACTTGAGGCTCTACAGGGTAGCATATATTGATATTTCTTATTAATGTAGTCTCAACTAGGCTACTTGAACAACGGATCAGAGAGTGACAGAACAAACAATTACAAAATGCTTAACAAGATAGTTTCACACCCTTTTGGTAAAATGGTGATAAATCTCAACTCACAACTTATTTTTAGGTGATTCAAAATGGATATTCGAGATAAGAGAAAGGGCTACAACTTTGATGAAGAAGGCTTTCTTTGATTCTTAGTGTAGTTTATCTGAAATTGTGTTGCAAGTAACAAATATTGTAAGGACATGA
Source organism: Telopea speciosissima (assembly GCF_018873765.1). Taxonomy (NCBI): domain Eukaryota; kingdom Viridiplantae; phylum Streptophyta; class Magnoliopsida; order Proteales; family Proteaceae; genus Telopea; species Telopea speciosissima. The sequence goes on from NC_057920.1 coordinate 48,091,129, forward strand.
AAGTAACTTGGATGGAGTGAAAGGTAGAGTGACTTACTTCTCTTCTAGGATGCAAATCAACTCTAATGGTGGCCTACAAATCTTCTAGGATGTAGGAGAAGAACAAAACTCCTACTCTTCTAGGAAGGAGAGAAATTTCTTCGAGGGTTTCAATGGTTGAACTCTTCTAGGTTCAAAATGAAGAAATCATCACGGTCTGAACATATGCTTAAAGCAATTTCTATTCAAAACTCAAGCTCTCATTACAAACAAGATAGATGACCTTTTATAAGAAATTCAAAACCCTAAAAATCTCTACAACATATTAACTATTGATTCTCAAGCCTTTGATCCTATGGCTAAGATTGATTCATTACATAGCTTAAGAAGAAAGAGAATGGTATAGAAAATTCAATACATAGTGGGTTGAACCAATTAATAAATGTTTGGTCATTGATACTTGTTCCAAGGTCTTGTATCTAGTTCCAATGCCTTGATGCAAGCTCCAAGGTCTTGATAATTATTTCAATGCTTGGATTCTTGATTTAATACCTTCATACTTATTTCAATGAGAAGACTCAAGAAGAATCCAATGGAATTTGTAGAGACTTGTCACATCATCAAAGACTAAGAAATGAAGAGGCACTCAAAAAACTGGACTTGAAACAAGACTGGACGGATTGGACTACGCATGCTCTATAGAAAAAATATCTCCTTTGCTATAGCTTTGTAAGACATGAGGATGAAGGCAAAGTATGCAAATTGCAGAGGTCCATTTATGGACTGAAGCAGGCTTCCAAAAGCTAGAACATCAGGTTTGATCAATCTATCAAATCCTTTGGTTATGATCAAAATATTAATGAGCCATGCATTTACAAGAAGATTAGTGGGAGTACAGTATGTTTTCTTATTTTATACGTAGATGACATACTACTCATCGAAAACGATGTGGGGTTTCTTTCATCGGTTATGTAGTGGTTATCCATTACTTTTTCAATGAAAGATCTTGGAGAAACTAGCTACATCCTAGGGATTAAACTAATAAGAGATCGCCAAAGATGGATGTTGGGCTTGTCACAAATAACCTATATAGACAAAGTTCTGGCCAGATTCAGTATGGACAACTCCAAGAGAGGAAGTGTTCCTTTTCGGCATGGACAGTCTTTCTGAATCTCAGTGTCCTGAAACTTAGACGGACATTGAAAAGATGAAGAAGATTCCCTATGCCTCAGTACTTGGGAGTCTTATGTATGCTATATTGTGTACGAGCCCAGATATTTTCTATGCAATAGCTATTGTGAGGCATTATAATCAAATCCCGGACGAGAGCATTGGACTACTGTGAAGAACATCCTCAAGTACCTGAGGAGGACTAAGGATTATTTCTTTGTTTATGGATGTGATCAGTTGTCGGTTTTGGGGTATAGTGACTCGGATTTCTAAACCGATAAAGATGATAGAAAATCCACGTCTGGGATGGTTTATCTAATGGGTGGTGGTGCCATTGTTTGGAGGAGTACAAAACAGAAGTCCAGAATACCTTGCACCCTATGATGCGGCAAAGGAAGATGTTTGGCTAAGGAAGTTTCTATTAGATCTGGAGGTGGTCTTTGACCTTGTCAAATGCCCTATTCCTCTATTATGTGACAACAGAGGAACAATCACACAAGCAAAGCAGCCTAGGGCTCATTACAGGAACAGAAACGTGCAGCGGAAATATCACCTTATTAGGGAGATAATCCAGCAGAGAGACGTGAGTATCTCGAAAGTGGACACTACTGAAAATGTGTCAAATGCCATGACAAAGGGTTTATCCCTTGGAGTCTTTGAAAAACACATGGAGAGCGTGGGTTTAAAATGTATGGGGAGTTGCCTTTGATGTATAAGTGGGAGATTGTTGGATAAGTATGTCCATTGAACCCAGTTCGTTCAGATTGAATCTGGTTTATTATTTATTAAACCTTTTTATAAGTTTTGGTTTTTTTTTTTTTTGTTTTTTTTTTTTTTGGCTAAAAGATACTTTGTATTAAGAAAATAAGATGGACTATACAAAGAAGAAGAAAGAAACGGCTTTAAATAGAGAAGCCCCTCACAACCAGATTACATCTCCAAAGCTCTAATTAGGGGACTATGAAATGGCAAACCAAACCAAGAGCAATCAGTACATACGAAATCTCGACCGAGTTTGAGCATCCAACCGAAGTTCATAGACAATCGAATCATGGAAGGAAATTATTGTCGAGGTATCCTCCTCTTTAGCAGCCGATTTTGCAAGATAGTCCGCCACTGGGTTGGCTTCTCAATAACAATGTGACACGAGCCAATCAATGGAGATCAGAAAATTTTGAAGCGAAAGCCACTCTTGAAGCACAAACCATGGGACCAAGCCTTTGGAAAGGAGAATAAAAACATCATTAGAATCACACTCCAACCAGACATTGCAAAAATTCAGAGATCTAGCCCAAGATAACCCCCGAATCGCCGCTGAAAATTCTGCAGCAAAATTATTCCTCATCCCCAAGAAGGATCTAAAGGAGAAGATCACATTGGCTTGTGAACCCCAAAAAAATACCGCTTGCTCCTGACTTTCTTAGATTACCCAGCGAACAACCATCCAAATTCAACTTGATCCAAGATTGAGGACGCGGGCACTACAAGACCTCAAGGATATCCTATATACATTTTAAAATAATCGGTAGGCCAAGAGATCTAGCACAAAGAAGATCAGAAACTGAAGACACAGAGTTCTTGAACTTGGGAGAGACCAAAGAAATATCTAACACCAAAAATCTACAAAGCCCAGAGAAATTTGTAGAATAATTATCAAATTTTTGACGGTTTCTTTCCGACCAGATCAAAAGAGGAACCAAGGTAATACCCGAGCACCAAGCATCCTTGAGACCAACCACCCTTGATTTATGTTTCCACCATTTACTCAACTCCAAAAATGAGGGAGAGGATGCCAGGTCACCCCAAAAAAATTTGCAAAGAACTTCCAGATAGCAACCAATAGATCATAGTCCAGAAACAAGTGATTAAAAGATTCTACTCCTTCAAGCAGAAACTGCATCTGAAAGAAAGGGGAATTCCTTTTCTTTGAACTTTGTCATCTGTAGCAAGCTTCCCATGATGTATCTTCCATCCAAAAGTAGATTGACGGGGCTGCAAACCATGCTTCCAAACCATTGACCACCAAGGGATAGAGGGAGAACTTGACCGAATGGCATTCCAAGCTAATTTAACCAAGAAACCACCCGACGGGAAGAGGATCCAATCACACACATCAGCCACCTAAGTCTCAGGGATAGGAATAGCACGAGCAACATTAACAATAGAGTTCAAAAAATCTGATTCAACCTGAGGGAAAACCCAAGATGAACCCGATATAAATTTGGTGACCCCACATGAAAAGGATGCGAACAGGGAAGGATTCAAGTTCGATTGATCAGCAATAGATGACTCGTCCAACCACTTATCTGACCAAAAATAGGAAAGTTTATACATTTTGGTTTAATATGATCATATGTGATATAAACTTTTTGAGAAATGTATGTCCTTAAGTTATACTTTAAATTGGTAGTCACGACAAGGGTTTGGGTTGCGCACCATATGGTCATTACATTGGGTATGGTTAGACATGTTGATGTCATGGTACCAATGTGAGTAAGCACATGGGTGTGTATTGGCAAAGAATCTTATTTTTTTGATTCCCTCATGTATTATTGCCACATGTAGGTTTGGGATAGACATGCACCACGGAGAACCAGTAGCTGAGAGGGCCTTGTCACTGCATGATGTGAACGTATTCTTTGGTTCATCAATGATTGCGGTTCAAGAGAACTAAAGCTGGTGTTATGGGAATGCACAAACGTTGTGTGAGTGAAAGAGTCATTCTACATGGTCTCCACTGATCGATTGAGGAACATCAATGAGAGATAGTTTGTGAATGGTCAGATCAAAATCAGGATCTTGTACCGTTTTGAAAATGATTTGCAAAACTTACTTTCACATAAAATGATATATTATATTTATATTTTGGGTTAAACTATTTAATCGTGTTTTGCAGATTCCGATCACGTACATAGACGCTCTAATATGGACATGTACTATGGAATGGGGTTCGGCAGTACTTATGTAGATGCCCTAGATTCCATAATAATGATGTTGATTAGTGGAGGATTGGTGCATAATGGTTTATTATTTTATAGGGGTATTTTTGGGATTTGCTAATTAATAATTTATTTATTTAATCTCAAATGGGTATGATGCAATTAATTAAAATCCCATTAAAGATTAAATTTATTACTTATTTTATTTCTCTTTTAGATTCTGCTTCTTCACTAATTAAAAGCCCAATAGTGTTTTTAAGTCAAATAGGTGGAGAGAGAGTGTCAGACTCTCACAAGGATTGAAAGAGGGGGGACGGCCATCATATTTTGCCGAATTTTTCCCTCCCCCTTAACCCAATTCTCTCTCCTCTCTCCTCCCTCTAGCTCTCTTGCTCTCTTGAGTGGTGAAGCATTTTAGGGTTTTGGAAACCCAAGTTTTTTGCTGGATTGGATTCTGTTCTTGGAGAAGAAATTTTGGTTTGGCTTGAGGATCTTCTATTGCATCAAGGAGCTTCAAGTTAGGGCTTTCTTGAAGTGCTTGTTAAGAGAAGAACCATTATCTGCAGGAGGAGCAACACTTGAGACTCTACAGGTTAGCAGATCTTAATGTTTTTTTATCATTCATTAAAGTTTTAATTATTTGGTATTCATGGGATACAAAAGAAAACCCGAATCAATGATGGAAAAGAGATGAAACCCTAATTTTATGGGACAAGAGAGTGATTTGAAAAAAATTTATACCAAACCCCGTGATGCTTCTTATTGATTTCCCATGTATGACTATCTTATTTGACAAGCACCTTCTTTTTTTCTTTCTACAAAAATCAAGAAATATATCTGCTTAAAATGCAATCGATAGATTAATTATCAGCATAAATGCAAGAATTACAGCCCACCGTCTTCCGGTAAGTGATTTTAAGCTATTTGATCCATTGCAGATTACCACGTCACATCGATGTTTGCAATTCACTTCCTTCCTGCGATTAATTACAACGAAGTATTAGTGTTTAAAATTTTTAAAGGCAATCCTCCTGAACTTGAAAACTATCTTCACCTCATACGGAATGCATATATAGATTGGACCAACTTGAAAATTGTGAATCCAGGTGGAGCCTGTCTAGCCAATCTATAGGTCAGACCCTAGTTTAACCCCTTGACATCACAAATAGTAAAAGCTTTCAGACCCATTGGGTTGTTTCTTAAAAATAAAAAATATTGTACTGATCTATCAAGTCAAACAGTTCAATGGTTTGACCTGGATGGGTTTAAGGGTATTGAGAGAAAGAACCAATCGTGTCATATACCTTCCTTTCTCAGTTTATCACATGTGATAATAAATCTTCACATGTGATGATAAAATCTTTCCCTGTATTGAATTATTGATACAATCTTTTGTACATGTAAACACAATATTTTTTCGTATTTCTTTCCTAGCTTAGATCAACTAGGATCTCACCACTTGTATTGCTTATATATATTCTCCATTGAGAGAAATCAAAATCAAGGAAACATATTCAAAGTTATTATGGTATCAAGAGCCTCCTAAACTCCAACGAGTTCTCCCTTCCCTTTTTCATTTTTTTTTTTCTATTCTTCTCCATGGGGGACAGATCATCCTCCCCTCTCTCCATGGTTGAGCCTTCATCCCCTCTCCCTACCGGTTCCTCTCCCTCTTTTCATAATGCCCATCACTATGTTTCAATCAAGCTCACGTCCAAGAATTTTCTTTTCTAGCAAACTCAGATTGAGCCCTTTCTAGATGGCCAGGATTTGTTTGGTTATCTCCATGGAACCATTCCCTGTCCAAGTGAACCTGTTGCTGCTACTACCTGGCGTCGCCAAGATTATCTAATTCGAAGCTTCCTTATTGCCTCCCTCTCTGAGGAGGTGTTTCAACTTATCCTTGGCAAGTGTACTAGTAAAGAAATATGCCAGACTCTCTCTACTGCATTCTCTTCTCCTTCTGAAAGTCATATTATGTCTCTCACCATGGCTTTACAAGAGATTCAACAGAAACCCGATGAACCTGTGTCATAATTTTTGCAGCGTGCCAAATCCATTGCTGCCAAATTAAATGTTGTTGGTCACACTCTCCGCCCCAGCACCTTTAATCTGCATATCTACAAAGGCCTCAAAACTGAGTTCCAGGCCATGGTATCCTCTCTATTGACAAGAACTGATCCCATCTCCTATGATGATCTTCATGCGATGTTATTAAGCCATGAGTTTCTCCATGGCACGTCTCTCAATAAGCTTATTGTCACTGATGCTACTTCACCTGGATCTTCCCCATCTGCAAATACTGTTCAACGTTCTTCCTCCCCTGGCCCTCACGGCTCTCCCTCTCCTCATCGGGGTGGTGTGGTGGTAGGAGGGTAGGGGCAGTAGTGGTCGTGGTCGTGGCTTCCCGAATCAGCAACCTGGCTGTTTCTGGTGTTCTATCTACCGACGCACAAATCACTCCATGGATCGGTGCTATTATCATCAACAGCCTACTTATGCTCCCCCAAATAATTTTTCTTACCCTTCTCCTAACACCCTACCGGCTGCCCACTACACCTACCCCACATATCCGTCCTATGCTACCCAGCCCCCCCTCCCACCATCATCCCAATCCACCCCTTATGCCCAACCACCACCGTCTCCCTCACTCCCTTGGTACCCTGACACTGATGCTAGTCATCATGTAACTCCTGATATACAGTCTCTCTCACACTATGATGAATATAATGGTCAGGATCAATTGCATATTGGTAATGGTAAGGGGTTACCCATCACTCACATTGGATCTTCTTCACTTCCTTCTAACTCTTCTCGTTTATTTTCTTTAAATAATGTCTTACATGTTCCTTCCATGTCTAAATCACTTCTTTCTATTCAACAATTTACTCGTGATAATAATGTGTTCTTTGAGTTTCACCCCTCTCACTTTCTTGTGAAGGATCAAGTCACCAAGTCAACCCTTCTTTCAGGTCTGAGTAAAGGTGGACTCTACGAGCTTCACCCCCTGCGTTCTCCAACTTCCCATTATGTTATTCGCACCTCTCATGATATTTAGCATCATCGCCTATGACACCCACATGAGCAACTTCTCCGCCATATGATAAAAATAAATAATTTACCTTCTCAATCTTCTCATCTTAGTATTATTTGTAAGGCTTGCCAATTGGGCAAGGCAAGTCATTTATCTTTACCTACAATGCATCATAGGAGTTTATTTCCCTTGGAACTTATTTTTAGTGATGTTTGGGGTCCCTTCCCTACTGTTTCTGTTGATGGACATCGTTTTTACGTAATCTTTGTGGACGATAACACTAAGTTTATTTGGTTTTATCCTCTTATTCGTAAATCTGATGTTTTTGATGTCTTTATTAAGTTTCAAGCTCTTGTTGAACGCCTGTTTGGTCGCAAAATAGTATCCATTCAGACTGATTGGGGTGACGAATACCGCATTTTACCTACTTATTTTTTCAAAACTTGGAATTTCTCATCGTATTTCTGCCCCCCACACTCATGAGCAGCAGGGTTCTGTTGAACGACGTCACAGACACATCGTTGAGACTGGGCTCTCTCTTTTAGCTCATGGGTCAGTTCCTCACATCTATTGGCACTTTATATTTGAAACAACTGTTTACTTGATTAATCACATGCCTACTCTGGTCTCTCTTGGGATCTCTCCCTTTCAACTTATTTTTCATCATAATCCGGATTATTCTTGCCTCTGTTTTTTGTTCTTGCATCCTTTTAATAAACATAAAATGGATTATCGCTCATCATCATGTGTGTTCCTAGGCTACAGCCCCTCTCATCTTGGGTATCACTGTCTCAATCTCTCCACTAACCGCGTTATCATTACGTGCCATGGTAGGTTTGATGAGGGGTCCTTCCCCTTTTCTGTCTCAATTCTAGGACCCCCACCCTCTTCTCCCATTATCTCCTCTCCATGGGCCTCTGCCCCTATTCGGGTTCCTCCAATTCCCATGGCCAAGCCATTACCAGTGGTGCAACTCCAGGCACCCTTATCCTCAGTGGGGGGTACCAACCCTACACCCATATCCCCTTTAGATGGGCCTTCCCCGGCCATCCCTAGCCCTACCCCTTCCCTTGACTCCCCACTCCTTAAATCCCATCCCTTACATGAGCTTTACCCACCCCTAACCATCCCCAACCCAGCTGCATCCCAACCGTCCCAAGCTCCCACCCGCCATCCCATGCAACTAAGGTCCAGGCCACATGCTCTCAACATAATTACTATTCCTACTGAGCCGACTTATTTTTCGTAGGCAAATAAAATTCAGGAATGGCGGGTTGCAATGACGGAAGAATTTAATGCTTTACTTTGGAATAGGACTTGGTCCCTCGTTCCAAGGACACCCCATATGAATATTTTTTGCTACAAATGGGTGTACCGTATTAAAAGAAAAGCCGATGGGTCTCTTGAGCGCTATAAAACATGGTTAGTAGCAAAGGGGTTTCACCAATAACACGGACTTGATTATGGAGAAACTTTTAGCCCTGTTATTAAGCCTACTACCATTCTCCTGGTTCTCTCAATAGCTATGTCCCAAGGGTGGTCCATCAGATAGTTTGATGTTAGCAATGCTTTTCTGCATGGTTTATTGACTGAGGAAGTTTACATGACTCAGCCCCCAGGTTTTATTGATGCATCTCATCCCTAGTCTGTTTGCAAATTGAATAAGTCACTTTATGGATTGAAATAGGTGCCCCGTGCCTGGTTTACCCGCTTGTCTGAATTTCTCTCTCGTCTTGGCTTTCATGGCTCCAAGACAGACACTTCATTATTTATTCACCATACGGGCAGTCATGTCTGCTATATTCTTATCTACGTTGATGATATTATCATAATGGGCAGTGACACTAACATGATTACATCTCTCCTCCACCAAATATCTGGGGAATTCTCTATCAAAGATCTAGGCACGCTCCATTTTTTTTTGGGTATTGAAGTTGTTTTTCATTCCCGTGGGCTGGTCTTGACCCAATCTCGATATGTTTTTGATCTATTAAAGTGTACTGGTATGGTTGACTGCAAGTCGGTCAAAACTCCTATAGCTACATCAGTTAAGCCTTCGAATTCAGGGGGTGCTCTCATGTCTAACCCCACTAAATATCGGTCTATTGTTGGTGCTCTTCAATATGTCACCCTCACTCGACCGGATGTTAGTTTTTTAGTCAATCAGGCATGTCAATTTATGTATGCTCCAACAGAGGACCATTGGCAACTTGTCAAACGTATTCTTCGTTATCTCAGTAGTACCCGGTCACATGGACGTCTTATTGAGCGCTCTCCTGTTTGCACTCTTCAGGCCTTCTCTGATGTTGATTGGGCTGGTGACACTACTAATCGCAAGTCCACAGGGGGATTTGCCATCTTTCTTGGTTCCGATTTGATTTCTTGGACTTCTAGAAAACAAAGAACTGTGGCATGCTCCTCCACCGAGGCCAAGTACAAAGCCCTGGTAAATGCATCGGCTGAGCTACTCTGGTTGGAGTCCCTTATACATGAGCTTGGTTACCCATTGGCTGGTCCACCGATCTTATGGTGTGACAATATTGGTGCTACCTATCTCTCTGCTAATCCAGTGTTTCATACGCGCACTAAGCACTTGGAAATAGACTTCCATTTTGTTCGTGATCGTGTGTCCAAACGGCAATTGTAGGTTCAATTCATCTCCACACATGATCAGCTTGCGGACACTCTTACTAAGCCACTTACTTCGATGCACTTTGCTTTCTTGAGGGACAAGTTGAAGATTCGGCCTACCGACTCTCCACCTTGAGGGGGTGTATTGAGAGAAAGAACTAACCGTGTCATATACCTTCCTTTCTCAGTTTATCACATGTGATAATAAATCTTCACATGTGACGATAAAATCTTTCCCTATATTGATACAATCTCTTGTACATGTAAACACAATATTTTCTGTATTTCTTTCCTAGCTTAGATCAACTAGGATCGCACCACTTGTATTGCTTATATATTCTCCATTGAGAGAAATCAAAATCAAGGAAACATATTCAAAGTTATTAAAGGGTGTCAAAATCAACTGAAACCATTTACCGAAGCTAAACTGAACCCTTTAAACCATACCAGTGAACCGCTTAATAAATGATTCGGTTTTGGTTTTAAAAATGAAACCATTTCTAAAATTATTAGATTTGATTTTAACCGTTAAAACTGACATTTTCAACTTGTATAAACCATTAAACAAAATATGAATCAAACCATTTAAGAACCATTTATGAACCTATTACCTCTTCCTTTCATCTTTGTCTCGTCTTTGTCTTGGCTCTTCGAGTTCCACAGTCACAAAACCGAGTGCAAAACTGTTTAAGAACCGTTTATGAACCTATTACCTAAAATGAGTACCAAAGCTGAGACCAAAACCATTTACAAATCGAAACCATTTAATAAATACTACATTCAGTTTCAAACTACTACAATCTGAACCTTACCTTTTAACATCCTTGGATGGGTTGAACCACTGAACCAGACATGAGAGTTGGTCCCTAGCTTGTACAGTACAATGAACCAGATTGGTTTTACAACAGTGACCACAAAGTGCTTGAATAAGAAAGCCAACTTCCTAGCATAACTAGCTAGAAATTAACTACCATATTGTTGTTTAGAACCTTAATCACTCACCTGGAGCAGAAGTTGATGTAGTAGTCGGATCCCGAGCACGTAAAAGTAATGTTTGCGTCATCATTATATGGATAACTGTAAAGCCACAGGGCAAGCCTGCTTAAACTGCTTGGTGTAATAAGTAAGTTGGCATGCCACTGGGTTATCATATAGACCGTTATTGTTAGGGTTTAGGGATTAAGCACTGGTTGCTTAAAGCATTACACCCTGTGTATCGAGTTTGGAATACCCAGGTTGCTGCCTCCAGCTAGTATTTATAGGGAAACTAGGGTTTAGGTTAGATGGGCTAATTATTAGATTGCCCCTCATAGATTGAGCCATAATACAAGTAGAATTATATTAGAACATATAAAGGGATATTACCATAATACCCTTACAGTTACAATAGTATAAATCAGTACGAAAGGCTTCACATGCACTCCGGCAACTGATAATTTTGTTGCCAAATTTAATGGCGAGTTCTTGTGGGAAATTGGGTCTCAAGTCAATTTCACAACCCGCAGAGCTGCAGTTCTCCTCACCATTAATCGATTTAACAAGTAATGGTAAATTGAATCCATTGACAACACTAACGTCGTAATAATCGATCGATGAATGTGTAAATTTGGCATATGTGATCGGCGGTTCACCTAAAGCTAGGCATTTGATTGAATTGCCACAACTACCAGTTTGGCAAGTGCCAATGCCATTTTTGTCAAAATTGCAACCAGTTCGACCCCATATCCAATCAGCCCATCCAACCAGTGCAATGAAGCCAATAATATTCCCTCGGCACCTGAGGATAGCAAGCGAGATGAGCCCATGAGCATGTGTGCTTACCGGCACCTTAGTTGAAGCTAAGATGAGACCTTTACTTGGTCCAACTTGGAAGATACCACACTTCTAAGTAGCCTGTTAAATAGCCGGATGTGAGATTCTAGGCAGAAACCATAAGGGTGACTGTGCTAGAAACTCAGGTTAGGCGCTTGAAGCAGCGACTAGACTAAGATCCGTACGGTGTTTATATTTTCGTGAGTGACATGCCCACCTTAGTGGGAGTTGCGCCATATCATACATATCATACTGCATGCGCTTATACCGACCGATAGTGAGAGTGACTGAATGGATCCCTACTTCGTCACTGTGTGAGCCACGTGGATTATATTAATCCCATAGTACCCTTATTACCTGAGACAATGTCATGAAGAGGACATCCAATGACGCTACTTTGACGTTCTCACTAGGATCATGGATGATGTGGTCCAGCGGGAAACGATTGGGAAAGCTGTTGGGGATAATTGGATTGACATGAAGGGCTCAGAGAAAACCATTTGATATTACACCTTTGTTTTGTGACTCATTGCCCGGGTGACTTGTTGTATTTGTGATCGACGTAGTCATGAGTACATTGCATACAAAGGGTTAGCACTGCTCATCATGAGGGGTCGAGAGTGCTAGATCTGGTGTAATTGGATCGTTTGGGGTATTTTAAAATTGTTTATGAGTGATGTACTATGTTGGCTAAATGGAAGTTTGATATAGTACTCCTACCTTATATTATCTCGTCAGGTCGCACGCCCCATTTCTTGTATGAAGGATAAACACGGAATGAGAGAAACTTGAAGGCATACTTAAACTTATGTGCCCTATATGGGCGAGTGGGAGATGTAAAATGATATGAGCCACGGGCCCGGTCCAGACCGCCCACAAGGGGCAGACTGGCCAAACCCGCACAAGGGGAGAGGGAGGCGGTCACTTAAGTGACCAACTCCGCTCCCCCCTCTCTGTTAGAGTCCCAGTGGAGGGATCTAAAAGGGGAAGTCTAGGGTTTTGGCTTTATATATCTAAGATAGCCCAAAACCCTAGTGTAGTGCATAATAAATTATTCTCTCCCTCTCTTCAAGTTCTGTGTTTTTCCTTTTGGGTTTCCATCCCTGCTGCCCAGGGATTTATGGTGTGGATTTCTCTAAGCAGAAACCTGTAGAGATCGCGGAGCTTTGTTCGAGTGCTCGTAACCATAAGCTTAGATATTGATCCTTCTTCCGTTGCGCTTCCGTACACATTCATATATGATCCAAACCCTAGTTTATTTGGATCTTGATGTATGTGAACTAACAAACTCAAACCCACCTCCTTCAAAGTTCCCACCAGGAAAGATCCCAAGCCAAATTGTTTCTTTGCAATCGTTAATTATGGTGAAAACTCTAGTGGATTCAATCAATGTTGCTCCTACCCACCAAAATGAAATAAAACACAATAATAAAATTATGGGAGAAAGTTCTTTGTCCGAGAGTGTGGCACCTATGCCAACACTCCCATGAGTCTATCTCTCTCCTCCCTATATGAAAAGACATCTCTGCCCCCTTGTTTTGAGGACAAGAGAGATAGACACATGGGAGTGCTGGCGTAGGCCACACTCCCACACAGAAAACTACTTCCCTAAAATTATATACACATAAATGTAATTTAAGGCTCACATATAGTTAAACAGAGGTAATAAAACATGACATCGACAAAAGTTAGGAAAAGATAATCTGGCAATCAACAAGACAGATAACAAATAGACATATATAGATTATGGTGAGAAACAGTGTTAATCAGAACTACCACTAACAAACAGTTAATCTCTTTCCTATATTGAAGTCCCCAAAATACCCATAAGAGATTCCATCACCACTAACATCCATGACCAATGGGAAAACCATGCAAGTTTCACTAACCTTTTTCACTTCCAAGTCTACCCTCGGTCAGAACCTTAATTCACATAAAAACCAATCCCACTTAAATTGAACCATCCTTTAGACCATAGTGAACCAACCCAAAGATTGAACTAGCCTTCTAATGAACACATTCAAATCATAATCAAACCATAGAACTATACTATGATCAGATTTATTTTCAAAGTAATCACCCATACAAAAAAATATAAAATATAAATAAAATACATTATTAATCAATAAATACAAACAAACAATCAACATATTAATATTATAATTCCATACCTAATAAAATAATATTAAGTTATCAAAAGATGCAATTCAACATATATCAAGGTCATACAGAATAATCTATAATCTTATACTGACATGATTCCTTCAGCCTTCAAATAGGCTATACCTCCAAACACTGGATCATCCTATCGGTAACACAAATAAAATATTATAAATCACTAGGTTTGAGATGCGAGGAATCACAGTTTGTTTGCAGAAACTTGTCTACCTAAGCCTAAATTGAACATGAGGAAGGATAAGGAGAAGTTAGCTACCACAATTAACACAATAAGGAATAAAGTAAAAGAGAAAAGGTAAAAAAAAAACAAAAAAAAAAAACTAAAGTATGTTTAAAATGTATACAATAATTTTCTAAACTTTAAATACTATTCAACATGGGATCAAGATGGTATTAGGGACTCACCCTTACACAATAAAGCTTAAGTTATAACTTTTTGTGTCTCGGAGTCACTTGCACAATTAAGCTTAAAAATTCTAGTAGTTTACTTTCACCTTTATTTTCTTGTGTTTCTTAAATTTTTGTGCAACATGAATTAATTTAGTTTATTTAAGTTCTTGTGTAATATCTTTTTATTTATCGATAAATCAAATTTATAGAATAAGAAGAAGGAATATACAAAGAAGGGGGATCCAATCAGCCTAAGAGGCTAAAAAGAAAGGCCCGAAAATGAACAAAAACACAAACAACCCAGCTAGCTCAGTAGAAGAGCATTCACTCCCCCCCCCCCCCCATTTATCAATAAGGTAATAGTTCTGATAGGATCTTTTCCCTCTAAGGGTGACGGAGTGAAAACGATTCCTTACATCAATAGAAATATCATGAATAATAACAGATCTGGTGCACGATTTATTCCAGAAAATCCTGAAATTTCTCTCCATCCACAAGTGAGCAATAGTAGCATAAAATGCCACTTTGCCAATGCTTCCCACCTGATCACCTCCAAACTCTTTAGCAAATTCTTGTGGAATATCGTTTTGGTGCTTTATTTAATTCTTGTACTATGTTATACTACTTGTGTTTTAGGCTTGACAATTTATTGTTAGATTTTTATCTTCTCTTTTATGTCATGTATCTAGTCTTACGTCCTTTTTATGTGTTTTTATATTATTATATGACTTTAGGAATCAAACTAGTATCATTCCATTCCCATCTCCCTATCTTCGATCTCCTCTTTTCTGAGAAAAACCTGGGAGGTCAACCGCAGTCAACGGAAATTGCTTCAACGGATGACATATAAATCAAGTTTGTCTCTTTCTATTTCATTTCTTGCTCCTCTCCTCTTCTACCTCCTCCGTGCCCTAAGTGTCCCTCTCCCTTTGCTTAGCCCATTCTTGTCCCCTATATCCTCCTTTCCTCATCTCTCAAAATTTTCTTTCCTTTTACAATCCTTCTCCTTTCCCCATTCTCTAATCTCACCCTAAAATCTCCCATGGCACCCAGAACTAGAAGAGTCCTAAGAGGATCATCATTCTCCTCCGTCCCTACTAGGGGTGTCAACCGGTCGGGCTCGGTCGATCTCAGTCGGGCCTAACCAGGCTTCACCAATCTCAAGTCTTGCACTGTGACCCCCCATTTAGCTAATTGGGTCGGGCCTGGGAGGCCTTGGTCGGTCTCGGGTTATAATCAGGCTAGTAGAATCGGGCCTTAATCGGACGGTCAAGGGCCTATGGACCTGTTTAGTTCAAATCGGGCCTTAAACGATGCTTCGCATATATTTTCTTTTCTATTCTGTTTTTTTCCCCATCTGCCTCTTAATCATTGTAAAGAATAAAACCAAATGCTTATTATGAGCCCACAACAGAACCCAATTAGTGGAAGCCAACACACTTCAGAAGTAACCAATAGAAGTATAAAACCCATCCACCTTATAACCCAATGACCATATATTAAATAGAAACATAAGAATTGTTTCAACAGGTCAAGAACTAGTCCAACTTGTGCACGATTCAAGGTATCGGTATTAATTGTGTCCGCCGTATCAATATCATAAAATGGTTAAAAAAATCAAAATATTAGTATTTTAATGAGTAAAATGATCTGATCCAACATGATATGGCCGATCTATATTGATATTGATAACGATATCAACAAAAATGTATCTTGGGGTAAAATGGGAATTTTAAGAAACCTTAAATGGGTCGGGCTAGGTCGGGCAATAGTTGTCATGCCCCCATCCCGATGTAATATATATACTGCCACATAAGGGGTGACTGGGACAACTCGTGTCATCCCAATACCTACCAGGATCACAGATACAGTGTCCCGAACCACAGTCCACCCTGTCATCACATATTGATAACAGAAAGGAACGTACCAAAATGGAATAAATTGTTCCAATTACAGAGTTAGCGGAAGCAAAATTAACTTAAATCATGTGAAATTATAGAGCAACGGTTCTCTAATGATAACACATATTACAATTTTCATACAAGTAACCATTCATTACTCTCCTTGTGAATAAACATATAGTTTATACATGATTGTGGAATGAAGATAGAAATTAAATAATAAATAATTGCCCCAAGGGCACCAATCTTGGGTGTACATCTACATCCAAGCTACAGCCTCTGGCTCCACTTGATTTGCATCTAACGGTGCTCATCAAGAGTAGTACCTCCTGCATATCAACTAAAAGGGGTTGCGCAACGGGGTTAGCTACACTAGCTAGTGAGGGAGTAAAGGGGAATGCACATATATCACACAAACAATATCAAGCAGAATGATGCATGCTAATGTTAGATTCATTTTCCACCTAGCACATAAATTCTATCGGTCAAGTATATGCTACTGTGATAACTCGGGAGACACTGAGGGTCACTTATCCTATCGCCCCAGTGAAACCTCAATTATCATGAGGGGACCTACGCTGGTAGAAGCCATCATGACTACCCAGTGGCAGACCCCGATAGCCATCACTACCCCTGACCTGGCCTCTCCTGCCTCTACAGCCATCAAGTGCTCAGACTATCCAACACATAAACCCCTGTTGGCAAGGGTTATAGCATAAGGGAACAAGCATCCTAGCCACAGATATGCTATATGCAGGTCCTATCGTCCCGAGAGGTATTCCGGGTGCATCAACGTTCCATTCCATCTAGTACTCGGGTACCAGCACAGCATGGCACATATAGATCAGGATGGCATATAACAATTTTCATAATTAAATAAATTGGGGTCCCAGTACCGGCACACCAGACACCATAGCACGATACAATGGTGAGAATATTAACACATTCACAATAGTACACAATTGAGTAACAATGCAATGCGCACAATACTTATAATTATATAATAGCATGCTTAAGATTTGCATATTATATATATTCAAACCCAACAAAGTCACCCAGAACCCACTCACCTAACATGGGTGTCACCGTGTGTGGTTGACATGAATCTCACCTGGGCTTCCCGCTATCCATCGAGTTGGGTAGCCTAGGAATGCAAAAACAATCATTAAAGCATGCATAGAAGGGTCCCATGCTAGGCCCTCAAGGTCAAAATCAGATTTCAACCAAGACAGCATGAGCGGACTCACGGGCGGTTTTAGTAGAGGTGAGTCCGTCCCTGACTCCGTTCAGGCCAAAAGGTAAAACAGAGCGAGCGGACCCACAAACGGAACATCTTACTTGGATTGAATCATGCATCCGTTCGACACCTAAGACACACCCAAAAGGGAGCGGATCAACGGGTGGATGTGCTTCTTGGGTCCGCCCCTGCATCTATTCGATCCCTGAGACACACCTGAGAGCAACTGGCCTCGGGTGGATGCAACAGACTTGAGTCAGTTCCTTCATCCGGGCAGTCCAACACATAGGGATTGACGGACGGTACCACGATTGGTGGATCCGATCGTGCGTCCATTCACAGTCTCTTCCGAGATTTCAGAGGGCTTTTGCTCCAGCTTTAAGCTTGGAGTGCCCCAAGTTCTCAGGGGCAAGGGAGAGGTGTCTAAGTCTTCCTAGGGTCACTAGATCCTAGGCTCACCTCATGGATCCAAGATCCTACAAGGTTTGGTCTCAAATAAGTCCAAGGGTTGGGTTTCATGAATTAGGACCAAGGGTTCACCAACAATGGCTGCAAATGCAGCACTAAGGGGTCTAGATTAGCTCCATTAGAGTTTCCAATTAGGGCCAAGCATCACCTTGAGTCCCAAATGGAACCCTAGGTTAGCCCAAGCTCAAGAAATCATTAAAAATACAAAATGAAAATGGAGGGAGAGAGGTACCAAGCTTGGGCTACGGGTCGAACTCAATCGTAGCTACGGGTCGAACTCAAGGAGATTTACGCCACCATATTTTCCTCACTTTAAAGTAATGCAAAGCGAATCAAATTAAAGTGTTAAATTAAACTAATTAAACTAATAAACTAACGGATCCTAACTCATAAGCATCTAACGAATTAAATTGGCATGAATTAAATTGGCGTCCTAACACATATCCATCTAACCTATCAAACTAACATAGATTGGAAGGGATAAATTGCAGCCACACACCACAACTAGATAAAAAAAATAAAAAAAGGAATATGAGATAGAAAAAGAGAGAATGAGATAGAAGAGAGGGAGAATGAGTTTAAGAGTTTAGAGAGTAAAAACTTGGATACTTGAACAAACCTTGCATGGCTTCCTCTTCAAAATCTCCAAGTCTTGTCATCAACTTAGGAACTTAGACTAGAAAGCTTAAAACTAAACTAGAATTATTACAACCATATTGAAGACATAAAATTAAAGCATGAATCAAAAGCAGTACAACCATGGAATTGAAAGCATGAAATCAAACTAGAACTTGGAAAGCCAAAAACTAGAAGAAGAGAAGAAGAAATTTCACTAATTAATTGAACTAAAAACTGAATTAAAACTAAACTAAAACTAACTTAAAAACTGAACAAGAACTACCCAAAGGGCAAGGGGTATTTATAGGGGGAAGGGAGAAGAGAGAAGAGGGAAGTGGTAGAAGAAATATTTCCTAAGAAAAGATAATATTCTCTTCTCCTTCCTCCGTTACAATGCTTGACTCCCAAGAAAAAAGAGAAAAAATAGAAAGAGGGAGAGAAGAGAATCCTAGATACATAAACCTTCTATTTATTAAAAAGTAACTTTCTAATTCTAACTTGTGCTTCCTTTTCTTTGTAGGTGTCTTCTCCAAGCAATGAAATCAAGGCATCTTTGACTTTTCAACCTTCCATAGATGAGAGAATATCTTTCAAAAGAAATCTATCCCAAGTAGAATTTTAAAAGTGCCCTTGAAAAGTTGGAGGAGAGAGAGAGCAAGGGTGATGACTAGGATTCTACTCACAATTAATGAAATGTCAAATCTGTCATTCAAAAAACATGGAGCATGGGATACTTATATAGGCCTCACTATTGAATTCCTTACGAAAAATCACCTAAAATAGATCCAAATTTCGTCCAATTTGGAGTTCAGGAGCCCAAGGTATCTCAAGTTGAAGTTGGACTGCTCCAAAGCCTTCCAAATGGAATCTTTTGGATGACAGAAAGATAACTTTTGATAATTGTATTAAGGCCCCTGGAATCCGAACTTCTACTTTACTTTGTCCCGGCCAACTATTAATAATTACAAATAAACCCCTATCTACGAAAACGGCCGTAACTTCTTCATTTCAACTCGGAATCAAGTTCCGTTTAAACCGTTACGAAGCTGACTCGATGGGCTATGCATCCATACTATTAACACCTCAAAATTATGCTAAGGTCCCACTGTAATCACATTCAAATTTGATTGATTGGTGTGATTCTTTCAGTGCTCAATCCAAACTTGATTGTCTTGACTCCTGGGCGCTTCCTGCTGTTCTTAGCATCTTTTGCTCCATTTTCACAAGAATTCACCTAAAACGTGAAAAACATAAGAAATCACCGAAGTAACTATGTCCAATGTGGTAAAATGTGTGTTTTATGCCCAAAGATTTCACACATAAATGTGCTCATCATCTTACCTTAGTGAGATTCTCCTTCCAACCATCCTCTCCATCTCTCCTCCTCCTCTTTCTCTTCTCCCTTTGGTCCGGTCATCTTGGGGAGGAGGTGTGGGGCAGGCAGCCATTTTGGCATAGCTCATCATCTTCTTCCTTTCCTCTCCTACTTCTACTTCTTCTTCCTCCTTCCTCCTTCTCCTTCTTCTCTTGTCTCGTCTCCTCCACGGTTTACTTGGGAGGGGAACAGATAAGAGAATAAGGATTCTCTTAAAAATTGTATCAAATCTAAATATTACAACCCAATTTGTCTTTTGGAACTAAACATAAGTAAATAGAACTAATCATCTGTAGGAGGGGTAGAGATGTGGAAATGCTGAGTGATCATCCGAAGCTGAGCCATGATCTCCTTGTTATCTCCATGAAGAGTAGCAAACTGATCATCAAAGCCCTGGAGATGAGAGTCAAGCTTCTCCTGGTATACAGCAAATTCAGCCCTGCTCACATATTCTTCATCCTCACTATCATCATCAGAAGCATCTCTATCAATAATGGATGAAGAAGCTTGCTTGTGCCTAGCTTGACGGCCAGGAGGAGGAGGAGGAGCATCAGATCCACTAGTAGGAATGGCCATCTTCTTCAAAGTAGAAGTGTCAATGGCGGAGGGATTTGTTGTGGGAATCTCATCAGTGAAATCCACTTCAAAATGCTGGAAGATAATAGTCAAGAGACGACTATAGGGAATACTAGCCTTGGAGTCTCTCTCAGCCGCCAACTCCATGGTTTTCATAATCACATAGGAAAGACATATTTGGTGGGTATTGGCGATGCACCAAAAGAGATATGCCTGGAAATGGGTAACAGCATCTCTATGCCCACCAAGAGGGAGGATATTATAAGTCAAAATCAGATTTACCACCCTAGGAATGTCTCCAAGGTGAATAGCGGTGAGACCCTTGGTTTCCCCCAAATAGTTCTTGAAAATTGCACCATACACTTCATCCACATTCATAAAACCTTCTGGAGAGATCTTGGTACGGAGATACTTGCGGTCTCCAGAGTCATCTACTCCAATGATTTGGGCCAATTCCACAGTGTCAATGGAGATGGGTTTTCCCTTGACAAGAGAGGTAATGGTATAGTCTCCTTCAACTCCAACCACTTGGAGATTGTAATAAAACAGTTGAACTAGCCTAGGATAAGCTTTCTCTTGGGGATAAAGTATGGAATCCCGACCCAACATCTCAAAGAAAGTATTGATTTCACAAGGGAGAATATTGTTGAGTTCAGTGACACTTACTAGCCTTTCCCTAATGAGTTTCTTGAGTTGGAATTGTCTCCACCAAATCGAAGCCTCTCTCAAGATGAATAAAGTCCCATCATATGCATCTTTCTTTGAAGCAACGGTCTTTCTCTTCTTTGAGGATTCGCCTTTGGAAGCCATTGAGAACAAGGGTTTTGGAGAAAGAGAGATTTGAAAGAGGGATTTGAAAGATTTTTGAGAAAAGAAGAAGGAAAGCTAAGAGATTTGATGGTGAAAAAGAGTTTGAATCACTAAAAATGCAAGAATCTGCAAGGGTTTTGCAAGATTTTTCCCTAAAAACTCAAGAAAGGAATTTTGGAGAGGAAGAGGAAGGATGTTGGACAAAAAGAAATGATCCAAATGACCCACGGATTGGGTTTAAAAATAGATTTTCTACGATCCGGTCGACCGATTTTGACCATCCGGTCGACCGGATGACTTAAAGTGTGCTTTTTAGGCCAGTCAGCCCCAGATTTTGATCGTAAAGTCGATTAGGGCAGGCTCAGGGGAATTTTCTCAGTCAAAAGGATTACACATACCTAATTCTCATCGAAGATTGCAGAAACAGTCTTCGGGCAGAGGTTTGGTGAAGATATCTGCAACTTATTTTTTCAGTCTCAATGTGTTCAAGTACCGCTTCTCCCTTTTGGACAGTGTCTCAAAGAAAGTGATGGCGAACATCTATATGCTTTGCTCTTGAGTGAAGAATGGGGTTTTTACTCAGATTGATGGCGCTAGTGCTATCACAAAAAATTTTGGAGGGATTGAAAGAAATTTCATAATCGAGAAGAGTTTGACGCATCCAAAATATTTGAGCACAACACCTTCCAGCTGCAATATATTCAGCTTTGGTAGTAGAAAGTGCCACACAGTTTTGTTTCTTACTGAACCAAGAAACGAGGCATGATCCAAGAAAGTGGCAAGTACCACTTGTGCTCTTGCGATCAATATGACAACCAGCAAAATCAGCGTCAGAAAAGCTAAGTAATTCAAAATCATTGAGCATTGGATACCATAATCCTATATTGATAGTTCCTTTTAAATACTTGAAAATTCTCTTAACTGCACTCAAGTGTGATTGCATAGCACTAGCCTGAAATCTAGCACATGCACAAACACTAAAAATGATGCCAGGTCTACTAGCAGTTAAGTATAACAGGCTTCCAAACATACCTCGATACCGAGTAGGAGCAACAGGAGTTCCATTCTCATCTTTTGAGAGACTTATTGAGGTACTCATGGGAGTGTTAAAGGCCTTTTAAGAATTAATGTCAAATTTCTTCAATAATTCTTTAATATATTTTGATTGATTGATAAAGATCCCATTTTCAATATGTTTGATCTGAAGACCCAAAAAGAAGTTAAGTTTACCCATTAAACTCATTTCAAACTCATTTTTCATGCAATTGTTAAATTCAATACATAAAGAGTCATCAGTAGCACCAAATATAATATCATCTACATATATTTGCACTATAATTAAATTAGAACATTTACGCTTAACAAACAATGTAGTATCTATCTTACCAATGATATATGTATTTTCAATCAAAAATGTCTTTAATCTATCATACCATGCCCTTGATGCCTGTTTAAGTCCATACAAGCTTTCTTTAATCTAAAGATAGGATCAGGATGAGAAGAGTTTTCAAAACCTGGAGGTTGAGATACATACACTTCTTCTTCAATGAAACCATTCAAGAGAGCACTTTTCACATCCATTTGATAAAGTTTAAAATTTTTATGACAAGCAAATGCTAAGAGCATTCTAATGGCTTCTAATCTAGCAACAGGTGCATAAGTCTCATCAAAATCGATTCCCTCTTGCTGATTATACCCTTGTGCCACTAGTCTTGCCTTATTTCTAACAACAATTCCATTTTCATCAAGTTTTTTTCTGAAAACCCATCTTGTTCCAATTATGGATTTATTTTTGAGTTTTGGCACAAGCTCCCATACATCATTTCTTTCAAATTGATGGAGTTCTTCTTGTATGGCCAAAATTCAATCATTATCCACTATAGCTTCTTTTATGTTCTTTGGTTCTATCATGGATAAGAATGCAGCAAAGTTACAAGTATTTTGAAGTTTAGACCTAGTTTGAACACCTGATTCTAAATCACCAATAACTTGTTCTAATGGATGATTTCTTACTGGTCTAACTTCTTTAGGAAGTTCTAATGAGTCATCATTTGATGTGTCTAGAGGAGAGTTATTCTCATTTAAAGAAGTGATCTCAACTCTCTTTGAGATTTTGGATATAACATCCTCATCATCATCAACTAGAGGTTTATACTTTTCTTATGGAGGAGAAATATCAAATCTAATGTTCATAGAATCCTCCACTACGAAGGTGTTTTTGTTGAATACTCTATATACATGACTATTGCTATAGTACCCAAGAAAAATGTCTTCATCTGATTTTTCATCAAATTTTCCTTTGGAGTCTTTAGTATTAAAAATGAAACATTTACAACCAAAAATCTGAAAATAATCAACTTTGGGTTTCTTTTCAAAATATAACTCATAAGGTGTTTTGGATAAGATTTTTTGAATCAAAACACGATTTAAAACATAACATGCAGTATTCACAGCCTCAGCCCAAAAATATTTAGGTAGAGAATACTCATTAAGCATAGTCCGAGCGGTCTCTTGAAGAGATCGATTCTTCCTTTCAACAACCCCATTGGATTGGGGTGTTCTAGGAGCAGAGAAATTATGGGTAATGCCTTCATCATCACAATATTTTTCAAATTGGTTTGAGTTATCAAACTCACCTCCATGATCACTTCTTATTGTAGTGACCAAATAGCCCTTTTGATTTTGAATTTTCTTACACAGTTTTGAGAATTCATTAAAAGCATCATTTTTGTGTCTAAGAAAACAAGTCCATATATATCTAGAATAATCATCAATAATAACAAATGTGTATACTTTTCCACTCAAGCTTGGAGTAGGAATACGGCCAAAAAGATCCAAATGTAGAAGTTCAAGTGGTCTAGTAGTTGAAACAAAGTTTTTAGATTTATGAGAAACTTTAACTTATTTACCCTTTTGGCATGCATCACAAAAATAATTCTTGTCAAACTTTAGTTTGGGTAAGTTTTGGACAAGATCCTTGGAAGCCATTGATTGAATCAATTTAATATTTATATGTCCAAATTTTCTATGCCAAACACTTGAATCTTCATAGGAAACTAAACAAGTATTGCTAAAACTAGCTTCATCAATAATGCAAATATATATGTTGTTATTTCTAGTTCCTTTCAATACTATTTTGTTATTTGCATCCAAAACTAGGCAATGTGAAACATCAAAAGTTACTGTATATCCAACGCTACATAGTTAACTTACACTAAGTAGGTTATAGGCAAGTTTGTTTACCAGATAGACATTAGAGATGGTAGTACCTCCGATTGATGTTTCCAATGTCAATTATCTTTCCTTTGCCATTATCTCCAAAGGTCACCCATCCTCCATATTTTCTCAACTTTATAAATAGCTTTGTATTTGCCATCATATGCTTGGAGTATCCACTATCGATATACCATTCAACTTGTCCTTTGCTCTTCAAGCATACCTATAAAATAAAGTTTACACATGCATTGGTCCCCACAATCTGTTGGGTCCACCATTATTAGAGTTGAGATATTTCTTAGGTACCCAAACTATCTTGTATTTAGGACTATAGTTTGTGTCTGAAACATAGTTCTTAGGTCGTTGGTACCTAGGGTCACAAATGTCAAATGGAGATGATGCCCTTTTCTGCCTTTGTGACTTTTGCCAATCGAAGGAGTTTTGGGTCCTTCTACCTCTTTGGAATTTTTTATGGTCATAAGGTCTATATGAGTTATACTTCATATATAGCTTATGATTTGGTTGAGGTCTATAGCTTCTTTCCATTATGTATGGAAATTGTGGTCTATGATATTGCCTTTGGGGTCTGAGGTCTTTGAGGTCTTTGAGGAATATATTCCCTTTGAGGTCTATTCCTTCTTTGAGAGGTATATTGAAATGCATGATGATGTTGATTTCTATACCTTTGATTTCTATGCCCTTGATTTTTATATCCTTGATTCCTTGAAGGGGGAACATGAGAAGTTGACGTTTGACCTTGATATGTTCTTCCCTCTACCACTTTTTCTTTACCTTTAGCATGGAATGGGATTTTTCCATTGTAGCCTAAACCTTCTTTGTCTTGTGGTGGTTTTTAAGGGGTACCAAGAAAAGTGTCTAAAGCTTTTTGACCCTTGGTGAAAGTTAGCAAAGCTGACATCAATCTCTCATTTTCTCTTTCAAGTTGGGCAACATAGATATGTAGGTCATCTATTTTATTGTTCAATTTTATTACTTCTTTTTCTAAAAAGGAGTTTGAAGCTTCAAGCTTGCGACTTGCCTCATAGAGAACTTCAAATCCCTTTTCAATATCATATTCATCTATATCATCTGTATCTATCTCTTCAATTGAATCACTATATTTAGAATTAGAAGTAAGATAGGCTGAACTTACCTCTATGTCATCTTCTGTTGCCATAAGAGCTAGATTTGTGACTTCTTCATTAGAATCTCCTACCACTTCTTCTTTACTTGAGTCTCATAAAATTTCAGCGACATATGCTTTCTTCTTTTCTTGTCCTTTTGGACACTCAGTTCTAAAATGGCCAGGCTTTCTGCAGTCATAGCAAACAATATCTTTCTTAGAAGGAAAAGTTTTATCTTTGGATAAATTCTTACTTTTGGTTGCTTGTCCCTTGTTGAAATTTTTTCCTCTTTTCTTTTTGAGTAATTTTTGAAATTTCTTGGTAATAAGAGACATTTCTTTTTCTGAGAGGTTGATGTCCTCTTCTTCATTGCTCTCTTTATCAGATGCACTTGTTGTTTTGAGAGC
This sequence comes from Telopea speciosissima, assembly GCF_018873765.1. Lineage (NCBI taxonomy): Eukaryota > Viridiplantae > Streptophyta > Magnoliopsida > Proteales > Proteaceae > Telopea > Telopea speciosissima. The sequence continues at coordinate 48,116,994 of NC_057920.1, forward strand.
TATGGTCTTCTGCTTTGGTTCTTTTATTTTCGACCACGTTTCGTCTTCATTCAATTCGACTTCGTGAGTGAGTAAAGATCCCAGCAGTTCATCCAGACTTACTTTGTCGAGGTCCTTTGCTTCTTTTATGGCTGTTACTTTCAGTCTCTACTTAGGGGGAAGTGACCTGAGAATTTTCCTTATATTTTCGGACTTGGTATAAGTTTTACTTGAGCCCTTCAACTTATTGGTGATGTTAGTAAAACGTAAAAACATATTTGAAATGTTCTCATTTTCTAACATCTTAAACAATTCATACTCATGCACAAGTTTATCAATTTTAGATTCTTTTACTTGTGATGTTCCTTCATATGATACCACAAGTGTCTCCCAAATCTCTTTTTCCGTTTCACACATGGCAATTTTGTTAAATTTGGAATCACTTAAGGCATATTGTAAGAAGGTGATAGCCTTAAAGTTATATTAAATTTTCTTCTTTTCAGCAGGAGTTAATTCGAAGGTTTTCTTAGGAATACTCTCACCTTCCATAATTTTAGTGAAGGAGTATGGTCCACGTTCGATTACATTCCATACCTCAAGATTATGAGCACACGTAAAGTTCCTAAATTTAATCTTCCAATATGAAAAATTATCTCCATTGAACAGAGGAGGTCTAGAGACATTCAATCCCTCAAGTGGATTGTTGTAATATGATCTCATAGATCTTAAGTCTCAAATAAAATGAGCTCCCGCTCTGATACCAAATGTGGGATAACCTAGAGGGGGGTGAATAGGTTACCACTAGTGAAATGTTGTTCTTTTAAAATTTTCTTTGAATTAAAATAAGATAGAGAGAGAAATTATGTCAATAGAGGACACACAAGATTTATAGTGGTTCGACTAAACTTAGCCTACGTCCACTCCTCTCAACCTTGAGAAAATTTCACTAATTACTTCCTTTCAGTACAGTAGGTGGGAAGAACACCTTTACAATCTTTTTCCACGGGATAAGAGGATCCCAATCATTTAAGGATAAGAGGATCCTTGCAAAACCTAAGTACAATCTAGGCTAATGCAACAATGCTTTATAAATTCAAAAGCATAAACTAATACAAAGAGAATAAAGGTAAGAGTTACCTAGGCAAGGAGTGTGGTGTGTACTCCTTGCAAGTGCCAAATGATGCAAGAATGAATGCTTGTAATGATGACTTTCTTCAAGACTATTCTTTAGAGTGCAAGCATATGAAGGTCTTTAAAACTTTGAAGTCAACCTTGGAATAGGCTTGATGAGGACAAGAAGACTTCAATGAATGAGAGCTTGAATTGACTTTTCACCTTTCACAAAAGTGCTAATTTGAACTGTAATGGATAGGTGAAAAGGTCTGACATGCTCTCTATTTATAGGCTCATTAATGGCCTTTAGAACATGTACAAAATGTGCTCTAACGGATCTATGTTTCACCAATCTGGTCGACCTGAAGATTGATCCGGTCGACCAGATCATAGCTGTTGGAGAACTAGCCGTTAAAAAACTAGCCATTTGAAAGCTACAGGGGCATCCGATCGATGTCCGATCAATCGGATCATGAATGGGAACGTACCCATGAGCCTACTGTGGGATCCGATCGATATATACCCTGAGATCCGGTCGACCGGATGCTCAGACCGGATCCCAGTCAAGGCATGATTTAGACAATATACTTGAGGGGATTGGTCCGGGGCTTTTTTCAACTGACTCCAACATGTTTAAGGGTTAAGGAGAGTTCAAGTTTAACCTCCTAAGGTCTCTAAATGATGCATATGCTTTATCATTTATTAAATGCAAATGCAATTACAAGTATACAATGAGTGTATCTAAGTATGTGTACACGAGCATCTTGATCTTGATTAAAGTCTTGGTCTCTATCTTCAAGTGATGTTCTTTAACCTTCAAAAGATCTTCCAAGATCTTCTTTTCTTGAAAAGCTTAGCATGCCTTTGATATCTTGATCTCCATGGCTTTGTCCTGAACATCTCAACTTCGTACTATATGTCTTCTACTCTTTTGACTTTATTAGCCCTGTTGACATATAGACATATACAGGACCATGTCTACATGTTTGTTATGATCAAAACATTTATGGAGGTGGGGTTAGAATTCTCCAACAGAAAGGGCCTTAGGCCATGTTTGGTTTAGGCACCCCAAACACTTAGTGGCCCTTAGGTCTTTAAATGGGTTTTAACTAGGTCTTAGGGCTTGGTTGGCCTTAGTTGGGGTATTAAAAATCCATTATTCATTTAAGTTAGGCCTTGCGGGCCCACTTTCATGACCCACTTAACCAATTCATGGTAAGGGCAGGGGTCCACATAGTCCAAAGGTCCAATTATTGCGTCCGGGACACGGGTATGTGGGTCCCACAGAAAATTACCAAAAAGGCAGATAACAGCACGGGTGGATCCTCGAGCGGATTTAGTACGAGTGAGTCCATTCGTGACTCCGGTGCTGCTGTCAGGGCCCAAACTTCAAGGAAAGTTGCAGGGCTTTGGCCCACACTTTCAGGTCTTCAAGGGGGTAATTATAATAATATTTTAAGTCTAAGGTCACAGGTGTTGGCCAGTGCTACCGTGGCATTACCTTTTAGGTAAATGTCTAAACTGCCCCGGGGTATAGGGTAATAAATGGGGTGCGGTTGTAACAATAGTTGGGCGGGCTAGGTCGGGCTTAGAATCGGTCGATCCAGTTAGGCGCCCGACGGGCTAGGACCTCACACCGGGACCACCCAGTTATTAAAGGAGTCGGGCTTAAGCCCAACACGTTTAGTAATCGAGTCGGGCCGGGCCGGGCTTTAACTGGGTGGGCTAGGTCGGGCCTACCGGGCCGAGCCTGGAATTGACACCCCTAATCCCTAGTAGAGGAAATACCTCCTCGGTCCCTTTCACAAGTGTCAATCTTCAGTGAATGAAAACATCTATGAGCATCATATGAGTTGTCAATTAAAAGCGCTAGGAATTTCTTTGGAAGATCCAAAAGAACATTATGAGATTGAACTAGAAGGAGAAGAAGAAGAAGTTGATCAATCCAAGGAAAGGCGAGGGAGGTTTTCTTGATGAGATGTACTATGGAGGTTTGAGAACTAGGGAAAAACTAGATGACCCAATTACCCTAAAAGATGTTAAAGACTTCACCTCAGATGCTTTGATCAACATAGAAGGATTGAGAGAAAATTAAGAAAATATATGATGAACCAACTGGCAAGACTATATGAGTCAAATGAGAAGAAAAATTAGATGATTAGACGTCTTAGCATCTCACCCTTGATCTCTCCAATTAGATCCAAAGAGCTCTCACTCCTCCTCTGTGAAAGTCGGATCGAACTGAGAGGGGGAGTGAATCAGTTCCCTTAAATTTTACGGTGTCTTCCGCAAACCACACAGTCGCTTATAGTCTCACCTCACACCACCAGAGTGTGGCCAGGTCTACCAAGACTATAAACCCACTCTGTAAAATAGGGATTAGTCTCCAACAAATAAAAGTAGACACAGAGACATGATTTACGTGGTTCACCTCACAGTATATGAAGGCTACGTCCACGGAGCAATACCCCTCAGGGTTTCGTATATGCCCAATACTCAACAATAGTACAATTAGTAGCCCCTACGGCCAGGATACCCCTTACCCTGCTTCAACCTCTCACCTCAGTGAGGGCAAGGACTTCAATCCCTAATAAAAGATGGCCTTTGCCTTACAATCAATCAACCCAATAATCAGATTTCAATCACAAACCCAACCCTTAATAGATTAGACAGAGACAATGGTTTGTGAACACGTTTACCTTCTCAAAGGAAAACTCCCAACTCCAAACGAATGCAGTGAGATCTCCAACAGGATGAATCAAGCACTCGAATCCATCGCTAACAATCAAACCGATGTTTTCTAACGATTTCCTTCACGCCTTTGCTCTCGAATCACGTCGAAATGGTAGATCACTAGGGCTCCAGAGATGCATTTTCGGTCCTTTAACGAGAACATATATACAATTTCAAAAGATATCCTTTGGACCAATGAGAAAGAAGCAAGAAGATGCAAGCCCATAACACCCTACTAACCAACTGAATACTATCTTCATAACCATAGCACTGCCAAATCCTTGTTGCCAACAATGACAACACTGCCAAGTGCACCAACAAACTCCCTCTTTGAAATTGTTGGCAACACAATGAACAAACCGATGCCACACCTCTCTTCTCCCCCTTTGACAACAAGTACAAAGGGACAGCCACCAAAAACACACTCCCCCTAGATGAGATGCCAAATAAGAACGGGCACTCCCCCTATACAAAGGTCTACTACAAATGGCTAGGCATAACAACACCTAGCTTCTCTCTCAACTCCTCAAATGCCTCTTTGGGAAGAGCCTTCGTAAAGATGTCAGCAACTTGGTCAGTTGTAGGCACAAACTCTAACTGAATGGCCTGCTCAATCACTTTGTCCTTCAAAAAATGATAATGGATGTCGATGTGCTTCGCTCTAGAGTGTTGAACTGGATTCTTGAAGATGTTGATAGCACTCACATTGTCACACATTATAGAGACGGGCACATCGATCACAACTCCAAAATCAGCCACTTGTCTTTTCATCCATAGTACTTGTGTACAACATGTTGTTGCTGCAATGTATTCAGCCTCTGCAGTAGACAAGGACACTGAATCTTGCTTCTTGCTATGCCATGCAACCAAGCTTGAACCAAGATAGAAAGCACCACCACTTGTGCTCTTCTTGTCATCAATTGATCCTACCCAATCAGCATCTGAAAATGTTGTCAATGTGAAACTGTCAGCCTTTGGATACCAAAGTCCACAGTCAACTGTGCCTTGCAAGTATCTCAAGATCCTTTTTACAACCATCAAATGAGCTTCCTTTGGGTCAGCCTGAAATCAAGCAACTACACACATTACCTGCAGAATATTTGGCTTGGATGTTGTAAGATAGAGCAACCCTCCTACCATTGACCGATACATAGTTTGGTCAACTCCTGAAGACTCATCCAACTTGCTCAGTTTACACCCAACTGCCAATGGTGTTCCAACTAGTTTGCTATCATTCATTCCAAATTTTTTCAACAACTCCTTTGTGTATTTGGATTGGAAAATAAAAATACCATCCTGCCTCTGTTGCACATGCAAGCCAAGAAAGTACGTCAGCTCACCAAGCATAGACATCTCAAACCCTGACTTCATCTTCTCTGCAAATCTCTTACATACATCTTCACAGTGACCTCCAAATATAATGTCATCCACATAGACAACAAATATCAACTGACTATTACCTTTTGTAGTCACATAAAGATTGTTATCCACTGTACCCTTCTGTAGACCCAACTGACACAAATAGCTGTCCAGCCTGGAATACCAAGCTCTAGGTGCCTGCTTCAAGCCATATAATGTCTTCTTTAGCCGACATACAAGATCCGGATCCTCTCCCAACTGAAAACCATCAGGTTGCTCTATATACACTTCTTCCTTAAGACACCCATTAAGGAATGCAGACTTCACATCCATGTGGTATACTTTGGACCCTCTATACACTGCCAATGCCAAAAACATATGAATGGATTCCAGCCGAGTAACTGGAGCGAAGGTCTCTTCAAAATCAATCCCTTTAACCTAAGAATACCCTTTGCACACTAATCTAGCCTTGTTCCTTATTACCTGACCATGTTCATTCAACTTGTTTCTGAACACCCATTTGGTGCCTATTACATTCTTGTTCACTGGCCTTGGTACCAACTCCCAAGTCTCATTCTTTTCTATTTGATCTAACTCTTCATTCATGGCTTGAACCCAATTATCATCTTTAACTGCTTCTGCAATTGTCTTTGGCTCTACCTTGGATGGTAAAGAGAATACTTGTTTTGGTTTCCTTACTGTCCTTGTTTGAATTCCAGCATTTGGTTCTCCAATTATTTGTTGAGGTGGATGAATCTTCTGTATATGAGTGTCCCTAGGCCTGCCATCCTTTTCAACCTCTATTACAACCTCATCAAATTCTGTATTTTTCTCTGTCTGTTGCTCCACATCAGCAGTCTCATCCATCATCAAACTCTTCATAGTACTGACCATTAGAATTTGAGGTTTTCACTATGGGAAGTTGTTCATCAACTTTAACATCTGAGCTCTCCACCACTTTGCCCAATCTCTTGTTGAAGCACCTGTAAGCCTTGCTTTTAGTGGAATACCCCATAAATATTCCCTCATCTGACCTTTCATCAAACTTACCCAAGTTTTCATCCTTTTGCTTGATGTAGCATTTTGAACCAAATACTCTCAAGTATTTGACTGTAGCCTTTCTTTCAAACCAGAGCTCATATGGGGTCTTGGACTCATTTGGCCTCAACATGCATCTGTTTTGAATATGTATTGCTGCCTGTACAGCCTCCTTCCAAAATTTCTTAGACACATTGTGCTCACTAAGCATGGTTCTTGCCATTTCTTGGACGGTCCGGTTCTTCCTCTCAACTACTCCATTCTGCTGTGGAGTCTCGGCTGCACTATGTTGTATCTGAATTCCATGATCATTGCAAAATTTAGCAAAGACATTCCAAGTGAATTCCTTACCTTGGTCAGATCTGAGACACTTTATCCTTCTTCCTGTCTGGTTCTCAACCCTTTCCTTGTAAATATTAAAACATTCTAATGCCTCTGTCTTGTCTTTCAAGAATATAACACATGTCATTCTTGAGAAATCATCAATAAACAAAATGAAGTACCTTTCTCCACCAGTAACTTCATTTCTCATGGGCCCATAGAGATCTGTATTCACCAAATCAAGTAGCTTTCTACTATTGTGCTCCTTTGCTTTGTAAGAGGCTCTGGTTTGCTTCCCTTTTTTATATGAGCTGCATACATGATCATTGGAAACTGTGATCATGGGAAGATTTCTTACTGCCTTCTTCTTGTTGATTTTGGCAAGATTTCTAAAATTTATATGACCCATCCTCCTGTGCCATAACCAGCTCTCATCTGCCTGACTCATCAAGCAGCTGGGTTCACTTTCTTCTGATAGAGTATACAAATTTCCAGCTGTTCTAGTGCCTCTAGTCACTATTTTCCCATTCTTGACCTTTCTAATAACACAACCATCTTTGGAGAAGACCACTTCATTTCCCTTTTCACATATTTGGCTTACTGAAAATAGATTGTGTTTCAGTCCGTTCACATACCAAACATCATGTGACTCAATCTTTCCACTGTTCAACTTGACTGTGCCTTTGCCTTCAATTTTTGCTCCTCCATTATTTCCAAACCTCACATTACCCCCATCAATAGATTTCAAGTTTAGAAATCTGCCTTTGTCTCCAGACATGCGGTTGCTACATCCACTATCTAGGATCCATGGCTTGGTCTTCACATTAGCTTTGAAAGCAGCCTGCACAACAAGTGCCTTGCCACCTTCATCACTAATCTCCTTTTGCTTCTCTACCCACACAGCTTTTTCAACAACAGTGATAGGCTCTCTTGCTTTTCTTTGCTTTGACTTTGCTTGAGCATTTTGTTTTTGTTCTCTTTCAACTTGTCTTTGTAGTGGTAGGACAGCCCTGCACCCCACAGCTATATGACTTGTCCTTTGACACCTATAACACACAACTTCTTCTTCTTCTTCTTCAGCCAATGAAGCAAACCTATTGACAGTAACTGTATTAGTAGACTTGGTCCTCTTCTTACATTCTGCAATCCTATGGTCGTAGGCATTGCACCCATAGCAATATCCATAAAACCTTTGTTTTTTCCAGTAACTCCTTGACATATTGTAGCCAACAGATTCAAAGCCTTCATTGTCAACTCTCCTTTTTATACCCTTCTTGTTCTTGGACTTCTACTGTTTTTTAGTCTGGATTTTCTTCCCATATGATGATTCTGGTTCATCCACCTTGGCCTTGCCTTTTTCAGCTTCATTAAATTGACAGTTCCTTGCCTTGTGTCCATAAGCACCACAGATCTCACAGTAGCCTAAGAAATGAGGTTTGAACCTTTGAGTTACATTTGTAGTAAAGGCCTTTTCAAACTCCCCCTCAGTTTGTGCTTCTTTTTTGCCTGCAGTAGTATCGTCTGTGCTTGTAATGATTGATTCTGGTTCTTTCACTGGAGATGTCAATATGGATATAGGCTCATTGCTACTAGGCTCTCTGGTCTTCTTGAGTTCATCAATCTCACTGTGTAAAGATTGTACCCTTCTTAATAGTTCCTCACATTCTCTTATCTTTGCTTCAAGATTAAGGTTGATGTTGTCAATGAAATCTTTCAGTTCCTCCATTGTGGCCTTTAGATCCTCTAGAATTTTCTCCTTCTCTTTTAACTGGCTATGTAGAGAATTGCACTTTTGCTTAGCAACTTTCAGATCAGATAGAGCTCCAAATAGCTTGGCTTCTAAATCAAACTACTCCTCTGTTATATCTACTTCACTATCATTTCCTTTGCTGTTTTTCTCCTTGAAGGCCATAAACAATGTTTCAGTATATTCAGTATCTGATTGCTCTTGTTCAGATGATTCGTCAGAGGAGGCTTTGCTCTTCTTTGAAATCAAACCCTTTTTCTTGTAGTTACTCTTCTTGGGAACAAATTTCTTCTTGCCTTTCTTGTACTTGCTTTCCCCTGCATCTTCATCATTAGAGTCAAAATCTTGACTCTTCTTTGGACACTTGGAGGCAAAGTGTCCAGGCTCACCACAATCGAAGCATCTTAGAGGCAACTTTCCTTTGAATTTGTTGCTTTCCTTTTTTAGTCTTCTGGCAAGATAGGCAATCAGTTCATCATCAGAATCTTCTTCTTCAGTATTGTCTTCATCAATCTTCATCTTTCTCATAGCCTTGAAGGTTGTTTCCTTCTCTTTGACTGTAGGATCAACCATTCTCATCTCATAGGCAGTCAGAGTCCCATGCAACTCATCTAGGCTCAGCTTGTTCAAATCCTTTGACTCTTCAATTGCAGAGACCTTAGCATTGTAAAGTCTTGGTAAAGATCTCAAAATCTTTTTAACAGCAACAGAATCCTTTAGTTCTTCACCCAGACCTCGCATAGAATTAACTGTCTCACTGACACGACCCATGAACTGCTTAATAGATTCATCTTCTGTCATCTTCAGATTTTCAAACACTGTTCTGTAATGCTGCAGCTTTACTTCCTTGATCTTCTCATCACCTTCATGGAAACTAACAAGTTTATCCCAAATTTCTGTAGCTGTAGTGCAACCAGACAATCTAGTTGCTTCAGTGCTGGCTATGGAACCCAGTAGGGCATTAACTGCCTTAGCATGATTCCCCAATTTCTTCACTTCCTTATCATCGGTCAAGCCTGCCTCTGAAGGTGTGTAACCATTCTTCACTGAGATCCATACTCCATAACCCAATGACTTGAGATAGAATTCCATCCTGGTCTTCCAAAGTTTAAAATTCATGCCATCAAAGTAAGGTATTTTGGTTGCCATATTACTACTCTCACTGGACGCCATCTCTCAGTTAACCACAGATAACCCCGAAGCTACTAAACTTAAATCCTGGGGAACTGAGCTCTAATACCAAGTGTGAAAGCTGGATCGAACTGAGAGGGGAGTGAATCAGTTCCCTTAAATTTTACGACGTCTTCTGCAAACCGCACAGTCACTTATAGTCTCACCTCGCACCATCAGAATGTGGCCAGGTCTACCAAGACTATAAACCCACTCTGCAAAACAGGGATTAGTCTCCAATAAATAAAAGTAGAAATAGAGACACGATTTACGTGGTTCACCTCACAGTATGTGAAGGCTACATCCACGGAGCAATACCCCTCAGGGTTTCATATATGCCCAATACTCAACAATAGTACAATTAGCCGCCCCTACTACCAGGATACCCCTTACCCTGCTTTAACCTCTCACCTCAGTAAGGGCAAGGACTTCAATCCCCAATATAAGATGGCCTCAGCCTTACAATCAATCAACCCAATAATCATATTTCAATCACAAACCCAACCCTTAACAGATTACACAAAGACAATGGTTTGTGAACACATTTGCCTTCTCAAAGGAAAACTCCAAACTCCAAATGAATGCAGTGAGATCTTCAACAGGACAAATCAAGCACTCGAATCCATCGCTAACAACTAAACCGATGTTTTCTGACGATTTCCTTTGCGCCTCTGCTCTCAAATCACGTCGGAATGGTAGAAGATGACTTCTCCTCGATTTCCTTCTTCACTAGGACTCCAGAGATGCATTTTTGGTCCTTTAACGAGAATATATATACAATTCCAAAAGATACCCTTCAGACCAATGAGAAAGAAGCAAGAAAACGCAAGCCCAAAACACCCTGCTGACCAATTGAATACTATCTTCACAACCACAGCACTGCCAAATCCTTGTTGCCAACAATGACAACACTGCCAAGTGCACCAACATCCTCCGTGAGATATGGTTATCTTTTAGCGTCGGGATCCTCTACTGCCGAGCTACCTCTATTGCCGTGTGCACCCCAGACACAACAAGGCAGCAAAAAGACCATTGTACTCCTACCTGAGCACCTTGCCCAAGCAGGGATAAGGGGGTCTTTATCGCCTTGCTGCGTCTGGGGCGCACGGCAGTAGGGGCAGCTTGAAACTTTTAATATCACCCCTCATATGTTTTAAGATGGTTTTCTTCTTTTTGTTGTTTTTTATTATGGCAAAGGGTAAGAAAATGAGGTTTGAGCAGAAAAGGTTTTGAAATTATTTATTTGACGATATTCTTGTATTCAAAAAGAATTTAACAAAAGGGGGAACGGATTGGATACGTCAATATAATGAGACATTCAAATTGATAAAGAAGAGAATTTTATTGGATATGCTAAATTGAGCATGTTTGAATGTCAAAGGAGGAAAAAATTGATTTTCTCACATCTATTGAATGCATGCTACGCTTGATATGTTTCAATTCAATAGCATGCCTTATAATTTAATATTTTTATGGCATAGGCTGAGGGGGAAAAACTATTTTTAAGCTTTTTTCTCAAATATATATGTCATTACCATAAAAGGGAGAATATTGAAATATTGAATATTACCTATTGAATTATATTTCGCTGACTACTAACATTTGTGTTGCTTGATGAAAACCATGAGGTCAAACTTATATAAATTGCCAGATCAAGTTGATGAGTAAGCACCTGTCAGATTGATCTTTCCCATATATCAAGACATCAAGAACCAACCAGCCAAATGGGTGACTCAAGTCATATGAAGATCATCAAACAAACTCAAGTGACATAGAAGCCAAGCATCAAAAGAATCCAAGACTTTAAAGAGTAGCTACCTTAAGTTTTTTATTTCATAGGATTTATTTTATAATGAAATTCTTGTAAATCCTAAGAGGTAAGGTTCCATCAGTCCTAAAAAGTCCTTAGTACTTAATATGCTAAAACAATTGAAATAAGACCAATGGTAAAGCCATCCTAGAGATGGGACTTGATCAATCATATATAGAATGAATATATTACTTTGTCAAGTCTGAGAATATATATTTAGGAGGAAGGCCAAGTCACCTGCATATCCACATCCTCTATTTCCTTTACTTGTACTTCCATCCTATTTCCTCGGCTTGTCAGCATGCCACCTGTGTCTTTATGAGCATCCAACGGCTGTGAATGAATGATTTCAAATTTTTTGAATTTCTCCTGAGCCATGTCTAAACCACCATAAACCCCCCACTCAAACCAACCCACCAGTTCTTACCGATCAAACCAAACTCATCCCACAACCCTAACTTAACATCCTCTACATCGTTTTGTTCAAACCCTTCTTCCCAAATGAACATCAAAACCCCGTTGCTGCTCTCTTCTCCCTTAACATCAAACCGTCATTGCTGCTCAAAACGATTCCGGTGAGATCACAGAGTTAGGCCGACGTTTCAAAGCCCTTCTTCTCCTCTTCTATGGCACCGTCTCAGACTATTCAAAGCCATTCTTCTCCTCTTCAAGCTCTATAGAGCCTCTTCCATGAACCAAGCTGCTCGATCTAGGAAGAAGCTGAGTTCGCAGAGTTCGGCCGACGTTTGAAAACCCTTCTACTTCCTCTTCTTCTTCCGAAAAACTCAGACCAACGAACATCGAACTGAAGGTCTCCTCTTCATACAAATAACTCAGAGAATCTGATTCATCGTTCATGGCCCTGGCGATCTAACGAAATCCGGCAGTGGTTCCACTCCCTTCTTCTCTTCTTCCCAAAACTCAGAGCAAAACCGGCCTTCAAACTATGTATAGAAGTATAAAGGAAAGATATTCAACTACCCTAAAATCAATGAAAAACATGGAAAAAGAAAACCAATACAAAGAATACAAATCTCCCTCTTCATCTCCCTCTGTCAAAACATAAATCCAGAACATGAGACAAATTCTTTCTAGTTTCTGCCCCTCTTAAATTCTTTCTTTTCCCTTTCTAAACATTCTCATTTTTTATTGGTATTTTTTACAACTCTCAGCGGTTTTCGTAGCTTTAAACTTAGATTTAAGACAATTTTGGTAATTGGTTATCCTTTGTTTGTTTTGTGTCTTCCAACTCTGTCTTTGCCCTCAAAACTGCATTTCTTTTTCTCTTTGATTAGTTTACTACCAAGTTTTCTCTCTGTAATTCCTTTATTCCTTTATTCCTTTATTCCTTTCATAGAGAATTTTTTTCCCTCACACTTTTCCCACGCAGTGAGCTCCGCTTGCTACTCTGTAGTCCTTTTTATTGCTTCCAAGCTCTACGAATTTGGCTTTCTCATTGGAGAAGACCATCTACCCTCTTCCTAACTTCATTTTCTTTTTCTTTTTCTTTTTCTTTTTTTCACCCCTTTCTTTCTTTCACTCGGATCTATAATAATTGGTTTCTTTTCTCTCTCTCTCTCTCTCTCTCTCTCTCTCTCTCTCTTCTTGCTGAATCAAATTCCCAAAGAACTCTGCATTGCTTTCTGATTTTGGTTTAAGCATGGACTAGGATTATGTTTTAATCTCATCGCTTTCCTTATTCTACCTTGGTTTCCAAAAATAGAAGATCAGTTAAGTCTTAATGAGATTTGATCCAAAATATGGAGATGGGTTTAGTTTGATCCAAAAACAGAACACCAGTTAAGTCCATATGCAATTTTTACATCATCATTCAATATTGGATCCAAAAACAGAATACCAGTTAAGTCTCTTTGAGATTTAATACCCTTTCCTCACTTCCCTGAACCAAAGAGATCTGTGTAAAATTGTGTTAATAAATCATATTTTTAAAGGAAAAGAAAGGGGAAGAAATTAGTCCTATGCAGAAGATCAACCACATATGAACTCTATCAGTTATAATATTGTAACCCTCTCTGCAAAATTCAAAGGGATGAAGATACTTTGCTGCCTCTACCCATTAAAACTGAGACGGTTTCATGGAGCGATGAGTTGCAAATGAAGAGGCCCTACAGAGCTTGAATCATCATCATCTCTCTGGCGATGTCAATAGTGAGACGGTGTCGAGTGACCGAGAGGTTCTCCCGGATGTGCTACGATGAGTTGCAGAGTTGTTTTCATGGAGCGAGGAGTTGCAGAGACTTTTAGGGCTTTTCATTCAAATGAAATGGGGATCAGTGAAATGGAGATGGGTTTAGATTGAGTGAAAGTGGTTCAATTAGAAGTGGGTTTGGTTTTGGGGGTTTAAACCGGTTCAAAGAGCATTTCATCAGATTTTCAAAAAACTTTGAATTAATTCAATACAGGCCCTTGGATTCTCATAAAGACAGGTGGCACACTGAGAAGCCATGGAAGTAAGATGGAAGTACAAGTAATGGAAGTAGAGGATGTGGATCCGTCACCCGCCTATAGGAAATGCTGAAATTGGAATGAGGAAGATCTGGACGTCGATCTTAGCTGGCGGAAAAATGCTTCTAGAGGTTAAAGGTTTTGGTCTCATACATCTGAGGTTGATCGCATATGTTGACTGTGAGAACTCCAAACCGACCTCTATAAACCCTTTGGCAAAAAATTCCTAATGACTTTTACTGAGGTTGACCATGATAAGTTCAAGGTCGACCATGGAGATGCCAACAACTAGAAAAACGGATAGTGATTTGGTGGGGCTATAAATAGGAACTTCCTTGGCATTTTGCCACACACAACCTTAGGCCAATTGTACGCTATAACACTTAGTATTTTTGGCCAATTGAATTGAGGGAACCACTATTGCTTTGATTTTGATATCCAACCTCTATTTGAGGGTTTTATTATGTTTTGAGATTGAATATTTGCCTATATATAAGGTTGTAATTTGAGTTGCAAAACTCAATCTACTATGTGAACGGTGTAGAGGGATTGAGCCACAGAGCAACAAATTGAGTTTGGCGGTGAGTCTAGGATAACTACCGGGTTTGTTGTTAGTCTTTGTAAACAACATGTAAATGTTTGATTAACACCCTTGAGAAGTCCAAATGTGATAGTGGAAAATCAAGAGTGAGGAACTATTGGGAGTGGATATAGGTTGAGAAGACCAAATCACTATAAATCCTTGCCGTCCCTTTGTGTGTGTGTTTTGTGTTTACAATTTTTCCTTTGTAAATAAATCACCACCCGTTAGGGTGTTACCTGAACGGAGATAAGAGCACAATAGAAGGATCTCGTATGGATTTGGTTACAAGCTTTACGAACTCGAACGATCTTCTTCAATCTCTAAATATCTTGAAAGGCTTCTCCACGGAGAACTCCACACCACAAATCCTTGGAAAGAGATGGTGTCCCAAGAGCACATAATTACTTGGAAAGTAGGGTGAGAGACAAATCTTTGTTACTGATGTTATGATGGGACCTAGGGTTAGAGCTTCTATTTATAGCCAAAACCCTAAGCCCTCGCCCCCCTTTTGCAGACTTTCACTCAAACAAGGAAAGGGGCAGAGGGAGTCATTCACATAAAGTGAACGGCTCCCTCCCCTTGCTTGCGGGTTGGGTCGGGCCGCCCCTCATAGGCGCCATGGATCGGGTCCAAGACCCCGATCTGATTAACACCCCTTACTTTCTTTGAGTGAGCTGAAAAAAGTTTTAAAATTTATCCAGCACCGGATTCACCTCCTCTTGGTTGCCATACCGATCCAACAATAACTACGTCGATTTCGGTAAATCTGATTCCAATTTCTCAAAACGTGGCCAGAAATGCACTCCCGTCGACCCCCACCAAATCTAAAATCTTTTATGACTTATCTTATTTTCTATCTTAAAATATTCTCTAGGTGTTTACATCCTAAATTACCAATTGACCATAAATGATAGACCGATTACTCTTCAGACCGGTCAACAAGGTAGGCTATTTAGAAGGAGAATGTGGGTAGAGCTAGAACGGTTACATCCGTGAAGCACCCACAACTAAACCACCTCCGAAGTGGAAGTCACTCCAAGGGGGCATGATTCCCCAAATGGTTCTAAAAACCGTCAGAGCAAGTTGCAGTTTGGGAACACGTAATACAAACTCCATCCTCACAAGTATAAAAGCCAAAATCACAGAAGTGGAAGTGAGATCTCTCGATCAATCAACAAACCTGCAACTTAAATTATCTTTTATTTTCTTTATGCAATTAGTTTAACTCCCTTCTTCCTCCTGATGCTTGCGATCATTCTTTCTCTTTCTCCCCTATCAAGTTCTTCTACAATTTCATGTAACAGTGACACTTCCTTTGTATGTGCCTACATCAGAAAATAAAAAGAAGTTCTCGATTTCATATCTCACTATCAATTATTCTGTGATTATCCCTTTTTCTGCAAATATTGCAATTTGGTCTTTATTATAAAGTCTTTGGAGCAATCAAGGCAAAAGGGTGATCCACATAGCCTGATAGAAGTCAGAAGTACAAACTTCTTTACATTGAGTCTTGAAAACTCTGGCACGCCCGCGCTCTCCACCAATACTGTTTGTTATGGTAGACTAATCCTACAGTTGATTGATTGTTTGAGCGATCCAAAAAAAAGCCAAACACTAGGTGAAAATATTTCATCGTTTTGTAATAAAATGAAGCCTAATGGTCATCCATCTTGGTGATATTCCAAAGAATCACTAGACAACAAATGCCCCATGCACTTATAAGCTTAATCCAATCTTTAAACCTTAATGAGTTGATGCCCATGCACGTGCTCTCATTGGCCTCATTGCTGATGCAGGGGCCACATGACTAGGCAGCGATCTCTTGCCCTCATTTTTTTTAAGGTTTTAAGAAAATCTTTAAGTAACCAACCAACCAATCGACGGTGGGGTGGACCAAGAAATATGCCCATTGTCACTCCAACTTCTTGTCCATGATATGCGCAATGCTCTCTCTATCTCTCTCTTACCCCCTCCCCTTTTTTTAACAAAAGAACACTATACAAATTAAATACTTGCCTTCATACTTGGGTAGATGTCTTCAATAAGACCTTAGATAGGTAGGTCATCCCCCCTCTTACTTATTTATTCTTAAAGGAAATTAACAATAAGAATGGGTAAAATATTAGGGTTACAATATTAATTTTTCCTAGCTTTACAAGACAAACTTACCCCAATGTACTTACATAATGAAACTTAAATAAGAAGGCAATAAATTTAAGGGGGGTGTTGGGAAATGCCCCTCTCCATATAATAGTTTTGGTGATAACAAACACATGAAAAGTAATGACATCATGTTTAAAGTGAATGATTATTTGAAGAAGCCGTCTTGAAAGTAAATTGAAGATCAAGGACTTGAGGAACTTGAAGATTGAAAAACATCACTTGAAGAAAACATGATCAAGTAGGACTTGAAGAAATTGAAGAACTATGAAGAACATAAAGATCAAGTACCTAGAAGAAAAAGAAGAAATGCTCGTGTGCACTTAGTTCTAGGATAGAACACATTGCATAAATGTAATTTGCATACACATATTGTAATGTGCATACTCATGCATTTCATAGTTCATAGAGACCTTAAGAGGCATATCATTAACCTACAAGAGATCTTAAATTAAGGTGGAATAAGTTGGAGAAAAGATCCCCAAAATCAGACTGCCAAAAACAAGGCAGAGAACCTGATGATCGACTTTGACTGTTGACCGACAAAACAGGTTTTTTATAAAACATATCAACCAACCAAAACAAAAAGTTCGATGGTCGTTGTCGTAAGACTGACAGTCGACCAAGATCTGACGATTGCCTGACGGACGACCAATGATCAATCATCAGACCTCTAACGAGTATTTTTGACCAACGGTTATATCCTAACGGCCGATCGGTAGTTAAAAAAATCGACCATCAACAATAAAAATATAACCATTATAACTTTATTCTCATCAATTTTTGTTTATCAGAACGAAACCTTAATTAGAAGAAGAAGTGTTTACATAACAAGGGTGTTGTACCGAATGGATGTAATCTGACAACAAAGTAGAAATAAAAGGAGGGGGGAGGGAGTCCCAAATTACAAATTGACCTAAGTTGCGACCAAAAGAAGCCAATCGATCAGCCACTGAATTCCCAGGTCTTAGAACATGGGAAAAAGAAACCTGAGAAAAATGTGACTTGAGAATATTACAATCATTAATGATTTGAGAAATTCTCCAAGGTGCCTCATGAGAAGTACCATTCAACAAATGAATTATCATCAGATTTTCCCCTTCAATAATAAGATGATTGTCTTGAAATGGCGATTTGCCTAGCTTGGCGAATAGCAAGAGCTTCAGCAATGTAAGAATAAGTGATTCCAATATAATCAACAAAACCACCTATGAACTGCCCTTGCCAATCACGAAAGATACTTCCAATTCCAGATGAGCCCGGTGCGCCCAAGCATGAACCATCCACATTAACTTTAATTGTATGACTCGGTGGAGCAATCCATGAGACAAATATAATATTACGTTGGTGAATGATATTTGAAGAAGGCGAGTGATAATCCTGAGCAAAAAGTTTGCTTGAAGAAACCACTAATTGAGGACTTTTAATCAAGTTTCTAAAAGTTGAATCATTATCTGATAGCCATAATTGCCATATGATGCTTGTCATAAAAGCCAAAATCCACTTCTTGAGAGGATAATTACTATGTAAACTCATGATGGCTGAGATCCAATTCTGAATAGTGAAGTGTCCATGCAGAATACGATGAAATCCAGATATCTACCAAATAGACTTAGAATAGTTGCAATGTAAGAATATATGATCAAATGTAACTGGATGAGATGCACAAAAGGGACAGAAGGGTTGATGTTGAAACCCCAGCCGCTGAGAAGCCCAGAATGGAGAAGACAATTCAGAAAAATTTTCCACAGAAAAATCTTCACTTTGGGAGTTATATTGATATGTCATAGACACTGCCACATAGGGTTGATGGAGTCTTTTGAACCTTGAAATGATAGCCTATAAGCTTATAAAACTGAGAATTTCCCATTTTATGTAAGTTTCCAAATGATTGAATCTGCAGGAGAAGAGATAGGAATGGGGATTGATAAAATGTTATTCACAATATCTGGGGGTCACCAATGATGAAGAATATGAGATTTCCAAGTTAAAGATTGCGAATCTATAAATTCAGCAACAGAAGAAGGAGCATATCTAGGGATAGGAAAAGGAGCAGAGGAGAGGGTAAGATTTGGTATCCATGGATCGGTCCAAGGATTGATGGACCGTTGCCAACACGGATGAAGAGACCTTTAATTAAAATATCTCGGGCCTTAAAAACAGATTTGTAACCCCAAGATGCCGAGGAAGGACAAGAAACATGGAGAAAGTCACCGTTGGGGAAATATTTTGCTTTAATGATTTGTCCCCAAAGGGAAGATTGAGGCTGAAGAAGTTCCCATGCTTTCTTAGCAAGTAAGACAGAATTCATATGACTAGAAATTTTCAGATTGAGGCCACCGGATTTCTTAGAATTGCATATTGAGTTCCAATTAACCGTATGAACAAGAGATCTCTCCCCATTGGACCAAAAAAATTTCTTGCTAATCTGATCAAGCTCATGATGAATAGAAGTTGGTAATTGAAAGCATGACATATAGTACATTGGCATGACAGAAAGGGTTGATTGAATAAGAGTAAGTTTCCCTGCTGAGCTAAGAAATTTAGATTTCCAAGAACGCAATTTAGTGTTGACCCGATAAATGAGATCTTGACAATGACTGCGGTTGAGTCTTTTTCCAATAAAAGGGATACCAAGATATGATCAAGATGGAGATTGGAACTAATATGAAACCTCTGATATAGTAATCTTTTAGTGCTAGAGGCCACCTTCGGACTCTGGGCTCTGGTTTTATTGATGTTAATGGCTTGACCAGAGAAATTGCAACAAGTATCCAAGATGCTTTGAATTTCATGTGTTTCTTAGAGAGAAGTTCTACTGAATATGATGAGATCATCGGCTGCTAAGGCCATATGAGAAATGGCCTCACCTCTTCTAGAAGGTTTGATACCATGGATTCTTTTTTTGGGTGAGTGCAATGGTCAAATGAGATGATAAGAGCTCCGCAAAGAGAACAAATAGATAAGAAGAGAGAGGATCTCCCTGTCGAAGACCTCTAGCTGGATTGAAATGGGCAGAGGTGACCCATTAAGTAATACAAAAAATTGGGTAGTTTCCATACAAAACATGACTCTTTGAATCCATGTAGGATGAAACCCATAAGCAGTCAAAACCTCCCTGAGAAAAGTCCATTCTAGTCAATCATAAGCCTTACTCATATCCAATTTGACAGCCATAAGACCAAATTTCCTTCTCTTTTTCTTATGAATGCAATAAAGGAGCTCATGACTAATCAAAATGTTGTCTTTTATGTGGCAACCCTTGACAAAACCATTTTGATTGAGAGATATCAGATTGTGTAAAATTAGACTAAGGCGATTAACAATGATTTTGGAAATCACCTTATAAATGAAACTGCACAAACTGATCAGGCAAAAATCATTCACTGGGGAGGGATTCTGGATTTTTGGGATAAAAGAAATATATGTTCGATTAAAGCTACGGGAGAAATAGCCTTGACAAAAGAAGGTTTGCACTGCATCAATAACCTCATGAGATATCTGATTCCATACCTTATGGTAGAAATGACCTAAAAATCCATCTGGTCTAGGAGCTCGAGATGCTGGCATGCTCATAATAGTAGATTGGATTTCTTGAGTTGAAACTGGAGCCATTAGTCGATCATTATCACCATCTTTTTGCGTATTAAAGTGACTCTGCAAAGGCATCATTTACTCTCCATTAAATTAATCAACTACCATACAAACGGGAGCTTTATAATAGAAAGTACAAATAAAAAAGTTGTTTTTTGGCTTGAAGTTCACCATTCACATTCAATTCTACTTCATTTAAAATCCAAGCATTCAACTCTCTACATCATCTTCATTTCAAATCATAAAGAGAAGTTAACTAGGTGATTCAAGTGCATCATATTTCATCATCATATCATTGTCCACTCACACGAGTAAAGTGTCACACTCTTTGATAGGTAAATCTTACCACTTTTACTTATAATTGTTCTTTAGCTCTTGAGTTTGTGAACTCTAGAATAGAGCAAACATTGCACTAGTCTAGACCGTACTTAGACTATTGCAAGGACCCTTTCATCCTTAAGATATTAAGGTGCTTTAGTCTAGACCGTACTTAGATTATTGCAAAGACCCTCTCATCCTTGAAAGAGATTTGTAAAGGATTCTCCGATCCTTGAAAAAGTTTCGTAAATGTGATATCTCCCCACCTATTGTATTGAAAGAGAAATACTAGTGGAATTCTCTCGAATGTTGAGAGGAGTGGATGTAAAATTCGAACCACTATAAATCTTTGTGTCTCTTCAAATTGTGTAATTATTTATTTATCATTGTGAATTACTTTATTAGAATTCCGCATCATACATTGTAATTCACAAGCAATCGAAAAAAGGCAAAATTCACTAGTTATAACATATTCACCCCCTCTAGGTTATTTCACAAGCGAATGTTTCTTGTCGAGGGCATATCTTCTATTAACACTCCTTTCTTTCTTTCGCTCTCCTCCTCCCGTGAAATGACTATTCTACCCCCTATTGATTGAACCAAAGGGGGCCCACTGGCTCTTGTCAGTCCTCGTAGCCTATGCTACCGACCAAGAAACATCTTCCCTATATTTAAATAAGGGAAAAAACACAACTTGGTTGTGTAGCTCCTACACCGAGACACAAGAGTATACAAGATTATGGCTTTGCCCCTCATGAAATAAAAAATATCCATTTATATTGATTCCCCCACACGTTTTCATTGGGCCTGTTCGAGTCCGGTGAGTCTTCACGTACATGAGCTTACGTGAACGACCCACAGCCATTCAGATGGAATATTCTCACAGATTGGATTCCATCTGAACAGCTGTGAGTCATTTATGTATGCTCACGTACGTGAAGATTCCCCGCTCACGCCCCGCTCTAGTGCAGGGGCCACATGACCAAACAACGATCTCTTGCCCTTAAACAAGTTTCCAGTTCTTCCTCCCCAACTCTCTCTCTCTCTCTCTCTCTCTCTCTCTCTCTCTCTCTCTCTCTCTCTCTCTCTCTCTCACACACACATCCTGCTTTGATAGTGTTTACACCCAATTTTTGCTCTACTTTGCAACGGTCAGGATGGGATCCTCGACCACAGGGCAGCCCGGCCAAGTGGGGCGACCGATGGTATCTCAGCACCTTCGGTTAGAAGAAGTTCCATCGGCCAAGGCGGGAGTTTGAACTAAGAAGGGGTGGTCGCCCAAACGTGGCGTAGTTCAAACCGATAACCAAGGAAACCGTCTCTTGCGGTTACTCTTAACATATAAATAAGCAGGGGGAGCAAGGAGATGGCATCGATCAAACACATAACCAACCTGCAGTTTTTACTTATCTTTACTTTTCTTGCATTGTCTTTCTTTTCTTTCATGATGGTGTGAACTTAAGATTTTTTCTTGTTTTGCTTTATGCACCCTTTTGATTTGCACTATAGATCGTTCATGTCAAGTAATCAAAGTGCAATTCTATCCCATTGTCTGGGATCATTTGCCTATATGTTGTCCCTGAGAAGTCCTCGGATTACCAGGGCACGAGTAGAACCCTAGAAAACCACGACCGGTCAGAGTGTCTTACTCCATTCCAACCGCACCGCATTAGTTAATGGATTTTTAGCATAACATTTTTGGCATGCCTGGTGGGACACTCGATAGTGATGGTAGCTGAAACTAGAGCAAGTCAACATAATAGGGATAGCAATACAGATGAGTCTGATGCAAAAAATGCTGATCAGTTGGTCATGCAAGGTGAACAACAGTTGGATGCTACTGTGCCTCCTTTGGTGGCTGCATTGTTGCAAGGGCAGGCCCGCACGATCGTTGAAACACAAGGGTGCTTGCAATCAGGGATAAAGGACATGAAAGCCATCGTGGCTTACATGGTCCAGGCTTATAATGGCACCCAGGCCCTTTTGAAGAGTTAGTTACGATGTTCCTGACCCAACAAGAGCCACCCCAAGTTGCCCAACTCGTATCGGTCAAACTCCGACCATTTAAGTTGGCAACGTGGTAGGAACAGAGTCGCATACCGACACCGAGGAGCTTATCTTGGAGTTTTCCAGCAGAAGTTCATCTAGCCAGCCGACACGATCGTGCAGCAGTACGGTTAGGACCTCGCTCCCCTAGAATGGAGCTACTGCTCCGGCATTGTAGATCGGGAGCTCAACCGTTCCAGTCACCACGGTTGGCCCAACAGCAGGACTCCAGGCTGGAGGAGGAGAGCGTGTTGGCCGCCCGAGTATGAGTTTTTATCAAAGACCGCCGATGCCCAGGATGAATCTGTCGGAGCCAGAATGGCCGTATGCTGGTTATTTTCGTCCATCGCCCAACGAGGGGCAAGTAGAGGTCCGACCGAGGTAGCCAGTGGTTGCGGAGTAGGCCAATCAGATACTTGTTAACTAGGAGGATCTGACTCGATTGATCCAAGAGTAAATTAATCCCTTGGCCGGTGTATAGAAAGCCCTACCCAGAGTATTATGACCAGTTGGACTTTGGGTATACTCAGAAAATTCTGCAGTTCACTAAGTTCTCAGGAGAAGACAATATGTCACGCCCCCATCCCAACAAGGGATACAATACATTATAAGGGGTGACTAGGACGACGCGTGTCATCCTACTAAGCTGCCAGGATCACTGACACAGTGTCCCAACGCACAGTCATAACCAATATTAAAACAATATAATATCAGAGTGCGGAAAGGAAAATATTACATTCCAAAAGATCAATAGTTTTATGGAAGCGTATAAAATCAATAGTTACAAGATGATCAAAGCCTAGATGATAAATCGTAGTTAATCCATTTTTCATTACCATCTAATAATGATCAACAAGGGTATAGCAAAAATGTTTATACATGGGCCTACGCCCTAAAATAAACAAAAGGGGAACAAGTCCCTAGAATTCTCACGGCCCGTAGGCACAATCGCCACAAGGACACCCGTTGCCATGTTCCTCTAACACGCCTTCCGGCTCCTCCGCACCTGCATCATAATCTAAAAATTGTGTATACGAGGGGTTAGCTCTCCACTGAGCCAGTGAGGGGATGGGGATGCACAAACACACAATTCACATAGTCCAATGATGCATGCATATGTTAAGTAAATTTTCCACCTAACATCACAACTAAGTCAATGGCATATGCTCTCGTGACAACTCGGGAGACACTGTGGGTCACTTAACTTATCGCCACAATGAAACCTCAATTGTCACCGGGACCTACGCCGATCGAAGCCTCCAAGACCACTCGTGGCAAACCCCGATAACCAATACTACCATGTCGGCCTCTCCCACCTCCACAGAATCCGTGATCGATTACCCAACACCTAAACCCCTGTTGGTAAGGGTCGTAGCATAAGGGTGTAAAATCCTAGCCACGGCCTACATGCAAGTCCTATCGTCCCGAGAGGTAATCCGGCGCATCAACTTTTCATCCGGTTTAGTGCCCGGCACAAGACAAAGACGGCGCATACGTTCAACATGACATTCAACATAATTTCTTCATAAGTATATAAAGTATCGGGGTTCCGACCGCACCCGCACCGAGACCCATCAAAGTAAAGCATCTCCAATTAACATCATAACATTCATATATAAAAGTATGCAATATGCGCAAGCATGCTTAATAATTTATAATGATGACATAATATACAATGCAATAATAATATCAAGCCCAAACAACCAAACCCACTCACAACGTATACGCCAAGCACCAAGATTATCGCTTGTCGCCTCGATCAAGCAATAAGCCACAAGATGAATATATTAACCTAAACAAAGAGTGAAATAAGGTTAAACGAGTGAAGGGAAAGGATCCCCAAAAGGTCTCCCATAATCACTTAAGTATAAGGTTTCAAAAACAAAGTGGTTGCAGGAGTGGTTTCATGCCCAAATTTCCCGCAACCACATGTAAATCCTAGGAAACCAAGGGTTCGTGAGCTTTAGTCAAGGTCGGTTGCAGATGTGGTTCGTAAAACTGAAACCGAGTGTAAATCCTAGGAAACCAGGGTTCGTGACAGTTTTAGTCAAGGTCGGTTGATGTGGTTTCAAACCGAGTGTAAATCCGAGCTTCACAGGGGCCTTCTCGGAAGGTAATTTCGTGGTGGTTTCTTGCGGTCTAAAACCACATGTAAATCCTAGCTAACCAGGGGCTTAGGAAGGTCTCTCGCCAAGGGTGGTTGCGGTGTGGTTTCTCGGTCTGAAACCACATGTAAAACCACATACCTGCGTAATCAAAAATTGAAGGGTTTCTTGCTAGGGATTCATTTTCCAAGGGGTTTAAAGGTAGGGAGGCTTCAAGAAAGCTTCCTCCTAGGTCCATTAGGGTTCTAAGACCTCATTAGGTCCATGTAATCCCATGGATTTAAGAGGGAAAACAAAGATAACCTAAATTAAGACATAATAGGGTAGAAACCTTAAATTTCTTAAATGGAAAGAGATTACTTAGGCTTAGGGCTTGTAATGGAGTGAAATAACTCCACTATAGTCTAGGTTTAGAGGTTCCATCGATTCCTTGGTCGAATCTCTCCCATTTCCCAAACCTCAAAACTCAAAATAGATGAAGAGATGTGGGTTTCAATGGCTTACCTTCCCCAATGTAGAAAAGCTCCACGTAGAGGGCTCCACAAGGTGAGGTTCCAAGCCTTCAACCAAGCTTTTCCATTCCTCCTTCTCCTTTTTTTCCTTCCTTCTTTCTTCTTTCCTTCCTTCTTCTTTCTTCTTTCTTCTTTCTCCTTTCTCTCCTCTTTCTCTCCTCCACGATTTAGGTTAGATGGGAGAAGAAATGAAAATGAATGCTTCTCCCCCCCCCCTTTGTCTTATTTATAGAAAATGGGCTTGGGTCCTTTAAGTTAAATGGGTCAAATAGCTAAATGGGTACTTTAAGTTAAATGGGTCAAATAGCTAAATGGGTGGATCCAAGATAAATGGGTCATTAGGCCAAATGGATAGTTTAAGTTAAATGGGTCAAGAGGGCTTAATGGGTTGACCCATGGTCTTATTTAGGGTAAAGGAATGGGTTAACCCATCTTTGGGTCAAATAGAGTTAGATGGACCCTCAGGTTAAATTGCCACTTAAGCCCAATGGGCCTCTTAAGCTAATGGGCCTGCCCACTAGTTATAATTAGGAAAGAACCTAATTAAAAGATGAGCCCACATGATATGGGTATAATTGCTCTTCACGCGTTTCCCCAGGGCAAGTGGGACCCACAAATAGAATATTCCCAACTCAACTAAAATAGCCCGGCGGTCTAAATCTTGACCCGCACTTCGAGGGCATCGAGGAAAAGGGTAAATAAATAAAATTAAGGGCTAGAACTTACTATTTCCTTTGCCATGGGGTGTCAATGGTAAGCCCGTATCATGGTCAATAATTTGTAATCGGTTTGACCACCGGAGAACAGACTCACCAAGACGTGGCGTTGATAACCATACGTCACGGAAACAAATAATAATTAATTATGATCCGAGTGCGGGTATAACACAATACGCCTACGCCAAGCACATAGCGACGCTTGTTGCCCAGTGTGAAGGTTTAGGGGCTAACGAAATCATAAGGCTTAGGTTGTTTCCAAATTCCCTAACCAGCTTGGCGTTTACTTGGTATATTAACTTGTCGGTGACTCAATTCAAACTTGGTGCAAGATGGAGGATCAGTTCCATGCCCAGTTCTACCGGATTGACCCCTCGTCTCCATAGTGGATTTGGCATGCATGTGCCAATTGCCCGATGAGTCACCATGAAGTTTGTTAATAGGTTCAAGTTGGCACGATTCAAGTGCCCGACTATTTTGTAAGAGCCGAATACGCTAAGATGGCCTTGTGCGGGCTCTTATTCGAGTTAAAGCGTTTTGTAGGTCGGGAGTTCCCTGACCTCGGTCGGCTTGTAGCCCCAGGCAACTAGCTACGAGTTGCTCCTCAAGGAGGAGGAAGATCGAAAAGCCTCATCCTTAGGGACTTACTATAAGCAACCGGCTTTGGCAATCATGGGGGCTACTACCCCTAGTCCAGCTTAACTTCTCGGACTTTAAGGCCGATGAGGAATGCGAGGTTAGCATTGTAGAGATAGTCTCAGGGAAGCCCTATGTGTACAAGGCTCTGTCTCCCATGGCTGAGCGCACAGGGGTAGGCATAACGCCAAAGCTGACTCTGGCCAGGAATCTGGATAGTATGGCTCAATATTCTTACGATATATCCAAGGTCGAGTCCATTTTTGACCACCTTCTTAATGACAAGCAGATCAAGCTCTCAAAAGGGCATCAAATCCTCTCGATCGAGGAGATTAAGGGGAAAAGGTATTGCAAATGGCACAATTCCTTTACTCATAATACTAATGGGTATTATCTTATGCATGGCATTGAAGGAAGCTATTAAATGGACGCTTGAAGTTCCCAGACAAGGGGAAAGGCATCATGTTGGTTGACGAGGACCCTTTCCCGCAGGTCAACATGGTGGATGCTGACCTGTCAAAGCTGCGCCTGCTTAAGAGGAAAGAGTCATTGGTCACGTTGAAGCATCTCCAGCATCTATCCGAAGAGAAGAAGAAAGGAGTCGACCCAGAGGCCATCGAACCGTTACCAGACCAGCATTTTCAATGGGGGGTCTACGTGCATTGCAAGAAACTATACGAGAATAAGCCTCAGGCAGAGTCGAGCGCTCCTTTTCTAGACGATCAACCAAGTGGTAGGGAGGCAAAGCTCACACGACCTACAGGAACTACCAGGCAGTTTGGGCCGAGATACCCTACCACTGCGTCTAACCGTGGACGGTCAAAGGAACCCCTACGGCAATCGAAAATGAGGACAGGAAGACGATTCGTGGAAGAGGATCCAGGCCTTCAGTTAACTAGCAGACCGGAGAGAAGGCCATGGCTGCGGCCATCAGCCAAGGATGGAGTGGGAAGGCCTTCAGCGTTGGCACCGACGCTTCTGCAATCAGCCGTTACCATACCAGAGCAGGAAGCACGAGAGGGGCCACCAAGAGGTTTCTCTGCGCCTTATCCACCCAGAATGGTGATTTCCCGATCGAGGGCCAAGAGAGACTATTATTGGAATGTGGCGAGACATCCAAAGTTCCCTTTCGACCAAGGGAGGAGGATGACCAGAACCCAAAAACGCAGGCGATAGAGACAGCAAGCCACGGTGAGTCACCAACTTGAGGGGCCGCCTGATCGAGCAGATGCTCTCCCAGCCAGGGAGGAGCAGAGGCGGCAAGTATGCAGGCTCCCAAAGGAGAGGGATGACAGTGGGGAAACCTCACTTTCCACAGGGCAGCCGGAGGTTGGCAGAGGAAGCAGCTAATAAACGATCAAGCCCCTTTCAAAGGGGAAGGAGAAGATGTTGGCCGAGACAGAGCCTACAACCTTGGGCAAAGAATCTGAAGTGACTTTCAAGGTAGCTCAGCAGCTGACCTCAGGGTATCTTGCCTTAGCGGGAGAAGAGAAGGGGTTGACCAAGTCCGAGCCATCTTCCCAAAAGAGAGGGACTTCCAACTATTCAGAGCAGGAGTATACTAATGATTCTGACCTTCAATGCTACATCTAGACCATGATGATCGGTACAATTCTCATAAAGACTCCAGTTCCATTCAAGGCCCTGGCCAACATGGTTTACGTGCTACCACAGATGTATCAGTCAAGCTGTAAGCTCGTGCATGTTGTTGACAAGGAGTTTGAGGAGGAAGATGATGGTCCTATGATCATGGGTGTCGACCCCGAGAGTGTGGACGAAAGCCCTATCCCTCACAGCTTATTTTCGATCGACGTAATTGACTCAGGGGCAACGGTCAAGGGGCAACAGTCCACCTAGTCGAGTGTGAGTTTTGAGAAACCTAGCAAAGAGATGACACAGCATCTGAAGCCTTTGTACATCAACGTCCAAATGAATGGGAAGTCTGTGTCGCGAAAGGTTTAGTTGATAACGGAGCTGCGGTTAACATACTCCCCTTAAGGATAATGAAGCGCCTGGGCCATAATGAGACCGAGCTCTTGTCAGCAGACATATCAATCACTAACTTTCTAGGCGGAGCTACCAAACCTAAGGGGATACTCCCAATCGACCTCCGGATTGGGGGCAAGGAGTCCTTAACTGCCTTCTTCATTATGGATGCTAATGCCAATTACAATGCTTTGCTGGGACAAGATTGGATCCACGCCAACAGTTGCATCCCCTCGTCTCTCCATTAGTTATTGGTCTTTTGGAATGACAAAGGAAAGACCAAGTGGATAAGTGCTGATAGTAGGCCCTTCATGGTCAACATAAACTATGCGGAGGCTAGGCTCTATGGTGGAGAGATCACCCCTATTATGTTCATCGGGCAAGATGAGGATGGGAGTACGACGACGATGGCAATAGCCTCGACGGTGGCTGAGGATGCTGAGCAGTTGAGCTACGCCCTCTAGTGGCTCCTTAGGCCGTCAGGTGTCGATGGGCTTACGCTGAGTAAAATGAAGTTGGATGGATAGAAGGTCCAAGAGGGAAGGCATAGCGATAGATATAATAAAGACGTTGGGTCTCTACAGCCTGAAACAACGTTTAGTGTCCGCTCAGGCCCATATGGTTGAGTAATCTACGGACGGTGAAGGCTAAGGCTGAGGAATGGAATTAAAATATCTCCGACCGACGCCTCCCAAGATGGAGGAGACATTGGCCGAAGTCTAAGATCCACTCGAGGAGATTGACTTAGGCTCCGGGGATATCAAGAGGCTAGCATTTATTAGTGGCCTGCTTTCTCCGGACTTCCAGATGTCGATTGTAAACTTGTTAATGGAATATAAGGATTGTTTTGCTTGGGACTATACTGAATTACCTAGTTTGGACCGAAGACTTGACGAGGACCATTTACCTATCCTAGAAGGATGTAAACCGGTCAAATAACTCCCTAGGCGCATGGCGCTTGAGGTTATGGCAAAGATTAAGGACGAGATTGAGAGATTTCTTAAGGTAGGGTTTATTTGGCCAACTCGCTATGTCCAGTGGCTGGCGAACGTCATTCCCGTCCTTATGAAAGATGGAAAGTTGAGAGTTTGTATAGACTTTTGAGACCTGAATGCTGCGACTCCCAAGGACGAGTACCCAATGCCGATGGCCGATATGCTGGCCGATTCGACCGTAAAGCACCAGATCTTATCGTTCATGGATGGGCATTCAGGGTACAATCAAATATTTATTGCTGAGGAGGACGTGTCCAAAATGGCCTTCAGGTACCCTAGAGCTATTAGGACGTTCGAATGGGTCGTGATGCCTTTTGGCCTGAAGAATGCTGGGGCCACATATCAAAGGGGAATGAACCTCATTTTCCATGACATGATTGATCATTTCTTAGTGGTATACATTGATAACATCATGGTTAAGTCTATGAGTTAGGAGGAGCACCTCGAGCATCTCCGGAGATCCTTTGAGCGGATGAGGCACCACGGCCTCAAGATGAATCCCCTTAAAGGCGCTTTTGGGGTGTCAACAGGAAATTTCCTTGGTTTCCTAGTGCATCAAAAAGAAATTGAGGTCAATAAGAACAAGACCAAGGCAATCATGCAGACGCCGGCTCCTAGGAACAAGAAGGAGTTACAGAAGTTCTTGGGACAGATCAACTTCCTCAGGAGGTTTATCTCCAACTCCATTGGCCGAGTGAGGGCATTTTCTCCATTATTACGACTTTAGTCAAACGACGAGTTCCACTGGGGGGCTAAGCAGCAGCAGGCCTTTGAAGAGCTAAAGCGCTATTTGATCGAACCCCCTGTTTTGATACCACCACGAAAGGGGGTGCCCACCCAAGCTGTATGTCTCGACCTCAAAAGAATCGATTGGGAGCCTACTCGCTCAACATAATGAGGTTGGCTTTGAAAAAGCTGTTTACTATTTAAGTCACGCCTTAACTGATGTGGAAAGGAAGTACGTGCCCATCGAGAAGCTCTGCTTGGCATTGTACATCGCCTGTACAAAACTAAGGTATTACTTACTGCCCACGTCAGTGTTGGTCCTTTGCCAAATAGATGTTATCAAGTACATGCTTTCCAGACCGATTATAAGGGGGCGGATAGGAAAATGGATGATGGCCTTAACGGAGTTCTCGCTCCAATACGTACCCCAGAAATTGGTCAAAGGCCAGGCTTTAGCTGATTTCTTCGTAGTGCATCCCCCACTCGAGTTAGGGGAGGCAGACATGAGCGAAGGGGTGAACGCCGTTGCACAAACACCCTGGAAATTGTTCTTTAATGGATCCAGGACTAGTGCCTCAGTAAGGGCAGGGATAGTGTTGGTGTACCCTACCGGCGTTGAGACCCATCTCACTTTCCAACTCTGCTTCCTGTGCACAAACAACCAAGCTGAGTATGAGGCCTTGATAATCGGCCTCAGGACCCTCAACGCATTGGGAGCCCAAAATGTCAAGGTCGTTGGTGACTCCCAGTTGGTCATCAGGCACCTAGCTAAGGAGTACCGCTGTGACAGTCAAACCTTACTCCCATATTTATCTCTGGCTCAGTAGTGTTTGGACAAGTTTGATGGCAGCACGGTCAAGCATGTCCCACAAGCAGAGAACAGTGTGGCGAACAGCCTTGCCCAAGCCGCCTCAAGTGTTTCATTCTCGAGGGGAGAAGTGGAGAAGGTGTTCATCATCTAGAGGAAGACTTTCTCGTCCATCCTGGAGGAAGGAGCATTTGAGGTGGGGAATTTGGATGAGGTTCGGCCAGATTGGAGGTCCCCGATCATTCATTATCTCCAGAATCCTAATGCTAAAGTAGACTGAAAGACAAGATACCATGCATTGAACTATCTCCTGCTTGGAGGAGAATTGTTTAAACGGGGTCAGGATGATCTTCTACTCAAGTGCTTAGGATTGAATGAGTCTATGCTTGTCATGGCCAAAGCACATGAGGGGATTTGGGGCTCCAACCAGGCTGGGATTAAGATGAGATGGTTGCTTAGGCGTCATGGCTATTACTGGCCAACCATCTTGCAGGACAACATCAAGTATGCAAAAGGGTGTCAGGCTTGTCAAAGGCATGTGCCCATGCAAGGAGTGCCTGCGACATAACTTCATCCCATCGTCAAGCCATGGCCATTCAGAGGATGGGCTCTCAATCTGATTAGGAAGGGTACTCCCCCATCGGCCCAGGGGCATGTGTTCATTATCGTGGCAACCAACTAATTTACCAAGTAGGTGGAAGCTATGCCAACGAAGTCGGTCAACCAGGCCGATGTGATAAGGTTTGTGAAGCATGAGATAATACACCGCTTCGGCCTACTTGAGACTCTCACCTATGATAATGGGTCAGTTTTCTCTGGGGGAGAAGTGTCTCAGTTTGCGCAGGAGTATGGCATGACCGTTACTTTCTCAACGCCCTATTATGCGCAGGGCAATGGCCAAGCAGAGGCAAGTAATAAAGTTATCAAGACAAATTTTTCCAAAGTCATCGATGATAAACCAAGGTCCTGGGTGGAGATGTCGTTAGAAGTTCTATAGGCTTTCAGGACTTTAAAGAGGACAGCGACAGGGACAACCCCCTATGCGCTGACCTTTGGCCATGATGCCATCCTGCCTATGGAGGTGACCGTGAAGTCCTTACGGGTGGTAAGACAGTACAACATGTCTCCCAGCCAGTATAAGGATTCCATGATGGCTGAGCTCGACGACCTGGACGAAGAGCATCTGTTGGCCCTTGACCGGGTGCAGGCCTAAAAGGCCAAGGTAGCTAAGGCCTATAACAAAATGGCCAGGCCCAAGGCGTTCGCTAAGTCTGACCTAGTTTTAAAAGTTGTGTTACCAATTGGGCACAAGGATCCCAAATTTGGGAAATGGTCGCCCACCTGGGAAGGACCGTTCGTTGTGCATCAAGTCTTAAAGGGTGGGGCATCTCACTTGAGAATAGTGGACGGCCAAGTGCAGCTAAGGCCGCTGAATGACAAGTATTTGAAAAAGTACCACCCAATAATG
Source organism: Telopea speciosissima (assembly GCF_018873765.1). Lineage (NCBI taxonomy): Eukaryota > Viridiplantae > Streptophyta > Magnoliopsida > Proteales > Proteaceae > Telopea > Telopea speciosissima. The sequence continues at coordinate 48,149,383 of NC_057920.1, forward strand.
TGGGAGGTCGTAAAATGATTAAAGGCCGAGAGCCGGCCATATAAAGACAGGAAAAAAAGAGATTGTTCGAGCCGAAACACATTGGCCACCATAAAATGACAAGTACTAAGGGCCAAATCATCAAAGATCGGCAAAAAAGAGTTAGCTTCCAGTGAGGTCATGTGATCCCAGTTTTGCCCTCCAGATCCCCTTAAACCTGCTCCAGCAGCTTCTCGACCCTGTCAATTTTTATCGAGCGAAAGCTGCTTGGCGTGAGAGCTTCTCCTTCGTCGACAAGATGATGCAATATGCTTCCTTTTCAGCAGCAGTCGAGGTAACCTCAATGGCCAGAGCAGTCTTGACCCACTCCAATCTCTCAGACAAGCTTTCCTGTGGCGCTCCAGGTCAGCTAGCTCAGCCTTGACATCGACCTCCTCTTGCTGATATCCTCGCAGCTTGGTCGAGAGGGTGGTGAGTAAAACTTTCTTTTCAGCTTTCAGTCTTGAATTGGCCCCTTCGTCCTTCAGTGCTTGGAATGCAGGGTGTTGGCCATCAGGCATAGGAGTTCTATGTAGCTTTGCGCTGCAGTGCTTTACTTGTGGCTGGAGTTTGGGCTGGCTATTATTGTCTGGAGAGCATCAATCATGGGTTTGGCCTTGTTCTGGGTGAGGATCTGTTCCACTGATAAAAGGTTGTTCTCTCCCATGGTTCTCCAAGCCGCCATAACTTCAGGCGTGCCTAGCGGTGTGAGTTCGACCTCTTCAGCCGTAAGGGTGGTAGGAGAACCAATGGCGAGAAGGTCGTCCAAGGAATCCAACAATAGGGCTACTGAGTCTTCTTCTTTTTTCTCCTACAATAAAGTTTTAAGGTCAGAAGGGCTCCAGTCACATTGTAAAGTCTGAGACAAGGACAAATGACGTACCTACAAAGCGGGCCCCAGGGGAGGTGCGGCCCTGCCTTCTGCTTCTTCTTCTTGGATAGGAGGCAACGAAGGCGACTGCTTTCCTGAGGACGGGGCTATCTGTGGGATTGCGGTCTCTATTTCAACAAGCTTGGTGGGGCTTGGTACAACTATAGCAAGGGGGGTGACGGTTTCAGGTATAGTGACGGTCGACCCCGATGATTGTGGGACTAACTTCATTGGGCTTCTTTCCCCGGTACTCTTCACGGGGGAGACAACATAGAGATCTACTTTGGCTGGAGATAAATGAGATGCAACTGGCATTGAAAGCTCTCGTGGAGCGAGTGGAGTTTTTTCCCCAATGGACTTCGTAGGGGAGACAAAGCTAGAATCTTGCTTGAGTGGAGTAGAAAATGAGACAACTAGCGCAGCAGAGTCCTTCAGTGCACTAGACTTGAGGGTGGAAGAGGTAGACTCACTCGAACCTGACCGAGAAAGCCTGGACAGGGAGGCTTTGCCGATCTCTTCACCCAGTTGTTCTTTTGCCTTTGATTGGCTCAGCCAAGGGATTGGCCTGAGCTGTGATCGACGGGTCATCATGATCTTTAGTGGGACTTGGTCTTCACTGTCGATGGCTCCCTCACTCTCGGCCTTCTTGGTCTTGGTTGTTTCCTGACGAGTTCGCTTGGGGGCTTGTTGCTTCTTTCCTTTTGCTTTTTCTTTTCCTTTCTTGTCTGCCTCTTCTTCACTTGCGGAGTCTATGGTCATTACATCTGCAACAAGAGACCAATCAGTAGAAGTTTTTGGCAGTTGGGGAAAAGAAGGAATCATGTTGAGATTTCCAGAAGTATTACCTTCGCTCAATGCCGACCGTTTCTTTGACTTTGGCGGTAGTTTTAAGCTCTTGGAGTCCATTTGGCTAGATGTGGAAGACTGCCGTTCTTCCTAGGTATCGGCCTCATCGTCACTAGATCGAGAGAAGTATTGGGACCACCATGCATCAAAGCTTTCAGTGGTCGTGGGCAGAGAAGAAAAGTAGCACGGCCTGAAGGCAGAGAGGGCTATGCCACTTAAGAGAGTCACATCTACAATGCTATCATAGGCTTTTAAGAGGTGCCGCTTAGGGCCACCATTGGAGACTGAGAAATAGCAGGGAACTGGAATGGCTTGTGTGAGGCCGAACTAGCGGGCCAAAAACTGAGGGTTATAGGGCTCTGTACTGCACATGCTGTTCTTATTGTGTTCGAGGAACACTCCATAGTGGAGGTCTCGGCAAGTCAAATAAGAGCCCCAGAGATCCCCGTGGGCAACCGGATTAGCAATAGCTTCACCAAGCCAGCCGGACAAACTATTAAAATAATGGAACGGAGTAAAAGAGGCCGAAGGATGGACATCCTTAAGATGGAAAAAGAGATTAAAGCACTCTGTGGCCGAGTGCAACAACCGTGGTCGGAGTAACTTGAAACCAACGGCCGGGAACTCATCGGCCAAGGGGGTTGGATTGAACTCTGGGAAGTAGGCACTCAGCCACAACTGCAGGACCCAGAATGAGCCTCCGCCATGGGCGAAGCTAGATTCAACCAAATCATTGCATCCTCTATACAGGGAAGAGAGAACAAACGCTGCAAGATTCATGAGACGGCCAGAGGCCAAAGTGTTGGCAAGGCCGAGGTAGGCCTTAGTGATCTTGTCGGCTCGAGTACAAATAAGGCAATGATAGATCCAAGACAACAGAAAAGCAACATACTCTTGTTTGCTTACCGGGCCGCTTAGCTTCCGGCATTGATAAAGGTAGGAGGTGTAGCTGGCATTTTTTATGAGGTTCAGGTCCCAATTAACCCTGGAACAGTCGGAGCTGTCGTTGATTTCCGCTCTGGCAGACTTCAAGCCTAGGAGAGCCCCTATGTCCAGAAGGGTTGGCCCCATCATCCTGAAGCTAAAGTGGAAGTAGTTGGTCGAGCGTGACCAAAAATGGAGTGCAGCATGGAGAAAGTCGGTGTCATAGGGGTAGTGAACGGTGGACATAAGAACGGCGTCATAGATGCCAAGCTCTTTCCAAACCGTCTCCTTGGCGGCAGACATCCTCTTTACCCAATCGTTCCACTCGGGGTAATGGCCGGCCCAGTGTCGCTTCACGACAGCAGGTTTGTACTTTAGGGTGGTTGGTATTCCCTTACGGAATAGAAGGCGCTCACCTGGGTGAGCAGGGAAGTCTTTCAGGTACTGAGTGGCAGAGGGGTCTTCAAAGATGGGGCCTAGCACGAAGTGGCCTGAGCATGGGATAAGCACCTCAAGGTTCACAGGGGGTGCAGACCGGCGCGTTTAGCCTCAAGCTTCTCGATGGCCGTCTGGCTACCGTCGGCATATTCTTTGGTGGCCATCTACCCAAAGTTGCAGAAGGAGTAGGTTGGAAGGCAACACAGAGAAGATGAGAGGGAAGATGAGGGGTTGTCGCGCAACCAAGAAGGTTGGGGATTTAAGAAGAGTTTTCGTCCTTTTTTGAAACTCAAAAAGGAATTATGATTGTCTTGGGAAACGGCGAGGATAACCCAAAAGGCGCGAGCGCCGGAGCGTGATTGGGCCATGTGTCCGTACTAGTAATTCTTCAGCAGCCGCAGTCACGTCACATTACGGCATGACAGAAGATATTTTTGAGTGAAACTGGAGCAGGCACGAGTTTCGAGGACTCCTTTAATCGACCTCCCAACTCGTGAGGGGCATGGTTGACACCCAATTTTCGCTCTACTCTGCTACGGTCAGGATGGGATCCTCGGCCACAGGGCAGCCCGGCCAAGCGGGGCAACCGATGGTATCTCGACACCTTCGGTCAAAAGAAGTTCCATCGGCCAAGGCGGGGAGGTGGTTACCACTATAGGCAGTTCCTCTGCAGTTTTAACTAAGAAGGGGTGGTCGCCCAAACATGGCGTAGTTCAGACTGATAACCAAGGAAACCGTCTCTTGCGATTACTCTTACCATATAAATAAGCAGGGGGAGCAAGGAGATGGCATCGATCAAACACAACCAACCTGCAGTTTTTACTTATCTTTACTTTTCTTGCATTGTCTTTCTTTTCTTTCATGATGTTGTGAACTTTAAGTTTTTTTTTGTTTTGCTTTATGCACCCTTTTGATTTGCATTATAGATCATTCACGTCAAGTAATCAAAGTGCAATTCTATCCCATTGTCTGGGATCATTTGCCTGTCTGCTATCCCTGAGAAGTCCTTAAATTATCGGGACACGAGTAGAACCCTAGATAGCCACGACCGGTCAAAGTGTTTTACTCTATTCCAACCGCACCGCATTGGTTGAAGGATTTTTAGCATAACAAATAGTGATGCAGTCGTGAAAAATAATGATGATGCATGAATCCGATGCTGGTTTCAGTGGCAAAGACAACGGCCATCTCAACGGTTTCCTCTCCTTTTTTAGCCCCTTGCTTCAACTAAAGACATCACGGTGTGGTGGAAGGGTCTCCAGTTTGAAACTCTTCAGCAGAAAAGTGATTTTCAGACTGGTGGAACGCTTTGGTGTAGCTACGGTGCAATCTCTTTTCTACTCAGTCGATGTTTTCCAACTTTGAAAATGAACGACTTCAATGGTCTATGGGGTTTTTTTTTTTTGTTGTAATAATGTGCTTGATTTTTTCGGTGGAGGTTCTATATGCATATGAGACATCCAATAAAGTCACATATTATTGTGACAAACGGTTACACCAATAAAAGATAAATAAACCAAAATTCATGGCACCCATATTTGAAAGTCCTTCACAGTGCACTCAATTCTCCTTGAATTCACCGGTGTTCCTTTTGAATTGACATTTTGATAAACTTTTTTTTTTTTGGTAAGATATTTTGATTAACTTTATGTCCTATATTAAATTGTTTAATCCACCATCCATTCAACCTTTCGTCTATATTTTCGAAGTTAACCTACACTAATAGCTGTGCCCCAAAAAAAATTTCCCAGGTGCATCTTATTATCACCAAAATGGTTAAGTGAAATTTATGTTTTTGATTGTCCTTTGTTTTATACCCTAAAGTTATCTAAGATAAGAAAGAAAAAAAAAGAGTTTTTAAGTATAATTTAGAAGTGATTCATCATTATATCATTAGAAAATTTCACAGACATCCCCTATAAGTATGCAAAATATCACATACACCCCAAACATTGTCAAAATATCACAATCGATGCCATTTTTTCATCGTTTTCGCTGGGCTGAAGGAGGAAGAAGCAAGAACAGGAAACTTCAATTCTCACCCACAATCGATGCCATTTTTCGACCCATTTCCATGCTCTGAAGGCGGAAGAAACAAGAACAGGGAACTTCCCCTTCTTATTCTTTTCTTCATTCCTGCTCCTTGCTCCTTCCTCTTTCATCGTCCTCTCTTCTTCGTGCTATACTGCTATTGTTTGTCGATCAGTTAGAACATCCTTCCTCTTCCATCTTCCTCTCTTCTTCAATCAATACTGCTTTTGTTTGTCAGTTCTGTTCTAATGGTACTCGCAGCACAGTTAATCTGATCCATAATACTTACATGGGCTGTGGGAAACAAATCGCGTCGTAGATATGATATCCCTTGTTCTGTATAAGAGAGAATCTCGTATAACAGCAAGATTTGCTAGGGACCAGCTGGACAAGAAGATAAGGCAAGACTCCACGCATTGTAGGCAAATCAATTTGATCAATTCAAGTTCAAATTTGAAGGGGTTTAATCACCGTTGTTAACCGCAATATATTGCCTTGTATAGAGGGATTCTTTCCTCAATCACTCCTCCAATCACTCAATAGTCCTCCTTCAATAGGACTGTGATCATAAGAAGATAATATAGTGGAAATTATTCTTTCTGTGGACGTAGGTTGCTTCAGCACCGAACCACGTTAATCCTTTGGTCTTATCTCTTCTTATCTTCTTTCTTTCTCTAAGAATCCTACTAATATGGCATCAGAGCACCAGGCCACATCCGATTTTCTCCCACCCACCACAATCCTATCCCCTTCCTCCTCTATCAGAAATGCTTTTCCCTCTCAATAATTTTTTATCCATCAAACTCACGGATTCCAATTACTTACTGTGGCGGTCTCAGCTGGTTCCCCTCCTAAAAACTTATGATTTGTTTGGAATTGTCGATGGATCCTCTCCTTGTCCATCTCCAAACTTGGCCCAGAACAGCAGTGCACTCACCACCGGTTCCTCTACTTCGGCAGATCCTAATCCTGCCTATCTCAAATGGATTCGACAGGATCAATTACTTATGTGTTGGCTCATTGCCTCACTTACTGAACCTGTGCATGCTCAAATAGTTGGCTGAACCACCTCCAGCTACGTATGGACGAGCCTAGAGCAGCTTTATTCCACTTCTTCCACTGCTCGATGCAACTCCGCCTGCAGTTGCAGAATATCAAGCATGGTGGTTCTTCTATTCATGATTACCTCTTGAAGCTCAAAACCACTGCTGATCAATTAGCAGCCATTGGAAAGACTGTATGTGATGAGGATCTATGTCTTTATGTCCTCAATGGACTAGGGCGAGAGTATGCTGCCTTCGTCATCTCCATTTCAACAAGAAGTATTCATGTTACCTATGCCGACCTAGAGGTATCCTATTGACTCAGGAAATTCTAATTAAAGATGAACATACCTCTGTCGATCTATCTCAGTCTGTAGCTCATGTTGCTATCACTTCCTCTCACCCTCGTGGAGGACGTTCTTCTCGTGGCAGCACCTACTACCGTAGTCGATCAGGAAACAATGGCCGCAATTCTCGTGGTAGGCATAATCCACGTTTTAATGGCTACTCAACAGCCCCTACTCAAGGACATAATACCAATAACAATGGCACTCAGCAAGCTGTAACAGAATTTTGCCAAATTTGTAATCGTCTTGGGCACAAAGCCCTTGACTGCAGGCAAAGTTTCAATCATGCTTTCCAGAGTGGTGGTACCAACCCACCTTTAGTCAATATGGCTGAATACTCTACTGCCTCTACCCCTGATAGTTATTGGTATCCTGATTCTGGTGCCACGAATCACATCACTACTGATCTGGAAAACTTGCATATGTCACAGCTCTACACAGGTTCGGATCATGTTCAAGTTGGGAATGGAACAGGTTTGAACATTGCTCACATTGGTACAACCTCAATTTCAACATCATCTTCACCTTTACTTTTGTGTAATATATTACATGTCCCCACCATCACTAGAAATTTATTATCAGTTTCACAGTTTACTCGTGATAATAACACTATTTTTGAATTTCACCCTGACATGTGTTATGTGAAGGACCGAACAATAGGGACATGCCATCTACAGGGCAAGTTTAAAGATGGTCTCTACCAGATGACGTTGAATAAAGTTGTTACTTCTGTAAATAAATGTTCTTTTGAAGCATTGATCGGAGAATGGACCTCAATCCACCAGTGGCATAATCGGTTGGGGCACCTTGCCTTACGAACCGTTCAGCGTGTTGCACATGAATTTAGTTTGCCCGTTTCTTCTCAAAAAGAATTTCAGATTTGTAGTGCTTGTCAACAAGGGAAAAGTCACAAACTTCCCTTCAATATTTCTAATTCCAAATCATCTGATGTGTGGGGTCCATCCCCCATCCCCTCTTTTGATGGTTTTAGATATTATGTCATATTTATTGATGATTTCAGCAAATTTGTTTGGTATTTTCCACTAACACTGAAATCTGAAGTTTTTGGAGTTTTTCAGAGGTTCAAAGTCCTCGTAGAAAATTTGTTCAATCATCGGATCAAAAGGTTTCACAATGCCTGGGGTGGGGAATACCAAAATGTTTCCACCTACCTTGCCAAGGTCAGAATTGAACACCGCCTCTCTTGCCCCCATACCCAGGAGCAAAATGGGGCAGCAGAAAGGCGTCACTGCCATATAGTGGAAACAGGGCTCGCTTTACTAGCTCACTCATCCGTTCCAAGGGAATTTTGGCACCATGCCTTTGAAACGGCGGTCTTCCTCATTAATAGACTACCAACGGTTGTTCTTGGTAATGTTTCACCGGTGTTTAAATTATTTGGGACTCACCCGACATATGATCATCTACGGGTATTTGGATGTGCATGTTACCTTCTCCTCAAGCCTTACAATTGTCACAAATTAGATTTCAAATCTGAGATTCATACATTTTTGGGATATAGCTCAAGACACCGTGGCTATCGGTGCTATGACAATACAAACAAACTCTTCATTATATCATGCCATGTGATTTTTTATGAAGACCGTTTTCTGTTCAGGGATGACCAACAAAAACCTATCTCACAACCAATTAACCAACCGTCTCTCCTTGGCCCTCCCCCAGTTGTCTCTTGGGTTTTTCCACCAACCCAAACCCCAATAACCAAGTCATCTTCACCCACCCCAACTCCATTGGTACCCAATGCTTCTCGTGCCACCATTGAGCAAGCATCTACCCCATATGGGTCCCACTCTAATACACAACCAGCTACTACATTACCATCTCCATCTCAAGCCCCTGAACCTGCATCCCATCTCACCGTTGATACAATGGTAGATCTAATTGTTGCTCCACCTCAAACAAATCACCATCCCATGGTCACCCGAACAAAGGATGGCACAAGGCATCCTAAGATCTATGTTGCTACTAGCACCACAGATACTCAAGATATTGCTATGGATTGTGAATTTAATGCTTTAATGAAGAATTGAACTTGGACCCTAATACCTCCATCTCCCACTCAAAATGTAGTTGGTTGTAAGTGGGTATTTCGCATCAAGCACAAAGCAGATGGCACTATAGACAGTTACAAAGCCCATCTTGTGGCAAAAGGTTATAACAAAAAAGAAGGGCTTGACTACAATGAGACATTTAGTCCTGTTGTGAAACCAACTACTATTCATCTAGTGTTATGCCTTGCTTTAAGCCGGTCTTGGCCGATACGACAACTTGACATTCAGAATGCTTTCCTACATGGAATTCTTAATGAGGAGGTATTCATGAGTCAGCCACTAGGTTTTACTAATCCAAATTTCCCACATCATGTTTGCGGGCTCCATAAGTCCCTCTATGGACTAAAGCAAGCCCCAAGGGCTTTGTTTGATTGTCTCAGCTCCTTTCTTCTTGAAAATAATTTTGAAGGCTAAAAGACGGATACCTACCTGTTTGTTTATCAAAAGAAAGAGGATATCATATATATCCTAATATATGTTGATGATATAACTTTTGACCAATTTTCTTACCAAAATTGGAGGCGCTTTCCCAGTCAAAGATATGGGACCATTACATTATTTTCTTGGAGTTAGTGTTGCACAAGTGAGCAATGGCACACATCTCTCTCAACGTTAATATGTTCTAGATCTATTGGCTAAAGTTCAGATGCTAGATTGCAAGTCCGTCTCGATGCCAATGTCACCTTCAACAAAACTCACAAAATTCACAGGGACACCTATGGATGAGCCAACTGTATCGGAGTACTATTGGAGCACTTCAATATGCAACCCTTACAAGGCCTAACATTCAATATGTTGTAAACAAAATTTACCAGTATATGCATGCTCTGACAATAGATCACTGGTCTACAGTTAAACGAATTCTTCATTATCTCTAAGGGACAGCTTCTTATGGTATTATGTTTCATCGACACTCACCATTAACTCTATTAGCTTATTCAGATGCCGATTGGGTTGGATACCCTGATGATAAAAAATCAACAGGTGGATTGGCGATATTTATTGGAAATAAGTTGATATCATGGAGTTCTCGTAAGTAGGCCACTGTAGCTCGATCATCCACTGAGTCTGAATATCGGGCTATTGCTAATGCTACTGCTAAGCTCACATGGCTGCAATCTCTACTCAAAGAACTACGTATCTTCCTTCCATCGGCTCCAATTCTTTGGTGTGACAATGTCGGGGCTACTTATCTCACTGCCAATCCAGTCTTTCACGCAAGAACGAAACATGTACAAATAGATATTCACTTTGTGTTAGAACACGCAAGGGTTTTGTCAAACCTGAATTCGTCCCCATACAGAGATCTAGAATACGATTGAATCAAAATAAATAGGGAAAGCATAGTGTACCTGGCACCCACGTATGCTAGTGAAGAACAAATAAGAACGCCTCCATAAGCAGCATCGATCTATCAGAGAATGAATGCGATCCGTGATGGGGATCTTCTGTCGCCTCCTAAACTCTCCCACAGCTCCCTTTCTTGTGGAGAAAAGAGAAAAGAGAATAGTCACTGCAGGGACCCCTCATCAATAGTATTTATAATACTCACCAACCCTAACCCACTTCCACAATGGGCCAGGCCGGTCCAGTCCATCTCAATAAAATAGTAGCAGCCACGTCAGCCCTTGTATTTCTTGATCCCCATCAATGATTGACCCGATAATTAATTAAGCCTACACTCATCGCAATTTGAGAAAATCCTAACAATCTCCCACTTGGGTTAAATTAATTATAAGGTCATCATTATCAGATGTGGCCATGGGATCTCAATACAACAATAATGCTACTAAACCTTGATCCAGTTAGCAAATAAATCGATGTCGAGCAACAGCAGAAAATACACCTCAACATACGGCATATTACTTTCTGTCAACTACAAACAAAGATTTATCTACTAACATGTACCGCCTTGAGATAATTTTGTACAAGGAATGTCGTACACTTCTGTTATCACATAAATATTGTCAACATTCCTTGTGGGTCCTCGAACATATCATGAGCATCGTACTACTCATGGATTACCTTTGAGCATCGTCATGATTCGTTGGTAATCGAATGACTTGGTTTATCACCAATCGAACATCCATAGCTAGAAATAGCCGAACGACTCGGCTCATCATCAATCGAACATCCTTGGACCAAAAGGCCCACAATAATCAATCATATGCATGCATGCAAATGCTATTCATCATAATGAGCAGAAGCATCATAATCGAAACGAAACATATATTAAGTTAAGTTTAAAATAAAGATTCAAACCACACATCTCGATACAAAGTAATCAAAAACGGCAAACTATTCAAATCGATTACTTCTTTTGTTCTCAGTTAAGTTATCATTCTCAAGATTCTTACTTCCTTGTGCACAATTAGATATCAGTTTCTTCAAGGGTATAGTCATAGTTTGTTAAGTGTATCAATTTCTTCAACATATTCTTTGTGATTTTTAATTCGCTCATTCATTCCTTTCATTATTCCTTGTTTTATTTCAGTGTATGGCTTCATATTTTCATATTAATAATACATTTTCAATCCATGCCACCGAAGTAGCTACCGTCAAATGGCTCAAGGCCGGTTGTACCCTATAGGTTATAAAATTATTTTTAACATAATCTTTCATCGTTATAATTCTTATTGATGGATTATTCGTTCATGGTTCATTATGCACATTGATCAACCGTCAGTTACCATAATTATTCACTTATTATTTCATCTATCTTAATAAGTTATTATTCGTCAACAGCATAATTTCTATCAAACATATAGAACCAAAACATCATAACATTAAAGGTTTCTATATCGCATAAACTAACATGTTTTTTAATCATCGCGTGTCCATTCATCATTTAAACATGTTACATATCATCATAAAATCAGTGGTTCTAAACATTTATCATCAACACATCAGACACATAGTTATATGCAATCAAAATGATAAATATCAATCAACACTACTTTACAATACTGCATTCTTGCCCTTTTGGGTTAAAGGTACACGTCTTTATCGTACCGCAAATACCGCGAGATAGCAACAACTTTTGAAAATCTCCCTCCACCTTTGGGTGACAGAGAAACCACTAGGTTATGCACCTCAACAACAATTTATCGCACTGCAATTATCGCGAGATGTCGATGACTTTCGAAAATTTTCCTCCACCTTTGGGCGGTAAGAAAACCTCTAGGCCACGCATCCCAAATTCTTTGAGTACACTATCTTTGGATGGACACACTGCCTTTTCGTGAAGAGATCAGTAGTTTTCAGAAATCCCAACACCTTTGGGCAACTGGAACCCTTAGACCACTATCCTTCCAATCCATGTGCATATCACCTCGTCAAACTTTGGCAACATCGCTTTTGGGCTAATGTCACCTATTCCGCTGCCTTGACAGAACCATAAAAGGATTCAATGGGCCATTTTGATGGATCACCATTTACCCTCTCATAATTTCTCAACCTGATATGCAGCAATATATGTGGAAGTAAACACATCGATCATCCATAATGTGTTGTGACATGCACATTCATCGTCCATGTGGCAGTAGTCAACCCAAAATAGTCCAAATATGCTCAAAGCAGTATAATCGTCCAAAATAGGTCCCTGAAAGTATTAAACGTCCAAAACCAGGTACCAACGGGTAGGTCTTAAAATTACGAACGAAACAAGACCAACCGGAGCCCAATCAGATGCTCCACTCGCCCATACATCACTCGAAGGTGACACAATAGTCATTAACAGGTCCCATAAATTCAACAAAATATTCGAACAGGATACCCAAAACGTCGGTCTTAAAAAATACAAGTAAAGTGGGGCATCCCAGGACAGAATCCAATCAAAATAGCGTTTCAAAACAGGAAAACAGCTTCTGGAATAATTAAAAACGTTCTAAAACAGTCGATTCTGTTCCCAAAACAACTGAAAAACGTAAAAACCACCAAAACCATAGTCCCTGTTTATCCAAGGTATGCAAAATTGCATATCAAAATGAAAAGCACAAAAAAACAGACACGCTAGAAAAAAACTGCATCTCAAAATTCATCCAAACGAATCCACACGGTCCATTTGAAGTTTTCTGGTCATTTTCCCCTTATTTTTTTTTTTTGTTTTTAAGAATCGAACCAAACCGAACCGATCCAAACCAAATCAAGTGAACCAAACTGGGCCGAACCCGATGCACCTGAACTTGACCGCCGGTCCACCTGACCAGGTCATCCAAGTCAAAATCTGGGTCAAGAAACGGGTCAACAATCGGGTCTCGAGTCGGGTCACCATTGACCGGGTCAGGAATCTTTGACCGGGTCTTGGTTGACCGGGTCAGGTCAGCTTTGACCGGGTCAAACGTGACCCATAAACATCAGGGCTGACGTCAGCATCACTATGAGGGAATCTTTTTTTTTTCTACAACTGCCGCCAGCGCGTGGATCTCACTCTCGGCTTCGGCCGGTGCGTCCGGTCATCGGCGGTGACGATCCACACGTCGCCGTGATCGTCTCTCTGAGCCCTTCACACCCATTTAAAAAATTTCGACTTTCGTTGGTGGAAAAATCCGACAGCGGCCAAAACATGCGGTTTCGTCAAAATCCAGCTAAAAACCCTATTTCCACCGTCAAAACTCGATCCATGTTCTTAATCAATCGATCCTAGGTCCGTATGGTCGGCTCTGATACCACTTGTTAGAACACGTAAGGGTTTTGTCAAACCCGAATCCGTCCCCATACAGAGATCTAGAATACGATTAAATCAAAATAAACAGGGAAAGCATAGTGTACCTGGCACCCACGTATGCTGGTGAAGAACAAATAAGAACGCCTTTAGAAATAGCATCGATCTGTCAGAGAATGAATGCGATCCGCGATGGGGATCTTCTGCCGCCTGCTAAACTCTCTCACAGCTCCCTTTCTTGTGGAGAAAAGAGAAAAGAGAATAGTCACTGCAGGGACCCCTCATCAGTAGTATTTATAATACTCACCAACCCTAACCCACTTCCACAATGGGCCAGGCCGGTCCGATCCATCTCAATAAAATAGTAGCAGCCACGTCAGCCCTTGTATTTTTTGATCCCCATCAATGATCGACCCGATAATTAATTAAGCCCACACTCGTCGCATTTTGGGAAAATCCTAACAATTTGTTCGTGATAAAGTGACAAAAGGGAATCTTGATGTGCGATTTATCTCTACAAAAGATCAATTGGCAGACATATTTACCAAACCTCTCTCCACGTAGCGCTTCTCAATTCTGTTGACCAACCTCAAGGTGCTTTCACCCCCCTTGAGTTTGACGGGGAGTATAAGAGAGAATCTCGCACTAACAACAAGATTTGCTAGGGACCAATTGGACAAGAAGATAAGGCAAGACTCCACGCATGGTAGGCAAATCAATTTGATCAATTCAAATTCAAATTTGAAGGGGATCAATCACAGTTGTAAATGACAACATGTTGTCTTGTATAGAGGGATTCTTTCCTCAATCATTGCTCCAATCACTCAACAGTCCTCCTTAAATAAGACTGTGATCATAAGAGGATAATATAGTGGAGATTATTCCTTTCGTGGACGTAGGTTGCTTCAGCACCAAACCACGTTAATCCTTTGGTCTTGTCTCTTCTTTTCTTCTCTCTTTCTTTCTCTAAGAATCCTACTCTAATATTCTGCTAGGTATAATTTCAGTAGCTTGATATTAAATTTTGGGTTGTTCTTTCGGGTGGTTTGGAACTGGATTCAAAAGGTTATTGTGTTAGGATTCATGCTCCGAAATCTCACTTCAATTGGACTTCTTATGAAGAACTTCTTACATCTGGAGCAGAACCAGGTTATCGACTCCCATTTCTAGGTTTGATTTTGCTGCCGATGGTGCTACCCATATCATAAAACCTTCTTCTGAATGATGGATTATGGTTTTTTATTGCAATCCATAATGAGGTAGGGATCATTCGTTTATTTAAGAAAAGAAAGCAAAATCGAACTGGATAGGTAGATTTAGGGTTGCTGGATAGGAAATGGAAAGAAATGATGGAGGCTTGCGATTAGAGTCTGGAAGAGAGGAAAAATGAAGAAGAAAATGGTCCGATTGAATTTGATAATGGTGGTTTTTGTGAAGGGAAACTTGGCAGTCAGTGGTTTAGGAAGCACTCAGCAAGCATATGCAATTCTCGTTTCTTCGAAGAATCTGCAGAAATCAAGTGGTGTATCTCATATGGACTTTGACACCATCGGCCTAGATTTCCTCATTTTACTAATGATTCTTCTATCACAATTGACTATCCAGGATCTTGGGATGATGTCTTCAAGGTTTCGGTTGGCCTCTATCTGGTTGGAATTGTTGTCTAGAACCTCTTCTCTACTGATGAGAAAATCCTGGATTGACCATTAGAATACCTGATTATATTTATGGGCTAGCTTTTGCCGACATACATGACATGAAAAGGGATCTGGGAGATGAAATTAAGAGAAATCAAGGTGGGACAAAAATGGGGAAAGGAATTCCTTATGGTATTTGGTTACACAACTCATGGAGTGCCAGGAAAACCACAATGAAGAATCACATAACCCACATAACTCAGATAAAAAAAAAGTTTTATTCTCAAAATTACCACTTGCTCAACAGAATCAAACACATGTACATTTGCCTCTAGCTTTGCCAGGCTGATTGAACAATGGGAAATTCCAAATCATCTTAATATGATGCCTAAGTAATAGAGGAAAGATTTTTGTTGTAATTGCCTTCAGCCATAGGCTAGTTGTAACAGGTTAATCCTTGTCAATTTTGTGATGGAGATTGGGGTTGGATTCGAAAATTACACAGGGGTAGAGGGAGGGGGAGCCGGAGCCAGAGAAGTCAGGGAAGGCGGAAGGGAGAGGGAGAGTTTGAGCAGAGCAGGGGGAGGGGTGTCGAAGACGGAGAAGGAGAGGGATAGGGAGAGGAGAGTGAAATCACAAGAAGAAAAAAAAAAGTCTAAAGGTGTCCGTGATATATTGTATACTTATAGGGGGTGTCCGTGATATTTTCCCTTATATCATCATAACAACTGCTTGTTTTAGTATACATGTGAAATGACAGATTTACTCTTATTAAAAACAAAAAAAAGAGTTGTAGTAAAAGGGAAAAAAATGTAAGGGTAGGATTTATTTTTCCACCAACCTTGGTTATGACAGGGTCTGTTTCGATTGACATGTTAGTTGAGTTTGGAACCAACTAATAAGTTTTGATGTGATTGTTTTTTTTTTTGGGAAATTTACACATACCACCCCTGAGGTTTGACGAAAGGACATTTTCACCCTTTAGTTTTGGAAAATTCTGTGTATCCCCCTGAGGTTTGCAAACGGTAACAAATAAGCCTATTCCATTAGTTCATGGCTAACACTGTTAAAAATTAGACTTGAACTGACTGAATTACCCCTCAAAGAAGAACCAAAAAAAACAAAGAGATGAATATACAAAATTACCCTTACAAAGAAAAAGAAACAAAAAAACCTGCAACTCATCTTCCCCAATCGTTTCCAAAATCATAAGGGTTTTTCTTTTGTTTATGTAATTATGATTAAGAGAAATAGAAATAAAAGGGGTGGGTTTTAACATTGGAGAAGATGAGTAATAATATAGGGGGATGGAAGAACTCCTTCGCCGCAGTCTCAACCCTCCAGCGCCGATCGGGCGGCACGCCATGGCTGATCACCTGAAAAAAACCCGAGTCTTTGGATGCACTCGCTATCTCCTCCACTAGATCCGATATGGTCTGTGGATGGTCTATGCAATATCCCTCCAAAGGGTGAGTGCTTAAAAGGGAGAGGTCGATCAGTGGGATCCCTCCGGCCTCCACCCCGGTGAGATTAGGCCGGTGCTCGATGGCTTGAATGAAAGCTGGATCTATTTCACCCATATCTCTTACCATATATCTTCTACACTGGAAACTCATAAATGCGTCTCTCTCTTTCGTGCATTCTTAAGCAGGCACAACCCATTCCAAATGAACTCTTCTTTCCTCTTTTCACCTCATCTCTTACAGCTTCAGAGCACAACCCACATAACCATTTCCCATCAAATTTCGCTTTCACTTCACTAATGTAATCTTGGGCACAATCCTCTTTCAATCCGCAACACTTGCAATTCACCAATTCACCAATTCAATCTCCATCTCTGTCTCTGTATCTTCTTCCTTGCTCTGCTTCCGAAGGAAGAAGAAAGGAAGGAAAGAAATTGGGTGAGATCAAAACCCAAGTGTGGAAACAGATTGAAGCAAAGTGATTAGTGAATTACAGCAAAAGAAGCCTACTTTCCTATATTGAATGATTGATTAGGTTGCTGTAGCCATATATCTATGGTGAGGAATTGGGTTTCTTCTCCTTTTAAGCTTTGTGTTCTCACTTGGTTCAATTCCACTGTGTTTCCAAAGATCAAGTCATTTCATTATGAAAATAAAGACAGTGAAGAATCACAAGAGGACTTTTGTCTCTCTGTTTCTCCTCTTTCCCTTTCTGGTTCTGGGTATTACAGAATCAAAAGCACAACCTCAAAGCGAGAAACATTTCGTGCACGTTCATGATGTTTGTTTTGGGGCCTGATCTTGGTATAAGCTCGCAACTTTGTTACGCTCTGTCGGTCACAGAGTAACGGCTTGCAACTTTGTTCCCTTTTTTTTCCCCTTTTCTCTTTCGGTGTGGATCGATTAAGGGAACAACGCAGGATTTGGGAGGAAGACGAGTTGCAGGATTTGGGATTTTCCCCAATTTCAAACCCTAAAATCCCTCATCGTTTGAGTCATTTTAGAAACCCTAATGGCAAGGGTAATTCCGTTAATTCACTTTGAAACCCCAATGACAAGGGAAATTCCGTCAATTCAAGTCTAATTTTTAACAATGTTAGTTATGAACTGACGGAATGGGCTTATTTGTTACTGTTTACAAACCTCAGGGGGTATGTAGAATTTTCCAAAATTGAGGGTGAAAATATCCTTTCGTCAAACCTTAGGGGTGGTATGTGTAAATTTTCCTTTATATTTTTATGGAAAGAAAAATATTTATAAGAGAATTAAAGGATAACATTTGTACAATAGTCCAGTAAGGGGTATGGGGAGTAGAATTAATAAAGCATTTAAACCGAGTAATTAGGGAGGGGTTAGCAATTTGTTTATAAAGGACATCATTTGTTCAGATACCCATTTTAATACAATTAATGTTTTAATAAACAACTATAAATTTTTAGGCAGAAAGAATGTCACCAAGTTGTGTCGGACACATTGCCCCTGCGCCTTAACACAGGGGTGTGCAACATTTGACTGCCGCACTCCAGGTCATTTTGGGGATTCCAGTGGGGTGTGGCAATCATTTCGTGCGTCTCTGCGTTAGGGCGCAAGGGTGGCGTGTTTTATGCGACTGGGTGGCGTTCACTTTCCCAAATTATAAATATGGTTGAATGATTAAAACAAACAAACTCAACATTATCCAAACTTAATGGGGTTGGCTACATGGATCCAGACAAAACAAAATAGTGAAAAGCAGAGTAATACTCCAAAAAAAGGTGACGAAAAGATGGGCGAAGAGGGATGGGCAAAGAGATGAGAAATGACAAATGGTTGAAAAATTAATAAACAATAGGGAGAATGTTCTCTGTGCCCGGGGCGCAGGCTGCGCCCAGACACATGGGGGTGGGTGCAATGACCACTCTACCCCCTGAGTGGCAGGCCCATGTGTCTGGGCGCAATTTGTGCTGCGGTACAACGAACATGAGCCCTAAACAATAATAGTTTTTTTTTTCCCATAAATTTTGTTTAGTTGTTTTTTTTTTCCGGTGAATACTCTTTGGTTGTTTCACCCTATTAAGAATGGATTTATGTGAAATCATAACTCAGGAGGGTCCATAATTTTTTGTATGGTTATTTAATGAAATTTACACTTCAACTTCTAAGTATTAGATTTTCATGAAAATTTTGATTATTTATTATTTATTATTATTAATTTTTTGGGATAAAAAAATCTATCCAAATCATCTTCAAAACATATAAATATAAATTAATAAGGGATGGAGAACACTACCTGGACGCATGCGGTATGTTGCCCCTATGCACCTCTGGAAAGTTCTACCTTCCCCTAGGATAGAGCAATCATTCATTTCACCCACTCTTGTGTCTGGATGCTGGGATAGAGCACCGCTCACTTCTAGGTAGCATTCTTTTTCGTAAATTAGTAAAATTCTAAAGGATTTCACGGTGCCCTATGAGACGGCATAGAAAACACTACTAAGTAAAGATATTTTTTCCCATTATAAATTAGATTATTTTTTTAGGAAAACACTTTTTTGTCCGAGAGTGTAGCTCTACGCCAACACTTCAATGTGTCTATCTATCTTCTCAAAACAAAACAAGGGGTCAAAGTGTCTTTTCATGTAGGGAAGAGAGAGATAGACTCATGAAAATGCTGGTGTAGACCACATTCCCGGACATAAATCTTTGTCCTTTTTTTTTAATTAACCTTTTCGCAACTTCAATGGTTTGTTGTACATGCAGCTAACATTGACGCCAAAGGGTAAAGGCGTGGTTGATGGAGAGAGTCAATGTGGATGGTGGATACTAATAAATTTCAAGTTTCGTTGTAGGTTGTTAGTAGTTGATTACTTTATTGGGGAGAACCACTGGGAACCTCAAAAATTCTTCAAAATATTACATGTTGCCTAAGCTGTCCACTTTATCGTGCAAATTACATGTGCCAGCCGGCAGTATTACATGTGCCAGCCGGTTCTCACTTTAAAGCGATTTATGACCCTGGCTTTTAGTCCTTTTTACCTTCACGTGGCGGTAACCCACCTGTCTTAGAATATAACGTGGGCTCCTAAAAATCAATTACCTTTAATTAACTGACACGTGGCTGTAGAATCCAAACTCTACCACGAAAATAACGAAGTCTTTAAAAACTTAATTCTCTTCTTTTCTTTTCTTCTTCTCTCCTCTCGGCCTCCATTAGATTTCCACGACCTGTGAGGAAGAACAACTGAAACGAAGAAAAATCAAAATCGCTTGAAGGAGCTCTGTAGGCTCGTAATGGCATCTTCGAAGTTCCTTGTTTTATCGGTATTCTTACTCCTCATTTTCACGAAAACCACGGCCGATGCAGAGACACATGGTGAAAATATTGCATCAGAGGTCTCCGATTCGTCCCTGAAGATCGAATTGGAGCAGGTCAAGGCGAAGATCTCTGTTCTGGGTTAGTGCATGCCCTTGTCTCTGTTTTTTTTTCTCCTGATTTTCGGTTTGTCTATTGTTAACTTGTCTTTTTTGGTGTTCAAAGTTGCTTTTTTTCTCTTTGAATTGGAAATGGTTTGTCTTGGTTTGATGTGATGATTTTCTTATTTTCGTTTGGATATTTAAGTTTTAATTTTAATGGAATTTGATGTTTCTGGGCTACAGAAACGGGAGACTTTTCTATGGATTTTTTTAGTTGCATCTCTCCCCTCCCTTTTTCTGTGTAGGAAGATTCAGTGATTTCGCTTTATTTTTCTTTTGAATGATATCTTTATTTTAGGGCAAAAAAAGATGCTGCACAAAGGATAGATTTCTTTTCTTGTTTCTCTTTCTCGTTTTTGCCTTTTTCATTAGTTGTGGAACTATCTATAATAGCTAGGGCTTATTCCAAGCTAGAATTATGTTTTTTGTTTGAACGACAAACGGTGTATAGAAACAGAAATTAGGGCTCTTCTATGGAAAAAAAAAAAAGGGGACATTTTGGTTTGATTTGAATTCAGATTGTGTATATAAAGCTGATAACATGTAGCCCGCCACATGTACACGGTTTTGTAACAACCTCAACCCTATTCTCACTTGTAGTGTTCAGTTCCACTAAACTCGTATCGGATACCAATCTCAACTCTATCGGTTTCACCTATGCATCTCACTAGGACTCAATATGAGTTTAGGACTCTGTTATTGTAACTTATCTGGACTCTCTTATTGTAACCATCTCTGTACCTTATCTCCTTCTATTTAAACAATGGAATACAAAGGACGAATGAAGGTTGAACACCATTTACACTTGTGAACTTTCGAAGGCAGGGGAAAATGTGTATGATAAAAAAAAAAAAAAAAACAGAAGAAGCTGTGACTGTTGGACGTTTTTAGTGGGAGAGGATTGGGTTATCTGCCTTTAGCCGTTTTAAGGTATACTTCATGGATGCGAAGCTGTTATTTAAATAGGATAAAACGTTGTTTATTTGTATTTGTTTACCCCTCCGTCCTTGGGCATACGCTTTGTTTTCTTAACTAAGAATATGTGATTAAACTCCATGTTAGAAGTTAAAGATTCCTGATTTATCTTAGTACATGGAAATCATGATCGTTCTCTTTTCCTTAGGTTGGTGTTGGGTATAAAAGTATATTTATTGTGTGTGCAGTGTTCAGTCTGTCATATTGGTTATATTTAAGTTTGGAATGTTGATTGAATTTGAAATTTTAGGATTGCGAAAAAGAAAGAATTTTCCTGGAATTCTTCTGTTGCATTTTGGCATGTCCCCCCCTCTTTTCTGTGTAATAAGGTTCAGAAACTTTACTTTATTAATTTTCTATGAAATGATTATGATCCTCTTCATTGTAGGACAAACAGATGCTTCGCAATGGATAGTTTTTTTTCCCCCTGAAAGGTTGTTCGAAACAGACATTAAGGCTATATTTGTTGCCAAGGGAAATTAAAGGGAAGGGAAGTGAAAATTTTCAGACCTAAAAAAGAAACTTTTGTAATTATTACCTCATGTAACTATATCACTAACTCCAAATCATTCAATATTTGATTATTAAATCACTTTACTTTGCATCCAATTCCCTATGATTTCAAAAGTAAAATAAAAATTACATGTAAAATGTATCATTACTAAATATGGTAAGAAATTTAAGTAAGTTTATACAATCACATGGGGTAATGATTACAAAAGTTTCTTTTTTAGGTCTGAAAATTTTCACTTCCCTTCTCTTTAATTCCCCTTGGCACCAAACAAAGCCTAAGGTGCTGTCAGGAAAAGCATTTTGGATTATTTGAGTTCAGAATTGTGTACAAAAAGGATAAAAAAGTGTAAGAGAACTAAAAAAAGATGCTGTACTTTTCGCTGAAGGGAGCTCTGAGGAAAGTTTAGTAGTTGGACTGTGACTGCTAGATTTCATTAGTGGGAGAGGATTGGGTTATCTGCAACTAGCCTTAGGTCTGTAGTGTTTCTGCATAAACTTTATTTATGGATGTGAAACTGTGTTTTAAAGATAACAAGGAATAGTTTATTTTCTTTGTTCCCCCTCCCCACCGTCTCGTCATATACTTCATTTTTCCATGTATGTATTAGACTCTATTTTGCAAGTAAGAGATACATGAAATATTTTGGTATTCAGGGAAATATATTTTAGTTATTGTTGGGTACAGTTCTCAGTCTGTCAAGTGGGTGCTTTCTGCTCTTCTGCCTACTGATGATGATCTAATGATAATGATGGTCTCTTTTACCCTGTCTTTGTTGAAGAATCTAGCATTGAAGAGAAAACCCGAGAGTTGAAGAGCAAGGATGAGAGCATTGCTCAGATGAAGAAGACCATCCAGGAGAAGTCAGATGGCATTGTATCATTACAAAATGATATAGATTCACTCAAGGTAATATTTCATACATGACCTGAATTATACTTGGCAGATTTTTTCTTTGGGGATGTGTGTGTGTGTGTAATGGGTGATGATTCAGTTTCAGTTTTAGCAATTAATGTTTTGGTTTTCTATTTGGGTAATGATTATTTAGTTCATGTCTATGATGTTTTGGATGATGATTCTATACTTATGCCTGTGCATGAAAAGGAATATTCTTTCAGTGCTTGATTTTAAGGTCTTGACAAACTGTTGGATATACATTTTTAGGGTTTCATTTTAGATATGATTTTCTTCTATTTCAGAAAAAAGGTACTGTAGATGCTGAGGAGCAGATGGGGAAAGCACATGCATGGGCTGGTGAACTTGAGAAGCAGGTCAGTTATGGAAATGCCTTGGCAACTTCCAGTAAATTAATTGATTACCCTGATTGTATTCTTCAATACAGGTTGAGAAGCTTAAAAGAGATCTCGAAGCACAGAAAAATAATAAAGATACTTTGGATGTGCGAGCAAGTGAAGCTGAAAAGAAAATTGATGTACTGATTTCGAAAATAGAAAATGTAAGTAATTTGAACTGTTTGATTGCCGATAGAGCCTGTAATAACTAGGACCTTCAGATTCTGTGTAACTATTTATCGTATTTGAGGTGCTGTGGCTACCAACATCTAACACTCAGTTTTGACTCTATATTCTATTCCAGCTTTAAGGAGAACTATACCATGATTTATTGAATAGGGAACTAAGAACTTTGTTTCCATCTTGTATTCCCTTGTTCTAATTTTGTTGTTTGTTTAATGACCTATATATTGTACTGAATTTTGTAACCCTTGGTAATGCAAATGTGCTATTTGGGTGAGTAGAATAAATGATTCAAGGTTTAAAAAAGAGTCTAGAGTCTAGAACCAAAAAACTGCTAACAGGCCAGGGTGAGTAGATTGGGTCACTTGAACCAGCAGGAACCTAGGTAATGTAGTACTTGTTTGAATATCAAATCAGTAGCCAAGACAAGATCTTTTCTCAGGGGATAAGGTCCAGATTAGGGTGATTTAATATAACAATAAAATAGGTGGTTGGATGCTCTAGGTGAGGTGGAGTGTAGTAGGTGTTAGGGGGGAAAGTCTGCTGAAAGTTTCAGCCAAATCAGGTGGGTAAAACAATAGATAATGGGTAATCCAAGTGTCAATAGGAATAGGGGTAGTAGGGTAATTTTGGGTACTGGATTTTGGGTTTAGGAAAGGGAAACAAGTTGATTATCTCTGATGTTTACTACCCTAACATCTGTAGCTTGTTTAGGTTATGAAAACTGAATCAGTTATGGGTAATGGAAGGTCTAAAACAATGTTTTAATGGAGGTAGGGGAAGAATTGGGAAAATAGAAATGTAAATAAGAAGAAAAAGGAGAGAGAGAGAGAAAGGAGAAGGAGAAAGAGAGGTTGAGAGAGCAAGAGAATGACTGCACTCTCATCATCAGAGAGAGCCAAAAAAAAGAAAAAAAGAATATATATATAGATGTAGGGTAACACCACAAGGGCAAAAAGGGAATAAAACATAAAAAAGAGGGAGCCATCTCGGGATTAGGGTCAGAGGGGGATTAGTGCCAATCCCTCTGACCCTAATCCCGAGAGGGATATATTCTAACACTCCCCTTCAAGCTGGAGCATATATATCTATCAGGCTCAACTTGTTACAAATATAGTCAACCTTCCCACTTCCTAGTAACCTGGTAAAGATATTTGTAAGTTGCTCTCCCGTCTTGACATGTTTTGTAGAAATTAATTCATGTTGGAGTTTTTCCCGAATAATGTGATAGTCCACCTCGATGTGCTTAGTTTTCTCATGAAATACTGGGTTTGAGGCAATATGTATCGCTGCCTGGTTGTCACACCACATTTGCATTAGTGATGAATCCTCAAAAATCCAAGTTCTTGTAACAACATTTTTAATGATATTAGTTCACAAGTTGCATGTGCTACGGCTCAATACTCTGACTCTACATTTGACCTAGTCACCATACTCTGTTTCTTACTTTTCCATGATACAAGGTTACCTCCAACAAATATGCAATATCCTGTAGTTGATCTCCTATCAATAGGTGATCCAACCCAGTCTGCATCTGAAAAACCTTCAACCTGTCCTTATCCATGATCAGTATACACCAATCCACGCCTTGGAGCCTTTTTTAGGTACCTCAGATTCCGGATAACAACATCCCAATGAGGAGTCCGAGGAGATGATAAGAATTGACTTCGAACACTCACAGGGAAAGCAATATCAGGTCGAGTGAAAGTCAAATAATTCAGCTTACAAACCAATCTTCTATATTTCTCTGGATCATCTAGAACATCTCCCTCTTCAGCAACAAGTTTGACATTGGGATCCATAGGGTTATCAAGAGGTCTACACCCTAGCATCCTAGTCTCTGTAAGTAAATCACTGAGTATACTTTTTTTTGTGAGAGGGATATGCCCTTTCTTGATTGAGCCACTTCATCACCTAGGAAATAATTTAATTTCCCCAAATCCTTAGTCTGAAATCTCTGCTGCAGATGAGCTTTCAAACTCTTAATATCTTTAGAGTCATCTTTAATAATCACAATGTCATCTACGTTCACAATAAGGAAGATCCTGCCTGTACTGGAATGATGATAAAAAATAGAGTAGTCAGTGTTACACCGTGATAACCCAAACTCAAGTACCGCTTCTGTAAAACGGCCAAACCAGGCCCGACAAGATTGTTTCAGACCATATAACGACTTCTTCAATTTACAAACCAGACCTGACTCCCCCTGAACAACAAACCCAGGAGGTTGCTCCATATACACCTCGTCCTGCAGGTCACCATGGAGGAATACATTCTTGATATCCAGTTGATGCATCGACCAAGGTGAGAGGCTACAAGAGAGATCAAAACACATAAAGAGGAGTTTGGCAACCGGAGAAAATGTATCCAAATAATCCATCCCATGTACCTGTGCATAACCTTTAGCCACCAATTAGGCTTTCAAACGAGCAAGAGAGCCATCAGCATTAACTTTGACAACATACACCCACTGGCAACCAATAGTAGATTTCCCAGCTTGCAGGGGAACAAGATCCCAGGTCTGGTTATGTTCCAAAGCTAGTAATTCTTCTTCCATAGCTGTCCTCCAGCCAGAACTAGATAATGCCTTTGTTATGGTCTTAAGAATAGGATAAGATGCAACAATTGAAAGATAATTGAAAGACATGTCTGAAAAGTAGAGGATAAACCAGAATAAGAAAAATGGGATGTTGAACACAGCGAGGTGTACCTTTGCAAAGAGCAATGGGAAGGTCCAAGTCAGAAGGAGGAAGGCTAAGCTTGGGCACAAATTTTGCTGACGGCAATGATGTGGTAGTGGACGGAGGATCAGGATCAAGGGATGTAGCAGCTTCCTTCGGATGATGGCTGTAAACATGTTGAATAGCAAGACGAGACTGAACAATGTATGTAGGAATATCATCATCCAGACTAGGCTTCACAATAGAATCATCCTTATAGGATTGAGACTCAAAGAAAGACACATCAGCAATAATAAAATATTTACGAAGGATAGAAGAGCAGTACCGATATCTCTTTTGAACACGGGAATTTCCAACAAAAATACATTTAATAGCTTTACGGTTTAACTTTGATAACCCAAGTCCCGAATGAAGTAGGCACATCCAAACACACGTGGTAGCAAATGAAAAAGAGGATCGGAAGGGAAAAATTAAGTATAGGGAATGACACCACTTAAAAGAGAAGAATGCATGCGATTGATAAGATATCATGCGGTCAAAACAACATCAGCCCAAAAAGATTTGGGCACCTTCATTTCAAAGACAAGTGACCGAGTGACTTCGATCAAGTGACAGTTCTTTTGTTCTGCAACACCATTTTGTTGTGGTGTGTTAGGACAAGAAGACTGATGAATAATACCATGTGTAGCCATAAGGTCAGTAAACGGAGCAGAAAAATATTCTCTAGCATTATCACTACGTAAAATGTTGATATAACAACCAAACTGATTTTTAATTTCAGCAACAAATGCAAAGAATATAGAGAATAATTCAGATCGACATTTCATTAAATAAAGCCAAGTAACATGAGAGTAGTCATCAACAAACGTAACAAAATATTTAAAGCCAAGGTTGGATGTTACAGGACAAAGACCCCACACATTGGAATGAATTAAAGAGAAAGGACGTGTGACCCGTTTATGGACTCTAGGTGGGTAACTCACATGGTGGAGCTTCCCAAACCGACATGACTCACAATCTAGAACAGAAACGGAACAAAAACTATGATAAAGTTTCTACAAACTCTGTAACGAAGGATGACCCAACCGACAATGTATTTGATGAGGGGATAATGTACTCGAACATGCAAACAGATGGTGTGCCCTCAAGAAGGTACACCCCCCCCCCCCCGATACTTTGCCTCTATCAATTGTCTTCTTCGTCTGGAGATCCTGAAAAAAGAGTCCAGATAAAAGGTTATTGAACAATTATATGCCTTAGTAAGTTGACTAATAGACAAGAGGTTGAAGTGGATGTGGGCTGAACGGTACCAGTGCCTCTTGACTGTTGTAAAGGAACCATCAACCAAGGTAACACTGGAATGTAAGGAGGAAAAAATACCTGGAATCCCAAACATGTGATCTGAGGCCCTTGAATTAATAATCCAGGGCCTAAAAGTGGATAGACACCTGTCTGAACAAAAGTAGCAGTAGAAGGAGACTCCTGAGATGCCTTTGTTTGATTATACCGAGCATACTCCTCCTCTGTCATAGTCAAAGTCACACGATGCTCCTCTAAAGGGAAGAATGGGGAGCTGGTTCAGTCTTAGCAGTGTTGACAAGCTTTAACTGAGAAGGTCTGCCATGAAGCTTCCAACAAAATCGTTGGATATGACCAGGTTTGACACAGTGGTGGCAAGTCTTCACAGGACCAGATTTATCAGACAAAACCTGTGCACCAGGTGAAGGGGGTATACCAGAAGTCAGACTTTTACCTGTGCCACACCCTTCTCCAGGGCCACTACTAACAAGCACAGTGCTATCACCAGAAGTAGAATCATGGGTAGTGTCTCGGGATACACGTAGGACCCGAGAGAAAGTGTTTGCAAGAGAAGGAACCTTGTCACCATCAAGGATTTGAGATCGAACAGAATCAAATTCAGGTCCTAAGCTGCCCAGAAAACTCATAATTGCCAACTGCTCATGTTGGTTCTGCATCTGTGCCACATCAGATGTAATGGGGAGCAGGGAATTTAACTCTTCATACATCCGTTTAAAGTCAGCAAAGTGTTGTGTAAAAGGACGGCGCTTCCGATCAACACGATAAAACTCTTGGGACAACTCATAGATCTGAGAGAGATTATTATATCTGGAATATAACACAGCCAAGTAATCCCACAACTCCTTTACTTTATTAATATGAGTCACCAGACCAACTATATTGCTGTCCGTTGAGTTCAGCATCTGACCCAAAATACGGGCATTAACAGTTTCCCATGTAGTCTCATCAGTCCCTTCAGGTTTCAACCCTGTCAAGTGGTTCTTATCACCTCTACCTGTGAGAACTAGAGATACAATTTTCTGCCATTGCTGAAAATTGGTACTACCTTCCAACTTTTTGGTAGTAAGATAAGTAGATGAAGAGGACACTACCTCAGTGATGCAGGTTCATCATAGATATTGACTTATTTCTTTAGAAATAGGCCAAGGGTTGGGTTATATACATGTTGGGCCTTTGTTCCCAAGGGTTTTCTATGTATTAAGCCACTTTAATGAGCCTAAACTAGGGGTACATAGGTTGCATACGGGATTAGCCCAATACTTAGTTTATTTTTATGTTTTCTAATTGAACCGGTTCAAATTGGTTGCATCTAATTGGTTCAATTTAAGTGATCATGTGACTTGGTTAAGTGGTCATGTGACAACTTAAGTGGTCATGTGATGTAAGTTGGGCTGGATTAGGACTCTATAAGTCCAGCCATGTTTTGAGTCTATTTTGAGTCTATTTGCTTTAGTATTTTAGTTTCCTAGTCAATTTAAATTACCTAATAGGTTAGGGATAGGATTAGGCCATTCCTTTTTAGTGTCTAAGTCTATTTTTGAGTCTTCTATATAAGTTTGTAAGGGAGGACAGCATTGTACACGAATTTGATTAATGAAAAAAGCTTTTGCTTGTTGGCTGCCATTGTTGCTGATCCTGTGCTCCTTGTGAGTGTGCATACTTGTGGTTCTATCAAGGTGGAAAGGGACTGGTGGAATCTGGTGGACTCCATACGCCGTGACGGCTCGGAGGATCTTCTTCAAATTCGAAGGTGGCTTTATCTTTCACAATTGTCGAAGCTTGCTGCCAGTGGAATCTCCAGTAACTTTAACGCCAAAATTCTTCTTCTAATCCTCTAATCCTTTCCCCCAATTGATCCCCTTTATTTTTGGTTTGAACCCCATAAACCCTAACTCCATTAAAGCCCAAAACCTGCAACTCAATTCTGTTCAGAATTGCAGAATTGTAGAATTTCAAAACTCATCCAAACCCTAACCTTTTTATACCATATTGACCCCCTAGACATGCCCATTAATACCCTATAAACCCCTTTCCCAATATCCAACTCAAACCCTAGGAATTGACCTAAATCCTTGTGCTGTCCATTCGAACCAGCAGCCCCTTTTGTTATTTGATCCTGTTGTTTGGCTCCTAGTAGGTCTCCTACCTATCTAGGACTACATTACTCAGTCACCAGTTTTGCATCTTTCTGTGCATCACCCATCTCGACCTGCAAGTGTATAACCACGAAAATAGCACAAAAGGAAGAGCACCAAAAATCGATCTAGCAGAAATTTAAACCAAATCAACACCAAAAGCAGCACCAAATATTGCACCAAAATAATCAGGTAAACAATCAACAACCAGCCTCCCAATACCGATTTGAAAATCGATCTGAAAAATGAAACTGCACCAATACCGAACTCAAACCAACAAGTAACCATCCCCCAACATCGATTAAAAAATTGATTTCAACATCAATCTTCATAAACGAGCACTATCGACCAGAAGTGTCGATCTAAAAACAATCAATCTTCAGTAGAAAGCAAATAAAAAAGACATTGAACCTAAGGATCAGTGATTGATCGAAAATAACGATGTCTTCAAGTCATCTTGCAAACAACTTCAAGTCTTCAACTAGGGGTGAGCATAGTTCGAGAACTCGTTTCGTTTCGGTATTTCGAGCTGACCGAAATATCTGAAATATTCGGATATTTCGGTCGAAATATTGTATTTTTTCTGGTATATTTCGATAGGTCATTTCGGTGGGTTTTAGGCCAAGTTAAGGCCTGAAACTTCATGGAAACCCTATTTTAGGCTATATAAACACATTTAAATGTTCAAATTACAAAAATAGTCACCCAAAATGGTGTTTTTTATAATTTTCGAAAATTAAAATAAATAATTATTGGCAGAAAAATATTTTTGACACCATGAGGCCATAGATCGGCCAATGATGTCTAACATATATTTAATTCATCACCATACAATATACATAACCCCTATTAATTTTTGATTTTTGTTGTAAATAAATCCAATTTTTGAAGTAGAAAAATAAATAAATAATATATATACCAAAAAAAAATTTCGACACCGTGAAGTCGTAGATTGGCTTCTAGTGTCTAACATATATTTATTTCATCACAAACAAACATGTTGATCAAGCATTTCCCTAAAAAAAATCAATTTTGAGAATATGGTTTTACCTGAAATAGTGGAAAGGCTTCACAGATGTACTAAGAAGTTTGTTCTCCAAGTGATTCTGGCGTAGATGCGGCAAGGATTCAAGTGGGAAGTAGAAGATTGAAGAAGAAATAAGTAAAAACCTTCAAAAACCAAGCAAAAGAGGAAAAATGCTCTGTTTCTCAGTTTTCGACCGAGACTATCGAAACATGGTATTTTTATATAAAGCATTTTCTCGAGATTTTGAAAAAGTCTCAAAATATCTCGAAATCTCGAGAATTTCGATCGAAATTTAGTATTTTTTTGATTCGAGGGGTCATTTCGTTTCGAGGGGGTCGAAATTCTCGAAATTCTCGCGAGATTTTGAACTATGGGGTTGAGAACACCCCCTGCTGCAAAAAGGGAAACCGAAAGCCTTCTCTTGTATCGATCGCAGTCTGTCCCTCCTTTTTTGTGTTGTAGAGACAATGAGATATTGAGAAAATAGAAAAGAAGCATGGACTTACAGATCAGATTGCTCTGACACCATGTAAATAAGGTGAAAAAGGAGAGAGAGAGATAGGAGAGTGAGTGAGAGAGGTTGAGAGAGCAAGAGAATGACTGCACTCTCATAAACAGAGAGAGCCAAAAGAATAAAAAAATATATAGATGTAGGATGACACCACAAGGGCAGAAAGGGAACAAAACATAAAAAAGAGAGCCATCTCGGGATTAGCACCAGTCCCTCTGACACTAATCCCGAGAGGTATATATCCTAACAAGAAATTCTAATAAGAAATATATTCAAATCCAGCTGTCAGAACAGGGTCCAATTTGAATCGATTCCTGGGTTCGGGTTTGTGAATGTGGTAGAAATTTCAGAAAGATCGGATGGCTAGTTTGCTTAATCTAGAAAAGACCCTTGTATATGATCTTCTAGAAGCCTAGGTTCTAGTTGCAGAAGAATATCAGAGATAACTTACTTCTTAGTGGCTGAGATTGAAAATAAGAGTAAGAAATCCAGTAGAACATGGTAGTAACAAAAGATAAGCTTGAAGACGATCCACCCGGGCTTCCCACTGCAAGGTGTCGCTTGGATCACACATCAACCCCTTTCCCTTGATCAAACACAAGGATCTCCAATGAAGAAGACTAGCAACAGCAGCAGCAATGCAATTTTAAAATCATGGTTAAGAAGAAACTTCTCCATACACAGTTATATTTATAAAGAAAGAGTGAGATTTTGAGTTGGAACAGGAAATCCCCACAGCTGACTCCTTATTACATCTCACAATCACTTAAGAAGTCTAACTAAAGCCAACATGGACTTTAAGTGATGTGGACCCAACTTGCTTACTAGCTTATTTAAATTATTAAATAGACAACTTAAATTGAACCAAAATTGGACCAGGTCCAATGAGCTAAACCAAAACAACTTAAAATAAACTAATTATAAGAAACTAACTAGCTAATCCCATATGCAAACTTATTACCCATACTTTAGGCCCATAAAAGTGGCATATTACATTGAAAACCCCATGGACCAAAGGCCCAACATGCGTACAACCCAACCCTAGACTTATTCCTAGGCAAAACAAGCCAGCTTGTGATGAATCTGCATCACTAGGCCCGATGTGACCTGGTTCATGGAGTTAGCGAGTCTGCCAGCTTTGGCTGAGATATCCAGCTCGTGGGAGCTGTATTAGCTACTTTGGTTTCTCTGTATTAGCTACTTTTATTTCAGTCCAAGTGTAATAGCTAAAAACAATACTCCTAATTATGATAGGAGTCAGCTTTCAGTTTTCCTAGTTTGAGTAGGAGTTTACTTTTCGGTTCTATATAAGCTCTGTAAGGCTCACAACATCATACGATTTTGTATTTTACGGAATAAGATGGAATTGCCTTTGGCATGGGATCTGTGAGAAGCAGGGTGAGAATCCCACTATCTGAGATAGGTTATTCTTCTTTTACTCTTCCTGCTTTACTCTGTTTACCGCCAATCAGGTATTGCTCTCAGTTTTAATCAATTGGTATGCTTTGCTGAGTTCTTTTCTATCTGTTTCTAATCGATTCAGCCTTTCTTCTATTTATTAATGTATCTCCTTGGTCTGATTTTATTAAACTGCATTAGATTAGGTTGAATTTCTAGCGTGCGGCTACTCTGTTTTATCCATAGTTCGAAATTTCGTTTCATCTCGCTATTTCGGGCTGGTTGAAATTTCCGAAATATTCTGAAATTTCGGCGAAGTATGGTATTTTTTCTGCCATATTTCGGCACTCCATCTCGGTGGGTTTTTGGCCATATTAAGGCCTGATACTTCATGTACACCCTTATTTAAGCTAAATAAACACATTTAAACCATCATATTGCAAAAAAATGAACTCAAAGTGGTGTTTTGGGTTTGCACCCTTGATTGACAGTATACGGTCAGACCCTAATGTATAAATAGTTAAATACACATTGTTTAAGTAATATACCGAAATTTGAACATTTTTCATTTCGGAAGCCCATCTCGTCTCGGTAGTGTCGAGATTTCCGAAATATGCCGATATATCGGTGATATTTTGAATCATGGTTTTATCTCAGTTTCCATCAGATCAGGACCAAATTTTGGGGCATTAAAGAGCATTCCCAAAGGAACACCCAACCTTGATTTGGTGGGGATCTGATCAGAATGGTTTTATACATAATTTCTATTAACATGATTGAATGATGTAGTCCATGGATATGAAAATCATGATTGACTAATTCCCCTTATTCCCACCTTTAATGTCTCTTCTACAGCTCCAGAAGATTAATGATGAACAGAAGACCAGAATTCACAAAACTGAACGCGCTCTTCAAGTTGCTGAGGTGAAAACTAATTTTTTATTGGCTTTAACTTTTATCTCTTAATATGGTAGACGGTTGTGTTGATAGTGTAAATTCAACATTGTCATTCTTCAGGAGGAGATGATGAAGACAAAGTTTGAGGCCAATTTGAAGATCAAAGAGTTGATGGAGGTAAGAACCTAAGACCCAAAGTGCAGCTGCTTTGTTTTTGCCTTTCCTATTTCTGTTTCTTTGTGAGGTTTGTAGTATCCTTGCCTTTATAAAGTTGGCTTTGATCTTGTTACAATTACAAATATATAAATGTAGTAGCATTGACAATTCCTACCTTATTGATCTCTGCACTGTGCTTACGCCAATGAAAATTTAATTTGTGATTGGATTGTGTTTAGTGAAAAATTTGACTGCCATTGTGGATCCAAAATTATTATGTCATATTTAATACTGGAAATTGGTAATTAACTTCTGTCATAAGAATTCTTATTAACAATGCTATTGGAGTTTCCTGTGCTTTCTATATTAAGCTACTGGAAGTGGCATGCATAAACTATGATCACTATTGGTATTGGATGGAGATTGTAGAGCAAGGCTAGGGTCTTCTGGTCCTTTGAATCTGGATTTCTGAATGGGAGCATTTTCAGATCGTTTGAGGAATGGTCGTCCAGTTGACTACCTTATTGCTTTTGTGCAGCAATGATGGAGAAAATGCTGTCTCAAAAACTGTCATATTGCATATAAAACTCCACTGAGCTGATTCATGTTTGGAACAGAAGGTGCAGGATTGAAAGACCTGGATCCAGGTTTGGATTGGTCTCTTCTGATCTTGATCCTGATTGGGCTTGATGTGCTGGTCCGATCCTTGTCCTGGCAGATCTCCTCAACTCAGGTTGGGCAAGACAACTAATAAACAAGGAGATAGAAAACAAATGTGGGGTGGGCAGGACCAAAACTTCGCACCTGAGAGGGGATAGAGAAAATCCTCAATCAAAGGAGGAAGTGAACTTACCCTAAAGGAAAACTTAAGCGAATACCCTAAATCA
The DNA here is from genome assembly GCF_018873765.1 of Telopea speciosissima. Lineage (NCBI taxonomy): Eukaryota > Viridiplantae > Streptophyta > Magnoliopsida > Proteales > Proteaceae > Telopea > Telopea speciosissima. The sequence continues at coordinate 48,183,162 of NC_057920.1, forward strand.
ATGTGTAGGGGGGAAGCCACTCTCTCTTCCCCATGTGCTTACCCAATGTGGGTGCTTCATGCCTTCATCAGTCTTATATTTGGGACTGTCTGAATCTAGATGTGTTTAGCTTCATTATATGTGCTTGATGTTAGCTGCAGTAAGTGCCTGATTCTTTGACTGGCTGATTTTTATTGTTTGCAAGATTAATAAGCTTGATAATTGGGATTCATGATCAGGTTCATGGTGCATGGCTTCCCCCTTGGCTTGCAGGTCATTTAGTTCATTTTCAGGTGAATTTATGCAGGTTTGGTATATTTTCTACAAGGGTTTTGCTTGTGACTACATTATTATTTATACTATCTTTTGCTGTTGCAGTCTGTTGTGGCAGAACACTGGAATGGGCATGGGAAACCAGCAATGGACATTGTGGTCAAAAAGGTGTTTTTCTTGGGTTGCATACAGTCTTAGCTGAAATTTTCTACTTTATGGCCACCTCTTGAAGATGTCTTTGTGGATAAATATGAATAATTAATTAGATAATTTTATTGCATTTTTTGATCAGTTTTACATTTCTAAATTGTTTTAGGCATTGGAGAAAAAAGCTCAAGCTCAGAACTGGGCTGAACCCCATATTGAATTGGTTAAAAGTGTAAGTTAATTATTCTAATTCCTTTCCATATTTTTTTTTCATATACATATTTTGTTTGGTCATTTTTGTTTATTAATGAGAGTCACTTTCTCCAATGCTAGTGTAAGGAATTCTCCTGGTTTATGTATTTATTTTTTTATTTTGATATATATGAGGTATTCTGTTATGGTTACTCCGAATTTTTACAAATTCAGGGTTCTTAATGTGTTGTAATTTTGACTGGATTTTTCCATTCTGGTTCTTTATTCTCCTTTTTGAAGAGATGGATCCCAACTCTGAAGGAACAATGGTTGACAATTACAACACATGTTGAACCACGCATCCAATTATTAACCAAGAGAAGCATGAAGTTCTATGAGACATCTAAAAGCACCATAGCACCATATGTGGTTAAAGTACAAGAATTTGCTGATCCTTACTTTCAGGTATTTTTTCGTTTTTTTAACTTTCTCATTTGTGTGCTTTGCTCTGCAAAAAGTATTCATAAAGACAGTTCATGATTTGACAGGACGCCAAGAAGTTTACCAAACCGTACATCGATCAGGTTGCCACTGCAGCAAAACCTCATGTTGATAAAGTGCGGGTTGCCTTGAAACCATATACGAAAAAGGTAGTTCACAGTTATGGCAAATTCCTTGAGTCAGCAACCACTCACCACCGCCAGGTATCATTTTCTTGAATTTTATGGTCTAGTTGTAACAAATTTATTTTTACTTATATTTGTTCTTTCATTGTTCCAAAAATGATGAAGAAGAAGGTTTCATTGTCATTTATGTTGGTGGCCCATATGTACTTCTGAATGTTGAGTCCCTTTGTTGCTAAGCTGTATTTTGGGTTGTGAACATGAATTGGGGCCTTCTTGAAGTGAACTTTTCTTTGTTCAAAAGAAAATACAAAGAAAGCTAAAATGATGCTCAGGGTGGCACCTTCTGTTAAATGGATAATCTGGAGCCATCTCCATCGACTCTCTAATTTGGGATTAGATGGAGATTAGATAGTTTCAGAATGCAGACCTGATGTAGATCAAAACATGAAGAAGAAGAGGCCAAAAAAATGTTCACGCTACTGTTGACGTAAACAGTGTCTCAGCCCCATATTTGACTTTGGTGGGAATATTCCTAGAAGATCATGGGGGGCAGATCAGTCTTTAATTATTGGTTACTTCAAGTCTTTAAGTGAAGGGTATAAATGTCCTTTTGTTCAAAGTTCTTAAAGCCTAATTGCACTAATCGATGGAGCCATATTTGAAGGTGGGGACCACCAAGGAAAAGAATCGGCAGCAGCACTTAGCACTCAAAAGGTGGGGTCCACAAGGAGCAAGCATTGGCTGGAATATTTAGAAGACTCATAGAAGACTTTAAGATTATATTTTGTTTCTATTTTTGAGTTGATCCTAGTTACTATTTTCTTAATTTCTATTTTCAAGCTTAGTTTCTAATTTTCAGTTTAGTAGTTTCTATTTTCTTGTAACTTGAAGTGCAAGCATAGCCCCTATATTATGTAAAGGTTGTAGAAGCCTCATCACGATTTTTAGTAGGTGAATGAAAATTGCTTTGAGCACTGAATTCTCCTCGTCAAGTTGAGTGACAATGAAGGGCTGAAGGAGCCTGGCTGAGAGAGCTTAATTCACCTACCCCTTGCCTTCTATTTTCTTCTTTTCTCTATCTTCTTTTATTTGCCATCGATCTCTTGTGCTGCTGTGTTACTGTGGTTACTATAACCATTGTGAAGATCATCCGAAGACTGCTGCTGCTGCTGTACCCATTGATTGAAGACCTCTGCTGCTCCTGCGAGTTGTCTCTCTGCTGCAACATCAAAGTGGGATATCTCCACATTCCTTCATCAAATCCTGCGGAGTTTTGGAGCATCACCTCACACCATCACTCCGTCCATTCGATCCCACTTCTACTCCATTCCATTGGTTGGAATCCTCCATATTCACAAACCTTCTATTTTCATTCTACCTTCATAACGCCACTTCCATCCATCAGAACTTCACCAAAATTGCCACAAAGCCTTCCCTCAATAGGCCATACACTCGATCAAACTTGAGCCCCAACTGGTGGCTGGTTTGGCCTGCAGAATTTTAGTTTCTTTTTTGTGATGCTGCCATATCTTCCAATTCAACCATCAGTTTCAAGTGAGACTTTCAGCACAGCTTCTACTCCTTACAAGCATCAATCAATCCAGCTTGGTTGAATCCCAGTGCTGGTTTGGTCTGATTTTCTAAACCTTTTAATTCTGCCCTGGTTTCTGTTTTGGAATTGTGGGTTTACGGTTAATTTAGTCCTACATCATTAGTTGATGTAGGACAAAACATGAAGAAAAAGAGGCCAAAACACTGTTCACGTGAACAGTGTAACAGCTCCTTATTTTGCCTTGGTGAGATTATTATTAGAAGATTCTGTGGGGCCCAAGATCAGATTGCATGGTGTTTCATGCGTGGGGATTTAGAAGTTTAGTTTATTTTCTAATTCAGATTTAGAAAGTAGGTTTAAGATCAGATTGCAACTTAGAGTTTTATTTTAGTTTCATTACTTGTAACCCAAGTCTCAGCCTTATAAGGGACTTTATAATTTTTAGTTTCTATTTTGGAGCTCAATCCTTGGGCCTTTATATATTGTAACCTGCCCATAGAGGCACCCCACGATTTTATGAATTAAATGAAGTTGCTTAGATTGCTTTGTGCAAGTTTTGATTATCTTGTTGTGAGGATGAAGGGCAGGGAGTCTGACTGGTGAGGGCCGAAACCCATGAAAGGCTGAGAGAGGCTGGCTGGTGAGAGCCGAGCCGAATCTCCTTATCCCTATTTTCTATCTTCTCTATTCTCCTTTTCCTTGCAATTAATCCCTGTACTGCTGCTGTTCTCTGTTGAGCTAATACAGTGCTGAGCCTATAACCTCTACGTTGATGTTAATCCAAGGAAGATGAAGTCAGAAGTTCCTTCCTTTGCTGGGCAGAGGGATCTAGTCTTCTTCTTTGATTGGTTGGAATTTCTAGAGGAATATTTTTAATGGTATAACCCAACGAAGGACTGGAAGCTTAGATTTGTTTACTCCCAATTGACTGGTCATGCTAGACAATGGTGGAAACTCCATGAAGAGAGACTCAGAGTTAGAAGATGTGAACCTAGGACTTGGGAAACAATGAAGTATGAGTTGAAGAATAAGTACCTATCGGAACATATGCGCAAAAAGCTCTCCCTTCCACAAGATTACCACTAAAAGATACTTACACTTGAAGAGAGCGTGAAACAACTAATAGGCCAAGTGGCATCTTTTGAGCAAACATTTAAAACCACATTTGGTCCCCATCATCCTCCACATCCAATAGATGCTACCATGGAAGTCATTGAAGTTTTGAAGATGGAAGTGCATCAAGAGAAGACAAACTCAATGATCACAACCATTGAATCCATTCCGGAGATGGTGTGTGAACCACAACTTGATGATCATTGGGCTGTTAATGCTGCCCTTGAAGGAGAAAAGTGTGAAGACACCCTGGATGATAACAATGACATCTATGAAGTTAATGTTGAAGTTCCAACAATTTTTGTCGTCATGGAAGAGTCAGCCCTTGATGTTCCGAATGTCGAGGCTTACATTGAAGAATTTGAAGCAAACAAAGTGGAGGCAGCGGTTGATGTGGAGCTTGGCACTACAGTTGACAAGGTGGTTGAAGAAACCATTGGGGAGGCTATGAATGACAAGGAAGAATTCAAAAAGCTTGAGTCTGAAGCAGAGAAGGTCAAAGACACGTTCGTGGACAACCCCATGGACACGACTGATGAGGTGGAAGTTGAACTTGTGGAATTTGTTATTCCACTAAAGTACTATGAAGAACGAATTCCATATATTCTGGATTACATTTATATCTTCAAGGAGCTGCAAGAATATTTGTTTGGACAGAAACTTGACATCCACCACACCAAGCTTATTCCTACTCTCTTCAAAATTCGAGGTTGAATTTTTTCTAAGAGGGGAAGAGTTGATGTAGAGTACAAAGCATGAAGAAAAAGAGGCCAAAACATTGTTCACCTTACTGTTCACGTGAATAGTGTCACAACCCCTTATTTTGCTTTGGTGAGAATTGTTGAAGAGTCTACCGATTTATGTGTTTGTATTTAATAGTTTTAGATTGTCTAGGATTCTTTATTTCCTTCTTTGAGTCTGTTTTAGACTCCTACTCTAAGTTGTACTCTTTTTATATTTATATGGTCATAGGGTGAACTTGTAGACTTATCGTCTCTGCTTCCTTTCTTCTTGCAGAGTTCCTCTATCTTTTCTCTTTTGCTTCTGTTACTGGTTTCTTAGTCTCTATATTGTTACATGGTATCAGAGAGATGAATAAGAAAGAAGAAAAAAAAAAAAGAATAGGGTTGAAGAATTTTTATCTTCTTTAAAAAAAAAAAAAAAAAAAAAATCTTTCACAGTCGTTTGTTGGTCTTTCTTGGTTCGAAGAATTGTTTGATGGAGTCGTTGGCTGCTACTGATTTGGATTTCTGGTTGAAGAATCCTGCTGTTGATTTGTTGTTCTTGTGGAAATAGATTGCTGTTGTTTATTCCTTACATCTGGAGATTGAAGGGCTTGCTTTGGATATCTCTTTTATTGCTGAATCGAGTTGCCGCTGTCGTTCGATTATGCTGATTCTTCAAATACTCCTCTTTTCCACCTTGGTCATCCCCTCCCTTCACGGTTGCCGTCTCTTTCTTCCTGGTATCGTTGATGTTTCTGCCTCTGGTTCTATGCCTATTAATGTAGTCCTAGATAGGTAAGAGACCTACTAGGAGCCAAACAACAGGATCAAATAACAAAAGGGGCTGCTGGTTCGAATGGACAGCATTAGGATTTAGGTCAATTCCTAGGGTTTGGGTTGGATACTGGGAAAGGAGTTTATAGGGTATTAATGGGCAGGTCTAGGGGGTCAATATGGTATAAAAAGGTTAGGGTTTGGATGAGTTTTGAAATTCTGCAATTTTGGGCAGAATTGAATTTTAGGGTTTTGGGTTTGGGTTTTAATGGAGCAAGGAGATGAAGGGGTTAGAGTGGGAGTTTGGGGCTGAAACTTGGATCGAGTGTCAACAATGATGTAAGGGATGCATGCTGAAAGTTTGGTTTGAAACTGATGGACAGATTCGAAGTTATGGAGGTTTCCTAATAGAAGTAGGAGAGAGGGGTAAAACTATAATTTCAGACAATCGGCTGGGTGGATGGTGCTGAAATTTGAATCGAGTCTCTCTTAGGGTTTGAGGAAGACTCAATCAAATTTTTAGCAGGTTCTAATGGTTAGATTTGGCTGGGTAGAATTCTCACGAAAATCACCTTGTATGTGACCTTCTAGAAGGAAGAAGAATAGTTGCAGAATTTCTTACTTGTTGCAGGTCTTCAATGGCAGCAGCTTTGAAGATGAACAATGGGGTCTCCCGATCTTCACGATGCAAGGAGATAAGTAGCAGCCCTCCCGATCTTCACGATGCAAGGAGTCGATTGGAGATCCACCAATCCCTTCCACCTTGAGATCCACAAGGATATACACTCACAAAGAGCAGCAGCAATGGCAGCAAGCATAATGCTATTTTTTTATTAATTAAATTCGTATCTAATGCTGGCCTCCCTTACAAACTTATATAGAAGACTTAAAAATAGACTTAGACACTAAAAAGGAATGGCCTAACCCTATCCCTAACCTATTAGGCAACTTAAACTAACTAGGAAACTAAAATACTAAAATAAATAGACTCAAAACATGGCTGGACTTATAGAGTCCTAATCCAGCCCAACTTACATCACATGACCACTTAACCAAGTCACATGATCACTTAAATTGAACCAATTGGATGCAACCAATTTGAACCGGTTCAATTAAAAAACATAAAAATAAACTAAGTATTGGGCTAATCCCGTATGCAACCTATATACCCCTAGTTTAGGCTCATTAAAGTGGCCTAATACATAGAAAACCCTTGGGAACAAAGGCCCAACATGTATGTATCCCAACCCTAGACTTATTCCTAATAAGAGAAGCCCAATTTGGTGATAAATCTGCATCACCTATGGCTACCACTGCTATGGTTCTGGTATTTTCTGGTTTGAAGGATTGGTCAATGGCTACTACTGTTGATCTGGTTTCAAGGGTTGATTCTTACTGTGGGAAGATTTATTTGGATCGATTCTTCCCACGCTGCTGTTGGCTTCGATTCCCTCAACCCTTACTATTTTGGTTACCGCCCCCAACCTTACTGCCGTAGTGTTCAAGCCTCTGTTCCAGCAAAGTGTTTGGGTTGCCTTGGGTGTTATGTCTTGGAGAAGAAGAGTACTTCAGCATAATGACAAGTTTGCCCATGTTCACTATGAGTAAAGTCCTATTTACCCTCTTATGGTATTAGATTTACGTAGTTAACCACTAGTCCTTTAGTTATTTGGTTTCCCCTTTACTGTTTGGTTAATACAACCTTGCCATCTCCTTCCCTACTTTCAGTTATTTACGGTTCTACCACTCTTCCTTATACCTTTGATATATTACAACCATTATTTAGCAGATTGAACCTTGTTACGGTATTATCTACCAAGTACCCTTTTGGACATTCTGGATACGGTTCTGGCATTAACTCTTGCTATTGCCTATTGTGTACTTGAGTGGGTTCACACCGAACCTAATTGGGTATTTTAATCCGGTTTCCGCATTACTTGGGGATAGCATATCAACCTCTCCCATCTGGCCTTTGCCGATGACCTGATAATCTTCTCTAAGGCTTCTCACTCTTCTATCTCTGCCATTATGGACTCGCTCCATCTCTTTGAGAGTCTCTCTCTGGTCTCCGTGTCAATCTCCTAAAATCCAAAATCTTTCTCTCTGGTATCTCGGACTCTACTAAAGAGTCCCTCCGCTACCTTACTGGATTCTCCATCGGCTCTCTCCCAGTCATTTACCTTGGCCTTCCCCTGATTCCAGTCAGACTCTCGAGCCATCACTGTACTCCTATGTTCGACAACATTCGTAAGCGTCTCCAGCTTTGGAAAGGCAAGCTCCTTTCTTATGCTAGAAGACTTGAATGTATCCGCTCGGTCCTCCAAGCTTCCTACATCTACTGGACTGGTATCTTTAGCATCCCTAACTCCACCATCAAGGCCATTGAGCGCATCCTCTGCGCATTCCTCTGGAAGGGGACTGATACCCCCAGATTTCACCACCTTATCAATTGGAAGTCCATCTGCCTCCCAAAATCCGAGGGTGGTCTGGGTCTCCGCCGCATCCGTGACTCTAACACGGCCGGCATCCTTAAGCTCCTCTGGAGAATCTCTTCCCGTCAGGATTCTATCTAGGTTTCCTGGGTCCGTTCTCATCGCCTTAAATTTGATTCCATTTGGACTGTCTTCGTCCATGCTGACTCGTCTTGGATTTGGCTTACGATTCTCTCCCTTTGCCCCCTTGCTCTTCGTGGTTGTTTGAGTTTAAATAATACCGCAAGCGTACGGGTCGATCGTAGCTACGGGTCGAACACAAGGAGATGTATGCCACTCTATCTTACTCACTTAAAAGCAACACAAAGTGAACCAAATTAATTAAGGTGTTTAATTAAACTAACGAATCCTAACTCACAAGCATCTACGTCCCAACACTCATCCATCTAACCTACTATGCATCTAACGCGGATTAACGAAATTGGAGGAATTAAAATTACCACAATCACACAATCAAAAGTTAGAAATCAAAGAAATTAAACTAACGAATTGTTGCTTGAACCGGACTGAAGTAGATTGGCTTTCTCTACCACACTTGAATGCGCATACAAAATCTGAAAAATAAAACAAAAATAATTAAACTAAGAGCTTAACATAAGGCATGATGATGAAAGTAAATACAAAATAAAATCCCAAAAGCATGGAAGAATTAGAGAGGTAGAGAATGAGAATAAAATAAAAAGAGTAGAAAAATAAAATCCTACTAGAATGGAGGAATTAGAGGGGATGAGAGTAAGAATAAAATAAAAAAGGATGGAAGAAATAAGAGAGAAAAAAAATAAGAACTTTGAACCAATACTTCCTTCTACCAAACTTGTAATTGCATGAGTTGATTAGGCATTAGATGGATGTAGTTGATGAAGTTTGAAAAACTTTGCATGTCTTCCTCTTCCAAATCTCTAAGTCTTCTCACAAGAATTAGAATCCTAGAACTAGAAAGCTTAAAAAACTAGGAACTAGAGATTAAGAGATTACAACCATATTGAAGACAATAATTGAATTAAAACTTGTATAAAATTATTACAATCATGGAAATCAAATTCAAAAAATCAAACTAGAAACTAAAAGCAAAAAATTAGAGGAAGAAGAGAATTTTCATTAAGAATTGAACACCTTACAACCCCCAACCCCCTTAGGTATTTATAGGGGAAGGAGAAAGAAGAGAGAAGAGGAGGGGAAGCCTCTACGGTTTTGGGAGGTTCCCTCTAAAAAACGTGGAAGTGTGGAGGGATCCTCCCTCAATATTTGGGTCTCTCATCTTTCCCTTTACAACTTGCTTGAATCCCAAGAAAAAGAAAAAAAAATAGAAAGTAAGAGGTGTACAAAGCTTAATCCAATAGACCTGCTATTTTCTAAAAAACAGACTTTTCAATTTAATTCCTGTGTTTCCTTTTTTTTGCAGGTGTCTTCTCCAAGTAATGTGACCTAGGCTATTTTCAATCTTTAACTTTTCAACCTTCCAAGGATGAGAGAATATTCTCCACAAGATATCCATCCATAGTCAAATTCCTATAATACCCTTAGAGATTTGGAGGAGAGAGATTGATGACTAGGATTCCATTCAAGGATTAAGTAAATCCCCACACTGTCCTTTAAAAATTGTGGAGAGTGTGCTCAAAAAAATGGTAGAAAGTGTGGGTCCCCCCATGTGTGGATGATGGCTCTTCTCTCTCTTCAAGATTTGAAAATCGCAAAAAGGGTCTTGTACTTGCATTAAATCTCAACCCTTGATTAGAAACACCTTCTTTGATGTCAAAAATACCCTTGGGAAGTGGCAGAATGGCTTTGGCTTGCATTCCAGCTTATTTCTGGCACATTATTCTTTTTTAGCCTGAAAAGAATAATCGCTTGCATGATGGCCTAAACGAATGCGTACTTGAATTCTGTCACATTCATCTTGCTCAAAATTCGGTCCTCTTTACAGCCATGGGAAGAAATATAGTGACTTTACGTGTAGATTAGGAGATGCAGCTCACGAAAGCTCAGAATAGCATAAAATGACCAAAAACCTGAAAAGTACAGAAAAACACCCAAGTAACTCTGTTCAATGTGGTAAAATTAATGCTTTATACCCTAAGATTTCACACATAAATGTGCTCATCAGATTCCCCCACACTTGAACTTTGCTTGTCCTCAAGTAAACAAAACGAAAACTAATCTAAAATGTAGAAATCCCAACTCACTTTCGTAGGAATCACGGTTGCACTTAGCATGTCCAACAAGCCTTTAAACCCCTAGGTTACCCCTAGTGGACGAGTTGTGTCTCGTGGGTGTTTGCAGTGAATGTACACCCAGAATTCAATAAGTCAAAAAGAATGCTGCAAATTTTAATCATGGCATAAGTAGGATAGTGCACACCATCTCTAAAAATACTCGATTAAAGATCAAGGAGCCAAATATTCCCCCACACTTGAATTTTATTACCCCACATCAATTCAAGCAACAAGCATGTATCAAGATTAAGGGATCTCATCATATCTTCTGAACACTACTCACCTTCAGGTAAACCACTCATAGCATTGATGGAACCCAAGACTTAGGCTTTGAGCATTTTTGACCATACTTTCTTTTCAGGCATTAAGGCAATAGTTTTTCTTTCTCTTCAAACAGTGAACTCTATTTCTACTCCACTATTATTCCCTGAATGACATGGTGGAGCATACACCAGATACCCAAGTACTTGGTAGCTTCGGTTTTTGCATATATCTATAAAGACATTGAGACATTGATGTTAGAGTTTTTTTTTAGTTTCCTTCCAAGGAATTTCGAACAAGTCACCCTGCTTCCCGATGCACCAGTGCCCTGTCTAGTTCCAAGGAATTCCACTTTCCTTTCTCGTTTCTTTTTTGTTTTTTGTTTTTCACTTTCATGCCTTGCCACAAACAAATTGGTCTCAGCTACTAGCCAAAAGATCAAAGGGTCCATAAAACACATAGAGGAATCTAGCCATAAAATGAAATAGTGCTCATATTTTCTAACTCAGTCCCCATCACCGGATACATACCAAATACCGTCCTTGAAAAGGGGTTTTTTTATTATTTCGCATCTTAGGGCACCTAATTCCCTCTTTCTCTCGTTGCGCAATCAAAGAAACGTATGCACAAAACCAAAACTACTGCTGTAATCAAAATTCACCAATTAAGTTCACACACCCCCCCCATACTTAATTCATGCAGTGTCCTTAATGCATGCAGAAAAGAAAGAATAAGGATCCCCTTTACCAAAAAAGAAAAAGAAAAAGAAGGAATAAGGACAAGAGAGGGCAAACATACCAGGAGATCAATCATCAAGGTAAAGAGGCTCATGGAGATCCATGACTTCTTCCGCAACTAGAATGGGTATCTCAATGTATGGTTTCAAATGTTGGCCATTGACTTTAAAAGTAGCGCCTGTACTTGGATTGATAATTGTTTGCAAGAAATAATTACCGCAAGCGTACGGATCAATCGTAGCTACGGGTCGAACACAAGGAGATGTATGCCACTCTATCTTATTCACTTAAAAGCAATGCAAAGTGAACCAAATTAATTAAGGTGTTGGATTAAACTAACGATAATTAAACTAACGTATCCTAACTCACAAGCATCTTCCGAATTGAATCCTAACACACATCCATCTAACGAAATTACGCATCTAACGAATTGAATTGGCGTCCTAACACATATCCATCTAACCTATCAAAACTAATGCTGATTGAAGGATTAAATAACCACAGCCACACACCACAACCACACAAAAACAAAGGAAAATAAATCTGAGGGGTCAAAGAAGTAAAACCGAAGGTGCTTGAACCGAACTGAAATTGCTTGCTTTTCTCTACCACACTTGAAATGCTCTTACCAAATCTGAAAAAAATAAAACAAAATTAATTAAATCAAAAGCTTAACATAATGCATAATGATGATAGTAAATAAAAAAATAAAATTCCTTAAGCATGGAAGAATTAGAGAGGTAGAGAATGAAAATAAAAATAAAAAGAGTGGAGAATTAAAGTCCTACTAGAATGGAGGGAATGAGAGTGAGATTAAAATAAAAATAATGGAAGAACTAACAGATTATGAAGAAGAAAATAAAAATAAAAACTTTGAACCAATACTCCCTTCTACCAAACTTGTGATTGCATGAATTGATTAGGCATTGAATGGATGTAGTTGATGAAGCTTCAAAAACTTGAATGAACCTTGCATGGCTTCCTCTTCCAACTCTCTAAATCTTCTCACTAGAATTAGAAACTTAGACTAGAAAGCTTTAAAACTAGAACTCGAATTAAGAGATTACAACCATATTGAAGATAATAATTGAAATTAAAACTTGCATAAACTTATTACAACCATTGAATTAAACTCATCAAATCAAACTAGAAACTAGAAAATCGCAAATTAGAAGGAGAAGAAGAAAATTTTATTAAAATCTGAACTAGAATTAGCACTAGAATAACCACTTATAACCCCAAAGCCTTAGGGGTATTTATAGGAGGAGGAGAAGAAGAGATGAGAGGAGAGAGCTCCACGGTTTTGGGAGGCTCTCTCCTTCTAAAACAGTAGAGGGTGGAGAGAATCTCCCACAAAAATAATTCTCCCATCTCTCTTTCCCTTTACAAATTGCTTGAATCCCAAGGAAAATAAAAAAAATAGAAAGTGGGAGATATACAAAGCTTAGGTCCATAAACCTGTTATTTTCTAAAAAGTGGACTTTCCAATTTAATTCTTGTGCTTCCTTTTCTTTGCAGGAGTCTTCTCCAAGTAATGTGATCAAGGCATCTTCAAGCTTTGACTTTTCAACCTTCCAAAGATGAGAGAATATTTTCTAAAAGATATCTATCCATAGTCAAATTCCATAAATACCCTTTGAAAGTTGGAGGAGAGAGAGAGAGATGACTAGAATTCCACTCAAGAATAAATAAATCCCCATGATGTCCTCCTTCAGAAATTTGTGGAGCATGTGTGCTTTTAAAAATCGTGGAGATTAGCATGTGCATCTTCAAAAATCGTGGAGGGTTGTGGGTCCCCCCATATGGATGGCCGCTCTTCTCTCTCCTTAAGTAATGAAAATCGCAGACAAGGTTTTTTATTTGCATTAAATCTCAGCCCTTTACTTGCATCAAGGGTTGAGATTTAATGCAAGTACAAGACCCTTTTTACGATTTTCAAATCTTGAAAAGAGAGAAGAGCTGCCATCCACACATGGGGGGACCCACATTCTCCACGATTTTTAAAGGACAGCATGGGGATTTACTTAATCCTTGAATGGAATCCTAGTCATCATTCTCTCTTTCCTCCAAATCTCCAAGGGTATTATAGGAATTTGACTATGGATGGATTTCTTGTGGAGAATATTCTCTCATCCTTGGAAGGTTGAAAAGTCAAAGATTGGAGATAGCCTTGATCACATTACTTGGAGAAGGCACCTACAAAGAAAAGGAAACACAGGAATTAAATTGGAAAGTCTGCTTTTTAGAAAATAGCAAGTCTATTGAACTAAGCTTTGTACACTTCTTACTTTCTATTTTTTTTTCTTTTTCTTGGGATTTAAGCAAGTTGTAAAGGGAAAGATGAGGGAATCAAATATTGAGGGAGGATCCCTTCACACTTCCACGTTTTTTAGAGGAGGGAACCTCCCAAAACCGTGGAGGCTTCCCCTCCTCTTCTCTCTTTTTTCTCTTTCCCCTATAAATACCTAAGGGGGTTGGGGTTGTAAAGGTGTTCAAGTTTAATGAGAATTTTCTTCTTCTTCCTCTAATTTTTGGCTTCTAATTTTCTAGTTTGCTTTTATTAATTTGATTTCCATGGTTGTAATTAATTTTTAATGCAAGTTTAATTCAATAAGTGTCTTCAGTTTGGTTGTAATCTCTTTAGTCTCTAGCTTCTAGTTTTTATTTTAAGCTTTCTAGTTCTAGGTTTCTAATTCTTGTGAGAAGACTTAGAGATTTGGAAGAGGAAGACATGCAAGTTCATTTAAGCAAAGTAGGCTTCATCAACTACATCCATCAAATGACCATTCAATACATGCAATTACAAGTTTGGTAGAAGGGAGTATTGATTCGATTTCTTTTTTTTTTTCTCTCTCATTCTTATTCTCTTGTTCCTTCCACTCTTTTTATTTTATTCTCACTCTCATCCCCTCTATTTCTTCCACTCTTTTGGAATTTTATTTTTTTCACTCTCATCTTCATACCCTATATTAAGTTCTTAGTTTAATAATTTTTATTTCTATTTTTTAGATTTGGTACACGAATTCAAGTGTGGTAGAGAAAGCCAATCAACTTCAGTCCAGTTCAAGCAATATTCGTTAGTTTTACTTCTTTGATTTCTTAGATTTTGATTGTGTGTGGCTATGGTAATTTTGATTCATCCAATTTCGTTGATCCGCGTTAGATGCATAGTAGGTTAGATGGATGTGTGTTAGGATGTAGACGCTTGTGAGTTAGGATTCGTTAGTTTAATCAAACATCTTAATTTGATACACTTTCGCGTTGCTTAAGAAAGGTAAGATAAAGTGGTATACATCTTCCTGTGATCGACCCGTTGGCTACACGATAATCGTGCGCTTGTGGTATTATTTAAACTCAAACAAGTTTTTTGGCGCCGTTGCTGGGGAGGTAATTGTCCATTTTATTTTTCTTCTTTTTAAGTAAATCGAAGTGCTTTATTTTCTTCTTCTTTTTTCCTTTTCTTTTTAAAAAAAGAAAAAAAAGAGAAAACCTCATCTTGTCTCTCTTCTGTTTCAAAGAATGTGCGCTCAATCTAAAATTTTTCATATGGCTAAACCCAGCCAATCTTGGTGTCCCTCATAGGGTTTAGTCACCTATGACGCTACCCCTTGATTCGTTTTGGTTGTTTGGATTGGCATGTGACTTATCTTTGGAGGTGACCAACTTTGATAATAGGAAAGCAACGTATTGAGTGCTTTTGTTTGGAAACAAAAACGAATAGTAGTCCTTCACTCTACATCAGAATCCACTTGGAGTCGCACGTTGGTGGCAATTGAAGACTATAGGGATTCCCTTATTGTCAACCTATATGGCAACCTTACAGCTTTGGAATCATTGTTTCAATCTTTGAGGGGTAGATGCACCAACTACCTTGGGCTCACTCGTGTTTTTAGTATTTTTTTTTTCTAGTCTTTTGATTTTTCTTCCTCAAAAAAAAAAAAAAAAAAAAGAAAAAAAAGAAAGAAAGGGGGAGACTTCTTATCTGTTTAGGTGGCTACAGTGTGGATCCGTGATTCAACCAACTGTCTTATTAGAATACCACCTTCTCCACCACCTTTAATTATGGTTAACCAACCCCAATCCAAGACTCTTAAGGATAGGTTTTACCCTACCAGGGCTGCACAGCCTTCCTGCATCAGTCTACCAATTGTTACAGAAAACAATTATGAACTCAAGACCAACTTCATTAGTATGTTGCCCCATTTCCATGGGATGACCAATGAAGATGCCTATCTCTTCCTTAGGGAATTTGAGGAGGTTTGTGTTCTGATTAAGGTCCAAAATTTATCTGATGATGCAGTTAGACTTCGGTTTATAACCTTTGCCCTGAAGGACCATGCCAAGAATTGGCTCTATGGACTGCCGACTAATTCCATTACTACATGGGATCAGTTTACAATTGTCTTCTTGAGAAAATTTTTCCCTCTTCACAAGACCAATAAACTCAAGAGTGACATATTTCAATTTAGGCAGAAACCACATGAGTCCTTCTCTAGATTCATGGAAAGGTTCATGGACCTTCTGTTAGAATGCCCTCACCGCGGTATTGACTTATGGCAAATCTGCCAAATCATTTATGAGGGCATTGACTTTCAGACTAAGCAACTTTTAGAATCTATGTGTCCTACTGGCTTTACCTCTTTTACTGATGAGAATGAGGCCTGGACATTTTTGACCAACTTGGCTGACAAGACTAAGGAGTGGGAATCCACCCAAGAGGCTGAAAGGACCACTAAGGGTTACCTCATTGAGGGTGTACTAGCCAAAGAAGCCAAACTAGATAGCCTCATCAAAAGGTTGGAATCCATAGTTCTTAAAGAGCCTATACCGGTTAACCAAGTCAATCATGTCTCCATGTGCAGTTGGTGCCATATACCTGGTCATCTTTTGGAGGAATGCCCCAACACCTTTGTGGGTAATTCCAACACAGAGAATGTAAGTGCTCTTTAGCAAAATAATCCATATAGCAACACTTACAATCCAGGATAGAGAAATCACCCTAATTTTTCCTGGAATCAAGGGAACCAAGCAGGCCCATCCAACTTTCACCATCAAGGCTAGCTTGGTCTCCAAAGGCCTAATTATGCACCACAAAACCCAGGTATGTCTCCTCATCCCCTTCCCCCTCGTCCTCATTTAGGACCTCCAATGAATTCTGCTAAGCCATCTCTTCTTGCACCTTATCAGCAACCCCTAGGGTTTACCAATACAGGAGAAGCAACAAGAATAAGTGAGCTAGAGAAAAGCATGACCCTTCTCATGATAAGCCATAATAATATGGAGAAGCAACTCACCCAGCTTGTTACAATCATATATGAGAGGGAAAAAGGAAAATTGCCTAGCCAACCTGAGCCGAATCATAGACATCAGACTCTAATTCAGCAAGGTACCCAAGTTCCTCAGCTCAATGTTGTACAATGTCATCAGCATCAAGGGCCCTCCAACCAGATTAATACAATATATGCTTTACGGAGTGGCCGTGAGTATCAACAGGTTAGTACCCCTCAATCTTTACCGTCTCACACTTTTGTTGACTCTCCCCCTATTGATGAGGTTGTTGTAGTGCCTTCTGTTCCAGGTTCGTCTGATGAACCTGAAGAAATTCAAGTTGATTTGGTTGAGGAATCAAAGATGATTTTGTTGAGAAAGTGAAAAGGACCACCCCGGAAAGAGTGTATACCCAACGTGCCCCATTTCCAAATAGGTTGGTTAGCAAGAAATCTCCATCTGTGAAGCAAGTACTTGATGTTTTTAAATAGGTTTAGGTGAACATTCCTTTGTTGGATACTATAGCCCAGGTCCCCGTTTATGCTTAAGTCCTTAAAGACTTATGTAGTTAAAAGCGGACCACTAATGTGCCCAAAAAGGCATTCTTGGCTGCTAACATTAGTTCTCTCATCGCACAGCCAGTAGCAGTCAAGCATAAGGATCCTGGAAGCCCCACCATATCTTGCATTATAGGCAACACCACTATTGATCATGCTTTATTGGACCTTGGTGCAAGTGTGAACCTATTGCCTTTTTATGTCTACCAACAATTGGGATTGGGAGAGCTGAAACCCACTAGAATCACTCTTCAGCTTGCAGATAGGTCAGTAAAAGTTCCTAAGGGGATGGTTGAGGATGTCCTGCTAAAGGTTGGGGAATTTGTATTCCCTGTGGATTTTATTGTCTTAGATACCCAACCTACTGCAAACTTCAAGGATTAAATCCCTATCATCTTGGGCCATAGTACTATATCTCGCGATATATCGGTATCTCGGGCCTACCGAGATATCCGAAATATCCGAGATATCGCGAAATATGCCCGAAATATTGCATTTTTTCTGCAATATTTCGGGGGACCATCTCGGGGGGTATTTGGCCATATCTAGGCCTGAAACTTCATGGACAGCCTTATTTAAGCTTAATAAACACATTTAAACCATAAAATTGTAAAAATGTGAATTCAAATTGGTGTTTTGGGCTTGCACCCTTGATTGACATACGGTCGCCGACCCTAATGTATAAATAGTTAAATACACATAGATTAATGAAATCACAACTTAAGTTACAAATTACAAGTGCTAAACTGCTAATAGTAGTTGCTGTGCCTCCCTGGATCAATCCCACTCATGCCTCGCTGGAGTCGACGTCCATTGCTCTCTGTTTGAAGGACATATGTGGACCACGGTATAGAATCGGAGAAGAAACGAGTGTAGTCATCCACAAGTGTCACGTAAATGGAATCATCAACATCTTGTAGGTAACCTATCCTAGGGTATAAACTAGGGTTACCAATCGATCCAAATCAGTGAAGAAGATGATCCACTGTGATATGATGTTGGCGCCGGGCAAGAGGCGATGGCATTGGTGCATGTATGGTGGTGAGGTTGGTAGCTAGGTCCGCTAGGGTATGCAAAGATGTTATCTACAAAAGATGATCCAAGATGTCCTCGGGACTGGGACTCGTAGTCATAGTCCCCTACCCCACTAAACCGCCCATATGATGATGATTTATATCCATATCCACCGTAAGGTTGTGATGCACCATAATCCGATGCCAATGGAGTGGCATGTGCGTCAAAAGATGGGGCACGCCAATGTCCAGTCGGTCCTCCCTCCCTATCACCCATACTCAAACCACCAACAGAGCTAGATAGGTTATCAATGTCCATGTGATCAGGTTGAACTGTTGTGTTTGTCGACCCCTACGCTTCTGTTGTATGTATGTAGGGGCCTCTCGAGTGGGGTCCGGGGCACGTGCTCGTGGTCCGTATCTTGTGTGGCATGATCAAACTGTGTCTCTCCGGTGAATCGGAGTGGCTCTACAGTGCCGTATCCTGGGCCTCCTGGCCTACCACAACGCTCTCGCATGCTGTCAAATTCTTCACCAAGATCACCACCACCAAGATTACCACCACCGGCGTCACCATCACCACCACCAAGATCACCATCATCACCATCATCATCATCATCATTTGAGGACTTAGACCAGTCTTCATCATCGCGAACATTGCCACCAGTGGGCTGGAATGGTATGGGTGAGGCTTCCTCTTGCATGTATCCGACCCTCGTCGCCATATACTCGTCTACATCAGCACCAATCTCGGAAGCTATCATGGGGTCGGGCCTACCTCCTCCTCATCCAACACTGGCTCACCTCTATCCTCACCCAATCCACAATAGGGTCCTCATCGCCTGAGTCAACTTGAAAGATGTCACTAGATCAATGGTGCCCCTCGTCCCACATGTCCTATGCGTATGTGTTGCGTTTCAGCCTCAAGTTGTAGTGCACATACACCATGTCGATAAACGTTGAGACCCCAATCATTGCGCCTCTTGGAGTGGATGAGTGCAAAGGTACTCCGGTTCCTCTCACAACCAGGATGTAGAACATGTTTGGGCAAGGACTTTAATTGCTATTCTTCTTAAGTTTTCAGCCGATTCCCATACAACACCCACCATTCAATGCATTACAAGTTTACAACAAAAAAGACATGTGTCAAATGTTGTTTCAACTTTCAACTTTCAAATTTCAATACATATGTAATTTAAAACTTAAAAGAATTACCAAGATCACCACGTGCTCGCCAGATCGCACCTCGGTTCCAAAACTTCCCAATGCATCCCTAAATACCTTGATCTACACCCATGTGGAAAATTAGTAAGTACTTCTTCACTACTTATTTGAAAGCATGAATAAGTTGAGTTTCCAAATGAACTCACTTCATTGTTGCAAATTGCTTGTAGTGCACCATCTGACTCCAACTTCTTCACTACTTGTTTCACAGCATCAATAAGTTGAGTTTCCAATCCAAGCCTATTGTTATATTGATACTTAGGGTTCAAGTAGTATGCTGAAATATGACATATAGAATAGAGGTATTGTCAAATGCATAGGTAATTAGTAAATAATAATACTATGAATTAGTAAACATAAAACAAATTTATTCACCAGCCTTATGCAGTGGATGCATCAGTTGATTCTCCCAGCAAGCATTTATGATATCTAAGAAGTGTTTGCTACTGCGAGGAGCCACACTATAGACACTATCTTTCATCAAGTCTATTGCAGCATATAGGACTGGCATGGTTGGGCCCTTCAGAGCGGAGTCAGCAACGTGTAGAACTTTAACTACTGGCTCTAAAACTTTCACCACTTTGCTTAGTTTGGTCCAGAAGTCCTCAGATGACATCGTTGTTTGTGCTTCCCTCCCATTTGCAGTCTTGGAACCCTTCCATTCAAACCACTCCTCAGAAGCAAACATGCTTCTCAGCCCGGCCTTCTTTGTCTCAATGCTTTTGAGAGCAATGTAGTTGGTGGCAAATCTTGTGATGCCAGGCCTAACCAAGTCACCCCCACATTTTTCCCTCAATAGATTGAGTGCATAAGAGTGGTTGTATACAAAGTTGGTGACTTGTCTTGCACTTTCAATCACAGTCTTCACCAACTTTAACTTTCCCATATCTTTTAGCATTAAGTCGATGCAATGGGCTGCACAAGGAGTCCAGAAGAGCCGGTACTTACTATTGTTCATTATCTTCTCACCGGCCAGCTTGAAGTTACTTCCATTGTTCGTTACAATCTGGACAACATTCTCAATACCCACATCTTTTTCCACTACTTCCTTTAACAATCTGTAAATATATTTTGCATCCTTTATCTCTTTGGATGCATCCACGATTGAGGAACACTGCCCTCCCATCACAATAAACCATGAAATTGATGATGGACTTTCTTGTAAGCCCAGTCCATCCATCTGCCATTATAGTCACCCCATATGTCTCCCACATATTCCTTATCTCACTAATGTATTCATCAATCTCTCTTTTGTTGAGGTAGATAAACATTCTTACCTCATATGGGGTGGGGCCCTTGAATCCTGGGCCAGCCTTTGCAATGGTATCTATCATGGTATCATAATGGGGGCCTTTCAGCGAGTGTTCTTTGGGATGGTATGGTATAGCATCCACTTAGCTATTGATTCTTTAACCAATCCCTTCATCCCCTTCCATGCTCCTTTGATTCGGGTCGATTGCTTCCTTTCTTCTTATGCAATTTAGGATCAGGTGTTGATGGTGGTACTGTAATGCTTGGTAGAGGTGTTGGGGTTGCCCTCACACTTTGTGATCTTTTAAAAGGATTCAAAGTTCTAGGACCTCCGAGCGCCGACTCCTCCACTACCTCCTACTCTTTGTCTTTCTTCCGATCATCTTGAAAACTTACTCCGCTCCTTGAAACAGTCCGCGTAAAATCCCTAGCCTCCTCTGCTTGTTTGTATGTCATCGTGCATCGCAATGTCATCATCATCATCATCATCATCATCATTGTATCGTCTTCCTCCTCCCATCGAACTCCTCATCTGTATCCTCAAGTTGTTCTCTTATCCTTTGCTTGTCACGCCTTCCTCTTCTTTCTTCCCCTC
Organism: Telopea speciosissima; assembly: GCF_018873765.1. NCBI lineage: Eukaryota > Viridiplantae > Streptophyta > Magnoliopsida > Proteales > Proteaceae > Telopea > Telopea speciosissima. Next base: position 48,204,154 of record NC_057920.1, read on the forward strand.
AAACTATCACCAATCTCCCTGGCTACTTCAAGAGGGACCATATGACAACCTACAACATCTTTAGATCCTCCCAGATGTTGTTCAAGTCTCACTGGACCCACCTCCCATAAATTGCATGCATGACAATAGTTACATATAGATTTTCTCTTATCCCCATCAATGGGAGTACCATGTAACCATGCAATGTCACCCCTATGCCGGCCGGCTGGTCTCTCTTGCTCCTCTCGTTCTCTTTGTTCCCTCCGCCCCCTTTGTTGACTACTTTCCCCCACCTTTTGCTTGCCCTTGACGTTGTCTATCACGATCCGCCATAATGTTACTTGTTTATCGTGAATGTAAGTAACACAAATAATTAAAAAACTTAATGTAGATGCACTTCAATTGACACTTTTAGATTACTAATACACTTGTATAGTTATTTAATATTTTTTTCCTAACCCTTATATTTTTCACATAATTAAAACCAATTTTTTATATATAATGTTAATATAAGTATTGACCTAACACAATAAAACCAAAAATTAGTAAACATAATATACATGTAATGCATCTCAAAACATATAGAAATAACTTTCATATTTTTTCATTATTTTTTAAACTTAAAACTCATATTTTTCCTTATTTATTTCTGTTTTTTTAATTTTTTATATATTTTTCTTAATTTTCAAAAATTAAAAGAATTATTTAAGAGCAGAAAAATAAATCCGACATTGTGAAGCCGTAGATCGGCCATTGGTGTCTAACATATATTTAATTCATTACCATCTAAGTCATATTACCCCTAATTATTTTCTATTTTAGTTGTAGGAAAATGAATTTTTAAAACCAGAAAAAAAATAAAAAAAATACATATGGGAAAAAAATTTCAACACCGTGAGGTCAGAGATCGGCCTCCAGGTGTCTAACATATATTAATATCATCAACATCCAACAACATTTGTACAAAAATTTTTTTAAAAAAATAGTTTTAGAGAAATAGAATTTACCTTAAATAATGAAAATAGGCTTGGATGATGAGCTTAGATGACCCTCCGACGTCTTCCCAATGACAAGGAGCTTCAACAATGCTTGGATGAGGCTTGGAAGGGAGGAAGAAGAGAGAAAATTTGATTTAGCGACTCTCGCCGAAATATCGACCAAGAGCTGCGAAATATGGAATTATAAGGCTCTTAATGTGACACTATTTGTCACTTTTACAATATCTCGCGATATATCGTGAGATCCACGATATATCGACGAGATATTGTATTTTTATGTTTCGGAAGTGTTTCGTATCTCGGACATATTGAGATTCACGAAATATGGCGATATATCGTCGATATTTCGCGAGATTTTATACCATGTCTTGGGCAGACCATTCTTTGCTACCAGTAATGCTTTAATTAATTGTAGGAATGGTCTCGTGAAATTATCTTTTGGCAATACTTCTGTGGACTTTAATGTGTTTAGGTAGGGCAAACAGCCTGATAAAGATGAAGAGGTACATATGCTTCAGGGATTCCCCGATGATGCTGAGACTTTCTTTGAGATTGATTTTGATTTCGGCTTTCAGGAATATATGAAGGAATTGGAAGGTGTTGATGATACCACCTTATCCGAGGTCTGGAGCATCCAACCACCATTGGAGCCCCTTGGACCCCTATCCACCTCCATTCCTAAACCCTCCATTATTGGGCCCCCCACATTAGAGTTGAAAGCGTTGCCCTCCAACCTAAAATATGCCTTCCTAGGGCAAGATCACACTCTTCCTGTAATTATTGCTTCTGATCTGATTTCTAGTCAAGAACAAGAGTTGATCAAGCTTCTAAAAGAACATAAGGAAGCCATAAGTTGGACCATGGCAGACATCAAAGGTATTAGTCCTTCCATTGTTCAGCATCATATTCATCTGATGGAGAGTTCCAATCCTTCTAGGGAACCCCAAAAAAGGGTTAATCCTGTGATGAAAGAGGCAATTAAGAAAGAGATTCTAAAGTGCTTGGATCATGACATAATTTATCCTATTTCTGATAGCCAATGGGTGAGTCCTGTGTAGATTGTGCCTAAGAAAGGAGAAATCACTGTAGTTGAGAATGCAAATAATGAATTGATTCCAACCTGTATCCAAACAGGATGGAGAGTGTGCATTGACTATAGGAAGTTGAATGCGGCAACATGGAAGGACCACTTCCCCTTATCTTTCAATGATCAAATGTTAGAGAGACTAGCTGGCCATGAATATTATTGTTTTCTTGATGGATATGCACGCTCTAACCAAATCCCTATTGCTCTAGAGGACCAACACAAGACCACATTTACATGCCCTTATGGAACTTTTGCTTACTGGCGTATGCCTTTTGGGTTTTGCAATGCCCCTACTACATTCCAAAGGTGCATGATGAGTATCTTTTCTGATATGGTAGAACACTTCCTAGAGGTGTTTATGGATGATCTATTCACGGCTCTACTTTTTCTAATTGCATGTACCATCTTTCTTTGGTTCTAAAGAGATGCATAGAAAAGAACTTGGTCTTGAATTGGGACAAGTGCTACTTCATGGTGAAGCATGGCATAGTTCTTGGTCACATTGTTTCTAAAGAGGGGATTAAGGTTGATAAATCTAAGGTGAACTTTATTGTCAATTTACCACCACCTAAGAGTGTGAAGAATATTAGATCTTTTCTGGGTCATGCTGGCTTCTATAGAAGATTCATCAAGGACTTTAGCCAAATAGCTAGACCTCTAACTACCCTATTGGCAAAGGTCCGCCCCTTTGATTTCTCCCTTGAGTATCATAAGAGCTTTGAGCAATTAAAAAGAGAGTTGACCTCAGTACCCATTATTCAAGCTCCAAAATGGACAGTGCCATTCGAGCTTATGTGTGATGCCTCTGATTTTGCTATGGGGGCTGTTCTTGGGCAAAGAATCAATAAACTGTCCCAAGTCATTTATTATGCAAGTAGGACTCTAGATGATGCACAACTTAATTATACCACTACTGAGAAAGAATTTTTAGGTCCTACTTGATAGGCTCACATGTGATTGTGTACACTGACCATGCAGCTATCAAATATCTTGTGCAGAAGAAAGATGCCAAGGCTCGCCTCATTAGGTGGGTCCTCTTGTTGCAGGAATTTAATCTTGAAATTAGGGATAAGAAAGGTAGTGAATTTGGTTGCAGACCATCTATCCCGGCTGTCGAATTCCTTGACTGATGATTCTCCAGTCAACGAGAACTTTTCTGATGAGTATCTGATGGCAGTGTCTAGTGAACCTTGGTTCGTTGACATTGTTAATTATCTGGTTACGAGTGTGACACTTGCACATTGGTCCACTCAAGATAAGAATCGCTTCTTTTCTCAAGTTAAATATTTCTTTTGGGACGATCCTTATCTTTTTAAGACCTGTCCGGATCAAGTCATCCGTAGGTGTGTTCCTGATCATGAGCAACAATCTATGTTATCTTTTTGCCATGATCAGGTTTGTGGAGGCCATTTTGGGCCCAATAAGACAGCGGCCAAGGTTTTACAGTGCGTATTTTATTGGCCTAGTCTTTTTAAAGACGCTTTTACTTATTGGAAGGCGTGTTTTTCATGCTTATCTTTAGGGCGTCTCTCTAGGAGGAATATGATGTCCCTCAATCCAATTCTGGTGGTTGAGGTATTTGATGCATGGGGTATAGATTTCATGGGGCCTTTCCCTATTTCTTTTGGTAACCTGTACATTTTACTTGCTGTGGACTATGTGTCAAAATGGATTGAGGCAATTGCTTGCAAGACCAATGACCACAAGATGGTTATCAAATTCCTAAAGGAGAACATTTTCTCCCTTTTTGGTATGCCCCGTGTTTTCATTAGTGATCGTGGCAAGCATTTTTGCAACCGTCCCTTGGAGGCCCTCATGAGAAAGTATGGTGTCATTCACAAGTTGGCCATACCCTACCATCCCTAGACTAGTGGCCAGGTTGAGGTTTCAAATCGGCAAATAAAGCAAATCCTTGAGAAAACCATCAACCCGAACCACAAGGATTGGTTTAATCTTTTAATAGATGCTTTGTGGGCTATTAAAAAGCTTAACTTTGATCTACCTACTGTGGTGCCCATAGGAAACTCCAACTATCGGAGTTGGGAGAGCTGAGAAATGAGGCATATGAGAATGCCCTGATTTACAAGGCAAAACCAAAGCTTTCCATGACAGGCATATTTTGAGAAAATCTTTTGAGGTAGGTAAGAAAGTATTGTTGTACAACTCTCGTTTGCACATCTTTCCAGGTAATTTGTGCTCTAGATGGGATGACCCTTATATTGTTTAAACTGTTTATCCTCATGGGGCTATTGAAGTTGTCAATCCAAGTACAGATGCTACTTTTAAGGTGAATGACCAACGTTTGAAGCCATACATTGAGATGCCTGTTCCAGTTGTGGAAGTGGTCATGGATCTCCATGGGCCTCTTTACCTTGATGATTGATTTCCTGGTATGTTTGCCCTCCCTTGTCCTTATTCTTTCTTTTCTGCATGCATTGAGGACACTGCATGAATTAAGTGTGTGTGGGGGGGGGGTGTGAACTTGATTGGTGAATTTTGATTGTGGAGGTAGTTTTGGTTTTGTACATACGTTTCTTTGATTGCAAAGCGAGAGAAAGAGGGAATTAGGTGCCCTAGTATGTGAAATAATAAAAAAATCCCTTCTCAAAGACGGTAATTGGTATGTATCCAGTGATGGAGACCGAGTTAGAAAATATGAGCACTATTTCACTTGATGGCTAGATTCCTCTATGTGTTTTATGGACCCTTTAATCTTTTGGCTAAAAGCTGAGACCAATTTATTTGTGGCAAGGCATGAAAAAAAAGAAAAAAAAAAAAAAAAAAAAAAAAGAGAAACAAAGAAATGGAAGTGGAATTCCTTAGAACTAGATAGAGCACTGGTGCCTCAGGAAGTAGGGTGACTTGTTAGAAATTCCTTGGAAGGAAACTCAAAAAAAAACTCTAGCATCAATGTCTCAATGTCTTCATAGATATATGCAAAAAGCGAAGCTACCAAGTACTTGGATGTTTGGTGTATGCTCCACCATGTCATTCAAGGAACAGTAATGGAGTAGAAATAGAGTTCACTGTTTGAAGAGAAAGAAAAGCTATTGCCTTAATGCCTGAAAAGAAAGTATGGTAAAAAATACTCAAAGCCTGAGTCTTTGGTTCCATCGATGCTATGAGTGGTTTACCTGAAGGTGAGTAGTGTTCAGAAGATATGAGGAGATCCCTTAATCTTGATACATGCTTGTTGCTTAAATTGATGTGGGGTAATAAAATTCAAGTGTGGGGGAATCCTTGGCTCCTTGATCTTTAGTTGAGTATTTTTAGATATTGTGTGTACTATCCTACTTATGCCATGATTAAAATTTGCAGCATTCTTTTTGACTTATTGAATTTTGGGTGTACATTCATTGCAAACACCCACGGGACAAAACTCGTCCACTAGGAGTAACCTAGGGGTTTAAAGGCTTGTTGCACATGCTAAGTGCAACCGTGATTCCTACGATAGTGAGTTAGGACTTTTGCATTTTTGGATAGTTTTTGTTTTTGTTTACTTGAGGACAAGCAAAGTTCAAGTGTGGGGGAATCTGATGAGTACATTTATGTGTGAAATCTTGGGGTATAAAGCATGCATTTTACCACATTGAACAGAGTTACTCGGGTGTTTTTTTGTACATTTCAGGTTTTTGGTCATTTTATGCTATTCTGGGCTATCGAGAGCTGCATCTCCTAATCTACACGTAAAGTCACCATATTTCTTTCCATGGCTGTAAAGAGGACTGAATTTTGAGCAAGATGGACGTGACGGAATTTAAGTACGCATTCGTTTAGGCCATCATGCAAGCGATTATTCTTTTGAGGCTAGGAAAGAATAATGGGCCAGAAATGAGTTGGAATGCAAGCCAAAGCCATTCTGCCACTTCCCAAGGGTATTTTTGATATCAAAGAAGGTGTTTATAATCAAGGGTTGAGATTTAATGCAAGTATAAGACCCTTTCTGGGATTTTCAAATCTTGAAGAGAGAGAAGAGCTGCCATCCACACATGGGGGGACCCACACTCTCCACGATTTTTAGGGTACACCAAGTCTCCACGATTTTTAAAGGACAGTATGGGTATTTACTTAATCTTTGAATGGAGTCCTAGTCATCACTCTCTCTCTCCTCCAAATCTCTAGGGGTATTATAGGAATTTGACTATGGATGGATATCTTGTGGAGAATATTCTCTCATCCTTGGAAGGTTGAAAAGTCAAAGATTGGAGATAGCCTTGATCACATTACTTGGAGAAGACACTTGCAAAGAAAAGGAAACACATGAATTAAATTGGAAAGTCTACTTTTTAAAAAATAGCAGGTCTATTGGACTAAGCTTTGTACACCCACCTCTTACTTTCTATTTTTTTTCTTTTTCTTGGGATTCAAGTAAGTTGTAAAGGGAAAGATGAGGGAATCAAATATTGCGGGAGGATCCCTCCACACTTCCACGTTTTTTAGAGGAGGGAACCTCCCAAAACCGTGGAGGCTTCCCCTCCTCTTCTCTCTTCTTTCTCCTTCTCTTATAAATACCTAAGGGGGTTGGGGTTGTAAAGTTGTTCAAGTTTGATGAGAATTTTCTTCTTCTTCCTCTAATTTTTGGCTTCTAATTTTCTAGTTTGCTTTTATTAATTTGATTTCCATGGTTGTAATTAATTTTTAATGCAAGTTTAATTCAATAAGTGTCTTCAATTTGGTTGTAATCTCTTTAATCTCTAGCTTCTAGTTTTTATTTTAAGCTTTCTAGTTCTAGGTTTCGAATTCTTGTGAGAAGCCTTAGAGATTTGGAAGAGGAAGACATGCAAGTTCATTCAAGCAAAGTAGGCTTCATCAACTACATCCATCAAATGCCCATTCAATACATGCAATTATAAGTTTGGTAGAAGGGAGTGTTGATTCAATTTCTTTTTTTTCTTTCTCTCATTCTTATTCTCTTGTTCCTGTGCCACACTTTTTATTTTATTCTCACTCTCATCCCCTCTATTTCTTCTATTCCTTTGGAATTTTATTTTTTTTATTCTCATCTTCATGCCCTATATTAAGTTGTTAGTTCAATAATTTTAATTTTAATTTTTCAGATTTGGTACGTGAATTCAAGTGAAGTAGAGAAAACCAATCAACTTCAGTCCGGTTCAAGCAATATTTGTTAGTTTTACTTCTTTGATTTCTTAGATTTTGATTGTGTGTGGCTGTGGTAATTTTGATTCATCCAATTTCGTTGATCCGCGTTAGATGCATAGTAGGTTAGATGGATGTGTGTTAGGACGTAGATGCTTGTGAGTTAGGATTCATTAGTTTAATCAAACATCTTAATTTGATACACTTTTGCCTTGCTTAAGAAAGGTAAGATAAAGTGGCAAACATCTTCCTGTGATCGACCCGTTGGCTACACGATAATCGTACGCTTGCGTACGGGTCAATCGTAGCTACGGGTTGAACACAAGGAGATGTATGCCACTCTATCTTACTCACTTAAAAGCAACACAAAGTGAACCAAATTAATTAAGGTGTCTAATTAAACTAACGAATCCTAACTCACAAGCATCTATGTCCTAACACACATCCATCTAACCTACTATGCATCTAACGCGGATTAACGAAATTGGATGAATTAAAATTACCACAACTACACAATCAAAAGCTAGAAATTAAAGAAATAAAATTAATGAATTGTTGCTTGAACTGGACTGAAGTTGATTGACTTTCTCTACCACACTTGAATGCGCATACCAAATCTGAAAAATAAAACAAAAATAATTAAACTAAGAGCTTAACATAAGGCATGATGATGAAAGTAAATAAAAAATAAAATCCCAAAAGTATGGAAGAATTAGAGAGGTAGAGAATGAGAATAAAATAAAAAGACTGGAAAAATAAAATCCTACTAGAGTGGAGGAATTAGAGGGGATAAGAGTAAGAATAAAATAAAAATGATGGAAGAAATTAGAGACTAAGAATAAGAGAGAAAAAAAATAAGAACTTTGAACCAATACTCCCTTCTACCAAACTTGTAATTGCATGAATTGATTAGGCATTGGATGGATGTAGTTGATGAAGCTTGAAAAACTTGAATGAACTTTGCATGTCTTCCTCTTCCAAATCTCTAACTCTTCTCACAAGAATTAGAAACCTAAAACTAGAAAGCTTAAAAAACTAGGAACTAGAGATTAAGAGATTACAACCATATTGAAGACAATAATTGAATTAAAACTTGCATAAAATTATTACAACCATGGAAATCTAATTCATAAAATCAAACTAGAAACTAAAAGCCAAAAATTAGAGGAAGAAGAAGAGAATTTTCATTAAGAATTGAACACCTTACAACCCCCAACCCCCTTAGGTATTTATAGTGGAAGGAGAAAGAAGATAGAAGAGGGGGGGAAGCCTCCATGGTTTTGGGAGGTTCCCTCCTCTAAAAAGCTTGGAAGTGTGAAGGGATCCTCCCTCAATATTTGATTGTCTCATCTTTCCCTTTACAACTTGCTTGAATCCCAAGAAAAAGAAAAAAAATAGAAAGTAAGAGGTGTACAAAGCTTAGTCCAATAGACCTGCTATTTTCTAAAAAGTAGACTTTCCAATTTAATTCATGTGTTTCCTTTTCTTTGCATGTGTCTTCTAAGTAATGTGACCAAGGCTATCTCCAATCTTTGACTTTTCAACCTTCTAAGGATGAGAGAATATTCTCCACAAGATATCCATCCATAATCAAATTCCTATAATACCCTTGGAGATTTGGAGGTGAGAGAGAGATGACTAGGATTCCATTCAAGGATTAAGTAAATCCCCATACTGTCCTTCAAAAATCGTGGAGAGTGTGCTCAAAAAAATGGTGGAAAGTGTGGGTCCCCCCATGTGTGGATGGCAGCTCTTCTCTCTCTTTAAGATTTGAAAATCGCAAAAAGGGTCTTGTACTTGCATTAAATCTCAACCCTTGATTAGAAACTCCTCCTTTGATGTAAAAAATACCCTTGGGAAGTGGCAGAATGGCTTTGGCTTGCATTCCAACTTATTTTTGGCCCATTATTCTTGCCTAGCTTGAAAAGAATAATCGCTTGCATGATGACCTAAACGAATGCGTACTTGAATTCCGTCTCGTCCATCTAGCTCAAAATTCAGTCCTCTTTACAGCCATGGAAAGAAATATGGTGACTTTACGTGTAGATTAAGAGATGCAGCTCCCGATATCCCAAAATAGCATAAAATGATCAAAAACCTGAAAAGTACAGAAAAGCACCTGAGTAACTCTGTTCAATGTGGTAAAATGTCTGCTTTATACCCTAAGATTTCACACATAAATGTGCTCATCAGTGGTATCTCCTCTTCCATTGCTGATGGCACCTCCACCTCTCTCTGGCTTGACCCTTAGCATCCTTTAGGGATTCTCTATAATCTTCTTGGCCCTAGAGCCATCTATTCCTCTGGCCTCCCCAAGGCTGCCCCAGTCTTCTCCCTCATCTCCTCTGGTTCTTGGATCCCTCACCCCTCCCTGAACCCCGACATCGTCTCCCAGATCTGGGCAACCCTTTCCCCGTTGCAGCACTCCTCCCCTCGCGCGGATAAGGTCATCTGGCTTCCCTCCCCCAATGGTCTCTTCTCCTCTTCTGCTTGGAACCTCTCCAGAGACCCTAGCCCTTCTGTCCCTTGGCACAACTTAGTCTGGTTCAAGGGCCGCATCCCCTGCCATAGCCTAACTGTTTGGAGAGCCCTCAGACTTTGCCTGCCTACCTAAGCCTTTCTCGTTCACCGCACTGTCCCCGCCCCCCGCCCTTTTACAACCTTTGTTGGATTGGCCGTGAAGATATCCCCCATCTCTTCTTTGACTGTCCCTTCACCTCCACCATTTGGAAAAAGGCCTTGTCCTCTATCTGGCCGCGCAATAGAAGGATCCAAAGTTTTGACCGTGAATGGCTTTGGCTTCTCAAGACTTTTCCTGGGAACTCCATTTGCGACACTATCGGGAAACTAGTTTTTAGCGCTGCTATTCACCATATCTGGATGGAAAGGAACCTCAGGAGATGGACTTCCAACTCTCGATCATTTGAAGTGATTTAGAAAGCCATCTCCTTCGATGTGTCCTCCAAGCTCAGCTGTATCTGTCAGAGGTAGTCCACGGACAACCCTAGGAACAGGCATATTTTCACTTCTTGGGGCCTTGATATTACCCTTTTGCGGTCTTCCTCCTCTGCGTAGGCTGGTTGATTGCCTCCCCCCCCCCCCCCCTTTTTTTTCTTATTCTCTCCCTATCCCTTTGTTTTCTTCTTCCCCCCTCATGTTTATTTGGTCTCTCTTTCCTGCCCCCTCTTGGGGTTCGGTAATATACTTATTTACCAAAAAAAAAATTACAGAATTGCCATTGGGCTTATATATTTCCCATATTATTGTTTGGTGGGCCCCAATTATATCAATTTGGGGTTCCAGTTTTTGAAGATTTGCACTTGTGTGACAATTTTTGGGATTTTGTATGGGGATTATTTCTATCGTGAAGGGGTGAATTGGAGATTATTGGGATTTTGTTGTAACGCTACGCTTGATTATTATATTGGATTTTTTTATGACGCTTCATCCTTTACAATGTTGATAATTGATGTCTTTTATTTGTCCACATGGAATGCTACACGTGAGGGGGGAGATTGAAGATTATTATTATCTTATCTGCTTAAGTCTTCAGTCATTAGTTCAAGACTATTTTCATCTGAAGATTACTATTATTTATTTGTTTGTGTCCTTAACAACAATTTTATTTGTGAAGATGGTATTCAACAACAATTCATATTTACTTGGTCTACAACAACCTGATGTTGTCTAGTCCATAATAACCTATATTGCCTATCTGGTTTGCAGTAACCTATACTGCTTATCTGGTCCACAGTAACCTATGTTGCCTATATGGTCCTCAGTAATCTGTACTGTTTGTCTAGTCTACAACAATTTGATGCTGTTTGGTCCGCAGTAACCTATACTGCCTATTTATCATTGAAGTTTTTATCGAAGACCTCTGTTTGGGGCTCAATGTCTACCTTTGTTTGAGCAGAATACTACTTACTACTTGCCTTTTTTTAGAAGAGCTTATGTGTAGCTATTGGAGTTGCATTTTTTGTCCTCTTTGGGAAGATTACTACCTACTACCTGCCGCTTATGATGTAGCCATTGGATGTTGCACTTTTATCTCTCTTTGAGAAGATGAGTCCTTACTACTACCAGCCTTCTTTGGGAAGTGCCTTTGAGATTATTGTTGCTGCTATGATCTTGTGGATTGCAGTTTGTGTTCACTGCCGCCTATTTTACACGTTACTGATTGGATTCGATATGAAGATTATTATCTACTGAAATTGCTGATGGTTGTTGTGCTTGAGTTGGTACTGCTACTTGAATGAAGTTCTCCTTGTGCTCACTGGTGTCTACCACTACTGTTTATGCTTAAGACTGGTGCTACTCATAATATCTGTTCTTGTTGTTCCAAGCTAAAGCCTTTGATATGTATACTCCAGCTTGAGGGGGACTGTTGAAGAGTACCGATTTATGTGTTTTTATTTAATAGTTTTAGATAGTCTAGGATCCTTTATTTCCTTCTTTGAGTCTGTTTTAGACTCCTATAAGTTGTACTCTTTCTATATTTATATGGTCATAGGGTGAGCTTATAGACTAACCGGCTCTGCTTCCTTTCTTGTTGCAGAGTTCCTTTATCTTCTCTCTCTTGCTTCTGTTACTAATTTCTTAGTCTCTATGTGGTTACAAGAATATTATTAGAAGATTTTGTGGCGCTCAAGATTAGATTGCATGGTGCTTTATGTGTGGGTATTTAGAAATTTAGTTTAGTTTCTAATTTCAGATTTAGAAAGTAGGTTTAAGTTTTCTTTTTTAATTAGACTCAGTTTCTATTTTGATCCTTGCAACTTATTTTTTCTATTTTAGTTTCATTACTTGTAACCTAAGTCTCAGCCTTATAAGGGGCTTTTTTAATTTTTAGTTTCTATTTTGGAGCTCAATCCTTGGGCTTTTATATATTGGAACCTGCCCATAGAGGCACCCCATGATTTTATGAATCAATGAAGTTGCTTAGATTGCTTTGTGCAAGTTTTGGTTATCCTGTTGTGAAGATGAAGGGTAGGGAGCCTGGTTGGTGAGAACCGAAACCCATTTGCAGCCTACAGGTCTCTTCCCTGAAGGAAGAGATATCCCATGTATCATTTTTTTCAAAGGCCCTCATCTCCTTTGTCATAGCCTCTTTCCATCACGAATCTGCCATTGCATCCTATCAAGTCTGGGGAGTAGCAATAGAAGACAAGGACGACACAAAAGCATGATAGGAAGAAGAGAGGGAATCGTAAGACGAAATGAGAAATATGGTGTTGAGTACAACTGTACAACTCCTCTTCCCTTTATGAACAGCGATAGGTAAATTCAAAGAATCAACATCACTAGGAGCAAGAGGATTACCAGGTTCAGATGGGGGCGGTCCTGGGTCTGAGGAGAGTGGTTGGCTAAGTAGAGTGGCAGTGGTAGTGGTAATGTCTGTTGAATCTTTGCGAGACTGAGAGCGAGTAAACACCTGCAATGGGTTGTCAGTAATCAGTTGCTCCCCTTGAACAAAAGGGTGTACATTGAGCTCAGAAAGAGATAAGGAGGGGGCTATCAAGACGAACAATTAACGGCACATCGTCACTAGAATATTTTCCCTAAAGAGGTGCAAAGGAAGAATAATAAGCAGCGGACTCTTGAAAGACGACATCCATAGTGACAAACAAACGACAAGAAGGTGGATGGTAGCACTTATAACCCTTTTGAGTGGCAAAGTGGCCAACGAAAATGCACTGCCAACGAAAATGCACTAGAGCCCAAACGAGGCTTATTTTAATGGGAATATGTCTAGGGTTGGGTTATATTCATATTGGGCCTTTGATCCCATGGGTTTTATATGTAATAGGCCACTTTTATGGACCTTAAGTATGGGTAATAGGGTTGCATACGGGATCAGTTGTTTTCAACCAATGGTTCAATTTAAGTGATTTTAGTAGTTTTCTTTTAATTGTTTAGTGGGGTTAGATTAGGACTCTGTTTTGAGTCTATTTCAATTTCTTAGTCAGTTTAAGCTACCTAATAGGTTAAGGATTGAGTTAGGCCTTTCCTTTTTAGTGTAGGAGTCTATTTTTGAGTCTTTTGTATATGGTTGTAAGGGGCAAGTATTGTACACGAATTTTGATATTAATGCAAAGCTTTTTGCTGCTCTTCTTCTCCATTGTAACGAGTCATACAATAAAACTTTGGGAGAAGATTATTGAAGCCGGTTGGAGAAGAGAAACTCATATATCAATGAACCAATTTGGCTTTATGCCAGGTAGATCTAAGACAAAAGCTATCTACCTATTGAGGAGGCTCATGGAAAGATATAGAGATAGCAAAAAGGATCTCCATATGGTCTTTATTGACCTGGAAAAAGCCTAGACCGAGTCCCTAGAGGTCTAATCCAACAAGTTCTAGTGAAGAGAGGGGTGTCAAGTAAATTTGTCAATGTTATTAAAGATATGTACGAAGGCGTGGTGATTAGTGTGAGATTTATGGGAGGTCAGGGCAAGGAATTCCCAATTTCGATTGGTTTACATCAGGGTTCAGCTTTAAGTTCTTATTTTTTGCGCTTATCATGGACGAGCTAACCTAGAGCATTCAAGATGAGGCCTGTGGTGTATGCTCTTTATCGATGATATCATTTTGGTGGATGAGGCAAAAGAAGGGATTAACACTAAGTTAAAGTTATGGAGATCAACCTTGGAAACAAGAGGCTTTAAGATTAGTAGAACAAAGACGGAGTATATGATGTGTAATTTTAGGCACATTATGATGGATGCTGACATGGTGTGAATTGAGGAAAAAGAGATACCGCAAAGTGACTATTTAGATATCTGGGGTCAATCGTTTATAAAGAAGTTGGGGTAGAAGATGATGTTTCACAGAGAATTAAAGTGGGATGGATGAAATGGAGAGGTGTGTCCGGAGTATTTTGTGACCGATGTATTGTTTTAAAGCTTAAAGGAAAGTTCTATAGGACTGTTGTTGGACCGACAATGATGTATGGAGTAGAATGTTGGGCAGTTAAGAAGTGTCATATTGCGAAGTTATGTGTAGCAGAGATGAGGATGTTAAAATGGATGTGCGGGAAAACTAAGAAGGTTAAAGTATGGAATGATCGTATTAGAGCTAAGTTGGGAGTTGCCCTAATCAATGGCAAGCTTCAAGAGAGTCGTTTGAGATGGTACGATAATGTTCAACGGAGGCCTAGGGACGCCCCAGTAAGGAGTAATATGGTTCTGATAGAAGGAGCTAAAAGAGCTAGGGGCAGGCCTAAAATGACCATGGGAGAAGTTGTGAGGAAGGACATGCATTGTCTGGGACTTGTCCCAAGTGTGACCTTGGATAGAGCCTGTTGGAGGGCAAGGATCTATGTTGCAGACCTCATTTAGCTGAGATCCTCCTGACTTATGGGTTGTGCCCCCTCAGTTTCATCTTTTTTTTTTTTTTTCTCATCTCATCCCCCATTCCTGTTTTGACCATTTTTGCATCCCCCTTTTTATTGTTTAGACTTTTGTTCCCTACTTTGTGTTGTTGGATCCATGTAGCTGACCCCATTAAGTTGGGATAAGGCTGAGTTTGTTGTTGCTGTTGTTGTTTGATCAAGGCTGGTGGGATTGATGTTTGATCCAATCGACACCTTACGGTGGGAAGCCAGGGTGGTTCGTTGGTGGGATTGGTGTTTGATCCAATTGACACCTTGCGGTGTGAAGCCCGGGTGATTCTTTTGAAGCTCTACATTCAAGTTCTAGTTCAAGATTGGATTTTTATTCGAGATCTACAATCAAACAAGGTGCTGCCAAGGAAATTCTGCAACAACAGTGAGTTGGATTCATCCTCATCCCCAATAATTCTTCTTCTAATCCTCTCACAGCCCAAACCATAAGGTTCCCCCTTTTGTTTTCAATTTTCCCAATAGCTAATTTCTACCCAGACCAAACCCGCCTCCTTTTTTAGATTGAACTCTCCTCTCACCATAAGGGAAACTTGATCCAAGTTGCAGCCAAATTGACCATCCTAAACCATAGAAATCCATCTTTTCCTCTTTCCGAAAACCTGAAACCCTAACCTGCACCTTGCTGCCGATTCATTCCAGCACACTTCCCTCCATTAAAACCTAACGTAACTTTCACTGGAAGACTTCTCTACATCAACTTAGCATAACCGTACCTTCAAACCCTAGGTCCCATTAAACCCTTACCCTAATTTGACCAAAGTACCTATTTTTAACCTACCCGAATTAATGTTCAGATCAGATCCTGGTTGTCTAGGTTCTAGTTGGTCTTCTACCAATCTAGGACTACATTACCCAAAGGGTCAAGTTTGCTAGCAAGACGATGATTGCATGCGAAACACACACAACCAAAGACCCGCGAAAGAAGAGTAAAAGAGGACCGGTGATGGAGAACATCCAAAGGAGACTGGGAACACAACACGCAAAGAAGGCATGCAGTTGATTAAGTAGCAGTAAGGACGGCCTCAATCCAATAGTGTTTAGGGACATGCATTCCAAACATTAGAGCACAGGCAACCTCGAACAGGTGGCGGTTTTTATGTTCTACAACACCGTTTTACGTGGTAGTATCCCCACAACTAGTCTAATGAATGATGCCCTCAGTAGCAACTGACACCGTTTTTCTTTTTTATAACTAAGAAAATTGAGTCCTCTATTTTGTATTATAAGCCCTTGGTACCCTTTTCTATAGTACCACCTTTTTCAATAAGGTGTCACCTAGGCACCAAAGCAACATGGCACCCAGCCACCACTTTGGATGCGTAGGTGCCACGACAACTAGGGATATTCCTACAATCTCATCTCTCCTTCATTGTTCACATTGTGTCAAGAGGAATAAGACTAGGTCGCTGCAACTTAGTTTTTTCCATGGATCAAGATCTTGGTCGAAGCCAGTGGTTTCAATCGAGATATCTTGGTTTCCAAGTTTCTGAGACGAAATCTATATGTACTACTGTATCGACCAGGTTTTGACATGTTTTGACAATGTTTTGGAAATTTCGATAATTTCGACCAGGTTCGGCCAAAAAATACCAAGTTTTGGTAGTTTCGACTAGTTTATCCAGCCCATCACATGTCGAGTTTTGCCCAAAAAATACTAGGTTTCGACAAGGTTTTGACCGAAACCTAGGAATCTCGGTTTCCTGGCTGGTCGAAACCGGCGTCGGCACCAAGTTTTTGAACCTTGGTTTTTTCTGGCAAAGCCTTAAAGGGCAAACCCATTGGGCTTCTTTTTTTTTTTTTTTGTCTTTTCTGATGAAATGGAGATTAAAATTAAAAATTAAAACATAGTAGTGACATTGGTAGCCATACATCTAGAAGATATCTGGTTGGTTCTAGCATATTTTGCCAAATTGTCAACCGGCTGGATATAGTGTCTTGGTTGCTTAATTATACTTACAGACCGAAAAAAGTTTAAGAAAGATCTAATGTCAAAAAGAAAAGTAAAAAGTTCCCAAGGCCACAGAAAGTCTTCTGGGGCTGTCAACCAGTTCTTGAGTTCCTGTGAATCTGTCCAAATAATCAAGTTCCTGCATTCCAGTGAAAGTGCCTTTTCGAGTCCTTCTGTGAATCCTTTCCGTTTCCTGTGCTGAACCTGCATTTCCACAATTCATTGAAGATGCATATAAAGCATGTTTGTGGATAATAAGGTATCCCCACCCTCCTTGATTTGAAGATGTGTTATAGCTGCCATCAGAGATAATAATGCTGGTATCCGAGCTGTCCAATTCAAGAAAGAAATCCATGGGTAGGATATTATTCTGCAAGGTGGGTAAGACCATCTGGGAAAGCTGCAATTCATTTGCAGAGTCAGGTAGCAAATGGTTGTCACCTACCCATTTATTCGTAAGTTCCATGATAATAGATGGTTGTATGAACTGCTGTTGGAAAATCAGCCTGTTCCTCTGATGCCAGATGAAGTAAAGGGTGATGCTTGCAATACTTAATAATCTGTTTCCAATCTGTTTCCATCCGCTTTGCTTAAGAAGGAATTGAAAAATCAGCTTCGAGAAGGCTTCACAGAAGGACTTTTTTATTGTCATACAAGATCTTATTTACAAATAAATCCTTACAATTTACAAATAAATCTTTTCAATCTTTGTATTTGAGAACAAGTGAAAAATATATTTCTACTTCACTTATATCCCCTTTTCTTTTTTACCACTAATTACTTATAACCCCCTTTTCTTATTTATAACTAAGGAGATGGAGTCTTTGATATTGCATATATGCCCTTGATTACCTTTTCTATGATGCAGCCTTGTTCATTAAGGTGTCACCAAGGTGAGAAGGCATCCAGCCACAGCTGTGGTTTGCCTAGGCGCCGATGACAACTATTGATATTTCTACCTTAAGCTTAAAATCCACGACAATCCATGAAGGGGAAAAGATGGATTTTAGGATGACTCTCAAAGAGCCGAATTGGGATCGTTGAATGTGACATTTTTCAAGTGTCATCGATGGCTAAATGTCTTAACCCCTATGGTCTTTATCGAGTCATGTCGTTTTCTGCAGTCGGTTCTCCACTCTGTTGAGCCCCTTGGGCCAGTTCCCAATAGACTGAGACTCTGGAAGACAAAACTGCAGGCGGGTCTTGGTCACTTGCACATGTCCCAGGACAGGTTAGGATTTTTGAATAGGTATTGGGGACCGAGCATAACCCATCCCGCCCTCCAGAACTTCAAGTGAACCAGCAACTTCAAATTTTAATGAGCAGCGGAGGAGACCAGGAGTAAAAGCAGGAACCCTTTACTCTGCCCAGCTTCGAATTTCCTTGATCAAAGAATAGGAATTGCATCAGTTTCTGAGGAAAAGGCCATATCCTGTCTTTTCAACAGAGTCGGGTGACGCTTCTTAGTTGATTGCAATATCTCAACTACAGAACGGTGCAAGCTCCAAGTTGACAAACCTCCCAATGCCCCGTCTTCGCAAATGAAATTTCCCATTTGCAAACTACACATTGCCAACTGATGTGGATCCGGGTTTCAAAACTCTAATCGGATCGCTTTCGGGCCCACCAAAGTGTTAAATAACTCAAAATATAAGCACAGGTGGCAAAACAGTAAATATTTTGAAGTTTTATAAGAGCAATGACAGGATGGTAAATAACTGAAAGTTATAATTGGGATGACAATATTGTAATTAATGGAAGTCAATTTAATAAAGAAAATAAACCAGCAAGTGGGACAACACGTTTGATGAGGAAAGGGTATATTTGGAAGAAGAAAGAAATAGAACTTAAAAGGGAATACAATGCAAAGGTGGGGGTATTAATGGAAGTAAGGATTAAAAAGGTAACAAATTGTGGGAGAGGGATATCTTCTTCTTCCAAAAGTCCTCATAACACCAAAAACCTGCAACAGTGTGGCCACCCGTCACTGCCGCCGCTACGGCAGCAGTAGCAGCGGAGGAGAGTGAGAGGAGTAGAGGAGGAAGAGGTTCCAGTAAAGCAGTCGAGGCCGCTGCCGGATGCTCCTCGTCCCAAGTCTCGAAAATGAAAGCACTCTTTGGGTTCTTTGGATAAGTTTAACTATCAGTTTTTACAATTTTTTCCTTGAAGTTTGTCTCATTTATATATTAATCTTTTTCTTTATGGTAGTAGTTTAATACCCAAATTATCCTACATATTTACCACTGAATTGATAACCATCTTTAGTAGAATATGGTACTCGCCTGCCAGCCTAGACCCAACCTAGTTGATACCTAAGCGTCCAATGCCTTGATTCAACTTGGTGTCTTGACAACTATGATATAGGTCCACCATTAAAATAGCCCCAATTATAATGGAAATCCATCAGATCAGAAGCGAAATATATGTATATATACATAATCCATCCCATTACTTATTTGACTTTTTTGTTGGGGGATGTACTCACTCCTACACTTATTTTACTGAATAAGCTTGTTTGTGATTTTTCTGCTTCAGAATGGAACTCTGAGCTGGATTTGAACAGTTGCAAACAAAAATATCCGTTTATGCGTAGATTTTGATACTATAATCTGAATTGAGTATGATATTCGTAATTGGTCATAATTTTAGATGTAAAGTTGTTTTTCTCTCCTTTTGCTGATTATAATTCAATTTTGACCCTGAATTGAGTACGATATTCGTAATTGGTCATAATTTTAGATGTAAAGTTGTTTTTCTCTCCTTTTGCTGATTATAATTCAATTTTGACCCTGAATTGAGTACGATATTCGTAATTGGTCATAATTTTAGATGTAAAGTTGTTTTTCTCTCCTTTTGCTGATCATAATTCAATTTTGATGTCTTTTATTTGTTATCGATTGCACCCTGCAGTATTTCACAGTATTTTCTCTGGTTTTGGCAAGGTTCAAGATTCTGTACGGGAAACACTGAAAAAGCATGAATTAACGAGACATCTTGCAACTAAAGAGCTGGTGTGGTTTGCGGTGGGTATTATATCAACTACACACTGTCTTTTGGAAGCTTCCCCCCACCTCTTTTTTTTTTTCCCCCTTGGGAAACAGTTTATTCATGCAGTTGCATATTAGTTCATCTGACATGCCCATGCTTAATTGTTGTAGGCCTCTGCTTTACTAGCTCTTCCAATAATAATCCTAACCAGACTGCTTTCAGGCACTTTTGGGTATGTTTTATTCTTTATTTATTCCTCAATTGTTTGTTATTTAAGTCTCACAGATATGGAGCATCCTAAGCCCTCCGTTGTCATGTAGATATGTGGACATTATTAAAGATATGTATGATGGTGTAGTGACTAACGTAAGAATTGTGGGGGGTCAAGGTAGTGAATTCCCAATTACAATGGGGTTACACCAAGGTTCAGCATTAAGCCCTTATTTGTTTGTGTTTATCATGGATGATTTAACTAGACTCCATAGTTCTTAAGGCGACCCAAGGTGGTGGAGGGGCGCTTAAGTGATAAGGCGCCCGCCTAGGCACGCCTATGCGACTAAGGCACCCAAGTGTTATTTTTTATTTTCTCTTTTTTTGCATTATTTTTTTAAGTATGCTACAATATATATATATACCTTACATCATCAAAATCAACATTAAACCACATCAAGTCATGGAAAATCAATATTAAGTCGCATCAAGTCATGAAAAAAATCAACATTAAGTCACATAAAGTCATGAAAAATCAACATTAAGTTACATCAAGTCATGAAAAATCAACATTACTCCTTTACTGGCTCTTCCAATAATAATCCTAACCAGATTGTTTTCAGCCATTTTCAGGTATGTTTTATTCTTTATTTATTCCTCAATTGTTTATTATTTAAGTCTCACAGATATGGAGCATCCCAAGGCGTCCGTTGTCATGTAAATATGTGGACATTATTAAAGATATGTATGATGGTGTAGTGACTAGTGTAAGAACTGCGGGGGGTCAAGGTAGTGAATTCCCAATTACAATGGAGTTATACCAAGGGTCAACATTAAGCCCGTATTTGTTTGTGTTTATCATGGATGATTTAACTAGCGACCATATTTCTCAAAGGCGACCCAAGGTGGTGGAGGGGTGTTTAAGCGCTTAGGTGATAAGGCGCCCAAGTGTTATTTTTTATTTCCCTTCTTTTGTGCCATTATTTAGTATGCTACAATATGTACCTTATATCATAAAAAATCAACATTAAGCCACATCAATTCATATAAAATCAACATTAAGTCACATCAAGCCATGAAAAATCAACATTAAGCCACATCAAGTCATAAAAAATCAACATAGAACTAGAAGACAACATAACTGAAGAAGCAAACTATTGAAAGTTTGAAACAATGAAAACATACATTTGGTTTATACTGTTATTGGAAATGATCATTGTCCTGGTATACCTAGTCTCACATTTAGTTTATATTGTTCTTGAAAAATATGATCTAATTTATAAGTAATTAAACTACTCTTGATTTAGAGAAATGTTCTTGTGCTCTAATAATTTTAACTGGTTAAATGATTTTATTTTCACATGAGATATTTTTGTATTAAGTAGAGCATAAAACCAGCTTTCCAATAAATCCAAGATTGCTTAAATCTGATTTATGTTGAAGGAGTTATGTTTCGGTGAAACTTTATTTACTGTGTACGAATGCTGTTTAAAATCGTCTTAAATGAAAATAAATATTTTTATACATCAAAACAAAATATTATTTTAGCGCTCTTTTGGTTTTTAATTATATTTTTGTATAATTAGATTAGATTTATAGAATTTGTAGATTTGAGAAAAATCCAAGTATTTGAAAGTTGAAATTTCACCCCAGCTTTTGTTCTTGAACTAGGGGGTTGATTTTTATTCTTTTGGAATTTGATTTTTAACTTTTTTGTTTATTGGATTCAAATAGGGAATATTTGCTTATTTATGAATAATATCTTAAGTAAATGAAAAAATAAATATAAAAACATTTACTTGATATTTGGCATATATACATGTCAAACTAAATTCGATATCAATAAAACAGTGCCTTGCATTAAGGTGACAAACACCTAGACCCCAAAAAAACTATCGCCAAGACGGCGCCTTGACAATTATACTAAAAACATACAAAATGAAGTTCCTTGGTGTTTGCTTTTTGCTGATGATATTGTTCTGGTGGATGAGACAAAAGCCACTAATGCCAAGTAGGATTTATGGAGATCTACCTTGGAATCAAAAGGTCTTAAGATGCGTGGAATAAACACAGAGTATATGGTGTGTAAATTTAGCACATTAGGATGGTTAATGAGTGATGAGTATTGTATAGAAGGAGATCCCACAAAGTGATTATTTTAGATATTTGAAAGAATGTGATATAGAGGATGGAACTTTATTCCAATTGATGCCCCCTCCTACCATCGGCCATAAGTGTCACTTCTACGGGTGCAACTTTCTTTTCTTTTCTAGAGTAGTCGCTTTACTAAGAAGAAGAAAACCCTAAAAAAAGTATCCAAGCTTTGAACATAAAATATAGCCATTGGAGCCATGCAAAAAAGGGAGAAATTAACACTAGGTGAAATAGGTTCTTTTAGAATCAATTTCATTAAAGCTATCACCATGATCGGCTATTCCTGGAAGGCTTAAAGGAAAATTTTATAGGACTCTCATACGATCAACTATGATGTATAGTGTAGAATGTTGGGCAGTTAAGAAGAGTCGTATAGATAAACTAAGTGTAGCAAAGATGAGGATTGTTTAGATGAATGTGTGGCAAAACTACGAAAGATAAAGTAAGGAATGACCATATTAGAGCTGAGTTGGGAGTAACCCCGATTAATGATAAGCTACGAGAGAGCCGTTTGAGGTGGCATGGCCATGTCCAATAGAGGCCTTCGGATGTTCCAATACGTAATAGTGATTTGATTCAGATTGAGGGGACTAAAAGAGTTAGGGGTACGTCTAGATTAATCACAGGAGAAGTGGTGAGGAAAGACTTGCATAGCTTAGACCTAGTATTGGAGAGCAAGGATCCATGTGGCCAACCCCATTTAGTTGGGATGATGCTATGTTGTTGTTGTTGTTGTAGGGAAGGAGGGGCTGGGATGGTATTTTCCCCTTTTTATTTTTGTTTTGATTTCTTGACTTCTATATGAGCATTATCCATTTTTTGGTTAACCTTTGCAGTGGGAAGGCAAAGAAATCTGCTCGGAATGCGCATACTGGCCAGACACGCCGTAGAGCTAAACGGGGCCATCCTGACAAGTAGAGTACCGTGGGTATTGGGATGTAGATTCTTTATTGCATGTCAAATTCAAGGTACATTTATTGTCTTCTTCATTTAAAACAGCTATTAGTTTTATGGCTTCAAACAACTTTCATGTGGTTGTTATTATAGTATTTCTTTAGTTTTGTTTCATGTACAATATTTTGAACATAATATCAATAGGTGAATCCTTTCTTAGGAATGTTGACACGACTTTAATGTAGTTGAAAGGATAACAGAATGTGTTCTTGTGATGTATGTGATTATCATTTCTCGAGTATTTATGCTGGCATGAAATTGAACCAGCAATTATTTTGTTAACTGCTGTTATCTCTGCTGATTATGAAGAAAATGAATGAATAAATGAAAGAAAAAGAGTTCTATTACCTAGATTGGAAATTTCTTTGGTAGTCATGTTGGTTTTCTTTCTTATGTCCTCTCTCCTCCTCTCCATATATATATGCATTATAAGTTGGACCTTGTAGTTGTTAGTTCTCTATTCATTGTTTACCTAATCATTTCTTTTCTTCAAATTGACCATTTAAGCAAGAAAACGTTGAAATCATTAGTGACTTTTTATATAGAAGTGTAAAAACAACATATGTTTATTACTCATCCTATTTCTCTTTTTTTTTTTTTTTTTTTTTCCGGGGGGGTATTCTATCTTTTCTACTCTTCCTCAACATCAGCTTAGTTGCAGAAAGAGCATAGCTTCCATAGTGGTGAAAAACTTCCAATTCCATCAAACCTTGAGGGCTGCTTGATAAAAAACTCTGGAGGATACGTGATATTTGACTTGTATGATGTAGGAAAAATATGCGAGTTAATGAGAGGAAAAGACGAGGGGAAGAGTGGAAAATTTTGTTCTCTTTGATATTGCTCTTGATAACAGTCCACATATAATCTGCCTTTTGAGATTTGTTGTAGACTTTAAATTCTTCTGACTTATTTTTTACACACAGGATACATTAGTGAAGTTTTATTTTTTATTATTTATCAACAGAGTTTTAATATTGGTTAGTTTTAATTCTCGTCAAATTGGCAAGACCACCCAATCCCCACTTTTTCCCCTGCAATAATTGGATTTGGTTTTCGTTGTGATGCTGAAAAATAGTACTTGGACAAAATTTTCACTATGCGACGAAACCAAAAATATGTATGTTTGAAGCTGTCAGTTTCATCTTCATGATTCGGCTCCATTTTTCCATAAAAAAAAAAAAAAAATAGATGTAAAATTTTTAATGTTGGGAAGTATTGCATTGCAATGTTTTTTTTTTTTATGGAAACAAACCCTAGAAAACTTTGCAACAAGTAAAATTTGTCGTGGAAAATTTTCCAAGTAAATTTTATACGGAAACAAACAGAGCCGTGAAGGGAAAACTGCATGTTGTTTTCTTACTAGTTGATTAAAAACAGGAGAAGGGGGAAAACTGAAATATTTTTATTTTATGAGAAAAGAAAACTAAAATAGTTGTTTGAAGTTAATCAAGGTATTATGGAGATTTTTAATCCGGGTGCCATTATTTGGCATTTGGCATTTGGCAGTACATTGGTTTGTTCGTTTGAAGAGAACCCCCATATTTATCATAGTCAAATTTTAGGTCAAAATTAGGTGAAGTTATTTAGACTCAAATTTAAAGTTCTATTTAAGTAAAGAAAATGTCATACAATGAATATATAGAGAAAAAATCTTATCTTTTGTAAAGTCATTTCTCTACACATTGGAAGTTAAAAATCCCAATGAGATCTAGTAAAGTTCTTACTCACTAGAATTGACCCCATGTACTCCATTATGGCAAATAGTTATAGATTACATTTCATTAGGCATAGTGAGTAGTGACATTTATTTCAGCTTACTTTTTCCCTAACCAAGTTGCGGTGTCGCGGTGTCGCAATGTACGTGGCTGTGAAAGGAAACCCTCCTTCAGTGGATTGGGTTTTGCTATTTATGCCCATAGATATATTGGATCGGTTGGCTAGAAGTAGATATTTTTGAAGATCTGCTAGAAAGAAGTAGATATTGAGTTTAGTTAGTCTAACACTATCGTTCTCAGCCTTGGTGGGTGAACCAAGTGGTGAAAAATCCATCGAAGTGGTCACTCACTCAAGTTCATCAAAGGCTCTTTTCTTGTCTTTCCAGTCAAGAAAAATGTTAGTCCAAGTCATTTTAGCGTAGAATAATTTGGTGCTGGGCACTTTGGTGATTAATCCTGAAAAAGTTTTAGACAAGAAGCGTGTAGAAGATGAGTAGACAGTGGTATTACCAATTTTTATTCTTCCATCATTAAATTTGATGGTCCATCTCAAGCAGTATTTCTCTTGTTTTCACGATCGTTCACTCTAAACTTGACTTTTCTGTGGCTATTTTCATTCTCATTTTTGCCATGTGCAAAGCTGAGGTTGCTCTGGGATTTTATAGTTGGATAGTAGACAGTGGGACCTGCCTATTTCTTCAGTTTCCAAACTCTTCACAACATAGTTGATTTCTCCAAACAAGTCTTCTTTTAGACTATCATGTGATGAAATTGGATTGGATTAGACTAAAAATCAACACATGACCACATGGTGGCATAGATAAAAGATCCAAAATATTGGAACAATAGAAGAAAAATCTGACATGTCACAACAAATTCTTTTAAAATAAGAATGTTTTCTTGGGTCTATAAACCTGCCTTTTATTTCCAACTTACATGCCACAAAGGGCCCTTAAAAGCGTGCAAGTTTTTCTTCACCATGGGGGAAGAAAATCTAGCCATTGGATGTCACTATTTCTTCTTTCCCCTACTATTATACGATGTCCAAAATACCCCTGGCATTGTTCCAAAGTTCTCGGCTAACTATCAGAACCCATGGATTAAGAGATTCTCTCTTTAAGGTGGGTGAAGGGAAATTTGGTCCTACAAGAATATAATGATTATAAGTGAAAGTTTTCCTTTGTCTATTGGGGAGGAAGAATCACTTCAACCATTTTTTTAGGATTCGTCATATCAAAATCATTAAATCTAGGCCATTAAAATATGAGCCATACCTTCATCTAAACATAAAATATATCGCATCTACAAAAATATACATACAAAATTAGAGTTTACTTTCCTCTTGCTGGCGATCTCCTCATCCTTGAAACAGATGCTAGCAATGAACATTGGGGCTGTGTGTTAAAAGCACGCCCTCTTAAAAATCCTCCCTGATGAGCAAATTTGCGGATACAACTCTGGCAAATTCACCCCCGCTCAAATTAATTATCTTATTTATGAAAAGAAAATCCTAGCCATTGTTAATGCAATCCAACGGTTTCGGATTTACCTCTGCCGAGAAGTTCCTTATTAAATGCGGACAACCAAGTTGTACGCGATTTTTAAAGACTAAAACTAAGGAAACCAACTCCCGACGGATTAATTGGGCCAATACTATTCATCAATATCAATATGAAATTGTCCATATAAAAGTATCGACAATTTTCTTTGATTATCTTAGCAGGCCATGAATCCTCGTCGCCCTCCGACAAAGGTAAAGGAAAAGCCCATGCGACACCACATCGCAAGAGCAAAAAGGCCACACCACCTTACTCCTGCCCCCATGGAGGTATTCTCATTCGAGAACCCCAGGATAGCGGACGGCACTCCTACCCAATGGTTCCTGGCTATGCAATTCTCGCCACAACAATGAGTTCACCCCTTCTCCTTACCAACCTTTTAGTTCCTATTTCTTCCCGAAAATAGTCAAAATCGGAAGTCAGGATCCCTACTATTTATGGAACATGACCGCCACCTACTACTCGCAGTAGTACAACAACTACCACGGCAATTGCTCCATCTTCTTTTGGGTCGGTGACAACCACGATCGATTTCTTTCATCATGATGGTGTACCTACCAAGTGGTACCATCGATTAACACTTTGTGGAAGACGCGAGTTTTCGGACAGAAAAAATCATTTCGGACCGCTCTTATCGCCTTCTCAAAATCCCTTGGAGCTTTTTACACAAAACAGCTCACCCTTCAAAATGTTGTGCTTGACTCAATTAAACAAATTGATTGGGACGATGTCACTTCCCCGAGAAGGTACACGACTTTCTTGAGGTTGTAGCTGTATTGAAGACCATTTAAAAGATGCTCTCTTTCATAAAATATACAAAATCTGTTTATTTTTAAAAGCTAAAGAAATCCTTCCCCGTGAAATTTTTCGGTGATACAACATCATTGTGAGGAAGAACAATACCCAGTAGCTACAAAAGTTTTTTTTGGAATTCCTAAAAATATTATGAGAATTGCTCACCATCAACAGTCCGCCTCATCTTTTACCTCGGACATGAACCCTTGGAGTATTCTTTGCTCGTTGAATGGGGACTCGTTGGGCAACTAGTCTTTTCTAGTGGATGCACCTCCGTCCTCGACCAATTACCCATGATGATCGGAATAATGGTCGCCCATTCCGTGGCAAATTGGAGATTCTCCGGTGGACTCGAATTCACCATCTTCAACACTTTAGGTGGCGTCAATGAGAACGCTTCTTCCGGCCCTATCAATCTGGCATCTTGACTGCTGCCTGTTACACAATTAGAGCCCTCCTTGTTACAGATAATGTTGACAAAGCACAATAGAAGTCATTGACAAAATTTTAATTCTAGTACATACATATTTGAGAAGGATTGAGCGTACAACCCTTTTGAAATTGAACATTTATGGGAACCTAGAAATTAGAAATGCATTTGAGCTTGTTGTCAGGGAAGAAAGGTAAAATGTTGCCAAAGAAAACAAAACTGTAGCCAGAGAGGGAGATTTATGCTGGAGGGGAATATTATTGCCGAAGATCTTATTCTTTCGAGTAACCCAAGATTTTGGTCTTCTGAAAAACATGGATTTATCATATAGTACAGTTCATCTCTCTTCTTATCCCTAATCCTCTCTCTTTCTCTCTCTTTTTCTCCTTCCTCCTCCCTCCCCTACTCCACTCTCTATGATAAAAATTGCATCACAAGCTTGCACTATGAACTCATAAGTTGAACATGCTTATGTGTGAGGAATGCGCTCCAAACATAAGCCGTGAGAAGTAAAATCTAAAATTAGTGGAAATGCAATAAGCCAAATTTTTTTATTCTATATACAAAAAAAAGTGAATGAAATGAAATAAAATCATATTGTATTAAATAAAAAAAATTCAGGCAAAATCATAGTTTATCTACTAAGTGTCCTGGAATGAAAAACTACATTTTTACTATATGTATAGAAAAACAATTTTCAGATGCAATAAATAATTTTTAATATAAGAACCTATTTTTCAAACAAATTTTTTAGTATTTAAGCAAATGTAATTTTGCTCCCTAGAGCATGTGCTAGAAAGGGCTCAAATGGAGCGCATGGAATGTAATTGTGGCATAACCCCCAATGCCAAAATTTCTGAATAGGTTATGGCCGGGAAGGAATGAAATATTCAGTCTCCCAGTCTAACACAATGGTTCAATGCAATAGAGACATGTCGAGATAAGTAGTGAGTCAAAACCAATATATGCAAAAACATTGAGATATGCGAAATATTAGCATATGTAATTCATTACATTACATAATAACTAAGTGCAACAATGCACCACCATTATCATGTATTGGTCACCATTACACGGGATAAAAGTACCCATTGTGTTGCATTAAGAAACTTCTCGGGGGGTTCTCTGAGAGTGGGGACTTGCACAGAATATCAAACAGGCAAGGGAGGTGAGTGCCGGCGGGGAACTCTCCGATGCCTAAGTTAGGTCTCTTTAGCAAACAGATGAAACAGTTTAGAGTTTCAAGAGTTTGATCCCCTTCTGTGGGATGTTACCTTCCCATTTATAGGGCTTGATCCCTTTGGGATGTGGTGTCAATGTAGAGGTCCTGATGTGACCAATGAAGGAGTCCTATTGTGAGGAGGCATAGTGTTTCTCTGTTTATGATATGGAGAGTTCTGTATGGAGAGTTCTTTATTGGGGTGAGGTCCCCTATATGCATAAGAGCTCTTCCATGGCGGGCATGCTCATAAATGCGATGGAGAGTTGGGGTGTGGTTTCCCTCGCTGGAGAGTGGTTTCTTCCACTGGATTACTGCTTTTTGGTGACCGTTGATGTGCTTAGGCCTCCTATAATACGGCTGCCCCTAGTGAGAGGTGATGTTTTAGGTCGCATAGAGTAGGCGCTGATAGGTTGATTGACCTGATGGGTATGCCAGCTTCCACTTGCTTCCATGAGGGGACTTTTGGATCCTTTTAGTCATGGGTCTCCGGGCGAATAGTTCTTACCCTACAAATCCTTTATGGGCCTTTGAGCGGATAGTTCTTACCCGACAGATCCCATCGGCTATCCTTGTTGGTGCCACCTGTCGTGGAGTAATTGGGTGGCTTTTATATGGTATAGCATAAAGCCCCCAACTCCAACAAATTTCTTTGTGGGGTGTGTTGGAGTAGAACAGTCCTTGACATGCCTTCGTCGATCTCGTGCCTTACTATTCTATAGTATGTACTAGCCCCAGGTTCTCTTCCGGACCTGCTTGAGATTTGGGTGTTCCCCTGTAGAGTGGTCTTGAGCTGTACATCCCCTTGTGGCGCTTTCTAGTCCTTGGGTTGATTTGGATAGTGTAGATTGTAACTACCTCGTAATAGGAAGCATAATTGTTACGTCACTTAAAGCAGGAGTGGTAGATCTTATTCCCTATCTTTGCTTTTGCAATTATCCAGATGTTGAATCTTTAAGGAGGCCTGACGCTTCACATGGAGTCACAGTCCTCTTTAGCGAATCCTTATCAATGCCTTTTTTTGGGAAAATATGGCCATTCATGGCATTCGAGGCGTCGTTCTCAGAGGTCTTCAATGGAAAATTATCATGTTTTATCTGGGCATTTATTCTTTCTGTAGTCTTCTCAGGTGCTGGTCTTGTTCTTCTATTTGGGCCGTCACATGCTCTTTCCATCTCAGCCGTTCTTTTTCCTTTGTAAGGATGGCCCCTTCGTCGCCAAGCTTTATATCCTAGTGTCTTCTTATTTTTGTAGACACTATGAGGTTTGCTTCTTCTTCATGTTGCTATGTCTGTTGTTATAACTTGGGACTTCTTGCTTTGATGTGGCACCGTCTGAGACATCTGCTTGCCTAGGGCAAGGCATTGTGTTACAAACCCATGTTTGCCTATCCTTTTTCTGAGGGTTGTGCCTTCGTGACTTTTCTTTTGGACTTTACCCTACGATGGCGTGACAAATCCCGGCTTTATCTTCCGATGGCGCCTCGAGTGGCAATGATGTAGATCAGCAAGATTTGTCCCCTCTCAAGAGCCTCAAGGAGTTGCTTGTGGCTCGATTTTTGGGAGGGGGAAGGTTGTGCGCCCTGGGAATTGCTTCCCGCTTCTCTAACTCCTTATCTTTTTGGAGGTGGTTCTTGGGCGCAAGATTGAGTCAATGAACAACTGATCTCACTGTAGTTCTTCAGAACTTGGTGGTCAGTTTAGGCCTTCAGAGGTTTTGTTTAAGATTTCTTCTCAGGACTGCACTGGCAATGGTGGTTCGACATCCCTTATCCATACTGAGGTTTGGACATTCCATATGTTGATCTACTATGAGAGTTTGTGAGAATCTTCCCAGTGCCAAAGATTTGGAGGACCTTAACCGTTTCCCTAGTGCTTGAAACCTTCACTTGTTGGAGATTTTAGAGATCAAAAGCCTCCCCTCGTGTTGGTGATTTCGAAGTTCGATCAAATGTTTGAAGAATTCTTTAATTCCTTGGCTCCTCTGTAACATTGTATGGCCTTCAGACAAAGAAAATCTTTATAATGTTGTACGGCCTTGAGTCTCTTTGTAATTATCATTGCCATTTGGCGTAATAAAAATCTCCTTTCATTATATGGCTTCTTTGTTGGTGATGCTTGTTTTGTTTTGTTGCCTTACTACTTCCTGCCCTCGGTTGGGACTATCTTCAGTTTTCTTCTAAAGCTTCTTCTTTCTTTTTGGACTTTCCATGCTCGCCTTTAGGTTTATTGCTTCCTGAACATGATGTTGTGACCTGCAAGGTGTTAGATTCTTCTAACTCTGACCTGCAAAGTGTTAGATTCTTCTAACTCTTAATCACACCTCTATCCCCCCCAGTCCCAATCGAGGGTTGGGGTTGCAGAAGGCGAGCACGGAAGTCTTTATGCCTTGGATTCCCAATGCTTGGCTGGCATCGGATTTCTTCAAAATCTTACCCCCTCCACTCTTGGCCGAGTGGAAGGGATGCCTTGGACATCCAACGCTTGGCTGAGCATCGGCCTTCTTCAAAATCTTACCCCCTCCACTCTCGGCCTAGCAGAAGGGATGCCTTGGACATCCAGCGCTTGGCTGATCGTTGGCCTTCTTCAAAATCTAACCCCCTCTACTCTCGACCGAGCGGGAGGGATCCCTTGGACATCCAACACTTGGCTGAGCGTCGTCCTCCTTCAAAATCTTACCCTCGAGGCTCTCGGCCGAGCGAAAGAGATGCCTTGGACATACCACACTTGGCTGAGCGTTGGCCTTCTTCAAAATCTTACCCCCTCCACTCTCGAGCGGAAAGAGATGCTCTTGAACATCCAACGCTGGCTGAGCGTTGTTTAAGCGTTGGCCTTCTTCAAAATCTTACCTCCTCCACTTTAGGCCTAGCGGAAGGGATGCCTTAGACATCCAACACTTGGTTGAGCATTGGCCTTCATCAAAATGTTACCCCTCCACTCTTGGCCGAGTGGAAGGGATGCCTTGGACATCCAATGCTTGGATGATTGTTGGCCTTCTTCAAGATCTTTCCCCCTCCACTCTCGGCCAAGCGAAAGGGATGCCTTAGGCATCCAACGCTTGGTTGAGCATTGGCCTTCTTCAAAATCTTACCCTCTCCACACTCGGTTGAGAGGAAGGGATGCCTTTGACATCCAACGCTTGGCTGAGTGTTGGCCTTCTCAAAATCTTACCCTCTCCACTATCAACCGAGTGGAAGGGGTGCCTTGGTCATCCAATGCTTGGCTGAGCATTGGCTTTCTTTGAAATCTTATCACCTCTTATTCTGTTCGCGGCATTTTGTCTCCTAAAATCTTCATCATTACCTAATGCGTAATGCATCGGGCTTGGTTTGGGAGGGATGTGTACCTATCACTTTGCTTGTTGCCTAGTGTGATGTGCCTTTTATGGATTGTCAAATGGTCTAATGCCACATCTGCCCCTTTGTCGCAGACAATCAAGGGAGATCCCAAGATTGCCACTTACGTGCTTGTGCCTTTTCAATTTTTGTTGCACTTTTTGAGGAGCATTAAATATCCCTCGATGAGTGGCTTAGGATTTTGCTTAAACCCTTTTTTCTTCTATTTTCGCTCTTCTAGGTTTTTTTTTTTGTCTTCAGACTACAAACATTATTCTACTTGATCAAGTGTTGATAGTTTGGTTTTTGCCATACACCCTTCTTCTTTCAAGTGCGCTTCTACTAGTAAGGCTTTCTCCCCTTTGATTTGCTTCTTTATTTTTCCCTTTGTCTTCATCATTCAAGCCTGATGTCTTTTAGTAAGGGTAAATCCTCTCTCTGGGAGAGGACCGATATGCAGAATGCTTCCCCCGCATCACGGCAAGTGCGTCCACTGGGAAGAGTTTCAATTGCCGGTCCTTCCCATGAGGGGTCTTCTTCTCGTAGTATTAGTGATGTCACACCCCAACCCTCACCCTAGGGTTTTGGTATGACTAGGATGCTTCCCAACATCCAAAACCGCCTCTAGGATCACAGACGCTGTGGCTTACCTCACAGTCACACGATCAAGAATCATAAACAACGTCATAGTAGCGAAAGAGTTTTTGAAATAAAGCGACATGTTCTCATAAAGAGAAACTAAAGTGATAATAAATACATAAGGTGGATTATCCTTGAATTTAAAAGTTAATACAACATAAGTCGTTTCATAAGTACATAGAAAGAAAGGAAAACATACATCAAGAAAATACAATATCAAAAATAACAAGAAGTAAAAGAAGCATCTGTTGGATAACCTAGAGGGGGGGTGAATAGGTTATCACTAGTGAATTTATGTTCTTTTTAAATTTTTAAAGAAATTAAATAAGATAGAGAAAAGAGAGTGTGCAAATAGAGGACACAAAGAATTTATAGTGGTTCGGCTAAACTTAGCCTACGTCCACTCCTCTCAACCTTGAGAGAATTCACTAGTTTCTTCCTTTCAGTACAGTAGGTGGGAAGAACACCTTTACAATCTTTTTACACGGGATAAGAGGATCCTTTAAGGATAAGAGAATCCGAAATCTTTTAAGGATAAGAAGATCCTTGCAATGCCTAAGTACAGTCTAGACCAATGGAAACAATGCTTTGTAAACTTAAAAACATAAACTAAATACAAAAAGAAATAAGGTAGAAATACTTAAGCAAGGAGTGTGATGTGTACTCCTTGCAAGTGCCAAATGATACGAATGTATGCTTGCACAAAGCAGACCTTCTTTTAGAATTAATTCCTTGAATGAACTTGGGAAGGTCCTTTAAAGCTTTGAAGTCAACTCTTGATCGATGCGGACAAGACTTTAATTATGAAAGCAATTATTACTTTTCACTTTTCTCAAAAGTAGGATTTTGGACTGTAATGGATAGGTGAAAAGGACTAACAAGTTCTCTATTTATAGGCTCATTAATGGCCTAAAGAACATGTGAAAAATGTGTTCTAACGGATCTATTTTTCACCAATTCGGTCGACCTGAAGATTGATCCGGTAGACCGGATCCTAGCCGTTGGAGAATATAGCCGTTAAAAACTAGCCGTTGGAGGCAAACAGGGCATCTGATCGATGTTTTGGTCGACTGGATCATCTATGGGAACGTACCCGAGCAGCTACTACTAGATCCGGTCGATCCATACACTGAGATTTGGTCGACCGGATCATCAGACCGGATCACAGTCAGGACTTGATTCTGACTTTTTGACTGATGGGTTCGGTCCGGGACTTTTTCCAACCAATTTTGACTTATTCTAAGGCCATAGGGGATTCATTTGTATCCTCCTAAGGTCTCTAAAAGATGCACATGTTTATTTTATTAATTTTTATGTAAGTGCAATACAAGCATGCAGTATGTGTTCTAAGTATGTGCACACGAGCATCTTGATTAGGGTCTTGGTCTCTTTCTTCGAGAAATGTTCTTCAATCTTCAAAAGATCTTTTTAAGATCTTCTTTTCTTGAAATGCCCTTGATATCTTTGATCTTCATTGACTTGTCCTGTCTTCTTTTCTTGAATGCCCTTGATATCTTTGATCTTCATTGCCTTGTCCTGTCTACTACTCTTTTGATTTTATTAGTCCTGTTGACACATAGACATATGCAAGTCTATATCTACATATTTGTTATTATCAAAACATTCATGGAGGTGGGGTTAGAATTACCCAACAATCTCCCCCTTTTTGATGATGACAAACACTTGATTTAGTAGCAATATAATATATAGCATGTATAACGACCAAGCAACCAAATAAAATGCAATGTATAAAATCAAACAATTTTAAATCATGCACATAGCAAAAATATGTATAAGTCCAAATCATCAATAAATAGCTTCCCCCCCTTTGTCAACACCAAAAAGGGTGGAGAAGGCTCCCCCTGCAATAGACATCCATTTACAAGAAATAAAATAGAATAATTGCTGCCAAAGGATATAACACCCATAATAAGCCAATCACATGGTTAGAGAAGTCTAAAGCAGGCAAGCATATAGTTTTAATGTTCAAAAACTAAATAGTTCAAAGCATACTCCCCCTAAAAAAGTGCAATACTGAAAAGTCATAAAAATATTACAACCCAAAAATGTCTTTAAGATAGGCAAAAATAATTCAAACTAAGCATCTGGAGGAGGAGGAGAAATATAGAAATGTTGAATGAGCATCCTAAGCTGTGCCAAAGTCTCCTTGTTGTCACCTCGAAGAGCTGCAAACTGATCATCAAATCCCTGCAGACGAGAGTCAAGCTTCTCCTGGTAAGTAGCAAATTCGGCCCTGGACACATAATCTTCATCCTCACTATCATCCTCATCAGAAGCATCACTATCAACAATTGATGAAGAGGCTTGCTTGCGCCTGGCTTGGCGACCAGCAGGAGGAGGAGGAACATCGGATCCGCTAGTAGGAATGCCCATCTTCTTCAAGGAGGAAGAATCAATTGCAAAACGATTTGAAGTTGGAATTTCATCAGATAGATCAACCTCAAAATGTTTGAAGATAACTGTTAGGAACCTACTATAGGGGATGCTTGCCTTAGAGTCCCTTTCAGCAGCCAATTCCATAGTTTTCATAATCACATAGGGAAGACAAATTTGGTGAGTATTAGCAATGCACCAAATGATATATGCCTGAAAGCGGGTAACTGCATCTCTATGCCCACCAAGAGGGAGGATATTATAGGTCAAAATTCAATTGACTACCCTAGGAATATCTCCAGGATGAATAGCAGTAAGGCCCTTGGTTTCCCTAAAATAATTCTTGAAAATTGAACCATATACCTCATCAACATCCATAAATCCTGTAGGGGAAGTCTTGGTACGGAGATACTTTTGTTCTCCAGAGTCATCTACCCCAATAATCTGAGCAAGCTCCACAATGTCAAAAGAGATATGTTTTCCCTTAACAAGAGAAGTGATAGTATAGTCTCCTTCAACTCTAACTACTTGGAGATTGCAATAGAACAGTTGCACTAGCCTAGTATAGGCTTTCTCTTGGGGATAAAGAATGGAATCCCAACCCAACATTTCAAAAAATGTATTGATTTCACTAGGGAGAATATTGTTGAGTTCAGTGATACTAGCCTTTCCCTAATGAGTTTCTTGAGTTGGAATTGCTTCCACCAAATCGAGGCCTCCTTCGAGATGAACAAAGTCCCATCATATTGATCCTTCTTTGAAGCAACCATCTTTCTCTTCTTTGAGGGTTCTCCTTTGGAAGCCATAGAGAGTAAGGGTTTTGGAGAAAGAGGGATTTGAAAGGTTTTTTTGAGAAAAGAAGAGGGAAAACTAAGAGATTTGATAGTGAAAATGAGTTTGGATCACCAAAAAGATAAAAATCTTCAAGGATTTGGCAAGATTTTGCCCTAGAAACTCAGAAAAGAGGTTTTGGAGAGAAGAGAGATGGGTTTTAGAAAGTTAGAAATGAGCCATTTGAGTCTCAGTTTTGCTTAAAAAGACCATTTTCCGCGATTTGGTCGATTGGGTGACTTAAAAATGCTTCTTAAATCGGTCAGCCCCAGATTTGGATCGTAAAGTCGATTGGGGGCAGGCTCGGGGGATTTTTCTCATTCAAAAGGATGACACATACCTAATTCTCGTCGAAGATTGCAGAATCGTTCTTCGAACAAGTTTGGTGAACATATCTGCAACTTGTTTCTCAGTTTCGATGTGTTTGAGTACAACTTCTCCCTTTTGGACAGTGTTTTGAAGAAAATGATGGTGGACATCTATATGTTTTGCTCTTGAGTGAAGAATAGGGTTTTTACTTAGATTGATGGTGCTAGTGCTGTCGCAGAATATTTTGGAAGGATTGAATTGGAGTCCATATTCTTGAAGAGTTTGACGCATCCAAAGAATTTGGGCACAGCACCTGCCGACTGCAATATATTCAGCTTTGATGGTTGAGAGTGCCACACAGTTTTGCTTCTTGTTGAACCAAGAAACCAAACAAGATCCAAGAAAGTGGCAAGTACCACTCGTGCTCTTGCGATCAACATGACAACCAGCAAAATCAGCATCAGAGAAGCTAGGTAATTCAAAATTATTATGCATTGGATACCATAATCCTATATTAATTGTCTCTTTTAAATATTTAAAGATTCTTTTAATTGCACTAATATGTGATTGCATTGGACTAGCCTGAAATCTAGCACATGCACAAACACTAAACATGATGTCAGGTCTACTAGTAGTTAAATATAACAAACTTCCAATCATACCTCGATAACGAGTAGGATCAACAGGGGTTCCACTCTCATCTTTTGAGAGAGTTATAGAGGTACTCATTGGAGTGTTAGAGGCCTTTTGGGAGTTAATATCAAATTTCTTTAGCAACTCTTTGATATATTTAGATTGATTGGTAAAAATCTCATTTTCAGTTTGTTTAATCTGAAGGCCTAAAAAGAAATTGAGTTAACTCATTAAACTCATTTCAAACTCACTTTTCATGCAATTACTAAATTCAATGCATAGTGAATCATCAGTAGCACCAAATATAATATCATCTATATATATTTGCACTATAATCAAATTAGAGCCCTTATGTTTAACAAATAATGTAGTATCTATCTTACCAATGGTATAAGCATTTTCTATCAAAAATGTCTTCAATCTGTCATACCATGCTCTTGGTGTCTGTTTAAGTCCATATAAAGCTTTCTTTAATCTAAAAACATGATCAGGGTGAGAAGAACTTTCAAAACCAGGAGGTTGAGATACATACACTTCTTCTTCAATAAACCCATTCAAGAAAGCACTTTTCACATCCATTTGAAAAAGTTTAAAATTTTTATGACAAGCAAAAGCTAGGAGCATTCTAATGGCTTCTAATCTAGCAACATGGGCATATGTCTCATCAAAATCAATTCCCTCTTGCTGATTATATCCTTGAGCCACTAGTCTAGCTTTATTTCTTACCACAATACCATTTTCATCCAATTTATTTCTGAATACCCATTTTGTTCCAATTATGGATTTATTCTTAGGTTTGGGCATAAGCTCCCAAACATCATTTCTTTCGAATTGATGAAGTTCTTCTTGCATAGCCAAAATCCAATCATTATCCATCAAGGCTTCTTTTATGTTCTTAGGCTCTACTATGGATAGAAATGCAGAAAAATTGCAAGTGTTTTGAAGTTTAGACCTAGTTTGAACACCTGATTCTAAATCACCAATAACTTGTTCTAATGGATGATTTCTTACTAGTCTAACTTCCTAAGGAAGTTCTAATAAGTCTTCATTTGATGTGTCTAGAAGAGAATTATTCTCATTTAAAGAGGTAGTCTCAACTCTTTTTGAGATTTCGGATATAACATCCTCATCATCATCAACTAGAGGTTTACACTTTTCTTTTGGAGGAGAAATATCAAATCTAATGTTCATAGATTCCTCTACTACTAAGTTGTTTTTGTTGAATACTCTATATGTACGACTATTGCTAGAGTACCCAAGAAAAATGCTTTCATCTGATTTTTCATCAAATTTTTCTTTGGAGTCTTTAGTATTCAAAATGAAACATTTACAACAAAAAATCTGAAAATAATCAACTTTGGGTTTCTTTTCAAAATATAACTCATAAGGTGTTTTGGATAGGATCTTTCGAATCAAAACACGGTTTAAAACATAACAAGCAGTATTCATAGCTTCAGCCCAAAAATATTTAGGTAGGGAATATTCATTAAGCATGGTTCATGCAGTCTCTTAAAGAGATCTATTTTTCC
Organism: Telopea speciosissima; assembly: GCF_018873765.1. NCBI lineage: Eukaryota > Viridiplantae > Streptophyta > Magnoliopsida > Proteales > Proteaceae > Telopea > Telopea speciosissima. The sequence goes on from NC_057920.1 coordinate 48,242,361, forward strand.
TTTCAACAAACCCATTGGATTGGGGTATTCTAGGAGTAGAAAAATTATGAGTGATGCCTTCATCATCACAGTATTTCCCAAACTGGTTTGAGTTGTCAAACTCACCACCATGATCACTTCTTATTGTAGTGACCAAATAGCCCTTTTGGTTTTGGATTTTCTTACACAGTTTTGAAAATTCATCGTAAGCCTCATTTTTATGTCTAAGAAAAGAAGTCCAAGTATATCTAGAATAATCATCAACAATGACAAAAGTGTATACTTTTTCACTCAAGTTTGGAGTAGGGATAGGGCCAAAAAGATCTAAATGGAGAAGTTTAAGTGGTCTAGAAATTGAAACTATGTTCTTAGATTTGTGAGAAACCTTAACTTGTTTACCCTTTTGGCATACATCATAAAAATGATTCTTGTCAAACTTTAGTTTAGGTAAGTTTCGGACAAGATCCTTGGAAGCTATTGATTGAATCAATTTGATATTTATATGCCCAAGTTTTCTATGCCAAACACTTGAATCTTCAAAGGAAACTAAGCAAGTATTGCTAGAACTAGCTTCATCAATGATGCAAGTATATATATTGTTATTTTTAGTTCCTTTCAATACTACTTTGTTATTTGTATCCATAACTAAGCACTGTGAAATATCAAAACTTACTTTATATCCAACACTACATAGTTGACTTACACTTAGTAGGTTGTAGGCAAGTTTGTTTACCAGATAGACGTTTGAAATGGTAGTACCTCCGATATTGATGTTTCCAATGCCAATTATCTTTTCTTTGCCATTATCTCGAAAAGTCACCTATCCTCCATCTTACTTTCTCAACTTTTTGAATAACTTTGTATTTGCCGTCATAGGCTTGGAGCATCCACTGTCGATATACCATTCTACTTGCCCTTTGCTCTTCAAGCATACCTACAAAACAAAGTTTACACATGCATTGGTCCCCATAATCTCATGGGTCCATTGTTGTTAGAGTTGAGAGATTCCTTAGGTACCCAAACTGTCTTGTAATTAGGACTATAGTTTGTGCCCATAACATAGTTCTTAGGTCATTGGTACCTAGGGTCACAAATGTCAAATGGGGATGGTGCCTTTTTTTGCCTTTGTGGTCTTTGGCTATTGAAGGAGTTTTGAGTCCTTCTACCTCTTTGGAATCTTTGATGGTCATAAGGTCTATACGAGTTATACTTCATATATGGCCTATGGTTTGGTTGAGGTCTATAGCTTCTTCCCACTGAGTATGGAGCGTATGGCCTATAATATTGACCTTCGGGTCTTTGAGATACATATTCCCTTTGAGGTCTATTCCTTCTCTGAGAGGTATATTGAAATGCATGATGATGTTGATTTCTATACCTTTGATTTTTATGCTCTTGATTTCTATATCCTTGATTCCTTGAAAGAGGAACATGAGAAGTTGACGTTTGACCTTGGGATGTTCTTCCCTGTACCACTTTTTCTTTACCTTTGGCATGGTATGGGTTTTTCGCATTATAGCCTAAACCTTCTTGGTCTTGTGGTGGCTTTTGAGGGGTACCAAGAAGAGTGTCTAAAGATTTTTTACCCTTGGTGAAGGTTAGCAAGGCCGACGTCAATCTCCCATTTTCTCCTTCAACTTGAGCAACATAGATACGTAGGTCATCGATTTTATTGTTTAATTCTATTACTTCTTTTTCTAAAAAGGAGTTTGAAGCTTCAAGCTTGCGACTTGCCTCATAGAGAGGTTCAAATCCCTTTTCAATATCAGCTTCATCTATGTCATCCGTATCTATCTCTTCAATTGAATCACTATTTTTAGAATTTGAAGTTAGATAGGCTGAACTTACCTCAATGTCTTCTTCTGTTGCCATAAAAGCTAGATGTGTTACTTCTTCATCAGAATCTTCCACCACTTCTTCTTCACTTGAATCCCATGAAATTTCAGCGGCATATGCTTTCTTCTTATCTTATCCTTTTGGGCATTCAGTTCTGAAGTGTCCGGACTTTTTGCAGTCATAGTAAACAATATCTTTCTTGGAAAGAGGAGTTTTATCTTTGGTTAGATTTTTACCTTTGTTTACTTGTCCCTTATTGAAGTATTCTCCACCTTTCTTCTTGAGGAATTTATGGAATTTCTTTGTGATAAGGGACATTTCTTTTTTTGAGAAAGTGACATCCTCTTCTTCATTGCTCTCTTCATCAGAAACATTTGTGATCTTGAGAGCTATAGACTTCTTTGGTTCTTTCACTTCCGACCATCTTTCATCATCATTCAATTCGACTTCGTGAGTAAGAAGAGATCCAAGCAGTTCGTCCAGGCTAATTTTGTCGAGGTCCTTTGTTTCCTTAATGGTTGTTACTTTTGGTCTCCACTTGGGGGAAGTGACCTGAGAATTTTTCTTACATTCTCGGACTTGATGTATGTTTTACCTAGTCCCTTCAACTTGTTGGTAATGTTAGTAAAACGCAAAAACATGCTTGAAATACTCTCATTTTCTAACATTTTAAATAATTCATATTCATGCACAAGTTTATCAATCTTGGATTCCTTTACTTGTGAGGTTCCCTCATATGAAACCACAAGTGTATCCCAAATCTCTTTAGCCGTTTCACACATGGCTATCTTATTAAATTCAGAATTGGTCAAGACATATTGTAGAAAGGTGATAGCCTTGAAATTAAACTGAATTTTCTCCTTTTTAGTCGGAGTTAATTCAGAGGTTTCCTTAGACACACTTTCACCATCTACAATCTTAGTAAAGGAATAAGGTCCATTTTCAATAACATGCCAAACTTCAAGATTATGTGCACATGTGAAGTTCCAGAATCTAATTTTCTAATAAGAAAAATTGTCTCCATTGAACAAGGGAGGTCTAGATACATTTAGTCCCTCAAGAGGATTGGTATAATTAGATCTCATTGATCTTAGTCTCAATCAAAATGAGCTCCCGCTCTGATACCACTTGTTGGATAACCTAGAGGGGGGTGAATAAGTTTTCTCTAGTGAATTTATATCCTTTTTAAATTTTTAAAGAAATTAAATAAGATAGAGAAAAAGAGAGTGCGCAAATAGAGGACACAAAGAATTTATAGTGGTTCAGCTAAACTTAGCCTACGTCCACTCCTCTCAACCTTGAGAGAATTCACTAGTTTCTTCCTTTCAGTACAGTAAGTGGGAAGAACACCTTTACAATCTTTTTACACGGGATAAAAGGATCCCAATCTTTTAAGGATAAGAGAATCCAAAATCTTTAAGGATAAGAGGATCCTTGTAATGCCTAAGTACAGTCTAGGCCAATGCAAACAATGCTTTGTAAATTTAAAAGCATAAACTAAATACAAAAAGAAATAAGATAGAAATACCTAAGCAAGGAGTGTGATGTGTACTCCTTGCAAGTGCCAAATGATGCGAATGTATGCTTGCACAATGCAGACCTTCTTTTAGAATTAGTTCCTTGAATGAGCTTGGGAAGGTCCTTCAAAGCTTTGAAGTCAACTCTTGATCGATGCGGACAAGACTTCAATTATGAGAGCAATTATCACTTTCCATTTTTCTCAAAAGTAGGATTTTGGACTGTAATGGATAGGTGAAAAAGACTGACAAGTTCTCTATTTATAGGCTCATTAATGGCCTAAAGAACATATGCAAAATGTGCTCTAACGGATCGATTTTTCACCAATCCGGTCGACTTGAAGATTGATCCGGTCGATCGGATCCTAGCCGTTGGAGAATATAGCCGTTAAAAACTAGCCATTGGAGGCAAACAGGGCATCCGGTCGACCGGATCATCGTCCCACTTGATCCGATCGACCGGATCATCTATGGGAACGTACCCGAGCAGCTACTGCCAGATCTGATCGATCCATACACTGAGATCCAGTCGACCGGATCATCAGACCAAATCACAGTTAGGACTTAATTCTGACTTTTTGACTGATGGGTTCGGTCTGGGATTTTTTCCAACCAATTTTGACTTATTCTAAGGTCATAGGGGATTCTTTTGTATCCTCCTAAGGTCTCTAAAAGATGCACATGTTTATTTTATTAATTTTTATGTAAGTGCAATACAAGCATGCAGTAAGTGTTCTAAGTATGTGCACACGAGCATCTTGATTAGGGTCTTGGTCTCTTTCTTCGAGAGATGTTCTTCAATCTTCAAAAGATCTTTTTAAGATCTTCTTTTCTTGAAATGCCCTTGATATCTTTGATCTTCATTGCCTTGTCCTGTCTACTACTCTTTTGACTTTATTAGCCCTGTTGACACATAGACATATGCAAGTCTATATCTACATGTTTGTTATCATCAAAACATTCATGGAGGTGGGGTTAGAATTACCCAACAGCATCAACGGCCATAGACCAACTTTCGCATCCACATCTTTTACCGTGTCCTCTGTCATCGACCGGTATCGTATAACCTACAGCACATTCTAAAAAGAAGGGTTCCATGAGGGATGAGCTCCATTAAGCCCTGCGAGCAGAAAGTTGAACCACACACACAACAATTGTTTGACTAGAAGCCGAACCTGATAAACGTATATCATAGACATCCCATACCACCAATGATGACTCACACATCAGATCCAATTTACAGTCATACATCATATGCAATAGTTCAAAATGTAATATGAATTGTGATGTATGATATATGATGTTGATGATGATGATGAGATGCAATGTATGCATGAATGCTATGCTGTGTAGAGTAATGGAACTGTATCCCTAGTACTGGAACTTACCCTCGATCCCCAACGATACAATGCCATTAGTCTACGACATAGTAGAGCCAGAATCCTAGTACCGGAACATACCCTCGATCCCCAACGATATAACCCTAACTACGTCAGTGGAAGCCTGTCGATCCTGGAACACATCATCGGTCTCCTAGCAAACCCCTGATAATCCTATGCCACGATACCAAAACATACCCTCGATCCCCGGGCTGGATTATCAATAAGGCGATCACGGTGTAGGAATTAACCCATCTACCACCCGTGTCCCTTTAATCACAATAGGCGATCAGGGTGTAGGAACATACACATCTACCACCCATATCCCTTTAATGACAATAGGCGATCACGGTATAGGAACATACACATCTACCACTCGTATCCCTTTAATCACAGTAGGCGATCATGGTGTAGGAACATACACATCTACCACTCGTATCCCTTTAATCACATTATACGAACCCAATATGCAAAATACTATATGAAACTATCGTATCAAGAGGTACTTTGGGTGCATCAACGTCCCATACCATCTAGTATTCGGGTACCAGCACAACATGGCGCATAACAGATCACATTTCCAACCACAATCACAGCGTATAGCCACCAACTAACATACACATGAACACATTCATGATTAAATAATGCAAACATGCATTATGCATGAAATGTGACAAGTAACATGAATGCACCAAACGTATTGTTTAAGCATGGAATCACTCGAGATAAAATGAAGTCCACCCCTACTCATAATAGTTCGTGTATCGTTCGTAGTGTTTACTATCGATCGACGTGATACACGCTTCTCCATAGTAGGTTGGTAGCCTAGGAGTATGTGAACATAAGTGTTAGTAAGTGTAGGAAGGGTCTATGAAGGGTCCCCAAGGTTTAAGTTCATAAAACAACAAAAGAGTACGAATGGATTTTCGAACGTAACTCACTCCTGTAGGTTTGTTAGTAAATCCGTTCTCAGTAAAACAATACAGTGTCGAACGGATTCTCAAACGTAACTCATTCATGTGGGTCCGTTGGTAAATCCATTCAGGCAACAACTTAAAAAAGTGACATTTTGTACTGAACGAATCCTCGAACGAACTCCCGATAATTGGATCCGGTTGTGAATTTGTTCGGGGCAAAATAGAGGTTTTTCAAGTCTTTACCTCCCCAACCCATTCTTTATATATTTAATAGTTTTAGGGCTTAGGGGAGGGTACCTTAAGGTCTCCTAGGGCCACATTATTAACATCAACTCATTGGTCTTAGGGGGTTCAAGGGATTGAATCCCCCATTATCAAAATTATAGGTTTTTCAGATAATGAACCCTAAGACAGCAATGAGGTTGCAAGGGGGTTTCTTGAGGTTGTAATTAGAAAGCATAACCATAAAATGGGGTCCAACATCCTACCAAGGTTATACCATTGGTTCCAAGTGGAACCCTAGGTTTGAGGTCACCCAGGTAAACAGATTAAATTATAACCTTTACTGTCAAAACACATCAATCAGGTTTGGGTCCACTTTGGAGGATTTTCCACTCCAGTTTGGTCAAGGGTTCTTCATATGAAATCTAGTTTACAACTCAACTTGAATCGATGTGTATAGACCAAGTTATGGCCAAAATAGTGAGTAGAGGTCAAGCAGTCAGTAACAAACAGATTTACGAATGGATCCACTTAAGTGGGTTCGATCGTGAGTCTGTTCGTAGATTGAACACGGGTTTTCAGCCCAAACTTCATCCAAATTGATGCCCAAGGCCATTAATGGCCCCAAGGACTTGTAGGGAAGGTCTCTAAGGTTCATTGGGGTCCTATAAACCCAATGACACAATGAATCAAGGCATTTATGGTCCATACTCGATTATCCAACCCAAACTTGGGTTTTGGGTGAAAAACCTAATTTTTCATGGATTGGGTGAAGGACAATTCAAAGGGAGATGCAAGGATATGCAATGGCACCCCAAAGGACCAAAATCAAGTTCCACATAAGAGCATTGGGTCCCAAGTGGAACCCAAAGTCTTCCCTAACCCCAACATGCAAAACCCTAAACTAACAATTAGAGATGGAGAGGGACAGTTGGGGAGGTGTTTACCAATGGAGGGATTAAGAGCCAATGTAGGTTAGCCCCCTTGATCTCTTTCTTTCTCTTCTTTTCCTTCTCTTCCTTTATTCTTTTGGCTTTCATGGCTTCCTCTTTCCTTGTTCGGACAACTAGAGGGGAGGGAGAGGTGGTGTACTGAGGTGGAGATGGCAAATTTTCTCCCTTTTCCCCTTCCCTTCACACCTTCTTCTTCTCCTTTTTCTCTCTCTCCACTCTTCTCCCATGGTTTTTGGTTTGAAGAAAAAGAAATGAGTTTAAGAGCTCAAGTCCCCTTTTTATAACTTAAAAGGACCTAACAGTACGGATGGATCCTCGAACGGACTCACTAGCAGTGGGTCCGGTCGCGGGTCCATTCCAGTTTAAAAGGCAAAACACAAGGGCAAGGCCACTGGGCCTTGGCCCGAACTTTAAGGACTTCAAGGGGGTATGTATACATAACTTTTTGGGTTAAAAGCTTACCTTTTCCATGCTTTTATTCCAGCTATCCCCTTGACTACTATGGCCCAAGGTCACAGGTGTTGACCGTTGGCAGCGTTGCAACACCTACAAATGGAAAATCAATTTAGCCCAAAAATTTAGGGTGTATTTTGGGCATGGGTATAACAAGTGAGGCTTCTACCTCCAGTCTTGCCAATGCTGCTCTTGGAGGTGGTTCTCCTCGCCTTGTGATGGCACGTGTAGTGCCTCCTACCTCTCAAGGATTTGGACGATCAGATATAAGCCCGTCTTTTCCTTGGGGTGCTCGAAGGTACGTTAGTACAATTACCAAGGTAAATTTGGACCGTCTTAGGGAGAGGTATCAAGTTCCCAACTCTATTGCCTTCAGGGTTCCTAGAGAAAGGAACTTTGCCTGTGACCCTGATGAGGGAGAGGTTTGCCATGTTGAAGACTACTTCATTGGTGGACTTAGGTTCCTTCTCCAACCGTTCCTTGGTGAACTCTTGGAGTACTACCATCTTTCCCTCCCTTAGCTCATTCTGAATTCCTGTAGGATCGTCCTCGCTTACATTGCCATGATGAATAGTCTTGGTCTGTCTCTATCGCTTAGTCTCTTCTTAAACCTCTTTCATATCAATCCCCACTCTGGCTCCTGGGGTTCCTATATCATAAGCCAACATGCTTCGGTAAAGTGTCTTACTGGTCTGCCTTATTCAATAAGAAGTGGAAACATCGCTTCTTCTTCGTTCTAGGGACTGGAGGAGTGCCAACTGGTAATGTCTGGTCTAAGCCTGAGATTTCAGCATTGAATGCTAGGCCTCCCTTGAATGAATCGGAACTCCAGATCTTTGAGAGGTTGGCGAAACTAACCCTCCTTTTGACGCCTCTCCTCTGACTGAAGAGGAATTCCTTCTTCAGCATGGTCTCACTTCTGGTGAGGCTCTCATTGCCTTCTTTGTGTACTTTGTACGTTCAAGTTGTGCATTGACCTTCTTTTTATCGTTCAGTGCCTATCAATAACCAATCACTTAAGGCTGCCATTAAGCAATGCGACTCTCATAATTCCAAGAGAGTTTTAGAGGAGGCAAGTCTTCAGCCTCCCAAACATGGAAGGAAGAAACATCTAAGGGTGGATTCTTCCTTAGAGTGGGCTTTGACTCCTACTACTATCCTGTCAATTGCCAAGAGCTCCAGGGTTCTTGTGCTTGATACTTCGGCTGACAACCCTAACCATCTAGACGATGCGCTTGTTGCTCTCAGAGTCGAGGTTGTAGGGCTTTCTTCTTCGCTGGGCCAGAAACGATTGCCATTGGAGATTGGTTCTTCTCTATTGGGGACATTGATTGAGGATGAGGGGGAGAGGCAGGATGGGCAGGATTCTCCTCGCTCGTCCCTTCCGCTGTTAAAATCAAACCGAAACCAAACCGAACTGTTTAAATCGAAACTATGAAACCGTTTAATAAATGGTTCAGTTATGGTTTCAAAATTGAGGCTGTTTAATTAAATGGTTTTAACTGAACCAGACCGTTTAACCGAATAAACCATTTAACTTTCTTAAATGTACATAAATGTACCAAAAGCAAGTTGAGACTGTTTACCGAAATTGAACAGAACCGTTTAAAATCGAAACTGTGAAACGTTTAATAAATGGTTCAGTTATGGTTTCAAAATTGAGACCATTTACTTAAATGATTTAAACCGAACCAGGCCATTTAACCAAAATCGGATCGTTTAACACCCTTATGAAGATGCTCCTTCTCCTTTTGTCCCCTCATGTGTCTCTTGGCTGCTTGTTCTGTCCTTGGCGACATGTTATCAGGTGCTTCTTAGGTCCAAGAGGGCAGGCTTCCTCAGGACCATGACCTGGTGGGTAAATCTTCCACTGAGGACCTGGTGTTGAGGAGTGGGGGCACGCTTGCCCAGGTACGTAACATTTTGAGATTCTTTTTGCACTGCTCTATCTGACTCCTTGTATTCTTCAGAGTGTTACATATATAGGGGGTGCCTCCAAGGCACTCTCAGCGCTAGCAGCCTGCAATTGAGACCTAGTGTTGAAGGGTGGGGGCATGCTTGCCCAGGTAGGTTCTTCTTGCATTATACGTAACATTTTGAGATTCTTTTTGCACTTCTCTATCTGACTCCTTGTATTCTTCAGAGTGTTACATATATAGGGGGTGCCTTTGATTGCTTGATATTCTTCCAAGAGGAGTTGAAGAAGAAGGATTAGTTGATTGTGGACCTCTAGGAGGCACTTCAATTGCAGGCTGCTAGCGCTGAGAGTGCCTTGGAGGTAGCAAAATCCTGGAATAAGGAGCTCGAGTATCGAAGAATAACGGTTGTAGGGAGACACCACAGCCTGGAGAGTTCCTGGGCCCTCGAGAAGAAGGCTCTAGAGGGTGACCTATAGTGGGTTCAAGGGTGTGTGGAGAGCTTAGTGGAGGCCAAGGCTGCTTCTGATGCATGTGTTCAGGAGCTTTACTCCAAGCTGAAGGAAGCTGAGGCTAAGTTGGCCGAGCTTACCGAGCGGGAGAAGCTTATTGCTGTCAGGTGGTTGCTGAGTTTAAAGCCTCCAAAGATTTTGATGATGCTTTGGTGGAGGCGGGTGTTGACTCCTTCATTCTTGGAGCTCGGGAAGTTCGAGACTTTGTCTTGGGGTCTGTTCTTGACTTCGACTTCTCTGCTTGTTCTCTGCTAGTGGAGAAAACTAGCGAGGAGCGCGCGGCATAGCCGATTGAGATGGAGGCAGGTGTCCAAAAGGAACGGGGGGTTTCCCAGGACCCTGGCGAGGAAGATGTTGCCACGGAGGTGGGGGTCATTGGAGGCAATGCTGATCCCACAACTTTTATAGGTGATGGCCGAAATATAAATCCTCTCCCCGTGTGAAATATTATGTTTTGCCTCCGTTCTTCTCTCTATTTGTGTAATGGCTCGTCGAATGTACTTTAGTTTATATTGGAATGGAACTTTATTTTTCTTCCCCTTGTGTCTGCCTCTGACTTGGCTCACTTACCGTAGGCCCCTTCTATAGTTGACATTACTAAAACATCTGTTGCTAGAACGGGAGGTTTACCTTCAGCCCTGGTGGCATCTTTGGAAGCTCAACTTATGGAGTGTCGCGCTAAACTTGCAAGCTATCGAAGAAGTGCGATGAGCAGGAGGGTGACCTTGAGGCGTTCCAGCTCATTACAGAGGATAACAATTACACCGTTACCGCTCTTGTAGATGAGCTAGGCCAAGCTCATGAAGCTAATAGGTCATTTATAAACTGCATTCAAGGTTTGAAGGACACTGTAGTTGAAGTGGAGTATGATCAAAGGTGGTATGACTCTGCTTTGAATAATGTCGTCCGTCAGTTGTGGGATCTATCTGCTAAGCTCGATTTTTGTTCGGGAGTACAGCGATGCCCTTTCTCAAGTTGTTGCGCATGTTGCCGATCGGGCCGTTAGGCAATTTAAAGCTTCTTCTGAATATAAGGGGTATGGTAACTCTAGGTACCTTGCTGGTGTTAAATTTGTATGAGATGCTGTAATTGCTCAAGCCCCTGATTTTGACTAGCGTGGCATCATCGTGAATTTCCAACGGTGAATGGCCTTGGCTTGTATATTTTTGGCTTCTGTTTGAATTTGGGAAATTCTCTTCCCGATCTGTCTTTCTTTGTCTTGCATGGAGTTTTCCTTCTTCTGTCTTGCATGGAGGTTTTCTTTCTTTGTCTTGCGTCTAGATTTTGTTTCTTTGTCTTTCGTGGAGATTTTCTTTCTTTGTCGTTCGTGGAGATTTTCTTTCTTTGTCTTTCATGGAGATTTTCTTCCTTACGTAGAGGGCTTTGATGCCTCACGTAGAGGGCTTTTGTGCCTCATGTAGAGGACTTTTATGCCTCACGTAGAGGGCTTTTGTGCATCACGTAGAAGGCTTTCGTGCCTCATGTAGAGGGCTTTTCTGCCTCACGTAGAGGGCTTTTATGCCTCATGTAGAGGGCTTTCCTACCTCACATAGAGAGCTTTCCTGCCTCATGTAGAGGGCTTTCGTGTCTCACGTAGAGGCTTTCTTACCTCACATAGAGGGCTTTTCTGCCTCACGTTAGGGGTGTCAACTGGTCTGGTTCTGAGCTATCGATGCGGTTCTCTAGCGGTTCCGGCTCTAAGGTGTCAAGACCAGATCCGGACCAATAAGCTCACCGGTTCCAAATCTGAGATCCAGGACCATTAACTAATGGGTGGTCTGGTTTCGGTTCCGGTTCCGGTTCCTAATCAGGTCCAAACATGCCCTTGTTGAGCAGCCAAATGTAAAGCATTTTTCCCATCGGAACGAGAAATCTCAAGCAAGCTAGAATCTTTCAAAAGCAATTTATTAACTACTGGTGTGTGCCCTTTATGTGCAACTGATATGAAAGAGGTAGAATACTAGAATTTGAGGGGTCAAGTGTCTTGCTTAGTCTTGGGTCATGTTCTAATAGCAACCGGACAACAAATGTGTAATAAAAGTCACTTTAACTGTATGTTAAAATAGCAAGGATCATCTTTTACATTTTAAAACAGAAAAAATGGTGCAAGATAAGTTCAAGTGTATGCATTTCTTCTGGTTCCAACGGATCCTTAATGGTTTCGGGGACCAGACCAGATCCGGACTAATAATCTATCACTAAGACCAGATCCAGACCAATAAGCTATTAGGTGGGTCAGTTCTGGTTCCTAGTGGGAAGGTTTCGGTTCGGTTACCGGTTCTAGTCCAGAATTGACACCCCTACCTCACGTAGAGGGATATTGTGCCTCACGTAAAGGGCTTTTGTGCTTCACGTAGAGGGCTTTCGTGCCTCACGTAGATGGCTTTCGTGCCTCACGCAGAGGGCTTTCATGCCTCATGTAGAGGACTTTTGTGTCTCACGTAGAGGGTATTCCTGCCTCACGTAGAGGGCTTTCATTTTGGTAGGCTCTCGTTTCTCAAACTCCAACTTAATTTTCTACGAAAAAGCGAAGTACAAACACCACATTCGAAAAACATAACAGAAAAATGAAATTCTTACTGCTTTTTCTAGATGAGCGAGTGTGTTCCGAGCAAGGCCTGGACGGGTGGTGAGTTGGCTGAGCGAGGGGTACTTGTTCACTGATAGAACTTTCTGAGGTTCTCCGAATTCCACGGTCGAGGTACTTTGTTGCCCTGTGGAGTTTTCAATCGATATGTGCTTGGGCGAATTTTGTTGGAAACTATATAGAGACCTTCCCAGTCTGGAGAGAGTTTTTCGACCTATCGTGGTCGTGAGGCACTAGCTTTACGTAGGATCAAATCCCTTGGTTGGAATAGCCTTTCCTTCACGATTTGGTTGTAGTACCTCCCCGCTCATTGGTTGCATATAGAGTTCTTTGACAATGCCTCCTCTCGGACCTCAGCCAGGAAATCCAAGTTTGTCCGAAGGTCTTTTTCATTTTCTTCTTCGTTGAATGCTATCACTCTTTGGGAAGATGCTAGAACTTCCACCGGTCCCAGGGCCTCTGTGCCTTAGGCGAGGCGGAATGGTGGCTCTCCTGTAGGTGTGCACACTGTTGTGCGATATGCCCACAGGACACTTGGTAGTTCTTCCACCCATCTCCCCTTAGCCTCAGAAAGTCGCTTCTTGATCCCGCTCAGTAATGTCAGGTTGGTGACTTCAACTTGCCCATTTGCTTGTGGGTATGCCATTAAGATGACCCTCAGATCAATAAAGAAACTTGAGTAGAATTCCCCTAAGGTTGGGCAGTCAAACTGTTTTCTATTGTCGGTGATGAGGATTCATGGGGGTCCAAACCTATAGATGACTTTGTCTCTGAAGAACTTCTCCCTCCTATTTCTCCGTGTTAGTGGCCAAGGGTTCAGCTTCCACCCATTTGGCGAAGTAATCGATGACCATCACTAAGTACTTCCTGCTTCCTGAAGCTGGTCCGAAATCTCTGAGTATGTCCATTCCCCACATGGCAAAGGGTATGGGGAGAGCATAGGCGTTAGTTGTGTCGCAAGTTGGTGGGGTACGGGAGCAAAAATCTAGCATAGTTCACACTTCTTGATGTATTTGATGGCGTCCTCCTACAGTTTTGGCCAATAGAAGCCTTGGCGTAGTACTTTGTAGGCCAAAACTCTTCCTCCCATATGGCTTCCACATATTCCTTTATGACATCTGACAAAACATATTGGACCCTTGCGAGGCCAAGGCAACGTAGTAGAGGAATAGAGACTGACCTTTTATATAGCCCGCCATCAAGCCATGTGTATTGCGCTCTGACTCTTTACTTTTCACGCCTCGACTCGCTCTTCTGGGAGCTTTCCATCTCTTAGGTACTGGACTATGAGGTCTATCCAACTCGGCTCTTCTTCTATTGGGGCTGCTAATTCCTCCTTATGACAGGGTTTGTCTAGAAATTCTAAATATACTTGTAAAACCTAACACGATGCAGAGAAGAATGGAAATCGCAAACACAATCACACAAAGCACACAAAGATTTACATGGTTCGGCAAGGTTGCCTATGTCCACGGTGAGATGAGATCTGTTTCATTATCAATGGAGAATACTACAGTCGCTCGTTCCTCACACCTCTCTTAGATTTTCAATACAGAGAAAGAACTCTTGCTACAAATTTATAGCGAAACCCTACACAGGAAATTTACCAAAATACCTATATAGTCCTTAATGATTGAGTTCAGATTTCGTCAGCCTTGATAGTACAGCCCCTGGAGGCTCCACACAACAGTCCATCATTAGAAGTCCAGACACAAAAACCTCAACAATACTACCCAATCCAACTAATTGAGTTCGAATTTTGTCAGCGTTGATAGTGCGTCTGCGTTCGAATTTTCTATTCGGGGAATCCTGATCATCTCGAAGCTGGTGAATCCTTTGAATGAGTATTGGGCCTTTGCGAGTTATGCTGCCATGCGCTCGACCTTGGCCTCATGTTCCTCGTTCAGCTGATTCACCACCAGTTGTGAATCTCCTCGAACCATGAGTCTTTCTACTTGAATGGCTCGAGCGAGTCTTAATCCTGCCAACAACGCTTCGTACTCTGCTTCGTTGTTGGAGATAGGAAAGTTGAACCGTAGTGCATACTGGATCTTGAATCTTTCAAGGCTTGTGAGAATGAGCCCCACTTCTCCCCCCTGTTATGTTGCCTAAGTTGTCCACAAACAAGGTCCACGAGGCTTGAGCACAGCCCCTAAGCTCTGGTTCACCGACCAACTCTCCTTCTGGATGTGTGCATTCCACTATGAAATCTGCTATCACCTGTCCTTTTATCGCTGCTCGAGGAATGAAGTCTATGTGGTATTTGCTCAACTCCACTGCCTAGGCTATGAGTCATCCGGAGACATCTGGCTTGTGAAGTACTTTCTTCAGAGGCTGGTCAGTCAGGACCTGGACCACATATGTTTGGAAATAGGGCCCGAGCTTCCTTGCTGCTAAACTAGGGCAAAAGCCAACTTTTTTATCTTGGGATATCGGGTCTCTGTATTATGTAAGACATGGCTTACGTAATATTTTGGCTTCTACTGCTTCTCATGTTCCTTCAGGAGAACTGAGCTGACTGCTACTAGGGATGTTGCTAGGTATAGCTGTAGTTCATCTTTGGGTTCCAGTGCACCAAGAGTGGTGGACTCAACAGATACCATTTGAGCTCTTCGAATGCCTGCTGGCATTCCTCCGTCCAGACAAACTCCTTCGGATTTCTTAAGTTCTTCAAATTTTTGAAGAAGGGTAAACACTTGTTCCCTGCTCGGGACATGAACTGGGTTAGTGCTGCTATTCTCCCGTTCAGTCTTTGAACTTCCCTGACCGTCCGATGGGGTGTCATGTCTTTGATGACCTGGATTTTTGATGGATTGGCTTCTATCCCTCTCTTCGACACCATGAACCCCAAGAACTTTCTAGATGTCATGCCAAAGGCGCACTTGGCGGGGTTTGTAGACACTGGATTTTGTCACCCTCCCAGCGATGACAACAATCGGATGTAGATGACTGGAAATGTCCCTGAAAACCTAACTTTTCAAACACCGCAAACATCTCCGTTCACCCTATAAGGCGTATAGCATACGTGCGGTAGCCCCGTAAGGCAGCACCGTGGCCGAAGCCCCACCAGGCAGCCGTGCCACATGGCATCACGGCCCTACACGGCCTTGCCAGGCAGCCCTGCCATGCGGCCCTACCGCGCGCGCTGCGGCTCCGTAAGCCCCCAGATTCCATTTTTCCCATTTTTCCACTTTCTGCGGCCTCGCGTAATTTCCGCGGCGCCGCAGGGACCAATTTTTCCTATAAATAGCCCCCCTCACCCCCTCATTTTCATAGTCGAAGTTTGTGGGAGAGGGGGCACCCCCAGAGCTCCAATTTTCCAGTTTTTCCTCGTTTTCCTTGTTTCGAGGCCCTGCCCTAGTCCAATTTCCCCTATCCAAAGTCCGAGCTATCTGAGTCCGGCTTCTCCGATCCCTTTTTCACAAGCTTGGGAAACCTCCCGTGGTGTAGCTACTCTATCTGGCATTTGAGCACCTAGTTTCCAAAACTTTGAAACGTCGTTATTTTGTCCGAGATCCCAAGATCCGACACTCGTAAGTCATTACTCTGTCTGACGAAGGGACACAGCCAGTGTTTTTCCTCCACCTGAGCTGGGGGACGCTGTCCGTCTTGTATAATTGCATTTGTTTAAAGCATATAGGTATACATTTCCTCCATTAACATTTAATTCTAGCACAATGTAGTCATTTCAAATATTCTAGTGTAGTGTACAATAGTTAGTGTAACATAGTTTAATTTAATTAAATAGCTTGTGCATCAGTATTTAGCCATACATGTGGGTATAGGACATTCATAAAGGGAGAACATTCGAAAACTATCATCTAGTAGAAAGACTGGTTTACTCGTGGATGCTTAATACCTTCCTACTTTCGTAACTTGACCACTTACCCCGAATCTCTGACCAGACCAACCGAAGTCTCATAGCCCTTCCAGAACTGCACCAATGGGTCCTAGGCCTTAATCCTAGGTGGCGACTCCATTTCATAATTATTGTATGACCCCCATCCCCTGATAATCATTACCTACTAAGAAGATGCATTCCTTCTCTCTTCAACCGGGGAGTACCAACCAACCCCTCCGCGCGGCTAAAACACCCGCCAAGAAAGGGGAAGGAAAAATAAACGGATCCTCACAGTGGTGACTCCACTGGGAATTAATAATGATCAAACTTTCAATACTAGATGCTACCGTTGAACGTAAGAATTTTCTCCCTTCTGCATTGTTTGGTTGAGACATACTTGGCTAACCCCTTTTGTTGTATTAACTACATCATGCATCGTGTTCGAAGTGAAATCAAACGACGAGGGTACTCCCTATTGTGCCTCTACCCTTAGGGAGGTGGGGCACATCATACTAAGTGCTCTGAGGTCGGATGATACCCGCTTCCTGCAACACTATCATACACACAACACTTCATGGGAATACACAGGCCCGTGATTAGTCATTGAACCCCATGTATAGTCATGGGTAATTCATGGTCGAAGCCACAACCCTTGATATTTACTGTATGGGTCTAGAGTTATCGATGAGGGTATTCACTAGTGTGTTGTGGGGTACTTTGCTACTCAAAAAGGGCACTAGATTGATTACTCTAAGATCGCGTGATCTATTATCTAGGTATATCAAAAGAACCACGTACCCGCAATTCGCTATCACGAGCGATAGGTATATTAGTCCTGTCAAAGGTGACCTTGATCTGTCCTATCAGCCTACCTATTGCATGCATCATGTAGGAAATTAAACCATATACGACTAGGATACGCCACAAACTATCCTTGTAGCTTTTCAAGGCCGAAAGTGGAACGCTCAGCAATATCCCTTCTCTTAATGCATAATATCAATCAACGGAAGAATTCTATTTGTCCCTCGAATGTCCCTCGATATGTGTCACATATCTATTTGGATCAGTGTATCAAAAAAAAAAATGTAGCCTCGATTGTCCCTTGGAGAAAGATACAGTCTAAATGATGTGATAATGGTAGAATTCTGATGAGAGGTACTCTATAGTAGGAAAAGGTAGATCGTTGAGAAGTCCTCGATTAGATCTCCTTGTGATGATTCAAATTTGATCTCCAAGAACTATTAAACAACGAAGGATCTATAGCAAGCTTGCATCATATCACAAGATCGTAAGGGTTATTCCCGAGCAGTCTTGAATGTGGATGCAAACCTTACCATCGACTATCCGAGTAAAATAGAATCGAGAGAGTAAAAGCGAATTGTCACTTTGTTTGAAACAAAAAAAATATATTAAAACAAGATAAAAAAAGGAATCTCCCCACTTGAGTCCTAAATTTTTCCCTTTTTACCTTTGCAAGGCACAATTTCGCTACAAAGAAAATCCCTATTACCCGTGTGGAACCGTCAAGACGGTCGATTGAACCAGGCCATTCTCCACCAGACTCCACCTTCTGAGCTTGTTGAAAATTCTGGTTCACCTCCCTTGACTTCTAGTCCCCTGACACAAAGTCCAATAAGGTCACCCCATGTTACAAGCACCATGGATCCGCCATGGGCCAATTCTTCAAAGAAAGCACCGAGTTAGGAAATGGTTAGCATGCAGAGGGAAATGATAGAGATGAAACAGTTGGTTACATACTTAGACCAGTCGATACAGGGTCAATCTCAGTGGACAATCCGCCAACCCTTGGAGAGCCAAGGGTGACCCCAACGATGTCTAGGCCACAACCCAGGATCATGTTAGAAGAAGAGGATATAGCCATCAATACTCCCCAAGACCCACCAGAAACGGAAAGGGAGGAACAGATGAGGGAGAAAGTTGAGAAGCTCGAAATGGCAATGAAAGGAAAGGCTGTTGAGAAACCAGGAGAAGACATGGTTTGCTTCGCTGGAGAAAGAATACCCAAAGATTTCAAATGGAAGCTCGACAAGTTCGATGGACCAGGGGATCCCCGAGCTCACTTGAAGATTTTCATTACAGTGGCCAAGTCGTGGAATCTCACAGAAAATCAAATGGGTCAAGCATTCCTTTACTCGTTGGCAGGATCAGCTTTGAGGTGGCTAATCCAAATGGATCAAACTCAAACTCAAACTTGGTCAGCAATTGTAAAGACATTCACCAAACAGTACTCCTACAACACGGAAGTGGACATCACCCAATGCAAGTTGAAAACCCTGAGGCAAGGAGCCAACGAGGGATTTTCTAACTTCATCATGAGATTCCGTGAAAAAGCATCCAAGATGTGGAACTGCCCGAATGAATTAGAACAGGTCAAAATCATATTGGAAAACCTACATGGAGAGTATCATGATCGCCTCTACTGTCAGCACATCAGAACCTTCGAAGCACTCATAGCCACTGGAAAGCGCATTGAGGACAAATTATTCAAAGGGAAGCCAGCCCAGACTTCAACCAAGGAAGCTTCTGGTTCTTATTCTGGCAAGAATAACATAGGAGGAAGAGGTAAAGGACCTAAAGTGAATGTAATTACTTCCGTTCAGTACACCGAGAAGCAAATTTCACCAACAGTTGCTCCTCCTTTGGTAATCCAAGCTGAACAGTCAACCCCTCCCAGACAGGTTACCTTTGGCAGTATGACATCCACTCGCCTCTTCTTCAAACTCAAGAAGGGATGATGGATGTTGTACCACCGTGGCCCATGAACACGTCCAATCTACCTCCAGGATATAAGCTAGAGTGGTACTATTACTATCATAATCAGAAGGGTCATCAGACAAACAAATGCAGACACCTCAAGCATGCAATCCAAGATCTGATAGATGCAGGAAAAATTGAATTAAAGACGGGTTAACAGCCCAATGTGACCACTAACCCTCTGCCAAATCATGGGGTGAATATGTTAGAAGAAGAAGATCCCTTCAGAAATCCGACAATTTTGATTTAACCTGTGAAGCAAGAGCGGGAGCTGATGGACGCTCGAATATATAGGGCTATCATAGCAGCCCAAACTGAGAAAAGCAAAAAAGAAAGAAAAGAATTAGAGGCACTAAGGCAAGAGATGAATGAAGGATTTTCCGACGACGTCAAAAGATTCTGTAAAGAAGCTGAAAGGATACAACCCCATCTGACGGAGGAAGAGCAAGTGGGGATAATCCTAGAGAATCTACATGGAGTGTATCATGAGTATCCATACCCCTAGTAGCGTAAGATACTAGAAACATTTGCCACCTTAACTGGGTCGCTTGATGAAGATGAACTTGACTCCCCAAGATGGCCCATGGGATCTGTGAATGCTTTGGAGGAAGGGACAACAGGTTTGGACCCAACCACTCTAATCCGGCCCAAAAAAGCATCTTTGAGGGAATTGAGGATGGTATGGAGAGACAAAGTGCGCCTCATGTGGCAGATGGATCTCCCAGCAGAAGCAAGAACCAATATCAGCAACTTCCTGAAGGAAATATACAAAGATGAGATGATCAAAAGTCAGCCAACACCGTTCCATGGTCGAAGCCGATACGCTCGAAAAAGGAGAGCAAGAAGAATGATGGTATGTGCTTATTGTGCGAGAACAAACTGCAATGGAAAGTTCAGAGAAGATGGACAACGTTGCGACCAAGGGAAAGGTCTAGCCTCTAACCATCGGATGATGAAACTGGAATACCTAGAGAATGGACTTGACAGTCTCGAACCCAATGCGCAATTGAGAAGGTTTGGGTTCACTGATTTGAGATCAGTCACATGGCATATGTGGAAAATTCAGAAGGTGAAGAAGATTTCACGGTTCATATTCAACCCATTGTGGAAGGGCCTTCTAAAGACAGCATGAGAACTATTGAAGAGGTCACACCAAGTCTAATCCAAGCTGTATCAACACTAGCCATTAGCGAAACTCTATTTGGAGACACTTTCCTTATCAAGGTGGGAGGGACCGACGATAGTGAAGAAGAAGACTTCGAGCCATAGTCTAAAGATGAGTTCTCCTTTGAAACTCTACAGTAAATAGCATTGGAATTAATGATGATGAAGCAGAGCCGACAGACCTCATTCAGCCTATCCCTCAAGAAGACGAAGGAAGGAGTGGTGATAAGGAAATAGGATCTCCAGTAAATCAGAGAAGGGCATTGTTTGTCAAAGGGGAGGACTTTGACAAGTGGAATATGAGCATCTTCTACCAAATACAAGACATCCTTGAGCTAATGTCCATGACTCATGGCATCCTGTATAAGGTTACTTCACACTTCCCAAACATGGTGTGTGAACACTTCGTCGCACAATGCGAGAAAATAGAGTTGCCAATAGAAGAAGACTTCCTCCAGAGAACATTACATGAGTTGAGGAACATGACCTGGTTAAATCTCTCTTTGACGAAAGATTTCTTTGGGAATCCTCCTCAAGATCCCATGTTATACTCAGACAACTGGCCATACTCTGGGCCCCCAAAGATGATGAAGGAATGGGAGACTTGGATTGGTAATAGTAACACCAGAGATCCATACTTCAACCCAATAGAAGGAATCCACCCTGTTGATAGCATTGAAGAAGGTGGGGAAGCCCCGATAAATATCCAGCTGGGAGGATTTTAGATTGGGGCAATCAGTGTAATGGCCTCAGAAATGAAGGAAATAATTCCATTCGATTAGCCATCCACAATGGAGTATGATAATTCTGAAGATGATGAACAATATGGAATATTTTGTAGGGCTCAGATTAGGAAGGAACCAATAAGGGATCCCACAATTCCCTGACTTTCCAACCTATGGCAACCATCGTGGGATGGGATATAAAGTACCAAAGAAAGTAAGTTATCCTAAGCAAATGAACTGAGAATGTCAAAAGGCGAGCGTTGCTGAGGTAAAGAAACCATCTCCATACTTCAAGACCTTGAATGGATATTTTGTCAAATAAGATGAGAACTTCCCTTACTATAGGAACATTGAGCCTTGGTTCGATCATGACAATGGAAGTCTCCAGCCCGGGTTTGAAATCTTCTTTCAGGATGATGTCGACTGGATCACCCTCGAAATAGAGCAGATGAAACTAAAAGCTACTGAAGAAGAACTAAACATCGGAGGACTGTTTAAAATAGCTATGATCCCTACAGGGGATGAAGAGGGGCCAAAACCTTATCTATTAATTCATCCTATCCAAGAGCCAATTATGAACTAGATTAGTGCCTCTGAAAGGTTTAGTGAGATAGAGTCTCAGGGAGTGGTCAGCTCTGAGTTAGTCTCGTCTGTCAATGAGTTTGTTGTAATCAAGGAATATAGTACCTTCCAGTCTGCTTGT
This sequence comes from Telopea speciosissima, assembly GCF_018873765.1. Taxonomy (NCBI): domain Eukaryota; kingdom Viridiplantae; phylum Streptophyta; class Magnoliopsida; order Proteales; family Proteaceae; genus Telopea; species Telopea speciosissima. The sequence goes on from NC_057920.1 coordinate 48,263,840, forward strand.
ATTCCTACTCTTGTCATGAATTAAATCAACCATTCCAAGTATGTCTCCTCTTCATCTGATTCCTCTTTTGATTCTTCTTCTAATGACGAGAATATCCTCGAGCATCACCATCTAATAAAGCAATTAAAGCAAAGAAAGACCCAACATGTCCGAGAGGACATATGCCCCATAAATTTGGGAACTGAACAATGCCCACGAATGGATAAAATTGGTGCTTCGCTCAACAAAGAGGAAGGGTCAAATGACAGCCCTATTGAAGAAATTCCAAGAAGTGTTTGCATTGTCATACGAAGATATGCGCGACATCGATCCAGAGATAGTACAACACCAATTACCTACTTATCCAGATGCCCGGCCAGTCAAGCAAAAGCCCAGAAGGATGCGACCTGAATAGAGTGAGAAGATTAGGGAAGAAGTCATAAAGCAGTGGAATGTAGAATTTCTACAAGTCACACAATATCCTCAGTGGTTGTCCAATATTGTCCCTATACCCAAGAAAGACAGGAAGTGTTAGGGAAAATGTTGATCCTACACTTTATCCCCTCCAAGTCATCCCTATGATGATGTTTTGATGATAACAAATAAGACTTGGACTAATGCTTGGGTTCTAAGTGTTTTAGAGTCAAAGCATAGCATCAAGTGAGGGGGAGCATATATACAAGTGTTCAAAAACTATTCTTAAAGAAGATTGAAGCTTGGAAGTCAAAGTCAAACGTTTGAAAGCTTAAAGTCTTGAAGAATTGAAGACTTTCTATTGAAGACTTTCTAAGAATTACAAATATGTATTTCTTGTTGTTTCTCAAGTCACATTCGATGTAATGCACACACACACGCATGCATCCATGTAGAATGTCCCTAGGAGGTAGCTTCACCCCTAAGACATATGCCCTTTTGGGTAAGAAGACCCCAAAGTTAAGCCTTAAAAGAATTGGACAAAATTACACTGTAATTGCCCAATCCGGCATACCGGATTAATGGGTGTCTTGGAGAAACACCTCCAGTAAGCTATATTTTGCCCTGATCCGGCATACCGGATCCCAATCCAGCATACCAGATCAGTGCTTGACTAAATTAATTTGACCGTTATTCCCCTATTTTTTAAGGAAAGTAGGTAATCCGGCATTCCGGATTCTCATCCAGCATACCGGATTACTTATAGAATGTGGGATTCTTTTCTTAATTGGATTCCTAATTGGTTCTAAGCCTCTAGCCTATAAATACCCTCTTGATTAATGTTCTAAACACTACAACAATCATCAATCAAGAGCTATAAGCAATCAAGCACTCCCTTGTGAGATTATTCTTTCAAGATCAAGAAGATCGAAGAAAATTCAATCTCATTCTTGCTCCCTCATTACATACTTGCATCCAAGCTACATTGACTAAGAGGTAGCACTCATTCTACTAAGTTTTAAGGTAATTCTAAACTACTTAGTACTTTACTTAAAATTGTTGTTGAGTCCTCGTGCTCAAAATCAAGAGAAGGAGTCCTCTTGCTCATTTCTCAAGAGTAGTCATTTGAGTCATCTTGCTCATATTTTCAAGAGTAGTTGTACGAGTTCTCTTGCTCACTCAAGATTCGTTATAGTGAATTCTCTCTAAGGTGAGAGGAGTGGACATAGGCACATATTGGCCGAACTACTATAAATTGTTTGTGTCTTTTTACATTGCTTGTCTTTACTCTTCTCTATCTTTATTCTTTGGTTTTATTTCCGCATAGTTATTTTAATTTTTGAACCTACACCTATTCACCCCCCTCTAGGTGAATTCACATTTGGTATCAAAGCGGGAGCTTAAGACCATGATTATCTTTAATCCAACTAAGAGTTAAATACTATGGGAACTTCTGCTAAACGTAAGTTCGAAGGTTATAACATTATCCGACCTCCCTTCTTTGAAGGTGAAGGATTCTCCTATTGAAAGAATCGCTTCAAGAACTTCGTATGCGCCAATAATATTGATTGCATGGGAAGTTATAGAGAACGGATCCAATATCGAGACAAGCCCAAAGAAGAATGGACTCAATTGAGAAAGCTAAGATGCAACTCAACTATATTGCTATAAGTTATCTTCAATGTGCATTAGGAGAAAAAGAGTATAATAGGACATGCATGTGTGACTCCGCTAAGGAGATGTTTGATAAGCTTATAGTGACCTATGAAGGTACTTCTGAAGTTAAGCAATCTAAGATTGACATGTTAGTAAATGAATATGAACTGTTTAAAATGAAAAACGATGAAGATATATATGCCATGTTTACTCGATTTACTAATATTGTAAACAAGTTGAAAGGATTAGGTAAGGTCTACTCCAATGGCGAGAACGTTCGAAAGATTCTAAGATCACTCTCAAAGGAATGGAGACCCAAGACTACAGCCATAAGAGAATCAAAAGACATTGATAAGCTAAGTCTAGATGAGCTATTGGGATCACTTCAAACACATGAGATGGAGCTAAAGCAAGACACCAAGGAGGACGAGCCTAAGGAACCTAAGAAGAAGGTTGTCGCATTTAAAACCTATGATATCAGCGATGATGATGAAGAACTTTCAGATGATGAAATTGCCTATTTGTCAAAGAAATTTTCAACGTTTTTGAAGAACAAAGGAAAACCTTCATACAACAAAAGAAAATTCTCAAAAGACCAAAAAGGTAAAAATATCTCTAAGGATAATTCTGACTCTTCTTCAAAGAAAATCTTGTGTTATGAGTGTAGAAAACCTGGACATTTTAGAGGAGATTGCTCTAAAATGAAGAAGTATAAGAAGGCCTACAAAGCCGAACACACCTTCGACTCAAGTGATGAAGACGAAGATAATGAAGAATCACAAGAAGAAGAGGAACAATCCAACCTCGCTTTAATGGCTACCGAAGAAGACGAAGAAACTCAAAATGAGGTAACTCCTATTTCTCCTTCTAAAGATAAAGATTATTTAGAATTGGAAGAAGCTTTTGAAGATTTATATCAAAGTAGCATAGAATTGGCTACTACTAAGAAAGATCTCCTAAAAGAGATAAACACCCTCAAAAACCAAAACACATCTCTAACTTCTCAAGCAGAGACTTTGGAAGAAGAAAAAGAGAAACTGTGTAAAGCATTAGAGTCCTTCACAAATGACAAAAAGACTCTTGATCTTTTACTCGAAAATACCTCCAAAGCACCCTTCAACATGGAAGGAGTAGGCTATAATGTGAACAAGAGTTCAAATCATACCAATGAGGCAAGTTCAAATAAAATAACAAGTAAGAAAGTGAAGAAGAAGTTCTGCAATTATTGTAAAAAGAAATGACATTTGATTGAGGAATGTTATGTTAGAAAGAAAACTCCTCAGTTAAACAAATCAAATCTCAAAGGGAAGACCTTAAGCCCAAATATTCCTCAAACTGTTGTATGCAACAATTGCAATAAAAAGGGACATACTATTTGGAAATGTTATTATATGAAGTAACCTTTTCGACCTCCTAGAAGACCCTTCAATGGTCAAAAGAGACCCTTCAATTATCAACATAGGAAAAATCCACCGAAGGTGCAAAGACCACCCAACAACCAAGGGTCATATAGAATGTCTCAAAACCAAAGACCTTGAAACCCTCAACCATACACAAACTGGTATAGGATTCAAAAGGCAAGTGTTCACCAAATAGTGTGGAGACCAAGAGGAATGTATAATACTAACATTAATGGACCCAACACCCAATGGGGACCAAAGTTTTATTAAGCATTCTTGCTTTGTAGGTACATCTAAGCAAAAATGAATGGTGTATTGATAGCGGTTGCTCAAAGCATATGACATCCAACCCAAAGTTATTTTCAGAACTCAAAAAGCAAAAAGGAGGATTGGGTGTCTTTTAGAGACAATAGCAAAAGAAGAATCATCAGTAATGGTTCAATAAAGTTTGGAGGTACGACAATCTCTAATGTTAGTCTAGTTAAAAATTTAAAGTATAACTTGCTTAGTGTAAGTCAACTTTGTAACAATGGCTATTTTGTTAATTTTAATGCCTCCAAGTGTGAGATTAAAGATTCTCAAAATAACTTGATACTTGAAGGATCAAGGAAGAATAATGTCTATATTTGTACTTTCAACATGAATTCTCATGATGCTTATCTCTTATCTAAGTTTGATGATGCAATCTTGTGGCATAGAAAGTTGGAACATATAAATCCTAAGATTATAAAATCCCTTTATTCTAAGAATCTAGTGAGAAATCTACCTAAGCTGAATTTTGATAAGCAACACACATGTAGAGCCTGTCAAAGAAGTAAGCTTACTAAAGCTTCTCATAAGGCTATTAATTCTATTGCCACTTCTAGACTTTTACAATTACTTCATTTAGATTTATTTGGACCCATACAAACCACTAGCTTGGGAGGAAAGAAATACACTTTCGTTATTGTAGATGACTACTCCCGGTTCACTTGGACCCTCTTTCTCAAGCATAAGAATGATGCATTCGAGAAATTTGTAGCTCTTTGCAAGAGAATACAAAATCAAAAGGGTTACATGATCACTTTCATAAAAAGTGACCATGGTGGTGAATTTGACAATATAGACGAATTTGGTGAGTTTTATCGAAAGCAAGGTATAACACATAACTTCTCAGCCCCTAGAACACCACAATCAAATGGTGTGGTCGAAAGAAAGAATAGAACAATCCAAGAAACGGTTAGGACAATGCTCAATGAGTACTCATTGCCTAAATATTTTTGGGCTGAAGCTGTACACACGTCTTGCTATGTGTTAAACCGAGTTTTGATAAGACCCATTTTTTCAAAGACTCCCTAATAATTGTTTCATAACAAATTGCCTAAAGTAGACTATTTTAATGTTTTTGGATGTGCTTGTTTTATTCTTAATACTAAAGATAATCTAGGCAAATTTGAAGAAAAGGCTGATGATGGTATATTCTTAGGCTACTTCACAAACAGTAGAGCATATAGAGTGTTTAATAAGAGAACACTAACTGTGGAAGAGTCTATGAATGTTAGATTTGATGAATCTATGGCAAAAGAAAAGTATAAAGACCTAGAAGATGATGATGAAGATGAAGTAGTTGAAATTAGGAAGAGAGTTGAAAAAGTTAATTTAGATGAGCCTGATGTTCAAGTGCATCAACTTCCTAAAGAAGTTATAACTGTTAAAGATCATCCCCTTGACCTTGTCATTGGAGACCTAAATAAAGGAATACAAACTAGGAGTAAAATCCAAAATGTTTGTTCTAATGTAGCCTTTATATCTACCATCGAACCCAAGAACATTAAAGAAGCTATTTTGACAAGCTAAAAAATGTTTGTTCTAATGTTTGTTCTAAGCTAAAAAATGTTTTTCTACAAGTCATTTTTTCTTTCAAAATTGTTGTTTTCTTACTGTTTCTGCTTGAAACGGTATACCGGATCAGCTTCTCTAGTTGTTTCTAGCCGTTACTGCTTGAAACGGTATACCAGACTGGGAAACGGTATACCGGATGTTTAAATTTCTGCCCATTTTATAACTGTTGGACTTCTTTTCAAGCCTATATATATCTCTTTTCTTTGTCCTTTTCTGATTCACTGTTCATCATATCATCTTCCCCCTATCTACAGTCATCTTATTACTTTATAATTTCTTTCTCTTCTCAAATTCTCTCTCCAACATGAGTAGAAAAGGGAAGGACCCTATGCCGGAGAGACAACAACCCTCCAAAAGAGGAAGAGGAAGTGGATCAAGACAACCATATGCTGAAGGAGAAGATCGTTTGTTTCGGTCTAGGGAATGCCGAGCAAATTGGCATCTCTACCTTGCAAGAAAGATTGAAGAAGGACGTGAAGTGGATGTGTTTTCTTTCAATAGCATTCGTCTCGAAGACCGCTTTAAGGACATTGGTTGAGAACCCATTCTCAACATGGATGACCCTTGCTATCCAAACCTTGTCAAGTATTTCTACACCAACCTCTACTTCAGCGGAGCAGAACAAGACTTGAAACTTCATTCCTATATGAAGGGAACTCACATAGACCTTTCTCTTGATGATCTTGCTTGCATCCTTCACATTCCAAATGATGGCCCCTGCATCTTTTGGACTCCAAAGAATACAAATTTCAGTGATTTGATCAACCATGAAGAGATATACTCATCCATCCTAAAACAGTTTGATCCAAATGCCGGAACTGTTGTTATTGGTCGCCTTCGTCATATACCTCATATCATCTCTTACATAGTCCAACACAACATTATTCCTAGGGGTGGTGATAGAAACAAGTGCCTTACGCCACAAGCTTATATCACTTATTGCATCTACACCAATAACCCTACCAATCTTCCTTACTTCATCATGCGATACATGGAATCTTGTACTCATCCTCATAGGAGCACTAACCTTCCCTATGGTAGGCTCCTCACTCGTATTTTTCTGGAGTACAACTTAGATCTTGATCGTGAGGAAGTGGCCCCTGTTTCCTCTCAACACATCACTCGGAATAGTTTTCACACAATAGCCATTCCTCCTCCTTCCGATGTGTTCGTTGAAGAAGAAGTTTTGGGAGAAAGTATGCCCCATTCTTCTTCTGATCAAGAAGGGATACCAGCATTTCTACACGATTGGGTGTCAAGCATTGATGAATACATGGATGAAGCCAACACTTATATCATGGAACTTGAACTTGGACAACAACGGATTCAAGATGATGTGGCATCTCTCCGTGACGATGTGAAGACCGGCTTTAACAACATGTATCTACGCCAAGACAAGCTTCTTAACTCTATTCAAACTCTTGCTCTCAATCTTAGACATCTTTCTCTTGATACACCAGGAGCAACTCCCCAAGGAGTTTCACCGCCGTTCACCGGTACATCCAGTTCTATTCCACCTCTTCCACCCTTTGATCCTCCTGCTTGATATGTTTTGACCCTTTTTTGATGATGCCAAAGGGGGAGAAGTATTCAAGTTGTAATGGATAATGGTCTTATAATATAAATTTGATTTGCTTAGTTTAACGAATTAATATTGTTATTCTTGTCTCTTATTCCTTGCATATATTATTGCTCTCCATTATTTATATCTTTTGTGGATTATTTGTCATCATCAAAAAGGGGGAGATTGTTAGGGAAAATGTTGATCTTACACTCTATCCCCTCCAAGTCATCCCTATGATGATGTTTTGATGATAACAAATAAGACTTGGACTAATGCTTAGGTTCTAAGTATTTTAGAGTCAAAGCATTGCATCTAGTGAGGGGGAGCATATACAAGTGTTCAAAAACTATTCTCAAAAAAGATTGAAGCTTGAAGTCAAAGTCAAACGTTTGAAAGCTTAAAGTCTTGAAGAATTGAAGACTTTCTATTAAAGACTTTCTAAGAATTACAAACATATATTTCTTGTTGTTTCTTAAGTCACATTCGATGTAATGCACACACACACACACGCATGCATCCATGTAGAATGTCCCTAGGAGGTAGCTTGACCCCTAAGACATATGCCCTTTTGGGTAAGAAGACCCCAAAGTTAAGCCTTAAAGGAATTGGACAAAATTACACTGTAATTGCCCAATCTAGCATACCGTATCTCAATCCGGCATATCGGATTAATGGGTGTCTCAGAGAAACACCTCCAGAACCCCTTTACCCATGTTGGATAAGGATCCAGCATACCGGATCCTCTCTTGGCTGTATTTTGCCCCGATCCAAGATACGATCCCAATCCAAAGATACCGGATCGCTTGACTAAATTAATTTGACCGTTATTCCCCTGTTTCTTAAGGAAAGTAGGTAATCCGGCATTCCGGATTCTCATCCAGCATACCGGATTACTTATAGAATGTGGGATTCTTTTCTTAATTGGATTCCTAATTGGTTCTAAGCCTCTAGCCCATAAATACCCTCTTGATTAGTGTTCTAAACACTAACAATCATCAATCAAGAGCTCTAAGCAATCAAGTACTTCCTTGTGAGATTATTCTTTCAAGATCAAGAAGATCGAAGAAAATTCAATCTCATTCTTGCTCCCTCATTGCATACTGGCATCCAAGTTACATTGACTAAGAGGTAGCACTCATTCTACTAAGTTTTAAGGTAATTCTAAACTACTTAGTACTTTACTTAAAATTGTTGTTGAGTCCTCTTGCTCAAAATCAAGAGAAGGAGTCCTCTTGCTCATTTCTCAAGAGTAGTCATTTGAGTCCTCTTGCTCATATTTTCAAGAGTAGTTGTACGAGTTCTCTTGCTCACTCAAGATTCGTTATAGTGAATTCTCTCTAAGGTGAGAGGAGTGGACGTAGGCACATATTGGCCGAACCACTATAAATTGTTTGTGTCTTTTTACATTGCTTGTCTTTATTCTTCTCTATTTTTATTCTTTGGTTTTATTTCTGCATAGTTATTTTAATTTTCGAACCTACACCTATTCACCCCCCCTCTAGGTGAATTCACAGGAAGGTGAGAATGTGTGTGGATTTTTGGGACCTCAATTATGTTAGTCCCAAAGATGACTTTCCTTTGCCACACATTGACATATTGGTTGACAACACGGCGAAACATGTCTTGTTATCATTCATGGACGGATTCTCCAGGTACAATCAAATCAGCATGTGTCCAAAGGACAAAGAAAAGATAGCATTTACTACACCTAGGGGAACTTACTGTTACAATGTAATGCTCTTTGGTTTGAAGAATGTTGGGGCAATGTATCAAAGAGTAGTGACGACCATTCTCCATGACATGATACACAAGGAAGTGGAGGTATATGTGGATGATATGATTGTCAAGTCAGTCACTCGACATGGGCACTTTACAACATTAAGGAAGTTCTTCAAACGGATTAATGAATAAACCCTCAGAAGTGTGTATTCGGAACAACAACAGAAAAACTCCTAGGATTTCTTGTCAGTGGGAGAGGGATAGAATTGGATCCCGACAAGATAAAGGCCATAACAAATGCCAGCACCAAAAATAGAAAAAGAAATCTGGGGTTTCTTAGGACGAATTCAGTATATAAGTCAGTTCATAGCTTAGCTAACCACTGTATATGAACCCATGTTCAAGCTCCTAAAGAAAGAAAAACGAAGCAATGGAACGACAAGTGCCAAGAGGCGTTCGTAAGGATCAAAGAATACTTGATGAATCCACCCGTCCTTGTCCTGCCAGTATTGGGCGAACCACTGTTACTCTACTTATCTGTCGGTGAAACATCAATGGGATCCATGATGGCACAACAAGATCATAAGAGTGGGGAAGAACACGCAATTTACTACTTAAGCAAGAAACTGTTGGAGTACGAAACTCGTTACACCCCATTTGAAAAGGAGTGCACTGCTTTGGTTTGGGCGACCATGAGGCTGAGACATTACATGATTGCACATCAAATCCGACTCATCTCAAGGATGGATTCGATTAAGTACCTCTTCAAGAAGCTAGCATTAACAAGAAGGATGGCCAGATGGTTGTTGCTATTGTCAGAATTTGACATAACATATGTCAACTAGAAATCCATAAAAGGACGAGCGATCTTGGACTATCTAGCGACGTACCCAACCGGGGTAGATTCACAGCCACTAGGAAACTCATACCTGGATGAGGATTTGGCATATGTGGAGGAAGAAGACTGTGAAGACTGGTGGTAATTGTACTTTGACGGTGCAACCAATCAGAGAGGATGTGGGGCAGGAATTTGTTGATAACCCCAGATGATCTTTATTTGCCATCTGCATTCTGGCTAGAATTCCCTTGCACCAACAGCATTGCAGAATATGAAGCATGTGCGATCGACCTCGAAACTACCATGACATTAGAGATCAAGAAGCTAAGAGTCTATGGGGACTCGTCAACAGTGATTTGTCAAACTCAAGGGAAGTGGAAAATGAAGGATGAGAAGTTGAAGCTCTACCAAGAACATTTGGAGAACTTGATCAAGAGCTTCGAAGAGATCACCTTCGAGTATTTGCCAAGGGACAGTAACAGATTTGTCGACGCCTTAGCTACTTCGGCATCAGTGGTCGAATGCAATCCAGAAACTCAAGTCTGCCCATTCTTGGTGGATAGGAGGTATAAACCAACATATGAAGAGTCAGTAAATGCTCTGACAACTGATGGGAGGACGTGGTTCACATCCATCATCGATTTCATCAAAGAAAGGAAATATCCTCTGAATTCCACGATAGCTGAACAAAAGTGGTTGCAGAAGCAAGCCGCGCAGTTTATACTTCAAGGCAACCTGCTATACAAGAGATCTTATGACCGTAAATTCTAGTGATCACGCATCAAAATTTAAGATCTTCAATTAGTTGCTAGTACAGAATCTGTGAGAAGGTGAAAAGTCCAAATTAACCCTGCCTTTTGGGCACAGATATTACAAAGGTGGTCAAGGGTTGAGCAAACAAATGGGTCTTGTAAGCCATTTGTAAATTCTTGATAATCATTTTGAATTGTTCTTTCTCGGTTGGACGGTCCCACATTAGTGCGGCCTTTGATTTGAACCTGATCAAGTATTGAGTGAACCCTTCATTGGCTTCCTATTTTGTGATTTCAAGGTCAAAACGGTTCAACTCCATCTCAATGTTGTATGAATATTGATTCTTAAAGGCCTTCACCATATCGTCCTAAGTACGTGTTCGGGAGGAATCTAAGGACATAAGCGGGCTTAGTTAAAGAAATCTGAAATTCTTGTCCCATCTATTGGTCCGTTAAATTCTTGATCCTCATCTGACCAAAGTAGACCCTAAGGTGTCTTCTCCCAATCCTAGTCCAACTAATGATCGAGTCGGCATCCTATCGTCTCGTAGTAATGGTTCCTAGTTGCATAAGGTCACAATTAGACCAAGCGAGATTTAAGAAAGACATAAACCTAAAGTGAACCTCGTACCCTATATACATCGTCCTCAAAGAAGAAGAATATGCATATAATGTGCAAACAATTTTACAACAAACACGCTATACCTAAACAAGGGTTAATAAGTGTGAGTGCAAAGTTTATCGAGTTCTAAGTTAGCCCCCACATCAAAGACCGCACAAAGGCAGAGTGGGCCCAAGATGAGATGAAACTGATTGGGTGGGGTAAGATGTATCGGTTCGGTTCTCAATACAATATTATAGTTAGTGTGTCATACTTTAGTGTTGAGTTCTAGATCCTTACATGATGTATGTTGATTTAAGGAGAATAAGACTGAAAATATTCCCTTATCAAGGTGCGCCTATACTCCTCTCACCACTCCTATGAGTAAGATGATTAAACTGTATACCGACACAAGCCTCTTTTACATACCCGAAGGTACTGTGCTAAGAGTTGTGGTTTCACCAAGGGTAAGCCGCGTGTCTACACACCAGACTCAAGGTTATGCCATGAGGTGTAATATAGGGTTAAACCATGCAGTAGTTGGCATTACAAATGGTGTGTGAAAGTGTATACAAGGCACAATGCAAAGTAAGGTTACCAAAGTTAGCATCCAAAAGCACACAAGGAAAAGAAAAATCATGTTATAACAATACAACATATATGCCAAGCACATCAAAAGTATCAACTATTTTAACCACTCCCCAGTGGAGTAGCTACTGGGAGGAAAAATGACATGGCGGGACATCACCATGCGTCCTCCACCTCATCCCTCTTTAGGGAGAAGAGAGGGGTGATATTGTATCGTAGGAGTCGCCACCTAGAGGAGGGCCTAGGACCCAGAATGTAAATGTAATGACTCTTAGACAATGCTGTTTTTACAGACTGATCGGTCCATTGGTCTGGGTACAAGTTACAGTATCGGGAAGGTATTAGGCACCCCAATCCACCAAGACTTGTCGGTCTTTTTATTACTTTGCTAGGTAGTGGTATAGCATGATTTTGAGTATGAAAAACATAAATAGGTTATGAAATTAGAAATACAAGAAGATTAAATTTAAAGTACAGAGAGAGATAGAAAACATACCTGGAAGCTTGGTTGTAGGGTAGGGGGTATACATGAAAGTAAAGGAATAATGATGAGCATGTGGAACATGTAAATGGATGGAGATAGCGAAACAAAGCTAAGTAAGATGAAGCAATAATGAATACATGATAAGAACATAAAAGATGGAAGAAATACAAGATAGAAGCGAAAACCTAGTCCATATGCTTGCATAGAAAAGAAATCAAGACATAAAAACGGGGAGGAATATGGAAATGCAATACAACATGTGACTTACAAATAGGCGAACACATATGAAGAATGCACTGACCGATATAAAAGCATGATGGTACACAAATATACAAATTTTATACTAAGGGGATGCATGGAGAAAGAAAAAGGTGGGATATATGGCCACATGGAGAATCCAACAAGTGTACATGATAAGAAAACAAGGAGAGTCTTAGTATACAAAGGATAAGGATCACGGATGAAAGAAATCATGAAAAGGGTTAACAACAAAAGTAAGTGTGATCACCATCTATAGAGATGGGATTACACACCTGTAAAAAATGCAAAACGAATGTGAAAATAATACTGCAAGCGTACGGGTCAATTGTAGCTACTGGTTGAATACGAGGAGGTCAACCTTGAATAAATTTTCACTTTTAATTAAGGCGAAGTGTATAACTTATCAAATATGGAAACAACCTATATATGGAAACTATCAATTATGGAAACTAGCAAATATAGAAGCAACTAAATTACCAAAGATGACAAATTAAAAATAGAAACTAGGGCAACCCCTAAGGGAATGGATGAATTAAAAGTAAGAAAGTCACTTGGGAATGGGTTCCACCATGAGAACTAGGGCAGATCAATGACTAGCATATTAAGGCAAAGCATGCATATAGCCTAGGTCTATAAGCTATGCAGCACGGCTCATATGCGGCTAACATATCCTATGAAAATAGTGCTCATACAACAAACAATGTAAACAAAAAAAATACATGAACATAATGGTGTCACAATGGATACGGTTAACGAACATGTAAATAGTTCCCCTTAGAATGACATACAAGCTATGGGCAGGCATCCATTGTAAGTCCAGTATTGATTATGTCCATTAATCACATAAACAATGTTAGCCATCAATTCTTCCTTCTCTCATGTTTTCACCCACTCCCAAGAGGAGAGGTTTAGCTAGCCATGAAAGCAATGACGAGGGAAGGAAGGATTGATGAAGAAAGACAGAGAAATTACTAAAGTTAAAATTTATAAGAAGAAGATCTTAACTGATTCGAATAACTCCAATGAAGATGATTCCGTCACTTCAATCCCATCACTTGAAGTCGCATCTAATATTGAAGAACAAATTACCAAAGTCTATAATGAAAATTACACATACGATTGAAGGGATGGGGAAACAAAAATTATCTTAACAATGATTCTAAAAATTAAAATTACATATGATAACCTAAATACATAAGAGATCTAAACTAAAAATCAAAAGAAAAGGAATATGAGAGAATCAAGGGAATGGGAAGAGAGAGTTATCTAAAACTTCAATTAAAATCAACAAATTGAAGAGAAAAAAAAAAACAAAATTGAAAGCTTGCTGTTCATCACATGAAAGAGAACTAAAAACAAAGACCAAAAGAAGAAATATAAAAATCCTAAAAAAAAATACTCTGGAGAGGAGGGCGGTTGGTGTTCTTATATGCCCATCGTGCTCTATGTGATGTCATCTCCACCATTCTTTCTTTACAAAGGGAATAAACCCCCAATTGGAAACAACCACTAAAACCATTAAAACCATGGTTGATTCCCTACCCAATTCCAACTCCCTAAAATCCATGTGGGAATGGGACTTCAAATCAATTCTCAATCTACAACGTGTTATCACATGAGAGAGTGAGAGATTTTTTCCTTTTTTTTTTATTTTTTTATCTTCTATTCCTTCATCATAAATATTAACTTCACTAAAAATCATTATTGGGCTATATCTTTCTATCCTGAGCCTAGATGGAACCAGCCCGAGAATTAAAGTTGCACCATTTTAAATTCCAGACGATATGAGTCCAATATCCAATATTTTTTGAAAGATTTCTAATTTACCAAAATTACCCTTATGCCTCTATGCTTGATTTTTCTCTTTTTTTCTTCTTCTAAACTTGAATCGGTTTTAATCAAGTGACTTCCGACATTATGCATTGAAAAGCTAACCCGGCTGAATTCTTCAATCTTGTAACCACTTTGATCCCTAAACCTGAAAAATGACAAAAAATACCCGAGTAGCACTATTCTTGGAATAAAATGATAGTAAATAATACGTTAAAATGAGTTATAAAATATGCCTAACAATGGGATTACACACTTGTAAGAAATGCAAAACGAATGTGAAAAATATGTAAAAAAGGGATGTTACCTAGTCATAAGGATTTGTCTTGAAGAAAGTAGATGCTTCCCACTTGTAATTCAGGAGAGATGTTTAGAGATTATTTGCCTTTGATTAGTGTTCTCTAGAGACAGACTTCGTTGCAATACTTGAAGATCACTAATGTGAGCTAGTGACCAAAGTATGACTTAGATAATTGTCCAAGGATCCTTCTCAACGTGAGAGGGGGTATTTTTAGTTGTAGAGGGAAGGTGTGCACTCTCAAATTCATGCTAGGACCTTGACTTTGAAGGATCACCTCGAGGCATGAATGGATGTTTACATCTAGGCCAATAGGGTGTGGATAAGTGGTTTGTTGGTAAAGGAGGAGTTGCTTGGGGCCTAAGGAAGCCAAAATTTGCATCCAAATTGCCAAATATGAGCTTGGGCGTGATAGGAAATGACATCGAGCTAAACATTGCTAGATTTGGTGTCTGATCGATAGTGAACTAGGTTGAGTTGACATCGAGTTGAATCAGTGTAAAAGCATCTGGACTATTGCAATGGTCAAAATTGTGCAGTGCGTATTGAATATAATAAGAAGCTCTGGTTAGGGTATTACCCTGTGGATGTAGGCATATTGTCGAAACACGTATATCTGGTGTCATGTGCATGTGACTATTTTTGTTATTGTGGATATTAGAGTATGTTTGCAGGAGGATGGGTATGCTCATCGGGTATACCTTGTCACTGGGGTAGTTAATGTTTAGACTTATGGTTGAGAGGCAAGGTGTATCACATGACTGTATGTATGTAAGTGTGACTATGTGTACAGGTGACGGGTAAACTTGGGATTGCTCTAACAAGTTAGTTTTAGCCTGAAATAGTGTTGTGCAATCAAAGTTGTATGTTTGCTAGGAGCACAATGACTATTTTTGTGTGCGCCTGGAATGTTGTGATTTAAACTGTGCATGGATGTCAGTATCGGAAAGTAGGACAGTACCAATCTATGTGTGGGGCAACAGCTAGTGCCATGAGTGTATTGCCATCAGTTATGAGATAATTCCTTTGTATGTATGCCAATGAGGGTTGTGCAATGAGCATTGTTGGTATACCTTGAGAGTACCAGGAGTGATTGAGAGATATTTCCATCAATAGATAGTGGAGTGAACAATTAACATTTCAGTCTGGGAAGAAATTTTTAATTACACTAATTCACCCCTCTTTAGTAATTAGGAAATGGATTCTGCTACAAATGATTGGATTGGTAGAGGGAACTCCTGTACCTTGAGCAACAGGTGATCTATCGACGCTCCAGCACAAGGAGCTTGTCTCCCTTTAGTTTTATTGCAGAGAATTAGAAAACATCTACATGATGTTTCAGTCAATTATCATAATCAATTCTGCCATGTAAATTCTTTTTTGGTTGGGTGGAGCCAATTTGGATCCTCTACGGCCGGGTAGATAGCAGCCTTGGTGCAGCCCACACCCAGACAGGGGCGTGGACCCCACCTGCGCAGGGTGCTCGGGCAGTGGGTAGAGCAGTCATTTCGCCCCTGTTTGGGTGTGGGCAGCACCAAGGCCGCTACCCGCCCAGCCGTAGAGAATCAGAATCCGGGTGGAGCTCGCTGTGATGTAATCAATGCCCTTTCTTGATTAGGCAAGCAATGCTCAAGCTAGAGCTCTGCTCCACTGATGGATGATCAAGTTGACACAGGAGCGGGATGGTAGAGAGAGAGAGAGCGAGAGAGAGAGGGGCTCATGGGCCCGGTGCGTTAAAATTCTAAAGAAGGTTGAACTAGTTCATGGGCCTGTTCATGAACACCCAAGAGAGATAGTTACAAATTACCTGCCAGTCCACTTTAATTCAAATTAATGCCTAAAATTGTTTATGGGCCAGCCCAGGAATACACCTCCCAAGAACGAGAGAGAGAGAGAGAGAGAGAGAGAGAAAGAGAGATTGGATGATTCTCATTCACTACTCACTAGTGTGTAGGAAGCAGAAATGAGGTATCCTCTCAAGTAAGTTCATTAAATTCGTTTGTAATTAATTATAAAAACTGATATAAACATAAATATTTCAGAAAGAATAATTGCGTATATCTCCTAAATTAGAAATGTGACCACATTCACTTACAATTCCCATACATAAAACTATCATCAACCACATACCAAACTTTATTCATCTTAAACATGCAACTACTCTTTGAATATGGGGTTCCCCATTTTGGAACAAAAATTGGAAAACCATAGCTGTTGCTGGTCTTCAATTCAAACATTATATGGACCTTCTTGATTGATACCTTTCTTGCATCTCTCTTCCAACCACTTAGATTTTATATTTCTGATCTGCATTACCATTGGTTTAGGGTAAAAATCAGGACCCTAGAGCAATATAACGACATAATTTCAATTCAATCTCAAGCATAATTTTATATTTTGAAGTGCTTGACAAGTAGCCTAACAGACTTGGCTGTATATTTGCTTCCATCTTCCATTATTTTTTAGATAGTCTTCCTGATAGAACCTTTACAACTGCTTCATGGTAAAAGTCGACAAAATCGCTATAAAACAACTTCGAAAAGAGACTCGTAAGAAGGTATGTTGAGCACGCAATGTTTAGAATTATCGATCACGCAATCTAATAAGAAAAACTATATTAGATTGCCTTGTCGATGAATAAGTACTACTCAAGCTTTCATATTGCACATTATCTGTTTGAACAAAAACGGTTTTATTTTCTTATAACGGGTTGATTGTGAACTAGGGTTTCTTCCTTTAGTTTCTTGATCTTACACTTAACTATAAAATTAATAATTTTCTGAAGATCATTTCCTGTGTAGTTGAAGCATTCCAAGATTAGTGTGGAAGAAGAAATCTACCTAGTACTTCTCCAAGACATTTAGTATGTGTCAAGATTTACAAATATAATAACTTTTATATTATCTTTTGGTATTAGAATTTATTGACACTATGTATAATTATGTTGACTACGCAAATCCAACAATAGTAGTGATATGATCTAAGCTAAGTCAATTTGAGAATGGTAATGATCCAAACATTATGTAGACGACCACAAGTTCAGACTTAAATCTCATTATGTTATAATGAAAATGATTTTTGCGCGCTTTCTTACAACCTTCATTGTGAGCTTGGATTCCGTTAGTTTCTCTATTGCGTAACGAACTCTTCTACTAATTACACAATCATTATTTTCGTAATATATATCATTTTCCATATAGTTACAACATTTACAAGCTTATTGAGAAAGAAAGAAATCTATCACATAATTCACTATGACAACCTTTAGCAATATGGACTAGTAATTTAATTTGGAGGTGATTTTAATTAGAAACATAACCATCCACCAAATATTGCTCAATCAACCTCATATTAAACTCTTGATAGCTTTATTAACTAAAGTTACACTATATTTTGACAAAGATAGTCCATATTTAATTTGGAGTGCACAATGAGTTGTAGTGTTAGGTTCCCTAGCTCCAAGGAACAGGTAGACATGATAAAGACCAATTTAATTTCATAATTTGAAGTGTCTCATAAGAAATCAAAAAGATTAGGGTGAGTGACTAATGCAGTCTTTGATCCACACGTAGAAAGTCCTAATAACCACCGAAAAAGGGTTCAACCCCTGAATATTGACAAAATCACAACTAATACACTATCAGGCAAAGGACAATTTGAGATATAGTATTTATTTTCTGCAATCCAATATCATCTCCAAGTAGAAAGAATTCTGATTCTTCCCCCCTTCCCAGCGCCACCCCCCCCCCTCCCCAAAAAAAAAAGAAAAAGAAAAAAAAGAAAACTACTGTTCTTTTTTTTTTTGGTAAAAAACCTACTGTTCTAACACATAATGTGAACACAGCTAATGCACATTCACACAATCAAGAGAGAGAGAGAGAAAGAATGCAACTCATTCAAATGGTAATATTCCTCTTGTCCGAACTCTGATTGTCCTGATTCTTTTTGCATTAGAAAGATAACTCAATTATCTTTACTTCCTATGTTTTGGGGTTCTTTGAATTCGAACTAGAAGATATATTAAAATTCACAAAAAGCCGCCGCTTCACACCAAACTACGAAAGTATTAGTTCCAACATTGTATTGTGGTCTATTAATAGGGTCCAAGGTAGTCTTAGGGTTAATCCAACCAATCTTACATCCTCAGAATTCACATTGGGTTCTTTAAGTCATATAGCATTGAATAATCTCATTAAACTCATATATTCTCATTCCTACACAACCATAGTCCATATTTACGAGTAGATGTTAATATCCCTTACTTGGACCAATATAAGCCAGATTCCATCGGAATAATCCGTCGAGTACCTGTAATCAATACATAAATTTTAAAAGTCTTTTTCTTGGTACAGAGTATAATAGTAACCCTAAACCTAAACTTGTAATAGTAACTTGAAGCTAAATGTTTATCTCAACCAATTTTTTTTAATTAAAATAATTATATTATTTTATTTTTTGTGAAAGATTTCACATATGGTAATGTATGAATACAGTCAACACTTCAATTTAGAGATAATTTTACTTAATTTGTCGGAATTGGCCAAATTTGGCTAGAATCAGCCTAAATCCTAGAAATCTAGTAAATAAAATTTATTATTAGTAATAATGGTATCATAATACTCTAGTAGCAAGAGTAATAATATTTAAAATTATTATTTTTAATGAAAATGTTTTTTATATACCGGTAGTAATATATTATCGCTGACATTTGTAACATTTTGCGGCAATTTTTTGTTACCATTGCAATAAAATCTCTTTAGAGAGGGATATTAGCCGCCACTCAAGCTTCACAAATGATTTTTTTTTGGTGGTTGGCAGGATTTTCTTGTTGGAGAGCAGAAAGATGAAGCAAAGGTTTTTTGGACATTCAACAGTAGCACTATAATTCAATTGTTGAATATTATATATTTAGTGGCAATATTCTACTACCACTGCGAAATTACATTGATCACAATGGTAAAATATTTACTGCCACTAAATATATAATAAGAAGTTAATTTTTAGTCATGATTATTTTTGTTAATTTTTAAAATAGACAGTGATAATATATTACTGCCGCTTAATATTGATATTATATTAGTGTCGCGTAATATTGATATAACAACGATAATATATTTCTTCACTTGTTCATATTGGTAACCACCACAGAAAGACGAATTATTGGTATATATCAACAACAATATATTACCACCGCGGAAAGTCTTATAGCAGCGGTAAAAAATTACCCTCACTATTCCACCCTACTGTCATCAAAGTGCCCTTCTCTTGTAGTGACAATTATTGAGGAATGCAAGCAGATCGTTGTAGTACATAAATTGTAATGCTTGAGTCTCTTTCAATAATGCCCTTGGGACCATGTTTGAACACGATTAGCTTCAGTGGGAATTTGAATTTTTAATTAGGGTGCATCTTGTTGTCACCAAGTAGGTGAACTAAGAAGTTATAATCTTACTTTTTTGCCCCTAGTTTTACTCCCAAATGTTATTTTAATTTTGTATTTAATGCACGGGTAATCTTATCACTTCACATGGACAATGATAGCTCTTCAAAATGACATAATGATAAATCACTTTCAACTTATTTTGAAAATCTTTTATTTACCCTTGTTAATATAACTTTTGGGAATAAGACAAACCATAAAAAATAAAGGTTATAATCTTGTTCTAATCAACCTTGGTTACAGCCAGATGTTCCCTTTTAATTATTAAGAATTATTTGAAAAAATTAATTCTGTATTTTTCGCTAAAAGGATTCAGTGATAAGTAAAAAAAAAAAAAAACCAAAGAAATTACAAAGCAAACAAAGACCCAGGCATTCCCAAGCAAAAGATAAAAAGAGAAACAACCCCACCTGCGGCAATGGCATCAGCGGGCGTTGTCCACCCCCTCCCTCCAACTAATAGAATCTAAATCTTGGTCTTTACATCGCATCAATGTCATGTACCTCATTGATGTGTCTTGGAAAATGGACCATAAAATCTGAATTCTTTGATTTTGCAGCATCCTTCGCCAAGTAGTCAGCAATGTGATTTGCCTCTCTATAACAGTGTGTAATCTTCGATGGTATGGAACTCAAAAACGCTTGAAGAAACATCCAATCTTGAAGTGCAAACCATGGAATTAATCTGGATTGAATTGAGCGGACAATAGATGCAAAGTTGGACTTAATTGACAGAGCAGGCACATTTAATTCCTTTGCTTTAAGAATGCCTTCCATGAGACCAGCAAACTCATCTTCAAAGATAGTCTTGATTCCTAAGAAAATATCACCTTACCATCATGATATTGCATCACACTACCGGCCCCCAACCTACCAGGATTGCCTAAACAACTCCTATCGACATTTAACTTGATCTAAGGGGGAAGTGGCTTGCACCAGATCACCACAATAATTTGTTTGGGTTGAGAAGGGATAACAAGCATGCCCAACCTATTACAACACACTAGATCCTCCACCGATTTTACCGCACCGTTTAAATTGAAATTGGTCTCTTGGAGCTCCCTTTTGGTCAACTCTATTAATGAGAATAGTAATCCTTGATTCATTCATAATCCCAAAGGGAATATATATACAAGATACAAATTGAGGTTTAAACAAGGTAACCCAATATTGGGTGATACAAAGAATATTGGATTGCTAAGAATAGCCTGAGTTATATCACATGTAATCCACATGTGATAATAGACCGATTGTGTTGCTATAGATATATAGCCTGAGTCATATCACATGTTAATCACATGTGATAATGGACCGAGGACAGAAGGTAAATCATCTCCAGTGGTCTTTCTCTCAATACACCCCCTCAAGGTGGAGAATCGGGTAACCGAATCTTCAGCTTGTTCCTTAGAGTTTCAAATCTAGAATATGCCAACGGTTTGGTCAGGGTGCCAGCTAGTTGATCATGCGAGGAGATGAACTGGACTTGTAATTGTTTCTTGGCCACACGATCACGAACAAAGTGGAAATCAACCTCCACATGCTTGGTGCGGGCATGAAATACTAGGTTGGCTGATAGATACGCGGCCCCTAGATTATCACACCATAAAATCGGTGTGCCAAATAAAGGATAGTCGAGTTCAGTGAGGAGAGATTCCAGCCAAACAAGTTCTATCGATGCATCGACCAATGCTTTGTACTCAGCTTCGGTTGAAGAACTGGCAACAGTGCGTTGCTTGCGAGACACCCAAGAGATAAGATTCGGTCAAAGAAAAATAGCGAAACCCCCTATAGACTTTCGATCAGAGCCATCACCAGCCCAGTCAGCATCAGTGAAGGCCTGTAGAGAGCGGGATGGGGAGCGCTCAAGAAGTAGGTTAGCATATTGGGTGCTTTTCAAATACCGACTAATGCGCTTGGCCAATTGCCAATGTTCCTCCTTTGGGGAATGCATGGACTGATATACACGATTGACTGCAAAAAAGACGTTCGGACGAGTGAGGGTGACTTACTGTAGGGCACCCACTACTGAACGATACTTGGTGGGATCAGACAGTAGAGCACCCCCTAAATTAGAGAATTTGGTAGTGGTAGCCATGGGGGTCTTAACCAGCTTACAATCCACCATTCCAGTACGTTGTAGCAGATCTGAAATATAGTGAGGCTGTGACAATAAAATGCCCTTAGGATGGTGTTTGACCTCAACTCCCAAGAAAAAGTGGAGATCCCCAAGGCCTTTGATAGAGAATTCACCAGAGAGCTGTTGCAGCGGAGAATTTATCATTGAGGAATCACAACATGTCACAATAATGTCATCCACATAAATAAGAATGTAACAAACATGGACACCAGAGCAGCGAATGAAGAGAGAGGTGTCAGTCTTAGATCCATGAAAGCCCAATCCAATCAAAAACTCAGACAAACGATGAAACCAAGCACACAACACCTGCTTGAGACCATATAGAGAACGATGGAGTTTGCAAACATGATGTGGGTATGAAAGATCAACAAAGCCCTGTGGTTGAGACATGTATACTTCTTCATCTAACGAGCCATGAAGGAAGGCATTTTGAACGTCCAACTATCTTATTGGCCAGCCTTGGGAAACTGCAATTGATAGAACACATCGGATGGTAGTGGCTTTGACAACTAGACTGAAGGTCTCACCATAATCTAACCCATACTATTCTTCCATTTGGCGCCAACTAGTAACGGGCCTTCGACCATCATGCCGGCGAGTTTGTTTCTCTCGTTGCCACCACGCGACAGCCTTCCCTCTCAACCGCATGACAATAAGACTAACTTTCTTATCATTCGGTACTGATCTGGCATCAAAGACCTCATTTCACCAATGCCAACCAGTCTACAAGTTCGTCAGGGGACTAGATTCCATTAAGTTCTGGGATGTCGCCCTTCAACTTTTGAAACCAATCGACCTCTCGCTCCTCCCGAGCAGGTTGTCGTAGTGGTCTCTCAATAAATGCACGCCTGCCTTCCCTCGATGAAGATGACGGACTGTCGATAGTACTACCCGATCTACTGGAATGACGAGATGAGGTTCGCAAACACTGCATCTCAAGATTCATTGCAGCAATCTGTTGTCGTAATTGAGTATTCTCGTCCCTCAACGTGACATCTTCTACACGGCCAGTGTGACCGCCCCTACGCTTGGGAGCCATGCCCTCTACATCTTGCTAGCTCTGATACCAGAATGGAGCAGCCTCGTGCTCAGGTTTGGATCGAACAAGGCAAGGAGGAGACAAATCATGCTAACACAAGGGAACTCGCAAGCTCCTCAGAGTACTCCAATGGAGATCAAACTCAATAATATTTAATTCTGCTTTCTTCCTTATTACAATAGGTCTTATTATAAGATTTCCTCAACCCAATCTCAATCCCCAAGCCTAACGATTGAGATTTACTAAACTAGGAACATTCCCTTTTTTTTTTGCTAAAGATCAGCAAAGTGTGTATTAAAATATAGGAATAATTACAAGATCAGAAGTCCCCAAAAGGGAAAATCCATAGAAAAACCAAAACAAATCCTCTTTGGTAGGTAACCGTAGAGGAGCAAAAGAGATTAGAGCTATTACTCTAGAACCCCACCTTCGGCATGGCCATCAACAAGATTCTAGAGAAATAGACTAATCCAAACATGAATAGATAGAAATCAGCCCTGAGCAAAGCGAAACCGAATTCTTTCTTGCAGGTCCCATTCAATCTCATAATGGACGAAAGTTGGAGAATCTACCCAACAATGAGACACCTGAATTGTTGCAATCCTTTTAGCCAATAGATCTGCCACTATATTTGCCTCTCTATAGCTATGGGTTATTTTCCATGTTATAGCTTGAAGATAATTCACCACATCAAACCATTTTTGCTTAAACTCCCATGGGATCTTGCCATTCTTTATTAATGTAATCACCACTTCAGCATCTCCCTCAACCCAAAGAAGGTTGATATTTTTATTCCTAGCCATTTGGACTCCAAAGAAAAAAGCTGAGAACTCAGCGAAGAAATTTATCGAAATCCCCAAATATATAGGGAAACTGCCTGTTGGAATGCCCTGAGAATTCCGAAAAATACCTGCAACACTTGAATGACCTAGATTTCCCATAGAACATCCATCTATGTTGAGTTTACTCCATCCAATATCTGGCTTCCTCCATATTATTTCAATAATACGGTGGGACTTAGACTTCTAGAAGGTGGCATCGATCTATCGAGCAATTACCAAGTCTTGAAAGGATCGGATTTTGCAATGCATGAAGGTTGAAGCATCCTTGAAGTCCAATTTAATGAAGCGCATAACAGTGCTAGAAGGGTTACCTTGCCTTCAAAACGTCACTTATTCCGCTCCTGCCATATGTGATAAGCCACCAAAATGAACCAGCCTGCCATACACTTGAAAGAGAAATAGCATTTGATTTTTCTTTCCACCAGACTAATAAATCCATAATCGAAGATTTATTCGGCCACACCATCTGGAACAAGGAAAGGAAGCCCCACCATACCTTCAAAGAGAATGAGCACTCAAGAAAAATATGACGTTGATTTTCAATAGCGTGCAGACATAAACAACAACGAGAAACTGTCGGAACAGCTCTTTGAGAAATCATCTCGTCAGTTGGCAATTTACCATGCATCAAACGCCAACCAAATAAAGATTGTCGTGGCTGTAAAAATTTTGCCCAAACCATGGAGTCCCATGAAATTTTGTTAGCCGCTGATCTAATGCCTTCCCAAGCTGACTTCACTATGAAATTTCCCATTTTGGATAGTGTCCAGACCCTCATATCATCCACACTTATCGATGGAAGTTTGATATTTGATGCGTCTGTAAAAATCTTTTGCAAGAAGAGAGAAGAAACTGTAGGAAAAAGCCATTGAGATTGCACAATAAATCTTGCAAGGCAGGTGTCGAATGATTTAAAGACTGAAGTAGGGAGACCTAAATGGACTGCAATAGATCCTTCGCATAACCAGTTATCATGCCAAAATTCAATCTTGGAACCATCGCCTATGATCCAAGATTCATGCGCAGAAGCGAAAGCCCACATTTTCTTGCACTAGGAACATACCCATACCATACTAAATAGAATAAAATCATACTATATTAAATAGGATTCTAAGAAAATATAGAAAGATAACTAGGGAAGAATCGTTATTGCAACAGCTAGGCACTCAACCCAATTAGCCAGGTTGAACTTGAGCCCTTATCCTCTCAGACCATAGGGTTTTTGGGTGATTGAGCATGGCTTCCACGTCTTCTACTACTGATTGTATGCCTGCATCAATTTTGAGGCAAGGTAAATACCTTTTGATTTGATTTGGTCGTCAGTGGGAAGTTTCCCATTCAACAAATGTCACCCAAAAGTGGCATGACATAGCTGAAGATTTTTGCTCCAGATTAGGGTGTACCAAGGGACCTTAGGGTGTTTCAACCGGATGTCCTCCCAAGTAGATCTCACACTGAATAGGACCTTGCCTTTCCAACCGGAGAGTCTACTTTTTTACGTTGTCCATGACTGGCAGCAGCATATCTTTCTTAATTCCACCCCAAGATATCTGGTGGGAAGGGAACATAAAGGAATACCAAGCTCTTCTGAAATTATGTTCTTTCTATATGGTACTCAAGATAATTGCAGTTAAAATATCAAGAGGAAAAATCCTATGGAAGGACATAAGATTAAAGAGTCCCTCCAAATTTAACTTGTTGTCCATTCTAGGAATTCCAAACAAATAATGTTGAGATGTACTATATTTTAGAACACTAGGTAATATGATAACTATATTCATTTCTAGGTAAAATAGTAGCACATCGGCTACCTTGCTAGACTTGGAAAAATGGCACACTTCAATTCATTTGTAACACATGGCACATGATTTATAAAGTTCTCGGACGGTATGAATAGGTGGGGGTTCACTTTCGATTGACATGTTTCAAATTTGGGGGTCTAAATCGATAATATTTTGGTAATATCTTTGCTTTCTAGTTCAACTTTTACATTCTTCTTTTTTTTTTTCAATGTGTTAAATTTGGATTGGGGTGAAATTTTATAAGTAAACGGGGAATAATGGTATCTACTTGTGTACCAAATTTGAGCTTCAGATGAACTTCCAAGTGGTTAAGAGGGCCATGTACTTGGCTTGGGAAAATGGTCATTCTGTTATCCCTCACTCTTAGGCTGTGTTTGGTATGCATTGTGGGTCAATTTCGCATTCTCAGACCATAAAAACAACTATTTTTATGATCCAAGAATGTGAAATTGACCTAGAATGTATTCCAAGAATGCATACCAAACACAGCCTTAATTTTTAACGACACAATTTGGATCGAGTTTTCCTTAAGCCACGGTGAATGGGGAATTCATTCACTGCAGGACTTCAGATGCGGATGGATGGGTATCAGGAGGGTATTTTTGAAAACATAATAGAGATGAATAGCCAAACCAAACCAGCTGGTCAATCTATGAGATCTGATCAATGGCCGGACTACCTATATTGACTGATGAACAGGATCCGTCAACGAACAATACGTGTGAATGAAAATTTGTAAACCCTAGGATGGTGTGGTGAACCTTCACCACATGACGAAGGAAAACTTTCTCCTTATTTATTTATCTTAAAACACACATCAATATTGAGGGTCTTTTTTGAAAAATTTTGTGAGTCAATGATGCTCCAGTGATCAAATAGTGTAAACCTTTTGGTCCATCTTGTTGCAAAATCATTCTATCATCGATATAATCATGACGAGGCTATTTTGGTCATTTAAGCACATAAATCTGGGTTGTATCTATTGAGAAGACAAGGTCAAACTTGTAAATCCAAAGCCACCTTAGTTTTATAAATTTCGAGACATAGATAGAACCTTGTCAATGAAGACCCTTGGCCGGTAAAGGCTTCATATACAAACTCTTACACATCAAAAAAAGCTTAAATTTCAAACTTCAACGCTATAGTATATAGGAGTGAATCTTCATAATCCTCTCTTCTTCTATCTCATTCCAATAACTCCAATTGTTGGACAGCACTCCACCAGGGAACGCATCTGATATTGGATCCTGATGCAATTACTTAATTGAAGTTCTAGAATTCAAGGATTTCCACTTGCTTCTTATCTAGATTTAACTTTAGTGATCTTTATAACTCTATGTTAGGCGATTGTTTGAGCAATCCAAGGACTTTTTAAGGTTGATTTTCATCTTGGTTTCCATCCATATGCTGATAAATTCTTATTGCATCTTTTAGCTTATGAGGTTAATTTATTCAAAGTGATTAATGGGTTTTTGTTAGAAGTTAATGATCTTATTGCTACTTGTGTGAATTATTGGAACTAATATATGATAATCTCTATCTCTTTGTAGTTTAGAAGCTTAGGCACTTAACAGTAAGCTTGAGATAGAGAAGCTCCCTTCATGGTCACAGACACAGGCAAGAGTAGAGAAATGGGAGAGGTTAATAAGGAGGAGAAATTGCCACCAGGATTTCGATTTCATCCAACGGATGAAGAACTCATTACATATTATCTTATCAACAAGATCTCTGATGCAAATTTCACTGGAAAAGCAATAGCTGATGCTGATCTTAACAAATGCGAACCGTGGGATCTTCCAGGTATTAGTAGTCTTAGTCTCAATCTTCATTTCATAGCTTCTTCAGTTTGAGTGTTTTAAGTACTCAAATCTCTTGGGTTTAACACAGTGATTTCAAAAAATCCTTGTGCTAGGGTTTCATAATATCTTCCAAGGTTGGATACAAGAAGAAAGGAAAACATGTTCCATCTTCTAAGGCATTCCATTCACTTTATCCAACTTTACTTTTGTTCAAAAAAAAAAAAAACCCTAAAGCTATGAGATTTTGATCTTTCTTGCACTATACTTTAAATGAATTGAAAACCATACGCCTAGTTTTTGGTTAAAATTCTAATTAACCAACCAATTTCATATTACTTATTTTCTCAACAACCTTATCTCTAAATGCATAGTTTCGTGCTCTTAATTTATACACATAAAATTTTTCCTATCTATGTTGATTATTCATTATCTTGCCTTTTGGTGCAGGGAAGGCAAAAATGGGAGAGAAAGAGTGGTATTTTTTCAGCCTTCGAGATCGAAAATACCCAACTGGAGTACGAACAAACCGTGCCACAAATTCTGGTTACTGGAAGACAACAGGGAAGGACAAGGAGATTTTCAATAGTGTTACCTCAGAGTTGGTTGGGATGAAGAAAACATTGGTTTTCTATAGAGGGAGAGCTCCTAGAGGAGAGAAAACCAACTGGGTCATGCATGAATACCGGCTCCACTCCAAGACAACCTTCAGAAGTTCAAAGGTATATATAGCCTTAACGTACATGTCCACTCACCATAGTTTCAGAGATTTCACCATTAACCATAATTTCCAATATCTGAGTTTTATTTTTAGATACTACAACATCATCTCTAAGCTTGAACCATTAAAGGAAAGGGGAAAAAAAAAAAAAAGAAAAATTCGTGTGTAGGAAAAGTAACCTTGCAAGTTATGTAACCCAGATTTATAAAGGTCTCAAAGTTAGGTTTGCTTAGCAGATCTTCTAAGCTACTTTAAACCATGTAACCGGTTTGTAGAATTCTCTCAGACCAGTGATTCCTGTACCCAGTTATTAGAAGTGCAAGGAGCGAGGAGGTGGATCTGAAAACCTAAAGCCACTGATCCATGGAGTGCAGGTGCACCACCATGCCCTTCTATCATCCATAAATGAAGAAGGGACTCTCTCTCTCTCTCTCTCTCTCTCTCTCTCTCTCTCTGATACACACACACTATTGACAGGCAAAGAATTGCTGGAAATCTTGCTTGCCTCTACCATGTAGAGGACTTCTGTATAGATAGATTTATGGTGAGATACATGGAATCCTTCTAGGATGAAAATCCTAGAGGTTATACAAATTACTTAATGTTTCATCAACTATGGTGCCCCTGCCCCCCTCTATGCAGGATGAATTGTTGATGGATGCTTAGTGTCGTCCCAGATATCGTATGTTATGATGGGATTTCTGTTTACTCTCCCTTAATTTTGCAAGCTTTCCCTTCTCACTGATGGCTTTGCCGTAAGTGGTAGAGGGCTGTCTTATTTTTTGTTGATGTATAGGTTTAATCCAGCATGTATTTTTTCATTCTTTTTCCTTTAATATAAATGATCTTTTACCAAAAAAAAAAATTATACAAAGAATTACAACAAGTGACACTAGCATGCAATATTCCCATGGTTAAGATAGGAAGGTGAGATTGCATGCTTGTTGGGTGCAAAGATATTCTGTTGATATGCACGCACACAAATTATATTTCTTATCTATGCTGACTATCAATTATCATAGATACAAGCTCATCCGTTGAACGGTGTGGACCCCACCCATGCAAAGTGTTTGGGTAGAGATGGGATGGTCATTGTGCCCCCTGATTAGAGACACTAGGGAACTGGGCCGGACAGAGAACTGAAGGGGATAAAGATAACATGTTATGAGAACTCTCAGAGGGGATAGAGATTGGATTCTCAGAACCAGTGAAGAGTATCTGATAAGTCAACCTTTACGTGTTGTGTGTGTGTGTGTGTGTTGAGTGTATTGCCACTTCTCAGGTGTAAAAGCAGCAACAGCTCGCCCATATATATGGATCACTGCATGTTACCACATAAAGTGGCATGCAGCCCTAGTGACGAATTGAGTCAATTCCATGGTGAGGCAGCGCTAATGCAAAATCACCTAATTAATTAAGAGGTGATTGGTAGAACCAACCAGTATAGTCTCTTGGTGGCTGGAACGAAGACCATTGGACCCTATGTTCACCTTATGAAACCATGCATGCTCCATGTTATATAATATATTGCTATTTGGTGAAGCCTGATCTCAGTTCTAATTCAGAAAGTACTGTGGTGTTTCTTCGGCGGGTCGTTTCGCCTTTAAAATCCTGTAGAGTTCGTCGAGATCTTCGATTTGATATGTATTTCGTCCTATGTTGATTCGTATCGCAAACTAGACCGGATGGATTTCTAGGGCAGTTTTGTACTTTCGTGGGTTAAGCCGGGTTTTCCTCTATATTGTAGTTATCTCTCTGAGAAATGTGCAAGAGGGTTTGTATTTTCTTCACAGAAATAGTATATTTTGGACCATCAGTCGACCCTTGATGTAGCCTTCCTTGTTGGGGGTAAATCACGTGAAATCATTGTCTTGTGAGCTTGATTTCTCTCTCTTTGTTTTCTTTTGCAAAATCGTCATTCTACTACGTTGTTTTTCTAACATGTGTCATTTGAATTGTGTAGAAATGTTAAACCCATCACTTCTTTATTTTATTTTATTTTTTTGTTTTGCAGGATGAATGGGTTGTTTGCCGAGTCTTTCAGAAGAGTGCTGGAGTGAAGAAGTACCCTTCCAACCCAACAAGAAATAATCCATACAACCTTGAAATGGGTCCAAGTGTCATGCCACAATTCATGCCAACTGACACGTATCACTTCCCTATTGGAAGAAACTACGTAGGCAACCCTGACCTCGCAGAGCTTGCAAGGGTCTTAAGGGTCTCAAATAGTGGAACCATTCCAGTTCAATCTCACTTGAACTACCCAGGGTGTTTTACAATATCTGGTTTAAATTTGAACCTTGGAGGGTCAACACAGCCAGTGTACAGGCCAATGCCACCACCACCACCAACGATGAACCAACAACCTCTGGCCACCGAAGCATCTTCATCCATGTTGGCCAATGGCATGCTTACAACTGATCACACTGGCTTCGGTCAAGAAATTCCAGCTTCTGGCCATGGTAGGTTCCAAAACATAGACCAGGTTGCTGTGGATCTTGAGAACTACTGGCCTTCATACTAAGGAAGGCAGTCTTGATAGAGAACAAAGGAACTCTGTCAAAGTAGTATAGTTTTGAGTAATCATAGGTTCTCTTTCTTTCTTTCTTTCTTTTTTCTTTTTTTGGGTTTTTGTTGTTAAGAGGGTATGAAATACCTCTTTTAAGGATATTCTGGTAGAAAATCTAGAGAGGGATAGGAACGAAGGGAGAAATGGTTGGATCCTTAACTCTCGAAAATTCACGTAGCATAAAAATTATTGTATCCTCCTTATATTTACTTCACCTTTTAAATTTTTTTTTCTTGAGCAGGATTGGAACTAGCCCTGATTTAGAACTCATTGAATCCCTTCAGGGATTCTATTCGATAGTAGTCAGATTTCTATTTGCACTGACGCTTTGATTCGGTTCTTTATAAGTTGCAATTAAGAAGAAAAGAACTATACAAAAACACCCCTTTAAGGGAACCCCGGGGGGGGAGGGGAGTACCTCCCTAAAACAAGAACAAAAAAGCTAATCAAAGGAGCTGAATTTGAAGGCCCTAAGCATAAACAATATGCCGATTCCTAATATAATCAAAATCCGCATCCTGAATGTGTTTGATTCTGGTTTTAACCTCAAAGTTAATAGATCTCCAAATTTGAGGGAAGGTACGAGAGGAAGTGGTCCATCTGCCCGCATTTCTTTCCCACCAAATGTGATACACCGAAGCACAAAAAGTCAGCTTGACAACCCTCACACAGATTGAATTGCCCCTGCAGTCCTTTTAATTTCATTTCTATTCACCTTCGAAAGAAGGCATGGGAGAATGATCAGGGCAGCACTTTAGGACCACCACACTCCAGATACTCAAGGAGAAAGGACATTCGAAAAATAAATTGTCAACATTTTCAGTTGCATTCCAACAAAGGCAGCAGTTTGGAATGCAGATATTTTTATAGGAAAAAAACTCCTAAGTGGGAAGAGAAGAAGTCAAAGCACACCAAGTGATGAAGTTGTGCCTTGGGTTATGATGCTTAAACCAAACTACCTTCCACCACGAGACCAAACTACCTTTGGGCCGGTCCAGATTCCAAACTGAGGCTGCAATGAACTGCTTTGAAGAAGAATGGGTCAACATGATTGCATCCCTACTACAAGGAAGTCTTCTAGTAGTAGCATGCAGCTGATCCCAAAACCAATCTATCAGATCCCACATCATATCTAATCCTTTGATCAAAAGTAGAAAGAAGAACTCCACATGGTGCCAATTGTAAAGCCATACCCGGGTAGAAGACCCATCATCGATCTAAGATTTAATGATATCCACCGTGATAAGGGTAAGCTTGAGAAGCTTTTTCCAAATCCAAGAAGCATCTATAGCACATTCTACTGTTCATATAGAGTCGGTTTTTAGATATTTAGAGTGAATCTAATCTACCCACAAACCATCTTTCTTTGAAGCTATCTTCTATAAAAGCTTCAAAAGACCAGCTTTGTTCACTTCTTCCTCTCATCTCAACCCCAAACCCCCTTCTTTCTTTAGGAGACAGACCTTAGCCCAACTAATAGAGTGTAAGAACTTATTATTATCACTACCTTTCTAGAGAAAATTATGCACTCATAAGCCCCTCAAACATTGAGCGTAGCTAGGGATTCCAAACACACCAATCCAATAAAGGTAAGATGGCTACATAATTGATCTGATCAGTTCAAGCCTGCCTACGTAGGAAATGATCTTACTCTTCCATAATTGAAGCCTTTTCAAACGATCCAAAATGAGGGAGCATTAATGAACCCCAAGTCTAGAAGAGATTAAAGGAAGGCCTAGATAAGTAATGGGCAGCTTGCCAATCTCACACCCGATGATGCCCTTGACAACTCTTCCACATGGACAAGAACCCTAGAAATAAAAATCTAGGACTTGAGAGGGTTAATAGCTAAGCCATATTTGTCTGCAAGTAACTTCAAAGCATCCTGTTTAACCTGGAAATTGGCAAACACCAAAAATGTGAGGCGTACCAGAACTTTTGAAGCCCAAATGAATTTAATCTGACTTCTCTCAAACGATCACAGATTCTTCACTTTGCCTTGATTGCTCCAAGGACTTTTGTAGAAAATAGAGAAAGATCAAAATGAAAAGACTGAACACAGACTAGATTGTCTGAGTTCAAAGATTACCTTTATTGCACTAATTGGAAGGAAAGTACAAACAATGAAAGCTAATATCAACTGATCAACTCGTTCATTGAGATCAAGAGGAAACATTAAAGAAGAAAACGAAAGGAAATAACATTTGGAAAGTTAAAAAGAAAAGAAACACATCGTGTGTATTTGAGTTGTCATAATTGTTGATGATGCCATTTCTTCCTTAAATCGTCCTTTAATACTCCTTAAATTTATCTTCAGCAGCAATTTCTTAACCGACATCTCAACCCTAAGGCAGTTATAACCGCCTAAAGGCACTTATTCTTTTTCTGACACCTGTAAATTGATCGATCTTTAGTTTCTCGATCAGAAAAGTACTTTTTATTTTTGCTAAAAGATCATATATTAAACTCCAAGAAACAGAAAAATACAAAGGAACTGGAAGGAAGACATCCTCAAAAAATGCCCTAAATTTCCCACATCTTTGGCATTGCCATCAGCAGGAAGAAACAAAGGGCCCACAGGCAAAAAAAATACAAGGCAAATTAGGAGTAAACAAGCCTGAATTTTGGTCTACCCTGAGCGTCCAAAATCAACTCATCCTGAATCAGAGCCGGAAGAGACACCATCACTGAAGAAACTTGAAAAGTAGCCACCAATTTAGCCAAAAAATTAAACTATAGGATTAGCTTCTCAGAAACAGTGAGAGATCTTCCAAACAATCGAATCCAAATATGAACACAGACCAACCCAACGTTGCCAAAGAAACCAAGGAACACCATCCTTCGACGCCAGCATAAAAGCAACCATCGAATCACATTCAATCCAAAGATTTGAAATGCCATGTGATTTAGCAAATTCCAAACCCAGGATTAAAGCATGGAACTCAGCCTCAAAATTAGTCGCCACTCCCAGAAATTCCCTGAAAGAAAAAGTAACCTGAGCATCAGCATTCCGGAAAACACCTCCAGCCCCTGATCTACCTGGATTACCCAGCGAACAACCATCAATATTTAATTTAGTACAGCCTGGAACAGGTCGAGCCCAAAAAACCTCCAAAAACTGAACAAGGCTACAATGTCTCAGAGGAATATTCAAACTCCTTCCCAGTAAAAGATCTTGAATCGAAAACTACTGGGAGGAAGAGCTAGAAAAAATAACCATAATCTCCCTTCGAATTAAACCCCAAACCTGGGATTGGTTGGTACGCCGCCCGTCAAATCTTCTGTTATTTCTTTCTAGGCAGATAAAATAAGAAATAATGATAAGGCCACAAACCCACACTTCTTTGAGAGAACTAAATTTCGCCTCACCCTTCCACCAAGAACTCAACTCCAGAAAAGAATTCTACTGCTGCCAACCGAACCCGAATAGACTTGAGAAAGAAGACCATAAGAACTGAGAGAAAGGGCACTCACTGAACAACTGGTGGATAGATTCCTCCACCAGCAAGCAAAAGCCACATCTATAAGGAAGTGGAACGCCCATTTTCTTTACCAAGTCATCAGTGGGTAATTTACCATGATGAATCCTCCAACCAAAAACCAAATGCCGAGGGAGAAGCCTTTTATTCCAAACCAATGAAAACCACGGCGGCTTTGGATTTTTCACCTGAATTTCTTCCCAAGCAGATTTCGTCGTGAACACCCCTAAAGGATTGAGAGTTCAAAAGTACTTGTCAGCCAACGTTGGGGGGGGGGGGAATACTAATTTGCAACACTGAATCAAAGGTAGCTTTCAAGAAATCTGACTCCACTTGAGGCAGGTTCCAATGAGCATCAAGAATAAAATCGGACACCTTGCTTGTGAAGCCCTTAATCACTCTTGGATCTAAAGAGGACATCTCCACAATAGAAGCTGGACCCAACCATTTATCAAACCAGAACATTATATTGGACCCATTTCCCACCGTCTATCTTTCAAAGGAAGACATCAAGTCCCAAAACCATTTAATACCAGACCAAATAGACAATGACTTATACCCGTTCTTCAAAGAACCATCAAGGTTCTGAAATCTGGCTCTCATAAAATGACTCAAACATGACTAGCCATCTTTAATTTGCCAGACAAGTTTACAAAGTTGTGCCTTATTAACATCTCGTATACGCCTGATTCCCAACCCTCCTTCAGATTTAGGCTTGCAAACCAAATCCCATTTCACAGTAAGTTTTTTTACTGGAATCTACATCACCAGTCCAAATAAAATTCCTCATCCACCTCTCTAACATTTTTACCGAGGTTTCATGCCACCAATATATGGAAAAAGTGTGTATCGGAATGTCTGCAATAACGGATTTGACAAGCTCCACCCGCCCAGCCAATGAGAGTAGTCTCCCTTTCCAACCCGAAAGTCGCTCCTTGATTTTATCTAATAACGGGAGAATATGATCACGTTTGACATAGCCCTTGAAAATTTCCACACCAAGAAACCTTGTTGGCAGGGAACAGATGGGAAATGCCAAGATCATTTGAGATCCTATTTCTTCTCTACATAGGAACCTTGCCAAAGAAAAGCTTGCTTTTTTCAAGGTTGATCTCTTGCCTCGAAAAAATCCTAGTATTTGACCAGGAAAGACTTCAGATTACAGATGTACCTGCTAGAAGCATTCATAAAAATAAATATGTTGTCAGCGAATAAAAGATGGGTAGGAGTAATAACCCCTCTCAACCCGATAGAGCTTTAATTTTTTTTTTACGACAATAAGGCCCAAAGCCCTCTACAAAGCACCTCTTCCGCAAGGATAAAAAGCAATGGAGAGATCGGATCACCCTACCGAAGACCCATTTCAACTCCAAAAAAAACCACAGGGCCACCATTAAGCAAAATAGAAATTTTTTAGGAAATAAGGAGCTGATGGATCCATCCCACCCAAGTCTCTGAAAACCCCATTTTTCTAAGCACAGCAAACAAGAATTCCCAGGAGAGAGTATCATAAGCCTTCCGAATGTCAACCTTAATTCCCATACCACCACCTCTAGTTATCGAGAACATAATATTCGCCAATCTGAGGCCATGCTAATATTATCAGAGATAATCTTACCCTTCTGAAAAGGTAATTGCTCCATAAACACCAACCTGGGCTGCTTAATCGCCAGCCTCATCGCCATAATTTTTGAGATAGTTTTACAGATAAAATTGCCTATAAAAATTGGCCTGAATTTATCTAAAGACTGAGCTCCTTCAATTTTTGGAATCAGGGTAATAAAACAATTATTTCCTTCCAAGGAAGCTTTCCCGAGGAGAAAAATTATTTGACAGTAGCACAGAAGTCATAAGACACCACCTCCTGTAGACACTAAATTTTGTCACTACCCTCA
The DNA here is from genome assembly GCF_018873765.1 of Telopea speciosissima. Lineage (NCBI taxonomy): Eukaryota > Viridiplantae > Streptophyta > Magnoliopsida > Proteales > Proteaceae > Telopea > Telopea speciosissima. Next base: position 48,299,824 of record NC_057920.1, read on the forward strand.
GCAATGATGACAAACGGACATGAATGACTGATAATGTCCCCTGGAAGTCTAGAACCCATCCTCCAACATCCCGAAAATACAAAAAAGTCCAAAAAACACCTCCATTCACCTTGTAAGACGTACACCATATACGTGGCAACATTACAAGCAGACGCGGACCCGCCATACAGCACCGCAGTAGGCGCGGTCCTACCATGCGGCACCGCGAACAAGGTGCGGCCCCGCCAGGCAGCGCCAAGGTCTACCCGGCCCTGCAAGGCAGCCCTGCGCCCCCAGCACGGCCCCGCCTTGCGGTACAGCACAGCCTGCACGGCCTTGCCTTGTGGCGCCGCACACCCTGCGAACATAAGATTCCCTTTGTTCCACTTTTTGCGGCCCAGCCAGGCGGCCTCGCACATTCTATGCGGTGCTACAGAACCCAAGTTTTGCATATAAATAGCCCCCCTCACCCCCTCATTTTCACATTCCAAGTTTCTGAAAGAGGGGGAGCTCCCAGAGCCCATTTTTGGCCCCTTTCCCTATTTCCTTGCTTCGGAGCCCTTCCCCAACCCATTTCTAAGCCTTTGAGCCTGGTCCTCTTGTCCGAAGTCCGAGTTATCTGAACCCAACTTCTTCGATCCTCTGCCTGAGAATCGATTACTTAGCTCCCTAAACCTTACGACACCATTATTCTGTCCGAGCCCCAAAAGTTCAACACTTTTAAGCCGTTACTCTGTCCAATAGAGGACAAAGTCAGTCATTTGTCTCCACCTGAGCCTGGGACACTGTCTGTTTTGTTCTCATAATTGCATTGGTTTAAAGCGTACTGGTATACATTTCTATCGTTAATCTTTTATTTCAGCACAATGTAGTCCTTTAAGTATTCTTGTATAGTGTACATAGTAGTTAATATAATATAGTTTAATTGGATAAATTACATGTCACCCCTGGTTTTCAAACGAAACTCAAATCACCCCCTAGTTTTTGAAAATACTCATCCGCCCCCCTCTACAGTAACGGTGTCAACTTAAATCAAACCGAAAAGTGAAAAGATAATTTTAACCTCAACCAAAATAAGATAAACAATGACAGTTGAGGTACCCAATGTTTGTAGAAAATGCACTTCAGATACCCAAAGTTTGTAAATTATATTTAGGATACCAATTTTGATATGTCCAATTATACCCTAAATCACCACTACCACTACAACCACCATTGGCCCAGCCACCACCACCACCACCACCATTACCGCCATGCAGCCCCATCCCACACCATCCTCTTCCCCACGCAATCATCACTACCCCCTCCCCCTCTCTCTCAACCTTTTCCTCTCTGTTCTACTGCTCTTCTTCTCCTTCTTCCTGTTGCCACCGCCACACAGCCAAGATCGAAACCATGGTTGCAACCCCCATTCAATGAATGTTAAAAAGATGGAGATATTTGAGACCAATATCAGAATGTCTATAAGATACTTTTATTAATCTTCTAGATGGTTTGGTTTTACAAGACTAGATACTTTCAAAAGGACTATTAATGGCATCTTTGATTCGATCGGCTAGCACCATCTTAGCATAAGACAATGCATCATTTGGATCTTTCAACTTTAGCTTCACTATCACTTCCTAAACTCCAATATTAATGCAGTGGGTGGGTGGATGGGTCGGTCGAATCATCTCTGATCTCTCACACAAAATTGGAGTGGGCAAGCTTTGAGTCTGTATCCAGATGAATTTATTTTGGATCAAATCAACTTAATAGCTTATCAGACCCACCACTAATGAGGTGTAATGGAATATTATGTGAGTTCGATCTAATTAAAGTTAGTTTTCCAGGTTTGTGTTCATGGACCTGTGGCAAAGTAAACCTCTTTCCACTTCATCTCCTCCATTCCTGCCCGACCTGTAACAGTTGGCGAGGAGGGACAAAGTGTAGTAAATCACAAAGGAGAAGAGGAACATCATAGCAGGACCAGCAATCCAAGCTATCGCCCATGGGGGTGATTTTAGGGACCGGAGTTTAGTTGCAACAATCCAAGAAGAGAGGAAAAAGAGAGAGGTTAAATATGTTTACGGTTTCAATTCTTCTTTTAGAGAGAGAGATGCAAGGACCGGTAGCGGTGGGTTTAGGTTGCTTTTTGCAGGTTGGATCCATGGTTGATGCAAGAAGAGGGGGAAGTGATGCAAGGACCAGTGGTGGTGGGTTGCAAGTCATATGAGGAAGATGACTGATTTTGGGGTTTTTGGTATAATGCCCCCAAACCCGGTCTAGGGGTTTTGGACATTAACGGTCCACAGGATCTATATGTCTTAGGAGATATGAACTGGAGTAGAACCAAAACACAAAGAGTTATATAAATGTGATAGGGAAAGTCCTCAACAGAATGGAGTAGTAGAAAGGAAAAATAGGACTCTAACAGAAATGGTGAATACACTTTTACTTACTTTTGACTTACCAAAGAATTTATGGGGGGAAGCATTAATGACTGCTTGTCATATACTTAGCCGTATACCCCATAAAAGGACTAATATCACTCCCTATGAATATTGGATGAAGAGAAAACCTTCTTTTGGATATTTCAAAGTATGGAGATGTAGAGCATTAGTAAGATTAACTGATCCTAAAAGACCTAAATTAGGTGAAAAGGCAATTGAGTGTATTTTCATTGGCTATGTCCAACATAGCAAGGCCTATAAATTTCTAACTATGGAATCTACAAAGACCGTTAGCCAAAATACAATTTTGGAATCTAGAGATGCTGAATTCTTTAAGGATTCATTCTCTAGGAAACGAAAGAATGAAGATACAAACAAGGAGGATCAAGATACAGTACAATCAAACTCTGAAAATAATGAGAGTGTTGAACTAAGAAGAAGTAAAAGAGTTAGAGTAGAAAAATCCTTTGGTCCAGATTTCTATCAATTCTTGGTAGAAGGAAATAGAAATGAAGTTACATATTCTTGTGTGTATAATATTAAACATGATCCAGTGATTTTTTGAGAAGCCATGAATTCTCAAGATTCTGCCTTTTAGCAAGAAGCTATAAATGATTAAATGGATTCTCTCATGGGTAATAAAATATGGGTTTTAACAGATTTACCTCATGGATTTAAACCTATTGGTTGTAAATGGATCTTTAAGCGAAAGCTTAAAGCTGATGGAACCATTGATAAGTTTAAAGCTAGGCTTGTAGTCAAGGGTTTTAAGCAAAATGAAGGTATTGACTATTTTGATACATATGCTCCAGTTGCTAGAATTAGTACAATTAGATTATTAATTGCTTTAGCATCAATTAATAAACTTGTTATACACCAAATGGATGTTAAAACTGCTTTTCTAAATGGAGATTTAGAAGAAGAAGTTTACATGAAACAACCTGAAGGGTTTATTTTGAAAAGCCAAAAAAATAAGGTTTGTAAACTAGTCAAATCTTTATATGGTCTAAAACAAGCTCCTAAGCAATGGCATGATAAATTTGACCAAAAAGTTGTAGCGAATGGATTTAGAATAAATGAATCTGATAAATATGTTTATTCTAAATTCAAGAATGGACATTGTCACACCCCGACCCGGTTTATAAGGGCCAAGTGTGACTGGATGTCTCTGACATCCAATCAACCCACCAGGATCTCAAGTGATGTACTCTATTCACAATCATATCCACAAATACAGAATTAAATGCAGTGAAAGCAATTAAATACATAGATAAGGCAGTAATAAAAGAAGACTAAAGTTGAACTGTGATATATATATATATATATATGTAGAAGAACTGTGTTACAGTGTTTGAACCATAAACAAAAGGGTTAAACAAAAAGACTTATTTACATAATTATACAAAAGTGTATAACAAAAAGAGGAGAAGAAGCCTGATCTAGCAGTCACTTAGGAGAATGTGCAATCATCGCATGAGCACGAAGCATCGTGCTCCACCGCCGGAGGAGCATCAACTCCATGACCCAAAGGAGAGTCCTGTGTAGAGGAGACTCCCACAGAAGTAGTAACAAGATCATCTGAAAAATAAGGTATACCACAGGGGTGAGTTCTGATGAGCACATTTATGTGTGAAATCTTAGGGCATAAAGCATATATTTTACCACATTGGACAGAGTTACTTTGGTGCTTTCTTGTGTTTTTCAGGTTTTGGGCTATTCTGGACTATCGGGAGCTGCATGTCCCAAGTTACACATAAAGTTGTCATTTTTTCTTTCATGGCTGTAAGAGGACTAAATTTGGAGCAAGTTGGACGTGACGGAACGCAAGTACGCATTCGTCTAGCCCACCGTACAATTGATTATTCTTTTCAGCCCAAGAAAGGATAATGGGTCAGAAAGGAGCTGTAGTGCAAGCCCATAGTCAATCTACCACTGCTTAAGGACATTTTTGACATTATAGAAGATATTTCTAAGCAATGGTGGAGATCTACTGTAAGTACAGGGTCATTTCAGCAATTTTGCATTCTTGAAGAGAGAGAATGACTGCTACCCACATGGAAAGACCCACATTGCCATTAGATTCCATTAATTTTGAAGGCCCACAAGGTGTCCACGATTTTTATGGGATGCATTTAATGCCCCACGATTTTTAGAGGACACATTGGGGATTTTGTTTGTTGGTTGAGTGGAATCCTAGTCATCACTATCCTAGTCATCACTCTCTCTCTCTCTCCTCCAACTTTTCAAGGGCATTCCTGAAATTTCACTTAGGATAGATTTATTTTGAAAGATATTTTCTCATCTATGGAAGGTTGAAAAATCAAAGATGCTTTGATTTTATTGCTTGGAGAAGATATCTACAAAGAAAAGGAAGCACAAGTTAGAATTAGAAATTTACTTTTCTAGAAATGAAGGTTTATGTAAACAATATTCTTTTCTGTCCTTCTTTCTATTTTTTTTCTTTTTTCTTGGGATTCAAGGCAATGTAAAGGAGGAAGGAGAAGAGAATATTCTCTTTTCTTAGGGAATATTTCTCCTACACTTCCCTCTTCTCTCTTCTCCCCTTTCCCCTATAAATACCCCCTACCTCTCTTGTAAATTTTGCTCATTCACTTAGTGAAATTTCTTCTCTTCTTCTCCATCTAATTTGTGATTTTTGGCTTTTCTAAGTTCTAGCTTGCTTTTATGCTTTTTAGTTAATGGTTATAATAGGTTTAGTTTATGCTTTAATCTCAATTTAAGTCTTCAATTGGGTTGTAATTTCTTAATTCTAGTTTAGGGTTTAAGCCTTCTAGTCTAAGTTCTTAAGTTGATGACAAGACTTGAAGATTTAAAAGAGGAGGCCATGGTAAGTTTATGCAACTATTCAAGCCTTTCAATTACATTCATGCAAACACATCCAGGTTTTACTATCTAAACTCTCAATCTCATTCTCCATCTCCTCTATCTCTCTCTATCTTCTTCTTCTTCTCCCTCTATTTCTTTTATTTTAATTTTATATGGTTGTGGTTTGTGGATGCATTTTTATTCCCTTATTTCTTTTTATGTGGTTAGTATGTGTGGCTGCATTTTTATTCCTTTCAATTCGCTTTAGTTTGATAGGTTAGATGCTCATGTGCTAGGATGCCGATTTAATCCCTTAATTTTGTTAGATGCTTATGAGTTAGGATGCATTGATTTTTCGTTAGTTTAATTAGTTTAATTTAACACTTTAATTTGATTCACTTTGCATTACTTTTAAGTTAGTTAAATAGAGTGGTGTATATCTTTTCGTGTTCGACCCGTAGCTACGATTGACCCGTACGCTTGCGGTTTTATTTTAACTCAAAAAGTTTTTGGCGCCGTTGCCGGGGAGATTATTGTCCATTTTATTTATTTGATTTTTAAGTAGTTTGAAGTGTTTTAGTTTATTATTTTCTCTTCTTTTTCTGAAGAAAAAAAATCAATTTTTGAAAACCTCTTCTTGTTTCTCTTCTGTTTCAAATAGTGTGCGCCCAATCTAAAGTCCTTCATATGCTTCAACCCTCCATCTTTTGGTGTCCCTCATAGGATTAAGTTACCTATGACGCTACAGCTTGACTTGGTTGGGTGGAAGGGCATGTGACTTAACTTTGGAGGTGACCACTCTTGATAACAGGAAAGTGACATAGTGAGAGCGTTGGAAACATAAACGTATAGTAGTCCTCCACTCTATATCAGAATCCATTTGGAGTCACCCGTAGGTGGCTATAGAAGACTATATGGGTTCCTTTGCTGTCAACCTATATGGCATCCTTACAGCTTTGGAACCATTGTTTCGATTTTTGAGGGATAGATGCACTATCTACCTTGGGCTCCCTCTTATTTTCAGTATTTTTTTTTTCCTTAAGTCTTTTATTTTTTTTCCTTTAACTTTTCAAAGGAGACCTCATATCTGTTTAGGTGGCTATGGTGTGCTCATGATTCATCTAATCGTCTTATTAGAATACCACCTCCTCCACTACCTTTAACCCCACTTTTGACCATGGTTGACCAACAACCCAAGACTCTTAAGGATAGGTTCTACCCCACCAGGGCTGCACAGCCCTCATGCATTAGTCTGCCTGTTGTTACAGGGAATAACTATGAACTCAAGACCAACTTCATCACCATGCTACCCCATTTCCATGGGATGGCTAATGAGGATGCTTTTTCTTAGGGAATTTGAGGAGGTCTGTGTTCTAATTAAGGTCCAGAATTTGACTGATGATGCAATTAGGCTTAGGTTTATACCCTTTGCCCTAAAAGATCAGGCCAAGAAGTGGCTTTATGGACTACCTACAAACTCCATTAATACATGGGATGAGTTTACCATTGTCTTTTGGAGAAAATTCTTCCCTCTTCACAAGACCAATAAGCTTAAGAGTGACATCCTCCAGTTCAGGCAGAAACCACATGCATCCTTTTCTAAATTCATGGAAAGATTTAAGGACCTCCTCTTAGAATGCCCTCACCATGGTTTTGACTTGTGGCAACTATGCCAAATTATTTATGAGGGTATTGATTATCAGACCAAGCAACTTGTAGAGTCCATGTGTCCAGCAGGCTTTACTTCTTTTTCTGAGGAGAATGATGCATGGACATTCTTAACCAATTTGGCTGATAAGACTAGGGAATGGAAATCTTCCCAAGCGGCTAAAAGGACCACTAAGGGGTATCTCATTGAGGGTATGCCAGCTACGGAGGCCAAACTTGATAGCCTCATAAAATAGTTGGAGTCCATAGTTCTTAAAGAGTCTATACCAGTTAATCAGGCCAACCATGTGTCGGTATGCAGTTGGTGCCAAGCCCCTAGACACCTTTCTGAGGAATGCCCCAACACCTTGGTGGGCAATTCCAGTATTGAGAATGTAAGTGCTCTCTACCAAAATAACCCATATAGCAATACTTACAATCCAGGATGGAGAAATCACCCCAATTTCTCCTGGAATCAAGGGAACCACCATCCAACTTTAACCATTAAGCCCAGTCTGGTGTCCAAAGGCCCAACTTTGCATCATAAAACCAAGGGCTATCTCCTAACCCTTTCCTCCCTCGTCTTCATCCAGGACCTTCTATTAATTCTGCTAGGCCTCCTCTCCTTACACCTTATCAGCAACCCCCAGGGTTTACCAATACAGGAGAGACAACAAGACTGAATGAGATGGACAACAAGATAGCTCTTCTCATGATAAGCCACAATAACATGGAGAAATAACTCACCCAGCTTGTCACAATCCTGCATGAGAGGGAAACAGGGAAGTTACCTAGCCAACCTAAGCCAAATCCTAGGCATCAGGTTCATATTTAGCAAGGTACCCAAGCTCCTCCAACCAATGTTGCACAAGGCTAATAGCACCAAGGGCCCTCCAGACAGGTAAATGTTGTTTATGCTTTAAGGAATGACCATGAGTATCAACAGGCTAGTGCACCTCAGTCTTTACCATCTCATACTCCTGTTGACTCTTCCCCTTCTGAAGAGGCCATTGAAGTGCCCACTGTAGCAGGTTCGTCTGATGAACCTGAAGATATTCCAGATGATTTGGTTGAGGAAACCAAAGAGAATTCTGTTGAGGAAGTTAAAAAACCCAACCCTGAAAGAATTTATACCCCACCTGCCCCTTTCCTAAATAGGTTGGTTGGTAAGAAATCTCTTTCTGTGGAGAAGAAATTGGATATGTTCAAACAGGTTCAGGTGAATATCCCCTTGTTGGATGCCATTGCCCAGATCCCCGCTTATGCTAAAGTCCTCAAAGACTTATGCACCCAAAAGCGGACCACCAATGTGCCCAAAAAGGCATTCTTGGCTGCTAACATCAGTTCTCTCATCTCGCAGCCAGTAGCAGCCAAGCATAAGGTTCCTGACAGCCCCACCATCTCTTGCACTATAGGCAATACTACTATTGATCATGCCTTATTGGACCTTGGTGCAAGTGTGAACCTCTTACCCTTTCATGTTTACCAACAACTAGGACTGGGAGAACTGAAACCCACCAAAATCACTATTTAGCTTGCAGATCGATCGGTTAAAGTTCCTAAGGGAATGATTAAGGATGTCCTGTTGAAGGTTTGGGAATTTGTTTTTCCTGTGGACTTTATTGTGTTAGATACCCAACCTACTACCAACTTCAAGGACCAAATCCTTATCAACTTGGGTAGACCATTTCTAGCTACTAGTAATGCTTTAATCAATTACAGGAATGGTCTCATGAAATTATCTTTTGGCAATACTTCTGTTGACTTCAATGTGTTTAGGTTGGGCAAGCAGCCTGATATGGATGACGAGATGCATATGCTTCAAGGATTTTCCAATGATATTGATACGTTATTTGAGATTGATTTTAATTCGGGTTTCAAGAATGTATGCAGGAATTGGAGGGTGTTGATGATACCCCCTTATCTGAGGTCTAGAGCATCCAACCACCTTTGGAGCCCCTTGGACCCCTATCCACTTCCATTCCCAAACCCTCTATTATTGAGCCCCCCACATTAGAGTTGAAGGCATTGCCCTCCAACCTCAAGTATGCCTTCTTAGGACATGATCATACTCTTCCTGTTATTATTGCTTCTGATTTGACTTCTATTCAGGAAGAAGAGTTGATTAAGCTTCTAAAGGACCATAAGGAAGCCATAGGTTGGACCATGTCTGACATCAAAGGTATTAGCCCCTCCATTGTTCAACATCATATACATCTGATGGAGAGTTCCAAACCTTCTAGGGAACCCCAAAGGAGGGCTAATCCTGTGATGAAAGAGGCAATCAAGAAAGAGATCCTAAAATGCTTGGATCATGGCATCATTTATCCTATTTCTGATAGCCAATAGGTGAGTCTTATGCAGGTTGTGCCTAAGAAAGGAGGAGTCACTATAGTTGAGAATGCCAATAATGAGTTGATTCCAACCCATATCCAAACTGGATGGAGAGTGTGCATTGACTATAGGAAATTAAATGCGACAACTTGGAAGGACCACTTTCCCTTGCCTTTTATTAATCAGATGTTAGAGAGACTAGCTAACCATTAATATTATTGTTTTCTTGATGGTTATGCAGGCTATAACCAAATTCCTATTGCTCTAGAGGACCAACACAAGACCACTTTCACATGCCCTTATGGAACCTTTGCTTACTGGCGTATGCCTTTTGGGCTTTGCAATGCCCCTGCTACATTCCAAAGGTGCATGATGAGTATCTTTTCTAATATTATAGAGTACTTCCTAGAGATGTTTATGGATGATTTTTCTATTCATGACTCTAGTTTTTCTTATTGCTCGCATCATCTCTCTTTGGTTCTTAAAAGTTGCATAGAAAAAAACTTGGTCCTGAAGGGATCAACGTTGATAGATCTAAGGTGGACCTTATTGCCAATTTACAACCACCCAAGAGTATGAAGGACATTAGATCTTTTCTTGGCCATGCAGGTTTTTACAGGAGATTCATCAATGACTTTAGCCAGATAACTAGATCTCTCACTTCTCTTTTGGCAAAGGACTGCCTATTTGATTTCTCTTCTGAGTGTCATGATAGTTTTGAGCAATTGAAAAGAGCTTTGACCTCAGCCCCCATTATTCAAGCTCTAAATTGGATAGTTTCATTTAAGCTTATGTGGGATGCCTCTGATTTTTCTATAGGGGTTGTTCTTGGGCAAAGAATCAACAAATTGCCCCATGTGATTTATTATGCAAGTAGGACTCTTAATGATGCACAACTTAATTATACCACCACTGAGAAAGAATTTTTAGTTGTTATGTTTGCTTTAGAGAAGTTTAGGCCCTACTTGGTTGGATCACATGTGATTGTTTATACTGACCATGCAGCTATCAAATATCTTGTGCAGAAGAAAGATGCCAAGGCTCGCCTCATTAGGTGGGTCCTTTTGTTACAAGATTTGATCTTGAAATTAGGGATAAGAAATGGTGTGAAAATTTGATTGCAGACCATCTATCCCGGCTGCCTAATTTCTTGACTGTTGATTCTCCAGTCAACGAGAATTTTCCTGATGAGTATCTGATGGTAGTGTCTAGTGAACCTTGGTTTGCTGACATTGTTAATTATCTGGTTACGGGTGTGACACCTGCACATTGGTCCACCCAAGATAAGAATCGTTTCTTTTCACAAGTTAAGTATTTCTTTTGGGATGATCCTAATCTTTTTAAAACCTGCCCGGATCAAGTAATACGGAGATGTGTCCCTGATCATGAGCAACAATCTATCTTATCTTTTTGCCATAATCAGGCTTGTGGAGGCCATTTTGGGCCTAATAAGACTGCGGCCAAGGTTTTACAGTGTAGATTTTATTGGCCTAGTCTGTTTAAAGATGCTTTTACTTATTGTAAGGCATGTTCTTCATGCCAATCCTTAGGGCGTCTTACTAAGAGAAATATGATGCTCCTCAACCCAATTCTGGTGGTTGAGGTGTTTGATGTTGTAAGTACTGTGGTCCTCGGGACGAGGGTTCCTCAACCTTATGGGCGACATGGGTTTGATATATATATATGGATGGATAATAGATAATATTGTCAATGTATAATATTGATAAATGGGGGATTAGGATCATGCATTAAAATATGTTAATATAATGTGAAGTTGCCACCTAGGGTTAGGGCCTAGGACCTATTAAGTATAGCCCTATCCGTTGTGAACTGAATCAAGTTACATGCCTCCATATGGTCTTACCAAAGGTTCGGGTAAGGGGTCAGGTTATGAGTGTGGGAAGGTGTTAGGCACCCACCTCGCCTGGCCGAAGCCGGTCTCTCTGTATTAGATGCTACATAATGACGAATGTTCTCTCTCTTTTATTACGAGGATGGGGGATATTATGAACTACATTCAGATGCTATGAATTGAACTAAAACATAATAAACTATATTACATATATGAGAAATACGGACTAAAATGATGAAATACGAAAGGACTACATTGAATCGACAAGAATGCAGTAATTATACATGTATGGTTGTATTCCCCTAGCTCAGGGGAGATAGACGAATGGACTGATGCCAATTCTTTTTGGGCAGAGTAACTGCTCTTTCAAATGATTTGGAGAGGAGAAAACAGACAAAATAACATCTGAAATAAAGGGGTTTTGATGGTTATCCGTGCACTGACGGGATAACAATGCCTAGGAGCAAGAGTGCTCTATGCTCGAAGGGATAATCGAAGGATCTATCCACGACCAAGAAAATTTCACTCACTCACACTCTCATAAGAGAAAGGAGAGAAAAGAGGGGGAAAAAATGAGACAAAGAGGGTGGAAATCACTTGGGGAGGGTCTCTCCACCCAAAATTCCTTAGAAAATGAGGGAGGGGGATCCTGCTATTTATAGGGAGGGATCCCCTCTCTCTCCTGGCCAGATAAGTCCTCCATGACGCCGTGGAGATGTCCACGGTGTCGTGGGGGACTTTTCCACGACATCGTGTGTGACATCAGCAAACTGATGTCACATCCTCTCATGGCGTAGTGGGAATCCGGTACACATCCCCACAGTGCCGTGGGAAGGGGTCTACGGCACCGTGGGAAGGAGTCCACGACGTCGTGGGGGCGCAGTGCCATTTTTTCTTATTTTTGGGCCTAAAATGGGTCATTTTGTGCTCAGCATGGTTCTTGGTCTTATGGGTTAGGTATCTTGAGTCTAGAAAGAGGGAGAGTGCGTCATCCATCGTCCATGTCCCGTTGTCATCATCGCCAATTAGGGGGTGATAAAAATCATTGTCTATAGTTTATCCCTCTTTGGCCGAGGCCTGTGCCAACAACTGAAGGGTAAAGACAAAAGATCGACTAATTTTGTCACCAAGAGCATGTACTGCTGACGCTTTGCTCAAAGGCGATAGAGTTGCTAAAAACAGACGATTAATCACGATGAAATCTTTCAATAATCCTCAAAAGAAAAACTTGGAAAAACCAAATCTCTATCTTGTGAGCATTGCTCAATTAAACTTTGAGAGTGATAAGCTCGACCGAAGATCTAGATAAGGCACCACTCGGCCCAAAGATCAAATTTGAGGGTGATAAGGCACCGCTGGACCAAAGATCTAAATAAGGCACCACTCGGCCCAAAGATCAAGATAAGGCACCACTCGACCCAAATTTCAAGATAAAGTACCACTCGGCCAAAAGATCAAGTTTAAGGGTGATAAGGCACCGCTTGACCAGAAATATGAGGGTGATAAGGCACCGCTCGACCAAAGATCTAGATAAGGCACCACTCGGCCCAAAGATCAAATTTGAGGGTGATAAGGCACCGCTCGACCAAAGATCTAGATAAGGCACCACTCGGCCCATAGATCAAGATAAGGCACCACTCGGCCCGAAGATCTAGATAAGACACCACTCAGCCAAAAGATTAAATATGAGGGGCTCCACTAGGGATAGAATTTTGAGGGTGATAAGGCACCACTCAACCGAAGATCTAGATAAGGCACCACTCGGCCCAAAGATCAAATTTGAGGGGTGATAAGGCACTGCTCGACCGAAGATCTAGATAAGGCACCACTCGACCAGAGTTGCCAAACAGGCGGTTAACCACGATGAAATCTTTTGATAAATCGATTGATCTTGATTGGGAGCAAATTGGGAGCAAGAGGACTCGATTGATCTTGATTAGGAGTAAGAGCACTCGATTGATCTTGGTTAGGAGCAAGAGGACTCGATTGATCTTGATTGAGAGCAAGAGGACTAGATTGATCTTGATTGAGAGTAAGAGGACTCGACTGATCTTGATTGAGAGCAAGAGGACTCGATTGATCTTGGTTGGGAGCAAGAGGACTCTATTGATCTTGATTGGGAGCAAGAGGACTCGATTGATCTTTTGAGAGCGAGAGGACTCGACTGATCTTGGTTGGGAGCAAGAGGACTCAACTGATCTTGGTTGGGAGCAAGACGACTCAACTGATGTTGGTTGGGAGCAAGAGGACTCGACTGAGCTTGGTTAGGAGCAAGAGGACTCGACTGATCTCGGTTGGGAGCAAGAGGACTCGATTGATCTTGGCGCTAACATCTTGAACAAGAGTTAGTATGATTCATGATAGATGATTGGAGTTTATATATGAGGACTTTCCTCAACATTTAGGGTTTTTCCCCTTTTTAGGGCCTTTCTTGAAAATATTTTTCTTTTAGGTTTTTTTTTTTTTTTTTTTGTTCTACAAGGTAAGACCCTCCTGATGCCGAAGAAGTATTGTGGTGCAGAGAAGGTGCTCGCATGGTATAGACATCATTCTGTCTATGATGGCACGTGGAAAGCCACTCTTCGGTCAATCTAAGACAATGGTATGATGTACTTATAGCCGATCGGGCTGACCTGTGGAACGACACACTCCAGTCGTTCCGAGGGAAAGATATGGTTTCAGTGAGGGACGGGTCTCATCTGAAATGCTTACTGGGGAATGAGCCATTCACAAGTTTTGACAATGGTTGGATGACAAAATTATGCGCAAGTGCAAAAGTGGTCAAGAGATCACGACGATCAGACCATACATGAGTCCGGTAGTGGCCAGATAAAATAATGATTTGGATGATAAATTGTCCATGGGTTTAGACTAAAAAGGATGATTTGTACATGAGTATAATGGAGCCCGAAAGATTCATGGGATGATCGAACTACACGCGAGTATAGAGAGGATCAAAAAGTTCAATGATTAATTTGTATATGAGTACAAGGAGGATCAGATAATGGATCAATCTTGTACACGAGTACAATGAGGATCAAATGATGGATCAATCTGTACATGAGTACAATGGAGACTGAAGATTTATGAGATGATCGATCTACACACGAGTATAGTGAAGATAAAAAAAAATGTTAATGATTAACTTATACATGAGTACAAGAAAAATCAGATAATGGATCAATCTTGTACACGAGTACAAAGAGGATCAGGATGATGGGTCAATCTGTACATGAGCACAATGGAGGCCAAAGATTCACTGGATGATCGAACTACACACAAGTATAGTGAAGATAAAAAATGTCAATGATTAATTTGTACAAGAGTACAAGGAAAATCAGATAATGGATCAATCTTGTACACGAGTACAAAGAGGATCAGGATGATGGGTCAATCTGTACTCGAGTACAATTGAGACCGAAAGATTTATAAATTGATTGAACTACACACGAGTATAGGGAGGATCAAAAAGTTCAATGATTAATTTGTACCTGAGTACAAAGAGGATCAGATAATGGATCAATCTGGTACATGAGTACAATGAGGATCAAATGATGGGTCAATTTGCACACGAGTACAATAGAGACTGAAGATTCATGAGATGATCGAACTACACGTGAGTATAGTGAGGATCAGAAAGTTGAATGATTAATTTATACACGAGTACAAGGAGGATCATATAATGGATCAATCTTGTACGCGAGTACAATGAGATCGAAGATTTATGGGATGATTGGACTATACGTGAGTATAGCGAGGATTAGAAATGTCAATGATTAACTTGCACACGAGTATAAGGGGGATCAGATACTGGATCAATCTTGTGCACGAGTACAATGAGGATCGAATGATGGGTCAATTTGCACACGAGTACAATAGAGACTGAAGATTCACGGTATGATTGAACTATACATGCAAGTAGAGTGAAGGTCAGAAAGTTCAACAATTAACTTGTATGCGAGTACGAGAAGGATCAAATGATGGATCAATCCGTACACGAGTACAACAGAGATCGAAAGGTTAATGAGATGATCAAACTATACACGAATATAGCAAGGATCAGAAAGGTCACAGAGTGATCAAACTATGCGTGAGTATAGTGGGATCGAAAAAATCAATGAATGATCAAGCTATACACAAGCATAGCAGGGTTCAGTAGGGTCAAAGGTTCAATCAATTTGTACGCGAGAACAGCTAGGACCAGAAGATTCAAATGGTAATCGAACTATACACGATTATAGCAGGGATCAAAAGGATCAAATTGCACGAGAGTGCGGAACCATACGTGAATCTGGTATAACCGAAAGATCAAACTAACAGTGATCCAAAAACCAAATGCACATGAGTGCAGAAGTGGTTAAGGACTTGGTCAAACTGTACATGGGGCCAAATCATTGGAGATCGAGTTGTACATAAATTCAATAGTGATCAGATAGTCCAACTGCACGTGAGTGCAGAAAGTATGAGGGTCCGATGGAACTAAATGATCAGAGCCCAGACTGTATATGAATTCTACCATGATCGGCTGAGTAGGTTGCACGTGAGTGCAACAGAAATGAAAATTCAGATGGCATATGATCAAGACATTGGTCAGGAAAATGCAATCCTATGCATGTGTAGCCATGATGAAAATGGAAAAGCAATCCAAAATGTATACCATTAGATGCCAAGTAGTGCATGGGCATTATGATGATGAAAATAGGATAGCACATGAGTGCTGTCATGATCGGATTACTGGAATGCTTAAAGGAAAATACAATCTTATGCACACGGATCCATGATGACAATGGAAAAGAAGTCTATCATTAAAACTCCAAAATGCAACAAAAAAAACTATCTTATGCAAGTAATCTTTTTTTTTTTGCACGCAAATGGAATCACAGTCCTAATGCAAATTATGTCATGTAAAAAGGAAAACGCAACCCTATGCAAGTAATCAATACAAGCAAGTGAAAAGTTATCACATACAAACATAGACACTTACCAGATATTCTCCATTTTTGAGTTGCACAACACTTGTCCATCACAAAACCTTAGTACAGAATTATACGTTACCAAAAACCTTGATAGAGAAATCTGAGATTCACTCAAACATTTTTTTTTTATTATATTTTATTATATATATATATATATTTTTTTTATTTTATTATTATTATTATTATTATTTTTAAGAAACAACTTCATTTGTGAGAGAAATTTATTTTGAAAACTTATGGTTATTCACATTCTGACCTAGTAATGCACAATTTCACATAGACATATTATTCACATCCCCGTTACACGCGTAGGCTCGACGAGCATCGATTGGCCAACATCGAACAGGTGTTGAATGAACTTTTGACAAAGCAAGTCAAAGGGTAAATTGAGGGAAACGTGTACGAACAAGATGGGTGGATAGGTCACTCTTCCTTTCCTTCATGGAGAGTTATGGCATTTTATCCCAGGTAGTATCATCCTTCTCTGCTTGTACGATCATTTCGTCTTTTAGGCTGAGACTCTTTATGATTGGGAGTCGATCCTCATGGACAACATGCCCCTTTAATTTCACATGCTCTTGCCTGGTGGATTGCCCCAAGGAAACAAATCCTTTTTCCTTATGCTCCTTTGTCCTTCTTATCTTGGATAGAGATTGCCTCAGTGACAAGTTAATTCTTCTGGTCGTCTTACTGGTTGAGAGGGTGAGTACAATGCTGCTGGCATTTAATCCCCTAATCATCTCTTCAGAAATCTTCATGATCTTGGTAGACGTGCTTCTTTTTCTTCACATCATCGGATCGCATTAAAGAGAGAGAGATACTAGTGGGAAAGGGGAAAAAGTAGAAATATGATAGATATGATGCAAGTGAGCAAAAATGAAAAGTTGTACATGGACGAATGGAAAACTATTCATGTGGGAGGACCGAACTTGATTATCACTTCATCAAGTTGCCTACGTACCTCAAATAGGGATTAGGTCGAACGTAGTTCAGGACAAAGATGCCTTAATGTCAAAGCCTTGATGATTAAGTTCCATCATAGCCGGGTGAGCTCGAAGCTGTGGACGAGAGTCTCATCACCATTTGGCCCGGGAGGGTTTTACTAGGTTGTAATGGGGCTTAGGACTAGGTTCCAAAGGATGGTAAAGGCTCAAATGTGCCCCTAGGGTCTAACCATGACTCAACACTTCTGCTCCCACAACTTTACCAAGATTCTGGTAGCTGAACTTGTTGTGGAATTTCTTCTTTTTTAATGATGTAATCAAGAAGTTTGGCAATCCCTCTCGTGTCTCAATTGAAGACTTTGGTAATTTTAACCCTTATAATTTTGATAATATTGTCTCCAAAGGAAAAGTGGCTATTTTTGCCCCATGGTCTAAGTGCTCCCAATTATTTGCAATGCCTTGAGCCAATGCATCCTCTCTTCTGTTTTTTTTTAATCTTTTTCTCTTTTTTTTTGAACTCTTTTTTTTTTGTTTTTTGCTCTTTTATTTTGAACTCTCATTTTTTTCTTTTTGAGATTGGCCCAATTTTGATTGTGGAGACGAAGCTACTCTCTTTTTTTTTTTTTTTTTTTTTTTGCATCCTTCGGAAACGTATTGCCCTTATGACATCTTACTTCACCGAGAGACCTCTTCCGGTTAGACCCTAGAAGCCAATGGGACATTTTGATGAGCAAGAGTACATATGGATAATGAGATGTGAGTGGGCCAAAGTGAGTTTTTTTTTTTTTTTTTTTTTTAAAAGGGAACGGCTACAGCACAACTGGGGGACTAGCAGATTTTGCTGTCTCAAGGTTTATTTGAGATGACTAGCGGCCAAAGGGGGCCTCTCTTAACAGGCTTTATGAGATGAAATCTTCATCCAGGCTTCCGGCTCGCTGGAAGGGGATCAGATGTATGGAAATCTCCAGATCTTTGGCCATCAAGACTTTGACATTGGAAAAATGGGTAGCAGTTTTTTTTTGTTTTATTTTTATTTTTTATACCAACAGTCATGAAATCATCACAAACTGCTACTTGGATGAATTAAAAAAAGAAAGGGATTGGACAGATGGGAAAGAAACATATTCATTGATAACTGTGGAAAACACAGCGGACAAGTTTACAGAAGGAAATTCGACTGAATGAAAAGACCTAAAGACCTAAGGGATGCAGACCCGATGATGTCTTCAGTGCGATCTTGTCTACACAAGAGTGAAGTACTGTCACTGCTTTATCACGGGATTGTGTAGTTTGTACTATAAAAAAGTGCCCCTCTATCCAGAGCTGGGTATTGAATCCATTTTAAGTCGACCAACGAAACTGATACTCATCAAGTTAATGACCATAGTTTAACGCCTTCGGGCGATAGTGATGCCCTCAATCAGTGTCTGCCCCTGTTCCATCGGAGGAATACGAAAAACTTTCTTCGACGATTCTACCTCTTTGCAGGCTGGAAATGTAAAAGAAGTATTCTCTTTTAAAATTGGTGGTAGCATCAAAAGGATTTTCCCATAATCCTGGAGGAATCTGCTCCTTAGGGACTTCGTTAATCTCACACAAATGATTCCTTATCTTCTCCCAATCATCCTTTCTGTACCCTCTATTAAAGAAATCCACCAAATTGAATGCTGTACCAAAATGAAAGGTGCAGTGAGGTCGATGCATGATCAGATTTGCATTTGGTTCTTCTCGCGACTCTTGTATCCAATAAGGGTTATGGAGGGTATAGAGGACATTTCATTTTGCACAATTGAATAATTGCTCGAGCCATTGAGTCTGTGTCTGAAATCTAAGAAGAAATTTCATTGTGTTTGACCGAGGAGGAACAAATTCTAGATGCAATTCGTCCTGGCTCATATAGGTCAACAATTTTGGAACACGAAAGCTGAATGCTACCACGGACCTTTCGCTAAGGTACAAAAGAAAACAAAGGGCTTCAGTAGACAACTGGTAGAGGTCTCTTATCCTGAAGATATTGAAGAAAGGATAATTTGGATGGACAAGAAGTCCTCGAAGGTCGTCAGTCCCACGGTTGAGGAGAGTAATTGCATGAAACAAATCCAGGCAATCTTTACTCTTGATTGTAAGACCTGATGCATGATCTGTTCTTGGAGATGGAAAGGTAAAAGGTCAATCCGATATTGCAATCCTGCCAAAACCTCTTTTTCCTTTATCTCTTCATGGCCTTCAAACCCATTCAGCTTGGTCGTATCAGTTGTTGAAGGAAGAGAGGATTCATGAACATCCTGGGCGAACATCATTGATGGAGACTTTTGACCTGTCACTACCTCTTCCAAAGGAACCGGCAAAGCTTGGATCAAGGAGGTGGGATCAAATCCTTCTAAATCTTCTTGAGGGCATTGATTGTCGATTAACGGACTAAATTTTCTGCCTCGAGTCTTGGATAGCATGCCCGAGTGCAATGCATTCATCGATGGGGTGCCCTCTTGGATGTATTGATCGGTCATACCAAAATGGTGGAGGATCCCGACCGATCACGGAGGAACCGTGCCGAAGGTTTCTTCAATTGCATATGCAAGAGACCTAGCCACACCCAAATGGTGAACTCACGTTGTCTTGAATTTGCCATATTCGCCTCCAATTTTGGCTCGATATCATATTGTGTGGCTATACTAGCCATATGCCTTTCTGAACAATTTGTCTTCAATACGCTTCCCTATGGCCATTAGCTCTTCAAAAGTCTTGAAGTGTTGGTAGTAAAGGCAATCGCGTGATATTCTTCGTCATGCATTCTCCGGGATCATCTCCACTATCGCTACGTCGGCGATTCCACATCTTTACGACCTTCTCTCTAAACCTCATAATGAAATTGTAGAACCCTTGAGGGCCTTGCCTTAGTGTCTCCAACTCTCTCCGTGTGACATCCACTTGGTGTTGTATGAGTACTGCTTTGTAAAGGCTTTCCCCACCGTTGACCAAGTCTAAGTCTATGCCTGATCTAACTGTGTCAACCATCGCAAAGTAGGTCCAGCAAGTGATACAAAAAAGTCTGCCCCATTTGATTTTCCGTGAGGCCCCAAGATTTAGCCACTGTAGCAAAGATTTTGAGGTGAGCTTTAGGATCACCTGAACCATCAAATTTATCCAATTTCCATTTGAAGTCTTCGGGTATCTTTCCTTCAGGGAAGAACACCAAGTTATCTTCAGGCTCCTCGTGAATCGTGTCCTTGACAGTAATTTCAAGCTTTTCAACTTTCTCCCTCATCATATGCTCCCTTTCGGTCTTGGGATACTCCTGAGTTACGTTGATCACGGCATCTTCTTCCTCCATCATAATCTGGTGGGTACCCTAGGTCTGTCGCGAACTACTCTACGAGTCATAGGCTGAGCAAGTGAGCATGCTCTGGCTCCCTGAAAGTAGGTATTGTGCCTCCTTGGGACATGTCTCATACTATTTGCAAGATTTGCACCATAAATTGCTTCATCTCTGTCACCTCAGCCTATAATTGGTCCATTTGTCGACCTAACTATACTTCGGGTGGATCACTGCCTAACGAATCCATGGTGATTCTATCCGAGAAAAGCCTGATCGAACTCTGCCTCACGATGTTGGGTGGAGAAGGGGAAGTCCTGAACACCTTTGGATTGGATCGGACCAATTTGGGTTAGCCTATTGTCATAACGGGCTCACGCGGGTAACAGGAAGTCTTTTGATGTGAATTGTGCTTTACATAAGTCAGAGAGAATTATTTCAGGTCACAAGGAATTTACTTGAGTATGTAAAATATTTTTTTTATTTTAAATATTTTTTTGTATTTTATTTTTATCATTTTTTTGGTATTTTATTTTTATCATTTTTTTTTGTATTTTATTTGGCTCAAGTAATCGAAGTCTTCATTGGAGCTTCTGATATTGTAGAAGTTCTCTCAGACCATACTTCAAATGCCATCGTCGCCAAAGCGTATTATTTTTTTATTTTTTTTTCACACCATATAAAAACAGACAAAAGAAAGACCCTAGTTATCGGGTTATTGATGATCGTGCCTGGGCTCAACATGAGATGCTCTCATTTCGAGGGACATGTAAGGTTCCATGGGAGCGGACTTCCATTTTTCTTCGAGGGACCATCGCGGGACTATGGAATTCCTTACCTTCGGTGGCATCTCGTAGTAAAGCCAGGTTAATCGTTAAGTGATCCTAAGCTTGGTCTTTCTCATAACTAACAAGGGTTAGTTTGTGTCGAACCCTAATCATATATGGTCTATTTTCCTGCATGATGCATGTAATGGGTAGAATTAATAGGACAGAACAAGGTCACCCTTAACAGAACCGATATACCTATCGCTTGTTGTCGCGAATTGCAGGCACATGGTTCTTTTAATATACCTAGAGAGTAGGTCACACGGTCTCAGAGCAATCAAGCTAGTGCCTTTTTTGGGTGGCTAAAGCACCCCACAGCACACTAGTGAATACCCTTGCTGGTGATTCTAAACTTGTACAGTAAATATCAAGGGTTGTAGCTTCACCGCGAATTACTCATGACTACTCATGGGGTCCAACGACTAACTACGGGGGTAAGAGGGGTTCCCATGCAGTGTGTGTGTTCAAGAAAGTGGTACAGGAAGCGGCTATCATCCGATCTCAGAGTACTTAGTATGACGTGCCTCACCTCCCCGGGGGTAAAGGCACGATAGGGAGTACCCTCGCCGTTTGATTTCACTTCGAGCACTATGTATGATGCGGTTAGTACACACAGGGGTTAGCCAAGATAAACATATTATGGTATTTATTTTTTATTTATTTTGTACATTTTTTCTTTTTATTTTATTTTATATATATATATATATATACATAAAAGTTTGGAGAGAACATTCTGTCATTTATTGATAGCACCTATTTAGAAAGTTTGACCTCGAGTGGACGTTTGTCCACTCACATCCCCAGCGGAGTCGTCACTGTAAGTACCGTGGTCCTCGGGACGAGGGTTCCTCAGCCTTATGGGCGACATGGGTTTGATATATATACATGGATGGATAATAGATAATATTGTCAATGTATAATATTGATAAATGGGGGATTAGGATCATTCATTAAAATATGTTAATATAATGTGAAGTCGCCACCTAGGGTTAGGGCCTAGGACCCATTAAGTGTAGCCCTATCCGTTGTGAACAAAATCGGGCTACATGACTCCATATGGTCTGACCAAAGGTTCGGGTAAGGGGTCAGGTTACGAGTGTGGGAAGGTGTTAGGCACCCACCTCGCCCGATCGAAGCCGATCTCTCTGTATTAGATGCTACATAAAGACGAATGTTCTCTCTCTTTTATTACGGGGATGGGGGATATTATGAACTACATTCAGATGCTATGAATTGAACTAAAACATAATAAACTACATTACATATATGAGAAATATGGACTAAAACGATGAAATACGAAAGGACTACATTGAATCGACAAGAATATAGTAATTATACCTGTATGGTTGTATTCCCCTGGCTCAGGGGAGATAGACGAATGGATTGATGCCGATTCTTTCTGGGCAGAGTAACGGCTCTTTCAAATGATTTGGAGAGGAGAAAACAGACAAAATAATGTCTGAAATAAAGGGGTTTTGATGGTTATCTATGCACTGACGAGATAATAACGCCTAGGAGCAGGAGTGCTCTATGCTCGAAGGAATAATTGAAGGATCTATCCACGACCAAGAAAATCTCACTCGCTCACACTCTCATAAGAGAAAGGAGAGAAAAGAGGGTAAAAAAATGAGATAAAGAGGGTGGAAATCACTTAGGGAGGGTCTCTCTACCCAAAATTCCTTAGAAAATGAGGGAGGGGGATCCTCCTAGATCCCCTCTCTCTCCTAGCCAGATAAGTCCTCCACGATGCCGTGGAGATGTCCACGGTGCCGTGGGGGACTTTTCCATGGCGCCGTGTGTGATGTCAGCAAGCTGATGTCACACCCTCTCATGGCGCCGTAGTAATCCAGTACACATCCCCACGGTGCCGTGGGAAGGGGTCTACGGCACCGTGGGAAGGAGTCCACGGCGCCGTGGGGGCACAGTGCCATTTTTTCTTGTTTTTAGGCCTAAAATGGGTCATTTGGTGCTCAACATGGTTCTTGGTCTTATGGGTCAGGTATCTTGGGTCTAGAAAGAGGGAGAGTGCGTCATCCATCGTCCATGTCCCATTATCATCATCACCAATTAGGGGGTGACAAAAATCAGTGTCTACAGATGTATGGGGTATTGATTTCATGGGGCCTTTCCCTAACTCTTTTGGTAACCTGTACATATTACTTGTTGTGGACTATGTGTCCAAATGGATTGAGGCAGTTAATTGTAAGATCAATGACCACAAGGTGGTTGTGAAATTTCTGAAGGAGAACATCTTCTCCCATTTTGGTACTCCCCGGGCTATCATTAGTGATCGGGGCAAGCATTTTTGTAATCGGCCTTTTGAGGCCCTCATGAGAAAGTATGGTGTCGTCCATAAGTTGGTCACACCTTACCATCCCCAGACCAGTGGCCAGGTTGAGGTTTCAAATAGGCAGATCAAGCAAATTCTTGAGAAAACCATTAACCCGGACCGTAAGGATTGGTCTAACCGGTTGTTAGATGCATTGTGGGCCCATAGGATAGCCTTCAAGATCGATCTTGGTCAATCTCCGTACCGTCTAGTGTATGGAAAGGCATGTCACTTACCTGTAGAGATTGAGCACAAGGCCTTTTGGGCTATCAAGAAGCGTAACTTTGACCTACCCACTGCAGGTGCCCATAGGAAACTCCAACTATCTGAGTTGGAAGAGCTTAGGAATGAGGCATATGAGAATGCCTGGATTTATAAGAAAAAAACCAAGGCTTTTCATGATAGGCACATTTTGAGAAAATCTTTTGAGGTAAGCCAGAAAGTTTTGTTGTACAATTCTCGTTTGCATATCTTTTTAGGTAAGCTGCGTTCTAGATGGGATGGCCCTTATATTGTTCAAAAAGTTTATCCTCATGGGGCTGTTGATGTCCTCAATCCAAGTACAGGAGCTACTTTCAAGGTCAATGGCCAAAGATTGAAGCCGTACATAGAGATGCCTACTCCAGTTGAAAAGGAGGTCATGGATCTCCATGAGCCTCTTTACCTTTACCCCTGATATCCTGGTATGTATCCCCTCCCTTGTCCTTATTCTTTCGTTTCTGCATGCATTGAGAACACTGCATGAATTAAGTGTGGGGGGTTTGTGTTGGACTTTAATTGTGAATTTTGTGAATTTTGATTGTGGCAATAGTTTTTGGTTATGTGCATAAGTCTCTTCGATTTACAAAGCGAGAGTGAGAGGGAATTAGGTGCCCTAGCATGCAAAATAGTAAAAAAATCCCTTTTCAAGGATGGTAGTTGGTTTGTATCCGGGAATGGGGATTGAGTTTAAAAATATGAGTGCTACTTCATGTGATGGTTAGATTCCTCTATGTGTTTATGGACCCCTTTGATCTTTTGACTAGTAGTTGAGACCAATTTGTTTGTGGCAAGGCATGAAAGTGAAAGTGAATGAAAAAAAAAAGAGAGAAACAAAAAGAAAAGTGGAATTCCTTGGGACTAGACAGGGCACTATGCCTCATGAAGCAGGGTGACTTGATCGAAATTCCTTGGAAGGAAACTCAAAAAAAAAAAAAAAAAAACTCTTGCATCAATGTCTCAATGTCTTATGGATACATGCAAAAAGCAAAGCTGCCAAGTATTTGGGTGTCTAGTGTATGCTCCACCATGTCATTCAAAGAATAGTAGTGGAGTAGAAAAAGAGTTTATTGTTGAGAATGAAAAAAAAAAAAAAAAAAACTTTTACCTTAATGCCTGGAAAAGAAAGTATGGTAAAAAATACTCAATGCCTAAGTCTTTGGTTCCATCAGTGCTATGAGTGGTTTACTTGAAGGTGAGTAGTGTTCAGAAAATATGAGGAGATCCCTTGACCTTGATGCATGCTTGTTACTTGAATTGATGTGGGGTGATAAAATTCAAGTGTGGGGGAACCTTTGGCTTCTTAATCTTTAGTTGAGTATTTCTTTGAGATTGTGTCCACTATCTTACTTATGCCATGAGAAAAATTTACATCATTCTTTTTTATTTATTGAATTTTGGGTGTATATTCACTGCAAACACCCACGAGACACAACTCGTCCACTAGGGGTAACCTAGGGGTTGAAAGGCTTGTTGCATATGCTAAGTGCAACCGTGATTCCTATGAAAGTGAGTTAGGATTTTTTTTGCATTTCAGGTTGGTTTTTCTTTTTTGCTTTACTTGAGGACAAGTAACTTTCAAGTGTGGGGGAATCTGATGAGCACATTTATGTGTGAAATCTGAGGGCATAAAGCATACATTTTATCACATTGGACAGAGTTACTTTGATGCTTTCTTGTGTTTTTCCGATTTTGGGCTATTCTGGACTATGGGGAGCTGCATGTCCCAAGTTACACGTAAAGTTGTCATTTTTTCTTCCATGGCTGTAAGAAGACTAAATTTGGAGCAAGTTGAACGGGAAAAAACGCAAGTACGCATTCATCTAGCCCACCGTACAATTGATTATTCTTTTTAGCCCAAGAAAGGATAATGGGTCAGAAAGGAGCTGTAGTGCAAGCCCATAGTTAATCTACCACTGCCCAAGGACGTTTTTGACATTATAGAAGATATTTCTAAGCAATGGTGGAGATCTACTGCAAGTACAAGGCCGTTTTGGCAATTTTGCATTCTTGAAGAGAGAGAAGGACTGCTACCCACATGGAGGGACCCACAATGCCATTAGATTCCATTAATTTTGAAGGCCCACAAGGTGTCCACGATTTTTATGGGATGCATTTAATGCCAAACGATTTTTAGAGGATACATTGGGGATTTTGTTATTTGGTTGAGTGGAATCCTAGTCATGACTATCCTAGTCATCTCTCTCTCTCTCTCTCTCCTCCAACTTTTCAAGGGCATTCCTGGAATTTCACTTGGGATAGATTTATTTTGAAAGATATTTTCTCATCTATGGAAGGTTGAAAAATCAAAGATGTTTTGATTTTATTGCTTAGAGAAGATATCTACAAAGAAAAGGAAGCATAAGTTAGAATTAGAAATTTGCTTTTCTAGAAATAGAAGGTTTATGTAAACAATATTCTTTTCTCTCCTTCTTTCTATTTTTTTTCTTTTTTCTTGGGATTCAAGGCAATGTAAAGGAGGAAGGAGAAGAGAATATTCTCTTTTCTTAAGGAATATTTCTCCTACACTTCCCTCTTCTCTCTTCTCCCCTTTCCCCTATAAATACCCCCTACCTCTCTTGTAAAGTTTGCTCATTCACGTAGTGAAATTTCTCTCTTCATCTCCATCTAATTTGTGATTTTTGACTTTTTTAAGTTCTAGTTTGCTTTTATGATTTTTAGTTAAGGGTTATAATAGGTTTAGTTTATGCTTTAATTTCAATTTAAGTCTTCAATTGGGTTGCAATTTCTTAATTCTAGTTTAGGTTTTAAGCCTTCTAGTCTAAGTTCTTCAGTTGATGACAAGACTTGAAGATTTAGAAGAGGAGGCCATGATAAGTTTATGCAAGTATTCAAGATTTTCAATTACATTCATGCAAGCACATCCAGGTTTTACTATCTAAACTCTCAATCTCATTCTCCATCTCCTCTATCTCTCTCTATCTTCTTCTTCTTCTCCCTCTATTTCTTTTATTTTAATTTTATATGGTTGTGGTTTGTGGATGCATTTTTATTCTCTTATTTCTTTTTATGTGGTTAGTATGTGTGGCTGCATTTTTATTCCTTTCAATTCGCTTTAGTTTGATAGGTTAGATGCTCATGTGCTAGGACGCCGATTTAATCCCTTAATTTTGTTAGATGCTTATGAGTTAGGATGCATTGATTTTCGGTAGTTTAATTAGTTTAATTTAACACTTTAATTTGATTCACTTTGCATTACTTTTAAGTTAGTTAAATAGAGTGGCATATATCTCCTCGTGTTTGACCCGTAGCTACGGTTGACCCATACGTTTGCGGTTTTATTTTAACTCAAACAAGCTCCACTGAGCCCAGTAAGGAAATGCATGCAAACATATCACACAGTCCATGATGAATGTCCTAAGTAAGCATACTCCTAACATGGATACTAAGTCGCATGAGGTATAAGTACTACTGTAATAGAATACTAGCCTCGGTCTCGAAAACACATAACCAGACGTCGGTCACCCGAGCGAAAGCATTCTACTATGGTGGAGACCCGGCAGCTCAGGCATCATACATCTGACGCTAACGGACCCCCAGTGACTAACCCTATTGTTTGTTCCCACAGCGGAGTACACACGCTAACATGGGACAGTGAATGGCATTCCGGAATCATCCTTTCAGACCTACCACGGGTTATCCAATACCTCTTCCCTTGTTGGTAAGGGACGTAGTACTGGGTTATGAAGCATCCTAACCCAATGCAGTCTAGTCATGAAGGCACATGTATGTACAGATCAATTGTAAAATAACAGTGCATCATTAACATCAATTGTACAGTATCAAATAATATTAATGTAATGTAGTATGCCAATGCAACCTAATCACATGCAATTAAGTGCAAGAATTAAAGCTAGAAAGCTATATGATTTGAGCAGTAACAATGATGCATGGCATGGCATATTGAACAAGAAAAATTAAGACAATAAACACGCTGAAATTAAGTCAAATTCCCTTACCTGGCGATGATAGACCTAGGTCAATAACCCTCCAGAGATCCAAGCAAGATAGACAAGAAACAGGGTATACAGCCTTGTATATCAGACAATTCACAAAAATTAGGTTCTGTGATGGTCCAAGGTCAAGTCATCTAGAGTCCAGGTCACAAATGCACTAAAATAGGAAGCCAGATGCAGACTTCCAGGGAGCCGGACGACCACCCCTAGGCCTGCAACTCCATCCGGCTACTCGGCCAGAATTGGGGTTTTTGGCCCAGGTACGTGGATCTTCACATGCAGACCACCAATTTTATGTTTTGCACTGTCCTAAGGTGGGTCAACACAAAATTATGATTTAATTATAAAAGTTAAAAGCAATTTGGGGGTTTAAAGAGATTAACCCCAATTTCCAACTTAGGGTTTAATAAATTAATGGTTTCAGCTGCAATTTGATGAACAACAGGCAATTGGCAGTGTAATTTTAGGTCTGAACCATTATTAGGTCCAAATTAAGAGGTCAGAGATGGGTCATTAGTCAACTAAACCTATATAAGCTAAGGTTTAATGGCAGGTTTTAGCATAGATTCAATTAGAGATGGAGAAACAAGGAGAAGAAGATGAATACAGCAAGCTTTTTATGACCTACCTGAATGCAGCAACAAGGAGAGGTGATGGCAGCAATATCTTGGGCAGCAAGGACTCCAAAGAAGGCTTAAAAGCTCCAAGATCAGGTATGGAATCAAAGCCCTAAGATGAAATCTTCCAATTTCCTCTTCTTCTTCTCTTTGCTCCTTCTCTTCTATTTCTTTTCTATGTTCTCCTAAGGCTGAATCAATTTCTTCTCTTTGGTTTTTATGAATTCTAAATAGTATAAATGGGTTGTTATTATATATAGTGGATTAGTTAAGTAGTGTTTGTTTTAATAATTAAAAATCTGTTTTTTATAACTTAATTCTAAAATTTGATTTTAAGTAGAATTAATTACTAATTAGGTTATTCTAATTATAAAATGATGTCATATGACATCAGGAGCAATCCGAGTACGGGTAACTATTGAAACTAGGATTCCCCACTGGGGATGTGGGTCCCACATAGATAAATTACTAAACTACCCCTATAAACTCTAATTGGTCAATGTAATACATTATAAAACACAAGTAAATAGTACTTACAATGGAGTTAATTGATAGAGAGGTTTTGCATGCTGTCCAGCCAGTAGATCCGACACAGGTAACTTTGGTGCGGGGTTCCATCAAGGTCCTCCGACTCCAGAAGAGCAAGTTGGGAGGATTCTCCGAAATCCACCATAGAAGTGTCAAGGGATTGATCTGTATCCTCGACAGATGCAACCCATAGCATTGAAGCAACCATAGCCTCGGAACTGGAACCTGTAATCACACAAGTTCCAAAGTTTAAATTTATTGTGATTTTCACACTCCACCCTCCTTATTAGAATTTTGACCTTGGAATTGACGTACCTGGGAGATCGAAGAGATAAGGGTATCTCTCTTTCATCAAGTCTTTTCTTTCCCAAGATGCTTCAACTGCAAAGTGGTTACTCCATCTGACTTTAACAAAAGAGATAGTTCGATTCCTCAGGTTGTGTTCCTTTGTATCAATAATCTCTTCGAGCACCTCTTCATAGGTCAGATCAGCAATAAGTTCAGCTGGTTGTTGAGGCAGAAGATGTGTTGAATCAGGGATGTATTATCTCAGCATAGAGACATGGAATACATCATGTACACCGACAAGTGATGGGGGCAGTGCAAGCTGATAGGCCACTGCACCAACTCTGGCTATAATCTCATAGGGGCCGATGTATCGAGGACTCAACTTCCCTCTCTTCCCAAATCTCACAACACATTTGATTGGGGACACCTTCAGGAATGCTTTCTCACCAACTCTGAACTGAATGTGTTGTCTTCTTCTATCTATATAGTTCTTCTGTCTGGACTGTACAGCCTTGATCTTCTCTCTTATCAGATCAACCTTCTCACAGGTCTTCTGGATCAATTCAGGGCCCAATATACGTCGCTCTCCAACTTCATCCCAGTATAGTGGAGTACGACATGTCTTGCCATACAGGGCCTTGAATGGAGTCATCTCAATGGATGCGTGGTAGCTGTTATTATAAGCAAACTCAATCAGGGATAGTTGTTCATCCCAGCTGCCAGTCATCTCAAGTACACATGCCCTGAGCATATCTTCTAAGGTCTGAATTGTCCTCTCTGACTGTCCATCTGTCTTAGGGGGTTGTGCTGAACTATGGCTCAACTCAGTACCCATAGCCTTCTATAGACTCTTCCAGAACCTAGAAGTAAACCTTGAGTCTCTGTCAGACATAATGTTCACTGGTACTCCATGTAATCTGATAATAATATCCACATAAAGTTTAGCCAATTGATCCATAGAGTAGGTAATCTTCATTGGAATAAAATGAGCAGTTTTGGTCAATCTGTCTATAATTACCCAGATTGTATCCATTCCGTTCCTAGTGTGAGGAAGGCCAGTGACAAAATCCATAGTGATGTTCTCCCATTTCTACTCTGGAATAGCAAGGGGTTGCAGTAGTCCCTGTGGTTGGTGTCTGATAGCCTTTACTTGCTAACAAGTAGAGCATTTGGATACATAGGTTGTCACATCATGCTTCATTCCATGCCACTATAAGTACTGTTTCAAGTCTCGGTACATTTTTGCACCACCTGGATGATTGATGGGCTTCTTGCAAAATCAGACTCTTCAATTGACTATTAGCAGGTACACACAGTCTGTCTCTGTACATCAGAACTCCATCAACTGTCACTGTGAAACCAGTATCTTTTTGTGTCCCAGCCTGAATACTTCTTGAAATGTGTTGGAACTCTTCATCAGAAGATTGTGCTGCAATAATCTGGGCTCGCAGTGATGGCTGCACCATCAATACTAAAATTAATTCTTCAGTCTCTCCAAATATAAGCTCCATATTCAATACACTTAAGTCCTTCAGAATCTCATCATTAATCATAATTCTGCATGTTGCCCAATCAGAGGACTTCCTGCTGAGTGCATCAGCCACAACATTGGCTTTCCCTGGATGATATAAAATGTCGAACTCATAATCAATAATGAGTTCCAACCATCTTCTTTATCTTATATTTAACTCTTTCTCCATGAAGAAGTACTTTTAAGCTCTTATGATCAGTGAAGATCTCAATCTTTTCACCATACAGATAATGCCTCCACATCTTCTATGCA
Source organism: Telopea speciosissima (assembly GCF_018873765.1). NCBI lineage: Eukaryota > Viridiplantae > Streptophyta > Magnoliopsida > Proteales > Proteaceae > Telopea > Telopea speciosissima. The sequence goes on from NC_057920.1 coordinate 48,330,734, forward strand.
AAGACAACTGTTGCCAATTCTAGGTCATATGTAGGGTAGTTCTTCTCATGGTCCTTTAACTATCTAGGACCATAGGCAATAACTTTCGATTCTGCATCAACACACACCCTAGCCCTATCTTGGAGGCATCTGTATACACAACCATCCCCTCAGTTCCTTCAGGAAGGACAAGAACTAGGGTTGTCACCAACTTCTTCTTCAATTCTTGAAAACTATCTTCACAGTCTTCATTCCACTCAAACTTAGCACCCTTTTTAGTAAGTTGTGTCAAACCTTCTGTAGTATCCAACTAACCCCAGAAAACTCCTTATCTCTGTCACAGTCTTGGGACTCTTCCAATTCACCACAGCTTCAACCTTCCCTGGGTCTACTTCAATCCCTCTGGCTGAAATTACATGGCCTAAGAACCCAACTTAAGGCAGCCAAAATTCACATTTGCTGAATTTTGCATAAAGTTGCTTCTCTCTTAGCCTTTGTAGAACAAACCTCAAGTGTTGAGCATGCTCTTCTTCATTCTTGGAGTAAACCAAGATGTCATCAATGAAGACTATCACAAATTTGTCCAGGACATCATGGAAGACTCTATTCATTAAAGCCATAAAGGTTGTTGGGGCATTAGTAAGGCCAAAAGACATTACCAGGAACTCGTAGTGTCTATATCGAGTCCTGAAGGCTGTCTTACTAATATCAGCTTCCTTGATTCGAAGCTGATGGTACCCTGATCTGAGATCAATCTTCGAAAAGACTTGGGCACCCTGAAGTTGATCAAAGAGATCATCAATCCTTGGTAAAGGATACTTATTCTTGATTGTCAATTCATTCAGCTCTCTGTAATCAATGCACATGCGCATGGAGCCGTCCTTCTTCTTCACAAATAACACTAGAGCACCCCAAGGTGAGATACTCGGTCTTATGAATCCTTTCTTCAACAAGTCTTGAAGTTGAGCCTGTAATTCTTTCAATTCACTCGGCGTCATTCTATAAGGTGCTTTAGATACCAGCGCCGCACCAGGTATTAGATCAATCACAAACTCATTCTCCCTTGGTGGAGGTGGACTTGTCAAGTCATCAGGGAAGACATCAGAAAATTCCCCAATAATAGGGATCTCTGATATAGGCCTAACCTGTGTCCTGGTATCCATAACTGACACAAGGTATCCTTGGCATCCCTTGTTCAACATCTTCTTCATCTTTAAGGCTGAAATCACCATCTTTCTGGGTTTCTTCTTCTTGTCACCCACAAAGACGAATCCCTTCTCGCCTCTAGGCTGGAATACAATCTTCCTGTCAGCACATAACACATTGGCCTTATATGCTGCCAACCAATCCATTCCCAATATGATATCAAAGTCAATCATATCGAGTTGAATCAGATGAGCATTCATGTCTCTGCCAGCAATTCTCACAGCACACGACTCATACAATGTGTTCAAATCTATCCTTGACCCAGTAGGTGTGCTAACTGCTAGACCCTCTGTCAGACACTTAGGTGATACACCCGTCCTCTTAGCAAATGACGGAGACACAAAGGAATGTATCGCCCTTGTATCAAACAAGGTGTATGTAGGAGTAGAATAGATGAGAATGGTACCTATATGCCATGACTTGATGATTATGTATGCATGATATCATTTAATGAAAATACAATTAGGTATGAGTTAGAATGATACCAGTAACCACTGCCTGGTTAGCCTCAGCCTCACTTGCAGTCACAGAATATACTCGGCCCTGAGGCTTACAGGCTGGCTGGCGAGCGGGAAGAACAGGCCTCCTGTTGTAGCAGGTTCTGGAGGTATGCCCCATCTGACCACAACTGTAGCACTTAAACTCTGCAGTGCTTGCTGGAGTTGTTGTATCTATTGCCTTGGTACTGGGGCTAGCATACACAGGTCTGGAGACTGAAGACTCAGACTCGCTCCTCTGTGGCAAAACTGAAGCTGTACTAGGTCCAAAAGATTTCATGAACTTGTTGAATCCTCTATCGAAGAAGGGTGCTGCTCTCTTGTTGGATGTCTGGCTCACGTGATAAGCATCCCTTTGCTTATCCTCAATCTTCTTAGCCATCTGTACGGTCTCAGAATACCCTTGGTTCACTCTGGGGAACATAATAGAGGCAATCTGTGGCTTCAATCCGTCTTCAAACTTCTGTGGCTTTACTTCATCATTGTTTAGATGAGGAGGAGCAAAGAAGAAAAGCTCCTCAAACTTTTGTTGGTATTCCAACACAGACTTTGGCCCTTGTGTCAACTCAGCCAATTCAATCTCCTTCTTCTTCCTTACACTGGTGGGAAAGTAGTTTCCAAAGAAGGCCTCTTTAAAAACTTCCCAGGACAAGACTGGGTGGGCAGCCTCTAGGATAGGCCTTGTAGTTTCCCACCATGCTTCTGCTTCATATTGGAGTTTATATCCAGCACATACAAGCTTCTGTTCATCAGTACACCCTAGAAACTTGAAAGCCTTTTCCATTTCTTTAACCCATTTAACGGGCTGTAGTGTATCTCTACTAATTCCAGCAAAGATGAGGGGTTGGATCTTCAAAAACCTCTCCATTAGGCAACCCTCAGCATCATTATGCTATGCAGGAGGGGTAGGGACAGCAGGGGCTGCCTGTGGAATCTGTAGGTTTCTAATGACTGTCTGGTATTGTTCACCCATGGTAGTCATCATCTATTGCATCTACTGTTGTTACCTTTCCATGATGGTGTCCATAAGACCAGCCACATTATGCATGGGCATATCAGGAGGGTTTTCCTGTGCACTGTCAGCTGAAGGTTTATTATGGGCAGGGTTGGAGGAAGAGGCTGCATTTGCACGCCCTTGTGCATTATGCCTCCTATAAGTATTAAGATACTGTCCATCCATAATGATCAGCTGAGATAAGAAGGTAAACATCAAACTATCAGCACATGCATCAGTTTGATATAATAGAGTGCACAGTCAATAATGCAGCAATGAATAACACAGTATGCTTCATTATACTTGTCAGAATTCAAGGAAGACCTTGAAGCTTATCCGCCCATCTGTGGAGGATAGATTCAATGCGAGTGGTGTGAAATTGAAGCTATTCCACCCTTCGATCTATGATGTAAAAATCCCTGATCATCAAGGATTTGCCGTCATTCCACAAAATTGACTAAAGATATAATCGGTCATTGGTGAGTAGCTCAAGCTTTCGATTCAACTCATCGATGTTTTTGGGATTATAATTATAATCCTCGATTGACCTTAACACATAACTCATCTCGAGTCGCAGTCACGTGTTTAGCCAATGGTTCGGGTACCTAAAAAAAAAAATATAGTATTATTTAATATACAGTACTTAAATACTTTAATACAATAGGATAAATACACAATTAACTCATGTATCAATACTAAGTAATAATATATATACAACATTTATAAAACACTTAGCATATAATGTATAACATATATACTTACTATAAACATATACATTTATTCATATAATATATGTATAATTACATGTATATACTATTTACTTACATAAATATAATTATTAATATTAATTTAATAACTATATTCTGTTTTTAATATACATATATATACAAGTATAAGTACCATTATATACACTTTTTAATGTAAATTCATAACTTTTATATACACACATATAAACTTTAAGTATCCTATTATATACCTATTATACATAGCTATTATGTACATTAAATTATATTACATATGTATATTTTATTTTAATTTATTTTAAAAAGTTTTCTAATTTATTTGGACCAGCCGGATGCAGGCCTAAAAACTGTCGGATTCACAAGTGAAACAAGGCCGATCGTCCGCCCATGGAATCAGTGGCCTCTTAAGAATTTTTTAACTGTCGGATTCAAGGTCCATTTCAGTCGGTCGTCCGCCCGGCTGAAATCTAGGTTATAAAACCCATTCGGGTCCCACTCTAAAACCTTCTAAACCTATTTGTTCTTCTTCTAACTTCTTTCCAAATTTCGTCTAAGCCTTCTCTAGGGTTCCTATACCCATTTTAGAGCTTTAATCCTTGGATCTTCACCTCAAATTCACAAGTAAGTGTTCTAACCCATGAAATTTCTAGTTTATTTGTTTCTTACTCATATCTAGGTTTATTTTCGTTCTCTTTCTTAGGTTTTTAAGATTTTTATGCTACTTTGTTTCCTTTTTTATATGCTTTGCTAAAACTTTGCTTACTCTAACTTATTCTTCACTTTCTCATCTTCCTTATAGTTCTAAATCTGCCTATTCTTGGCACTCTTGTGCCCATTTTACTGATGTACTATTCGACCCCTATTTGTTGGTTCTAAAAACTATCATTAGGTTTTCTTTTTAGTCTAGATCTATACTTTTATACATAGTTCTCCTAATATTATTCTATAACTACTATGATTTTACCTAAAAGCTTGCATATAGTTATTATAGGCTGAATACCTTAATACTTAACCAAGTTTACATTTTTTTTTTTTTGGGCTTGCTGTCCTATCTTTTTTAACAGACTTTTGTTTGCCAAAAACTTGCAGCATTTAGGAAATGGCTACAACTCAAGGTCGTGGGGGAAGGGAAAGAGGTAGAGGTGGTAGGGGGAGAGGTGCAACTGCTGTTGCCCCACCAGACTTCAACCCAAGGTTCTTTCGAAGTGTGGAGGAAGAACAGAGATATAGTGTGTCGTCCATGGAGAGGAAAGTAGAAGAGGAGAGAGATATTGTCCTTGCAGACCTTGTTGCATTCAAGGTCCAAGAGAGGTTTGAGAGAGTAGGGTGGCTGCCTATACTGGAGCCTGAGAGGCATTGCTACCCTAGGTTGGTAAGACTATTCCTAAGCAATCTCTCCTATAGGTATGAAGGAGATGAGTTCTACTGCAACTCCTACGTGAAGGACATGCCTATCTCCTTTAACACAGCCCAGCTAGCTAATATTTTGGAGATATCAAATGAAAGGGAGTGGAGATACTGCACTCTAAGTGATGATGCTTCTGAGTTCCTGGCTGACGAAGAGCAGGAATGGTTATACTCAGTCCTTATTGATGGGAGGTTTTATGACCGAATGAAGTCCGAGTTGGATTTGCTTCCCTCAACTCGAGTGTTGTCTAGGATTTGCGGTCATAATGTGGTCCAGAAGGGTGGGCATCGCACTGAGTTATCCACTATACAGATTTTGGCCACCTACTGCCTCTACACAGGGTATCAGATTTGCCTTCCATATGCCATCATACGCACCATGGCTCATTTGCATGATAACCCTGGGCGTGGAAATCTATTGCTTGGTAGGCTACTTACCAAGATATTTCCTAGGTTTGGGGTAAACCTAAGGAATGAGGAGACTTCTACAGGGAAGACAGTGAGCACTAATCGGATTACCCTGGTGAAGATGGGCATAGAGCTTCCACCTTTCTCTCCAGAACTTGGTCATCCTGACTACACTGACATGGGACAGACCACTAATACAGAGGGTGCTGCAGAGAGAGAGCATGCAGGGGCACATAGGGATCCACCTACTCCTCCTCAGCATACATCATATGGTCATGCAGGTGCTTCTTCCTCGATTGTCTCAGCTGTTCTTGCAGACAGTACTCCCTAGGGATAGCTTTTTAGCCGGTTTGAGGGCTTAGAGAGATCTATGAGACAGGGGTTTGATGGCATGAGGAGGGACTTCACTCAGGTTAGCAGCCGTGTCCAGACTGTAGAGACTGAGTTGGGTCAGTAGAGATCCTTCTTCTCTAGTCAGGGACCACCACCACCACTATAGCAATAGAGATCTTATGTTCCTAGATTTAGCTTTTACTTTGCTTTCAGTTGTTTCTATAGAACTTGAACTTTCTCTAGTTTGAAGAAGAAGTTGTAACTTGTTCAACATTAGTTACTGAGATTTTGTAATTAACAACTCTAAATATATATATATGTTTTATCTTTACACAAGTCTCACAATCAAGTTTCTTTTTACTTGGTGTCTTTTAATTGAAGTTTTTATTTAACCCTAACTAGACTCACCTTCAGATCAATGAGTCCAAGAGCTGTCGTACCATGAACTTGACTGCAATAGAAATAGGGCATGATCGCTCTGATACCACTTAAATGTCACACCCCGGCCTAGTTTATAAGGGCTAAGTGTGACTAGATGTCTCTAACATCCAACCAACCCACCAGGATCGCAAGTGTTGTGCTTTATTCGCAATCATATCCACAAATACAAAATTAAATGCAGCGGAAACAGTTAAATACATAGATAAGGCAGTAATAAAAGAAGACTAAAGCCGAACTGTGATATATGTATATATATAGAAGAACTATGTTACAGTGTTTGAACCATAAACAAAAGAGTTAAACAAAAAGACTTATTTACATAATTATACAAAAGTGTATAATAAAAAGAGGGGAAGAAGCCTGATCTAGCAGTTACTCAGGAGAACACGCAGTCATCGCAAAAGCACGAAGCATCGTGCTCCACCGCTAGAGGAGCATAAACTCCATGAGCCAAAGGAGAGTCCTGTGTAGAGGAGACTCCCACAGAAGCAGCAACAAGATCATCTGAAAAATAAGGTATACCACAAGGGTGAGCTCCACTGAGCCCAGTAAGGAAATACATGCAAACATATCACAACAGTCCATGATGAATGTCCTAAGTAAGCATGCTCCTACCATGGATACTAAGTCACATGAGGTATAAGTACTACTGTAATAGAATACTAGCCTCGGTCCCGGAAACACATAACCAGATGTCGGTCACCCGAGCGAAAGCATTCTACTACGGTAGAGACCCGGCAGCTCAGGCATCATATATCTGACGCTAATGGACCCCCAGTGACTAACCCTATTGTTTGTTCCCACAGCGGAGTACACACGCTAACATGGGACAGTGAATGGCATTCCGAAATCATCCCTTTGGACCTACCACGGGTTATCTAACACCTCTTCCCCTGTTGGTAAGGGACGTAGTACTGGGTTATGAAGCATCCTAACCCAATGCAGTCTAGTCATGATGGCACATGTATGTACAGATCAATTGTAAAGTAACAGTGCATCATTAACATCAATTGTATAGTATCAAATAATATCAATGCAATGCAGTATGCCAATTCAACCTAATTACATGCAGTCTAGTGCAAGAATTAAAGCTAGAAAACTACATGATCTGAGCAATAACAATGATGCATGGCATGGCATATTGAACAAGAAGAAATTAAGGCAATAAACACGTTGAAATTAAGTCAAATTCCCTTACCTAGAGATGATAGACTAGCCTAGGTCAATAACCCTCTAGAGATCCAAGCAAGATAGACAAGAAACAGGATATACAGCCCTGTATATCAGACAATTCACAAAAATTAAGTTCTGTGATGGTCCAAGGTCAAGTCCTATAGGGTCCAGGTCACAAATGCACTAAAATAGGCAGTCGGATGCAGACTTCCAGGGAGCCGGATGACCACCCCTAGGCCTGCAACTCATCCGACTGCTTGGCCAGAATTGGGGTTTTTGGCCCAGGTGCATGGATCTTCACATGTAGACCACCAATTTCATGTTTTGCACTGTCTTAAGGTGGGTCAACACAATATTATGATTTAATTATAAAAGTTAAAAGCAATTTGGGGGTTTTAAGAGATTAACCCCAATTTTCAACTTATGGTTTAATAAATTAATAGTTTCAGCTGCAATTTGATGAACAGCAGGCAATTGGCAGTCTAATTTCAGGTCTGAACCATTATTAGGTCCAAATTAAGAGGTCAGAGATGGGCCATTAGTCAATTAAACCTATATAAGCTAAGGTTTAATGGCAAATTTTAGCATAGATTCAATTAGAGATGGAGAAGCAAGGAGAAGAAGATGAATACAGCAAGCTTTTTATGACCTACTTGAATGCAACAACAAGAAGAGGTGATGACAACAATACCTTGGGCAGCAAGGACTCTAAAGAAGGCTTAAAAGCTCCAAGATCAAGTATGGAATCAAAGCCCTAAGATGAAATCTTCCAATTTCCTCTTCTTCTTCTCTTTTCTCCTTCTCTTCTATCTGTTTTCTCTGCTCTCCTCAGGCTGAATCGATTTCTTCTCTTTGGTTTTTATGAATTGTGAATAGTATAAATGGGTTGTTATTATATATGGTGGATTAGTTAAGTAGTGTTTGTTTTAATTAGGGATGTAAACGGATTGGATTCGGTCAGATAGTGACATTATCATATTCGTATCCGATTATATTTGGACGGATTCGGATAATATCCTATCGATTTTCGGATGGATTCGAACGATTTTCGGATAGTGATTTTTTGAATACAGGTTCTCCTAAATGGATATGAATACAGATCAAATACGATTTTTCGACTTCCGTTGACATATTTACCGTTTTTATGATGAGGATTAGGGTTGAGACTTGAGAGTTCAGTAACTACCCTTTTTTCTACTCTTCTTAGTCTTTTATTTTCTTAAGTTTTTTACTTTTGATTTTTTAATAGATATGTAATTCCATGTATCACATTGCATAAAACAATATATATAAACCAATAGCAAATCTAGAAAAAGAATCACATTATCTTAACTTATAAATTTATAAAAATAACATAACAAAATCCAATAAAGTAACTTAAAAGGATAGACAAACACAGAGTTATATTTCAGATATTTTATTACCATCGGACTGCTAAACAAATCGGATAATAATCGGTCGGATAGGGGGCTTATCATATTCGTATCCGATTAGTTTCGGATAGATTCGGATTCTCCTAAACGGATATGAACACGGATCGAATACGGATTTACGAATATCCATTTACATCCCTAGTTTTAATAATTAAACATCTGCTTTTTATAACTTAATTCTAAAATCTGATTTTAAGTAGAATTAGTTACTAATTAGGTTATTCTAATTATAAAATGATGTCATATGACATCAGGGGCAATCCGGGTACGGGAAACTATTAAAAATAGGATTCCCCACTGGAGATGTGGCTCCCACAGAGATAAATTACTAAACTACCCCTATAAACTCTAATTGGTCAATACAATACATTATAAAACACAAGTAAATAGTACTTACAATGGAGTTAATTGATAGAGAGGTTCTGCATGCTGTCCAGCTAGCAGATCTGACACAGGTAACTTTGGTGCAGGGTTCCATCAGGGTTCTCCGACTCCAGAAGAGCAAGTTGGGAGGATTCTCCGGAATCCACCATAGAAGTGTCGAGGGATTGATCTGTATTCTCGACAGATGCAGCCCATAGCATCGAAGTAACCATGGCCTCAGAACTGGAACCTGTAATCACACAAGTTTCAAAGTTTAAATTTATTGTGGTTTTCATAGACATGGTGTTACAATATATTTATATGTTGATGATATGTTAATCTTTGGTATTAATTCAAGCATTATATTAAAGATAAAGGCTTTTCTATCTTCATGTTTTGATATGAAAGATATGGGTGAAACAAATGTAATTTTGGGAATCAAAATTGTTAGATCCTCTGATTGTATTTCTTTAACACAGTCTCATTACATAAAAAAAATATTAAAGAAATTCAATCATGAGGATTGTAAACCAGTTGCTACCCCATATGATCATTCTATTAGATTAACTTCTAATGAAGGGAATTGTATATCTCAATTGAAATACTCTAGTATCATTGGCAGTTTAATGTATGTCATGCAGTGTACTCGTCCTGATATAGCTTTTACAGTTGGTGTTTTGAGTAGGTTTACTCATAATCCTGGACAAATTCATTGGAATGCAGTTTCTAGAGTACTTAAGTACTTAAAGGGCACAATGAATTATGCATTAAGTTATAAGGATTTTTCTGTAGTACTAGAAGGATACACAAATGCAAATTAGATTACAGGATCCGATGAATCAAAGTCCACAAGTGGTTGGATATTTACCTTGGGTAGATGATCAATTTCTTGGGGATCCAAGAAGCAGACTGTAGTTTCATACTCCACTATGGAGTCTGGATTTATTGTTTTAGCAATGGCAATAAAGGAAGCAGAATGACTTAAGGACCTATTAACAGAGATTCCTCTGTGGCCTAAGTCAATGCATGCTATATCAATATCTTGTGATAATGAAGCAACATTATCAAGGACTTATAATAAAGTTTACAATGGAAAGTCAAGGCATATCAATTCAAGACATAGTTTTTTTTTTTTTTTTGCTAAAAGGTCATTGACAATAAAGAGAAAAAGAACAAATTACAAGAAACAAACCAGAACCAAATTTGCAGGCAAGAACCCCACCTACGGCATGGCCATCAGCAGGGAACCCACCCACCACTAAAGAAATCTAAATCTCGGCATGCCCATGGCATCACGCCCCATCTGATCTTTAATGTGTCTAGGAAAGGCACAGTTGGAATAAGACAGCCCTGATTTCGCTGCCTACTTTACCAAGTAATCCACAATGGGGTTAGCTTCTCTGAAGCAATGGGTAATTTTCCAGTTGCAGGAGTCTAGGAAGGGTCTAAGAACCATCCATCTTTGCATTACAAACCAGGGGATATTTGCAGAGTGAACTGACATCACCACGGATGCCGAATCAGATTCAATCCATAAATCCCTTATTCCCATCTCCTTTGCACTGAACAGACCATCCATAAGGGCCTCGAACTCTGTCACAAAGATATTGGAGATGCCTAGGAACCTGCTGAAGGAGTGCACCACTTGGGCGTGGTGATTTCGAAAAACACCTCCCGCCCCCGCTCTACCAGGGTTCCCAAGCGAGCTACCATCAATATTCAACTTTATCCAATTTGTCTGAGGTTTGACCAGAAAACTTCAACAATTCCTTTGGACGATTAACTAGAGGTGACCAGGCCCATCGATCTAACACAAACCAGATCCAGGGGAGTTCTAATCCCCTTAATCACAAACTTGTAATCTCTTATTTCTCCTTTAATACACTCAAGGAGCTGATTTAAGCTTCGAAAGAGACCTTTGTGAGATCTTCTATTGTGCTCTTCCCAGATGACGGCACATATGACAACCACACCAACAGCCCAAGGATCCTTGATGTTCGAGCTTCTCAACTTCCTTTTCCACTAATCAAAGAGATCAAAAATTGAGGCTTGCCGAACCCAAGCAAAATCGAGCCAAGCAGAGAACTCCCTCCAAATAGCATTACTAACCTCACAATTGAGGAAAATGTGCTACAAAGAATCAACATCCTTCCTACAGAGATGGCATCTGGACACCATACAAATACCCCACTTCTGAATTTCTTCATCAGTAGGTAACTTACCATGGATCAACCTCCACCCAGTCAGGGAGAATCAAGGTTGGAGATTTTTATACCAAATGAGATCAGCCCAAGAAACCTTCAAAGATTTTGTTCTGATGTCTTCCCAGGCAAAAGCAGAAGAGAAGTCACCTGATTTCGACAGACTCCAACAAACTTTGTCCTTCACAGCATAACTTGGGATTTAAATATTTTTGTTTAAGATATAGCTATGTAAGAGGACAACTCATCAAAGGAGTTGTGACTATTAGTTATGTAAAGTCAAAGAAAAATTTGGCTGATCCCTTTACAAAAGGCCTAGGTAGGGATGTGGTATGGAAGACTTCTAGGGAGATGGGTTTAAAGCTTTTAAATAAGAGGTAACCTGCAAGTGGAAACCAACTAGACACTGGACCAATATCTAGTCAACTAGTTCAATGGAAAAACACTTGTAGTAATAACCGGTTATGCACTCAACTAGCAGAGATAAGATCTCTTGACATCTCAAGGTAGTGCATGTTTGTTTGGAGAAACTCACTGAGGGTAGGATCAATCCTTTAATGAGTCTATGTCCTATAGGAATTGCAAGTCAAACAATTGCATTTTATTTGATTCACCTATATAAGTGTAGGAAGTGGGGCCGCTTCCGCGAGATTCAAAGCTTATCACTAAGGCACTTACGAAAACCTAAGATGAAAGCACAAGGCCATAAATGTGCGGGTATTATTGAAACTATGTTCAAGTAAGTCAATTGTCTAGTATATTAGATTTGTCGCTATAAAATTCTAACTTCAAGGCTACGGCTACTTCGATTTTGACAAGTACTAATGTATTCTGACAACATGAAGGTTCAAGTCGAAAGACACCTTTTATGTAAGTATGATTTAAAGGTACAGAGAGGTTATTGACTGAGACTCCATTATTTTAAAAATTGGGGGAAATTGTTAGAAGTTTTTTAAATAATAGACGTGGGACTTTAGTCCCACATCGGTTACGGAAAAGTGTTTTCCTTTGGTTTATATAAGATTGTGAGCTATTATCACATGTTACGTTTGGAAAGGATTGTACAGTACACTTGTGAGCGAGGATGGTGACCATCCGAGCGCATGCGCGTGCATGAGGCGCAATGTGGCGTTTTGATGGCGCACTTTGCAATTCGCACGTGCGCATCATCGCAGTAAGTTGCCTTAATCTTTTCAGGATCGACGGTGTCTAATCAAAGGGTGCTTAGGATCCGACCATTGGATCGGTGGCTGATCAAAGGGGGGGGGGTGCAACCCTTGGTTCAACGTTGAGCCCAATGGTTGCAGCCCACACGTACAGCCATGAGAGCCCAGCCCAATAGTCATGACCTGTCAGAATCAAGCCATATGAGCCAATGGGTGTGACCCATCCGAACAGGCCCTGTGGGCCTATAAATGGGCCACGAAATCTTTCAGTCCAATATATACAATTCTCTGATAGCTTCAAGTGATTACTGTCTCTGCAACCAGTAATCAGTCCAGCCTGATTTATCTTGGGAGGCAGGTTTGCTCCAACCCTTTGCAGGAATTGGAGGGTGCAAATACTGTCTTAAGGACAGAACGACCTCGTTCGACTCAGGCCATCTTTCTATCCTCTTCATTTTTTATTCCAGTTAATCTTAACACAAATTATAATATAAAACATGGGCACATAGGAAACATACCGTATCCATGAAACATTGTACTATAAAACTGGTCTTTATTCATCCAGTTCGATCATCCTGTCAGTCCAACAAAAAATAATCATTAAACTGATGGTTCAACGTGTAGGGTATTATAATTTGTTTCCCACTTCTCCTTTATCTACGCCCCCAATTCGTTGGCTGTGAATAGAGTCCCTCGTGTGTTACAGATGATAGAGGCTGCCGAATATCCTGAGGTTTTCTTGCATAGCCAGGAGGAGAGAGAGAGCTGTAGGTGGGAGAGGGATGGGGGAGAGGGAGAGGGAGAGGGCACGGGTAGGGGTGAGAGATGCAAAGGCAGCAAGGGGAAAGAGAACACTCTTCAGGCCAAATTTGGTATGATTTCTATTTCAATTTCAGATTGATTTCATGAAATTGTCAACAAATAGAATTTTTGTCAAAAAAGTAAAATCGTTTTGGTTGTATCAATAGGAAATATTTAAAAAACAAACCATTTGGCAGTTCAATTTATGAGAATAGATTTTCTATATTTCTTTGGGAAGGATGGTGGACTGGTGGTGGTGGCGGCGGCATGATGGTGGTGAGAACATTAGGAGACGAAGAAGGGTAGTGTTTTATTTTTAATATGAAATTACTACGTTACCTATCAAATTAACCGTGTGTTCATTAAAGAGCAAGAGTGAAATCAAATGAAATAGAAATTCTGAAAAAACTCCCTAGCTATTTTAGAATTTCTAATCCACTTGATTTCTATTTCACTGAAATAAGATGCAAAAATCAAACCAAACAAATTTCGAAATACAAATCACCCCTGGAATTGAAATAGAAATCAGGGCTGAGCTAGGCAGTCTAGGACCTCGGGGTTGGGAAGGAAGTCTTAGGGGTGTCAATTGGTCCGGTTCTGGGCTATTGGTCCAGTTCCTTAATGGTTCTAGTCCTAAGGGGTTAGGACCAGAACCGAACCAATAAGCTAATCGGTTCCAAACTTGAGATCCATGACCATTAACTAATGGGTGGGCCTATTCCGGTTCCTAAACGGTTCCAAGTAGTCCAATAAAAAATTTTAAAAAAAATTTCCTAACACATGCTACATATATTTAATAATATTATAATAAGACACTAATTTCAATCACTTGAGAAATGATTCATTTTTTTTTTCAAATCACATAACTAGTCTATATTACCTCTTGTTTGGTATTAATTAATAAGTAGGAATACCACCACCCTCATAAGTTAGGATTATTTTAAGGTATGTTCTTAAGTTAGCATTCCTAAATGAACCTTAAAAATTTTCAGTCAAATCTTTGGTAAAATAGTAGATGAGATAAGTTGTACTAGCCAAAATTGAAAAACTAAACTAATAAAAGGGTTCTTAGCTCTCATGACCTTGAGTCTTAAGAATTAAGGTTAGAATGTGAATTTATTCCGGTTCCACCAGTTCCTAATTGGTGGATTCGGAACCAGACCAATAACTTACCGGTAGATTTGGAATCGGACCAATAAGCTATTGGGTGGATCGATTCCGGTTCCTAATGGGTCGGTTTCGGTCCAATTACCGGTTCTGGTCCAAAATTGACACCCCATAGTTCTAGTACAAACTACCAATGGGAGAATGAAAGTTTTACTTATAAAATAAGTATATCGTAGAGAATCTAGTATAAGGTGAGTACTATATTGAACGGTTAGGGTTTTTTTATTGCATTTAAAAGGATGAGATTACTCTGACCATTCCCTTTGAAATACTCAATATTTTTTGGTAATTAAAAAAAGGAAAAAGAGCTAAATGGAAAACCGTTCTCTGCGTGGGATGCAGGGGCCACGCCCAGAGACATGAGAGTGGAAATGTCTGGCGCACCCCATGCGCGCGGCGTGGCCCCTGCGTCCCACGCAGAGAAGACTCCCCAAATTGTTCAAGTTACTTGTGAATTACGGTTGAGGTTGGGCGTTTGAGGAGGCAAGGAGCAGAGAAAAGCTAATGGGTATGCTGAAAACATGATAAGCAGAGGTTGGATTCCCAGAGAGAATCAAACAGATTAATGGGTAACAAGATTGCACGCACAACACAGGTTTCGGCATCAGAGTACTACCTTCATGACCTTCCATCATCGTATAACGTTGTTCTCAAGGAGGTTCTGGGTCGAGGTAGATTCCTTAAATCAATTCAGTGCAAGCACGACGAGGGGCTTGTCCTCGTCAAGGTCTACTTCAAGCGTGGAGACTCCATTGATCTCAAAGAATATGAGCGTCGCTTGTTTCAAATCAAAGAGACCTTTCGTTCTATTCAGAACTCTCATGTATGGCCGTTCCAGGTAGGTACCTATTCAGTTCAATCAAATTCGTTCATATCATTCAATCAACCCGTTCTCTGAATTCCTCAGAAATTTCCTTTTTTTTTTTTTGTTGGGTTTTAAATTTCAATTTTGTTTTATTTAATTTCGGTGGGTATTTGACTATTTGCAGTATTGGCTTGAAACCGATAAAGCGGCTTATTTATTGAGGCAATATTTCTTCAATAACATTCATGATCGGTTGAGTACTCGACCCTTTCTTAGTTTGATTGAGAAGAAGTGGTTGGCTTTCCAGGTGAGCAAATTAGCCTGTGCGCCTCTGTTTTCCCATTTTGGGTTCTATGGAGTTGTTGGCCTTTGTGGAGTCCTTTTGACTAAGATTTGTGGTTGTGCAGTTATTATATGCTGTGAAGCAAAGCCACGAGAATGGTGTTTGTCATGGTGTGTTTACTCAACTGAGGCCACTTAAATTTTTTGTTGTGAAGTTAGTCTTTTGATGTAGTGTTTTTTTGGTGTTGCACAGGTGATATTAAGTGTGAGAATGTTCTGGTCACTTCTTGGAATTGGCTTTACCTTGCTGACTTTGCTTCGTTTAAGCCCACTTACATACCTGATGATGACCCCTCTGATTTCTCTTTCTTCTTTGATACTGGAGGGAGAAGGCGTTGTTATCTTGCTCCAGAGGTTGGTTGGTTCCAATCCCCTTGTAGCATCTCTCGGAAACTGCTATAAAAATTTTTCACTGTCTGTTTTCTTTTAGATAATTAATGATTGAGAATTTATGGACCTCTAATATGGAGAATTCATGGATCTTTAATGCAAGTGTATGTTTTGTTCTGTGATTCCAAATTGGTCGATGAGCACATTGGCATGAACCTCATATCTTCTTCTATCTTGTTTATTTCTTCCCTTTTTGAATAAGTGAAACTGTGTTCAGTGGCAGGAGGCCCATGAAATTCTTAGTGGGACAATGTAGGCTACCCCAAACAAGTGCATGTGGAATTGGAATGATTACTATATTTTGTTGGTCAAGAAGGAACATACAAAGTTGGGGAAAGGTTTTCATTCAGCCTCCATTTGTTTCCACGAAAGAGACAAAAATAGATATTTTTATTGTATATTCATATTTTTATCCATTTGTTTTGATGTAAAATATGGAAATTAACATTGAAAACCAAGAAAATGTAAAATTTTCATGTAAAAGGAAAATTGTAATCTGAAAGGGCCTCAAGAGAAATTTTTTTTTTTTTTTTTTTTAATTTAGCATCAATAAAAATTCTACTGAGGCCCGAAAAACAAAAACACCATCATAAAGTGTTAAAGAAGCTACTTGACGTTTTTATGATAAGGAGCTTGGTCCTTGACAAGAGAAAAGGTGGCCAATATAATCAGAAGAGTGTACTGAACTAGGAAAAATGATTTATTTAGTTTACTTTGTGAGCAGGTCGAGGGAGATTTTCACAATTTTAAAAAGAATGCTGCCCTGCCCGGCTGCCCCCTATGCCCAGACACAGGACACTGTGAAATGACCACCCCACCCTCTGTTTGGATGCCTGTGCGCATGCTCCCATTGGTCCATGCGCTGGTGCAGTGGTCACACAGCCGGGCAGTGATCCCCCTCCCCAATGAACAGACCTGCTCAACATAGGAAGCCAAACAAGACAGGATGGACTAATGAAATGCAGCTTTAGGTTTTTTTTGGAACCCACTCTTTTTTATTTTCTTGTTGTGGAATTTTTTTATTTTATGGAGTGGGGACACTAACTACACACTCTCTACGGTGTTCAGCTATGGAACCATTTGAATCATTAAAATCTGATGCAATTCACCAGGACCTGTCCTTCAGTATATACCTTGGGAAATAACTGAGTCATTGTTTGTTTTTTTAATGGCTAGCTGAGTCATGGGTTATTTTTGGACATATTTGCATTAGGCAATCGGTCAAAACAATGACTCAGTTATTTCCCCCTCCTTAATGAACAGATCATGCACTAGTGCAGTGGTCACACAACCGGGCAGCGATCCCCCTCCCTAATGAACAGACCTGCTCAACATAGGAAGCCAAACAAGACAGGATGGACTAATGAAATGCAGCCTTAGTTTTTTTTGGAACCCACTCTTTTTTATTTTCTTGTTGTGGAATTTTTTTTATTTTATGGAGAGGGAACACTAACTACACACTCTCTACGGTGTTCATCTATGGAACCATTTGAATCATTAAAATCTGATGCAATTCACCAGGACCTGTCCTTCAGTATATACCTTGGGAAATAACTGAGTCATTTTTTTTTTAATGGCTAGCTAAGTCATGGGTTATTTTTGGACATATTTGCATAGGCAATCGGTCAAGGAAGCTTTTCTGATGGTATGCCCCTAGGAATCTCCGATACTTTCAACTTCATGATTGTATTCCAGGCTGAGCACAACATCCTTATGCACCCATTCCTCCTACTTTATGCTCCTGATGTGCCTTCTTTTTCTTTGCATGACAGTCAAGTGAAAGAACTCAGCATATATAGGAGGATAATAGTCCATGATTTATTGTCTGGTTTTATTCAAGGCTGAAGCTATGCATATTATCTAATGAAATCACCTGTTTCAGAGATTTTATGAGCATGGAGGTGAGACACAAGCTGCACCAGATGCACCTTTAAGACCATCTATGGACATCTTCTCTGTAGGGTAAGCACCCTTTATCACATATCCCTCCAGGGTAAAAGTATAGAGATTGATATCATCATCTCTGAGTACAAGTTGTACTAGTTTTATCTTTAAGGCCATCTAGAAAATTTGGAAGTAAATACACAAATACAGCATTTATTTACCCTGATATTATCATGTATAATTATAGTAGTGAAATTGTGCATGGTTTGTACTCGAAGCTATGCTGTTTTTATTCAGTCAATCATTTTTTAGTTCTGGAAGTTTGATCAGAAGATATCATCAGTAATTTTGAAACAATCTTTTTAAAAGCCTACTTTTTTCCATTCTGTCACTATCAGAAAAAAATATTGACTTGCAAATAGTTGGACATAACTTGCTCGTATAAATTTAGGTAACAATTTTAATTCTGTGATCACTACATTGGCACTCAAGCTTTGAGTTAACTGCAATACGACTACTGATAGAGTTTAATGGTGAACAGTAATAATAATATTACGAAATACATTTGAATGATGAAACAGGACTTGTTGTACCTGACTCTACTTAGTTTGGATAAGACTAATCGAGTTCATGTCTCTACTCTCCACATTGGAATTAAACTAGTGTCAATGATAGATATGAACTCCTTAATTGTAGTTGGAACACAATGCCTAATTTGTCATTCATATTTGACATAAATGCTTTTATATTCTTATCTATAGTCTCATCTGATTCCTATAAGCTGATAAGAGCTTGTAGTTTGTCTTTGGATTTCCTTGGGTAATTTAAAAAAAAACTCTAACGATGAATGGGAACCTTGTAGGATGAAGTATCATCATGTAAAGATGTGGTTTTAAGTTCGAGAGTAGCCACTATGTGCAAAAATGCCAAAGGTTAAGATTGTCTCCTGTCAACCCCTCTTGAGACTGTGCTGAAGTGAGACTTGCACCTTGATGCCGGACATTTGGGGGCTGCTCCTACTAGCCCTAGCCCAGGCCCAATTAGATACTCCAAGGGATAAGATCTCAGGCCCAAGCCCAAGCCCTACCAGCCCTGCATTTTTAGTTTTTATTTCAGTTATTGCTGTAGAAGCAAGGTATTAAATTTCGCGATATATAGGTTTCTCGGGCCTACCGAGATATCTGAAATATGGCGAAATTTCGCCAAAATATTGCATTTTTTCTGCAATATTTCGGGAGTCCATCTCGGTGGGTTTTTGGCCATATCTAGGCCTGATACTTCATGGACACCCTTATTTAAGCTAAATAAACACATTTAAACCTTCATATTGCAAAAAAATGAACTTAAAGTGGTGTTTTGGGCTTGCAACCTTGATTGACAGTATACGGTTGCCGACCCTAATGTATTTAAATAGTTAAATACACATTGATTAGGCAGTTAAAGACATAAAAGAAATTTAAACAAACTAATTAAAACTCATAAGACATAATTCATAAATCATATTCTCATAAACTCCATAATAGTCAATGACTCAATAGTCAATACTCAATAGCTCAATAGTCAATACTTTAATAGGCAATACACAAAGTCACAGCTCACAAGTTCACAAATCAGTGAAATCACAACTTACAACTTGCAACTTACAACTTACAAGAGACAAGACTCACAAGACTCACAAGTCACAACTCACAAGTGCTAATAATAGTTGCTGTGCCTTCCTGGCTCAACCCCACTCATGGCCCGCTGGAATTGACGTCCATTGCTCTCTGTTTGAAGGACATATGTGGACCACGGTATAGTTTCGGAGAAGAAACAAGTGTAGCTGGCCAAAAACAGCTTCTGCCTAGCTCTCGGTCGATATTTTGAGTGTTAGCTGGCGAAATATGGTAATTATAATAATGAGTCACGTGAGGTCTTTTGTAACATTTCGGCGATATTTCGGTATATCGCCGAAATGTCCTGAAATGTTACGAAATATCGTCGAAATTTTGTCTTTTTTGGTTTCACCTTCACATCTCGTCTTGGCCCTACCGAAATTACCGAAATTTCGCGATATATCGGCGATATATTGCGAAATTTTGTACCATGTGTAGAAGTAGTTGTTAGGGAGTTATTTTCTGCAATTTTTTTGATTGAATTTTTAAAAGATTGTATTTTGAGAAGGAATGGGGAACAGAATTGAATAATGGAAAGAATGAATTGAGTTTTTGGCTGTGTGCGTGTGCACTCTCCTCCCCCCCCCTCTCCTCTTTTCCCCCAGCAATTCTTATTTTCCCTCTTCTTCTATTGCTTTTTCTTCTCACGGTTTCTCCTCTTCCCCCTGCAATTCTGATTTTCTTCCTGGATTCTCTTTCTTCCTTACCCGTTCCCCCATTATCGGGTATCAGAGCCCAAACCTGGGTGAATCTCTCTCTCTCTCGGATTCTTCTCCCTTTCAGTCTCTCTTCCCCTCTTGTCTTTCTTCTCCTATCTAAGTTCTCTTATCTTGTTCCCTTCTTTGTTCTGGAAACCCCAAGCCAGAACTCCAAAATACTCATATACAACTACCTTATCCTCTTTACCATAACATCCATTGAACCCCTTTAATGACACGATTGCAACAATCAATTGTTCCATATTATTCCATCTTATCCCAAGTTGGAATGACGAACTACACCGGAGATGCTGCAACAGTCATGATGTATGACTTCGACATTCCACTCAACAATATTGAGAGGACATGCTGTTTCAAGATTTCATCTCCTTTTCTTGGGACCGGAGCTTTTGAATGGCATGGATGTGTAGCAGATGGACTGGTTTCCCGGGTTTATCCAAACTCGAGGTCGAGTTTTTTTTTTTTTTGTTTTTTAATAGCAAGGGAGAGTTGATGCAGGACATTTGGCTCCTTTTAGCCCTAGCCCATGCCCAATTAGATACTCCAAGGGATACCATCTCAGGCCCAAGCCCAAGCCCTACCCCCAAGCCCTACCAGCCCTGCATTTAGTTTTTATTTCAGTTATTGCTGTAGAAGTAGTTATTGCTGTAGAAGTAGTTGTTAGGGAGTTATTTTCTGCAATTTTTTTTTGATTTTGAGTTTTTAAAAGACTGTATTTTGAGAAGGAATGGGGAACAAAATTGAATAATGGAAAGAATGAATTGAGTTTCTGGCTGTGTGCGTGTGCACTCTCCTTCCCCCCCCCCCCCGTCCTTCTTCTTCTTCTTCTTCTTCTCACGGCTTCTTCTCTTTTCCCCCAGCAATTCTGATTTTCCCTCTTCTTCTGTTGCTTCTTCTTCTCACGGTTTCTCCTCTTCCCCCTGCAATTCTGATTTTCTTCCTGGATTCTCTTTCTTCCTTACCCCTTCCCCCATTATCGGGTGTCTGAGCCCAAACCTGGGTGAGTCTCTCTCTCTCTCGGATTCTTCTCTCTTTCAGTCTCCCTTCCCCTCTTATCTTTCTTCTCCTATCTAAGTCCTCTTATCTTGTTCCCTTCTCTGTTCTGGAAACCCCAAGTCAAAACTCCAAAATACTCATATACAACTACCTTATCCTCTTTACCATAACAACATCCATTGAACCCCTTTAACGACACGATTGCAACAACCAATCGTCCCATATTATTCCATCTTATCCCAAGTTGGAATGACGAACAACATCGGAGATGCTGCAACAGTAATGGTGTATGACTTCGATATTCCACTTAACAATATTGAGAGGATGTGCTATTTCAAGATTTCATATTCTTTTCTCGTGACTAGAGCTTTTGAGCGGCATGGATGTGCAACAGATGGACTGGTTTCCCGGGTTTATCCAAACTCAAGGTCGAGTTTTTTTTTTTTTAAAGCAAGGGAGAGTTGATGCAGGACATTTGGGGGCTGCTCCTTCTAGCCCTAGCCCAGGCCCAATTAGATACTCCAAGGGATACCATCTCAGGTCTAAGCCCAAGCCCTACCAGCCCTGCATTCAGTTTTTATTTTAGTTATTGCTGTAGAAGTAGTTATTAGAGGACAGTTATTGCTGTAGAAGCAGATGGACTGGTTTCCCAGGTTTATCCAAACTCGAGGTCGAGTTTTTTTTTTAAAAAAAAAAAAGGCAAGGGAGAGTTGATGCAGGACATTTGAGGGCTGCTCCTTCTAGCCCTAGCCCAGGCCCAATTAGATACTCCAAGGGATACCATCTCAGGCCCAAGCCCAAGTCCTACCAGCCCTGCATTTAGTTTTTATTTCAGTTATTGCTGCAGAAGTAGTTATTAGAGGACAGTTATTGTTGTAGAAGTAGTTGTTAGGGAGTTATTTTCTGCAATTTTTTTTGATTTTGAGTTTTTAAAAGACTGTATTTTGAGAAGGAATGGGGAACATAATTGAATAATGGAAAGAATGAATTGAGTTTCTGGCTGTGTGCATGTGTACTCTCCTTCCCCCTCCCTCCTTCTTCTTCTTCTCATGGCTTCTTCTCTTTTCCCCCTGCAATTCTAATTTTCCCTCTTCTTCTTCTTATCCTTCTCCTACTGCTTCTTCTTCTCACGGTTTCTCCTCTTCCCCCTGCAATTCTGATTTTCTTCTTGGATTCTCTTTCTTCCTTACCCCTTCCCCCATTACACCTGGTGACGCCCTTTTCTATTTGTAAAATATAGAACATATGCTCGACATTTATACAATGTTCAAGGTTTTGCCAATATTTCGCAAGATGTCGAAACAAAACTCCATGCAATATGTAAAAAGTGCAGAGTTTCTGTCGAAATTTCATTGTTTTGGAAAATTTTTGACATATGTGTGGTTTCATTATTGTTTTGACTGAAACATTACAATACTTTAATATAAATGTATAGTTTCATACGAAATGGGTTGAAATGGTTTCGCAGGGTTTGACTCTAAGATTTGTGGAAACTTAGTTTTTTGTGATTTTTGGCCAAATCATATTCCCATACAAGCATGGAAGAAAAACTTGACCAAAACTTGTCGAAACCACCGAGTTAACTCGGTTTCGCAGGTTTCCGAGACGAGTTATAGGGGGATTTTATTCGACCGGGTTTCGATGGTTTCGACTGGTTTTGACCATAATTTGGTGGTTTCGACACATATGCCCATCGAAAGTAGGGGAAACTTGGCTCGAAACTAGGACAGACAGGTATTTATGCCAGAAACTGCCAGAAACCAAGCCAGAAACCAGGACAGACACTTAGTTATGTCCATGATTAAATAAGCAAATACTCCTATTTGAATCCAATAAAAATAGTTAAAAAATCAAATTCCAAAACAAAAAAAGTCAACCCCCCAGTTTAAGAACAAAAACTGGATTTTCGACGGTAGATGTAATTTTCAACTTTCCAATGCTGGGGTTTTTCTCAAATCTAAAAATTCCATAAATCTTAATATGGTAAAAAATTGCTAAAAACCAAAAGTGCGGTAAAATATTCGTTTGTTTTGATGTCCAAAATTTTTTTTTCATTTAGAGCGATTTTTACAGCATTCGTGCACACCAAACTAAGTTTGACCGGTATATAACTCTTTCAATATAAATCAGATTTAAGCAATCTTGGACTTGTTGGAACGCTATCAAAACAAAGCTTTCTAACAACTCCAAGATTGCTTAAATCTCATTTATATTGAAGGAGTTATGTTCCGGTCAAACCTTATTCGATACCATGTCCAAGAACAATATACAGTATCAAACTTGGATCAAAACCACAAGTAATATTTTTAGTGTTCTCTATGTGAAACAAATGCATGGATTGAGTTTAAAATGTAAAAAATAGATAGCAAAACAAGAATCAGGAAAAAAAAACAACAACTTCTGGGCCTCAAAATCAAGGTTCGATTTAGCCTGGAGAAAGTCCTAGGTTTCGACTGAGATATGGTCGAAACCGAGACGAACTCGGTTTTTGGCTGGTCGAAACCGAGACGAACCCCGAGTTTTAGAACCTTGCTTACAAGCGTGGACAAGTTATTGGGCAGTAGTGGAAGCATTGAAAACGATGATTTGCTGCATTTGTGGAGCTTTTGTGCAAGATCCAAAGTTGTGTGGAATAGGCCATATTAGAGAATGTATGCAGCAATCTACAACATACACTACCAGCCTAGGGTCCGAAGTCAAACTACCATTTTTGGTATGTTTTGTTACAATCTAAGGTTTACTATGTTTAAAGGGTCTAAAATAGGGTTTTTGTAGAATTTCGGGACTTAATTTGGCCAGTTGGGCCTCAAAACCATCCACCGAAACCTTCCAGGTGACCAGTTTCAAAACCAAAACTTGGAATCTTGCATTTATAATTGTGAATTAGGGTATAATAACCTATTCAATTATGTAAACACCAACTGCAAATCATGAGTGAGCATGATGGTCAGATGGGATATACTCACTTTCAGTGATAATTGCTGAAAAAACATTAGTGCTTTGCACTTTGGAATGCGGAAGAACGTGAAACTAGATTTAGATGAATCTGTGGACTGCTAGAATGCAGAATCCTTTTCTGTTCATGAAAATGTATCAAGGCTCCAATTGCTTCAAGGGATAATGTTTTATAGGGATTACCCTAAAAATTAGTCAATTGAAATGTAATACAATTTATGGAAAGAAACTGATGGATTTCTAGAAATCCATCAACTGGTAACTGAGCTATGGCTAGCAGTGAGCCAAGACCTTCTGATATGGCTAGCCTAGTGGAATCTATCAACCGATTGGCTCAGAGCTTCCAAAAGATGTTTGATGAATGACAATAGACATATGTTTGAACGACTTGTTGGCATTGAACAATAACGTGGTGAGTCTAATACATCCCCTTAACCTGATATTCCTGTAAATCTTGGAACGGATGGAGAATTTCCTGCTAATTCAACTGCCAATAATGCCATGAGATCTCAGAGAGGACCCTAGAGAGTTCCTACAAACCACCCCTCTTTTGTTGGTTCCTTATGTAGTATATTTGAGAATGGTTTGACTACTAGGACTAAGGATGATACTCATAAAGTAAAGCTTGAGTTGAAAGAGTATAATGGGAAACTCGATCCTCACACATTCCACGATTGGCTTGCTTGCCTGGACATTTGACTGGTTTACTTCGACACAGGAAAATGAGGTTTACATGGACCAAACTAATAGGACTAGCCAGAAAGTGGTGGAAGGATTATGAAAATAGGCTACAAGCACATGGCATGATATTCACTACATGGAAAGAAAAGCTAAAGAACAAGGATCCTCCCTAGACTTGCAGAGCTTGCCTACATGATAAGCTCAATACTCTCTGACAAGGTAGCTTATCAGTCGAAGCATATATGGAGCAGTGTGTTGCTCTTGTTTCGTGCATGGGAATTGATTAAGATGACACACAACTCATCTCACGATTCAAGTAAGGGCTGAATACTGATACTTGTACGGAACTAAATGTCCATGATGTCTACGATGTCCAAGATTGCTTCCAGAAAGCTTTGAGAGTCTAGAAGAATTTGAGGACTGTTGCTTGGAGATTTAATCCTCAAGCCAAGGAGAATCGGAGACCACCTACAGCTAACTGACCTATGGGTCGACAACTGAGCAATCATGCTGATAATGGTAAGGAACCCATAACCAGCAATGACGATACAAAGTGCTGCAACTATAATAAATAAGGGCACTTTGCTAAATTCTTTCCTCTAAGACAGAAGGGTACCAATGCTGTAGTTGTAGTAGTTGCAGCACATGAAGACAGCATTCTATGAGCCGTACCCACCTAATGAGGATGATGAGGAGCTGTTTGATGAATGATGATATGGGTGGGGAGATAGTTGGAGGTCATGTGGTCAGCCACATTCCTATAGCAAAAACTAAGGGTGAAGATTGGTGCAAGCATTGTATATGTTATACATCATTGGAGCTAAGATAGCACATGCAATTGTGGATAACAGCAGTTGTGTCAATGTAGCTCTGCAAACTCTTATTGAGAATTCTAAGCTACGAACGAAAAGCATCCACAAAGGTTTCCCTCTTGAATGGCAATGCTCTATAGGTAAACCAACGATGCTCCATTCCACTCAAACTCCAAGGATATGAGGAGGTATGGTGCGACATTAGCCCCATTGAAGTTAACGGATGTCTTATTGGCATGACCATGGATGTATGATGATGATGTGCTGGTTGGTGGTATGAAGAACATACTTATTCACATTCAAAGGAAAACCAGTTGTCTTTCATCCAATAAACATTCCACAACTTAGAAGGCCTGGCGACAGATAATAAAGACTACCAAAAAGCAACCTGGCAAGTGAGTAGATGAAGAGAAGCAGGATAGTAAGAAGCTGCTAGCTCTTCAACAGAGAGAGTTCTTGGAGTCCAACAAGGATACAAGACTCACATTGGCTCTCCTCACTTTGGAAGTGGTCCCTCAACCTGAGATTTAACTTTCCAAGCCAATGCGAGACTTAATCTCGGACTTTTCAGACTCAGTACCAGATGGGTTGCCGCCTATGCGTGAGATACAATACACTATTAAATCCGTACTACAAAATCTGCCCACTTACAGATTGAGCCTTATGGAGCATGCAAAGCTGAAGCGTCAAGTTGACGACTTGCTGAAAAAGGGTTTTATTCAGGAGAGCGTAAGCGCTTGTGTAGTACCAGCCCTATTTACACCGAAAAAATTGGTTTGTGGTCATGTGCATTGATAGCCAAGCCATCAAAAAAATTGTGGTGAAGTCTAGGTTCCCCATCCCACAGCTTGACGATATGCTTGATATGTTGTACGGTGATAAGGTCTTCTCAGAAGTTAACCTTAAAAGCGAATATCATAAAATTTGCATCTGTCCAGGTGATGAGTGTAAGATTGCCTTTAAGGCCAAGGAATAACTTTATGAATGGAAGGTAATGCCCATCGGTCTTACCAACGCGCTAAGCACTTTCATGCAAGTTATGACTCAAGTACTTCATCCCTTTACTTGAAAATTTCTGGTTGTTTATTTTGATGATATACTAATTTACAGCAAGAAAGAAGACATACACCTTGATCATGTGAAGCATGTAATAAGGGACTTCGAGCTGAAATGCTCTAAGGCAATTTGAAGAAGTGTCCTCGAGACGTATTGAGGACGTACACCTTGCTCTTTATTGCTACTTAAGGTTATATTCCTTGGGTTCATTGTGTCCTCAAGAGGTATCGAGGATGATCCGGAGAAAATCAAAAGTATCCTAGACTAGTCAGTACCAAAGAGACCCTCACTGAAGTCCAGAGCTTCCATTGCCTTGCTTTATGTTATCACAAGTTCATCAGAAACTTCAGTTCCATCACAACACCTATCATTGCATGCATGAAACAAAGAAAAGGGAAGTTCGAGTAGATGTGGGTGGCTACTAAAGTCTGGCTTATTACATGGAAGATGACTAAGGCTCTCATTTTAAAATTGCCAGACTTTGACCGGGTGTGTGAGGTAGTAACAAACGCCTCCCATGTTGGTATTGGTGGATTTCTCATATAAGGATGCCATCCCATTGCCTTCTATAGTGAGAAGCTTTATGGTGCCAAGCAGTGCTATTCTATCTATGATTTGGAACTCTATGCCATTGTATAACTACTGAAGCATTGGAACACTATCTCATTGGCAAGGAGTTCATCTCATTCATTGATCACGAAGCACTCAAGCACTTACATTCATATAGTGAGCAAGTGTCACGCCAAATGGGTTGCATATCTTCAAGAACTCATCTTACCTCTGAAGTATAAGGCTAGGAAAAAGAACATAGTTGTAGACGCTTTGGGCAGAAAAGTATTCTTTACACACTTTCTCAGCCCATGCTATGAGTATTGCCCGCACTAAAGATGAGTATGCCTCTGATAATGATTTTGTATTGTATTGTAGGGGCATTTTCGTCTTTTTGCATGTATTAGGGATTTCACATATGAATGTATAAATAGGAGGCGTGTGAGTCTATTTTGACCAAATCACAAATCTCCCTTTCTCTCCATCTCTTGCAATCTCTCTCTCTCTCTCTCCCTCTCTCTCTCTTGTTCTCTCTTCTCTTACAGGTTTGAGAGTCTCTCTCTCGTTCTTTCATCAATCCGTATGACAACATCTTAAATAGGAATTGCATGGTGGACAGACATTTAGTCGAGATAAGACTGCACTACAATTAGCCAATAGATATTATTGACCATACTTACAGAAGGACATAGAGCATGTTATCAAGTAAGGTTCTAAATCTTTGTTTCGAGGCCGGATTCAGACCTGGCCGAAACCAAGACAACTCATATCTCGTTTCGTGGTTTCGACACTGGGTTTCATTTCGGACAGGCCCAAAACCGAGACAACTCAGATATTTTGGTTAGTTTCGACCAAGATTTAGTTCCATGTTATCAAAAGCTGCCTCATTTATCATTTAGCAAAAGGCCCCAAGCCAAAGGTGGCTTTGTATTCCCCACTACCCATCCCACATTCACCATGGTGTACACATCAGCGTGGACTTTGTGCTAAGTTTTTGCCTCACACGGGAGAAGCATGTTTCCATACTCGTGGTGGTTGATCAATTCTTGAAAATGGCACTTTCATACCATGCTGCAAGACCTTCGATGCTAGTCATGTTGCCATTATCTTCTTCAAGTTGTGGGCTACATGGATTTTCAGAGTCGCTTGTATATAATCGAGATGTCAAGTTTATGAGTTACTTCTGAAAACTTCTATGGATGAAGACCAACACTAAACTGTAGTCTTATACAACCTTCCATCCATAGACAGGCGGTCAAATAGAGGTTGTTAACTGAAGTTTGGGCAACTTGTTGGATTGTCTTGTCTGTGACTTCGAGAAGACTTGGTAATGCAGAACCAGGGAGGGTGGTCTGCTATGGTGGGCTTCACAGAGGGAACAGTAGAAGAATTAGAAGAAAGGAGGGAAAGGGAAGAGGGAACTCACGTTCACACACACACTCTCACAGAGCTTCACAAATAAATCTTCTCATTAATCAAAATTTTCAAGCCTATTGCTCTCCGACGATTACAATGAATAAATAGAGCATAGCCTTGCATAGGAATAGAAACCTAACTAAAATAGAAACAACCCAAAATGAAAACTACTAAAATAGACCATAGCTAAGGAAAGGAAACTGCCTAAGATACTCCTACGTAATGTACCCATGAAATAAAATAAACCAAACTAAATATTGCATCCTAAACTAAACTACCAGCCCTTGCCAGACCAGAAAACGGGTTTAGGACCAGTCTTTGGTTTGGGCCTCCAAAGCGGGTCATGTTGGTTCAGCCAGGCTAAGGCAACTGCATCAGCTCTCCTCCTCTGAAAAGAACTTGACTTCGATGAGTTCGGATAGGATCCAAGAATGCTGTCTGAGTCAACTCGCCGTAGGAGAAATGTTCCAGCTGTCTTCTTGAGTTTGATAGGTAGAAGATCCTTAGCTGGGAGGAATTTCATCTCAAGGCCACCATGATGAAAGGAATATATATTCTCATAACCACAGTGCTTGGCTTTCTTGTCATACAACCATGGGCATCCCAAAAGAATGTGGCAGACCTTCAAAGGGAGGACATCACACTGCACTTGATCAATCAGTCCACCAATAGAATATGTGAGCAAACACCTTTCTTTAACCTTGAGGTTTGTGTTGTTCACCCATGCAACCTTGTAGGGGTTCGGATGAGGTTCCGTCTTTAAACCCAACTTGCGAACAACATCTTCAGTGACAACGTTGGTGCAACTGCTTGAATCAATCACCATATCACATAGCTTGTCATTGCATCGCACCTTGGTTTGAAAAATATTGTTACGCCGCCAATCTTTATCTTCCTCATTAGAAACTTTCTGTGTTGTCAAGAGGGGGCGAATAATATAGCAATACTGACGCTCGCCATCACTATCATCATCATCAACCTCACTAGGCTCACGCTCATGTTCAGCCACTAGATTGACTGTCCTTGTGGACCGTTGCTCCTTTGGATCAAATGGTATAAAATTGTCCTTGTCAATGTGGGCTACCAAACGGTTAGGGCACTGAGCAGTTATATAGCCATACCCCTTGCACGTGAAGCACTAAATAGCTGCTTTCGGCATCACCAAATTTCTGTCATATCCATGCCGATGTGGAGAATAAGGTCTATCTGAACCTCGCCGAGGTGGGGAGTAAGGACGAACCGGTTGTATAGGTGCCACAGAAGAATCACTAGCCTATGGTTTGTTAACCGAAGCTGACTTCTCCTGAAAAGAAGACTGATGTGGGCGAAAACTGCCACCTCTAGAATATGTGTCAGTAAAATTTCTTCGATTATAAGGTTTCCTCAAATTTTCCTCCACCTGATAGGCCACTTGAACTGCTTCCTCCATAGTAGGTAATCTACTGGCGGCAATTGCGGCATTGATTTGTGGATGTAAGCCGTCGCGAAACTGCGCCACTAAGACTTTCTCGTCCCACTCAAACTCAGATCGAGTGGCTAAGTAATAGAACTTGGCCACGTACTCCTCAACTGACAAACTATCTTGTCTCAACTGCACAAATTTGAGGTGTACATGCTGCTTGTAATCAGCCGGTTGGAATCTTCGGTCCATTGCAGTGCGCATCTCAGCCCATGTAGTAACTTAGCCATGACCTCGAGTACGGTTCTGTTGTTGGTGTTTGATCCACCAAACTCGGGCCGTACCTTTCAACTTACCCTCGGCAAATATCAGTTTCTTGGCCTCTTGTAAATTGTACCATCTAAAGAAAATTTCCAAGCTATGAACCCAGTCAAGATATTGCTCCGGGTCGTGTTCCCCATAAAAATCAAGGACGTCTAACTTTGCTGCTTTGTCCACTCCTTCATATTGTCCAGCCCCATATGGTGGCAAGGTTCGAAAACTCGGGTCTCGGTGTCAACTCAGACCCTTGAAAAACCGAGTCGAGTCGAGATCTCGGAGAGATCTTGCCGAGTTGGTGCACTTTTTTTTTTCTCGACTCGAAGCCTCATCTTGGTGGGTTTTAGACCTAGTTTGGGTCTGAAACTTGGTATTCAACCTATTTTAGGCCATTTAAACACAATGGCACTATCAGATTTTGCAAAAACAAAGTCCAAATAGGAGTTTCAGTTAGTGGGAAAGCAGGATAGACACTTACTTATGCTAGAAACCAGGACAGACACAGGACAAACATACTTATTTATGCCTAATATCATATAAGTAAATGCTTAAGATATTATTCATAAATAAGCAAATACCCCCCTATTTGAATCCAATAAAAATAGTTAAAAAATCAAATTCCAAAAGGAAAAAAAGTCAACCCCCCAGTTCAAGAACAAAAATTGGATTTTCGGCGGTAGGTGCAATTTTCAACTTTCTAATGCTGGGGTTTTTCTCAAATCTAAAAATTCCATAAATCTTAATATGGTAAAACATTGCTAAAACCCAAAAGTGCGGTAAAATATTCATTTGTTTTGATGTCCAAAAACATATTTTCATTCAGAGTGATTTTGACAGCATTCGCGCACACCGAATTAAGTTTGACTGGTACATAACTCCTTCAATATAAATCAGATTTAAGCAATCTTGGACTTGTTGGAAAAGCTGATTTATATTGAAAGAGTTATGTACCGGTCAAACTTAATTCGGTGTGCGCGAATGCTGTCAAAATTGCTCTGAATGAAAATAGTTTTTTGGACATCAAAACAAATGAATATTTTACCGCACTTTTGGTTTTTAGCAATGTTTAACCATAATAAGATTTATGGAATTTTTAGATTTGAGAAAAACCCCAACATTAGAAAGTTGAAAATTCACCTACCGCCGAAAATCTAGTTTTTGCTCTTGAACTGGGGGGTTGACTTTTTTTCCTTTTGGAATTTGATTTTTTAACTATTTTTATTAGATTAAAATAAGGTGGTATTTGCTTATTTATGAATAATATCTGAAGTAAATGAAATACAAATACAAAACCATTTACTTAAATGATAGTAGGCATAAATAGGTGTCTGCCTTGTCTGTCTTGGCTCCTGGCATAGATACGTGTTTGTATACCAAGAATTTCCAGCAAGATCTCAAGATCTGGCACTTATATAAAGGACCTAGATGGGTATTTTCCTATGTCAAACCGAGATCTCGACCGAGATCCGAGATCTCGGCGAGATATTGTACTTTTGTGACTCGACCCCCATCTCGTCACGGATTTTCGAAATACCGAGAAACTCGGCGAGATCTCGCGAGTTCTCGAACTATGCCTCAACTGACAAACTATCTTGTCTCAACTGCACAAATTTGAGGTTTACATGCTGCTTGTAATCAGCCGGTTGGAATCTTCGGTCCATTGCAGTGCACATCTCAGCCCATGTAGTAACTTGGCCATGACCTCGAGTACGGTTCTATTGTTGGTGTTTGATCCACCAAACTCGGGCCGTGCCTTTCAACTTACCCTCGCCAAATATCAGTTTCTTGGCCTCTGGTAAATTGTACCATCTAAAGAAAATTTCCAAGCTATGAACCCAGTTAAGATATCGCTCCTGGTCGTGGTCCCCATAAAAATCAAGGACGTCCAACTTTGCTGCTTTGTCCACTCCTTCATATTGTCCAGCCCCATATGGTAGTAGTGGTGGTGGGGTGTAATTCGAAGAATCCACAGATAGCATGGGACTCTTTCCTTTCTTAGAAGCCACCAATCGATCAATCGAAGCTTGCATAGATTCCATCATTGCTTGAATCGAATTAACAGTGGTGGTAAGAGTGTCCAATTTGGCATCTGTTTCAGCCTTATAAGAATTGAGCTGTTGGTTAAGTTCACTGTTGGTTACCATGGTTAAGCTAAAGAAGAAACACTTGAAGACAAAAGGTGAATGGCAAAACAGTAAATAAAAGGGAATTTTATGATACTAATGGCAGAACTGTAATTAAGTAGAAGCTCCTAAAAGGGGTAAAACTGTAATATCGAAGTTTAAGAAGGATAGAAGAAGTAAGTCGTATGGGGAAGGGTGGAGGGTAATCTTGGAAACTAAGTGAAAAAAGGAGTTAAACAGAATTAATAAAAAGACTGAGGGGCAGTTTAGGAATAGAAAATAAGAAAAAAAGAAAAGTGAAATTGTGGGTTTGGCTTGGGGTTACCAATTGCAGCCTTGGAGTCTGCTAATCTAGAGAGGAGACGGCGGGAGAAGTGCTGGGCCAAGGATGCGAGGGAGCCGACCAAGGATGGGATGACTTGCGGAAGGGAGCTTTAAACCAGGTATGTGAATTTCATTCTTTTTTGCTTCGATTCTCTGTTACTCTTCTTCTCTTCTCGATTTTTTTTTTATCTGGTTTCTGGCGGAACCAAGGAAGTGGGTGATGGTGGGTTGGGGGTTATGCTTAGGGAATCGAAAGAGATGGGATTGGGGGTTTGTCTGTAGGAATCGCAGGGGGTGGGATGGGTTGCTGGAATCAACGGGAAGAGTGGGCCTGGTTCTCTCTTTTTTTTTTTTTTTTTTTTTTTTTTTTTTTGAGTCGCTGTTACAGCAAGGAAGAAAGGGAAACAGAAGGGGTTGGGTTTTGTTAAGGTGGTGGAGACAAAGGGAAGGTGTGGTTGCCTAGAATCAAAGGGAGTAGTTGAGTTTTTTTTTTTTTTCACTGTTGCTTCTGGTATAGCAGAACAGTAACGGAGGAGTGGGTATAGAGAAGAAGAAGAATGGGATGAGATAGATGGACAGGGAAGTAGATGGATCCTTCGGCTCTGATACCAGATAATGCAGAACCAGGGAGGGGTTGGGTTTTGTTAAGGGGGTGCAGACAAAGGGAAGGTGTGGTTGCCTGGAATCGAAGGGGGTAGTGGAGTTTTTTTTTTTTTCACTGTTGCTTCTGGTATAGCAGTACAGTAACGGAGGAGAGGGTATAGAGAAGAAGAAGAATGGGATGAGATAGATGGACAGGGAAGTAGATGGATCCTTCGGCTCTGATCCCAAATCATGCAGAACCAGGGAGGGTGGTCTGCTATGGTGGGTTTCACAGAGGGAACAGTAGAAGAATTAGAAGAAAGGAGGGAAAGGGAAGAGGGAACTCACGTTCACACACACACTCTCACAGAGGTTCACAAATAAATCTTCTCATTAATCAAAATTTTTAAGTCTATTGCTCTCCTACGATTACAATGAATAAATAGAGAATAGCCTTGCATAGGAATAGAAACCTAACTAAAATAGAAACAACCCAAAGTGAAAACTACTAAAATAGACCATAGCTAAGGAAAGGAAACTGCCTAAGATACTCCTACGTAATCTACCCATGTAATAAAATAAACAAACTAAATATTGCATCCTAAACTAAACTACCAGCCATTGCCAGACCAGAAAACGGGTTTAGGACCAATCTTTGGTTTGGGCCTCCAAAGCGGGTCATGTTGGTCCAGCCAGGCTAAGGCAACTGCATCAGCTCTCCTCCTCTGAAAAGAACTCGACTCCGATGAGTTTGGATAGGGTCCAAGAATGCTGTCTGAGTCAAGTCGCCGTAGGAGAAATGTACCAGCAATCTTCTTGAGTTTGATAGGTGGAAGATCCTTAGCTGGGAGGAATTTCATTTCAAGGCCACCATGATGAAAGGAATATGTATTCTCATAACCACAGTTCTTGGCTTTCTTGTCATACAACCATGGGCAGCCCAAAAGAATGTGGCAGACCTTCAAAGGGAGGACATCACACTGCACTTGATCAATCAGTCCACCAATAGAATATGTGAGCAAACACCTTTCATTAACCTTGAGGTTTGTGTTGTTCACCCATGCAACCTTGTAGGGGTTCGGATGAGGTTCCGTCTTTAAACCCAACTTGCGAACAACATCTTCAGCGACAACGTTGGTGCAACTACCTGAAGCAATCACCATATCACATAGCTTGTCATTGCATCGCACCCTGGTCTGAAAAATATTGTTACGCCGCCAATCTTTATCTTCCTGATTAGAAATTTTTTGTGTTGTCAAGAGGGGGCGAATAATATAGCAATACTGACGCTCGCCATCACTATCATCATCATCAACCTCACTAGGCTCACGCTCATGTTCAGCCACTAGATTGACTGTCCTTGTGGGCCGTTGCTCCTTTGGATCAAATGGTATAAAATTGTCCTTGTCAATGTGGGCTACCAAACGGTTAGGGCACTGAGCAGTTATATGGCCATACCCCTTGCACGTGAAGCACTGAATAGCTGCTTTCGGCATCACCAAATTTCTGTCATATCCACGCCAATGTGGAGAATAAGGTCTATCTGAACCTCGCCGAGGTGGGGAGTAAGGACGAACCGGTCGTATAGGTGCCACGGAAGAATCACTAGCCTGTGGTTTGTTAACCGAAGCTGACTTCTCCTGAAAAGAAGACTGATGTGGGCGAAAACTGCCACCTCTAGAATATGTGTCAGTAAAATTTCTTCGATTGTAAGGTTTCCTCAAATTTTCCTCCACCTGATAGGCCACTTGAACTGCTTCCTCCATAGTAGGTAGTCTACTGGCGGCAATTGCGGCATTGATTTGTGGATGTAAGCCGTTGCGAAACTGCGCCACTAAGACTTCCTCGTGCCACTCAAACTCAGATTGAGTGGCTAAGTAATAGAACTTGGCCATGTACTCCTCAACTGACAAACTATCTTGTCTCAACTGCACAAATTTGAGGTGTACATGCTGCTTGTAATCAGCCGGTTGGAATCTTCGGTCCATTGCAGTGCGCATCTCAGCCCATTTAGTAACTTGGCCATGACCTCGAGTACGGTTCTGTTGTTGGTGTTTGATCCACCAAACTCAGGCCGTGCCTTTCAACTTACCCTCGACAAATATCAGTTTCCTGGCCTCTAGTAAATTGTACCATCTAAAGAAAATTTCCAAGCTATGAACCCAGTCAAGATATTGCTCCTGGTCGTGGTCCCCATAAAAATCAAGGACATCCAACTTTGCTGCTTTGTCCACTCCTTCATATTGTCCAGCCCAATATGGTGGTAGTGGTGGTGGGGTGTAATTTGAAGAATCCACAGATAGCATGGGACTCTTTCCTTTCCCAGAAGCCACCAATCGATCAATCGATCAATCGAAGCTTGCATAGATTCCATCATTGTTTGAATGGAATTAACAGTGGTGGTAAGAGTGTCCAATTTGGCATCTGTTTCAGCCTTATAAGAATTGAGCTGTTGGTTACCATGGCTAAGCTAAAGAAGAAACACTTAAAGACAAATGGTGAATGGCAAAACAGTAAATAAAAGGGAATTTTATGACACTAATGGCAGAACTGTAATTAAGTAGAAGTTCCTAAAAGGGGTAAAACTGTAATATCGAAGTTTAAGAAGGATAGAAGAAGTAAGTCATATGGGGAAGGGTGGAGGGTAATCTTGGAAACTAAGTGAAAAAAGGAGTTAAAACAGAATTATTAAAAGGACTGAGGGGCAGTTTAGGAATAGAAAATAAGAAAAAGAGAAAAGTGAAATCGTGGGTTTGGCTTGGGGTTACCGATTGCAGCCTTGGAGTCTGCAAATCCAGAGAGGAGACGGTGGGAGAAGTGCTGGGCCAAGGTTGCGAGGGAGCCGACCAAGGATGGGATGACTTGCGGCAGGGAGCTTCAAACCAGGTATGTGGATTTCATTCTTTTCTGCTTCGATTCTCTGTTGCTCTTCTTCTCTTCTCGAATTTTTTTTTTCTGGTTTCTGGCGGAACCAAGGAAGTGGGTGATGGTGGGTTGGGGGTTATGCTCAGAGAATCGAAAGAGATGGGATTGGGGGTTTGTCTGTAGGAATCGCAGGGGGTGGGATGGGTTGCTGGAATCGACGGGAAGAGTGGGCCCGTCTCTTTTTTCTTTTTCTTTTTTTTTTTTTTTTGTTTTTGTTTTTTTTTTTGAGTCACTGTTACAGCAAGGAAGAAAGGGAAACAGAAAGGGGTTGGGTTTTGCTAAGGGGGTGGAGACAAAGGGAAGGTGTGGTTGCCTGGAATCGAAGGGGGTAGTTGAGTTTTTTTTTTTTCACTGTTGCTTCTGGTATAGCAGAACAGTAACGGAGGAGAGGGTATAGAGAAGAAGAAGAATGGGATGAGATAGATGGACAGGGAAGTAGATGGATCCTTCGGCTCTGATACCAGATAATGCAGAACCAGGGAGGGTGGTCTGCTATGGTGGGCTTCACAGAGGGAACAGTAGAAAAATTAGAAGAAAGGAGGGAAGGGAAGAGGGAACTCACGTTCACACACACACTCTCACGGACGTTCACAAATAAATCTTCTCATTAATCAAAATTTTTAAGTTTATTGCTCTCCTACGATTACAATGAATAAATAGAGAATATCCTTGCATAGGAATAGAAACCTAACTAAAATAGAAACAACCCAAAATGAAAACTACTAAAATAGACCATAGCTAAGGTAAGGAAACTGCCTAAGATACTCCTACGTAATCTACCCATGAAATAAAATAAACCAAACTAAATATTGCATCCTAAACTAAACTACCAGCCCTTGCCAGACCAGAAAACGGGTTTAGGACCAGTCTTTGGTTTGGGCCTCCAAAGCGGGTCATGTTGGTCCAGCCAGGCTAAGGCAACTGCATCACTTGGCCGTTCATTTTTTGATGTAGCTGAATTCGTGTTATAGTTTCATGAAAAAGAATACGATTCTTATTCAGGACAGTTCTCAGAGTTAACAAGCAACTTGTCGACCTTGTTTCCTTTCCTCCTCACGTATGCATTAGTATTGAAGCGGATAAGTTCATACGCCATATTACCAAGGTCCATGCCAACGTCCGTCGATGTATAGCCCTTAGCAATGATTCTTAGAATGTTACGGCTGATTGTCATCTATGTTTTATAGAGTTTCAGCTTGGAGACATGGTGATGGTTCGCATTGCCCCAAAAGATGTTTCCTCCTGGCACAAATACAAAACTCAACCATGGAAAATGGGTCCTTAAAAAAGTTTGACCTAATGCTTATGTGCTTGAGTTGCCTGTTGATATGGCCATAAGTGACATCTTCAACATGATCGATCTTACAATGTACTTGGGTCACCACTCAAACGAGGGAGATACCGAACATACCTCATAGCTGCCCCAGTTTGCTTAACTAGTTGAAGATGAGATAGAGGATATTGTGGATGACAAATATACCTTTACTCGGAGGGAGGTAGTTACCATTCCTTTCTTATCAAATAGAAAGACTGTCCATGAACTGTTTGCACATGGATACGCGCTGATGATTTCAAGCATCTCAACCTGGAATTGTATGAGCACTACATGTCCCTTCTACATTTGTCGGAGACGAATGCTTTTAAGCCGGGGAGAGTTGATGTAGATCAGTGGAGAACTTGTATATGTACTAACATAAGAACCATTCCAAGCCCAAACAAGGGCTTGCGGTTCCTCATTAAACCAGTTTTCTGGTTTTGGTTTAGAGTAAACCTAGTAACCTGGGTGTTTTTCTGATTCACTCAAAACCAGAACTGTGGGATTTTTTAGAGTGTTTAATTTTATTAATTTATTATTTGTCTCTTTACTTGTAAATCTTAGATAAAGTCTTGTCTGAATAAAACTCTTCTTCCTAGTGTAGATAAAATTTTAGTTATGTGAGACACCTATTCATACTTTGGATAGAGTTTCCTACTTCTTTCTTGTTAGGATCGGAGACCTCCCATGAAGGTGGTGAATAGGCATTCTAAAGTTGGAGGGTTAAAAATATAATTCCGAAACTTTTCTATGGAATAAATGAGGAAGCTACGATGATTTTGGATTCACATCCACACTCAAGAGGATATAAGGGAATAAAAGAAAAGGCAAGAGAGACGCAAGGATTTTAGAGTGGTTCGGGAAACCTTCCCTATACTCACTACCAAGGCTACACAAGCACTTGGACTTTCCACTACTCTCAATTGCTTTCCAAGGTAGCAATCAAACCCTTCCAATTGTTATTTTTCTCGGTTCACTACCAACCCAAAGGTTTTTTCCACGGATCACACCAAAACCAATAACTTCACCAGGTGACACTCCTTGTGTGGCCCAAGGACTCCACACAAGTAAAAAATACTCAACAAAGGTGAGAGAACAGAATACAACCTCTGAGAAAGGTTTTGCTATTACAAAGT
Organism: Telopea speciosissima; assembly: GCF_018873765.1. Taxonomy (NCBI): domain Eukaryota; kingdom Viridiplantae; phylum Streptophyta; class Magnoliopsida; order Proteales; family Proteaceae; genus Telopea; species Telopea speciosissima. The sequence goes on from NC_057920.1 coordinate 48,369,428, forward strand.
ACAAATCTCTCACAATCTCTAAATGCCCAAACACAAAATGATTCTCAGTTATAGCTCTTTGAACAGTGTTGTCTCTTATTTTTTAGGTCCAAGACTTCTCTTTATATTGGCCACAAGTGTTTAGAAAGAATCAACTCAAATTCAGTTTAAAACACCATGTGGACTACCATTCAAATGGTGTGGACTTTCGCTGGCTTCCAATGGTAAATAATATATTTGTTAGACCTCCAACAGTCGGAAATATATCCTTTGGACTTCTGACACACGGGCATCCGTACAGAAGTGCGGAAGTTTGCATCAGTCTAGCAGATGTATGCAACTGGGTGCGGATATTTGTCAGATTGAGGGGCTTAATCTGGTCAGAAACTTCTAATTTATTTTTTTGCATGTTGTTTTTCAAAAGAGGTGGCATTTGGTGAACGTATGTTCGACATTCATAACTGTTAACTACTGTATAATAACCTCTCCGATTATATAAACACCATATTGTGAGTGAACACAATGGCCAGAAGGGATGAGTCTGCTGGCTGCTAGTTTTGTTGCCTCCAAATTCAGATTCCTTTCTATTCATGAAAATGCATTAAGGCCCCAATTGCTTAGATGGATAGTGTTGAACAGGGATTGCCATAAAAGTTAGTTAATTGAAATATAATTTAAATTTTTGAATAGTAACTTCTGATTTCTTATTCTACATTTTGGTTTTCAAAATAAGTGGCATTTGGTCAATGATACAATTGTTACCAATGATGACCATCCTATTATGTGGCTGGATTCTTTCCCTTGGCAATCATGTCCAGACATGCTTCCTTTTCATGTGCTATCAGAAAAACAACAAATAGTAAAGAAGTACAAAATAAGTTTTATATAAAAGAGTTGATTTTCAAGGATGTTTGTATAATTTTTTTTCCTTTGAAAAATACAAAGCCTAAATGAATTGGACTTTCTGAACAGCTTGTATCAAACCAGATGTCTTCATTGCATGGGCTTAACTGTGAACTGCTGCATCTTTTGTTTCAAATATCGTGATTAATATTGTCTCTAGTAATGACTTGTTTAAAACATGTGATTCTTTACATCTATGCTCAATTTAATATTCTTACCTTTCCAGGTGTGTGATTGCGGAGCTTTTTCTTGAGGGACAGCCATTGTTTGAATTATCTCAGCTACTTGCTTATAGGAGAGGACAATATGATCCTAACCAGCTTCTTGAAAAGGTAGTTTTATTTTCCTGTTCTTCTTTTCTGCTATAATTTTCAAAATTCCGCTGGAATTCCAGTGTGATTTCATTGTTGCTTTGTGTTTATTCAATTTTAGTAGTGCTTGGTGATCATATTTGCTTTGTTGGATATTTGATTTTTGCAGATCCAGGATTCTGGCATCCGCAAGATGATTCTTCATATGATTCAGTTGGAACCAGAGTCCCGGCTTTCTGCTGATAGCTACTTGCAGAATTATGCTGCTGTTGTGTTCCCAAACTACTTCTCACCATTTCTCCATAATTTCTTTTCCTGCTTGATTCCCCTTGATTCTGATACCAGGGTAAGGAACTTCTGCAAAGTTGATTCCTTTAAAGGAAATATACTCAGCAGCTCCATAATGCTTCTTGGCTACATTTTTTTGTGTTAATTTGTCTTAGATTGCAGTGACACAGAGTGCCTTCCATGAGATACATAGGCAAATGATGAAGAACAAGGAAAGTGAGGAGATTGGTTCTGTATCATGTAAGTCTTCAAATACCACAACTGATGGGACTCCCCGGAAGATAGGCAATGCAAGACAGTGCTTGAATTCATCAGAGGAGCTCTTGAAGAAGAAAGAGCCGGATAAAGGACTGTTGAATGATCAGCTTCAGCTTCTTGGTGATATCAATGCACTCCTTAGGGATGTAGAACAGAGTAATCACTGCTTTAATTCTGAGCTGACTTCTGAAAATTCCCCTACTGTTTCTTCGGGAAACTCTGATGCAATAAATTCTGTAACTCCTCAAAAACCAACGAACGGCCAGAAGGAATCTCCAGGGGAGCTCTTGCAAACTTCTTGTAATGGGTTTAAGGGCAGGGATCACCCCCTTTTCAGAAAGATTATAAAGAGTGACTTGACTGCATTGATGTCTGAATATGACAACCGATTGGATACTTTTGGGATGCCTTCCTTTACAACAACCCAACATAATATGAGCTGTGAAGGAATGGTGTTGATTGCTGCACTGCTATGTTCCTGCATACGTAGTGTCAGGTTGCCACAGTTGAGAAGGGGGGCTGTACTACTTCTGAAGTCTTCTTCCTTATATATTGATGATGAAGACCGCTTGCAGCGTGTCGTTCCATATGTTATTGCGATGCTTTCTGATACAGCTGCAATTGTGCGTTGTGCCGCTCTGGAAACTTTGTGTTGCATTCTGCCATTAGTCCAAGAATTCCCTCCTAGTGATGCAAAGATTTTTCCTGAATACATTCTTCCAATGCTATCTATGCTTCCAGATGATCCAGAAGAAAGTGTACGGATTTGTTATGCCAGCAATATCTCCAAGATCGCACTAACTGCTTATCGTTTTCTAATTCAATCATTAAGCTTGAGTGAGGCAGGAGTTCTTGATAAACTCAGCACAACCCCAAAATCATCAGTTCCATCATCTGGACAGCTGCAGACTGAGAGAACTAATGCACAGCTTTCTCAGTTGAGGGTGTCAATAGCCGAGGTGATTCAAGAACTTGTTATGGGCCCAAAGCAAACTCCAAATATCAGGAGAGCACTCCTATATGACATTGGTAACCTTTGTTGCTTTTTTGGTCAGCGGCAGAGTAATGACTTTGTGTTACCAATCCTCCCAGCTTTTCTAAATGATCGAGATGAACAGCTGAGGGCAGTTTTCTACGGCCAAATTGTGTTTGTCTGCTTCTTTGTGGGTCAAAGAAGTGTTGAGGAGTATCTCTTACCTTATATTGAGCAAGCCTTAAGTGATGCAGTGCAGGCTGTTATTGTTAATGCATTGGAATGCTTAGCCATGCTGTGCAATAATGGTTTCTTGAGGAAGAGGATATTGCTTGAAATGATTGAACGTGCTTTGCCATTACTATGCTATCCAAGTCAGTGGGTAAGGAGATCGGTTGTCACTTTCATTGCAGCTAGCAGTGAGTGTTTGGGTGCAGTGGACTCCTATGTTTACCTAGCTCCAATTATACGCCCTTTCCTCCAAAGACAGCCCGCATCTCTAGCTTCAGAAAAGCCTCTTCTTTCATGTCTCAAGCCTCCTGTTTCAAGACAGGTATTTTACCAAGTCTTAGAAAATGCCAGGAGTTCGGACATGCTAGAGAGACAGAGAAAAATATGGTACAATTCATCTGCACAGTCAAACCAATGGGAAACAGTAGAGAACAAGAGGGGAGTGGGACAGTTAAATCCCATTAAGAGCTGGTCAGGCAAGCCACCCGATTTGCAGGGTCATAAACCTGCCAGCAGTGCCATGCAGCAAGTTGGGATATTTGATGGTGATGATGGTGATGCTAAATTAAGGGCAATGGGAAGCTTCATGCCAAACGCTTCAAGCACAATGGATATTCGTGATCCTCGTTCCTCCGAAAAGATGCAGTTTTCTGGCTTCATTTCTCCACATGTTAGTGGTGGAAGCAGTTCAGTTGGTGATGGATCATCTGAAGGAATACCTTTGTACTCATACAACATGGACAAACGAGCAACTGGAGTTGCACCTGCTGGATCTGATTCTGCATCACAGTGGAACAGCTTTGGGATTGGTTCATCATCAATGCCTTGGGTAGACTCACTTAATAAATCCTTTAGCTTGGCTAATTCATCCGTGGCACCTAAGCTTGTTTCAGGCTCCCTTAGCATTAGTAATGGCTCTAAGCAGTTCTACAAAGCGTTACGGGAAGCAGAAGGCAGAGAAAATGATCAAACTGTCTACATCACCAACAAGTTTCAAGACATAGGAGTATCTGGTTTGTTAAAAGGAAGTTCTATTAATGTGGAGGATGTCCCTTCACCATCTGATGCAACAGGATTGACATCTTTTGCCCGAGCATCATCACTTCCAGACTCTGGATGGAGGCCTCGTGGGGTATTGGTAGCACATCTCCAGGAACACCGTTCTGCGGTCAATGACATTACCATCTCATCTGATCACAGCTTTTTTGTAAGTGCATCTGATGATTCTACTGTGAAAGTATGGGATACAAGGAAGCTGGAAAAGGACACCTCTTTCAGGTCAAGGCTGACCTACTCTTTAGATGGAAGCCGGGCACTATGTGCTACAATGCTACGTGGGTCTGCACAAGTTGTTGTTGGAGCATGTGATGGAATGATACATATGTTCTCCGTTGATCATATTTCCAGAGGGTTAGGAAGTGTTGTTGAGAAGTATTCAGGTATCGCCGACATAAAAAAGAGGGAGGTTGGGGAAGGAGCCATTCTCAGCTTGTTGAACTATACAATGGATGGCTGTCCCAGTCAGACAATTATGTACAGCACCCAGAGCTGTGGGATCCATCTCTGGGATACAAGAACAAATTCAATGTCATGGACATTGAAATCAGTTCCTGAGGAGGGCTATGTGTCTTCTCTGGTGACAGGTCCTTGTGGAAACTGGTTTGTATCAGGGTCTTCGAGGGGTGTGCTTACTCTTTGGGATCAGAGGTTCCTTTTACCTGTTAACACATGGCAATATTCTCTAGTATGCCCCATAGAGAAAATGAGTCTGCTTGTACCGCCTCCAAATGCTCCCAGGTCTACTGCAGGAAGACCCCTGGTATATGTAGCTGCAGGTTCTAATGAAGTTGCCCTCTGGAATGCAGAGAATGGGAGCTGCCACCAGGTACTCAAAAATCACTTTACCTTTTTTTGGCTATTTTGAGCTTCCAATAAAAAATTAAAACATTTCCTAAGGCCTGCTACCTTTTCTTTTATTTTTATTTTCTGGTGCAGGTACTGCGATTGTCAAACAGTGAATCTGATGCTGAAAGCTCTGGCCTCCCTTGGGCCTTAGCCAGGCCTCCCAAAAAGTCCAGTTCTAAACAAGATATGAAACGAAATGTCAATCCTAAGTACCGAGTTGATGAGTTGAATGAACCCCCAGCTCGTCTTCCTGGTATCCGTTCAATGCTCCCCTTACCTGGAGGAGATCTATTGACTGGGGGAACTGACTTGAAAATTCGTCGGTGGGACCACTGCAGGTTTCTGTCAATTCCTTTCCCTTTCCAGAATTTCTTGTTGAAGATTTATTTGTATGTTCTAACTCTTCATCACTGTGTTGCAGTCCTGATCGTAGTTATTGTGTTTGTGGGCCATCACTGAAGGGAGTAGGAAATGATGAGTTTTATGAAACCAGATCTAGTTTTGGGGTGCAAATTGTGCAGGTATGTGAAAAGAATTGGTCAGATTCAGTGAAGAGAATGTGTTTGTTTTTATTCTCTTGGTGAAAAGCTGGAATCATACCAGCGATATCTGATTTTAACCATAGTTCGAGAACTCGCGAGATCTCGACCGAGATCTCTTTTTTTGGGAGGTCGAGTCGAGTTGTCATACGAGTTAAAAAAGTGCAAAATCTCGGTCGAGATCTCGCCAAGATCTTGAAATCTTGACCCAAAGTCCTTTATATGAGTGCCAGATCTCGAGATCTGGGTGAGATCTCGGTGGGAAATCTTGGTATACTAAGAAATTTTGGTATACAAACACTTTTTCATGCCAGAAATCAGGGCAAACACTTATTTATGCCTGTTAGAATAATGTACACCAGAATACCGTGGGGGTATTCTGGTCCTTTTGGGGTATTTTTTATGTTATTTAATGTGTTAAGTTTATATTGGCTGTGTGGGTTTAGTCCCACATCGCCTAGCTTACTTTATTTTGTAACTTCCCCTCTATTTATAATAGAGGGGTCTTTCTATCATTAATACAAGTTATTCCATTATTTTATTCCCTCTCTATGACCCACGGTTCAACCAACATGGTATCAAAGCTGGTCTAATCTAGGTTAGAGAGAAAAACCCTATTTTCTCCCTTCTTTTCCTCCAATCGATCTCTCCTCCTCTTCTCCCTTTTCTCGGTTTTCTCCTACTCCTGTTCTTCTCCCTTTCAGCCCAAAAACAGGGGCAGCACTAATGAGGTAAACATAATATCGATGACTTAGTGCTGCCCCCCTTTCTCTTCTATCGTTTTTTATTAAAAAACCTGCTGGAAGCCTCATCTGCGATTTGGAGTTCCCCTTCTTTGAGATCAGATCTCTATAAACCTGATCCTCTAATTTAGGAACACCCTATGCAGCCTTTTTCCAGCCCTATTCTACCCTATTCCTAAACCTCACTTCCCTTTTTCTTTATCTCCATAAATTGTTTTTTTTTTCTAGCCTAAATCCCCAAATCGATTTCACCTTGTCAAGGTTTTTCAAAACCCTGACTCCAATCGATTTTGGGGTTTCCCTTGTTTGATGCAGCCAATATTTCAGGGATATTTCCCAACTAATGCAAGCCCTAATCGACCTCAGTTTGAACACAATCTGATGGCTTGATTTGTCCCTACAGCAAATTCTTCTCATCCTGCCTTTTATGGTTCCCTGTTAAAACCCTAACTCAAATCGACATTAGGGTTACAAGTTTGAATTCTTGCTGCCTTTTTTGAGGGATGATTACTCACCTACAGAGACCACTCGACCTCAGTATTTGCCTCTTTCCAAGTGTTTGAAGACCCCTAACCCCAATCGATCCTTCTTTTCAGGGTTTTTTTCAAAACCCTGACCCATATCGATTTTAGGGTTAGGGTTGTTTGCTGCTATTGGAGTTTTTTGTTGATGTTTCTACCATCAAGAAGGACATTCTACTTCAACTATTTATGGCTTGACGAAGGTCTACTGCACAGGATAGCTGCTGCCCTCCTTTTCTGCAATTCTTTGGTATTTCTCCCACATGAAGATCCAGTCTCAATTACCAAGGAGATTGGTCATTCGAATTGGAGATCCATTTCAGCAGTTGTGGTCAGCATGTATTACAATAAACCAACACCTTTGACAAGTCATCCTCACTTTTGTTGAAGCCCCCTTCCCTACAATCGATATTCACTTTCAAGGTTTTTTACAAAACCTTGGCTATAATCGATCTAAGGGTTAGGGCAGTCCACTATTGCTGATTTTTTTAGGAGAGTTTTATAAACATCAGAAGAGTATTCAACCCATTATTCAACATCATTCATCAGGTTTTTTTAGTAAAAATTACGGTTCATTCTGTTGGCTTGGTTTCTTCAATTTATAACCTATTTCACTTACTTATTCCACTATGGCGGGCTGCTTCAACTGCCTATGGATTTGTCTGGTTATTTATCTTATATTTGCTGGTTATTTTGAGTTTCACTACCTACCTGGCTGGTGTTATTGATTGGCTTCAGTAAACATGACTGGTTGATGTGTTACTGCGGCCTTCATGTGGAATACTGCTGCCCTATGATTGTGACTGAGTTTCCTATTATTGGAGATTGAATTTCTTTCGTTATGGAAGACTCGAATCTGCTACCCTGGAGATCAGCTTATTTGGGACTACAACAATGTGTTCCACGGTTATTGGCTGCACCTACGAACCTATTCAATTATGTGGAGCTTTTCTGGTTCATATCCGGCTCACTTTGGAGCTTAAATCCTAGCATTGTTACTAATTCAGATCTGATCTAATTTTTTGTTGAAGCTTCTTCAATGCATTACTGTCCAGATATCTTCGTTAGTACTGTTTAGCATGTGGGACTTTATACATTGGAATTTTTGCACACTTGTGCCTCCTTGTTTGAAGATTGCTCAAGCCTTGAAGAATGGAGCATTTTCTTACTTCAAATCAGATCTGTATACTTCTCAGAGTTGAATATTAGAGTTAGGAGTTTCTCCCTTGCAGGGGTTTCCATCAAAAGTGTTTGTTTAATCGATGGAAGATGGTTGGAACTTTATATGTTGCATAATTTACTCCTACTTCATTATCCCACTGCTGTTTTTCCTTTACCACCTCCTAAAACATTCCTTTGGCATTCCCCATAACTACCTTGGAAGTTAATGGTATTCTCTTCTTTACCATTTCTTCTTTTTTTTTCTATTACACTTGGCAGTCATTGAAAAATTCTGGAATGTTGTGTTTTTCCCTTTCTCTTACATCATCTCTCTTATGTCCACGTACACTACACGTGAGGGGGGGATTATATACAGTATACCTACAGCCATTGCAGAGAGCAGAACATGCCGGAACACTTGGTGCAAAACATAGAAGGTCAGAGGTTTCACCATTGCCAATGGGTATCTACTTTGTTATTGGGTTAAAGTTTGTCATAAGGGGGAGGTTGGCTTTAAAGTTTTGAAGATGTTTGGTTATTGCCTGCCCATATGAGATCCTACAGTTTGGTTGTTTTTTTCGCTGCTTGATCTTTACTGCTACTTGACTCATTTGCCGGCTACCCTACTTACTTATCTTCAAGATTATAATTCAGAGATTCATTATTGGACAAAGATTGGTGAGAGATGCCTTTTTGCTGATCAAGTCTGTCCTAGTTTGAAGGTCTATTTGGGAGTTGCATTCATTTTGGACTTGGATTCTGCTACAACTTATTTTTTTCCCATTTTATTCAAGTTGGGCATTAGTACCTTGTATGCGCCAACTTGAGGGGGAGTGTTAGCATTGTTATGGAGAGAGATTTTTTCTTTAGTCCAAGCTGGATCTTCTTTCTTTAGTATTTGTATAATCCAGCTTGAGGGGGAGTGTTAGAATAATGTACACCAGAATACCGTGGGGGTATTCTGGTCCTTTTGGGGTATTTTTTATGTTATTTAATGTGTTAAGTTTATATTGGCTGTGTGGGTTTAGTCCCATATCGCCTAGCTTACTTTATTTTGTAACTTCCCCTCTATTTATAATAGAGGGCCTGCCTTTCTATCATTAATACAAGTTATTCCATTATTTTATTCCCTCTCCATGACCCACGGTGCCTAATATCATTTAATTTACTTAAGATATTATTCATAAATAAGCAAATACCCCCTATTTGAATCTAATAAAAATAGTTAAAAAATCAAATTCCAAAAGGAAAAAAAGTCAACCCCCATGTCAAGAACAAAAACTGGCAATTTTCAACTTTCTAATGTTGGGGTTTTTCTCAAATCTAAAAATTCCATAAATCTTAATATGGTAAAACATTTCTAAAAACCAAAAGTGCGGTAAAATATTCGTTTGTTTTGATGTCCAAAAAAATATTTTCATTCAGAGTGATTTTGACAGAATTCGCGCACACCAAATTAAGTTTGATCGGTACATAACTCCTTCAATATAAATCAGATTTAAAAAATCTTGGACTTGTTGGAAAGCTATGTATCAGGGAACTCGGAGCCTGATGCCCCTCGCCGTCTTGGCAAGGTTTGGCAATGAGACTCAGTTTTACAGTCATCGGGCAGGCGTCAACCCCCATATATGGTCTTATGACTTTGCGGAGACCTGTGTTTTTGGTAAACAGCCGCCCGGGCCTGGTCACTGCGACCCCCTTTGTGAGGAGGCACTCCTTCTCCCGAAGTTACGGGGCTATTTTGCCGAGTCAAGGCGGAAGTTGCAGGTTCGAGCCCCGTTAGTCTTGACCTAAGATCCGATGAATTTATCAATTCATTTTTCCATTTTCTATGAAGAGGGGGGAAAAAGAGCAGGATCTAATTCCCAGCAGGAGGATCCTTCTTTCGTTTCACATTTCTCATTGGACAAATCAAGTGTTAGCTTTCCAACAAGTCCAAGATTGCTTAAATCTGATTTATATTGAAGGAGTTATGTACTGGTCAAACTTAATTTCGTGTGCGTGATTGTTGTCAAAATCGCGCTGAATGAAAATATTTTTTTGGACGTCAAAACAAATGAATATTTTACCGCATTTTTGGTTTTTAGAAATGTTTTGCCATATCAAGATTTATGGAATTTTTAGATTTGAGAAAAACCCCAACATTAGAAAGTTAAAAATTGCATCTACCGTCGAAAATCCAGTTTTTGTTCTTGAACTAGGGGGTTGACTTTTTTTCCTTTTGGAATTTGATTTTTTAACTATTTTTATTGGATTCAAATAGGGGGTATTTGCTTATTTTTGAATAATATCTTAAGTAAATGAAATATTAAATGATATTAGGCATAAATAAGTGTCTGTCTTGATTTCTGGCATAAGTAAGTGTCTATCCTGGTTTCACACTAACTGAAACTCCTATTTTGACTTTGTTTTTGCAAAATCTGATAGTCTCATTGTGTTTAAATGGTCTAGAATAGGCTGAGTACCAAGTTTCAGACCCAAATTAGGTCTAAAACCCATCGAAACCAGGTTTCGAGTTCAAAAATAAAAAAATGCACCAACTCGACCGAGATCTCGGTTTTTCACAGGGTCGAGTCAGGTTCAAGTTCCGAGTTTTAGTACCTTGATTTTAACCCCCTACATGTTGGTAACTGCTTGGTTTTAAACTTCTTGACACAATCAACCAGGTGCTCGAGTCTAAACTGGGTAAAGTTGTTCTACTGTATTTAGCATTGCTGGGCTTTCGTCCTATTTGCATGTTCTTTCACCTCAATTTTTTGGTGGACTTCTTTCCCTCCTATTTCTAACATGTTGACCACTTCCTCTTAAAAAGCCAGAACAAAATGTTGGGTGAGTTGACATCCCACTTCTGCAATAAATAGCAGTCTAATCCTGGTCCAGCTTGGTCCATTTCACTGAATCAGTTAATGTCCTATGGGAACTTCTCTAGATGAAAGGGTTGGCTTAAAACAGTTACAGAAGAAATTTTTCCTACTGAAACAATCACATCTTATGTGGGTAAGCTTCTTTTGAGGTGGGATTATTACTGTGGGTTTGTGAAACACTGGGGACTTGGTGACAGTGATTTTGGTGAATCCCTACTTTTTAATACTGGGCTTTCTCCATCTTCTCTTCTCTGGCACTCTTTTGAATTCTGTGCAGCAATGACTGCTTATTTTATTTTTAAGTTATCTTATTTGATCTTATGTTTGAAACCTTCAGTTGCCTAAATTCATCGTGCTCGGCAGTCATCCTGTTACTGATTTGAAGACAATGAATTTTCAATGCTTAATGATTCGTTTGCTCACTTGGAACAGGAGACGAGCAGGAGACCTCCAGCAACTAAGTTGACAACAAAAGCTCTCCTTGCTGCTGCCGCCACGGATTCTGCAGGTTGCCACCGTGACTCTGTACTTTCGCTGGCTTCTGTCAAGTTGAACCAAAGGCTCTTGATATCAGGTAGTAGGGATGGTGCGATCAAGGTCTGGAAGTGAAAAGGTCCAAGTACGAATAAATACAGTAGATCACTGTAGTATGTAGATAAAATTGTTAGTTACAAATATGTATAGTAGGGTCTGAAGGAAATAGAAAGTTCTCACATAAGTGATGTCAATATCATATTTGTGATTGTAAAATTCCTGAATTATCCCTTCTCTAGGTTGTATAGAATGTTTTGGTGGAAGGGCAGAAATCAGGAATTTGAAAGCGAACATTTGTTTCTAATAAAATATTGTTTTATCTGAATTTTGGGTTCTGATTTGATTCACTTTCTCAAAGAATTAAGGATTCCTTTTCAGAATTTGCATGTTTGGTCTGCTTTGAAGTGAATGCATCATTTGGTATGCTTTCGGACTTTGTAATCCAGAGACTCTAAACTAACTACCAGGGAGGCTCGAGGATTGAAATTATAGACAATAGGCATATTAATAGATCACTGAAAGTAATTGCTCAGGGCAATATCTTCATAGTTCAGACCATTCTTTGTGCCTGAGAAACTTGTGACGCATTGTTTAAGGTTCTGAAAAGATTAGCTAGACTTTCAATCAGCTTGAACAGTTCAAAAAGGTTTCAAATGATCTTCAGAAAGTAATGCATAGATCATATGGTGACAACTCTTCTGATAGGGTCCTCTCCCCATGTGGATCTCCCACGCATGATTCTAAGTATTGGTATCGTATCGTCCGATACATCGCCGATATGTACAGGTTTTGCTAGTCACTGAACGATACCGTATCGGTAGCACAATATGGACAAGGGGTAAAATGGTTAGAAAACTCATTTTTAAAAGAAATTCAGGATTAATTTTATCTGATTCAGGCTAATACCATATCGATATCGCATCGATGTTATGTGTTGTCAATACCCGTTTCAATAGCGTGCACTAAAACCATGCTCCCACGTCCATCAACGTTTTCCATTTTACAAGACAAAAACCAATGGCCACTAATGCAGTGATAATTCCAAAAATACTGTCAGGCGGACAATCACACTTTGTTGAAAGTGATTGGTGCTTTGCGTTAGGCTGGCACAAGGTGTTGTAAAATATTGGTTTTTTTTTTTTTTATGGAAAGAAAAATTAATTAAGGGCCCGTTTGTTTGGCAGGCAAAAAGGGGTGGGACAAGAAAAATCGTGGGCCCCACATGGCCACATGTATCGGTATCAAGGGTAGCAAGGAAAGAAAATATTAGTAAACGATGAGATGGAATAATAAAATAATAAAATAATAATATAATTTATATCTCTACCATTCTTACAAAATCGTAATGAATATGGTAGGACTTTGAAGAAGGGTGACATGGGATAATTCCCTTGCCACATACGCAGACAAAGCATTTAATGCACTTTAGCATTTAATGCATATTGTCTATTATTTTAACACCCTATGCAAACAAATAACTTTGGTTTTTGAAACTTTATGGAAAACCTTCAAAGTATCCCACCCTTATAATCCTACCCAAATTTTTCCATCAAACAAACAGGGCCTAACTATCGAAGGTCTTACAAGTCGAGGAAAATATAAATCCAGATCCTCTACTGTCGAGCTGCTCGGCAGGACCATGCAGCCCAGACACAGTGAGGCATGCAGTGACTGCCTTGCCCCTGCCCAAATGCCTTGCCCGAGTGGGGGTAAGGCGGTCATTGCGTGCCTCACTGTGTCTGGGCTGCACGGTCCTGCCGGACAACTCGGCAGTAGAGGATCCAAATTCGGAAAATATACATATTGATAATTCTGAGATAGAGATGAAGAGATAAAAAGGGGAGGGTTAAAGTCTCATAAAACAAAATGCTAATGTTACAATCAAAATAAGCTAACAGATGCTGATGTTACAATCAAAATAAGCTAACAGATCAACCATAAAATTTCTCTCCTGGTAGACATGAAGGAAGGAAACTCTAAAAAACTAGGAAGCTAAATGAGTGCAGTCCTTCAAAATGTTGGATATTCATTCATCGAGGTGGATTCTGGTTGATCCCTCATAAAGAGCTGATGGCTAAAATATTATCGCTCTCCACAATTATTTACTAATATCCTCTGCTAGCAGCAATAATCAAGGTTGGACAAATGGCAAGAGCCTTGGCCATGTAAGCGATTATCTCCACAAATTCAGCAAAGGCAACCACAAATCTACCATGCAAATCTTGAAAATTCCTCCAATTCTAGCTTGACTTGGCGTACTATGTGTTAGAACAGAAGTTGGCTTGAATCTTCAAGGCGCGTTACAAAGTCGCTTTCCTTAAGAAGAAATTCGTCCCTACTTACAGATGCAAATAGGTTGCAGACATATTGTCTCTCAGGATACAATGAAACCCCAAACTATGTTGATTATCTTGACTACGTATTGCATAAACAGAATCAAGACCAATGCCTGAAAGTCTCTTAAGAAACAGAAAAATTAGTAACAGAGAAATATGTTTCTTGCAGTAAAACAGATTCCGTGCAAGATCACCATTGAGAATGAGAGAGGAGAAGAACGTGTTTGGATATATTTAAGTTTGAAATAACTTGGTTATTTTATAACCCACTAGGCACCTGTTCCCAACAGTTGGATCATTCCATCTTTGAATCTGGTCTGTTAGATCGTAATTGTACGATCTAAACTGTCCAAAAATATAACAGTCATAATTGTTGATCAACTGTGTATATTAATCTTATCCAGATTCAAATTGGTCCACTGGATAAAAAAGAACAGTTCAGATCAGATCTCGTTCGAAGCGATGCAAACGTGCTAAGTGCTAAGTGCGTGCGCCACTAACCATGGTTTGAGTTATCGGATCGGATTGGCCGATTTTGGCTAGATCGGATCGGTATCGGCTGAGACCGATCCCGATACCGATCCGATCCAGTTGTACGAACAGGGGTAAAAAAAAAAGGGACAAAAGTGTCATATTTGCCCGAGTTTGGGCGATCCTGATCCGTATCGGCCGATACCGAGATCACAAACCATACCACTAATGCCTCTATAGTCCACTGCCTACGCGTACTCGGACGAGAGTCCTCGCACATACACTGTAGCATTCACTGTATTATTAATGTAAATAATAAATAGTGCTTTATTAAATATACCCAAGGAACCATCTTTACATTTCCAATGTGGGACTATTTCCAATATTATTATGTTGAAAAACCTCCAACACTAAGAACCGAATAATCTTGATAAAATGGGGAGGAGGAGGAATCTAAAAGGTATGTATAAGTTGTTGAGTGTTTGGCCTATCCCGAAAAGGACAATATTCTCGAGCCTACATTCGACTTGAGTATACAATATTGTTGGGACTTTTAATGATAGAATGCAACACAACATCATTGCAGGAAAGTCACAAATGCCAAATCATACTTGTCATATTAGCCAACACCCACTTCTTTGAAGTTGGATTAATCCGAAGAGCAGATATAGAAGATATTCATGATTGTGGACACCGATATACAAGTTGTGAGAAAGCTGAAAACCTGATATCTCTCAAACTGTTTTCACAGAAATACAATGAAGAAAGATATGATCCAAGTTTACAGGATGAGATGAACATAGAGAACAAATTTGATTGAGGTTGAAGCCCCATTCATTGAGGAGATCACTTGAGTGAGGAACCATGTCCAATAAAACCTTCCAAATATGAATCTTGATTTTAGGTGGTTTGAGGATATGCCAAACACATTGCCATAAAGGGGTTGATTGGATGAACTAACTCTTGAAGAGAAAATTTATATTTGGAAGATACTGAGATGTTATCGTTTGTCATAGGACTCCACAAGATAATGTTTTCTGACGATAATATGGGAAAAGAGACTGAAATAATACGCTCTACTACATCTATAAGCGTTAGAGCAAACACCAACCAAAACACGAAAAGAAACAAAAACAAAGCAAGATGACACAGAGATCTAACGTGGTTCACACACCAGTGTGGTGTGCTATGTCCACGGGTGAAGGAGAAGCTGTTGCACTATGTAAATCGGAGAAAGTTACAATGGAGAACCCTCAAGAACACCCAAATCGGTGCTACTGCTCTCTCCCTGAAACCCTTGTTGGTCAACTGGGTCAACTGAGGTTTGCTGGAGTGGTGTTGTCATTGTTGGCAACCTTATTATCCATATTGGTGATGCGGCAGTGGTATTTAATGAGTTGGAAGAGCTGAAATGGTCAAACAGTCACCTACACAGCTATAAGAGTATTTTGGTCATTGGGCAAGGTTACAGGGGTACCCGCACTTGAAGAACACCATTTAACAGCATATTAAGCCCTTATATAGTATTTGGCAAAGGGACGAAGCAGCAGGTGAAGGTTTCATATTGTTAAAGTTTTGATTTTACAGGTTCATGCAATGGCAGTGACTTTAAGGTCATTTTTGAAAGATTTAATGGTAATTCTGTGTGAAGTGATCTTCATGATAAATGAATTTCGTCAAGTCGCGGTTCCAACACAATTGGTTTCGCATCATTTCAGTGTCGAACGAGAAAGTTACAGATGTTTCCGTGTCGATGCGCAAAAACGGAGCCAATCTAGAATAGGCAAAAGCTTTTATAGTTGGCCAAAATTTTTTGGCTTTTTTTTTTAAAGTGCTACTGTAGACAGACGTTTCCCATTGTTTTATAAAGTTACAGAATCATGGTGGTCGTTGGATTTTGTTCATCACGTTGTTTTTTATTGATCCAAATGGGCGCATCTCCATTGGCTAGTTCTATGGTATTTGGTACAGCTGCACTACATTGAATCAAGATCTCATTGAAACAAAGTAAAGAGAGCCGTATTCGTTTCTTCCGTCACATTCTCGCGCGAGCTCTCTAATTGGCTTGCCCTTGATGGTGCACGGTGCTACGCCATACGCCATAACATAGTTCCTTGAGAGAGTTGTACACGATTTTGGAATTTGAAATTTGATTTGGATAAGTGCTGTACAGCTATCACCATATTTTGGAATGTGATCTCTCGGCCAATCTTGCTAACAAGGTCGTGCCTTGTCGATTGTCACAAATATTTCTGAATATTACAATTTCACCCTCCACTTTTTGGATCAAGTAACTTTGGAAGGCAATATCTCTCTCATTCGGAGTCCAAATCAGTTGCCGTTTTTTTTTTAATTGCATAATTTTTCAAGGAGAACACCATGGGAGCATGAGAAACAATAGAAGAATGTCAAAAATGGCAAAAACTATGAAAAACCTTGATTGAACAATCAAAGATGCTGCTTTGAACATTGGAGAACGTGCACGACATCAGGAAGGCTTCAAGTAGTGGGTTAGTCACGGGATTACTTAGAGAGAGGTAATCTTTTGTTTCACAAGTCCTATTTGATATCTAGAATTTGATTCATATTGAAAGAATCCTAATTTTATTCATGTTATTGGGAGGGACTTGTAATTGAATTTTTATATTCATATTATAATTCCATTCAAGTTGGGGCTTGATTGGATTGGGGTTGTAGCCCTAGATTTCATTGTTGCGGAGTCAGAAGTAGGTGTTGTAGCACCTGGGCTATTGTAGTAGTTGAATTCGAGTTGAGTATTTGAGGAAATACGAAATCCTTACAGGTATTCCTCCGTGGATGTAGGTAGCTTAGCCGAACCACGTATACTTGGTGTATTGTGTGCTTGTTATTTTATTTTCGTATTCTTGGAGTGTGTTTGGTGCAGAGATGTGGTGCACTGTCTAGTAGACCTGGCCATAGAATGGTTGCAAGGTGGACGTGCATATGCGATTGATCATTATGGGACTGCCCTGGCCAATCTTTGTGTGTGATTGTCATAGCCACGGGATCAAGTTTGGAAGAATTCTTGAAGACACTGATTCACCCCCCCTCTTAGTGCACCTGGGATTATCAAGTGGTATCAGAGCTAAGTTACCTAGTGAATTGAAGCTTAACAGCCTAGGACAGTGAGCTGAGAGAAAGAAGGATGGATAGGAACAGTAGTTACAGTCACAACAAGGTACCATAGTTTGATGGAACAGGTTATGGTTTTTGGCGCATTAGGATGGAGACATATCTAAAATCATTAGGCTACAGTGTTTGGATGTCTGTGAAGAATGGATACAAAATTCCCACATGTGATATAACTGATACAGTTGAACACAAGAAGTATGAAAACGACTCAAAGGCTAAGAATGCACTTCTAAGTGCATTGGTCAACACTGAGTTTGCCAGGATTGTTGGATATAAGACTGCTAAAGAAATGTGGGACAAGTTACAGAATGTCCATGAAGGTGATGAGAAGATCAAAGAGGCAAAACTATGACATTATAGGTCACTGTTTGATAATTTGAAGATGTCTGATGATGATACAGTGGAAAGCTTCATGAGTAAAGTGAATGAAATTATAAACGCCATCAGAAGTCTTGGTGAGAAAATCAAGGATGCAGTGGTAGTAAAGAAGATTCTCAGGTCCTTGTCGGATCTCTATAACTCAAAGGTGTTTTCTATAGAAGAGTCAAAGAACTTGAATGAGTTGAGTTTAGATGAATTGCATGGTATATTGACTGCATATGAAATGAGAATGGTGAAGCCTAAATCTGCAGAGAAAGAGACTGTATTTAAAGCTATGAAGAAGTTGAAAATTAAGCAAGAAAATGATAATGAAGACTCTGATGATGAGCTTATTGCCTACCTTGCCAGGAAGTTCAAGAATGGTACAGGTAAACATAAGGGAAAACTTCCCTTGAAGTGCTTTAATTGTGGAGGTATAGGACATTTTACCTCTAAGTGTCCAAAGAAGGGCAAAACAGTTGAGTCAGATGATGAAGACACTCAAGCCTCTAAGAACAGCTTTAAAAAGAAAAAGTTTATTTCAAAGAAGAATGACACCTTCAAGAGAAACAGTTTGATGACAAAAGAAGATGACACCTCTTCAAAAGAATTAACAAAAGTTGAAGACTCTGATGATGAACTAATGTTCATGGTCTTTACAAGCAATGACCATCAAGAAGAGGAAGAAAAATCTGATGAGGATGAAGAATCAGAAGCTGAAGATCTGGAAACTATTTTTTATACTACCTTAAATGAGTTCAAGATAGAAAGAAAGAAAAGCAAGATGTTGGAGAAGCAGTTTGCAAAAGAAGGAGAGAAAATCAATCAACTAAAGCTCACCATTGAAGAAACACAGAAGATATTAGCATTAACTTATCTTTGAAAGTTGATGAATGTGCCAAGCTTGAAGAAGAAATAGTAAAACTAAAGATAGAACTTGAAAATTTGAAAAATAAGGACTACCTTACAGTTGCAAATACATCTCCAATAGTTACAACTGTGAATGACAAGGGCAAGGAGGTTTGTGTTCAAGAAACTGAAGAAGAACATGATCAAGCATCAAATGGAGCTAGCATGTTCGATGATCTCCTTAGTAGACAAAGACCTATCAATGATAAATTTGGTCTTGGCTATGAAAATGGAAGTTCTTCAAAAAGAGTGAAGATAAAAGGGAATGGCACTGCACATAATCCGGTCAGGTTTGTTAGTGAGAAGAGAAGAGGTTCAAGACCTATGAATTCTGCTAGCAAGAAGGTTGACGAGGATGGATTTACTACAGTATATTATCAGAGATCCAAAGACTATATGAAGAATATTTGGCTGACTCAAAGGTTCAATGGGTATTGTTATGGCTGCAATATGTATGGACACAGAGTAACAGAATGTAGAAGGAATGTCAAGCCTGCAGTTGTCAAAATGAAGAACAGGTTTGCACCACTGGTAGATCAGAATATGGAATGTTTTAGATGCTACAAGCTTGGTCACATTGCAAGAAACTACAAGACCCTGCTCCCTTCTCAAAGGCAGTCTATGAAGAAGGAGAAGAAATATCAAACAAAGAACAAGAAGGAGTTTACAAAGAAGGAGTTTACAAAGAAGGAAGCTAGAAAATCCATCACTGTATCTGAAAAAGCAGTTTGGGTTGAGAAGAAGAAGACAGGAGAAAGCAACAAATCATTGATTGTTCATACGATTTTTAAGGCTCAAATAAGATCATCTCCATGGATTCTTGACAGTGGGTGTTCTACTTATATGATTGGTGAAAGAGATAGATTTTTAAATCTTGATAAAGTTGAAAGTGTAGATTTGGGAACAATAATGGGGCCAAGATTGAAGGCAAGGGGACAGTCAACTTGGATCAAGGAAGAATTAAATCGGGTAGGGTGTTGTATGTGAGCGGGTTGAAACATAATCTTCTGAGTGTGAGTTAGATATGTGTCTAAGGAAATGAGGTCTTAGTTACGAAGGAAGGTTTTGAGATAAGGAAGACGAAAAATGGAAAGAAAGTGGCTCATGGTTCCAGGACAGATGAGAATTTGTATGTTTTTACAGAGAGCAGTGATGCCAGTTGCATGATTAGTCAGGAGAATGAAACCACACTTTGACACAGAAGACTTGGGCATATAAATTTCAAGAACTTAGCCAGGTTGAGCAAGAACAAGGGTGTTAAGGATCTTCCAAAAATCAAGAACCTCACAAATCATGTTTGTGGACCATGTCAGAAGGGTAAGCAAACAAGGGCTATATATAAGTTAAAGGAACACTATCCTAGTAAGCCTTTAGACTTAATTCATACAGATTTGTGTGGACCAATGAGGACTTAAGCAATTGGAGGAGAGAGATATTTTATGTTGCTTATTGATGAGTACTCAAGGATGACATGGGTCTTTTTTCTCAAGGACAAAACTGAAGCCTTACACTGCCTCATGGTGTTCAAGAAAAGGGTTGAGAATGAGATTGGCAAAATAATTAACTGCATCAAATTTGACCAAGGAAAGGAGTTCACATGGAGTGCTTTTACAGAATTTTGTAATGAACATGACATACGAATTCAGCATTCAATAGTAAGAACCCCTCAACAAAATGGGGTAGTTGAAAGAAAGAATAGGACAGTTCAAGGAATGGCTAGGGCAATGCTTAAAGATAATAATATTGCAAAACATTTTTAGAGAGAAGCCATCTATACAGTTGTCTACATTGGCAACAGGTGCTTGTTGAGACCACAAGAATCCAAGACTCCATATGAATTATAGTTTAATAGAAGAGCCATAGTGAAACACTTTAGGGTGTTTGGTAGTCATTGCTTCATCAAAAGAAAGGAAGACAACCTTGAAAAATTTGACGATAGAGCAGATGAAGGGATTTTCTTAGGGTATTCCTCAAAGAGCAAGGCTTACAAATGCTTCAATAAGAGATTGGGGAAAGTTGTGGAGAGTTCAGATGTAAAGATTGATGAAATATTACCCCACTCTAAACCAGTAGTGTTAGGAGAACAAACTTTTGAAGAGGTTGATAATGATGCGATTGTAAATGATGAAGTTGTGAAAGTTCAAAAGCATGAGGATGCAGACACAAATGCCCATGAGATTGACACAGTAACAGAGAGAGATGGAAGACCTAGTTTTGAAAAGTGGCAAAAAGTGCATCCCCCAAATCAAGTCATCGAAGATCTTAAAGTGGGTATGTAGACAAGAAAGATGAAGGTCATTACATATTCTCTATTATCACAGGTGGAACCCAAGTCCGTTTATGAAGCAAGCAAAGATGAACATTGGGTTAAAGCCATGAACGAAGAGCTGGATCAGATTGAGAAGAACACATGGGAGTTAGTTTCCAAACCAACAGACAAGAACATTATTGGCACCAAGTGGGTCTTCAGGAACAAGTTAAATGAAGATGGCCAGGTGATGAGAAACAAAGCCAGACTTGTTTGCAAGGGCTACACTCAAGTGGAAGGAATAGATTTTGATGAGACTATTGCACCGGTAGCAAGGATGGAATCCATTCGGATGATCCTAGCTTTGGCCGTATACAAAGGCTTCAAGGAATATCAGATGGACGTGAAATCAGCTTTCTTGAATGGTAATCTTGAAGAGGAAGTATCTATAGAGCAACCAGATGGTTTTCAGCTTGGGGAGGATCCAGATATGGTTTGTAGACTAAAGAAAGCTCTTTATAGATTGAAGCAAGCTCCAAGAGCTTGGTACTCCAGACTTGATACTTATTTGCATCATTTGGGACTATGAAAGGGTATGGTTGATAGCAACCTGTATGTGATGATAGAAAGCAGTAGTCAATTGATTGTGGTAGTATACGTAGATGATATCATTTTTGGAGGGCACAATGATAAAGTGTGTAGACAGTTTGCAGGGTGCATAAAGAAAGAGTTCGAGATGTCCATACTCGGAGAACTCTCATACTTTCTGGGATTGTAGGTGAGCCAACGGCAGAACGGCATTTTCATATGCTAGATGAAGTATACAAAAGAGATGTTGAAGAAATTTCAGATGGAGGATAGTAAACCAATGGGTACGCTTATGGTTGTGGGATGCAAACTGAGTACAGATGATGATTCCCCCTTAGTTGATCAGATAATGTACAGGTCTATGATTGGTAGTTTGTTGTATTTAACAGCGTCAAGGCCTGATATTATGCAAGCAGTTTGTCTGGTAGCTATATTTCAAGCCAGCCCAAAGGAGACACATCTATTGGCAGTTAAATGAATTTTCAGATATCTTCGGGGTACAGTTGAGTATGGTTTATGGTATTCTAAGACCTCTAAATTCACTCTCACGGCATTTTCAGATACAAATTGGGCAGGTAGTGTGGATGATAGGAAGAGCACTAGTGGCGGTGCATTCTATCTTGGCAAAAATCTTGTTGTATGGCACAGTAAGAAGCAAGAGTCTGTTTCATTGTCTACGACAGAGGCAGAGTATATTGTGGCGACAGCTTGTTGCACTCAAGTGATATGGATGAAGAGGCAAGTTGTAGATTATGGCATTGGTAGTTCTGAACCGGTTCCTATCATATGTGATAATATGAGGGCAATAAATATTTCAAAGAATCCGGTACACCACTTGAGGACAAAGCACATGATATCGGATATCACTTCTTGAAGGAGAAAGTCACAACTAATGAGGTGAGATTGGATTTTGTCCCTACATCAGAATAGGTCGCCGATATTCTAACAAAACCACTTCCTAAGGAGAGTTTTGAACGGCTCTGAAATAAACTTGGAGTTGTCACTCCAGTTGCACAGTAGGAGACATGTATACAGGATGAGCTTCTGGATAGGGGGAGTTTCCATGACCCTTTGTACTTGTTGTCAAAGGGGGAGAAGTTGGGGTGTGTGTAAAGAGTTGTCAACAATTCCAAAGGGGGAGATTGTTGATCAACTGGGTCAACTGAGGTTTGCTAGAGTGGTGTTGTCATTGTTGGAAACCTTATTATCCATA
This sequence comes from Telopea speciosissima, assembly GCF_018873765.1. Taxonomy (NCBI): domain Eukaryota; kingdom Viridiplantae; phylum Streptophyta; class Magnoliopsida; order Proteales; family Proteaceae; genus Telopea; species Telopea speciosissima. The sequence continues at coordinate 48,391,916 of NC_057920.1, forward strand.
TTGGTGATGTGGCAGTGGTATTTGATGAGTTGGAACAGCTGAAATGGTCAAACAGTCACCTACACAGCTATAAGGGTATTTTGATCATTAGGCAGGGTTACAGGGCCACACTTGAAGAACACCATTTAATAGTATATTAAGTCCTTATATAGTGTTTGGCAAAGGGGCGAAGTAGCAGGTGAAGGTTTCATATTGTTAACGTTGTGATTTCACAGGTTCATGCAATGGCAGTGACTTTAAGGTCATTTTTGGAAGGTTTAATGGTAATTCTGGGTGAAGTGGTCTTCACAAGAAATGAATTTCGTTGAATCATGGTTCCAACGCAACTAGTTTCACATCATTTTAGTGTCAGACGAGAAAGTTACAGATGTTTCCGTGTCGATGTGAAAAAATGGAGTAAATCTGGAATAGGCAAAAGCTTTTATACTTAGCCAAAAAATTTTGGCTTTTTTTAAAGTGCTACTGTAGACAGATGTTACCCAGTGTTTTATAAAGTTACAGAATCATGGTGGCTGTTGGATTTTGTTCATCACGTCATTTTTTATTGATCCGAACGGGCGCATCTCCATTGGCTAGTTCTATAGTATTTGGTACAGCTGCACTACATCGAATCAAGATCTCATTGAAACAAGGTAAAGGGAACTATATTCGTTTCTTCTATCAGATTCTCGCGCGAGCTCTCTGATTGGCTTGCCCTTGATGGTGCACGGTGCTACGTCATACGCCATAACATAGTTCCTTGAGAGAGTTGTACACGGTTTTGGAATTTGAAATTTGATTTGGGTAAGTGCAGTACAGCTGTCACCATATTTTGGAATGTGATCTCTTGGCCAATCTTGCTACACAGGTCGTGCTTTATCGATTGTCACAAATATTTCTGAATATTACAATTTCACCCTCCACTTGCCATTTTTGGATCATCTAACTTTGGAAGACAATATCTCTCTCATTCGGAGTCCAAATTAGTTGCCATTTTTTTTGAAATTGCATAATTTTTCAAGGAGAACACAGTGGGAGCATGAGAAAAAACATAAGAATGTCAGAAACGTCAAAAAGTTTGAAAAACCTTGATTGAACATTCGAAGATGCTGCTTTTAACATTAGAGATCTTTCACGACATCAGGAAGGCTTCAAGCAGTGGGTTAGTCACGGGATTACTTAGGGAGAGGTAATATTTTGTTTCACAAGTCCTATTTTATATCTAGGGTTTGATTCATGTTGAAAGAATCCTAATTTTGTTCATGTTATTGGGAGGGACTTGTAATTGAATTTTTATATTCATATTATAATTCCATTCAGGATGGGGCTTGATTGGATTGGGGTTGTAGCCCTAGATTTCGTTGTTGCGGAGTCAGAAGCAGGTGTTGTAGCACCTGGGCTATTGTAGTAGTCAAATTTGAGTTGAGTATTTGAGGAAATACAAAACTCTTACGGGTATTCCTTCGTGGATGTAGGCAGCTTAGCCGAACCACTTATACTTGGTGTACTGTGTGCTTGTTATTTTATTTTCGTATTCTCGAGTGTGTTTGCTGCAGAGTGGTGGTGCACTGTCTGGTAGACCTGGCCACAGAGTGATTGAGAGGTGGATGTGCACGTGTGATTGATAATTACGGGACTACCCCGGCCAATCTTGTGTGTGGTTGTCATTGCCAAGGGATCAAGTTTGGAAGAATTCTCGTAGACACTAATTCACCCCTCTCAGTGCACCTGGGATTATCAAAACCCTAAAATGAAAACCCTAAATCTCACTCTCTTTACAATAAAGCGAGTAAAGAATATAAATACTCCTCCATCGGATCGGGTCGAACCGTACCCCCAACGAGAAAGTTCCATTCGGGTCTCCACCAAAAATGTCAGAGCGGGTCATTCTTCCAAACGGGTCCAAGAATTTGAGACATACATAACAATAGGCCACCAAAAATGGGGTAAGTTAACATTCCATGATAAATGATCCTAATCAATGAGTTCAGCTACTGTACGAGGAGCAGTCCTTGGAAGATAATTTGGAATCCAAGGATCAGTCCAGAGGTTTATAGAAACCGTGCCCAACTCTAATGAACTCTATCCTTTAAGTCATAGATGCCATGCTCAAAATATAGACTTAAAGCCCCAAGATGTTGTTGCAAGACAAGAGTAGTGGAGGAAGCTCGAATGAGAAAAATATTTAGCTTTGATGATCCTTCCCCAAAGAGAATTGGATGGACGGAATACATCACATGCTTTTTTTTCTGTGAAGAAGGATTTCACGTTGAAGGGAATTGGATGAATTATTCATTATTCTATGTGGGGTTAAATACCCAAATAGTACAAGATATGTATCCTTGTGAATAAGGGATAAGATTTAGGAGATTTACAATAAAAGGAAAATAAGAGACACAAAAGGAATGGAAATACAATAGGTAAGAATAAAAATCCTACAAGGCAAGTAGGACACGGATTCCTTCTAGTGAATCCTCTAACACTCCCCCTCAAGTTGGAGCGTGGATATCCAGAATGCCCAACTTGGAGAGCAAGAATCAGAAAGCATCACAACCCAATGCTTTAGTGAAAATATCTACAATCTGCATGCAAGAAGGAACGTGAGCCATGGAAATGCAACCAGACTAGAGGTGTTCACGCACAACATAACAATCAATTTCAATATGTTTAGTACGCTCGTGATAGACCGGATTAGCCGTAATGTGGAGAGCGGCTTGGTTGTCATAAAAAAGATGCATTGGGCCGGAAGAGGAAACACCAAGGTCGTTGAGAAGACCACGTAGCCAGATTAACTCACAGGTGGCATTAGCCATAGCACGATATTCTGCCTCAGCCGATGAGCGAGAAACCATGCTTTGGTTCTTGGACTTCCAGGAGAGAGGGCTGGCACCAAGAAAGGTGACATAGCCAGTGATGGACCGGCGTGTAGTGGAGCATGCAGCCCAATAAGAATCACAATAAGCCGAAAGCTGCAGATTAATCTTAGAAGAAAAAAATAAGCCAGTGCCAGGAGATGACTTGAGGTAGCGAAGGACACGGACAGTGGCGTCCCAATGTGGTTGGCGGGGAGCATGCATGTACTGACTGAGGGTAGTAACGGCATATGAAATATCCGGTCTAGTGATGGTCAGGAAAAGTAACCGTCCAACCAAACATCGGTAAGGAGATGGATCGTCAAGCAGAGGACCTGAGTCAAAGGATAAGTAGTGATTCTATTCCATGGGAAAATCAACCGGTTTAGATGCCAGAAGACCAAAAGTCGAAAGGATCTCCAATGTATATTTCCACTGGTTAATAAAAATCCCGATCGGGTGGCGGGCAACTTAAATACCGAGAAAGTATTTGAGGTGACCTAGATCCTTGAGGTGAAAACGTTGATCAAGAAACCGAACAAGTCCCTGAATGGCAGAAGCATTATCCCTAGCGAGAATAATATCATCAACGTAAACAAGAACCGCAATGTAGCTAGACGGTGTGCGGTGAGTAAAGAGACAGTGATCAGTCGAAGACTGAACATAACCAGTAGTGATGAGAGTCTGTGATAAAGTTGCAAATCAGTTACGGAAAGCCTGTTTGAGGCCATATAATGACTTCTGAAGCCGACAGAACCGGTTCTCCCCCTACTTGGGATAACCTGGTGGAAGTCGCATATAAATTTCCTCATGTAGGTCACCATATAGAAAAGTATTATTAACATCTAACTAGTGAAGGTGCCAACCACGAATAGCCGCGACGGCAAGAAGGCTACGAACAGTGACTAATTTAGCAACAGGGGTGAAAGTGTCAATATAGTCCAGGCCCTCCTGCTGGGTATAGCCTTTGGCGACGAGGCGGGCTTTGAATCGCTCGATGCTGCCATCAGCCCGACGCTTGACCTTATAAACCCACTTACACCCAATTGGCTTCTTACCTGCAAAAAGAGACTGCAAAGACCAAGTGTTATTCTGTTCAAGTGCATTAATTTCATCCGTCATGGCATTACGCCAGTGGGGGTACTTAGATGCCTCAATGTAAGTAGAGGGCTCATGATCATTACTATTTGCAAAAAGAAAAGCACAATGGGAAGGGGATAAATTAGTATAATTGATATAATGATGAAGAGGATAAGAGATACAACCTGCTGCTGAAGACGTGACTGTGGGTGAGGTGGATGACGTGACCGAAGTATAAACATAGTCATGGAGACGTACGGGTTTGGAATGGGTTTGATCAGAACGCCGGAGGGGAGGTGGAGCCAAGGGTAGGGAGGGAAGGGCTACAATGGAAGTAGTGTCGGGGTCCACGGGCAGTGATGGTGGAGCTGCAGGCAACAAGGAAGGAGAAGAGTCGTCGGGCATAGGGTTGGGGATCACGGTGGTGGAAGGGGTGGGTGAGATGGAAGAGAAGGGAAAAACAAACTCGTGAAATGTGACATCGCGAGAAACAAAGGTTTGGTGAGTGGAGAGATCATAAAGGCGATAACCCTTTTGATGAAAAGGGTAACCAATGAAGATGCAACGCGTAGCACGGGGGTCCAATTTAGAACGGCCAGGGGGTGGCTATGAGCATAGCATAAACAACCAAACACACGGAGATGGTCATCAGAAGGGTTTTGATTAAAAAGTAATTGGTGAGGGGATTTCCCATCAAGGTTGGGGGTGGGTGTGCGGTTAATTAAATAAGCCATAGTGAGGACGCAGTCACCCCAAAATTTTAGGGGAAGATGGGCCTAAAAATGGAGAGCACGAGCAACCTCAAGAAGATGACGGTGCTTGCGCTCTGTTACACCATTCTGTTGAGGAGTGGCGACACAGGAATGCTGGTGAATTATGCGATGGAGGGAATAAAACTGTTGCATAGGATGGGAAAAAAATTCTAATCCATTATCAGTCCGAAAAGTGCGTATTTTACAATTAAACTGAGTGTGGATCATGTGATAAAAATTGGTGGAAATGGCATAAGTTTCAGATTTATGTCGGATAAGATAAACCCAAACACTATGAGAATAATCATCTATGAGGGTTAAATAATAATACCTGCCAGAAAGGGATGCAGTAGGGTAACCCCCCCAGATATCGCAATGAATTAAAGCGAAGGGGTCCGTGCTACGATTATTGCTTAAATTAAAAGGTAGGCGAGTCTGTTTGGACAAATGACAAACATTGAAAGGGGATGGGAAACAAAATTATTTGTAATAGTTGGAATAGTAGGAAGCAAAGGAAGTAAACGATGAAGACGATCTAGAGAGGGATGCCCGAGACGAAAGTGCCACAGTGGAGGTGGTGGAGGATGCCTAACCGTAGAAGCAATGGGAGAAGGTGATGAAGGAGGGGTGAAATAGTATAAACCATCATGCATCGTGCCCACCCCAATCAGCCTCTTCGCGGACAGGTCCTGCAAAACGCAAAAAGAGGGAAAAAAAGTGATAGAACAATTGAGGGAAGAGGTGAGCTTACTAATGGAAATTAAGTTGAATTGAAAAGTTGGAACATGCAAGACATCATGCAATGTAATAGTAGGGCTAAGAGTTTTAGATCCATGGTGGGTGATGGGAAGACTCACACCATTCGGCAAGCGAACAGGTGAAGTGGCGTGGAGGGGGCGAGGATGAGAAAGACCGGAAAGGTCACATGACATATGGTCGGTAGCCCCACTGTCGACTATCCAAGATGAAGAAGCGTACCTAAAACAGAAAGGTTGGCTGCAGTACCTGCCATATGAGCTCCGGGTGGTGAAGCAATAACATGCAAAAGGTGCAGAAGTTGCTGAACCTGGTCGTGAGAGAGACTAGACAAAGATGTGGAAGGCACTGTAGAAGCTGGGGTAGGCTGCTGGACTAGCGGGGCAGCAGCAGCATGAGTATGGGCCTGGTGGGCAGCAACAGCATGAGCGTAAGCCTGGGGAGCAACAGCAGCATGAGTGTGAGCCTGGTTGGGTTCACAGTTAGAAGGAGATCGCCGAGAAGGGCGCTGCTGCCCTGGTGGAAAACCATGAAGGACATAGAAAGTATTGCACCAATGACCATGGCACTGACAGTGGTCACACCATGGACGTTTCCGAGGCTGGCCAGAGGATGACGGAGAGGAGCGAGCATCCTTAGAAACAGCCATAGCGGTAGTGTCGGGCACAGTAGGGATGGTGAGTGCACGCTGCTGCTCCTCTTGAAGGATGAGATGATAACTGCAATTAATAGCGGGTAAAGGATCCATGGTGAGGATCTGAGAACGAAGAGCAGCGTATCCGTCAGAGAGGCCCATGAGAAACTGATAAACACACTCCTCCTGAGCAGTCGATTGAGGGGCAATAAGAACCCCACATGTGCAAGTGACGGTGGGGGCATGAGAGGCTAACTCATCCCACAAGACTTTCAGCCGAGTGAAATAATCAACCAAAGAGTCCGTGCCTTGCTGGATCGTGGCGAAAGAATGTTTAAGGTGGAAAACCTGAGGAGCATTGGTGCGAGAAAAACGTTCCTTGAGATCTTTCCAGACAGAAGAAGCAGTCTCGGCATAGATAACACTATTAGCCAACGGTTTGGAGAGAGCATTTAAGATCCAGGAGAGGACTATGATGTTACAACGGTCCCAGAGTTGAACAGCGGAAGGCGGGGATGATGGCTTGATGAGAGAACTGTCGACGAACATCATTTTGTTCTTCGCATAGAGGGCCATACGCATCGCGCGTTTCCAAGTAGGATAGTTGTCTCCAGTGAGAGGGGACGACATAAGAACAGTGCCCTGATTATCAGAATGGTGAAGATGATAAGGAGAATTGGAATCGATGGTAGAATCAGACGAAGAAGAGATATCAGTGGACAAAATATCAGTGTTCTCCCCCATGGTGAAAAAAATAAATTAATGATGGATGAAACCTGCTCTGTATACAGAGCAAAAGAAAGAAAAACGTTGAATAAGGATCTGTGAACCTGCTAAACTGATACCATGTGAAGAAGGATTTCACGTTGAAGGGAATTGGATGAATTATTCCTTATTCTATGTGGGGTTAAATACCCAAATAGTACAAGATATGTATCCCTATGAATAAGGGATAAAATTTAGGAGATTTACAATAAAAAGAAAATAAGAGACACAAAAGGAATGGAAATACAATAGGTAAGAATAAAAATCCTAGAAGGGAAGTAGGACACAGATTCCTTCTATTGAATCCGCTAACATTTGCCAACAAAGTTGAATTCATAGGGGAAGAGCACTTGAGATTAAGACCTCCAAATTTCTTTGAGGTTCAAAAAGTATTCCAACTCATAGTAGGAATGAGAGAGCTATCACCGTTGGACCATAAGAAGTATGAACTTTCGAGAAGTACCATCAAGATCCTTATGATTAGAGGCTGGAAGTTGAAAACATGACATATAATACAAGGCATTGTAGAAAGAATTGATTGAATCAAAATATATTTCCCTGCAAGTGTTTAAGAGCTTAGATTTCCAATGACTCAATTTAGAATTCATTCGATCAATAAGATTTTGGCAATGGAGGCGATTGTCTATTTTCTAACGAATGGAATACCTAGATAGTGGTCACGTTGAAGAGCAAACGTCATTTGGAACCTTTTATACAACAACCTTTTTGTAGCAGAGGACACATCAGGACTGAATTGGGCACATGTCTTGTTAACATTAAGAGTTTAGCCAGAGTGAGCGCAATATGAGTCAAGAATATTTTGCATCTCACGAGATTCAAGCATGCATGCTCTACCAAAAAGAATGATAGCATCTACCAATGTCATATGTGTGATTTCTTCACTACCTCTAGCAGGTCGAATTCCAAGAATTTTATTTTGATGAAGTGCTATATATAGCCATGTGAGAGGGTAAGACTTCAGTGCATAGAACAAATTAATAATATGATAAGGGGTTGCGCTGCTGAAGCCCTCTGGTAGGGGAAAATTTTTCAGAGAGCCATTAAGAAGAATGGCAAGTTGGGTGGTTTTTACGTAAAACATGACTCTTTGGATCCAATCTAGGTGGAAACCAAAGGTGTTTATGTTGGTGGCAGCGAAAGGGGGGCGATACTAGATACTTAACAAAAATTATGGAAATAGGATCTCACCATAGTATAACCTATTTCCGAGATCCATGGATTGAAGAGTTTTGTTGATGCAGTGCATCCAAGCCTCAGCCATGTAAGACCAGCCAGCCCTTGCATTGCTGTATTTCCTTCTGAAGGTAGCACCCAATCAGCTAATCAGTCCCATGATTCCCTCTCAATCAATAAAGTGATCCAGCCATGAAACTTCTTTAGAAAGCCCATTCATGATTGATTCATGATTTAATCCAATAAGGTAGCCTAGTCATGATTGATCCATGATTGAGTCAATTAAGCCATGATTGGATCATGATTGGTTCTCTTGTCTTTTCCAATAATAGCTTTCTGCAACTTCTATTTAATGAAGTCCAAATGTAGCCGATGGGCAGACTAGAATAATCAACTCCTTCTATTTTGATCGTGTTCGATCTGTTGCAGCTCTTTTTCCTTCGTCTAGCTTGGATGATATCAAGCATCCTCTCTTGTTCTACATCAGTTGGTATCAGAGCGCAGCTCGGTTTCGAAGATGAATGGCATAAAGAGATGGCACACCTCAAGGCGGTGATCGTGAAGATCCCCAACAGCTGCTATTGAGAGGCGAATTCCTGAAAACTTTGAGAGAATTCTGAACATCCCTGATGGGAGAAACTCGGGGACTTCTCACTGAGAACGCACCGGAAGGTCGGGCTCATGCAGTGAACAACATTCCACTTCCCCCCCCCCCCCACAACAGCAATGCCATGTGCAACCTCGCCCCACCAACCAAGGTGGACTCTTTGAAGAAACAAATGAAGGAGAGTTTAGTTCCGACGAAGATCCTTTTAAAGAACTTGAGGTTGGTGCCCGAAGAGCTCGACGCCCTCGACAATTCCATCCCAATTTTTCTCAACATCAGCCACGTTACAAAGATAATTACCGAATCAAAGCAGACATACCCAATTTCCATGGCAGTGTGGATATTGAAGGGTACTACGATTGGGAGTACGAAGTCGAATAGTACTTCGAACTCATGGATGTGGCCGACAACCGTCGAGTGAAGTTGGTAGCTTACAAATTGAAAGGAGGCGCTGCAACCTGGTGTTCACAAACCCGAAATGCAAGACGAGCTCAAGGGAAGGAAATTATTCGATCTTGGCCTCACATGAAACAACTACTCCGTGCATGGGTCCTTCCTCCCGACCATCGCCAATTCTTATATCAGCAGTTCCAGAACTGCGTTCAAGGAACACGCACCGTCATAGAGTACACCAATGAATTTCTCCATTTGTAGTCCCGCTGCAACTTACATGAGGATGATGATCAGCAAGTGGCACAATTTATAAATGGGCCGAAGTACGCCATCCAAGATCAGCTTGCATTAGAGACCATATGGAGCATTACAGAAGCTCAAAACATGGCACTTCAAGTGGACCAAACACTGGCTTGATCCAACCCATACAAAGCACCACGGCTTGACAGAATCAGCAAAATCTGCTGCACCTACTGGACGAAGCACCAATAGCATTGGAGAGAGGAGTAAGGCTACTACCAAGCTAGCGCCAATGGCCGCTGCACCATCCACATCCAGGAACCCATATGGCCGAGCTGAACCTATAAAGTGTTACCGCTGCGGAGAACCCGCACATCATTCTAACAATTATTTGCAAAGAAGACAAGTGAACCTACTCGACGGTGACGATTCTGATTAAGACGATGATGATGCAATAATCACTGAAGAAGATGGTGAGCAAGTTGTGTGCATTGTACGACGTCTTCTCACCCCAAGGCAGTCGAATACCTCTCAAAGGCCTCAAATCTTTTACTCCCACTGCTCGGTGACTTCAAAGGTGTGCAACGTTATCATTGATAGTGGCAGCAGTGAAAATATTGTGTCAAGGGCCTCGGTTGAATTACTGAAACTAGGAACCACCCCTCACCATATAAGATTGGGTGGATCAAGAAGGGACCCTCCATACCAGTGTCCTTGGAATGCAGAGTCCCAATCGCATTCGGGAAGACTTACAGGGATGACGTTTCCTGTGACGTGGTCGACATGGACGCATGCCATATTCTATTGGGTCATCCTTGGCAATATGATGTGGAAGCCAAACATCTGGGAAGTAAGAACATTTATGTCTTTAAATGGCAGGGAGTGAAAGTTGCTTTGCATCCTCGACCACCCATTACAGCCCAAGATAGCAAGAAGAAAAATAAAGAAGGTGATGATCGAGCCCTAATTTCTCTAGTGATGTCCGAGTCAAGCTTTAGGAGAGACACAGATGAGGTCAGAGAATGCTACTCTCTAGTGTTCAAAGGAGAGACTGTTACAAAGGGTAAAACTCCTGAATCAATCCAAACACTATTGGAAGAATTCAAGGATCTCTTCTCCGAAGAATGCTCCGATCAACTTCCCCCGATAAGGAATATCCAACATCAAATAGATTTGGTTCATGGAGCAAGCCTACCAAACCTCCCACATTATCGATTGAATCCAAAAGAAGTTGAAATTCTTCAAGAAAAGGTGGAGGAACTCATCAAGAAGGGGCATCTTCTGGAAAGCCTAAGCCCGTGCGCGTCCCCGCTCTTCTAGTGCCCAAAAAAGATGGGAGTGTTGGCGCATGTGCATGGACCGCCGTGCAATTAATAAAATCACAGTTCAGTATCGGGTTCCCATTCTACGAATCGATGATCTACCAGATCAATTAGAAGGGGCTCAATTATTATCTAAAATTGATCTACGAAGCAGGTACCATCAAATCCGAATCCGCCTAGGTGATGAGTGGAAAACGACATTCAAGACTAAAAAAGGGCATTATGAGTGGATGGTGATGCATTCGGGTTGTCGAATGCACCAAGCACATTCATGCGACTCATAACCCAAGTTCTCAAGCCATTTATTGGTAAGTTCGTCGTAGTCTACTTCAACAACATCCTCATTTATAACCGAAGAGCTACCGAGCACATGAAGCATCTGAGAGAGGTGTTGGCGATGCTGTGAAAGAATCAGCTATATGCCAATCCCACAAAATGCACTTTCCTTGAAGAATGATTGCTATTTTTGGAATTTGTGGTTAGTTGCCAAGGGATCCATGTGGATGACGAAAAGTTCCGCGCCATGAGGGAGTGGCCATCCCCGACAATGGTAAGAAAGATTCAAAGCTTTCTTGGACTCGCCTCCTTCTACCATCGCTTCATCCGCAACTTCAATAGTGTGGTCGCTCCTGCCAGTGAATGCTTAAAGAAGGAAAAGTTCTCATGGACCAACGAATGTGAGCAAAGCTTCACCACAATCAAAGACAAATTAACTACAGCCCCCGTATTGGCACTACCCAATTTCAGAAAGGTCATTGAAATTGAATGTGACGCATGTGGCATTGGAATTGGTGGCAAACTTTCACAGGAAGGACGACCGATAGCATTTTTTAGTGAAAAATTCAATGAGGCCCGACAGAAATGGACTACCTATGAGCAGGAGTTGTTGGCTATCGTTCGGTCATTCAAAACATGGGAACACTATCTCTTGCCCAAGGAGTTTGTCATCTTCACTGACCATGAAAGTCTGAAATATTTTCAGACTCAAAAGCACCTTAATAAGATGCATGCTCGATGGGCGACATATCTAGAGTGGTTTACATACACGATCAAGCATAAGTTGGGAGCTCAGAACCATGTAAAATGAGGTGGTTGTTTTCGATTGCCTCAAAGAGATCTATGAAGATGATGAAGATTTCAGGCCAATTTGGGAAAAGTGCATTGCAAAACAGCCCATGCCCAATTTCCATATCCAAGATGAGTTTCTTATTCAAAGGGAATCGCTTATGCATCCCTCGTAGCTCCTTATGTGAAGCTCATTAGAGACTTGCATGGGGGTGGGCTTAGCAGCCATTTGGGATGAGACAAAACCATTGCTAGCATGGAAGAACGATACTACTAGCCCTGACTGAAATGAGATGTTGCCAATCTGGTTCGCAAATGTGCGATCTGCCAACTAGCAAAGGGTCAAGTCCAAAATACAAGATTATACATGCCGCTGCCCATCCCTAACACTATATGGTAAGGTTTATCGATGGACTTTGTGCTTGGGCTTCCATGAACTCAGCGTGGCCTAGACTCAGTGATGGTGGTTGTGGACCGTTTTTCTAAAATGGAGCACTTCGTGCCATGTAAGAAGACCTTTGATGCGTCTCATGTGGCTAAGTTATTTTTCCAAGAGATCATGCGGCTTCACGGGTACCCAAATCCATCACTTCTGATCGTGACTCTTTGGAAATGGTTTGACACCAGCCCCAACTACAGTAGCACGACTCATCCACAAACCGATGGCCTAACCGAGGTTGTTAACCCACCTTGGGAAACCTCATTCGTAGCATGTGTGGCGACAAACCCAAACAATGGGACACTGCCTTGGCCCAAGCAGAGTTCACTTATAAAAGCGTTATCCATGGCTCTACTAGCTGGTCCCCATTCTCCATTGTGTATCAATCCATCCCAAGGCATGCATTGGATCTTGCGGCCCTACCACACCAGCCTACCTAAAGTAAATCCGCAGAGCAGATGGCTAAACAAGTAAAGAGCATCCAAACTGAATTCAAGCAGTGATTGGAAGCCACGAATGCCAAATACAAAGCTGCTACCGACAAGCATCAATGGGTTAAGGTGTTTGAGGTGGGCGACCAAGTGATGGTGTTCTTATATCGAGAACGAATTCCTGTTGGGACATACCACAAGCTGAAGCAAAAAAAAATATGGTCCCTTTCGGATCGTGCGTAAGATCAATGACAACACCTATGTGGTAGATCTGCCGGGGAAATGGACAATGTCTTCAACTTTTAATGTCGTCGACCTATACAAGTACTACCCTGATGTTCCATTATACCCCAACACTGCCTCAGAGACGAGCCTTGTTCCTAGTGTGGGAGAATGATGCGGTGCATCCAATGTCACACCCCGAACCACCCCCTGGGAGGATTAGGTAGGTGACCCAAATTGCATAATTGCAATCCGCCAAATCCCACGGATCTAGAAGCAGTTAATACATTCACGATCTCACATTCGTAACATTACCTCAAAAAAAATTAGAGTGCTACAGATAAGCTACAATTATAACAACGAAAGAGAAAGCGTAGCGATATGGGAAATGATTGTGATATATATATATTTGCAAGTTTGTTCCATTCCCCAATATAACCCACAACTGAAAAGTGAAGCTGACATATACATAAGCGAAAAGAAAGTGCATATATATACAGGGCGAGATAACTCAACCCCAAAAAGAGAAGAGAAAACTAAACAAGAAGCAGGAACGGGGATAAACTCCTATCAAAAGCAAAAAGGAGTCTCCAAGACAAAAAGCATCAAAAGCTCCCCTCACTGGTCTTCATCAATAACCACTGAGAACACTCGGATCATCGGTACGACCTCCGTCGAGGTCCACACCAATGTCATCATAACCACAAGGGCTCTCCTCGTCATAATGAGCCTCCATGCCATAGTGGCATCGATCTGCATAATCATCTAAAAAGAAAAGCATATATAACAGAGTGTGAGCCCCACTGAGCTTGTGAGTAAAACATATCATCATGCATGCATATGCAATCACAATCCACATGATCCTACATGATATACAAGTCCAGATTAATTATTAGCCACCTAACAATGCAGCTAAGTCAGGTTAGTGCTACTACAATCCCCAATACGTGTATCCTTGATGTGGGCTTGGTTACCCTTTCCCGCAATACACCCATTGAGTTGTTGGAGAGAACCAGCCGGCTCCAGCATCTCCCTACCCAGGTCAGCCCGATCGGCCCTCTAGATTAAACTTGTGAGGTAATCAACTTAATATTAAATTCACCTTTCCGGTGCTTCCCGACATGTAATTCGAGGATAAACTTTATTTGGCATATAGCCATGATTTACCTATCGGTGCTTCCTAAGCATGTTGCTCGAGGCTTCCCGGCATAATTGCCCTAGGGCATCCCAGCTGAGCTGAGGCTTCCCGGCGTAAACGCCCGAGGTTTTACGGTAGTCCTCACAGTCTTCCAACACCTTAACCCCTGTTGGCAAGGGTGCGTAGCACGGGTGATGAATCTCTAGCCCCATGCCTATATGGCATCGTATGAGTCGGGCGGTTTCAACCATATCCCATACTACGGGATACCACCGGCCTCATTTCCAAGCCGACTACGGCATCTAGTCTATCATTCACAATCATCATTATATATTCAAGCAGAGTTGATCAACAATTATACGATGTGTAATATTTGAGAAATTTCAATTGAATAGGTAACGCAGCATTATAATTAAAGAATTTAATTGCCGGCATAATAATATTGTTACACGTATATACACGATAACATTTCACTCACCTGGGTCTGGTTCTAGGAATTCAGTTGTAGTTTCAGTTCCGACTGCAGTCTGGCTGTAGGCCTCGAGCGCGGGATCAAACCCTAGATATAAATCAGAAATACGTTATTTAATATTTTAAACTATTTTTGGGTGTCCTAGGGTTGATCTAGGCTTACTGGGTTGACTCGGTGCACAATTGAACATCACTTGGAATTCTCTGGGCCTTGCACTGGGCCTTAGGCCTATGTCCCGGTGCATCATCCAGAGATTGTGGCCTAGGGGTCGAATGGTCATTTACCATAGTAGTACATGGTTCTAGGTCCTAATAACGACACAACACTGATTCCAACGTAGCAATGTTGCAGGACCAACACAGACAGGGTTTCCAAGCCTTGCGGGGCCCACTTGGGTACCCAAGGTATTCACATTTATGGACAGATGTGGGGAGGGATATTTTGGTCATTTTCCACCTCCCTACACTGTTTTATGGTCCATGGATGAAAATCCCCAAAGCAGATCAGCAATTCTGTCTCTTTTCATTCTCTGGGCGATGTCTTTGGGTGATGTCTGCATCGCCCACAGCTTGCATACAACGTGAACAGGCTGAGATTCCTAGGTTTTTTACCATGGGCAGTGCTTGGATCATCCACCCATTCATGTTAGGTCATCATGGACCCTCTGGGATGTACTTTGCACTGGTCACCATGGATTTTTACCTGGGCCCACCACTTGGCTGCCAGGAGCTGCCCAGACAGCCCAGTGAATAGTAACCCAGTGCATCTTCAATTGTAAACCAAGGGTTTGGCTGCATGCAAGGTTGATTCACGTATAATACAGTGATCCAAGGTTGTTACCACTCAGGGCTAGGCTGCATGCAGCCAGAGTACACAGATCTGAGCCCAGACTGCCTATTCTTGGTGTAACAGTGCAGTGCAGTCTAGCACCAGCTGGGTTTCGGTCTCAGGTGAAGAACAGCCATGAAAAATATCATAAAATGCTCAGATCCTTCATGCATCATGTTTGCATGTTGGATCTGAGATGGTCTATGGCAGCCCCGAGCTGTTCTGGGCTACCAATGGCCAGAAATGCATCAAAACATCAGAGATATATGGAGAAAAATAGAGAACAGCAGCATAGCAGTATGGTAGGCATGGTCTTTATACTTGAACAGATTGGGTAAGCTACTGGACAGATTGGATGCAAGGTGAGACCTTCTCCTTCTTCTCCTTCTCTTTTCTCTCTTTTCTTTCTTCTCCTTCCCTCCACGGTTTCAATAGTGCCAAGAGCTCTAAAATGAGCCTCAAGCACCCCTATTTATAGGACAACCTCATATTGAGGCCTGTTTGGCTGTCTAAGCCCCTTTTGAGAATGTGTTTTTAACCTGATTCTCTGCCATTTTGGGTACTCAGGTGGGGTCCACAGGGGTCCAAGGGTATGAGGTGGTCCCCCAGACTCCCCTCAACTTATGGAGGGTGCCCATGCCCAATATGGGTGGTCCCCACACATCTGATCATTAAAATATTGCATTTTTTCACTCTGGGCGATGTCTCTGGGTGATGTTTGCATCGCCCAAAGATTTCAGCAAGGCTGATTCCTCATGGGCTTGCACAGGGGTTTGACCTAGGGCTAGGGCCTTGCACCCACATGCCACTCAAAGCCTTTTACACCCATTTTCAGGTGTGGGACCCACATTCATGGAGAGGAGAGAGAATACCTGGAGTTCAGGCAGTACATTATGCTGTGAGCTGTGCAACTGCAGGGATCAGTAATCCATCTTTTGACAAGTATGTAGGAGGACATCCTTGGGGGTTCTCCATTACATTCAATCACTGGGGTGATACTCCACCGTGTGTTTGGATGCCATGTCAGGGGTTCATGTCCTTCAATCAAAATCCCAGTCGGTCAGGGGCAGGGTTTGACATCCAAGCCCCAGCCATGCAAGACAAGCCAGACCATGTGTTGTTGTATTCCCTTCTGAAGGTAGCACCCAATCAGCTAATCAGTCCCACGATTCCCTCTCAATCAATAAAGTGATCCAGCCATGGATTGAATCATGATTGAAACTTCTTTGGAAAGCCCATTAATGATTGATTCATGATTTAATCCAATAAGGTAGCCTAGTCATGATTGATCCATGATTGAGTCAATTAAGCCATGATTGGATCATGATTTTTTCTCTTGTCTTTTCCAATAATAGCTTTCTACAACTTCTATTTAATGAAGTCCAAATGTAGCCGATGGGTAGATTGGAATAAACAACTCCTTCCATTTTGATCGTGTTCGATTTGTTGTAGCTCTTTTTCCTTCGTCTAGCTTGGACAATATCAAGCATCCTCTCTTGTTCTACATCATTTGTAATCTCCAATCATGAGTTTCATCATTACTAAATAAAATGCTAAAAAAAAATTTCTATTTGACCTTTTAACGATTCCACAATCTTTCCACAATTCAACCTATTTCCAATCCATGGATCCTGGAGTTTTGAAATCTTCAACCATGAGTTTCATTGTTACTAAATAAAGTGCTATTTGACCTTTTAACGATTCCACAGTCTGACAATTCATTTCACTTCATCTCTCTTGTCTCCATCTATCCTTGTCTTTGAGTTGGTGGTGGTTGCGACAACCAGTAGCGACTTCGTTGTTATTGTCTTCGTCATAGTCATCATGGAAGAGCATACGTCAACATTGCCATTTCAGATTCTCTTCTTCTCTGCGCTGGTCTGACACTTCTGGTTGTTTGATAAGACAAAGAGATAGAGAGAGAGAGAGAGAGAGAGAGAGAGAGAGAGAGAGAGAGAGAGAGAGAGAGAACTTAAAGAAAATGGGCAACCTTCTCTACTGTGCTCAAGTCGATCAATCCCAAGTAGCTATAAAGGAGAGATTTGGGAAGTTTGAGGAGGTTCTTGAGCCAGGATGCCATTGTGTACCTTTGATCTTTGGGAGCCAGGTAGTTGGGCATCTCTCCCTTAGGTTGTAGCAGCTGGACGTGTGTTATGAGACCAAGATAAAGGATAATGTATTTGTCAATGTTGTTGCATCTATCCAATACCGAGCCTTGGCTGATAGTGCGAATGATGCTT
The DNA here is from genome assembly GCF_018873765.1 of Telopea speciosissima. NCBI lineage: Eukaryota > Viridiplantae > Streptophyta > Magnoliopsida > Proteales > Proteaceae > Telopea > Telopea speciosissima. The sequence continues at coordinate 48,409,325 of NC_057920.1, forward strand.
TCTATAAACTAAGCAATACAAAATCCCAAATTCAGGCCTACGGTTTTTATGTGATCCGAGCAAGCATTCCTAAGCTCGATCTAGCATGCGGAAGACTGGAATTGCTAAAGCTGTAGAAGAGGAGATTGAAAAGGTTATGTCTGCCTATGGTTTCGAGATCGTTCAAACTTTAATTGTTGATATAGAGCCTGATGAGCAAGTGAAGCGAGCAATGAATGAAATCAATGCTGCTTCAAGATTGAAGGCGGCAGCAATTGATAAGGCAGAGGCTGAGAAGATTGTTCAAATTAAACGTGCAGAGGGGGAAGCTGAAGCAAAATATTTGTCAGGGTTGGGTATTGGTCGTTAGCGCCAAGCAATTGTAGATGGTTTGAAAGACCGTGTATTAGGCTTCTCAGTGAATGTTCCAGGAACAACTACAAAAGATGTTATGGACATGGTTCTTGTCACTCAATGCTTTGACACCATGAAGGAGATTGGTGCTTCCTCTAAATCATCTGCTGTTTTTATCCCTCATGGACCTGGTGCTGTTCGTGATGTTACAACCCAAATTCGTGATGAACTTCTTCAGGGATAAAAAATCACCTAGTATTTAGGATCATATTTACTTGATCTACTTTTAAAATAGATGTGACTACTGCCATTTCCACCATGTGCTATCTTCTTTTGTGGAGGTTGTTTTAAGTTCAAATGGGGTAGCAACAACTAACCCTGAAGAGTTTTTGTTCTATTCTTATACAAGTATTTGATCAATTACTTATACAATTAGTGTCAGTTGTGACTTTGAACAGCTTTCTGTTTTTGTTCTTGCTCTAAAGCAAATGAATATAAACGTTGTATAATTTAAAAAAATAAATAAATAAAAATAAAAACATGATCTTAACAAACACATGCGATAACAAATCAATCACTAGGATAAGTAAGTTACCTAAAACACACTAATGACATGTTCCTCCAAAGGAATACAATACAAGAGCATGATCACCAAAGCTTTGCTCCAACTCCAATGGTAGAAACCATAGCTTGAGGAAGAAGAAGACTCTTTTTTTCTACCAAGAACTCTCTCTGAATTGTTGAGAATAATTGTGTGCAACAACTAGGGTTTGAACCAAACCTCCTTTTAAATATAAAAGCCTTAATTAGGAGATTACACATCAATGGTCAAGATCATATCATGTGGTGTGATCTTAAAGAGTAGCCCTTTAATTTATCCATATTTGCACAAAAGAAAATCTCTACACTTTAAGTTTTGCTTGATTGCAAAAAATAACATCTCTAAAAAAGGCCTAATCTGAAAACTCCAGTGGTAGAAACTTTTATTATACTTTCTCCTTTCACTACCAACATCCACAATGCACCCTCACAAGCATGGAAACAAACCTCCCGCCAAAATTGTAAGTGCATACTAAACCACGAGTATTAGGATTAATGATCAACCAAAATTATTTGAAACTTCTTTCAAATAATAATATGTAATATTATCAAGGCCCCGAATTTTGATCGATCATTATCTAATAACTCACATACTTAGATGTTCACCCTATCGGATAAATATCAACCATTAGATCATCGCAATTACATGAAATATAAATACAACAGTAAATGCCTCTCAGGTATGGAAAAAAGTAACTACCAAAAATTTTCCTTGCGAATACAATGGCAGTAAACCAAATTAGGAATTCCAATGGATCAATGTCCAACACAATTAATGTCACACCCCAAACCCCACCCTAAGGTTTTAATGTAACTAGGATGCTTTTCATCATCCTAAACTGCCTCCAGGATCACGGACGCAGTGGCTTACCCTACAGTCACACAAACGAGAATCAGAACTAATATCAGAGTAGTGGAAGACTTGTAATAAATATCGCTAATTCTCATTTAGGGAATAACTACAGTGATATTACATACATAAAAGATTATCCTTGAGTACAGTACTTAATCTAAAATTCATTACATTAAAAGATGATTTGAAAATATAGGGAAAGGAAGGGAACATTACATCAAAATGCATTAACAAATGCAATAAGAAATAAAAAAAGCATTTAAAGTATCAACAATCATAGTCCCGCTTTCACATCTGCATCTTCTACCAAGTCCTCCATCACCCTCCAGTATAGTAGTACCTGCAACACATTCTAAAAAGATGGTTCCACGAGGAGTGAACTCCACTGAGCCCAATGAGTAGAAAATTAAATCGCACACAACAAACAAGTTTGACTGCAACCCGAACATGATAAGTAAACATCATTGGCGTCCCATACCACCAATGATAACTCGCACATCAAACCCAGTTTACAATCACATGAACAAATACAATTTAAATTTTGATGTTGGATGCACAACAAATAAATGATGAAATGTATGACATTGATGATGATGATGAAATGCCATGTATGCATGAATACTATGCTATGTAGAGTAATAGAGTTGTAACCCTGGTACCAGAACTTACCCTTGATCCCCATGATACAACATCATTAATCTACGACATAGTAGAGTTATATCCTTGGTACCAGAACACCCTCAATCCCCAACGATATAACCCCAACTGCGCCAGTGGAAGCGTGTCAGTCCCGGAACACATCGTCGGTCTCCTAGCAAGCCTCCAATAATCCCAAGCCATGGTACCCGAGCATACCCTGGATCCCTGGGTTGGATTATCCAACAAGGCGATCATGGTACCGGAACATACACTCGATCCCTAGATCCCTTGTTGAAATACAAACCTCTGTTAATCCCAAACCATGGTAGCAGAACACATCATCGATCCTCGGGTTGGGTTAACCACTAAGGTGATCACAATACCGGAATACATCATTGGTCACCGGATCCCTTTTAACTCGCCCTTCTCATTTTCCATGCACAATACACATATCCCATTAAGCATACCATTATACAACCCTAATCGCAAGATACTATATGAAACTATCGCATCGAGAGGTACTCTAGGTGCATCCACATCCCATACCATCTAGCACCTGGGTACCAGCACGACACGATACATAACAGACCAAATATGATACATGATGAAAGGCATTAAACAAACACATTACTATCTCATTCATTTACAACCACATTCGTAACGCATAGCCATCAATTATCACATGCATGAACACATTCATAGATAAATGATGCAAACATGTATTTAAGCACGAAGTAAATCATATAACATGATTGCATCAAGCATAACATTTGAACATAGAACACTCAAAATAAAACAAGGTCCAATCCCTACTCACAATATAGTTCGCGATCCAAAGTTAAGGTTCGTCGCTGATTGCCATTTAATATGCCTCAACGTGGATATGTTAAGGCCTAGGAAGTGAGAAAACAAGTGTTAAAAGGTGGTATGGGAGGTCCCATAGGGTACTCCTTGAGCTGCTTAAGTGTATGAGAGCTCTCAAGGCTTGGGCAGTTTCTTGTGCGATTTTACTCAGTACAAGAAACCGCAGGTAAAACTGTTCTGGCCAGGGAGGTGTTAGGCCCTACGGTTTTTCATGTGGTTTCTCATAGAATGTGAATCCGGGTGAAAAATTGTTCAGGCCAGGAACCCACTAAAGGGGCGGTTTTAAGGGCGATTTTACCAGAGCAAAGAACCGGGGGTAAAACCGCCTAGTTCCAACTCTGAGATCTTGAGGTCTAACCTCAAAATCCACCTCCCTTGGACTAAAAGACTCTAGGGAGAAGAGGGGAAGGGTCCTAGGGTCTTATAGGTTTCTACCAACATATTCAACCCAATGAATCAAGGATTTAAGGATGGATCCAAAACTAGGGTTTAAGTGGTTGCAACCCTAGGCTTTCAAATAGGGTTAGGGGAGATAGTTTGGGGCATCAAGGGGATAGATGAGGAATGCACTAGGGTCTTCTAAGGTGTCAAGAACTTATTAAGCCCCTATTTGAAAGGGATTTGAGGGTGGATCCTTTAATGGATTCCAAACTATGGTTTCATAAAGTAAAACCCTAAGCTTCCAACTAAGGGGGTTCATGGATGGTCAAAAGGGCATCAAAGGGTGAGCCTTAGCACCACATTATCTCACCTAAATAATATATTTAGAAGGAATTTATGCTTGTAGGTAACCCCAATAAAACCTTCAAAAGCCCACAAAAACAACCCCGAAGTAAGCGAGGTCACTGGGGTAAAATTCTGTTCTTACAAAACACATCATCTAGGTTTGGTCTCACTTTAGAGGGCCTTACTCACCGATTAGGTCAAATGATTTTTCATAATAAATTTATCCCTTTGAGTCTAGTTTACAACGCAATTTGAATTACATCAATATAATATGTGTAGACAAAGTTATGGCCAAAATAGCGGGCAGAGGTCGAGTGCTTAACAACAGTTCTGGGGTGGGCAAGTTTTCAAGGGTGTGCAACTGCACGAGAAACCGCCCACCTGGAGACCAGAATTTTCAAGCTTAGAATCACCCCCAATCCATTCTTTTTGGATTCCAATGATTCAAGGGCTTGTAGGGAAGGTTTCTAAGATTCATTAGGGTCCTATTAACCTGAATGGCACAAAGACACAAGGCATCTATAGTTTAAACCCACTTACCTACCTCAACTTGGGATTTCCCCTAAACCAAAACCCTAGAAATAAAATAGGGAAAATGGATTGGAAGAGATTGGAAAACTACTTATCCAAGGAGGGAGTAGGAACCAAAGCTAGGTGAGCCCCTTGATCTCTTTACTTCTCTTCTTTTCCTTCTCTTCCTTTCTTTCCTTTCCTTCTTCTCCTTCTTTTCTTTTGGCTTAACTTTCAAGAGGGGAGAAAGACAGTAGGGTATAAGAGTTGAGGACAGCAAGGGCTTTCCCCTTCTCCCTCCCCCTTTTCTTCTTCCTCTTTTCCTTTTCTTCTTTTCCTCTCTTCACTCTCTCCCACGGTTGTAATTGGAGAGATGGAATGAGTTAAAGAGAACTCATGCCCTTTTATAACCTTAAGTCATTCTTAGGGTCCATTTGGTTAGCTCGTGTTAAGGCCCCAAACCCTTTAAATGGCTAAGTTGGACAATGTGGACCCACTAATCAGCATCTACAAGGTGTGGAAGGTTAAGGTTAAGGTTGGCGATGCCCGAGGCACCAAATCGCTATCTAGATTCACGGGGCAAGTGGGCCCCACAACAAAACACCCCCTTTGCAACCCTTTTGTCCTGGGTGGTTTTATGGTCGGTTTCTCTTAGTACTTGGAACCGAATGAAAAACCGCCAGCAAAGTGGGTTATTTCACTCCAAACACGCCTGACTTTGTCCCACACTTCGAGGACTTTAAAGGGGCATGTACACATGGTATTTAGGGCTAAAGGGTTACCTTTGGGTGGTCTCATTTCTTGTCAAGGCATGATTCCCATCCTTTTGTTTAAGCTTTCCCCTTGACTACCACGGCCCAAGGTCACAGGTGTCAACAGTTGGCAGTGTTGCAACACCTACCAATGAAATCCAAATTAATCCCGGAAAATTAGGGTATGTTTTGGGCACAGATATAACAATTAAGTGTCCACATTTATATGTTCATGCTAATCTCCATTAGGGAAATATACAATGTGGCAATCCTAAAGCAGAGTGCCCAAATCTATCCATAGATAATCACAACAAACACATGAATATAAAAATGTATTAATTAATTTAATCAAATTAAATTGGGTTTGATGGACACATACATTAAATGTAATTAATTCATTTAAGCCTATCGTATGTCTTACTCATATCCAATTTGACCACCAAGTAGCCATAACAATCTCTATTTTTCTTGAGGATGCAAAGCAGGATCTCATGGCTAATAAGAATATTGTCTTGAATATATCGGCCCTTAATAAACCCATTTTGATTGGGGGAGATGAACTTGTGCAGCAAAGGCCAAAGTCTATTCATAATAATTTTGGTGATGATTTTGTAAATAAAATCAAAAAGACTAATCAGTTGATATTCCTTCATTGATAAGGGGTTAGAAACTTTTCAAATAAGAGTGATATAAAAGTGGTGGAGATCTCTAGTAAAATTTCCATTAATAAAAAAACTTTGGACTGCTTCAATAACGTCATGAGAGATCAAGTTCCATACCTTGTGGAAGATATGGCTAGAGAAATTTATCTAACCCCTGAGATATAGAAGTAGGCATAGCTAATACTATGCGTTGAATTTTGTCATCTAAAATTACGCCGAAGAGAACAAAATTATCTTCTTCATAAACATGATATTTGATAGGCAGAAAATATGAGTCATCAATAGTATTGTGTGAAGAATTGTAAACCTCTGCAAAATGACTTTGTAAATTTGAAGCAATATCCAATATCTCAGTAAGATTTAAATTATTATAATTGAGAGAAACAATCTGACTCTATGCCCTCCTTTTGCCTCAGTACAGAGATGAAAAAATTTGGTGTTGGTATCGCTGGATTGAACCCAGTTGAGGTGAGCTTTGTGCTCCCACATCCTTTCCTCTTGGATATATAATACTTCTTTTAAGAATGGCAGTTTGATTTTTCCCTTGCGTGATCCACAACTCATCTCTTCTGTCAAAGGGAAGAGAATGAAGATTCGAAAGATACTTCAGGCTTTTGTAGTTTCCCAACAGAGTGATAGTTCCATTTAAGCAGAATTTTACTGAGAAAATGAAGCTTCTATTTCAGACGATGAGAATGAGAACCCGCAACTTCCATGTTCCAAGAATTGCTGACTAAATTTTCAAATGAAGGTTGTGAGCTCATGTACACTGTTGTGAGAAAACCATGATTTATGATTAGAAAGATCAGTAACGAATATATGGAAACACCATCCGCTCCTCCATACAATTTCTACTTGAAAAGGATCTTTCCACATGAGAAGGCGGCCTCTTAATAGATTATCTATTGGTTCACAAAGATAGTGATCAAAGTTGAATTGATGAAATAGGGAATACAAATTATGAGAATTAGATTTAGTATAAGGAAGATGGGAGTTGGAGGGATATATGGGGATTAATGAGGTTCTTTGAAGAGAGATCAAAAGCCAAGCTTTTGGTTATGAGCACACGAGTGAATCTCCATGATCACGATAGGCTTCTCCATAGAGAACTCCACACCACAAATCCCTGGGAAGAGATGGAATCCCACAGAGAACACAAAACACTGGAGAGGTGAATTTGGTTTCTCAAATGATTTGGTCTTAGGGTTACAGGCTTTCTATTTAAATCCAAAACCCTAAGACCCCTATCCCTATTTAGACTCCCACTGGGATTCAATCAAAGAGGGGGGAAGAGACCCAGCCACTTAAGTGGTTGGTTCTCTCCATGCGAAATGGGTCGAGTCCGGTCTGGCTTGCCCCTTGTGGGCGGCTTGGACCAGGCTTGGCCCGTGTTCTATTTACAAAAGTAATTTAATTTTTTCTTACAAGTCTTTTCTGAGCTTGAAAGCAATTCTGGTTTCATCCATGTTAAAATCAGGCCATCCTTCTAGATGCTCATAAATCGCGTATGAGTAGAAACCAGAGCTACCTTGCAGCATCACAAACCTACAGGTAAATTATACACACAGTGAATTACTACAATTGACAAATACAGAATAGAAGAAGAAGAGGAAACTGAGGAGATACTAATAAGACCTCCAAGTACACACCTTTTGTCTATATTTAAGGGAATAGATTTGTCTCCAACAGAGTAATCCCAAGTTGTTGCGAATGAAAGCTCAATTTGATTTTCATCTTCCATTATAATCTTGAAACTTGTCCCCAATATCCTATGTGTAGTGGTTGCCTCATGTATCAATAATTTCTAAATCTGTTTAGGTAAATAAATAAATTTATTTACAATAAGGGTCATTGGTTTGCAAAGGAATCTGAAGATATAAAACTTACTTATTGAAGGTTCCTTTTCCAATAGATGCCCCTTATAACTTATACTCTATCTTAACTAATTAGAGTAGGTGTTCCACATAATTAAAACTCTTTCCAATGTAGGTATAAGGGTTCTATTCAGGCAAAACTCTATCCTATCCTTAGCAACCAAGGAACTACATTAGAGGATAAGGACCCAAGATGTACTTAGCATGCATTTTTATTGCTTTATTTTTTTATATCTATCTACTTAAATTCTAAATATGAGACATGAGGAAGGCTGTACCAGGTTGCTTTATGATATTGTGAGGAACCATGGTGAACATTATTAAGACCCCCTTTTTTTTAATGGAATATATGCCACTGATTTTTTTTGCTGGTCTTGTTATCTTGTATGACTTTGGCTACCTAGCCTAGCCCATAATTACAGCATCATCGGGTCTACGCTTGGCTCAAGTACTTAATATGTCTATGTTCAGCCAGAGGCCCTTCTGGCCTGCCCTGTTATAGTGCCAGTTATACCTTCAGCCAGGTAGTCAAGCCGTGGAGGGCTCACCCAGCACATCCTAAAAAAATAAATTCGTACTACATGAGCAAAAATGGAGAAGGTCTTTACTCCACCGAGGAGTGGTAGCCGCTGCGTCGGATAAAAAAATTCACTCTCCATAGTTCATATAGAAAAAGGAGAGGTTTACTAGAAAAACAAAAGAAAACTTATATGTTTGATGCAACAACATGCACATTTTTGCTTGTTAGTCTTAGAGAATCAGTGACATAACTAACCTCTTCGTATCGAATGGTTTATTTTTCATTTGTGGATGCTATATGTAATTAAGTTTTTTTGTATACTCGTATAGGTTTCAATTTATTATACAGGTACTACTCTTCCTACGGGTTGATATAGTATTGTATAAATCGAATGGGTAGGAGTTGGGTTGTAAGGGCACGGGATAGTGGATATCGTGCAACCAAACCATACATAGCCAGGGTATAGAGATTCTTAGAGTATGCATTTTCCAAAGTACCCATGGGGGAAAAGTTTTATGCCTATGTATAAATTGTGTCAATCAAAAATTGAAAAATGGGATGAAGTGAAGGAACATTTGATAGTCGATGGAATTATAAAGAACTGCACATTGTGGAATTTCCATGGGAAAATTGAGGTTAATGAAGAAGTTTAGTCTTTTGATATGACATCATCTGAAAACGTTGTGGTTGATCAATAAGACATAGATGTTGTTCACATGAATGACATAATTCATGATGTTTTTGTCGGGCAGGCATTTGAAGGAGATGGAGCTAGTGGCACAAGTGGACACATAGAAGGTATTGGAGATGAGACATAATTTTTTTTTAGATTAAAGATAGATGCAGAGGTTGAATTGTATCCAGGGTGCAAGGAATTCTCAAAATTATCATTCACTATTGCACTTTATCACATAAAGTGTCTCCATAATTGGAGTAACAAGTCTTTCTCTATGTTCTTGGATTTATTGAAGAGAGCTCTACCGTAAGATAATACTTTGCCGAAGTCTATATATGAAATAAAGAAGGTAATTAGAGACTTAAGACTCGGGTATAATAATATTGATGCATGCCCGAACAATTGTAAGTTATTTTGGAAGGAGACATCTAAACTTGAGTCATATCTCAAATGTGGCAAATCAAGGTATGATTCCAAGAAGTCACCACAAAAAATATTACGTCACTTTCCTTTAATACCAAGGCTATAAAGATTATATATGTCATCAACTACATCATCTGATATAAGATGGCATAAAAAGCAGCGTTCAGATGATGGGAAAATACGTCATCCTGCAGATGCGAAAGCTTGCAAAGATTTTGACAAACTACATCAAACTTTCAGCGAAAATCCTCAGAATGTTAGACTTGGGTTGGCAAGTGATGGCTTTTGTCCTTTTAAATCGTTGACTAGTAAGCACAGTACATGGCCTATTTTTATGTTGCTGTATAACTTGCCACCATGGATGTGCATAAAACAAACATCATGTATGTTAACATTATTAGCAGGTCCTAATGCACCTCTAAATGATATAGATGTGTATTTACAACCTTTGATAGATGAGTTTAAGGTATTGTGGGATATTGGTGTTGAGGTGTTGAGATATATGATTCATTTAAGAAAGAGTCATTCCGTTTACGTGCATGTCTTTTATGGACCAGTAATGATTTTTTCACTTATGCTAATCTATTAGGATGGAGCACTAAAGGTGCATTTGCTTGTCCTTGTTGCAACCAAGAGAACGTGTCAACTTGGCTGAAACATGGTAGTAAACATTGTTACCTCGGCTATCGTCAGTTCCTCGACGAGAATCATAAATTTTAAAGGGATAAGAGATGGTTTAATGGTCATGTAGAGTTGAGGGAAGTACCTCAACCTCCTTCAGGCACTGTTGTGTTAGCGCAATTGAAAAATGTCACATTTCCTGAATTTGGTAAGGATCTAGATAAAAAGAAAAATTTAAACAAAAGGAAGAGAGTTGGAGGTCCACCAGTGTTGCCACTTAACTGGAAGAAAAAAAGTATATTCTTTGAGTTGTCTTACTAGAAAGATAATCTAATACGCCACAATCTAGACGTAATTAGGGATGTAAACGGATCGAATTCGGTCAGATAGTGGCATTATCATATTCGTATCTGATTATATTCGGACGGATTTGGATAATATCCTATCGATTTTCGGACGGATTTGGATAATTTTCGGATAGTGATTTTTTAAATACAGATTCTCCTAAATAGATATGAATATGGATCGAATACAAATTTTTGACTATCTGTTGACATCTTTATCGTTTTTATGATGAGGGCTAGGGTTGAGACTTGAGAGTTCAGCAATTCCCTTTTTTCTACTCTTCTTAGTCTTTGATTTTCTTACGTTTTTACTTTTGATTTTCTCTTGTATTTATTTTCATAGATATGTGATTCCATGTTATAACATTGTATAAAATGATATATATAAACCAATAGAAAATCTAGAAAAAGAATCACATTATCTTAACTTATAAATTTATAAAAATAAGATAACAAAATCCAATAAGGTAACTTAAAAGGATAGACGAACACAGAGATAAGATAATTTATTACTTTCAGATTGCTAAATGAATCGGATAATAATCGGTCGGATAGGGGGATTATCATATTCGTATCTGATTAGTTTCGGACGGATTCGGATTCTCCTAAACGGATATGAACGCGGATCGAATTCGGATTTTCGAATATCCGTTTACATCCCTAGACGTAATGTATGTAGAAAAAAAAATTTGCGATAATGTTTAGGAGACATTGTTGGATTTGAAAGATAAATAAAAAAATAGTACTAAAACACATCTAGATTTGATGGAAATGAACATCAGGCTATCTCTACATCCACAAAGGATTGAGGGCAGCAACAAAATGATTCTACCTCTTGCAAGCCACACAATGTCTATGGAAGAAAAAGAACTATTCTGCAAAACTTTAGAGGGATTGAAATTTCCTGAAGGTTATGCTGAAAAAATATCACATTGTGTGAATGTGAAAGAGATGAATATTTCTGGGTTGAAGAGCCATGATTACCTTGTTTTAATGCAATAACTCCTTCCTTTAGCTCTACGGGTACATCCAACGAAGAATGTTAAGTTGACGTTGCTTTCGTTGTGTAGATTTTTTCATGGTTTATGTACTAAAATTGGTACAACGAAAGATGTTAAAAAACTTGAAGCACGTATTGTAGAAATATTATGCCATCTTGAGAGGATCTTTCTACCTACATTCTTTAATGTTATTGTTAATTTATTGATCCATTTACCACGAGAGGTATTGTTAGGTGGACCAGTGCATTACAGATGGATGTATCCTTTTACAAGGTTAGTCTAAAGTCTTAATTCATAACTTGTTATATTTGCATTGAATTGTAAATTTTTTTGTGTGGTTGAAACTAAGTTCTGGTGTATGTGAAAATAGGTTCAACAAGACTCTTAAAGACTAAATGCGTAATGTTAGTCAACCAGAAGGATCTATTGCAGAAGGATATGTTGAAGATGAATGTCTGACATTTTGTTCCAGGTACTTCGAAGGCCTGGAGACTAGGTTAACTCATCCAGTAAGGAGTATTGGTAGTGGAGACCTACAAACAGACAAACATTGGATATTCTCATGCACTGGAAGACCATTAGGGTGTCCTACGATTATTCGATTAGAGTTAAATGAAATAATTCAAGCACACCGATATGTGCTTCTCCATTACGAACCCTTTGATGCATAACGAGAGTAAGTATCAAAATTAACTTTTCCTAATTCTTTACGTCAATTGTTATTTTATCCAATGCTTCTAATTCATTTTGCTTTACATGATATCTCATAATCTAGAAGTCACAAGGAAGAGACTAAGAAGAGTTTAGGATATAGAAGTCGGGCCTTCGATAGGAAAAAGGTGTATGCAGAAAAATTCTCAGAGGGGTTCAGATGTCAAGTATAGTACTTGTTCTTCATCTCGAGTTAATACATAATCATAAGACATTGTTAGTTTAATAACAATAAACATTGAATTATATAGGCAGACATGCAACACCAAAGAGGAGAATCGGTACCTGACATTATTAAATGCTTGGCTACTGGACTCATTTCGGAAATAAAAAAATACGATGGTTATATATATAATGGCATAAGGTATCACACAAAAGATCGTGAAATCAATCGACGAACTTAAAATAATGGGGTCTTAGTAATGGTTGGAAATGTCCCTACTATAATGTGTTGAAGGAAGTCGCTGAGTTAGAATATTATGGTAATCTAAGAACACTGCTATTTCGAGTTGATTGGGTAGATAAACATAGAGGGGTGGTTAAAGAAGACCTTGGATTTAGACGTGTGAATTTCAATCGTTTAATGCATTCCGATCAAAAATATACTTGATGACCCATTTGTCTTCCCAAAACAAATAGAGCAAGTGTTTTATGTGTCAGACCCTTTAAATCAGGGTTGGTATCTTGTTATAAAAGTTGATCTATGCGATACGTTTGATATTGGTGGTAATGTAGAAGAAGAATATCACCAACATACAGGCATGGGATAAAGGGATGATGGTGCTGATGATCTTAGTATGACAAGAATAGACTTGGAGGGAATACTAGTTGATATTTCTTTTGGAACTGATAAATGATGTACAAAATTTGATTATGTACTTGATATTGCCTTAATACAACATTTATGATTGGTAAGCATAAATGATTATATTTTTTTTCTTAATATATTATTTTTTATTATATATTTTTTGATTTTACCTTGATTATTTAATTTTTGCAAATGTATTTATCTGTGATGGTCATTTGTTGTTTTTAATGCAGCTTTAGATAATGGAGGATAATAGTGCCATACCGTTGGAGGGTACTGGTATGATGGGGGCATCATCTTCAAGAAGTATGACCCTTCAATTTTATAGTTCTATTTATAATTTATTCTTTGGTTTAGTTAAAATAATTAAATTTGCTTGTTTCCAATTACTAATTTTATCTAATCATTATCTGTAGAACCCAAGAAGAAAAGAGGGCCAAGTAAAACTAAAAAAATAGTGGATATTCCTGCTGGAAAAAAGGTGATCCTATGAGCAAATAACTTGGATCAGCTGATTGGTGACGAATCTGGACCATTCAGTACTTATTTGGGCACTCTGGTTAGGGGCGATAAACTATTGCCGATCAATTATGAAGATTGGAGATATGTTCCAAACCATTACAAGGAACATGTTGTGAACCAGGTCAAGGTAAGGTTTTATCATATTAAGGATTCATAATCTAAATAGTGTATGCTGGTTTCCATTGTAGGAGTTTCATGTCTAACATTTCTCCAATTTCTTGTAGGTAAACTATAAAATTTTAGCAAACACTATTAAATCAGTGAAATAAAAAATGGGGGATATGTGGCGTACCTTCAAGCGTGATTTGAAGAAGCAGGCAGAGGAGGAATATGGATCCATTGATAAGTCTCATTGCGATGGTAAAGTTCCTAAAGAACAATGGTTGAAACTTGTAGTTATATGGAACCCAGACAAGAAAAAGGTAATATTTTCTTCCTATCATGTCAACTTGATATTTTAATTTAATTTTGACCCGACATGTTTTAATGATGTTTTTCTAATATGGTAGTCCATTAGTGAGAAAAATAAAGAGAACAAAACCAAAAAGACTATGAGTCATCGTTGTGGGAGGAAGAGGTTTGCCCGTGTTAAAGATCAATTGGTACGTTTTTTATGCACAAGTACAAATATTAAAAAATGTATATTCAAAACTCTTGAATTCTGATTTTAATCTAATACTCATTTATGTTTGTCTACAATAACGAGCACCCTGAGAAGTTATCACCAACCATAGTGGATATGTTTCTCTACACCCATACAATGAGGAATGGAGATCCTGTAGATGATGAATCCGGTAGAGTTATGGTATGTATTGATGTGTTACATCTTGCGTACCTACATTGTAAATACTTGTATGTTTGTTAACTTAGTTTTTACATTGATTTGTGGGAAACACTTAAAAGAAAAAGAAATGAGATGCCTCCAGAACTAAGAGAAAATCAGGATGCAATGGATGAAATATTTATTGAGGAATTGGGCCCGGAACATGACGGGCGAGTACGTTGTTAGGGGCAAGGCGTAAGTCGAAAGGACTTGTCACATACAAAAACCAACCTTAAGGTCAAACGCCAGTAAAAAGACTTCTATAATCAAATGAAGGAAGAGTTGACTCAACAAATTACTCAATAAATGACTCAATAATTGGCAGAACAAGAAAATAGACACAAGGCAGAGAATGCATTACTCCATGATTCTATGGGGGTAATGATGGAGAAGCAAGCAAAGATGAATGCTGAAATGGAAATATTCAGACAACACTCGAAAAAAGATAGCTCATCATAGAGTTCGGTGTGATTGGGTAAGTTAGAAATAAATGATGACTTTGGTATGTTAAATTTATTATAACTTTTACACAGCTAATTGTTACCTATCCACCAGGTGATAATGAATGAGGACATTGCATAAGTTGACTCCTGATTTGGTATGATTTCTATTTCAATTTCATATTTCGGTTTTGCTTATTGTGAAACTCATTCATGGATTGGGTTTAAAATGTCAAATATATTCAGCACAGAAAAAATCAGAGCAAAAACCTAATGTTCCTAGAAACACTTCATTCAAATTGACAAAATTCTTGTGCTTACATTAGAAGTTCACCAACTAAGAAGAAATCCTATCATAAATTGATGTCTAATCAGTATTTCTTTCTCAATCACATTGTACTTGTGAGATGCCGCTACCTCTGTTGCCTAGAAAACAATTAGCAAACTTTGGACATCTTCTTCTTCCTTTATTTTTTATTGTTAAGGGCTTAAAAAAATGTTTAAACAGCACATTGATTGCCCTAATGGTTCTTGAAACAACAGCCATGATTGCCCTTTTTTTTCATTTTTTTATGTGCATACATATATTTTCTATTTTCTGTTGGATATTCGAAGACCCAGATCTCAGCCATCATACAACTAATAGGATTTAGATTTGGAGGGCTGTCGCCCCATTAAAGAAGCACTTGACCTGCCTTTGAAGCCCTGTTGAACACATATCTATCAGATTTGGAATTTTCTCATGGGATTCATATCGGCTCACTGGTTTTAGGATTTTCTCTGTTGCAATCTCAAGGTGCACTTCTCTACAAGTATTCTTCTGATCAAGCCCATATTCAAAGGGTTTATTCTTTCTCTAGACAGCTCCACTCGATCTAGGTTAAAGGTCTATTTGGCTGGCTGGTTTAAGACTTAGTTTAAACCTTCTAATTCTGATTCTCTTTCTATTTTTATGGACTGTTAATCGATATCTTTCTGCTGGTTCTTTGGATCTGCTATTTAGCGTAATCTTTTGGGGTTTGGCGAAGAGAGTGAGAGAAAGATTCTACCATCGTCTCGACGAAAACAATGGTTGGGGTTTTTTTTTTTTTATGGTCGACGGTAGGATATTCCTAGGTTGTTTGCAATAAGAAGAAGAACGGTAATTTGGTCATTTTAATTTCACTGTTTTCTATTGTAAGAAAACAGGCAATAGTCTAGGGGGTGTCCAAGTAATTTTCTCATAAATAAATGCTCTCTATTTCTTTCTGTGTGTGTTACATAATAAAATTGCAGTAAGCCTCAACTAGTTGGGAATAACAATAAAGTAATGATTGAGGCTTGGTGGCAATGCGAATGGACTGGTTGATGGTCCAAAGGTCTGATTGCCCATCTAAATGACCAAACTAAAACCAATATGCATAATTATTTCATATATATGAAAATAGCAGCAAGCTTCAACTAGTAGGTAAAGACAATATAACACAACTTGTGTGTGATGGTAGTTAAGGCCAGGACCTTTAATGATTCTTGAGGTCAATCAAGTCTACACTTTTTGATAGTATTTTTAACTTCAATTATATATATATATATTGTAGATCTTTGTAATATTTGCTCTATTGTACTAACTTATTCAAATTACTGATGCTTCTCTTTATGGAAGGTGTTCTTGGACCAAAAGAGAGGAGAAGCTAAACGACAGTATCTTGTTAACCATGTTTTATTTTTCCATTTTAGATAGGGCATTTTGCTGGATCAAGTATACTATCTGTTCTTATTAGTTTAATCAATTTTTGTTTGTGTGGAGGGTCCAAACTTGCAAGAACTCAAAGGATTAATGGTAATTTGTTTTCTTTTCTTTGTTCTTGTTTGAGAATTGAGTGTGAGAAATGATGTGAATGATGTTTGTGTCAAATGTGGGTGGATGTGAGACATGCAATGAATGATGTGAATGTGATTTGATGGTAAATGTAATTACAGGCATTGAAAATGAGGAATGTAGAAGCTAAATTTAAAAAAATAAATAAATTAATATTAGCTGCGGTTTTATAAAATCGCGGGTATATATTAACAACTCATTAGTATTTAGTAGCGGTTATATAAAACCATGGTATAAATAAATAAATTACTAAATAATATATAAAAGGGTAAATTACAGATCATTCCCTAGTTTTTGAAAAAACTCAAATGTCCCCCTCTAGTAACGGTGTTAGTCTGCTGTTAGTTATTGGTGTTAAAGGACTATTTTACCCTAGTACTAAAACATTAGAATTAAATTTACAATACAACCCTTCCCTCGTCTTTAACATTGGTCAAGGGTAGTTTAGGGATTTAAATTTAACTGGCTAACATCATCACTTAACAACATAAAAATAATAGTAGGGACTAATTTGTGATTTTGGGGTCTAAACCAGGGGGTGATTTGAGTTTTTTCAAAAACCAGGGGGTGATTTGAGTTTCGATTGAAAACCAAGGGGTGATCTATAATGTACCCTATATAAAATACAGCCGGGTAGGTAAATCTAATATACTACGGTTATATAAATCGTGGTTAGATGTACCACTACCTTTATAACCGCAATTTTAGAAAAACACAATCATGGTAGATGTACCACCACTTTTATAACCGCGGTTTTTGAAAACCATGGCTAAAAACATAATACACGAAAGGCTATAAAAACCGTGGCGATAGCCCACTTTTCAAGTACGGCACTACTTTCAACCGTGATTTTAAAACCATGGTTAAAATGCTTTCACCACGGTTTTTGGATCAATAGCGAAAAAAACCGTGGCTAAAAAACATATATTTTGTAGTGCGTAATGAGATTATGACATGCATGGTACACTTGTTCTTCACTTTTCACATGACACTCTCTTGATGTTTATGTATGCTCATGATTTTTAAGTAACCAACTCTAATCTTATTATGGTTAATACACTTGGTAAAGAGTTTGCAGTTAGTGATTTACGTAATTTACATTATTTCTTGGGGTTTCATGTTGTCTGTTGGGAAAATTCTTCCCTCCCTCTATAAATGTTTTGATGATAACAAACAAGTTGGCACAAGCCATTGTGTTCTATTATGTCAACAGGTTTAATGTAATAATAAAGAAGAATAAGTCAAGGCTTAATTCACAATGAAGCTCAAAGACAAAGCCTGAAGAGATCAAGCCTGTAAAGAATTTCCAAGATAAATAGCTCTTGAAGAAAAGACTATTTGAAGATTGAAGAACATCTCGTAAAGAAGAAATCAAGTTAAAAATGCTCATATGCATATACGCATACACGCACTGGCATAATTGTAATTGCATACGTATAAATGAAATTGCATTTGCATCATATAGAGACTCTACTAAGGTACTTAAAGACCCTAGAAGTCCTTAGCATTTGTTGGAAAAAAACTGAACCAAAGATTGTTAGAGACAGGAGTCAATACAAGCTCTTAGTGCTAGTATTCTCAAGTCAAGAAGAAAGCTTAGTTACTCAAGCTTGACATCATTACTCAAAGACTTATCCTCTTCTAGTATAAATCTCAAAGGTTAAGCATCTTCATATTATTCATTGCACATTCACAATTGCATTGCGTGAAGTAAGTTGGAATAGTTTCGCTTAAGTAACATTTCTTTTTAATCTCTCTTGTTAATTATTTTCTTACTCTTGAGTCAGGTTGACTCTAGACAGGTAAGGTGTACTTACATTTTCCTAGATTGTTCTTGGGTTTTGTAAGGGATTCTCTTATCCTTAAAAGATTGTGGGATTCTCTTATCCTTAAAAGATTGTAGGGTCCTCTTATCCTGGTAAAAAGATTTGTAAAGGTATTTTCCCCACCTATTGTACTGAAAGGGAAAAGATTAGTGAAATTTTCTCAAGGATGAGAGGAGTGGACGTAGACTCAAGGTTGAGTTGAACCACTATAAATACTTGTGTTTCTCTTGTTTTAATTTACTTTAAATTACATTGTCTTGAAACTCTAGTATAATTTTTAAAGAACAAAAATTCCACTAAGATAACCTATTCACCCCCTCTAGGTTATCCAACATTGTCCAATGAAGGTTTGTTTCTTTCTCAATCTAATGATGATGATATTCTCAATCATGCCTTTATGACTGATTTGCAAGCCAATGTGCTACTTAATTGCCTCAACATCATTGTTATTGTATTTAAATGAAACTTCCCTTTTAGTGATGTGGATAAGGCTTCCCTCCTTGGGTTGACGGGCTTCTCCCTTGGTCGCCTTCCCGTCAAATATTTGGGGCTCCCCTTGATTCCTATAAGGCTGACAAGTCATCATTGTACGTACGTACCCCGATGCTTAACTTGATCCACAAAAGGCTCTAACTTTGGAAGGACAAATTTCTCTCATATGTTGGGAGGTTAGAGCTAATCAGATTTTGTTTCCCAATCCTCCTACATTTATTGGTGTGGTATTTTTGGGTTTCCTCAATCCACCATTAAGGCCCTAGAATCTTTAATGCATACTTTCCTCTAGAAAGGTGTTGAAACCTCCAGATTCCTCCACCCTCTTAGTTGGGCTTCCACTTGCCTTCCCAAAGATGAGGGAGGCCTTGGCTTGAGAAGGATCAAGGATTCCAACATTGTGGGTATCCTCAAACTGATTTGGAAAATTACGTCCAAACATTATAGTATTTGGGACAATTGGGTCTACTTGAGCCCCCTCAGGAAGAACTCGCTGTGGAGAATCTCCCAATCCTCAAATTCTTCTTGGGTTTAACGCAAAATCCTCCTTAGACCCATTGCTCTTAGAGCCATCATCTCTAGTATCACTGATGGGGCCTCTACACCCCTTTGGCTAGATTGTTGGCACCCTTTGGGTATTCTCTTTTCAGTTGGTGTGAAGGCGGTTTACTCCTCTGTTGCCTCCATCATCTCCCATGGTACTTGTTCTATCCCTCCCCCTGCCTTTCCTTTGTTTGGCCTCCCTCCCTACCCCCTTCTGATCAGCCCCTCCTCTTTGTCCGACTTTGTTTCCTGGCTCCCCTCCTCTAATGGCCTCTTTAGCTCCTTCTTAGCTTTAGACTTTGTTAGAGTTCATGCCCCCACTGTCCTTTGGCATAAGATTGTTTTATTCAAGGGTCACAGTCCCCGCTATAGCTTCATAGTTTGGAGAGCCCTTACCCATTGCCTACCCACCCAATCCTTTCTCCTGTGTAGACAAATGCATGTTTCCCCCACTTGTGTTCTTTGTTGGAATGGTTAGGAGGACATTGACCACGTTTTCTTCTCCTTCCCCTTCATAGCCTCAATTTGGAAAAAAAGCCTTGGATAGCTGCTGGCCTTGTCATATAAGAATCCTCCCATTCTCTAGGGAGTGACTTTGGATTGACATGACCTTCTCAGGTAGCTCTATTTATGATACTGCATTTAAGCTTGTTTTTGGTACCACCATCTTCCACATTTGGATGGAGCGGAATCTTCAAAGATGGACCTTCAACTCCCGTTCTTTCGACATGATTTGGAAATCCATTTTCTTTGATATTAGCTCCAAGATTCACTTGTTGCCTCATCATTCTGTTGTTGATACCCCAAGGAACAAACATATTGTTGACTACTGGAGTTTACCTTCATCCTTGATCCAGTCTCCTATCCCTTCCTCTTAGGGCCAGGAGCTTTGTTCAAGCTTCCCGTTCTTTTATTATTTTCTCCCCCTCTCTCCCCTTGTGTATTCTTCCCCCCCCCCTTTTTATCCCCATTCCATCAGATAGGTTTGATATTGAACTTGCCAGCACATCCAAGTCCAAAGTAGCCGTCTTTTTCACATTGCAAAGTTCAGTACTCAAGCCAGAAACAAGATCTAGGCCCATTCTTCTGTAGTC
Source organism: Telopea speciosissima (assembly GCF_018873765.1). Lineage (NCBI taxonomy): Eukaryota > Viridiplantae > Streptophyta > Magnoliopsida > Proteales > Proteaceae > Telopea > Telopea speciosissima. Next base: position 48,429,840 of record NC_057920.1, read on the forward strand.
TTCCTCCAATTCTTCAGTAGTCTTGCTCTTAATTTTCTCAGTACTCCTTAAACTGGTCTCTGATTCTCGAATTACTTCTGATGGAATAATTTCTTGTACAACAAAATGGAGTAATGTAGTCTTCCCATTTGTTCCTTTCACATCAGCAAGCTTAAGGAGTGCATCAAGTTTGAAAGCTCTGGCACCTCCTTTGATTGTTCCAACATTCATCCTGTTTCCTGTTTTGAGTACAGCTTTAAGTAATTTCAAGAACAGTCGGCTTGATCCAAGTTCTTTGCAGGCCTTCTGTACACCAAATTTGAGGGTTGAGGATGTGGACTTGCTCAAACTCGACCGAGAAAGCTTGGATAAGATGGCTTTGTCGGCCTCTTCATCTTGCTATTTTTTCTCCTTCGTCTAACTCGGCTGAGGGTCAGGCCTGAGTAGTGAGCGGCACATCATCACAACTTTCAGTGGGACGTGGTCCTCACTGTCAACGGCTTCTTCACTGTCGCCCTTCTTGGTTTTACTGGCTGTTCCCCAGCGAAGCCGTTTGAGGGGCTGTTGTTTCTTTTCATTCACTTTTTCTTTTCCTTTCTCATCTTTTTCTTTACTCTCGAAATCCATGGTCACAGTTACTGCATCTGCAGCAAGAGGCCAGTCGACAGAGGTATAGGCAGTTAGAAAAAGGAAAGGATCTTATACTTAGTAGCTATCTGAAGGGTATGAAAGGCATTACCTTCACTTGTTGCCGACCTTTTTCTCGATTTTGGCGGCAGACCGGAACACTTGGAGTTGACTTGGCCAAAGGTTGAAGATTGGCGGTCCTCCTAAGCATCAGCATCATCATCGCTGGATCGGAAGTAGTATTGGGTCCACCAGGCATCAAAGCTTTCGGTAGTAGCAGGCAAGGGAGAGAAATAACATGGCCGAAAAGCAAAAAGGGCCATGCCGCTCAGGAGAGTCACATCTCCAATACTCTCATAATCCTTTAAGAGGGGTCGGTCAGGGCCACCCTCATAAACTGAAAAGTAGCAGGGGACTGGAATTGCTTGCGTAAGACCAAATTGATGGGCCAGAAACTGAGGATTGTATGGCTCTGTGCTACACATGTTATTCTTGTTATGCTCGAGGAACACCCTGTAATGGAGGTCTCGGTATGTTAGGAAGGAGCCCCAAAGATCCCCATGCGTGACCGGGTCAGCAATGGCTTCACCTAGCCAGTCAGGCAAACTCTTGGATGAGTGAAATGGGGTAAAGGAGGCTGAAGGGTGAGTATCCTTGAGACGAAAGAAGAAATGAAAGGAATCTGTGAGAGAACGCAACAACGGAGGGTGAAGTAACTTAAAGCCAACGGCTGGGAAATCATCGGCCAGCGGGGAACGACTGAACTCTGGAAAGTAGGCGCTCAGCCACAACTGCAGAACCCAAAAAGGGCCTCCGTCGTGAGCAAAGCCAGACTCAACAAGGTCAGTGCATCCTCTGTACAGAGAGGAGAGTATAAACGCAGCAAGATTTACAGGTCGGCCAGCGGCTAGGGTATTTGCAAGGCGGAGGTAAGCCTTGGTGATCTTGTCGGCCCAAGTACAGATGAGGTAGCGATAGCTCTAGGAAAGCAGGAAGGCTACGTACTCTTGTTTGTTCACTGGGTCGCTTTGCTTTCGGAACTGAGTGAGATAGGAAGTGTAGCTGGCATTCTTCTTAAGGTTCAAATCCCAGTTTACCTTGGAACAATCAGAGCTGCCGTTGATCTCTTCTCCGGTAGATTTCAGGCCCAGGAGTGCTCCCACGTCCAGAAGAGTTGGGCCCATCATCCCGAAACTGAAATGGAAAGAGTTGGTCGAACGGGACCAAAAATGGAGAGCTGCATGGAGAAGGTCAGCATCACATGGATAGTGGATGGTGGACATGTGAATGGTGTCGTAAATGCCAAGCTCCTTCCAGACTTCCTCTTTGGCAGTAGACATTCTTTTCACCCAGTCGTTCCATTCGGCGTACCTGCCAGCCCAATGTCACTTCACAGCTGCAGGCTTGTATTTCAGAGTGGTTGGGATACCTTGATGGAACAGAGGACAGTCGTCTGGGTGAAAGGGGAAGTTCTTGATGAATTGAGTAGCTGAGGGATCTTCAAAGATTGGACCCAGCACAAAGTGGCATGAACGAGGAATGAGTACTTCCAGGTTCACGGTAGGGTGCAAGCCGACGCGTTTTGTTTGAAGCTTGTCAGCGGTCATTTAGGAGTCGCCAGCGTCTTCTGTTGGGTAACCTAGAGGGGGGTGAATAGGTTACCACTAGTGGATTTTGCCTCTTTTTCGATTGGTTGCACACTTATATTAAATATAAAAAGCAGAAGTAAATGAGGCACAAGATTTATAGTGGTTCGGCTAACTTAGCCTACATCCACTCCTCTCAACCTTGAGAGAATTCCACTAGTATTTCCCTTTCAATACAATAGGTGGGGAAATGACACCTTTACAACTCTTTTTAACAGGATAAGAGGATCCTTACAATCTTAGTTCCAGGACAAGAGTATCCTTTTAATCTCTTAAGGATGAGAGGGTCCTTGTACTAATCTAAGTAGTCTAGATTAATACAACAATGCTTTATCAAATCAAAAGCATAAACAAGTAAATACAATGGAAGTTTGGTATAAATACCTATCAAAGAGTAGTGACACTTTTACCCTTTGAGTGATGGTGCTCAATGATATGAATGAGAGTGATGCACCTTGAGTCTCCTAGATGACTCTCCTTGATGGCATGAGTTGGAGAGAGTGGAGAGTTAAGAGCTTGGTAATATCTCTTTGAAGAGCTTGAATTTGAATAACTTAGCTCAATGACAAATTCTCACTTTTGTATTTTCTCAAATGTACAATGCACTTTTTCTATCAAAGGATGTGTTTTGTTCCTTGTTTGGATGTGTTTTATAAAGCCAAAAGTTGGAGTTTGTTTGTTCTCCAACGGATATAAAACGGCCATATTTTTAGACTGTCGGTCGACCTATAAAAGTTGTCGGTCGACCATCAAAGAACTAGCCGTTGAAAAACTAGCCGTTAAGGCCAAGTTTGGGCTGTAGGTCGATTGTCGGTCGACCTATGGATCGACCTACAAGTGTCGGTCGACCGATAGATCTGTCGGTTGCAACCGACGGACTACCTGAAAGCAGTGCCGTGTCTTTTATATTACGTAGGTCGACCGCGCAGTCGTAGGTCGACCAAGATGACATTTATCCTATTTTTTGATTGTCTGTCAAGGGGATTTTTGGTCCAGCTTGCTTGGGGACTTCATAGGTTTTTGTCTAACACTTTAATGGCCATGTTTCTTGAGTCTAGGCCATGGGAATGAGTTCCTCCTAGGGTCTCTTACATGTGAATGCAATGTGTGTGTAATGTGATATGCACATGTAATGAAATGTGTTCTAATGCACTTGAATCTTCTTGGAGAGTCTTTGTCTTGGCTTCCTTTAGAAGATGTTCCTCAATCTTCAAATTTCTTCTTTTCCTTAACTCTTGTTGTGAGCTCCGTTGATCAAGTCTTTCCTGGATGCTTGATGCTCCCAACGTCTGACTATGAAGTTTGCTTAAAGATTGGAATATTAGTATTAATCTTGTTTGTTATCATCAAAATTAGTTTATGGAGGAATGTGTTTTCCAACATCTTCCTCTGGATTCATCTTCCCGGAAGTTGCAGAGGATCAAGCTGGAAAGCACGATGGTCCAAGGAAGAAGAGAGAATGAGAGGGAAGGTGAAAGGTTGTTGCGCAACCAAGAATGCCAAGGGGTTTAAGAAGGGTTTCGTTTTTGTGAAACTCAAAAGAGGAATGATGATCGCCTTGGGAAACGGCGAGGATAACCCAAAAGTGCGAGCGCCAGAATGCGATTGGGCCATGTGTCCAAACTTGCGATTTTTCAGCAGTTACAATCACATCAGACTACGGCGTAGCAGAAGATATTTTGAGCGACACTCGAACAGGCACGAGTCCCGAGGGCTCCTTGAATCGACCTCCTAACTCGTGAGGGGCATTGTTTACACCTAGATTTTGCTCCACTCCTTCACAGTCAAGTGGAGGCACTCGGCCACAGGGCACCCCAACCAAGTGGGTTGACCGAGGCATCATGGCGCTTTTTGGTCAAAGTTGGTTTTAACGGCCAAGACGGTGGACGGTTAGTACTATTGACGATTTTTAGCAGTTTGGGCTGGGAAGGTGTGTTAGCCTGAACATGGCACGGTTGTGGCCAATAATCAAGGAGACCGTTCCTTACAGTTACCCTTACCATATAAAATAAGCAGGAGGAGCAAGGAAGAGGAATCAATCAATCACACAACAAACCTGCATTTTACTTATCTTTATTTTCCTTGTTCTGTTTTCTTTTCCTTTCATGATGGTGTGAACTTAAGATTTTCTTGTATTTTGCTTTATGCACCCTTACGATTTACACTGTGAATGGTTCACGTCAAGTAATTTGAAGTGCAATTCCAGTCCATTGTCAAGGTCATTTGGTCTATTATCGTTGGGAAGTCCTCGGAGCACCGGGCCACGAGTAGAACTCTAAGCCGCCACAACTTTGCAGGGTGTCTTATTCTATTCCAGCCACACCACGCTGGCTGAATGATTTTCAGTACAACAGATACTGCATTTAAGCTTGTTTTTGGTACCACCATCTCCCACATCTGGATGGAGCAGAATCTTCAAAGATGGACCTTCAACTCCCGTTCTTTCGACATGATTTGGAAATCCATCTTCTTTGATGTTAGCTCCAAGATTCACTTGTTGCCTCATCATTCTGTTGTTGGTACCCCAAGGAACAAACATATTGTTGACTACTGGAGTTTACTTTCATCCTCGATCCAGTCTCCTGTCCCTTCCGCTCAGGGCCAAGAGCTTTGTTCAAGCTTCCCCTTCTTTTATTATTTTCTCCCCCTCTCTCCCCTTGTGTATTCCCCCCCCCCCCTTTTTCTCCTCCTTTTCAGGGTTTTGGTAATGAATTATTTATTCACAAAAAAGAAATTCAGATATTGCTCAGAAGAATAGGTAAAGGAATTCGACCAAAAGGATCTAAGAGTTAATTGAATAGAACTGATCTCATCAGCATTGGCTCTGCTAGAAATAAAATATCACTTAAATAGCAGATGGGTTGTAGAAGGGGCACCCAGCAACTATAACACCATTCGTAATTTCACAATTCCGCGTTAATTAACATTATAGAGTGGCCTTCTATACCAATTAAGAAGATAACATTCTAGAGGATTCCTTTGCTGTAAGCCTCTGTTTATTTGACAAAAAAAATGATCCTACAAACAAAAATATTAATCCACTTAAAGGAGAAATCTAATTAACCTTTTCATTATACAAAAGAGGAAAGACACTCCAATTTATTATACTCTTTGGCCAAATCCAATTTCAAAGCCATGAACTACTTACCTTCTGTCACTAAAAAAAAGGCCTACAGGTTTCTTGGATACTAAATGCAGCAGATGGTGCTACGAGTTTGGTGAACAGATATAAGAGTTCACTTCAATGCTGGTGCTAGTTATACTTTCATTTTAGGTTTGGCCACAATGATGACAGCCTTGTTATGCTTCTCTAATGAAATTGGGCAGTATCTTCCAATGCTGATTAGAGACACTGAAATAATTAGTAAAAACTTAAGTGCAACAGAATTGAATCCAAGAAATCCAAAATTCTATATGAATTTTGAAAAAGGTTACAGTTTTCTCACTGTTCAGTTTCTTGTAACTAACCTACAAAGTGATCACATCTATCGAAAAGGAGCCACAGGGTTTTGAACAATTGAGCTCTTCAGGTTTCTAACTTCTTTGCAGACTTGATCTAACATACCCAGAAAATCCCTCACAATGACAAAAATCCTAAGTGGATTGGCTTCATCTTTGCTCACATCTCCATGAAAATATTCTGTGATTTCTCTTACCTGCTTTAGGACTCGATTTTCATCTTCTTGTAACTCTTTGATACTCTTTTGTGCATAATTCAAGAAGGATCTCATTGAGTGGACAAAATTTCCATCTTGATCATCCCTGGACAAAACATTGTGTAGTAGACGTTGCAGCTTGACCATTCCATCAGATAGGTTTGATACTGAACTTGCCAGCACATCCAAGTCCAAAGTAGCCGTCTTTTTCACATTGCAAAGTTCAGTACTCAAGCCAGAAACAAGATCTAGGCCCATTCTTATGTAGTCTTCCTCCAATTCTTCAGTAGTCTTGCTCTTAATTTTCTCAGTACTCGTTAAACTGGTCTCTGATTCTCGAATTCCTTCTGATCGAATAATTTCTTGTACAACAAAATGGAGTAATGTAGTCTTCCCATTTGTTCCCTTCACATCAGCAAGCTTAAGGAGTGCATCAAGTTTGAAAGCTCTGGCACCGCCTCTGATTGTTCCAACATTCATCCTGTTTCCTGTTTTGAGTACAGCTTCAAGTAATTTCAAGAACAGTCGGCTTGATCCGAGTTCCTTGCAGGCCTCCTAACAGGAACAGAAATGTGGGGAGAAAAAAAGCAAACGAAAGGAGATTAAAAAGGTAAATAAAAGATCAAGCATCTCAGACTGAGTAAGATCTCTTATGCCATAGTTGGTTTGTTACCTCAAGCATTGCAAAGGACCTTCTAAGATGGACCACTTCATCTTCAAAAGTTTCTCTGTAAAGCATGGCTTCAATTCTGGGAAAAGCAAAGGGTATTCTAAGCATCACCTTAACGAATTTCTCTGCTGACCCTAATTCATTGATGTCTCCTTGATAGTTTGAGAGCTTGACCTCTTCTTCTTTGGTTGGTATCATCTTCACCAGAGCCTCTAATTGCTTTAAACTCAATCCGTCTCCTGCAGTTATTCACCAACAAGTATCAAAGAATTTCTGCAATTTAAGTTACTATTAGAGTTACAATATAATTATTAGAAAATAATGATCATAAACATGTTCCAGCAGTTGTACCTTGCAATAGTGCATCACAAATTTGCTCTGTAGTAGCATTCAAAGCCTTTGAAAGTATTGTTATGTTCTGCAATCTCTTGGGCTCAAGAACATGCTTACTAGGAGATGGGCTCTTGCTCTTAGATTCACAATTCTTAGTTGAACTTTTCAGATTGTATCCAAAGAGTGATTCAATCATTTTCTCATCAAATCTGTTTCATCAACTCATAAATTACTTAAATCCAATTGAAGAACGATCTGACATTTCCAAAATGAAGCAAAATAACAGGACAGAGTTGGCTTACTCAAATGAGCTTGACCTCAGCTTGTCCCACACCATAGAACGATCGGGTGTGGCTCTTACTTTGTCCCAGTGAAGTGGTTTCAGTTTAGGCAGTGGGACTCCATCCTTGCCAACCGGTGTGAAATGTTGGGACGGTGGTGGCGGTGGTGGTTGTATAGTGTTACCCCGCCCCTTGAGTAAGGAGGGTCGTAGAAGAGGTGCTAAAGGTGGGCATGGTGGTGGAGGAATACTTCCATTGCCACCCAATCGAGTAGTTGAAGCCTGAGAAGGTTTATGAAGAGGTGAAGAAGGCAAGTCATTTGATGGAGGTTGGTGTGAACCTGAAGAACACTCTGAGTTTTGAGGTGATGATACATCTGACTCTGCAGAACTTGTAATCGTTCTAGTCAAGGAACATGAAGAATGAGGCCGATGCTGTCGCACATGATAAAAAATTGTCTGCGAAGGCAGTGGTGGAGGAGGAGGAGGTGGTGGTGGTGGACATTGAGGATAATTTTGTTGAGAATTTGAAGAATGTAAGACTGTTGTTCCTTGTTCCAGGTTAGTTGGAAAATTGGGTGGGATAGAGAGTGAATTTGAATGTTGAGCTGGGGTAACATCTAGTATCACTGGTGGGTTTGGCTGTGATGATCTATGACTAAATGGAGGAGAGCCATTTCTGAAGCTTGACTGAGACCAAACTTCTAGTGGATCACCTAAACTACCATCTGAAGCATCAGACAGTCGCACATTCGATGAATGTGATTCACAGACAGAATGAAAGGATTCATCCTCAGAAGAAACGAATTCAGGATGAACAGTGTCATTAAATGACGAATTACAACCATCTGTTTCACTTTTAATCATTTCTACTTTCTCGTCCACAGAGAGAATCTCTTCAGCTGAAGAAAAACCAATACTCTTTCTTTCAGGTTTTATAGATTCTTGACATGACCCATTAACATCATCCAATGCAGATTTAGATGGACTTTGGTCAGTGGATATGGTCACATTTTCACAAGTGTGTTTAACACCAGAAGCTTCTGTTTCTAAAACAGGTCCTATTGAATCTAAATAGAAAATCTCTGGACCTGGATCGAAACTCACCTTGCTAATCGAATTAGGGGAAAGCACATACTTTGATCTCCCTCTTCTGAACTTCTGGAAGACAAGCATGAGCCCAAGAGCAGATATAGCCAAGGTTACACTGGCAGAGACAGCAATGGCTACAATGATTCTTCTTCTTCTTCTTTTACTACTATTGTCATCTTCATTCCTTTGTCGAACTTTGTCAGGTGGTTGGATTGAGATTGGACGCCTTGCTGGAGGAGGATGGGAGTGAAGATGGATGGGAACCACTGTAACAGGGGAAGGAGCTTCTGGTTCATGTTCAACAGCTGGTGCTGGAGATGGTGAAGAGAACCCATGTTCAATGTTGCCATTTTGGGGGCTTCTAGTGTTGAAGCTATATAATCCAAGCAAAACCCTGAACTTCTTCCAAAACAAATCTTCAATCTCTTCACTCTCATCCTCTCCTGAGACCTTTCTGATGGAGAAATCTAAAGTGTTCTCTCCCCAGTAATGCTCCTGTAAAGCAAGAACATTAGGACTCTCTGCAACAGCATTCAATGGAGCAAGGGCCATCAAAAACTGGGGATTGGGAAATAAAATGGGCATCAAGATGATGAGACTCATGCGGAGAATTTGAGAATCAGAACCCATTTTCTTCATCTCCCTAATCATCAAAAGATCATTCAACTTTGTGCTTATAAACCCAGTTCATCATTTTGCTTTTTGTGGCTCTCAGTAGACCAATCTGTTCAGCTGGTGAGGTTTGATGAGAGCAGAGAAGAGCCAATGCTGAGCCTTTAATGCTACTCCAAGGAACCCCTGAACCTGGTAGTTGCAGATCTAAATAGGCCTCCTGTAATACTTTTGCTCATGCACTTAGATTTCGTCAATCCCAAAAAATTTTCCTCCAAAGTACTGTTTATTTGTCCCTCATTATGACTATGAAAATGTCCTGCCTTTTCTTAACTTGGGTTTTCTGTCCACTTTGATCTTCTTTATAGAAACCTGAGAATGATTTTCTACTCTTCAACACCCACTGACGTTTTAGTCCAAAAAGCTTTTAGATATGAAAAAATGAATCATGGAGTGTAGTAGTTGAGCAGAGGTTTAACAGTGGTTCAATGTTAATCAAACAGTGCAAAAGCTGCTGTAACCTGTGTCCTGTGTGGGTCCTAAAATTTTGGACTTTGCTTACCACTCAAGAGGGTAAGTAACACAGCTTTAGTTTCACCAACCCAAACAAATCATTAAAAGGAGGAAGCAAGTGACCCATCCCTTTCCTCTAGAGTCTGGACTGGTGGACTAGTCATTCCTTTCGCCACGTTTGTTTATGGATAGGTCCATGCAATAGAGAAAAAATAAACAGCTGAGTAGATCTTTCTGCACTTATTAGGTGTTTATAGTGTGGTTTGTTTAATTTGACTTGCTGACCATTTTCTTAAATATCAGTATAGGTTTCGGTCTCAGTCGATAATGATATTGACCCGTGTCAGGGGGTTTTGCCTAAGGGTGTGAATTATGGGCCGGAATCAGGAATCGGACCAGAACCAACCGGTTAGGAATCAGAACCTATCCACCCAATAATTTATTGGTCCTGTTCTGGATCTATCAATAAGATCTTGGTCCGGTTCGGATCTACCAATTAAGTTATTGGTCTCTCAATGGTTTCAGAAGCGATAGACTAATTAGGAATAGTTGGAATTGGAATCGGAACAAATTCACATCCTAACCTTTCATTTTGACTGGTAATAGTTGTTCCATATGCTATTTTACCAAAGATTTGGCTATTAATTTAAAGTTTCATTTGAAAATGCTAATTTAAGAACATACCTTAAAATAGTCATAATTAAGGAGGGTGGAAGTGTTCCTACTTATTAATTGAATACAAAACAAGAAGTAATGTGGAATAGTCCATGATTTGAGGGGGAAAAATTGATAGTGGGTTGTATGTCTCATGTGAGTGAAATTAATATCATATTGTAATATTACTGAATATATGTAACATGTGTTAGAATTTTTTATTTATTTATTTTAGATTGCTTGGAACCGTTTAGGAAACGGAATCGGCCGACCCATTAGCTAATGGTCTTGGATCTCAAGTTTAGAACCGATTAGCTTATTGGTCCGATTTTGGTCCTAACCTCTTAGGGCCGAAACCGTTAAGGAACCGGACCAATTGACATCCCTAGTTTTTCCCATAGTTGGAAAACCAGGTTTTCTGAATCGTCTTTTAGAAAAACCTAGTGACTCGGCCTTGTCAAACTCAGTTAAGGCGAGTCACATTTTTTAATTTGTTAATACAAAAAATATGTATAAATTAGTAAAAAATTAGAAAATATAGAAAAAAAAAAAAAAAAAACAAACAAACAAACAAACGGGAAAAACCAGAAAAAATTCAAGGGATCACATGTCAATGCATTTTGAGTTCATACCATTGAACAAGAGAAGAAAGTCAAATAGTTGAGGTTTTCTTGCTGTTTTAGAATACGGATTTACTGTTTTACTGAACTCAGTTTCTAAGTGAACAGACTTTACGGGTTTTAAAAAACGACTAAACTCGTTGGACAATTTATGACCCAGTCTCATCATTTTTTACCTTGACCTAGTCTACACGACTCTTAACCAGGTTTTCCAAAATTTTGACTCAACTCGGGCAACCCAAACAAAACCCGATTTTCCAACTATTTGCACCTATTTCTCTTACAAAAAAATTTTGATTCTTAGACGATTTTACTTTTATCATAGACTAAGGCACCATTTGATAATGTTACGTGTGTTTACGTTCCGTTTTTTTTTATTTTATCAAAAATGTATTTTAGTGTTTTTGTTTGCAGAATAACGTTTATGGGTTGACAAGTATTGACCGATGTGGCCAATTCGATACCAATATTTGAAACCATATTGTTGACTGTATTGTGGTTTTTGGCTCAATTCCAATGTGATTGTGATGCTGCAAAGTGCCCATGTAGTGAGATCGGATCGAGTGGATAAGCACATCAAGTGCAGGTTTGGTAGTGACAGGTTCAATAGTCCCTCTTATATACCGAACTTGGATCAAGGTTTTAAAAAGGACAAATTTCACAGTTTCGGATTGGGCACCCAAAACAAAATATACTCATTTAATTTTATTAATTTCCTTTTAATAAGATTTCAGTATAGATGTCGTAAAATATTCAAAACTTTTTTCAGAATATTGAAATGGGAGAGGGATAGGAACATTGTGTGCGGCACAACCCAATAGTTGGATGCCCCCTGGGTACTCCCTGGGCGCTGGGCTCCCTAGGTCGGTACAAAGGAATGGAGCTCTCAAGAAGTTATTTTGGTTGCGGAGAGTGCATTCCTGGAATTTCAGAAAGCTTTAGGGAAAGAGTTGAAGCACTCAACGGAAACAATTTCAGTCCATCCACAACCTTCACAGGGCACTCAATGGTTCCCACCACCAATGGGTTTTATAAAGGTAAATTGCAATGCAGCGTTGAAGCAGGGTAACTCGGAGGGAGGCATTGGCTTGGTATTTTGGACAGACACGGGAAGAACCTTACATGCGTTATCTGCTCCACTTCATTTCACTATTGCCCTCCAAGGTGAAGCTCTTGCCATTAGAATGGCCATTTCTAAAGCAGTCACCTTGGGAATCCCTCATCTTATTGTGGAGTCTGATTGCAAAGAGGCAATTCAATACCTCCAAGGAACTCTCATGCACTCTCCTTTAGAAGCAGTTGTTGTCTTGGTGTTTACATCCCATTTTTCGGACAGGTTTGACCGAGATGAATATGTATGACCGATAAACTTTATTGCAGAGGTTATTCGATCAGGCTAAAGATTGTTGATCGAAGGACGGTTAATGGACAAGTTTTGAAAAAAAAGAAGTTAACATCTTGGGTAGTTATAACTGTTTTAAAGATGATTTATCAAGGATTTGCAGTTAAAGCTAAGTCTAAAGAGTATAAAAGAAGATTCAAATGATGGGATCAGGCTATCAAAAAAATATCAACAAACAAATTACACAAGATGTGTTTCCTTTTCATTTTCTTTTCTTTTTGTTTCATCCTCCTGATTCATCAAAACTAATTGAATCAGTTGAGTTTACTTCCTTGTATTTCCTTTTCAATAGTTAATAAATTAGCCTATAGTTTCTTTCAATCTTTCCTTTTTGCAATTTACTCCATCAAAGTCCTTGGAGTGATCGAGGCAAAGTGAAGAACCTTTCTTTCGTTTGTAAGGAAGTCAGATTGTTTCTATTTGAGTTTTCAAGAAGAACTCTGGCACGCCTTGCAACTTGTGAGTTTACCAAGAATTGAAGATCAAGGTAAACATTTTGGCACGCCAGGTGGGACCACTAGCAAATTTTTATGGTCATTACCAGAAGTATGTCAAGAAATAGTGAAGAAAGGAATCAAACAGCAGGTTCTGGAACATCAGATTCTACGGGTCCAACCCCAGAATTTGAGGACCTGCCTCCTCCACCGCCGATAATGCCATTACTGGTGATGCCAGCAAACAATGGTTTGAACAATGATGTTGCTAATCAATTAATGTTGGTTATGCAGCAAATGGTTACAGCCATGAATCATTCAGATTCAAACCAGCAAGCAAGGCATGAACAATTGATGACCATGTTTTTGACCCAAAAACAAGTGGCCAGTAGTCATCAGAACAACATAAATCAACCTTCATCTAGTAATGCTCAGAGTCATATAGATGGGGGCAACGTTGGTAATAATGTTGTCATGACAAATGACAATCTAACTGAGCGAACAAGGGGAATTAATAATGGAATAACGAATCCTATTGTGGCATACATGCATGCCACCTTTGACTACTTATACTAACCCAGTGTTCCTTGTCAACAGGTTCCAACAGTGGCTACTTTGCCACAAACTCCTACGGTTACTCCATTACCACCATTTCCAATGGCAGTAACTGGGGTAAATGCAGTACCATTAGGCGGATATCCCAATCATAATGAAACCAGACTTCCAATCATGGCAATAACGGACGAAGAAATGGTAACCGAAATTTTGGAGGTGCCAATCATGGCGCTGCAAATCAGGGTGGTAATAATCTTCCATGGGTTAATGCACAGGAAACACAATATGAAGCAGGATATGAGCAAGGCCATGTTGGTCAGCCTGAAGAAGGATTACGGCATCAACATGCTGAGAACATTCCATATGTTCAACCACTCGGACAGGTAAATCAAGTTGTTATTGACAGAGAAAATTTGGCCCAGTTAATTCAAGACCAAATCAATCCAGTATATAGACCAATGACTAGGCCTATATATAGGAAACCTTACCCAGATCATCTTGATTTGGTGAAGTTTGATCGATATTATAAAATCCCAGAGTTTGATAAATTTTCAGGAGAAAATGACATGTTAACAGTGGAGCATATTGCACGATTCATTGTGCAGTGCTGGAATTTAGGGGGAAATGATGTTTTGAAACTTTGTTTATTCCCTAATTCATTGACTGGGTCAGCATTTATATGGTATTGTAATTTGCCCCACAATTCTATTTAAAATTGGGGAGAAATGGAAAGATAAATTCCATTCTCAATTCTATCATGTTGAACCTGCAGAGTGTAAGTTGTTGACTTGGCAAAAATGAGTCAAGTACCAGATGAGTCAGTTGAAAAATATATCAACAGATTCAAAACTGCTAAATATAAATGCGCAACTCCTATGCAAGAGAGTGAGTATGCTGATATGGCCTTGAGTGAATTACACTTTCAATTGCGAAAACGACGTTTGCTGGTCAACAGTTTTTGGATCTCAGCCAACTTATGGCTCAGACATCAAGTTATGAAGTTTTTCTTAAAGAAGAAAAACAAAGGCGGATTGCATCAGCAGGAACATATTATAAGGACTGTTCTTATAATGTGAACTTGATGAGGTCCAAAGATAAGAATCCAGTCAATTATATTGATTGTGAAGTTAGTTTAGCTGAGATTATAGAAGGTAAACCTTATTATATATCTGTAAGGTGTTGACACATTCGACGGAGCAATCAAAGCCTCTTTCTCAACTTCAAACAAAGGCATATGATAATGGTCGCAAGTATTCTTTTGATGTGATCAAGGCATAATTAATTTTAGACCATTTGTTAAAAGAAAAACAAATTAAGTTGTTTAAGGGGCATCAGATCCCTCCAACTAGTGAGATAAAGATAAGAGATATTACAAATGGCATAATACATACTCACAGCATACTAGTGCCTGCACTGTTTTGCAGAATGCTTTGCAACGGGCAATCACTAATGGGCGTTTCAAATTTCCTGAGAAGGAGAAAGGCATTATGTTAGTTGATGAGGATCTATTTCCATCGGTCAACGTTATTACTGCCGATTTGACAAAAATTTTGACCAAGTCACAGTCAAATGCGATGAAGAATCAGCCTCCTCGACCAGTAACTATTAGTGGGAGGAATGTCTCAGCGAGAGGTTATTCAATAAGACCGAAAGTGGTTAGTAAAAAAGATATTAAATATCTAGTAAAAATTCTACAAAAAGGAAAAGGTGTTGTGGTTTTTGGAGACTAGTCAAGATCGGTTGGTGATTTATCAGAAACTCAAATTGGTCAGATCTACAAGAAGGGCAAGCAATCAGGTACAGTCATGCAGTCGCATGATGCACAAACATTTCATTGGAGTGTGTGTACTCATTATAGACGGCTATTTGGAGATTAATCATCAACATCTCGAGTTCAGGAACAGGTTGGACAGAAAAAGGAAGTTGATCAGCCAAAGAAGGAAATTACAGAATCCCTTCGTTGCAAAATGAAACCAGAAATAAGCACGGAGTTCCTTTACAACCTGCAACATCGCATGGTGTACATTGACGCCTCAACTTTGACGATTTCCAAGTGGTGGAGTGTCACTATCCAGGGAGACCGAGTACAAAAACTGTACATTTGAAGCACCAAGAAAAGAGGGTGCCTGTTAAAGACAGGATACAACTGCCTTCTGTAAAGGATCGGATGCAATGGCCACCTTTGAGAAGAGCCCTTGACCGACAAACTGGTGGATATAGCACCAATCAAGGGTTTAAGAAAGAACCTTATAGGCGAATGATACGTCCTCGTAATACTAAAGATGAAAGGTGGCATGTGGCTAGACATCATAAGTTTCCTTTTTGATGGTAGGCGTGATATGACCCGGACCCAAAAGAGGAGATGACTGAGATAATAGACTGCCATTCGCGCATCGAAGGGTGATAGGGCTACATTGTCAGATCAGAAAGGAAAACAAAAGCTATTTGATGAAGGGAAGGAGGTTCGGCTGAAAAGAATTTCACAAGAAGAGGTGAAAGGAAGAAGATCGGTCAAGAGAAAACTCCGGCCAAAGGAAAAAGTTTGGTCAAAGAGAAAAGCTAGCCCAGATAAAGAGAAAGGTCCGGTAAAAGAAAAAGGTCAACTAAAAGCAACATCACAAGAAGGAGAAAAGGAGGAGGATTTGGTCAAGGATAAATTGCAAAGTGATACTGTAAGTACTGCAAATAACCGGCAATGTAGTACTAAAAGTTCTGAAGATGTATTAGATTATAGTCCTGCGGCTAGCAGTGATTTTCATAATTTCATTAATTTGATGTTTGGGTTAGTAGAAACACAAGTCCCTATTAATATGGTTTATGTGCTACCAAAAGTTTTCCAGTCATATTCAAACCAGATTGATGAAGATGTGGAGTCCTCAGAAGACAAAGATGATCTACCTCAAATCATGGGGGTTGAAGTAAAGGAAGAAGATTAGGTGACGGTCAAAGGAGCGGAGTCAGTTGTAAAAGTCAGGTAAGTTTGAAGGAAGATGATCAAGCAAAGTTTATCTTTGAGAGACCAACCAAGGAGATGACGCAGCATCTTAAACCTTTGTATATAAAATCTCACTTGGACGGTAAGCGAATATCTAAAGTTTTAGTAGATAATGGAGCGGCGGTTAGGCTGGGGAAGTCAGATGAAGACTTGATCCCAATAGACGTAGCGGTGACAAACTTCTTGGGGGGGAACGAGCACTCCAAAAGGGGTCTTGCCGGTTGAAGTAAGAGTTGGTGGTGGTACATCCATGGCAGCTTTCTTTGTCATGAATGCTATGACAAACTATAATGCCTTGTTAGGGCATGACTGGATTCATGCTAACAGTTGCATTCCTTCCTCTTTACATCAATTTCTTATTTTTTGGAACGAGGTTAGAAATATGGAATTGATATTGGCTAATAATTGGCGTTTCTTGGTCAGTTCTAATCATGTGGAGGCAAGGCTTTATGATGGAGATATTGGATTTATTAGTTTTTTGGATCAAGATGACGAGGGAAAACCAACAATGATGACAACTATAGCTACTTTATTTATGAAAGAACTTCAAGAGCTTCTTTCAAGAGCAGGAAGTTCTGAAAGAAAATGAGGGACCGTCTGACAAAGACTGGTCTGTATGTATTGACCGAGTCTTCTATGGATACAGCCCATACAAAAGCTGTGGTGAGTATATTTAGAACTCTCCGTTTCAAGGCTGGGGCAAAGGATGGTCAAAACATTGGCATCTGAAGCTAGTCAAGTAATCAAAAAGATTGAAATGCCTGATAAGGTGAGGAATGAAGCAAACGCCCGAATTTAGGTAAGAAGATGCTTTAGTAGAAGAGCAGGATCCTCTAAAGGAAATCAATTTAGGAATTGAAGAGAATAAACGTCCAGTCTATGTAAGTAGTCTTTTAGGATTTAAATTTCAAGAAATATATATATCCAAGAACAATCATAAAATTTATATTTGAAAAAATATATTATAAATAATCATAAAATTAGATACTTTAATGTCAAAATATTGCATAAAATTTAATATATATTACAATAAAATTGTGAAAATAAAAATATGTAAATAATCCAGAAAACTGCATACACTATTAAAATTAAAATTGGGAACACAAAATCAGTTCTTTTTCACACAACATATTTTAAAAAATGATGAAATATTGAAATGCCCGAACCCTAGAAACAATGATGCGAGTTAGAAAATTGTAAGGGGAGCATGAAAATGAAACTATTAGGTATAAACTACTAAATTTTGAAAGGGAGATCCAATGAAATTGAAATCAGATCAATTGGAGTTCTAGGGGAAAAGATTTTATTTCTAGGGCCCTCATTGGACGACAATGATGGGATCGGAAAATTGTGAGGGGACCATGGAAAAATAAAAATCGTAGGTCTAAATTACCTAATTTTGAAAGGGGGGATACAATTATATTAAAATCAAGTCAATCAGAATTCCAAGGAAAAAAGGTTCTATTTCGAGGGCCCTCATTGGCCGACAATGATGTGAGTTTGAAAGTTGTAAGGGGAGCATGAAAATTTTAAAATCTCTGGTCTAAACTACTGAATTTTGATAGAGGGGATCCGATGACATTGAAATCCGATAAATCAGAGTTTTGGAGAAAAGATTCTATTTTAAGGGACCTCATTGGCCGACAATGATTAGAGCCATAAAATTATAAGGTGATCATGAAAATTGAAGATCTTAGGTCTAAGCTACCGAATTTTGTTAGGGGGATCCGATGACATTGAAATCAGATCAATTGGAGTTTTAGGGAAAAAGATTCTGATTCGAGGGCCATCATTGGCTGACAATGATGCGAGCCCGAAAATTGTGAGTGGAGCATAGAAAATTGAAAATTATTAGTAATATGCATGTGTGTGTATGTATATATGTATATTCATATATTTATATATAAATAGGTAAATAATAAGCATATATATATATATATAATTTATGTGTATGTATATCTTTTTATTTGGTAAAGTATAGATATATCTATAAAACATAGATTTATGACTCTTATCTGCTTAAGAATAAAGTAGGAATTGAAAAATTATCATCTTTCTAGCAATGCCTCTAATCATGTTAAGGTCCCTGTACACTTGAAGTTCCAGTGTGGACTGCATATTGCCATGGATGTGTAGGTTACATCGACTATTGGCTCTGTGGATATGGAGAACATAGCAAAGAGCATCTCTGTGCCAACATCCACGCCATTTCCCTTATAAAAAGGGAAAGAATGCAATGGATGGAGGACTATGCAGCCCTACCTGTAAAGGTCTCCACTACATCCTTTTTAATTGCAACATAGGCTCTTGATTTGGTAACTTGACTGTTAGTTAGATGGAGGACTCTCCGAATAGACCATATATGTCAAAATCTCTTCTGCATGGCCATTGATACGAGGCTTTCATCCAAGGATTGATGTTTCAGGTTTTTGGATTTACAGATATAGGCATTTAAGTTGCAGTTTCAAGGTTTCCGGTTGCAGGTTTCATGGCTTTAGATGTTTCCATGGCATTTTCTACATAATCCAATAGCTTCCTTGCTGGCAAAATGGGAAGCCTTGACAACTTCTGTAACTTGAGAAAAGCAAGAAGAGAGAGTTTGATCTTATTGAATTGTGTGACTTCTTGTTCTTTAATTTTATCTTCAAAAGGTAGGTTCTTCACCCTATCCATTTATGATTTTGGTTTTTGAGATTTTAAGGAAGAAATTTCAGATAGAAAAGATGAGAGAGAGAAAATGGACTCTAGTAATGATATTTATCATTATTATAAGTAATAATGTAGTGATTGTGGTGGACTGTTCACATTTTTTTATTTATGTTGGATTGCAAAGTAATGGCACAATTACATAAGTAGTGGGGTAGTGTTAATAGCAAGGTAATGGCAATCAATGACTTGTTATCTAATGAAGAAACAATTGATTTTGATCTTCCTCTTCAATAATTTTTTTCTTGTTTTGTTACATGATCTCTTGTTTTGTTCAGTACAAGTGAGAATATTAGGAAGGGTTATGGCAAGGTCCCCATTGGGTATTATCATTGAAGCATGGTTTGTGGCATGGTCTCATGGTTACTTGTAAATTTCAAACTTTACTTGTTGGGTCCTTAGCTCAAATTGGTAGAGCGCTTGGAACATGAGGATGTCTCAAGCATGTTCCAAGGGGATGGTGGTTCGAATCCACCAAGACCCTTTTACTTCAACTGTTCATAGTAGACAATCATGAGCATCATACAATGTCTACTTCTCTGTGTTTTTTTTTCTTTCTTTCTTTCTTTTTTTTGTTGATAGTTTGAATGAATTTTGCTGTTTCTCTGGTTTTGAAGATACAAAAATGAATGAGACATTTCCTATTTGTATTCTTTAAAACTTTTGTATGTCTAATCGATCCATAAACTTTTGTAATTTGTAGTGTTAATGGCATTTCTATAATTTATAGTAACCTATTAGTGCATCTCTGTTGTAGAAACAGGTTTTATCAAACACTTTTACCTTACAAAAGTGTTTTGGATACGTTCCTATAATAGGTTTATCAAAAACCATTTTGCAACCCAATAATGTTATTCTACAAACAAAAACACCAAATAACATTTTTCGGCAGAAACGGCACATAAACACACATAACGATATCAAACGGTGCCTTAAACTTCTGGGGATAGGAGTCATGTTTGAGAATATACAACATAGAAAACAACAAGATCTTGTGCGTGATCACCATCTAAAGAGATGAGATCACATACTAACTAAGAGATGCAAAACAAGTATGGAGAAGAAAGCAACCAAACAATAGATAAATGGCGAGAAAAAAGGGATTTGCCTAGTTAGAAAATTCAAACTCAATGAGTGTTGGAGGTTTCCCTTTTGTGACTTAGGGCAGTAGTGTATGGAGACAATATTACCACTTGTTCAGGCTTCTTTGTTGCTCCTTCAGGCATCACTTCATCATCCGTAATTGGGGATCACTCAATATGAGTAGAACTTGCCAAGGGAGGACTTAGAGAGAGTTGTCCAAGGATTCAAGACTTCCAAGGATCAAAGGTTCCTCCTCAATGTGAGAGGGTGTATTTATAGATGTCGAGGGGTATGTGCATTTCCAAATTCGTGTAAGGATGTTGGGTTTGATTCAGATCGTCGGTAAAGCATGTGTTTGCATCGACGGTGAGTATTTGATCAAGGTAGTGGCCAATGGGATTTGGGTATATGGATTATTGTTAAAGGAGAAGTTTCTTGGGGCGTAAGGGAGCCAAAATATGGATCCAAGTTTCCAAAATTGAGCTTGGTTGCAAAAGGAATTGAAATTGGAGCCCAACATGGCAAGTTTGGGCTTCTTGGATTTGCACAGAGTTGACATTGAACTGGGGCCAAGTCAACATTGAAGAGGGGTTAGGTCGACATCGAGAGGCTATCGATGAACATCTCTCAACATCGATGGAGAGGCTTCGGTTGTTGGTGTGAAATTTTTGAATGTCGAAGTAGGATAGACAGTAGGAATGCTTGGTTCGACATTGGGTGGAGATGGCTCGATGTCGCTGGAAGGTTGGATCCATGTCGACTCGAGGTCTTCGAGTGTCAACCTAGGCTTCGGTTTCGATAGGGTGGATTTGGGCTATTAGAGCCAGGTTCTATGCTAGGCCAGGATGGTTCTAAGGGGTCTGGGTCAGGGCTAGCCTTTCTAAGGGATCTTGAAGGGCTTCGAGGCTCTGATTTTAGGCTCTGCAAGGGGATCGACAATCGATAAATGGATTCAAGCAGTGCACACTAGCGCTACATCTGTCGATACATTGTCTCTACACCTTGGAGGGTGCTCATCATCGTCACGGGAAATCTCCGAGGGGAAAGACAAAATTAGGTGTGTACAGAATCCCCCTCTTTAATTGAGATTGTTGAACAGTTGAAGGTCAAAGAAGTGACTTTGCTGAGCACTTTGAATTGTCGGATTGAGCGAAAACTCACTAGCGCCTTGCTAAATGATAATAGAGTACGGGGGATAGAGACGTACATGCATAGGCGCCTTCGTCGGCTTAACTGGTAGTAATGATGTTAGGGCGGCCAATAGTACAGACTGCACTGGGTAGTAACGAGATTGTCGATAGTATGGCCTCTTTCGTCAAGTCGTAAATAGTATCTGCCATGGTACGGGCGTACTGGAAAATATTGTCGTTGATAGGGAATAGTGAAATTGAAGTCTCTAATAATATAAGCGCACTTGGATAATTCACCGTTGATGGGGCATGCTGCGGGGGTAATTGCATAATTTGTTGGGAAAGTTTAACAACTCTTGCAATGGGTGAGGGTAGATTGGGAATTTTATCATGGCAAGGGCATGCATAGTAAGCTGATTGAGATCCCAAATTGGCAATTGTCGATTGTGCGGGCGTGATTGGAGATTAAGAATCTTGCTCACGCAATGTCATGGGCCACGTGTGAGGTGTGTATTGGCATGCCAAACGTGCAAAATAACCATGGGGTGAACCCACTAATTAAATTTTGAATTTGGTGGGAAAATATGCATTTTGAAATTGAGAACGTATTCATCAACATTTAAAACCCGAGTCGACATCGAGGTATTCTCATCGATAGTGCGTCGATGTCAAAGGATACCCTATTTTGATGTCGAATCTGGGTGAATTCAGCTGTTATGAATACGAAGAGTCTTCTTTCATTTTCATATCCACTCTTGCCATTTTTGAGTGCTTAGGGTTTCCAAAGAGGTTTT
The DNA here is from genome assembly GCF_018873765.1 of Telopea speciosissima. Lineage (NCBI taxonomy): Eukaryota > Viridiplantae > Streptophyta > Magnoliopsida > Proteales > Proteaceae > Telopea > Telopea speciosissima. Next base: position 48,451,621 of record NC_057920.1, read on the forward strand.
TCACCATTTTAGGTTGTGTGAGACCATTTGTAGGTGAAAATTTCATTCTTAGGCTTAGACCGATCGCCTCTTTCTCCCCTTTGTATCCATCCGAGTGGAATTTCAAGAGAAGCCCAATTCTTGTGAGCTTTCTTCATTTTTCTCTTACTCTTTGCCCTTCTTTCCTCCATGTCTAGGTAAGATAGGAGCAAGAGACCTTTGATTTCTGGGGTTACGCCTCCACCCAAGAGGCCACAGAGCCAAGGGATCATGATTTGGGAGGGAGACGATTCCGCTCACCGTCCGGAGATTGAACCCAATGAGGATGTGTTGAGCGATTGTGAGGAGACCACTAGGGCTCCATGGTAAAAGGGGCATATCCTTCATGACACCCATGCGCATATCTGCAACCATGCGTGGAAGCTGCCCAAGGCAAGACTTTAATTCCTTCATTTGAATTTTTGGTCTTCTTGATGCTATATGTGTAGGCTTGTTAGCATTGTAGGCCATTATTTGATGTGATTTCTATTAAGGTACGTACTGATGTTGGTCACTTTGCCTAGCATTCAAATTTTTATATTATTCTTGCATGTTATGTGGACCTTGTATTTATTTTGATGGTGGCCCTCTGCTTGTAATGCCCTGGATCTTAGGTTTTATGGGGAATTTTCATGTGTTGACCCATTTCTCCTTATACTCCACTAAGAAATGTCTTACGAATCTTGCTTTTGAAATTGCCAAGTGTATGTTGGTCTTTGTCTTCACTCTATTTTTTTATGAGGTCAACCGCCTTCTGGACCCTTGGGGTCCATTGGGGAATGATCAGCTCTAGCCTAGGTTTCTTTCTAGGTTTTTTTTTTTTTTTTTTTTTTTTTTTTTTTTTTTTGTATAAGGCAACCTATTATTGAAATCTGTGCTTGATAGTCTACCTATGCGATTTGGTATGCATTGGTGAGGATCGAGTACTTGTAATGTTATAGGCTTGAATTTCTTATAAGACCCTCATGCTTTCATTCATGATTTGGGAATCTTCATTGCTCAACCTGCTTGCCATTACCATACTTGTACTTTGACTTAACTTGCATGCTCATACGGTTTTGAGGGATTTTTGTGTTTCTATTGGTTGCATCTCCCTTGGCTGGGGTGTTATGGCAATCCCTAGATTGGATTCTATTAGGGATAGATGATTTTATTTGCCTTTCTTGGACTTGGCACTCCACTGGAGAATGATTATTGTTTGGTATTGGTTCGTCTTTTGGATTTCCATACGCATATAGGAATAACCCATTTTGGAACCATTACAAGATATTTGGTGCTTTGATGCTTACACCACTTGTGATTCTTGATTTGGTTCTAAGATTTGCTCTGTCTTGTTGTGCAAGACCCCGTAACTTACCATAAATATGAGTCACGTAAGACTGTCCTCAACTAGTACAATAAGCTCTGTGGCATTGTCCAGCAACGGATGGTGGCTACTTGCTTTGAGGAGTTGGCTCTCCTTCAGACCAGGCCCTTCGATACTTTGCTAGCCCAGGCTTTGGTGGAGAGGTGGTGGCCTACCACCCATAATTTCCATTTGCCTATGGATGAGATGACCATCACCCCCTTATGCTATTTTCTATATACTGGCCTGTCATTTGGTGGTAACGCAACAAGGAGTCGCCCTGGTGAATGGGAGTTTGTTAAGGAAGACTTGAAGAAGAAGCTCGGCTCTTGCCCTTCGGAGTCGATGGTAGCAGTGCAGTGGTTCCATCGTGAGTGGGACGAGAAGACTGTGATGGACTCCTCCAGCCGAGAGGAGATCGACCAGCAGACGAGGTGCTTCCTCCTATACCTGCTAGGGAACACATTATTCAGCAGTAGTGGTATGAAAATACACATCTCCTTAGTGTGGTATCTTCGAGATCTGTCGAAGGTGAGGTCCTTCGACTGGGCTGGGGTGAGATACACCTATATGCTGAGAACCTTGGATTCCTTGGCAATATGATGCACCCAATGCGTCAGTGGCACCTAGTTCGTACCATAGGAAATTCTTATACTTTATTGGTTCTCTTATATTTGCTTTGTATTGATTTGTACATGTGTCTGTATTGACATTCTCTTGCCCTTATTGTAGTACTGGTGTTATGACCATCTAGAGGTACGTGCTCCCAGGTTGAAGACTTAGGAGGAGACTTTCTTTTCAAGGGCAGGGACACGGTTGTCTGATAACACCCACCCCAAAGAGAGGGTGGTCTCCTAGTTGTCGAACTGGTATCCTACTGTCCCAAAGTAATGGTTCCTAGTTAAAATAGGGTTGTAATTAGATCAAAAGGAAAGTTTAGGAAGAACCTAGACCTATAGCGAACTCCATACCCCTTATACATCGCACTAAAGAATTATAATATGTATATGATGCACAAACAATTTCACAACAAGCATGTCACTCCCAAATATGGGTTAGTAAGTGTTGGCGCTAAGTTGATCAAGTTCTAAGTTGGTTCATATGTTAAGGGCCGCATATTGGCGAAGTGGACCTAAAATGAGATTATGAATAATCAGGTTAAGGACAAGGTCAACAAAGTGTCGGCTCGGTTCTCAAACAGTATTATAGTTAGTGTGTCGTCACCTAAGTGTTGGGCTCTAAGTCCCTACATGATGCGTGTTGGTTAAAGGATAATAGGACATAAAAGGGTTCCCTTAGCAAGGTGCTCCTATATATCTCTCACCACTTGTATGAGTAAGATGATCAAATAGTACGATGGTCCAAGCCTCCTTAATATACCAAACGGTACGGTGCTAAGAATTGTAGTTTCACCAAGGGTAAGCCGCGTGACTATACACTAGGCCCAGGGTTATGCCACGATGTGTAAGAATGGGGTTAAACCATATGTTGTTGGCATTACCAATGGTGTGTGATAGTGTGTCACACCCTTATCCCAACACAAGAGAAATGTGATGGGAATACCCCTGTATTCCACACTAAACTACAGAATCGCCACTTTACAATGACATGTTCACCATTCCCGAATTGATAGAATCATGAATAAAGTTTAAATTCACAGTGGAAGAATAAAGATTAATATTAACATATGATTAAGGATTTCTACATGATAACATATAATCTATTTATACGAAAGTCCACCAGATATCCAAATGGTAATAAGTACTAAATCCATATGGTCAACAGTATAAGGTTGAAGCATAAAGTAAATATCTGCCATCTGTTAATTACAATCATCCAAAATTTCTCGATGCAAGATAAGAACAATGTTCCAAATCATAGGGCTTTCAGCCCATATTACTATTCTCCCTGAACATCCATCTCACAAGCATGATCATTAACGTGACACTCGTCAGCGGGTCCACTACAAATATCATCACCGGGTATGAATGTCCAACCAAGATCTCCCCATACATTGATTCCAGTCAGGTTCGACCAACGTGATTGTTCATTAGTCTCCATAGCATGTCCTGCATCACCATCTAAAAGGTTCTAGAGGGATGAGCTTCCACAAGCCTAGCGAGTGATTCAAACTACATACAACCATACAACAATAGATACAATATCAATGCATATGAAAATATGATCATCACATATGATGTATGAATGCATTCGTTCATTTCCCCCCTAGAATTATGATTCTAAGTCAGGTCAAGTACTACTATAGCATAGATAGCATCGTCGGCATCAGTGCCCAAAATCCGGATGGCATTCTAATAATGTCAAACCTATACTATGTTGGGAGCTTACAAGACCGGACCCCGTCAGGTTGTCCGCAAACCCCCGATACAAACCCCGTCCTAGTGTTCAACCCGAAATACAGTCGGCGCCTGAACTTCTTGGTGGGTTACCCCGAAAACACGGTTGGGACCCATGGGCTTGCCCGACACCTACACCCCTAACGGTAAGGGTTGTAGTACTGGGTATGTCAGAACCTAGCCAGCAAGCAACTACTGCAATGCATATGAGTGCACGGGTGTAGCCTAGAGGTCGAGTCTATAGTGCCAAACACGGTGGCCCAGCTATCCTCTCGTCCCCTCAAGCTTACACCCATGCACAAGATAATAATAGGATAGCGAATATGATACCTATATACTGGTCGGCCGATCACCACCCACCATCAATCACATACACATAAGCATTCTTTAATTTACATAATTCACATCACTCACATAACAATCACAAGTCCGGCACCCACTTACGGCACTTGGATTCCATTACTCAATCATATTACGTAATCATAAATCATCATTAACATATGTTCCAAAATAGAATTTCAGCCAATCAATCATAATCATATCTCGTCATCATGGCATTAATCTATAAGACATGACATGCATAGTAATTAAACCACATGCATATCCTGATACATGCCTAATGAGAAATATTCCACAAAAATAGTTCCAAGTGTTTGATCCACTCATAAATCATCGCATGTGTATTCTTGGGTCCCGTACGCACGTACGCTCCCGTGATCACAGTAGATTACCCTAACACACCACAGCATAGGTGTACAGTAGGTGAGATGGGGCCTGGAGTCAAGGCCCGGAGCCAAAACAAAGTTTCTGTTCTGATTTTGTTCACAGTGGATGAAGTACTTTGTCTGTAGGCTTTCATTTGTAGAGAAGCACAAGTTGGCCTTAGCAGACGAAGGAGGCAGCGGACAGAGTACTCCTCCCGCAGCTTCATCCGTAGGCTCGCAGAGGTTATTTTTTCAGTATTTCCTTGAGCATAGCCTTGGCTCATGGCCAAGGGGTTGCGTGAGGGTCAATTGGGGAGTGTAATAAGCTTTTTAGAGTGACAGTAAACATAAGCATTCAATTCAAATAGGTTCTATAACGATTATAAGGTATCAAATTACAAGAATCTCCAAGTTGGAGTTCATTAATGGGGTTTCTAAAACATCTAAGGCATGGGGCTGGAATTGAGTCACTTCTAAGCTATCAATTGATGCTTCCAACATCCAATAAGGTCATTAAACATTGAGGATACAAAGCCCCATGGTTTGGTAGGGGATTGAATAGATTCAAAACAAATTTAGGTAGAACTAGGCTAGAATTCACATGGTTGAAGGGCTTACCAAGGGGACTTGCTAGGGCAGCTCATGGTAGGCTTCCAATGCTGGATTTAAGCTCCAAGTAGCTATTCCCATGAGCTCCAAGGCTAGGTTGAGTGTGTAAGGTCAGCTAGAGTAGTGAGTTGAGCTCAAGTGTAGCTCAATCCTCCCTTCTCTCTGCTCCTTCCTTCTTCTCCTTCCTTCTTCCTTCTCTTTCTTAGCTCCTATGTTTTCTCTCTTCTTTAGGGTTTGGACAATGAGAGAAATGAGGAAGAGATAGGATTTCTCCTAATTTAGCTAAGTGGTTAGGGGGTGTTTTAATGTCCAAAACATGTTCTAAATACTGGGATTCCAAATAAGGTGTAGGGTATTAGTCTTAGGGTTTAGAGAGGTCCATTAGGACATAAATGACCCTAGGTTAGGCTGGGTTAGACCCTTGGCTCAAGCCCAAGTCTCAAACATAAGTCTAGGCTGTCTCTGGCCCCTTGCGGACGAAGTGGCTGCGGATGAAGCACTTCGTCTGCAAGTATCTTTCCTGCTTTGTCCGCAGGGGTGTTTGTGCATAAAAGGGGTGAACAATTAGGTAGTATTTGGGGTAAGGTTACATGTATACTTCTATGGTTTGTTATATCCAGCATGATTGGGGTACAGGTGTAATATAGTGTATGCAATACATGATGCAAGTTAGCTCATCAAAGTTATCATCCAAAAGCACACAAAATAAAACAAAAAGCATGTTACAACGGTACAACATACATGTCAAGCACATCAAAAGTCTAACCTATTTTACACAAGTAAAAGTCTGTCCCTAGTAGAGTCGCCACTATGAGGACAAACGATCATGGCGGGGGATCGCCACATATCCTCTACCTCATCCCTTTTTTGGGAAGAAGAGAGAATGGTGAGATGTATGTAGGAGTCACCACCTAGAAGAGGGCCTAGGACCCAAGATTGTAATGTAATGACTCTAATACAATGCCCTTTTGGGGACAGATCGGTCCATCGGTCTGGGTATGGGTCAAGTTACAGTCCGAGGAAGATTTTAGGCACCCCAGTCCACCCGAACTTGCCGCTCTTTCTATTACTTAGCAAAGCAAGGTTTTAACAGGTTTTTGGGTGAGAATGCACGATACAAGAAAGATAAAAAAGAAAGTACAAAGGAAGATTGTGGGACATATCTAGAAGTTCAGCTGCACAGAAAGGGTTAGTATACGTGAAGTCAAAGGTAAATAACGAAAGAGGAAAAAAAAAGGGATAACATGTGAGAATCATGCCATGCAAATAATGAACATAAGCGGTCAAGAAAAGATAAAAATAAAATGACAAAAAAGACAAAGTATAGATAGCATGGTCAAAATTTTAAAGAAAGGACGGAAGAAACCTAATCTAGGTGCATGCATGCAAAGGGTTAAAACATAAAAGAAAAAAAAAGGATGTTATGGGGGGTGCAACATAATGCATAAAATACGATGTATGAAAAATGTATTGGACAACATTGAAATATTGCAATAGAGAAGAAAAGATGTAAGTCCTAAGCTAAAAAAATGCATGAGAGGAAACAATATGAAGCACACAATCACATAGAAGGATCATTAAGTACAAACAGGAAACAGAAATAGGGAGAGTTTTAAACTATAGGGGATAGGGGTCATGTTTGAGAATACACAACATAGAAAACAACAAGATCTTGTGGGTGATCACCATCTAACGAGATGGGATCACACACTTCCTAAAAGATGCAAAACAAGTACGGAGAAGAAAGCAACCAAACAATGGAAAAGGATTCTATCCAGCCTTGGCGGGAGCTGGAGCGTCCAGACCCACTAAACGACAGCAAAAACAGGGGTGGGGTGGTCACTTCACAGGTGGATCCCACTTGGGCCCCACATGTGACCACTCTCTCGCCACGGCTGGTCAGTAGCCAAATCCCAAACAATGGATAAATAGTGAGAAAAGAGGGGATTTACCTGTTGATCACCTCTGCAATTTGTATGTATTTTATTTCGTTATTCTAGAATAAACCTACTTTTCAAAATTGTGCTTCTTCTCCTCTTCTAATCATAAATGTTATATATAAGTGGGTTGTTGATTTATCTCTGTTGTGTGATCTTTTCTTGCTGCCTGCTGGTGTTAATTTGTGTAGAATGTCTCTTAGAATACTATCTGCGGGCGGGCCTTGGTCCAAAGGTAAGGTTTCTCCATTATGACTCAGTGGCCACGCCTTTGAGTCTGAAAACAGCCTCCCTTCTAAAGCAGGGGTAAGTTAAAGTTGCATATATTATGACCCTTCCCAAACCTCATAGTGGTGGGAGCCTCGTGAACTAGGGGCATGCCCTTCTTTGTCTAGTGAGTACTACCTAACACTGCGATCTAGGATCATCCGATTTTTATATGTGATGATTGTGTCGATTTGAATTCTTATGATAGTGGTTGGGTCATTGTCTATGAGTATGCTGTTACAAGAAATGTGCTAGCATCAAATGCCAGAAGCATCCTATAGGATTGTCCCAAGCAAAGGCAAAAGAGTTTAGGAAGATAGAAATCTTGTCAACAGTAGTGTGCTCTGTAGGTGGATTATGCAAATTAATCAGATGGGTGGCCGTGGGAGAGTTTTGATGTATTGTTGACATTTTCTTCTTTAAAATCTAATCTGGATGTAATTATGGATGTTAAAGATAGGGATGTAAACAGATCGGATTCGGCTCAGATAGTGCTATATCCGCATCCACATTCGATTAGCTTTCAGACGGATTCGGATTTAAACAAATATGGACACAAATACGGATCGGATATTTTATCCGTTTACATGTAAATATAGCTTTTCGGATAGCTATAGCCTCTCTATATCCACATCCGTTTAGCTTTCGAACGGATTCAAATAGTGCTAAACGGATACAGACACGGATACGGAAATAGATTTCAGCTATTCATTTACACCCCTAGTTAAAGACCATTGTGTTATGTATGTACCTATTAGGACAGCTACTGGCCTAGGGAGGGTAAGTTAACTATGTATTTAGAGGTTTACCAACAAAAAAAAATGTGTATTAACTATTAAGAAACTAGTGAAGTCCCTTTTGTTTAATTAATCTTTTTCTTGTTGTGCATAAAAAAAATTGGAGAAAAGTTTCCCGGGGAGGGGGGTATACCAACCACGCCCACACAGTGGGGGATCAATGATGACCATCCCACCCCTTGTGAAAGGTGGAAGTTCCACCTCCAAGATGCTTCTACACCCCTTCCCATTGGCCCCCGCACACGCACACAGGAGCCTGGCTCCCCACAAAGAACGGTCTCCCAACACAAATACCTTCAACTTTTCAAAAAAAAAAAAAAAACCAAAAGGGCGTGGGGGCCCGAAACCCCAACAAGGGGAAACAACGGTACAACACCAATGGCTTTTGTTTCAAGAGAAGAGACTGAACAGCGCACATCCCGCTTTGCAAATAGGAGCAGGGAGGTAAAGATTCACCGGCGGGGATTTCCAGATATATTACTCAAACGAATCGACAAAATACACCTAGTCGATTGGAATTGAGAAAATTGTCCCTATTGTCTCAAACATACGATTCATAGCGAGATAAAGAAACAGATCGAACGGAACAAGGTGTGTGCCGCCCTTTCAAGGGAAGAAGAAAAAAATGTGCTGGACTTACCTCCACTGGTTCAAAGAAAGTTTTTTTGGGGCTCTTTAAAGGACTGAGGCTTTCCCGTTTTCTCACTGATGACCTTCGTTATTGGGCAAATCGATTTCCAACGTGGAGAGCATTTTTCCCTTTGTTTTATCCCTCTTTAGTGTACATTTTCATCACTGTTACTACTGGCAACAAATCTCACTACCATATACCAAACTGGTTCCCTTATTCCTGGGTAAGGTATTATTTCACAGACCCCCCTGATCATGTTGGCCATTTCAGTCATGCACCAAGAACCTGATTCACCACTTTGGGCTTTAGACTTGAAAATGTATAAGCTTCACTAATTCTGTTAATGGAAATGCTCCCACTAATAAACAAAATCCCTGATAAATCAACTGCTTAACTAATCACAAAACTTTCTCGTCGGAGCATGATCCAGTGTTTCCAGGGGAAATCTTCTCAATACTGACAACAACCATGAGAAAATTATTTAAACCAACAATATATGCTCAAATTGTCAGCTCTTCTCGTCCAGCATATATGGAAAATGGATCATGATGTGGCATCTGCAGTCATAAGGAGTAAAGGAAAGATGCCAATTGGATCATGATGTGTCATCATCCTCATCTTTGACCCTCTTGCTCTTCTTCTTGGGCTTCTTTTTTCTCTGCTGGCTTTCCTCAGATGTCTTTCTTCTTTTCATAGGCAACGGTTCATTCTCCATTACTGGGGTTTGAATTGCCTCCTCTGCCTCATTTTGTGGCGGATCCACAGCAGTTCCAGCCACTTCTTTTTAAGAAAAAAAGGAAAATTAAAAAACACAGCTTGAATTAGGTGAAGAACTAGTAGAGGACACGTAACTCACTCGTCACAAAGGAAATGGACCAGAAATAATTTAAGAGGGTGGCTTTACTGAAGCTTCAAATATGTAAACCATCTAAAAGTGGTCTCTGCATCCGGGCTTGAGACTAAACCCTCCACCATAGTTGTCATGGTGGCAAAGCGACCCAAGGCATTGCAGGGGTGTCTAAGCTCTTAGGCGACAAGACGCCCGCCTAGGCAACCAAGGCGCCCCCAAGTGCTATTTTTTATTTCCCCTTTTTCTAACATTATTTAGTATACTACAATATATACCTTATATCATCACAAATCAACATTAAGCCTTCTCAAGTTATCAAAAATCAACATTAAGCCACATTAAGTCACATCAAGTCATCAAAAATCAACATAGAACTGAAGAAGCAACCTATTGGAAGTTTGAAACAATCAAACATACATCTGGTTTATACTAGTCTCACATTTGGTTTATACTATTCTTAGAAAATATGATATTATCAATAAGTTGTTAAATTGTTCTCGATTTAGGAAAATGTTTTTGTTCTCTAAGAAGTTTGACTAGTCAGATGATTTTACTTTTACATGAGACTTTTAATATTAGTAGAGCACAAAACCAGCTTTCCAACAAATCCAAAATTGTTTAAATCTGATTTATATTGAAGAAGTTATGTTCCGATCAAACCTTATTTGGTATGCGCGAATGCTGTCAAAATCGCTCTGGATGAAAATATTTTTTTAGATATCAAAACAAATGAATATTTTACCACACTTTTAGTTTTTAACAATGTTTTACACTTTTACCACATTAAGATTTATAGAATTTTAGATTTGAGTAAAACCCCAGCATTAGAAAGTAGAAAATTTTACCTACCGTTGAAAATCTAATTTTTGTTCTTGAACTGGGGGGATTGACTTTTTATCCTTTTGGAATTTGATTTTTTAACTATTTTTATTGGATTCAAATAGGGGGTATTTGCTTATTTATGAATAATATCTTAAGTAATACTTAAATGATATTTGACATAAATAAGGGCCAATACCGGGTTCAGTACAATAAAAACCAGTGCAAGGCGCCTAGCAATAAGGCGGAGGTCACCTAGGCCCCAACAAAACCGCCTGGACGCCTAGGCGGCGCCTTGGTGACGCCTTGACAACTATGCCCTCCACCCCCCCCCCCCCCCCCCCCAAAAAAAAAAAAAACGATTCAAAGGGTATAACCTGATCAGGGTCTAACCAATACATGATACCTAAACTAAAAGCACTATGGTTCTCAGCTCTGTCCATCTATAAAGCCAAATGGCATATATTGGAAGTCCAAATCTATGTTATTCATGGAATTTGTCCCAAGGGAGAACCCCTGGTCAGAGTCTAACCAATACACCTAAACTAAAAGCACTCTGGCTCCCAGCAATACAGATTTTGCTGATTTCAAGACAGTTGCCCTCAATTGCAGGTGGGTGTATTTTAAATCCAAAAACATTATATATAAGGAATGAGAAGAAACCTAACCTTGATAGACAAAATTTGAATCAATAACAACATTTGTGAGATGCTGCTTCAGGAAAACCTGCATCCAACAGCATAAACTTTTAACAGCAATAAGCTTTCAGAAAAAAACAAAGCCACTTCAACAGAAAAAATTGAACTTGCAGACCACACCATCAAAAACCATGTAACCACTATGAATGAAATGCTAGGCTAGCATTGAGTTGAAGCTATAAATTGTGCTCTAAATCCTATCCAAAACCCCATTAGCAGCTTTCACCACTCCACACTCCTAAGCACATAGGACAGATCAATGGACTGGCACATGCTGAAGTGGGCTTGGGCTTCATTTTGCAACCCTGAACGACAGTTGAGTGAGGGCATTACATGGTAGTCCCTATGGAACATTACTGCTTCTGATAAACACAATATGTTCACACTTTGAATGTTGTACACAAGGCAAAATCTCAGGTCCAGGTACCTGAAACATTCTAAGAGTATGGGGCCCAAAATCATTAGATCAAAATGAATTTTTGTGTACAATCCTTAAGGTAGAACCACTTCAACTATAGGTCCTGATCCTTTGTACATCACGCATCACTAGTTATTAGGGACCTAGACCTGAGACATTCCCTTCACATAATAATATCTTTGAAAATAAGGCATTAGCATAAACAATTATTTGTCCAAAAAAAAACAATTCCCAAGATAAGCCTCACAGGAATTGTAGAATATGATATAAAAAATCTATAATTGGTCTAAAATAATCTAAAGAATCTTTTTAAGTTGCGTAAGGTTATGGAACTTCTCAAAGGAAGTAGAAGATTCAAGGATTCTCTTCAAGTATCATTACCAACACACTTTGCTCAGAAATGATGCATCTCAACTTTTCTTCCTTTTAAATTACAACCCCCCCCCCCCCAACGAAAAAAAAATTAAATGAAGAGTTTCTCCATCATAATAACTTCCTATTTCAAGCTTTACCAATGGAAAGAGACTTTGCAGTTGATATAAAGTAAAGCACCAAGCAGTCAGGGAGCAGATGGGTGGGTGAAGTGTCTGGTGGAGCAAAACCGTGGAAATTGAAGTAACAAAGTAGACAAATTTTGAAACCAATATCAGGCAAAAAATTTCTATTTGAGGGAAAAATCATATTTTGCGCTGAGAAGTTCAAAAAGCATACTGCAGAAAGAGATTGCCGTGTTTTTGAGTCCCAGAAACGCAAGTAGCCATCAAGACCTGGAAAATTTGTCAAAGCACTTCAGTTCAACTGGATCATTTAAGAAACTTAACCCTAAAAGAATGTACATAAGCTTCCATAGAAAGAACAAATATTAACACGTGCATTTGCTCAAACAACGAATAGTGAACAGAATATTCCCATAAAGTTTAGAATGGCAGAAACTAGAAATTGATCTGTGAAACCAGTTATGCTTCCAGATATGCTAGGCACAAATAAATCGTGTTGTCATTGACACAAAAGGCACACGCCTAATGAATAGTGAACAGAATATTCCCATAAAAGAATGTAAATAAGCTTCCATAGAAACAGAAAATATTAACAGGTGCATTTGCTCAAACAACGAATAGTGAAACAGAATATTCCCATAAAGTTTCTAATGGCAGAAACTAGAAATTGATCTGTGAAACCAGTTATGCTTCCAGAAATGCTAGACACAAATAAAACGTGCTGTCATTGACGCAAAAATCACATGCCTAATGCATGAGGTGGATTCCATGTGCCTCGCCTGCTGTCAGGCCTGCACTACAATCAGGCAATGGTGTGACAACCTATGCATGCACACAGTCCCAGCAAGAGCTGTAGCAGGTCCACACCTGAATGAATCTTATATATTGTCTACTTTGTGTTATTCACCAAGTGTTTTATGTTATGGATTTGACTATGCAACACTCTGTAAGAGATGATTTTTATCCATCAGAACTTGCCACATTGCAGACATGGGGTTGGTCCAGGTGATACACCTGATGCCATCTCACTGGCCGAATTTCAAACACATTTCAAACACAAATAAGTAGAAGAAATGCATAAAAAAGTGAGTCCCCTGTACTAAACTTACAAAAATGGCACTAGATTCCATTATTATGAAATTGTTTTCTTGAAATTTGTACAAAACATTAAACTCAATTTTCAACTAAAGTTTCTCAATATTTCCGCAGAATTTCATTGAACCCCAAAGGGGACTATATAACGTACAGGCTGAGAAACCTAAGAGATCTATACAAAAGGAAAGATAATATTACATATCACATAAAATATGAATTCTAAAAGGAGAAGAAATCCAATATTGAGTTTCCTATAACGAGGCAAACTCAATATTGTTGGGCGGTGGTGTGGGGAGAAGTGGTGAGTTATAAGATGAATAAGAGGGGAAGGCATTGGAATATGTGTGATAGGATGGATACATAGGGGTGGAAGGGTTAGGGTAAGGTCCATAAGAGGTAGGACCAGGCTGGCGGTAATAGCAGTGGCTGGTGGAAGAGAAAGAGTAGTACTGGTGTTAATATCAGAGGAAGCAGTAAGTGGGGAGCTGGTTGTCATGGTGAGAAGAACCGAAGAAAAAAAAAAAAGAAGAGAAGATAGAGGACGGTGGTCCTTAGGGCTCTATTACCATAAAGTTTCTCAATATTTCCACAGAATTTCATTGAACCACAAAGGGGAATATAACGTACAAGCTGAGAATCCTAAGAGATCTATACAAAAGGAAAGAAAATATTACATATGACATAAAATATGAATTCTAAAAGAAGAAGAAATCCAATATTGAGTTTCCTATAACGAGGCAAACTCAATATTGTTAACATCAACCAATTCCCATGTTTGTTTCAAGCTGAAATTTGACCACTTAGATGGGTTTGTGGTCCTAATCCATCTGTTTCCAAATCTGCCATGCATCCAAGTAGTATAATTTTTGAGACAGACTAAATGTCACTAGAACTTAATGAAAATTTGATCTTCCCTCGTGTCACATGTTCCATAGAAGTTTTCATAAACAAACCACACTTTAAAGCTCTGGGCAAGAACGAATGAACAAATTAAGAAGCAAAAACAGAAAATATAGAAAACAATTAAATTTATGGTGGCAAGATTGATTACTTAAGATACTTGGTCCATTAGTGGAAAAAACATAGGTAAGAAATGAAGGGGTGCATATAAGCTTTTCTATGACAAAGTTGTACTCAAATGATTCAGAAATCAAACATCATTTGAATTTTTTTTCCCATTTTTTGAGAGTGTTTTGGGTGGGGGTTGGGGGGATGAGGATCCAGACACTATGCCACAAAACATCTATATGTTCCATAAGTCAGTTCTAATAAATTTTGAAAGCTAGTGTATTAATCATGGTAGCATACGAGTGTGCCACAAATAAGTTACAAAAGCCTGATGTATTTGCTGTAATCTTTATACAAACCCATTCTTCTGACTCACCACATGAGGCGATCACAGGGAGTTCTGGATGCCTGGCTATGGATCTAATGCTCCCACAACACTTTCCAACAAAACACCCCAACAATTTACCTGTAGTAGGAAAGGAATGCTTAGACAAATTACTTTTCAAAATCAACAACTTACCACAAATATAAGTAGTACAAGAAATCCAGAAGTATTTGCACAAATTTTTATTTGTAATTGAAGTCTCAAAACAAAACATATAATCTCAGCAGATTATTTGGCAAAAGGGCCTAATAACACAAAAACAAGCAAGAAACTCTGTGAATGTTCACCGCCAATGATCGATTCTGATGAGGACATCAGCCCACTGAGCCGACAGTTCAGAGTGTACCAGAGACAACGACGTAGAGATCAGCCCACTACAACATATATGGATGGATGATGATTTTAAAGGCTACCGTATTGTCCATATTGCTAGGAGGCTGGACGATGATTTCAGTCCACAACTCTTGGATCGATGGAGTTCTTGTTTGGGTCGACGGAGTGCAGCCAAGTTAGTTTAGTTAGTTTATTTGGGTTTATTTGGGTTTATTTGGTTTATTTGAGTTTATTTGGTCTATTTGGTTCAATGGGTCGACCCATGGATCAATCCATGGGTATTTTCACTTAAGTGATATTTTTTTACTTTGTACTTGGCATTTATTCCAGTTAGAATAGAATATTCTGTTTTAGGGTGAAGTGGCTTATAAAGCATTGTAAAACCCCATGATGGATTTATTATTAACTGAATGAGAATCAAAAACAAAGAAGTCCAGCTGCTCCCTTTCCCTCTCCCTCCCCCTCCCCCTCCCCCTCCCCCCTCTCTCTCCGCCAGGTAAGTTAAGGCTGCTTCTCTCTTCTTCTCTCTTCTTCTTCTCTTCTCTTCTCTGCACTTATTTTCTTCTCCTACCCTTATCTATTGCTGCTACTGTGGACACCAACCCCCCCCCCCCCAAATTTTAATTCTACCCCTTTCCCCTGCTTACATTAATCTCTTACAGCCCATTACCTTGGGGCATTGAATGCACCTCAAATTTTTTTTTTATTATTGTATGAATCATGGTATAAAATCTCGCGAAATATCGGCGATATATCGCCATATTTCGTGAATCTCGATATGTCCGAGATACGAAACACTTCCGAAACATAAAAATACAATATCTCGCGATATATCGTGATATATCGACAATATATCGTGGATCTCACGATATATCGCGAGATCTCACGATATATCGTGAGATATTGTAAAAGTGACAAATAGTGTCACATTAAGAGCCTTATAATTCCATATTTCGCAGCTCTTGGTCGATATTTCGACCGAGAGCTGCTGAAATTCAAATTTTCTCTCTTCTTCCTCCCTTCCAAGCCTCATCCAAGCATTGTTGAAGCTCCTTGTCGCAGAAGACGTCGGAAGGTCATCTAAGCTCATCATCCAAGCCTATTTTCATTATTTAAGGTAAATTCTATTTCTCTAAAACTATTTTTTTAAAAAAATTTTGTACAAATGTTGTTGGATGTTGATGATATTAATATATGTTAGACACCGGAGGCCGATCTGACCTCACGGTGTCGAAAAATTTTTCCCATATGTATTTTTTTATTTTTTTCTGGTTTTAAAAATTCATTTTCCTACAACTAAAATAGAAAATAATTAGGGTAATATGACTTAGATGGTAATGAATTAAATATATGTTAGACACCAATGGCCGATCTACGGCTTCCAATGTCGGATTTATTTTTCTGCTCTTAAATAATTCTCTTAATTTTCGAAAATTAAGAAAAATATATAAAAAATTAAAAAACAGAAATAAATAAGGAAAAATATGAGTTTTAAGTTTAAAAATAATGAAAAATATGAAAGTTATTTCTATATGTTTTGAGATGCATTACATGTATATTATGTTTACTAATTTTTGGTTTTGTTGTGTTAGGTCAATACTTATATTAACATTATATATAAAAATTGGTTTTAATTATGTGAAAAATATAAGGGTTAGGGGAAAAATATTAAATAACTATACAAGTGTATTAGTAATCTAAAAGTGTCAATTGAAGTGCATCTACATTAAGTTTTTTAATTATTTGTGTTACTTACATTGCAGAAACAAGTATCATTATGGCGGATCGTGATAGACAACGTGCGAAGGGCAAGCAAAAGGTGGGGAAAGTAGTCAACAGAGGGGGCGGAGGGAACAAAGAGAACAGAGGGAACAAGAGAGACCACCAGCCAAGATAGGGGTGACATTGCATGGTTACATGGTACTCCCATTGATGGGGATAAGAGAAAATCTATATGTAACTATTGTCGCATGCAATTTATGGGAGGTGGGTCCAGTGAGACTTAAAAACAACATCATTGGAGGATCTAACGATGTTGTAGGTTGTCATATGGTCCCTTCAAGTAGCCAGGAGATTGGTGATAGTTTGAGGGGAAGAAAGAAGAGAAAGGCGACAAGCAAAGGATAAGAGAACAACTTGAGGATACAGTGAGGAGTTCGATGGGAGGAGGAAGACGATACAATGATGATGATGATGATGATGATGATGATGACATTCATAGCACTGATGACATACAAACAAAGAGAGAGGCTAGGGATTTTAGGCAAACTGTTTCAAGGAGCGAGTAAGTTTTCAAGATGATCAAGAGACAAAGAGTAGGGGGTAGTGAGGAGCGGGCTCTAGAGGTCCTAGAACTTTGAATCCTTTTAAAAGATCACAAAGTGTGAGGGCAACCCCAACACTCTACCAAGCACTGCCACCATCAACATCCGATCCTAAATTGCATAAGAAGAAAGGAAGCATCAACCCAGTCAAAGGAGCATGGAAAGGGATGAAGGGATTGGTTAAAGAATCAATAGCTAAGTGGATGCTATACCATACCATCCCAAGAAACCCGCACAAGGCCCCCATTATGATACCATGATAGATACCATTGAGAGGCGGCCCAGATTCAAGGGCCCCACCCCATATGAGGTAATGAATGTTTATCTACCTCAACAAAAGAGTGAGATTGATGAGTACATTAATGAGATGAGGAATATGTGGGAGACATATGGGGTGACTATAATGGTAGATGGATGGACTGGGCCTACAAGAAAGTCCATCATCAATTTCATTGTTTATGTGATGGGAGGACTGTGTTCCTCAAATCGTGGATCCATCCAAAGAGATAAATGATGCAAAATATATTTACTGATTGTTAAAGGAAGTAGTGGAAAAAGATGTGGGTATTGAGAATGTTGTCCAGTATTGCAGAACTGAAATGGAAGAAACTTCTGCGGCTGAGAAGATGATGAACAATAGTAAGTACCGGCTCTTTCCGGACTCTGTGCAATCCATTGCATTGACTTAATGCTAAAAGATATGGGAAAGTTAAAGTTGGTGAAGATGTGGTTGAAAGTGCAAGACAAGTCACCAACTTTGTATACAACCACTCCTATGCACTCAATCTATGAGGGAAAAATGTGGGGGTGACTTGGTTAGAAGCCTGGCATCACAAGATTTGCCACCAACTACATTGCTTCTTTGAGACAAAAGAAGGCCGGGTGAGAAGCATGTTTGCTTCGAGGAATGGTTTGAATGGAAGGGTTCCAAGATCGCAAATGGGAGGGAAGCACAAACAACAATGTCATCTCGAGGACTTCCTGGACCAAACTAAGCAAAGTGGTGAAAGTTTTAGAGCCGTAGTTAAAGTTCTACACGTTGTCGACTCCGCTCGAAGGGCCCAACCATGCCAGTCCTATATCTTCGCAATAGACTTGATGAAAGATAGTGTCTATAGTGTGGCTCCTCGCAGAGCAAACACTTCTTAGATATCATAAATGCTCATTGGGAGAATCAACTTATGCATCCACCGCATAAATTTGGTGAGTAAATTTGTTTTATGTTTACTAATTCATAGTATTATTATTTACTAATTACCTATGCATTCGACAATACCTCTATTCTATATGTCATATTTCAAAGATACTACTGAACCCTAAGTATCAATATAACAATAGGCTTGGGTTGGAAACTCAACTTATGATCTTCATGAAACAAGTAGTGAAGAAGTTGGAGCCAGGATGGTGTACTACAAGCAATTTGCAACAATGAAGTGAGTTCATTTGGAAACTCAACTTATTCATGCTTTCAAATAAGTAGTGAAGAAATACTTACTAATTTTCCACATGGGTGTAGATCAAGGTATTTAGGGATGCATTAGGAAGTTTTGGAACCGAGGTCGCGATACAAGGCAGAGCACGTGGTGATGCTGGTAATTCTTTTAAGTTTTAAATTACATATGTATTGAAATTTGAAAGTTGAAAGTGAAACATCATTTGACACATGTCTTTTTGTTGTAAACTTGTAATGCGGTGAATGGTGGGTGTTGTATGGGAATCGGCTGAAAACTTAAGAAGAATAGCAATTAAAGTCCTTGCCCAAATATGTTTTCGATCCTCGGTTGTGAGAGAGGAACGGAGTACCTTCTGCACTCATCCACCCAAGAGGCGGCAGTTGGGGTCTCAACGCTTATCCCGACATGCAATGTATGTGCGCTACAACTTGAGGTTGAAAGCGCAACACATACGCACGGGACATGTGGGACAGAGGGCACCATTGATCTAGCCGACATCTTTCAAGTTATCGCACGATGAGGACCCTATTGTGGATTGGGTGAGGGATAGAGGTGAGCCCATGTTGGATAAGGAGGGAGGTAGGCCCGACCCCATGATAGCTTCCGAGATTGGTGCTTGATGTGGTGCGAGTATAGGCCGACGAGGGTCGATACATGCGAGGGAAGCCTCATCCATACCATTCGACCTTCACGGTGGCAATGTTGTTGATGATGAAGGTGGTGCAAGTCCTCGAATGATGATGATGATGATGATGGTGATGATGGTGATCTTTGGTGGTGGTGATGGTGATCTTTGGTGGTGGTGATGTTGGTGGTGGTGATCTTTGGTGAAGAATTTGACAGCTGCAAAGCGTTATGTGGTAGGCCAGGAGGCCCGGGATCTGGCACTGTAGAGCAGCTCCGATTCCCTGGAGAGCAGGTTTGATTATGCCACACAAGATACGGACCACGGAGCACGTGCCCCGCCCCCCCCTCGAGAGGCCCCTACGTACATACGCGGAAGAGCGTAGGGTCGAATTCGAGCAAACACGATTACTGCAACGATTACATGGACATTGATAACCTATCTAGCTCTGTTGGTGGTTTGAGTATGGGTGATAGGAGGGAGGACCCATTTGGACATTGGCGTGCCCCATCTGTTGGCGCACATGCCGCTCCATTGGCATTTGATTATGGTGCATCACAACCTTACGGTGGATATGGATATGGATCATCATCATATGGGCGGTTTAGTGGGGTAGGGGACTATGACTACGAGTCCAGATCCCAAGTCCGGGGACATACTAGATCATCTTTTGTAGATAACATCTTTGCAGATACCCTAGCGGACCTAGCTACCAACCTCACCACCATACATGCAGCCAATGCCATCGCCTCTTACGCGGCACCAACATCATATCATAGTGGATCATCTTCTTCACGGATTTGGATCGATTGGTAACCCTAGTTTATATCCTAGGATAGGTTACCTACGGATGTTGATGATTCCATTTACGTGGCACTTGTGGATGACTACACTCGTTTCTTCTCCGATTCTATACCGTGGTCCCATATGTCCTTCAAAGAGAGCAATGGACGCTCGACTCGGCGAGGCATGAATGGGATTGATCCAGGAGGCACAAAGAACTACTATTAGCGAGTTTAGCACTTGTAATTTGTAACTTAAGTTGTGATTTCATTAATCCATGTGTATTTAACTATTTATACATTAGGGTCGGCGACGTATGTCAATCAAGGGTGCAAGCCCAAAACACCAATTTGAATTCACATTTTTACCATTTTATGGTTTAAATGTGTTTATTAAGCTTAAATAAGGCTGTCCATGAAGTTTCGAGGCCTAGATATGGCCAAATACCCCGAGATGGACCCGAAATATTGCAGAAAAATGCAATATCTCGGGCATATTCGCGATATCTCGGATATTTCGGATATCTCGGTAGGCCCGAGATACCGATATATCACGAGATATAGTACTATGGTATGAATGCTATCCCCTATCCCTACAGTTTCTGTTGTGCCCATTATTCCCTGTTAATGACCATATTAATTAACCCACTGGTTAGGGATTGCTTCAATTGATTAGCTTGCTGTCTTATCATTTAGTGGCTGCATGTTAGGGTTTTAATCATAGCACTAATTAATATTCAGAACCTTGAACGTAATTCAACTCAATTAAGTGTTTGCTGCCATGTCCCTATCCCCATGTTTCCTCCTTGGTTTTTCTTGTTATTGCTGCCTCTAATTAGGATCTCGATTGTTTATTACTCTTTTATAGCCTGTTTTAACTTCATGTTAATCATTTTTACATGCTGCAGCCAGTCCATCTTCATAACTTTGCCCTAGGATATTACCTTTAGTCCAACCTACCTAACCAGACCTTGTAGGACCCCCTAGTCCCTAGGGTTTCCCCTACATCAATCTTGGTACCAGAGCCTAGGTTTAGGTGTATAGTTGCTGCTGCTTGTGAGTCTATGTGTCTTTAGGTTACCCCTTTGCATGTCCACTCATAGTGGTAGTATCAAAACATGACGTACTCTCCTACCACCCTAATTTCACATGAACAGTGGGCTCAATTACTCCAACAAAGAGAGGAGACCAAGAAGGCTCTCCAAGCTCAACCAAGAGCTGCTAAAAGCTACCAATGCAGAGTTAGTTGTCAATACGACAGAACGGGCAGCACAAGCTGCTAACATCCAAACCATTGAACGGAATATCCAAACCATCACAACAAGGATTGCAGCTGTGGATGGGCAGCAAGGCCGTAATGTCTAAGGCAATGGACCTAGGAATGAAATTCCCCAACCTAATTTGGAAGATTATGACAACCACTTTGATGGCCATGATAGAATAGGGGACAACTTCCAATGGACGTAATCAGGGTAGAGGTAGAGGTAGAGGTCATGGACCACGTGGACATCATGGCTCGAGGTATCCAACACCTTATGGGGATGATGATGATTTTGACCATTATAATAGGGGTTTCGATGTTAGGAGAATGGTCAAGGTAGAGGCACCTTCCTATGACGGTCAGATTGATGCTAAAGTCCTATTAGATTGGATTAAGCAAATGGACCAGTACTTCGATTTCTATGAGATGTCCGATGAAGTTCGCTTCAGGTTCGCTAAAATCAAACTTACCGGAGCTGCCCAAGACTTCTGGACAGAATTAGAGTACCAAGAGAACAGTCTAGGAGTTGAGCCAATGACCACTTGGGTCGAGATGCAAGAGAAGTTCAAAAGGGTGTTCTTGTCTATCACCTATAGGCTCCAACTGTTAAATGATATGAACACCCTGAAACAAGGGAAGTTGTCTGTCACTCAGTACATGGGCAAGTTCAATAAATTGAAAATTAGGAGCCGTACTCATAAGGATGTTGAGCAAACACTCTCCAAATTCCTTACTGGACTTAATTCCGACATCCGGTCACAGATGGCACCTCACTTGGTACGGGATGTCCCTGATGCAGCTCTAAGTAGGAAGAAGAAGAAGAAGAAGCCTTGAACTTAGGGCTTGATTAGGGAGCCATAGATTAGGATTATTATTTTCCATACTTAGTTTATTTTCCTGTTTTTAGATTGAACCGGTTTAGAATTGGTTGCACCCAATTGGTTCAATTGGTCTAATTTAAGTGAAGTGTTCATATTGGTTAATAGGTCCTTATATCCTATTGGCTAGTATGGAATCTTACTTTAAATTAATTGTTTTAAGTTTGATGTCTTTTAACTTAAGTTAGTAGGGTTAAATAGGTCTTTTACTATTTTAAGTTATTATTTTAGTTTTAATTTCCTTCCCTTCCACGATTTTTTAAGGAGAAGACTTTAATTTGTATTAGGACTTGGCATAAAGCCATATTATAAATAAACAAATTGTGGGAGGCTCCACCACACTGAATTTTGAATTAAAAAGTCTGTTTTGCTGCCTGTTGTCGGCTGTTGCTGCTGTTGTTCCTGCTCTTAGTGAGTGATATCCTTGTGGATTTCAAGGTGGATAGGGTGGGTGGATTCCTACGACTCCTTGCATTGAGAAGATCGGGAGGTTCCTTCAATTATCAAGCTGCTGCCGGTGGATTCCTGTGGTGAGTTTGAAGTTTAATTTTCTGTTCCCTCCATTCTTCTTCCCTCCCAATCGATTCCCCCTTTATTTTGCTTGAATCCCATAAACCCTAATTCATCTAGGACCTGTCCAGCCTTCATCCTTCATCTGCTTTTCATAAAATCCTGATCACAGCTTCCCCTCCATCAGCCCAACATTCAATCCTGACTGCTGCCCCCATCCTTAGTTCAATACCCTAAAATCCCCACACCCTAAATTCTGTAAAACCCTATTCGGCCATCAGAAAACCTTCATATTACAGTCGAACATCCCCCTCCCTGTTTAGAAAACTCGACCTCAAGCCCAGCCCTCACAGCCCACTTGAAACCCTAGTTTTAGTAGTTTTCCTAATTTCTAAAACCCAAAACCCTAACCCTAAATCTGCAGAATTATAAAACCTAACCAATCCTATTTTTTTTATATCAAAATAATCCCCTAGACCTGCTGATCATTACCATGTATCACATTCATCCCTAACCCTAGCCTAAACCCTAAATTTGCCCTAAACAGCCCCAAACTGCCTAGCCAAACCAGCAGCCTTATTTAGATCCTGTTGCTTGGCCTCTAATAGGATCCATCTCCTATTTAGAGCTACATTAGTCCCTCAAGCCTTTCGGATAGCTCATGAAATTGATTCATCAAGGAGGACTTTTCCTCAAAAGAAGAGCTCCCAGGCTGGGGAACCCAGCTTCCGAAGGCCCCTCCCAAATGCACCCAATTTTAAAAGACCCTTGTTAACCCACAGTGTCAAGTTGACAACCATAACAAGGGTAAAGGCATCTTGGAAGCAGCTCCCATTAAAAGCGGTAAGCTCCAATGTTTCAAGTGCCAAGGATTTGGACATATTGCTAGAGAGTGTCCCAACAGAAATCTTTTGGTTGGAGGACAAGACCACGAGGACTATGACCCGGATGATACCTTGGACCAAGAGTATGAGGATCATCAACCAAATGAGAACATATTTGATGAAGAGGTTGATGTGATCAATGGTGCTAGACTTGGAGTTGTGCAATGTATGGTTTCACAACCCATGGATAGCGATGATTGCCAGACCAACAGCTTTATCACTTACACCTGCCATCAGGGTAAGAACTGTCGTGTTGCCATCGACAACGGTAGTTGCATGTATGTAGTTGCCCAAAGTGCCATTGCCAAAATGAGACTCAAACCAGAGGCTCATCCAAAACTGTACAAGGTTGCTTGGGTAGATCAGTCTACCATGGTTGTATGACCGAGATGTCACCAACTATAGGAGGTCTAACACCTGTATCTTTGAATCTAAAGGGAAAAAGATTAGACTGACTCCTAGTTCCCCTAAGAAACCCATGGCCTTAGAACACAAGGAGAGTACTTCAAGGCAGACTTGTTCCAAAACACTCAACATCCTCAATCAACAACAATTTGAAGGTGAGTATAGAGAGTCGGGGATTGTTTACTCTCTAATTGCCAAACAGAGTAATACCGATACGTCAAATTAACTTACTAAGGTTCCTAGAGAAGTGCAACCCCTATTGAAAGAATTTGAGTGCTTGTTTCCCGAGAAACTACCTAATGACTTGCGGCCCATGCGTGATGTCCAACACACAATTGACCTAGTTCCCAGTCCCTCTTTGCCAAATTTGCCCCATTACTGTATGAATCCCAAGAAACACGCTGAACAAAAACGTCAAGTAGATGAGTTACTTCAGAAGGGATTCATTAGGGAGAGCCTTAGCCCCTGTGCGGTACCTACCTTACTCACACCCAAGAAGGATGACACTTAGCGTATGTGTGTTGATAGCAGAACCATCAATAAAATTACTATCAAGTATAGATTCCCTATACCTAGACTTGATGACATGCTAAACCAGATGGTTGGCTCATTGATCTTTTCTAAGATTGATCTCAAAAGCGGGTATCACCAAAATTCGAGTTAGACCCAGGGACGAATGGAAGATAGCCTTTAAAACGAAGGATAGCTTTTTTGAATGGTTAGTTATGCCTTATGGTTTAACCAATGCACCTAGCACTTTCATGAGAGTAATGAATCAGGTGTTGCAACCATTCAATGGCAAGTTCTTAGTGGTTTACTTTGATGACATCTTTATCTATAGTAAAACCTTGTCTTCCTACTTAGATCACTTGCGACAAGTCTTTCAAGTACTTAAATGAGAAAAGCTTTACGCCAATCTCAAGAAGTGCATCTTTATAAGTGATCAGGTCATTTTCTTAGGATTTGTTGTGTCAACACAAGGAGTATCTGCTGATCCTAAGAAAGTGTAAGCCATTGTTGAGAGGCCAGAATTGACCAATATCCATGAGGTACGAAGCTTTCATGGCTTAGCTACTTTCTATAGGAGGTTCATTTACCGGTTTAGTTTCATTATGTCTCCTATCTTGAATTACATGAAAAAGGAGTCCCAATGGACTATAAGTGTTGCGAAGGCCTTTATTGAGATTAAGAAGCTAATGATTGAGGCTTCAGTCCTATGCCTTCCCGAAATTTACAAGGTCTTCAAAGTAAACTATGATGCATCTAGCATTGGAATAGGTGGTGTCCTTGGTCAAGAAGAACATCATGTTGCTTATTTTAACGAGAAGCTTAATGAAGCTACGTAATGGGGGACAGAATAAGAGAGGGAAATCTGAGAAGAAATCAGAGGGGGAGAGGGGGAAGAAGAGAGAATCTTGGAAGAAATCAGAATTTCAAGGGGTAGGGGGAAGAGAAGAAACCGTGATAAGAAGAAGAAGAAGCAAGGGGAAAAAGAGGAGAAACCTTGAGAAGTGGTAGAAGGAGGGGGGGGGGGGGGGGGGGGGGGAAGTGCACACGCACAACTCATAAACTCAATTCATTCTTTCATTCCATCTTCTTTACAATCGATGGAGGCTATCTAAATAGCCTTACACTGATTACAAAAGGAAATTCTAAAATAGGAAAATTCTAACTGAAATAAGACTTCTAATTTATCTTCATAACTTGCTAACCAAGAAAGAAGCAAACTAGGAACTAACTAACTCACTCAATCTTTTGTCTAACAAATAAAAGAAGGGTTTTTTACAATTACCACCCCAAAATCTTTACTATCTACCATTACCCCCCAAAACTTTCAAACAATCTGTTACCCCCCTCGATGCATATTAACCACTAATCGACCCCACCGTTACATTTCTGTAACAGTGGGGTTAGTCGTGATGCGATGTGCCGTTGTCACGAATTTTTAGGACCAAAATGCCCTTTTTTGGTGGTAATTGTAAAAAAAAAAAAAAAAAAAAAACCCATCACCGTCCTCCTCCTCCTCCCCCCCCCCCCCCCCCCCCCCCCCCCCCCCCCCCTTCTTCTTCTTCCTCCTCCGCAACCCATCACCGTCCTTATCGATAACTTCCATGGCTTCTTTGAAGCGACCAGCTCGTACAAGAAGGTCTATCACACATCCATAGTGCTCAATTTGAGGCTCAATTCCATAATCCCGAGTCATGGAAATGAAATAATTACAACCTTCCTCCACCAATCCACCATGAGTACAACCATTCAACAAACCAACAAAGGTGATACCGTCTGGATGAACTACACCTCCACAACCAATCATCTCCTCAAACACAAGCAATTGCACTTTCACTTTGCCCATGGAGTGCAAGGGAATTGATCATGGAATTCCAAGAAGTCAAGCCACTCGATGTCTCATTAAAAACCCTTCTTGCTTCCTTTAAACTCCCACATTTACCATACATATCCACAAGACCATTTGAGACAAAGGAATTGGGGCCAAGGTGGTTCCTATAGATGTATCCATGAATCCATTTACCTAGTCTGAAGCATGCCCAAATGATCACAAGCCGGGGTGCACACAACAAGAACCTGATTTGGCCTCTCGTCCCGACTGCGAGAATGATCATTCTTCTTAAGAGCGAGATTGCCTCCGTAAATGACCATTCTGAGTGCACTGGCTATAACAACATTCCAAGATGGAACATCTCTCTCGAGGCATATCTTCGAAAAGCAAAATAGCGTTTCCAATCTGTCCAAGCCGTGCGTGCTGAAATCATAGCCGTCAAGACACGACATTTCGTTCACTCATTTCGTCGAACAACTCCCCGGCTCCAAGGTCCAAGCATAACCTTGAATAAGAATCAAGCAGAAGCGGTTTACAATTGGTACCCACCAAAACCCGATCTCAAAATCTGGGCATGTATTGATTTAGTCCCTGTGTTTCGAGATCCCGAAGAAGATTTTAAGACTTGGGGATAGATGAAATGATTGGGCTTAGAACGACCACGAAGGATCATAGTTCGTGCATAAGAGAAGTGCCGCCTGTGATCGGGCTTGAAGCGTGGCCGTAATCATGGCCGTATAGAGGTAGACATTGGGGAATGAAGGTGATCGAAGATGAAACGAGCATAGTCGAGGTCGGCAATGGTGACACATGGCGAACAAGCTTGAAAGCATAAAGGAGTCTCGGCCATGGCCAAGGGTTAGAAGGAAGGCCTGGAGCTGCTTGAGATGATTGAGATGAGTGCATTTGTCCAACACATACAAAGTGGTTATGAATCGCTTGAAGATTATAGAAGAAAGAATCCTCGCGAAGAGTAGTCACTTGAAAGGACGGTGATGGGTTGCGAGAGGAGGAGGAAGAAGAAGGAGAAGGAGGAGGAGGAGACGGACGGTGATGGTTTTTTTTTTTTTTTTTTTTTACAATTACCACCCCAAAAAAGGCATTTTGGTCCTAGAAAATTCGTGACAACGGCACATCGTTATGATTAACCCCCACCGTTGCTACGAAAATGTAACGGGGCCGCTAGTGGTTAGTATGCATCGAGGGGGTAACAGCTTGTTTGAAAGTTTTTGGGAGGGTAATAGTAGATAGTAAAGATTTTGGGGTGGTAATCGTAAAAAACCCATAAAAGAAACCAAAAAGGAAACTAGAATCTGCTTAACAATAATCCAAACAAAAGAAATAACTGGCTGCCTAAGAAAACAAGTAAATAGAAACTAATATCTAATATCCTAACAACTATTGGCAGCATCTCTTCAAAGCCAGCTGTCAATATTGGACCCCAAGGTATTGTTCACGTGAACAGTGCCTGCGTGAACAGTAACAACAATCTGGCTGGCTGAATGGTGGCTCACATTGGGGCTGGTTTATTGAACCAAAAGAACCAGAAAATCCGGATCAACTGGGCTAATGTCCTCATTAGGAGGGGGGGTCTATCATATTTTGCCTGCATCAACTTCTCCCCCTCGAGTCGATTGGAGCTCTATCTCAAGTCGTCCTGCATCACTAAGCAACGATATTCCACGTATGACAAGGAATTCTATGCGGTTGTCCAGGCTTTAGGCCATTGGCGTCATTATCTTCTACCGCAAGAATTCATACTATTCTCGGACCACCAGGCCCTGAAATACTTGAGTGCCCAAAAGAAGTTAAATCAGAGGCACACTAAGTGGGTCAAATTCCTCCAAGAGTACACTTTTGTACTCAAACATCGACCTGGTGTCGAGAATACTGCTACAAATGCATTGAGTCGGATAAACATGATCCTCAGCCAAACAAATGTTAAGTATCGGATCAATGTGCTACTCCAAACCATGAGTGCAAAGGTTGTAGGATTTGAGTGAGTCAAGGATCAGTACCCCACTTGCCCTGATTTTGGTGAGTTGTTCACTTCTTTGAGTGAAGACCCTCCTATTAGCCGCTCAAATTACCTACTGCAAGATGGTTTCCTTTTTAAAGGAAGTAAGCTATGCATTCCCAAGACTTCACTCTGAGATTTTCTAATCTAGGGAATTGCATGTTGGGGGAGTTGCTAGTCATTTTGGTCGAGAAAAGACTATAAACCTTGTAGAAGACCGATTTTACTGGTCAGGACTTAAGCAAGATGTAGCTAGAATTGTGAGTCAATGCAAGACATGTCAAATTGCTAAGCAACAAAAGCAAAACACTGGGTTGTACACTCCCTTACCTATACCACATGCTCCATGGCAAGACCATAGCATGGACTTCGTGCTTAGCCTACCTGGGACTTCGAGAGGACATGACTCTGTTTTTGTAGTTGTAGACCGCTTCTCAAAGTTGGCACACTTCATCTCCTATTCCAAAACCTCTGATGCGTTAACTGTTGCTAAACTTTCTTTAATGAGGTTGTCAAGTACCATGGGTTGCCTAAGACCATAGTGTCTGATAGGGGATGTCAAGTTTACTAGTTACTTTTGGAGGACCCTGTGGAGAATGATGGGAACCAAACTCTGTTTTTCCTCTGCTTTTCACCCTCAGACCAATGGTCAGACCGAGGCTGTCAACAGGAGTCTAGGAAACTTATTACGTTGCCTCATAGGAGAGTATCTCGCCAATTGGGACCGTGTCCTTACCTAAGCTTAGTTAGCGTAAAATAGTTCTAAGAACTGAACCACTGGTCTGTCACCTTTTAAGGTTTGTTTAGGTTACCAACCCAGGGTACCCATAGACCTTATTCCTGCTATATCAAGCTTTAGGGTTCACCCGTCGCCCGAATCTTTTGCGCAGCATATATATGATTTACATGCAAGTATAAGATATTGGATATCACTGAGTAATGACCAATACAAATCTAGAGAAGATACGCATCGACGGCTACAAGAATTTCAAAAGGAAGATATGGTGATGGTTAGGATCAGACCACAACATTTCACTAAAGGGAAAGCGAGCAAACTAGGTTCTTTTTTAAGGTTCTTAAAAGAATAGGTGCTAATGCTTATGTCCTTGACCTACCAACCGATATGGGGCTCAACAATATTTTCAATGTAGAAGATCTTGTTCCCTACCGTGGTACCCGTACTGCTGTTTCATTCTATTCAGATGACCTTGATGACTTTCCTTTTATTTTTTATGACACCGTTACCCAGACCCCTTCCCTTCCTACTACTTCTTTACCACCTGTGCCTAAGTTTGATAAGAGAGCTGAAGAAGTTGAGGAAATCCAAGATGCAAGGGTTGTATCCACATGAGAGGGTGGTTGTCGAGAGTTCTTGGTCAAGTGGCATGGATGCCTAGATATTGACAGCACATGGATCACTATCAATGAGCTACAGCGGCTCGATCCGGACATGCTTGAGTACTACCAGAGTCTTTATTCACCAGAGGTGAATTCTTCCAAGCCGAGGAGAATTGATGAGGACATCAACCCACTAAGCCGACAGTTCAGAGTGTACCAGAGACGACCTAGAGATCAGCCTACTGCAGCATAGATATGGATGGATGATGAGTTTAGAGGCTACCATATTGTCCGTATTGCTAGGATGACGGACGATGATTTCAGCCCTTGATTAGCCCCCGACTCTTGGATCGATGATTTCAGCCCCTACTTGCACTTGGATTGATGGAGTTCTTGTTTGATTCGATTGAGTGAGTTCTTGTTTGATTCGATTGAGTGTAGCCTAGTTAGTTTAGTTAGTTTATTTGGGTTTATTTGATCCATTTGGTTCTCTATTTGGTTTATTTGGGTTTATTTGGTTTATTTGGTCTATTTGGTTCAATGGGTCGATCCAAGGATCAACCCATGGGTATTTTCACATAAGTGTTATTTTTTTACTTCTTACTTGGTATTTATTCCAATTAGAATAGAATATTCTGTTTTAGGGTGAAGTGGCCTATAAAGCCTTGTAAAACCCCATGATGGATTTATTATTGATTGAATAAGAATTAAAAACAAAGAAGTTCGGCTGCTCCCTCTCTTCTCTATCGTGGACTGCTTTCCAACCCCCACCCCCACCAAAACCGTGGTATTCTTCTTCTCCCTCTCTGTCTCTATCATTCGGCCAGGTAAGGCTTCTTTTCTCTTCTTCCCTCTTCTCTCTTCTTCTTCTCTTCTCTTCTCTGCACTTATTTTCTTCTCCTTCCCTTATCTATTGCTGCTACTGTGGGAACCAAACACCCCCTCCCCCCGAATTTTAATTCTACCCATTTCCCCTGCTTACATTAATCTCTTACAGCCCATTATACGTTGGGGCATTCAATGCACCTCAATTTTTTTTTTTATTATTGCATGAATGCTATCCCCAATCCCTACAGTTTCTGTTGTGCCCATTATTCCCTGTTTAAGACCATATTAATTAACCTGCTGATTAAGGATTGCTTCAATTGATTAGTTTGTTGTCCTATCATTTAGTGGCTGCATGTTAGGGTTTTAATCATAGCACTAATTAATTTTCAGAACCTTGAACGTAATTGCACTCATTTAAGTGTTTGCTGCCGTGTCCTTATCCCCATGTTTCCCCCTTGGCTTTTCTTTTTATGTTGCTGCCTCTAATTAGGATCTTGATTGTTTATTACTCTTTTATAACCTGTTTTAACTTCATGTTAATCATTTTTATATGTTGCTGTCAGTCCATCTTCATAACTTTGCCCTAGGCTATTACATTTAGTCCAACCTTCCTAACCAGCCCTAGTAGGACCCCTAGTCCCTAGAATTTCCCCTACATCAGATCCCCCCCCCCCATCTCCCCAGGTAGCGGCGGTTGGAAAGGTCCCTCAAAGGTCAGTATACTCTCACTCTCCTCCCCTCCTCCCCTCCTCCCCAGATTTCGCCCCTCTAATCTTCTCGGTTCTCTCACTGATCTCTCCTCCCTAAATCGACCACCGGATTACCTCTGTACACACACCGATTCCATTGATTTCCTATACCCATTGTCTCTCCCTGACCTCACCGCCGACTCTATCTCTGACCTCACTCCCATCAATTTTCTGCCACACACAGACTCTCTCTCTGACCTCACCGCCAGAATCTAAAACAGCACCGATCGACGGGTCTCTCTCCCCTATACTCATGGTCTCTCTCTCTCTCACCGCCAGAACCTAAACCAGCAACTTTATTCTCACTTAGCTCGAACCACCTTGCACTTGCTGGTGTTTGCTCCACGATCCCCCCTACTCTTGAACTTTTGCAATAGAACCTAAACCCAAACCTAGCACCTACTGACCTACCATCTTGCTCTCCCCCCTCTCACCCCCTTCCCCTTGGAACTGAAACCCGTTACCGACCAACCCAAAAGTGAGCAGATTATACCCATCGTCTCTCTCATGCTTCAATTCACTTCCTTCCCCACCGTCCTTGCTTTGCTTGCTGTGTGGTATTATTCCTGCTCCAGCTTTAACCTTCGAGAGGCAATAGGTAGCTTTGCTTCCATCAAGCTGATTTCGACCTTAGAAACCCTTGCCCTGTTCCAGGTCAAGATCCAACATCAATTGATCCAGAGCCTGGGGAGAGCCGGAAGCTTCAGCAATAGCATCAGTACCAACCAGAGTAGGGGCAGATCCAGAGGTGGGAACAGTAGTTTGAGAGCCCTACGCGTCCCTCCCATTTCGTCAATCATCACCGGAAGCTTCAGCAATAGCATCAGTACCAACCAGAGTAGAGGCAGATCCAGAGGTGGGAACAGTAGTTCGAGAGCCCTACGCGTCCCTCCCATTTCGTCAATCATCACTTTGCCCAAAAGGATCCCTTCCATTTATAGATCGGGATCCATCAGTGGCAGAGGCAGAGACATAGACAAAAATGGCAAGAAGTAGGGGCTGCGGGTAAACAGTTGATAAAGATTGAATGGAGTTCGGTAAAAAGTTTTTTCGCAGTAGTGTTTGGTCCCTCCACCATCACCTGTGTATCCTTACTCCCCAACGTAAAATGTTTTTTCGCAGTAGTGTTTGGTCCCTCCACCATCACCTGTGTATCCTTACTCCCCAACGACAGCCATTAACTCACTGACCCTGCACGAGCTGCACTGGTACCTCTCAGTGGTACGCTGGACCCTCTGCCTCTGCAGCACTCTGTTGGCAATTTTGGTGCTAGGCAGGACCCCCAGGTGCTGGATTCGGATTACCCTTAGTAAGGGATATCTCTTGAACTTGCACTACAGTTACACCTACACCAAAATCTACACTTTAATTCCCACTTTCACTTTCACTACCACTTTACACCTGTGTTCACATTTGCACGTACACATAAACTTCACATTGACATTATCTCCTATATGTCCACAGATAGCTGTCTATTTTTTGCCTTACACTGTACATCTTACATCTGACTTTGCCAACTATTCTTTGTGATAGAGATTAGAGATAACTTGTTATACTTACAGTAGCGCACACACGTGCACAAACTCTCCTATTTTTCACAATAGCTATTTATCTACTTACGATTTGCTATACTAGATCTTAGTGCACATAGGATCGTGTGACTTACTGTGTAGTTGTCTGGTCTTTATTGCTACCATTTGAGTTGAACCTTTTATTTGTTCTGCGTTTCTCTTCGTGTGTATATGAGCTGCAAGCATATATATTACCTTTTATTTGTTCTGCGTTCCTCTACTGCTTAGTCACCTACTTAATCTCCTTGCTTGCATCTGACTTTGCCAACTATTCTTTGTGGTAGAGATTAGAGATAAATTGTTATACTTACTGTTGCTCACACACTTGCACTAACTCTCCTATTTTTCACAATAGCTATTTATCTACTTACAATTTGCTATACTAGATCTTAGTGCACATAGGATAGTGTGACTTACTGTGTAGTTGTCTGGTCTTTATTGCTACCATTTGAATTGAACCTTTTATTTGTTCTGCGTTCCTCTACTGCTTAGTCACCAACTTAATCTCCTTGCTTAGTGTGATACATGTTGCATCACCGTATTGCTAGCATTCTCTTTTCATTTGGTTTGGGAAGTTCTGAGATATTTATTCGTGGGTTTGATTCACATGTTTACACTTTCCAACATTATTTGTTAGTTCTATGCATTGTTGTACCAACCCGATATTTTGCTCGATATTTTGTTTGTTTGTATATGCACCTTTTTCTGGCTGTGTGAAGGTCTTTTAATACATTAAATGCCCTTTTGTATATTCTTATCTACTATTTACCTATTTTCTTATAGTGGTGCGTCAGGTCGGCAGCCGACACTTTATTTACTTAGCCAATCACCTTTTCCATGGATCCTATTGTTTTCTGATTTTTTGTTCTTTCCTTATTACCATGTCTTTTTATCCAAACCTGGCTAGGGCGTCCCCCATATGCGGCGTGCCGCATCGACGCCCAGATGCGGTGATA
Organism: Telopea speciosissima; assembly: GCF_018873765.1. Classification (NCBI taxonomy): domain Eukaryota; kingdom Viridiplantae; phylum Streptophyta; class Magnoliopsida; order Proteales; family Proteaceae; genus Telopea; species Telopea speciosissima. The sequence goes on from NC_057920.1 coordinate 48,485,309, forward strand.
AGTATGCAAGGGCAAGTGAGGAATTTTGTCATCCCAGAAACATAGAATTAGATTGGCTTCCTGGAACATTGGATTCTTAACGAGTAAGAGCATGGAGTTGATAGATGTTTGAGGAGACGAAGGATTCATATAGCTTGTATGCAAGAGACCAGATGGAAGGGTAACAAAGCTAAAGTATTGGGCGACTTCAAACTTTGGTATTTGAGAGACCAAAGTAATAGAAACGGAGTGGGGATATTAGTAGTTAATGATCTAAAGAAAGATGTAGTGGAGATCAAAAAACTGGGTGATAGGATTATTATCCATCAAGCTAGTGTTGGAGAAAGAGGTTGTTAACATCGTTTGTACTTACGCACCCCAAATAGGATAGGATGAAAGTAGTTGTGCTCTGATACCATGTAGCAGGGCAGAACCTTAAAGCACCAGAACCGAGAGAGATGCGAAGAGAGGAGATGGAGAAGAAGAGTGGAAAAGACAGACAGGAGAGAAACCTGTGATCGAACTGATCATTCTCCTGTCCCCCAGCTTTATTTATATTTGAAAATCCAATTACAATCAGGAATCATTATAAAATTAGGAATAAAAAAAACAGACTAAACTTAGAATCCTAATCTAAGTACAAAAGCCCAAAACAGAGAATCTCGATTAGGACCAGGAAAAGCCTAACCGAGATTCTCACACCACACGATACTTTAACATTAGACATTAGTAAATGGCACCCAAGGAATCTATAAAAGCTTCAGTAATTTCTGCAAGTTATTAATTACCTGTTTCTATGGTTTCAGGGACCCCATTTGATGCAGATCAAAGCCACTTTCAGAACTACTAACACAGGAAGAAGCAACCCAGGCTACAACCATAGCTTGCGGTTCTGGTTTGGATCACTTTTAAACCAGTTTTAACAACCTGTGGCTCAGGTTCTGGTTCATCTTAAGAACCAGGTCGTGGAGTCTCTTTATGGGCTGTTATTTAATTTTTTTAATAATTAATTAGTGGAGTAGTCAGACTGGTACCTGTGCGCATGTCAACAGATGCAAGGTCACCAGAACCAGTTCCAAAGTAGACAGTATAGCCATCTGGATCTTCAGTGAGTGCTTTAATTGGGGATTCTCGGAAATCAAATGAAATAACAGGTCTTCTCTGTGAGGAAATATCATAGAGGCGCACCTGTTTCACATGTACAATGTTACAAATTGGCATCAGAAATGGCTACAAGCCCAATAGTAAAACTTGGTGAGTAGGTGAGATTAGTTGACAATAGCTCAGCACTGCTGCTACGATCAATTGAAAACTAAAGTTGTCTACAGTCACCAGCCACATAAGGTTGTATAATCACAACGTTGGTGCTGTTGTGCGTTGATATACATTGTTGTGGCCCTTAACCGCTCGAGCTTTTGGTATGTGGTTGCAACAGTTTGTTCACAGAAAAAGTTGTCGTAGAAAGGATTACCTGGTGGCTGTTGGTCCCAGCCACAATCTTACGATGATCCTCTTTACAAAGGAATGTTGCAGCTGTAAACCAAGTTGGAGTGAATATACCAAGGCTGTTTTTAGGAGGCTGCACAGTGGCCATATACAGTCACATAAAAAATAAAATCCAATTAAATAGGATTGCCTGTAATTTTCTTCTCTTTTTTTATTTTTTTTTTTTTTTTTTTTGGGGTGGGGGAGGGGGGGTTGCATCTGAGATGCATACTTGGAACCAACGTACAAGGAAGAACTCACAGGTTTTGCTGTCCAGATCTTACTAGACTTCTCAAGATCCCACATATTAACTTCAACACCCTTCCTGGATCATAAAACAAAGAAATGAATAACAAGAAGAGCTCTTTTAGATCATATTCTGGAAATGTACATGAACAACTCCCTCAAGCTTATCCTGGGGTGGCACAACATCACACTTACATCAAAGTCTAATTAAGAACTCACCCACCAAAAAAGGCATAATTTTCATTTCCATCTACTGCAGAGCATAAAATATCACCAGCAGCACATACATCCCATGTTTTTGTAGACCCAGAACATGTAGAATCTGTTGGTGAATCAGCATCTCCAACAGATCTCAGATTTGCTTTTCCTTTCTTTGTGCATGTAAGCACTGTACACAACCTGAAAACAATAAGTAAACAAGTGGCAACAAATGAATAATGATCAAAAGGGAAACCAGAAAGGTCTGTACACAACATTAACAAGTTCACTAACAATCCATGAATTATGAAACAATTAGCAATTTTAGAAGCCAAGCAAGGTTGTTTTCCTCACATAAAAGTATAGTTCATTAGACGAAGTCAAACCAAAGTTTGGAATAAGCTGGTCCTCATCAATATGTAGCTACTTATCAGAAGAAAAAAAATGTGTTTAGCTGGGGAATCAGATCCATCCCATCACCCTTTTTTTCTTTAGGGGGGAGAGAGAGGGAGAGGGAGAGAGAGAGAGAGATGCAACTGCCTGTGGCTGTATGACAAAGGACGAAGGGACCCAAATCCAAACTGAGATCCCACCCCCCCCCCCCCCCCAAAAAAAAAACAAGGGGAAATATCGTCCCCCTACCCTCTAAGTTTCCTTAATATCAACCCAATACCCAAATTTTGAAAATTGATGATGCCCTCCCCTACTTTTTAAAGATTCTATCAACCGCACCCTAAGTGACAAACTCTGTTAAAACAGCATATGAAAAGTCGATATTACCCTTTTTTTAATTGTAGTTAATGGGTGGATCCACCAACCCGACCCTGGCGCACATTAGCACCTTCTCAGTAGTGCATGTTAGCAAATCCCAATTACTTAACTTAAAGAAAACTTTTTTTTTTTAATTATAATGAGGGGAATCAGACGGGGAATATTCCCCATCGCCTTCCCCAAATCGACAAACAGGGAAAAAACCCTATTGGGGTTTTGGGTTGAAGAGGGCAAAATTGGAATAAAATTACATTAAGGGTAATCTGGGGTTTTAGAAAAATTGGATATGCCTACGTAATCACTTAATGGCGATTTTTAACGGTTAGGGTACGGTTGACAAGGTACTAAAACTCGAGTCTCGGTACCAACTCGGCTCTTGGAAAAACCGAGTCGAGTCGAGATCTCACCGAGTTGGTGCATTTTATTTTTTTTTCGTCGAGTTAGGTAAATACATAGTAGATGGGTCATTTCCATGGGTCAACCCAAGATCTGGACCCGAGATTTGAGACATCGCCGAGATATGTCGAGTTCTGTCGAGTTAGGTGAGGTATTTAAGTGGTAGGTGGGTTAAAAAATGGGTCGAAACCGAGACTCGAACCGAGATCTCGGCGAGTTATTGCACTTTTGAGACTCGCAGGCAGTATCATCTCGGTTTTTTCAAAAACCGAGAAACTCAGCGAGATCTCGCGAGTTCTTGAACTATGACAGTTGATAAAATCTTTAAAAAGTAGGGGAGGGCATTATCAGTTTTCAAAACTTGGGTATTGGGTTGATATTAAGGAAACTTAAAGGGGAGGGGGATGATATTTCCCCAAAAAACAATAACTAAAGCTTTAAGAGGGTGCTCAATTAGGCTTAGAAATACCTTATTTTGGGTAATGGATGGGTTCAACGGGCCTTGGCATAGTTGTCATGGCAACTACGCAACCCAAGGCATGGGAGGGACACCTAGGCAACAAAATGCCCGCCTAAGCTTTTCCTAAGCGCCCTAGGCATGAGGTGACTATATATAATCTAGTAATGATAATTTATACAATTATGCTTATATGCAACATAGAAGCCACATCACTGCAATATGATATAATTATGCTGATCTACAACAACAACAACGCAGTCTTATCCCAACTAAATGGGGTCGGCTACACAAATCCTTACTAGGACACAATAATGTTAAAAAAAAAAAAACTGATTACAATAAGAATAAAGGGAAGGGAACATAACAAGCACAGCTATGAATCCGTCTCAAACAAACTAACCGAGGTCGGCTACGTGGATCCTTGCCCTCCAATCAACTCTATTCGACGTCATACTAGACACAAGACCTAAACTATGTATGTCTTTCCTCACCACTTCTCTTAGGGTCATTTTAGGCCTGCCCCTAGTTTTTTTATTACCTTCAATCTAAATCAAGTCACTCCTCCGAACTGGGGCATCCCGCGGCCTCTGTTGAACATGTCCATACCACCTCAGGCAACTTTCTCGTAGCTTATCATGAATCGGGACTACTCCCAAACCAACTCTAATATGGTCATTCCTTATTTTATCCTTCCTGGTTTTGCCACTCATCCATCTTAATATCCTCATCTTTGCTACACTTAGGTTTATCTATATGGCGCTTCTTAACTGCCCAACATTCTGCGCCATACATTATAGCCGCTCATACGACTGTCCTGTAAAATTTTCCTTAAGCTTTAAAGGAATCCGTCGATCACATAACACTCCGGATGCACCTCTCCACTTCAGCCATCCTACTCTAATCCTCTATGAGACGTCATCTTCTATATCACCTTCTTTACTAATGATTGATCCTAAGTACCTATAAAAAGTCCACTTTGTAGAATCTCCATCGCATCAACTCTCACCCCCTCATTATTCGTCCTGGAGTTGCTGAAGTTACATACTATATAGTCCGTCTTTGTTCTACTTATCTTAAAACCTTATCCTTTTGATTCTAATGTTGATCTTTATAATTCCAGTTTGGCAATAATTCTAGATTTTGTCATCCATCAAAACAATGTCATCAACAAAAAACATGCTCTAAGGAACCTCAGCTTGGATGCCTTCGGTTAACTCATCCATGATAAGCACAAACAGATAATGGCTTAGTGTTGATCCTTGATGTAGCCCAACTGTAATTGGGAATTCACTACCTTGACCCCTCACGGGTTCTTACACTAGTCACCACACCATCATATATATATTTAATTATGTCCCCACATATTTACTTGAAACATTTTTCCTCCCTAGCACATGCCAGATTAAATCTCTAAGAACTCTATCATAAGCTTTTTCTAGGTCAATAGAAGGCCATATGGAAATCCTTCTTGCTCCCCTTAAATCTTTCCAAGAGTCTTCTAAGTAGGGAGATAGCTTCAATTGTGGATCTCACTGGCATAAAACCAATTGGTTCTCCGAAATAGTGGTCTCTTTTCTCAAGTGTGTTTCAATAACCTTCTCCCAAAATTTCATAGTATGACTCATTAGTTTTATACCTTTATAGTTGTTGCAACATTGGACATCACCTTTATTTTTGTAAATCGGGACCACAATGCTTCTCCTCCATTCATTTGGCATTCTCTCAGTGCATATAATCTTGTTAAACAGCTTAGTTAACCAAGATAAGCCACAAATTCCTAAGCTCTTCCACACTTCTATTGGAACCCCGTATGGGCCTGGAGCCTTGGCGAGTCATGATCTAATATGAGAAAATCAACATATAATAAATAAGTACAGGATATAATGTAACGCCCCCAAAACCACCCTAGTGGTTTAGGGACATTGACGGTCCACAAGATCGTTTATGTCAAGGAGATATGAACCGGAGTAGAACCAAAACACAAACACATGACTAAAATATATAAATTAAGAATTCAACTAAAGTAGGGTAGTTAAACTAAGCTATTACAATTTCCAAATTAAACTTAAAATTCTGAAATAAATGTTACAATATCCAAAATTAAATTAAACTCAAACAAATTACAAGTTCTCCTAAAATTGAAAGAAAGTATAAAGTTTCTAATAGTAGTTGTCATCTTCTAATCTAAATGCTTCGTCCTCTTGGACCTCCTCCTCTAGTACATCCTCACATCCATGTTCGCATTCATAAAGTTGTTCATCTGAAAAGTGGTGAGGGTAAGCTTCAGGAAAAGCTTAGCAAGTAAATCCACAACAACTATACAGGTGTGAAAAACATGCACAAATAATACAAAATGTAAAGACATACAATAATATGTATATATAGATCCGAAAAAAAAAAAAAAACACAAAATGATCATAACCATATTTGCTTATCACCACTACCGTAATGAAAAGCATATATGACAACAATCAACGAAAGATATATCGAAAAAACGTAAAATAACAAACACATCACTCCCTAATGGACTAGTGTGAACTAGTTACCATACACTGGTCAAGGCCCTCATGATAGCGGCGTATGAACTCCAGCTATGATCAACTACAACACTACTGTCCCCTCTCAACATCAAGAAACTAATGGAGAAACTAGTGACCAAACTTGCCCTAGACCGAGTCAAACGAAGGTTTTACCAGCAATGCCCTCCTGGAGAGTTTTTTGATCATCTCCCTCTTTCTAGTAGTCCATCTAGCTCCAATAAGGGTAAGCTCGTAGCTCAAAAACACGCCAACTTATCCTTACCCCAACATATTCACCAATGTCGGTAAGGTAAACAACAAAATAACAATCAAGGGTTTGCTTATAATTTAAAGTCATGACTCCCCAATTCCACCCTAACAAATGCTATTGAAAAGAATGAAAATAAAGTGAAAATAAGTTAAAATAGTAACTTTCATCAACATATCAATGCATAAAATGAATAACTATAATAAGGAAGATTAGGCAAAAATTTTTGCACATCACTTACCTAATAATAACATCAATGAAAAGTAAAAGGTAAACCCAAAACAAAAATCAGATTTTTATGCATCATCCAAAAACATCATGCATTAAATCATAAGGACATCACCATTCCTTGAAAGCAATCATGTGTGAACAATTTAATTGAGTAAAAGCATGAATGAAATATGTTTTTGGCATGATAAATCTCAATCTAAAACTAAATTCCAGATTTAAAACAGTGTTTCAAAACAAATTTTATATGTAAGAAAAATATCAAGTATAATGGTTGAAGATCTACTCACCTTGTGCAAAACAACTAGGATTTCTATAAGTGACATCAAATCAATGATGTTGATATATCTCTTCCTAATTCAGAATCACTTTAATGGAGTCCTATGATTAAGATAATGATGAAATCAACATCAATGTATTACTTAAACTCGGATTTGGGAAACACAGAGTTTTGATAGAATGACCTACCTTCATCGTGAAATAAGATTTTCCCAATTCGGCTCCGAAAAGGGTCGAAATTGGACGTCAAGTTGCTGGTTCTGCGCAGTCCTAATCTCCTTCTTCTCCTTCCTTCTTCTTCTTCTCTCTTCTTCTTCTCTTCCTCTAAATAGTCAACGAATTTTCCTCTCTTCCTCTCTTCCTCGCTCTCTCTTTCTCTTAAATTTATGATAAAGGGAATGAGGATTGAGATTTAGTTATAGGGATTTAATCCTAACAAGAAAGAAGGTGGTAAGAATCCAATTTTGTCTCTAACTATATCTATTTACTTACCCTCCAATGAAAATATTTTAAAAGGAATCTTAACTTAAGATTTTTAAATTAAAATTTTAGATTAGGTAAAAATTCTTTTTTTGTTGGGATTTTATTTTATGAAGACTTTCTTTTTCCAAGTTTGAGTTTCCAACCAATTGGAGATAACCACCTCACCTTTCCTTATCAATCCATAATACTTCCCTAGCTAAAATCTAAGACCACCCAAGTTAGAATCGTGGAAGCCTATTCTAAGCCCTATAAAAAATTATAAAAAAAATAAAATATTTAATTGCTCCTCTAAATAATAGAACCTTAGACCTCTAACAAATTGAATTAAATGTCTAAGCACTAGGCTAGGTTACTAACTGTGAATTATTTTCCAAATCAAATTATATATGTTATAAATAAAACCCTAATTCTACACTTAGGCAAGGAATAAACTCAAAATGAGAGTGTTACACTAGGGCACACTACTTACCATACATGCATGTGTGCACCTCCAGCTAGTCCAAGTTCCTACACTTCAACTTACCCTAATCCTACATTAGGTAAAAAGATCAAATTACCCCTAGTCCAAAATCAGGGTATTACGGAGTATACAACGTTTTTCATGTTGCATTACTCAGGAGGTACGTAGCAGATCCTTCACATATCCTGAGCTGCGAACCATTGCAACTGAAAGCGGATCTATATTATGAAGAGACCCCCATTCAAATCTTGGATCATAAGCAACAAGTTCTACGAAACCGTACCATCTCTTATGTGAAAGCTCTCTGGAACAATCATGGTATCCAAGAGGCTTCATGGGAGAAAGAAGGTGAGATGCGGACAGAATATCCCCATTTGTTCGATGATCCAGGTATGTAAATTTCGAGGACGAAATTTTTGTTAGGGGGGAGAATTGTAATACCTTGATTTTGAACTAGGGGTAATTTGATCTTTTTACCTAATGCAAGATTAGGGCAAACTGAAGTGTAGGAACTTGGACTAGCTGCAGATGCACCCATGCATGCATGGTAAGTAGTGTGCCCTAGTGTAACATCCTCATTTTGAGTTTATTCCTTGCCTAAGTGTAGAATTAGGGTTTTATTTATAACATATATAATTTGATTTGGAAAATAATTCACAGTTAGTAACCTACCTTAGTGCTTAGACATTTAATTCAATTTGGTAGAGGTCTAAGGTTCTATTCTTTAGAGGAGTAATTAAATATTTTATTTTTTTATAATTTTATAGGGCTTAGAATGGGCTTCCACGATTCTAACTTGGGAGGTCTTAGATTTTAATTAGGAAAGTATTATGGATTGATAAGGAAAGGTGAGGTAGCTATCTCTAATTGGTTGGAAACTCAAACTTGGAAAAAGAAAGTCTTCATAAAATAAAATCCCAACAAAAAAGAAATTTTTACCTAATCTAAAATTTTAATTTAAAAATCTTAAGTCAAGATTCCTTTTAAAATATTTTCATTGGAGGGCAAGTAAATAGATGTAGTTAGAAACAAAATTGGATTCTTCTCACCTTCTTTCTTATTAGAATTAAATCCCCATAACTAAATCTCAATCCCCATAAATTTGAGAGAGAAAGAGAGAGGAAGAGAGAGGAAGAGAGGAAAATTCGTTGACTATTTAGAGAAAGAGAAGACGAAGAAGAAGAGAGAAGAAGAAGAAGGAAGGAGAAGAAGGAGATTTGGCCTGTGCAGAACTAGCAACTTGACGTCCAATTTCGACCCTTTTCGGAGCCGAATTGGGAAAATCTTATTTCACGATAAAACGTAGCCTCATCTCTTATCTTCGCAACCCAAGTTGAATCACCCCAAACGGAGATCTGAGCAGAGAGATATCGCTGATTTACTGAAGGTAGGTCATTCTATCAAAAATCTGTGTTTCCCAAATCCGAGTTTAAGGAATACATTGATGTTGATTTCATCATTACCTTAATCATAGGACTCCATTAAAGTGATTCTGCATTAGGAAGAGATATATCAACATCATTGAAACATTAATTTGAAGTCACTTATAGAAACCCTAGTCGCTTCGCACAAGGTGAGTAGATCTTCAACCATTATACTTGATATTTTTCTTACATATAAAATTTGTTTTGAAACATTGTTTTAAACCTGGAATTTAGTTTTAGATTAAGACTTATCATGCCAAAAACATATTTCATTCATACTTTTACTCAATTAAATTGTTCACACATGATTGCTTTCAAGGAATGGTGATTTCCTAATGATTTAATTCACATATGTGTGCAGAATTTAATAATGTCATGTTTATAAACTAATGAATCCAATGCTTATTTGTTGATAGTATGACGAAGGTCTATGAATGATTCTTCATGATTATAACCTAAAGCATGATGTTTTTGGATGATGCATAAAAATCTGATTTTGTTTAGGATTTACCTTTTACTTTTCATTGATGTTATTATTGGGTAAGTGATTGCAAAGATTTTGCCCAATCTTCCCTATTATTGTTCTTCATTTTATGCATTGATATGTTGATGAAAGTTACTGTTTTCACATTTTATTTTCATTCTTTCAATAGCATTTGTTAGGGTGGAATTGGGGAGTCATGACTTTAAATTATAAGCAAACCCTTGATTGTTATTTTGTTGTTTACCTTACCGACATTGGTGAATATGTTGGGGTAAGGATAAGTTGGCGAGTTTTTGAGCTACGAGCTTACCCTTATTGGAGCTATGGACTACTAAAAGAGGGAGATGATCAAAAACTCTCCAGGAGGGCATTGCTAGTAAAACCTTCAGGGCTTTAACTCGGTCCTGGGACAAGTTTGGTCACTAGTTTCCCCATTAGTTTCTTAATGTTGAGAGGGGACAGTGGTGTTGTAGTTGAACATAGCCGGAGTTCATATGCCGCTATCATGAGGGCCTTGACAATGTATGGTAACTAGTTCACACTAGTCCATTAGGGAGTGATGTGTTTGTTATTGTACATTCTTTTCGATATATCTTTCATTGATTGTTGTCATATATATTTTTCATTACAGCAGTGGTGATAAGCAATTATGGTTATGATCATTTTGTTTTGTTTTTTTTTTGGATCTATATATACATATTATTGTATGTCTTTACATTTTGTATTATTTGTGCATGTTTTTCACTGATAGTTGTTGTGGATTTACTTGCTAAGTTTTTCGCTCCTCTCACCACTTTTCAAATGAACAACTTTATGAATGTGAACCTAGATGTGAGGATGTACTAGAGGAGGAGGTCAGAAGACGAAGCATTTGGATTAGAAGAGGACAACTACTATTAGAAACTTTATACTTTCTTTCAATTTTAGAAGAACTTATAATTTGTTTGAATTTAATTTAATTTTGAATATTGTAACCTTTATTTCAGAATTTTAAGTTTAATTTGAAAATTGTAATAGCTTAGTTTAACTACCCTACTTTAGTTGAAGTCTTAATCTATATATTTTAGTCATGTGTTTGTGTTTTGGTTCTACTCCGGTTCATATTACCTTGACATAAACGATCTTGTGGACCGTCAATGTCCCTAAACCGCTAGGGTGGTTTTGGGGGCATTACATATAATTTAAGCATATTCATCGAAAAAACAAAGCAATAAACATAAATCAATGTAAACTTGTGAACTGTCAACAAGGTTGTTGTTGCCTTGTACTCAAGAAAGAGCCCGGACGCCTAGCCGGTGCCACGATGCCTTGACAACTATGTGGCAAAGAAATGAAGCTCCTTCCCACCAAGGATCTCCCCAAAATTAAGCTTAAGAAGGTAGTGGGATCGTTCCTCCTCAAATGAGTTGACTCAGATGACATCCTTGGTCCCTATCCAAACTCGATAGAGTCGAGTTCTTTTAGAGGAGAGTTGATGTTGACTAATACAGGACTAGGTTTCTAGTTTGTTCTGATATCCTCAAGCCAGAGATAAATTTTCTCCTATTACTGGTTTATATTCTCTCTGTTATTCTTCTGTAATAGTCTCCTGCTGGATTTTTCTTGTTCAGAATTAGTTTATACTGGAGGCGGGGATGCAATGCTCTAGACAATACAAAAGATTTCAGCTTTTTAAAATCTTTTGTAACAAAATGGATGGATTTAGTACTAAGCTTTGAACCTATAGATCTTAGATTTCAAAGCATTATATAGTTATATGTTGATGCTGAACAGCGTAATAATGTAATATGATACAGGCATTAGTTCAGTATGTATTACACACATTTAAATAGAAACTTCAGAATATACATACAATGGAGTTCACATCAAGTACGGTATTGAATAGAGTTGAATGGCGAAACAGGATCCTCATGTACTATGCCAATAATGCAGAAAAAAAAAAAGGAAAGAATATTTACAGTTCCAATTGGTAACTTTTGAAATAGAAAAAGAGCATACCCTGCACAAGGCTCCTGCCACTGCGGGCTCTGGGGAGGGTCATAATGTACGCAGCTTTAACCCTGCTTACGCAAATAGGCTGTTTCCATACCCGAACCCATGACCACTAGGTCACAATGGAGCAACCTCACCGTTTCACCATGGCCCGCCCTCTTGTCAATTAAAGTAGAAAAAATAAAAATATTGTTCACTATAAAATAGATCATTCCCTCTGTCCATTTTGCAGATTGAGTGGTGGAGGCCCAATGAGTGAACGGGAAGATACCTGAGATTGGAACTCAGAGTCGCAGGGAAGAAAGGAACACTCCACGACCATAGTCGAACACACACGCCACAGCATACTCAAATCTATTTCTTTTCATTCTAAAAACTGAGTTTGTTGGTTACAAATATATAAAGAGAAGAAACAAACAAAGACTCCTAACTGGAATTTAAAACCCAAACTAAAACAAACTCTATCAGGGAAGAAAGGAACACTCCACGACCACAGTCGAACACACATGCCACAGCATACTCAAAGCTATTTCTTTTCATTCTAAAAACTGAGTTTGTTGGTTACAAATATATAAAGAGAAGAAACAAACAAAGACTCCTAACCGGAATTTAAAACCCAAACTAAATCAAACTCTATCTCCTATTTCTTGCGTAATCTATTCAAAGCAAAACATGATAAAATAAAATACTACAACCTAAATCACTACCAGCCTTTATTAGACCAAAAACCCAAATTGGCTCAGTACCGTATTGGTTGGATTTCCAAAGCCGGACAAATTGGTCCAACCATTCTAGAGCCACCGCATCATTGAGACAGTATGAAAAAATAAAAAAAGCTTTAACATCAATGGTAATCAAAAACTGCAAAAAATAGAGAGCAATATACCAAGAACTAAATGCAAATTTTCCTCAGAAGGAAAAAGAGTAAAACTACGGTTCAAGAATCGGACAACATACTACCAGTATAAAGAGGAGAAAATTGATAGAAATACATTGGTGAGGAAAATGCTCAAATCTAAATACAAGAATACCTGGACGACAGCTCCAACCTCTCTCTTCGGAATAAATGCAGCCCAGAGATAGGATCATCTTCTAGAGCATGAACAGCATCACCAACTTTTGATATGGTGACGCGAAGATCCCCATTTAAAGGATTAAGCAACTCAATCTATAGTTCACACCCAGAACAGAGTATCACCACAAAGCATACTCTAAGTAAGCCAAAAGGTGTAGAATGAAATAACTGGTCTAAGGAGGAACTCACCAAGCCATTTTTCCTTGCAACAGCCAGCAACTGCAGAAATTTTCCAAGCACTAATGATTCAATAGCTGTTCAAAATACTATTATTGAACGAAGAGACTACATGTTTGTGAACCAGAAAGACACAGGACAAGGTTAAATGAATTGTTCTTGTAGTCAACATGGTTATTTCTTAAAAATTATGTTTATAGGGGTTCTTGGATTGGAAGGTTGGGACCATGACCCTTCTTGAGACACAGAAGCTGCTGAACTAACAGAATCTGGTAATCAACATGTTTTCCTCTTAAACATTTTTGTTTACAGGGTTCTTGGTTGGAAGGTTGGAACCAAGGCCCTCCTTGATACACAGTAGCTGTTGAACTAACAAAACTCCCATTAAAAGGCAAAGCTATATATACAACTAAATGAGGATTGAACTGCGGTTTTAATCATCAATTAGAGGTGTTATATGCAACTGAAGCAGACAAAGAAAGCAAGGGCAACATACAGGGTCATCTTTACGGTCATCGATTGAAGCAGCGAGGACGCAGCGAGAAGAATCAGGTTCACCCCATCTAGCGACCACGTTCGGAATCCCGGGCTTGCCACGAGCTTCAATGACTGCCACCACCAAATCCAAGATTAATAGATGATAATGGAGAAGAACGAACACAAAAGATGGACGAAGAGAACGTTGATTTTAAATGGTAAATCCTCACCTTTAACAAGACCGAGGACATCGAAAGTCAAAGCCCTAATGGGGGGACAACCAGGGCACTCCACTGCACTGGTCCGCGGCATGACAGGCAATACAGCCCAACAACTTGCTCAAAGAGACACTACAGTCCATAGTTAAAATAGGAACGGCAAAAAAATGTTCGGTACCAATGTGTTTTAAATGGATCAAAACGTGATCGGTATGGTCAAATACGTCAAGAACAGCAAAAAATATGAAAACGGACAATATACGTTTTAAACGTTTAAATTTGTACAATACGGCACCAAAAAAGGGCAATATACAGGCAAAAATTGGTACATAATTACCTAAGTACCTGTATGCAAATTTCAAAGCAACTATAACAAGCAAAACAAATGCAAGCTACAATTCTACTGGGACTCTGGGAATGGGACAGTGTCATCAGGATAAAAAGAAGTAATTATTGAGACATTCTAGCCAATCCAACCCGTCGAAGCAACAGGATGAACAGACACTTGACACCATTGCCAACACAACCATCAATTAGGTCAACTAATGATCTGATTAGAAGCTATAATAATGGCAAAAGCATCTAACTGCAAGTAATTAACAATTTTCCAAGCTTACGTTCCAACAATGCATCCTGATTTAGAAGCATGGCATTTGCTCAGTAGACATTTTCCCACCTGTCTACTGAGTTCAGATGAGCTAAAACTGTTATCGTCAAATAGATTGCAACTGATAATGATCTGATTCGGTCTACTTTTGGCCCTAAACTCATAGAAATGATTTCACAAAACCTTCACAGAGCAAAAACTTTTACTTTAAAACTATTTGTATCATCAATGATAAAAATAGCAGAGGTAGGGAGGGTTTCTCTGTTTACGGTTTTACTTGTAACCTTTTTTTTTTCCGCAGGTTGCTCCGTTGCTGTGTTGCTAAGCTTCGTTGGGAGTGAGAGAGAGCATAGAGAGATTGTGCGGGAGCACTGTACGTTCGACGACCGCAAGATCCAAAGTAGGTTGCCGGCGGCCTGTCCTTCGAGCACTGCAGGTTGCTTGCTCGCGGTTAAGAGTGAGGGAGAATGGGAGAGGTCTTAGGGTCTTGGAGTTCTGAAAGTGTTTTTGGGGGGAATGGAAATGAGGGTTTAGGTTGGACGATGGGGTATTGGGATTTTAGGGTGAGACGGTGAGTTTCGTTTCTGTGGACTCGGTGAAGTGAATTAGAAGTAGGTTTTGTAAAGGGAAATTTTCAGCGACACCTTGGACCGTTAAATTAATGCCATCCCACTAAGCACCAAAATATCAATTCTCACCAAAAAAATTAATGGGGTTAGCATTTATTCTATTAATTAGTGATGTCAGCAGGTTAATTTTTTTTTAAAGACTATTTTGCCCTTCCCCTTAAAACGACTGAACCTAGTCTTCTTCTTCACTCCCCATATCTGCAACTGGGCAATTGGTCACCGCTGCCATCTCTCACCTCTGCACCCTTGCAAACACTCATTTAGTCATCTCTCACCTCTCTGCAACTGAGAAAGAGATTTCAAAAACAACAAAAAAAATAGCAAAAGGGTTTTGGGGAGACAGAGAAGCTGAGACACCGTCGCCGGACCTTCACCGAGCCAAGGAAGAACTAGACCCTACGGCTTCTCCTTCTTCTATATCTTCTGTTTCTTCTTTTTCTTCTTCTGGTTTTTTAATTTCTTTTTTTTTTTTTTTATCTTCTTCTACATCCAATACCCACCGATTGAAACCACCATAGCCACCACTGGATTTACCTATAGCTTTACTCGACCTTAACCGAACCCATCTCCCACTAAACATTCTTGTTTTTATCTCAGACCCTACTTCTCTCCATTTGTGCCTCCGGAACAAAGCCTCAAGAATTTTTTCAACACAAATCTCTGAGCTCTTGCAGCTGAAAGAAGAGGCATCTACCATCGGATTGATTTTACAGCCAAAAAAATAGAAAATGCAGATATCAAGCCAAAAAAAACCCAGGGAAACAGCAGAAGAATAAAGAAGAGAAAGGGAAAAATCAGGAGAAGAACTTACCAATGGAGGAATTACAATAGAGCTTGCCAAGACTCACGACGGAGAGCTTTTCGAGGGAAGAAGAGTGATCGAGGACAGCATTCATGCCCTTGGCACCAAATTTGCAGGAATTACAATAGAACTTCTTCAATCCCTTGCAATTGACGGTGACAGTGGCCATGCCTACATCGGTTAACTTGCGGCAAGAATGGAGCTTGAGGGTAGTGAGGTTACAGCAGTGGAGAGAGATGAGGACAAGAGTGTCGTCGCTGATGTGGATGGGTCTGCTTTTGCGAACACATTTGAGGGCGAGTGTGGTGACGGCGACGTAGCGAGTGAAGAGAGAAGTGATGCTGGTGAGGAGATTGGATTCAGCCTAAAGGAAGAGGCGATGTCAACACTGACTCTCTACACGGAGCCAACGGCGGCAAACAAGAGAGCAGCTTTCGCGATCTAGGGAACCCAGGGACTTGAAGATGTAGGACAGGCACCCATCCAGGAGGTCATTGGCATTATCGATGGGAAGGAGATGAGTATAGGCATCGTCGCCGCCAGGCATCGTTGCAGCGATTTGAGATTCCGGTTGTCGATGCCAACTGGCCCCCGCGCACAGATCAAAGAAGAAAATCAGAGAGAGAGGAAAGGCTTCCAGGGGGAATCCAACCTTACCGGAGATGGAAGAGGTGATGCAGCCATGGTTTTTTCCCCTTTTCCCTGGCTCAGAGTGGACTGAGTTCCATTTTTTCAGCTCCACATCACCGAGCCCCATTGTTTCAGCTATGGTTCTTCCCCTAGGATTGGGTATGCGTTTGCAGCAGAGATGGTGTTGGATTTGCTAGGCGCAAATGGCAGCAGCGGCGGAGGAGCCCAGGGACAGGGGCGGGGTCTTGTAAAGGGTATTTTAGTCATTTGACTTACACACAGTTAACCCCGTTAGTTTTTGGACTAGAATTGAAATTTTAGACCTTAGTGGTGTGACATTAAGATAACGGTTTAGCAGAGGGGGTGGCACTGAAAATTTCCCTTTTGTAAAAGTTGTTTTTATTTTAATCGAATATACGGATATCTGCGTTTTAATTCTAGCCTCGCACGCAGGCTAGAAAGCCCAACACAGGCCTTGTCAGACTCAAGGCAGCCCTGGCCGGGCTTGAGCTCAGGCTTGAGGGCCAAACTTGCACCCCTACCTTGGCATGTCTTGAGAAAGGTATGGGGTATCTTACCAGAAAAACAAGAAGTGAAAGCTATTGAGTTGGAATGGTCTATGGATATGTTATTTTGTGGGGTGGAGGGGGAAGGCTCTTCGAGTCCACAGTCCACACCCACTCTCTCTCTCTCTCTTTTCTTAGCTGAAATTATCTCTGTTCCTATTCATGAAACCATTCCATTGCCTTACATTGGTGCACTCCCCTTGCCACTTTGCTTAAGTCTTAAACTCCTTTGATGGTTTCTTCGATGACCCAACCCACTGATGAATACCTTCTTGCATACTCCAAATATTTGCCATTAGGTAAGTCAGACAAGCTCCAAATTTTGTGAATAGTTAGACATGACGCCTCGTACTGATTTATCAGGTTTTAGTGACAAATGGATTTCTCCCAAAGATAAAATAAACATTTATATAATTTTAGGCTATAATATGTCATGGAGGGTACATGCAAATAGATAATCAAACAATGGTTTTTCTTTTTTTGGCAAAAAATGTGGCAGTTTGGACAAGATTGCATGCTTAGAATCACATCTCGACTGTTTTACTCACATGGTTGATGATGTGGTAGTTTCTAATGGCATAGATAGGTATTCTCCTTTATGGATTAACCACATGTCAAGTGATGGGCAAAAAATCAAATTTTATGTGTTGTATTTTTGCTTGTTGTGTACTTTGGATGGCTGAGTATCAGTATGAGTATCAGTATCATTATTAGTAATCATAGATATCAATACGAATCGGTCTTATCAAACTAGAAAAAACACTTTGGCCCCCAAGATTTCGATACGATTGTTTAAAATTATTTTACCCTCTCTTTTTTTACCACTGATTTGGTATCAAGCTGGTGGGTATAGGTATTGGTGAGCTCTCGATCCTATACCATAATCTATTTTTCATTCAGTTGCTATTAATAGAGTTCAATTCTTTTGCATGACTTCTAAACGTGTTTAAAACTATTTCTTTAGTCGTTCACATTTTTTGCCGTCGATTTGAGGTCAGTTCGGCAGTTCATGTTTTAAACGACAACAAAACAGATTTACGTTTTAAATGCGAATAAAACGTAAATTAACTAACTAGTACAAGTTGTGTCTGGAGAACCTTTTAAGCTATAAAATCGATTTAGACAAAAGTTTAACTATTTTCTTAACAAAGGGTTAAATGGTAATTTAGCATAACCTGTTATCCTTAATACCATCTCCCTTTATCACACCCCTATCCCAATAAAATACAATAAAGGGGTATAGCTAGGACGACATGTGTCTTCCTAATAAACCACCAGGATCACAAATGCAGTGTCTCAACTCACAGTCTAAACTAATATAAACATCCCACAAATATTAGAGTACGGAAAGCAAAGAAATTTTACATTTCCAAAATGAGATCGAGGTTTGCAGAAGCGTTTAACAGTAGTTACACATGATCAATTGGCTAAATGAAACATAATAAATTTAAATAGTTAACCCAACTAA
This sequence comes from Telopea speciosissima, assembly GCF_018873765.1. Taxonomy (NCBI): domain Eukaryota; kingdom Viridiplantae; phylum Streptophyta; class Magnoliopsida; order Proteales; family Proteaceae; genus Telopea; species Telopea speciosissima. The sequence goes on from NC_057920.1 coordinate 48,503,630, forward strand.
TCATAACATAACTAATCAGATATAACATGTATAACAGTGAAATGTTTATACAAAGGCACAAGGCCCCAAAAGAATTAAAAGGGAATAATCCGAATATCAAAGTGCCTCGCAGGCACAATTATCAGCAGGATATCCATCGCAATGCTCCTCTGTCACAGCCATCGGGTTCTCAGTACTGATAGAATCATAGTCCAAAGACCGGACCTCAAGACTCACAAAATAACCATCACCTACAGTAACATCTAACAGAGTGTGCACAAACAGGGTTAGCTCCACTAAGCCAATAAAGGGATGGGGAATACACATACAAGCAATTCATATCTAGTCCATGATGCATGTAATTATTAGTAATTTTTCACCTAGCAAACACTTATAAGTCAGTAGGTATATGCTACTATAATAATTCGAGAGACACTGTGGGTCACTTATATTATCACCACAATGAAACCTCAATTGTTACCATGGGGCCCGCGCCGATCTTAGCTCCATACCACCCAAAGTAGACCCCGATGACCAGTGATAATCCCTGACCTGGCTTCTCTCCCCAACAGGCAGCAAGGAGCCCTGATCACCCAACACCTAAACCCCTGTTGGTAAGGGTCGTAGCATAGGAAGTGAAAACCTAACCGTAGTAATACTACATGAATCCTATAGTGTCGAGAGGTATTCTGGTGCACCAACGTCCCATTCCATCTGGCACCCGGGTATCAACACAATATGACAAATACAGATCATCATGGCATGCAATAGAAGTTTGCATATTCCTGGGGTTCCGATGCCGGTACTTCCCGACACCATAACCCGATATAAATAATGAAACACAATTGACAACAACATCCATATCAAACCATCAATCAAGATAAATATATTGCAAATATGCAATATGCTCGTTCATGATGCAAATAGCATGATAGATATATGTTTAGTATAATCAAACCCAAAAAGTCACCCAAAACCCACTCACCAATAGTTTGTGTATCATTTGTAGTGTCCATAACTGATCGATGTATTACACGTTCTCTGTAGTAGGTTGGTAGCCTAAAAGTGCGTGAACAGTAGTGTTAGGAAGTGTATGAAGGGTCTATGAAGGGTCCCCAAGGTTTAAGTTCATAAAACAACAAAAGAGTACGAATAGATTTTCAAACGTAACTCACTCCTGTGGGTCCGTTGGTAAATCCGTTCTCAGTAAAACAACACAGTGTCGAATGGATTCTCGAACATAATTTACTCATGTGGGGTCCGTTGGTAAATCCGTTTAGGCAATAATTTCAAAAGTGACATTTTGTACTGAATGGATCCTTGAACGGACTCTCGATAACTGGGTCCGATCATGAATCTGTTTGGGGCAAAACAAAGGTTTTTCATGTCTTTACCTCCCCAACCCACTCCTTATAGATTTTATAGTTTTAAGGCTTAGGGGAGGGTACCTTAAGGTCTCCTAGAGCCATATTATTAACATCAACTCATTGGTCTTAGGGGGCTCAAGGGATTAAATCCCCCATGATCAAAATTCTAGGTTTTTTGGGTAATGAACCCTAGGATAGCAATGAGGTTACAAGGGGGTTTCTTATGGTTGTAATTAGAAAGCACAACCACAAAATGGGGTCCAACATCCAACCAAGGTCATACCTTGGGTTCGAAGTGGAAACCCAGATTTGAGGTCACTGAGGTAAACCAATTCAATTCTAACCTTTGCTGTCAAAACACATCATTCAAGTTTGGACCCAATTTGTAGGTTCTTACACTCCAAATTAGTTATAGGGTTCTTCATATGAAATGTAGCCCTAGAAGTGTAGTTTCCAACGCAACTTGAATCACATTAATATGACATGTATAGACTAAGTTATGGCCAAAATAGTGAGCAGAGGTCAAGCAGTGAATAACAAATGGATTTACGAACGGATCCACTTAAGTGGGTCTGATCGTGAGTCCGTTCGCAGACTGACCTTAGGTTTTCAGCCCAAAATCCATCCAAATCGATCCCCAAGGCCATTAATAGCCTTAAGGACTTATAGGGAAGGTCTCTAAGATTCATTGGGGTCCTATTAACCCCAATGGTATAATGAATCAAGGCATCTATGGTCCATGCCCGATTACCAACACAAACTTGGGTTTTTGAACTAATTGAAACCCTAAGTTCCCAAATAGGATTTGGGGAAGGTCAAGGGATTTCATGGATGAGTAATGATCCCACAAGGGTTTTACACAACAGTACCAATACAATCCTTGGGTACCAATTGAAACCCAAGGTAAATCCCAACTCAATAGGCATCCACAACCCAAAATCAAGAGGGAAGAGAGTGTATAGATGTTCAAGGAATCTTACCTAAGACCGAGTGTGAGAAACCCAAGAGTGATGAGCTCCAAGGCTGTCCTCCAAGAGCTTCAACCAATTCCTCCTTCCTTCTTCTTCCCTTCTTTCTCTTTCCCCCTCATTTTCCTTTCCTTTGGCTTGGACTTCAAGAGGAGAGGAAGAAGGTAGCACACAAAGATGTGGACAGCAAGGCTCCCTTTCTTCCCTCCCCCATCTTCTCTTCCTTTTTTCTTTCCCTCTCCATGATTTTGTTTATATGGGAAATGAAAATGAGCTAAGGAGCTCCACCCTTTTTATAATTAAAAAGGGCCTTAGGGCCCGTTTGCCTAGGTCCTTAAACTAAAAAAAAAAAAATCCATTTTTTACTTAAGTTGGGCCTTATGGGCCCACTTACATGACCAAACAAGTTGAGGGAAAGTTGGGAGTGAGATCTACCATGCCCGAGAACACCAATGTAATGTCCGGGGAATGGGGCAAGTGGGTCCCATAGGGTTCTCTTCACAAAAGGGCCAAATAGCACGAACGGATTTACGAACAGACTCATCAGCAGTGGGTCCTTTCATGGGGTCCGTTCCTGCTGAAAATGCAAAGCACAAGGGCAAGACCATCGAGCCATAGCCCATACTTTGAGGACTTTAAGGGGGTACACATACATAAGATCTAGGGTTAAAATCTTACCCTTGGATGGTGTCATTGCCCATCAAATCGAAATTCCACCCCTTTTATTCCAACTATCCCCTTGATTGCCACGGCCCAAAGTCACCAGTGTCAACCGTTGGCAGCGTCGTAACACCTACAAATGGAAAATCAATTTAGCCTGGAAATTTATGGTGTATTTTGGAAACGGGTATAACATTCCCCCAACCTTATAAGAAATTTCGTCCTTGAAATTTGATGTGTCTAGGGATCCGAATAGGTGATGATACTTCGACTGCTTTTCATCTTCTCGTCACCCAGACGCTCCTTGATCAGAGTGCTTACCCTATGGTACCCTCACAATTAGATAGTGTGGTTGTGGAGATTGTGCTTGTTGTACCCTAGGACCTCTTCAGATTTCTTTTCATTATCAAGTCCACAACAAGCTAGTGTGGCTCGTGAGTCAAGATAAGTGTTAGATCGGGAGTGTACTGTCTCAACACCAATACACGAAATACATCATAAATACCTGCCAATCTGCACACTACGGCTCTACTCTTGCTGTTCCTTCTCTCGAATACCATCTATTAACTTCAGTAATGTTGCATCAGCAGGTTAGGCTTTTCTGATCCTCTCCACCAGTAACGGTTATACCACAAAGGCTATAGGTGACCTAGTGGTACCTTCTATCAACAGTTCAAAATCCTCTCTGTAATAATTTCCATCCTTACATAGGTGGCTTGAAATAATTCCGAGTTCGATTGATCTTAAGTTCAGCATATCCAAGGGCTCTGGGAGAATCGAACTTCGAATAAACCTCAAATCTAACTATCCCTATGTATCACGCCCAATATCTATATTCCTATGGTTTTAGGTTGTAAGGTATAAGTTTGTACTACTTTTCTTACAAGGCTTTAGCTCTGATGACTTTCACTTCTGATTCTCCAATACCTGACTCAACTTTAGAATGAATTGGAATATTGATAGAATCTCCTATTGTTCACTCTCAATATGGAGGGAATGCATCGGTGACCCATTACTCCACTCATACCTATTGTTGAGTAAAGTTTTGTAAGACCCTTTAGTTTAAGTCTCACATTCTAAAGGTTACACCTGGTTGCACTAAAACTTGATACAACGCTTCACAACCATTATACCTCCCAAAAACAACACTCGCTCTCCAAGGATGCGTGGAACCATAGGCCCACCTAACAATACCCAGGGACCAAAACCCAAAAACCACTAGGTGGTTCCCAAAGAACCGGACCACACACTGAGGCCAAAGGAGAAGAGGAAAATAAGATTCCCCTCTTCTCCCTCTGTTTCTAGATCTTATCCTTTTCCCTAGTAAATAGGTTTTGGTTTTTCCTTCACTATTTTGGGTATTGTTGTGATGGAAAAGTAGTGTATGCTATTTCTATGTTATTTTGTACCATGAATTACTTGTATAATCTTTTATTCATGACTTGTTCTTCTACCTTGTAGCGGGCTTACATATTGGGGATTTCTAACCCTATGTTAAATTTTTTCATTCCCTTTCTTAACTCTATATAAATGGGTAATGTATATAGTTGAGTGATGTTTTTTTCTTTTTTACTTCATTTACACCATTGAAGCATGAATGCCACAATACTCATGCCCCAACACCTCTCATTTACATTGTTGGGTTGTGAAGCCAAAAATCTCCCAACCTTAATTGAATTTATTTTGCTGTTCTAGGGAAATACGTAGAATGGAGCACCCAAGCGTGTGATTTCTAACATTTTTATTGTATAGTATCATGTATAGGTTTCTCATTCATGCATTTGATTTCTGAACTGTGTATTTAGCTTAGGAATTGGAGAAAAAGATTCAAATTAAGTCGAAATTCCTCTTTTCCCTTTGCCTTATGTGAATGAGCAATGTTTATGGCAATAGGATGTCATTTAATTCATTTGTTTGAAAATTATTTAGGTTCATACACACACTCACATTGTTATGCTTGTATTATTGTGTTTGGTTTGTGTATGTGTGCACATGGTTTTGTTGTTTTCCCCCTTTTTCTTATGAGGTTGAGTGGGTCACTAAGTATCATATTGAATTTGTTATTTGGATTGTTTGTTTGCATTTACTCATGCCTAATCTCACACACCCACAATTATGTTTCATGTTTGATATGTTTGGTTGTATAGATGGTTAGTTTTTATAGGTTACATCCATGCCCAACATAATGTGGATTTTTTTTTTTTGTAGGTTTAGGTTTGTGAAAAAGATCATGTTTGAATTCTTCTATTTTGGTCATGGTGCACACACAATGTGTTTTCCCTCAATTACCTTAGGTTTCAGTTTGTTCAAATTCTTGAGGTTCACTACGCTTGAGCATGAGGTGTTATGTTTTCTACACATAGTTATGCTGGTATAACCATGATTGAGTCATTAAATTTGTTTTTGGTGTATACATTCTCTATTTCGTTAAGTTCTTAGGCCTATCTGTGATTAGTTAAAAGAGTGAAGGTTCTAAATTTTGTTGTATTTTGAGATTTTAAAGGGGAACAGCCAATGTAGCTTCTTGGGTTAACTATTATTAGTTTATAGTTTCTAAAATTTATAGTAGCCCACTCCCATTGCTTATTGTCATTTCCTATCTTGTTCTTGTGTGTAGGTATATATACAACATCAATGACTCTCAGGCAAGGAAATTGCGCACCTCAAGAGGCACCGATAGTATATGATGCCAACTAGTTTGTGACAATTGAGGTTGAGAGCTTATATCAGGGATACTTCCATGATAGGCCCAGATGTAGGGTGAACTTGTCCTATAGGGGATTGTTAAAACATTTCTTGCACTTCGGGGTCGACATGATCGATGAAGAGGCATTGGTGACGGGTGAGGAGCCTCTTGGGTTCAACACCATTGCAAGGATGAAGATCGATTTTGCTACCTATAGTGATGGTGAGCTGGTCATCCCAGAGGGAGACCATGAAGAGGAGATTCAACAGGAGTATAGCATTGAGGATCCTTCCACTTAAGCTGTCCCTACGAGAGGCATGGACATGAGTACCATCATGGCTACTACTGGACAGTTGGGCACTAGTGTGTCTTAACTGACTACTAACATGGCCCGGCTTAACACTGACATGGCACAGGGTTTCGCCGACATTCGAAGTCAGCTTGCCTCGTCCAACAGGTGCTTCGAGAGGTTGGAGAAGGACATTCTCAACATAAATGCCTATTTGTACTATTAGGGCACCGATGAAGATGAGCACAGAAGCAGCGATGATGCAATGGAGGACTAGTTCCCACAACATCTTTTACTCCTTTTGATTATATGAACATTTCTATTGTTTTATTTCATTTTTAGCTTATGTAAAAACTTGAAGTAAATTCAGCTGAGTTTTTGGGGTTGGGATTATCTTTCTTTTGTAATCGCCTCAGAGGGAGGTCAATGTAACTTCAGCTGAAATTATTAATAGAACCTAACTTTCTTGTCACTGTGTATTGTTTTCCTCTTATATGCTATCGTTGTCGGCTTTCACACCTAATCTAGTCTTCTACCTATGTTTGCACACACAACTATTATTTTCTTGAAGCTTTTAAGTTAGAACCTAATTGCTTAGAGTAAAACAGGTGGTTCCGCCAACTGTGATTGGTACATAGCATCACGCTCTGATACCATACTATCACGTCTCTATCTTAACAAGAAATAAAATACAATAAATGGGTATGACTAGGACAACACATGTCATCCCAATAAGCCACCAAGATCACAAGTGCAGTGTCTTGAATCGCAGTCTAAACTAATATAAACATCATATAAAAATCAGAGTGTTGAAAGCAAAGAAATCTTACATTTCCAAAATGAGATCGAGATTTGCGAAAGCGTTTAACAATAGTTACACATGATCAATTGGCTAAGTGATATATAATAAATTTAAACAGTTAACCCAACTAACCATAACGTAACTAATCAGAAATAACATGTATAACAGTAAAATGTTTATACAAAGGCACAAGGCCCCAAAAGAATCAAAAGGGAATAATCCCAACATTAAAGTGCCCCACAAGCACAATTATCAGCAGTATATCAATCGCCGTGCTCCTTTGTCACAACCTTCGGGTCCTCAGTACTGATAGAATTATAGTCCAAAGATCGGACCTCAAGACTCACAAAATAACCATCACCTGCAGCAACATCTAAAAGAGTGTGCACAAAGGGGGTTAGCTCTACTGAGCCAGTGAAGGGATGGGGAATGCACATACAGAAAATTCACATGTAGTCCATGATGCATGTAATTATTAGTAAATTTTTTACCTAGCAAACAGTTCTAAGTCAGTAGGTATATGCTACTATAACAACTCTGGAGACACTGTGGGTCACTTATATTATCACCACAGTGAAACCTCAATTATTACCATGGGACCCATGCCGACTGTAGCTCCATACCACCCAGAAGCAGACCGCAATGACTAATGGTAATCCCTGACCTGACATCTCTCCCCCACAGGCAGCAGGGAGCCCTGATCACCTAACACCTAAATCCCTGTTGGTAAGGGTCGTAGCATAGGGAATGAAAACCTAACCGCAGTACTACTACATGAATCCTATTGTGTTAAGAGAAAGGTATTAAATATTGCGATATATCGGTATCTCGGGCCTACCAAGATATCCGAAATATGGCAAAATTTTGCCGAAATAGTGCATTTTTTCTATAATATTTCGGGAGTCCATCTTGGTGGGTTTTTGGCCATATCTAGGCCTAATACTTCATGGACACCCTTATTTAAGCTAAATAAACACATTTAAACCTTTATATTACAAAAAAATGAACTCAAAGTGGTGTTTTGGGTTTGCACCCTTGATTGACAGTATATGGTCGCCGACCCTAATGTATAAATAGTTAAATACACATTGATTAGGCAGTTAAAGACATAAAAGAAATTTAAACAAACTAATTAAAACTCATAAGACATAATTCATAAATCATATTCTCATAAACTCCATAATAGTCAATGACTCAATAGTCAATACTTAATAGCTCAATAGTCAATACTTTAATAGGCAATACACAAAGTTACAAACTCACAATTCACAAGTTCACAAATCAGTGAAAGCACAACTTACAACTTACAAGTTACAAGAGACAAGACTCACAAGTCACAAGTGCTAATAATAGTTGATGTGTCTTCCTGGATCAACCCCACTCATGGCCCGCTAGAGTCGACGTCCATTGTTCTCTGTTTGAAGGACTTATGTGGACCACGGTATAATTTCGGAGAAGAAACGAGTGTAGTCATCCATAATTGTCATGTAAATGGAGTCATCAACATACTGTAGATTACCTATCCTAGGATATGGGTTAGGGTTACCAATCGGTCCAGCCTGTGAAGAAGATGATCCAATATGATATGATGTCGGTGGAAGTGGAGTTAGCACTGGCTGATGAGGTTGGTAGCTAGGGTATTCAAAGATGTCATCCATAAAAGATGATCCAATATGTCCCTGGGACTGGGACTGGGAGTCATAATCGCCTACCCTACTAAATTGCCCATATCCATATCCACCATGAGGTTGTGATGCACTATAATCCAATGACAATGGAGTGGTATGTGTGTCAAAAGATGGGGCACGCCAATGCCCAGTTGATCCTCCCTCCCTATCACCCATACTCAAATTTCCAATAGAGCTAGATAAGTCATCAATGTCGATATAATCAGCTTGTAACTGTGTTTGTCGACCCCTACGCTTCTTGCTGTATGGTTGTATGGGGGCTTGTGAGGGTGGGGGTGCGAGGACACGTGCACCGTGGTCCGTATCCTGTGTGGCATAATCAAATTGTGTCTCTCCAATGAATCGAACTGGCTCTATAGGCACCCTATCCTCGCCTACCACATAACGCTCTCGCATTACATCAAATTCACCACCACCACCACCACCACCACCATCACCATCACCACCATCATCATCACCTGAGGACCTAGACCAGTCATCATCATCAACAACATTGCCACTAGTGGGCTAGAATGGTATGCGTGATGCTTCCCATGCATGTATCTGACCCTCGTCAGCCATATAATCATCCACATCAGCACCAATCTCAGAAGCTATCATGGGGTCAGGCCTACGTCCCTCCTGATCCAACATCGGCTCACCTCTATCCCTCACCCAATCCACAATAGGGTCCTAATCGTCTGAGTCAACTTGAAGATGTCAACGAGGTCAATAGTGCCCCTTTGTCCCTCATGTCCCATGCGTATGTGTTGCAGTTTCAGCATCAAGTTGTAGTGCACATACACTATATTAGATAGACGTTCAGACCCCAATTTGTTGCACCTCTTAGAGTGGATGAGCACAAAGGTACTCCAGTTCCTCTCACAGCCATATGCGAAACATGTTTGGGCAAGGACCTTGATTGTTATTCTCCTTAAATTCTCAGCTGATTCCCCATACAACACCCACCATTCAACTACATTACAAGTTTACAACAAAAAAAAAACGTGTCAAATATTGTTTCAAATTTCAACTTTCAATACATATGTAATTTAAAACTTAAAAGAATTAGGTATTGAATTGAGTACTAGCATCACCGTGTGCTCTGCCTTGTATTGCAGCATCGGTTTCAAAACTTCCTAATGCATCGCTAAACATCTTTATCTACACCCATGTGAAAAATTAGTATGATTACTAATTATATTCCAAATGAATTCTAAGACTCACCTCATTGTTGCAAATAACTTGTAGTTGACCATCTGGCTCCAACTTCTTCACTACTTGTTTCACAGCATCAATAAGTTGAGTTTTCAACCTAAGCCTATTATTATATTGATACTTGGGGTTCAAGTAGTATGCTGAAATTTGACATATAGAAATGAGATATTGTCAAATGCATAGGTAATTAGTAAATAGTAAATAGTAATACTATGAATTAGTTGCATAAACAAATTTATTCACTAGCCTTATGCAGTGGATGCATAAGTTGATTCTCCCAGCGAGCATTGATGATATCGAAGAAGTGCTTGCTACTGCAAGGAGCCACACTGTAGATACTATCTTTCATCAAGTTCATTGTAGCATATAGGACTAGCATGGTAGGGCCCTTGAGAGCGGAGTCAGCTATATGTAGAACTTTAACTACTGGCTCCAAAACTTTCACCACTTTGCTTAGTTTTGTCTAGAAGTCCTCAGATGACATGGTTGCTTGTGCTTCCCTCCCACTTGCAGTATTGGAACCCTTCCATCCAAACCACTCCTCAGAAGCAAACATACTTCTCAGCCCGGCCTTCTTTGTCTCAATGTTTTTTAGGGCAATGTAGTTGGTTACAAATCTTGTGATGCCCAGCCTAACCAAGTTACCCTCACATTTTTTCCTCAATAGATTGAGTGCAAAGGAGTGGTAGTATACAATGTTGGTAACTTGTCTTGCACTTTCAACCACAGTCTTCACCAACTTTAACGTTTTCATATCCTTTAGCATTAGATCAATGCAATGGGTTGCACAAGGAGTCCAGAAGAGCCGGTACTTACTGTTGTTCATCATCTTCTCACCGGCCAACTTGAAGTTGCTTCCGTTGTCCGTTACAATCTGGACAACGTTCTCAATTTCCACATCTTTTTCAACCACTTCCTTTAACAATCTGTAAATGTATTTTATAGCCTATATCTCTTTGGATGCATCCACAGATTTGAGGAAAACTATCCTCCTATCACAATAAACTATAAAATTGATAATGGACTTTCTTGTAGGCCCAGTCCATCCATCTGCCATTACAGTCACCCCATATGTCTCCCACATACTCCTCATCTCCCCAATGTACTCATCAATCTCAGGCTTTTGTTAAGGTAGATAAACATTCATTACCTCATATAGGGTAGGGCCCTTGAACCCTGGGCCAGCCTCTGTAATTGTATCAATCATTGTATCATAATGGGGGCTCTGTGTAGTGTTTGCTGGGATGGTATGGTATAGCATCCACTTAGCTATTGACTCTTTAACTAACCCCTTTATCCCCTTCCATGCTCTTTTGATTCTTGGTTGACTGCTTCCTTTCTTTCTATGTAGTTTGGGATTTGATGCTGATGGTGGTACTAGTACTGATAGAGGTGTTGGGACTGCCTTCACACTTTGTGATATTTTAAAAGGATTGAAAGATCTAGAACCTCCAAATGTGCCAGCTTCTCCACTATCTTACTCTCTGTCTCTGTTGATCATCTTGAAAACTAACTCTACTCCTTGAAACAGTCCGTCGAAAGTCCCTAACCTCCTCTACTATTTGTATATCATCAGGTACTACAATGCCCTCATCATCATCATTAGAGGAGTCATCATCATCATCATGGTATTGTCCTCCTCCTCCCATTGAACTCCTCACTACATCCTCAAGTTGTTCTCTTATTCTCTGTTTGTCAGCCTTCCTCTTCTTCTTTCCCCTCAAACTCTCACCAATCTCCCTAGCTACTTGCACAGGTGCCATATGGCAACCTACAAAATCTTTAGATCCTCCAGTTAGATGTTGTTTAAGTCTACTGGGCCCACCTCCCAAAAACTGAATGTGACAATAGTTACATTGGGATTTTCTCTTATCCCCATCAATTGGAGTGCCATGTAACCATGCAATGTCACCCCTATGTTGGTTGGCTGGCCTCTGTTCTCTCTGTTCTCTCTGCTCCCTCTGCCCTTTGTTGACTACTTTCCCCTACCTTTTGTTTTCCCTTCGCACGTTGTCTTTCACAATCCACCATAAAATACTTCTTTACTGTAATGTAAGTAAAACAAATAATTAAAAACTTAATGTAGAAGTACTTCAATTGAGACTTTTAGAATACTAAAATAATTGTATAGCTATTTAATATTTTCCCCCTATCCCTTATATTTTTCTCATAATTAAAAACAATTTTTTATATATAATTTTAATATAAATATTGACCTAACACAACAAAATCAAAAATTATTAAACATAATATATATCTAATGCATTTCAAAACATGTAGAAATTACTTTCATATTTTTTCATGATTTTTGAAACTTGAAACTCATATTTTTCCTTATTTATTTAGTTATTTTTATTTTTTAAATATTTTTCTTAATTTTTGAAAGTAACTATAATTATTTATGGGCAGAAAAATAAGTTCGGCACCGTGAAGCCGTAGATCGACCATTGCTGTCTAACATATATTTAATTCATCCCCATCTAAGTTATATTACTCCTAATTTTTTCCTATTTTAGTTGTAGGAAAATCAATTTTTAAAACAAAAAAAAAAAAAAAAAATACATATGGAAAAAAAAATTTCGACAACATGAGGTTGTGGATTGTCCTCTGGTGTCTAACATATAAATATTTCATTATCATCCAACATGTATTGGACATACTATTTTCAAAAAATTTAGTTTTAGAAAAAAAAGAATTACCTTAAATAATGAAAAATGCTTGGAGGATGTGCTTGGATGAGGCTCCGACGTGTTTCCGACGATAATCCATCCAAAACGATGAAGAACAATGCTTGCAGAGTGGAAAAAACCAAAGAGAAGAGAAGAAATGAGCAAAGAGAAGAAGAAAATAAGAGGTTTGCAGGTCTCGGTCGATATATCGACCGAGAATCGACCGAGACTTGCGAAATGGTGTTTTTATGGCCCAGGTCACGTGACCTTTTAGTGGTCATTTGTAACATTTCGGCGATATATCGGCCTATAACCGAAATATGCCAAAATATCACGATATTTGTCGAAATTTTTTACTTTTCTTTTTGTTTGCACATCTCGTCTCGGTCTTAACGAAATTTCCGAAATTCACCGAAATATCGGTAAAAATTCACGAAATTTAGTTCCATGGTCGAGAGGTATTCTGGGTGCACCAACGTCCCATTCCATCTAGCACCCGTGTACCAGCACAACATTGCACATACAGATCATTATGACATGTAATAGAAGTTCACATATTCCTAGGGTTCCAATGCCGGTACTTCCCGGCACCATAACCCGATACAAGTAATGAAACACAATTCACAGCAACATCCAAATCAAACCATCAATCTGGATACATATAATGCAAGTATGCAATATGCTCGATCATGATGCAAGTAGCATGATAGATATATGTTTAGTATAATCAAAACCAAGAAGTCACCCAAAACCCACTCACCAATAGATCACGTATCGTTTATAGTGTTCGTTATCGATCGATGTATTACACGTTCCCCGTAGTAGGTTGGTAGCCTAAATGTGCGTGAACAATAGTGTCACACCCCAAACCACCCCCTAGGAGGATTAGATAGGTGACCCGAATTGCATAATGGCAATCCGCCAATTCCCACAGATCTAGAAGGAGTTATTACATTCATGGACACACACTTCCATAATATTACCACAAGTAAGATCAAAGTGCTGCAGATAATCTACAATTATAAAAGGAGAAAGAAAGCATAGCGATACGGGAAATGTTTGTGATATACATATATATGATTGTTCCATTCCCCAATACAACCCATAAACTGAAAAGTGAAGCTGACATATACATAAGAGGAAATAAAAGTACACACACATATATATATATAGGGCGAGATGACTCAACCCCAAAAATAAAAGAAGAAACTAAACAAGAAACAGGAACAGGGATAAACTCCTATAAAAAACAAAAAGGAGTCCCCAAAACAAAAAGCATCAAAAGCACCCCTCATTGGTCTTCATCAATAACCACTGAGAATGCTTACATCATCGGTATGACCTTCGTCGGGGTCCACACCGATATCATCATAATCACAAGGGCTCTCCTCCACGTAATGTGTTTCCATGCCACAGCGGCATCCACTTGCAAAATCATCTAATAGAAAACATATATAACAGAGTGTGAGCCCCACTGAGCCCGTGAGTAAAACATATTATCATGCATGCATATGCAACCACATTCCACATGATCCTACATGATATGCAAGTCCAGATTAATTATTAGCCACCTAATAATACAGCTAAGTCAGTTTAGTGCTACTATAATCCCTAATACATGTATCCCTAGTGCGGGTTTGGTTACCCCTTCCTGTGATACACCCATTGAGTTGTCGGAGAGGACCAGTCAGCTCCTGCGCACTAATCCTTAGACAGCCCGACTGGCCCTCTGTGATTGAACTTGTGAGGTAATCGACTTAATATCAAATTCACCTTTCCGGTGCTTCCCGACATGTAATTCGAGGATAAATTTTATTTGGCATATAGACATGATTCACCTATCGGTGCTACCCAAGCTTGTAGCTCGAGGCTTCCCGGCATATTTGCCCTGGGGCATCCCAACATGTAGCCGAGGCTTCCCGACGTAAACGCCCGAGGTTTTATGGTAGTCCTCACAGTTATCCAACACCTTAACCCCTGTTGGCAAGGGTGCATAGCACGGGTGATGAAACTCTAACCCCATGTCTATATGGCATCATATGAGTCGGGCGGTGTCAACCGTATCCCATACTACGGGCTACCACCGGCCTCATTTCCAAGCTGACTACAGCATCTAGTCTATCATTCACAATCATCATGATATATTCAAGCAGAGTTGATCAACAGTCACACGATGTGTAATATTTGAGAAATTTCAATTGAATAAGTAACACAACATTATAATTAAAGAATTTAATTGTCGGCATAATAATATTGTTACACGTACATACACGATAACATTTCACTCACCTGGGTCTGGTTATAGGAATTCAGTTGTAGTTTCAGTTTTGACTGTAGTCTGGCACTAGGCCTCGAGCGCGGGATCAAACCCTAGATATAAATAAAAAATAAGTTATTTAATATTCCAAACTATTTTTGGATGTCCTAGGGTTGATCTAAGCTCACTGGGTTGAGTCGGTGCACAATTGAACATCACTTTGGAATTCTTTGGGCCTTGCACTGGGCCTTAGGCCTATGTCTCGGTGCATCATCCAGAGGTTGTGGCTTAGGGGCAAAATGGTCATTTATCATAGTAGTACATGACTTTAAGTCCAAATAACCTCACAACACTGATTCCAACTTAGCAGTGTTGCAGGACCAACACAGACAGGGTTTCCAAGCCCTATGGGGCCCACTTGGGTACCTAAAGTATTCATATTTATGGATAGATGTGGGGAGGGGTATTTTGGTCATTTACCACCTCCCTGCACAGTATTATGGTCCATGGGTGAAGATCCCCAAGTCAGATCAGCAAAACTACCAATTTTCATTCTCTGGGCGATGTCTCTGGGTGATGTCAGCATCGCCCAGTGCATCGCCCAGAGCCTGCTTAACACGTGAACAGGCTGAGATTCCTAGGTTTTGCACCATGGGCAGTGCCCTTATCATCCCCCATGCATGTTAGGTCATCATGGACCCCCTGGGGTGTACTTTGCACTGGACCCCATGGATTTTTACCTGGGCCCACCACTTGGCTGCCAGGAGCTGCCTAGACAGCCTAGTAAATAGTAACCTAGCATATCTTCAACTGCAGACCATGGATTTGGTTGCATGCAAGGGTTGATTCACATATAACACAATGATCTAGGGCTGTAACAACTCAGGGCTAGGCTGCATGCAGCCAGGGAACACAGATCTGAGCCCAGACTGCCTGTTCTTGGTGTAACAGTGCAGTGCAGTCAGGCACCAGCTGGGTTTCGGTCTCAGGTGAAGAACAACCATCAAAACATGGTCAAAATGCTCAGATCCTCCATGCATCATGCTTGCATGTTGGATCTGAGATGGTCCATGGTAGCCCCCAGCTGTTTTGGGCTGCCAATGGCCAGAAAGGCTTCAATGTATGGAGAAGAATGGTAAACAGCAACATAGTAACAGGTGTGGGTATAATTTTTATACTTGAACAGATTGGGTAGGCTGCTGGAACAAATTTGAGCCATGGTAAGGTCTTCCCTTCTTCTCCTTCTCTTTTCTCTCTTTTCTTTCTTCTCCTTCTCTCCACGATTTCAGTAGTAACCAAAGCTCTAAAATGAGCCTAAGGCACCCCTATTTATAGGCCAGCCTCTTACTCAGTCCTGTTTGGCTGTCTAAGCCCCTTTTGAGAATGTGTTTTTAACCTGATTCTCTGCCATTCTGGGTACTCAGGTGGGGTCCACAGGGATCCAAGGGTAGGAGGTGGTCCCCCAGACTTCCCTCAACCTATGGAGGGTGCCTATGTCCAATATGGGTGGTCCCCACACATCTGATCATTAAAATATTGCATTTTCCCACTCTGGGCGATGTCTGCATCGCCTAGAGATTTCAGCAAGGCTGATTCTCTTTGGGCTTGCACAGGGGTTTGACCCAGGCTTAGGGCCTTGCACCCATATGTCACTCAAGGCCTTTAGCACCTATTTTCAAGTATGGGAAACATTCATGGAGAGGAGAGAGAATACCTGGAGTCCAAGCAGTACATTATGCTGTGGGCAGTGCAACTGCAAGGGTCAGCAATCCATCTTCTGACAGGTATGTAGGAGGACATCCTTGGGGGTTCTCCATTAAATTCAATCACTGGGGTGATACTCCACAGTGTGCTTGGATGCCATGTCAGGGGTTCCTGTCCTTCAATTGGAATTCCAGCCAGTCAAGGGTAGGGTTTGACATTTCTCCCCACCTTACAAAAATTTCATCCTCGAAATTTGCTTACCTTGTAGTTCAAAGAGTTGATGATACTTTTCTTTCATCTCTTCTTCAAGCTCCCATGAAGCCTCTTCTATGGGATTGTTTCCCCATCATACCTTTACAAAGGCGACCGTGCGGTTACGGAGGTTATGTTCCTTCCTATCCAATATCTCCGTAGGTTGTTCTTCATAGGTCATATCCACGTCCAACTGCTCAAGTTCAGTTGAGAGTACATGTGTCGGGTTGTTGATGTATTTTCTTAGCATCGACACATGAAAACATCATAGACGCCCAACAATGATGGTGGTAATGCCAGTCGGTATGCTACGGGTCCCACTTTGTGAGAATCTCATATGGACCAATGAATCTTGGGCTCAGCTTGCCCTTCTTGTTGAAACGTAGCAATCCCTTTGTCAGAGATACCCGGAGGAATACTTTTTCTCCGACATTAAATTCAATGTCCTTCCTTCGATTATTGGCATAACTCTTTTGCCTTGATTGGGCCGCCTTGATTTTCTCTCTAATGATATCCACCTTGTCACAGGCTACTTGTATTATCTCTGGCCCAAGATATTTCTTGCTCTCCAACCTCGTCCCAATATAATGGGGTTCGACACTTCCAACCATAAAGAGCTTCAAATGGTGCCATGCCAATGGTAGAGTGGTGACTATTGTTGTATGCAAATTCCACCAATGGTATGTGGGCATCCCAACTGTCGTTCATTTCCAGGATAGAGGATCTGAGCATGTCTTCTTGAGTCTGGATAGTTCTTTCAGATTGTCCGTCCATCTGTGGATGGAAGGCCATACTAAGATTTAGTTGAGATCCCAGTGCCTTTTGTAAGCTCCTCTAAAACCTTGAGGTAAATCAATGATCTCTGTCAGATACAATACTGACAGGCACACCATGTAAGCGGACTATATTTTCAATATATAACTGGACAAACTTCTCCATTGAATAACGTATTTGATTGGTACGAAGTAAGCTGCCCTCGTCAGTCCATCGATAATTACCCAAATCGCATTCATGCCCTTCCTGTTGTTGGGCAGATTTGTCATGAAGTCCATAGTAATTCTTTCCCACTTCCATTCAGGTATAGGGAGTGGTTGCAACAATCCATACGATCGGTGTCTCTCTGCTTTAATTTGCTGACAAGTGAGGCACTTAGACACATATATCGCTATGGTCTCCTTCATTCCAATCCACCAATAGTACTTCTTCAGATCCTTGTACATCTTCGTGCTTCCGGGGTGGATTGAATAGGGTGAGTTGTGTGTCTCTCTAAGGATTCGGTCTTGGGTATCATAATCATCAGGCACGCACAACCTGTCTCGAAACTTCAATGCCCCATCTTGGGCCAATGAAAAATCTGGGTCCGTATGGACTCCTTGCTGCACTTCCCAAATTATTTTGGCTAACTCGGGGTCCAATGGTTGCTTCATAATTACTTCCTCTCGTATCGACGGCTGTAAATCCATAGCTGCTAATTGTATAGCCATTCCTTCGAACACAAGTTCTAGATTAAACTTCCAAGCTTCTTCTAACAACTGTTCGCTTACGACCAAGGAAGCGAGGGATGCAGTCTGTGATTTTCTGCTTAACGCATCCACTACAACGTTGGCCTTATCGGGGTGGTACTGGATCTCATAATCGTAATCCTTCACAAGTTCTAACCATCGCTTCTGTCTCATATTCAGTTCCTTCTGGGTGAAGAAATACTTCAGGCTTTTATGATCATTGAAGATTTCACTCTTTTCACCGTATAGATAATGTTGCCATATCTTCAACACGAAGACTACTACCTCCAATTCTAAGTCTTGAGTGGGGTAGTTCTTTTCGTGTTCCTTCAGTTGTCTTGAGGCATAGGCGACCACTTTACCCTTCTGCATTAAGACACCACCCAATCCCGTTCTGGATGTGTCAGTGTATACCACCATTCCTCCAGAGCCATCCGGAATGGTCAAAACTGGAGTCGTCACCAACCGGTTCCTTAATTCTTGAAAGCTTTTCTCGCATGCTTCATTCCATTCAAACTTGGCACCCTTCTTTGTTAGCTTTGTCATAGATGCCAAAATGCTCGAGAAATATTTAATAAATCGACGGTAATATCCAACCAATCCTAAGAAACTTTGGATCTCAGTGGCACTCTTTGGAGTCTCCCACTCGAGAACCGCTTTCACCTTGTTTGGGTCCACTTTAATGCCATCTTTGGTGATGATGTGCCCCAGGAATCCAATTTGGTGAAGACAAAACTCACATTTACTGAACTTGGCATAAAACTGGTGCTCCCACAACCGCTGCAACACGAAAGTAAGGTGCCGAGCGTGCTCTTCTTCACTCTTGGAGTATACCAAAATGTTGTCAATAAATACAATTACGAACTTGTCCAACACATCATGGAATACTCTATTCATCATGTCCATGAATGCTGTCGGGGCGTTAGTTAACCTGAATGATAAGACTAGGAACTCATAATGTCTGTATTGAGTTCTAAATGCCGTTTTGTGAATATGACCGCTCTTGATCTTCAACTGATGGTATCTGGACCTAAGATCAATCTTGGAGAAGACTCTTGCTCCTTGTAGTTGGTCAAATAGGTTGTCAATGTGCGGCAACGGGTATCGATTCTTGATGGTCAGCTTATTCAGCTCACAGTAGTCAATACACAGCCGCATGCTACCATCCTTCTTCTTCACGAACAACACGGGTGCTCCCTAGGGAGACATGCTAACCTTTCTTCAGCAAGTCTTACAATTGGACCTGTAACTCCTTTAATTCAATAGGTGCCATTCGATATGGTGCCTTGGATATCGATGCTACACCCGGGGTTAGATCAATTGCAAATTCTATCTCACGATCAGGCGGTAGCTAGGTCAGATCTTCTGGGAAAACATCAGGAAATTCTTTGATGACGTCAAGTTCCTCTAGGGGCTTTATCTTTGCCTCGGTGTCCATCACAGTGGCCAAAAAGCCTTGACATCCTTTATCTAGCGACTTTCGCACCTGGAGGCCGGATAGGGTTATCCTTCTAGGCTTCCACACTGGTTCACTTTGATGGGTGAAATCGGACCCATCCTTCAATTTAAACATTATCTTCTTCTCCGCACACATGATATTTGCTCAATAGGCAGATACCCAATCCATGCCTAATATCACGTCAAAGTCCTTCATGTCAAACTTTATTAGCCGTACGGTCAAGTTTCTCCCACAAATTTCTACCTGACAGGGGTCATAGACTTCTTTCAAGCTCACGATACTACCCGTTGGTGTGCTGACTACTAAGTTGTGCCGGATGTCTCTCGGTTGATCATTCATCCTACTCACAAAGGTGGTAGAAACAAAAAAGTGGGATGCGCCTGAGTCGAGTAGCACTTGTGCAGGAATGGTTGAGACACTCAGGGTACCTAAGGTTCATATATAGTTTAGACCACACACATAGACTGGTTATTTTTATAACGGTGTAGTGTTTAGTGGACTTACCTATCAATACATTGGGGTTCGCCTCAACTTCCTTGTTTGTTAACGCGAATACCCTTCCTCGCTTTCGATTGTCTCATGGCTAAAAAGGTCTAGTGTAGGACTGATTTGGTAAGTTATTGCTGTACCCACGCTGTCTACATTCTTTTGCCATGTGCCCTTCTTTGTTGCACATGAATCACTTATAAGGTGGAACAACTGGTGTTGAGGCTTGGCTCACTTGGCTTGTGGTTGGTCGGGCTGGCGAAGCTACTGTTGACGCTTAACTCGTAGTCGATTGAGTAGGTCGATTGAAAGTGGGGTGGAAAGGATTCTGACCCACGTTCGGCCTGCGGTATGGAGTCGGATTGGGATTTGAACTTGTTCCTCGAAAAACCTTGTTTGGCCATCCAAAAGTCTGGAAATTATTTAGCCTTTTGTTCAACCCAGGCGATGTCGTAGCCTTCTCTTTTTCTTTCTCTTTAAATCTGTCTTCTATAGTCTTCGCCTTGTCGACCATCTGAGCATAATCCCAGATATCCATAATTGATAGAACTGACCCGATCTCGGATTTGAGTCCCTTCTCAAACTTCTTCGTCTTGCTAACTTCCCCTTTCAGATGCTCTGGAGAGAAATGGAACAGGTCTTCAAACCGTTGTTGATAGTCTAGCACTGACTTGTTTCCTTGTACCAGTGCTGAGAACTTAGCTTCTTTCCTGTCCCTAAAGCTCTCTAGGAAGTAGTTCTTGAAGAAGACCCCTTTAAATTGCTCCCACGTGGGATTCGGATGAGTGGCTTCCAGTTTTAGCTTTGTAGCCTTCCACCAGGCTTCAACCTCGTTCTGTAGCTGATAACCCGCACATATCAGCTTTTGCGCATCTGTACATTCGAGCACATCAAATGCCTTCTCTAATGCGCTAATCCACCGTTCTGACTGCATTGCCTCGGAATTTAACCTGGAAAACACAGGTGGTTGGAGTTTCTTGAATCTCTCCATTACCTTAGTGGTAGAGTTTTCCGCCAAGTGTTGAGGCACAAGTGGTGGGAAAAGTACGGACCGGTTGGGTGGTGGAGGTGGTGCTGCGCGCTCATGCATCATGGCCACAAATTACGTAGACATTTGGCCCAGTAGTTCTTGTTGTTGCTGCATGGTCCGCATCATAGTAGTCATGAATGCAGTTACCTCACCGACTGCTATACCCGGCTGAGGTGCTGCAGCAGTGGCTTGAGTAGCCGCTAGTGCCCCTGACAAAGTAGCCGATGCTTCAGAATTTTGGGCCTCAGTTCCATTTGGCAGTTCAACCTCCAGTATAACACGATGGCGTTTTCCTTTACGACCACCTCGAGAACTTCTTGTGTTGACCATGGTTGCTTTTCTGAAAAGAGCAACATACTCAATAATCCAACACTCCTTTTCAAGGTCAACAGAAAAACATTCCTAATTAAGACATGTAGATACCTATTCCACAGTTCCAGTGAATTTATGTTGTCATACCAGCAAAGTGTATTATTATACATATATTTTTTATGAGGTGTTTCTTTTACTTGTGTTCTTATCCTTTAGGTATTTTATGCGGTGTTTCGCTATGCATGACACTAAATAATGAATTTTAAAATTTTAACATAAATCTTTTAATTACGTACCTAAGTCTAATAGGCAAGTCTCTGTAACTGCCAACTAGTGATAATGTTCTGCATGTAAAGGTAGGCTATACCACCTCTTACCTTGTCTGCTAGGGATAGATAAATGGCTCGATTCACAGGTTCACTGGCGTCCGCAAGGGCTAAATAAACTACTAATTGGTTCTCGGCATGGGCTTGTACCACACGTATTCGGATCGGTCTTCTCCTCAGTTGCCTAATGTATCGCATGTTGCTGGGGTCTCTAGGCTTAAATGAGGTAGTAAGATCCTGCTATAAAGAGGTTCTAAGTATCAAGTCACTATAGATACTTAATTAAAAGAATTAAGTACATGGCTACAAGAATAACTTATGAGCAGGAGAAAACAAATGAGTTGGCTCGAGGCATCTTAGCGTCTAGGGGTTCAACTTGACTGGACAACCTATCGGATCCTATTCTTGGTTGACCTAGGTTGGGGGTAAGGTGAGATCTATGTTTCCTAAGAGCTAATAAATACATATTACAACATACCTACTTACCTATGTTTAGTTTGCATAACATCAATCCACTTGGTTCATACACACATAGTACTAGGCACATAATAGTAATTATTTATGTACACACTACATACATATAGTTATAGGCATATTTGTTTACTATCATTTATCCTAAACAAGGAAAGAAACTTTCTCAATTTTCTATGCATCAACTTTACCACGATAGCCCCCAACACTACTTTTCCTGGTCATAGGTGTAATATTAATTAAATATTTTTAATTAATTTTTATTTTATTTTATTCCATTATTTATTTATACCCACATATTTGTAAAATTCATATTGTTATGTTTATTTGGCCATTTCTAGGTAAAACCCACAAATTCATGAAATGTTATGCAAAAACAGCAAAATTCTATTCATTGGGCGATGTCTCTGGGCGTTAGATGCATTGCCCAGTGCTATCGCCCAGAGAATCAGGGCCCAACTATAACAGTCCGAGAGGGTCCCATTTCATCTCATTTTTTTTCTAAAACTTCCTAAACACCTAGGGCAGAGCTTTGGTGCCTAGTGTGACCTCTTCCACACCATTTCCTTCCATTTTCATGGGTCTCCCGCGATTCTACGCACTCTTAGGTAAGATTCTTTAACATTTTTCCTAACTTTAGGTCATTTTCCTTATTTTTCTTGTTTTAGCTAGGATTTTATCAATTTCTCTTGCCTTAACTATTTCTTTTCTTCCCTTTTTGCAGCCCAATGTCTACTAGCCATGGAATGGCGAGGAAATCCGTAGCACGCAAGAGGCTACAGTCTGAGAGCGAGCATTCCTCATCTTCCTCAGTGCCACCTACCTTACCGAGAGAGGATTCATCATCAGCAGAGCTGGAGTTTGATCGATTCCTATTCTCTAGGTATGAGCATTCCAAGGATTGGGACAAATTTAGGTCCCTAAAGATTGTGAATGGGAGGATGGTACAGGTGGATGACTTCCACCAGTACAACTTATATACTTGGTTCAACATCTTAGGTTGGGCCTCTGTTATCACCCATCGAGCCATGTTATCCTAACTTGGTTCGTTATTTTTATTGTAACCTAGTGCCATCTGGGGCACAGGAGTTCGGGTTGGAGAGTAGGGTTAAGGGAGTGGACATCAGACTTACCACTGCCACCTTAGCAGGGATCCTTGGGCTGCCTAACACAGGCGAGAGGCACTATTATAAGCCCAGGATTGACATTTCAGATATGTTTTCTTTGGAGACCAGGAGGAGGGTCTTCAAAGCACTGACCGGTTCAGAGAGTACTCCTAAATCTGAGGCTGCCTATAAGCCCAGTACCCGGGTCATTAGTAAATGCGTTTCATATAACATTTACCCGAAGGGCGGAAACAGAGGCAGTGTTTCTATGTTGAGAGCCTATATCACTTATTGCCTATTGGGTATGGGCAAGGGGGGTCCAGTTATAAACCTCCCGTATCTACTACTTCAGGTTATGTTGTATCACGCCCAAAACCCTTCTGATGGGAACCTTCCATATGGGAAGTTCCTTACTTTGGTCTTCAGACACTTTGAGGTTCCCTTGGGCGGCGAGTATATGGAGAGAGACAGATCTAGACCCATCAACAAGACCTCGATCCTAAAGATGAAGGTGCCAGGGGAGCTAGGGAGTGATCTAGAGGGGGGAGATCAGTTGGAGCAGGGTGATGAGCAGGGAGAGATGCAGGGAGATGTGCAGGTAGAGGAGGGTGACTTCGAGGGGGGGGGGGTTGGAGCACAGTTTTCAGATTTGCCCCATATGAGGCGACCGGTGCCACCAGCTCACAGGTGCCAAAGTCCTTTGAGAGGTCTCAGATGATGTCTCAGTTCCAGGACCTCAGCACCTAGCTCATTGAGTTGTCTACTAGGATGGATCGGGGCTTCTCATCCCTTGAGAGCAAAGTGGGATTAGTAGAGTGTAACCTGGACTTTTGGGACACATTCTATCGCGTCGACTCACTCCAGTCTCAGCCTCCATCGAATGACTTACCTCCGACAGAGTAGCATCCCAGCCAGCTTCTATTTATTTTGACCTGACATGATGTACTTGTGACCTTTTTCTTATTTATTTTTTATTTTTTATAGTTTATGTATTTTCTTTTGTTCGTGGTGTATTTACTTTTTTTTTTTTTTTTTGGTCAGCTTATGTAAATTGAAAGTAGTACTTTCAATCAAACTTCTTGTAGTGGCTCAGCCACAGTTATCTTTGTGTTAATGTAATTATGTGGTTTACCTTTTTAATTACATCTACCTCCCCTGTAGCTTTTACTTAAGACATGTTGTAATATTGATAGCTTATTATTCCTATGCTGCATTCTGTGAATGTAAGAAGAGCCTCACGCTCTGATACCAAGCTCTGCTACACCCCAAACCACCCCCTAGGAGGATTAGGTAGGTGACCCGAATTGCATAACGGAAATGCGCCAAATCCCAAGGATCTAGAAGCAGTTAATACATTCACGGACACACACTTCTATAATATTATCACAAGTAAGATCAGAGTGTTGCAGATAATCTACAATTATAAAAGAAGAGAGAAAGCGTAGCGATATGGGAAATGTTTGTGATATACATATATATGATTGTTCCATTCCCTAGTAAAACCCATAAACTAAAAAGTGAAGCTGACATATACATAAGTAGAAATAAAAGTACACACACAAACACACACACACACACACACACACACACACACACACACACACATATATATATATACAGGGCGAGACGACTCAACCCCAAAAAGAAAAGAAGAAACTAAACAAGAAATAGGAACGGGGATAAACTCCTATAAAAAACAAAAAGGAGTCCCCAAAACAAAAAGCATTAAAAGCGCTCCTCACTGGTCTTCATTAATAACCACTAAGAACGCTCGCATCATCGGTATGACCTCCGTCGGGGTCCACACCAATATCATCATAATTATAAGGGCTCTCCTCCTCGTAATGAGCTTTGCCACAACGGCATCCACCTACAGAATCATCTAATAGAAAACATATATAACAGAGTGTGAGCCCCACTGAGCCCGTGAGTAAAATATATTATCATGCATGCATATGCAACCACATTCCACATGATCCTACACGACATGCAAGTCCAGATTAAGTATTACCCACCTAACAATACAGCTAAGTCAGGTTAGTGCTACTACAATCCCCAATACATGTATCCCTAGTGCGGGGTTAGTTACCCCTTCCCGCGATACACCCATTGAGTTGTCGGAGAGGACCAGTTAGCTCTAGCGCACTAATCCTTGGACAGCCCGACCGACCCTCTGTGATTAAACTTGTGAGGCAACCGACTTAATATCAAATTCACCTTTTTGATGCTTCCCGACATGTAATTCGAGGATAAACTTTATTTGGCATATAGCCATGATTCACCTATCGGTGCTTCCCAAGCTTGTTTCTCGAGGCTTCCTGGCATATTTGCCCTGGGGCATCCCTGCATGTAGCCGAGGCTTCCTGGCGTGAACGCCTAAGGTTTTGCGGTAGTCCTCACAGTTATCCAACACCTTAACCCCGGTTGACAAGGGTACGTAGTACGGGTGATGAAACTCTAACCCTATGTCTATATGGCATCGTATGAGTCGGGCAGTGTCAATCGTATCCCATACTACGGGCTACCATCGGCCTCATTTCCAAGCCGACTATGACATCTAGTCTATCATTCACAATCATCATGATATATTCAAGCAGAGTTGATCAACAGTCACACGATGTGTAATATTTGAGAAATTTCAATTCAATAAGTAACACAACATTATAATTAAAGAATTTAATTGCTGGCATAATAATATTGTTACACGTACATACACGATAACATTTCACTCACCTAGGTCTGGTTCTAGGAATTCAGTTGTAGTTTCAGTTTCGGCTGCAGTCTGGCAATAGGCCTCGAGCGCAGGATCAAACCCTAGATATAAATCAGAAGTACGTTATTTAATATTCCAAACTATTTTTGGATGTCCTAGGGTTGATCTAAGCTCACTGGGTTGACTCGGTGCACAATCTGGGCCTTAGGACTATGTCCCGATGCATCATCCAGAGGTTGTGGCTTAGGGGCAAAATGGTCATTTACCATAGTAGTACATGACTCTAAGTCTAAATAACCTCACAACACTGATTCCAACTTAGCAGTGCTGCCAGACCAACACAAACAGGGTTTCCAAGCCCTGCGGGGCCCACTTGGGTACCCAAAGTATTTATATTTATGGACAAATGTGGGGAGGGGTATTTTGGTCATTTACCACCTCCCTACATAGTATTATGGTCCATGGGTGAAGATCCCTAAGTTAGATCAGCAAAACTACCAATTTTCATTCTTTGGGCGATGTCTCTGGGTGATGTCTGCATCGCCCAGAGCCTGCTTAACACGTGAACAGGCTGAGATTCCTAGGTTTTGCACCATGGGCAGTGCCCTTATCATCCCCCCATGCATGTTAGGTCATCATAGACCCCCTGGGGTGTACTTTGCACTGGACCCCATGGATTTTTACCTGGGCCCACCACTTGGCTGCCAGGAGCTGCCTAGACAGCCTAGTGAATAGTAATCCAGCATATCTTTAGCTGCAGACCATGGATTTGGCTGCATGCAAGGGTTGATTCACATATAACACAGTGATCTAGGGTTGTTACAACTCAGGGCTAGGCTGCATGCAGCCAGGGCACACAGATCTGAGCCTAGACTGCCTGTTCTTAGTGTAACAGTGCAGTGCAGTCTGGCACCAGCTGGGTTTTGATCTCAGGTGAAGAACAGCCATCAAAACATGGTCAAAATGCTTAGATCCTCCATGCATCATGCTTGCATGTTGGATCTGAGATGGTCCATGGCAGCCCCCAGTTGTTCTGGGCTGCCAATGACCAGAAAGGCTTCAAACAGCAGAGATGCATGGAGAAGAATGGTAAACAGCAGCATAGTAACAGGTGTGGGTATAGTTTTTATACCTGAACAGATTGGGTAGGCTGCTGGAACAGATTTGAATCAAGGTGAGGTCTTTCCTTCATCTCCTTCTCTTTTCTTTCTTTTCTCTCTTCTCCTTCTCTCCACTATTTCAATAGTAACCAAAGCTCTAAAATGAGCCTAAGGCACCCCTATTTATATGCCAGCCTCTTACTGAGGCCTGTTTGGCTGTCTAAGCCCCTTTTGAGAATGTGTTTTTAACCTGATTCTCTTCCATTTTGGGCACTCAGGTGGGGTCCACAGGGGTCCAAGGGTATGAGGTGGTTCCCTAGACTTCCCTCAACCTATGGAGGTTGCCCATGTCCAATATGGGTGGTCCCCACTCTGAACATTAAAATATTGCATTTTTCCACTCTCTGGGTGATGTCTGCATCGCCTAGTGCATCGCCCAGAGATTTCAGCAAGGCTGATTCTCTTTAGGCTTGCACAGGGATTTGACCCAGGCTTAGGGCCTTGCACCCACTTGTCACTTGATGAGCACATTTATGTGTGAAATCTTAGGGCATAAAGCATACATTTTACCACATTGGACAGAGTTACTTTGGTGCTTTCTTGTGTTTTTTAGGTTTTGAGCTATTATGGACTATCGGGAGCTGCTTGTCCCATGTTACACGTAAAGTTGTCATTTTTTCTTCCATGGCTGTAAGAGGACTAAATTTGGAGCAAGTTGGACGTGACGGAACACAAGTACGCATTCGTCTAGCCCACCGTACAATTGATTATTCTTTTCAGCCCAAGAAAGGGCAATGGGTCAGAAAGGAGCTGTAGTGCAAGCCCATAGTTAGTCTACCATTGCCCAAGGACGTTTTTGACATTATAGAAGATATTTTTAAGCAATGGTGGAGATCTACTGCAAGTATAGGGTCGTTTCGGTAAGTTTGCATTCTTGAAGAGAGAGAAGGACTGCTACCCACATGGAGGGACCCACATTGCCATTAGATTCCATTAATTTTGAAGGCCCACAAGGTGTCCACAATTTTTATGGGCTGCATTTAATGCCCCACGATTTTTAGAGGACACATTGGGGATTTTGTTATTTGGTTGAGTGGAATCCTAGTCATTACTCTCTCTCTCTCCTCCAACTTTTCAAGGGCATTCCTGGAATTTTACTTGGGATAGATTTATTTTGAAAGATATTTTCTCATCTATGGAAGGTTGAAAAATGAAAGATGCTTTGATTTTATTGCTTGGAGAAGATATCTACAAAGAAAATGAAGCACAAGTTAGAATTAGAAATTTACTTTTCTAGAAATAGAAGGTTTATGTAAACAATATTCTTTTCTCTCCTCCTTTCTATTTTTTTTCTTTTTTCTTGGGATTCAAGGCAATGTAAAGGAGGAAAGAGAAGAGAATATTCTCTTTTCTTAGGGAATATTTCTCCTACACTTCCCTCTTCTCGCTTCTCCCCTTTCCCCTATAAATACCCCCTATCTCTCTTATAAATTTGGTTCATTCACTTAGTGAAATTTCTTCTCTTCTTCTCCTTCTAATTTGTGATTTTTGGTTTTCTAAATTCTAGTTTGCTTTTATGATTTTTAGCTAATGGTTATAATAGGTTTAGTTTATGCTTTAATTTCAATTTAAGTCTTCAATTGGGTTATAATTTCTTAATTCTAGTTTAGGTTTTAAGCCTTCTAGTCTAAGTTCTTAAGTTGATGACAAGACTTGAAGATTTAGAAGAGGAGGCCATGGTAAGTTTATGCAAGTATTCAAGTTTTTCAATTACATTCATGCAAGCACATCCAGGTTTTACTATCTAAACTCTCAATCTCATTCTCCATCTCCTCTATCTCTCTCTATCTTCTTCTTCTTCTCCCTCTATTTCTTTTATTTTAATTTTATATGGTTGTGGTTTGTAGATGCATTTTTATTTCCTAATTTCTTTTTATGTGGTTAGTATGTGTGGCTGTATTTTTATTCCTTTCAATTCGCTTTAGTTTGATAGGTTAGATGCTCATGTGTTAGGACGCCGATTTAATCCCTTAATTTTGTTAGATGCTTATGAGTTAGGATGCATTGATTTTTGTTAGTTTAATTAGTTTAATTTAACACTTTAATTTGGTTCACTTTGCATTACTTTTAAGTTAGTTAAATAGAGTGGCGTATATCTCCTCGTGTTCGACCCGTAGCTACGATTGACCCGTACGCTTGCGGTTTTATTTTAACTCAAACATCACTCAAGGCCTTTTACACCTATTTTCAAGTGTGGGACCCACATTCATGGAGAGGAGAGAGAATACCTGGAGTCCAAGCAGTACATTATGCTGTGGGAAGTGCAACTACAAGGGTCAGCAATCTATCTTCTGACAGGTATGTAGGAGGACATCCTCGAGGGTTCTCCATTAAATTCAATCATTGGGGTGATACTCCACAGTGTGCTTGGATGCCATGTCAGGGGTTCCTGTCCTTCAATCAGAATTCCAGCCAGTCAGGGGTAGGGTTTGACAAATAGTGTTAGGAAGTGTAGGAAGGGTTTATGAAGGGTGTTACACCCGCACCCGAAATATCTCCTAATACCTCGGGTCAAATTAGACTTTTACCAAGAGGTAATTCCACGATGGTAATGGTCAACACCTATGACCTTGAACTTTAAATTACTATCATAAGTGTCCCCTCGAAGTCCTGAGAGTACGGGTCGAAGCCCCGTAACTTTCCTTGAGGTTTAGGCCCTGACAGTAGCAACGGAGTCACGAACGGACTTACTAGACTAGTTCCATTCGTGGATTCGTCCATATTGTTTCTTGCCCTTTTAAAATTATTTTCATGTAGGACCCACGTCCCCGTGTCTCGGACACCATAACTAGACCTTGGGACAAGATGGACTCCCACCCTTACCATCAATTGGTTAGTTGGGCCATGGAGGTGGGCCCACAAGACTTAGTCTAAATAAATAATGCATTCTTCTACTTAACCTGAACCAAACAAGCCCTAGAGTTAATGTGTCCTTTATAAGACCTAGGGCAAACCCAAACATGTCTTAACTAAATAGATTAATTAGGTGGTGACCTTGGCCAAACAGGCCCTAAGGTTCATTTAAACCTAAAGGACCATTCTTAGTCTTAGGCACCTAGGTAAACAAGCCCTAAGGCCTCTTTTGGCCCTTAAAAGATAAGGCTTAGCCCCATATCCTCCCATCTCTCCCCCTCCAAGCCAAACCGTGGAGGAGAAGAGGCAAGGAAGAAGAAGAAGAAGAAGTAGGAAGAGAAATGGGAGGGGAAAGGAAGAAGATGGAAGGCATGCCAAAGGGGTTAGGCTGCCCTACCATTCCTCCTCTTGTTGTCTGATCAAGGCTTGAAGAAAAGAAGAAAAAGGGAAGAAGGAGGAAGAAGATGGTGGATCTTCAAGGCTGACTAGGGCTGGGATTGGAGCTCCACTCACCA
The DNA here is from genome assembly GCF_018873765.1 of Telopea speciosissima. Taxonomy (NCBI): domain Eukaryota; kingdom Viridiplantae; phylum Streptophyta; class Magnoliopsida; order Proteales; family Proteaceae; genus Telopea; species Telopea speciosissima. The sequence continues at coordinate 48,534,081 of NC_057920.1, forward strand.
AGGTATGCTCTATCTCTTGGTACCTCCCCCTTCTCCATTTACATTCTTGATTTGAAGTAAAATCCTTGAGTTTAAGTTAACCTAAGGTTCCATTTGGGGCTCAAGATGGGGCTTAACCCTTAAATGGGGCTCTAATAGTGAAGACCAACCCCTAATGTAGGCCCCTATTGACCACTTTGCAGCCATTGTTGTTGATTCCTTGGGTTTAAACCACCAAACCCTACCCTTGGACCAAATGGAGCCAAACCCTTATGTGATCTTGGATCCGTGAGGTAAGCCTAGGTTCTAGTGACCCTAGGGAGACCTAGGACACCCCTCCATGACCTTAAGTGCCATGTGAACTCCAGGTTCCAAGCTGGAGGGGAAAACCCTAAGAAATCTCAGAAAGAACTTCGATGGATGCACGAACGGAGTCACCGTTGTGGTTCCGTCCGTCAGTCCGTCTAGTATATCCCAGTGACTTATTCGAACGGATGCAGGAACGGATTTACTCTGTTGCCTCCGTCCGTGATTCCGTTCCCTCTCGGGAATGTCTCAGGGATCGAATGGATGCAGGGACGGATTCATAAAGAGGTTCTGTCCGTGGTTCTGTTCGCTCTCGGGTATGTCTTAGGGTTCGAACGGATCTAGGTGGAGGTTCCATCCGTGGATCCGTCCCTCGTGTTTTGACCTTTTGGCTTGAACGGAGTCAGGGATGGACTCACCCTGTTGCTTCCGTCCATGAGTCCGTCTGTGCTGTCTTAGTTGAAACTCAATTTTAACTTTGGGGGCATAACATAGGACCCCTTTATACATCTTTTGACGTTGGCTCTTGCATTCTTAGGCTACCCAACTCGATGGATAGAAGGTGCACCGGTGTGATTCATGTCAACCACGTTGGTTGACACCTCGAGTTCGGTGAGTGGGTCTTGGGTGATTTGTTTGGGCTTGGATATATATTAAACAATCATTATCATGCTATTATATGAATTATAAGCATCTTGTGCATTGCATTATTTATCTTAAATATGAACTGCTATGATTGTGATGTGATAATGTTTTCACTATTGTACCAGGTTACGGTACCGGGTGTACCGATATCGGAACCCCAGAAATAAATTATGAAAATTGTTAGTTGTCATCCTGATCTGTATGCATCGTGCTGTGCTAGTATTCGGGTACTAGATGGAATGGGATGTTGATGCACCCGGAATATCTCTCGGGATGATAGGACTTGCATGTAGTATATTTGTGGTTAGGATTCTTGCTCCCTTGTGCTACGACTCTTACCAACAGAGGTTTATGTGTTGGATAGTCTAAGCACCTATTGCCTGTGGGGGAGAGAGGCTAGGTCAGGAGTAGTGAGGGCTATCGGGGTTTGCTACTGGGTGGTTTGATGGCTATCGGCGTAGGCTCCCTCATGATAACTGAGGTTTCATTGTGGTGATAAATTAAGAGACCCACCGTGTCTCCCGAGTTATCACAGTAGCATACACTTGATATAGAATTTGTGTGCTAGGTGAAAAATGAATCTAACATTTATATGCATCATGCATTGTTTGAAATTGCATGTTTGTGTGTATGGGCATTCCCCTTTGCTCTCTCACTAGCTTATGGAGCTAATCCCGTTGCGCAACCCCTTTTAGTTGATATGCAGGTAATCTCTTGATGCGCACCTATGGATGCGAATCAAGCGGAGCCGATGGATGAGAATTAGATGTCGATGTACACCTAAGGATGGTGTCCTAGTGGCGTGAATTAAATATTTATTTCTGTATTCATCTTCATTCATGTTTAAACTTCATGTGTAAGTATATGGAGATAATTGGATGGATACATGGTATTGTAACTGTATTATGTGTTTTCATTAGAGAACTGATGCTCTATATTTATATGATTTAAATAAATTTTGCTTCCACTAACTCTGTAATTGGACGATTTATTTCATTGGATACGTCCTCTGATGTTATCATAAATTGATAACTGGGTGGACTGTGGCTCGGGACACTGTATCTGTGATCCTAGTAGTATTGGGATAACACCTATCGTCCCAGTCACTCCCTTTATTGTAAATTATTCTTTATCAAGATGAAAGTGTGACAGAGTGGTATTAGAGCAATGATGCTCTGCACCGACCATAATCTGACGTAACCTCTTGATTTACTCCCAACAATTAGGTTCTAAATTAAAGGCCTCAAGAGCATAAATAATTGTATGCAGACGTAGGAGAAGACTGATTGTGGTGAAATTGAGAACCTAGAAGATAATAGGCAAGTGAGAAATTTATGACTTGAAACATAAGTTGTTAAGTGATAACCGTGACACTGTTTTGTTAGGTCCTAAGTGAGTGATAAATAGTCAATCGAATATAACAACCCACAATTATAAAAAATGTCCAAATGAAGGAAATAGGTATATATATATAGAACCAAATCCAACTGTCAAATTGTTCTGATCCCTCCCTTGGAGGTAATCGTATTCTTCCTAACTCAAAACATCCACAACCACCACTACCAAACTTCCCAAACCAGCTGATAAAAAAAAAGGGGGGACAAGAAAGCAAGAAAATAAAGAAAAGTTAAAAGAAAAGAGTTCTAACATCATCCAACTTAAGACAAGTAAAGAAAGATTCTAATCAAAGACAACTGTAATTTTGAGGGAGAAGCGGGCTAGTCCTCTATGCCGTCACGGTCATCGATCCTCTCACTACCACCATAGAAGAGGAAGGTGTTGATGTCGTTCAACTTCTTCTCCACTCTCTCGAGACGCTGACTCTGAGAAGAGAACTGCTTCTTAACCTCTTCAAAATCCTCCATCATCCTCAGGTTCATCCACCTAATGGTCAACAGAACATCACTTCCACCTCCCTCTCGAGCACTAGAAGTCCCTGCAGCATGTGGTCCGGATCCCATGAACTCTATGTCATCATCCTCCTCCACCCTCACCATATTCGACCGGCTCCCTAGAACTGTCGTAGTTATAATACAACCTCATCCTCTGTATGACATTAAACCCAAAAGGCCCCTCGGAGCTTGTTTCTTTGGGTTCGTGGTCAAGGTCTATCCCAAAGTGCAGGAAAATCTGGGTGAGCAGTCTACCGTACGGCAATGTGTTCTTGCGGTAAGGATTTGCCACCGCATGGGCCATGTGCTGAATGATCACATATGGAAGGCATGTCTGCTAACCAGTGTAAAGAGAGTACGCCAATGCTGCTGTCATCCAAGGGGCCTGGGTGCTGTGTCCTTTGAAGGGAGCCAAGTTGGTTTTGGCAATGAAAGTAAGAATCCGCTGAGAGGGGGGAAACCTTGAAAGATCTTCATTTTCATCGAACTTGTTATTGGTGAGTGCCCTGAACAACTTCTGATTGTCTACAGGGGATAGACATCTATTGGGATCGCTGCCTAGTGCATAAAAGACCCTATCCCCTTCTGCAAAAATATCCAAAAGTGTCCCTAACTCCACTTCATTGAAGGTAATAGTGACCCCCTTCATAAATGAGGTCAACCTAACACCTTCTCCATTTTCTTTGACTAGCACCAAATTGGAATAAAACTCCCTAACCAATGTGGGATAGTAAAAGTCTGGATGAGTCAGCATGCTACTCCATTTCAGCTTGCTAAACCTGATGCCCACCTTGAAGGCAATCAATTCCTCCACTACCATATCCCTCTCCACCAAAATCTTTTTGTTATGAAGGTGCTCTCGGAAAATTTCCTCGATCTCCATCGATATAAACCTCCCCACATTGAAGGCGATAGGGGGAGCTGACACTATGGCTAAATCACTTCGCCTCCGAGGAGCCATGGGTATTTCCTACACACAAGAGACCACCCAAAAGATAACAATAATTGAGCCAAACTGGAATAAATAAGATATAATTGGCGAGTATAATTAGAGATGCAAATGCCTATGTGGTATGGAAATTATTGGATGAGAAGGATTTCAAAATGAGAAGATAAGACATGATTACCATTGGAAATATGATTAATTTGGGGAAAAGAGACAAGAGTTATATATATATAAAATCCATATAAAATCCCTAGGGCATAAGCATGAAGGGATGAAATCAATAGGGACAATTTATACTTTTGGCTACCCTACATCCCCAAATCAAATATCAAACAAGTAATTTGATTAAATGGAAAATCCTAACAAGAGACAATGATTGATTATCATAGAGTAAAAGGGTAAGGGATGAGTTTCAAATTCAATATGGACAACCACACGAACAAGGAAACATGATTGAGGATGTGCCAATGGAATTATTTTTCTATGAAATTTTAGGGCATATAATGGATTAGTCATGCCTTTGAAGTTTTTCCCAAGTAGTGAGGATTTGAGAACTTTATCCCAACCAATACCTAGAAACAATTGAAGTAATTCAACTAAATATAGCAAACTTGACAAATAATCTCTAAAATTCCTTGAAAATTTTTTTAAGGTTCAATCAAAACACATTATGTATATAAACATTCACTAGCATAGTGGTATTGATCGATTAGGGCTTGATTCAATCGAAAAACCCTAGCCCCAATAGAGTCTTGGCATGGTTCCAGTATTCACATGGATTGGAAGAGCAACCAATGAGATAAATATACATACAAATCCCTAATGATCTTACCCTTTGAATAAGGGAAGAAGGATGAGCAAAGAGGAGTCACAACCAAAAACCCTAGGATATAAGGGAGAGGAAATCAGGGAAAGGAAGGGAGAAACAGGGAGAGAACCTTACCTTGAGTTGGAGGAGATTGATCTTAGGGTCTTGGCTCACCAAAATCACCAAGGAGGGCCAAGGAATGCTAGAACGAAAGTCCCTTGGAGAGCTTTTGCCCTACGGTTGCGTTCCTCCCTTTTGGAGCCAAAATGAGTTTGAAAAACTCATGGCTCTGTTTTTATAAAATTTTGCAAATAGACGCACGAACGGATCCGCCATCCTGATTCCGTCCGTAAATCCACCCAGTACAAAATTGAAAATTTTCGTTCCTAGAACTGCACGGAACATCGAACGGATCCACCATCATGAGTCTGTTCATAGTTTTGTTCGTCTCGGTATTTTTACCAAACCAAGCTTTCTGAGAACAGACGAACGAACGGATTCATGTTAAATAATCCTTCCATTAATTGGCCCTGCCTATTTTGCGATGGAGCCACGAACGGACTCACAGCATCGATTCCGTCGATGAGTCCATCCGTTTTCTTTTGGGAATTTGAAGCCCAATTTGTTTTGAGACCTTGTGGCCATACCCATATGAGATGATTTTGTGTTTATACCCTAGTTTTACACCCATGTTGTTCAGCCCATTCGTGGTTATTGATTAATCTAATTAGATGTTATGAGGTCGAAATGTTAGGACCTACGCTAGTCAGGCCAGCCAGTAAGAAATGGTAGACATTAGTATATGTTGTGGCCCCCTCTTATGTGAGAGAAGGAGAGTTACCCTTGAGGATGAAAATCCTTAAGCCCCATGAATGATTGAACCTAAAGCCATTGGCAGGACCAAACCTATATGGAATTGAAACCTTAATAAGAGTATCAAGTGCAAATTGTGGCAAGGCAGAGCAAGAAGGGTAACAACCTAATGTCGAACTCGTATTCAAACCTCCCGATCTTCATGATTTACATATTTGGGACCATTTCACTGTATGGATTAGATTTCTCTCTCCACTTGTCACACCCCAAACCACCCCCTAGGAGGATTAGGTAGGTGACCCCGAATTGCGTAACGGCAATCCGCCAAATCCCATGGATCTAGAAGCAGTTAGTACATTCACAAACACACATCCATAGTATTACCACATGTAAACTCAGAGTGCTGCAGAAACTACAATTTCATTAAAGGATAAAGAAGCATAGCAGTACAAGAAATGATTGTTATATACATAAGTAAGCTGAATCATTCCCTCTCCCACACCCACACACACAACAGTAAAAGATACTAAATACATCAGCTGAAATAAAAAGGAAAATATACATATATACAGGGCAAGACAACTCGAGCCCCAAAAAGAAAGTGAAAGACTAAAAGCAGAAACAGAGATAAACTCCTAGCAAAGTAAAAAAGGAATCCCCAAGACAAAAAGCAGCATTAGCATTCACGTCAATACCCTTCACGGGTCAGTCCTCAGTAGTCACCGAGAACACTCGGACCATCGGCACAACCTCCGTCGGGGTCCACACCAATATGGTCATAACCACCAAGGCTCTCCTCCAAGTAATGAGCCTCCCTGCCACAGTGACATCCACCTGTACAATCATCTAATAGAAAAGCATATATAACAGAGTGTGAGCCCCACTGAGCCCGTGAGTAAAACATATCATCATGCATGCATATGCAACCACAATCATATAGATCCTACATGAAAATGCAGTCCAGTTATTATTAACCACCTAACATCACAACTAGGGCAGGTTAGTGCTACTACAATCCCCAACACATGTATCCCTGGTGGGGCTTTTAATCCCTTCCCGCGATGCACCCATTGAGTTGTCGGAGAGGACCAGTCAGCTCCCGCATTCGTTCACCAAGGTCAGCCCGACCAACCCTTTGTGATTAACCTGTGAGGTAATCGTCCTTTTTTCTCTTTTTTTTTTTTTTTTGGCTTAAAGCCCGACATATAGCTCATAATTACATTTCTTTTCTTTTTTGGCTTAAAGCCCGACATATAGCTCATAATTAAATTTCTTTTCTTTTCTGGCTTAAAGCCAGACATATAGCTCTTATATACGGTCGCTCTCACAGGCACCCAACACCTTAACCCCTGTTGGTAAGGGTGCGTAGCACTGGTGATGAAACTCTAACCCCATGTCTATATGGCATTGTATGAGTCGGGTGGTGTCAACCACATCCCATTCTACGGGCTACCATAGGCCTCATTTCCAAGCCGGCTACAGCATCTAGTCTAGCATTCACAATCAGCATAGAATATTCAAGCAGAGTTGTCCAACAGTTAACACAGTATAGTAATGAATTTTATGAGCTTTGAACTAAACATGTATCACAGTATTAATATCATAAAGGTTTAATTTTAGCATATTATTCATGTTACACGTACATACACGATGGCATTGTATGAGTTGGGTGGTGTCAACCGCATCCCATTCTACGGGCTACCACATGTCTCATTTCCAAGCCGACTACGGCATCTAGTCTAGCATTCACAATCAGCATAGAATATTCAAGTAGAGTTGTCCAACAGTCAACACAGTGTAGTAACAAATTTTATGAGATTTGAACTAAACATGTATCACAGTATTAATATCATAAAGGTTTAATTTCAGCATATTATTCATGTTACACGTACATATACGATGACATTTCACTCACCTTGGCCTCGGTTTTATGAGACGGGCCAGCCAGCCCGATCGCAGCCTAACAAGACACCTCGAGCGCGGGTCAAATCCTAAAGTATTAGATTAGACATGTGTTATTTAATATTTAAAATTGTTCTTGGATGTCCTAGTGTTGATCTAGACTCACTGGTCTGACTCGATGCTCAGTCTGAGATCACTTGGAATTCTCTGGGTCTTGTATTGGGCTTTGGGTCTATGTCCGGTGCATCATCCGGAGAATGTGGTTTAGGGTCAAGTATGGTATTTACCACGTAGTACATGGTTCATGGTCCCAACAAATCCTATAATACAGCCCCTAGGTTAGCAAGACGTCTTGAACCAACACGCAGGGAGTTTCCAAACCTGCGGGGCCCACTTAGGTACCCAAGGTACAAATAAATGTGGACAGATGTGAGGAGGGGTATTTTGGTCATTTACCACCTCCTGACACTGTTCATAGTCCATTGGTGGAAACCCCCATGGTCAGATCTACATTTTAGCCCTGTATGAGCCTGTTTAGAACGTGAACAGGCTCAAATTCTTAAGTTTTGCACCATAGGCAGTGCCATGGTCGACCCCTTATGCATGTTAGGTCATTGTGGACCCCATGTGGAGTAGTTTGTAGTGGTCCACATGGATCATGCCCTGGGCCCACCACTTGGCAGCCAGCAGCTGCCCAGACAGTCCAGTGAATAGTAACCCAACTGTGTTCCAGCACATGGCCTTGGATTGGGCTGCATGAAAGGGTAATCCCACGCAAAGTAGGGTGGTTTGAGGCTACTGCAACATAGAGTTAGACTGAGAGCAGCCTGTGTGCACAGTTCCAAGCCCAGACTGCCTGTTCTTGGTGCAACAATGCAGTGCAGTCTGGCACAGAGATGGATTTCGGTCCCAAGTATGAAACAGAAGCAAAAATACATGCATATCCCTCAGATCTTTCGTGCAACGTGTTTGCATGTTGGATCTAAGGTGGTACATGGCAGCCCCCAGGTGTTCTGGGCTGACCATGACCAGAAATGCATCCAAAACACTGAGATCCATGGAGAAGAACAGTAACAGCAGTACAATAGCAAGTATAGGTATAGTTTTATACTTGAATGCAAAGGTGAGCCCTTCCCCTTCTTCTCCTTCCTTCCTTCTTCTTCTCCCTTCTATTTTGCCTCTTCTCTCCCTCCCCATGGTTTCAGCAGTGATATAAGGTTCTAAAATGAGGATGAGGTCTCCTATTTATGTAAATTCACCTAGAGGGGGGGGGGTGAATAGGTGAAGCTAGTGGAAATAGTGAAGAAATAAAACAATTGATAAAACAAAGCAAATAAATTACGAAAGTAACACAATCGTTTTATAGTGGTTCGGCCAAATATGCCTACGTCCACTCCTCTCACCTTAGAGAGAATTCTACTAAAAAAAAATCTTGAGAATGAGCAAGAGAACTCGTACAACTCTTGATTAGGAGCAAGTGGAGTCACACCACCAACTACTCTTGATTGACGAGCAAGAGGACTCAACACATTTAACTACTCTTGATTTCGAGCAAGAGGACTCACAACATATAATAAAGAGAACTTTACTAAGTAAGGATTACCTCAACCTTAGTGAATGTGTAGCTAACTTCCACTTTGAAGCTTCAATGCTAAGTGAATATAATTAGCTAGAGAGGGAAGTGAACTTGAATGCTTTGATGAATGAATGCTTCAACACTTTGAATGTTCAAGTTCGAATGCCTTTGCGATGCTTTTGATTAGTCTTAATTGATTATCATTAGTCCAAATGAGCTTACCTATTTATAGGCAAAGGCGCTCAAAGCATCTAAGGTTCATTGCCATTTTAGGATATAATTCTGCCCTAATCCAAGATGCCGCTTCCCAATTCGGTATGCCGGATCATGGAATCTATCCATTGTCAAACGAGCTAATTCCCAATAGACATATTGCACCGGTATGCCGGATCCGATTCGGATGTCGGATTCTCAATTCGGTATGCCGGATCGATGTAGCACATTCCGGTTGTTCTCGTGAGCTAACCCCGAGATTGCAAACAAACAAAGTCAAGATGGATTTGGCATGCCGGATTAGGATTCAGAGATGCCGATCAACCGATTTTTTGAAAATGGCTAAGTCCATGTTTGGACAAGTGTGGGGCCATTAGCTTAGGTTAGGTCCATGTAAAAACACCTCCTAGGGTCACTCTACATGTATGCATGCGTGAGTGTGTGCATTACAAATGGACTTAAACTTTAACTACATCTTAATACAAAAACATTGAACACATGCTTATAAAAACTCTTGTATTTGAGATGCTTGAACATGGTCTTTAAACATAGTCCTTCTCTCGCTCTTTTCTTCACACCATACTTTGATACTTTGTCTAGGTTCAATAATGTTGTGAAAGCTCCCCCTTACTTGATGCTTATTTCTTGTAAGGTCTCTATACAGTAAAACACAAGTTAGTTCAACTAACTTATTTGTTATCATCAAAACCATAGAAGGTGATGTGTGGATTTTACCCCAACAATTTATAGTTCAGCCTCTACTAAGGCTTGTTTGGCAGCTTAGGTCCATTCCAGAAATGAATTTTTGAAATTGATTCTCAGTCATTCTGGGCACTCTAGTGGGTCGACGGGTCTAGGGTATGTGGTGGTTCCCAAGACTCCCATAAACCTATGGAGGGTGCTCATGGCCAGCATGGGTGGTCACCACACTCCTGCTGATTAAAATACTCATTAGACATCACCCAGTGCATCACCCAGAGAATACAACAAAGATATATCACAATGCGGCTTGCACAGGGGTTTGGCCTAGGGTTTAGGCCTTGCACCTGCACCTCATCCAGGGTCAAATGCACCCCATTTAAGGTGTAGGCCCCACATTTTTAGGAAGAGAGAGATTTCCTGGAGTCCAGGCTGTACATTATGCAGTGTGCAGTGCAGTAGCATGGAACTATAACCCACCTCCTGGCAGGTATGTAGGAGGTCATTCTCATAGGATTAGCTACTGGTGTGATGCTCCACAGAGTGCTTGGATGCCATGTCAGGGGTTCCTGTCCTTCAATCAAATTCCCAGCCAGTTAGGGGCAGGTTTGACACCACTTGACCAGAAGAATTTTTTGCATGATGAATCAATAAATTTCAAAACTGATGATGGAAATTTGAAGCTTGACATGTAATGAAGGGGAAGGGACGAGAGAGTAGATTGAATGGGGACTTGTCTCCTTGCAGTACTAAGAAACCTAGTTTTCCAGTGAGACAAACGAGAGTTGACTTTTTCGATTAAATCAAAACATTGGGATTTACTTATCTTTTTATAAGAGAAAGGAACACCAAGGTATTTATCAATGCCCAAATTGAATCTGATTTGAAATCTCTCAAAGATAAGACGTTTGAAGCCAGATGATACATTTGGACTAAAATGAGCTCTAGTCTTGTTAAGATTGAGGGTTTGCCCAGGATAACAACAATAAGTATTGATGATAGATTGGAAGGCTCTAAATTTCAAACTAGTAGCTTTGCCAAAGAGAATCAGGTCATCCGCAAATGCCAAGTGGGTAATGGGAACCCCAATCCGATAAGGTTTAATCCCATGCAAGATTTTTTGTTGAAGTGCTAATGAAAAATGTGAAGATAGAACTTCAGCACATAGAATAAAAATATAAGAGGATAAAGGATCTCCTTGTTGAAGACCTCGAGAAGGATGAAAGAATTGAAGAGGGGAACCATTAAGGAGTATTGCAAGATTTGTGGTTTCCACACAGAAAATTATAAGATTGACCCAATGAGCATTGAAACCAAAATTAAGGTAGATCGAATAAAATTCCATTTAAGGCAATCATAAGCCTTACTCATATCAAGTTTGAGGGCCATATAACCAAAATTGCCTCTCCTTTTCCTTTTCATCCTATGTAAAACTTCATGACCAATCAGAATATTGTCTTGGATATGTCAACCTTTGATAAATCCATTTTGGTGGAGAGAGATTAATTTATGGATCAAAGGACAAAGACGATTAACCATGATCCGAGAGATGATTTTGTAAGCAAAATTGCATAAACTGATTGGTCTAAAGCCCAATAAGGAACTAGGATTGTCAACTTTGGGGATGAGGGCTATATAGGTATGATTAAGAGATTGAGTGAAACTGCCATTGGAAAAGAAATTTTTAACAAAGGAACAGACATCAGAATGAATTATAGCCCATACCTCATGGTAGAAAATTCCAGAAAATCCATCCGGCCCTGGGGATTTTAAACCTGGCATACTCATGATTGTTTTGGAGATTTCTTCATCTGTTACTGGATTTAGAAGCATTTCATTATCTTCATAAGAGATTCTTCCTCGAATATATGCAAAATAATCTTCTGGAATGCTAGTATTGAAGGAGTAGATGTCTTGAAAATGGCTTTGAAAAGTTGTAGCAATATCCACACGATCCATAAGGGTGAGCCTGTTATGATTGATAGATGTGATGATGTTTCTAGTTCTTCTCTTTACTATTGTTAAATGGTAGAAATGGGTGTTGGCATCCCCATCCTTGATCCAGCTAAGTCGAGCTTTTTGTCCCCATAATTTTTCCAATTGAATGGTAAGGTTTTTTAACTCGGCTGTTGCTGCCTTCTCTTTGACCCCCCACTGCACATCTCTTAGATGAAAATGAATCTCTTGTAGTGATGCTAGAGTTTCCTTACATTTAGCAATGTTTTCTAACATTTTTCCAACCACATGCTTGTTCCAATAGATCAGGCGTCCCTGAAGAGCAGAGAGTTTGGAGCTAAAAATATAGGAATAGGATCCTTGAAGAGGTATGTAATGGAAAAAGCGCCAATTAGACCAACATGGATTTGTGGTCAAGCCAATCTCAAGGTATATTGTTATTGTTTACAGAGCATGCACATGGTGAGTGCTAATGTATCGATTGTACTAGAAGAGTCAGAGAAAAGGCCATAAGTCCCTCTAAGTAGATGACCAGAGACAGATTAGAGGATTTTTATTTTTTTTGTTTTTGTTTTGACACACTTTTGAGATGTAAATTTGATAGATAGTATTTAATGTAAAAGTACACTTGTAGTTTTTAGATATGTAATAACAGATACATGTTTTCAATATGGTGGCTGATGCTATTATTTAAAAAAAATAATAATAATATTACGTTATTACCGCTGTGATATTCTGATGTCTCTGAGATAATTATAGTTTCTGTTTTTAGAAATTAACAGAAATAGAACACCAGCCATTATCACACAGTAGCTCATGAGGGCCAGCACCCATATTTTTTACTTGGATTTGAGGGCGCTACATGTACTGCTCATTCTTTGTAGTTTCTTTTGTTTCTTTGAGAAGAGGGTTGTTAATGTTACCCTGATTTTTTTCTTCTGTTTTTTACTTTTTGGGGTCATACAAGGGTGTCCGTGGTTGTGAAATTTGGGCATTAAAAAAAAGGAAAGAAAAAAGAGAAGACATACATGCACACCCATAGATGGATGAGAGGGAGAGAGAAGCTACTAGCCGAATATAGCAAAGCCACACATGGCAAGCTATATTCGGTCCAGCCTTGTATAGCTTCCTTTTCAGGAGCTTCCTTTGGTGGAAAGCACAAATGCAACAACCTAATCTCCATCAGTATTTTCCTATTATTCATGTACCCTTGTATAGTAAGACAATAGCTGAGAATCCTTCTCAATCACTCAAGTGGATGGGATGCCGTGCTTTGTAGTCTACTTCTCTCCTCTCTCATAGAGGAGGTATTCCCACTCATTATTGGGAAAGCCACGAGCAGGGATATCTGGGACACCCTGACCACGGCCTATGCCTCTGCTTCCGCTACACGCATTCTCTTATTACATCTTACGCTGCAAGACCTTCTTCACAAACCTGAAGAATCTGTTGCGTCCTTTTTGCAACGTGCTAAGGCAATCGCCGATGATCTTGCCGCTGCCGGAGCGCCGATTTCCACCACAGATTTCAACATCCACATATTCCAGTCCTTGCGATCGGATCTTCGAGACATCATTCCCACATTAGCGAGGCGTTTGACCCCTGTCTCTTATGATGAATTACTTTCACAGCTCGTGACTCATGAATTTTTGCACCTGTCTTCTTTGAAAAAATTATCACTCATTGATGCCAACAGCAGCCCACCGACTCCCACTGCCGATGTTGCAACTCGTGATGGATCATCATCCAATCAGCCCACCCGTGCACAATCTGACCATGGTATTTCTAGGGGAGGGAGAGGTGGGCGTGGTAGTCGCGGTGGTCGTGACCGTGGCTATCGCTCCAATCAGCAGGGTCGGATGGGGTGCTCTTTTTGCAACTGCAATACTCACACCACAGCCAACTGTTATTCTAAACCTCAACACCCAGCCACACATCCATCCGCATACCATACTTACTACCCACCACTACCACCATATGCATATCAGTCCCCACAGCCTTAGCCGAATAATCCCAACCTGTCTCCACTGTCCTACACATCTTACCATTCCATGTCCCCTCCATCTCATGCCACCTGGTACCTAGACACTGGTGCTACCCACCACGTTATACCAGACCTGCAGGCCCTATCATCTTATGATGCGTATTCAGGTACCGATCTATTATGGCCTGGAAAAAAATAATTAACCCGAACCCTAACCCGAATCCGAATATAGATCCGGAACCCAAAGTCGTGGCATCGTGTGCGTTACGGAGTATTGATTTGATGTTTGAACGGGTAGAAGATGAAAAAGGAATCTCGGTGGTAACCCGCCGCTTGTCGGCAAAATAACAGATACCTCCCTCATGCGGTTGTGAAATCCACGCGCAGATGTACAACTTGCGATAAGGAAGCCCAACCTCGTATTAAGTGTTTTTGGTATTATAAATGTATCCGTGTGGGTCCGTTTGCAGAACGTTTTGGCTTTTGGATGTTCCGACACGGAGAAAACAAAAACTGGATTCTCAGGTTGATGTATTAGTTGATTGCTGTATCAACCAGAGAATCGTACCATCGAGGATTTTGCTCCTAGAGGCACGGGGCCTAGTGTTTTGAGTCGGGGATCTCGTCGCTGTACCCCGGATACTGGATTGGAATGTTCCCCCAACATTCTGGGACCCATGGGACCCACAAAGTCTAAAAACCTGTGCAGGGGTCAGCTTAAAGTATAAACAAATAAAATCCACTACTAAATGACAAACTTTGCAATTAGTATTAAGTCGATTATTTGAGATACTAAGTTATTAAATAACTAAAATCTATCTAAATTTAAAATTGACACATGTTAGGATAGATTATATAAATAAGTAAAAACCTATCACTAAGAAACAAAATTGGCAATTAGTGCTAAGGTCGGTTAATTGAGCTATGAAAGTTTAAATAATCAAAATCTAATCTATCTAACCAAACCACTAGCTAAGACATTAATTAACTATATAAATCAAAACTTTATCTACACTTAACAAACCGACTCATCTTAAGATTAAACAATAATTTAAAACTTATCTTCTAAAGTTTATCTAAAACTTAAAACCGACTAACCCATATATTAATTATTTAAGTAGATATACACGATTTAGTCTCTAAAAGTCTAGTCTTTTCCTATCTAATCTAACCGATTGAAAAGAGAACAAAAGAGAAAAGAAAAGAAGAGAAGGAGAAGAAGGAGAAGAGGAAGAAAGGGAAAGAAAATGAGAAAGGGAAGCCGAAGCAGGGATTGTTAGAGCAATCAGCCCTACTCCAAGGTAAAGCCCTCTCCCTTAGTAACCAATACCACCCTAATCCCCTTCCATGTTTAACCCTTCTCTGAATTCATAAATTCTTTTATTTCTCTTTCTTGTGTTGGAATCGGTTAAGTCCATTCCTAGCTTTCCCACTTCAAGATAAATCCTAATCTTGACTATAGATGGTCTAATTAATGTCGAACTCTCGCACCTACTGCGGGTATTCAAGACAAAGAGTCTTGTTTCAGCCATAAGTGGCTGTGATGCCAAAATTAGAACTGCTTTATCCAAAGACCGAATCATGAAATTATCTTCATGGTTGTACCCACCTTCAAAACCTTGATTTTTCATACAAATCGATCATAACATGGTCCCGTTCATAATAATGATCTCGCAACAGCATCCATGATCAATTGAATGTGGATTCAGCCTAAAAACCCCATTAGAAATTCCATTTTCTGCATTTTTGGGGCTGTTGTGCATCTCTGGTCGATGTCCTAGTCGACTGGGTCATCAACCAGAGAATGCAACTTTAGTTTTTAAAAACTACCATCTCAAGTTGGTGTCCCAGTTGACTGGTTCCTCAACCAAAGAATAATTATTTCAATTTTTAGAACACTGCCATCTCAGGTCGATGTCCCAATTGACTGCCTCATCAACCTGAGATGTTGTTTCACTTGTGAACACACCCTGGACCCTGTCCAACTTTACCACGGGGTAACCCTAGGACTCCACATGACCTTAGGCACTTGCTAACACATGTGTATTGGTTTAATAATCATAGGACATAGCTTCTCGGTCTTCGAACGTATCGACAACCAACTTGAGAACCAATCTAGCTACGGGAACGAAAGTGATCAAGGTGAGTGGGAATATGCAATACATGTAGGTGTAATATAATTGTTGTGCTATCATATGATAATTGATTACGTTAATTTCTCATTCTTATTTCTTATTATTGTTATGAGAATTAAATGGAAGTTGTTGAGGTATGCTATTATTGTTAGCATGCTTGCATATGATTGTTAGAATAGATGCCATAGTCGGCTTGAAAATGAAAGGTATGGGATGCGGGAGCACCGTACACTTCATACTATGTTCATATAAATGGCATTTGGTTAGGGATCAACATCCGCTGTACTACGAACCCTTGCCAATAGGGGTTAAGGTGTTGGATACCATAATTGTGTGAGGTCAATGTCCTGAAAGGGCATTGGTCGTTTAATAGACTCATCGAGTCATTAGGATAGGTGGGGTCGGTTGTTCCATCAGTCAATAGGACTGATGGTAGCACAGTGGTAACATAGAGGGCTGGTCGGACTGACCTTGGGAAGGGATGCTGGGGCCGACTAGTTTTCTTTGACAATTCAATAGATGTATCACGGATGGGGTTAGAAGCCCGTACCAGGGATACATGTATTAGGGATTGTAGTAGTACCTTCTTACCTGGACTTAGTTTTGTTGTTAGGTGGATTTAATAATAAAACTGAACCTCATGCATATAGGATCATGTTTGTGTTGCATTTGCATGCATGGTTTATTTTTCATTCACGGGGCTCGGTGGAGCTCACCCTCGTGGAATATTTTCTTTTAGGTTATCTTGCAGGTGGATATGATAGTAGTAGGAAGCATTACTTCGAGACGAAGGCTGATGACTACTATGATCATGCTGGTGCTGACCCTGAGGGTTGTGACCCCAATCAAGCAGACGATTAGGGTGTCCTTAGAGAACAAGGACTGATGACGTGGTATTATCTTTATGTTCTATTTTGCTAATTACCACCCTTTTTGGTGAAAAAGTTTCTACTGTTTATATTTTAGAATAGTTGTGTGTTGGCTCGATGGTCGTGAACTTGGGAACATCGAGCTATTGGAACTTTCAATGTAATCAATATGTATAACACTTATAGCACTTTACTTTCCCTACACTCTGATCAATGTAACACGTGTTATCTTGAAATTGTGTTGTGCTTGTGACGTGTATTTACTGCATCTGGATCCTGGTGGTCTCCGAATACGTCGGATATTCGGGTCAGCCATCGAATCCTCCCAGGGGGTGGTTTCGGGGTGTGACATGATCAACTCCATGTTGGGAATGGTAAGGGTCTCTCGATCACTCATACTAGACATTCTTCATTTCCTTCTGCTTCTGGTTCCTTTCGTCTTTCTAATGTACTTTGTGTGCCTGATATACAAAAATCTCTAGTTTCTGTTCAACATTTTGCTCGTGATAATGACGTATTTTTTGAGTTTCACCCGTCTTATTTTTTTGTGAAGGATCAGAAAACCAAGCGCACTCTACTTTTCGATCCGAGTAATAATGGACTTTATGTGTTTCTAGTAGCACATTCAACACCGATTGCCAATATTGCTGAGTGCACTTCTTCTGATGGGTGGCATCGTCACCTTGGCCATCCCCATGCCCAAATATTTAAAAACATTATTCATAGACACAATTTACCTGTTTCTAGTTCCTCTTTGACCCCTCTTTGTACAGCCTGCCAAATTGGAAAATCGAGTAGGCAAACTTTGCATCCTTCAGTATTTTGCAGTTCATTTCCTTTAGATGTAACATTTTTGGACATTTGGGGACCCTCGCATTTTACTTCTGTTAATGGTTTTCGATATTTCATTATATTTGTTGATGACCATACCCGTTTTATTTGGTATTACCCATTAGTTCGTCGCTCAGAGGCCTATGATGTGTTTAAGAGATTTCAGGCGCTTGTAGAGCGTCTGTTTTCCAGAAAAATAAAGGCCGTCCAATCGGATTGGGGTGGGGAGTTTCGTTCCCTTTCCAAGCTCTTTGCCACCTTAGGCATTCAACATCATGTTGCTTGTCCCCACACCCATGAACAACAAGGCACTGTCGAAAGACGTCATCGCCACATTGTTGAAACAGGGTTGACTTTGCTTGCCCAAGGAATGGTGCCTCACCACTATTGACTCTTTGCGTTTGAGACGACGGTTTACCTTATCAATCGAATGTCATCTCGTGCTACTGGAAGTAAATCTCCCTTTGAGCTTCTTTATAATCGGTCCCCTGATTATACTTTTTTACGTGTCTTTGGTTGTTTATGCTTTCCAAATCTAAGACCTTATAACTCTTATAAGATGGATTTTCGCTCCACTCCTTGTGTGTTCTTGGGGTACATCCCATCTCACTCCGGGTACCGTTGCATGGATATTGTTACTCATAAAATATACATTGCACGGCATGTGCTCTTCAATGAAACAGTGTTTCCCTTTTCTTCTTCCCAACCATCCCTCCTTGGCCCCATTCCCTCGATTGTACCCTCTCCTCCATGGGCGTTAGTACCCATTACGCATCACATGGCAGGACCCACACCTTTACCACCACAAACACAGCCTAATCCACCGGTGAACCTCACACCTTCCCCATCGCCAAACCCTACGCCCACACAGCTGATCAGCCCTATTCAAACCCCACCAACCAGCCCACCACAACCCATTGTGGCTCCTTACGCCGGCCCAAAAACCAGAACCCTATTAGATCTTTACGCTGCAACCCAACCCATACCATACCCGCAGCCCCTGCCTACAACCTCAAGCTCGCAGGCTCATTCTACCACTACCCGGCCCGATGATGCTGAACCAACCTGTTACAACCAGGCAAAACGCAGCCCTGCCTGGCGGGCTGCTATGGCAGATGAGTTTAATGCAGTACTTCGTAACGGCACTTGGTCTCTTGTTCCTCCCAACCTCAAATTTAATGTTGTTGGTTGTAAGTGGGTGTACAGGATCAAAAGGAAAGCTAATGGGTCAATCGAATACTACAAGACCCGCCTTGTTGCCAAGGGCTTTCATCAACAGCAAGGAATAGACTTTAATGAAACATTTAGCCCAGTGGTCAAGCCCACAACTATCAGGACGGTTCTTTCCTTAGCTGTGACTAATGGGTGGCCTATACGCCAGCTGGATGTTAGCAATGCTTTTCTGCATGGCAATTTATCTGAAGGGGTGCACATGGTTCAGCCACCAGGGTTTGAGGACCCTACTCGCCCTGATTATGTATGACGTTTACATCATTCTCTATATGGGCTCAAGCAAGCACCCCAGGCCTGGTTCCATCGCCTGTCACAGTTTCTTCTCCAAATGGGTTTCTGGGCCTCACAAACAGATCCGTCCCTGTTTATTTATCTTGATCAAGGGACTCCGACCTATGTTTTGGTCTATGTGGATGACATTTTGGTCACGAGCAGCCATCTTACACATATATCAACTCTTCTTGAGCAACTGTCCAGGGAATTTTCTATTAAGGATCTTGGCCCGTTACACTATTTCTTGGGCATTGAGGCCATACCTCATCCACAGGGCCTTCTTCTCTCTCAACAGAGGTACATATTAGATCTTTTACAGAAGACTGGCATGACAGATTGCAAGCTGGTCCTAACACCAGTTCCGGTCTCATGTAAGCCTTCAAAGTCAGGGGGTGCACAATTTATTGATGTCACATTGTATCGCTCCACTGTGGGGGCTCTTCAGTATGTAACACTCACACGCCCTGATGTAGCATATGCAGTTAATCAGGCCTGTCAACACATGCACGCCCCAACCGATGAGCACTGGTCCCTGGTCAAGCGTATCCTACGCTACCTAAAGAGCACAAAATCTCATGGTCTTCTCGTTGACAAGAGGTCCAGCTCACACATCCAGGCCTACTCCGATGCTGACTGGGCTGGTGACAGCATTGATCGTCGATCCACAGGTAGTTTCGCCATTTTTCTCGGTACCAACTTACTATCTTGGTCCTCTCGTGAAGAAGATACAAAGTGGCTTTCTCTTCCACGAGAGGCCGAATATAAAGCAAAGGGTCGACGCCCACGAACCGAATTGACATGGCTAGTGGCCCTGTTCAAAGAACTTGGAGTTACAGTGCCGCACCCTCCAACCCTTTGGTGTGACAATATTGGCACCACGTACCTATCAGCAAATCCAGTGTTTCATGCCCGGACGAAACACATTGAGATCGACTATCACTTCTCCGCGAAAAGGTTGCTCGACGAGAAATTTCAGTTCAGATCATTTCCACGGCAGACCAATTAGCGGACATTTTTATTAAAGGACTGTCCTCCAACCGGTTCTAGTTCCTTAGTGACAAGCTTAAGATCCGACCCATCGCATCATCAGCTTGAGGGGGTGTATCAACTGAATATAGCAAAGCCACACATGGCAAGCTATATTCGGTCCAGCCTTGTATATCTTCCTTTTCAGGAGCTTCCTTTGGTGGAGAGCACAAATGCAGCAACCTAATCTCTAGCAGTATTTTCCTATTATTTCATGTACCCTTGTATGGTAAGACAATAGCTGAGAATCCTTCTCAATCACTCATGTGTATATACTACTGTAAATCACTTGTAAAATCTTGGTGAATATCAACACAATATACAATTATTCTCTCAGTCCAATAGAAGCAAATTACTTTTCCCATTTCAAACTCAGAATGAAGATCTTCTTTACTGAAAGGACAAAAAAAAGAATGAAGGAGATCTTCAGTCTATGAACCATTTCTATTAAAAAACACCTTTTCTAACTACATTGAAGTATATTTTCGTTGTACAAAATTATTCAATAAAAAAATTCATTACATCATCTTCAAGTTTGAAAATGGGAGAGAAAGCCAGGCAAATTCAGGATAGATAACCTGTCCCCCCTTCAGAAAGTTCTTGCAAATCTTTAACCAAAACTTCCTATCTGGTTCGGCCAGCTCCAATCTCGATTTCACACGCTCAGCAAATTCTTTCTGTAAGTTTATAAGTAAAATCAAATAACCAAGTAAGTTTCTTCTTTGAAAGGGAATGAATCATTTTAATGAAGTAGCATATAATCAAACAAGTGATTATTTACCTTTATGGAGTAGTTGTTAGCAAGACGATCAATTATATTACATAAGATATCTTTGGTGTATTCAGGGTGGCCTTGAATCCCTAATATGTGGTGATCAAGAACAAACATCTCCACTCCTGTCTGGTCAGAGAAGGCAATCACTTTAGCACCCATAGGGACCTCCCTCACCTGTTCCATATATTGAGTTAAATCTTATTAGTGCCTATAAAACGTCCAGATTCATTTCTCACTCTCTATCTATCCATATCTAATGAAGTAATAAAACACCAAAAAATACAGTGTCAATGAATTATTTATTGACTATATACAAATGTATGAGAATTACTAATATACCAAGTATGACCCAATGGTTGCTGGGTTTGTCAACTATATATTGATGACTTGACCCTTGACCCTTGACCCAATCAGTAGTCAGCAAGAGTAAGGTCAAGAATTAAGATATATGAAGTATGAACCCTTCCTTGTAATGGATATCAACTGCAGTGCTGCTGTATTCATCGTGCGGTGTAGCAGGTGTCATGTATGCATAGTGGGCCTCACATGGCACACATGGCACCTGCAGCGTCGCACGATGAGTACAACAGCGGATAAAAATCCGTAGATGGGTCGGGCAAAAATAAATGTGTGAGAGAGAGAGAGAGACCTGAAGATGATCAATGCTATTTACCTCATCCTGATGACACTCAATAATGGTGAGAGTGGATGGAATCTCTTGTAAGCCATCAAAGATGCTACAAGGGGGTAAGCCCCTCACCATGTTGACTTTCCTCAACCCAAGGTCCCATCCACCACAAGCTCTCTCAACCTTACCACCCAATGCTCGGCACAAAACCTAAAAGCAATGAAAGCAATGAAAACAATCAGAACACACCAATATATTAATGCCACTCAAAGTAGATATGAACTCTAAGAAAGATCAAGAAGAAGAAGATCACTAAAACTTATTATAAAGAATACCTGATGGCCAAAGCATATTCCTAGCACCTTCTTCCCCATGGAGTCCAGTTTTCGAAGCAGAGAGGAAAGCTTCAGTACCCATGGGTCATTTCCATAAGCATCATAAAGACTACCACTGATTATAAAACCATGGTACTTATGAAGGTCATCAAAGTCAGGGAACACTCCATCAACAATACTGAACATCTCCCATGTTTCCCCTTCATCTGCAAATGCATTAAGAAACACATTAAAGTACCCACCATACACTTTCTTCACATAATCGGAGTCTCTTGCAGCCATCAGCAAAGCATATCTCTTCTCCCCAACAGCTTCCATCTTTATGAAATAGAAAAGAAAAGAAACAGAGATAGACAGGAAAGGATTTCTCTAGTCGCCTCTGAAAGCTACAGACTTTTGTAGTAGAGAATTGAGAAATGTTTTTGCAGTGAAGGAGGGGTCGAGTTGGTACTTATAGAGGTGTGGATGAGAATGGTGTAAATCCCAATGACAACACGCGCTTCACGCTTCACGCTTCACATGCAGGTTTTTGTTTTAACATTTTAGTTCTTTCTTCAGAGTTGAGTTTCACGGGACTTAATTCGGTAGAAAAGGTCGCATCGTGTGCTCTGTTTTTTTTTTTTTTTTTCTAATATAAATTTGTTCCATCTTAGTTAGTGTCATTTTTTCCCATAATCAATTTGACAAAACATAATTCTCGGTTCAAGTACCTCTCTTCGGTCATTCAGTTCCCCAATTTTCAAATGAGAAAAATGTCTTCACTAAAACAATTGACAATAATATCATCCCTACTGGGACCCACTTAGATCCCATCACAAATATTTGTTAGGCAAAAAATCCATATGATGAAACAAAAAATAAAAAAAAGTCTTTGGAGCACACATAGTTCTAGAGCGGAATGCATTTATTGAGAGGTGTAAATAAATCATCATCCGTTAAGGTGTTTCCTGAACAGATATAGGAATGTACTAGAAGAGGATCTCATATAAGTTTGGTTATTAGCTTCACGAATTCGAACGATCTGCTTTGCGATCTTCAAATATCTTGTTTGGCTTCTACACTGAGAACTCCATACCACCAAACCCTGGGAAGAGATGGAATCCCAAAAAGAACACAAAACACTAGGAAGGAGAATTTGGTTTCTCATATATTTGGTCTTAGGGTTAGAGTCTTTCTATTTATAGTCAAAAACCCTGAGGCCCTCCCCCTTTTAGACTTACACAATCGTACAAGAGGGGGGGGGGGGGAGAGTCAGCCTTTCTATGATCGTGGTTTGGTCCGGCCTGCTCCTGTGGGCGGCTTGGACCGGGCCTGAGACTCATGTCCGATTAACATCTCCCACTCCCCTATTGAATTAGAATAGAATGATATAGACAAATTATTCTTTTTTTTTGGTAAAGGGGAATTTTACTGATAGGGGATGTGTGTACAAGAAGTAGCTTCAAAAGTACAGAGTTCCTGGAGCCACTGAGTAGATAACGGTCAATCCATCACACACACAAGTGATAGGGCCTTCCGAGCCAGGACATCAGCAACAATATTGATAGTCCGTGGAATATAGAAAAAAGAGCAAGAAACAAGGGATTGCGACAGTCTTCTGATGTCTGAAATAAGAGCTGCACAACCAATATGAGGGAATCTACTTTGGTTTTGAATGTACTCCACTGCCTCCTTGCTATCAGACTCGATGCAGATTTTTGTATAACTAGAAGTAAAGGCCATAGAGAGCGCAAATCGAATAGCAAGAAGCTTCCCTGAAGTGCCGTTCCAAAGCTTATATGATATAGACAAATTATAGAGCCACTATTTTCATCAACAGTGAAGTTTTTGACGTATAGATTAAGCACCTAATAAAGAAAATGGTCGAATGGCTATCCTTTGCCCGTCAATTGACTGGGATTCTGTTTCATTTAATTTTGTAGAATGAAAAAGAGAAAAAAATGCATGAAGGTCATTCCAAGCAAGCCTGACGCATTAATGGTCAAATGTTCCTATAGTTTAATAGAAGAAGAATTGGAACCGAGTCGAGTCTGATGCAGGGGTGCTATGACGATGTTTTGCTTAATTTAGACGTTAAAACTCAGTGAAAAAGCGGAATGGAATGGTAAAACAAAAAAGCCCAGCGAGCAATCTGATCGGACCGAGTCAGACGCCAGGTTTTCCAAAACCACAATTGAAAGTACACCTATATATACGACTCCATTCCAATTAGACCAACATTGGTTTCTAGTCAAGCCAATCTCTTAAGAAAAGCCACTATTAATAGTACACCGATATGACCCAATTCCAATAAGACCAATAGGGGTTTGTGGTCAAGCTAATCTCAAAAGATTGAAAGTCCGATGTGTCGGACCCTTTTTTTTTTTCTTTGGCTTAAGGTCAACAAATATTTATTAAATTTAAAAAAAAAAAAAGGGTACAAAAATGTAAGGTCCAGTTATACCTTGATGATTACAGAAAGACACCAAAGGATGAGCAGGCACACCTTCAGCATGGCTATCAGCAAGAGCAACTCAACCTTCTATATGTGTCCATCAAACTTCATTTATTATGTATTGAATCATTTATTTATTTTGGTTTAATATCATTACAAGCAATATAAATTTTTTGAGCATTATGTGTCCTTAAGTTTACACTTTAAATGGAAGTCACGACAAGAGTTTTCACTGGACACCATTATCATATGGTTATTGCATTGTGTACGCTTAAACATGTTGATGTCAGGGTACAAATGCGAGTATACATATTGATGTGTATTAGCAAATAATTAAATTATGTCAATTCTCTCATGTGCTACTGCTAGATGTAAGTTTGGGACAGACATGTGTCACCAAAACCCAATACCTGAGAGGGCCTTGTCACTACAAAATGTGAACACATACTTTGGTTCGTCAATGTTTGAGGTTCTGAGAACTAAAGCTGATGTTATGGGAATGTGCGAATATTTTGTGAGTGAAAGAGTCACTCAATATGGTCTCCACTACCCGATTGGGAACATCAATGAGAGAGTGTGTATGGCTGGTCAAATGAGAATCAGGATCCTGTATCGATTTGGAAATGGTTTGTAAAGTTTATTTTCACATAAAATGATAGATTATATGTACGTTTTGATTGAAATGCCTAATCGTGTTTTGTGGTTTCCGATCATGTACACAGATGCTCTGATATGGACATGTACTATGGAATGAGGTTTGATAGTATTTAAATACATGTCCTAGATTCCATAACGACGATGTTGTAGTGGAGGGTTGGTACATAATAAGGTGTTATCATGTAAGGGTATTATTGGGATTTGTTAATTAAATAATTAATTTATTTGATTTAATGGATATGGTGCAATTATATTTTATTATCCAATTAGAATTAAAATAAATACTTTCCCTTTTAGATTCTGCTTCTTCCCTAATTAGAAGTACTAGGATTGGATGGTTGGATTCAAATCAAACTCATGGAGAGAGAGTCAGAATTTCACAAGGACTAAAGAGTCAGCCCCACAAGGGGCATTATAAAATCACATAAAGGGGGGGGGGAGCCGCCCAGGTGCTAGGCGTGGTTTTTGGCTCCAACCCCTTGGCCGAACTCTCCTGACTGTCTCTCTTGTTTTTGAGAGTTAGGGTTTGTTGAAACTATAGTATTTTGTCAAGGTTTTGGAAGAGATTTTACATTAGCTTGGAGAACCTGGGTTGTACCAAGAAAGGTTCAAGAACATCTATCTCTGTGTGCTCGTTGGACGAAGAACCACTATCTAGAGGACGAGCAACACTTGAGGCTATTTAGGTTAGCAAATCTACCTAACTCTTTTGTGATTAATTTTGTATGGTTTGATATTCATGGGGTGCAAAAGAACCCAAATCAATTCTTTCCGCTGATAATTGTTGTTATTCCATGTGATCTTGGAAAGAGATGGTTTAATTACTATGTTTGATTCTACCCACTAACACAAAGATCTCAGACAATGATCACCTACAAAAAAATTGATATCTATGCCTTCCTTGTTCGTCCCTCATCAATTCGACATGCCAACTCATTATCTCACAAGTAGTACTAATTACAGTACACAAACAAAATGAGTCCAGTTGAATCTCTCTCTCTCTCTCTCTCTTTCTCTCTTTTAAGTTGCCTTGTAAACTCGTTTCAAAGCAATATTGTTTGGGTGCCTTTTACTTGGTTAAACTAAAGTTGATGCAAGGATATATAATCTACCAATCTTATGGTCATTGGAGCCTCTAGCTTTTACAAATAAGTGATGTGAACAAAGCTCTTCATGTAAAATTGGTTGGAGACTTCTACATTTCTTAACCCCAAGAAGTTTTGTGGGTTAGCATTCTTTGAAAGAAATATTGTTCTTACAAACATTTTTATGCAGAAAGTAAAATAATTTGCTAGAAAAATATAGAAGGTTATCCAATGGTAACAAATAGAAGCTTTCATGATGCCGCTTCAGCCCACATCTTGAACACCCTATCACAAAACCATATCCTAGCACCAGCTCAAGGCCCATCACTAAAACTAGGTTCAAAGGGAACCCAAAGAACAAAACCAACAAAGTGGATATCCTTTCCAATGAATTTGGAATGAAGTCAATTCGAGTTGTATCGAAGTAGTTATGCCCTTTTTATTGAGCATGTTCAGAACAGCCCGACCGCCAGTCTTATTTGCCTTTTCATGTGCTTTGATGGATGCTGAGGTGGCATTCACATTCAAGTTATTCTTGCCTAAATTCTTCACTTCTAAAGTTTCCCTTTGAAGATAGTATCAAGACTCCTTGAAACAAGATTAATCATGACATTTACCAAAACCAACACCTCATTGTGTGTCTCTTCACTTCACAAAGTGGATAAAGTGGCTTTTCAATTCTTGAGTGCACTATGATGTGGCAGCTCTATTGGGAAACAATCGAGTTATCTGAAAACACAATAGAATCAGATTGAGTATTTGTCTTTGCATTCAAGTTTGAGATTTTTTCCCATAACAAAAATTAAATGGAAAACATAAGTTACTTGAGAACAACAAGTGTAGTTCCTCCTCCAGATAATAGTTCTTCCACACTCGAGCAATGATGGGATTTGCAGATGTTCAACTTTTGAATCTCCAAATCGTAGCAAACAACCAACTCAAACTATCACCAACAACTTGAGATTCAAAACCTCAAAGCACCAAACCCCTATCACTCTTGATGAGAGAAAGGAGAGAGAAAAAATTCGGCCAAGGAGGGGGACAAGAAAATTCAGCCAATAATGAAGGCCCCTCCCCTTTTTGTGCTCCTATATATAATCCAACCCATTTAGGGTTGAATGGATCGAATCCTAATTCTCACTTTCCTAAAGTGATTGAGAGAATTGTTAGTGAAGTAACTTGGTTTGCAATCCAACTTGCTTCTAAAGAGGGAAGAGGTAGAATCTTAAAGGGATTTTGGCATCCATTTAGTTATAATGAATATTTTATCAAATAAAATAATACTATATTTAAAGACCAAAAATCTATTTTAATTTCTCAATTAATAGTCATGTATAATTAAACTCTTTAATTTTCTTATAGGACCCTCCACTAAACAATATCATAAGATGGACTATAAGACATGTAATTAAATATTGTCAAACCCCAATCCACCGTACATGTCTTTAATTAGAGATCCCATGATCACAATCAGATGATTAAAAATTATGCAATTAAACATTGTTTAAACAATATACTAATATATAAATAAATTGAAATAAATTTATAAACAAATTACAAAAAAACCACTGGATCCAAGTTCTAGTCTGACTGACCACATACATTCTCTCTACTTTATGTTCCACAATCAAGGGTATTGAATTCCATGTTGAGCATCTCTTTCTTTCACAATGAGCCATTACGAATCCAACACATCGATATATAATCCACATGACATCAACCATTGGTGTACCAAAATCCATAATGTAACACCGTACCAATAAGGATCTCTCAGGTTAAAGGGTCGCTGGTAATGGGTACACATTTCTCCTTGATACAACATGTACTATTACATGTGAGAATTTGTACCAGATTCTTTTCTATACCAACAAACGATGTGTATTTACATTTATGCCCTGAAAACAACTTTTCTAATGACATAAAATGTAATAACTATATGAACAAGATGTCCAGTCCTATCACTTGTCGAGAACTATTTTGGGTGAAAACCCATAGAACAAACTTATAAACCCATAAATAAATTAATGTAATAATAAAATTAAATTTATTTTTTCCAAAATGAATCGGGTTTGATGCACACACTCCAACAATCTCCCACTTGTACATAAAAACCAATTTCCCATATGCTTTACACCCATATTTGTTAAACACTATAGGTAATAAGCCCTTATTTATGGGATCTGACACATTGTCTTCTAAGGCTACCATCATAATTGCAACATTACCGTTCTGAATGATCTCTCTAATTAGAAGGTACTTCCGTTGCATGTGTTTGTTTCTTTGATGGGTCCTAGGCTCTTTTGCTTGCACAATAGCCCCCTTGTTATCACAGTATAATGGTATAGGCCCTTTCACAAGATTAGGAACAACTCCCAGGTTAGTCAAAAACTTTCTCAAACTAAACACTTTCTTTGGCTGCTTCATTGGTTGTTATGTACTCAGCTTCAGTGGTAGAATCAGCCGTAGGTTTCTACTTTGCACTCCTCTAAATGATTGATCCTTCTCACAAAATAAATATTAAGCCGAAAGTTAACTTCCGGTCATCCTTATTGGTCTGAAAGTCTGAGTCTATATACCCCATCACTGGCATTTGATCAGTGCCATAGTCAAATAAATGATCCTTAGTCTTTCATAAATACTTGAAGATATTCTTTACAGCGGTCCAATGTTCTTGTCCTGGATTGGACTAATATTGGCTCACTATCCCAACCGAATAGTAGATGTTTGATCTAGTACTTAACATGGCATACATGAGACTTCCCACTATGGAGCAGAGGGAATTCTCTTCATCTCCTCAATGTCCTCCTGAGATTAAGGGCACTGGGATTTGGATAAACTAACTCCATGTCTAAAAGGTACATAGATTGAAATTTGGCAGAGCCATTACATCGGAGTGGGTTGAAAGTACTACACCCAATTACAACTTAGAAAAAAAAGAGTACAATTGATAATAGGAAATGCATAAAACATAACTGGAAAATAAAACATAGGCTTCAAGAAGCTAGAGACATCAGGACTACTAAGCTACTGCTGAGCTGGATCATCGCTCCGCGGAGGCTGAGATTATCTCGAGTTGACCTGATAATGGGAGTCCCACAAGTCCAGTCGCTACTCAATAGACCCCACTCTCCCCTCCAGGTCAACTCGAGACAATCTCAGCTGAGATGCCTCTTAACTGTGCCATCATATCCTCCCAACCATAAGTCTCGGATACTGGGGGAGGTACCTGCAAACCAGAAGCCTCTTTAAGACCATGCACGGGAAGATCTCCAAACTGCGTGCCTGGTACTACGGGATCATCCTCTCTCCCATGCATCTCCCCAGTCTCACCTACTCCCCCTACACCTTCAACACCTACATCCTCATCCTCAAATTCCTTCATCTCTTCATCAACCTCTTTAGAAGGACTCTCTGGCTCACCCAACAACCTCATTTTCTTCATGGAGGTCTTACTAATGGGTTTCAGCCCATCACCTCCCTCAAACTCTCCGAGAAGGGAAACTCCAAAGTGCATGAAGACTCGAGTAAGGAACCTCCCATAAGGTAGATTCCCATCAACTGGGTTCTGGGCACGGTAAAGCATGACATGCATAAGTAAGTAGGGTAGGTTGATCTCGGGACCTCCCTTCCCGGCCCTTAGCAGGCAATATGTGATGTAGGCACGGAGCATGGAAATATTAACTCTGTTACCCCCCTTGGGGTAGATGTTGTAGGAGATACACCTACTCAAGATCCTGGTAGTAGGCCTGAAGCTCCCCTCAGACTTCGGAACTCTCTCTGAACCAGTAAGGGCTTTGAACACCTGAGACCTAGTCTCCAAGGAAAACTGATCTGAGATATCGACCATGGGCCTATAGAAACACCTAATACCCCTGTTAGGTATCTGTAAGATCTTGGCCAAGATAGCTGGGGTAAAGGTCATATCCACTCCTTTCACCCTACTCTGAAGCCTAAAAACCTTGCATTCCACCCATTGGACCAAAATTGCAATAGAAATGTCGAACCAAGTTTGGGTAGCAAGGAAGGGTAGGAGATAGCATAAGTGCCCAACCCAAAGCATTAAATCTTTCAAAAAGCCTAAATTTTTGGAAGTCCTCTACTTGCACCATCCTTCCATTCATGATGCTTTTGTCTTGGAACTTCTCCCATACTTGCTCATACTCAAATCGAGCAAACCAGATTCGGTCAAATTCAGGTTCTTCGGATGAAGAATCACCCCCAGATGTGGGTGATGGCACGGCCTGTGATGGTGGTGGCGAAGGATCAGACTATGGCCGCTTGGAGGCTGCTGCCTTCCTTGCTGTGCTATGTGTTTTGCTTGTAGACATGGCTGCAATATAGCAAAGAGGGAAGTTAGGGTTTATACAAAAAAAAAAAAAGGAAAAGAAAGAGAGAAATCTGCCAAACTTACCTAGGGCATGCATAGACACGAAGGAATGTCGATGTGACGCCTTGGAATGGTGGAAGATAACCTGCAAAACCCTTGGGGCACAATATGGGAAGTCCAAATCTCTCAAGAAGGGAAAATCTCTCAAGAAGGGAAAAAGAAATGAAGACAATAGGTCTCAGATTGTGTTTTAAACAGTCCCCGATTCTCTGGACGATGGCACTGAATGTTTGACCCAATCGTCCAGTCAAACGTCTAGAGAATGGATGACAACAGTAAAAAAACTTCTGATTTTTTGCTTGAATTCACATGGTATATATGGGCATTTTGGACATCTTAAAACCATGTAGTTGGTCATGATGACATTAGGGGTAAATTCAAAAAATATATATATAATGCCTATGTAAAATATAAGACATATATGCAATACAAGGGAGAAAGAAAACCAAAAAAAAAGGAGATTTTTGTAAAGCGAAACCCATTGCGTGCATATGTGCATATATGTAAATAAAGTATGCATAAATTTGGATGTAAGTACTTGTGTGTGATATTGAGAGTAGAAATCCGAACATAGATAGATAGGGAAATATATATATATATAAAAGAGAGAGAATTGTAATTAGCATCATACCTTTAAGTTCTAATGTGCTTGTGACCGATTGATGTATTAAATTTTTTTTTTATATTGCTATTTTGCTTATACCCTTGAGTTACCTCATTTAAGATTCTTGACTGTATTACCTGAGTTCATACAACCTTAAGTACATCCATCCAAGATAGGGAACCATAGGAACCTAATGTTCAAAAAAAAATCTCTCCATGGCAAGGTTGGTTATGTTTCGCGCCCGATAAACCCCAGTAACACGCACTACATTAGCCGACTAAGAAAGAGGCTAGCTCGAATCCAGAGGATTAGAACCCAAGCAGAGAAGTACCTAGTAGTATACTTAGCACTTCTTGACACCTTCAAGGAGGAGGACCACAATATTTATTTTGCTCTAGTTGATGAGGTTAGGAGTGACCTAGTGTACCAAGACCTACATGCTTTTATCACAGGGAGAAGGTTGGAACGCCTTGCTTGCTAAACACAAGTATAAACCAAAATATGCTTAACTATTATAGAAATTAATCCTGTTGTCTTATGTGATAAATTTTTTATTTATTTACATAAAACTCTCCTTGTTAGATGGAAATGTAATCAAACTGCAACCTAGGAAGAATGCTATCTTGTGTAACTTAGATCAAATTAGAACTGTCACTAGTAAAGATAAGAATAAGAGCTATTCATTGGCAAAATTCCTTTTAGCAATCAAACATGGTTTACACAAGATCAAACCGGGGTGGTCGTCATGGAAGAGGCCCTCAATTAGTTCTGGAAGTTGAGCTACCGGATAGAGCCAAAGCTCAGAATTTTGAAGTATCGGTTACTTCGCCAAGAGTACCCTGAGTTATCCCACACCTGGTGCCAGTAGTTGCCCCAGCTGCTACAACTGTACCCCCTCCAGGCATGGCTGTTGGTGAAGTAAATATCGTCATGGCAACCATAGTGCACACTATGCAACAACAACAAGAGTCGTTGGGCCAGATGACTGCTCAGTTTGCGACTATAATGTAGCAACAAGCGGCACCACCACCACCCAATCAGCCCCTGCAATTTCCACCACCTGTGCCTCGACATGCGGTGGAAAGCTCCACAGCTAAAGTGATGGAGAGATTCAAGAAACTCTAGCCGCCTGTGTTCTCCAAGCTTAATTCTGAGGCAATGCAATCGGAAAGGTGGATTAGCGTCTTAGAGAAAACATTTGACATACTCGAGTACATGTACCGATGCTCAGAAATTGATATGCGCCGGGTATAATTACAAAATGAGGCAGAAGCATGGTGGAAGGCAACGAGACCTAACTTGGAAGCAGTTCATCCCAACCCTACTTGGGATGAATTTAAGGAAGTATTTTTCAAGAATTATTTCCCCAAGAGTTTCAAAGACAAGAAGGAAGCTGAATTCTCTGCCCTCGTACAAGGATCAAAGACTGTGCTGGATTACCAGCAGCAATTTGATGATTTGTTCCATTTCGCACCGGAGCATATGAAGGGGGAAGCTAGCAAGACGAAGAAGTTTGAGAAAGGACTCAAGTCGGAGATTGCATCTACTCTGTCAGTACTAGACATTCGAGATTATGCACAGATGGTTGATAAGGCAAAGACCCTAGAGGATAGACTACAGGAGAAGACTACTGCGTCGCTTGGATTGGGCAAAAGGCTGAGTAACTATCAGAACTTTGGGTGGCCAAACAAGGCATTTCGGGGGACTAGCTCGAGCCCTAATCCAATACAGTATTGACGGCAAGAAACGAGCCAAACTCCTCAACCTTTCCGTCCTGCTTACAATCGGACTACTTAGAATGCTCAACCTACTGCTAGCTAAGCAACAACTGCTGCCCCGCCACCTCGACCAGCGATGAGCTAAGCGAGCCAGGCCTCTTCTCCCTCTGCACTATCCAATAAATGCTTTGTATGCCACAAAGCTGGGCACCTGGCTAGAGATTGTGCGAGCCGTGGATACAACTCTTACTTGCCAATCCAGTCTGCCGCTCGACCCTTTCAGCCTCGATACAATCGAACGCGAGGAAAGATGTTCACACTAACCAATGAAGAAGTAGAGGCGAACCCAGAAGTAATGACAGGTATGTGCTTGTAACACTACTAAATTGTAGGAAACAAACCAATTAGTGCGGAGAATTTGATTGCATCATTATCTTTATAACCTTGATTATATCATCCGCTCCCCAACGAGTGTTGTTCGACTCGGGCGCATCCCACTCTTTCGTATCTATTACCTTTGCGGATAGGATGACCATCCAATCGAAGGACATAGGGCATGATTCGGTAGTTAGTACTCCGACTAGAAGCGTCGTGAGTCTAAAAGAGGTATACGTTATTTAGTGGAAATCTGTGGAAAAAACCTGACAACCCGCCTGATCAAGTTTGATATAAAGGATTTTGATGTAATACTAGGCATGGATTGGCTGTCCGCTTATGGGGCAAACGTCATATGTGCGGAGAAGAAGATTTTATTTAAGATGAAGGACGGCTCGGTTTTCACCTATCAAAGTGAGCCGACAAGGAAGCCCAAGAGGATAACCATATCCGCCCTCCAAGCACGAAAGTTGTTGGACGGAGGATGTCAGGGCTATTTGGCCATGGTAATGGACACCGAGGCAAAGATTAGGCCTTTAGAGGAACTCGACGTTGTTAGGGAGTTTCCTGATGTTTTTTCGGAGGATCTGACTCAGCTACCACTTGATTGAGATATAGAATTCACGATCGACTTGGTTCCTGGTACAGCACCTATATCTAAGGCACCCTACAGAATGGCACCTGTGGAGCTGAAAGAGTTGTAGATTCAGTTGCAAGATTTACTGAAGAAAGAACTTATTCGACCAAGTGTGTCTCCATGGGGAGCACCTGTGTTATTCGTGATGAAGAAGGATGGAAGCATGTGAATGTGCATCGACTATCGGGAGTTGAACAAACTCACAATCAAGAACTGATACCCATTGCCATGCATCGACGACCTATTCGATCAATTGTAAGGTGCAAGGGTTTTCTCTAAGATTGATCTTAGGTCTGGGTACCATCATTTGAAGATCAAGGGTAGCGACATTCACAAGACAGCGTTTAGAACCCGATACGGACACTACGAATTTTTGGTGTTGTCGTTCGGATTAACCAACACCCCAGCTACGTTTATGGACATGATGAACAGGATATTCCATGACGTACTAGACAAGTATGTCATCGTGTTTATCGATAATATCCTAGTCTACTCCAAAAGTGAAGATGAACATGCTCAACACCTTAGGTTCGTGTTGCAACGATTAAGGGAGCACCAGCTGTTCGTAAAATTTAGCAAGTGTGACTTTTGGCTTCACCAGATTGGATTCTTGGGACATATCATCACCAAGGAAGGTATCAAAGTAGACCCAGACAAGGTAAAGGCGGTTCTCGAGTGGGAGACTCCAAAGAATGCCACAAAGATCCGTAGCTTCCTAGGATTAGCTGGGTATTACCATCGATTCATCGAAAATTTCTCACGCATCTCGGCACCCATGACAAAGCTAACAAAGAAGGGTGTGAGGGACCGACGCCTGCGAGAAAAGTTTCCAAGAACTAAGAAATCGATTGGTGATGGCACCAGTGCTAACCATTCCAGATGGCACCGGTGGCATGGTTGTGTATGCCGACGCATCCGAACAAGTTTGGGCGGCGTACTAATGTAGAAAGGAAAGATGGTCGCCTACGCCTCAAGGCAGCTGAGGAGCACGAGAAGAACTACCCCACTCATGACTTAGAGCTGGCTACGGTAGTTTTTGCTTTAAAAATTTGGTGGCACTACCTTTATGGTGAGCAGAGCGAAATCTTCAGCGACCACAAGAGCCTGAAGTATTTCTTCACCCAGAAGAAAATAAACATGAGACAGAGGTGGTGGTTAGAATTGGTAAAGGACTATAACTGTGATATTCAATACCACCTTGGCAAGGCCAACGTAGTGGCGGATGTACTAAGCAAAAAATCCCAAACTGCATCCCTCGCTTCATTTGTCGTTAGTGAATAGTTAATAGAAGAAGCTCAAAAGTTTGATTTGGAACTCATGATCTAGGGGACGGCTATACAGTTGGTAACTATGGACATATAGCCATCGATCCAAGAAGAAATAATCGAGAAGCAGCCCAGCGACCCCGAGCTGGCAAAGATCATCTGGGAGATAAAGCAAGGGGTTTATAAAGACCTCGATTTCTCAATAGCCAACGATGGGGCGTTGAGATTCAGGGATAGGCTGTGCGTGCCAAATGATTATGATGTACAAGACCGGATTCTCAAGGATGCGCACAACTCACCCTACTCAATACACCCGGGAAGCACAAAAATGTATAAGGATTTGAAGAGATATTATTGGTGGATTGGAATGAAACAGACCGTGGCTTTGTATGTGTCGGAATGACTCACCTGTCAGCAGATAAAAGTAGAGAGACACAGACCTTACGGACTGCTACAACCGCTTCCAATTCCAGAGTGGAAATGGGAAAGGATTGTTAGGAAAATGGTCCTACACTCTACTTCCTCCAAGTCATCCCTATGATGATGTTTTGATGATAACAAATAAGACTTGAACTAATGCTTATGTTCTAAGTGTTTTAGAGTCAAAGCATAGCATCAAGTGAGGGGGAGCATATACAAGTGTTCAAAGACCACTTTCAAAGAAGATTGAAGCTTGGAAGTCAAAGACATATGTTTAGAAGCTTAAAGCACTAAAGAATTGAAGACTTTGTCTATTTACAACTATGTAATTTCTATTGTTTCTTGAGTCACATTCGATGTAATGCACACACACACGCATGCATTCATCTAGAATGGCCTTAGGAGAATATTCGAATTCCTGATCATGTGACCAACTGGGTTTGAAATACCCAAAATAACCCCTGAGAAAATTAGACTAAATTATACTGTAATTTCCCAATCCGGCATACCGGATCCCAATCCGGCATACCGGATTAATGGGTGTCTCAGAGAAACTCCTCTAGTAACCCCTTTACCCATGCTGGATAAGGATCCAACATACCGGATCCTCTCTTGGGTGTATTTTGCCCTGATCCGGTATACCGAATCCCAATCCAGCATACCGGATCAGTGCTTGACTAATTAAAAATGATCGTTATTATCCTATCTCTTAAGGAAAGTAGGTAATCCGGTATACTGGATTCCCATCCAGCATACCGGATTACTTATAGAATGTGGGATTCTTTTCTTAATTGGATTCCTAATTGGTTCTAAGCCTCTAGCCTATAAATACCCTCTTGATCAGTGTTCTAAACACTACAACAATCATCAATCAAGAGCTCTAAGCAATCAAGCACTCCCTTGTGAGATTATTCTTTCAAGATCAAAGAAGATCGAAGAAAATTCAATCTCTTTCTTGCTCCCTCATTGCATACTTGCATCCAGGCTACATTGACTAAGAGGTAACACTCATTCTACTAAGTTTTTAAGGTAATCCTAAACTACTTAGTACTTTACTTAAAATTGTTGTTGAGTCTTCTTGCTCCAAATCAAGAAAAGGAGTCCTCTTGCTCATTTC
This sequence comes from Telopea speciosissima, assembly GCF_018873765.1. Lineage (NCBI taxonomy): Eukaryota > Viridiplantae > Streptophyta > Magnoliopsida > Proteales > Proteaceae > Telopea > Telopea speciosissima. The sequence continues at coordinate 48,570,604 of NC_057920.1, forward strand.
TCAAGAGTAGTCATTTGAGTCCTCTTGCTCATATTCTCAAGAGTAGTTATACGAGTTCTTTTGCTCACTCAAGATTCGTTATAGTGAATTCTCTCTAAGGTGAGAGGAGTGGACGTAGGCACATTTTTTGCTGAACCACTATAAAGTGCTTGTGTCTCTTTGCATTGCTTGTCTTTACTCTTCTCTATCTTTATTGTCTGATTTTATTTTCGCATAGTTATTTTAATTTTCGAACCTACACCTATTCACCCCCCTCTAGGTGAATTCACATTTGGTATCAGAGTGGGAGCTCAAGACCGTGATTATCTTTAATCCAACTAAGAGTTAAAGACTATGGAAACTTCTGCTAATCGTAAGTTCGAAGGTTATAACATTACCCGACCTCCCTTCTTTGAAGGTGAAGGATTCTCCTATTGGAAGAATCGCTTCAAGAACTTCGTATGCGCCAATAACATTGATGCATGGGAAGTTATAGAGAATGAACCCAATACTATAGACAACTCCAAAGAAGAATGGACTCTTGTTGAGAAAGCTAAGATACAACTCAACTATGTTGTTATAAGTTATCTTCAATGTGCATTAGGAAAAAAAGAGTATAATAGGACATGCATGTGTGACTCCGCTAAGGAGATGTTTGATAAACTTATAGTGACTTATGAAGGTACTTCTGAAGTTAAGAAATCTAAGATTGCCATGTTAATAAATGAATATGAATTATTTAAAATGAAAAATGACGAAGATATATATGCCATGTTTATTCGATTTACTAACATTGTGAACAAGTTGAAAGGATTAGGTAAGGTTTACTCCAATAGTGAGAATGTTCGAAAGATTCTGAGATCCCTCTCAAAGGAATGGAGACCCAAGACTACAGCCATAACAGAATCAAAAGACATTGATAAGCTAAGTCTAGATGAGCTGTTGGGATCACTTCAAACACATGAGATGGAGCTAAAGCAAGACACCAAGGAGGACGAGCCTAAGGAACCTAAGAAGAAGGTTGTCGCATTCAAAACCTATGATATTAGCGATGATGATGAAGAACTTGCAGATGATGAAATTGCCTATCTGTCAAAGAAATTCTCAAGATTTTTGAAGAACAAAGGAAAACCTTCATTCAACAGAAGAAAATTCTCAAAAGACCAAAAAGGTAAAAATGTCTCTAAGGATAATTCTGACTTCTCTTCAAAGGAAATCTTGTGTTATGAGTGTAGAAAATCCAGACATTTTAGAGGAGATTGCCCTAAAATGAAGAAGTATAAGAAGACCTACAAAGCCGAACACACCTTCGACTCAAGTGATGAAGACGAAGATAATGAAGATTCACAAGAAGAAGAGGAACAATCCAACCTCGCTTTAATGGCTACTGAAGAAGAAGAAGAAACTCAAAATGAGGTAACTCCTATTTCTCTTTCTAAAGATAAAGATTATTTAGAATTGGAAGAAGCTTTTGAAGATTTATATCAAAGTAGCATAGAATTGGCTACTACTAAGAAAGATCTCCTAAAGGAGATAAACACCCTCAAAGATCAAAACACATCTCTAACTTCTCAAGTAGAGACTTTGGAAGAAGGAAAAGAGAAACTGTGTAAAGCATTAGAGTCATTCACAAATGGCAAAAAGACTCTTGATATTTTACTCGAAAATGCCTCCAAAGCACCCTTCAACAAAGAAGGAGTAGGTTATGATGTGAATAAGAGTTCAAATCATACTGATGAGCACATTTATGTGTGAAATCTTAGGGCATAAAGCATACATTTTACCACATTGGACAGAGTTACTCGGTGCTTTCTTGTGCTTTTCAGGGTTTAGGTGAATTATTGTGAAAATAGAGGAGATGATGCTAAGGAGATGTTTTTAAGCTTTTTTGAGGTGTTAATTGTATGGATGCATGGCCCATCGAGTAAGCTTCGCAATGGTTCAAACGACACTTGATTCCGAGTTGAAACGAAGAAGTTATGGCCGTTTTCGTAACGACGCGCGAAAATGGTGTACAGGGGTTTATTTATAATTATTGACAGTCGGACGGAGACAAAGTGAAACGGAAGTTCGGATTCCAGGGGCCTTAACACAATTATCAGAAGTTACTTTACTGTACCCGAAAGATTCCATTTGGAAGGCTCTGGATAGTCCAATTTCAACTTGAAATATCTTGGGCTCCCCAACTCCGAATTGGACGAAATTTGGGTCTATTTTGGGTGATTTTTCGCAAGGAACACAATGGTGAGGCCTATATAAGCACCCCATGCTCCACGTTTTCTGAAGGATAGAATGGGTATTTTATTTATTCTTGAAGGAATCCTAGTCATCACCCTTACTCTCTCTCTCCTCCAACTTCTCAAGGGCACTTCTGGAATTCTACTTGGGATAGATTTATATTTTCTCATCTATGGAAGGTTGAAAAATCAAAGATGCTTTGATTTTATTGTTTGGAGAAGATATCTACAAAGAAAAGGAAGCACTTGTTAGATTGGAAGTTTATTTTTCTAGAAATAGAAGGTCATGTAAACAATCTTCTTCTTCTTTTCTTTTTTTTTTTTTTTCTTAGGATTCAAGGCATTGTAAAAGAGGAAAGAGAAGAGAATATTCTCTTTTCTTAGGGAATATTTCTCCTACACTTCCATCTTCTCTCTTCTCCTCTCTTCCATCTATAAATATCCCCTACCTCTCTTGTAAAAATTGCTCATTCACTTAGTGAAATTTCTTCTCTTCTTCTCCTTCTAATTTGTGATTTTTGGCTTTTCTAAGTTCTAGTTTACTTTTATGATTTTTAGTTAATGGTTATAATAGGTTTAGTTTATGCTTTAATTTCAATTTAAGTCTTCAATTGGGTTGTAATTTCTTAATTCTAGTTTAGGTTTTAAGCCTTCTAGTCTAAGTTCTTAAGTTGATGACAAGACTTGAAGATTTAGAAGAGGAGACCATGGTAAGTTTATGCAAGTATTCAAGCTTTTCAATTACATTCATGCAAGCACATCCAGGTTTTACTATCTAAACTCTCAATCTCATTCTCCATCTCCTTTATCTCTCTCTATCTTCTTCTTCTTCCCCCTCTATTTCTTTTATTTTAATTTTATATGGTTGTGGTTTATGGATGCATTTTTATTCCCGTATTTCTTTTTATATGGTTAGTATGTGTGGCTGTATTTTTTATTCCTTTCAATTCACTTTAGTTTGATAGGTTAGATGCTCATGTGTTAGGACGCCGATTTAATCCCTTAATTTTGTTAGATGCTTATGAGTTAGGATGCATTGATTTTCGTTAGTTTAATTCGTTTAATTTAACACTTTAATTTGGTTCACTTTACATTACTTTTAAGTTAGTTAAATAGAGTGGCATATATCTCCTCGTGTTCGACCCGTAGTTACGATTGACCCGTACGCTTGCGGTTTTATTTTAACTCAAACAAGTTTTTGGCGCCGTTGCCCGGGAGATTATTGTCCATTTTATTTATCTGATTTTTAAGTAGTTCGAAGTGTTTTAGTTTATTATTTTCTCTTTTTTTTTTTGAAAAAAAAAATCAGTTTTTGAAAACCTCTTCTTATTTCTCTTCTGTTTCAAATAGTGTACGCCCAATCTAAAGTCCTTCATATGCTTCAACCCTCCATCTTTTGGTGTCCCTCATAGGATTAAGTTACCTATGACGCTACATCTTGACTTGGTTGGGTGGATTGACATGTGACTTATCTTTGGAGGTGACCATTCTTGATAACAGGAAAGCGACATAGTGAGAGTGTTGGAAACATAAACTTATAGTAGACCTCCATTCTACATCAGAATCCATATTGGAGTCGCACGTAGGTGGCTATAGAAGACTATACGGGTTCCCTTGTTGTCAACCTATATGGCATCCTTACAGCTTTTGAACCATTGTTTCGCTTTTTGAGGGATAGAGATGCACTATCTACCTTGGGCTCCCTCTTGTTTCTAGTTTTTTTTTTTTTTTAAGTGTTTTATTTTTTTTAAATTTTTCTAAAGGAGACCTCATATCTGTTTAGGTGGCTAAGGTGTGGACTCGTGATTCAAGTAATCGTCTTATTAGAAGACCACCTTCTCTACCACCTTTGACCATGGGTGACCAACAACCCAAGACTCTTAAGGATAGGTTTTACCCCACCAGGGCTGCACAACCCTCATGCATTAGTCTGCCTGTTGTTACAGGGAATAACTATGAACTCAAGACTAACTTCATCAGCATGCTACCCCATTTCCATGGGATGGCTAATGAGGATGCATATCTCTTCCTTAGGGAATTTGAGGAGGTCTGTGTTCTAATTAAGGTCCAGAATTTGACTGATGATGCATTTAGGCTTAGGTTTATATCCTTCGCCCTGAAAGACCAGGCCAAGAAGTGGTCCTATGGGCTGCCAACAAACTCCATTAATACCTGGGATGAGTTCACCATTGTCTTTTTGAAAAAATTCTTCCCTCTTCACAAGACCAATAAGCTTAAAAGTGACATCCTCCAGTTCAGGCAGAAATAACATGAGTCATTTGCTAAATTTATGGAAAGATTCAAGGACCTCCTCTTAGAATGCCCTCACCATGGTTTTGACTTGTAGCAGCTATGCCAAATTATTTATGAGTGTATTGATTATCAGACCAAGCAACTTGTAGAGTCCATGTGTCCAGCAGGCTTTACTTCTTTTTCTGAGGAGAATGATGCATGAACATTCTTAACCAATTTGGTTGATAAGACTAGGGAATGGGAATCTTTCCAAGAGGCTGAAAGGACCACTAAGGGGTATCTCATTGAGGGTATGCCAGCCAAGGAGGCCAAACTTGACAGCCTCATAAAACGGTTGGAGTCCATAGTTCTTAAAGAGTCTATACCAGTTAATCCGGTCAACCAGGTCAACCATGTGTCGGTATGCAGTTGGTGCCAAACCCCTAGACACCTTTCTGAGGAATGCCCCAACACCTTGGTGGGCAATTCCAGCACTGAGAATGTAAGTGCTCTCCACCAAAATAACCCATATAATAATACTTACAATCCAGGATGGAGAAATCACTCCAATTTCTCATGGAATTAAGGGAACCAAGCAGGCCCATCCAACTTTAACCATCAAGGCCAGCTTGGTGCCCAAAGGCCCAACTATGCACCACAAAGCCAAGGAATGTCTCCTAACCCCTTTCCCCCTCGTCCTCATCCAGGACCTTCTATTAATTCTACTAGGCCTCCTCTCCTTGCACCTTATCAGCAACCCCCAGGGTTTACCAATACAGGAGAGGCAACAAGACTGAATGAGATGGACAACAAGATAGTTCTTCTCATAACAAGCTACAATAACATGGAAAACCAACTCACCCAGCTTGTCACAATCCTGCATGAGAGGGAAACAGGGAAGTTACCTAGCCAACCTGAGCCAAGTCCTAGGCATCAGGTTCATATTCAGCAAGGTACCCAAGCTCCTCCAACCAATGTTGCATATGGCCAACAGCACCAAGGGCCCTCCAGACAGGTAAATGCTGTTTATGCTTTAAGGAGTGGCCGTGAGTATCAACAGGTTAGTGTACCTCAGTCTTTACCATCTCATACTCCTGTTGACTCTCCCCCTTCTGAAGAGGCCATTGAAGTGCCTACTGTTCCAGGTTCGTCTGATGAACCTGAAAATATTTCAGATGATTCGATTAAGGAAACCAAAGAGGATTCTGTTGAGGAAGTTAAAAAGCCCAACCCTAAAAGAATTTATACTCCACCTGCCCCTTTCCCAAATAGGTTGGTTAGCAAGAAATCTCCTTCTATGGAGAAAAATATTGGATGTGTTCAAATAGGTTCAGGTGAATATCCCTTTGTTGGATGCCATTACCCAGATCCCCGCTTATGCTAAAGTCCTCAAAGACTTATGCACCCAAAAGCGGACCACCAATGTGCCCAAAAAGGCATTCTTGGCTGCTAACATTAGTTCTCTAATCTCACAGCCAGTAGCAGCCAAGCATAAGGATCCTGGAAGCCCCACCATCTCTTGCACTATAGGCCATACCACTATTGATCATGCCTTATTGGACCTTGGTGCAAGTGTGAACCTCTTACCCTTTCATGTCTACCAACAACTGGGATTGGGAGAACTGAAACCGACCAAAATTACTCTTCAACTTGTAGATCGGTCGATTAAAGTTCCTAAGGGAATGATTGAGGATGTCCTGGTGAAGGTTGGGGAATTTATTTTTTCTGTGGATTTTATTGTTTTAGATACCCAACCCACTACCAACTTCAAGGACCAAATCCCAATCATATTGGGTAGACCATTCCTAGCTACCAGTAATGCTTTAATCAATTACAGGAATGGTCTCATGAAATTATCTTTTGGCAATACTTCTGTTGACTTCAATGTGTTTAGGTTGGGCAAGCAGCCTGATATGGATGACGAGGTGCATATGCTTCAAGGATTTTTCGATGATATTGATACGTTCTTTGAGATTGATTTTGATTCAGGATTTCAAGAATGTATGCAGGAATTGGAGGGTGTTGATGATACACCCTCATCTGAGGTCTGGAGCATCCAACCACCTTTGGAGCCCTTGGACCCCTATCCACTTCCATTCCCAAATCCTCTATTATTGAGCCCCCTACATCAGAGTTGAAGGCATTGCCCTCCAACCTCAAGTATGCCTTCTTAGGACATAATCATACTCTTCCTGTTATTATTGCTTTTGATTTGACTTCTATTCAGGAAGAAGAGTTGATTAAGCTTCTAAAGGACCATAAGGAAGCCATAGGTTGGACCATGTCTGACATCAAAGGTATTAGCCCCTCCATTGTTCAACATCATATACATCTGATGGAGAGTTCCAAACCTTCTAGGGAACCCCAAAGGAGGGCTAATCCTGTGATGAAAGAGGCAATCAAGAAAGAGATCCTAAAATGCTTGGATCATGGCATCATTTATCCTATTTCTGATAGCCAATGGGTGAGTCCTATGCATGTTTTGCCTAAGAAAGGAGGAGTCACTGTAGTTGAGAATGCCAATAATGAGTTGATTCTAACCCGTATCCAAACGGGATGGAGAGTGTGCATTGACTATAGGAAATTGAATGCGACAACTTGGAAGGACCACTTCCCCTTGCCTTTTATTGATCAGATGTTAGAGAGACTAGCTGGCCATGAATATTATTGTTTTCTTGATGGTTATGCAGGCTATAACCAAATTCCTATTGCTCTAGAGGACCAACACAAGACCACTTTCACATGCCCTTATGGAATCTTTGCTTACCGGCGTATGCCTTTTGGGCTTTGTAATGCCCCTGCTACATTCCAAAGGTGCATGATGAGTATCTTTTCTGATATGGTAGAGCACTTCCTAGAGGTGTTTATGGATGATTTTTCTATTCATGGCTCTATTTTTTCTAATTGCTTGCATCATCTCTCTTTGGTTCTTTAAAGATGCATAGAAAAGAACTTGGTCCTGAATTGGGAGAAGTGTCACTTCATGGTAAAGCAAGGTAGAGTTCTTGGTCACATTGTGTCCAAAGAAGGGATCAAGGTTGACAGATCTAAGGTGGACCTTATTGCCAATTTACAACCACCCAAGAGTGTGAAGGACATTAGATCTTTTCTTGGCCATGCAGGTTTTTATAGGAGATTCATCAAGGACTTTAGCCATATAGCTAGACCTCTCACTTTTCTTTTGGCAAAGGACTGCCCATTTGATTTCTCTTCTGAGTGTCATGATAGTTTTGAGCAATTGAAAAGAGCTTTGATCCCAGCCCCCATTATTCAAGCTCCAACTTGGACAGTTTCATTTGAGCTTATGTGTGATGCCTCTGATTTTGCTATAGGGGCTGTTCTTGGGCAAAGAATCAACAAATTGCCCCATGTGATTTACTATGCAAGTAGGACTCTTAATGATGCACATCTTAATTATACCACCACTGAAAAAAAAAATTTAGCTGTTGTGTTTGCTTTAGAGAAGTTTAGGCCCTACTTGGTTGGATCACATGTGATTGTTTATACTGACCATGCAGCTATCAAATATCTTGTGCAAAAGATAGATGTCAAGGCTCGCCTCATTAGGTGGGTCCTTTTGTTACAAGAATTTGATCTTGAAATTAGGGATAAGAAAGGATGTGAAAATTTGGTTGCAGACCATCTATCCCGGCTGCCTAATTCCTTGACTGTTGATTCTCTAGTCAACGAGAATTTTCCTGATGAGTATCTAATGGCAGTGTCTAGTGAACCTTGGTTTGCTGACATTGTTAATTATCTGGTTACGGGTGTGACACCTGTACATTGGTCCACCCAAGATAAGAATCGTTTCTTTTCACAAGTTAAGTATTTCTTTTGGGATGATCCTTATCTTTTTAAGACCTGTCCGGATCAAGTAATCCAGAGATGTATCCCTGATCATGAGCAACAATTTGTCTTATCTTTTTGCCATAATCAGCTTGTGGAGGCCATTTTGGGCCTAATAAGACTGCGGCCAAAGTTTTACAGTGTGGATTTTATTGGCCTAGTCTGTTTAAAGATGCTTTTACTTATTGCAGGGCATGTTCTTCATTCCAATCCATAGGGCGTCTTACTAAGAGAAATATGATGTCCCTCAACCCAATTCTAGTGGTTGAGGTGTTTGATGTATGGGGTATTGATTTCATAGGGCCTTTCCCTAACTCTTTTGGTAACCTGTACATATTACTTGTTGTGGACTATGTGTCCAAATGGATTGAGGCAGTTGCTTGTAAGACCAATGATCACAAGGTGGTTGTGAAATTTCTGAAGGAGAACATCTTCTCCCGTTTTGGTACTCCCCGGGCTATCATTAGTGATCGGGGCAAGCATTTTTGTAATCGGCCTTTTGAGGTCCTCATGAAAAAGTATGGTGTCGTCCATAAGTTGGCCACACCCTACCATCCCGCACGAAGAGCTGTTGAGGTTTCAAATAGGCAGATCAATCAAATTCTTGAGAAAACCATCAACCGAACCGCAAGGATTGGTCTAACCGATTGGTAGATGCGTTGTGGGCCCATAGGACAGCCTTCAAGATCGATCTTGGTCAATCTTCGTACCGTCTGGTGTATAAAAAGGCGTGTCACTTACCTGTAGAGATTGAGCACAAGGCCTTTTGGGCTATCAAGAAGCTTAACTTTGACCTACCCACTGCAGGTGCCCATAGGAAACTCCAACTATCTGAGTTGGAAGAGCTTAGGAATGAGGCATATGAGAATGTCCGAATTTACAAGGAAAAAACCAAGGCTTTCCATGATAGGCACATTTTAAGAAAATCTTTTGAGGTAAGCCAGAAAGTTTTGTTGTACAATTCTCGTTTGCATATCTTTTCAGGTAAGCTACGTTCTAGATGGGATGACCCCTATATTGTTCAAAAAGTTTATCCTCATAGGACTGTTAAAGTCCTCAATCCAAGTACAGGAGCTACTTTCAAGGTCAATGGCCAAAGATTGAAGCTGCACATATAGATGCCTACTCCAGTTGAAGAAGAGGTCATGGATCTCCATGAGCATCTTTACCTTGACCCCTGATATCCTGGTTTGTATTCCCTCCCTTGTCCTTATTCTTTCTTTTCTGCATGCATTGAGGACACTGCATGAATTAAATGTGGGGGGGGGGGGTGTGTTGGACTTTAATTGTGAATTTTGATTGTGGCGATAGTTTTTGGTTATGTGCATAAGTCTCTTCGATTTGCAAAGCGAGAGTGAGAGGGAATTAGGTGCCCTCCTAGCTTGCGAAATAATAAAAAAATTCCTTTTCAAGGATGGTAGTTGGTTTGTATCCAGTGATGGGGATTGAGTTTGAAAATATGAGTGCTACTTCATGTGATGGTTAGATTCCTCTATGTGTTTATGGACCCCTTTGATCTTTTGGCTAGTAGTTGAGACCAATTTGTTTGTGGCAAGGCATGAAAGTGAAAGTGAATGAAAAAAAAGAAAGAAAAAAGAGAGAGAAACAGAAAGAAAAGTGGAATTCCTTGGGACTAGACAGGGCACTGTGCCTCATGAAGCAGGGTGACTTGATCGAAATTCCTTGGAAGGAAACTCAAAAAAAAAAAAACTCTTGCATCAATGTCTCAATGTCTTATGGATACATGCAAAAAACAATGCTACCAAGTATTTGGGTGTCTAGTGTATGCTCCACCATGTCATTCAGAGAACAGTAGTAGAGTAGAAAAAGAGTTTGTTGTTGAGAAAGAAAAAAAAAAAAGCTTTTGCTTTAATGCCTGGAAAAGAAAGTATGGTAAAAAATACTCAATGCCTAAGTCTTTGGTTCCATCAGTGCTATGAGTGGTTTACTTGAAGGTGAGTAGTGTTTAGAAAATATGAGGAGATCCCTTGACCTTGATGCATGCTTGTTACTTGAATTGATGTGGGGTGATAAAATTCAAGTGTGGGGGAACCTTTGGCTCCTTAATCTTTAGTTGAGTATTTCTTTGAGATTGTGTGCCCTATCTTACTTATGCCATGAGAAAAATTTACATCATTCTTTTTGATTTATTGAATTTTGGGTGCATATTCACTGCAAACACCCACGAGACACAACTCGTCCACTAGGGGTAACCTAGGAGTTGAAAGGCTTGTTGTACATGCTAAGTGCAACCGTGATTCCTACGAAAGTGAGTTAGGATTTTTTTTTGCATTCTAGGTTAGTTTATCTTTTGCTTTACTTGAGGACAAGTAACGTTCAAGTGTGGGGGAATCTGATGAGCACATTTATGTGTGAAATCTTAGGGCATAAAACATACATTTTACCACATTGGACAGAGTTACTCGGTGCTTTCTTGTGCTTTTCAGGATTTAGGTGAATTATTGTGAAAATGGAGGAAGTGATGTTAAGGAGATGTTTTTAAGCTTTTTTGAGGTGTTAATAGTATAGATGCATAGCCCATCGAGTCAGCTTTGTAACGGTTCAAACAACACTTGATTCCGAGTTGAAACGAAGAAGTTATGGCCGTTTTTGTAACGACGCGCGAAAATGGTGTACAGGGGTTTATTTATAATTATTGACAGTCGAACGGGGACAAAGTGAAGCGAAAGTTCGGATTCTAGGGGCCTTAACACAATTATCAGAAGTTACTTTACTGTACCTGAAAGATTCCATTTGGAAGGCTCTGGACAGTCCAACTTCAACTTGAGATATCTTGGGCTCCCCAACTCCGAATTGGACGAAATTTGGGTCTATTTTGGGTGATTTTTCGCAAGGAACACAATGGTGAGGCCTATATAAGCACCCCATACTCCACATTTTTTGAAGGACAGAATGGGTATTTTATTTATTCTTGAAGGAATCCTAGTCATCACCCTTACTCTCTCTCTCCTCCAACTTCTCAAGGGCACTTATGGAATTCTACTTGGGATAGATTTATATTTTCTCATCTATGGAAGGTTGAAAAATCAAAGATGCTTTGATTTTATTGCAGAAGATATCTACAAAGAAAAGGAAGACTGTTAGAATTGGAAGTTTATTTTTCTGAAATAGAAGGTCTATGTAAACAATCTTATCTCTTCTTTTTTTTTTTTTTTTTTTTCTTAGGATTCAAGGCATTGTAAAAGAGGAAAGAGAAGAGAATATTCTCTTTTCTTAGGGAATATTTCTCCTACACTTCCATCTTCTCTCTTCTCCTCTCTTCCACCTATAAATAACCCCTACCTCTCTTGTAAAAATTGCTCATTCACTTAGTGAAATTTCTTCTCTTCTTCTCCTTCTAATTTGTGATTTTTGGCTTTTCTAAGTTCTAGTTTGCTTTTATGATTTTTAGTTAATGGTTATAATAGGTTTAGTTTATGCTTTAATTTCAATTTAAGTCTTTAATTGGGTTGTAATTTCTTAATTCTAGTTTAGGTTTTAAGCCTTCTAGTCTAAGTTCTTAAGTTGATGACAAGACTTGAAGATTTAGAAGAGGAGGCCATGATAAGTTTATGCAAGTATTCAAGCTTTTCAATTACATTCATGCAAACATATCCAGGTTTTACTATCTAAACTCTCAATCTCATTCTCCATCTCCTCTATCTCTCTCTATCTTCTTCTTCTTCCCCCTCTATTTCTTTTATTTTAATTTTATATGGTTGTGGTTTATGGATGCATTTTTATTCCCTTATTTCTTTTTATATGGTTAGTATGTGTGGCTGTATTTTTTATTCCTTTCAATTCGCTTTAGTTTGATAGGTTAGATGCTCATGTGTTAGGACGGCGATTTAATCCCTTAATTTTGTTAGATACTTATGAGTTAGGATGCATTGATTTTCGTTAGTTTAATTCGTTTAATTTAACACTTTAATTTGGTTCATTTTGCATTACTTTTAAGTTAGTTAAATAGAGTGGCGTATATCTCCTCGCGTTCGACCCGTAGCTACGATTGACCCGTACGCTTGCGGTTTTATTTTAACTCAAACACATACCAATGAGGCAAGTTCAAGTAAAATAACAAGTAAGAAAGTGAAGAAGAAGTTTTGCAATTATTGTAAAAAGAAAGGACATTTGATTGAGGAATATTATGTTAGAAAGAAAATTCCACAGTTAAACAAATCAAATCCCAAAGGGAAGACCCTAAGCCCAAATATCCCTCAAACTGTTGTATGCAACAATTGCAACAAAAATGGACACACTATTTGGGAATGTTATTATATGAAGCAACCTTTTCGACCTCCTAGAAGACCCTTCAATGGTCAAAATAGGAAAAATCCACCAAAGGTGCAAAGACCACCAAATAACCAAGGATTATATAGAATGTCTCAAAACCAAAGACCTTGGAACCCTCAACCATACACAAACTGGTATGGGAATCAAAAGGCAAGTGGTCATCAAATGGTGTGGAGACCAAGAGGAATGTATAATACTAACAATAATGGATCCAACACCCAATGGGGACCAGAGTTTTATTAAGCATTCTTATTTTGTAGGTACATCTAAGCAAAGATGAATGGTATATTGATAGCGGTTGCTCGAAGCATATGACATCCAACCCAAAGCTTTATTCAGAACTCAAAAAGCAAAAAAGGGGAGGGGTATCTTTTGGAGACAATAGCAAAGGAAGAATCATTGGTAATGGTTCAATAAAGTTTGGAGGTATGACAATCTCTAATGTTAGCCTAGTTAAAAATTTAAAGTACAACTTGCTTAGTGTAAGTCAGCTTTGTAACAATGGCTATTTCGTTAACTTTAATGCCTCCAAGTGTGAGATTAAAGATTCTCATAATAACCTAATACTTAAAGGATCAAGAAATAATAATGTTTATATTTGTACCTTCAACATGAATTCTCATGATGCTTGTCTCTTATCTAAGTTTGATGATACAACCTTGTGACATAGAAAGTTGGGACATATAAATCCTAAGCTTATAAAATCCCTTTATTCTAAGAATCTTGTGAGAAATCTACCTAAGCTGAATTTTGATAAGTAACACACATGTGGAGCCTGTCAAAGAAGTAAGCTTACTAAAGCATCTCATAAGACTATTAATTCTGTTGCCACTTCTAGACCTTTACAATTACTTCATTTAGATTTATTTGGACCTTTACAAACCACTAGCTTGGGAGGAAAGAAATACACTTTCGTTATTGTAGATGCCCGGTTCACTTGGACCCTTTTTCTCAAGCATAAGAATGATGTATTCGAGGAATTTGTAGCTCTTTGCAAAAGAATACAAAATCAAAAGGGTTACATGATCACTTCCATAAAAAGTGACCATGGTGGTGAATTTGACAATATAGACGAATTTGGTGAGTTTTGTCGAAAGCAAGGTATAACACATAACTTCTCAGCCCCTAGAACACCACAATCAAATGGTGTGGTTGAAAGAAAGAATAGAACAATCCAAGAAACGGCTAGGACAATGCTCAATGAGTATTCCTTACTTAAATATTTTTGGGCTAAAGCTGTACACACGGCTTGCTATGTGTTAAACCGAGTTTTGATAAGACCCATCTTGTTAAAAACTCCCTATGAATTGTTTCATAACAAATTGCTTAAAGTAGACTATTTTAAAGTTTTTGGATGTGCTTGTTTCATTCTTAATACTAAAGACAATCTAGGCAAATTTGAAGAAAAGGCTGATGATGGTATATTCATAGGCTACTCCACAAACAATAGAGCATATAGAGTGTTTAATAAGAGAACACTAGTTGTGGAAGAGTCTATGAATGTTAGATTTGATGAATCTATGGCAAAAGACAAGTATAAAGACATAGAAGATGATGATGAAGATGAAGTACTTGAAATTAGGAAGAGAGTTGAAAAAGTCACTTTAGATGAGCCTGATGTTCAAGTACATCAACTTCCTAAAGAAGTTATAACTGTTAAAGATCATCCCCTTGACCTTGTCATTGGAGACCTAAATAAAGGAATACAAAGTAGGAGTAAAATCCAAAATGGTTGTTCTAATGTAGCCTTTATATCTATCATCGAACCCAAGAACATTAAAGAAGCTATTTTGGATAGTGATAGGATAGTCGCTATGCAAGAAGAACTTAACCAATTTGAAAGGAATCAAGTTTGGGATTTAGTGCCAAAACCCTCTAACACCAAGATTATTGGGACTAGATGGGTATTTAGGAATAAACTTGATGAAGATGGTAATATCACTAGAAACAAAGCTAGACTAGTTGCTCAAGGATATAACCAACAGGAAGGAATTGATTTCGATGAATCATATGCACCGGTAGCTAGACTTGAGTCAATTAGAATGTTGCTTGCTTTTGCGTGTCATAAGAATTTCAGGTTATACCAAATGGATGTCAAAAGCGCTTTCTTGAATGGTTACATCAATGAAGAAGTCTACGTATCTCAACCGCCTGGCTTTGAAGACTCAAAATTTCCGGACCATGCATACAAATTGAAGAAGGCCCTGTATGGCTTAAAAACGACCCCAAGAGCATGGTACGACAGATTGAGTAAGTTTTTAGTCAATTCTGGTTTTTCAATGGGTAAAATAGATACCACTTTATTTGTCAAGCATGATATAAATGATGTGATAATAGTCCAGATTTATATAGATGACATAATCTTTGGATCTACAAATGAATCTTTTTGTTCTGACTTTGGCAACTGCATGAGTAATGAATTTGAGATGAGTCTCATGGATGAACTAAATTTCTTTTTAGGACTGCAAATTAAACAAACTTCTAATGGGATATTCATCAGTCAAACAAAGTATCTTAAAGAATTATTAAAGAAGTTTGACATCAATGGACAAAAGTCATCCAGTACTCCAATGAGTACATCTGTAACTCTATCCAAAGATGAAGATGGCATCCCTGTTGATCCAATTAAGTATAGAGGCATGATAGGTAACTTACTCTACCTAACGGCTAGTAGACCTGACATTATGTTTAGTGTCTGTGCTTGTGCTAGGTTCCAAGCCAAACCTATGCAATCTCATTTGAGTACTGTAAAAAGAATCTTTAAGTACTTGAAGGGAACTCCAAGCATTGGACTATGGTACCCTATGAACAATGACTTTGACCTTGTTAGCTTCTCCGACACCGATTTTGCCGGATGTCATGTTGATCGTAAGAGTACAAGCGGAACTTGTCACTTCTTGGGATCATGTTTAGTGTCTTGGTTTAGTAAGAAGCAAAATTCAGTTGCTCTTTCTACCACTGAGGCTGAATACATTGCAATCGGACAGGGTTGTGCACAAGTGCTTTGGATGAGGCAAACTCTCCAAGACTATGGAGTGAAGTTTGACACCTCCTCAATCCAATGTGATAACACAAGTGCAATTAATCTTAGCAAGAATTTGATTTTATACTCTCGAGCTAAGCATATTGATATTCGTCATCACGTTCTTCGTGATACAGCTCAAAGAGGTGAAATCCGACTTGACTATATTGAAACCGAGAAGCAACTTGTGGACATCTTCACAAAACCTTTGAGTGAAGAACGTTTCTCTTAGAAGAGATCTTGGGTTGTGTGACCCTTTTATCTAAGCTAAAAATGTTTTCTAAAAAGTTATTTTCTTTCAAAATTGCTGTTTTTCTACTGTTCCTGCTTGAAATGGTATATCGGATTGCCAAACGGTATACCAGATCAGCTTCTCTGGCAGTTTTTTTAACCGTTATTGTTTGAAACGGTATACCGGATTGGGAAACGGTATACCGGATGTTTGAATTTCTGCCTGTTTTAGAACTGTTGGACCTCTTTTCAAGCCTATTTAAACCCCATTTCTTTGTCCTGTTCTGATTCACTGTTCATCATATCATCGTCCCTCTATCTAAATTCTCTTTATTACTTTAAAAATCTCTTTCTCTTCTCAAAACCTCTCTCCACCATGAGTAGAAAAGGGAAGGACCCTTATGCCGAAGAGACAACAGCCCTCCAAAAGAGGAAGAGGAAGTGGATCACGACAACCATATGTTGAAGGAGAAGATCGTTTGTTTCGGTCTAGGGAATGCCGAGCAAATTGGCATCTCTACCAAGCAAGAAAGATTGAAGAAGGACGTGAAGTGGATGTGTTTTCTTTCAATAGCATTCGTCTCGAAGACCACTTTAAGGACATCGATTGGGAACCCATTCTCAACATGGATGACCCTTGCTATCCAAACCTTGTCAAGTATTTCTACACTAACCTCTACTTCAGTGGAGCGGAACAAGACTTGAAAATTTATTCTTATGTGAAGGGAACTCACATAGACCTTTCTCTTGATGATCTTGCTCGCATCCTTCACATTTCAAATGATGGCCGCTGCATCTTCTGAACTCCAAAGAATACCAATTTCGGTGATTTGATCAACCATGAAGAGATATACTCATCCATCCTAAAACAGTTTGATCCAAATGCCGGAACTGTTGTCGTTGGTTGCCTTCGTCTTATACCTCATGTCATCTCTTACATAGTCCAACACAACATTATTCCTAGGGGTGGTGATAGAAACAAGTGTCTTACGCCACAAGCTTATATCACTTATTGCATCTACACCAATAACCCTACCAATCTTCCTTACTTCATCATGCGATACATGGAATCTTGTACTCACCCTCATAGGAGCACTAACCTTCCCTATGGTAGGCTCCTCACTCGTGTTTTTCAGGAGTACAACTTAGATCTTAATCGTGAGGAAGTGGCCCCTGTTTCCTCCCAATACATCACTCTGAATAGTTTTCATACAATAGCTATTCCTCCTCCTTCCGATGTGTTCGTCGAAGAAGATTTGGGAGACCAAGTGCCTCCTCCTCCTATTGCTCGAGAAGGGATACCGACATCTCTACACGATTGGGTGTCAAGCATTGATGAATACATGGATGAAGCAAACACTCGTATCATGGAACTTGAACTTGGACAACAACGGATTCAAGATGATGTGGCATCTCTCCGTGACGATGTGAAGACCGGTTTTAACAACATGTATCTGCGCCAAGACAAGCTTCTTCACTCTTTTCAAACCCTTGCTCTCAATCTTGGACATCTTTCTCTTGATACACTAGGAGCAACTCCACAAGGAGTTCCACCGCCGTTCGCCGATGCATCTAGTTCTATTTCACCTCTTCCACCCTTTGATCCTCCTATTTGATATGTTTTGACTTTCTTTTTGATAATGCCAAAGGGGGAGAAGTATATTATATTTTGTTTGAAAGCTGTAATGGACAATGATTATGGTCTTATAAATAAATTTGTTTGGTTTAAAGAATTATTATTGCTCTCCATTATCTATATCTTTTGTGGATTATTTGTCATCATCAAAAAGGGGGAGATTGTTAGGAAAATGGTCCTCCACTCTACTTCCTCCAAGTCATCCCTATGATGATGTTTTGATGATAACAAATAAGACTTGAACTAATGCTTATGTTCTAAGTGTTTTAGAGTCAAAGCATAGCATCAAGTGAGGGGGAGCATATACAAGTGTTCAAAGACCACTTTCAAAGAAGATTGAAGCTTGGAAGTCAAAGACATATGTTTAGAAGCTTAAAGCATTGAAGAATTGAAGACTTGTGATTGAAGACTTTGTCTATTTACAACTATGTAATTTCTATTGTTTCTTGAGTCACATTCGATGTAATGCACACACACACGCATGCATTCATCTAGAATGACCTTAGGAGAATATTCGAATTCCTGATCATGTGACCAATTGGGTTTGAAATACCCAAAACAACCCCTGAGAAAATTAGACTAAATTATACTGTAATTGCCCAATTCGGCATACCGGATTAATGGGTGTCTCAGAGAAACTCCTCCAGTAACCCCTTTACCCATGCTGGATAAGGATCCAGCATACCGGATCCTCTCTTGGGTGTATTTTGCCCTGATCCGGCATACCGGATCCCAATCCAACATACCGGATCAGTGCTTGACTAATTAAAAATGACCGTTATTATCCTATCTCTTAAGGAAAGTAGGTAATCCGGCATACCGGATTCCCATCTAGCATACCGGATTACTTATAGAATGTGGGATTCTTTTCTTAATTGGATTCCTAATTGGTTCTAAGCCTCTAGCCTATAAATACCCTCTTGATTAGTGTTCTAAACACTACAACAATCATCAATCAAGAGCTCTAAGCAATCAAGCACTCCCTTGTGAGATTATTCTTTCAAGATCAAAGAAGATCGAAGAAAATTCAATCTCATTCTTGCTCCCTCATTGCATACTTGCATCCAAGCTACATTGACTAAGAGGTAGCACTCATTCTACTAAGTTTTTAAGGTAATCCTAAACTACTTAGTACTTTACTTAAAATTGTTGTTGAGTCCTCTTGTTCCAAATCAAGAGAAGGAGTCCTCTTGCTCATTTCTTAAGAGTAGTCATTTGAGTCCTCTTGCTCATATTCTCAAGAGTAGTTGTACGAGTTCTCTTGCTCACTCAAGATTCGTTATAGTGAATTCTCTCTAAGGTGAGAGGAGTGGACGTAGGCACATTTTTTGCCGAACCACTATAAAATGCTTGCGTCTCTTTGCATTGCTTGTCTTTACTCTTCTCTATCTTTATTGTTTGATTTTATTTCCGCATAGTTATTTTAATTTTCAAACCTACACCTATTCACCCCCCTCTAGGTGAATTCACAAGGATTACCATGCATTTTGTGATAAATCTGCCCAACATAAAAAAAGGGAATGAATGCAATCTGGGTAATAGTCGATGGACTAACCAAGACAGCCCACTTTGTTCCCATCAAGACAACTTACTCCATGGAAAAGCTCGCTCAGCTCTACATTGAAAATGTGGTCCGCCTGCATGGCGTGCCCGTCAGCATCGTATCCGATCGGGAGCCCCGATTCACATCAAGATTTTGGAAAAGCTTACAATGAGCCTTGGGTTCCCAACTGAATCTTAGCACAGCTTTCCACCCCCAGACAGACGGACAATCCGAAAGGACCATTCAGACTCTGGAAGATATGCTCAGAGCCTTCATATTAGAAATGAGGGACAGTTGGGACGCCCACATTCCCTTGGTGGAATTTGCCTACAATAACAGCTACCACCCCACCATTGGCATGGCACTATATGAAGCCCTGTATGGCTGAAAATGCCGAACATCATTATACTGGGACGAAGTCGGGGAATGAAGGTATCTAGGTCTTGAGATGATACAAGCAACTTGTGAAAAAGTAGATGTGATCAGGGAACAGATTAGAGCGGCCCAATCCAGACAAAAGAGCTACGTCGACAATCAGAGGAAGGACATTGAATTTGGAGTTGGTGAGAAAGTGTTTCTCTGAGTTTCTCCAACAAAGGGACTGCTACGTTTCGGCAAGAAGGGTAAACTGAGCCCGAGATACATCGGCCCTTATGAAATCCTGAAGAGGATTGGACCAGTAGCGTATCGACTGGCCCTATCGCCATCTTTAGAAGGCGTCCATGATGTATTCCATGTGTTGATGCTAAGGAAATATATCAACAACCCGACACATGTACTCTCGGTCGAACCAGAGCAGTTGGATGCTGATATGACCTATAAGGAATAGTCGACGAAGATACCAGACAGAAAGGAACATAACCTCTGTAACCGCACAGTCGTATTCATAAAGGTTCGATGGGGAAACTGCCCACCAGAGGAAGCTTCATTGGAGCATGAGGAGGAAATGAGTACTAAATATCCTTAGCTTTTTGAACCATAAGGTATGACAATTTTGAGGACGAAATTTAAGTTAGGTGGGGAGAAATGTCAAACCTGCCCCAGTTTGACTTAGATTTTGCTTAAAGAGCAGGGATCAGCAGCCACCCACACCAATGACCTGTAGTGTATCACCCAAGTAGTTACAATCAACAGGGAGCCCCCACTAATGACATCCACCATGCCTGTGAGAAGATGGGTAGCAACACTACGCAGCTGCTCAGTCCATTACCTGCAGTACAACATAGAGCACATGTAATTTTCTCACCTGAGCATTTGGAGGGTTATGCCCTTGAATATATGTTCCTTGTATGTGTGGTGGGGTGTCAGGAAAGTGCCATGTGAAAAGACAATCCTTTGAAGAAGTCACAGACAAAATATTGTAGTGTTGTATTCTCTGAACGATGCACTGGACGTGTTAAACCTGCCCCAGACTGACTGGAATTTTTCCTGAAGGACAGGAGCCTGTGACCAATCACCCAAACACATTGTGGAGTATCACCCTTGTGGTTAAATTCAGTGGGAAACCTCCAAGGATGTCATCCAGGATACCTATGAGAAGATGGGTTGCTGACCCATGCAGCTGCTCTGTCCATAGCCTGATGTACAACTCCAACTCTAGGTAATCTCTCTCCCACCCAAAAACATAGGGGCCATACCTATTCAGATGTGTATTTGGTCTTGTAATGGGTATTAGTGAAGTGTCTGAGTGTTAAACTTAACCCCTATGCAAGCCCAAGGTAAATACAGCAGAGTTTCATTCTCTGGGTGATGCACTGGGCAATTGACCTAAACCCCTAGAGTATCTGAAACTAGTATTTTGGACTCCAGACACCTGGGAACCATGCATACAGCCTGTGGACACTCCCTAGAGGTAGATGGGAATTTTAGAAACCATTACCCACCTCTGAAACCAAGTGGACCCCACCAATGCAGCTGGAATGGCTCTAAATGTACTAAAAAATGCATTCTTGGAAGGAGGGCTTATAGCCAAACAGGCCCTAAGTAGTTCAAAACTATAAATAGGAGGGGCCAGCCCTCCCATTTCGTTTTGCTGCCTCTACTGAAATAGAAAGAAAGAAAGAGAAGGAGAAGGAAGGAAGCAGGGATCAAGGATTGGTTTGGGCTTTAGTTTAGCTTCCCTACAAGTTCAGAGGTATGAACTACAGTCCCTAAACACTGCTGTCCATTCATGTTAGCTTCCAATTCTTATGCCAGACTGGTGTATCTCTGGCCAGTAATGCTCAAAGCATCACCTGGATGCTTAGTAGGACTTTGGATCTTGCATGGATGAGCATTGCATGCAAGATCTATTCATTCAAAGATTGGATCTGAGGCTGTTACTGCAATTGAGATCGAAGTCAGTCTCTGAGATGAGCTGCACTGCAGACTTGCACCTAGATCGTGTTGTATGGGCATGGATCTCTGCATGCAAAGGGATTTCTTCGTGCCTTAGCATAAGACCAGACTTCTTGTAAGTAAATACATGTAATTCATGCCTTGCATGCAACCAAAGCTGGATCCAAAGCTTGAGCTCAGCCATGACAACCATTCTCTATGTTGTCAGAGCTCACCCCAGCTTCCAAATGGGTAACTTGACCTTGAACCCATTAGGATCAATCCATTTAGCTCTATTTTGGGTCCACAAACATCCTAGTATCTTCCCTGATCAAAATCATGGCCAGGCCTGCAGCAAAATCCAAAAAATCTAAGCTAAATCTCGTGTTAGAAAGGCTCTGGGCAATTGACCCAAACGCCCAGAGTTGCTGTTTGGGCTCAGATGTAATTTTGGCTTTTTGGACCTTCACCAATAGGTCTAGAACAGCATGGGGAGGATGAAAATGACAGAAAAACCCTTCCCCATTGGTCCTTGCTGTCATCCACACCTTGGGTGCTCAAGTGGGCCCCACTGAGCTAGGGAACCACACACAGACCTAGTCTCACTTGGGCTGTGAACCCTTGCACTGGTTTATGAGATTGGTAGGGCCATGTATAGGCAGACCATGCTGTGAAAATACCATGATAGGTGAACCCTGCATCTCTGGATGATGCACTGGGAGATGGACCCGAAATAGTACAAGACCTAGAGAATTCTAAGTAATACCTATATATGCAGAGTCGAGTCCAATTAAACCTAGACCAACTCCAGGACACTAATATAATCTTGAACATTGTTTGACATACTTTAATGATCCGGTTAACTAGGTTTTGACCCCGAGCTCGAGGTGCAATGTCAGATACCGACCGAGATCGAGCTGACTGCTGAGTAAGTGGGACTAGAATAAGGTGAGTAAAATTACACCGTGTGTGTAAATGTAACATGACTAACGAGTCATGACAAATACAATAATGCTATTTACTCTGTTCATTTATTTCAATTGCTTTATATTCTGTTAAATATTGAATTCTTGACTGTTGGGTATTGAGAATGAACAATGATGCTTGTATGTGAACTGCTAGATCAGATGCCGTAGTCAGCTTGGAAATGAGGCATTCGGTTGACACCACCCGACTCATACTATGCCATATAGAATGCATTAGGCTAGAGTATCATCACCAGTGCTACGAACCCTTACCAATAGGGGTTAAGGTGTTGGATGTTTGTGAGAGTACCTATATGAAAGAGAAAAAGGAATAGAATTGTTTTGCACCGAAAAAGGTGATTATGTGGCTAAATGCCAGCAAAAGGAAAAGGTTATATTGAATTGATGATGGGTGCCTCACAGATTAATCCCAAAGGGCTGGTCGGGCTGACCATGGATAGCATGCTGGAGCTGATCGGTCCACTCCGACAACTCAATGGGTGTATCGTGGGAAGGGGTTAAAAGCCCACACCAGCGATACATGTATTGGGGATTGTAGTAGCACTTTTACCTGCCTTAGTTGTGATGTTAGGTGGCTAATAAATAAAATGATCTGCATTTCATGTAGGACTCATTTGGTTGTGCTTGCATGTGCATGCATGGTTATGTTTCATTCACGGGCTTGGTGGAGCTCACACTCTTGTATATGCTTTTGTTAGATGATCCTGTAGGTGGATGTTTCAGTGGCGGGGGGCTCATCTCGCGGAGGTGGGCCATGGTTATTATGACTGTGTTGGTGTGGACCCGGATGGAGGTCATACCTCTGGTGCGAGTCTTTTCTGTGATAGTTGATGAGGACCCGTGATGGGTGGGCATCGGACTCTACTTCTGACCGTGGGATTCTTTTGGTTGTAGTTGGGGATCCCCTTTTGTATAGCTTTATTTTGGGGCTCGGGTTGCCTTGCCCTATTTATATTCTTTTGTAAAGCTTGGTTGGAAAGAGTTGGGACTGCTGGTGAGAGAGAGAGAGAGAACTGGTACAATGATGGCTGTATTTATCTTTAGTTTTTTTTTTATGTTTAATGTAAATATTAGTTTTCCGCAGCACTCTGTGATCTATTTTATACATTATTGTGGATGTGTGTGTTTGTGAATGGTATTAACAGCTTCTAGATCCTTGGGGTTTGACGGATTGCTATCGTGCAATTCGGGTCACCTACCTAATCCTCCCAGGGGTGGTTTGGGGTGTGACAGGACGATTGGCCCAAAGCTCCAGTGAATCGTCCAGTGATGCCAAAACTTGCACTTTTCCATTCTAGGATTGTGGGAGCTGCACCTACTGCCTTCAAACACCTCCAATAGGTACTTGGGAATTTTAGGAACCAAACCCCCCTCTTGGAATCCATATGGGCCCCACCTAAGTAGCCAAACTAGGCCAAAATTACCTTAAAAATGCATCCTCATTAAGGGGCTGCCTTACGAAATAGACCTTAGTTTTATAGAAATTATAAATAGGGACCCAGCCCATTTTAAGACATTTAAACTGTTCAAAACCGTGGATAGAAGGAAAATAAGAGAGAAAGAGAAGAAGAAGAAGGAAGAAGAAGAAGGAGAAGGAGAAGGGAAGATTGAAACCTTGGAGCTTGGCCAGATCTTCCACGGCCCTAAGGTAACCCCTCCAACCTTAGAACAACCCTCTAACCATGTTTCAAATCTGGTTCTTTGATTTGAACCCAAGTCCTGAGCATACATGGTTGTCTCTGTAGGAACTCCTATAAGATCACTGCCTGGAGCTTCAGAAATGCTTAGATCTTACATGCATGGGTAGTTCTAGGGGTTTTATATATGATTACACTGCCATAGCTTACTGATACATGCATTCTTAGTTTCAACGATACATTTAGCTTGACTCCATGCCTGATCATGCATGCAAACCATTGACAGTGAGCTGAATGCATAGATCCTTGCATGCATGAGCAGATTTGTATTCTAGGGCTTTAGATTATAGCTAAAATGCACATGCATGCTTTCTGTTATGTGTGTAGATAAGGTTTGAATGGTTGCATGTTCAATCTCAGCCTTCCTAGCTTGAATTACTTGATGGCAGAACCCAATCCAGCAACCTATTGGTAAACCCAATTTGGAAATCCCTAAGACCAATGCAAAAGCTTAATCGTAGGTTATGCTATCCCCAGAACTCATCCCAACTTGCATTAGGGAGGAAATCTGTTGCTGAAATCAAGATTTGAGCAAGAAACTCGTGTTCTACAGGCACTGGAGCATGCACTGGACGTTTGGTCCAAACGTCCTATGCTGCTGTTGATGTCTGATTTGATTCCAGCCTGTTTGATCTGCACCCGCAGGCCTTGGACTATGTTGGGGGCATAAAAATTATCCTAAAATCATACCCCAACCATCCTTGGTGTAACCATGTCTTGGGTGTACCAATGGACCCAAAATGGGGATCAAAACCCACACTGTAAACCAAGCCAGACCTGGAACAGAACCATACTTCTGTTCCCATTTTTGTTGAATAATGTTTGAGCAAACCTAAACCAAACTTGGAACTCTAAGACCCTTTATAGATAATATTTAATATGTTCTAATGGTCCGGTCAACTTAGGTTATAACCCTGAACACAAGGTGCTGTTTCAGACACCGATTGGGACAGAGCCGGCTGAAGGACAAGTAGGATTGACACAAGGTGAGTGGAATTACACCATGGTTGTAGGTGTAACATGACTGATGAGTCATGACAACAACAACAGCAATATTTACTATTTTAAATATTAAATTGCTTTATATTCTTATTTGTTTCTAATTCGTATCTGTTGGATATTGGAATTGAATAATAATGATATACTTGTGAAACTGTTAGAATAGATGTTGTAGCCGGCTTGGAAATGAGGCATGTGGTAGCCCGTAAAATAGGATGTGATTGACACCACTCGACTCATACTATGCCATATAGAATGCATTGGGCTAGAGTATCATCACCCGTGCTACAAATCCTTGCCAACAGGGGTTAAGGTGTTGGATGTCTGTGGGAAAACCTATATAAAGGAAAAATAAAAAGCGAAAAAGGAAAAGAAATATGTTACACCAAAAAGGTGATTATTTGGCTGAATGCCAAAGAAAGAAAAATGTTATACCAAAATGGTGAAGGCTGATTTTACAGACTAATCCCAGAGGGCTGGTCGGGCTGACCATGGAGAGCATGCTGGAGCTGATTGGTCTTTTCTTTTTTTTTTTTTTTTGGTAGAATGACTGGTCCTCTTTGACAACTTAATGGGTGTATCGCGGGAAAGGGTTAGAAACCCGCACCAGGGATACATGTATTGGGGATTGTAGTAGCACCTCTACCAGCCTTAGTTGTGATGCTAGGTGGCTTAATAATAAAAAGAACCTCATATCATATAGGACTCATTTGGTTGTGCTTACATGTGCATGCATGGTTATATTTCATTCACGGGCTCGGTGGAGCTCACACTCTTGTATATCTCCTTTTTTCTTTAGATGATCTTACAGGTGGACGTGATGTTGGTTGGGAGGCTTATCACGAGCAGGAAAGTGATTTTGATTATGACTATGTGGGTGTGGACCCGGAAGGAGGCTATCCCTCTGGTACGGGTGATCTCGGTGACTGTTGAAGATGGCCCATGAAGGACGGCAGTTTACTAACTTCTAACCTTAGGGAATTCTTTTTGATGTATATACTTATCTACTAACTTTTCCCTTTTTGTATAGCTTGGGTGGGACTTCTGTTGTCTGCCCCTTTTGTTATTTTATGAGCTATTGGTTGGAGGTGTGGTGAATGTCCGAATGGTGGTGTTGAGAAATAATTACTGTATGGCTTGTATTTTAAACTTGAAAGTTTATGTAAATATTAGTTTTCGCTGCACTTTGTAATTATGTTTTATCCATCATTATGGGCGTGTGTGTTTGTGAATGGTATTAACAGCTTCTGGATCCTTGGGGTTTTGCGGATTGCTACCGTTCAATTCGGGTCACCTAGCTAATCCTCCCAGTTACCAATGAACAAGAGATGTCAGTGCAATCACAGTACATAAATTTGTATTTGTAAAATAAAAAAGTAAGAGTATGACATTGCATACATACTCATCATCAGCCGATACTGATCATTCAATTCGACATATTATCGTCATCTGAACTTGCAATTTCATTGTTTAGTTCGATGGGTTTTGAACTATCACTAATGCTATATCGGACCTAGTCCACCTAAAATCTGTGTCACCTTCATGCTCTGAAAGTTGCATATATTGCCTACATTGTATTGTAGTCTATGTGTATGCCTAATTCGGAGAATCATTTTTCTCACCTTCCAAGTCATAGGTATCTCTAATCTTGGTAGTTACGGCAATGTACCAATCTGACCTTCGAGGATCTGACACATAAAACACCTGCTCCACTTTTGCAGCAAGGACAAATGGCTCATCATTCACATTTTCACCACTATATTTCAAGTGAATAAAATTTACAAGTGTAAACCAGAGCTCATCTTTCTCCAGTCCCCTCTCAGGATGAGCCCACTCACACTTAAATAACATTACTTTGAGATCCCCCGAGTATTCCAATTCTATTACTTGTTTTAGAATTCCATAATAAGTGACATGTCCCTCAATAGGATGCTTGTCCTTCTGACTTGAAAAGCTATTGGTCAATGCAGTTATGAGGACCCCACTATTCTGAGTTTTTCTATTAATCCCATGCACCTTAGTATGAAACCTGGTCCCTTTAATAATGTATCCCATATAGCTTCTTGCCTCAGAGTTAGGACCTCTAGCTAGACATTTGATGTGCTCAGGTACCTCAATCCTATTTTGACGAAGTTTCAATATCTGATAATATAAAATGGGTTAAAATAAAATTAAAAAATTTCTTAACAAATTTCCATATAGTAGATTATTGAAACTTTTACACTTACATGCTCATTGAACCATTTTGGAAAGTCCCTATCATGCAAATCCATAACCTTCTTGGGACACAAGAGCTATGACCTAATTGCCTTTCGATTTCTTTCAGGTGGAGTTTAAAATTGAGTGAGGCCAAAAAAAAGTTATTCAATTACACTTAACCATATAAATATCATATACAATATTGAAGAAACTAGCAAAATGGAATCCCATCTCTATTTCGTACTTACTCTTGATATTCATTTATTTCATTGTAATGGACTAGCACACACCGATGTGCTTGATTCCTTTCTCTCATTTCGAGATGCAATAGTTCACACTTCCTTAGGGGCCAACCTATGCTTGAGAATATGGAATATGGGTCTTCTACATCCAATGAAACATCATTCCTACTTGGCCAATTCAACCTCGTTTCAACACCTTCAAAGTATCTAGAACAAATTATTAAATACTCTTCCGCAATATATCCTTCTGCTATTGAGCCCTCTGGCCATCTAGTATTGCGAACATAGTCTTTAAGTTGTTTTAGGAACTTACACAAATCAACATTTGTGACGAATATTATTTAGCCACGATTTTTATAGAACATGAATAAGATGTATTACCATACAACGTAATAACTAAACACTAACCTTTCTATTGGATACATCCAACGATAATGTACAGGACCAGCCAAGCTCGTGGGCTAAATGAATGATCAAATGCACCATAACATCAAAAAATCCTGGTGGAAAATACCTTTCAAGGTTACACATTGAGACAACACTTTGGTCAAGCCTCTTGAAATCCTCCTCCGAACCAACTTTACTACATAAATCCCGTAAGAACTCACGTACCTCTATCAATATTTTACCAACATTCTTGGGCAAAACACTATGCAAGACGACTGGAAGAAGTTGATGCATCATAATATGACAATCATGGCTCTTTATTCCTGATATTATCCTCTCCTTGACTTGCACATTACGTGAGATATTACCAGCATAGCCATTTGGAACCTTCACACCACTTAATATTGTGCAAAACACCTCCTTGTCTTCATTGGGCAATGTGTAGTATGCTGGAGGTAAAATGACTATCCCTGCCTTCAATAATCTTTGGATGAAGATCAACACGGATTTTCATATCTTTCAAATCTAGACGTGCATTCACATGATCCTTCATCTTATTTTTCATATCTAACAATGTGCCAATGACACTATCACAAACATTCTTCTCAATATGCATCACGTCTAAATTGTGACAAACAACATTATTTTTCCAATAAGGCAAATCAAAGAATATACTCTTCTTCTTCCAGTTAAGTGGGAGCTCTGGCTGTTGTAACCCCTTTCTTCTCTTCCTCTCACTCTTGTCAATATTATCCTTCCCAAATGGTGGAAACCGAGTACCCCATAGCTGTTCCAATACATCAAAACCAGAAGGTGTCTTTGGTTGCACTCTATGTTCCTCATGACCATCAAAACTTATTCTATCTTGACGAAATTTGTGATCAGGAGGAAGGAATCGACGATGGCCCAAGTAACAGTGCTTTCTTCCATATTTTAGCCAATGTGAAGATGTATACTTATTACAGCATGGACAAGCCAAAGCCCCTTTTGTATTCCAACCTGAGAGATTCCCATATGCCAGTAAATCATTAATGGTCCACAACAAGCATGCACGCAGCTTAAATATATCCTTCTTATATGCATCATAAGTCTCAACATATCCCACAATGTTTTCAACTCATCAATCAATGGATGCAAATATATGTCTATATCATTCCCTGGTTGATTTGGTCCAGGAATAAACAATGTAAGAATCATGTTAGGAACCTTCATACACATCCATGGTGGAAAGTTATAAGGAATGACCACAACAGGCTATGTTCTATGCTTTGTGCTATTCATCTTAAATGGATCCATCACTTGCAAGCCCAAGCCTGATATTGCGAGGGTCCTCACTAAAAGTAGGATACAGCCTATCGAAGTCCTTCCATGTTTTAGAGTCAGCTGGGTGTCGTAACTTTTGGTCGTCTACTCGCTCTTCATGATGCCATCTCATATCAAATGAGATTTTAGATGACATATCCAACCTTTGAAACCTTAGAATCAAACGAAAATGATGTAATATCTTAATTGGGATCTTCTTCTCGTCTAATGTATATCTTGATGTGCCACATTTGTAACAAGACGTAGCATTTGCTGCCTCATTCTGATACAACAAACAATCGTTGGGGCATGCATCAATCTTCTCATAATTGAGGCCTAAATCTTTGATAATCTTCTTAGTTCCATACAAAGGTTTTGGCAACGAATTCGGCTCGGGAAATACCTCTTTCAATAAGTCAATTCAACATTGAGAATGTTTTGTCACTCAACTTACAGAGGCATTGAATATGATAAAGTCGAAGAATGAAAGATAGTTTTGTAAACTTTTCGTTTCCTAGATACAATGGTAAACTTGCATCTTCCATCAACCGTTCACATTTCTTTATTTTTATACTTGCCCCCTCTATATGCATAGCTGTGGCACTATCCTTAGTCCCTTCATCTGCATTTCTTCCCAATATCTCATTTAACATGTTATGTGTAACATCATTGATATCTGATGGGTCAAGTTCCACTGGAGTTTCACAGAGAGGGGTGTATGAAGATGATGGCTCCCATGGTAATCTCAAATTGTATAATTCCTAGAAAATCCATCACAGACCAGATGTTCGATCACTTCAGCCCGATTTCTCGAAAGCTGATTTACACACTTTACACATGGACATAAGATCTGAACCCCACAAGCTGCATTAGAAAATGCATAGTTAAGGAATTTGTTAATCTCTTGCATGTCTAGTGCAGACAACCTAAAGGATGCATCCTTTGATCTTTCAATCCAACTCCTAGACATGGTTTTCACATGTAACTGGTAAAACAAAAAAATGTTGACACAGAATTTCAGCACTCAATATTCCTCTATAGTAATAACAATAGAATTTAAAAAAGAATTTTTATAAAACACAAACTGATAAACATTATTCTATAGACCCCATTGAGCTAGCTCATGGGCGTCGAATAAGTTAACTTCAGCAAACATGGAAATCACTTGCATACTGAGAAGGACAAAAGAACAACCAAAACTCCTAACTAGATATACCGTGGGTGAAAATAACTAAACAAAGTACACCTTAAAAAGTAGAAACACAAGTTAAATTTTAATAAACCAAGATATTTAACAAATTGAACCCCGCTTTACATAATTAGAAAAAAAAACCCCCACAGACCTATACAAAGAATCCTCTTTCCCATTTATACAGTCAGCTGAATGATTCCATCTATTGAAAGTATTAGCCCCCTAAATCCAGATTTATTGTGGGTTTTTCAGTAAGAATATATAAAATAATAACCATAATTCTCCAGCCTTAGGTTTCTTGCCTAGAATTCTAAGGCAGGTTAGGGTTTGGGCTTCCTACTTGAGGGACAACTCCTTACTGTTCCACGCAAAATTGATTCAAGGCAAAGAGTATAAAATGGTGGAAGATCATTCTAAGGCAAGTTAGGGTTTGGGCTTGCTACTTGAGGGACAACTCCTTACTGTTCCACGCAAAATTGATTCAAGGCAAAGAGTATAAAATGGTGGAAGATCATTCTAAGGCAAGTTAGGGTTTGGGCTTGCTACTTGAGGGACAACTCCTTACTGTTCCACGCAAAATTGATTCAAGGCAAAGAGTATAAAATGGTGGAAGATCATGTGTCTTTGTTTTCCCGTTTGGAAAGACAAACAAAGTCCCAATTGGTGGCAAGCATGAAGAGAACCAAATTTCCAAATATTAGTTGCGAGAGATTTTATAGTTCTGACCTCTTTCACGGGGTCGACAAAGTTGCAGAGAAGGACTCTATGTCCGATCATCGAATTGAGACTAGGATGCTCGTTCTTGCAACTACCTTAACTCTGGCGCTACTACTCACCCAAATTAGAGAGTGGGTTCAGCAGGAGACAGTTTGAGGGAGTGGATGAGTGAAGTGAATTGAGGAGCAGCCTATTAGATGCCCTTTAATGCCCCAAAACCATGTCCTAATCTGATGATTAGATTTCCCACAACTGGAGATAAATCATATTAAAAATAAATTATAAAACAGAGCAACTAAAAAAAGAAAAGGAAAATAGTATATGAGACAAGTGGTACCAACTAAAATTGAAAGACTAAAAAAATAAAGGATTTGACCTTAGATCCCATGACCTTGAGCCTTAAGATCAATTGAGACAAGAGTTAGATTAGATATGGAAGGAGGAATGATGCCTGATATTTGGTTTTGGTGAAAAAGAATCTAAAGTTTCAATTTTTGGAGAGTCTAAAGTTGCACCTCAGCAAAGATCACATATGAGAAGAATTTAAGATCACATATGAGAAGAATTTTGCTACTTTCACTAAGGATAGCTACATTGGTAATCTAGGATTCTATGGATCTACGACTGAAGTCAACTATTCATCACCTCAACCACACCACAATGAAGGTGATAATACAAGTCTGGTCAACAGCGAACGGTTTTTCTATTCAAGGGTTGCTATGTCTTATGTCCTGGGATCTTGGTCTGTTGTTGCTATTTCTTACAGCCAAATCAAAAGACACCAATCAATAGATAGACTAATAGAGATAAAATTGATACTAATTAGGCTAATGATAGTATTGAAATGCATTGTAGGCACTACCTATGTACCTCCCCCTGAAACTATCATGGAGAATCTTGTGGAATGCACCACCAGTCTACCAACAAGATTAAACCATAAACTACCTCCTGTGTAGGACATT
Organism: Telopea speciosissima; assembly: GCF_018873765.1. Classification (NCBI taxonomy): domain Eukaryota; kingdom Viridiplantae; phylum Streptophyta; class Magnoliopsida; order Proteales; family Proteaceae; genus Telopea; species Telopea speciosissima. The sequence continues at coordinate 48,602,622 of NC_057920.1, forward strand.
TATCCCTTGTGCTCAAAATCCAGAGAAGACATGGATTATTTATTTATCAAATGTGAAATCCCTCTTCAAATATGAGAGGCATTTTACAGGGGTTGATCTAAACTTGTTTCTTGTACAAGAGAGGTATCATAACAATAAATCTATAAGTAAAAATCCTAAACAATCCATCATAGCTTCATGGTGCAATCATTTGTAATACTATTTGAAACTTGAGGAATGATGTTTTATCACCAGAAAGAAGAAATTTTATAAACTTGTTAAGTACACCCGGTGGACTGTTTAATAAACTTTTTGATGACCCATAATCTCTTGGTGGTGGTGATACAAATGCGGGCAAATCAAAGGAGTGTCCAGAGGTAACTTGGCCTGCAATGGATCCTATTGTGCACATTCTAAACAGAGATGCAGGCTTCAATAAGGAAAAAACAAAAAGGAGTACATGGCTGGATTTTAAGGGACAGTAATGGAGATTTTTGCTCGTGGGAACAGTAGTTTGGGCTCTAAAACAATTCAAGAAGCAGAATCAAAAGTCATCATCAAAAGACTTCATTCGTATCAGAAGCGATGCAAAAAATGTAGTGGTGACAATGTACAATCCCAAAATTTGGCAAACAAACAATTGAATATCATGGATAATTTCTCAGATATGAAAGGACAGCAAGTGAATGCATCTCACCTAAATATTGAACTTCAGAAGCACAAATATAGTATGTCTGATATATTCCAACTCATTTATTTGACAACAAACAATTCAGGTTATCATTGAGGACAAAGTGCGAGGACTGAAAATCAAAGCACTTTCCCAAAGAAAGTCAGAAATTGATAGGGTTGGAACAATTAATTCCAGGATGAAGATAAAAAACACATTTTGAATACATTTATTATTCTAGATAAAAATCTAGCTCACCTAAATGCTCTGATGGAATAGAGAAAAGTGGAGAATCAAAAAACAGAGAAGAAATAAGTGCCCTTTCCAATTCATTTATTGTCTTAGAAACAAATCCAGGTGGGTGGTTGTGGGACGAACCAGCAAATAGGAAAGAACAACAGATGTTAATCGCACATTGGAGGACAAGGTCGAGGAGGAACAGAGGATGGATCTGTTGTAGGAACCAGCAAAACAGGAAAGAGCTCCAGATGATGATCACAGATTGTAGGACAAGTTGGGGAGGAACCAAAGTTGGGATCTGTTGCAAGAACCAGCAAACAGAGTGGGGACGGTTGTGGCTAATAGAGAAACTCAAGGATCTCCTAGGCTGTGGAGGCAGAGAGGCTTTGATGCCATAAAATTATGGGAAAACCAAATATAGTGTACTCACTAACAAGGGAATAAATACAGGTAGAATAGACCTATACAAGGTAACAAAGATATTACAGGAATTACTATGGGACAAATGTTAACAATTATTTGTTCTTCAATATGAAAAGTTGAAATTTGTTCTTCAATCTGTAAAGTTGTGACCAATAACCAGAGGGGTCTCACACATAAGAGATTGACAATCTTTAGTCCTAATTATCATTTCTTGCACAAATATTGATATGTTCTAGAAATTGATTAATGGCACAGGAGGAGAAGGGAGGTGAATGGTGGATAAAAGCAAATACATGAACTCATAAAATCTTAACTTAAAAGATCACCTTGATGGTTCTTTAATTGCCATATGTTTTCCCTTTAATAGTGTTTAGTGGCAAGTACACAGATAGCTTCCCATCATACTACTGGTGGAAACTATGAAGTTACACAAGGGGGAGAGAGGAATTCCAGCAATTACCAGAATCGCAGGGCATTAATGTACCCGAATTAGAGATCTGAAATATCTCATAACCAAAAATGTGATGGGTGTATACTATTTGGAACTCTTCCACCTACCATTCATGGTGAGTAGAGTTACGAAGCATATCTATTTTAAAAGGTCCACAAACATCCATTGAAAGTTCAAATTATATTCTTATGTAGCAGTCAGCCCCTACTTCTAAGGCCAACAAATGGATTCAACTTAAGCACTACTAAACAGGATGTAATCAAGGTTAAAATAAAGTTTTACCTTTAAGAACAGATTTTCCCCCCCATTTAGAGTCTCTCTTCTCTCTCTATCACCTATCAACTTCCAATCCTCGATCAAACCATTGGAACCCTTCCAGTTTTGATGATAAAATGTGTGGTCCTATTCTTAATCTTTCTTAACTGTAGTTTTATTTCTCTAGACATCAGAGCAAAATTCTGCACATAATCTATAAAGGGATTATTAATTTAGTTCAAGGTTCTAAAACGGAATTTACAAGAAAAATACACAGAACAAACAGAATAGAGGGAAGAAGGAAAGAGATAAACAAAAAAATTAAAAAAGCCCACTCCATCGTGTATCCTCTGTACTAGGGTTTCATTAAAAAAAATACACCTGAGTTCAAGGCCGGTTCATTTGAACCTCCATACACAATGAATAGAAGAAAGATGCATTCAGATTGTTACAAAGAAGGAAACAATAAACCTAGATTGCTCAATGCACAGTATGCCGAAAGAAATTTTACCACTGGAAAGCAATCTCTGGAGCCTCTTTTGTTTTCTCTGATCTATTCTCCTCAAAAAGTAGTTGGAAACCCACAAAGAGAGAGATGATAAGAGAGATATTGAGAGGGCATGAGAGATGAGAGTAGTTCGTAGGGCGAAAGGAATCAGTGAGAGAGAGAGAGAGATGACAGGAGTATATAGGGCGAGACTGAGAGGGAAGAGACGTAGGTAGTGCGAGAGTGAAAGAGAAAGACAGAGACGAGCTAGTAAAAAAAATTAGAAGGTAGAGGCTCTAAGGGTTTGATCGCGGGAATGAAAAAAAAATGCGGGAAAACTAAAAAAAGGGGGAGCGGAATTCAGTAACCGTGTTACACAAAAAGAAAAAGAAAACAAAAAAAACTATAACCATCCCATTTCTAAACCTAATACGACGGAAAAAATACTCTTTTTACGACAGCATATTATATCCGTCATTTTAAATGTAATTAAACTACGGAAATAAAATACTACTATGAAAATAAGGATTTTAACCATAAATTTTTTTTTCCCGGCGTAATTATCTACCTATTTTCGATGGACAACTACAACTCGTCGCTTTGGAGTTTTTAACTGCAGTTAAAAGAACACCATCATTAAAGAAGGACCTTTTACACGTGGAATTATATTTCCCTTGTAAATAATGCTTATTACGATGGTAAAAGTATTCCATAGTAAAAATACCATCGTAAATGACCATTTTTCTTGTAGTGGCAGAATATGAAGCATGTGTGATCGGTCTCGAAGCTGCCATGACATTAGAGATCAAGTAACTGAGAGTCTATGGGGACTCGTCAATTGTGATTTGTCAAACTTGGGGGAAGTGGAAAATGAAGGATGAGAAGCTGAAGCCTTACCAAGAACATTTGAAGGACTTGATCAAGAGCTTCGAAGAGATCACCTTCGAGTATTTGCCAAGGGACAATAACAGATTTGTCGACGCCTTAGCTACTTTGGCTTCAATGGTTGAATGCAATCTAGATACTCAAGTCCGCCCATTCTTGGTAGATAGGAGATATGAACCGGCATATGGTGTCAGTAAATGCGCTGACAACTGATGGGAGGTCATGGTTCACATCCATCATTGATTTTATCAAAGAAAGGAAATATCCTCTGAATTCCACAACAAGTGAACAGAAGAGATTACAGAAACAAGCCATGCAGTTTATACTTCAAGGTGAACTGTTGTACAAGAGATCTTATGATGGCATACAACTGCTATGCGTAGACGAAGACCAAGCCTAGACGATTATGGAAGAAATTCACCGGAGAATCTACGAGCCACACATCAATACTAGGATGCTCGCAGAAAATCTTCAGAATGGGATATTATTGGGCAACTATGAAAATTGATTGTGCATCATTCGTGCGGAGATGTCATAAATGCCAGATATTTGACAACATCATTCACATTCCTCCAATGGAGCTCCATTCGTTAAATGCTCCCTATCCATTTTCTACATGGGGCATTGACATAATTGGAAAAGTCACGCCGAAGACATCCAATGGACAGGAATTCATCCTTGTGGCCATAGACTATTTTACCAAATGGGTAGAGGCACAGTCTTATTCTGTTCTAACAGCTTCAAAGGTAGCAAAGTTCATTAAAGAGAACATTATATGCAGATATGGAGTACCACATGCCCTCATATCCAATCAAGAAGCACATTTCTGGGGGAAGTGGAAGCAACCAACAAGAATGTCAAACCTCAATTCGAACTTGGTGCAGAACTTAGTTTGTCATCCAAAGGCATCGGTCTATAACTTACAAACCACAGACTAATGGGGCAGCGCAAGCAGCCAACAAGAATGTCAAACTCATATTACAGAAAATGGCTGATACTCATAACGATTGGGCAGATAAGCTCCCGCATGCGTTATGGGCCTATCAAACCTCAATTCAAACTTCTACTGGGACAACCCCTTTCTCCCTGGTGTATGGGATGGAGGTAGTGCTACCCATAGAAATCCAAGTGTCGTCTCTCAGAATATTGATAGAAAGTAAATTGCCTAAAGGAGAATGGATGCAAGCAAGACACGACGAACTTAACCTACCGGATGCGAAGAGAATGAAAGCTATAGATCACCTCAAGAAGTACCAACTCAGGATGGCAAGGGCATTCAACAAAGGAGTCTGCCCACGCAACATCAAAGAAGGAGATTTGGTACTTTGAAAACAAAGAGCACCAGTTCATGACCCAAGGGGCAAGTTCCGGCCTAATTAGAGCGGACTTTAGTACGTGAAGGAAATCTTGGTTGGACAAGCAGTTCGTCTCACTGACTTGGATGGAGAGGATCTAAAGAGCCTTGTCAATATAGACCAACTTAAAAAATACTTCATGTAGTCATTTGATCTACATGAACTAAGTTTGACCTGATTCATTTTCAAAGGATACGTAGGCAACTTGGCATGCTCAAGTGCAGTCTCAATAGCTAATCCCCACCAGGGACATTCCTCTAATTCTGTCACATAGCATCTCTATCATTCAAGAACCCTTTCCGCCAATCCTGCCACTTAACATTGCTGTCTGTTTTATGAAGAAAACAAATCTGCCATTTGGCATCCTTCTATGTGTTTCTAATAGGAGCTGACTAATCCTTGAGTCTAAAAAAAAGAAGAAAAGAGACTTATTCCAATTTATTAAGGAAGCTCTTCAATTGAGTGTAGGTAACATGTGTCACCCGTAGAAAGCAACCTTCCTGGATGAGATTTTACGAAAATGGACCCTTAACATGAATTCTGACGATCCAACTCTTCTAGAAGACATCCAATTACCGGTCCTAGGAAAGATTATGTGCATGGAGATTCATCATTGAATGCTCCGACAAGCACATCGATGTTGGGATCCAGAACTGCATGTTTTCAGATTTGGAGAAGTAATGACAACCCCCATGATTGAAGAATTTTGAGCTTAAATGCTCTCACCGCCACCAAGGAGACTCTTTTGCCCCCCCTTGCACAGCAACTATGAAGAAGTTTTACAATACTTCTTCGGATGGACCAGGAGGGAAGTCAAAGAAATCATGAATTATGGAAAAATGGATATTCTGAAAATAGTAGGGATTTTCTCCAAACAAAAAGGAGTCAAAGGAAATCAACAGAAGAACAGAAGGAAGGCATACCTCTTTTGCATGATCTGGAGAAAATTGTTACGTACTCTAAAGAGGGGTGTTCCCCTGTGGTTGCAGACCTCATTTGGCAACTCCTAGATGGGTGCGACATTGTTCTCACCATACTGGTGGAGACTTTCAAGGGTCTGGATAAAATGAGTGCTTTCCGAAGATATGGAATGGATTATTGCACAGGATCACCCACAATCTTACAGATATGGTTGATGGAGAGATTACGGTTGGTTAAACCCATACCCGATGCCAAATTTCAACCAAAGTATTTCCAAATCCGAAGAGAAACAGAGGAATTCCACGTAATCATGGACTGAAAGAAGTATTTGTGTAGACACCTCATTTTGTTTTTTTCCCCAGAGGTTTCTTGTAACAATGATGAGCATCCTCTAAGGTCTAGAGTTGGTGTATCTATGGACATAGCGTCAATGTGCACTGCCCAAATCCATTTATCGATTGTCCTTTCCCCAAACCAGAGTCTCCAAGCCCTCCAAGAACACCTGCAAAGGCTAGCCCTGACCCAGACTCCTTGGAACCAGCCTAGCCCAACTCAAAAAACCTGGTCCAAACCACCCAAGCCATACCCATCGACACTAGAACCCACCTCAACTTCAAAGGACCCGAGTCGGCACCGAACCCATTTGTCATTGAAATCAAGCCTCACCTTCTCACTGTTGAACAGTACTTTTTGACTGTCTATCTCACTTCTACACTCAGATAATGGAAATCGACATTAAAATGCCAACTTTCGATGTCGAGGCCAGTTCATTGACAACCACTCGATGTCGATTGTACCCCATTTCGATGTCGGATCGGCACTTTCACTGTCGAATAACAGCTGATCCAAGAAGCCCAAACCTTCCATATTTTGCTCCGATTATAATTTTTTTCGTGTTCCAGCCTATTTTTGGCACTTTGGATCTCAATCTTGGCTCCCTTAGGCCCCAAGAAATGTTCCTTAAGGCAATAAAACACTTACCTCTCATCCATTGGCCTTTACCTTGACTTTACATCCACTGTCGATGCAAAGACAGTCATCTGGGACGATCTAAATTAACTCCATCAACCCTACATGAATTTGGGAGTGCACACACCTCTCTACATCTATAAATACACCCCCTCTCATGTTGAGGAGGGTTAGATGCACTTTACATAGTCGTGGCCACCTACCTTCTCTTAGCCACACAGTCCTTACATGCACTCTATATGAGCTTTGGCTAAGCCCTCAGCCCAAAGACCCTCCCTTACACCAATACTTAGTCTACATTCAAGAGCTTTGAAGCCTACCATTCCCTTCACCTCTTCAGCATCACAATCCTACTTGCAACATCAAAGTTTGAGAACGCCAATCCAGAAATCTCGGCTTGACTACGAAGTGCTTGAATACAAGAGACAAGAGAAGCCTAACAAGCGATGATACTTGCTGAACGTACGAATCTCTTGAGTTATACAAGGGAAACCTCCACACCTTTGTTTTGATCTCCTTTTATTAGGTAGGCCTTCAATCTTTCATCTCATTCAATTTTTATTGTTCTTTATATATTGTCGCGTTTTGCATCTCTAAGAGGAGTGTGATCCCATCTTCCCAGATAGTGATCACACCTCACTGTTTTTTTCTTCCCTTTTTGTTTTTTTATATAGACATTATATCCTTCTCCTGCATGCATTTCCATGATCCCAATCCCCCATAATTTAAGACTCCCTTATGTCCTATTGGCATATTTCTCTTTCTTGTTGCTTCATTCCTATATTTTTCTCACGCATATGTATTAAATTAACATCTACATTTACATGCATTTGTCATATCATCATGTGCTTAGCCTAGATTCAATCATGTTTAGGTTATTTTGGTTTGCGGGCCCTTTATTTTACTTTCCTGTATATTAACTCTTACCTTGCAGTCGAACCTCCGAGTATGTGTTCCCTTCACTCTCCTTGTATTTTATTTTCTTACATCTTACCTATGTTCGATATACTATTAAAACATATTTTTTTCATTTCATAATACCTAGCAATAGAAAGACCGACAAGTCTAGGCAGATTGGGGTGCCTGATACCCTCTCCAGACCATAACTTGATCCGTACCCAGACTAACAAACTATTTGTCCCCAAGAGGGAGTTTTATGAGAGTCATTACATTTACATTATGGGTCCTCGATCCTCCTCTAGGTGGCGGCTCCAACATACATCTCACCTCTCTCTCTCTCTCCTCCCCAAAGAGGGATGAGGTGGAGGACACATGGCGATCCCCCGCCGTGCGATCATTATCCTCACAATTTGGAATAAAGAATAGACGAATAGATTCAATGGAATTACCATTGATGGGACATAAAAACCCCAGTTCTCAAATCTCCAGGTTATAATGCTGTGAGGTTAATGGGTTTGACTCATACTACTTTCTACTTGTCTCATCGAGTGGCAACACAGTACCAGTCACCGCTCAAGATGATGGAAGTGAAGATTCAGCCACCAAAAGAGTTGACACTGAAAATTATGAGTCTGCTGGATAAACTATGGTTGAAATATGTAATTACAAGGTGACATTGTTGGTCTACGTGTCGATTCCCCAATTTTTGGTTTCCCTTATCCCTCTACCATCTCCATGCATGTAATGATCAAAGATTAAATAAAAATATCTAGAATTGTGCGTTGCAAAGGAAAAAACAAGTGTCTCAAATAAAACTAACATGTTGTTCTCATTCCATAAGCATAATAAAATAAAGAAAAATCATCCAACTATCATCCAACATCCCATCATAAAATATAAAGAAAATTTGTGTAATAAGGAAGGAGAGAGAAGAGACTAATTCTCACTGGAGGACAAAATCTCAGCATCTGGCACCTCCTCATCATCATCATTGTCACCATATCCTTCATCGTCGTCATCATCACCCCTCTCATCATCATGTGGTATGAACAAGGCAAGGGTGAATCCTGCGGACGCCAACTGTCTCCTAAGATGTCTGTTCTCTTCAGCATAGTTATGGGTGCAATTCTCATAATGATCTCGAGAATCCCTCATATCGCCAAACTGGCCACTCTAATGGGGATGAGATTGAGTTCATTTTAAAACTTAAGAGCTCAAAGTACAAAAGAAAAAGAAAAAAAGTAGAAGAAAAAGAGAAAGAGAAAGAAAGCACTCACCAGCTGTTTAACATAGCATGTCCACTCGGAAAGTACCGCATCCATGCTCGCCTGCTTCCAGCACATGTCAGCGTATCGCTCAGCATTAATCTGTTATGACAAAAGACCAGAGTCAGCATCAAGAGTGAGGAATCCAACGGAGGCAAAAAAAACAAAGCAAAAAATGATGTACTACATAAAAAAGAAGAGGGAACCCCAGGTCATGGTCAGAAACTTTGCAGGCAGGAAGAGCAGTCTGTATAGTAGTATCAGATAGGGAAAAGGTGGTCCATCCCCGATACCCTGGAATAAGGTCACTCATCTCGGCAATGCGTAGACTGACGCTAGTGCTCTGAGGAGGACAAAAATCTACGTTGTAGCTATATGAAGGAAGCATCCCGTAAGCACCAGGAATCAAAGGATGACATGGTTACTGTGAAAAGAAAAAGGATTATTATCACTCTAGTTTTTCCTTTATGAGAACCAGTGGTCTTATTTTAAAAAGTCTTCCGCGGCTTCGATGTTTTTTTATGATTCTCGACTGTGTGACTGTGAGGTAAGCCACTGCATCCGTGATCCTAGAGGCGGTTTAGGATGTTGGGAAGCATTCCAATCATACCAAAACCCTAGGATGGAAAATGGGATGTGACATATATAGTCTAGGCTGCAACATTAATTTTGATGTATCTTGTTGTTATGTAATGGATGCCAATGATAAATTAATAGTGAAAGAACTAGAAGAGATAACATATATACATGTATATTTGATGATGCTTGCTCTAGTAATATGTGCCTATTGTCTAATAATGAATCAAATATATGGCATAGAAAAATTGGACATATTAATGACAAGTTGATTGAGTCCATTGCATCTAAGGACCTTGTAAGGAACCTCCCCTAAGTTAAACTTTGATAAAAATCAATTTTGTGATGCATACAAAAAAGGAAAACAGTCTAAAGTACCTCATAGAGCCAAGAACATTGTACCTACTTCTAGACTTCTTGAGCTTTTACATTTAGACCTTTTTGGACCTATACCCATGGCTAGTCTAGGTGGTAAACACTATAGCTTTATGGTAGTTGATGACTATTCAAGGTACACTTGGACTTTGTTTTTAAAGTGTGAAAATGATACCTTAGATGAGTTTGTACCATTATGCAAAAGGATACAAAATCAAAAGGGATATCATCTCATTATAACAATCCAAAGTGATCCTGGTGGTGAATTTGATAACAATCATTAATTTGAAAAGTTTTGTGATGAAGAAGGCATTACTTATAGCTTTTCAGCTCCTAGAACACCTCAATCTAATGGGATTGTTGAAAAGAAAAGTAGGTCAATTCAAGAGACCGTAACAACAATGTTAAGTGAATTTTCCTTGTCAAAATATTTTTGGGCCAAAGTTGTCAATATAGCTTGTTATATTTTAAATCGTGTTTTAATAAAAATAGTTTTATTGAAAACTCTATATGAATTATATTATGGTAAAACACCCAAAGTTGATTATTTTCAAATCTTTGGATGTAAATGCACTATATTAAACACAAAAGATCACAATGGAAACTTCTCCCTCCCCCCCCTCCCCCTATTTCTTCCTATGATGTTTATACCTCACCCTTTGAGGAGGCTTTGATGTTATCTAGTATTGATCATTTACCTGTCTTAATTTTTCCTGTTTTGGTTTGCGCAGGATCCACGACAATCTAAACCCTTCTGATTGATCATACAACATTTTGTTAGGCAGAAAATTCATTTTGATCGGTGCAGGGTATCTCATTTCTCATCATCCATTGGAATCAGAAGTTGTTGGTTTCGCCGTAGGCCTTGAACATGCTAATCAGATTGGTTTAAATGTGAAAAAAATTTGGTGCTTTAGTAAGATAATACCCGGACTTCTTCCATCTCCAGCTCAATTGGCATGGAAATATTTTTCCTCTTAATATATTTTCTTTTGTTCACCAAAAAAAAAAAAGTGTTTGTGATTGGGCTGGGCTTGCATTTTCAGCCCAAGTAGTTCTGGGCAGCACTGTTTCAGATCCTAGGTCAACATTGTTCTAAAAGTCCAGCCCAGATGATCAAGTTGATTCCAGTTCCACAAAGGTACAAATGCATCATTAATCTTCTAGAACTCTCAAAACCCTAACTCATAGTTGATTGATTCTAGAATGAATGAAAGGCATCCAATCTTCCTAAACTCTCAAACAGCAAACATGGAAACAGATATGATACCAGAGGTAATCTTGAGCTCTGGACATAGAATGCCAGTGATAGGTTTTGGAACTGTATTTGACCCTCTCCCTCCACTAAACCTTCTCACTTCTACTCTGGTTGAAGCCATCGAGGTCGGCTACCGACACTTTGACACTGCTTCTCTTTACCAAACTGAAGATGCTGTCGGCCAAGCCATAGCCAAAGCACTTGAGCAGGGCTTGATCAAGAACCGCAGTGACGTTTTCATTACCTCAAAGCTTTGGTGTTCAGATGCAGACCATGATCTTGTCCTCCCAGCACTCAAGGAAACACTCAAGTAATTGCCTTTACCGATCTTTGAACTTCCTGCTCCCAATCAATCTATTTAATTAATCTCGAATTTGTTTTAATGTTGTACAAATAGGAAATTGGGACTAGATTATGTGGATCTATATCTGGTGCACTGGCCGGTAAGGTTGAAACAAGGAGTTGGCATCTTTTGCCAAAAGGAGGATATTCTTCCATTTGATATGAGAGGGACATGGGAAGCCATGGAAGAGTGTTGCAGGCTGGGCTTAGCAAAATCTATTGGTGTCAGCAACTTCTCTTGCAAGAAGCTCTCCCAACTTCTAGCCCATGCCACCATTCCTCCTGCTGTTAATCAGGTATTTGACAGAGAAACCATAAAGATTTTGATGATAATAAAGGGCGAAACACTGTAGTGATGATAGTGATGAATGGGATTTGAATTTGTATCAGGTGAAAATGAATCCTGTTTGGCAGCAGAGAAAGATGAGAGATTTCTGCAAGGAAAAAGGGATTCATGTGTGCGCCTGGTCTCCTCTGGGAGGATATGGAGATAAGTGGGGTTCACCTGCTGTGATGGAGAATCCGGTTCTCAAAGATATAGCGATGGCTAAGGGGAAGAGTATTGCACAGGTATCAGAATTTATAGGGGTTTTAAAATTTTTTTGTTTCTTAATACAAGTAATTTTTTATGGTTCAACAGCTCTAGTCATGTCCACAGATTTCACTGAGGTGGGTATATCAGCAAGGAGCAAATCCAATCGTGAAGAGCTTCAATAGGGAGTGGATGAAAGAAAACCTCCAAATCTTTGATTGGGAACTTAGCCAAGAAGATCTGGATAAGATTAACCAGATTCTACAGACAAATGGATTTTCAGGGAATATGTTTGTTTCTCCAAACGGGCCTTATAAGTCATTGGAGGAACTTTGGGATGGAGAGGTGTAAGATCACCCCTTGCTTCTTGTATCTCCTAAAAAAAATATGAAATGGATTCACCGCTTCCATCTGCATAATTGTATAAGAAAATAAGCAAAGAAGGGAACTTCAGGAACAGAGTAAGCGCTTGTTCTGTTCGTCATTCCATCTTCTCTTGCAACCATGGTTAGTAATCTCAGATCGGATTGGTCAAAATCGTCCGGATTGGATCGGTTTTAACCTAGATCGATCCTGTCCGGTATTAGTGGATTGTTTCTTAGATTGGTCAATTCGGTCAGATTGTTTGACTCTTAGAATCGGATTGATTGGTTTTGCTCATTACCATTCGAAAAATGGTTCGTAATCTTGGGGTCAGATCCGTCTAGATCAGTTGATTTTTCTGGATTGGATTGATATCAAACGTGATTTTCCAATTTACTTTTACATTTCATAATATTTTAATATTTTCTGACCAGTATGGAAATCGATCCAGCAAAATCCAATTTTTGGTCATTTTTTATCGATACCGAACGATTTTGACCGATCCAAATCGGTATCGACATTGACCAATCCCGATATTACCGACCATGCTTACAATCAATATTTGTCCCCATAAGATGAAAACTTATTATAGTTGAAGATTTTTTTTCCTTGGAACTAGTTTTATGGTATGACAACAGATTGTTATTCCTTGGAACCAATTCAATGAAATGAGATGTAAGGATAAAATTGGATGGATTCGAGACTTCGAGTTGATGATGTTGGGAAAAAATAGTAAGCTTGCATATCTCAAAAGATGTTATTCTAATTGTTTAGAAACAATTAGGATCTACTGATCTTTCTCTTTAGCCCTATAAATTATTTGAGATTTGAATTTAATAGATAATTTAATGCAATTTACTGTCTGAAGACACAGTCAGAGTTAGAAATTTCCATATTATATATGAAATAAGTATTCTTCTCGATGGATATATAAAATCCCAAATGATTGAAATGTATGGCATACACTTGCACATTAGTCTGATTAATGAACTTTTCTATCTTAGCAAAATTTATCAGTGACCAACGACTTGAGTTGACAAACATGGATGGATGTTATAGCCAATAATTACCATTGGATATATAAAGGAAAATTTGTATTAACTATATTTCAAATTTTGAATCTCCCTCCACACCCCCTTACCCCCTTTCCAAAAAAAGGGAAATTATCCGTGCCACCCCCTGACGTTTGCCTATATTTTAAGGCACATCCATTAACTATCATGATATCAACCATTACCCAACTTTGGGGACCATGGAATGACGGATATAGACAATACACACCACACTCACACACCCGATGTGGGACTAAACCCACAAACCATTTTTTTTTATTTTTTATGAAAGTGTAATCACACAAACCACACATCAATCCCAAAAGGTTAACCGACTTTTGGGACCGTGGAATGGCGGATATACACAACACACACCACACTCATACACCCGATGTGGGACTAAACCCACACATATGGAATTTCTTTGACCAATATACCCTTTAGACTAAAAAAATAAAAAAACCTATTCCTAAACAAATTTCCTATTTTACCCTCTCCATCTCATCCTCTACCTCGACCTCAACTTCCACCCCCACCTCATTTTCAGCCATCGCTTGCTGTGCAACCCCCCCCCCCCCCCCCCCCCCCCCCCCCCCCCCCCCCCCCCCCCCCCCCCCCCCCCCCCCCCCCCCCCCCCCCCCCAACAGTAACAGAGCAAAACAGTAACGACTAGCAAGAACAAAATAGACTTTCTTAACATCATATTTTCTCTTGCTGTAACCGAAAGCAAAACCAAAAAACCACTTCTACGATTCTGGTTCTAGACCAGACAACTTTCTTAGAAGGTTTCTGCTTAGGCATTAATGAAAAAAGTAAAACTTTGAATTGATCTTCCATTCAAAACTAGAAACAAAAATTAAAAAATTTGTCATCACAGACTCGATAAAAATCCCATCTTGAAACATTGTATTATACAAATTAATAATAAACAAAAACAAAAGAAAAAGAATGCAATACCTGGGCCTTGTTAAAGAAGACTTCGTTTTTGGCGTGCATAAGAATCTCTGTTTCTCCTTCTTTGATGAGAAGCATGGCGGCGATTGGCACTGCGGTTGTGGTAGTGGTGCTTCTATCTCTCTCTCAGATCAAATGCAAAGAAAGAATTTTCGTTTTCCTTTTTTCTTACTCTTCCTGACACATCATGATTTTCTCCAACTACTGTTCCTCCGTCTTTCCTTTCCATCTTTCCCGCTTGGAATTTTCCCTTCCCTTTGCCTAATCAAAAACAATTTAACGCACTAAAAACGCCAGGGATAACAATCTGGAAATTTTAAATAGCTATATGGAAAGTGAGAGAAGAGGAAGGGGGCTCAATCGAGATCAGACGAGAAGAGGAAGGGGGCTCGCCGCTGCAACTCGAGCTTGTGATCAATTGAGAGTGAGACTTGGAGAGAGAACTCACCTTTGCAACTCGAGCTTGGTCGGAGAACTGAAGGATGTGCAATCTAGTGTGAGGAAGATGGTTGCCGGAGTGAGGAAAATGGTGGTCGATTGACGCCGGGCTGCTTTATTGCTAGAGTAGGTCACGGTTGGTTGCAGTGGGTTCTCCAAGGTTGTCGGTGAGTGTGAGGAAGAAGAAGGGTTTGTGGGTGTTTAATTGAAAGCATAGATTAGGTACTTTGCAGAATTGTCTTTTAAAAAATATTAAATTGCTGACATCACCACTTAACAACTCTTAACTAACGGTAGGGGGTCAGTATGGAATTACTTTGGTAAAGCAGGGGGTGGTGCTGATATTATGGTAGTTAGTGGGTGTGCCTTAAAATATAGGCAACCGTCAAGGGGTAGCATTGATAATTTCCCAACAAAAAATCCCTATTGGACCGAATACCAACCTATGGTCTAACTTGCCACTAGGAATATATTAAGCTTTGTGTATTCTAGACTTCCTTAATAGGCAAGCATTAGCTTTTCAGCAAACTACGACTGTGTTTGGTATCCATTATCATAATGCATTCTAGGTTGAGAACACATTCTGGAAAGCCATTTGGTATAAGTTCTCATTCTTAAAACTTGGAACTCCCCCATAATGAGGCCTGTTCTGGAATGAGACATTAAATCTATTCCGAAATTCACGTTTTGTAATGTGAGCACTCTTGATGCCGTGAACAACATCAAGGATGGAGCTCTTGACCTCACGTCATGGCGATTATGAACAAACTTCTGCGACTAAAACTTTTGTTCTTTGCGGCTTCTTTCAAACGACTTTGGAATGAGTTTTATATGAATTGTATCGAAGGAGTTTATGAATTTTATACCAAGCATGCGTAGTCCAGTCCACCTACCCGGGTTCTAATTCATTTCTTGGACTATGGCTGGGCCAGTGTAGGACGAGATGAAAGTGAAAGCATTATTATGAATCAATCAATATACACATCATAGGTGTAAAACTCATGATGTGGATTGTCTTTGTTCCATACACAAACAAATTTGAGAAATTTATTGCTCATCTCCCCAAAGATTAATTCAGCCGGAGATGGTGGTAGGGCAACATGCCTTGCAACTTCAAGTAATGAGGGTGGGATTGATTGGTGAAAAGGGTCTCTTCCAAGTGTGTCTTGAGGAATGTCACTACTAACCTCGTGACTTATCTCATTTTCCAAATCAAAAGTTGATTCAAATAAGTTGAAGTCATCATTTCATGGGGTTCTTCTTCCAGATATTCATTGAACACTGGTGGTTTACTCAAATCAAGGACTGATTCAAGTTCCTCAATAAATTTATGTGTGTCGATGTGCACATCTAGGTAGTTATAAAAAATAGGATGTGGGTTCAGCTCAAGTTTTTTGGTATCAGCATAAACGATCGACTGATAAAGCATATACCTCTTTTACCATTTGTAGTGGTTGTGGATGGTGTGACACTATTTACAATCTCTTGATCTTACATAGTATTTTTCGTGGACGACGTGGCAGTGCTTGGAATTTTTTGATTCTCTCAATCTTACGAAGTACCTTTCCAATTAGCTGCACATCAAGAGATAAGGCGGCTAATTGTGTGTAGATTACTACATCGATGTCTTTCAAAAGAGTCATGCGACTACCTCTACACTTGGGGACCATGATGAGTGATCCTCTCCTCCTAGGCACTAATACCAAATGATGCAATCACCCTCACAAGACTGCTTAAACTCGGATCGATAGAGTACTTGCACTTTTAAAAGTAACACAAATTTCTAGAAGAATGACCTTCAGTCAGTAAATCTGTGATATCTCTCTGCTCAAATATTATATTAGGATGATTAAAATTGTGTTTTGAAGCTAAGAGATGGGGCTATAACTTTTATGAAATAGTATTTTCTCAAATTCCAAACAAAAAAGGGTCAAAATGGAATGTTAAGGGACTGTTCCTGCCTAGGTCCGAATTTGAGAATTGAAATTGGCTTCAAGTTTCAACACTTCAAGGTTGAATATTTGAGGCAATGACTCCAACTTTTCTAGGTTGAAAGGTACAGCTCTTCAAGGTTGAATGAAATCCCAACTCTTCAAGGAAGAGAGAAACTTAGCTTGGTTTTTATGGAGAACTCATCATGGTTCAAGTGTGCACTCAATGGATCAACAATGATTTTCATTTATCAAAATTCAACTTCCCTCTCCATTACATGAGAATTGGACACTGTTTATAGGCCTTACAAATCATAGAAAAAGACAATCATGACCTTCTGTTACAACTGCACCCAAAATCCTAATATAAAATTGTAAATTTGTCTATGTATCAGATACTAGATCGATAATCCCAAATATACAAATGTATCAAGTTCAAAGCTAAACTATATTTAATTACATCCCAAACAAAGTAATGTTCAAAACTCAATGGGCCTCAAGCCCACACTATGCCATTCCATACGCACATCCCTTGCAAGTACACTCAGAGCCATGTTCCTCCTCACTAGGAACACCCTAGGCATCGTATCCATCACCATACTGGTAAGTCAGCTTAACCTCGATCGGTTCCACTTGTCCTGCATCCACATCTAAAAAGAGAGGACCCTCAAGGGATGAGCTTCCACGAAGCCCAGTGAGTGATTAAACCACACAAACAAGCATAATAACATATATGATGCACATGATGAATGAATGCATTCGTTGGTTTTCCCCTAACAACAAGTCTAAGTTTGGTCAAGTACTATCATAACACTCAGGCAACATCCTCAGCATTCGGTGCCATAAACCGGATGGTAGTCTGACGATGTCAAACCCATACCATTATGGAAGCCTGTAGTCTCGGACTTCTCATTGACTTGTCTACAAACCCCCAATACAAACCACATCCTGATGTTCAACCTGAAATATCGATCAGTGCCTAAACTTCACGGTGGGCTACCCAAAAAATATGGTCGTGACCCATGGGTATGCCCGCACCTAAACTCCTATCGGTAAGGGTTGTAGTACTGGGTATATCAAGCTTAACCTATAAGCCACTACTGCAATGTGGGGGTATGCCAATGTGTAGCCTAGAGGTCGAGTCCATAGTGCCAAATCATGGTGGTTCTGCTATCCCCTCGCCCTTCTAGCTTACATGTAAGCACAAAATAATATGGCGGGTGTGATATTGAAGTCACAGTTGGCCGGTCACCACCCCACCTCATTCCACAATACACATGTCTCAATCATTCATTATCCATAAACCATTCACATAACATACTCATGGCAATCACAAGTCCGATGCCTACTTACGACACTTGGATCCCATTACTAGTACTCATCACATAGCCACAGATTCATTTCATCATCATTTCACGTTTGATAATCACAACCATCATTCATTACACATTCATCATTCATATCAATTCCAAGATAAATATCCAACCCTAATTGTCTAGCATTCAACATGATAGTTACTAAACACATATACCTCAATTCCACATTTAATAAGGATTCAACATCTACATAGCACATGATGAATGGAGGAAATGCATGAATGACATTCAAGAAATCATGGAAGAAACATTTTGAAATTAAGTCCAAGTGTCTAATCCATTCACAATCGTCGTCACGTGTGATCTTGGATTTCATGAATGTGTACGCCCTTACAACAGATATAGGTTACCCTATAAAGTCACAATATAGGTGTAAAATGAGTGAGAGAAGGTCCGGAGACCAAGCTTTAAGTCAACCTACAAATGCAGCACATTTTGGTCTATGTAGATTGTGTTTGCGGATTATAGTTCCATCGTCCGCAGGCATCATCCGCAAGGGCCATTTCTGCTTAGCTAGGCTCGAATCCAATCTTGCCCTAATGCTATGGGAGTTGTAGGGGATCATTAGGGGGTATTATTAGCCTCCTAAAATGCTATTGATCATATGAATTCAATCCAATTAAGATTCCCTAGGGGGAATTGGGTTCCAACATCAAGAATCTTTAAATTGGAGGTTTTACAGCGGGGTTTCATGGTAACCAAGCTGTGGAGCTGGGGTTGGTGATCCAAGGTCAGTAGTTGATGCTTCTCGTACAGTAGGGTAAGAATCCCTATGGTTTGGCTAAGGATTGGATGAATTCCAATCAAGTTCTAGTAAAAATAACTTAAAAATCATATAGGTTAGAGTGCTTACAATGCGGGTTAGCCTAGGACAGTAAGAGGGGGGTCTTCGAAGCTGAGTTTGAGCTACAATCCTTCCTTCCCACGAGCTCCAAGGTTCAATGATAGTTGTTCAGCTAGCTGAGGTGAGGGATGAGGTCAAGGGCAGCTCCATTGGTGGTTGGGGCTTCCCTTCCTCTTCCTTCTTCTTCTGTTCTCCTTCTTCTTTCTCCTTCTCTCCTCTATCTTTGCTCTCCATGTTTTCTCTCTATTCTCAGGTGTTGGAAATGAGAGAAATGAGGAGGAGGCTAGGGTTTTGCCTAATTTAGCTAAGGGTTCAAGGGTATGTTTGGTTGGGATTGGTTTTAAACGTTTAGAATGTGTTTAAAATTCTTTAGATTCCAAATAGGTCTTAGGTCAACCATCCTAGGGTTTAGTTAGATTAATTAGGTCACAAATAATCTAGAATAGCTTAAGGTTGAGCCCTAGGCTCGAGCCTAAGTAGACCAATAGCATATATTGTATTTCTGGGCTGTGTTAGCCTTTGCGGATGATGCTTGTGGATTATTTGTTGCATCATCCGCAGGTTGCCTAGCCATCATCCGCAGGGGCATCTTGAACTTGTGTCAACTCCAAATAGAGTGGGGTCTTATCAAAGGTATTTATACATGCAAGAGGGGTTTGAATGGCTAATGATAACATATAAAATATAATAAATGGGTTGGCTAATTGGATACTAAAATGCATACTAATCAAGGAATTTAAGGTTTGCTCACCTAGTCAAAGTCTTCCTTCGGAACTTCAAAGAATTTTCTCATTTCGATGCATACTTCATAGAGGCACCAAATATCAATGTTGCATGACACCAGATTCCTTCTTCGGTACTGATGAGCACATCTATGTGTGAAATCTTAGGACATAAAACATATATCTTACCACATTGGACAAAGTTACTCGGTACTTTCTTGTGCTTTTCAGGTTTTAGGTGAATTCTTGTGAAAATAGAGGAGATGATGCTAAGAAAATATTTTTAAGTTATTTAGAGGTGTTAATGGCTTGGATACGTAGCCCATCAAGTCAGCTACGCAACGGTTCAAACGGCACTTGATTCCGAGTTGAAACAAAGAAGTTACTGCCGTTTCCGTAACAAAGCACGAAAATGGTTTGTAGGGTTTTATTTGTAATTATTGTCAGTCGATTGGGGACAAAGTGAAGCAAATGTTTGGATTCTAGGGGCCTTAATGCAATAACCAGAAGTTATATTTCCTGTACCCGAAATATTCCATTTGGAGGGCTCTAGACAGTCCAACTTCAACTTAAGATATCTTGGGCTCCCGAACTCCAAATTGGACGAAATTTGCGTCTATTTTGGGGTGATTTTTCGGAAGGAACACAATGGTGAGACCTATATAAGCACCCCAAACTCCACGTTTTCTGAAAGACAGAATGGATATTTTATTTATTCGTGAAGGAATCCTAGTCATCACCCTTACTCTCTCTCTCTCCAACTTCTCAAGGTCACTTCTGGAATTCTACTTGGGATAGATTTATTTTGAAAGATATTCTCTCACCTATGAAAAGTTGAAAAGTCAAAGATGCTTTGATTTTATTGCTTTGAGAAGATATCTACAAAGAAAAGGAAGCACTAGTTAGAATTGGAAGTTTACTTTTCTAGAAATAGAAGGTCTATGTAAACAATCTTCTCTTCTTCTTCTTTCCTTTTTTTTTCTTTTTTTTTCTTAGGATTCAAGGCATTGTAAAAGAGGAAAGAGAAGAGAATATTCTTTTTTCTTAGGGAATTTTTCTCTTACACTTCCCTCTTCGCTCTTCTCCTCTCTTCCCCCTATAAATACCCCTTGCCCTTTGGCTTGTAACAAGTTAGTTTTTTAGTTTAGTTTTTAGTTAGTTTCTAGTTCAATTTTAATTCAGTTTTTTGGTGTAATTTTTACTTCATTCACTCAGTGAAATTTTCTCTTCTTTTCCTAGTTTTGATTTCAAGTTCTTAGTTTTGATTTCATAAGTCTAGTTTAATGGTTGTAATAGTTTTAGTTTAAAGCTTCCTAGTCTAAGTTCCTATGTTGATGACAAGACATGGAGATTTAGAAGAGGAAGCCATGGTGAGTTTATTCAAGTATTCAAGCACATCAAGGTATCTCATTCTCTAAACCCTTAATCTCATTCTCCCTCTCCTTTATCTCTCTCTATCTTCTTCTTCTTCTCCCTCTATTTCTTTTATTTTTTTTTATATGGTTGTGGTTTGTGGATGCACTTTTATTCCCTTATTCATTTTTATGTGATTATTATGTGTGGCTGCATTTTTATTCCTTTCAATTTGCGTTAGTCTGATAGGTTAGATGTTTGTGTTAGGACGCCAATTTAATCCCTTAATTTTGTTAGATGTTTATGAGTTAGGATGCATTAATTTTTATTAATTTAATTAGTTTAATTTAATACTTTAATTTGGTTCACTTTGCATTACTTTTAAGTTAGTTAAATAGAGTGGCGTATATCTCCTCGTGTTCGACCCGTAGCTACGATTGACCCGTATGCTTGCGGTATTATTTTAACTCAAACAAGTTTTTGGTGTCGTTGCCAGGGACATTATTGACCACTTTATTTTTTTGATTTTTAAGTAATTCGAAGTGCTTTAGTTTCTTCTCTTTCTCCTCTTCTCTTAAAAAAAAAAAAAAAAAAAAAAAAAGGTTTTTGAAAACCTCTTCTTGTTTCTCTTCTGTTTCAAATAGTGTGCGCCCAATCTAAAGTCCTTCATATGCCCAAACCCAGCCAATCTTGGTGCCCCTTGATTTGTTGGGTGGTTTGGATTGGCATGTGACTTATCTTTGGAGGTGACTACTCTTGATAACAGGAAAGTGACATAGTGAGAGCGTTGGAAACATAAACGTATAGTAGTCCTCTACCCTACATCAGAATCCATTTGGAGTCGCCCGTAGGTGGCTCGTGAAGACTATACGGGTTCCCTTGCTGTCAACCTATATGGCAACCTTACAGCTTTGGAACCATTGTTTCGATTTCTGAGGGATAGATGCACTATCTACCTTGGGCTCCCTCTTGTTTTTAGTAATTTTTTTTTCTAGTCTTTTATTTTTCTTTAAATTTTTTTTTATGGGAGACCTCAATTTGGGATAGGTGGTTAATTTAGAATAATGGGAGATACACTTCCATATAAGACTTTAGGGAAAAGATGGACCTATGCTAAGGCAACCATGATTTTGGATGAAATGTTTAAACAGGTTAGGGAAGCCAAAAGTATTGAGATAGAGAACAATTTTGCATCACCCCAGTACAATTTTGCTACCCAACCCAACTATGGGTTTTCGGGAAATTTTGATTTGTCATATCCCAAGACTATCAATGTTATGGAAGGATGCCCTAATCTTTATGGGGGTAGCAATGGTGATGAGAATGTGAGTCCTCAATTTCAATACAATTCTTTTGGCACTTATAATCACGGGTGGAGTGATCATCCCTATTTCTCGTGGGATCAATGGAATAACCAAGCTGGACCACCCAATTTTCAATATCATGGTCAGTTTGGTCCTCCAATGCCCAACCCTCCATTGAATCTCAATGGGCCACCTCTCCTTGAACTATACCACCAACCCCCTGAATTTCAGAACATGGGTGAGGAGGCTAGACTGAGTGAGCTTGAGAGAAACATAGCCCTTCTCACAACAAATCACAATACCATGGAGAAACAACTCTCTCAACTGATCACCATGTTACAGGAGGAGGAAATGGGTACATTACCTAGTAAGCCTGAACCTAGTCTATGTTACTAGATTCCTGTTCAGAATGAACCACCCCATCCCCAATTTAATGATATTGAAAGTCCACCACCCCAGTTTGAGGTTAATGAGAGTCATTCCCAACAAGCTGCTTTTCATGATGATTTATTTGTTGAAATTGAGTCTCCTCAGGATATTAGTGAAGCGAGATTTGATGAGCTACTTGGGGAAGTCCAACTTTTTCCTGAAATTTCTGATTTTAGTGAGCCTAGTGTTTTTATTGATTTAGAATCAGATTTTCATGATAACATAGAAACCCAGGAGATTCAATATCCCCCTCTCTCTTTGGAAAACTTAGATAATTGTCATTTTGAGGATTCCATTGTCTTACATGTTGATTTGTCCAAACCTCCTAGGTTTGACGATTTTATTAAGGAGGACAATGTTAGTCATAATGCCTTTCAAGCATATTTCCATGATCCTTATTTGGCAAACCAAGTTATGCAAAGAGCGGATAGTTGTATTGCTAGGATTGATTTGAATAAACCTCCAATTTTTTATGATTATTTAGATGAGGTTATTCATAATCCCTTTTATGCTTATTGTGATCCGTTTTTGGTTGGTTTTCAAAGAATGATAGGTGTTCTACATTGCAAATGGGAGAGAAGGGAAGGATTTATGGCCTGAGTTTTATTGCCTTCATTTTTCACTGTCCCATGAGGATAGATTTTTCTATTGGATATTTATCAGTTGTGCTTAACTTCCGTATTATTTCTCGCTTTACTAAAATTCATGGTCGAGTGTTTTTTGGTTCAGAAGCTATTTCTCCATTTACTGGCCATGGATTGAGACTTCTATTGCTGCTCATAGCACTTTTTGTAGAGCTCATGACTCTTCATGATCCTCTTTGTTGATTATATCTGATAAGCCCCTTCATCTCCTCCCTTGTCCTTATTTTTTTCTTTTATGCATGCATTGAGAACACTGCATGAATTAAGTGTGGGGGGGATGTTGGGCTTAATTAGTGAATTTTGATTGTGAAAATAGTTTGGTTTTGTGCATATGTCTCTTTGATTGCAAAATGAGAGAGAGAGGGAATTAGGTGTCCTAGCATGCAAAATAATAAAAAATCCCTTTTCAAGGACAGTCGTTGGTTTGTATCCGATGATGGGGATTGAGTTTGAAAATATGAACATTATTTCATTTGATGGCTAGATCCCTCTGTGTTTTATGAACCCTTTGATCTTTTGGCTAGTAGTTGAGACCAATTTGATTGTGGCACGGCAAGGCATGAAAGTGAAAGTGACAAAAAAAAAAAAAAAAAAAAAAAAAGAAAAAGAAAAAGAAAAAAAAAACAAGAAACAGAAAAGAAAGTGGAATTCCTTAGGACTAGACAGGGCACTGTGCCTCATGAAGCAAGGTGACTTGCTCGAAATTCCTTGGAAGGAAACTCAAAAAACTCTTGCATCAATGTCTCAATGTGTTATGGATATATGCAATAAGCGAAACTACCAAGTATTTGGGTGTCTGGTGTATGCTCCACCATGTCATTCAAAGAACAGTAGTGGAGTAGAAATAGAGTTTGTGGTTGAGAAAGAAAAAACTTTTGCCTTAATGCCTGAAAAAAAAAGAAGAAAGTATGGTCAACAATATTCAATGCCTAAGTCTTTGATTCCATCGATGCTATGGGAGGGTTTACTTGAAGGTGAGTAGTGTTCAGAAAATATGAGGAGATCCCTTGAACTTGATGCATGCTTGTTACTTGAATTGATGTGGGGTGATAAAATTCAAGTGTGGGGGAACCTTTGGCTCCTTGATCTTTAGTTGAACACTTTTTGGGATTATGTGCACTGTCCTACTTATGCCATGATTAAAATTTGCAGCATTCATTTACAATTGAATTTTGGGTGTATATTTACTGCAAACACCCACGAGACACAACTCGTCCACTAGGGGTAACCTAGGGGTTTAAAGGTTTGTTGCACATGCTATGTGCAACCGTGATTCCTACGAAAGTGAGTTAGGATTTTCTGCATTCTAGGTTAGTTTTTGTTTTTGCTTTACTTGAGGATAAGTAATGTTTAAGTGTGGGGGAATCTGATGAGCACATTTATGTGTGAAATCTTAGGGCATAAAGCATATATTTTACCACATTGGACAGAGTTACTCGGTGCTTTCTTGTGCTTTTTAGGTTTTAGGTGAATTCTTGTGAAAATGGAGGAGATGATGCTAAGAAAATATTTTTAAGTTGTTTAGAGGTGTTAATGGCTTGGATGCGTAGCCCATCAAGTCAGCTTCGTAACGGTTTAAACGGCACTTGATTTCGAGTTGAAACGAAGAAGTTATTGTTGTTTCCGTAACGAAGCACGAAAATGGTTTATAGGGGTTTATTTGTAATTATTGACAGTCGGCCAGGGACAAAGTGAAGCGAATGTTTGGATTCTAGGGGTCTTAACACAATAACCAGAAGTTATATTTCCTGTACCCGAAAGATTCCATTTGGAGGGCTCTGGACAGTCCAACTTCAACTTAAGATATCTTGGGCTCCCGAACTCCAAATTGGACGAAATTTGGTCTATTTTGGGTGATTTTTCGCAAGGAACACAATGGTGAGGCCTATATAAGCACCCCAAGCTCCACGTTTTCTGAAGGACAGAATGGATATTTTATTTATTCTTAAAGAAATCCTAGTCATCACCCTTACTCTCTCTCTCCTCCAACTTCTCAAGGGCACTTCTGGAATTCTACTTGGGATAGATTTATTTTGAAAGATATTCTCTCACCTATGAAAAGTTAAAAAGTCAAAGATGCTTTGATTTTATTGCTTGGAGAAGATATCTACAAAGAAAAGGAAGCACTTGTTAGAATTGGAAGTTTACTTTTCTAGAAATATAAGGTCTATGTAAACAATCTTCTCTTCTTCTTCTTTCTTTTTTTTTGTTTTTTTTTCTTAGGATTCAAGGCATTGTAAAAGAGGAAGGAGAAGAAAATATTCTCTTTTCTTAGGGAATATTTCTTCTACACTTCCCTCTTCTCTCTTCTCTTCTCTTCCCCCTATAAATAGCCCTTGCCCTTTGGCTTGTAACAAGTTAGTTTTTTAGTTTAGTTTTTAGTTAGTTTCTAGTTCAATTTTAATTCAGCTTTTTAGTGTAATTTTTGCTTCATTCACTTAGTAAAATTTTCTCTTCTTTTCCTAGTTTTGATTTCAAGTTCTTAGTTTTGATTTCATAAGTCTAGTTTAATGGTTGTAATAGTTTTAGTTTAAAGCTTCCTAGTCTAAGTTCCTTTGTTGATGACAAGACATGGAGATTTAGAAGAGGAAGCCATGGTGAGTTTATTCAAGTATTCAAGCACATCAAGGTATCTCATTCTCTAAACCCTTAATCTCATTCTCCCTCTCCTCTATCTCTCTCTATCTTCTTCTTCTTCTCCCTCTATTTCTTTTATTTTTTTATATGGTTGTGGTTTGTGGATGCACTTTTATTCCCTTATTCCTTTTTATGTGGTTATTATGTGTGGCTGCATTTTTATTCCTTTCAATTTGCGTTAGTCTGATAGGTTAGATGCTCATGTGTTAGGACGCCAATTTAATCCCTTAATTTTGTTAGATGCTTATGAGTTAGGATGCATTAATTTTTATTAATTTAATTAGTTTAATTTAACACTTTAATTTGGTTCACTTTGCATTACTTTTAAGTTAGTTAAATAGAGTGGCGTATATCTCCTCGTGTTCGACCCGTAGCTACGATTGACCCGTACGCTTGCGGTATTATTTTAACTCAAACAGGTACTCCTCACTGTCAACAAATCTTCCCCACTCTCGGTTAAGGAATCTCTCTTCTACCGGCTTTCCCATTCTTGGGTCCATGATCTTAGGTGTTGGTCTGAATGTCAGCTTAAATAGCTCGCCGGTGTAGGGAGTATGCCAAGCTACGCTACAACATATACACAAACTCAAATTAGTATGGATATGGGTGTAGGTGTAACATTCCCTCCACCTTATAAGAATTTCTTCCTCGAAATTGACTTACCATCTAGGTTGAAGAACTGAGGGAACTTCGCCTGCATCTCTGGCTTAGACTCCCAGGATGCTTCTTTGTTAGAATGGTTATTCCACCTCACCTTCACATAGGTAATGCGATGGTTACGGAGGTGGAGTATTTTTTAGTCTAATATCTTGGCCGACTATTCTGCATACGCTAGATTTTCTGCAAGCTCCGACAATTCTTGAGATAGTACATGAGTTGGATCTAGAATATACTTCCTCAATATGGATACGTGAAATATATTATGTACCCTTGCTAAGGTTGGAGGTAGTGCCAGCCTATAAGCCACCTGACCAACGCGAGCCAAGATCTCGTAAGGTCCAATGAATCTTTGACTCAATTTTCTCTTCTTATCATTCCTCATCACCCTTTTAGCAGGTGACATGCAAAGGAAAACTTTATCTCCAATTGCAAACTCTAGGTCCTTCCGCCTAAAATCAACATAGCTCTTTTGCCTTGACTAAACCGCCTTGATACGGTCTTGTATCAAATCTACCTTCTCACAGGTAGCATGGACCATCTCAAGTCCCAATATATGTCACTCACCCACTTCATCCCAATACAATGGCGTACAATATTTCCTACCATACGTACTGAGCTTCGAACGATGCCATGCTAATAGATGTCTAGTAGCTGTTGCTGTAGGCAAACTCGATGAACGCGATATGCTCATCCCAACTACCCTTCATATCAATAGCACACGCCCTAAGCGTCTCCTCCAAGGTCTAAATTATGTGCTTCAACTATTCGTCGATCTGTGGATAGAAGATCATGCTAAAGTTCAGTAGAGAACCCATGGCCTTTTGAAAGCCATCCTAGAATCTCGAAGTAAACCTCGGGTCTCGGTCTGAAATGATATTGACAGGCAATCCATGAAGTCGAACAACATTAGCAATGTAGAGTTTGGTCAATCTGTCAACAGTAAAAGTCATCCTCAAGGGGATAAAGTGTGTTGCCTTGGTCAATCAATCAACTATGACCCAGATGGAACCCATACCCCTAGCTGTACGGTGCAAACCAATAATAAAATCCATGGTAATGTTGTCCCATTTCCACTCCAGGATAGGTATCGACTGAAGCAAACCGTGCGGTCGCTACCTCTCCACCTTTACCTGCTGACAAGTAAGGCACCTCGAAACATAAGTAGCTATATTTGCCTTTATGCTAATCCACCAGTAGTTTCTTTTTAGGTCCTTGTACATTTTGGTGCTATTAAGATGATAGAATATGGTGAACTATGTGCCTCGATCAACACTTCTCTTCTCAATTCCTCATCATTGGGCAAACAAACCCTGCCTCTGAATCGAAGCATGTTATCCTCAGATAAGGTGAAATCCAGATCCGGCTGATCAGTTGTCCAAATTCTATCTATCTGCTTCTATAACTCCAGATCGGTTGGTTGAACCTCCTTGATTCTCTCGATCAAAGATGGTTGCACAGTAAGGGCTGCCAGGGACATACTAGCCTCATCAACTAGTATCTCCAAATCTGAACGTTGAGCTTCCTCAATCAACTACTCACTCATTGTCAATGCAGCTAAAGACACAGTCTGAGACTTCCTGCTGAGGGCATCAGCTACTACATTTGCCTTACCCGGGTGGTAGTGGATCGTGCAATCATTATCTTTCATCAGTTCCAACCACCGCCTTTGCCTCATGTTCAACTCGTTTTGGGTGAAGAAGTATTTTAGGCTCTTGCGGTCACTATAGATCTCGCTCTTCTCACCATATAAATAGTGACACTATATCTTCAATGCAAAGACTACTGCCGCCAAGGTCGTTAGTGGGGTAGTTCTTCTCATAATCCTTCAACTATCTTGAAGCATAGGCCAACACCTTTCCATTTTGCATCAGTAAACATCCTTGTCCCAACCTCGAGGCATCATTATAAATAGTCATTCCCCCAATGCCATCTGGTAATGTTAGAACTGGTGCTATGCTCAGTTTCTGCTTCAACTCTTGAAAGCTCTTCTCAAACTCCTCAGACCAAACAAACTTAACTCCCCTTCAAGTCAACTTGTTCATAAGGGCTGACATCCCTGAGAAGTTCTCAATGAAATGCCAATAATACCCAGACAAACCCAAAAAACTATCGATTTCCCCCACATTCTTGGGTGTTTCCCAATCCATCACTGCCTTCACCTTTCCTAGGTCAACTTTAATTCCCTCAGCTGAAATTATGTGACCCAAGAAAGCAACTTGTGTGAGCCAAAACTCACACTTACTGAACTTGGCATACAGTTTCTTCTCCCTCAATCTCTGTAGTACCAATTTGAGATGCTCAGTATGCTCTTCCTCTGATTTGGAGTAAATTAGAATATCATCGATGAATACTATCACAAACTTGTCTAGAACGTCTTGAAAGGCCTTGCTCATAATTTCCATAAACACTGTTAGGGCATTGATCAAATTAAAAGACATCACTAGAAACTCATAATGACCATAGTGTGATTTGAACGTGGTCTTACTGATATCACTCTCCTTGATCTTCAACTGATGGTACCCTGACCTTAAATTGATCTTGAAGAAAACTTTGGCCCCTTGAAGCTGATCAAATAGATCGTCGACCCTTGGTAGAGGATATTTGTTCTTGATGGTTAACTTGATGATGAGCTCCCTATAATCGATGCACATCCGCATGCTACCATCCTTCTTCTTGACGAAGAGGACTGGTGCTACCTAATGAGACACACTAGGCCTAATAAACCCTTTTTTTAACAAGTCTTGAAGTTGGACTTGTAGCTCCTTCAACTCGGTCGGTGTCATCCTATAAGGTGCCTTGGACACTAGCGCCGCTTCTGGTAGTAGATCAATAACAAACTCGGTCTCACGATTGGGAGGCAACTCCATCAAGTCATCCAGGAAGACATCCAGAAAGTCCTTCACGATCTTCAGCTCTTCCAAAGGCTTTATCTTAGCTTCCGTATTGGTCACTGAAGCTAGATTACATTCGCATCCCCGATCCATAAGCTTTTTGGCTTGGAGAGCCGAGATAATGAGCTTCTTGGATCGTTTCTTCTTATTTTTGGTGAAGATAAACTTGTCCTCGCCCCGAGGCTTGAAAACCATTTGCTGCTCCACGCATACTTGGTTGCCTTATAGGCTGCTATTGCGTCAATAATTGGGCGAGCTGACCTATTGGTCCTACAAAGAAGGGTTAGCACTAAAGTGACCGAGCCATGCTGGTCTCGAACACTCTGATGCTTAAGTTAGCCCTCTTAGCAATAGATAAGGATTAAGAAAATAGAATGAATGGAATAGACAAGTATCACCTCATATTTATAGCTACTGGCAGAAGAAGCGGTGTTGGATTGGAGTGTCCTATTTAGGTAAGAACTCTAACCCAAGAGGAGTCCCAGGCAAGATTGGATCCTCCTACATGATTGCAAGGAGATGGTGCTTTTACCAGTAGCATGGATAGGTTCCCATCGGTTACGCCTCTGTGGATAAGATTGTGGCGTGTGGATCATGGGGCCGTTGCACCTTTCGTGGAACATGTTTGAATCAATCGTTGATCTATACGTGGTAGGTCTTAACGTGTCGTGCCCGACCATTGAGGTTGTGGTTGGGCGGCAAAGACATGGGGACTGATCCCAAAAAAGTCGATCCTTGTCACATTATGCTTGTTTATGAGCATTCTTTCTAGGTGTATCCGGGACCGACCCTATGGTTCAACACCGGGTGTTTCCTCAATTTGCAAGCTTGGGCTCGGCTCATCATTCTTGGTATTATCACTTGCCCCCCACTCCCTTGGAACGTTCGCATTCTAAGGTGATTTCTATTTGGTCTTCGTCTATGTGTTGCCTTCATTCATCGATTCTTGAGAAGGGTTTAATGCTCCATCGCCTCGTACAATGTGACGGTTCGATTCCCTAGTGATGCATGGTACTAAGTAATCATGATGTCTTAGGCAGTTCTGCAGTCGCTTATCCTTGGCCGTTGATTTTAATCGATCTCGACCGTTGCCTACATCATTTTGTTTTCCTCTTCTCCTTATAAATAGTGGTCCCCTACTTCGTTCTCTCCACAGTTCCAGGCTTATTCCTTAGCAAAATTTCCTCCAGCTCCTCTCATGCCTTCTAAGTCTTCGGCTCGGTTAGCTAGCTTTGAGTCTTCGGTTTGGCGGTGTATTTCGCGCTTAGAAGCTTCGTCCAACCGAACTGACCAGTAAGTTCTCCCATCCTTCATGTCTTTCGATAGTATGTACCAGGGACCTGTCGATGGTCGCAAGGAGGTTCCTAGGATGAGCGCCAGCTCAGAGTCGGGTGCGAACTCCGATGGTACCCAGACTGACCAGCCTCCAATTCCTTTTTGCTCAAGAAACTTTCATGCTCGGCATGGTCCTTCTTATAACCGGGCCTCTTCTTCAGTTGGGGCCCTAGTAGGGGATACCCTGCCACCTGCTCAAGCTCTCCCTCCCATAGCAGGAGGCAGGTGGGGCACAGGCCCAAGAAATCAAGGACGACGAGGGTTATGAATCTGAGGTCTGCCATCGGAGACAGTACCCCCGATACTAACACATATGTTAGTATTTTGAAGATCAGGCCTTAGAGGCCATTAGGGCTCGGTTCCATATTCCCACCGAGGTTGTTCTCCGTGCTCCGGCCAAACTCGACAAGACCTGTTATTTTTGAGCTGGTGAAGTTTATCTATATGAGACCACTTTTACCTATGGCCTTCATCTCCTGGCTCAGCCCTTCGTGGTGGATGTCTTGAACCATTTCACCCTATGCCTGGGTCAGTTGATGGCGAACTCATGGAAGCAGATCTTTGGCTTTTACATTTTCTTTGATCGCCTTGGTCGGGAAGCCTCTGCTGACCTTTTTGCCTATTTCTTCATGTGAAAAAATCTGTTGGGGGATGGTACTATCTTTCCTTGCACAGCCTGAAGGGATCCTTTAAGAACTTGCAGTTCTTTAGACATATGCCTTAGTCGGTTAAGAAGTGGAAGTATAGGTACTTTTTTGCCTTGTACCCGGGAATCTCTTCAGGCTGGAGTAGAGGAACATTCAGTTGAAGAAGGTCAACTCTGTGCCTGAGCTGAGTCAGTATGATTTGGAATCTGCGGGCATTTACCTAGAAGGGGAGCCCTTTGATGTCCATCAACTTTAGTAGGAGGACGAGTTGGTCCAGTGCAAGCTGAGTTCTCTCCCAAGTGAGTATTCTCAGTCTGGAGGATTCGACTCGTATTTTTTGTTGTTTGAATTTGTACTGACCATCTTCCCCTTTCTTTTTAGTGGACATTCCTCTTGATCGCAACAACTACCAATCAATCGATGCCCAAGATTACATCGAAATCTCTCATATCCAACTCAACATGGTGTGTAAGCATATCTCGGCCATAAATTTGAATGGGGTACGGTTCATATACCACATCTAAA
This sequence comes from Telopea speciosissima, assembly GCF_018873765.1. NCBI lineage: Eukaryota > Viridiplantae > Streptophyta > Magnoliopsida > Proteales > Proteaceae > Telopea > Telopea speciosissima. The sequence goes on from NC_057920.1 coordinate 48,634,610, forward strand.
CTAACCACATCTCCAGTTGGCGTGCTCACAGCTTATCCCTGAGCTAAACTCTTAGGGGCAATTCCCATGTTCTTGGTGAAGGAAGGGGACACAAAAGAATGTGAGGCACCCAAATCAAAGAGAACATAGGTAGCGATGCATGTAATAGAAATAATACCGGATATAAGGATTGAAATTAACCATGCATGCTTGAAATGGTATGATTCACAATCTTAAACAAATAAGTTTAGGATGGGGTTACCTGTCAAAATACCTGGTGTCACCTCAGCTTCGGCATCAGTCACCACATATACTTGGCTCGAGATCCTATTGCCTTGTGGAGGCAATGGTAGTCGACCGGTAGGTCTAGAAAAGGTTGCTCGTAAAGATGTGGGCTGAGGTGCTAATTGTGATGCATCGGGCTGGGCAGCCCTTGGAGATGTGCCCAAATTGGTTGCAGTTGAAACACCACACACCACCACCCGTAGGTTGTGATGAAGCTGATGATTGAGTAGGATGGGTAGGCTATGATACTTTAGTACGTTTAAAATACACCAGTGCGGGGTTTGAGTAGATTACCCAATGAAACTTGGTTGCTTCCCAACTAATTGGTGCTGCAGCCTGTCTCTTGCCATCCCCGATTGAGAAAATTAAGAATTCCTCTATTGATCCTCAATAGACTTGGCTAACTGTACCATCCTTGCATAAGTTTGAGGCCCATGTGACACCAAAATGGAGCTGATGCCCAGCCTTAACCCTTTCTCAAACCGCTTTCCCTTCTCTACATTTGTCTTCAAGTGGTTGGGTGCAAAATAGAATAACTCCTCAAATTTCTGCTAATATTCAAGGACAGATTTGGGTCTGTGAATAAAGTCTATAAACTCGATCGCCTTTCTTTCCCTACAGCTCTATTGAAAGTAGTTCTCAAAGAATACCTCCCTGAATTGTTCCCACGTGAGGTTCGGGTGGGTAACAACAAGGTTGGGCTGAGTAGTTTGCCACCAAACATCGGCCTCACCCTTCAACATGAGGCGGTACATCTAATCTTGTACTCTTCGGTATAATCAAGCACTGAGAAAGCCTTCTCCATTTCCCAAATCCACATGGTCGGGTGTAGTGGGTCCTTATTCGGTCCGGAGAACTCCATGGGTCTCAATTTTTGAAACCTCTCATGATCCTAGAAACGTCCATCCAACCTTGTGCCGGCTGAGCTACGTTTGTAGTGGGATTAGGGGGTATTGGAGGAGCATTTTCTGCCATCCTAGCTCTCTCATTGGCCTCAAATCAAGCTGTATTAAGCTCCATGAAATCTCTCTGTTGTTGCTGAAAGGTGAGTCTCATATTTTCCATGTAGTCCATCTATTGGGCTTGGAAATCCCTCAAGATGTCCCCCATAATTTGGCTAACCTTATGGGTAGTGGCGTACCCCGAAGTATTAGGGGTAGCATTGCCATATAAAATCAATTCAAATCTCAAATAGACTTGTTGCGTCAGAAATCCTCTTAGAGCGAGTTCTACCTATAAGACAACGATTAGCAGGGAGTACCGGGTGTCGCCGGTGATCTCACTCCAATGCTTAAGTTAGACCTCTGAGCAATAGTCAGAATAATGAGAATTCAGATGGATTGGACGTAGGTTACCTCCCCTACTTATGGCGATGGAGAGTTTGAATCATGCTGGGAGTGGTAAGCTAGAATCTCGGAGTGGAGTGAGACCAATGAGGAATGGAAATGGGGATAGCGTCTACCCATCGCTTCCCAAGAGCCTGATTAGGTGTGACGTGGGCAAAGGTTTTGGGGCCTTGCTAGCCCATGATAGACTTAGAGTGTCTTACGTAAGCTTCATAGGATATCTCTTTTGTTTGGCATATGCAATGTCATCTTTGTCCCTCGATCGAGCTCTCGAGCTGGGCCTGGATTTCACAATCTCTGTAGCTCATTCCGACCGAGCCAGTTTTCTTATCCCAAAATGAGCCCCCCCACTCCCCTGGACGTGTGATCTGACAAGTTGGCGGCTAAGTGTGATTTGCTGATTCAGTCGTCATAAGCCACGTGGTTGAAAAAACCCTAAAGGTGCCTCGACTCGAGGCGACTTTCAACTTTCCTCCAATGTACGGACTCGTGTCCGTAGGCACCATGATCTCTAGGCTAAGCCTACAGAGGATTGATCCTGGTCATGTCAAGTCTTCCCATGTGGTTCAGCCATATGGCACGAACATTAATTTCTTTGGGAGACGCCAAACGCCAACTACCCCTAGCCATCCGATGGGTTGCATCCTTTGGCCTTTGGATTTGGAAACGTCCCCTCCTCTTCGCGTGCATAAATTGAAAGTTCACTTTTACGGCAATCTTCTACTGATTCCTTCCATTTTTTGAGCTTTGCGCCTCTCGTGATTCTTATCTTTTGTCATAGCATCTTACTCTGGTGCCGTTGCGTTTGCGGGCCCTCGAACAAAGTTCTTCTCTTGTGGCTTCCCATCGATCGCACAGTGCTCTTCCATTCTCGACCCCTCTTGACCTTTATCAGTAAGTTTCTTTGATCATGTCTTCTTCTTCTTCTTCCCAGGCGGAGTCCCACAGGGATTCCGACAATGTTGCCCAAGCGAGTGGGGGTTCCTACCATGAGGTGAGCTCTAAGGAGACCCAAGAGGAACGGTCTATACTTTTTGGGTCAAAGAGATTCTCTGTCTGAGTCCGTCATTTGACCCAAGACATTGCTGCTCAGCCCAGTGGTGAGAGAGCAACATTCGAAACTTCTATTGAGCGCATTGTCGATGGTGGCAGTGCCGCCGGAGTTGAGGAGGAAGAGGGTGCCTCGGCGAGGCCCACCTATGTCGCAGCCTTTGAAAGCACCATGACTGAGGATTCTCTATCTGCCCTCCGCCTTCGGTACAGATTTCATGCATTGGTAGAGACTTGGGTCCCTACCAGGGCTGAGAGGGCGAACACCCCACGGCCAAATACTGTGTGTTTGTATGAAGTAGCCTTTCAGTGTGGTCTGCGCTTCCTTGTTCACCAGTTCGTTCAGGAAGTGTTGGATCGTTTCAAGATTTCCCTTGGCCGATTGGTCGCCAACGCCTGGAAGCATCTTCTAGGATTTTACTTGTTCTTTGCCCAACTTGGCCGCAAGGCCTCATGGGTGGTTTTCCTATATTTTTACCACCTAAAGCCGTCCAGGGATGAGTGGTTCTATGTGGCTCGATGTAGTCCCCCGGGGGTCGTACGGGCCTAAGTCTTTTGTCTCCCATATGCCTGAATTAGCAAAGAAATGGAAAGATCGCTTTTTCTTTGCGCGTATTGAGGGTAACCCTTTAAAGTGGACTGGAGACCCGCTCGATTACGGACTGGGAATCAAGTCCCTATGCTGAGCTCATATGATCAGCAGTATCTCAAGATGGCGATGATGGGCACGACTTTCAATGTGCATGGTCTGGAAAATGAGGGTCTGCTGATTAAGCACGGTTTGAGCTTAGCGTAGGGTGAGTCCCTTTCCCCTCGAACTTATCTTTGGACGACTATGATCTATATCTGATTTTACGTCTGTCTTTTCCAGTGGACTACGAACCGGACACCCATAATCTTTGCGAACAGGCTACGTCGGCCAGGAGAAAGGCTATGGAGAAGCAATCTTAGCGTCCTACTCGTCCTTTGCTCCCGGGTGTCTCCATAAGGGATTCTTCATCTGTAGGTGGCGACCAGAGGAGGCAGGAAGGTTCCTCCAAGGTAAAAGAGAAAGTGCCTAGCAAGGTCCTGCCACCCAAGATTCCTGGGAAGAGGTCGCGCGATGAATTGGCAAGCGGTGACCCTGCCTCTAAAAGAGTTGCGCAGGGCGTCGTGTCCTTGGGGGAGACCACCCAAACCCCCAAGGTTCCCAAGTCAGGCCCCCAGGACGTTCTGAAGGGGAAGTCTAGCCAAGGTGCACCCGACGCCCCCCTCCTCCCAAGGGGAAGAAGCATCTCCAGTTTCAGTAGGACGTTTATGAGGGCGAGTCTTCACTCCAAATTCTTCGTGTGGCAAGCGAGTTAATGGACCATGGTCCTTTGGAGGACATGGAGGATTTTTGGTCCCGACTAGACGAGGAGATTCTAAACTCGTTAATGTTGGATTTTGCCAGGGTATGCCTCTGAGGTAGTTCGATGCTCAACACCGTATTGGGCGTAAAACGCATCGAACTGCTGGTTGTCAAATTATTTCCCGTTGTCTGTCACCAGAATCTTTGGCAGGCCAAACCTGTAGATAATCTTATCTCTAAAGAATTTCTCCATTTGTTGCCGCGTGATCTTGGCTAAAGGCTCAGCTTCTACCCACTTGGTGAAGTAGTCCACAGTGACCACGTGATATTTTCTTCCCCCTGAGGCTGGGGTGAAGTTGCCCAGTATATCCATTCCCCACATGGCGAAGGGGATGGGACTAAGTATAGAAGCCAATTCCGTAGCGGGCTGTCGTGGTATGTCTGCAAATTTTTGGCATTGCTTGCACCTTCTCACGTACTGGATGGCGTCTTTCTGCATGTTGGGCCAATAGAGTCCAGCTCTCAGTACTTTATAGGCCAGGTGGCGTCCCCCCATGTGACTGCCGCATATGCCTTGATGGACCTCTATCAAGGTGTTCAGGGCATGTGCGGGAGCTAAACATTTCAGCAACGGGCCTATGATTGACCTTTTGTAAAGCTCTCCTTCTATTAGAGTATACCGGGCGGCACGACCTCGAACCTTTCATGCCTCCGTTTTGTCTTAGGGTAGGACATCATCTTTCAGACACGTGACGATCGGGTCCATTTAGCTGGGCTCAACCTCGACCTACGCGACCTCTCGAGCTAGATAAGCGGGTCCATAAAGTTGTTCAACATATGCTGAGCTGTCAAGCTGTGCTAGCTCTTCTTTAAACAAATGCAAAAGTACGTCCACCTTCTCATTCTCGCAACGCGGAACCCTGATTATCTCAAAGCTCTCGAATGAGCTAAGTAACTGCTTCACTTCTTTCAAATATGCTGCCATCCGATCATCTTTGGCCTCATAATCTCCGTTGACTTGGTTCACGAGCAGGTGTGAGTTAGCCCGTTCGGCTAGATTTTTGACCTGTACAGCCTTTACGATTTGCAGTCCCCCAATCAGCGCTTCGTACTCAGCCTCATTATTGGAGGCAGGAAAGTGCAGGTGTAGCGCAAACTGTATTTTGAAGCCTTCTGGGCTTGTTAAGATGAAGCCTGCTCCCCTGACCTCCGCATTACTCGATCCATCCACAAACATTGTCCAGGATGGCTCTGGGCTGATTTTTTCTTTCGGCACGATCTCCTCCTCTACCTCATTCTCACTTTGGGCACACTCGGCTACAAAGTTCGCTAGAGCTTGGCCTTTTATGGCCGTTCTAGGCCTGTACTCGATCTGGTACTCGCTCAGCTCAATCGCCCAGGTTGTCAATCTTTTGGATACGTTAGGCTTGTGAAGTACCTTTTTTAGAGGTTGGTCCGACATGACCACAATCGGGTAGGCTTGAAAGTATGGCCTAAGCTTTCGGGCTGCTTTTACAAACGTAAATGCGAGCTTCTCGATCTTGGGGTATCGAGTTTCTACGTCCAACAGGACGTGATTGACATAATACACTGGTCTTTGGACTCCATCTTCTTCTCTTATTAAGGTGGCACTCACAGCTACTGGTGACATCGCCAAGTACAGGAGCAACTCCTCTTTAGGTACTGGTCTGGTTAACAGCGGTGGATTGACGAGGTATGCTTTGAGGTCTTCGAAGGCTTTCTGGCATTCCTCCGTCCACTCAAAACTCCTCATGTCTTTTAAATTCTTCAAAGTTTTGAAGAATGGCAAGCATTTGTCTCCCGAACGAGACACAAAGCGCGCCAGTGCTGCAATTCTACCATTCAGTCTTTGTACCTCGCGATCAGTTTTCGACGGGCTCATTTCTTATATAGCTTTGATTTTCGTTGGGTTGGCCTCAATTCCTCTCTGGGACACCATATAACCCAAAAAATTACCTAAGCTGACCCCGAAGGCACACTTAACGGGGTTTAGCTTCATTTGGTGGGCCTGTAATACTTGGAATGCCTCGTTCAGATCGGCTAAGGGATCTTGGGCTTTGATGCTTTTGACTGGCATATCATCCACGTACACCTCCATATTTCTGCCGATCTGGGCCTTGAAGATCTTGTTTACCATTCTTTGGTAACTCGCGCCTGCGTTCTTCAGATCGAAGGGCATTACCAGGTAGCAGAAGTTTTCCTGGTTGGATCGGAACACCGTATACAACTCATCTCCTTCCTTCATGAGGATCTGATTATATCCAGAGTATGCATCCATAAAGCTTAGCCTCTCTTGTCTGGCTGTTGCATCTATTAGCAGATCGATCCGGGGCAGTGGGTATTCATCTTTGGGGCAAGCTTTATTGAGGTCGGTGTAGTCAACACACATTCTCCATTTCCCGTTCGGCTTGGGGACCATTACTACATTCACGAGCCAGGTAGGAAATTGCTCTTCTCTAATAAAATTTTTATAAAGCTTTTAATTTCTCTATTTCTTCCTTCATCGCGGCTTGCTTTTCTGGCACGAACGTTCTTCTTTTTTGCTGCACTGGCTTTCTGTTGGGGTCGACATGTAGGGCGTGTTTAGTAATGTGCCGCGCCATGCCTGGCATGTCAGCTGCTGACCAGGCGAATACGTCTTTATTTTTCTATAGGAACGAGGTGAGTTCCTTCGCTTCTTCTTGACTTAGCGATGACCCGATCTTGACTGTCCTGGCAGGGTTCTGCTCATCCACCGGGACTTCCACAAGTTCCTCCACCGGTTCGCCCAGCTGATAGCATCTATCTCCTTTGCGGTTGTCCACGACCTCCACCTGATAGGCTGTTCCTCTATAGTTGCCCTTGATGCCCTTCAGGACCACTGCGTGGCACTCCCTGGCTTTTTTATGCTCTGTTTGGCACTCCCCTATGCCATTCGGGGTGGAAAACTTGACCTTCTGGTGCTTGGTAGAAACTATCGCTCCCAACTCGTTTAGAGTAGGTCTGCCTAATATGGCGTTGTAGACTGTGGCCGCTCGAATGACCATGAAGTTGACCTTTATGATCTTTTGGAGCGGGGCTGTTCCCACCGTCATCAGGTGCTCTACAGATCCTTCAAATTGTGTTGACGCTCCTGAGAATCTATACAATAGTGCGGTCTCGGGCTTCAGCATATCGGGCTCGAACCCGAACTACAAGTATGCATCATAGGATAGCATATCCACGGATGCTCTTGTATCCACTAACACCTTGTGGACGGGTCGATTGGCTATAACTTCCTGAACCATGATGGCATCATCGTGTGGCTAGCTCAGCCCCTCATGTCTTTATCCGAGAAGGTGATCTTGGGCTCGGTGCGTGCTTTCTTCTCGGTGACTTCTGCTACTGCTACAAATCTCTCCTTCGCCTTAGCTTTGCGGGTTGACTCTTGCCCTGGTCCTCCCAAGATGGTGAGGATTGTCGGGGCTGTGGACGTGTTGGCCTAGTCTTGATTTCTCCTGACTTCTCGATGATCACCAAGTTGGTCGCCTTGGCGATCCCGGTCTCCCCCCTCCAGGCTCTATCATCTCTTCGCCAGTCATTCCTTGGGACTTCTCGGCCTTGGGGGTTATCTTTTGCCTCCTTCTTGGCGTAACGCCTCAGGTGGCCATTCTGGATCACGTCCTCTATTTCCCTCTTCAGCTGTCTGCAGTCTTTCGTGTCATGGCCTACATCTTGTTGGAACTCGCAAAACTTATTCAGGTTCCGATCCTCCGGCTTTGAGAACATTGGTCGGGGTCGTTGCAGCAGCCCTCGATTAGATACTTCCATCAGGATTTTGGTCCTGGTGGTGTTGAGCAGGGTGTAGTCAGGGCTTTGGTCTTTGTCTGACCTTGCTCTCTTGGTGTCCTTACTCTTCTCATCCTTCTCGCTTGCCCTCTTTTTCTCAGGGACCTTGTCGTCCACTGCTTTTCTTGCCTTCATGATATTGAACATGTTAGCATATTGGTAGTAGCGGTCCAGTAGCTGCGGCATGGTCGTTACTGGGTCCAGCGTGAACGATTTCACCAAGTCGTGGTTGGTGACCCCATTGTGCAAGGCGTTGAAGGCCATTGTGTCGCCCAGGTCCTTGATCTCTAGGCTCTCCGCATTGAAGCGGGTGATATAATCTCTGATGGACTCATCAGAGCGCTGCTTCACAGCCAACAAGTTGGCTACGGTCTTCTTCTGCTTTACATTGCTCTGGAAGCGGTTGACAAAGGCTTTGGCCAACTCTGTGAAGCTTCGGATCGAGTTAGGCTTCAATTTGGCGAACCACAACGCCGTGGGCCCCTTGAGAGAGGTGGGGAAAGATCGGCAGGATACTACATCGGACCCACTATAGACTGTCATCATAGCATTGAAGTAACTGATGTGGTCGTTGGGATCGCCCTTGCCATCATAAGCCTCGAACGTAGGGGGTTTAAAACCCTTGGGAAGCTCTGCTCTCATGAGCACCCTCGTAAAGGGATGTTGGCCAGGCCTGGAGCTTTCTTTTGGGGTTGTTCCCCTCTCCAGGGCCGTAATTTTTTTATTCATCTCTCTGAGCTTACGGTCAAGCTCGCTTTCTTCAACCTGGTTGTTGATGACGTTCGTGCGCGTACGACGTGCATTCAACTCGTCCTTGAGATCTGGAAGGGGTAGCCTTGGTGGGTCTACCCGATCAGTGCATATGTCTGAGGCCTTGGAATGAGTCCTTTTAGACCGGCTGTGAGTTCTCCTACCGGTGGAAATTGATTGATCTTCCCCCCGAGGGGGCCTGCTCCGGGTAGGGAGGTTCCCCGTACACACTGTTCCTAGAGGAGGTGGCTCTCGCTTGGAGGGGTGTGACGACCCCACCCTACTTCCTGATGCTCGTATATCATCTCTTACTGTCCTTGGATTCTCTCGGGCGGTTCTTGGGAGTACCAGAGGAAGCAAAGGTGTAGGGGGTGGTATTGTTGTTGGCGGGAGGTCTGCGGCCGCGGCAGCGGTTGCCCTCAATGCTTGCACCTCATAAACTATATCCCTCAGGACCCCACTCTTGTTGAGAACATGCAGTTGTAGGTCCTGGATTTGGCCGACATTGGCAGGCGCTCTAGGATCTATCTCGGGGACGAATCACTAGGGCATTGGTGGCGGAGGTGGTAAAGCCTGAATGCCGTGGCTGGACTGGCCTTGATTTTGAGTCACCATTTGGTTAGCCTCCAATGTGGCAGAGGGTTGGGTTCTTGCCCCTTCCCCTGCCGCTGGTAGCTGGGGGTCGATGGATGCAGTTGCCATCCGCCGCTGTTGGGTTTTCTTCCCTGCATTCTCGTCGCCGCGGGTGTTCTTCATTGTCTGATGAGTCACCGAGTTGTCCATGGCTAGTGGGGCCTGAGTATTGGATGGAACGACATTAGGTTCTCCGGCCATGATTTCAAGTTCAGTCAGATAGAGAGTCTAAGGCTTTGAGAATTGTATCGTTCCCACAGACAGCGCCAAAACTGTTGCATCATAAATCCTCTCGGAGCGAGTTCTACCTGCAAGACAAGGATTAGCAGGGAGTACCGGGCATCGCCGGTGATCTCACTCCAATGCTTAAGTTAGACCTCTGAGCAATAGTCAGAATAATGAGAATTCAGATGGATTGGACGTGCGTTACCTCCCCTACTTATGGCGATGGAGAGTTTGAATCATGCCGGGAGTGGTAAGCTGGAATCTCGGAGTGGAGTGAGACCAATGAGGAATGGAAATGGGGATAACATCTACCCGTCGCTTCCCACGCGCCTGATTAGGCATGACGTGGGAGAAAGTTTTGGGGCCTTGCTGGCCCGTGATAGACTTAGAGTGTCTTACGTAAGCTTCATAGGATATCTCTTTCGTTTGGCATATGCAATGTCATCTTTGTCCCTCGATCGAACTCTCGAGCTGGGATTGGATTTCACAATCTCCGTAGCTCGTTCTGACCGAGCCAGTTTTGTTATCCCAACAAGACTAATTGCTTGGTTCAATCCATTAAACCAGCATAAGCCTTTCTTTATAAAAATCAAATCTCATAATTTCCAACTTAATTAAAATCAACACCATAGCATCCTCAAATGAATTAATCAAATAAGTTAATAAAATAACCATGAGCAACAGTCCACTAAAAATAATATTAAATTCAATTCAAACATATAAGTCAATAAAATACATCAAGGTTCTGAGGTTGGTAGTGATGGGTCTACTTCTAGACCACTCTTGGCTGATGGTGGAAGACCAGTGGGGTCGCAGGTTGCTCCTTCTAGAGTCCTCAAGTCACAGTTTTCTGGCGAGTTGGTGGTTGCCAGTGGTGCGGTAAGTGTTGACGGTGGGGAGGATGTTGATGGAGGTGAGTCAGTTTTGGTAAGGAATCTTAGGGGTGATGTGGATCCCATTCAGAATTTTTCTGATCATGTAAATGTAGCACGAGCAAATTCTCCTTCCTTAAGGGGACCTTCGATTTTCGAAGGTGCTGGAGTGGTGGGCAATCTCAATTTTGAAACAGATTCTACGTTATTCTCTCCTTCATTTTCAAATTTCAATTTGGAGTGAGGCCAAGCTCCTGGGTCGGGTCGAGGGTCAGGTAGAGTTGGTTTGGCTGTAGGTCATGGTCGGATGCAGGCTATTAGAGGTGGTTCGATGCCTGGTGGCCGAGCTGGATCAACCCGTGGTGGTAGACAGGCAGGTGGCCTTCCTCCTGTGGCGTCCACTGTTGTTGGGTCGGCGCCTCAGGCTGAGGCGGAATTGGAAGTAGTTCTCTTGGTTGGGGTAGACCATGTGGTGGAGGCGATTGTGGATTCTTCTTTTCAAGATGGCATGGTGGTGGTCCACGCAAAGGAGGTGGTGGATATTGATAATGCAGCTGTGATGGCTGAATTGGAGGGACGGAAACAACAGCACCGTAAAGGGAAGAAAGGGATGGAAGCAGAGCAGCAGGGTCGCAAACGGTCAGACCGTTTGGCTTCTAAAACCGCTAGTGTCCAATGAAAGTTCTATTCTGGAATATCAGAGGGTGTAAGCAGAACGCTGCTTGGGTAGCGTTGTCGTCTTTTTTGCTTGAGACTTGTACGGATTTGGTGCGTCTTGTGGAACCAAAGCTGGAGGTCAGTAAGTTCCCTATTTTGTTTTTTAATAAAAAGGGTTATAATGCAGATTTGATCCATAATGTGAGCCCGGATTTGGTTCCGAATCTGTGGGTTATTTGGAAATTGGGTCTACCCCGCCCTTCGGTCATTTCTTCTTCAGATCAGCAAATTTCTATGTCTATTGTTTGGAATGGGGAGTTGATGGTTGTTTCAGTTATTCATGCTAGCTGTTTCAGAATTAATCGGAGAGACCTGTGGTTGGAATTGGCAAATCTCAATATCGAGGCTATGACGTGGCTTGTTACAGGGGATTTTAATGCAACCCTATTGTCTGAGGAGAAGAGGGGTCCTGGGGCTTTTTCCCTAGGCTCAGCAATGGAATTTGGTGCTTGGGTGGATTCTTGTGGTCTCATTCTTGTTCCCTCAAATGGAAAGAAGTTTACATGGTCCAATAATAGGTCCAAAGGCCATGTGGAAGCTGTTCTGGATCGTCGTTTTGGTAAGTCAAGGTGGTTTGAATATTTTCAGTCTTGCTCTCAGAGGGTGCTGCTTCGTATGGCATCGGATCACCCCCGTTTATTTATTGCTTCTGAGTTCCTTGGTAAGCCTAAGAATGCCCCTTTTCGGTTTCATAATTTTTGGATGGAAAATCCTGAGTTTGTGGATGTGGTGCAACAGTCGTGGATGCAGCCTGTGCTTGGATCCCCCATTTTCATATTGAGCCAAAAGCTCAAGAGGCTCAAACCTGTGTTGCGGGCTTGGTCTCGGGGGGCTTTTCCAAATTTCATTTCGGCAGTGAAGGAAGCTAAAACAGATTTGGAAGATGTGCAAGAAGTCATGGACATGTACCATTGGTGTAAATGATCATTTGTTCGGGGTGGAAGCAAACGCCAAGACGAGGTACTTGTTAGCTTTGAAGGACAGCGAAAAACTTTGGCGGGAGAAGTCTAGGATTAATGGTAGAAAGAGGGCAATCGCAACTCAGAATTTTTCCACCTCTCAACGGTGTTGACGAGAGTAAAAAATCAGATTAGAAGCCTTAAAAAGAGTAATGGTGACTTGGTGTCTGATCAGATTGGGGTGGCAGAATACATCAGTGATTTTTATGAAAACTTTCACAAGTTGGTTCCTCTTGAGGAGCACTTGGACCTTTTGGAGGTTAACCCTTTAGTTTTGGGCGAGGAGGATAGGGTGGTTTTGGATTCAGTCCTAGTCCTTGAGGAGGTGAAGAAAGCAATCTGGATCTTGACCCTGATAGCTCTCCAGGTCCTGATGGGTTTCATCGTGCTTTTTTTAGGCAGTGTTGGGATATTGTGGGCTATGATGTTGGAAGGGCTGCTGCAAATTTTTTTAAAGAAGGTATCATGCCTAAAGGGGTGAATAACTGTTTTATCTCCTTTTTTCCAAAGGTGGAGGGTGCCGTATCTTTGGAGAAGTTTTACCTTATCTGTATGGGGAATTTCTTTTGCAAAGTTATCTCTAAAATCATGGCAAACAGATTGGGGGATTTCTTATCCCGATTAATTTCGGAGGAGCAAGGTGCATTTCAGAAAGGGAAGGTCATTTTTTCTAATATTTGCTTGGCTTCCGAACTCAGTAATCTCATGCATAAGGCAATAAGGGGAGGTGGTATTGGTCTCAAGTTGAATGTTCAAAAGGCATAGGACTCTCTTTCATGGAATTTTCTATTTTCAGTGTTGCGCAGATTTGGATTTAGCGATCGATGGATTTTTGTGGCTGCGTGCTTTATTGTCCTCTATGAGGATTTCAGTTCTTGTTAATTGGGGTCTTGTGGGATTCTTTGGAGGGGAAAGGGGGCTGCGCAAGGCGATCCTCTCTCCCCTCTGCTCTTCATTATTGCTGAAGAAGTTCTGTGTGGGGGGCTTAAGAGGATGGTGGCTAAGAACAAAATCCTTCCCTGGGCACTTGCTCTTTGCTGACGATGTGTTTATTTTTATTAATGGTTCGCTCAAGTATGTCAGGGAGCTGAAAGTCTTCTTGGAAAAATACCAAAGCTTCTCAGGCCAGAAAATCAATCTTGAGAAAAGTAAGCTATTTTGTGGTGCAATCATCCCTTCTAGACATCGCCAGATTTTTGATTTGTTGAATATCCCTCTTTGAAACCTCCCTACAAAATATTTGGGTGCAAAAATTTTTAAAGGGAGGGTTACTAGGGAGAGATTGCTTCCTTTGGTCGATAAGTTTAAGCTTCGCCTCTTGGGATGAAAAGGGAAGCTCCTTTCGTTTGCAGGAAGAGTTGAGCTTGTTCGCTCGATGATGTTGAGCATTCCGGTTCATAATTTCTCAGTGTATTGGTGGCCTTCGTCTTTGGTTTCACTGATGGAGAGACGGATCCGTAACTTTATTTGGTCGGGAGACATCGAGTCTAGAAAGGTCTTGTCGGTAAAATGGGACTTAGTGTGTATGCCTAAATCTAAAGGTGGTTTGGGCATCCGTAGGCTGCGGGATTTGAATACGGCTTTGCTCTGTAAATTAATTTGGTCGATTAAGCATGATAATTCGGTGGCTAGTAATTTTTTGCTTGCAAGATTTTCAAACTCTGATGGTTCTCTTAAGTCCCATTCGATGTCATCCTCCATTTGGCCGGGTGATCAAAGGGTCTGGAACTTAGTAAAGCAGCAAGAAAGGTGTGTTATTGAAAATGGTAAATTTGTAAAATTCTGGTCCGACTGTTGGTTGGGTAGTGAGTCGATTGCGGCTGCCTCGGGTCTTGGGGATGAGCGGTTTGTGGAGAAATCAGCTTTAGTGGCGGATTTTATCTCAGGGTCATCTTGGTCTCTTCCTCAGGTCCGTTCAGTCTTTCTTGGAAATATATTTGATTCTATTAAAAATATTTCACTGCCCTCCTCTCCTTGCTCGGATTTATGTTTCTGGGGCTTGACTCCCTTGGGGGTCTTATCTGTGAGATTGGCTTGGGAAGTTATTAGGCTGAAAAGTCCCAAGGTTCCCTGGGTTAGTGTGGTTTGGAATAAAGCTCTCCTTCTAAGGCATTCCTATTTTGTGTGGCATCTGTTGCTTGGCAAAACTCTAATGGACGTTGCTCTCTCCTAGAAAGGATTTCAATTGGTGTCCCGGTGTGAATTCTGTAAAAACAATGTGGAGTCGGACGTTCATATTTTCTTGGAGTGCCCCTTTTATCTATCCCTGTGGAAGAAGTTCATGGACTTGTTTGGTGTTCTTTGGCCGGAGTTGGTCTCTTTTGAAGATTTTTTAGTTTGGTTCCCATGCGTCAAGCTTGGATGGCCGGACTGGTGCTGATCCGCTATGTTGTTTGGGTTAAAAGAAATTGCAGGAAATTTGAAGGGAAATCTAAGAGTTTGGGGTTGTTTTTCTTGGTGTCCTCGCTGCTCTGAGGGAAATTGCGGGATCTTTCTCTTACCCGGTCTCTTCTCAACTTGATTTGATCTGTGCCAGTCGGTTAAATATCCTCATTCTCCACAAGCCAATGCAAGTGATTAGAGAGGTTTAGTGGTGCTATCCCCCTCAAGGTCGGGTGAAGCTCAATGCTGATGCGTGCTCTCTTGGGAATCTGGGTAAGGCGGGTGCGGGTGGCATTCTTAGGGATGATCCGACTGTTGTGTTGTCGGCGTTCAGCTTTTTCCTTGGAGTGAAATATAATTATGTGGCGGAATTTTGGCAATTTTTCATGGCCTGTTGAGAGCTAAGGAGTTGGGTGTAACTCTCCTATGGATGGAGTGTGACTCGGCAACAGTTGTTGATGCCTTCTGGACTGGATTTATTCCTTGGTTTGTCAGGCAGCTTTGGATAGGCCTGCAACCTTATCTCTTTTCTATTTCTTGGAAGATCTCCCATTGCTTCCGGGAAGCCAACCCCGTGGAGGACTTTCTTGCCAAATCAGCGGCGAAGAGTGAGGTTTCTTCCCCTTGGTTTTTGAGTTTTCCATCGTCAATTAGGGATTTGTTATCTGAGGATGCGATGGGCAAACCTCGTTTCCGGTTTGAGTAGTGTTTGTTTTTCCTTTTGAGTGGCTTCGGGGTTTTCCCCGTTGCCTGGTGTTTTTGTATCCGTCCGGGAATGCCTAGATGTCAAATTCTTGTATTCTTTTTTACCTTCTTTAAATCTTAATATTGCTGATCTTTAGCAAAAAAAATAAAATGCATCAAAATAACGTCACAAAAATACTGGTGTTACAGCCAAGTGGAAAATTAAAGCATTAAAAATCTAAGAACTAGGAACATATGCCTGGATATACATGGATGGCTGAAAAAAAACAAGAATGCATGCTAATACATAGAAGGGTATTTCATTGATAAGTTCTGAAGTTTGACATCTAACTAATCCATAATATAGTCTATCTAAACGTTAGAATTACCAAATCATCTTACCATGAGATTCAAATAGTGGAACCCTAGAAGTGTAAACGAAATATCCCATGTTACAGAGAGTCTTGTATCCATCTCAATGGTAAAATTTAAGCCTGAGTATATAATATGGTATTATTACATTTTTTTTTGGTGAATAAATTTTATTATATAATAGCAGATTTTGACCCCTGTTATATAGTCAAAACTAAAGGGAAGTGTTTCCTGTGGGGAGCGTGGCCCCTACGCATGCGCAAGGCCAATGGGAGCGCGTGTGGAAGCATCAACATAGGCAGCATTTCCGCTTTTCATGGGGGCAGGTTAGTCATTATACCCCCTTTGTGTCTGGGCACAGGTGCCACGCTCCCTAACCCAATTCTTTTTCCCCAAAATTAATTATAAAAATCCCATAAACCTTTAATATGTAATATGTATGTTGGTGGCATATTTGTAATTTTTCGATAATTTTGAGAAACTTTCAACTCATACAATATTTTCGTTTTCTGTTGAAAATTGAACAATGAGATTGTTGAAGAGCCTTTTATATATAATATGGACAGATCCAAATGCTGATCAATTATATATCAAGTTTTTTTTTTTTTTTTTTTGCTAAAAGATCATTTGTATTAAAAGGAAAAAGAGAAAAATTTACAATGGACACTTAGTTAGTAAGTTCGGAACGGCAATTGAACGGAAAAACGGCAATTAACGGACTAACGGTAATAATATTTTAAAATTGCTTCATAAAACATACGTAATAATCAGCGCTTAATACGTGTATATACGGCATAGACGCAATAATACTTTTAAAAAGGCATATATTCATTATATAACATGCATTCACCACCTAATAAACAAAATAATATCATGATTTTATAAACTAAAATAAACACAATAATATAATATCTTATATTACATCTCTAAGATTAGCACTTAAAATATCAAAATATCAATAAAGTAGTCTCTAAACGAGAGAGACCCACACCCCATAGTGGAGAAGGTTTTTTTTTTTGGTTGAACCATAGTGGAAAATGTGAGAATTTTCAACCAAAAGTGAAGTTGAGTTAGATTTCCACAAAATTCCAATTTGTAAATGAGAATAAGAATAAAACAGAATAAGGAGATTCCAAGGCATCTTAAAACGAGAACAAAAAGTAAGGTAAAAAAAAAAGGAAAATTATGTGATTAACTACAAATGAGAATAGGGAAAAATTAGGAAATGATCACAAATTAATTAATCCTAGATAAAGTGAACAGAGATAGGAGACTGGATTGTTGGAGAAAGAAAAAAAAAGGTTTCCGTTCTATTTTCCATGGAGATGGAACTTGTGATTTTCGTTGATTAGCAAACAGAATAGAGAAAGGGATACTAACCAAGAAGAAGTTCTTAAGAACAACAGGAAGAAGAAATAAACAAGGAGAGGTCCAAGTAGGAGTACGATTAGATTGAATTGGCATAAGATGTTATATACAAGTTGCGATAGAGCGTTGAACGAGATGGAGGGGCTTTCGTTTTCTAGGGTTGGACTTTGGGTAAAAGCAAATCACAAAGAAGAGAAAGTGAAATCGTGAAAAATTCTAATCTTTGGGGTTTTTTTTTTTTTTTTTTTAAAACATTAGAGTAAAATTTAAAAAGTATAAAACGTATAATACCAATTATACGAGTATAATACGCGATCGATTAAAAACGCATTTTTTATAAAAATACGAGAAGTGCGGACGGAGTATTATGCGTCAAAAGTTTCCAAGCTATCCATATTCCATAATCAGTCTGATGCGGGTGCTATGACGTTGTTTGGCTTAATTTAGACGTGAAAACTCAGTTAAAAATAGGTATGGAATGGGAAAAGCGCAGCCAATCTGATAGGACTGAGTCAGACGCCAGGTTTTCCAAAACCAATAGTGAAAGTACACCAATATAACCCAATTCCAATTAGACCAACATGGATTTGTGGTCAAGCCAATCTCATAGTATATTGTTATTGTTTACAGAGCATGCACATGGTGAGTGCTAGTGTATCCATTGTACTAGAAGAGTCAGAGAGAAGGCCGTAAGTGTTGGACAAATGTGTGTCCATCAAACCCGGTTCGATCCGGTTCAACCCGATTCACCTTTGTATTGAACATTTATACATTTTAGTTTAATATTGTCACATGCGATATAAACTTTTTGAGCATTATGTGTCCGTAAGTTATACTTAAAATGGTAGTCACGATTAGGGTTTGGGCTGGGCACCCTTATCATATGGTCGTCGCATTGGGTATGCCTAGACATGTGATGTCAGGGTACGAATGCGAGTGCTCACATGTTTGATGTGTGCATTGGCGAAGAATCTACTTTGTCGATTCCCTCATGTATTACTGTCAGATGTAGAAAGGGATAGACATGTGTCACCGACACCCTGTACCTGAGGGAACCCTATCACTGCAAAGTGTAATCGCATTCTTTGGTTCATCAATGACTGAGACTCAAGCGAGTCAAAGCCGGTGTTCTGGGAATGCGTGAACACTTTGTGAGTGAAGGAGTTATCCAACACGGTCACCACTGCCCGATTGGGGAACACCAAGATAGAGACTGCTGCGTGCATGGTCGGATCGGAATCGGATCCATGCACGTTTTGGAAACGGTTTTGCAAAATTTATTTTACATAAAATGATACATTATTTATAGTTATTTCAAATAAAGTGTTTTATCGAGTTTTACGGGACCCGATCGGATGCACAGACGCTCTTATATGGACATGTACTATGGATTGGGCAGTACATGTGTACATGCCCTAGATTCCATAATGATGGTGTTGATTAGTGGGGGGGTTGTATATGATAAATTGTTATCATATAAGGAGTTATTTGGAATTTGCTAATTTAATTGACTCTTTATTTAATTAATGGATTTGGTGTTAATTGTAATTATCCATTAATAATTAAATAAAGAGTTTAATTAATACTTTTTCTATTAGATTCTGCTTCTTCACCTGTGTAGCACTTTGAGTTTAAACAGAACTGCCAGATTGAGAGAGAGAGTCAGACTCTCACTAGGGCTCTATTAAATCTATCTAGGATTTAATTTAACCCTATTATTATAAATAGGGGACCATAAATCGCAGAAGAGGGTAGCTCTCCACGTTTTTGGAGCAGGCACTGTCTCTCCTGCATTTTTGGTTTCTCTCTCTCCCTCTTGTGATCTCTCTTCTTCTTCTTGCTTCTCTCACCTGTGTTTGAGAGTTAGGGTTTGTGAAACCCTAAATCTGTGCTGAGGAGTTTGAGGGCATCTGGGACTGGCGTGTAGAACCTTGGTAGCACCATTGGCGGTTCAGATCTGTTTTGTTGGAGCGCTCCCTGGAGGAAGAACCACTGTCTATTGGAGGAGCAACACTTGAGGCTTACCAGGTTAGCAGTTCTTCATTAATTCTTTCAGTTTATTGATTATTAATATTTATGGGATGTGAAAGAAACTCGAATCGACCTTTTCCGTTGCGCATTCGAGTTAGGGATGGATCCCCCTTGCCATGTGATGGACTAGGGATGAGTTTCTTCGTCCCTACTGTGATAATAAATTTTATGGAACACATGAGGGAAGGAGAAACCCTAACAGGATGCACTAGGGTTCCCATGGGCGACCATGGGAAGCCCTAAAAATTAAAATGGGGCACCCATGGGACACCATGGGCTAACCCAGGGCGTGTAAAACCTTAAAAATAAATATCTTGGTCTCCCTAGAGAACCATGGTTTGATCCCTGGACCGTTGTTTGGCCAACAGTAAGTCCCTCTAAGTAGATGACCAGAGGTAGATTAGAGATTTTTTTTTTTTTTTGTTTTTATTTTTGTTTTGACACACTTTCGAGAAGTAAATTTGATAGAAAGTATTTAATGTAAAAGTACACTTATAGTTTTTAGAAATGTGATAACAGATACATGTTTTCAATATAGTGGCTGATGCTAGTATTTATACAAATTTTTGAATATTATATTATTACCGCTGTGATATTCTGATGTCTCGGAGATAATTATAGTTTCTGTTTTTAGAAATGAACAGAAATAGAATTCCAGCCGTTATCACACAGTGGCTCATGAGGGCCAGCACCCATATTTTTTACTAGGATTTGGGGGCATTGCATGTACTGCTCATTCTTTGTAGTTTCATTTGTTTCTCTGAGAAGAGGGTTGTTAATGTTACCCTGATTTTTTTCTTCTATTGTTTACTTTTTTAGGTCATACGAGGGTGCCCGACGTTGTGAAGTTTGGGCATTAAAAAAACAAGAAAGAAAAAAGAGAAGACATACATGCAAACCCATAGATGAATGTGAGAGAGAGAGAGAGAGAGAGAGAGAGAGGAGCGAATTACTTTTCCCATTTCAAACTCAGAATGAAGGAGATCTTCATTAATAAAGTACGTACAAATTCAACAACTTACATTCTGTTTCATTACAGTGACTGAAGGAGACCTTCTTTACCGACAGGACTAAAAAAAGAATGAAGGAGATCTTCATTCTATGAACCATTTCTATTTTCTAACTACATTGAAGTATATTTTCGTTGTACAAAATTATTCAGTAAAAAAAATTTATTACATCATCTTCAAGTTTGAAAATGGGAGAGAGAGCCAGACAAATTAAGGATAGATAACCTGTCCCCTCTTCAGAAAGTTCTTGCAAATCTTTAACCAAAACTTCCTATCTGGTTCGGCCAGCTCCAATCTCGATTTCACACGCTCAGCAAATTCTTTCTGTAAATTTATGAGCAAAATCAAATAACCAAGTAAGTTTCTTCTTCTAAAGGAAATGAATCGTTTTAATGAAGTAGCATATAATTAAACAGGTTAATATTTACCTTTATGGAGTTGCTGTTAGCAAGACGATCAATTATATTACATAAGATGTCTTTGGTATATTCAGGGTGGCCTTGAATGCCTAATATGTGGTGATCAAGAACAAACATCTCCACTCCTGTTTGGTCGGAGAAGGCAATCACTTTAGCACCCATAGGGACCTCCCTCACCTGTTCCATTGAGTTGAATCTTATTAGTGCCTATAAAACTTCAAGATTCATTTATCAGTCTCTCTATATGAGTTTTAAACTAGGGAAAAGGATAGGCATGCCGCGAATGTCGCCAGCATGTGACATCTCTTTCCTCCCCTTTTGGAGAAGACCCATTGCCCCTTCTGTGCCGAGCCCTGTGATTAATGTATACGACTAGCATACGGAAAGCGGGCAGTGTGCCCAACCCTCTCCATTTAAAGTATTATCACCTCATACAAATGTATGATATGTAGTATGACCCAATGGTTGCTGGGGGTTGACTTGACCCTTGACCATCGACCCAATCACTAGTCAGCGAGAGGAAGGTCAAGAATTAATGTGTACAGCAAAGTGTGAAGATCATCTTTAGAAATCTCCATACTGTTCACACACAAAAGAGGGAGAGAGAGAGAGAGAGATTATCAAGCTCTGTACCTCATCCTGATGACACTCAATAATGGTGAGAGTGGATGGGATCTCCTGTAAGCCATCAAAGATGCTACAAGGGGGTAAGTCCCCCACCATGTTGACTTTCCTCAACCCAAGGTCCCATCCACCACAAGCTCTCTCAACCTTACCACCCAATGCTCGGCACAAAACCTAAAAGCAATGAAAACAATCAGAACACACCAAAAAAATGATGAACAGGAAGCTCATTATTTAAAACCTATCTTAAAAGAATACCTGATGACCAAAGCATATTCCTAGCACTTTCTTCCCCATGGAGTCCAGTTTTCGAAGCAGAGAGGAAAGCTTCAATACCCATGGATCATTTCCATAAGCATCACAAGGACTGCAACTGATTATAAAACCATGGTACTTATGAAGGTCATCAAAGTCAGGGAACACTCCATCAACAACACTGAACATCTCCCATGTTTCCCCTTCATCTGCAAATGCATTAAGAAACACATTAAAGTACCCACCATACACTTTCTTCACATATTCAGAGTCCCTTGCAGCCATCAGTAGAGCATATCTCTTCCCCCCAATAGCTTCCATCTTCAAGAAATAGAAAGGAAAAAGAAACAGAGATAGACAGGAAAGGATTTCTTAAGTTGCAAACCCAGTTGCCTATGGTTCCAGCTATAGACTTCTGCAGAGGATTCAGTAATGTTTTTGCGGTTTAAGAAGAGGCTGAGGTGGTATTTATAGAGACGTATGGACGTGAATGGTATAAATTCCAATGAGAATACGTGGTTTACCCAACGCAAGCACTTCATTCGTTTCCGTTGCGGGCTGTAATTCGGTAGAAAAGGTCGCATTTCGCAACCCGTCATGTGTTCTTCTTTCATTATCGTTTTCTAATATAAATATGCGCCCCCTCATGTTGAGGTTAGTGTTTTCCCCCTTTTTTAATCCACTGATTTAACGAACATAATATTAAAAATGTCTTTGACATAAAACTTAGGAGGCAATTTCCTTTAACCTTTGACCAAAATATATATATATATATATATATCCTCTAACCCAATTATCAAAAAAAAAAATTCCTTTAACCCACGGACAGAGTTCTGCCAATAGAATCTTTGTTACTGCGGCTTCCCTTGATCAAGGGTTTTAAATGGCGTGTGGTGTACCAAGGAACAGTGGGGATATTATGAATTTCGTACTATAGAGAGGTAGAGCATTTGGAGTCATCCATCTTTTTTTTTTTTTTTTATGATTTTCTTTCGCTAGCCTTTTCTTTGACCCTAGAATGTTGTGAGTTCCCATTGCATGAAGATAGCGAGTGGTAGGTTGGCGACTGTGTTCCAGGCTGAGAAGGAATCTTTTGAGGATGTGGAAGAGGATGATGATCCCCCTCCACCTGTTGATGGAGGTGGGAATCTAGGGAAGGGGGCGGTTTCTGGTGTTGCCCCTGGAGGCCCTTCGTCCAAGGAGGGGGGGGGGGGGGAAGTCTTTTGCAGATGTGGTGGGGAAGAACTCCATTCCGGATGTGGCAACGCTCCCAAGTCCTATTCACGAAGGTGGTGCCACAGGGGTTAAGACCCCTCAAGGGACTCATGAAGCGCAGATTTAGAGGTTCTGGTTTGCTCTGATCTGTAGACTTAATCTGCAGCAAGTGACCTTTGCTCACTAAGAAGTGCCATCAAGGAATCGTGGAGACTAAAGGAATTAGTGGACATGATCCCGATTGGCAAAGGCTTCATTATCTTTAGCTTCTCTTCGGAGTCTGACATGAGTATGATTTGGCGGCGCAGTCCGGTTAGGATTGGAGCTCAATTTATCTGATTCCAGAGATGGCGTCTTGATTTCAATGTTAATGAGAATCACTAATCTTGAAAGCTTGTTTGGGTTCGTTTCCCAGACTTGCCCTACGAATATTGGCACCCTGACATTCTCCTGTCCCTCGCAAAAGTATTGGGCACTCCGGTGGCCTTGGATCGAAGAACTAGAGAAGGCTCTGCAGGCCACTTTGCAAGGGTCTTGGTGGACATGGAACTCTGTACGGATCATCTCAAAGAAATTATGGTGGAGCCTCAACACCTCGGCTCTTCGGAGCACTTTTGGTTCAATTAGGTTGTGATTTATGAAGACAACATGGATCACTGCTGTTTTTGTAGGAGAGTGGGTCAAGTTTTTCGCAACTGCAAGGAGAGATTAGAGGCGGAGAAGAATAAACCCAGGTTGCATTGGTTCAAGATGCTTCCAAGGAGGGGGGTGATGGTTCGGATTTTGGTGGTGAAGGGGGTTCATCCAGGCCTCACCCTGCCTTGTCGGCTGATGGAGGGAGTGGCAAAAAGTTGCCAGATTTTTTCTTTAAGGTTCCGGACTCTCAGTTTTCCGGTAATGGAGGTGGTGTGGAGGGAGGTGGTTCTGATTTGGAAGGTTCTATTCATGGAGGGGAGGATGCTAATCAATCCCAATTTGATTGTGCTCCTTTGGAAAGTAATATTGGGCAATCTTTGATTGGAAATCAGATTTTGAATTCTGATGAGGTGACAAAGCAATCTTTGATTGCTCAAGATCCTTCCCTTGTGCGTTTTCCATTTCAAATTTGGGCCAATGGTGTTGGGTCGACCCATGGCCCGGGGAATGGGTTGGGTCATGGAGGGCAGCGGAACTTGGCCAGGTTGTGGCTAATAGAGATGAGCAACTCGTGGGGCTTGGGCAGCCTCTCCTCATGGGGGAAGCCATGCTGGTCCCTCTTTCCTTATGGTAGTTTCTGGTGAGGCTGGTGTGTCGGCGAGAGAAAGCATAATTGAAGTAATGTTACCAGTGGGAGAGACTCATGTGGTTGAGGCTATTGCTCCCACGTCATTCCGTGATGGTATGATGGTAGTGCAAGCGGTAGAAATTGAGCATATTGTGTAGTGAGGAGGATGATCCTAGGGGCCGTACTAGATGTGGAAAATAAATATTATGGTTTACCTCCTCTTGGACCATAGTAACCTGCTCTGAGTGGATGTTGGGAATGCTCTAAGCCTCTTGGAGTCTCCCACTTCTTAAAGTCTCTCTTTCTTTATTTTTTTCTCAAGTCTTGTCTTCTCAATGGGACGAGACAAGTGGTTAAATAGAAAGAGGGACTTAAGTATTCACCTTATATGTAACACTTCCATTTCCTCCCATTAAGGAAGTGGAGGTAGTTACATGACTTCATTACTTATCTAATTAAAACAATAAATAAGTGGAAGTTTACATAACTTCATTGCTTGCTTAATGAAAACATTAAGAGAAGATTAATTATGCCAATGTGGCAATCATATGCCACATCAGCCAACATTCTCCCACTTGGCTTAGATTGCCACATACCAAATAGATGATTAAGTCCTAAACTTGATGTATGACCATACTGAACTTAATCTCAGTAAAGAATCCTACATTCAAGATGAAAATTCCAACTTAACGAATCATGGCGGTCCAAGTTCTTAATACTTAACTTTTCCCGTCCATGTATCACGATGAGCTATCCTTCTAAACTCGAACCGTTATGTAATGAAGTTTAAGCTTTATAGAATTAATCCCATGATTAATTCTGTGTTGACTCAATGGTCAATTTAAGTCCAAACTTTATTGCTTAACGATTTTATAGGCATTTGTTATTCTAAACAAATGTGCATAGTCATAATGAATAACAGGAAAATCAAATTGGTAGTAACTTTATCGATACTTTAATCGGAATCAAACTTTAGATTGTAATATCTGAAATTACATTTAAACACACAATGATTTGCATAAGCCCATGTTCTTTACATGATCTACCAAAATCTTAGGTGCAAGCCCTTTGGTAAATGGGTCAACAATCATATTATTGGTACCTATATGTTTGATTGAAACCTTGTGATCCCGAACATCTTCCTTTATAACAAAATACTTGATCTCGATGTGTCTACATCGACTAACTGAGCAAGTATTGTTAGAAAATCTAACCGCTGCCGTATTATCACAGTAGACACAAATTGGCTTCTCAATGGAGGGTACAACTTTAATGTTTGTGATAAATTGCTTCAACCATGATGCTTGAGAGATAGCCTCATAGCATGCCGCCACTTCAGCTTCCATAGTAGATGAAGCAGTCTTTGGTTGCTTTATGCTTCTCCAAGATACTGCCCCTCCAACCAGTAGAAAAATAAAGCCTGATATAAATCATCTTGTATCTTCACATCCAGCATAGTCTGAATCTGAGTAACCCTTCAGCTCCAATTCTTCAACACACCTGTAGGTAAGCATGTAGTGTCTGGTGCCTGTAAGGTATCTCAGTACTTTCTTTGTTGCTGTCCAATGTGACATTCTAGGATTCTTTTGAAACTACCTAAAACTCCCACTGCAAAAGCATTGTCAGGTTTTGTACACACCTGAGCATACATAAGACTGCCAACTGCAGATGCATAGGGGATGTTCTCCATTTCTTTTAGGTCTAAATTATTCATCGGGCACTGCTCCTAACTAAGTTTGTTACCTTTAAGAATTGGTGCAATGCTTGGTTTAGAATCCTTCATCTTGAACCGATCCAAAATTTTATCGATATAACCTCTTTGGGATAATCCTAGGGCCTTTTCTGACCTATCCCGGTGAATTTCTATGCCTAAGACATAGAAGGCTTCACCCATGTCCTTCATATCAAAATTTTGTGTTAAGAATTCCTTAGTTTCATGTAGCAATGCAAGATTGCTGCTTGCTAAGAGAATGTCATCTACATACAGAACTAAAATAAAGAAACCACTTCCTTAGTCTTGATATAGATATATTGATCTGCACGATTCTCTACAAAACCAAATGAAGTGATCGTATGATCAAACTTTAAGTACCATTGTTGGGAAGCCTGTTTCAATCCGTAATAGATCTCTTTAGCTTACAGACAAGATTTCCTTTATCCGATGAAAAATCTTCAGGTTGTTTCATGTACACTTCCTCATCAAGATCTCCATTTAGAAATGCAGTCTTGACATCCATCTGGTGTAATTCAAGATCATAATGAGCTACCAATGCCATTACAACATGCATTGAATCCTTTCTAGATACTGGCATAAATATTTCTTTATAGTCTATGTCTTCCTTTTGACTATAACCTTTTGCCACTAATTGGGCCTTGTATCGCTCTATGTTACCGTTAGAGTCTCTTTTGGTTTTGTAAACCCATTTACAACCTACAGTTGTAACTCCTTTTGGTAACTCAACAAGTTCCCATACATAATTCTTAGACATTGATTCCATTTCATCCTTCATAGCGTTAAGCCATAAGTTAGAATCATGACTGTCTATGGTTTGTTTAAATCACATTGGATCTTCATTTATTCCAATATCATTTTCACATTCATGGAGGTAAACATAATACTCTGAAGGTATAGCCGACCTTTTAACTCTTGAGGATCGCCTTAATTCTTGTTGTTCATGTTGAACAACTTGTTCATTAACAATCTGATCCTCCTGTGGTGACTGCTCATGAGTTGGTTCCTCATGAGTTAAATCCTGATGTACTACAGGAATTGGATCAAATGTCATAGGTAAAGGTATTATCCTTCATCCTTCACCTTATGATGTGGAAGCTTCTTGTGAAACTGTTAGTTCATGGAACTTTATATTTTGTTTTTTATACTCCCACTGTTGTTGTCATCCTTTAAGAATTTGTCTATTTTAGACTCGATAATAACAAGAGTGTGTGAAGGACAATAGAATCTGTGACCCTTAGATCTTTCTGGATAACCAATGAAATATCCACTAATGGTCCTGGAATCTAATTTGGTTTCATCTGGATTATATACCCTCACCTCAGTTGGACATCCCCAAACACGCAAGTGTTGTAAACTAGGTTTCCTTCCTGTCCAAAGCTCGTAAGGAGTCTTTAATACAACCTTTGAAGGAACTCTATTAAAAATATGTACAGCTGTTTTCAGGGCTTCACACGACAACGATATAGGGAGATTAGAGTTGCTAATCATACTTTGAACCATTTCCATTAGCGTTCGATTCCTTCTTTCAGAAACACCATTTTGATCTGGAGATCCAGGCATGGTATATTGAGCTACAATACCTTGCTCTTGAAGATAACGAGCAAATGGACTGGGTTTCTGTCCAGACTCTGTGTACCTACCATAGTATTCACCACCTCTATCTAACTTAACAATCTTAATTGTTTGACCAGTTTGTTTCTCTACTTTCGCTTGAAAGATCTTAAAGACATCTAAGGGTCTCATGTTTATGATCTAGAATATAAAGATATATGTACCTAGAATGGTCATCTATAAAAGATGTAAAATATCTTTGACCATTTAGGCACGATGTAGTGAGAGGTCCACAGATACCTGTATGTATGATTTCAAGTATCTGTGCTCCTTTTAGCACCTTTCTTGGACTTGTTAGTCTGTTTCCTTTAATACAATCCACACAAGTTTCAAAATTAGTAAAATCTAGAGTATTAAGTACTCCTTCTTTCACCAATCTTTTCAAGCTCTCAATAGAGATGTGACCTAATCTTTGGCGCCACAACATGGAGGATTTCTCATTAACAATAACTTTTTTTGTGCTTACATTATTGGATGTGGATAATAAACTACTTTCCTAAGCAGAATCCAAATGCAATAAATATAAACCATCGATTAAGCTACTAGAACCAATCATCACATTATTTTTCAAAATTTTTAAAGTTGTACCAAATTGAAAAATAAATCTTAATGGTGCCAAACGTGACACCGATATCAAGTTCTTTTTAAAAGATGGAATATAAAAAGTTCTATCCAAATCCATTACAAATCCTGAATACAAAACTAATCTGAAAATTCCTACAGCTACGATTTCAGATTGCATTCCATTGCCTGAATAGATGCATCTTTCATATTTCGTCGATAACCTTGTTTCTAGAAAGCCCTGCATTGTAGTGGCAATGTGAGTTGTACAACCCGAATCAACCCACCAATTATTGTTATGAGAATCAACCAGAAATGACTCATAGCATACAAAGGTTTCAAACATACCTTTCTTCTCTAACCAAATCATATATTTAGTGCAATCCTTCTTTTGATGTCTTGGCTTCTTGCAAAAGAAACATTTTGGAGAAACCTTCATGCCTTCAGTCTTTACAAGCATCTTCCCTTTATTTTTCTTCATTTTGGTCTTGCTGGACTATCCCTTATACTTAGTGGTTGTGAGATTTGCACTTTTCACCTTTGAATCTCTCTTCAATCTGTCTTCCTCCTCAACACAAATGTGAGATAAGGCATTAAGTGATCACTCACCTTTCTGTGTGTTATAGGAGGTCTTTATGCCAGTAAAATCCTTAGGAAGAGAATTCAAAATGTAGTATACCAAATAATTATCTGGCAAAACCACATTAAGTGCCTTTAATTGTGTTACTATGTCTCTCATTTCCCCAATATAAGCCCTCACTCCTTTAGTTTTATCATACCTTATGGAGTTAAATTTTCCAATGAGGGTCATAGTTATGGACTTATTTGACATGACAAATTCTTCATCCACAACCTTAAGATAATCAATTGCACTATCACTATCTGGAATTGATCCCTTGATGGTCTGGCTTATATTGCCTTTTATTATGTCAAGACAGACCTTGTTGGATCGCTCTCACTTTTTAAAGTGATCATTTTCATCTTGCGTACTTGATTCCGTGAGAGGAGAAGGTTTCCCTTCAGAAATCGCAAGATCATTGTCCATAACTATCAAGGTCGTTTCGAATTTCTCCCTCCAATCCTGATAATTGTCCCCAGTCAGCATGGGGATTCTCTAAACATTATCTAGGTTTGCTACAATTAATTTAAGAGAAGCAATTAATTAATTAAATAAATAAAGCATGCTAATATTATACTCAAAGTTAACTCATGTTAATTTTAGCCACCTTATGCTGACATCAGCCAATGCCAATTATCAACAACATACTAAAGCTCATTACAGCCTATCGTTGGACTACAGTTGTAACTTGCAATAGTCTGTCAAGTTTAAAACAACTTCAATGTCAAACCGGGTTTCATTACTACTCGCCGTTGGGTTGCAGTTGTAATAATAAAATTTGACTCTTATGTGGTAAAACTAGTGTGCATCACACCAACTCAAATCACATCGTTAGGTGCAGTATCTAGTGCTTATCACAACTATCTTACCCCAACTTACACATATGTAAAAAAAGTCCCCTCCCATTGGGGATGGAAAACTATCCACATACATCGATTGCAATATAATTGTCACACCCCAAACCATCCCCTAGGAGGATTAGGTAAGTGACCCTAATTGCACTACAGCAATCTGCCAAACCCCAAGGATCTAGAAGCTGTTAATCCATTCACAGACACACATCCACAATAATACATAATGTAAAACACATAGTGTTGTGGAAAGCTATATTTACATTAAACTTGAAAGAAAATAAAGAAGACAAATATATACAAAAGCATTGTTTTTGTTCACTCTCTCACTCTCAGAACATCTGCAGCCCCTAACTCTATCCGACACAGCTTTACACAAAAGAATATCAACAGTGCAAGGCAACCCGAGCCCTAAAAACAAAGCTGTAAAAAAGAGGGAAACTCCAACAAAAACAAAAAGGAGTCCCATAGTCAAAACAGAGTCAACTGCACCCCTCACTGGTCTTTATCAGCTACCATCGAAAATACTTGTACCAGTGGTATGACTTTGGCCAATATCATCATAACAACCATAGCCCGCCTCCGGGAGATAAGCCTCCCCGCCACAGTGACATCCACCTGCAGGATCATCTAACATAAACGTATATAACAGAGTGTGAGCTCCACCGAGCTCGTGAATGAAATATCACCATGCATGCACATGCAAGCACAACCGTATGAGTCCTACATGAGGTGCAATTCATTTTATTTATTAGGTACCTAACATCACAACTAAGGTGGGTAAGTGCTTCTACAATCCCCAATACATGTATCCCTGGTGCGGGCTTTTAACCCTTTCCCGCAATACACCCATTGAGTTGTCGGAGAAGACCAGTCGGCTCCAGCATCCCTTCCCAAGGTCAGCCCGACCGGCCCTCTGGGATTAACCTGTGAGGCATCCATCCTCTTTTCACATGTCATATTTCTTTTTCTGGCTTATAGCCCCATGACCACCTTTTCGGTGCACCACAATTCCGTTTCATTTTTTTTTCTTTTTCTTTTTCTCTTTTATATGGTCACTCACACAGGCATCCAACACTTTAACCCCTGTTGGCAAGGGTGCGTAGCACAGGTGATGATACTCTAACCTAATGCATCTATATGGTATAGTATGAGTCGGGTGATTTAACCGCATCCTATTCTACGGGCTACCACAGGCTTCATTTCCAAGCCGGCTACGACATCTAGCCTAGCAATTCACATACAACATTGATTGTCCATTCACAGTATTCACCAGTCAAGCATTCCTTTCTGAACAGAATTCGCAGTAATTGAAATAAGTAAACAGTTTAATAGTATTATTACAACTTGTTTTGACTTATTAGCCATGTTGCATTTACACACACGATGTAATTTCACTCACCTTGTTCTGGTCCTACTAGTTCAGCTGTCGGTTCGGTTCGATTCCGATTGGTGTTTGACTGTGCACCTCGAGCACGGGATCAAAACCTAATTTTTTGGATCATAAAAATATGTCAATTAATGTTTAAAGTTACATTAATGTCCTAGAGTTGGTCTAGGCTTACTGGACTGACTTTGTATTTACACTGATGTTACTTGGAATTTATCTGGGTCTTGCACTGGGCTTTTGGGTCTATCTCCTGGTGCATCATCCAGAGATGTGGGATTTACCTGACTTGGTACATGAACAACATAATCTGCCAATACATGGTCTAAAAAACCACTCAAACCAATACCAAGGTCAGCAGCCCAGCAGAAACCAATCATGGGCATGGTTACCTAGCCCTGTGGGGCCCACTTGAGCATCCATGATATGGATGACAGCGAGGACAAGTGGAGAGGGGTATTTTTGATCATTTACCACCCCATTACACTGCCCATAGGCCACTGGTGAGGGTCCAAAAAGGCAGAACACGTTTGAGCCCAAATGATATCTCTGGGCGTTTCACTGGGCGATTGGGCAATCGCCCAGTGCATCGCCCAGAGCCTGTTTAACAAGGGTTTGGGCTAATTTTCATGGATTTTACAGTAGGGGCTGCCATGATCTCGAGCTGGGATGCTAAGGGGATGATCATAGACCATATTTAGGGTAGAATCGATTGGTCTAATTGGTTTTGTTTGGTTTGCCCATTTGGAAGCTAGGAGGTACTCTGACAGCATAGAGAATAACTGTCCAGACTGAGCTCAGGCTCATGAATCCAGCTTGGGCTGCATGCAAGGCTTGTTTTACGTGTATTTACATGGTATGACATTGATCATATGCTAAGATATGCAAGGATCCATGCACAGACTGTCTGTTTAGGGTGCAACTATGCAGTGAAGTCAAGCACAGAGACTGACTTCAGTCTCAGCTGGAGAAATAGCAGCATAACTTGGTATTTTATGACCAGATCTTACATGCAATGGTCATGCATGTTAGATCTGATGCTTCCCTGGACATTCCCATGGTGTTCTGGGCATTACTGGTAAGAGATACTACCATCAGAGCAGAGATTAGAGATCAAATATAGGGAACAACAGCATACAGTGATTGTGCTTATTACCTAGAGGTTGTATGCAGCTGGATCAATGCTCAATATGCAGCATAGGTCCCCTCTTCCTTCTTCTCTCTTCCCTTTCCTTCTCCTTCTCTTTCTCTCTTTCTATTTCAGCTATAGCAGCAAGGACGAAAATGGAAGCTGCCCCCTCTATTTATAGTGTTAGGCTGACTAAGGCCTGTTTGGCCTCAGGTTCCATTTCTTAAGAATACATTTTTGAGTGCATTCTGGGCCATTCTGGCTACACTGGTGGGTTCCACATGGTTCCAGGGGTGGGTAATGGTTCCTAAAATTCCCATCTACCCCTAGAAGGTGTTCATGGTCTGTAAGGGTGGTCCCTAGGTGTCTGGAGTCCAAATGAACAATTTCAGCCACTCTGGGCGATTCTCTGGGTCTTTGGGTAATCGCCCAATGCATCGCCCAGAGAATACAGCATTGCTGTTTTGGCCTTGAGTTTGCTCTGGTGCTTGGCCTATGGCTTGGGCATTGCACCAACACCTCTTCCAAGGTCTGATACACATCTGAACAGGTGTGGGCCCCACATATTTGGGTAGGAGAGAGAGTACCTGGAGTTTAAGCTGTACATCAAGCTGTGAGTAGTGCAGTTACATGGGTCTGCAACCCATCTCCTAACAGGCATGTAGGATAACATCCTCGGGGGTTCTCCATTGAATTCAACCACTGGAGTGATGCTCCACAGTGTGTTTGGGTGACTGGTCACAGGTTCCTATCCTTCATCCAAAATCCCAGTCAGTCAAGGGCAGGTTTGACAATAATGATATAATTAATGTATTAAAGGAATGCATATCACTTTATGGGATGCAACATAAATAGCAATTCCTTAATAACATTTCTTACAATACTTACATCTAGACCCCTTATATGTTTTCATAAGCTTGATTTTACATTTCCACAAATAAAATCCCAATGAATTATTAAACTTATTATAATTCTAATTATATTCTCAAGTAAAATTCATCAAACACTAATTCAAATGCCACTAACTTTAATGTATTTGCAATATAATTAATACTAACACATAATCATCACGTGAAAAAGGTAACATATGAAAACATGCATAAACATTTACTAGAATATGAGGCTCAAAATCATATGGTTCACTGAATAACCAAGCCATAAAAGAAAATTCAAAATATGTTCAGAATATAAGTGGTCCTGACTAGTTCGATCTGATTCAATGTGATGATCTGAACCATACCAATCCGCCCAACCAAAACGGGTCGGGCCCGAGTCAATCCAATTTCCTAGGTTGGGATGGTTACTTGAGTGGGTTTGGATCTCAGATATGAGACAATTAATATTGATTCAGACTTTTACCTCTTTTAATAACAACATAACTAATATATGTTGTTTTGATCCACTGATGACTCTCATAATTAAACATGGTTTAAATGAGAACAAGTAATTAAAACAACTTAAAAATTAATTGCATGTTTCCTTAAGAGTTCCATTATAATCATGTTCCTTTAAGAGTCTCAATTATAACTGTGTACTTTTAAGAGTCTCATTTAACCATGTTCCTTTAAAATCATTATAACCATACAAAATATGAGTAACACGGTTATATAAGTAATTATTGCCTCTTATCACCCCATTTTTTTTTAAATATAATTTATGAAGGTTATGCTTTATGAAGAGAATTAAAGGGAAAGACTCCTCTTTCTTCTTCCTCCCATGATCAACCCAACAAAGACCCAATGCCACTATTGGTCGTAGGATCGATGCCGATTCCGGCCAAACCCAAAAATTATCAAGAAAAAGGAAGAAAAAAATTTTTAAATGAATTAAACCTTCAATGGACCTTGAAATTAGCAAATTCCATCAATTATCTATTCCAACCAAAACCTAAATCCAGAGGCAGGAAAACCTACTCTGATGCCAAATGTAGCGAGGAGGATAATCCTAGGGACCGTACTAGATGCGGAAAATAAATATTATGGTCTACCTCCTCTTGGACCGTAGTAACCTGTCATCACTGGATGTTGGGAATGCTCTAAGCCTCTTGGAGTCTCCCATTTCTTAAAGTCTATCTCTTTCTTTATTTTTCTCTCAAGTCTTGTCTTCTCAATGGGACGAGACAAGTGGTTAAATAGAAAGAGGGACTTAAGTATTCACTTCGTATGTAACTCTTCTATTTCCTCCCATTAAGGAAGTGGAGGTAGTTACATGACTTCATTACTTATCTAATTAACACAATAAGTATGTGGAACTTTACATAACTTCATTGCTTGCTTAATGAAAACATTAAGTGAAGATTAATTATGCCAATGTGACAATCATATGCCACATCAGCCAACATATTGATCCGGCTTTGGTAACGACTGAGAAAGAGGTTGTTCAGGTTCAGTCCAAGCAATGGAAGCGGTCTAACTGTTTGGCCTCGAAATTATTGGGTGTCCAATAAAGGTCCTATTTTGGAATATTAGAGGCATTAAGAAGAGTGCTGCTTGTGTGGCGTTGTTGTCCATTATGGCAGATTTCTGTCCTGATTTAATTTGTATTGTTGAACCGAAGTTGGAGGTGAGTCGTTTTCCTGCTCTCTTTTTATTTTTAATAAACAAGGTTATATACATAATGAGTGGACTGGCTCGATTTCGAACATCTGGGTGATTTGGAGGTTGGGTTTAGGTAAACCCTCTATGGTTTCTTCCTCGGACCAGCATCTTTTCCTTTCAGTCCCTTGGAATGGTGTTTTGTCTGTTATTTCTATTATTCGTGTTAGCTGCTTTAGAGCTAAGCGTAGAGACTTATGGTTGGATTTGGGTGGATTGAATATTGTTTCAGCTCCTTAGATAGTTGTTGGGGATTTCAATGTCACTCTTCTGTCTAATGAGAAGAGAGGTCCTGGTGCTTTTTCTTTGGGTTTGGCCCTAGAGTTTGACACTATGATTGACTCTTGTGGCCTGCTGACTGTCTCCTCTCAAGGTAGAAAATTCACCTAGTGGAATAATAGGATGTGTGGTAATGTGGATGCTGTGTTAGACAGGGGTTTTTGTAACTCTAAAAGGTTGAAGATTTTTCATTCTTGTAGTCAGAGAGTGCTTCCTAGGGTGGCTTCTGACCATTCCCCGCTGTTTTTGGCCTCTGAATGTCTTGGGAAGCCTAAAAATGCCCCTTTCCGCTTTCATAAATTCTCAATGGAGAACCCGAGATTTTTTGATATGGTGAAGAAATCTTGGACTCATCATGTTGCGAGGTCGCCCCTTTTTATTTTGAGTCAAAAGCTCAAGCGCCTTAAGCGGGTGTTGAGGGCCTGGGCCCGGGAGGTGTTCCCAAATTTTGAATTAGCTCTAAGGGATGTGAAAGTGGTATTAGACGATGTGCAAGAAGCAATGGAGAATATTGGAGTTAATGACTCCTTTTTTTGCATGGAAGCAGACGCTAAAACAAATTATCTAATTGCTTTGAAGAACAGTGAAAAGCTTTGGTATGAGAAGTCAAATATCAAGTGGCTAAAAGAGGGTGACCGTAATTCAAAAATTTTCCAGCTTTCTTCAATGTTAAGGAGGGCTTAAAGTCAGATTATGTGCCTCAAAAATCCAGCAGTGAGATGGTGTCTGGCCCTGTGTGTTTGGCTGATTATGTTTGTGACTTTGCGGAGCATCTGGATCTTTTGGAGGCAATTCCTACTATGCTTGGTGATGTCGATTTGGCAAAGTTGGACTCTCCTGGGCCAGATGGTCTTCACGGGGTTTTTCTCCGTTGGTGTTGGGATATTATTGATATTGATGTATGTAGGGCGGTGTCTAATTTCTTTAGGGAGGGCATCATTCCAAAAGGGGTTAATAATTGCTTCATCACTCTGATTCCAAAGATTGAAGAGGCTGTTGCTTTGGATAAATTTTGGCCTACTTGTATGGGGAATTTTGTTTGTAAAATCATCTCCAAAATTTTGGCTAATAGGCTGGGAGAGTTTTTTCCTAAGCTTATTTCAGAGAAGCAGGGAACATTCCAAAAAGGGAAGGTAATTTTCTCCAATATTAGCCTTGCTTCGGAGTAGGGTAATTTGATGCACAAGTCAATGAGGGGTGGTGGCATCGGTCTAAAGCTTGATGTTCAGAAAGCCTATGATTCCCTTTCTTGGGATTTTCTTTATAAAGTTTTGAGGAAGTTTGGTTTTAGTGACTGTTGGGTTGTGTGACAGCACTAGTACTTGCTCTCTTCTACGAGGATTTATGTTCTTTTGAATGGAGGTCCAGTTGGTTTTTTTGGAGTTGAAAGAGGTCTGCGCCATGGTGATCCTTTGTCTCCATTGTTGTTTATCAGTGCGGAGGACGTTTTATGTAGAGGGCTTAAAAGATTGATATAAGAGCAGAAAATCCTTCCCTTGAGAGGTCCTAGGGGTGTTCCCACACCTGGGCACCTTCTTTTGCTGACGATGTTTTCATATTTATTAATGGCTCTTTCAGGTATGTTCAGGCACTGCAAGAGTTTCTTGAGAAATATCAAAATTTATCAGGTCAAAAAATTAATTTAGAGAAGAGCAAACTATTTTGTGGTGCCATCGTTCCCTCTAGAAGGCGGCAGATTTCATATTTATTGAATGTTCCCGGGTGTGGAAATCTTTAAAGGAAGGGTTCCTAAGGAGAGAGTGATGCCTCTGGTGGACAAGTTCAAAATGCGTCTTTCAGGATGAAAGGGCAACCTTCTCTCG
This sequence comes from Telopea speciosissima, assembly GCF_018873765.1. Taxonomy (NCBI): domain Eukaryota; kingdom Viridiplantae; phylum Streptophyta; class Magnoliopsida; order Proteales; family Proteaceae; genus Telopea; species Telopea speciosissima. Next base: position 48,670,797 of record NC_057920.1, read on the forward strand.
ATGGTTGGTAGGGTGGAGCTGGTGTGTTCGGTCATGTTAAGTATCCCTGTGCATAATTTTTCCATTTATTGATGGCCTTCTTCTTTGGTCTCTCTGATGGAGAAATGGATCAAAAATTTTATTTGGTCCGGTGACATTGAATTCAGGAAGGCTATTTCTATGAAGTGGGATTTGGTGTGCAAGTCAAGGTCGGAAGGGGGTTTGGGCATTATAAGACTTCGAGATATGGACATGGCTTTGCTCTGTAAATTAGCTTGGACTAACAAGCATGAGGACTCGATGGTGAGCAATTTTTTAAGATCCAAATTTGCTAGTAGTGATGGGTCTCTAAGGCATCAGCAACTTTCCTCTTCGATTCAGCCGAGTATTAAAAACGTCTGGAGTTTGGTGAAGCATTAGGAAAATGGGTCGTTGGGAATGGTTCTTCGGTGAACTTCTAGAGTGATTGTTGGCTGGGTAGCGAATCGATTGCCTTAGTGTCAAGTTTGGGCTTTGATTTTTTCAATGACAAATCTGCGAAGGTTGCTAATTTCATTTCTACTTCGTGTTAGTCGCTTCCTCAGGTACACTCTAAGTTCCTTGGGGATATTTTTTCGTTGATCAGGAAAATTCCTTTGCCTTCTACGCCCTGTGAAGATCATTATTGTTGGGGTTTGACCTCTTCTGGAATCTTTTCTGTTCGTTCGGTTTGGGGAATTATTAGGAGAAAAATTCTAAGGTTCCTTGGTATGGTGTGATTTGGAACAAGGATTTGCTTCCTCGTCACTCTCTCTTTGATTAGGGATTATTGCTGGGTAAAATTCCTACGGAGGAAGCATTGAGATTGAAGGAGATCCCTTTAGTGTTCCGCTTTGAGTTGTGCGGTCCTGCATCAAAGTCTGTTCGTTGCCTATTTTTTGAGTGTGTTTTCTCTCTCCATGTGTGGAATCTTTTTCTGGATTTCTTTGGTGAGTAGTGGCCTGACCCAGTTTCCTTCGAAGCTTTGGTGTTATGGTAGAAGAGGAAGGGTAATGTAATGCCAATGCAAGCAACGCGGAAGGTAGGGGTGATCCTGGTCCCTTTTGTTTTGTGGGTTGAACGGGACTGCAGAAAATTTGAGAATAAATCAAAGTCGGTGCAAGCTTGCCTTGGTGTGGTGATAGGCTCCCTCAAGGAGATCTTGGCTTCCTTCAAGTACCCGATTTCTTCTACTTCAGATCTGATGTGTGCTACACGGCTGAGCCTCCCCGTACTTTCTAAGCCTCCTCAGGTGATTAGAGAGGTTTTGTGGTGTTGCCCTCCTAAGGGATGCCACGTTAAATACATTTAGTGACTGTAAATTACTAAAATTTTATTTTTATAGGAAATAAAAGGTACATTATACAGATTATACCAATAAATCATACACGGCAATAACTGTGTCATATTTAGCTGTGGAATTCTGACGGTGAAAACACATCCGAAAAAAGACAATAACAGTGGGTTTTTTATATTTTAACAACGAAAAATACTGCCGGAAATCCCTTATTTCTTGTGGTGCATTTCTCCTTCTCCCTATTTTCCGTTGTGAAGTCGTGGGATTCTGTTTCTTCTTGAGTTTTGTAGAATTAAGAAAGGAATTGAAAAAATGATGGTCAATCCAATGTAGTCAGACTGAGTCCGAGTCTTGGATGGTCCAATACTCTAATGTTCCCAAAATTTAATAGAAGAACAGGAATTTAGAATTTCTAGTGTTACATTATGGAATCGAGTCTGATGCGGGTGCTATGACCTTGTTTGGCTTTAATTTCAGTCGTCAAAAACTTTTGAGTAAAATAGGAATGGAATTGTAAAGCCCAGGCAATCTGATTGGACCGAGTCCGCGGTTGATGCGTTACGTTTTCCAAAACCACTATTAAAAGTACATTAACACGACCCAATTCCCATTAGACCAGAATTGATCTCTAGATACAGATCAGAAACGGCTTGGATCGGTCGATTCTAGCTCAATCAATCCATTTTATTGGGACGGATTTAGGAATTTCTAATTAAATAACAAAAAAGAAATACATAAAATTAGGGAAATTTATGTCTATCACCCTTGAAATTTCAAAAATTATTTCCGTAACCTTGAGTACTAACTCTGTTAATTTTGATTAAAATGACAATTTTACCCTTTCTTATTTCTTAAAGAAATAAACCCACTCTACCCCACCTCTGTTACTCTGTTACTGTTCATCTTCAAGATCTTGAAGCAGCCAACACCACCACCCCCATACCAGCGACCTCTGATCTTCTAGGTTATCCAGTGCTTACTTAGCTGTTAATCTTTCATACCAGCGACCTCTGTTCTTCTAGGTTATCCAGTGCTTATCCAGTTCCATTTTCTAACTACATTGAAGTATTTTTTTCGTTGTACAAATATTCAGTAAAAAAATTTATTACATCAGCTTCTTGTCTGAAAATAGGGGAAAGAGCCAGTCAAATTAAGGATAGATAACCTGTCCCCCCTTCAAAAAGTTCTTGCAAATCTTTAGCGAAAATTTCCTATATGGTTCGGGCATTTCCAATATGGATTTAACATGCTCAGTAAATTCTTTCTGTAAATTTATGAATAAAATCATATAACCAAGTAAGTTTCTTCTTCGAAAGGGAATGAATCATTTTAATGAAGTAGCATATAATTATACAAGTGATTATTATCAAAGGATACGATTCTCGGATTGAAGGAGATAGAAGAAAACAGAGGTTTAAGGCTATGATCAAAGGATACGATTCTCGGATTGAAGAGGATCAAAAGGAAAACCCACAAAAAGGGGGTTTTGCATCCAAAAGGTAAGTTTTAGTTTCCCCAAATTTATTTGAACCAATCTTTATGGTTTTGATGTATTAATAATGCCCAATGAGTGTAGGGTGATGTATTAGTATGAATATGAGTGGGAGGGGAGGAAATCCCATGGAGTTTTAGAGAGAAAAATGGCAAAATATCATTCCCGAACTGAGGTTTTCGTTGAAGCTAGCCGTTGATCGGTTTGACCTAGTGGTTGACCAATAGACCAAAAAAAGGTTTTTTGAGGTGTTTCAAGGGGGATTGTGAGACTATGCATGTTAGGCTAGGCTTACTTAAGAAAGTCCTTAACTAATTGATTTATTATATAGAAATCTAATTGATTCAAGTGACTTGGAGATTCAAAGATTGTATTTGAGTTGGATGGTAATAGCCAGAAGACACGTACAAGATGAGGAGATTCTTGTCATGTCACTATCATTTTCCTATTACTTCATATTGGAAATGTTTTATGTATGTACGTTGATAAACCCAAAATCACCCTGATCAATCAGGGACTGCCACGTGTCCTAACCCAAGAAAGAGGGCCACCTCAGGACCAGAACCAAACAAGCCAACCTAGGAGAGGGGCACGGATTGAACCCCGGGCACAAACTGCCCTGGGCGCGGACTGCCCTTGGGCGCGGACCGAACCCCGAGCGCGGACTGAAGACCCCGGGCGCCAACTGCCCCGGGTGCAAACTAAAGACCCCGGGCGTGGATCACAGTCATCCCTGGACGCAGTCTCCCTCGAGCACACGGCGACGGCCACCGCCATCAACAAGATAGATCACGAGGACTCTAGGCCACTGCCTATCAGTCACGTCGTTTGAAAGGACTCATACACCGGCAACCTCATCTACCACGTGGAAAGGTCTATCCACCAAGGAAACCAAGTCTATCATGACACTACGTCTCCCGGGAAGACAACTAATCAAGGATGAACCCTGCTACTCAAGGACTCTATCAACTATGAAGACTATTCTACATCAACTGGGACTCTCCACACCGCCATGCTCTACTATAAAAGGGAAGGTACTCTACCCATCTAAACCCATCTTGAATACTATTATTCATCTGTTTGCTCAGGAGATCTGACTTTGGCATCGGAGAGTCCTAGGCCGAAACCACACCGGTTCTCCTTTGTCATCCCCTAGTTCTTTTGCAGGTTACGGCACTCGAAAGGACCCTTGAACGATTTTCTGACACAACATACGTATTGAGATTATGATATCGCATCGTCTTATATGTTTTATAAGAAATGAGGTATATGATATGTTTAGCACAACATGATTTATTGTTAGGTAAGAGATCCTAGTATGTCATGATTCTAATGCTAAGATAAGAAAGAAAAGATAACAGAGACTGAAAGCTCATCCATACGACCTAGAACCTTTGAGCTCCATAGTTGGGGGCAAGAAAAGGGAGAGACGTTGATGGAGGAGCATGTGGGAGTCACTCTAAAAACAGAATAAGAGTGTAAAGAAAGGAAAAATAAAAAAAAGTTAAAGAATAGTAAAGATTTTCAGTAAGCATGGTTTTCCAGTTAGTTTTAAATGTCATGCATGTTAGTACATGTATGCATGTCAGATATGTTATATGTCATGCCTGCATGTTAGTATATGTATGCAGCATCATCTTAGACAAATAATTTTTGGGATGAACATCCCCATATTTTTAGACATCAATTCAAATGGGATGCACAAGGAAGATCTAAACTTAGATTTATTCGTTGATGGCTACTTTCTCTTTTGCTGATGGCAATGCCGAAGGTAAAAAGGAGGGAGTCTTGTGAGGGTTTGTTTTCTGCTAATGGCTATGCCTAAGGTGGATCCACTCTCAACATTTTTGTCTATTTTTGCTTTGACTAGTTATCTAGTCTTCCTTGTACTTATTTTATACTTCTTTTTAATATAAATACCTTGGTGACCTTTAGCACACAAAAAAAAAAAAAAAAATAAAATAAAAAAGAAGAAAGAAGAAAAAGGATTGATGCATTCATGAAAAGCAGCATGTGATAGAAGAGCCAGGGGGAAGGTTGTAAGTCCCTCTAAGTAGATGACTAGAGACAGATTACTGATTTTTTTGTGTGTTTGACACACTTTTGAGATGTAAATTTTATAGATAGTATTTTGATGTAAAAGTACAGTCATGGGTTTCAGAAATGTAATAACAGATAGATGTTTTTAGTATGGTGGCTGATGGTAGTGTTTATACAAATGTTTTTAATATTAAATTATTATTGCTGTGATATTTTGATGTCTCTAATTATAGGTTTTGTTTTTAGAAAGTAACAAAATTAGAACATTAGCCATTATCACACAATAGCTCGTGAGGACCAACACTCATATCTTTTACTCGGATTTGGGGGCGCTACGTGTACTGCTTGTTCTCTGTAATTTCTATTGTTTCTCTGAGAAGAGGGTTGTTAATGTCACCCGGATTTTTTTTCTTTTTGGGGTCAGAGGAGGGTGCCCGAGTTTGTGAAGTTTCTGCACTAAAAGTAAAGAAAGAAAAACAGGAGAGGACATACAAGCACACCCATACATAGATGAGAGAGAGGAGCGAATTACTTTTTCGATTTCAAACTCAGAATGAAGGAGATCTTCATTCAATAAAGTACGTACAAATTCAACAATTAACTTTCTTTCAGTACAGTGAATGAAGGAGATCTTCATTCTATGAACCAGTTTATTTTTGTTCTACAAAATTATTCAGTAAAAACATTTATTACATCATCTTTTGGTTTCAAAATGGTGGAGAGAGCCAGTCAAATTAAGGATAGATAACCTGTCCCCCCTTCAAAAAGTTCTTGCAAATCTTTAACCAAAACTTCCTATCTGGTTCGGCCATCTCCAATCTCGATTTCACACGCTTAGCAAATTCTTTCTGTAAATTTATGAGCAAAATCAAATAACCAAGTAAGTTTCTTCTTCGAAAGGGAATGAATCATTTTAATGAAGTAGCATATAATTAAACAGGTTAATATTTACCTTTATGGAGTTGCTGTTGGCAAGACGATCAATTATATTACATAAGATGTCTTTGGTGTATTCAGGGTGGCCTTGAATGCCTAATATGTGGTGATCAAGAACAAACATCTCCACTCCTGTTTGGTCGGAGAAGGCAATCACTTTAGCACCCATAGGGACCTCCCTCACCTGTTCCATTGAGTTGAATCTTATTAGTGCCTATAAAACTTCAAGATTCATTTATCAGTCTCTCTATATGAGTTTTAAACTAGGGAAAAAGATGGGCATGCCGTGAATGTCGTCAGCATGTGACATCTCTTTCCTCCCCTTTTGGAGAAGACCCATTGCCCCTTCTGTGCCGAGCCCTGTAATTAATGTATACGACTAGCATACGGAAAGCGGGCAGTGTGCCCAACCCTCTCTGTTTAAAATATTATCACCTTATACAAATGTATGATATGTAGTATGACCCAATGGTTGCTGGGGGTTGACTTGACCCTTGACCATCGACCCAATCACTAGTCAGCGAGAGGAAGGTCAAGAATTAATGTGTACAGCAAAGTGTGAAGATCATCTTTAGAAATCTCCATACTGTTCACACACAAAAGAGGGAGAGAGAGAGAGAGAGATTATCAAGCTCTGTACCTCATCCTGATGACACTCAATAATGGTGAGAGTGGATGGGATCTCCTGTAAGCCATCAAAGATGCTACAAGGGGGTAAGTCCCCCACCATGTTGACTTTCCTCAACCCAAGGTCCCATCCACCACAAGCTCTCTCAACCTTACCACCCAATGCTCGGCACAAAACCTAAAAGCAATGAAAACAATCAGAACACACCAAAAAAATGATGAAGACGAAGCTCATTATTTAAAACCTATCTTAAAAGAATACCTGATGACCAAAGCATATTCCTAGCACTTTCTTCCCCATGGAGTCCAGTTTTCGAAGCAGAGAGGAAAGCTTCAATACCCATGGATCATTTCCATAAGCATCACAAGGACTGCAACTGATTATAAAACCATGGTACTTATGAAGGTCATCAAAGTCAGGGAACACTCCATCAACAACACTGAACATCTCCCATGTTTCCCCTTCATCTGCAAATGCATTAAGAAACACATTAAAGTACCCACCATACACTTTCTTCACATATTCAGAGTCCCTTGCAGCCATCAGTAGAGCATATCTCTTCTCCCCAATAGCTTCCATCTTCAAGAAATAGAAAGGAAAAAGAAACAGAGATAGACAGGAAAGGATTTCTTAAGTTGCAAACCCAGTTGCCTATGGTCCCAGCTATGGACTTCTGTAGAGGATTCAGAAATGCTTTTTAGGTTTAAGAAGCGGTCGAGGTGGTATTTATAGAGAGGTATGCACGTGAATGGTATAAATTCCAATGAGAATACACGGTTTAGCCTACGCAAGCACTCTTTTGAATTCGGTAGAAAAAGTCGCATGTCGCAACCCGTCGTCTATTCTTCTTTCATTCTCGCTTTCTAATATAAATATGCGCCACCTCAAGTTGAGGTCTTCTGGCCTTTTTTAAATCAACTGATTTTACAAATATAATTCTTGGTCCAGCCCTCTTCGGTGGATCGTGATCCTCTACTGCCGAGCTGCCCGGCAGGACCGTGTAGCCCAGACACAGTGAGACACGCAATGATCACCTTATTCCCACTTGGGCAAGGCATTTGGGATAGGGATCCTCTACTGTCGAGCTGCCCGGCAGGACCGTGCAATCCAGACACAGTGAGGCACGTAATGACCGTCTTACCCCCACTCGGGCAAGGCGTTTGGGCAAGGGCAAGGCGATCACTGCACGCCTCACTGTGTCTGGACTGCACGGTCCTGCCAGGCAGCTCGGCAAGAGAGGATCCCGATCCGGGCATTTGGGCAGGGGCAAGGCAGTCACTGCACGCCTCATTGTGTCTGGGTTGCACGGTCCTGCCAGGCAGCTCGGTAGTAGAGGATCTAGATTGCTCTTCAGTCAGTCAGTTTCCTATTTTTCAATTGACAAAAAAGTCTTGACATAAAACTTAGGAGGCAATTTCCCTTCACCCACAGCCAATACTTTGATCGAGGGGTTTGAATGGTGTGCAAAGGGCATTAAGGAATAGTGGGGGATATTATGGATTTCGTACTATAGGTAGGTGGAGCATTTATGATCCTAGTGTGGTGCGCTTTAACTTCACCCATATAGAAAAGCTTTGTCCTAAAACTTAATCAACAATACCATTCCAACTCAGATTCTTGATGTGGAGAGAAGTGCGACCCACATAGATCCCACCTCAAGTATTTCTTAGGTAAAAAGTTCTCAAGGGAAATATCTTTATTGTAGGAATAAGTATTTTTAAAATATATTTATGGCCTATACAAATCTTACATTAATTAAGAATAAAAACAAAAAAAAAAAAAATGGGATAGTTGGTAGTTTTCAAACTTGATATGAGTAAACATATCATTAGATTGGTAAGATAGTCCTTTCTTGATGGCCTTCATTCTACTCTAGGTAGTCATCTCTTAGATAGCCTTTTCTATGATTCTGACCTGTGATGTGGTGCCTAGCTCTGATACCAAATATTGGGTTCTTTACCATTACTTCAAATGCTTCAAAACTGATGGAATGTGTTAAATCAAGCCCTTTAACCTATCACATACTAGACTGACCCAATCTAGCGCCCATACACTACATCAAGCCTCATTAGGCACATACATCTATTCGGGACTTGCTTAGAGAATATAATTTCTTCATTTCACCATCTAGTAAATCACATACGTCTACATGACAACACGGATGTCTACGTTAATGCACAGATGGCTATATAGGCCCAGATAAAATGGGTTGTTGTGCCTTGTGACTGGGATGTAATCCCACCTTTATCTTCTAATACCCAAACTCCAACACCCCTCCCACCCCCCACCCTGGAAAAAAAAAAAAAAAAGCCTACTAGGAAAAGAAAACAATAGTAGCATTATTGGAGTATATTGATAGAGAGGGTAGTTTTAATGCATCAATTTTTGCCATGTAGTGGCATATTAGGTGTGCCAATTTAGACCTATAGATGGAAAGATGATATCTGATGAGGAATAAATCTGCGATCCATAAGAGTGGGTCATGGATCAGGTAACGGGTCGTGGATCAAGTTACGGGTTCGGAACAACACCATCATCGGGAACCGACATGGTCCCAAAACCGCCGCCCATATAACGCCACTACCGCCATGGAGGGAATAAACCGCTGCCCACGTTACGCCACAGCCGGCTTGTGGGATAGAATGGATCATCAACGATCCCGCATTACAATCAGTCATGGTCTCACTCCTCATCGAGATTTTTTGTCTCCACTCCAGGCGCGATCGCCACTTACCGTCACCTTAAATAGGGGAGGTAATACACATCCAAATCATCTAAATTCTAATTGTTCTGACTATTGCTCAGAGATCTAACTTAAGCATCGGAGTGAGATCACCGGCCTGACCCGGTACACTCTGCTAATCCTTATCTTGTAGGAAGCATTCACTCCAAGAGGATTTCTGACGCAACAGTTTGGCGCCGTCTGTGGGAACAATACAATCCTCAAAGCCTTAGATTCTCTATCCGATTGAACCTAAGATCATGGCAGGAGAGCCCAATGTCGTTCCATCCAATACTCAAGCCCCACTAGCCAGGGAAAACCCCAACTACTCACGGTGGGGGGAAGCAGCGAGAACCCAACCCTCTATCGCACTAGAGGTTGATCAAGCAGTGGCGGTGCAAAATCAAGGCCAATCCAGTCGCGGCATTCAGGCTTTGCCACCTCCGCTGTTGCTCCCCTAGGGATTGGTCCCTGAGACAGATCCCGGCGCGCCGGCCAACGTCAAATAAATCCAGGACCTACAACTACAAGTTCTCAACCAGAGTGGGATTCTGAGGGAGATAGCTCGTGAGATGAAGGCATTAAGGACAGCCACTGCGGTTGCTACCACGGCTGCAGGTCTGCCACTAGCACCGATACCACCACCAGCACCGTTGCAACCTCTGGTACTCCCAAGAACTGCCTGGGAGAATCCGAGGATAGCGAGAGATGACGTACGAGCATCAGGAAGTAGAGCAGGGTCATCACACCCATCCAGGAGAGAGCTACCTCCTCTAGGAACAGTGCACATGGGGAACCTGCCTACCTGGAGCAGGCCCCCGTGCGTGGAAGATCAATCAATTTCCACCGGCCAGAGAACTCACAGCCTGTCCCAAAGGACTCATTCCAGGGTCTCAGACATACGCACTAATCGAGTAGACCCACCAAGGCTACCCCATCCAGATCTTAGGGATGAGTTGAATGCACGTCGCACACGCACGAACGTCATCAACAACCAGGTCGAAGAAAGCGAGCTTGACCGTAAGCTCAGAGAGATGAACATGAAAATTGTGGCCCCAGAAGAAAGCTTCAGGCCTGGCCAACATCCCTTTACAAGGGAACTCATGAGAGTAGAGCTTCCCAAGGGTTTTAAACCCCCTACGTTCAAGGCTTATGATGGGAAGGGCGATCCCAATGACCACATCAGTTACTTCAATGCCATGATGATAGGCTATGGTGGGTCCAATGTAGTGTCCTTCCGGTCTTTCCCTACCTCTCTCAAGGGGCCCGCGACATTGTGGTTTGCCAAATTGAAGCCTAACTCGATCCGAAGCTTCATAGAGTTGGCCAAGGCCTTTGTCAGCCCCTTCCAGAGCAGTGTAAAGCAGAAGAAGACCACAGCCAAGTTGTTGGCTGTCAAATAGAGCACTGATGAGTCCATCAGAGATTATATAGCCCACTTTAACGCGGAGAGCCTGGAGATCAAGGACCTGGACGATGCGATGGCTTTCAACGCCCTGCACAACGGAGTCACCAACCACGATCTAGTAAAGTCGCTTGTGCTAGATCCAGTGATGACTATGCCACAGCTACTGGATCGTTGTTACCAATACGCCAACATGTTCGATATCATGAAGGCGAGAAAAGCAGTGGATGGAAAAGCTCCCGAGAAGAAAAGGACGAGTGAAAAGGAAGATAAGAAGGGGGACGGCAAGAGAGCGAGGTCAGAGAGGGATTCAAGTCCCGAGTATACCCTGCTCAATACCATCAGGACTAAAATCCTGATGGAGGTATCGGATCAAGGGCTGCTGCAGCGACCCCGGCCAATGTTCTCAAAATCGAAGGATCGAAATCCGAACAAATTTTGCGAGTTCCACCAAGAGATAGGCCATGACACGAAAGATTGCAGACAGCTGAAGAGGGAAATAGAAGACGTCATCCAGAAAGGCCACCTGAGGCATTATGTCAAGGAGGCAAGAGATAACCCCCGAGGCCGAGAAACCCCAAGGAATGACTGGCGAAGAGATGATAAAGCCCGAAGAGGGGGAGATCGGGATCGCCAAGGGTATCAGAGAAACAATCCTCGGGAAGTCAGGAGAAATCAGGATGAGACCAACACGTCCACGGCCCCGACAATCCTCACCATTTTGGGAGGACCAGGATAAGAGTCGACTCGCAGAGCTAAGGCGAAAGCGAGATTTGTAGCAGTAGTGGAAGTCTCCGAGAAGAAAGCACGCACGGAGGTTGAAATCACCTTCTCGGATAAAGACATGGAGGGGCTGAGCTGGCCACACGACGATGCTGTCGTGGTTCAGGCAGTTATAGCCAATCGACCCATCCACAGGGTCTTAGTGGATACAGGATCATCTGTCGATATGCTATCCTACGATGCATACTTGTAATTCGGGTTCGAGCCTCGTACGCTGAAGCCCGAGGCCGCACCATTGTACGGATTCTCAGGGGCGCCAGCCCCAATCAAAGGATCTATAGAGCTCCTGATGATAGTGGGAATGGCCCCATGCCAAAAGATCGTAAAAGTCAACTTTATGGTCATTCGAGCGGCCACAACCTACAATACCATATTGGGTCGACCTAGTCTGAACGAGTTGGGAGCGGTAGTTTCTACCAAGCACCTGACGGTCAAGTTTCCCACCCCTAAGGGCGTATGGGAGTGCTAGACAGAACAGAAAAAAGCCAGGGAGTGCCAGGCGACGTTCCTGAAGGGTATCAAGGGCAACTGTAGGGGAACAACCTATCACGTAGAGGTCATGGACAATTGCGAAGGAGATAGACGATATCAGTGGGGCAAACAGGTCAAGGAGCTCGTGGAAGTGCCGGTGGATGAACAGAACCCAACCAGGACGGTTAAGATCGGGTCCTCGCTAATTCAGGAAGAAGCAAAGGAGCTCACACTATTCCTACAAAAGAATAAGGACGTGTTTGCCTAGTCGACAGCGGACATGCCGAGCATACCCCACAGCATCGCAGAGCACGCCCTGCACGTAGACCCCTACAAGAAGCCAGTACTACAAAAAAGAAGGACGTTCGTACCAGAGAAGCAGGCCGCAATGAAGGAAGAAATATAGAAGCTAAAAGCATCCGGCTTTATCAGAGAGGAGCAGTTCCTGACCTGGCTCATGAACATAGTGATGGTCCCTAAGTTGAATGGGAAATAGAGGATGTGTGTAGATTACACAGACCTCAATAAGGCGTGCCCGAAGGACGAGTACCCATTGCCCACGATCGACCTCCTAATAGATGCGAAAGTAGGGCACGAGCGACTCAGTTTCATGGATGCATATTCTGGGTATTACCAGATTCTTATGAAGGAAGGAGATGAACTATACACCGTGTACCAGTCTGACCAAGAAAACTTCTGCTACCTGGTAATGTCCTTCGGTCTAAAGAACGCCGGTGCGAGTTACCAAAGAATGGTGAACAAAATCTTCAAGGCTTAGATAGGCCAAAATATGGAGGTTACGTGGATGATATGCTGGTCAAAAGCATTTGGGCACAAGATCACCTAGCCGATCTGGACGAAGCCTTCCAAGTATTGCGGGTTCGCCAAATGGAGCTAAACCCTGCCAAGTGCGCCTTCAGAGTTAGCTCAGGCAAATTCATGGGTTCTATGGCATCCCAGAGAGGCATTGAGGCCAACCCTGAGAAATCAAAGCCACACAGGAGATGAGCCAGCCCAGGACTGTTCGTGAAGTACAGAGACTGAATGGGAGAATATCAGCACTCGCACGCTTTATTTCTCGTTCGGGAGACAAATGCCTCCCGTTCTTCTAAACGCTGAAGAATTTGACAGGTGCAAAGAGTTTTCAATGGATGGAGGAATGGCAGAGGGCCTTTGAAGACCTTAAAGCATACCTCACCAATCCGCCATTATTAACGAGACCAGTTCCTAAAAAGGAATTGCTCCTGTACTTGGCAACATCATCGGCAGCTATAACCGCCACCTTAATAAGAGAAGAGGACGGGATCCAAAGACCGGTGTACTACATCAGTCATGTCCTACTAGACATAAAAACTCGATATCCCCAGATCGAGAAGCTCACGTTTGCACTGGTGAAAGTGGCCCGAAAGCTTAGACCATACTTCCAAGCCTACCCGATAGTGGTTATGACTGACCAGCCTTTGAAGAAGGTACTCCATAAGCCCGACGTATCCGGGAGACTAACAGCCTGGGCCATTGAGCTAAGCGAGTACCAGATTGAGTACAGGCCCCAAACGGCCATAAAAGGCCAGGCTCTGGTAGATTTCATAGCTGAGTGTACGCAGAGCAATAACGAGTTGGAGAATGAGATCGTGTTGCCAGAAAAGACCAGCCATGACCCACCCTGGACAATGTTCTTGGATGGTTCGAGTAACGTGAAAGTCAAGGGAGTGGGCTTCGTTCTAACAAGCCCAGAAGGCTTCAAAATACAATTCGCGCTACGCTTGCACTTTCCCACCTCCAACAATGAGGCTGAGTACGAGGCGCTAATTGGGGGGTTGTGAACCACAAAGGCTGTATAGGTCCAAAATCTAGCCGTACGAGCTGACTCTCAGCTGGTGGTGAATCAAGTCAATGGCGATTATGGTGCCAAGGATGATCGAATGGCAGCATATCTGAAACAAGTGAAGCAACTATTGAGCTTGTTCGAGAGCTTCGAGATAATAAGGGTTCCGCGGTGCAAGAACGAAAAGGCGGAAGCACTTTTGCGCTTGTCTAAAGAAGAGCTAGCGCAGCTGGACAGTTTGGTATATGTAGACACTGATTTTTGTCACCCCCCTAATTGGCAATGATGACAACGGGACATGGACGATGGACGATGCAGTCTCCCTCTTTCTAGACCCAAGATACCTGACCCATAAGACCAAGGACCATGTTGAGCACAAAATGGTCCAGTTTAGGCCCAAAAACAAGGAAAAATGGCACTGCGCCCCCAAGGCGTTGTGGACTCCTTCCCACGGTGCCGTGGGCACCTTCCCACGGCACCGTGGGGATGTGTATTGGATTTCCACGATACCATGAGGGGGTGTGACATCAGCTTGCTAACGTCACCCACGGCGCCGTGGACATCTCCACTGCGCCGTGGAAGACTTATCTGGCCAGGAGAGAGAGGGGGTCCCTCCTTATAAATAGGAGGGTCCTCTCCCACATTTCCCAAGGAATTTTGGGTGGAGAGACCCACCCCAAGTGATTCCTAGCCTCTTTTCCTCCCTTTTTACCCTCATTTCTCCTCCTTCTCTCATGAGAGTGTGAGTGCTTGAAGTTTTCTTGTGGCGGATAGATCCTTCGATTGTCCCTCTGAGTATAGAGCACTTTTGCTCCTTGGCATTGTTATCCCGTCTGTGCACGGATAACCATCAAAACTCCTTTATTACAGACATTATTCTGTCTGTTTACTCCTCTCCAAATCACTTAAAAGAGCCGTTACTTTGCCGAGAAAGAATCGACGTCAGTCCATTCATCTATCTCCCCTGAGCCAGGGGAATACAACCATATAGGTATAATTACTGCATTTTTGTTGATTCAATGTAGTCCTTTCATATTTCATCATTTTAGTCCGTATTTTTTATATATGTAATGTAGTTGATTATGCTTTAGTTCAATTCATAGCATCTGAATGTAGTTCATAATATCCCCCATCCCCGTATTAAAAGAGAGAGAACATTCGTCCTTATGTAGCATCTAATACAGAGACACCAGCTTCGGCCGGGCGAGGTGGGTGCCTAACACCTTCCCACACTCATAACCTGACCCCTTACCCGAACCTTTGGTCTGACCATATGGAGTCACGTAGCCCGATTCCACTCACAACGGGTAGGGCTACACTTAATGGGTCCTAGGCCCTAACCCTAGGTGGCGACTTCACATTATATTAGCATATTTTAATGCATGATCCCAATCCCCTATTTATCAATATTATACATTGACAATATTATCCATATCCATATACACACACATATACATCTCCCAAAACCCTATGTCGCCATATACCATAAGGGTTGAGGAACCCTCGTCTCGAGGACCACGGTACTTACAGTGGCGACTCCACTGGGGATCTGGTGGACAAATGTCCACCCGAGGTCAAACTCTCTAAATAGGTGCTATCAATAAATGACAGAATGTTCTCTCTAAACTTTTATGTAAAAAAAAATAATAAAAAAAAATAAAAAAAAATAATAAAGAAAAATAATATATAAATATATATATATATATATAAAATAATAAAAAAAGAGAAAAAAATGTACAAAAACAAAATACGAAAAGAGATAAATACCATAATATGTTTGTTTGGCTAACCCCTGTGTGTACTAACCGCATCATGCATAGTGCTCGAAGTGAAATCAAACGGCGAGGGTACTCCCTGTCGTGCCTTTACCCTCGGGGAGGTGAGGCACGTCATACTAAATACTCTGAGATCGGATGATAGCCGCTTCCTACACCACTTTCTTGCACACATACACTGCATGGGAACCCCTCTTACCCCCGTAGTTAGTCGTTGGACCCCATGAGTAGTCATGGGTCATTCACGGCGAAGCTACAGCCCTTGATATTTACTGTACGAGTTTAGAATCACCAGCGAGGGTATTCACTAGTGTGTTGTGGAGTGCTTTGCCACTCAAAAAAGGCACTAGCTCGATTACTCTGAGTTTGTGTGACCTATTCTCCAGGTATATCAAAGGAACCACGTGCCTACAATTCGCGATCACGAGCGATAGGTATATCAGTTCTGTCAAGGGTGGCCTTGTTCTGTCCTATGGAAGCCTACCCATTACATGCATCATGTAGGAAAATAGATCACATATGATTAGGGTACGACACAAACTAACCTTTATTAGCTGTAAGAAAGACCGAGTTTAGGGTCATTTGACGATTAACCTGGTTTTGATATGAGATACCACCAAAGATAAGGAATTCCATAGTCCCACGCTGGTCCCTCGAAGAAGAATGGAAGTCCACGTCCATATAATGGAACCTTACACGTCCCTAAAAAAAAAGGGCATCTCATTTTGATTCCAGACATAATCGTCAATAACCCGGTAACTAGGATCTTTCTTTTGTTTGTTTTTTTTATGTTATGTTAAAAAATGCTTGGGCAATGACGACATTTGAAGCCCACATTCAGAGAAGCCCAATCGAAACTCTGATGATGGTTCCAATTACTTGAGCCAAGCAAAAAAAAAAAATAATAATATGATAAAATACAAAAAAAAAATAATAACAAAAAAAAAAGAAGGGAATTAAAACAAGAAAAAAAAAAAAAAGATTGTTGAATAAGATTTATTCCTTCTTAGGACCTGAACTAGACTATTCTTCTCTTTTTCGTAGAAGCACAATTTCGTCCTTGCCCATCTGGATCCGACGCGATGGAAGGCTGACTCGAGCCAGCCCACCATTCTCCTCAAGATCCCTAATTCCTTCTCATTCTTCTAGTTCATCTTCTGAGATATCACTTGTGAGTAACATGAATCCTCCGGAGGATCACTTGTCTGAAAGTCAAGTCGAAGATCGAGTGGATAGGCTGCAAGTAGACATGACCAAAATGCGGCAACTTATAGCACAACTAGTTCAGTCGGTCAATGAACTATCTAAGGGTGGATCCATAGCTGGACCAGCAGAGCAAGAAGTCCAAAAAACTAACCCCGCAACCCTCAAGACTCCAATCATCATACCAGTAGAAGAAGGGGAAGATAGCCACCCTATGGACCCTCCTGAGACTGAAAGGGAGAAGAAAATGAGAGAAAAAGTAGCCAAGTTGGAAGTGGTTGTCAAGGGCAAAGTCAAAGAAAAAGATGAAGAAGACCTGGTGTTCTTTCCCGAAGGGAAAATCCCCAAAGATTTCAAGTGAAAATTGGATAAGTTCGATGGATCGGGAGATCCTAGGGCTCATCTCAAGATTTTTGCCACCATTGCCAGATCATGGGGACTTTCTGAAAACCAAATGGGACAGGCATTCTTGTATTCTTTGGCCAGATCTGCTTTAAGGTGGTTAACCCAGCTTGATCACACTCAAGCCCAGTCATGGGCCTCTATGGTTAAAGTCTTCACTGAGCAATATTCATACAACACCGAGATGGATATTGCTCGAAGAGAATTGGAAACCTTGAGGTAAGAACCAAGTGAAGAGTTTTGAAATTACATCATGAGGTTCAGAGAGAAGGCAGTGAAGATGTGGAACCTCCCTACTGAGGAGGAGCAGGTCGAGATATTGTTAGAAAATCTGTACGAGGAGTACCATGAGAAGATATACTACCAACATATCAAGACATTTGATGCTCTTATGATAATTGGGAAGAAGATTGAAGATTAGATCTTTAAAGAAAGGTAGAATCAGGGTATGACCCGAGAAGCATCAGGAAGCTATTCGGCGAGGAAAAACCCAAGAGCCAAAGGAGGAAATACTGCAGGGACAAGCAGCCAGTCGACAGAAGTCCAAGTGGTAGCCGCAGGATCCACCCTCCTTGTGATCCAAACTGAATCTGAAGCATCCAGAAGGAATTTCAACTTTGAAGGAATGACACCCTCATTGTTATTTACCGAACTCAAGAAGCAGGGAATGATCAATTCAGTTCCTCCTAGGCCTATGGATTTAAACAATCCACCTACCTGGTATAAGCCCAATCTGTACTGTCATTACCACGACCAACAAGGCCATCATACGGATAGATGCCTATCTCTTAAGCATGTGATCTAGGACTTGATTGACGAGGGCAAAATTGAACTTTAGAAGAAGCAGCCGCCAAATGTCACCATAAATCCTCTGCCTAACCATGGAGTAAACATGCTTCAAGAGGATGCCAAGCAAGCGGATCCTACCACTTTGATTCATCTAGTCGGGAAGAGGAAGCTAATGAAGGCACACGTCTATATAGCAATGTTAACCAAGAAACTTAAGGAGGAAAAAGAACCACAGATTCGACAAGATATGTCTCAGGAAGTGGATCGGCCCGATTCCCCTTTCTATCATCCAAAGTCAGAAGGTGCCACCTGGGTAGAGTACCAGATACCTTCATGGAAAATCTCATAACCACTGATGAAGGGGACCTATTCTCCAGAGTCATCTACAGGGTCAATAAACATGTTGCAGGAAGAGACACCATTCCAAGATCCTACTACATTGATCCAGCCCATCCTGTGGTATTTGGGAAGAGATGAACAGTCACGACAAGCACGGGCAGAAAGGATGCAGGTTTACATTTACTGCTCCCGAACCAACTATGACTAGAATATCTTAACAGGCGGCCAACCATGTGATCCAGGCAGAGGTATAGCATCCATCAACCGGCTTCGAAAGTTGGATTTCTTGGAATATGGATTAGAAGGTCTTGAGACAATGACACCATTGTGCAAGTATGGTTTCTCATCATCCGAAATATGTCACCTGGTTCCTGAAGAAGAAGAAGGGAATGAAATCACCAGGGTCACACCTCAGCTCCTTAAAGCAGTCTCAACACTAGCTATTGGTCAAGCTCTGACAAAAGAAGTCTCTCTTATCCATATAGGGGGGATACTGATGACAGCTTAGATGAGGTGGACGACCAAGAAATCCACGCAGGATGGATAGAGTATGTCGAGCAAAGTCCTACGATGGAGGACGAAGGAGTAGAAGTGATGGATTGGGTAAATAACATCGGAAGCAATGATAATAATGATCCTACCAGCCTTATTCAACCCATATCATCAGATGAGGATGAAAGCAGATATGATAAAGAGATATCATCTCTAGAGGTCCCCAGAGGCGATTGGACGGTGTCCAGAGAAGATTTTGAGCGTTGGAGCACGAGCGCCTTCTACCAGGTCGCAGATATACTCGATGTTTCCACCAATACTCAAGAGATCCTGTACAAGGCTACTTCTCTATTTCCAGATCTGGTGTGTAGTAACTTCATAGCATGTTGTGAGAGCTTGGTGATGCCAAATGAGAGCGATGTACTCACTCAAACCTCCATGAGCTGAAAAACATGACTTGGTTAGTTAATGCTTTGGCCTGTGATCGGTTCGAAACTCCTCCAGAAGACATGGTCTTGTATTCGGATTCATTCTCCTATCCGGATCCACCCCGAAGAAGTGAAACATGGGACGCATGGATCAATGATATCATCCTCGGGGAACTTCAGAATGACCCCACTAGAGGTATCTTTCCTATGGACATCGATGATGAAGGGGAAGAACCGTTAGAAGAAGAACAATCATCCGAAGAAGATGAAAGTGAGCAAGAGTCTACATCATAAGAATATGATGATGAAGGGTCCGAAGGGGAAGAAGAAATAGAGTATGGGGAACCTTGGCAACCAAGAATACGTCTGGAGAAGTACGAGAACATTTACGGACCCGCACCATGGGAATTATCATTCCAGGTGAACAAGATCCACCGGGATGTGGATAAAATCCAGGAAATGCTCATGAGAACGGTGGTCTTAGATGATAAGTACCAAGAAGAGCTTTAATAGCTGGAACCTGTTAAAGAACAATGGGCGCTCCCTCAAGCAATTCATCATTTGAAAAACTCTGTAAAGCTAACTTTAGCCCTGGCACAAGACCTATGTGGGACTCCCCCCCGTCTCCGTATCAGGGTAACAGAGAATACCATGCGTGGGCAAGAGCACATGACGATTTCTATATGTGTCATGTCAATGAGGGAGGAACAGTAAATGACCCAACAGGGAATATCCACCCAGTTATTTCAAGCCCGGAAGGGAGGTCCAAAAGTTCAGTTTCTCAAGGAGAAAAGAAGGATCATAACTTCTATAAGTCATTGGCGGAAGCAAGATAGATGTACCAAGTGGCTTCGGAAGCCTTTCATCCCATTAGCCAATTGATACTAGAAGAATCTCATACAGTCCAGCAGGTTGCTAAAAAGCAAGAAACCTTATCAGGAATCCTAAATTAGGCCCGAAAGTCTATTGTGGCCTTGTCTGATGAAGGAGGTAAAACCTGAATTTGTCCCAAGGGTCCTCTTATCATCACTGATAGTGACGAAGAAGATGGAGACTTTTGCCCAGTCCAGTTGGTCATCAAAGAAAGAGAGTCAGATGTGGCGGAAACCAGGAGTGGCCGAAACTTCAAGAATAAAGAGTTGACAGTGGAAAAATATCGATCTAGCCAATTAACGGTGATTGTTGAGCCAGAAACTCGAGTACTAGACTAATTGAAGAAGGCCCAAGCTAATATCTCAATCTGGGGATTATTAATGGCGTCACCAACCCACCGAGAAGCTGTTTTGAAAGCTCTTACCAAGGTTCAAGTGCCCATAGAAATGGGGCCTGAGGAATTATGTCACATAGTGGGAGCCACTTATACCATTCAGTTACTCTTTTTCTCAAAAGAGGATTTACCCCCGGGAGGAAAGAATCACAACCGGGCACTTTACATTACGATGGAATGTAACAAGAATCAGGTCCCCCAGGTTCTGATAGACAATGGGTCCACCCTCAACGTAATGCCCCTTAAAGCAGCCAGATGCATGAGTTTATCTCTAGACAAGATGAAGTCGTCCAGTCAAACCATCAGGGCATACGACAATTCCAAGAGGGAGGTAATTGGGATTCTTACCACCAGCGTCAAGATTGGACCAGCCTACTTTACCATAGACTTCCAAGTCATCGACATTCAAGCATCCTTTAATATGTTGCTTGGAAGACCATGGCTATATTCGACAGGAGCCTTAGCATCAAGTCTTCGCCAAAAGCTAAAATTCGTATATGACCAGAGAGTGATTACCATTTTTGGAGACCCGAAAATGGTGCACACTTTGGCCAATATTAAAGTAGGTGGTTCATCCTCGCAGGTGATACAGCTGGGTGGGTTTAAAATCGGCCACATTTGTACTACCTCTGCAAGCGAAGAAGATCAGAATCTAGGGAAATTCTTGACAATGTGGAGCGAGGCCTCTGTAAAGATCATGAAAAAGATGAAATATTTCCCTGGATTAGGATTGGGAAAGAACCAACAGGGGGTACCGGCATTCCCAGAGATACCCGCCGATGCCAACCGTTTTGGATTAGGGTTTAACCTGAAGGACCCAAGGAAGAAAACCACAGGACAGAGGGACAATGTAGCGAATGGCACACCATACTTCAAGACTCTGAACGGGTACTTCGTGAAAGAGGGAGAAGACTTCCCTTATTATGGAAATCAAGAACCATGGTTCAATCAAGAGCGAGGCAAATGTGTTATACCCGTACCGGGATATAATTAAATATCATTTCTTCTCGTGGCGTGTAGATACCGCGCCATGTATCCGGTGACTGTTCTCCATGATGGTCAAACCTAGCTACAAAATCGTTGACCACAACACGGGTTTGCCTGTGGAGGAAAGATTCCTCAACCGCCATGGGGAAAGTTCGTGGACGGCGACTTCGTCGACTACCCTCCAAGTACCAGCCCGGGAAGCGAGGAGTTCGGAGAGAGCATCCTGGACCGTCACCTCATTTGGATATTTCGTTCGGTGATGAGCTTAGCGTTGCCGTGGAGCGTTCGGGTCATGGGTAATAAACCATGACAGGGGGAAAAGTAAGTTCTAGCCTCAAGACTTATTAATTATTCTTCCCTTGGTAACCTCGAAATGCGGGTCCGGGCTTGAACCGCTCGAGCTATTTCATGAGAGAAGGGAATAATTTAAGTTGGGTCCAGCGTACCTTTAGGAAGTACATTGGGGACTCAAACCCATCTAAGAATGGGCTTTTCCCTAATTGAGGTTGTGGGCGGCCCATATAACCTATTGACCCAATGATGGGTTATTCCATCCACTTACCCACATAGGACTAATGGGTTGACCCATTAGGCCTCATGACCCATTTGACTAAGGGTACCCATAGACCCATTTATTATAAATGAGTCCATGAGGGAGAGAGAGAACATCACTTCTTCTTCAACATCCTCTTCTACCCTAAATCGTGGAGGAGAGAAAGAGGAGAGGAAGAGAAAGAGGAAGGAGAGAGAGGCTTGGAGGAAGGTGGAGACCCCATCTCTTGGGCGAGAAATCGTGGAGCTTTCATCTTGGGGGTAGGTAAGCTTCTTCCTTCTTCTATTTTGGGTTTCAAAAAGGGGTTGGGTAATGGGAGAGATTGACCTAGATCTCTCTTGGAACCTAGGGAGTAGATGGAGCTTTAAAGCCAAGCTATGGTGGAGTTGGTTCACTCCATTATGAGCTCTAATGTGAGGGTTCTCATTGCCTTTTGAGAGATTTAAGGTTGGACCCTAATGAGCTTAGGATGGAGTTTTCTAGAAGTCCTTGTGCTTAAAACCACTTGAAATGGGGTCCTTGGAGGGGAATCCTTTGGATTTTGGACCGAAGGTGTGAGGGTTACATGTGGGTTCGGACTGCAAGAAACCACCCCGAAATTACCTTCCCGAGATGGATTCTGTGAAGGTCGGATTTACACTCGGATTCGTTTTTACGAAACCACATCCGCATCCGACCTTGGCAAAAATTGTCTGAGCCCCTGTGAAGCTCGGATTTACACTTCGGATTCAGTTTTTCTGAAACCACATCTCGCATCCGACCTTGACTAAAAGCGTCCCGAACCCCGGTTTCCTAGGATTTACATGTGGTTGCGGAATTTGGGCATGAAACCACTCCGCAACCACTTCGTCTCTCGAAACCTTATACTTAAGTGTTTATGGGAGACCTTTGGGGATCCGTTCCTTCGCTCGTTTAACCTTATTCCACTCCTTGTATAGGTTAAAATATTCACTTTTGTGGCTTATTGCTTGATCGAGGCGACAACCGATAATCATGGTGCTTGGCGTATACGTGTGAGTGGGTTGGTTGTTTGGGCTTGTTATTATTATTGCATTATATATTATGTAATCATTATAGTTAATAAGCATGTTTGCGCATATTGCATAATTTTATATCTATTTGTTACAATGATTGATTGGTAATGTTGTATCTTGATGGGTCTCGGTGCGGTGGGTACCGTGCGGGCTCCCCGAACTCTATAAACATTTATGAAGAAATTATGTTGAATGTCATGTTGAACAGATGAGCCGTGCCGTCTTGTGTAACCGGGCACTAAACCAGATGAAAAGTTGATGCGCCCGGATTACCTCTCGGGGCGATAGGACTTGCATGTAGTATATTTGTGGCTAGGATTTCACACCCTTATGCTACGACCCTTACCAACAGGGGTTTAGGTGTTGGGTAATCAGTACACCGGATTCTCGTGGAGGTGGGAGAGGCCATCATGGTAGTATTGGTTATCGAGGGTCCGCCATCGAGTGGTCTTGGAGGCTTCGATCGGCGTAGGTCCCACGTGACAATTGAGGTTTCATTGTGGCGATAAGTTAAGTGACCACAAGTGTCTCCCAAGTTGTCACAGTAGCATATGCCATTGACTTAGTTGTTTGTTAGGTGGAAAAATGAACTTAACATGTGCATGCATCATTGGACTATGTGAATTGCGTGTTTGTGCATTCCCATCCCCTCACCGGCTCAGTGGAGCTAACCCCTCGTGCGCACATTTTTTAGATTATGGTGCAGGTGACGGATATCTCGCGGGACTTGGAGTTCAGCCCTCGGGATACGATGAGATCGGTGAGGAGGAACCGGAGGCCGTGTTTGAGGAACATGGCGACGGGTGTCCTTGCGATGATTGTACCTACGGGCCGTGAGGATATTTGGGACTCGATCCCCTTTTGATTACTTTTGAGGCTAAGGCCTATGGTGAAATACTTACTGTAATACCATTTTTGATAGTTATTAGATGGTCATTGAAAATGTAACTAATTACTGTATTTATCATTTAGCTTTGAACATCTTGTAACTATTCAATATATACGCTTCCGCAATACTACTGATCCTTGGAATGTAATATTCCTCTTTTCTGCATTCTAATATTATATGGTGTTAATATTGGATATGATCTATGCGTTGGGACAACGTGTCGCTGATCCGGGCGGTTTAGTAGGATGACACGCGTCGTCCTAGTCACCCTTTATATGATATTTTATTCCTTGTCCGGAATAGGGCGTGACAGCGTGGTATCGAGCGAGATGCTCGCACCGTACTGATCTAGCGGATTGTGATTTACTCTCCACAATAGGTTGCTAAGTTAAAAGCTTCCAACAATGCATAATTGGAATGTGTGTGAATGCTAGGAGAAAGCGAAGACAATAGCAAATAATAGACAACAGTGAAATGAAAGACATGTGTATATAATTATAGATATATTCCTTAATTTCAGCTGTTAATACATTTCCATAAGCCAAACGAGTGATTACAACAAAATTCAGCTGAACTGTAGACTTCAAATTCTTACAACCAAGAAAAAGAAAAAAAAAAATAAATTTGCTGCATGGTAAGACAAAAGCTAGGGGTCCATTGAGAGCATGGTGGGAATGGACGGGAGGTCTCTGCTCCATCTCATCATCACTCTTTGGGCTCATCCTCTGTGCCCTCATCATGGAGGTAGGAGTGCAAGTCCTCCATCTGCTGCTCGAGGCTCTCCATGCGTCTGTCTGATGCATCGAGCCTAGTGTTCACTCCTTCAAACCCCTGAGCCATGCTGGTGCTCATCTGGCCCAGAGTTGCAAGAATCCTGTCGATGTCGGACCCACTAGGAGCAAGTCGGGACGAAGAGGCCGCATGCACAGCCGGCCGAGGAGGAGGCTCCCTACTGCACGAGGCTCGGCCCGTGACCTCTCTGCTGGGACCAATGGCTCCCCATCACAATATGCATCCATCGCACTGCATCCTCGCCCTTTGCGTTACGATCTAGAGGTGGATCTTCGGTTAAGTCTTGATCCTCCTCACTCAAGTCAACTCCAAAATGCTGAAAAATAGTGGTGAGCAACCTCCCATAGGGTAAATCTAAGTTCCTCCTAGGATTTCGCCCGCATGATCCATGGTCCGCATGATAATGTAGGGCGGCAGATGGGAATGCCTTTGTAGAGGTGATAGGCCACATAGCCTACGAAGATGGAAGGCATGGTGCGGTGACCTGCTATAGGCACGATGTTGTGCTTTGCATAATCCGGCTCAATATCCTGGGAGAATTGGCAAAAGAAGTCTCGGGCACTTTCTTCTCGAATGCCCCACGTGTAAGCTCCCGTATAATTCCTGTATGCCTCTCTCCCGAGAAAGGAGTAGGGATTCTTCCATGGTGCGAGAGGTCTTCTCTCCCAGATAGCTACATTGAGGATGCCCGCCAACCTGTGCCCCTGTGAAGGATATGGTGACTCCCTTGACATAAGAGAGGATCCGGTAATCTCGCGTGCCTAGGTTCTCGGTGTGCAAGTTGGCGTAGAAGTGACGAACGAGCTTGGGATAGAATGGCTCGGAAGGTTGAGGAGGTTGGACCACCCCAGGTGCTTCAAATCTCGGCCCTACCTTGTAGGCCTTGAGGTCTTCCGAAGACCACATCTCTCCTCCAAGATACTCTTAAAGCGAAAGTGGTCTTGGTACATCTCCTGTTTCTCTAGGTCTTGGAACCATAGTGCATCCAAAGCAGTGGGGCAGCTTGTTCGGCCCGTGCACGCCTTGTTCTAGGAGCCATTTAGATTCCTAACCTGCAACCAAAGAAGGCCAAGAATACAGAAACACATTAAGTCCATGCTTGGATATTAAGGTCTAAGTAGATATACAATGAAAGGAGACAAGGAATTAGAACCTAGAACTTGATTCCTACAACAGATTAACCACATTACAGTAGGAAATGTACTAGGACAATTTTGTTGTGAATGGTCTAAGGAGTTAGGGAAAAGGGGAAAGCATGGCCAACATGTAGATGCAATCATAGAGGATAAACGTACATGGCCACATTATGCTTGGAGAAGCATTATATCATACAAGCATTTAGTTCAAACAAAATTGGACTGAATTGATAAAAATTATACTATGAAACCCAAAGAGGAAATTTTCAGAATTTGGTTGGAAGTTGAATGATATAGTACACAATATACATACATGGCCATAGTATACCTAGAACATGAAGTTTTTACCCAATACTTAGTTCAAGCAATATATATGGAGCTAACTTGTGGTAAATCATGCTTGGAACATCATAAGAAAGGAAAATTCTGATATAGTACAAGGATTTTAAAGCATAGGGACACCCCAAATGTACATACACCAAGCCTACCTAGCAAAAAAAAAAAATCGAATTTAATTTGGGCAATAAGAAAATAGAAAATTTTTCGGTTAGGGTTTTGGGATTTCACCAAAATCCAACCCAAACCCATGGTGAAGGTGCAAAATTGGGGGAAATACCTCAACTAGGTTGCATATGATGGGAAACGAATGGAGATGGACAAAAATCCATCTAAATAGCTAGGAGAAAACAAAAAAAAAAACTCAAATCTTGTAAACCCGAAATGGATTTTGGGGTTTCTCCATAATAGAAGTCGAAAGGAGAAAGAGATAAATCGATAGAGAGGGAAGAGGGCATACCTGAACTCGATCGGATCTGTTGTGCGTGGATTGAGTGCCAAAAATCCACCTTGAAGGGAGAGGGAGCAAGGGACGAGTGCGGTTTTGGGTTCTCCAGAACGTAGGGGGTGTTTGGAAAAAGGAATTTGGGTTTTGGAAGGGAGTTTCGAGTTAGAAATTCTGTTTTTGGGCCATGCGGTTTTACACTCGGATGCAAGATTTTGAATCCGACTGTGAATCCGCGATTTCCCGAGACCAGACTTTGGTCCTGTGAATGTCGGATTTACACTGGATGCAGCCTAGTGAAACCGCATGTAAATCCGACCGCCTGGAAAAAGGTTTTTTGGCCTGTTTTGCTTAACCAACTTGTTTCTAATGTTTATTACCCTCATAATTGCTTCCCTTACCCCTCGTGTAACCTATGTTTACCTTTGCAAATCGATTTTTGATTGGTTTGCTTAATATTGCTATTGTGCCTATAAGCGTGGTGTTGACTGTAACCAGTGTGAACCATGGTTAATACACGGTCAAATGCCAACCGCTCTCCTGCTAGGAAGAGGCCGGTGAGGCTTCGAATACGGTTCTACCGGTAGCACCGCCAATTAGTAATAATGCGGATGTCGCGCGTTGTTGAGCAATAGGTTGCAATCCATGGAACGAGCATAGGGAGGCGCAACAAGAGCAGCGCCAATTTATGCAAAACATGACGGCTATGTTCCAAGCCTTTGTTAGGGAAAGGCAGCCGTGCCTCCTCTGTGCAAGTCAATCCTCCCCACCCGCCCCGTGGGTTCCGCTGTACCTAGTGTTCCTCCGGCTCAAGCCACTGCCGGAATTCCTTTGACACAAGAGGTGCCAAGACCTATTCTACCTTCCACTTCGTGGCTCCTTCGGTCCAAGCGGTGACTCCGGCTGGGTGGATCTTGCTAGGTTATCGGAGAGATTTCGAAACATCGTCCTCCAACCTTCTACAAGATGGCCCATGATTCCTTTTTCCCGGCAACATTTATAAGGGATCTTGAGAGAATCTTTGAAGTGATCTGATGCAATGACACGGACAAGATCCGGTGTGCTACCTACCAGCTCCGGGGTGATTCGATGCGTGGTGGCTCTCCTCTAAAGACCATTTTTGGGCAACTCACCCGAGAGGCAACTTGGGCTCAATTCAAGGAAGTCTTCTTCAAAAATTTCTTCCCTCAAAACTTCCGTGATAGGAAGGAGTCTCGAGTTTATGAGCTTCTTTCAAGGATCCAAATCGGTCCTTGAGTACCAGCAAGCTTTTGAGGAGCTGTTTACTTCGCCCAGTACACATGAAGGCCGAGAATGTGAAGGCTAGAAAGTTTGAGAAGGGGCTTAGACCTAGCATTAGTACTTCGTGGTGCTACACAAGTACCCTACTTATCTTGAGACGGTCCAAGCCGCTAAGGTGATTGAGGACCAGAGAGAGAATTACAGGGCCATTCAGGTGGTAAAAGGCCCATGACCTCTCATGAACCTAGGGGATCCACAAAATTCCAAAGAGAGGATCTTACACTACTACTTTTCCGGTCATCCCGGAGGTCGAGATGCGGTGCAAGTGCCGAGCCTACATCAACTCCTCACTATGGTTCCCGAGACTCTCATATGTTACAATTGCAAGGAGTCCGGGCATATGGTTCGAGACTGTCCTCATCCTCGGATGATAGGTCCTCCAGTGCAGCTACACAAAGGCACCCCAAGCCAAGGCGGTTGTGCGTTCTCTTCTTCTGCTCCGGCCCATAGATCTCAAGGTCGGGTGTATTCTGTGACAAATGAAGAGGCCGGGCCGATCCCAGTGTTATTACGTGTAATGCACTCTACTCTTAAGATGTGCATATAATAGCTTTTGTTTCTATGATTGGTTGTCGTTGCTTGTCGAGTGTCGTTCTTGTTTGCTCTCACCGCTTATGCTTTATTTGATTCGGGGCATCACACTCTTTTGTGTCCCCTAGTTTTGCTAAGAAGATGTTCATTGAACCAAAGCTAATGGCCGTAGCGATAGTCGACACCAACGGGTAGCAAGGTTGAACTTAACTCGGTTTGTGATCCTTGCCGGTATGTGTGGGTGGTCACGGACTCTGAAGCAAGCTTAGTATCTGCTGGATATGAAAGACTTTGATGTGATTTTGGGAATGGATTGGCTATCAACTCACAAAGCCGTCTAATCTGTTCGAGAGAGGAAGGTTCTATTCAAACCAGCTGAAGGTGAAGAGTTTGTGTTTATGGGTACTAAGCGGGAGAGACCCAAGAAAGTTATCATCTCCGCCTCCAAGTACGAGTTGTTGGCGGAGGGATGTCGGTGTTATCTAGCATCCGTGATAGACACTGAAGCCAAAGGCAGCCTTTGGAAGAGTTGCACGTGGTGAAAGACTTTCCGGATGTCTTTCCCGAGGATCTAACGGTTGCCACCCGGATCGCGAGACGAGTTCATGATAGATCGATTCCTGGTGCAGCCCCGGTATTCAAGGCACCTTACAGGATGGCCCCAACCGAGTTAAAGGAGCTACAAGAGCAGTTGAAGGACCTGTTGAAGAAGGGTTTCATTAGACCCAGTGTATCTCCTTGGGGAGCACTGTGTTGTTTGTGAAAAAGAAGGCGGTAGTATGCGTCAGTGCATTGACTACCGTGAGCTCAACAAATTGACAATCAAGAACCGGTATCCTTTGCCTAGGATCGATGACCTATTCGATCAACTACGGTGCGAAGGTGTTCTCAAAAATTGATCTCCGGTCGTGGTACCATCGTTGAAGATCAGAAATAGTGATATCGGCAAGACTGGCATTCAGATCTCGCTATGGTCATTATGAGTTCTTGGTCATGTCCTGGGCTGACCAATGCCCGGCCGCCTTTATGGAGTTGATGAACCGGGTGTTCCACGATGTTCTAGACAAGTATGTCATTGTCTTTATTGATGACATCTTGGTCTATTCCAAGAAGCGAGGAGGAGCATGCGGACCATCTCCGCCTAGTATTGCAATGCCTAAGGGAGAATGCAGTTGTACGCCAAATTGATGAAGTGTGAGTTTTGGCTACAACAGTGGCATTCTGGGACACCTTGTTTTACGGTAAGGGTATAGAGGTTGACCCTGGCAAGGTGAAGTCGATAGTTGACGGGCGATACCCAAGAATGTGGCGGACATTCGTAGTTTCCTGGGACTAGTGGCTATTACAGGAGATTTATTGAGAACTTCTCAAGGCTCTCCGCTCCTATGACACGACTCGACCCGAAAGGGAGTGAAGTTCGAGTGGTCGATAGTTGTGAAAAGAGCTTCCAAGAGCTCAAGCAGAGGCTGGTTTCCGCTCCAAGACTTACCATTCCTAATGGTACTGGAGGGATGGTAGTCTACTGATGATGCATCTAAAATGGGCTTGGGTTGTGTTCTAATGCAAGATGGGAAGGTAGTGGCCTATGCTTCTCGGCAATTGAAGGACTATGAGAAGAACTACCCGACCCATGATTTGGAGCTTGCCATTGTGGTTTTCGCTACGAAGATCTGGAGACATTATTTATATGGTGAGAAGAGCGAAATATAAAGTGATCACAAGAGCCTCAAATACTTCTTTACACAAAAGGAGCTCAATATGAGGCAGCGGACGGTGGTTGGAGTTGTTGAAAGATTATGATTGTACTATCCATTACCACCAGGCAAGGCAAATGTAGTAGCGGATGCGCTGGCCGAGAAATCTCGTCCTTGTCACCGGCATCATTAGCGGCCGTGAGAAACTCATCGAGGAAGCTAGAAGGATGGACCTGGAATTCTTGGTTGATGGTGTTACCTTATCTCTATCAGCTTTATCAAGACAATCCACACTGGTAGGGCGAATTCAATCAGCCCAGGCTTCGATGAGGAGATTCAAAAGGTTATTGAGGCTATCAAGGGGGACACGCAGCGGAGCTGGATTTTACTTTAACAGAGAGTGGTGTTCTCATGTTCGGACAACGGCTATGTGTTCCTAGTAACCCTCGATTGAGGAAGGAAGTGTTAGGCGAGGCCCATGACTCTCCCTATTCTATTCATCCAGGTAGTACGAAGATGTATAGAGATCGAAGGAATATTCTTGGTGGAGTGGAATGAAGAGGGATGTGGCTGAGTATGTGGCAAAATGTCTTACTTGTCGCAGGTGAAGGCGGACGAGACAGCGACCTCATGGCCTCTTACAGTCATTGCCTGTTCGAGTGGAAGTGGGAGCATGTTACCATGGATTTTGTCACCGGGTTGCCCCGCACGCCTAGAGGTGTCGATACCATATGGGTTGTCGTTGCAGATTGACAAAGACGGCTCACTTCATCCCCATGAAGATTACCTATTCGATGGACAAGTGGCTCGCTTGTACATTGATAATGTAGTTCGTCTACACGGAGTTCTGTCGGCATCATCTCGATCGGGATCCCGATTTACATCTAAGTTCGGGGGGTTTTTAAGGCAATGGGTACACTTTGTTGAGTTTTAGTACAGCCTTCCACCTCAAACCGACGGACGATCGGAGAAGGACTATTCAGACATTAGAAGATATGCTCGAGCCCGTGCCATTGATATGCAAGGCAAGGGACGAGCATCTCTCACTTATTGAGTTTGCTTATAATAACATTACCAGGCTACTATAGGCATGGCACCGTTTGAGGCTCGGTATGGGAAGAAGTGTCGGACACCGTTATATTGGGACGAAGTAGGTGAACGGCGTATTCTTGGACCCGAGTTGATTCAGGCAACATGCGAGAAGGTGGACTTGATTCGTGAGCGGATCAAGGCGGCTCGATCAGGCGAAGGGTTATGCGGACTTGAGACGGAAGGACCTTGAGTTCACTATCGGTGATAAAGTGTTCCTTAAGGTATCACCCTCCAAAGGGGTGATGCGTTTCAAGAAGAAGGCAAGCTGAGTCCGATATTTATAGGACCTTTTGAGATCCTTGCACGGATTGGACCGTGGCATATCGGTTAGCACTCCCTCCATCTTTAGAAGGTGTGCATGGCGTCTTCCACGTATCCATGTTGAGGAAGTATGTCCATGATCCAAGCCATGTATTGACGCATGAACCACCAGAACTTGCGGCCGACATGTCCTATAAAGAGCTGCTGAAAAGATTTTGGACAGCAAGGTTGTTCATCTTCGCAACCGGCCCATTCATTATGTGAAGATAAAATGGTGCAACCATCAGGAAGAGGAAGCTTCTTGGGAGGCGGAGGTAGAAATGCGGGCGAAATACCCTTTTCTTGCCTATCTACAAGGTACGTCAAATTTCGAGGACGAAATTTCTTATAAGGTGGGGGGATGTTATACCGCATTCCCAGGATATAATTAAATATCATTTCTTCTCGTGACGTGTAGATACCGCTGCCATGTATCTTGGTGACCTGTTCTCCATGATGGTCAAACCTAGCTACAAAATCGTTGACCACAGCCAGCGGGTTTGCCTGTGGAGGAAAGATTCCTCAACCGCCGATGGGAAAGTTCGTGGACGGCGACTTCGCCGACTACCCTCCAAGTACCAGCCCGGGAAGCGAGGAGTTCAGGAGAGAGCATCCTGGACCGTCACCTCATGGATATTTCGTTCGGTGATGAGCTTAGCGTTGCCGTGGCGAAGCTGTTCGGGGTCATGGGTAATAAACCATGACAGGGGAAAAGTAAGTTCTAGCCTCAAGACTTATTAATTATTCTTCCCTTGGTAACCTCGAAATGCGGGTCCGGGCTTGAACCGCTCGAGCTATTTCATGAGAGAAGGGAATAATTTAAGTTCGGGTCCCGCGTACCTTTAGGAAGTACATTGGGGACTCAAACCCATCTAAGAATGGGCTTTTCCTAATTGAGGTTGTGGGCAGGCCCATATAACCTATTGACCCAATGATGGGTTATTCCATCCACTTACCCACATAGGACTAATGGGTTGACCCATTAGGCCTCATGACCCATTTGACTAAGGGTACCCATAGACCCATTTATTATAAATGAGTCCATGAGGGAGAGAGAGAACATCACTTCTTCTTCAACATCCTCTTCTACCCTAAATCGTGGAGGAGAGAAAGAGGAGAGAAAGAGGAGAGGAAGAGAAAGAGGAAGGAGAGAGAGGCTTGGAGGAAGGTGGAGACCCCATCTCTTGGGCCAGAAATCGTGGAGCTTTCATCTTGGGGGTAGGTAAGCTTCTTCCTTCTTCTATTTTGGGTTTCAAAAAGGGGTTGGGTAATGGGAGAGATTGACCTAGATCTCTCTTGGAACCTAGGGAGTAGATGGAGCTTTAAAGCCAAGCTATGGTGGAGTTGGTTCACTCCATTATGAGCTCTAATGTGAGGGTTCTCATTGCCTTTTGAGAGATTTAAGGTTGGACCCTAATGAGCTTAGGATGGAGTTTTCTAGAAGTCCTTGTGCTTAAAACCACTTGAAATGGGGTCCTTGGAGGGGAATCCTTTGGATTTTGGACCTAAAGGTGTGAGGGTTACATGTGGGTTCGGACCTGCAAGAAACCACCACGAAATTACCTTCCGAGATGGATTACTGTGAAGGTCGGATTTACACTCGGATTGATTTTAAAACCACATCCGCATCCGACCTTGGCAAAAATTGTCCCGAGCCCCTGTGAAGCTCGGATTTACACTGGATTCAGTTTTTTAAAACCACATCCGCATCCGACCTTGACTAAAAGCGTCCCGAACCCCGGCTTCCTAGGATTTACATGTGGTTGCGAGAATTTGGGCATGAAACCACTCCCTGCAACCACTTCGCCTCGAAACCTTATACTTAAGTGTTTATGGGAGACCTTTTGGGGATCCGTTCCCTTCGCTCGTTTAACCTTATTCCACTCCTTGTATAGGTTAAAATATTCACTTTTGTGGCTTATTGCTTGATCGAGGCGACAACTGATAATCATGGTGCTTGGCGTATACGTGTGAGTGGGTTGGTTGTTTGGGCTTGTTATTATTATTGCATTATATATTATGTAATCATTATAGTTAATAAGCATGTTTGCGCATATTGCATAATTTTATATCTATTTGTTACAATGATTGATTGGTAATGTTGTATCTTGATGGGTCTCGGTGCGGTGGGTACGGTGCGGACCCGAACTCTATAAACATTTATGAAGAAATTATGTTGAATGTCATGTTGAATCGTATGCGCCGTGCGTCTGGTAACCGGGCACTAAACCGGATGAAAAGTTGATGCGCCGGATTACCTCTCGGGACGATAGGACTTGCATGTAGTATATTTGTGGCTAGGATTTCACACCCTTATGCTACGACCCTTACCAACAGGGGTTTAGGTGTTGGGTAATCGGTACACCGGATTCTCGTGGAGGTGGGAGAGGCCGATCATGGTAGTATTGGTTATCGGGGTCTGCCACTGAGTGGTCTTGGAGGCTTCGATCGGCGTAGGTCCCACGTGACAATTGAGGTTTCATTGTGGCGATAAGTTAAGTGACCCAGCGTGTCTCAGGAGTTGTCACGAGCATATGCCATTGACTTAGTTGTTTGTTAGGTGGAAAAATGAACTTAACATGTGCATGCATCATTGGACTATGTGAATTGCGTGTTTGTGCATTCCCATCCCCTCACGGCTCGATGGAGCTAACCCCTCGTGCGCACATTTTTTAGATTATGGTGCGGTGACGGATATCTCGCGGGACTTGGAGTTCAGCCCTCGGGATACGATGAGACCGGTGAGGAGGAACCGGAGGCCGTGTTTGAGGAACATGGCGGCGGTGTCCTTGCGATGATTGTGCCTACGGGCCGTGAGGATATTCGGGACTCGATCCCCTTTTGATTACTTTTGAGGCTAAGGCCTATGGTGAAATACTTACTTTGTAATACCATTTTTGATAGTTATTAGATGGTCATTGAAAATGTAACTAATTACTGTATTTATCATTTAGCTTTGAACATCTTGTAACTATTCAATATATACGCTTCCGCAATACTACTGATCCTTGGAATGTAATATTCCTCTTTTCTGCATTCTAATATTATATGGTGTTAATATTGGATATGACTGTGCGTTGGGACACTGTGTCAGTGATCCGGGCGGTTTAGTAGGATGACACGCGTCGTCCTAGTCACCCTTTATATGATATTTTATTCCTTGTCTGGAATAGGGGCGTGACAAAATGTCTACCAGGACTTGAAATATTCTTTGAGAATGAAGTGGACTGGATAGCCATGGAATTGGATCAAGCCAGCAAGAAAGAAGTCACAAGGGATCAAGGGATCGGCGAGCTGTTCAAAGTGGAGGTGATCATTGAAGAAGAGGAAGAAGGACGGGCACCACATCTTCTAATACAACCTCTCCAAGGATCCATAACGAATTGGGCAAGAATGATGGAAGATTTTCATATCAATGAGTCTAAAGTTGTAACCAGCTCTAGCATAATCCTGTCTAAGTCTGTCTCTGAGTCTGTATCTGAGTCCTGTGGAAATGTCCAGTCCATTGGGTCTGTCTGTACTCTTCCCCTTATCATGAATGAAATTGCTGATTCTGAGTACGTTTCTTCTTCTTCTTCTTATTCTTCTTATGCTGATAATGTCCTAGAACATCATAATCTGTTAGAACAATTAGAGCAAAGAAGAGCTCAACCCGTCCGAGAGGACACCCACCCCATAAATATAGGGACCGATCAATGCCCTCGAATAATCAAAATTGGTGCTTCTCTCAACAATGACGAAACATCCCAAATGATCTCTCTCCTCAAGGAATTTGAAGAAGTCTACGCCTGGTCCTACAAGGATATGCCCGGCATCGATCCAAAGATTATGCAACATAAACTACCAACATATCCGGAGGCTTGCCCAGTAAAGCAGAAGTTAAAAAGGATGCGGCCAGAATGGAGTGAGAAGATCAAGGAAGAAGTCATCAAATAATGGAATGCAGGATTTTTCCAAGTAACCCAGTACCCTCAATGGTTATCCAATATTGTCCCAGTCCCTAAGAAAGACAAGAACGTCAGAATGTGTGTGGATTTCCGTGATCTAAACAGGGTCAGCCCGAAGGATGATTTTCCGTTACCCCACATTGACATCTTGATAGACAACACTGCAGGCCATGCTCTACTGTCCTTCATGGATGGTTTCTCAGGATATAACCAAATTAGTATGTGCCAAAAGGACAGGGAGAAAACTACCGTCACCACACCCTAGGGCACATTTTGTTACAAAGTAATGCCTTTTGGGTTGAAAAATGCTGGGGTAACATATCAAAGAGCGGCCACGGCTATCCTACACGACATGATACACAAAGAAGTAGAGGTCTATGTTGATGATATGATAGTCAAATCCGTTGATCGACAAGGTCATTTTGTTGCCCTCAGAAAGTTTTTGAAAAAATCAAAGAATACAAGCTAAGGCTGAACCCTTAGAAGTGTGTGTTTGGGTCCAAAGCAGGAAAATTACAGGGGTTCCTTGTCAGCGAAAGAGGGATAGAAGTGGACCCTGACAAGATAAGAGCCATCATGGAAATGCTACCACCCCGGACAGAAAAAGAAGTACGAGGTTTTTAGGGCCGCATCTAGTACATCAGCAGATTCATATCTCGGTTGACATCCACTTGTGAATCTATCTTCAAACTCCTAAGGAAGAAAGAGCCAAAAGAATGGAATGAGAAATGCCAAGATGCCTTTATGAAAATCAAAGAGTATCTACTTTCTCCTCCTATACTTGTCCCTCCAGTATTCGGTGAACCTTTACTCCTATATTTGTCAGTAGGAGAGACAGCGGTCGGATCAATGATGGCCCAAGTTGGTAAGGCAGATGGAGAAGAGCACGCAATCTACTATGTAAGCAGCAAATTCCTCGAGTATGAAACTCAATATGCTCCAGTAGAGAAGACATGCACATCTCTGGTTTGGGTAACTAAGCGTCTGAGGCACTACATGGTGTCACATCCCGTCAGGTTGATCTCTCGAATGGATCCAATTAAGTATCTCTTCGAGAAACCAGCATTGACAGGGAGAATGGCTAGGTGGTTGTTGTTATTATCAGAATTTGACATAACTTATGTCAATCAAAAGTCTGTGAAAGGGCGGACAATCTTCGACCATCTAGCAAGATTTCCCTTAGAGGATGATTCCTGAGCAACAGAGGACCTCTTCCTAGATGAAGATTTACACTCCATAGAAGCCGAACTGACTAGAGAGTAGCAATTGTACTTTGATGGAGCCGCCAATCAAAAAGGATTTGGCTCAAGGGTATTATTGATAACCCCAGAGGATTTTTACTTGCCGATGGCCTTTAGACTGGAATTTAGTTGTACCAATCACATAGCAGACTATGAAGCTTGTGCTATTGGGTTAGAAATGGCTCTGTGTGTAGGGGTTGACAAAATTAAAGTTTGTGGAGATTCCTCCGTTGTGATCTGTCAAACACAAGGAAAGTGGAAGACTAAGGACGAGAAGCTGAAGCCCTACCAAATTTATCTGGAATAACTGACTCAATGCTTTAAGGAAATTTCTTTTGAGTATCTACCCAGGGATAGCAATCGGTTTGCCGATGCTTTAGCCACTTTGGTGTCCATGGTAGAGTGTGATACCCGGGACAAGATCCAACCTTTCTTAATAGAAAGGAGGATCCGCCCAGCCTATGGAGAGCCAGTCAATGCACTCACCGAGGATGGAAGGCCTTGGTATGCTCCAATGGTCAACTACATCAAGGAAAGGAGGTACCCCCAAGAGTTTTCAAAAAAAGAGAAGAGGCATTTGAGAAAATATGCTACTCAATTCATCCTCCAAGGAAACTTGTTGTATAAGAGGTCTTATGATGGTATCCAACTATTATGTGTAGATGAGGATCAGGCTCAAATCATCATGGAAGAAATCCATCAAGGAATATGTGGACCACACATGAATGCAAGGATGCTGGCCAAGAAAATTCTCAGGATGGGATACTATTGGGTCACTATGGAAGCTGAGTGTGCTGCCTTCATGAGGCGATGTCATAAATGCCAGATATTTGCCAACTTCATTCATATTCCTCCGACAGAGTTACACTCATTAAATGCCCCTTGGTCATTTTCTACCTGTGGAATTGATGTAGTTGGTAAAGTAACTCCAAAGGCTTCAAATGGACATCAATTCGTGTTAGTTGCCATTGACTATTTCACAAAATGGGTGGAGGCTCAATCTTATACAGTTTTAACTTCCACCAAGGTGGCAAAGTTCATAAAAGAGAATCTCATCTGCAGATACGGTGTGCCACAACAGTTGATTTTAGATCAAGGCTTGCATTTCAGGGGAAAAGTGGAAGAACTCTGTAACCAATTTGGCATTAAGAGGCATAAGTCTACTACTTACAGGCCACAGACTAATGGAGCAGTAGACGCAGCCAACAAAAATATGAAGGTCATATTGCAAAAGATGGCAGACACACAAAATGACTGGGCAGAGAAACTTCCATTAGCCTTATGGGCATATCGGACATCCATCCGAACCTCTACCGGAGGTACCCCATATTCTCTAGTATATGGGACGGAAGCCATACTACCGGTAGAAATTCATGTCCCTTCTCTTCGAGTCTTACTCGATAGTCAATTGCCAGAAGGGGAATGGGTAAGGGCCAGATACGAAGAGCTCAATCTCCTGGATGAGAAAAGGATGAAGGCCATAGACAATCTCAAGAAATATCAGCAAAGAATGGCTAGGGCATTCAATAAGGGTGTCCGCACTCGAAGCATTGAAGAAAGAGATTTGGTCCTTAAAGAGCAGCGAGCTCCAATCCATGACCCAAGAGGAAAGTTCCGACTCAATTGGAGTGGACCCTACAAAGTCAAGACCATATTACCAGGACAGGCGGTCCAACTCTCTGATCTTGACAGAGAAGATCTTCAGGGATTGGTCAATATAGACCAGCTAAAGAAATATTTTGTCTGAGATATGTGAAGCCATTTGAACTACGTTCGACCTGATTCCTCCAAAGGGATACGTAGGCAACTCGATGTATTCGGGTACGGTCTCAAAAAAAAAAAAAACAAAAAAAAAAAAATATATATATATATATATAAAAGGAGAGGGCATTGTGTTGGTTTCCTCCCATAAATTCCGCCAGTCGGCGTCCCTTGCACATATGAGTGAATCTCGCCATTTGGCCTTCTATTCCTTGACCTAGCTTAGGAGTAGAGTCATCTAGAGATGGTTATTAACAAAGGATTTATTCATTCTATGTCGCAAAATGGTAACCCAATCCTTGATGCAGGTAGTATGAGGGGACCAAAGAAAGAAGGACTCGACGAACAGTTGCGCCAGTGGACTCTCCAGATGAATGTGGATGAGCCTACACTTCTAGAGGATCACCATCTGACAGTATTGGGAAGAATCGGTTGCTTCAAGCTCCATCATGACTTACTAAGGGAAGTGTCGAAGTGCTGGAACCCCCAATTGCATGCATTTCGCTTTGAAAAAGTCTAGCTGGCTCCGACCATTGAAGAATTCCAGGCTTGCATGATGTCACCCCCTCAAGGAAAGTTGTTCCTCCCAACTATGAAGAAAGAACAGCTTTTCAAAAATTTGGAAGATTTCTTTGCCATGAATAAGAAGGAGTTAAAGCAAGTTCTCAATTATAATCAAGTGGATGTGTTGAAAGTTGTGAAGATCTTCAACGACAATAGATTTGAAGAAGAAAGACAGATCCGACGCAGAAAGTGGGCGTACTTATTCTGTATGATTGGGAGGTACTTGTTAGCATCTCCGGGAAAAGGCATGTCTCCAATAATTGCAGAAGTGGTTTAGCAAATTGAAGAAGGATGCGACATCGCTCCTACCACTTTAGCAGAAATGTTCAAAGGGTTTGATACCATGAGTCAGTCTTAGAAATACGGAACAGACTTCCTTCATGGACCTCCGACGGTGTTCCAAATGTGGTTGATGGAAAAACTAAAATTGGTAACACCAATTCCATGTCCTCACCTCCGACCTATGCATTATCAAATAAAAGGGAAAAAGTCAGAGTTCCACAAGATCCAAGACTGGAAGAAATATTTGGAGGAGAGAGATGTCCAAGAAATCCAATGGAACTGCCCTTGGATGAAGGCCGAGATAGAAAAACCAGAAACAACAGGGTACAATTATGTGAGATTCATGGGTTTAACTCACATTAGTTTTTATATCCCTTCCTTAGTATCTCCGAGGCAGGAACAGCCTAAGTTGGAGAATTTCAAAACTGCAGAGATGTTGACACAAGAAGTGGTGATTCTGTTATCCGAAAAATGTTGTAAATAAGTGATATCAATATGATTTTCCTATCTTTACTTGTTTGTCTGTCCTTTCTCAAATTCTCTGTCCTTTCTCATGAAATGAAATCATTTATCAATGGAACTTATGCTTCTAAAGAAAGGGATGGAGTCTTGTGTGCATTCTAAAGAAGTAAATATCCAATGAATTCATAAACAATTCGTTTATGTGTACTAAAAAAAAAGAGAGAAGAAAAGTGTACATAAAAATTGCACCAGTATCCATACCAAAATGTATAAACAAAAAAAAAAAAAGAGGGGAAGGAGAGTAAATGTACATAGTTGTAACAATATTTCCAAAAAAAGAAGAGGAGCGGTCACGACTCAGGGGAGTAATCATCAACATCCAAGCCTTCCCGCTCTCTGCTGATGGCATTCGTCTAGACCTCAGCCCGCATAAGGTTGAGCTGCAGCTGCTCATTTGCAAGCCTGAGTCTCTCAATCTCTCTCCTGCAATGGTCAAGCTCAACCCTCTAAAAAAAAAAAAGAGAGAGAGAGGAAAATCAAAAGATAAGCATGAATAAAAAATAATAATAATAATGAAAAAGAGGAGGGAGGGGGGAAAGAGATTTAGCATTACCATCCTATGGTCCTTGTCCACACGCGAGATGATCGTCTCATCCATACTCGCCATCATGCACCTCATGTCGACGTATCGGCTCGCATCCACCTAAACATGATAATCATCCAAGATGTCAAGAATTTGAAAAATAACGGATAAAGTGAGGAAAGTTGGATGTGCTTACCCCATCATAAGGAAGAGGGAGGCCTAGGTCCGTGTCTTCAGCCCGAGGAGGTGGTAAGATGACCTCAACCATCCTAGGCTCGTGGTGGCGAATAAACCACGAACGATACCCTGGAATGTGGTCATCTGGACCAACAATCTGCAGGGCTGGAACCTCTCCAGAAGGCCCAACACCTAACTCCACCTCCCCTACTCGGGAGGCGCAAGAAGAGCTCCCACCACCATAGACCCCTGGAATCATGGGGCGACCTGGAAACTGTCAAGAAAAGAAACAAATCAGGATAAAGGCTAGCTTAACAATCTGAGGAGAAGAGGGAAAAATGGAGAAAATCTCACCTGAGGCCCCTCGCGGGTAAGGGGGACGCAGACTGTCTCTCGGAGAAGGAAGTCGGTATAGTCCGTCTCGGCTAGCACTAGCCCAATCGTGGGCTCACCAACCCTCTAGTGCTCGATCTCATCCCGATCCATCAAGGCTGGCTGATGGGCCCAAGCAGGAGGAGGGCAGGGCACTAAGCGACCTCAGACCACTACAGGGACACTCGCTCTCCCAAGTAAAAGGCAAACCCCCATGGGCCCTCGAAGAGGACCCTGCGAGTGGAGAGAGCTGAGGCCCTATCAAACAGGTCCGACTCTAAAATCATCTCCCCCAAATAAGGGCAGAGAGAAGCCTGTCAAGTAAAAGTCAATATCAATGCAAAAAAAAAAAAGAAGAAGAAGAAAAGAGAAAATAAGATAAACAACCAGTTTAGATTTACCTCAGTAGGCTGTAGCTCATTCAGGAGGCCAAGAATGTACCCAAGGTCCTTATCGCGACCACTCTTGAGCAAATGGGACTTACGCCATCGCATAGTCCGAGGAAAGGTGGTCCCGGGATCATCCCCAGGTCTGAAGGTGGGGACCCAAAATCGAAGGATCTCATAGCTCCACGTCTGTAATAGATAGTCGTAAATGAGCTCAAATAAATAAAAATGAGATAGAAATAGCAAAAAAAAGAGAGAGAAAGGCAACGTTGGGAAAACTTACCCATAGGACGTAGCAGCATCCGATCAGGTTCGGCGACCCCACAACCAGATAGTCCAACATATCTAGGAAGTAGGCATACGCCGAACCGCCCCAACCGTAGCCCTCGGCCACGTCAAAGTACTCAAAAAAGTGAACATATGCGGCATCGACTGTCACTGTACCCGTCATATCACTGAAGATCACCTCCGCCAGCAAGAAGAGGAGGAAGCATCGAGCCTGCTGATCCTGAAGGACGGACGGCGACTGGTCTGTAATGACCCTCTCATCCCAGGTACCCCTCAGGACCGACGTGGGGATCTCTCTCCCTGTAACGGTAATCCCCAGCTGCTGCCCGTAATACTACAGGAGCTCTGATGGCTCCATCAAGGCTATAATCCTCTCCACCGGAGTCAATGTCATGGGTACCCCACCAAAGGGTAATCCCGTGATCATGTGGAAATCTGGGGGGGTGACCGTCGCCTCACCAAAGGGAAGGTGAAACGTATGGGTGCTTGGCCACCACCTCTCTATCAAAGCCCCCGTAGTCGGGCTATCCAACTCGTGGGCTAGGGATGAGGCGATGTGTCCCAACCCGGTCTGAACCACCCGCGACTGTATTGCCAGGCAGAGTGTACAGTACCAGTCGAAAACAGCCTCCAGCCCACAATACTTCTTGAGCAAAGGAAGGGGGTTACCCTGCAAAGAAAAATAAGGCAAATGGTTAGCCAAAATAGTTAGAACAACAGTTGAATAAGTAAATAATAAAAAAAAAAAGAGGGGGGGGGATCATTTTCATTTGCATGCCACTAGGTGCCTAAGATGGTATCTAGAGGCGTTACCTAGATTTGCATGCCAAAAGATACTTAGGGTAGTGTTTGATGGTTTCGCTTTAATTTACGTGCCCCTAGGTGCCTAGGAGGGTATCTAGAGGCGTTACTTAGATTTATATACCAAAAGACACTTAGGGTAGTGTCTGATGGCCTCGATTTGATTTGCATGCCACCAGGTGCCTAAGATGGTATCTAGAGGCGTTACCTAGATTTGCATGCCAAAAGATACTTAGGGTAGTGTATGATGGCCTCGCTTTGATTTACGTGCCACTAGGTGTCTAGGAGGATATCTAGAGGTGTTACCTAGATTTACGTGTCAAAAGATACTTAGGGTAGTGTCTGATAGCCTCGCTTTGATTTGCGTGCCACTAGGTGCCTAGGATGGTATCTAGAGGCGTTGTCTAAATTTACGCACCAAAAGACACTTAGGGTAGTG
This sequence comes from Telopea speciosissima, assembly GCF_018873765.1. NCBI lineage: Eukaryota > Viridiplantae > Streptophyta > Magnoliopsida > Proteales > Proteaceae > Telopea > Telopea speciosissima. The sequence continues at coordinate 48,713,482 of NC_057920.1, forward strand.
TCTGATGGCCTCGCTTTGATTTGCATGCCACTAGGTGCCTAGGATGGTATCTAGAGGCGTTACCTAGATTTACGTGCCAAAAGACACTTAGGGAAGTGTCTGATGGCCTCGTTTTGATTTACGTGCCACTAGGTGCCTAGGATGGTATCTAGAGGTGTTACCTAGATTTGTGTGCCATTAGGTGCTTGGGGCAGAATCTAGGGACGTTACCTCGAATCTATGCAGTGAGGTATGAAGCTAATAATATAAATAAAATGCATAAATTGAAAGGAAAAGAGTAAGACTACTGACCTAGCCCCATATGGAGCGGCAACCATGGCGGGCAGTGTCGACTAAAGTAGCCCCTGAAGGGTACCATGTAGCTCGTGCGTCGCGAGTAGTAGTACCGAGCAATGGCTCCCTGTGAGACTGGCATCCTCGTCGACGGAAAGACATGATGAGAGTGAATAAAAAAGAGTGAAGTCAAAAATAAAAAACAGCAGAGCTTCGCAGCAGAAATGAGAGTGAAGAAATGAGGGAGGAACCCTCTATTTATAAGAATTCTCCATCGCGCCCACTGCGCTGTGGAAATCTCCACGGTCTTGTGGGACAGTGGCCCACGACGCCGTGGAGGTTTCCCTACGGAGCCGTGAAGTCTAGCACGGAGCCGTGTATGCGAGGCCGTGCAAGCACGGTGCCGCCCATACACAGGGCCGTGCGGACCCTCACACGACACCGAGGACAAAAAAAAAAAAAAAAAAAAGAGAAGAAAATAAAAAAGAAAAGAAAGAAAATAAAGAAGAAAGGAAAGAAGAAAAAGAAAAAAAAAAAAAAAAAAAGAGAGAAAAAAAAATAATAATAATAAAAAAAAAATCCCCAGTGAAATCCCTCAATACTGAATGCTTCGGTCTAGTGGTGCCTTATCACCCTCCAAACTTGATGGTTTCGGTCGAGTGGCAACTTATAACCATCCAAGTTTGACTTTCGGTCGAGTGGTGCCTTATCACCCTCCAAACTTGATGGTTTCGGTCGAGTGGCACCTTATAACCATCCGAGTTCGATTTTCAGTTGAATGGTGCCTTATCACCCTCAAATTTGATCTTCGGGCCGAGTGGTGCCTTATCTAGATCTTCGGTCGAGTGGTGCCTTATCACCCTCCAAAATTGATGGTTTCAGTCGAGTAGCACCTTATAACCATCCAAGTTTGACTTTCGGTTGAGTGGTGCCTTATCACCCTCAAATCTGATCTTCGGGCGAGTGGTGCCTTATCTAGATCTTCGGTTGAGTGGTGCCTTATCACCCTCAAAATTCTATCCCAGTGGAGTCCCCCATATTCGATCTTGTGGGCCGAGTGGTGCTTTATCTAGATCTTTGGTCGAGCGGTGCCTTATCACCCTCAAAAATTGTTTGAGCAATGCTCACAAGATAAAGATTTGGTTCTTCCAAGTTTTTCTTTTGAGGATTATCAAAAGATTTCATCGTGATTAACCACCTGTTTTTAGCAACTCTGTCGCCTTTGAGTAAAGCGTCAGCAGTACATGCTCTTGGTGACAAAATTAGTCGGTCTTTTGTCTTTACCCTTCGGCTATTGGCACAAGCCTCGGCCAAAGAGGGCCAAACTGTAGCCACTGATATTTGTCACCCCCTAATTGGCGATGATGACAACGAGACATGGACGATGGACAACGTACTCTCCCTCTTTTTAGACCCAAGATACCTGACCCATAAGACCAAGGACCATGTTGAGCACAAAATGGCCCATTTTAGGCCAAAAAATAATGAAAAATGGCACTGCGCCCCCATGGCACAGTGGACTCCTTTCCATGGCGCCGTGAGCACCATCCCATGACACCGTGGGGATGTGTACCGGATTTCCATGGCACCATGAGGGGGTGTGACATCAGCTTGTTGACGTCACCCACGACGCAGTGGAAAAGTCTCCCACGACGTCGTGGACATCTCCACGGCGCCGTGGAGGACTTATCTGGCCAGGAGAGAGAGGGGGTCCCTCCCTATAAATAGGAGGGTCCTCTCCCACATTTCCCAAGGAATTTTGGGTGGAGAGACCCTCCCCAAGTGATTCCTAGCCTCTTTTCCTCTCTTTTCACCCTCATTTCTCCTCCTTCTCTCATGCGAGTGTGAGTGCTTGAAGTTTTCTTGTGGCGGACAGATCCTTCGATTGTCCCTCTGAGTATAGAGCACTTTTGCTCCTTGGGGTTGTTATCCCTTCTGTGCATGGATAACCATCAAAACTCCTTTATTACAGACATTATTCTGTCTGTTTACTCCTCTCCAAATCACTTGAAAGAGCCATTACTCTACCGAGAAAGAATCGGCGTCAGTCCATTCGTCTATCTCCCCTGAGCCAGGGGAATACAACCATACAGGTATAATTACTGCATTTTTGTTGATTCAATGTAGTCCTTTCATATTTCATCATTTTAGTCCGTATTTTTCATATATGTAATGTAGTTTATTATGCTTTAGTTCAATTCGTAGCATCTGAATGTAGTTCGTAATATCCCCCAAACCCGTAATAAAAGAGAGAGAACATTCGTCCTTATGTAGCATCTAATATAGAGAGACCGGCTTCGGCCGGGTGAGGTGGGTGCCTAACACCTTCCCACACTCGTAACCTGACCCCTTACCCGAACCTTTGGTCGGACCATATGGAGTCACGTAGCCTGATTCCGCTCACAACGGGTAGGGCTACACTTAATGGGTCCTAGGTCCTAACCCTAGGTGGCGACTTCACATTATATTAGCATATTTTAATGCATGATCCCAATCCCCTATTTATCAATATTATACATTGACAATATTATCCATATCCATATACACACACACATACATCTCCCAAAACCCTATGTCGCCATATACCATAAGGGCAGAGGAACCCTTGTCTCGAGGACCACGGTACTTACAGTATACGTTGAGCAACTTTATGGACCCGCACACCTAGCTCAAGTGGTCGCGTAAGTCGAGGTCAAGCCCAGTTGGATGGACCCAATCATCACTTATCTAAAAGATTACCCCAAGATAAAACAGAAGCGCATAAGGTTCGAGGTCGTGCCGCTCGGTATACTTTAATAGAGGGAGAGCTTTAAAAAAGGTCAATTACAAGCCCGTTGCTGAAATGCTTAACTCCCACACACGCTCTGAACGCCTTAACAGAGGTTCCCGAAGGCATATGTGGGAGCCACATGGGGGGCCGCCACCTGGCCTATAAAATACTAAGGGCTGGACTGTATTGGCCCAACATGCAAAAGGACGCCAACCCATACGTGAAAAGGTGCGAGCAATGTCAAAAGTTCACAGACATACTGCGGCAGCCCGCTACGGAGTTGGCTTCTTTACTTAGTCCTATCCCCTTCGCCATGTGGGGAATGGACATACTGGGTAACTTCACTCCAGCCTTGGGGAATAGAAAATATCTCGTGGTTGCTGTGGACTACTTCACCAAATGGGTAGAAGCCGAGCCTTTAGCCAAAATCACGCGGCAACAAATGGAGAAATTCTTTAGAGACAAGATTATCTTCAGGTTTGGCCTGCCAAAGATCCTAGTGACGGATAACGGGAAACAATTCGACCACCAGCAATTCGATGCATTCTGCACCCAATGCGGCATTGAACATCGAACGACCTTCGTAGCATATCCACAAGCAAATGGTCGAGCAAAAATCACAAACCGCACCTTGCTCGCAGGAGTAAAAAGAAGGCTAATAGAAGCAAAGGAAAAATGGGTCGATGAACTACCAAGTGTGCTATGGTCGTATTGAACTATTGTTCGAATGCCCATGGGGGAAAGCCTGTTCAGGCTTGCCTATAGAACCGAAGCACTGGCCCCAGTTGAAGTCATGGCAGGGTCACTCAGAAGTTTAAACTTCAATGAAAGAACATACCAAGACGGGCTGAGGGCAAATCTGGATTTCCTAGATGAAGTCAGAGAGGACACACTGATGAGAAATGTGGTGTACAAACAATGAATAGCTCATTATTATAATTCTAAAGTCAAGGAAAGGACATTCAGGGCTGGAGATTTAGTGCTACGAAAGGTTAGCGCCTCCCAACCATAGCACCAAGGCAAGCTGGATGCAAACTGGGAAGGACCATATGTGATCTCCAAGCAGATCAAGCCAGGTACTTATCGCTTGAAGACCGCGGGGGGCAACAAGATACCATAGCCATGGAATTCAGAGAATCTAAAAAAATTTGGAGTGATCAATGTAAAGTTATCTTTGCTCAATGCAATTGTTAGCTATATGGCCAGAATACCGTGGGGGTATTCTGGTCCTCTTTCTTTTGTTATTTTATTTATTTCGTACATGTGGTTTAGTCCCACATTGCTAATGTACAATTGTTTCATCCTTCATTATGATTATAAATTAAGATGTGCTTGGGATGACTAAATCATCCAAGCCTTCATTCTCTAATCCTATTCTGTTAACATGATATTAGAGCAGAATTTGAATTAGGGACCCCCCCTTCTCTTCCTTTCTCGATTTCAGCCTCCTCCCCTCTCATTCGCAAGTTTTTTTTCTTCTCCTTTCCCCTTGTTCTTCATTCACCCCAATTAGGGCAGCACTAATGAGGTGATCAATAGATCCAGTGGCTGCCCTCCATTACCTCATTCTATGATCAAGTTATTTGATTGATAGGGACAATTTCAGCTCCAGTTGCTGCCTGCGATATTTGAAGATTCTATTTTTTTGTGGACTACTCTCACTCCCTTCCAAGGAAGCAATCTACATCATTGAAGACTCAAGAACTGCAGCAGCATTTACTATTCTGGATTAGTTCCTATCTCCACCAAGTTTAAAGACATCCTAGATCGAATATTCTTCCACCAAATCAGGGTTTTTTCAAAACCCTGAGCATTATCGATCTAGGGTTTGCAGGTTCTTGTTGCAGCTGATATTTGGCAGAGTGATTCAGCATTACTAGAGCACCACTCGATCCTAGTTTCAGCTCCATCTGTTGTGATTTTGCTCTTCTTCTTCCCTACATCGATCTCATCAATTTCAGGGTTTTTTCCAAAACCCTATAAAAATTGATCTAAGGGATTTACTTGGCTACTGTTGCTGATTTTTGGAGACCATTGTTCTACCACTACCAGCAGGATCTCCTCCAATTTTCAGCCCTTAACTTGGAGGATTTCTTGGGTTTTTCTTCACGATTTGGGCTTCTCTATTATCTTCATGGGTGACTCTGTAGATTCGACTGCTACTTCTGTTGGTGATGGAACCAGCAAGCCAGATTATCACATTTTTTCTCCAAATCCAATCAAGTTGGATGGAAGTAATTATTTTCTTTGGTCTAGGTCTCCATCCTTTGCCATTGCTGGCCATGGCCTTACGGGTCATATTAGGGGCACTACTGTTACGCCCACTGAGGTTGGAGCTGATCAAGACAAGTGGCTTGCCAATAATGGAGTTCTTATGTCCTACCTAATTGGTTCTATGACTACAGATCTGCAGCACAATTTTCTTCTCCTTGACACAGCCTCGGAAATTTGGGCTGCTTGCAAGGAAACTTACGGACAGCTTGGCAATGATGCCTAGGTTTATGAACTCAAGAAGAAGGTCATTCACACTACTCAGGGGGAGTTGATAGTCTCCAAGTACTATGCTACTTTGCGCAGCCTTTGGCAGCAATTGGACCACTTTTCTGACTTTCACCCAAGTACAGCTGCTGATATTACTTCTTACAAACAACATATGGACAAGATCGAAGTCTATGATTTTTTGACAGATTTGAATGTCGAGTATGAACAAATTCGGGTTCAGGTGTTGGGTCATAAGCCATTTCCCACACTTGAACAGTCCCTATGCCCCGGTCTCCTCTAAAGAAAACTGTAGGGCTGCCATGTTGCACCCTCCTATTACTGATAGATCGGCACTCCAGGCTGCTGCCCCTGCCACTCCTGCACCTAGTGGCACTGCTTCTCTTGGTGATTCTACTACTGGGTTTGTTATTTATGAGTATTGTCATAAACCTTACCACACCAAGGAGAAGTGCTGAAAACTTCATGGGAAACAGGCTGACTTTGAAGCTAAAAGGGCTGCTAAGACCAAGACAAAGACTAAGACCAAGGCCCATTAGACTGAGATAGTTACTGCGGCCCCTGCTACTGACCCTGGTCTATCCAAGGATGATCTACAGGCACTCCTTCATATGCTGAGGTCTTCTGCTGCTGCTGCCTCTACTACATCAGCTACTGTCAATTCTTCTGCTACTTCAGGTTCCCACTTTGCCCAGTCAGGTATTGTATTTGGGGGTCATTGTGCTTCTGTAGCTTCACATCCTTGGATCATAGATTCTAGGGCTACAGATCATATGACCGGTTCCTCTGGTTTGTTTCATAGATATTCTCCCACTTCTAGGAAAGACAAGGTCAAGGTAGCTGATGGTTCCCTTTCTTCTATATCTGGAAAAGGAATCATCAACTACACTCCCTCTCTTCCATTAACTTCTGTTTTGCATATTCCTAATTTTACTACTAACCTTCTTTCTATTAGTAGTATTACTCATGATCTTAACTGCAAAGTCACTTTCTTTCCTTCTCATTCTGTGTTTCAGGATCTAGACTTTGGGAGGACGATTGGATTGGGTAAAGTGCATGGTGGGTTGTACCTTCTTGATGATGGTCGCTTCTCTCCACCACCATTGCCTTCTCCACTACACCAGAATTCCATGGTCTCTTCTGAACTCTACCAGTGGCACTCTAGGTTAGATCACCCCCCTTTAGAAATTTTAGCACATTTATTTCCTAATTTGGTCACCCTTCATACTAAGGATGACTTTTTTTGTGAGGCGTGTGTTCTGGCCAAACAGACACTTTCAAATTATCCTATTTTAAATAAAAGGAGTTCTTCTTGCTTTCAATTCGTGCACTTTGATGTTTGAGGCCCTAATCGTAAACCCTCTATTTCTGGTCATCGGTGGTTTATCTCTTTCATTGATTGTCATTCTAGGAACACATGCGTGTATCTTTTGCACACAAAAAATCAGGTTTTTTCATGTTTTCAGCACTTTCATAAAATGGTCCAAACTCAGTTCCAGGCTACTCTCAAAATATTGAGAAGTGATAATGGGTCAGAGTATAAAGAATCACAATTTCAAAAATATTTGGCTGACCATGGAATCATTCATCAAACTAGTTGTGTTGATACCCCTGCCCAGAATGGTGTGGCAGAAAGGAAAAACCGCCACTTGTTAGAAATGGCCAAAGCTTTGATGTTTGTGAAAAATGTCCCATCTCAATATTGGGGGGATGCGGTTCTTACGGAGGCCTATCTCATCAATAGGCTGCCCTCTAGAGTACTTAACTCCCGTAGCCCCTCTGATATTTTGATTGGTAATTCCTCCTTTATTGTGCCTCCCAAGGTGTTTGGTTGTGTGTGTTATGCTAGAGATACCAAATCTCTAGGCAAACTTGAACCTCAGGGGCTCTGTTGTATTTTCTTGGGTTATTCTTCAACCCAGAAAGGCTATAAATGCTACCATCCCCCTTCCCGCCATACCGTGGTTAGTATGGATGTTATTTTTCATGAGTCCATTTCTTATTATTCTTTGCCACCTCTTCAGGGGGAGAGTGCTGGTGAAGATGTGGCTTTCAAAATTCCTTTACCTAAGGTGCCTCTGGCTACTGTCCAACCTTACCACCCTCGGCTGCTGTCCAGCCCCCTTTACCACCCACGGCTGCTGCCCAGCCCTTTTTGGATGCTTCCCATCCAACTTTGGATGCTGCCCATCCTACTTTGGAGACTGCCAACAACCTCTGGCTGTTCCTCCCTCACCTAATGGGAATCCTTTACAGGGGGAGACCATAGAAAATAGTGTTTTTAATATTCCTATTCAGGGGGAGCTGACTCCAGTCCAGAGAACTATTGGTGAATTTCAGAAGAGAATTGACAACTCCAACATGATCACCTATACAAGGGGTAGATCTACCAGAGGGCAGTTGCATCCCACTGTAGCACCAGTACCCATCCAATTGCCGGCTCCAGACACAGATCCTACCTCTCCTGGTAATCCATATCCTTCCGAGCTACCTATTGCAATTCACAAAGGTACTAGGACTTGCACTTTACATCCCATATCTCATTTTGTTTCTTATAACTCTCTTTCTCCCTCTTTTCGTGCATTTGTATCTTCTCTTTCTCTATCTCGATTCCTAGAAATTGGCAGGAAGCATCTACAGATGGAAAGTGGAAGGCAGCAATGTTGGAAGAAATGAGAGCACTACACAAAAATAATACGTGGGATCTTGTGGCTCTTCCTCCAGGGAAAAAACCCGTGGGATGTAGATGGGTCTTTGTGGCTAAACAAAAAGCTGATGGCTTGGTGGATAGGTATAAGGCACGTCTGGTTGCAAAGGGGTTCACTCAGACTTATGGAGTTGACGATCAGGAGACCTTTGCACCAGTGGCAAAGCTCAACACCGTCAGGGTGTTATTATCTTGTGCTGCAAATCTTGGGTGGGATCTTCAGCAGTTAGAAGTCAAAAATGCCTTCCTCCATGGAGAGCTTGAGGAGGAGGTATCTATGGACATTCCACCAGGTTTTTCTGATGACAGGACTAAGGACAAGGTTTGTAAATTGAAGCGTGCCCTTTATGGTTTGAAGCAGTCACCTAGGGCCTGGTTTGGCAGATTTCATAGGGCTATGATTTCAGTTGGTTACAAGCAGAGCAATGCTGATCACACTTCGTTTATTAGATGGCTTGGTAATAAGGTTACTCTTCTCATAGTCTACGTGGATGATATTGTGGTCAAGGGTAATGATGATGCTGCAATCAGGGATTTAAAAATTCTTCTTGGCCGTGAGTTTAAGGTCAAAGATCTTGGTTCCCTAAAATATTTTGTAGGGATAAAAGTTGCTCGATCTTCAAAGGGCATCTTTCTTTCTCAAAGAAAATATGTCCTTGATCTATTAACTGAGACAGGGCTACTTGGCTATCAACCTTTAGATACTCCTATGGAAGCTATTACAAAACTTAGGGAGAAAGAGGGTGAGCCTATTGATAATGGTGCTTATCAGCGGTTAGTGGCCAAACTAATCTACCTTTCTCATAAACGCCCCGACATTGCAGTTGCTGTAAGTTTGGTGAGTCAGTTCATGCATGATCCCTATTCTTCTCATATGGATGCAGTCCGTTGTATTTTAAGGTATTTGAAGTCTGCTCTGGGAAAGGGAATCCTTCTATCTCCCAAATGGTCACTTGAAGATTGAAGCCTATACTGATGCCGATTAGGCTGGTTCTCTTGACAGAAAATTTATCTCTGGCTACTGTACCTTTGTGGGTGGGAACCTTGTCACATGGCGTAGCAAAAAGTAGAATGTTGTGGCAAGGTCTAGTGCTAAAGCCGAGTTTCGCGTAATGGCACAAGGAATTTGTGAACTTCTGTGGCTTAGAGGATTATTGCAGGATATTGGTGTTGTTGTCCATCTTCCTATGATGCTTTATTATGACAATAAAGCCGCCATTAGCATTGCTCATAACCCTGTCCAGCATGATCGTACTAAACACATGGAGGTTGACCGTCATTTCATCAAGGAGAAGCTTGAAGCCGGCCTCATTTGTGTTCCCTTTGTGAAGTCCACTGATCAATTGGCTGATGTGTTCACTAAGGGCCTGAGTAGCACGCTGTTTCATCCTATCTTAGTCAAGTTCAGCATGCATGACATATATGCACTAACTTGAGGGAGAGTGTTAGCTATATGACCAGAATACCATGGGTATTCTGGTCCTCTTTCTTTTGTTATTTTATTTATTTCGTACATGTGGTTTAGTCCCACATTGCTAATGTACAATTGTTTCATCCTTCATTATGCTTATAAATAAAGATGTGCTTGGGATGACTAAATCATCCAAGCATTCATTCTCTAATCCTATTCTGTTAATAGCAATATCACTGCGTGATCCAAATATTATGCAAGCATTCATGAGAGTTTGACTCCCGTAGTCAGCACGAAAGCCTAGCTCGCCAGGGCTAGCACCAAAAGTCTGACTCCCGTAGTCAGCGCGAAAGCCTAGCTCGCCAAGGCTAGCACCAAAGTCTGACTCCCATAGTCAGCACAAAAGCCTAGCTCGCTAGGGCTAGCACCAAAAGTCTGACTCCCGTAGTCAGCACGAAAGCCTTGCTCACCAAGGCTAGCACCAAAGTTTGACTCCCGTAGTCAGCACGAAAGCCTAGCTCGCCAGGGTTAGCACCAAAGTCTGACTCTCGTAGTCAGCATGAAAGCCTAGCTCGCCAGGGTTAGCACTAAAGTCTAACTCCCGCGGTCAGCATGAAAGCCTAACTCACGGAGGTGAAAGCGAAGGACTGGCCTCCATGGTTGGCACGAAAGCCTGACTCGCAAAGTTAGAAGAAAGACATGATCTCCTCGGTCAAGAATAGAGCTTAAACATCCGAGACGTGAAGCTAATAAAGGAATACGAGACAAGCGCAAGTAAAAAAAATATATATATAAAATAATATTTTATTAATCCTTTTGGAAGATAGAAGTACAGGCGAAGATCGCAATATACAAGAAAGTTACAGAGATCGTTCTCAGTACAAACACAACAACCTGTAAGGAGAAAACATGGAAAACTAAGAGTTCCACAGCCTTGTAAGCCCGAGGATGAAGCGTCAGCACTAGGGGTCATCAGGGGTGAGACAGGAGTAGCATTGATAGCAGCAACGTCAGACAGGCTGATACAGAGTCCATCAAAAGTCGTGGCCCTTGAGTGACCCAAAAACTGGAGATGACCGCCATGGTAAATGGGATTCACCATACAAATGCTCTGGGCCCCAAGAAACTCAGTCATCCCCTTCACCTCCTCGGCCAGGAAGAAGAGTTGGAAAGACGTGAACGTGAGGAGACTTAGGGTCCTTCAATAGCTTTGATAGCTCCACATCCCAACCTTCCAAACACGTTAGCAATGGAAAGCAACGACGCCAGTCTCCACTAGATTTTCTACCCCTTCGTAGTTACCTTGCCACCCAAAAGAGATTGGTATGGAAGGAAACACAAAGGGGATACTCCACGGCCAATCGCCCGAAGGAAGGTCATGTTAATCGAGGATTGAAGCCGTGAAGCTCATTGTCGATGGAAGATTGAAGTAAAAAACAGCATCAGATTAAGTCTTTGAAATTTGAAGCCTCTACATCTAAAGAAGTGGCGGACCCATACGCAGCGGCAAGAGAGAATGAAAGATAGTAAACATGCAAAGGGAGCCATGATCCTGTGAATGATACAAGAGTTAGGATATGCCACCCCTATTTAAAGGGGAGGGACGACGGTTCGATGGCTCAAACAGCTCAAGGAATGAATAAAGCTTGGGACCATGTGGGCTAATCCTATTGGCTCACACTTCTCGTAAATAGTGGAAAGGATACAAATACAGAAGGATGACGGTTCAAAATCCAGAGCCGCATAAAGTGATAAATCACGTCAGGAGCCACGTGGCCAGACCCCACCAGCCCCACGCCTCCAAGAAGACGAGCGACATAAATAAAGGGGCAACGATTCAGTTCCTATATTTACAGGGGCACGTGTCCAACCCTAAATGGCTTAGGGTTTCTCCGAGAAACTCAAAGAACGTCATTATCGAAAAAGCAGTTCCAGGATCAGTTCCCATAAATGACAGGGAAAGTCGAATAGGTCCCCAATCCGCCCTAAAGGGGTTGCCCTCAATATGTGCAAAGAAGAAGCGGTCCTTCCACTTCTTTGCAGACTCAAGCATGTGGGAGACAAAGGATTTGGGTCCGTACGACCCGGAGGACTACGCCGAGCCACATAAAACCACTCGTCAACAGTCTACTTCAGATGGTAAAAATACAGGAAAAGTGCCTACGAAGCCTGGCGACCCAGTTGGGCGAAGAATAGGTAGAAGCCAAAGAGATGCTTCCAACACTTCCCGAACGAACTGGTAAATAGGGAAGTGCAGACCACACTGAAAGGACACTTCATACAGGCACACAGTATTTGGCCGGGGGGTATTCGCCCTCTCAGCTCTGGTAGGAACCCAAGTCTCTACCAAAGAAGGAAATCCGTACCGAACGCGAGGCCAAATAATGAATCCTCCGTAAAGGTACTCTCAAAAGCAGCCACATAGGAGGGCCTACCTGAGGCACCATCTTCTTCCTCCACATCGGAGACACTGCTGCCATCGGCAATGCGCTCCGTAAAAGTTTTGGGCATAGCCCTCTCGCCGTTGGACTGAGTAGCGGGGTCTTGGGTCAAACGATGAACCTGGGTAGAGAATCTCTTTGACCCAAAGAGTGCAGATCATTCCTCTTGGGTCTCTTCAGAACTCACTTCAGGGTCAGAACCCCCACTCATTTGGGCAACATCACCGGAATCCCTGTGGGAGTTCGGCTGAGAAGAAGATGAAGACATAAAAAAATAAAAAAAAGCCAAAAAAACAATAGTTACTAATAGAAATCAGATGAGAACGAGAACGAGAGAGCGCGGTCTGGTTGGAGCAGAACCTAGAGCTTCGTTCGAGAATCCACGGATACAACGGCACTGGGGCAAAGTGTAGTGGTGGAAGGCAAGAACCACGAAAAGCACAGAAATGAAAGGGATCAGCGAGGGATCGCTGCAAAGAGCGAGATTTCAATCCATGCACTCGAAGAAGAGGGAATGTTTCCAAACCCAAGGGCCAAGGGACGCAACCCATCGGACGGTCGAGGTCAGCTGGCGTTTGGGTCCCCAAGAGAAATTAATGTTCATGCCACACGGCGACCTCATATTGGAAGATGTAGGGTAGCAAGGATCGATCAACTATGGGCTAAACCTAGAGGTCATAATGCCTACGGACACACGTCGGTACAGTAGTTGAACGACACCTCGAGCCGAAGCGCCTTATGAGATTTTTCGGCCACATGGCTGGTAACGGCGAAAGCGAAAAATCACACTCAGCCACCCAGCTGTCAAATCTCACGTGCCGAAGAAATGATCACAGAACAACAGTAACCTGACCTCCCCTGGGACACACGTGTCCAGGGGAGTGGGGGGCTCTTGATGAGGAATAAATCCGCGATCCATAAAAGCGGGTCATGGATCAGGTAACGGGTCGTGGATCAAGTTACGGGTTCAGAACAACACCATCATCGGGAACCGACACGGTCCCAAAACCGCCACCCATATAACGCCACTACTAGCATGGAGGGCATAAACCGCTGCCCACGTTACGCCACAGCCGGCGTGTGGGATAGAAAGGATCATCAACGATCCCACATTACAATCAGTCATGGTCTCACTCCTCACCGAGATTTTCGCTGCCCACTCCAGGCGTGATCGCCACTTACCGTCACCTTAAATAGGGGAGGTAACACACGTCCAAATCATCTAAATTCTAATTGTTCTGACTATTGCTCAGAGATCTAACTTAAGCATCGGAGTGAGATCACCGGCCTGGCCCAGTACTCTCTGCTAATTCTTGTCTTGCAAGAAGAATTCGCTCCGAGAGGATTTATGACACAACAATATCGTTTCGGCACATTTGAAACTTGGAGCCGCATTCATATGATTAACCATTATGTGTCGCACCTTTTGCATTGTAAATTCTAATCCATTAATTTATTAGAATTTTATTTCAAACCATTTCTCTGCATTTTGATAAGTGTTGATTATGTTGGATCAATGTCATCACATTAGTAAGGAGGATGGTATCCATTCATCAATGAAATTTTGGCACCACGAAACCTACCACAGTTCTGATGTGCATCCTATGTTGTGATGGAAAGAAAATTTCTCATCCCCAATTGTATCATTGAGGCATTGATCTAAGTAAGAACATGGACACAATAGCTATTGACAATTACATGAGTTAAGGCTTTCGAATTAGGAGAGCATTAACATGAAATAAAATTTTCTATCTTTAGGATATTTATTATTTTTTTAAAATTTTTTTCAATATGCTAATCTTTGTTTTGTAAACAAACACTTCTGGTATGTATTTCGATCCTAAATTTGTTTATTTTATTATTTGTATGTCTTATCTTTATCATAGTTGGAAAACCAGGTTTTTTGGCTTGACTCATCTGAACACCTGGTGACTCGACCTTGTCAAACCCGATCAAGGTGATTAACATTTATTCTTATTTTTTAATGTAATAAATATGTATAAATTATTTAAAAAATCAAAAAATTAAAATACAAAAAAAAAAAATGGTAAAATCAGAAGAAAATAAAATCAAGGAATCACATATCAATGCAATTTGAAGTTATACATTGAACAAGAGAAGGGAGTCGAGGAGTTGATGGTTTCTTATTGTTTTAGAATATAGATTTACTATTTTACTCAATTCAATTTCCAAGTGAACTAGCTTAATAGTTTTTTAAAAAGACGGTTAAAATTTCCAAGTGTGATTTTATTCGAGTAAAAATACAGAGTCTTATTTGATTCGGAGGATTTATGATCGAGTCTCGACATTTTTTTATCCTGACCTATTCTACACGACTCTTGAGTAAGTTTTTCAAAAATTTGACTCGACTTGGATGATTCAGCCCAGTCGAAACCCAGTTTTCCAACTTTAATCTTTATATTTATTTTTACCAACTAAATAGGTATACCACTTTAACTGGGTGGATCAAGGTGCATGACACTTTCCTTTATCAACTAAATAGGAAGACCGCTTACTGCCCTTTGGTTGACTGGCCTCCATTTCAATCGTCATGGAGTCATATTTTATTTTGTGGGTCCTAGACCCTAATCTAGGAGGTGACTTCTTATTCCTTTTATCTCCCAAAGATATAAAAATATTTCCTATTGGGCATAAAGATTTTCGTCTTCTCACACGGACGTGGGTTTGGTTGCACATTGTAGGGGTGAGGAAGGAGGGGGTGTGGAGAAGAGAATGATGGGGTGAGGTGTGGTTTGCAGACAAGGGGTGAAGCATATGTTGTAGGTCAAACAATGGTGTTGAAGGGTATAGGGGGAATACAGGGTTGCAATGGTGGGGAGAGGTTCCAGATGTGGGGGGAGCAGTGTTATAGGTGGAGGTGGCATTGCAGAGTATGGGCGGGGTTGCAAGCACAGGGGGTGGGGGCACGAGAAGGAGAGAAGGCGGAAATGAGATTGAAGCAAGGAGGGGGAGATCTAGCTCTCCTCTAGCCATGGCGGGAGCTATAGGATCCAGCCCAACCAAAATGGGGGGGGGGGGGATTTGGTCATTTCACAGGGGGCTGCCTGTGAAATGACCCAAACACCCCTCTTTTGGTTGGGCTGGATCCTCCAGATCCCGCCAGGGCTGGAAGAGAGCCAAACTGGGGGACGGGGCGGGAGCTGCTAGAGATTCTGGTTTTCTTTTTTCTTTTTTTTTCTTAAACCAAATTACTTTTAGTAGGGGTTAAATGACGGAGGCACAATAAGCAATTACCTTAATAAGTTTAATAATAAAACAAGGGCAAGAGATCTCTACTTGGCAGTGTTTCCTACGCCCTCTCACAGGGCATCGTGAGATGATGTCTCTGCCCCTTGGGTCGATGCCTAGATGTACTTACCCATTGGAGAGCGTAGGAAACACCACCAAGTAGAGATCTTTTTCCCATAAATCAAATACACTGACTGAAAATTACTAAAAATTTATTTTTATAGGGAATATAAATTATCCCACTAAAAGGTACATTATAGTATTATATGGATTCTTCTAACAAAAAAACAATTAAACGAATGATAACAATAAATCATATATAACAATAACTGTATCATATTTTCAGTGAAAACACATCCGAAAAAGACAATAACCTATTTTCCGTAAGTCGTGGAATTCTGTTTTTTCTTGAGTTTTGTAGGATTAAGAAGGGGAATTGAAAAAATGATGGTCAATCCAATAAAGTCAAGACTGAGTCGGAGTCGTGGATGGTCCAATACTCCAATGTTCCAAAAATTTAATAGAGAGAAGAACAAGAATTTAGAATTCCACTGTTACATGCATGATGGAATCGAGTCTGATTCGGGTGCTATGACCTTGTTTGGCTTTAATTTCAGGCGTTAAAAACTTTTGAGTAAAATTGAAATGGAATGGTAAAGCACAGGCAATCTGATTGGACCGAGTCTGCGGTCCAAACCACTATTGAAAGTACACCAACTTGACCCGATTCTCATTAGACCAACAGGGGTTTTTGGTCAACCCAATTTCAAAAGATTGGAATCTGAACAGTTCCACGTATGAACACATTAATTAACTAATACTACTTTTACCCCAAAAGAAACTAACTAATACTACTACTCTCTCTCTCTCTCTCTCTCTCTCTCTCTCTCTCTCACATTTCAAACTTGTTTCTATCTCCAAAAGAGGAAAAGGTTTGTCTTTCTCTCTCCTGCAAACTTGTTTCAAAGCATTAATAGCGTTCGGGTGCCTTCGTTTACAATCAGAGTCATATTTCAATTCGTTATTTTGAAGTTAATCGAAGGATATAAAATCTACCAATCTTAGGGTCATTGGAGCCTCTAGCTTTTAACAAATTAATGATGTGGAGAAAGCTCTTTCATGTAAACTCGGTTGGAGACTTCTCTCTTGACCCCCAAGAAGACTTGTGGGTTGGCATTCTTTAAAGAAAATATTGTTCTTAAAAGAATTTCTATGTGGAAATATTGTTCTTAAAAGAATTTCTTTGTAAAAATACACAAGTTGCAAGAAAAAATAGTGGAGGACATCAACAGCTTAAAACTTGGAAAATTGTATAGATTTTCAAGTGCCTCTAGAATGTCTTGCTCGTCATTTTGGGTTATTTGCCTTTCTGTTTACTTGGCTCAACTGTAATACCCACTACTCTAAGGTAGACCACTGCATAGGTCTTTAAATGTCATTCCACCCTTCTGGTCTCCATTCAAAGTAAGGATGTAAATTAAGTGAATTATGCCCTAGCGTCTAAATAAATCTGTATAAGTGTATATAGAAATTATATGTCAGAAGGAATGTGTTTCTTCCCAAATGCTCGTCTACTAATCGGATTTAAGTGGAAATCACAAAAATTCAACGGAATGGGAGATCATAAGGCTTACCTTCAATTCGATCTTTCATAGGCCAATTAATGGTCCAAGAGTTAATCAATGAGAAATTAGATCAAGCCTTTAAATTCTCCCTAACTGGGTCAGGTCATAGATGACTTATGTCCTTAGATAACTCCTATACCTGTATATGGGAAGATTTGGCCAAGGCTTTTAAGAAGCAATATTCATATAATATGAAATGAAACCAACTAGAAGAGATCTCGAGACCATTTGGCAGCAGCCCAATGAAGAGTTTTCAACCTATCTAGCACGATTCAAGGGCAAAGCGGCCCTAATATGGAATAGACCTATAGAACAAGACCAAATACAATTGTTGCTTAAGAACCTCCGCAATGAATATTACCGATGCATGTTCCCCAAGTCCTTCCCGACTTTCCAAGCCCTAGCCGAGATTGGAGCTCGGTTGGAGGATTCTATGTTGAGGGGAAATTAACAACTCCCCCGAAAATGGAGAACAGTGGCAGAAAGAAGCCCTACCAGTCTAAGAATTCAAAGGTCAATGAAGTCAATGTTGTCGCTCCTAATCTACCTAAACGAGCACCCTTCAACTTCGATGAATCTCCACCCAATAACCGGAACAAAAGTGATTTTACGGATTTGAGCATGCCCCTTAGCTTGGTCTTTAAAAAGTTTCAAGCCGAAGGATAATTTAATATAGTTGTCCCACTTAGTACGGTTTCGGAGAAAATCCTAAATGGTACTGGGACCATCATTATTGCATCTATCAAACTCAGAAGGGACATTCCACGGACACCTATCTTCTCGTCAAGCATGCTATCCACAATCTTTTGGATCAAGGGAGGTTTACCGTGAGGAGTAAGCAAAAGCCCAACATGGTGAACAACCCATTACCGACCCATGGGGCGTCAAACTCCATTTTCAATATGATACAAAAAGCGGGTGATATGTTCGATCCATCAACCCTCATCCAATCCATGGACGAAAACCCACAAAATCTAGAGTGGATCGAACAACTTTACGAATTTTGTCCAACATTTTCAAGATGGAATTCGTCAAAGATATCCCTAAACCTTTAGAGGTGCCCGATGTTAATGTAATATAGCGATAGATCAGACTCCGACGCGGATATAGATGAATTGATGTCGGTCTTTGATACGACTGAATTGGTCTTCCAATCATGTGGATTGCAACAATACAGAAACGCAAAGTGGAAAAACCCTCTAGTCACCCGAGTTTAACGGATAAAGATCCTCTCCAATTCTTTAATCTGGCAATTCCTGGCAATACCACCTTTATTGTGCGACACATGGTACATTAAGATCGTGTGGTTGGGATTTATTTGCACCATTTCATGAACCACAACCCGATTTGGCAACCGGGTTATGCTAACCTGGGTAGCACCCAAACCCAAAACAGAGGAAAAAAAAAAAAGGCAGAAACGGGGAGATTAGTTTCAAGCAGTGACTTTCCCTCTCCCTCCCTCTGTTCATCTCCTTCCCTCCTTCCCACCATTGGAGAGCTTCAAGGTCTGAAACCAAAACCCAATACTCCCGCTACAACTGCAATGGAGGAAAGCATCTGTGGAAATGCAGCCAGAGTTGTGGCTCTGCAAAAACAATATCCAGTTATTCTACAGAAACTATTGTGCAAAGTAAATTGCCGGAATCCTTTGACAACACTTCAATTAAAGGATCGAGGAACCAAAGATCTCGATCGACTTAATTCGTTTGAATTGGAATTGGAATACACAAAGATTGATGAAGAGAAATGAGATCCAGACCTTCATGGAGGTGTGAGAGTGAGAGGGAGAGGGAAAATAGATTTGAATACTTTGGAGGAGCGGGAGAATTTTGCATTCTGGTCCCCTTTTGCTGTCTCCTTTCCTCCTATTTATAGCCTTCTCCCTCATTTCAGTTCTCATAGTGCATTTCCAAGAATGCCCCTCCTAGGATCTTGATTCCTTACTCGCGGGCTCACCTAATCTTCGTTGTAGTAGATCCTTTGCCCTTTTCCTCTGTTTATCATTCCTTTCTAGATTTCTTCTTTCCACGTGTCCTCATAGGACTGAATAATGAGAAATTGTTCATATCATTTGCCCCAACTCCTTATGTTTTTGAAGTTGAACATAAGTAGTTATTATCCTTTCCTTGGATTTTAGCTTTGCCAATTACGGCCTTAATGCTTGGGACTGTAGTGTGCACCTTTGATGATCGGTATGACTTCCTTGTTCGGCTTCATCGAATTATCTTCATTTTTCGTGCATACTCAGAATTGTTGCATCATTTCCCCCTCCTACCTATGGCCGTGGATGGGAACCACCTTTGCGTGTGACGACTTGGTTGTCACTTCTCCGCCGCCATTTGTTGGGTTTCGCGCTTTTCTTCAAAAGGTACTCGGAAAAGCCGAGATTGGAACTCTTCTTCCTCTGGGCGTTTACTTGTGGTTTAAGCTTCTTTGGGTGAATTGATGTATCCCCTCATCATTATTTCTTGGATTCCGCCATTTGATCTCGACCACTCATTTGAATTTGTTTGTGTGATCCTGAACATCCCTTTTTTTGCTCAAGTACTTAAATACTCTATCTCTTTCACCTTCTTTGCTTCTTCACTGTCCTTCGAACCTCTGTAACTTTTCGATTTCTTCAAGCATTTGGATTTTTCTCGCTCTTGATTCGTTCGTCAGGGATCTTCTCAATATGCTCCATTTCTTTTTTCAATCCCAACCTTCGTTCAAGTAAGTTTTCTTCTTCACTTACTGATTTCTTTGTTTTGCTTCAAAGATGTCTGCTTCTTGCAATTCTTCCAACTCAAAAACCAAAGATGAGAATGCTACTCTGCTCCAACAGGTAGAGCATTTCTATTATTCTGGTGAGAGCGAGGATCTTCCTCCGTATCTTGCTAGTGGATCCTTCCAACTGCAACAAGTTCATTCTGGAGTTGGCGCCAGTTCTTTTAACCCCAACTTGTTAAAGATGAAAATTCCACAGAGGCTTTTTGCTTCATTGGGTTCTTCTCATATAAAGAAACCATCTAAGCCTACTAGCAAAACGTTCGATTATACCCGTTAGCCTCTTCCTGATGGAACCATTGGGAAGTCTATCGACGACATTCCCTCAGTGTTGACTCTCGATGATGTAGTGGATTATCGAGGATTTTACTCCATTCCTGATTCCATCGATCTTAGGGTTGCCGATCCCGAGGATAGGCTAAATTCTACATTTCCCAGAGAGATCGTTGTTATTGTAGATTCCTTTGAAGCTGGATTTCGTCTTCTCTTTCCCTCTTTTGTTTCTCAACTTCTAACCCACTATGAGCTGGCTCCATGTCAACTGGTTCCAAACTGTTGGAGGATGGTTTGTGGGTTCATGCTTAGATGTCTAAGATTGCGTAGGCCCCTTTCCATTGGATTGTTCGTCAAATGCTTCCTACTTAGCGCCCATAAGGAACAAGTTGGCTTGTATACCCTCCGCCAACGAAGCCTTCAGGTTCCCATCATGGATCCACCCCTTTCTTCAATCCACGCATGGAAGCAGAGGTTTTTCTGGGCTTCATACACTGATCCCAGTTTTCCCCATCAATGGGGCTTTCCTAAGACCAGTAAACCAAATAGAATTCCCCTATTGGACCTGGAGGATGAAAATACTTTGGAGATGATTCAGAAATCTGGTCCTAACAACGTCATCACAAACCGAGAAATTGAGGATTTTAACATGTCTAAACTTGGTTGGGTCTCTATCCTTCCTTGATTCACATTCATTGCTTGCATGGTCACGTTACTGCCTTCTGCTTACCTTTTTACTCTATTCTTTTTACTGTGGATCTCTCGGACACCATGAACTTTCTCTTGACATATGGGATAAAGGTCTCTGAGAGGAGTCTGACGCACCTTCCTCTTGGTCGCGTTAAGAAGAGAAAGCTTGATCAGAGTTCCTCGACGAATCCCCTTGTTGATGGTTTGGCCCTGAAGAAGAAAGGAATTGAGCGTGATCCCGAGCATAAGTCTATCGATTCGGGCTCAAAGGTCCATGATCTCACCGATCACGATACTCACGATGGGGCTCCTTCCGAATATCAGGAGGATCTCTCGCCCTTCGTTAATCTGGAGGAGAGAGAGAGAGGGAAGTCAAGCGTAGCGAGGACATGCATGGGACAGTGTCCGGTGTTTTTGTCCCTAATTGGACAATCTAGGCTGATCAGAAGATCTTGGAAGATGATAAAGCTGCCGAACAGATGGTCCTGAGCTTGATTCCTCTTGTTGATCGGCACACTCTCCATGGTATGGGGAGCGAGACTCTAGAGAGGAAGACATGTTCTCGCATATACGAGGTAGCCCCTTTGTTTTGTAAGAACATTTCTTAGATTTATTCCTCTTTCTCCATTTCTCCACTGACTTCTCATGCCTCAGGTCGTGGCTTACATTGCTGGTATGGTTGAAAGAAGTAGGGAACTGTCTCAGCTCTATGCCTAGGCTGAAGAGGACCACAAGGTGCTTTCCCAAAAATTTGCCGATAAGGTTCATCTGGCCTCCACCCTTGAAAAAGAAAAGGAGCACTTGTTGTTGGAGAAAAAGGTCGCCGAGGACAAGTCTGAGAACTATGCTAGGGATTTGAAGAAAGCCCAGAAAGAGTTGGAGAAGATCCAATCTGAATTGTAGGCTGCTTTGAAGAAGAACGGCGATCTAGTTGTAGGTCATCGGAAGGAGATGGAGCAGAGAAAAAGCAAGTTGGTTGCCATGGACAAGGTGGTCTCCGAGGCTAAGGAGGATGCTATGTCAGATTCTTTGGAATCTAAGGAGTACGGGCTGCTTTTCCATCAAACTGTTGGCACAAGCCTTCTCTAGACTGCGTACAACATTTAGGGAAAGTTGCTGGAACGTGACCCCATCTTCAATTCCAATGGTATCCCTGAGATTGAGAAGATGAAAGCTTTAATGGAGAATGGGGCATTTAACCCGGAGGTAGGTGATAAACTACAAATTCCGGTGATAGGGCCTCAGAAGATTGATCCCTCCAAAATAGAAATCGTGGTCAGTCAAGTAAAAACTTCAGCTACCACAGCTTCTCAGGTTAGGCTTAATCCTCCCAAGCTCAAAGACCTAGCCTTAAAGCTTAACGTGCCCGGTTTAACCGCTCCTCGAGTCACTCAACTCGATCATACTTTAGATCGAATTCTCGATCACTCTTCTGCATCCGTTTCTGATCCTTCTTCCGACCAAGTTGTTGTTGCTGAGCAAGATCTCCCTGCCCAAGTCTAGCTTTGTTTATCCTGAAATATCGGCACCCTTGGACTCCTTTATCTTTGTTTTGCATATTGATCCACCATCGTTGTAGCTCACTGAACAACTTATGAATGAAAGAAGTTTTCACTAGCCTTGTCTTTTTCTTATCTTGCTTACAACTTTTCATGCCAGTCACCTCCTGAAACTTTTCTTCAAATATTTATTTATAGGGCCATCTCACTATGGTCGGGGAACCATCTAATCATGATAGCCTAGAAACGAACTCCGTCATCGACTTGAACAATACGAAAAATCTTATTCCGCATTATCTAGGCAGAAGAGACGTCTTGAAGAGAAAGTCGAATATTATGAATCCTTGGTCAGCTGGGGGAAAGAACTGTCTTAAAAACTGGGATATGTCGATGGCAACATTTTTGAGCATATATGGCGCAAAAAATATGTTGCTGCCAATCAGACCATAACTCATGTTCTGAAGTAGGAAGTTTTTCGTCATTTCTATGAAGATAAGGTTATGGAGGGTGCTCGGAAAATATATGACCAGGTTAAAATCGTTGCCCCTACTTCGAATGAGGAAGAATCAAGTTGGGTTTCAATCCGAGCAAGCCTTGGAGATCGCCAAAATTAGAAGCCTCTTCACTTTCTGTCCCCCACTTTGAAAGTCTTCATGGTCGGTTGCCACCAATTCCCAAGCGTCCAGGGTTCATGAATCAGTAATATGTATCTTATAACTTGTGATATGTATAAGACTTTGTGATTCAAGGTTTATCCTCGCAAATTATGGGTCTTCGTTTCCTAAATAAGCATATGAGCTTTTCTTTTTCTCTCATTTGTGAAGTTGGGCTCCATTATCAATCTTCTTTTGCCTCTGTAATAGTCTTGTTTCCATGCCCAGTTTATGTCTTGATTTCCTTCTGCAACGTACTACTTGTTTTTGCCCTGATGATCGGGAGCTTTCTTCTTTCGGGAATGGCTCGGTTGAATTAACCGTTGAGCTTTCCTTGACTGCCATTAATTCTCCAGCCTATGAATGCCTTGTTTACCATGTTATCATCAGAATTCAAAATTTAAATTGAACCGTCACCCCTTTCCAAGAAATTTGGTGTAAGTTACTATTCCTGCAATAGCTAACTAACACGTGCGGTTATTGATTTTCTAAATCTTTTAACAGTATCCCACTCTCCCTAGGCGTAATAGGCTTATGCCACTTGGCTCTCCATGATCTTTTATGATTTTATTTTTTTTGAGACTTTGTTCTTTGAAAATTCTACCATTTGGAATTCCAATCTTTTTTCCTACCCAGGTTATCTTCTTCTTTGTAAATAGGTCATCCCTTCCTTTATTTTCTGTTCTATTTATCCTCTTCAAGCCATGGATTTTTCTGCTTTCAGGCCTTCTTCCTTTAGCCTTTTCTTTCT
Source organism: Telopea speciosissima (assembly GCF_018873765.1). NCBI lineage: Eukaryota > Viridiplantae > Streptophyta > Magnoliopsida > Proteales > Proteaceae > Telopea > Telopea speciosissima. The sequence goes on from NC_057920.1 coordinate 48,737,089, forward strand.
CTTATTTCTTTGGTGTTGAGGCTACCGCTGTTTCTATAGTCATGGCGGGTGTTTGGATCTTGATGTTAGCATGATTCCATAGGGACACTTCCCCAATGAAGATCATGGTCATCCGACCATAGGGGCTTTTCTCCAACAAAGATTATGGTGGCGTTTGCATATAAAGGAAGATGGTCTTCAGAACCACGATGATGTTTTTGTATCAAGACTCATGGCCCTTGGATCATTTCTACGTTTCCACGTCCAAGTCGCACGAATTGGTGCTCAAAAGTCATTGGCAAGTTACGTAAAAGAGGGCATCAGAGCATTAAAGTCTATGACTTGAACGATTTTGACTTAAGCAAATTTAACAAAGGACAGCTTCATGAACATCCATATGGATTTAACGTAACAGTAGAGATGAAGTGAAGAAGATAAATCCAACATATGTATTGATATTCCGAGGATATCAACATCAAACAAGCTTCAATAGAGAACACAGAGAATAAAAGAGTGAAAGAAGGACGCACACTTCAACAAAACTGAAGATATTTTATTCATCTTATGATCGAATTTTACAATATCAAAATGGGATACATATGAAATACTCAACAGGGACCGACACAATGTTTACAACATGGAAATGGGAAACAGATCCTAAAACCTTCCCTTCCTCGCTGCGTGCAAGCGTTGCAATAGCAAACTCAGCCTAGCCCTCAAACTCAAAGAATAGCAACCAAACTCGCCCTCACTCCAAAGCTGGGTACCACGATAAAGGAAGGCGTGGAGATAAAGTGTGGGAGTGGCCGCAACTGCAGCATGCTTTGACTGCAGCACACATAGAAAAAGGAGAACCTGAGGTTACTCTTTGCCAAATGGAATCTCCATAGGGCCCCTCTGAAGGCGGAATGAGTCCCAAAGGTGAACTTCACCCACTCTAAGAGAAGAAGATGGGGAAGTCCACAAAGAGGGACATCGGCTTAACATCTCCCGCCCTCTTCCGGCAAACCTTCCCATCCTCAACCTCAGAGGAGGTTTGGGAGTGGATGAAAGTGACTACCACAAGAATCCCCGCCTCTCCGTATCAACGCGACATCGACAAGTATCGACACAAGCGAACTATATAGAGAGGCTGTCCTCCAGGCTCAACATACAAAGAGACACCAAGTATCGATTGATGATGAGAGCTGCAAGGACTATGTTGATTGAAGATCAGAGCCAAAGGAGGAAACGCCCCTATGGTGTAACTCACTATTATGGTCTGAAGACCATGGAATTTTGTTGGGAAAATGCCCCTATGGTTGGATGACCATGATCTTTATTGGGGAAACGCCCCTATAGTGCAACTCACCATTATGGTCTGATGACCATGGAATTTTATTGGGAAAACGTCCCTATAGTTGGATGACCATGATCTTCATTGGGAAACACCCCTATGGTGCAACTCACCATTATGATCTGATGACCATGGAATTTTGTTGGGGAAATGCCCCTATGGTCAGATGATCATGATCTTCATTGGGGAAATGCCCTATGATGCAACTCACCATTATGGTCTGATGACCATGGAATTTTGTTGGGGAAACGCCCCTATGGTCGGATGACCATGATTTTCATTGGGGAAGCGCCCCTATGGTGTAACTCACCATTATGGTCTGATGACCATGGAATTTTGTTGGAGAAACACCCCTATAGTCGGATGACCATTATCTTCATTGGGGAAGCGTCCCTATGGTGCAACTCACCATTATGGTCAGATGACCGTGAACTTCATTGGGGAGATATCCTTCAATTGTGGCTCAAGAGATGTCTTTATTGATCTTATGCATTTGATGCCATTGAAGACAAATTCTGAACATGAATAAAGACTAACCTTCATTGATAAATTTCCTCAAGTTTTCTGAATTCCATGATCTTGGTATGGGTACTCCCTCCAAAGTCTCCAATTGGTAGGCTCCTGAAGAGATTCTATACGGTCCTTCCCAAGGTGCCAACTTTCCCATAGCTCTCGGGTTAGATGCCTCCATTTTCCTTAGCATGAAATCTCCAGGATGATATATCCTTAATTTTACTCTAGTATTGAAATGGCATGTTGTTCGCTGCTGGTGGGCTGCATTTCTCACTTGTGCTGTTTGCCTAACTTCATCTAGCAGGTCTAAATTTTTCCTTAATTCTCCATTGTCGGTATCTGGATTATACAGCTGTACTCTGAGGGAAGTTTCCCCTATCTCCACTGGAATAACTGCCTCTGTCTCATATGCTAACATAAAGGGCATTTCTCCTATTTCCAATCTAGTAGTGATCCGATAGGCCTAAAGTATATTTGGTAATTCATTTGCCCATAATCCTTTTGCTGCTTCTAGCTTCTTCTTGATTCCATTCAGCAAGATCTTGTTTATGGCTTCTGTGAGGCCATTGGACTGTGGGTGTGCTACCAAGGTTTTACACAATTGAATTTCAAACTGATCACTAAATTCTTTGAACTTATGTTCAAATTGGTTCCCATTGTCTGTGATGAGAATCATCGGTATCCCATATCTGTAAATGATTGAATGCAGGAAAAATTTCCATACATTTGCTGCTGTGATCATAGCCAACGCCTCTACCTCAACCCATTTGGTAAAGTAATCCACTGCCACCACCACAAATTGCCTTCCTCCTGACGCCTTCGGGAATGGCCCCAAGATATCCTTGCCCCATTGAACAAATGGTAAAGGACTTGAAATGCTGGTTAATTCTGTTGCTAGTTGGCGCGTGATTGGAGCAAAGGTTTGGCACTTCATACATTTGCGTGCAAAATCCATCGCCTCTTTGAGCAAATACGGCCAAAAATATCCTTGCCTAATGATTTTGTGCGCCAATGCTCCGCCACCTAAATGTTTCCCACAAATTCCAGTGTGAACTTCTTTGAGGATATATTCAACTTCTGATGGTTGGAGACATTTTAGATAGGGCATAGAGTATTCTTTCTTATATAGCACCCCTTCAATCGTGGTATATCGCGCTGCTCTCATTCTGATCTTCCTAACTTCCTCCTTATCTTCTGGCAGTGTTTCTTGGAGCAAATACGACATAATGGGGTCCATCCAGCAAGGCTCGTGATCAATGGGCATTACATCTTCATTTTCTTCTATGCTCGGTGCTCGGAGAATGTCTATGTAGACCGCCCGATCTAGGTCTTGAAAATTTGATGTAGCTAAATGCGACAACTCATCTGTTGCGGTGTTTTGTGTTCTAGGAATTTGATGTATTTGGAAAGATGTGATCCTTGTAATCGACGTACCTTTACTAAATATTTAGCCATGCGCTTTTCTTTGGCTTTGGCTTCATACTCCCCATTTACCTGATTGACGATCAGTTGTGAGTCACTACGTATAACAAGGTTCTTTACCATGAGGCTCTTCACCAAATTCAATCCTGCTATCAACACCTCATATTCAGCTCCATTATTGGTTATTTGAAACTCGAACCTTAGAGCACTTTGTATCATGAAACCTCCTGGACTGACCAGCATCAACCTAGCACCACACCCAGCTTTGTTTGAAGATTCGTCAACAAATAACATCCACGGTTCCTTAGATGCTTAGTTTTCTTCGTTTTCGGTGGTCATGACCTTTCCTGGCAGCGTACATTCCACTATGAAATCTACCAAGGCCCGGGCTTTTATAGCTGTGCGTGGTTTATAATGCACATCGAATTCGCCAAGTTCAACCGACCATGCTACCATCCGACTTGAATGATCGAGTTTTGCCAAAATATTCTTGAAGGGCTGGTTTGTTAATACCTCTACTATGTAAGCCTGGAAATAAGGTCTCAGCTTCCTTGCTGCTATTACCAATGCAAAGGCATACTTCTCAATGTTACTATACCTTGTCTCCGCCTCCACCAATACCTTGCTTACATAATACACTGGCCTCTGAACCCGTCCATCGCCTTTTACCAGGACTGTGCTTACCGCCATCGTGGTAATTGCCAAATAAAGTTGAAGTATATCTCCCGGTTCTGGCTTTGTTAGTAAGGGTGGGTTGGTTAGATACCTTTTCAGATCAGTAAATGCCTTTTGGCATTCTTCTGTCCACTCAAAAGACAACTTGGCCCCTTTTGTCTGCCTTTCCTTTGATCGGTTCTTGAGGGTTTTAAAAAATGGTAGGCAACAATCACCAGACGTTGAAATGAACCTTCCCAAGGCTGCCACTCTTCCTATTAACTCTTGTACCTCTTTTATTCTTCCTGGCGGTGGCATATCCAGTATGGCTTTTATCTTGGCCGGATTTGCCTCTATGCCCCTCATTGAGATCATAAAGCCCAAGAATTTTCCAGCTTTCACCCCAAAAGCACATTTCGCAGGATTGAGCATCATTTTAGTTTTCCTCAAAACGTGAAAGGCTTCTTGGAGATCAGAAACATGATCGGATGCCTTGATGCTCTTTACCAGCATATTATCCACATAAACTTTCATGTTACGGCCAATTTATCCCCGAAAGATATGATTCACAAGACACCGATACTTGGCTCCAGGATTTTTCAATCCAAACGGCATTCTCTTACAACAATAGTTATCTCTTCCGATCATAAAGGATGTTTTCAAGATATCTGACTTATGCATTTTAATATGATTATATCCTGAATAGGCATCCATGAAACTTAACATTTCATGGCCTGTCGTGGCGTCTATTAACAGATCAATGCGAGGCAAAGGATAATAGTCTTTGGGGCATGCTTTATTCAAATCCGTAAAATCAATACACATGCGCCACTTACCATTAGGTTTGGGCACCATTACAATGTTGGAAAGCCATTCTGGGTATATTGCGTCCTCAATGAATCTTGCCTCCAGTAATTTGTCTGCCTCTTCTACCATCTTCGTTTGTCATTCCGAAGCGAAAGTCCTCCTCTTCTGAAATATCGGTTTGGTATTAGGGTAGATGTTCAACTTATGCTCTGCCAGGTCCCTGTCTATCTGATGAGCACATATATATGTGAAATTATTCCATTTAATTCTGCATTTTTATCCTCTTAGAATGGAACTACCTTGGGTATTTTCTGTTATTTTAAGGTTTAGGTCAGTTTATACGATTTCATGCTATTCTGGACTATCATGCATCGTATCTTCAGATTTACACGTAAAGTGTTGTAGTTTCTTTTATGGTTACAAAGAGGGCTGAATTTTGAGCAAGATGAATGTGTTGCATTAAAAGTACGCATCATTTTTGAAGCTCATACATGTGATTATTCTTTTTGGGCCAGAAAAGGATACTGGGCCAGAAAATGAGTTGAAATGCAAGCTCGAGCCCAGAACCAAGGAAGGATTTGATGCAATCTAGGCACCTGCCTACCCATGGATCGACTCACATGTGATCAAGGGTGAGATGGGAAGAAGTTTCACTAAAGACCCAAGGGCATAATCATAATTTCAAAAAATTGGGAAATTTTCAGAAGATTTCCGATATTGGGTTCATATCGTCCGAAATATTAATTGGAGCAACTTTAATTCTCGGATTGGGTCCATCCAGGGCCAGGATGGAGAGATATTTTCAAAAAAAGAAGTTTGATCAAATTTATAATTTAGATTAAATTCTCTCTTCTCTCTCTCTCTCTGTCTCTCTCATCCCACTATGGTTCTATCTCCTATTTCAATTCTATCCTCTCTCTCTCTCTCTCTCCCTCTCTCCCTCTCCCTCTCAACTCCTTCACAGTCCCACCTTTCCTAATTCTATTCCACTTTTCTCTCTCTTTCCTCTTATATCTCTACTTTCTAATCCCTCACGGTCTCTCTCTCTCTCTCTCTCTCTCTCTCTCGATTTTCCTTCCTTGGAGATATATATATATATTGAAATCTGTCGAAGCCAGAGGGGATTGGATTTTAAAAATTAGCACCATTACCGAACCAGCAGAGCATCTCCATCACCTTCTTCCAACATTTTCTTCTTGGGTCGCAACTCGCAGAGATCGCCAAGCACACCTCCATGGATCATCGTCACCATTGCTGCCCCTTGTTTCTTAGCACCATGATCGGCTAAGTTATTTCTATCTTTACGTGTAGATGAACTAATGGTGTTTGTTATTTAAAATTCTGGCTTGCATTCTTGATTGCTTGATGTTGAGACCCCATCCCTATTTGGATGATTTTAATTGATATATTTAGTTGGAAAATTCTGTTTCTGTGATTCATTATTTTTCATTCAAGCAATGGTATTTTGTTCTTATGTGGTTGTACCGATGATGGATTATAGCTGAACGAACTAAGCGTGCCAAGCCCTATAAGTGAAGGATGATAGTACTCGTCAAGATAGTCCATACCTAGGAGGAACCCTACATTCTGTGGTGTTATTAGGGTTGTGGTTATAATAAATCGAAGTATGCAACCGAATTGAATAACAATTCCATTGGGGATTCGAACCCTAAAGAGAGTCTTCTCCCGTATTTGCATATCGTTGTTAGTTTAGATTCGCTTCTTTCGTTCGTAGTTTAAAATTAGATTTATTATACTTTTATTTTCATCACTTTCATCTAATCATCTTAGTAATTTAGCCTTCCAATTTCCTGTAGATCGACCCCTTACTTGCTACTTGCTAGATTAATTTAGGATTTTATTTTTGACCGGTTAACGACACGATCAAATTTTGGCACCGTTGCTGAGGAACTGAAGTACGGTTGCTAAGATTGATTGAGTTGTTTTGTGTTACTTTGTTTTAGAATTTTATAATTCCAGAATTTTTATTTTTATTTTTAATCTCTTTATTAGGTTAATTTTAGTATACCTAACGTTCTCTTTATTTGTGCAAGAAGCCGAGTAGATCGAGTAAGGACAAGCTGTCCGTTTGGTTTACTTTTAATTCCTAGACTTTATGTAATTAGGGTTATTTTATGTAATTTTTTTTTTGTTTTTTTGTTTTTTAATTCCAGCATTAGATTGGGTGTTTAGGTTTAATTTTAATTCCCCCAGCCCCTTAAGATCATATTTGTAACCGTTCATCGGGGGCAGCACGTGGAATTGCACAACCGCCAACACCAGGTAAGTATTTTCGTTAGTTTTAAATTAGTTATTTTTTTTTTTACTTTTTTAGTTCTGATTTTTATTTTTATTAATTTTTTTTTATTAGTTATCACGTTTTAATTTACTACTTTTAATTTTTGTTTAATTAGCACGTTCAACCTGTGTTGTGTTTTATGCATGGTCGGCGTTCTTTGCACCCCAACCTGACTTCCCTTGACTTAGAAATAGAGCGATCTGTGGCTAGACCTAAGGATAAGGATAATAATAATAAAATGGGTGACAAAAACCAGCCAAGAAGGCCGCTGAGTAAGCACTTCACTCCAACTGCCTATACCCCTGCGTTTTGTATTCAGTTGCCTGCCATTCAGGCCGCTCAATATGAGATAAAGTCCAGCATCATACAGATATTACCATCCTATTATGGACTTGCTAATGAGGAGCCTTACAAGCATCTTGATGAGTTCTTAGAGGTGTGCTCTACAGTCAAAATCCAAAACCTCTTTGAAGGTGCCCTAAAGTTACTCCTATTCCCATTTTCCTTAAAGGACAAAGCCAAACACTGGCTTCATTCCCTAGATTCGGTTAGGATTTCTACATGGGCGGGGATGTAGCAGGAATTTTTAAAAAAAAATCTCTCCATTGGCCGGACTAATAGCCTTAGAAGAGCCATTACTAGTTTCTCCCAATTAGAGGGCAAACAATTTCATGATGCGTGGGAGAGACTCAAGGAATTACTTAGGAAGTGCCCCCACCACGCTATCCCAAAATGGCAGTTAGTCCAGTTCTTTTATGATGGCCTCTGTGATCGATATAGGCAGATGGTAGACTCCTCTTGTGGTGAAACATTTCTACACAAGAATGAGACGGAAGCATGGGATCTTTTTGAAACTTTTAGTGAGAATTCCCAACATCATGCTTCGGCCTCTCGGACTGAGATTCCACACAGGACAACCAAAGAAGGGTGGTCTCTATAAGATCAATCCAACTGTAGAGATGACTGCTAAGGCTGATATGCTTTCCAAGAAATTGGACTATCTGATGTCTGTAGGATAGCATTTTATGTCCCCTTTCCCAATGAGTTTCCCTCCACCCAATCAGACTAAAGCCTGTGCCTTATGTGCTAGCCCTAGTCATTATGTGATGGACTGTCCTTCGGCTGCACAATACCCTGAATTTGTTCAGGAACAGGTATAAGTGGCTCAAGGTTTCCCTAAACTGGGTAATGATCTTTTTTCCAATACCTATAATCCGGGATGGTGAAACCACCCAAACTTTTCATGGAGAAACTCAGTACCTAATAATCCTCCAAACCCACCATATAGGCCACCATTTAATGTTCAATCTAATACCTATAGGGGTGGACAACCACCATATCCTCAACCCCAACAGAATCAATCCTTTGAGGAAAAGGTGCTAACAGCATTAAGTGGACTCGAGCAGAACACACAGTTGCTACACTCACATACTCAATCCATTAATAAGCTAGAGAACCAACTGGGTCAACTAGCTGATGCAATAAGTAGGAAGGAGGCTGGCCAATTGCTAAGTCAGCCAATAGGTTACCCAAACAATCAAATGGGTCTAGGGAAAGAACAGGTCCAATCGGTCACAGTCCTAAGGAGTGGCAAAAGGGTAGAAAAACCTGATGCACCCTTTGCCACTAATGAGACATTGCCTACTAAGTCTCAAAGCCAGGGAGAGGCTAAGTCAACCCTAGAGAATTCTGGTGGTGGTGTAGAAACACAGGAGTCCATTACTGAAACACCACCTGGGGAAATTGCTCATCAGTTCCCAAGGAAGGGGCTGCACATTCCCATTGTGGAGGGACCATCACCTGACTCTTACATTCCAAAGGTCCCTTTTCCCCAAGCCCTTCAGACATCAACCCCAGACTATCTGGATAAAAAGGGTGCAAAGATACAAGAGATGATAGACTTGTTCCAACAAGTTTGCATCAATCTCCCCCTTTTGGATGCTATCAAGCAAGTTCCTGCTTATGCTAAATTTTTTAAAAACCTTTGCACCTAAAAGCGTAAGTTGAGAACTCAAATCCCTAAGATTGTCCATATGATTGAATGGGTTAGTTCGGTAATTTTCAGCCACCTACCTCCTAAGCTTAAGGACCCAAGTGCACCTCTTATTTCTTGTATCATTGGAGATCTCTCCATAAATAGGGCACTACTTGATTTAGGGTCTGATGTGAATATTTTGCCTAGTTCAGTCTATGATAGATTTGGTTTAGGAGATTTGAAACTCATTGAGGTCATCCTTCAGTTTGCTGATTGTTCAGTCTAGACACCTCGTGGTTTGTTAGAGGATATTTTAGTGAAGGTGGAAGAATTGTACTTTCCTGTGGACTTCCTTGTCCTGGATATGGATACAACCACCACAGCCAAGCTTCCCCCTATCATTTTAGGGTGCCCCATCTTAGCTACTGTAAATGCTTGCATAAATTGTAGATCAGGTGCCATGGATATCTCTTTTGGGAATAAGAAGCTTAGGCTTAACATCTTCAATGCATCCTTAGGTTCCATTCGAGAAGAAGAGTGTTTTGCATTAGATTTATTAGATAAAGTTGTGGCTGATCACACTTCTCACATGCTTATTGATGACCGTTTGCAACACTATGTAATGTTTAGAGAGGAGTCTGAAGCATATACTGAAGAGGTAAACACTTTGCTAGATTCCTCACCCTCTTTCGAACGGCCACCTTGGACAGTTAAGTTTGAGCCTCTCCCCCCTTTGTCTACATCTCCCCAATCTTCTTCTCTAATATCCTCTCCAAAGTTGGAGCTTAAACCTCTCCCTTTAGCCCTTAAGTATGCATTTTTAGGAAAAGGAGAGACCTTGCCTGTTATTATCTCATCCGATCTTTCGTCCAGGCAAGAGGCTTAACTTTTGAAAGTTCTTTCTGAGTACAAGGCCGCCATTGGTTGGTCCTTGGCTAATATTAAGGGTATTGACCCTGCAGTCTGTATGCATAGGATCCATTATGAGGAGTGAGCAAAACCCTTTAGGGACCCACAGTGTCGTCTGAACCCTAATATGAGGGAAGTAGTGAAGAACGAAGTAGTAAAGTGGCTTAATGCTGGCATCATACACCCCATCTCGGATAGTCAATGGATCAACCCCACTCAGGCTATCCCTAAGAAGTCAGGCATCACGGTTGTTCCCAACGACCAAGGTGACCTTGTCCCAACTCGTACCACTACGGGTTGGCATGTTTGTATTGAATATCGAAAGCTGAACAAGGTCACCCACAAAGACCACTTTCCTCTGCCCTTCATTGATCAGATTTTAGAGAAATTGGCTGGGCAGAGCTACTTCTATTTTCTTGACGGTTATTTGGGATACAATCAAGTTCCTATATGTCCCAGTGATCAAGAGAAAACAACCTTCACTTGCCCCTTTGGTACATTTGCATTCAGACACATGCCCTATGGGTTGTGCAATGCTCCGGCCATCTTTCAAAGGTGCATGATGGCCATCTTTTCTGACATGGTTGGCCAATCTTTAGAGGTTTTTATGGATGACTTCTCTGTCTTTGGGTCATCTTTCGATGAGTGTCTCCACTGGTTATCTCAGGTTCTTAAACGGTGTGTGGAGACAAACCTCATTCTTAGTTGGGAGAAGAGCCATTTCATGGTTCAAAAGGGTATTATCCTCAACCACATTGTTTCTACACGAGGCATTGAGGTTGACTCGGCCAAGGTTGATTTGATTGCTAAGTTACTGATGAGCACATTTATGTGTGAAATCTTAGGGCATAAAGCATACATTTTATCACATTGGACAGAGTTACTCGGTGCTTTCTTGTGCTTTTCAGGTTGTAGGTGATTTCTTGTGAAAATGGAGGAGATGATGCTAAGGAAATTTTTTTAAGCAGTTTAGAGGTGTTAATGGCTTGGATACGTAGCCCATTGAGTTAGCTTCACAACGGTTTAAATGGCAAATGATTCCGAGTTGAAACGAAGAAGTTACGGTTGTTTCCGTAACGAAGCACGAAAATGGTCTATAGGGTTTATTTGTAATTATTGATAGTTGGATGTGGATAAAGTGAAACGAAAGTTCAGATTGCAGGGGCCTTAACGAAATTATTAGAAGTTATATTTCTTGTACCCGAAAGATTCCATTTGGAGGGCTCTGGACAGTCCAACTTCAACTTGAGATATCTTGGGCTCCCGAACTCCAAATTGGACGAAATTTGGGTCTATTTTGGGTGATTCTTCGCAAGGAACACAATGGTGAGGCCTATATAAGCACCCCATGCTCCACGTTTCCTGAAGGACAGAATGGGTATTTTATTTATTCTTGAAGGAATCCTAGTCATCACCCTTACTCTCTCTCTCCTCCAACTTCTCAAGGGCACTTCTGAAATTCTACTTGGGATAGATTTATTTTGAAAGATATTCTCTCACCTATGGAAAGTTGAAAAATCAAAGATGCTTTGATTTTATTGCTTGGAGAAGATATCTACAAAGAAAAGGAAGCACTTGTTAGAATTGAAAGTTTACTTTTCTAGAAATAGAAGGTCTATGTAAACAATCTTCTCTTCTTCTTCTTTCTATTTTTTTCTTTTTTCTTAGGATTCAAGGCATTGTAAAAGAGTAAGGAGAAGAGAATATTCTCTTTTCTTAGGGAATATTTCTCCTACACTTCCCTCTTCTCTCTTCTCCTCTCTTCCTCTTATAAATACCCCTTACCCTCTGGGTTGTAAGGAGTTAGTAGTTTTTTAGTTCAGTTTTTAGTTAGTTTCTAGTTCAATTTTAATTCAGTTTTTAGTGTAATTTTTAGTTCATTCACTTAGTGAAATTTCTTCTCTTTTTCTCCTTCTAATTTGTGATTTTTGGCTTTTCTAAGTTCTAGTTTGCTTTTATGATTTTTAGTTAATGGTTATAATAGGTTTAGTTTATGCTTTAATTTCAATTTAAGTCTTCAATTGGGTTGTAATTTCTTAATTCTAGTTTAGGTTTTAAGCCTTCTAGTCTAAGTTCTTAAGTTGATGACAAGACTTGAAGATTTAGAAGAGGAGGCCATGGTAAGTTTATGCAAGTATTCAAGCTTTTCATTTACATTCATGCAAGCACATCAAAGTATCTCATTCTCTAAACCCTTAATCTCATTCTCCCTTTCCTCTCTCTCTCTATCTTCTTCTTCTTCCCCCTCTATTTCTTTTATTTTAATTTTATATGGTTGTGATTTATGGATGCATTTTGATTCCCTTATTTCTTTTTATGTGGTTAGTATGTGTGGCTACATTTTTATTCCTTTCAATTCGCTTTAGTTTGATAGGTTAGATGCTCATGTGTTAGGACGCCAATTTAATCCCTTAATTTTGTTAGATGCTTATGAGTTAGGATGCATTAATTTTCATTAATTTCATTAGTTTAATTTAACACTTTAATTTGGTTCACTTTGCATTACTTTTAAGTTAGTTAAATAGAATGGCGTATATCTCCTCGTGTTCGACCCGTAGCTACGATTGACCCGTACGCTTGCGGTTTTATTTTAACTCAAATAGTAACCCCCTCCCACTTTCGTTTGGCAGGTCCATTCTTTCTTGGGCTATGTCGGCTTCTATAGGCATTTCATCAAAGACTTTAGCTTGATTTCTAGGCCCTTGTACAGTCTGCTTACAAAGGATGCCCCTTTTATCTTTGATGATAAATGCCTTTATGCTTTCCACTCCCTTCATGATTCATTGGCTAAAGCACCCATTATGAGGTCACCTGATTGGTCTCTCCCCTTTGAGATCATGCGTAATGCGTCCGACTATGCTGTTGGTGCTGTTTTAGGCCAAAGGGTAGATGGAAAGCCTGTTGTGATTTACTATGCTAGTAAAACCCTCTCTGTTGCTCAGAAGAATTACACCACTATTGAGGAGTTACTAGCAATAGTTTTTGCCTTTGATAAGTTTAGATCATATCTTTTGGGCTCGAAGGTGATTGACTATTCGGATCACGCAGATCTTTGGCATCGCCTATCCAAGCGTGATGCTAAGCCGAGGCTCATCCGATGGATTCTCCTCCTTCAAGAGTTTGACCTAGAAATTTAAAATAAGAAAGGGTCAAAAAATGTTGTAGCAGACCATTTATTTTGTATTCTCCTTGATCCTTCCACTTCTGAGTTGGTTCGGGAAACCTTTCCCGATGAGTAGTTATTTGCTATATCGTCTAAACCGGCTCCTTGGTATACCCACATTGTGAACTACTTTGCGAGTGGGAAGATACCTTATGATTGGGGTACATCTTCTAGAGTATTTTATCTTTCTATCATACTCTTGCCTGTGGGGGACATTTTAGTGGTAACAAGACTGCAGCCAAGGTGCTATAGAGTGGCTTCTATTGGCCTACTTTATTTTGGGATGCGCATGTTTTTTGTAAAATATATGTTAGATGCCAACAGGTTGGTAATCTTCCCCGACGAGACATGATGCCCCTCAATCCTATTCTGGTCGTTGAGATTTTTGATGTGTGGGGGATTGATTTCATGGGCCCATTCCCTGCCTCATTTGGTCATGAGTACATTCTAGTGGCAGTTGATTATGTTTCTAAATGGGTAGAGGCTAAAGCAACCAGAACCAATGACCATAAGGTTGTTATATCTTTTGTTCAGAGTCACATTTTTAGCCGCTTTGGTTTCCCTAGAGCTATCATTAGTGACGGTGGCTCTCATTTCAAGCACTGGAGAGTTAGAGCCTTGTTGAAAAAGTACTCCATCACTCACAAGGTTGCTACTCCCTACCATCCACAAACATCTGGTCAAGTAGAGGTTTCTAACCGTGAGATCAAGCGAATCTTGGAGAAGACAGTTAGACCTAATGGTCAGGATTGATCCACTCATCTAAGTGACACTTATGGGCTTACTGGATAGCTTATAAGACTCCTATTGGTATGTCTCCATATCAATTAGTTTTCGGTAAAGCCTATCATCTCCCAGTTGAGTTGGAGCATCGGCCATTTTGGGCTATCAAGACATTTAATTTTGACATGTCCGAAGCTGGCTCCACTCGTTGTCTCCAGTTATCTGAATTGGATGAATTACGCAACGATGCTTATGACAACTCGCGACTCTATAAGGACTGGACTAAAGCTTTTCATGATAAACTTATAGTCCGAAAGTCCTTTGAGCCCAACCAGCGAGTATGGTTGTTCAATTCCAAGTTGCGCTTATTCCCTAGAAAGCTTAGATCTCGGTGGGATGGCCCTTTTGTGGTAGTTGATGTTTTCCCTCATGGTGTTGTGGAGGTTCGTAACCCTCAGACTGGGCATACCTTTAAGGTCAATGGCCAACGACTGAAGCGGTATGTGGATGGCCTTGCTGATGGCCAACTTATTGAGTCGTTGGAGTTGCATGATGTGATCCTTGACTCTCCATGAGTCATTTTGAGTCTGGCTGAAGACTCTAAACTTAGCGTTCTTTGGGAGGCAACCCACTATTTTTTCTATAGTACTTTTGTTTCTTTTTGTGTTTGTTTGCTTTTGTTTTTTTTTTTTTTTAGGTAGCTGCTACTGATTGCTGGATTCATTGTTCTGTCATATATTGCTGATTTCTGGTACACTCCTTCCCTTATCCCTGTTTTTATTCTCCTGTATGCATTGAGGACACTGCATACTTTAAGTGTGTGGGGGGGGTGTGAGACCGATTGATAGATTTTTATTTTTTGGCTTTTGGTAAGTTTTATATGTCTCTCAGTTACTTTGATGCGAAACGCGGTAGAGAGAGACTTAGGAACCCTAATCTGAAGTAATGAAAACCCTGTTGAGAGGATAGTAGCTAGTATGTGTAATAAGGTGGGTTTTGACTCAGACAATAAGAGCCCCATCTTGTCTGAAGGGACAGATCACTTGGCTGTCTTTGTGTTTCTTTGAGCTTTTGGTTAGGAGCTGAGACCAAGTTTAGTTTTGGTGTGACATAAAATAAAAAAAAAATAAAAAAAGAGAGAGAGAAAAAGAAAAAAGAAATAAATAAAAGTAAGAGTTGAATTCCTTGGAGCTAGATAGGGCACTCCTTCTCAGTAAGCTAGGTGACTTGATCGATACTCCTTGGGGTGAAACCTTTGAAAAAGAACTCTAGCATCACTATCCTTGTGGATATATGTAAGAAACAAAGCTACCAAGTAGCTCGGGTATCTTGTGTAGTGACCCTGCATGGCATTTGAGGAACAATAGTGGAGTAACAAATGTAGTTCATTGTGAAAAAAAATGCTCCGAAGCCTAAAGTCCTTGGTGCCCTTGACGTCATGAGTGATCTTACCTTAAGTAAGGTGGTTTTTAGAAGATATGGGGAGATTCCCTAATTAGGATGTGTACCTGTTGCTAGAATCAATATTGGGTATTAAGAGCTTAAGTGTGGGGGTACCTTTGTCTTCTTGATCTTAAGTAGAACATCTTAGTTTCGGATTTTGTGTGTGCTTCTTACCCATTGTGAAAATTTAAACTTGTCATCATAAATTTTGTGTTTATATTCCCTGCAAACACTCACGAGACAAAACTCGTCCACTAGGGGGTAACCTAGGGGTCTAAAGGCTTGTTGCACATGCTAAGTGCAACCGTGATTCCTACGGAAGTGAGTTAGGGTTTTTGTTTTCTTTATTTTCTTTTTGCTCGAGGACTAGCAAAATCTAAGTGTGGGGGTATTTGATGGGCACATTTATGCATGAAATTATTCCATTTAATTCTGCATTTTTATCTGCTTAGAATGGAACTACCTTGGGTATTTTTTGTTATTTTCAGGTTTAGGTCATTTTATGCGATCTCACGCTATTCTGGACTATCGGGCATCGTATCTTCAGATTTACACGTAAAGTGGGCCAGTTTTTTTTTCATGGTTGCGAAGCGGGCTGAATTTTGAGCAAGATGAACGTGTTGCATTAAAAGTACGCATCAGTTTTGAAGCCCATACATGTGATTATTCTTTTTGGGCCAGAAAAGAATAATGGGCCAGAAAATGAGTTGAAATGCAAGCTCGAGCCCAGAACCAAGGAAGGATTTGATGCAATCTAGGCACTAGCCTACCCATGGATCGACTCACATGTGATTAAGGGCGAGATGGGAAGAAGTTTCACTGAAGACCCAAGGGCATAAACATAATTTCAAAAAATTGGGAAATTTTTAGAAGATATCCGATATTGGGTTCATATCGTCCTGAATATTAATTAGAGCAACTTTAATTCTCGGATTGGGCCCATCCAGGGACAGGATGGAGAGATATTTTTAAAAAGAGAATTTTGATCAAATTTATAATTTAGATTAAATTTTCTCTTCTCTTCTCTCTCTCTCTCTCTCTCTCTCTCTCTCATCCCACTACGGTTCTATCTCTCCTATGTCAATTCTATCTTCTCTCTCTCTATCTCTCTCTCCCTCTCCCTCTCAAATCCCTCATGGTCCCACCTTTCCTAATTCTATTCATCTTTTCTCTCTCTTTCCTCTTATATCTCTACTTTCTAATCCCTCATGGTCTCTCTCTCGATTTCCCTTCCTTGGAGAGATATATATATTGAAATCTGTCGAAGCCAGATGGGATTGGATTCTAAAAATTAGCACCATTACCGAACCAGCAGAGCATCTCCATCACCTTCTTCCAACGTTTTCTTCTTTGGCCGCAACTTGCAGAGATCGCCAAGCACACCTCCATGGATCATCGTCACCATTGCTGCCCCCTGTCTCTTAGTACCATGATCGGCTAAGTTCTTTTTATCTTTAGGTGTAGATGAACTAATGGTGTTTGTTATTTAAAATTCTGGTTTGCATTCTTGATTGCTTGATGTTGAGACCCCATCCCTATTTAGATGATTTTAATTGATATATTTAGTTGGTAAATTTTGTTTCTGTGATTCATTATTTTTTATTCAAGTAATGTTATTCTGTTCTTATGTGATTGTACCAATGAGGGATTATAGCTGAATGAACTAAGCGTGCCAAGCCCTATAAGTGAAGGACGATAGTACTCGTCAAGATAGTCCATACCTAGGAGGAACCCTACATTTGTGGTATTATTAGGCCTGTGGTTATAATAAACCGAAGCATGCAACCGAATTGAATAACAATTCCATTGGGGATTTGAACCCTAAAGATAGTCTTCACCTGTATTTGCATATCGTTGTTAGTTTAGATTCGTTTCTATTTTTCGTAGTTTAAAATCAGATTTATTGCACTTTTATTTTCATCACTTTCATCTAATCATCATCGTAATTTAGCCTTCCAGTTCCCCGTAGATCGACCCTTTACTTGCTACTTGTTAGATTAATTTAGGGTGTTATTTTTGACCGGTTAATGACACGATCACTATCCCAGGCATATTAGTGGCTGACCACGCAAACACGTCTGCATTCGCCCTCAAGATGCTCACCATTCTCTCCCTTGGCTCACCAGATAATTCCGCTCCTATCTACATGGTCTTGCTCAGATCGCCTTCCTGAATCTCAATCGACACCAATTTCTCTGCAGGCTCTGACCTTTCTTGGTCGATACTCTCCCGAGCATCTTCCAATGTAACGTTGAACGTCTGTGGCTCTTTCCCCTTAACTCTCAAGTATGTTTCATAGCATTTATGTGACACCTTCTGGCTTCCTCTACATTCTCCTACTCCATTCTCAGTTGGAAATTTCATTACGAGATGTGGGGTGGACACTATGGCGTGTAAGGCATTCAAACCTGGTCTACCGAGGATTTCAGTGTAAGTGGAGTTAATCTTTACCACCAGAAAACTTATCATGACTGTGGATATTTGGGGCTCCGTTCCCACTGTGACCAGAAGTTCAATAGACCCTTCTACCTGCACGGGAGCTCCATTGAACCTGTACAGGGGTGAATCTATCCTTTTCAGCATCTTCGGAGTCAATTGCATCTTCAGGAATGCATCAAAATATAGGATGTTTATTGAACTCCCATCATCCACCAAGATGCGTGCCACCGAGCAATTAGCGACGATCATCTTTACCACCAACACATCATCATGCGGCAATTGGATGTCCGCCAAATCCTCGTTTGAAAAAGTTATCTGATGCTCGGACTTTCTTTTCTTGCTTATCGCTTCTATCAAACATACAGTCCATGCATGATTTTTCCTTGAATTTGAGGATTCTCCTCCTAAGCCGGGGCCTCCAAAGATTGTCGCGATCTCCCTAAGAGGCTGATTCTCTAAATGTCATGTTCGGATGCCTGGACTCTCTTCCCCTCGGATAGACAATCTTCCTTTGCCTTCCACCTTTTGCACTCAAATCTCCTACTTGTTGCTCCCTCCTTCTCTCTTCTCAAATTTGTTCATTCGACCTCTTTGGATCAAAGCTTCTATCTCATCTTTCAACTGTCTACACTCTTCAGTATCATGTCCATGATCTTGATGAAACCTGCAATACTTGCTTTTATTGCCTTCGCTGGCAGGCTTCACCATCTTAGTCGGCCAACATAGGGTCAACTGATCTTTGACTTCATTCAATATGTATGCTCGCCGGTGTGTGAGCGGTGTGTACGCTGGTTCTGGCTTTACATTGCTCCTCAGAACCTAGGCTCGATCATCTCTTTTCCTCTTCCCCTCTCTCTGTTCCCTATTCTCCTTTGATTTGTTTCCGCTACCTGGCTGTTCTTTCCTCTCGATTCTTGATTCTCTTTCTTACTCTGCAGCGAGAACCTCAGCCAAGTTGATGTGTTTCTCACAACGTGAATAGAGATCACACATGTCTACCGGTTCTTCCATGATCTTGCAGCTTCCTATCTCTGATTCTACTGCTGATAGCTTGGAACATCACCATTGGATCCAAATCTCGCACTTCCAAAGCCTCCTTGTTGAATCTAGTGAGGAATTCTCTGATTGACTCTCTAGTTTGTTGTCTGATGGCCAACAGATTTGCCACAGTCTTTTTATGGATTCTACTGCTCATAAAGTTGGTCAAGAAAGCTCTTCCCAAATCTACAAAATTAGAAAGGGATCGTGGCTTAAAGTGAGAGAACCATTGCCTCGCTGATCCTTTCAATGTTGATGGAAATGCTCTGCACATGATTGCTTCAGAGGCTCCTTGCAAGTACATCAAAGATTTGAACGTTTCCAGGTGATCTTTTGGATCTGCCTTCCCGTCATACTGCTCTATTGGAGGCATTTTGAAACCTTTTGGTAACCGCTCCAATCTGATCTCATCTATAAAGGCCAGATCTGTCATGAACTGTATTTCCTGACCTAATCTAGAACCTTTCTTCAAAACTTCTTACATTTGTTCCTGCAGTTCTATTACCCTCTCATTCAGAGCCTGCTCTCCCTTCGTCATCTGTGATCCAAATTTCTTGTTACCTTCTTGTACGTCTTTTGCTTTTCCACGTACATAATTTGCATTGCTATGGTTCTCACTGTGTTTCGAAGACGCGATCCATTCTTGTTCCTACTCTGGTTGAGGCATCTTTTGGGGGATTCCTTGTAAGATTGTGCACTACAAATTCATCATTTCTTCTATCTGATCTTTCCATCTTACTTGCATTGCCTCGAACTGTTCCACCGTAACACAATGTGGTGGATCTCCGGTGGTCCTTCTCTGTGAGTTTCCTTTCTTCGAGTTGTTCTCCTCCAAGATTACATCATCCTCTCGTTCCTCACCAACTCTCTCGATTGGTGGATCTTGTGCGATTGCTGTCGTGATAGCTGCGTTGGCCACCTTTGCAGCCTTTGATTGATTTTGAGTATTTGTCATTGTGGATCTTCATAGATCGAACTTCTCTTCCTACAGACGGCGCCAAAAATGTTGTGCAAAGTAAATTGCTGGAATCCTTTGATAACACTTCAATTAAAAGATCAAGGAACCAGAGATCTCGATCGACTTAATTCGTTTGAATCAGAATTGGAATGCACAAAGATTGACGAAGAGAAATGAGATCCAGACCTTCATGGAGGTGTGAGAGTGAGAGGGAGAGGGAAAATAGATCTGAATACTTTGGAAGAGCGGGAGAATTTTGCATTATGGTCCCCTTTTGCTGTCTCCTTTCCTCCTATTTATAGCCTTCTCCCTCATTTCAGTTCTCATAGTGCATTTCCAAGAATGCCCCTCCTAGGATCTTGATTCCCTACTCGTGGGCTCACCTAATCTTCGTTGTAGTAGATCGTTTGCCCCTTTCCTCTGTTTATCATTCCTTTCTAGATTCCTTCTTTCCACGTATCCTCACTGGATTGAATAATGAGAAATTGTTCATATCAGAAACCATTGTCGAGTGAGCTTAGAATCCTTAGATTTTTTTTTTTTGCTAATGGTCAGCAAGGTTTATATTAAAAAAAAGAAAATATGATACAATCAAGAACCCTCTAGCTGGGCTCGCCTTTCATTACATTCACAAAAGACAAGTTCCACAGCTAGCCAACCGTTGAAGGTGATAAACCTCTAGGTGAATCTGTAGTAATTAAGGACGACTCATCGCTTCCCACGCTATTCTACTTGCAATGAAAGAGGGGGTGTCGCTCCACTTGTCTGTTCTCTTTTTCTTCGCTGCATGGTTGGCTAATGCATCCACAGTCGAGTTTCCTTCCCGATTGCAGTGTGTGATCCGCCAGTGAATGGTGTCTAGGTATTTCAATGTTTCCCACCATTGTTGTCAAAAAATCCACGACGTATTTCCTGTGAGTACTGCGTTTACTACAGCTGTAGAGTTCGACTCAATCCATGTTAGAAAGCTAAAACAAAAAGTAGAGGACAGAAAGATGGCCTGAGTCGAACGAAATCGTTCTGTCCTTAAGACAGTATTTGCACCCTTCTAACCTGCAAAGGGTTGCAGTAAACTTGCCTCCCAAGATAAATCAGGCGGACTATTACTAGTTGCAGAGATAGTAACACTCTGAAGCTATCAGAGATATTTTTGATATGTCGACTGAGAGAATTCGTGGCCCATTTATAGGCCCACAAGGCCTGTTCGGATGGGTCACACCCATTGGCTCATATGGCTTGACCTGATAGGTCATGACTATTGGGCTGGGCTCTCTTGGCTGTTCGTGTGGGCTGCAACTCTTGGGGTCAGTATTGAACCAAGGGTCGCACTCCCTCTTTGATCAACCACCGATCCAACGGTCGGATCCATCCTAAGCACCCTTTGATCCGACACCGTCGATCCCGAAAAGATTAAGGCGACACACTGCAAAGTGCAAAGTGTGCCATCAAAGCGCCACATTGCGCCTCACGCATGCGTACGTGCACGTACACACATACCCATACGCATACGCGCTCGGATGGTCACCGTCCTCGCTCGTAAGTGCACCGTACAATCTCTTCTAGCATTACATGTGATAATAATAACTACTAACTACTAACACGTATAAACCCAATGAGCTTTCCTTTCATAGTCGATGTGGGACTAAAAGTCCACATCAATATTTTAAAAAATTCCAACAATTTCCCCCAATTTTTAAAATAATTGAACCTCAGTCAATAAACTCTCTGTACTTCTAAATCATACTTACATAAAGGTGTCTTTCGACTTGAACCTTTATGTTGTCAAAATCCATTAATACTTGTCAAAATTGAAGTAGCCCTAGCCTTGAACTTAGAATTTTATAGCGACAAATCTAATATACTAGACATATGACTTACTTGAACATAGTTTCAATAATACCGGCACATTTATGGCCTTGTGCTTTCATCTTAGGTTTTCATAAGTGCCTTAGAGATAAGCTTTGAATCTCGCAGAAGCGGCCCCACTTCCTGCACTTATATAGGTGAATCTAATAAAATGTAATTGTATGACTTGCATTTCCTATAAGGTATAGACTCATTAAAGGATTGATCCTACCCTCTGTCGGTTTCTCCATACAAATATGCACTACCTTGAGATGTCAAGAGATCTTATCTCTACTAATTGAGTGCATAACCGGTTATTACTACAAGTGTTTTTCCATTGAACTAGTTAACTAGATGTTGGTCTAGTGTCTAGTTGGTTTCCACTTTTAGGTTACCTCTCATTTAAAAGCTTTAAACCCATCTCCCTGGAAGTCTTCCATATCACATCCCTACCCAGGCCTTTTGTAAAGGGATCAGCCAAATTTTCCTTTGACTTTACATAACTAATAGTCACAACTCCTTTGATGAGTTGTTCTCTTACATAGTTATGTCTTAAACTGATATGCCTTGACTTTCCATTGTAGACTTTATTATAAGCCCTTGATAATGTTGTGCTTCATTATCACAAGATATTAATATAGCAGGCATTGGCTTAGGCCATAGAGGAATCTCTGTTAAGAGGTCCCTAAGCCATTGTGCTTCCTTTACTGCCATTGCTAAAACAATAAATTCAGACTCCATAGTGGAGTGTGAAACTACAGTTTATTTCTTGGATCCCCAAGAAATTGATCCTCCACCCAAGGTAAATATCTAACCACTTGTGGACTTTGATTCATCGGATCCTGTGATCCAATTAGCATCTGTTTATGCTTCTAATATTGGGGGAAAATCCTTATAACTTAATGCATAATTCATTGTGCTCTTTAAGTACTTAAGTACTCTAGAAACTGCATTCTAATGAATTTGTCTAGGGTTATGAGTAAACATATTCAAAACACCAACTGCAAAAGCTATATCAGGATGAGTGCACTGCATGGCATACATTAAATTGCCAAAGAATACTAGAGTACTCCAATTGAGATATACAACTCCCTTCATTAGAAGTTAATCTAATAGAATGATCATATGGGGTAGCAACTGGTTTACAATCCTCTTGATTGAATTTCTTTAATGTTTTCTTTATGTAATGAGACTGTGTTAAAGAAATACAATCAGAGGATCTAATAATTTTGATTCTCAAATTTACATTTGCTTCACCCATATCTTTCATATCAAAACATGAAGATAGAAAAACCTTTGTCTCTAATATGATGCTTGAATTAGTACCAAAGATTAACATATCATCAACATATAAACATATTATAACACCATGTCCATTCTTGAATTTAGAATAAACACATTTATCAGATTCATTTATTTTAAATCCGTTTGCTACAACCTTTTGGTCAAATTTATCATGCCATTGCTTAGGAGCTTATTTTTTATCATATAAAGATTTGACTAATTTACAAACCTCACTTTCCTGGTCTTTCAAAACAAACCCTTCAGGTTGTTTCATGTAAACTTCTTCTTCTAAATCTCCATTTAGAAAAGCAATTTTAACATCCATTTGGTGTATAATAAGTTTATTAATCGATGCTATAGCAATTAACAATCTAATTGTACTAATTCTAGCAACTGGAGCATATGTATCGAAATAGTCAATACATTCCTTTTGCTTAAAGCCCTTGGCTACAAGCCTAGCTTTAAACTTGTCAATGGTTCCATCAGCTTTAAGCTTTTGCTTAAAGATCCATTTACAACCAATAGGTTTAAATCCTAGAGGTAAATCAGTTAAAACTCATGTTTTATTACCCATGAGAGAATCCATTTCATCATTTATAGCTTCTTTGCCAAAAGGCAGAATCTTGAGAATTCGTGGTCGGAATGGTAACATGGGGAAGGTGGAATAGTCCGTGATCGGAATGGTAAGATGGTAGTGGCGTTCGCCAACTGCTATGGGCAGGGAACCAACGCGGAGGCAGAATTGAGAGCTTGCCTGGATGGGTTGCGATTATATGAGAGCAGGGGTTGGACTGGTTGTCAGTTAAGAACAGATTCCAAGGCGATGGTGAATTTTATAGCTTCAAGAAGCTGCAAGGTGTGTTGTTGTTGGTACTGGTTTGATGAGGTGATTAGGCTGGTGGAAAGTCTTAATGTACAAGTCGAGTTTACCTACAGAGAAGGAAACCGGGCAGCAGACTGCTTGGCTAATTGGGCTTGCGTGTCTGAGCAGAGTCAGATCTTTAATCCTCTAGGGGAGCTCCCTACGGGCCTACCCCGCATTATCAAAGAAGACAAGGCGGGTCTTCCGGTGTTCAGATTCTAGGAATGAAAATGTACATTGTTTGGAATAGTGGGTGGGGGAGTGTTCCCAGTGGGAGCTTTATTGAGTGTTTTTCACTGTATTGCTTGGGCTGGGGTAAGGCGGGTTAAGTCCCCCCCTTGCATTGAATTTTGCAAAGATTTCTTAATAAAATTCTAGGGGCCACCCCGGGTCCCAGAGAATATTCAGGGTAAAAAAAAAAAATAGACCACTTTGGGAACTCCAAAAGGCTAACCTTGGTGATCAGTGGATAAGTAGCATCCTCCCATCTCCGGCGTGATAGAAACAATCATAGTAAATAGGTATAGCCTGAGTGTCAGCATTACCTAAGAGCCATGAACTGTTTTGAGGAGATAGGTACCTACTTGACTTGAGTGTGTAGTGAACTCCGAAAGGCTAAGCTGTCACTTAGGTGGCCAAAGTACTCCGAAAGGCTAAGCTGTCACTTAGTGGCCAAAGTACTCCGAAAGGCTACGCTGTCACTTAGGTGGCCAAAGTATATTGGAGGTCAACCCTTATATTATGGTATTGACAGCAAAGTATATACATAGTGAACTCCAAAAAGCTAAGCTATGCATACTAAAAGCTTAGAAGACTCCAATTCATATTTTCGACTGAGAGGGATGTTGATTTTGTGAGTTACCATTGGAATGTGATGCATGTTTCCTTAATTATTTCGATGGTATGGTTGCTAATTAATTGCTTGTACATTATTTATAGACCCTAACTGCCATCAATATGACCAACAACGCCGCCCTCAATTCCCTACTTAATGATAATAGACTGACCGGGACTAATTACCCCAAGTGGAAGCGAAAGCTTTTACTCGTTCTAAAGGTAGAGAAGATCCACCATGTCAATTCTACTGATGGACCTCCCTTACCCCTCACCATTGAAGGTGACGACTATGTGGCTTGGGAGACCTTCAAAGAGAAGGACACTCTGGCCATCGCCTACATTCTTAGCTCCATTGATAAGAACCTCCAGAGCTCATGTGATGGCCTGGAATTGGCCAAGGATGTGATGGAACACTTAGAGCAGATTTTTGGCACGCAAGATCATCTTGCACGCCAACAAATCTCCTCAGCGTTGTTTACTGCAAAGGTGCATGACAGTACCACAATTTAGGATCATATAATGAAGCTTACCAAGCTCTTCTATGGATTGGAGAATAAGGGTACTCTATTTGAGTTGGACTTCAAGATAGAGATTATCTTTGCCTCACTTCCTGACGCCTACAACTCCTTTATCATGAACTTCCACATGAATAAAGTAGTGGCTAACAACGTCTCTGAGCTTACTAACATGCTTATAGAAGCAGAAAGTACGCTTAAGAAAAATAAGGTTGTTTCTCTTGTTGAGAAGAGTTCTCAGGGTTCAAAGAACAAGAAAGAGAAGAGGACTAAGAAAAACAAGAAAGGCAAGTCAACCGGTGTGAAAGAGGGAGGAGTGCAGAAGAAAAAGGCCAAAGCTGACAAAGGAAAGTGTTTCTATTGTGGCAAGACTGGACACTGGAAGAGAAACTACCAAGAGTACCTAGCTTCCTTGAAGAAGGATAAGTCAGAGACAGGTATTTTTGAATCTTTTGTTGTTTCTAAATCTCTTATGTTGGTTGGACCAACTAACATATGGTGTGTGGACTTTGGGTCCATCGCACACATTTGCAATAAGTTGCAGGGGTTTCAGGAGAACAGAAGGACAAGAAGGAATGAGATCACCCTCAAAGTTGGAATTGGAGATGAAGCTGAAGTAGTAGCTGTAGGAACTTTTTTCAATTATTTTAGCAATGCTGGTTATTTGAAACTTAATAATTGTTATTACGTATCTGGATTTAGTAGGAATTTGATTTCGATTTCAAGGCTTAGGGATGATGGTTATAAGGTTTCATTTGTTAATGATATGATCATTACTCTTCAGGGCAAGTTTATTGCCTCTGGTTTTAAATTGAATGGCCTTTACTTTCTCAATTCTGTCTTGAATGAATCCGGTGATTCCAGCATGAATGTTAATGTAATGAAAAGAAAGTACTCTCCAGATAATCAAACGTATTTATGGCATCTTAGACTAGGCCACATAGGGATAGATAGGATGAACAGGTTAGTTAAGGATGGACCTCTTGAAAGTCTAGAGGTTCTTCCATTTCCAACCTGTGAATCATGTCTACAAGGTAAAATGGCCAAGTTACCCTTTCCTAAGAAAGGAGGAAGAGCCAATGGAAGGGTGAGACATGATTTCAGCGATATGGCGATGGCGGCACTCTATGGCCCCTTGTTGCTCATGGGTATGAGGAGCGGCCACACAATGAATGATGCCAAGATTATTAAGTTGGGGGGGAAGAGTGCGACTCGCCTCCCCAATCAGTTTGAAGACATTTAATTTTTCTTGAAAAAAGGCATTCAACCATTACTTGAAATTGAAAAAAAGTAGGAAACAAATCAGATTTACGTAATAATGGATAACACCAAATAAATTTGCTGCTATGATCAATGAAAATTACATAATATCGGTGTCAAGACACAGACGGAGTAGCAGAAGCACCCCAAATATCACTGTAAACAAGATCCTAAGGGAAAGGACTACGAACATGAGACTGTGATAAAGATAACCTACTAGATTTACCTAATTGACACGATGGATAAACGGGATGCAAACGTACGGACTAACACAGAAGATTATTAACTTTCAACACGGGACGCAAACGTACGGACCAACACGGAAGATTATTAACTTTCAACATGTGACGAAGCACGCGTTTATGTGGGTGACCCAAACAGTAGTGCCAGCCATTACGAGTGGTGCGCTCGGCTATGTGAACGGATGGAACAGAGCTAGAGGAACCAGGAGGAAGAGTGTATAGTCCTCCCTTACACGGACTGGATAGTAGTATGGACTTGGTGACCTGATCCTTCACAAGAAAAGAGAGAGATGGAATTCAAAAATACATTATTATCCTGTGAAAATTTTTGAACAAAAATTAAATTTTTAGAAATAGTGGGAACATGTAAAATATTGGGTAACTTAAACGAAAGAGAGGAGAAAGGAGAAAGAAGAGAACCACTACCAATGTGGGAAATCGGCAATCCCTTATAATTGCCTACATGCACCTGGTCTGGACCAATATATTCATCATAAGAAGAAATGGAATGAATGTCAGGGGTGCATGGTGGGAAGCACCTATATCAGGGTACCAGGTGAGGGCATTAGAGGGTGAGGGGTAGGGAGAAGAGGGGGATTATGGTTCGGGTATTGGGGGTTAGGGGTAGAGTAAGGGGCAAATGAAAATTGGTATTGGGGTAGGGGTATGGTAATGATGATAGGTGTTTTGGGGACTAAAATAACAGGTTACAGTTGAATGATTATTGTGATTGCAAAAGGAGCACCATTGATAGCCACGACCACCAGTAGGTCCAAAACGGCCACCACGATCGCATCCAAATCTGCCACACCCTCATGACTCCTGGAAGAACCACAACCAGTAGAAGAGCTGGATTAACTAGTGGAAGAGGGGGACCACTGAATGGTATTGGCAGAAGGAGTGGAGGAGGGAGAAGTAATATCAGTGATCGATAGCTTGCGGAAGGTGCACATACTTTCATGACTAAGCAAGAGTCCATGTAGTTCAACTGAGATACCAGTCATCCATTACTGAACGATGAAGTAATGGATGAAGGCACTGGCAGTAAACTACCCAATGAAGCATCTAAAACAGAGGAAGAACCTACAGTTAACCAGTATGAGGAAATCTGTGGGCCAAGAGCTTGGTCCCTTCCATTCGAATCAAGGGGGATCCTCAGAATGGTCGATAAGATTCACCAAATGCTCTTTAAGGTAGTACCTACAGACGAAAGCTATCAAGAAGAACTACAACGACAACAGCCGGTAAATGAGAAATGGCCATTACCTTAAATCTTGAAAGAATTGGGAGATGAGGTCTCTCTCGTGTTTTCTCTGGCAAAAGATTTGTGCAGAAGTCCTCCAGCATCTCCAGACCGTGGAAGTGAGGAGTATCACGAATGGGCATAGGCACATGATAGGTTCTACCTCTACAACATCAACACGGATAAGCAAATGAGGGACCCCACAAGCAATATTCATCCTGTAATCTCCAGCGAAGAAGAAACATTAGAAGATGAGGAACATTTCGAGTCCTTAGCTGAAGCTTTAAGGTTCCAAAAGTTAGCCGGTGAAATCTTCGTAATGATCCAGCAGATGATGCTAGTCGGCCCGCGAAAGTTGGATTATGACCACATTATCGAACACCTCTACGGAAAGCAAGAGGTCCTGTGTAAGATTCTACAAAAGGCCCGAAGGACGATCGTCGCCTTGAAGACAGAAAGCGAAGTCACTCATCTAAGAAGGAAAATCCCAATGGTAGGAACCTTGGTGATAACTGAAAGTGACCTGGAGGATGACGAGCTGTGCCCGGTAGAACTCATTGTCAAGGGAAGAGAACCTGAAGTATCAAAGACCCGGAGTGGAAGAAATTTCAAAGATAAGGGTCTGATTGTGGAGAAATCATACGCACTTGCCTTACCGCAGAGCAAGTATGAGCCAGAAAATCAAGTGTTGAACCAATTGAAGAAGATACAAGCCCATATCTCTGCCTGGGGGTTGATGTTGGCCAGTCCTGAAAGCACTCAACAAAGTTCAGGTACTAATAGAGATGGGCCCAAAAGAACTTTCAAACATCATGGGGGCTACTTATGCCACACATTCTCTCTCATTCTCCGAAGATGATCTGCCACCTGGAGGAAAGAATCATAATCGGGCCTTGCACATTACTGTAGAATGCAACGAGAACCGGTTCCCCCAAGTCTTGATAGACAATGGATCCGCTCTCAATGTCATACCTCTTAAAGCTACAAGTTGTATGGGGCTAGACATCACCCATATGAAACCCTCTGCTCAGACCATCCGAGCATATGACAACACAAAAAGGAAAGTTCTAGGAGTTTTGACCACTGATATCCGAGTCGGACTTGTCCAATTTACGATGGAATGTAGTGATTGACATTCAAGCATCATTTAACATGTTATTGGGGTGACCCTAGCTACATTCTGTAGGGGCGATGGCCTCAAGCTTGCATCAGAAAATGAAGTTTATCCATGAAGGGAAGATGATCACCATCTTCGGTGACCCAGAAATAGTTCACACCTTGGCAAGCATTGAGGTAGGAGTAGAAACTCCAGAAGATACCCAGCTAGGTGGACTCGAGATTGGGGTAATCGATGTGACGACCTCAGAAGTAAGAGAGATAATCGCATTCGGATATCCATCCGCATGGAGTAAGCCAACTTTGAAGATGATGAACAACATATTTCCCAGGGCTCGGACTGGGAAAGAATCGCAAGGGATTCTGGAATTCCCTGAATTTCCAACTTACAACAACCGTTATGGACTGGGCTATGAAGAACCAAGAAAGAAAGGAAAAATTGAAAATAGCCTGAAATGTAAGCAGGCGCGCACTGCCATGGGACCATTTCCATATTTCAAGACTCTAAACGGGTATTTTGTAAAGGAAGGGGAGGATTTCCCATACTATGGCAACGTCGAGCCGGGGTTCGATCATGACAAAGGAAGCCTCCAACCGGGATTTGAAGTTTTCTTTCAAGACAACATCGATTGGATGGCACTAGAAGTGGAAAAAGCAAAATTGAAAGCTGCTAAAGAAGATCTGAGCATCAGAGAATTATTCGAGATAGCCATGATTTCCGTAGGGGATGAAGAAGGGCCGAAACCTCATCTTTTGATTCACCCTCTCCAAGAACCCATTGAAAACTGGATCAGTGTTTCTAAAAGGTTTCAAGAAATAGAGTCTCAAGGAGTGGTCAGCTCCGAACTAGTCTCATCTGCTGGTATGTCTCTTGTAATCAAGGAAGGTAGTACCTTCCAGTCTGTCAAGTCTACTTGTACTCCTCTTTCCATCATGAATGAAGTCAACCATTCCGAGTATGTCTCTTCTTCTTCCTCCGATTCATCTTCCGATGATGAGGATATCCTTGAACATTATCACTTAATAAAATAACTAAAGCAAAGAAAAGCTCAGCCTATCCGAGAGGACATGTGTCTCATAAATCTGGGAACAGAACAGTGTCCCCGAATGGTTAAAATTGGCTCCTCACTCGATAAGGAGGAAGTTGGTCAGATGACAGCCCTATTGAAGGAATTCTAAGAAGTATTTGCATGGTCCTACGAAGATATGCCAGGCATCGATCCAAGGATAGTACAACATCAACTGCTCACTTATCTAGACGCTTGGCCTCTCAAGCAGAAGCCAGAAGAATGCGGCCTGAATATAGTGAAAAGATGGAAGCCGTCAAGCAGTGGAATGTAGGATTTCTCCAAGTGGCACAGTACCCTCAATGGTTGTCCAATATTGTCCCAGTTCCCAAGAAAGATGGGAAAGTACGGATGTGTGTGGATTTCTGAGATCTCAACAAAGTCAGCCCTAAGGACGACTTCCCATTACCACACAATGACTTGCTGGTAGACAACACAGAAAATCATGCCCTACTGTCATTTATGGATGGATTTTCTGGGTATAATCAGATCAGCATGTGTCCAAAGGACAGAGAGAAGACAGTGTTTACCACACCATGGAGAACCTATTGTTACAAGGTAATGCCCTTTGGTCTGAAGAACACAAGAGCAATGTATTAAAGAGCAGCTACGGTCATCCTACATGACATGATACACAAAGAAGTAGAAGTGTATATGGATGATATGATCGTCAAATCGGTCACCTGACAGGGGCATTTCCTGGCACTGAGAAAGTTCCTTGAGTGAATAAAAGAATACAAGCTCAGATTGAACCCTAAAAAATGTGTATTCGAAGCAACGGTAGGGCAGCTTCTGGGATTTCTCATCAGTGAAAGAGGAATAGAAGTGGATCCCAACAAAATAAAGGCTATAACAGAAATGCCGTCACAAAAAATAGAAAAAGAGATCCAAAGTTTCTTGGGTCTCATCCAATATATAAGCCGGTTCATAGCACGCCTAACTGCGACATGTGAACACATTTTCAAGCTCCTGAGAAAAGAAGAACCAAAAGGATGGAACGATAAGTACCAAGAGGCGTTTGAAAAAATAAAGGAGTACTTGACTCATCCGCCAGTACTTGTCCCGCCGATAGTGGGTGAACCGCTACTGTTATACTTATCTGTTGAAGAAATGGCAATGGGATCGATTGTAGGATAGCTTGATCAGAAGAATGGGGAAGAGCACGCAGTCTACTACTTGAGCAAGAAATTGCTAGAATACGAAACTTACTATACCCATTTGGAGAAGACATGCACCGCCTTGGTTTGGGTAACTAAAAGATTGAGACATTACATGCTTTCGCATCCAATCCGACTCATCTCAAGGATTGACCTGATAAAGTATTTGTTTGAACAGCCAGCGCTAACTGGAAGGATGGCCAGATGGCTGTTTTTATTATTAGAATTTGACATTACATATGTCAACCAAAAGTCTATGAAGGGGCGAGCAGTCTCAGACCATCTAGCTGCACATCCGGTGGAGTCAGATTCGTGACTAATGGAAGATCTTTTCCCGGATGAGGACTTAGTATGCATGGAAGAAGAAGAGTGCAAAGACTAGTGGCAGTTGTACTATGATGGCGCAACCAATTAAAGGGGATATGGGGCCGGAATAATGCTGATAACCCCAGAAGATCTTTATCTCCCTTTTGCTTTCCAATTAGAATTCCCATGTACCAACAACATTGCAGAGTACGAACCATGTGTGATAGGCTTCGAGGCCGCTATGGCATTGGGAATCAAGAAGTTGAAAGTTTATGGAGATTCGTCAATCGTAATCTATTAAACTCAAGGGAGATGGAAAATGAAAGATGAAAAGCTGAAACCCTATCAGGAACACTTGGAGGGGATGATCAAGAACTTCAAAGAAATCACATTCGAGTATTTGCCAAGAGCCAAGAGTCAACAGATTTGCAGATGCTTTGGTCACCCTCGCCTCAATGGTTAAATACAGCTCAGATCCCAGATCCGACCATTTCTGGTGGACAAGAGATGTGAGCCAGCATATGAAGAATCAGTGCATGCCTTGACAGTTGATGGGAAAGTATGGTTCACACTCATAGTTGATTTTATCAGAGAAAGAAGGTGTCCTGAACATTTCACAGTGGGTGAGAAGAAGCGGCTATGAAACAACGCCATGCAATTCATGCTCCAAGGAGACTTATTGTACAAAAGATCTTATGATGGCAAAGAACTGCTCTGTGTAGATGAGGAACAAGCTCAAATAATCATGAAGGAAATCCATCAGGGAATTTGCAGACCACACATGAATGCTAGAATGCTCACCAAGAAGATCATGAGACTGGGGTATTATTGGGCAACCATGGAAGAAGATTGTGCCACGTTCATGAAAAGATGCCACAAGTGCTAGAAATTTGCCAACATTATCCACATTCCTCCCATGGAACTCCATTCATTGAATGCTCCCTGGCCATTCTCCATATTGGGCATCGACATCACAGGGAAGGTGACATCGAAAGCGTTCAATGGACATGAATTCATTCTCGTCGCCATAGATTATTTCACCAAATGGGTGGAAGCACAGTCTTATGCCATCTTGACAGCTGTGAAAGTAGCAAAATTCATCATGGAAAATATCATATACAGATACGAAGTGCCACATGCCCTCATATCTGATCATGCAACACATTTCTTGGGAAAAACGGATAAGTTTTACACCAAGTTTGGTATCAAGAGACATCGATCTACGACTTACAGACCACAGACTAATGGAGCAGTGGAAGCAACTAACAAAAATGTCAAAGTCATATTGCAAAAAATGGCTGATATTCATAGAGATTGGGCAGACAAGCTTCCATATGCGTTATGGGCTTATCGGACGTCCATTCGAACTTCTACTGGGGCAACTCCTTTTTCATTGGTCTATGGAATGGAGGCAGTATTACCTGTGGAAATCCAAGTACCGTCCTTCAGAGTATTGATGGACTGCAAATTACCTAAAGGAGAATGGATGCAGGAAAGGCATGACGAGCTCAACCTGCTAGATGAGAAAAGGATGAAAGCCATGGATCACCTTAAAAAGTACCAACTCAGAATGGCAGGAGCCTTCAACAAAGGAGTTTGCCTGTGGAACATTGAAGAAGGAGATTTAGTTATTCGTGAGCAAAAGGCACCTATCCACGACCCAAGGGGCAAGTTCAGGCCGAATTGGAGCAAACCTTACCAAGTAAAGGAAATCCTAACCGGGCAAGCTGTTCGATTGGTGGATCTTGATGGAGAAGACGTCAAGGGCCTTGTCAACATAGACCAACTCAAGAAATATTTCATGTAGCCGTCAGGTCTACATGAACTACATTTGACCTGATTCCTTTCCAAAGGATATGTAGGCAACTTGGCATGCTCAAGTGCGGTCATAACAACCCTTCATCAGGGGCATATTCCTAAATCTGCCACCTGACAATCTCTATCTTCCATCCAAAAAATCCCACTGTCCAACAAAAATCTGCCATCTGGCATCTCCTTGTGTGTTACTAGTAGAAGCTGACTATTCCTTGAGTCCAAAAAAAAAGAGAAAGAAAAAAAGAGAAGAAAAAAAAAGAGTAAGATCTTTTCCAGTTAACTAAGGAGTTTTTTTGTTGGGTACAGGCAATATGCATCCCCCAAAGAAGGCAACTCTCGATGAGACTTTACGCAAATGGACCGTAGACGCGAATGATCCAACCGCTCTGGAAGATGTACATCTACCAATCCTTGAAAGGTTTATGTATGTGGAGATCCATCATGACATGCTTCGGCAAGTATGCAAATGTTGGGATCTAGAACTGCACATTTTCAGATTTGGAGATGTGAAGATGTGAAGACAACCCCCACAGTTGAAGAATTTTGAGCTTGCATGCTCTCACCGCCGTCAGGAAGACTTTGCCATCCCCCTCTACACAACAGCTATAAAGAAGTTCTACAGGATTTCTTTGGATGGCCCAAGAGGAAAGTCAAGAAGGTCATGAAATATGGCAGAGTTGACATTATGAAAATAGTAGGAATCTTTTCCAAGTAGGAAAGTGTCAGAAAAAACTCGACAAGAGAATAGGAGGAAAGCATATTTATTTTGTATGATTGGGAGATAGTTGCTACGCACCCCTAGAAAAGGCGTTCTCCCTATAATGGCCGATGTTGTTCATCAGCTTCCAGAAGGATGTAATATCACCCCTACAGTGCTAGCTGAGACTTTCAAAGGTCTGGACGACATGAGTGCTTCTAAAAAATATGACACAGATTATTGTGCAGGATCCCCTGCAATTTTGCAAATGTGGCTGCTGCAAAGGCTACAATTGGTCCAACCAATACCTGACGCCATGCTGCACTTGAAGCATTTCTGAATCTGAAGAGAAATGATAGAGTTTCATGTGATCAAGGATTAGAGGAAATATTTGGAAGAAAGAATGGACGAGAAGATTTAGTGGAACTGCCATTGGTGGAATACAGAAACCCCGATCTTCAAAATTCAGGATTGTGATTATGTGTGGTTGATGGGTTTGACTCATACCATCTTCTACTTGCCTCATCTCGTATCCATGCGATGCCATTCAACTCCGAAAGAAGAAATGGAGAAGGTTCGACCACTAGAAGAGCTAACACTGAAGATCGTGAATCTACTGGACGAATTATGGATAAAGCATGTAATTGCGGGGTGACCTTATTAGACTATGTATCATTTCCATCACTCTCTTTTCCGTTGCCATACCATTCCCATGCATGTAATAATTAGGGATTAAATGAAAGACGTTTGGGATTGTGCCTTGCAAAGAAAAAAGTAATTGTTTTAAGATAATTAACCTACTTTGTTCATAAGACAAAATGGAAAAAATAAAATACAACATCTAACATTCAAACAACACTCTAAAATCCATACAACTTAAAAATCCATTAAAAAAAAAATATGTTCAATAACTGGGGAGGGGGAGAAGACTAATTCTCGCCGCCAAAGGATGTGGCCTCGCTATCAGCCTCCGGGATGAACTCGTAACCACCATTGTCACCATTGTCATCATCATCAACCCGTGCTGGGGATGGCAATGGAAAGAGTCCTGCGCATGCTAGCTACCTCCAAAGGCGCCTGTTCTCCTCAGCATACCACTGACAATGTCTCTCGAAGTGGTCCCAAGATTCCCTCATCTCATTGAGCTGATCGCTGTAAAAGAGAAAAGGATTGAGATTACTTCAAAAGAAGCAAAAAGATTCCAAGGAAAGGAAAGGAAACGTCAAAAGACATAAGAGGAAGCACTCACCAACCGTTGGATGTCATGTATCTGCTCTTGGAACTCAGCATCCACGCTCACCTGCATCCGGTGAATGTCAGCGTATCTCTCAGCACTGATCTGTTATGATGATACCAAGCAAAGGTCAGCCAAGACCAAGGAATTATTCATAAAGTGAAGAAGAAAAAGAAGAGGTAACATACCCAGCAAAGGGAATCAAGAGTCCCAGGTCGTGATCGAAAACCTGATAGGCAGGGAGGACGGTCTGGAGACTAATATCGAACCTGGAAAGGATGGTCCACCCCCTATACCCTGGGATGAGATCGCCCATCTGTGCAATAGGCAAGTCAAGATCGGTAGCATGGGAAGGGCGAGAGCTCACACTATAGCCATGTGAGGGAGGCAATCCGTACTCACCAGGAATCAGGCGACGACCTGGGTACTGCAAAAAGGAAGAAAGAAAAGAAGAGACAAGATTGTCAATTTTCAAAAAAAAAAAAAAAAAAAAGAGAGACAGAAAATGTCACGAAGGGAGATAAGATTCAAGGAAATACCACAGGACCCTCCCGGGTCAAGTGAACACAGACGGTATCCCGATGAAGGAAGTCTTGGTAGTTCTGATTTACCACAACCATCTTTGAAGCTGCGATCCCAACCCTCAAGACCTCAAGGTCAGGAGATAAGAGAGGAGCACGTATATGAGTAGGGGGAGGCCGAGGCACCATCTGAGCAGGATGCCATTAACGGGTCACCCTCTCCCCAAGATAGAGCTCAACCCCGAAAGGACCCTCAATGGCTATCCGCTTCTGGATAAGCCCACAGGCATACCGGTACTCCTCTAGGTCATCAGGATACACAATCTACTCCTCATTGTAGGGCTGCCCGCGGATCAGCCAACAGAATCATTTCAGTTAAACAAGCAAAGGGGAATCAGTTCAGAGAGAACGAAAAGATGGAGAAGTTTCTTTGATCATTACCCGATTAATTGTCAAATCATTGACTTGAAGACATACTTGTAGCTCATTGATAAGAGAACACCCGGCCTTCCCCCAATGAGTGACTCGAGGGATGTAAGGAGTCGTTTCATCAGGGAGACCAGGGGCATGGATCCCTAGAACCTCATAGCACCATACCTGTCAAGAAAATAAGAGAGCAATATCAAGAACCAAACAAAGATTGAAGGCTAAAAAAAGGGGACCAAGGTCAAAATCCTCATAGAAACAAGCAAGAAGTGTATCTGTGCGGCCTCGTCCGTCACAGAAAATGATATTGGAGACAAGATAAAGGAGAAAACTCCTAATAGCTTAGTCCAATAACTCCCTAGGGGAGTTGTCATCAATAACACGGCTGTCCCACTCCTTCTTCAAGGTGGATAAGAGAATAACGTGAGAGGTCACTTTGAAACCCAAGAGATCACCAATATCCTCAAGGGGTTTCGTCTCAAGGGAAGGAGTCAAAGAAACGGGTCTCCTAGAGAAGGGGATCCCTGTAATCATAAGGAAGTCCAGAGGGGTGATGGTTACCCCCCCAGCAGGCAGATGGCACGTGTGGGTTGACGGCCACCAATGGTCCACAAGAGCGTGAATCTACAGGAGTATCCAACTTGGGTGAAACTACCTGAGTAGTGCGACCCAAGCCTGTCAAGTCCACCCTCTCCCTCACAGCAGGATGAAGGTGCAATTACCATGATAAGACATCATTGGTACGACAATACTTCTTATAACTAGGGGAATAAAGCTCCTACAAGATAATGGGCAGGAATCAAATGTTGAACAAGACATGTGTTGCATCAAAAAGAAGAGAAGGCAAGCACCACTTACCTTCTTGAGAGCCTAACCAAATAGTGCATTATTTATGGAGTGCAGTGTCCACCAAAATACTGTCCGGGTACCACTCCGCCTTCAAGTTGCCGTTCACTTCAGAAGAAGAAGATGATCGCCTGTCCTATTTTGATGAAGACATGGCAAATGGCTCACAAGAGAAAAATAAAATCACTTCGAATTACTCAAGAGGGAAAAATAAAATGGACAATTATCTCGCCGGCAATGGCGCCAAGAACTTTTTTTGCTAGAAAAAATATTGCAAGAGTACGGGTTGTACGAGTATGGGTCGAACACAGGGAGATGTAGCCACTCTATTTTACCTTTCTCACGTAAGGCGAAAGTGTAACAAGTGATAGATTAAGCTAAACTACAGTCCTAACACATGCATCTACCGAAATTGACGTCCTAAATGTTCATCTAGATACGGGAAATATTGAATTATAAATAGAATGAACCTAAAAACTAAGGACCTAATTTGCCTAGGATAAAACCCAAAGTTGAGAATGAGAAACAATTTAAAATGCTAAAAGGAAATAAAATAAAAAGAAGAGAAGAAGACAATTACCTTGGGGGAGAGGTAGCACTCCCCACACGATCTTGCAAGTTGGAGAAGCTTGAGTGATGAAGATGCTAATTAATTTATTAATTACAAATCCATATAGGCTATCCTAGTTAATTACATCACCATTAAAACTAACCTAAGAAGAACAAGTAAAGAAGACGAAATATAACTTGCATTAAACTTGAAAGCTATTACAATGAAGAACAAAATTAAAAGACTAAAAGATGAGTTCAACACATGAGCAAGGGGGTAGGGAAAAGAAAGAGCCTAAGAGAATTCGTGGGAGAGTGAGAGAGAGACTAAAAAATAAAAATTGAAAGCTAAGCATGCCTCCATGTTTTTACAAAAGGGTAAATAAAGGTGTGCAAGATGATTTAGGGTTTACACAAAGTAGGTGAGATGGAGGGCTAGGATTAGATCAAGGGAGGAAGGTAAGCACGGTTAGAGAGTGGAAATTGTGGGAGATTGAGAAAATAATAAAAATAAATAAATAAAATAAATAAGTGAGATAAGAAGTAGGAGGGAGAGCACGGTTAGAGAGTGGGATTGTGAGAGAGAGAGAGAGTCCGTGAGAGAGATGGAATTTAGAGAGAGAGAGAGAGAGAAAGTCCGTGAGAATTGAGAGAGAGTGAAAGAAGTTAGGAAAGAGGGAGAGAAAGTAGAGATAAAATAGGAGAGACCGAGAGAGAAGAAATAGGGAGAATGGGAGAAAGAAATGTGAGTGGGAAAGAGAGGAAATTGGGAGAGAGAAAATAGGGAAAGATTCCCCTTTTTATTTTATTTTTTTCCTTTCTTGTGCAAATCCCATCTTGGCCAATCCTTGCTTGCAGCCCACTTTCTAGTCAAACATCTAATTGGAATATGAAATTCCTCCTTTGTCCTTGGTCGCTTCAATGAGAATTATTCCCTTCCTGCCCTTGGTTACATGTGAACAGGTGTAGGTCCCATGTGGCTTTTCTCTCTCCTCCAGTAGTGAAAAATGCAAAAAAAAGGGTAAATGCTTGTGAGGATCTCAACCGTTGATCCTGATTGTCTTCTTTAATGCCAATCATACCCGTGGGAAATCGCAAACTAGCTATGGGCTTCATCTTGGTTCACTTCTGGCCCATTATTCTTTTCTAGCCGAAAAAGAATAATTGCATGAATGGGCATCAAAACGAATGTGTACTTGACATGCTACATGTCCATCTTGCTCAGAATTTCGTCCTCTACGTAACCATGAAAAGAAACTGGGCCACTTTACGTGTAAATTTGGAGATACAACTCTCGATAGCATAAAATCACCGAAAAGGACCTAAAACCTGAAAAACACAGAAAAATACCCGAGTAGCTCTGTAAAATGTGAGTAAAATGCATGCTTATGACCCTAAGATTTCACACATTAATGTGCTCATCAGCTCACAAAAGAAAAATGAGAAAAAGCAAAGAAGAAAGAGAAAAATGAGAAAAAGCAAGGAAGAGAGAGAAAAAAGAGAGGAGGGGAGCTCCAAGAGGGAAAAACCAAGCCAAGGGGAGGGGAAAGTGAGAAATGTGGGCCACCCCGCCTCGGCTGTGGCCCCGCGTGGCACCACTAAGCAGGCCTGCGGCCCCGCGTGGTATCACCGCGCAGGTCCGCGACCCAGCATGCCAATGCCGCGTAGAATCGACAGCGCCTCGAACAAAAAAAAGGGGTTGCGATGCCACCTCACCATACACTTTGCAAAACTGGTCGCAATGCCATCTCATCGCGTGTTTTTTTCCAAGCTGGTAACGGTGCCATCTCATCAAGCATTTTTCAAAAAACTGGCTGCGATGCCATATCGTCGCACACTTTCCAAAAATTGTTCACGACGCCATCTCATCGTACATTTCTTTTCAAAATCGGTCGCTATGCCGTCTCATCGTTACACATTTTAAAATTCGGTCATGATGCCGTCTCATCGTCACACATTTCAAAATCTGGTAGCGATGCCATCTCATCATTACACTTTTTAAAATTCAATCGCGATGCCGTCTCATCGTTACACATTTCAAAATTCGGTCGCAATGCCGTCTCATCGTTACACATTTCAAATTTCGATCGCGATGCTGTCTCATCGTCACATATTTCAAAATTCAGTCGCGATGCCGTCTTATCATCACACATTTCAAAATTCGATCGCAATGCATTTCTAGGGGAGATTCAGTCAAATCCCAGCAGAGCGTTGCTCAAGGTCAAGTTTCCTACTGAGCGTCACTCAAAAATTAGAGTTCAACGGAGCATCGCTTAAAACCATTACCCCATTTGATTTGTTGATCACCCGTTGTCATCCGTTCCCTTGATCACCCGTTGTCATCCGATCCCTGGATCGCCTGTTACTATTTGATCTGTTGATCACCCATCATCATCCGATCCTCGGATCGCCCATTGCCATTTGATCTGATGATCACCTATTGCCATCTAATCCCTGGATCGCTCGTTGCCATTTGAATTTTTGATCACCTGTTACCATTTGATCTGTTGATCACCCATTGCCATTTGATCTTTGAATCGCCCATTGTCTTTTGATCAGTTGATCATTTGTTACCATTGATCTTTGAATCACCAGTTGCCACTTGATCTGTTGATCACCCATTGTCATCTGATCCTTGGATCTCCTATTATCATTTGATCTGTCGATCACCCATTGTCATCCGATCCTTGGATCGCCCATTGCCATTTGATCTGTTGATCACCTGTTGCCATCCGATCCTTGAATCGCCCGTTGCCATTTGACTTTATGATTATCCGCTATCATCCGATCTGTTTATCGCCCGTTGCCATCAGATCTTTGATCTCCCGTTGACACCCGATCCTCTAGATTTACTGATTGAGCACCAGTTGCTACTGAATGATTTGCCGAGATAGGTTTTATCGTTCAAAACAAAACATTTCATTGGATGGTTTGCCGAGATAGGTTTTTATCGTTCAAAACAAAAGATTTCATTGTGTGGTTTACTGAGATAGGTTTTATTGTTCAAAATAAAAGACATCACCGAGCGATTTGCCGAATTAGGTTTTATCGTTCGAAACGTCATCACCTATGAGCAAAAGTGGCGATAGTAGTTGCTCAACCCAAGGAATTGTACCAAAAGGTTTACTAAGGGACCTCTATTACCTTTGAGCAAAGTAATGGAGTAGTTGCTCAACCCAAGGAGGCTCACTGAAAAGTTTGCCGAGGGAACACTATCGCCTATGAGCAAAGTGACGGTAGTAGTTGCTCAAAAGATTTATCGAATGGTTTACCAAGACGCGGTTTTAATCGTTCAACTCCGCCACCTTTGAGCAAAGTGGCGGTGATGCATGCTCCTGGTGACCAAATCAAGTGGTCTTTTGTATTTGCCCTTCGGCTGTTGGCACAGTTCTAGGCCAAAGAGTGGCAAACTGTAGACGCTGAATTTTGCCATCCCCAGCGATGACGACAACTGGATTCGAAAGACTGGCAATGCCCTTTAAATACTCTTTCCCTTCGGAGTGACTCGACACCCCCTGTTCCACCCCGTTTCCACTCATGGTCCCCCCGCTTCCCCGAAACAACCATACACGACGCCCTCGCCTGAAGCCCTGACCAGCGGCATCGCACGTGGCCATGGAACTGCACGTCAGTATCGTGCCCAGCTGCAGCATTGCGTGGTAGCACCGTGCCTGGCACCAACGCCACATGGCAGCATCGCGCCCGGCTGTGTACCCACCTTGTAGCGCCGTACCTCTATAGACGATGCCTCGCCTAGGGCTGCGGCACTGTCTGGAA
This sequence comes from Telopea speciosissima, assembly GCF_018873765.1. Classification (NCBI taxonomy): domain Eukaryota; kingdom Viridiplantae; phylum Streptophyta; class Magnoliopsida; order Proteales; family Proteaceae; genus Telopea; species Telopea speciosissima. The sequence goes on from NC_057920.1 coordinate 48,778,346, forward strand.
CCCAAAGTGAAATCTTTTTATTTTCGGCGGCGCCGCCAGATGGATTTTTGGCTATAAATACCCCCACCCGTCATTTCAACAAGTTCCAAGTTGAGGAGAGGGGGGACCTCCAGAGCTCCAGTTTTTAGTTTTTTTTCATTTTTTCCTAGTTTCGGGGCCTTGCCCCAGTTTGATTTTGAGCTTTCGAGCTTCGTCCCTCTGTCAGGAGTCCGAGTCCTTTAGACCCACCTTTCCCAACCCATTTTCGCCCAAAACCTCAAAGAATTCCATGGCCTAGTCACCCTGCCCGACGTCCTAATCCCTAGTTTCTGAAGAGCTTTTTAATGCCGTTATTCTGTCTGAGGTCCTAGTACCCGACGCCTGTGCACCGTTACTCTACCCAGCATTTGAAGAAGCCTAGCTTCTGAAGCTTTTTGACACCATTATTCTGTCCAAGGTCCTAGTCCCCAACACCTATATGCCGTTACGCTGCCTAACATCCGGGTAAGCACTCTCTAAATATTTTTCGACGCTGTTATTCTGCCTGATATCCAGGTAATTACTTTTTGATGCCATTACTCTGTCTGACAAAGGACAAAGCCAGTCTTTTGCCTCCACCTGAGCTAGGGGATGCGATTCATCCTATACAATTGCATTGGTTTAATGCATACAAGTATTTAATCCTTTCATCGCATTTTAATTCCGTAGCAATGTAGACTTTTAAATTATGACTGTGTAGTGTACAGTAGTTAATTTAATTAAGCAGTTTGTGCATCATTTTAGCTGTACATGTGGAAATAGGACATTATGAAGGAAAAATATTCGAAAACCAGCATCTAGTAGAAAGACCGATTTACCCGGACGAGGTGGGTGCCTAACACCGTCCCACTCTCTTAACCTAACCACATACCCCGAATCTCTGACCAGACCAAACGAAGTCGAGTAACCCTTCACAGGGCTACACCAATGGGTCCTAGGCCCTAATCCTAGGTGGCGACTCCATTTCATTTAATTGTATGACCCCCATCCCCTGATAAATCATGAACTCTGAGAAGACACATTCCTTCTCTCTCTCCAACCGAGGAGCATAAAACCTCCCCATCCAAACCAAGAGCCCAAGAGGGAACGCGGGCGTGGTTCTCGGGAATGGATCCTCACAAAAGGTTATAGGTCGACTTGTGGGTCTATGTCAAACCCTGCCCCTGACTGAGTGGAATCTTGACTGAAGGATAGGAACTTCAGACATGGCATCCAAGCACACTATGGAGTATCACTCCAATGATTGAGATTGATGAAGGAACTCTGTGCAGATCCTTCTACATACCTGTCAGAAGATGGACATCTGACCCTTGCAACTGCACAGCTTATAGTATAATGTACTGCCTGGACTCGAGATATTCTCTCTCCTCTTCACCACTATGGGTCCCACTCCTGGAAATGTGTGTAAAAGACTCTAAAGGGCATGTGGGTACAAGGCCCTGACCCTGGGTCAAACCCCTGTGCAAGCCCACAGAGTTTCAGACTTGCTGAAATCTCTGGGCGATGCACTGGGCGCTGCAGACATCACCCAGAGAAATCGCCCAGAGTGCAAAACAACATTATTTTAAGGATTTAAATTGTGAGGGCCACCCATATTGGACATGGGCACCCTCCATAGGTTGAGGGGAGTCTAAGGGACCACCTCATACCCCTAGACCACTGTGGACCCCACCAGTGTGCCCAGAATGGTTGTGAATGCAGTCAAAAATGCATTCTGGAAATGGGCCTTAGCAACCAAACCGGCCTTAGTCAGGGCTGGGCCTATAAATAGCAGTGCCTTGGGTTCATTTCAGACCCTTGGCTACTGTTCAAATCGTGGGAGAGTAAAGAAGAGAGAAAAGAAAGAAAGGAGAGGAAGAAGAAGAAGAAGAAAGAGAAGGAAGAGAGGGGAGGCAACCTTGCATCCAAGGCCTGATTTGAGCAGCCTCTGATCACTTTAGGTATAAAATCAAACCCCTGTGATGTTGTTCTTATGCTGCTACTGTTCATCCTCTTGATGTCTCTGTGTTCTTGATGAATATCTGGCCATTGGCAGCCCAGAACAGCTGGGAACTGCCATGGACTATCCCAGATCTGCCATGCAAATATGATGCATGGAAGATCTAAGGATTTTATGTGGTTTTATAGATCTGTTTATGTCCTTGGAACTGAAACCTGGCTGTGCATGGCTGCATTGCCCAGTTACACTGATAGCTGGCTGTTTGGAGCCCAGGATCCTTATCCGGACTACATGGGACCAAACCCCAAGTGGTAGCAGACTTGAATTAGTGTATTAGACCTGTAATCAACCTTGCATGGCTGAAACCAAGTCTAGGAAGTTGGAGAAATCGTGGTTACTATTCACTGGGCTGTCTGGGAAGCCTTTGGCAGCCAAGTGGTGGGCCCAGTTGAAAATCCACTTGGACCAGAGTGAAGATCACTCTAGGGGGTACATGATACCCTAACATGCATGGGGAAAAGGTTTGGTCACTGCCCATGGTCAGCAACCTTGGAAACTCAGCCAGATTTCATTTTTCAAATCTCTGGGCGATGCACTAGGCGATGAAGACATCACCCAGAGACATCGCCCAGTGAATGGAATGTTGCTGTTTTGATGCTCTGACTTGGGGGACCCCACCCATTGACCATGTAATTATGTGGGAAGTTGGGAAATGACCTAAACGCCCTTTCCCATATCTGTTCATATGAATAAATCTTTGGGAACCCAAGTGGGCCCCGTAGGACTTGGAAACCTTGCCTGTGATTGGTCTTGTAGTACTGTCAAGTTGGGGACAGCACTGTAAGCCTAATGTAACCTAGGATCATGTACCAATATTGTAAATGACCATTTTGCCCCTAGGCCACCATCTCTGGATGATGCACTGGGACATAGGCCTAAGGCCCAGTACAAGGCCCAGAGAAGTCCAAGTGAAGACCAATTGCACACTGAGTCAACCCAATGAGTTTAGATCAACCCTAGGACCTCCAAAAACAGTTTGAAATATTAATATGACAATTTCTGATTTATACCTAGGATTTGATCCCGCGCTCGAGGCCTACAACCAGACTACAGTAAGAACTGAATTTGTGACTGAGTTCATAGAACTAGACCCAGGTGAGTGAAATATTATCGTGTATGTACGCGTAACTGCATTATTATGCTTGCAATTAAATTCTTAAATTATAAATGTTGTGTTATTTAATTCTGTTCAATTACTCAAATTACTACACAATGATTGTCTGTTGATCAATACTGTGATTCTTATCTGATGATTGTGAATGTTAGACTAGATGCCGTAGTCGGCTTAGAAATGAGGCCGGTGGTAGCCCGTAGTATGGGATACGACTGACACCGCCCGACTCATACGATGCCATATAGACATGGGGCTAGAGTTTCATCACCCATGCTACGCACCCTTGCCAACAGGGGTTAAGGTGTTGGATAACTGTGAGGACTATCGTTAAACCCTAGAGGCGCTTACACCGGAAAGCCTTAGCACAGCTGGGATGCCCCAGGGCAGATTTGTTGGGAAGCCTCGGGCCACAAGCTTGGGAAGCACCAGAAGGTAAATTTTTGGTGAAATGCCACATATGATGATTAAGCACCGGTTTGTTGAATTGATATTGAGTCGGTTACCTCACAGGAGTTAATTCAGAGGGCCGGTCGGGCTGACCTGGGTAGGGAGATGCTGGAGCCGATTGGTCCTCTCCGACAACTCAATGGGTGTATCGCGGGAAGGGATAACTAAGCCCACACTAGGGATACATGTATTGGGGATTGTAGTAGCACTGACCTGACTTAGATGTATTGTTAGGTGGCTAATAAATAATCTGGACTTGCATACCATGTAGGATCATGTGGATTGTGGTTGCATGTGCATGCATGATGATATGTTTCGCTCACGAGCTCAATGGGGCTCACACTCTGTTATATATGTTTTTCTTTTAGATGATTCTGTAGGTGGATCCCTCTTTGGCATGGAGGCTCATTACGAGGAGGAGAGCCCTGGTTATTATGATGATATTGTTGTGGACCCCGACGGAGGTCGTGCCGATGATGCACGCAGTCTCGGTGGTCATTGATGAAGACTAGTGAGGAGTATACTTGATGCTTTTTATCTTAGGGACTCCTTTTTGGTTTTTGTTATGAGTTTATCCCCGTCGTGCATGTGGTGCGGTCTTAGTTTTCTTTTCTTTTGGGGTTGATTATCTCACCCTGTATATATATATGTATGTATTTCCTTTTGGCTTTTGTCAATTTTATCTTTCAGTCGTGGGTTGTATCTGGGGGAATGTTTCAAACTCTTTTATGTATATGTATATATCACCATCATTCCCGTATCGCTACGCTTTCTCTTTTGTTATTATAACTGTAGTTTCTCTGCAGCACTCTGATCTTACTTGTAGTAATGTGATGAATGTGGGACCGTGAATGTATTAATAGCTTCTAGATCCGTGGGGTTTGGCGGATTGCCGTTATGCAATTCAGGTCACCTACCTAATCCTCCCAGGGGGTGGTTTGGGGTGTGACAGAGCTTGGTATCAGAGAGTGAGGCTCTTCTTACATTCACGGGATGCAGATCAGGTTTAATAAATTGCTAATATTAAAACATGTAATAATTAAAAGCTACAAGGGAGGCGTATGTAAATAAACAAAAGATGCATAATTTCATTAACATAAAGGCAATTGTGGCTGAGCCACTACATAAGCTGGAGTGAAAGTACTACTTTCAAGTATTTATATAAGCTAAAAATAAAAAATAAAAAAAAATAAAAAAAAAACTGCATACTTTTCAAACAAAAAAAAAAAAATAAGCTAAAAAAAAAAGGATGATGTAAGTCTGAACTATGTAGCAGAAAAGCCAAAGGCTGGCTGGAAGAACTACTCTGGCGGAGGCAAATCACTCGGTGGAGGCTAAGGCTAGCTAGAGTCAACATGGTAGAACCTGTCCCAAAAGTCCAGGCGCTACTCTATAGATACTACTCTGCTCTCCAAAGATGAGAAGCCCCGATCCATCCTAGTCGACATGTCAGAAAGCTGAGTGCTAAGACCCTGGAACTGTGACATCACTTGAGCCCACTCAGATGGCTCTGGCACGTGCGAGCTAGTAGCACCCGTCGCCTCATAGGCAGGTAAATCTGTGAACTGAGTACTAATGCCCCCGAAGTCTCCCTTCTCCTCACCCTGAATGTCACCCTACATCTCTCCTAACCCCTCATCATCCTGCCCCTCCATCTGCTCCACCTCTTGTGGATCACCTCCTGGCACCTTCATCTTCAGTATTGAGGTCTTGTCAATGGGCCTGGATCTATCCCTCTCCACATAGTCGCCCGCCAAAGGAACCTCGAAGTGTCGGAGGACTAAGGTAAGGAACTTCCCATATGGAAGGTTCCCATCAGATGGGTTCTGTGCATGATATAACATAACCTGAAGCAGTAGGTATGGGAGGTTTATGACTAGACCCCCTCTGCCCGCTCCCAATAGGCAATAAGTGATATAAGCCCTCAGCATAGAAATGCTACCCCTGTTACCACCCTTGGGATAGATGTTATAGGTCACACACCTACTGATGATGTGAGCACTTGGCTTGTAGGAAGCCTCTGACTTGGGTGTGCTCTCAGACCTAGTTAATGCCTTGAAGACCCTTCTCTTGGTCTCCAAAGAAAACATCTCTAAAATATCAACCCGGGGTTTGTAATAGCACCTCTCCCCAGTGTTGGGCAACCCCAGAATCCCTGCTAGTGAGGTAGTGGTCAACCTAATATCCACTCCCTTCACTCTGCTGGCTAGTCCAAACTCTTGTGCCCTAGATGGCACTAAATTACAATAGAAGTATCAAACCAAGTTGGGATAACAAGGTTTTGTGGGTGTCAACATAGAGGCCCAACCCAAAGTGTTGAACCTAGTAAACAGACTATACTGATGGAAGTCATCCACCTGTACCACCTGGCCATTCACAATTTTTAGGGACCTAAACTTATCCCACTCCTTGAAATGTTCATACCTAGAGAAGAGAAATCGGTCAAACTTGGGCTCCTCCGAAGAAGAATCGTCCTTTGGTGAAGAAGGTGGCACCGTAGAGGAGGAAGAATGTTCGCTCTCGGATCGACCTCTTGCGGGCTACAGATTTCCTAGCCGTACGATGACTTGTAGACATTAGGCTACAAAGAAAGAAGAAAAGGAGTGGTTAGGGCTAAAGAAATTTGACAAAACCCTATCTAAAACAAGGAGGAACTAAGAAAGGATCTAAAGTAGTAAAAATAACCAAGAAATCTTACCTAAGCTTGCATGGATTCGTAAAATACCCGAAGAAATGTGAGGATTTGGTGTGGAAAAGGTCACACTACCCTCCAAAGAGTTGCCCTAGGTGTTTAGAGAAGTTTGGGAAAAGAATGAAAAAAATGGGCCCCTCTCGGACTATTATACCTGTGCCCCGATTCTTTGGGCGATGGCACTGGGCGATGCATCCAACGCCTAGAGACATCGTCCAGTGATTATATTTCTGTTGTTTTTGTGTTTCAACACATGAAAACTATAGTATTACCTAAAATAACTTCAATAAACATGGAAATATGAATTTTCACAAAATAATCATAATGGAGAAAAAAAAAAAAAAAAATATATATATATATATATATATATATATATAGAGAGAGAGAGAGAGAGAGATAACAATTAATTAAATAAACACCATTGTAGCAAATAATCTAGCTAGGGGAATACGACTCCTACTTAGGAATTTTTAGTAAAACACATGGAAATGGGAATTCCTTGCTTTTGTGTTTAATTCAAGTATCTAATAACAGAAAAATATATATATATATATCTATAAGAAATAATGTATGTGTAAATAATTAATACTATGTGCCTAATACTGTGTTTGTATGAACCAAGTGGTGTGATGCAATGAAAATCTGAACATAGATACATAGGTATGTTGTAATATGTATTTACGACGTGCAGTGAGCATAGATCTTACCATACCCATAGCATAGGTCAGCCATGATTAGGGTCTAATAGGTTGTCTAGTCAATCTGAGCTCTTAGATGCTAAGGTACCTCGAGCCAACCCAATTATATTTTTATTGTTTATAGTCGCTTAAATTCCTGTAGACATGTACTTAATTCTTTTAATTAAGTATAACCTGATGCTTAGAACCTCTTTATGACAGGACCTACTACCTCAGTCAAGACCGGAGACCCCAGCATCATGATCTATATTAGACAGCTACGAGAGAGACTGAAACGGATACACCTAGTACTACCCCGAGCTGAGAATCGATTGGACTTTATCTAGCCCTTGCTGCTATTAGTGGACCCGGGGAACAAGAGTTCTATCTGTCCTTAGCCAAGGAAGTTAGAGCTGACATAGAATACCTGCTTGCAATGGAATTTGTGACCGGAAGGAAAATGGAATTACTTGCCTGTTAGACCAGGTAAATAATTAAAAGACTTTTATTTAAAAATTTGAAGTCTCTCATATAGTGTCATGCATAGCTTATCATTACATAAAATGTTTAAGAACATAACACAAAAATGAAAGAAGCACCTCATAACAAACAAAGAAGACATATCTAACAATATACCTTACTGGTGCGACTTATGAAATTCACTGGGACTATGGACTAGGTTTGTACATGCACTACCTAGGAATTAAATGTTGACCTCGATGAATAATATTGGAATATTGAACATGCTCCTCTTTTCAGAGAAGCAACAATGGCCAACATAAGAAGAAGTTCACGAGCTGGTAGTAAAGGAAAACAACCTCATGTTATACCGGAGGTTGAATTGCCAAATGGGACGGAGGCTCAAAATTCTGAAGCATCAGCTGCTTTGTCAAAGGCATCAGCGGCTGCACAAGCCACTGCTGTGGCACCTCAGCCAAATGTGGTAGCCGGCGATGTAACTGCATTCATGACCACTATGATGCGAACCATGCAACAACAACAAGAATTGCTTGGTCAGATGTCTACGCAGTTTGCAACCATGATGCATGAGCGTGCGGCACCACCACCACCACCCAACTGGCCCGTACTATTTCCACCACCTGTGCCTCAACACTTAGCGGAAAACTCTACCGCTAAGGTTATAGAGAGATTCAAGAAACTCCAACCGCCTGCATTTTCCAAGATAACTTCCGAGGCAATGCAGTCGGAATGGTGGACCAGCGCCCTAAAGAAGGAATTTGAAGTGCTCGAGTGCACGGACGAACAGAAGCTGATATGTGCGGGTTATCAGTTATAGAATGAAGCTGAAGCTTGGTGGAAGGCTACTAAGACCAATTTGGAAGCCACTCACCCGAATCCCACGTGGGAGCAATTTAAAGAAGTTTTCTTCAAGAACTACTTCCTAGAGAGCTTCAGGGACAGGAAGGAAGCTGAGTTCACCGCACTGGTGCAAGGGACCAAATTGGTGTTGGATTATCAATAGTGGTTTGAAAACCTGTTCCATTTCGCTCCAGAGCACCTGAAAGGGAAAGTTAGTAAGGCAAAGAAGTTTGAGAAAGGACTCAAAACTGAGATTGGATCAGTATTGTCAATTATGGACATCCGGGACTATGCTCAGATGGTCGACAAGGTGAAGACAATGGAAGATAGGTTTAAAGAGAAAGAGAAAGAGAAGGTTACGACGTCGCCTGGGTTGAACAAAAGGCCAAATAATTTTCAAACTTTTGGGTGGCCAAATAAAGCTTATCGAGGAACAAGTTCAAGCCCTAATCCGACTCCGTATTGTAGGCCGAACGTGGGCCAGAATCCTTTTTGCCCCACTTTGAATCAACCTGCTTAACTGGCTACGAGTCAAGCGACAACAACAGCTTCGCCTGCCCGACCAGCTACATGTCAAGTGAGCCAAGCCTCAACACCTGCTGTTCCACCCTATAACTGCTATGTGTGCAATAAGGAAGGGCACATGGCCAAGGAATGCAGATCGCGTGGGTATAGCAACATCTAGCCGAATCAGCCCTACGCTAGACCTTTTCAGCCACATGACAATCGGATGCGAGGAAAGGTGTTTGCGATGACAAATGAAAAGCTGAAGCAAACCCTGATGTATTGACAGGTAAGTTTGCTGAACACTACTAAATTATAGGGAATAACTGGTTTACTTCATGTGACCTAAATTATATATGAACCCTAGGTACCCTGAGTGTCTCAACCATACCTGCACGAGTATTATTCGACTCGGGCGCATCCCACTCTTTTGTTTCTACCACTTTTGCAAGTAGGATGAAAGATAAACCGAGAGACATCGGGCACGAGTTAGTAGTCAGCACACCGGCAGGTATTGTCATGAGTTTGAAAGAGGTATACGACCCTTGGCAGATTAAGATTTGTGGGAAGAATCTAACCACATGGTTGATAAAGTTTGGTATGAAGGACTTTGACGTGATATTAGGCATGGATTGGTTGTCTGCCTATGGTGCAAATGTCATGTGTGCGGAGAAGAAGATAGTGTTTAAGTTGGAGGATGGGTCAGTTCTCACCTATCAAAGTGAGCCAGTAAGGAAACCCAGAAGGATAACCTTATCTGCCCTCCAGGCTTGAAGGTTGTTAGACGAAGGATGCCAAGGCTTTTTGGCCACTGTGATAGACACGGAGGCAAAGATAAAAACTTGGAAGAACTTAACGTCGTTAGAGAATTTCTTGATGTTTTTTCAGAAGATCTGACACAGCTACCACCTGACCGCGACATAAAGTTCACGATTGATCTAGTTCCTGGTGCAGCACCGATATCCAAGGCACCATATCGAATGGCACCTATTGAATTAAAGGAGTTGCAGGTTCAATTGCAAGACCTGCTAAAGAAGGGATTTATATGACCCAGCGTATCACCCTGGGGAGCACCTGTGTTGTTCGTTAAGAAGAAGGATTGTAGTATGCGGCTGTGTATCGACTACCACGAGTTAAATAAGCTGACCATCAAGAATCGATATTCTTTGCCGCGCATTGATGACCTATTTGATCAGCTACAAGGAGGAAGAGTTTTCTCCAAAATCGATCTTAGGTCGGGATACCATCAACTAAAAATCAAGAGCGGAGACATTCATAAAACGGCATTCCGAACTCGATATGGACATTATGAATTCCTGGTTTTGTAGTTTGGGTTAACCAACGCCCTGGCAGCGTTCATGGATATGATGAATAGAGTGTTCCTTAACGTGTTGGATAAGTTCGTCATTGTGATTATTGACGACATTCTAGTGTACTCCAAGAATGAAGAAGAACACGGTCGACACCTTACTTTTGTGTTGCAGCGGTTGCGGGAACACTAACTTTACGCCAAGTTTAGTAAATGTGAATTCTGGCTTCACCAGATTGGTCTCCTGGGACACATCGTCACTGAGGACGGCATTAAAGTTGACCCAGACAAGGTGAAAGCGGTTCTCAAGTGGGAGACTCCGAAGAGTGCCACTTAGATCCAAAGTTTCTTAGGATTAGCCGGATATTACCGATGATTTATTGAGAATTTCTCACAAATTTTGGCACCCATGACAAAACTTACAAAGAAAGGTGCCAAATTTGAATGGAATGAAGCATGCGAGAAATGTTTTCAGGAATTGAGGAACCGATTGGTAACAGCTCCAGTCTTGACCATTCAGGATGGCACCGGAGGAATGGTAGTATATACTGACGCATCCAGGACAGGATTAGGTGGCATCCTAATGCAAAAAGGTAAAGTGGTCACCTACGCCTCCAGACAAATGAAGGAACACGAAAAGAACTACCATACTCATGATTTAGAATTAGCAGCGGTAATTTTTGCGTTAAAGATATGGTGGCATTACCTATACGGTGAGAAGAGTGAAATCTTCAATGATCACAAAAGTCTGAGGTATTTCTTCACCCAGAAGGAGCTGAATATGAGATAGAGGCAGTGGTTAGAACTGGTGAAGGATTATGAATGTGAAATCCAGTACCACCCTGGTAAGGCCAACGTTGTTGCAGATGCGTTAAGTAGGAAATCTCAGATATCATCTCTCGCTTCCTTGGTTGTAAGCAAACAGTTATATGAAGAAGCTCAAAAGCTTGATCTAGAACTCGTGATTGAAGGAACGGCTATACAATTAGCGGCTATAGATCAATAGCCGTCGATACGAGAGGAGGTAATTGCGAAGCAACCATTGGACCCCGAGCTGGCCAAGATTATTTGGGAAGTACAATAAGGAGTCCATAAGGACCCAGATTTTTCATTAGCTCATGATGGTGCATTAAAATTTCGAGACAGATTGTGCGTGCCTGATGATTATGACGTCCAAGACCGAATCCTTAAAGAGGTGCACAACTCACCCTACACAATCCACCCTGAGAGTATGAAGATGTACAAGGACTTGAAGAAAAATTACTAGTGGATGGGAATGAAAGAGACCATAGTAATATACATGTCCAAGTGCCTCACCTGTCAACAGATAAAAGCAGAGAGACACCGACCGTATGGATTATTGCAGCCACTCCCTATACCTGAATGGAAGTGGGAAAGGATTACTATGGATTTCGTGACTAATCTGCCCAACACTAGGAAGGGCATGAACGCGATTTGGGTGATTGTAGACGGACTGACAAAGGCAGCTCACTTTATACCAATCAAGATAAGTTATTCAATGGAGAAGCTTCCCCAAATATATATAAAAAATATAGTCCGCTTACACAGCGTGCCTGTCAGTATTGTGTTTGATAGAGATCCTTGATTTACCTCAAGGTTTTAGAGGAGTTTACAAAAGGCTTTGGGATCTCAATTGAATCTTAGTACTGCTTTCCATCAGCAGACGGACAGACAATCAGAAAGAACTATCCAGACCCTAGAAGATATGCTCCGAGCCTGTGTTTTGGAAATGAACAATAGTTGGGATGCTCACATACCCCGGGTGGAATTTGCATACAATAATAGTTATCACTCTACCATTGGCATGGCACCATTCGAAGCTCTCTATGGTCGGAAATGCCAAACTCCGCTATATTGGGATGAAATTGGCGAACGAAGATATCTCGGTCCTGAGATGATACAAGCAACCTGTGACAAGGTGGATGTCATAAGGGAGAAAATCAAGGCAGCCCAGTCAAGACAGAAAAGTTATATAGATAATCGAAGGAAAGACATTGAATTTGAAGTCGGGGACAAAGTATTCCTCCGAGTATCTCCAACAAAGGGATTGCTACGTTTCAACAAGAAGGGTAAGTTGAGCCCGAGATTCATTAGTCCATATGAAATTCTTAACAAGGTGGGACTCGTAGCATATCGGCTGGCATTACCACCATCTTTGTTGGGTGTCCACGATGTTTTCCATGTGTCAATGTTAAGAAGGTACATCAACAACCCGACGCATGTATTATCAACTGAACCTAAACAGTTGGATGTGGATATGACTTACGAAGAGAAACCCACGAAGATATTGGATAGAAAGGAGCATAACCTCCATAACCACACAGTCGCCTTCGTAAAAGTTTGATGGGGAAACAATCCCATAGAAGAAGCTTCATGGGAACGTGAGGAAGAAATGAAAGAGAAATATCCTCAACTCTACGAATTGCAAGGTAAGCAAATTTTGAGGACAAAATTTTTGTAAGGTGGGGAGAAATGTCAAACCCTGCCCCTGACTGACTGGAATCTTGACTGAAGGACAGGAACTTTAGACATAGCATCCAAGCACACTGTGGAGTATCACTCCAGTAATTGAGATTGATGAAGGAACCCTGTGCAGATCCTCCTACATACCTGTCAGAAGAAGGACAGCTGACCCTTGCAACTGCACAGCTCATAGCATAATGTACTGCCTAGACTCTAGGTATTCTCTCTCCTCTTCACCACTATGGGTCCCACTCCTGGAAATGTGTGTAAAAGACTCTAAATGGCATGTGGGTACAAGGCCCTGACCCTGGGTCAAATCCCTATGCAAGCTCACAGAGTTTCAGACTTGCTGAAATCTCTGGGCGATGCACTGGGTGATGCAAACATCACCCAGAGACATCGTCCAGAGTGTAAAACAACATTATTTTAAGGATTTAAATTATGGGGACCACCCATATTGGACATGGGCACCCTCCATAGGTTGAGGAGAGTCTGAGGGACCACCTCATACCCCTGGACTACTGTGGACCCCACTAGTGTGCCCAGAATGGCTATGAATGCAGTCAAAAATGCATTCTGGAAATGGGCCTTAGAAACCAAACAGGCCTTAGTCAGGGCTACACCTATAAATAGCAGTGCCTTGGGTTCATTTCAGACCCTTGGCTACTGTTCAAATCGTGGGAGAGAAAAGAAGAGGGAAAAGAAAGAAGGGAGAGGAAGAAGAAGAAGAAAGAGAAGAAGGAAGAGAGGGGAGGCAGCCTTGCATCCAAGGCCTAATTCGAGCAACCTCTGATCACTTTAGGTATAATATCAAACCCTGTTCTTATGCTGCTACTGTTCATCCTCTTGATATCTCTGTGTTCTTGATGAATATCTAGCCATTGGCAGCCCAGAATAGCTGGGAACTGCCATGGACTGTCCCAGATCTGCCATGCAAGTACGATGCATGGAAGATCTGAGGATTTTATGAGGTTTTACAGATCTGTTCATGTCCTTGGAACCGAAACCTAGCTGTGCATGGTTGCACTGCCCAGTTACACTGATAGCTAGTTGTTTGGAGCCCTGGATCCTTGTCCTGACTGCATGGGACCAAACCCCAAGTGGTAGCAGACTTGAATCAGTGTATTAGACCTGTAATCAACCTTGCATGTGGCTGAAACCGAGTCTGGGAAGTTGGAGAAATCATGGTTACTATTCACTGGGCTGTCTGGGCAGCCTCTAGTAGCCAAGTGGTGGGCCCAATTGAAAATCCACTTGGACCAGAGTGAAGATCACCCCTGGGGGTACATGATACCCTAACATGCATGGGGAAAAGGTTTGGTCATTTCCCATGGTCAAGAACCTTGGAAACTCAGCCAGATTTCGTTTTTGAAATCTCTAGGCGATGCACTGGGCGATGCAGACATCACCCAGTGAATGGAATGTTTCTATTTTGATGCTTTGACTTGGGGGACCTCACCCATTGACCATGTAATTATGTGGGAAGGTGGAAAATGACCTAAATGCCCTTTCCCATATCTATTCATATGAATAAATGCTTGGAAACCCAAGTGGGCCCCGCAGGACTTGGAAACCCTGCTTGTGATTGGTCCTGCAGCACTGTCAAGTTGGGGACAGCACTGTAAGCCTAATATAACCTAGGATCATGTACCAATACTATAAATGACCATTTTGCCCCTAGGCCACCATCTCTGGATGATGCACCGGGACATAGGCCTAAGGCCCAGCGTTAGGCCCAGAGAATTCCAAGTGAAGACCAATTGCACACTGAGTTAACCCAGTGAGTTTAGATCAGCCCTAGGACCTCCAAAAACAGTTTGAAATATTAAAATGACAATTTCTGATTTATATCTAGGATTTGATCCCATGCTCGAGGCCTACAGCCAGACTGCAGTCGAAACAGAACTTGCAACTGAGTTCTTAGAACCGGACCCAGGTGAGTGAAATATTATCGTGTATGTACGCGTAACTGCATTATTATACCGGCAATTAAATTCTTAAATTATAAATGCTGTGTTATTTAATTCTGTTCAATTACTCAAATTACTACACAATGATTGTTTGTTGATCAATACTGTGACTCTTATCTAATGATTGTGAATGTTATACAAGATGCCGTAGTCAGCTTGGAAATGAGGCCGGTGGTAGCCCGTAGTATGGGATACGGTTGACACCGCCCGACTCATACGATGCCATATAGACATGGGGCTAGAGTTTCATCACCCGTGCTACGTACCCTTGCCAACAGGGGTTAAGGTGTTGGATAACTGTGAGGACTATCGTAAAACCCTAGAGGCATGTACACCAGGAAGCCTCAGCATAGCTAGGATGCCCCAGAGTAGATTTGTCGGGAAGCCTCGGGCCACAAGCTTGGGAAGCACCGAAAGGTGAATTTTTGGCAGAATGCCACATATGATGATTATGCATCGGTTTGGTGAATTGATTTTAAGTCGGTTACCTCACAGGAGTTAATCCAGAGGGCCGGTCAAGCTGACCTGGGTAGGGAGATGCTGGAGCCAACTGGTCCTCTCCGACAACTCAATGGGTGTATCGCGGGAAGGGGTAACCAAGCCCACACTAGGGATACATGTATTGGGGATTGTAGTAGCATTGACCTGACTAAGATGTATTGTTAGGTGGCTAATAAATAATCTGGACTTGCATGTCATGTAGGATCATGTGGATTGTGGTTGCATGTGCATGCATGATGATATGTTTCACTCACACTCTGTTATATATGTTTTTCTTTTAGATGATTCTGCAGGTGGATGCCGCTGTGGCATGGAGGCTCATTACGAGGAGGAGAGCCCTGGTTATTATGATGATATTGGTGTGGACCCCGACGGAGGTCGTGCTGATGATGCGTGCATTCTCGGTGGTCATTGATGAAGACCAGTGCGGAGTGTACTTGATGCTTTTTATCTTGGGGACTCCTTTTTTGTTTTTGTTAGGAGTTTATCCCCATCATGCTTGTGGTGCAGTCTTAGTTTTCTTTTCTTTTGGGGTTGATTATCTCACCCTGTATATATATATATATGTATGTATTTCCTTTTAGCTTTTGTCAATTTTATTATTCAGTCGTGGGTTGTATCTGGGAGGGAATGTTTCAAACTCTTTTATGTATATGTATATATCACCATCATTCCCGTATCGCTACGCTTTCTCTTTTGTTATTATAACTGTAGTTTCTCTGCAGCACTCTGATCTTACTTGTAGTAATGTGATGAATGTGGGACCGTGAATGTATTAACAGCTTCTAGATCCGTAGGGTTTGGTGGATTGCCGTTATGCAATTCGGGTCACCTACCTAATCCTCCCAGGGGGTGGTTTGGGGTGTGATAGTCTGGATCATCATAAGCATAATGGTGTTATGGGTCACTTTGCACGTGTGCTGGTGGAAGTGGAGGACTCCCCCTCTTTCTCCAAAATTTATGAGTTCCAAGTTGAACGCAAGCAACCTCGTTCAGAGGAGCGCTTTTATTTTAAGAAATTTGCATAATATAAAGATGAACTCAGCCAATTTGGACACTATAAGAAGGTGGGACATGTCGTATGTGCGTGTCGGGTTGAGCAGCAAAATGAAGCTAAGGCCTCTAATGGGTGTCAATCATAGGGCATCCCTGGGGCAATATACATTTATGATGAGCATGAATTCCAATCGGCCAGGGCTGTTGCTCCACCTACTCAGGTGGCTCATGGAAGGACTGAGAAATCTCGTGGTGGTGTTCTTTCTTTAGAAGGTCTGATTGGTCTCCATAATTATTCCTATTTGGAGGGAAGATCTTCTAGAAATCATGCCAATAGAGGGGAAAATATCAAGAACAAATCTGATATTCCTTCTCAAGATATGCCACTTTGTTTGGTTAGTGAGCAATTAGGTCTCAATCAAGTGGAGAATCCAGGTGAGTCAATATATCTTCAAATTCAAAATTCAAACTATGAATCCCTTGTAGATTCTCGCCCGATTAGTTTGGTTGTGGACTTGGGTGGACCGAGTGCTCTTTGCCCAGCTGGTAATTTGACTAGGTCAGGATCTGGTTCTGTACCATTATTTTTCGTTGAGGAGTATGTCTCTGAGTCCAATGTTGATTTGGGAGCTGGTGCGAAGCAAGGGCATGACTTCAGTGTTGATGAAGGTTCATCTTATGGTGAAGAAGATATTGTTAATGAGTCTCAATGCCACTCTGTGGCGGTATGTGAAGGAGGAGGTCACGGTGGGGGTAGAAATATTATTGCCTCAGGTCGTGGAGGTAGGGGTAGTACTTCGCGTGGTAGTTTGGTTTCTACTGAGTCTTCATGTCCTCCTAGGACTAGAAGCTCATACTATGAAATTCAAGAAATTGATGCCATTGCTAGAGGTATTCCCAGTGAGAAGGAAGATGGTGAAGACCTTCCTAAGAAATCTAAAAGCAATGGAGGTCAGTCTAAAAAGGTTGACAAGAATAATAACTCAAAGTGATTATGAAGCTTCTCTTCGGGAACATCAGGGGACTGAGGAAGGCTGCTGGTAGAAGGGCCTTGAGTATTATTTTGAAGGATCAATCTCGGGACTTGGTTTGTTTAGCTGAGCCGAAGATTGGTGTTAGTAAGTTTTCATCTCTATTTTTCAATAAAAGAGGCTTTGCTGCAGATGTGATTGCAAATTCTCTAGGGGACAACTATCCTAATCTTTAGATTATTTGGAAGCTTCACCTCCAACATCTATTTGTGGTTTCTTCTCCTAACCAATAGCTGATTGTAGGTGTTGATTGGTTGCGGCTGTGAATTCACATTTCTTTTGTTCATGCCAACTGTTTTTGGGCCAAGAGGCGGTGTTGCATCAGCAAATCGTCCTATGGTCCCTCGAGTGTCGTAACCTGCAAAAGAATATGGGTGACAAAGGAGAACCGGTGTGGTTCCGACCTAGGACTCTCCAATGCCTAAGTTAGATCTCTCTAAGCAAATAGATGAATGATAGAATTCAAGATGGGTTGATGGGGTAGAGTACCTTCCCTTTTATAGTAGAGTATGGCGGTGTGGAGAGTCCCAGTTGATGTAGAGTGGCTTTCGTAGTTGATAGAGTCCCTGGGTGGCAGGGTTCCTCTTTGATTGGTTGCCTTCCCGTGGGATGTAGTGTCCCAGTTGGGTTGTCATTCTTAGCGGATAGATGTTGATACGTTGTCAGATATGGTGCTTAGTGTTTATGTTCATCTGGGACTGCTTAGTTGATAGGCAGTGTTCTAGAGTCCTTGAGGTGGTGTATGTCCAATTGACGACGACAGTGATGATGGTGTTGGTCTCCTATCAGGATCCACATCCACGCTTGTATCCACGTGTGTCTGAGGTCCACGTCTGCGTGTGCATGGAAGTTCATGCCCCAAGGGGTTGGCGCCCAAGGGTGTGGGTGGTCCGCGCCCATGCTAGTTCCTCCTTTGGCCCAGACACGTGGCAGCCTCCATTTAGTCTTCATGAACTCGGTTTATCATTTGCCCCCCTCTCTTGGGTCAGAGTGTCCAAGAGAGTAGATTCTACATTCTCAGGGGGTTTGGTGCAAATTTTTGCTCATTAGAGGGTATGCTTGTGAATCACTTGGTGAAGTGGGAGAGGTTGTGGGTTCAAGCCTCTCCTCTTGCACCCTTTCTTTTTACTTTTCTTTGTGTAGATATATCTTCTCCATCTCTCTCTTCCTTTTTTACTTTTTCATCCTTTCACTTTTTTTCTCTTCTCTCTCTTGCTTTTCTACTTTTCTCTCTACTTCCTTGCATGCATTTGGCATTTGCCTTTTTGGTGCCCACCATGTGTTTGTCTTTAGGCAACATAGAGTAGTCTCATCATCCCTCATTGGATTTTGGTGTTGGCCCTTTGGTTGGCTTGCTAGTGAGCATAATGCTTACTGTTGGTGTGATTGGTGCCTCGTGCTATGCTAGGGGTCTCGATCTGTGCCCTACCATCTTGGTCTGCGCGCTTGGTGCACTCCCATGAGGGTCCAAGCCCCAAGGGGTTCGCGCTAGTGACTTTGTGTCCGCGCGTGTCCTCCTCGGTTCGTGCCTCTGCACCTAGATTGTGCTTGGTACCTTAGTCCGCGACCCTGTACCTTGGTCAGTGCCCCTGTACCTTGGTCCGCGCCCCTGTACCCTGGTCCGCGCCTGGGGCCTTCGGTCCACGCCCGGTACGTGTTGTTTTGTTCTTCTTCTTTTTTCTCCTCTCCTTCTCTTCTTCTCTTTTTTTTTTTTTTTTTTTTTTTTTTTGGGTGTCTTCCTTACGTACTTGCCTGCCGATGGTTGCAAGTTGATGGTCTCCTTCTCGTGTCGGTTGCTTGACTGACCTTGGGAGGACACCATTTCGAGTAAGTAGTCCGCTTTACATTCATGACTTCATCCAATGATTCTGACCTTGCCACAGTTGTGGTTGGGTCTTCTGGGGAGCCTTCCTCTGGGTCGTCCTCTCTTACGGACTCCCCCCTCCCATTGCCATCCCCTCCCACTAGTGGTGAGGAGGAGGGGGCTTCCATTGGCGCCGATCCTAGCGGAGGTCCTAGTGCTTCTGGGGTGGCGACGTCAGTTGCTGACCCTCCGAGCAAGTTATCTCAGATTTCCAGTGTGATTACTACCTCGGATTTTGTTTCACTTTGCCGAGTGTTCCATGTTCCTCCCAAGGTAGTGCTTCGTGCTCCCGGTCCTGACGATCGTGCTTTCTCTCATCGAGCGAATGAGGTTTGCCTCTTCCGTATCTTTTTCTCCCACAGTCTTCATTTCCCCATTTCCTGTTTTGTTGAGTTGGTGCTAGACCACTGGCACCTTACCCCTGGCAAGGTGTTTCCTAACTCCTGGAGGGTGATCTTGGGTTTTTATGTCTTCTTTGCCCGGATGGGTCGTGCTGCCGTCGTTCCCCTGTTCTCGTACTTTTATATGTTAAAGAAAGGGGAGGGTGGATGCTATCATTTCTGTCGTCGCCTCCCTAGGGCACATTTCATCGAGCTTGACCTTCTCAAGGGGATCAACGGCTCGGTGAAGTATTGGAGGGATCGATTCTATTTTGCTACGGTCCCCCATTGTACATTGCGGACTACTTGGGAGGCCATAGATCTGAAGAGGGTGAACCGCAGCCTCAAGTTGAGTGACTTCAAGAGTGAGTCCCTCAAGCGGTGTTAGGGACGTGATCCATTCAACGTCCAGGAGTTGGACTCTGAGGCTTTCCTGTTCCTTTGGAAGTTGAGTCCCGGTAAGATGCTCGGTTCTCAATTTCATACTTGTACTTGTGTTTTTCTCTTGGAATCTCTATAGCTTGATTTATTGTTGTTGTTGTGCAGTGGATCTTCGACCGGATATTAATGTCTTCCGCGCTAACCTGCGGAAGAGGGATGCTCAGGGTGGTTCATCTTCTGGCGGGGATATTCCTGCGGCTTCTAGACCTTCCCCTACTGCCACTGTTGGTGTGAAGTGGAAGGGGGTCCTGACCCACCCAGTACGAGGAGTGGTCCGTAGGTTATCCTCCCAAGACCGAGGTCTGCTGCTGATGCCTGGAGAGCTTCTGTTCCCCCCTCTACTGTAGTTCAGGGGGTGGCTTCTTCTTCTGCAGGTATGCCAGCCGATCTGCCAATTGCGTCTATTATCGATCCGCCGACTCCATCTACTTTGGTGTTTGCTTGGGAGCTTCAGGAGGGTGTGGTCTTGTCTTACCAGGGTGTACCTCGGGAGTGGTTGGACCTGGGGAGGCTTCCAATTGAGCGTTCGGTCCTGCAGGGGATGAGTGACTCGGTTCTGGTGCACTCTCTCTATCAGGACTTGGCTTCGCTGAGTCATACTTCTCCATTTATTGTTTTCAATGTCATTGTGGTATGGCCTTCTGATGTTCTTATTGTTCACAGGTTCAGCATCGTGCTACTGAGGCGGTACTCCGTCTTGAGAAGAAGGCATTCCAGGAGATCTAGTAAGCTCGCAAGCTGCGCAATATGGAGAGGGAGCTCCAGGAGCACCGAGTTGCCCGAGAGGAGGCCACCGTTCGAGTGAGGAGGATGGCTGAGGAGCTCAGGGCTATGTCTTCCCGGAGCATGACTATGGAGGTTGAGAGTTCAGCCCAGACCCGTGCCTTGGAGGAGGAGCTTCGAGATTTGAGGCAGAGTCATGAGGTGGAGTTAACCGAGTCTGGCAAGCGAGCTATGGCAGAGTATCAACAGTCTTTGGAGCTCCTGGATTGGTTCTATAAGGAGAACCAGGGGATATACGATGCGGGGATCCAAGATTTGGCCGCCTACGTTCTTGAGGGAGTCATCTAGTTATGACTTCTCGTGATTCGCAGGTGTTGCGGCATTGACCTCAGTCGCTGCTGTAGCCATTGATGTACCTGCGGGGGAGAGCACTGTGGTGCCTGAGGAGGGCGTCACCCAGCCTGATGAGGGTACTGCTCCTGCGGAGGAGGGCATAGCACCCCCTCCTAAGGCCGAGATGGCTTCTCCTCCAGAGGAGGATGTGACTCCCCCAGCGGAGGTTTCTTGACTTTTTGTGCATATGGCATGTTGGACTTGTGGATTCTGAACTATGTGATTACTACGACCTTCTTTTCTGATTATGTGTAGTTAACTTCTTACCTTCTTCGTATTGTTTCTTGTGGTTGATGTGTGTGGTCTATCTTCAGTAGTCATTTGATCCTTATTGCTTTAATGTTTCCTGGACCTTGGTACTCCAGGCGGTCTACGGACCTTGGTGGTCGACGGACCTTGGTGGCATTACGCCTTAGTGGTCTACGGACCTTGGTAGTCAACGGACCTTGGTGGTCTACGGACCTTAAGTGGTCTACGGACCTTGGGTGGTCTATGGACCTTGGTGGTCAACAGACCTTGGTGTGGTGGAAGTGATTCCATTGAGTAGACGAGTATACCCAAAATTAACTATTTACTTTTAAATTATCCTTGAAAAGTGTAATGCATCTACTTCTGACATCTGACTACACTACTGCTACTGCCGCTATTACTACTAGTGACTTTGCTGCTACTACTGTCGGTACTGGTGCTGTTACTCTTACTGGTAATACTTCTTCAGGTGTTCTGAGTTCCAGGTACGGTCTACCTTCTTACCCCCCAGAGTTTTCAAGCAGTAGGTCCCTAGACGTATCTGCTTGGAAACTATGTACGGTCCTTCCCAATTAGCAGACAACTTTCCTTCCTTTCGTGGTTGTGATGCACTTGCCCTCCTCAAGGCTAGGTCCCCCTGGTGGAATAGTCTTTCTCTTACTCTGGCGTTGTAGTACTTGGCTGTTCGCTGTTGATATGCCACATTCTTTAGTAATGCCTCTCTCGTACCTCATCCAGGAAGTCCAGGTTTGCTCGTAGTCAATCATTGTAGGTGCATTCATTGAAGTGCAGTACTCTGTGAGATATGGCGAGGACCTCTACTGGTGCCAGTGCCTTTGTGCCATATGCTAGGCGGAATGGGCTTTCCCCTGTGGGCGTCCTTACTGTGGTTTGATATGCCCACAGAACGCTTGGTAGTTCCTCGACCCACTTTCCTTTGGCTCCTTCTAGCCTTTTCTGATTCCATCTAGCAATGTTCTGTTCGTCACCTTCACCTGACCATTGGCCTATGGGTAGGCTACCGATACAGGCCGATAGTCAATGTTGTAGCTATGACAGAAGGCTCTAAATTTAAGGTTGTTGAACTGCTTCCCGTTGTCTGACACTAGTATCCTTGGTACCCTGAACCTATAGATGACATCGTCTCGAACAAACCTCTCCATTTCATTCTCTGTTATTTTGGCCAATGGCTTTTCTTCGACCCATTTGGTGAAGTAGTCTATGGCGACCACTAAGTACTTGCGGTTCCCTGATGCTGCTGTGAAGTAGCCTAAGATGTCCACCCCCCACATGGCAAAGGGAATGGGGTTGAGGATTGATGTCATCTTGGTGGGGGGTAGATGGGGTACTGGGGCAAACAGCTAACATTGCTCGTAAGCCTTGAAATACTATATTTCTTCCTCTTGCATTTGCGGCCAATAGAGTCCCTAACGGAGGACCTTGTAGGCTAGAGCTCGACCTCCCATATGGCTTTCGCATATTCCTTCGTGGACCTCTGCCAGGGCGTACTTGGCTCACTTCAGTCCTAGGCACCGGAGTAGTGGTGCTGTGACCCCCCTCTTGTATAGTACACCGTCCAGGACGGTGTACTTTGCAGCTCTCATTCTTATCTTCTTCGCCTCGACCTTGTCTTCTGGTAGGATGTCATTCTGTAGGTAGTTGAGTATAGGGTCCATCCAACTTGGCTCCTCCTCAATCTCATTAACCTGCTTTTCCTGATATGTTGGCTCTTACAGTATTTCAACATAGATGGCACTGGCCAGGTTACGGAGCTCGTCGTTGGCTAGCCTGGATAAGGTGTCAGCTATGGCATTCTCAATCCTAGGAATCCGAACCATCTCGAACTTCTCGAACCCCCCGATCAATGCTCAAGCACGTGCTAGGTATGACGCCATTTGCTCGACCTTCACTTCATACTCTCCATTCACCTGGTTCACTACAATCTGGGAGTCACTCTAGATAGATAGATGTGTGACTTGAATGGCCTTGGCTACCCGGAGTCTAGCAAATAATGCTTCCTACTCTGCTTCATTGTTGGATGCTGGGAAGGTGAATCAGAGAGCATGCTGGATTCAAAATCCTTCGGGGCGGGGGAGGATGAAGCCAGCCCCACTTCCTGTTGCATTACTTGAACCATCTACGTACATCTCCCACGATCCTCGATCATGTTCCTCTAGTTCTATCGCTTCTGGTTCACCTTCAGGTAGGGTGCACTCAGTGACAAAGTCTGCCAAAGCTTGGCCTTTGATGGCCATCTGTGGTTGGAACCTAATGTCGCATTCACTCAACTCTACCACCTAGGGGATTAATCGTCTGGAGACGTCTGGCTTGTGGAGCACCTTCTTCAATGGTAGGTTAGTGAGTATTATGATTGTATGGGCTTGGAAGTAGGGTCGTAGCTTTCTGGCTGCAATCACTAGCACGTAGGCTACCTTCTCAATCTTTGTGTACCTGATCTCCATGTCAATCAAGATATGACTGACATAGTAGATGGGCCTATGTACCTTCGCTTCCTCCTTCAATAGTACTGTGCTTACCGCGACTGGGGTTGCAGCCAGGTAGACCTGCAGCTCTTCATTGGGTTCTAGTTGTCCGAGTAGTGGTGGATTCTCGAGGTACTCCTTCAACTCCTCGAATGCTTTCTAGCACTCCTCCATCCATGCAAAGTCTTTTGGACTTCGGAGGTTCTTCAACGTCTTGAAGAAGGGTAGACATTTGTCCCCCGACCGTGATACAACCCTTGAAAGGGCTGCAACCCTTCCATTCAACCTCTGTACTTCTCTAACCGTTTGAGGTGGTGCCATTTCTTGAATGGCTTTGATCTTAGATGGGTTGGCTTCAATTCCGTGTACTGAGACCATGAACCCTAGGAACTTCCCTGACATTACTCCGAAGACGTACTTTACAGGGTTTAGCCTCATCTGGTTTCTTCTCAGTACCGTGAATGTTTCCTTCAGGTCGGACAGGTGTTGGTGGGCTTGGACACTTTTCACGAGCATGTCATCCACGTATACCTCCATGTTACGCCCGATCTGCTCCTCAAACATCTTATTGACCATCCTCTGATAGGTGGCTCCTGCGTTCTTCAGTCCGAACGACATGACATGATAGCAGTAGTTCTCCTTGTCAGTTCAGAATGCAGTGTAGGACTCATCACTCTCATGCATGACGATCTGATTGTATCCAAAGTAGGCGTCCATGAAGCTCAGCATCTCATGGCCGGTAGTTGCATCGATGAATAGGTCGATCCTGGGGAGTGGGTACTCATCCTTCGGGCATGCCTTGTTCAAGTCGGTGTAGTCGACGCACATTCTCCACTTTCCATTGGGCTTGGGTACCATAACCACGTTTGTGAGTCAGGTAGGGAACTTCTCTTCTCTGATGAACCCTGCTCGGCTCAACTTGTCAACCTCTTCCTTGATAGCTGCCTGTTGGTCGAGGGCAAAATTCCGTCGCTTCTGTTGGATGGGCTTCCTGGTTAGGTCTACATGTAGCTGGGGCTTTGCTATGGATCTGGGTATGCTAGGCATGTCGACAGTCGACCATGCAAAGCCGTCCATGTTGCTTTGGAGAAGGTGTCCCAGTTCTTCTTTCTATTCATCATTCAACAACGAACCAATCTGTACAACCTTGGAAGGGTCATCCTTCCTGAGTGGTCATGGGATGAGGTCTTCTATAGGTCTACCTCTCTTCTCTGTCTGTTCATCCCTCTGGTCGTTGACCAGGTTCTCCATGCATAGTGCCATACCCCGTGTGTTGCCATTGGTCTTCTTGACAAAGGTGGTATAGCATTCTCTGGCTTTCTTCTAATCGCCTCAGACCTCGCCCACTCTGTTGTCAGTAGGGAACTTCATCTTCAGGTGGAGTAGTGATACGACTCCTCTAAGGGTTATCAGAGATGGTCGCCCTAAGAGGCTGTTGAAAGACACCACAAACCTGACAACCATGAAGTTCACCATGATGGTTACTTGTCGAGGGTGTTCTCTGAAGGTGACGGGTAGCTCTATAGTGCCTCTGATGGAGGCAGTGGCACCCGAGAACCCATGGAAGTAGGTGGGCTCTAGCTTGAGTTGATCGTCTCCGAATTCGAACTGGCGGTAGGCTTCCAACGAGAGCATGTCCACGGACGCCCTTGTATCTATCAGCACCCTATGCACTGGTCAATTGGCTATCTCCACCTGCACTACTAAGGCATCCTCATGTGGAAAGCTCACACCTTCCAGGTCTGCATCCAAGAAGGAGATCATTGTCTCGGTCTTTGCTACCTTGCTTGGCTTCTCTGTGACTCCCACAAACCTGGCATGGGCTTTAGCCTTTCTGGTAGACTCTTGCCCCCGTCCTCCAAGTATGGTGAGGATGGGGGCTCCCTTGGTGCCGCTTGGCTCTGGTACATCTCTCCTCTCTTCTATCCAGTCTCTCTCCCTATCTCGATCTGCCTTCCTTTCTTCCCTTCTTGGTTCTTCTCTTTCTCGATCACGACCTCGGTCTCCTTGGCCTGAACGGCCATTATGCCTTCCTTTCACATACTTGTTCTGGCTCCCTGCTCTTACAAGTTGCTCTATCTCCCTCTTCAGTTGGTAGCAATCTTCTGTATCATGCCCGTTCTCCTTGTGGAAGAGATAGTACTTGTTAGGGTTACGCTTCTCAGGTCCTGCTAGCATGGGTCGTGGCCAACGGAGTAGGTCACGGTCCTGGATCTGCATAAGGATCTGAGACCTGGTGGTATTTAGAGGTGTGAACTCAGGGCTGCCAGCTCTATCACTTCTCTCTGGATGGCGGTCAGTTCTTCCTGATGGGCGATCACCATTCTCTTATCGACGGTCAGTCCTCGACCTCTTACTTTCTTTATAGTCATCTGGCGCTGACCTCTTGTTGTCTTGTGGCTTGGCCTCGATCACCTTCTTCCTAGCCTGCAGTACTTCGGCCATGTTGGCGAACTCATTACACCGCTCCAGAAGCTCCTTCATGGTCCTGGTCTCATGGGGTGCCAGGTCTTTGATCAAGTCGAGGTCCCTGATACCCCCAGCCAAGGCTGCATGCTAGGTCTGGTCATCCAAGTCTCGGACCTCTAGGGATGCCCTGGTGAACCTGGAGACATACTCCCTGAGGGACTCCCCAGGGTTCTGTACCACGTTCAGTAGGTTGACCGTAGTCTTCTTCTGTTTGACACTGCCCTGGAAGCGGGTGACAAATTACTCGCACAGCTCTGCGAACGAACCTATCAACCTTGGCCGTAGTCTGGAGAACCATGAAGTGGCTGCACCTTTGAGGGATGCAGGGAATGCTCTGCAGGAGACCACGTCTGATCCCCCATATAGGGTCATCATCCCATAGAAGTAGTTGATATGGTCGTTGGGGTCTATGGTACCATTGTAGAGTTCGAAGGTGGGTAACCTGTACCTGGATGGGAGTGAGGCTGACATGATCTCTTCTGAGAACGGATGCTATCCAGGGATCGAGTATGTCTCACCCTTGGTCTGCTTCTTCAGTCCTTCCAGCTTCTCATCCAAATCTCGGAGTCTCTTGTCTAGCTCTTCATCCCGTGACTGTCCCTCATGTCTAGCAAGTCGCTCACTGCAACCCCGTTCTCGTCCTCTCCTTGAAGTCCCCTCCTGTCTTGAATGTTGACGGGATGGTGAAGGGTCATGTCGCGATGAACCTTGACGTGAATGTGAGGGTCTTTCTTCATGGTAGGTCCGGCTTTGCTCTCGTGTATGACTCCCTCCTAGTCAACCTTGGTAGGCTAGCCTTTAGAGGAGTTGTCTTCGCATCAGCCTCTTGATTAAAAAATTCCTCATTCATGCCTTCCCTTTTAATACGCATTTGCACCTCATCCAAGTTATTTTATGCTACTTTAAGAGTCAAGTTGATATTGGAAAGGCATGCCTAGACTAGGACTAGAGCACTTTCTTGAGGCCATTAAGCTTATTACAGAACCCATGAATGGGATTCCCAATAATTTCTCCCTGCTAGTACTGCGAAACCACATTCAAAAAAGCATCATGCTCCGACCAAAATTTTGTGAAATCGGAAGGGGCAGTTGGTTAGATGAGGAATACTATCAGACATGATCAAAAGAGGGGAGTGATCCGTTCCAATATGAGATAAAACTCGTTGGGCACATCCGTGAAATAAAGACAACCATCTATCACTATAGAAACCTCTGTCTAGAACCACAACAAAATTTCCCCGCCTTCTGTTATTTGACCACATGAAAAAACTTCCTTGAGAAGGGGCTTTAATCAAGGAATAGAAATCAATTATTTCCTGGAACTCAGCTACGGAACCCAAGTTGGATCAACTTGGACTTCTCTTCTCATTCGACAACAAGGTAGCATTAAAATCACCAACAAGAGGCTCACAAGCTCAAGCCATAGGTCCCGCCTGATAAACCCATATTCATGAAGACCAATTGGAGGCTGCCACGTGTCTGGTCCAAGGAGGTGGAGCGTAACGAGACCAAAGGAGGAACTAGCATGGGCGCGGACCACCCAAACCCTTGGGTGCCAACCCCTTGGGGTACGACTTCCCTTGGGCGCCAACCCCTTGGGGTACGCTGCCCTTGGGCTCCAACTCCTTGGGGCACGGACTTCCATGCACACGCAGACGTGGATACAAGTGCGGATGTGGATCCTAATAGGAGACCAACACCAACATCACTATCCACGTCAACTGGACGTACACCGCCTCAAGGACTCTAGAACACCTCCTATCAACTGTACAGTCCCAGATGGACATAAACACTAAGCACCATATCTGACAACGTATCAACATCTATCCGCTAAGAACGACAACCCAACTGGGACACTACATCCCACGGGAAGGCAACCAATCATGGAGGAACCTTGCTACCCAGGGACTCTATCAACTACGAAGGCCACTCTACATCAACTGGGACTCTCCACACCGCCATACTCTACTATAAAAGGGAAGGTACTCTACCCCATCAACCCATCTTGAACTCTATCATTCATCTGTTTGCTTAGAGAGATCTAACTTAGGCATTGGAGAGTCCTAGGCCGGAACCACACTGGTTCTCCTTTATCATCCAGGTTCTTTTGCAGGTTACGGCACTCGAGGGACCATCGAACGATTTCTTGACACAATAGATTGGGACCGTCTGTGGGAATGACGCTAGCCATCGTACCTACCAGCTAGTTTTCCTACTTACTCCATGGCACCACGAGGCAAGAAGACCGCTCCCTCCACCAACAATGCTACGAGGGAGGGGAAAGGATCACCTCCTCCAGAGAGTTCATGTCGCAGAGCCACTGACCATGTCTCTCAGGAGAGGAGGTCCCCGAGAACCAACAAGTTGGGGTAATTGACCTCAACCCTGAAGTAGCCATTGGAGCCACCGTGGAGCCAGCACCTAATCCTAATGCACCAGCGACTGTGGGTCAGATCAATGACTTGCAACGACAGATCCTCCACGACCAACAACTCTTTCATGATTACCTGAGGCAGTGTGCAACATCCCACCATCGCAGGACATATCCTTGACAGGAGCAGAGCCTTAGGAGGTCACCTCTTAGGGGTGATAGGTCAGAGAGGCACACCAGGCAGCGGGGGGAGCCTTCCCAACCTCTAAAGGCTATGGAGCAACGTGAGAAGTTGTGGGCGAAAAAATTGAGAATTAGATGGATGAAGTCAGGGGACATGAATTCCAAATTCTTCCACCTATCAACCCAAATTAGAAGAGGAAAAGGCATCATTCGGTCTCTCAAGAAGGAGGATTATGTGGTGATCTCAAACTAGGCTGATATTATTGCTTATGTGGTGAGTTTTTATGAATCTTTTCACAAAGCAGTTTTACTTTCTACTCATTGTGATATTCTTGATTACATTCCTTCTGAAATTGATGAGGTGGATAATATGTGTTTGGAGATGATTCCTTCATTTTAGGAAATTAAAAATGCAGTTTGCGATCTTGATCCAAACAACGCTCTTGGTCCGGATGGGTTCTCAAGGGCATTTTTTTCAGGAAGTGATGGGAGGTGGTGTGTTATGATCTTTATGTAGTAGTTAAATTCTTTTTCTCCTCAGGTACACTCCCCAAAAGGTGTTAATAATTGTTTCATCACTTTAATTTTAAAGTTGAAGGGGCGCAATCTCTAGATATGTTCAGGACGATTTGCATTGGCAATTTCCTATGTAAAACCATTTCGAAAGTGATGGCAATGAGATTGGCTAACAAGCTTCCTAGGTTGGTGTTTGAAGAGCAAGGGGCTTTCCAAAAGGGAAAGATTATTTCTGAAAATATTAGCTTGGCATCAGAGATGGAGAATCTAATATATTCTTCTACTAGAGGAGAGGTAATGGGCATTAAAGTTGATATCCAAAAGGCGTATGACACCCTCTCTTGGGACTTCTTGTTTGGTGTTCTCCAAAAAATGGGTTTCTCTGAGGTTTTTTTTGGTTAGCTTCATCAGTTCCTGCTTTCCTCAAGAATCCCGAACTTGTTGAATGGAGGACCAGTTGGTTTCTTTGGAGTTGAAAGAGGTCTTCGCCAGGGCGATCATATTTTCCCAATGATTTTTATCTTGGCGAAAGAAGTATTGTGTAGAGGGTTACGGTTTGCTTGCATCCAACAAGATTAAAGCTCTTCCCGGTCCCAGAGGAATGTACACTCCCAACCATTTATTATTTGCTGACGATGTCTTTAATTATATGAATGCTTTTAGCAAGTACATTCATAACCTCAAACCTTTTATGACTAAGTACTAGGATTACTCGGGCCAAAGGGTGAATCTAGAGAAAAGCAACCTGTTCTTTAGAAAGGTGCCCCTTTACAGGCGAAATAGAATCTCTAATTTGTTGGGTGTCCAAGTTTGCTGTTTGCCTACGTGGTACCTAGTAATAGAGATTTTCAAAGGCCGTGTCAAACATAATCACATTCTGCCTTGGATTGAGGGGCGATTATCGGGTTGGAAAAGGAAAATTTTATCTTTGGTTGGGCTTGTGGAGTTGGTGAAATCGATGATTTCTAGTATTCCCGTTCATAACTTCTCCATTTACTAGTGGCCATAATCCCTAGTGAAGACCTTGGAGAGGTGGATGCACAACTTTATTTGGGCAAGTGATGCTGATTCTACAAAAAAAATTACAGTGAAGTGGGACACAGTTTGCAAGCCCAAATCTGAAGGAGGCTTGGGTATTCAGCATATGAGGGATGTGAAAAAGTCTCTTCTTTGTAAGCTTGTTTGGCGAATTAAGCATGGGCAATCAGGTTTGGATCGTTTCATGCCAGCAAGATTCTTGAACCGAGATGGAATGTTGAAGCAATGCTAGAAGTCATCCTTGATCTAGCCTGGAGTTAAACGGATGTGGGATTTGGTCTCAAGGAACAAAAGATGGGTGGTAGGGAGTGGAAAAAAGATCTGTTTCATTTTTGATAAATGGCTGGGTTGTCTTCTATTGTTGAGTTATCTCACTTTAACCCAGCTGTCTTCAATGCCTTCGGATGCATGGTCTCAGACTTTATTGATGGGGATCGGTGGACCCTTCCAAAGGTGGAATCGGACTTTTTGTAGAATATGATTGATTCACTAAGGCAGATTAAAATTCCTTTTCTCCCGGTGGACGATGCTTGTTTTTGGTCTCAAACCACTGTTGCTGTCTTCACTGTGAAATCTTCTTGGGAGGTGATCAGATCTAGAAATCCAAAGGTGTCACGGTCCTCTTTGATTTGAAATAAATCTCTTACCCCTTGTCATTCAGTTTTTGGTTGGAGAGTGCATCACTGTAAGCTCCCCACTGATGATTTGGTTAAGAAGCATGGCGTCCCTCTCTCTTCTAGATGTGGTCTTTGTTCATGGGCTGGGGAATCCTTGTCTCATATCTTCTGTGAGTGTCCTTTCTCGCAGTTTCTATGGTCATCTTCTTTGACCACATTCAATATTGGTTGGCAGCAGCATTCATCTTTTCTTGAGTTGAGCTCCTGGTGGAAGAGGAAGGCTGCATTGATATCATTAAAAGAAATGTGGACTTTAGGTTTGATTCTGATTCCATATTTTATTTGGTTGGAAAGGAATAATAGAAAGTTTGAAGAATGACATTATAACCAAACTCAAGTTTGCGGATTTGTTCGCCGGGAGTTAAGCAATACTTCCCCTTATTTCTCTTGCCGCAATTTATCCATTAGAGAGTTCATCCTAGGGAGAAGTTTGAATGTTAATATTAGAGGCCTTGGTCCTTCTCGGCTTGTGGAAATTTTTTGGGCCTGCCCCACCCCACCTCCAGGATGGTTGAAGCTTAATATTGATGGGTGTTCCCTTGGAAATTCAGGCAAATTAGGTGTAGGTGGAGTTTTCCATAACGAAGATGCTCAGGTGATTTTTTCCTTTAGGGAATTCTTGGGAATTGCTACAAATTTTGAGGCTGAATTTCACGCTCTAATTCTGGGTTCGGAGTATGCAAGAGATCAAGGATTTTTAAATCTTTGGATCGAGTGCGACTTTGTGGTAGGAAAGTCCTTGCTGGTGTCTCGTAAAAAAGTTCCTTGGTTTGTTTGGCAATGATGGTGTGGGCTCTAATATTTCCTAGATTATATTGAGTGGAAAATCACTTACTGCTACCGTGAAGCAAACCCCATAGCAAATTTCTTGGCTAAATCGGGTGCTTCTTTGCAGGTCTCTTTTTTGATGGTGATGTTTCCGCCTCTGATTTAGGATGATCTCATAATGGATGTGCAATGTAGGCCAAGGTTTCAATTGGTTTCTCCTTGATTTTTTTTTTGTATTTTTTTTAGTGGTTTTATTTCCCTGTTAATAGCATTGCCAAAGGTGGGGAGATAATTTTGCTCTTTCTTGGTTTTTGTGCTAGGCTCATAGCCTTCCTCCTTTGAACTATATTTTAGTTTTCTCTTCTTAACATACATAATCTTTTAGCAAAAGAAAAATTATTGGAATTCTCACATGCCCATAGATTCCATGGTAGATAGACTGTCCTTATGAACTCTTATCTTAAAAATAATGAAAATTCATAAATTATTATACTAATGGTAAAATTCTAAAAATACATTCTGTAGTTTATAGAATAATAGAAGCTCTGCTCATGCGCTAACTTGTGTTTTGTCCAAGTTCAACCCAAACAATATTAGGCTTAATGAGGGTGGGGGGGATCCGACTCCTCTACATCCACCTGCCCGGTACCACCGTGCACCCCTGATAAACCAAAAGTTACACCGGCCAATCATGAGCCGCCACCTGTCCTGGCCCAAGTGGGAAGGCCATCCCAAGCCCGGCCATCTTACGTCTCACTTGATTAGCCCGGAAGGCAAAGAACCAACAAGGAAGTCCAAGAACCAAGTCTAAGTACTTCAAGCAAGCTACTACCATCACCGACAAGATATACATCACCTCATGAGTTGAGGGTACCACCTACCAGAGGTACAATTCCAGATGGACTCATGCACCAAGGATCTTGTCCAATATACAAGGGCGCATGCATGTCTATCTACCAAGAACATCCTCCCTATTGGGACGCTACCTTCCACAGGGGAGCAACCAACCAAGAGATGAGTCCTACCAACTAGGAACGTCTATCTACTACGAAGACTACTCGTTATCAACTGGGACTCTCCACACCGCCTTACTCCACTATAAAATCCAAGGTACTCTACCCCATCAACCCATCTTGAATTCTAACTATTCATCTGTTTACGCAGAGAAATCTAACTTAGGCATCGGAGAGTCCTAGGCTGGAACCACACCGGTTCTCCTTTGTCACCCAGGTCCTTTTATAGGTTACGATACTCGAAGGGACCACCAGGCTATTTCTTGACGCAGCAGAATGGTACCGTCTGTGGGAACGATGCTAGCTAACCGTATCTACTTGCTCGATTCCTCAACTACTCAATGGCACCGCAGAGTAAGAAGACAGCTCCCTCCACCAATAATGTTGCAAGGGAGAGGAATGGGTCACCTCCACCAGAGAGCTCACATCGCTGAGTCAATGACCATGTCTCTCAGGAGAGGGAGATCCTAGAGAATGACCATGTTGAGGTAGTCAACCTCAACAATGAAGTAGTTATGGAGCCAGTACTTGACCCTAATGCAACAGCAGCTGTGGGTCAGGTCAATGACTTGCAATGATAGATCCTCAATGACCAACGACTCTTTTGAGACTACTTACAGCAGCGGGCGGCGTCCCACAGTCGTAGGGCTTTGCCACCACCAAGGACAGAGCCCATTCCTCGACAAGAGCCAAACCCTAGGAGGTCATCTCCTAGGGGTGAAAGATCAGAGAGACTTGCAAGGCATGCAAGTCCCACTCACCAGCTGGGAGATCCTTCGCATCATCCCAGGAGAACGGCGGATCTTCCAATATGTTAGGGACGTAGGGTGTCACCAACACATAGGTTGGTGGTACCTAGTCCAGAAGGTTCGATCAGGAGGTTAGTATTCCAAGGGCGACTAGGAGGAAGTCACACGCCAAGGTAGAGCGAGACCTACCGAGAAGAAAGTCCCTCGTGTTCGTGCCAAGGTTCCTCACGTTGTGACCATTCACCATCACGTCAAAACTCACAATGGGAGGGAACTTTAAGGAGAGATCGAGAGCGAGGTTGCAGCGAACGTCCTACCAGGCATGACGGACAGTCACAAGAAGAGGAGCTAGATAAAAAAACTCTGAGATTTGGACGAGAAGCTGGAAGGGCTAAAGAAGCAGATGAAGGGTGAGACACACTCGGTACCCGGACAACACCCATTCTCGACAAAGACCATGGTAGCCACACTCCCCACAATGAAGGAACTTCTGGAGCAGTGCAACGAGTTTGCCAATATGGCTGAGGTACTGCAGGCTCAGAAAAAAGTAATTGAAGCTAAGCCACAGGACAACAAGAGGTCAGCGCCAGATGACCGCAAAGAAAGCAAAAGACCGAGGATGGAGCGTCGACAGGAGAAGGGTGATTACCAGTCAGGAAGGGCGGACCGTCGCCTAGAGAGGAGTGACCTAGCAAGTAGCCCTGAGTTCACACCCCTGAATACCACCAGGTCTCAGATCCTCATGCAGATCCAAGACCGTGACCTACTCCATTGGCCACGACCCATGCTAGTAGGACCTGAGAAGCGCAACCCCAACAAGTACTATCTCTTCCACAAGGACATTGGCCATGACACAGAAGACTGCATCCAACTGAAGAGGGAGATATAGAAACTTGTAAAGGCAAGGAGCTTGAACAAATACGTGAAAGGAGGACATGACGACCATTTGGCCCAAGGAGGCAGAGGCCGTGACCGAGAAAGAGAAGAGCCGCGGCGGGAAGAAAGAAGAACAGACCGAGAGAGGGAGAGAGACCGCTCGAAAGAGAGGAAAGATGGAGCAGAACCAAGTAGCACCAAGGGAGCCCCCAGCCTCACCATACTGGGAGGATCTGGGCAGGAGTCTACCAAGAAGGCCAAAGCCCATGCCAGGTTCGTGGGAGTAGCAAAGAAGCCAAACAAGGTAGCCAAGACCGAGACGGTAATCCCCTTCTCGGATGCAGACCTAGAAGGACTGAGCTTTCCATATGAGGATGCTCTGGTAGTACAGGTGGAGGTAGCCATCCGACCCGTGTGTAGGATGTTGGTAGACACTGGGGCGTCCGTGGGCATGATCTCACTAGAAGCTTACAAACAGTTCGGGTTCGACGACGACCAACTCAAACCAGAGCTCACCTACCTCCACGGGTTCTTGGGTGCTACCACCTCCATTAGAGGAACAATAGAGTTGCCCGTCACCTTTGGAGAGCACCCTCGACAAATCACAATCATGGTGAACTTCATGGTTGTAAAGCCCGTGGTATCCTTCAACGGCCTCCTAGGGCGACCATCACTAATGGCCCTTAGGGGAGTTGTATCACCCATCCACCTAAAGATAAAATTCCCAATAGAGAAAGGGGTGGGCGAGGTCCGAGGAGACCAAAAGAAAGTCGGGGAGTACTATACGACTTTCATCAAGAAGAACAACGGCAATACCCGTGGAATGGCGCTATGCATGGAGAACCTCCTCAGCGACCAAAGAGAAGAACTGACAGAGAGGAGAGGAAGGCCAGTGAAGGACCTCATCCCATGTCCCCTTAGCAAGGATGATCCCTCTAAGGTAGTGCAGGTTGGCTCACTGTTGAGCAAGGAACAAAAGAACAAGCTTGGGCGTCTCCTCCAGGAGGACATGGATGCCTTTGCATGGTCGACCTCCGACATGCCAGGCATACCCCGATGCATAGTCGAGCACAAACTACACATAGACCCAAACAAGAAGCCCGTCCAGCAAAAGCGATGAAATTTCACCCTTGACCAACAGGCAGCCATCAAGGAAGAGGTCGAGAAGTTGAGCCAGTAGGGGTTCATCAGAGAAGAGAAGTTCCCAACTTGGCTCACGAACGTGGTCATGGTACTAAAACCAAATGGGAAGTGGAGGATGTGCGTCAACTACACAGGTTTGAACAAGGCATGCCCGAAAGATGAATACCCGCTACTAAGGATCGACCAGTTGATCGACGCTACCACCGGCCATGAGATGCTGAGCTTCATGGATGCCTACTCCGGGTACAACCAAATCCTCCTGAATGAGGATGACGAGTCCTATACCACATTCCAGACGGACATGGAGAACTACTACTAAAGTGTCATGCTGTTTGGGATAAAGAACGTAGGAGCCACCTACCAGAGGATGGTCAACAAGATGTTCAAGGAACAGATCGAGCGCAATATGGAGATGTTCATGGACGGGTCGAGTGAAAAGCATGATCGAGGGTCATGGGAGATGTTCGTGGATGGATCGAGTAATGCGGCAGAGAGCAAGGCTGGATTCATAACCACTAGCCCTAAAAGTTTTCATTCATCTAACAATGAGGCCGAGTACGAGGCATTACTTGCCGAACTACGAACTGCAAGGGCCATCCAGGTCACCCACCTAGTCGTACGAAGTGACTCCCAGCCCGTGGTAAACCAAATAAATGAGGAGTACGAGGCAAAGGATGAATGCATAGCATCATACTTGACGCGAGCTCGAGGTTTAATGGCAAGAGTTTGAGAAGTTTAAGAAGTTCGAGGAGCTCGGGAAGTTTGAGGAGTTTGAGAAGTTCGAGGAGTACGAGAAGTTCGAGGAGATAAAGATGGTTTGATATGGTTCCACCAGGGAGACCTAGGGCAACTGGGGAAGGACCCTACATAGCTTTCAAGCAGATACGACCAGGGACCTACCGCTTGAAATCTCTGGGGGGCAAGAAGAAAGGTTGAGCCTGGAACTCAGAGCATCTGAAAAAGTACTATCAGTAGAGTAGCAGTAGTTACAGCTTTCAGCCACAGTAGTTTGCATTACAGCATCACAATAGTAGCATTCCATTTCAAGGACTATTTGAAATTTTTTGAAGTTTTGAAGTAAATATTTTGTTCTGGGCTACATCTGTCCACCTCTCGACCGTTAGTCGAACACTTCAAAGCCACCAAGGTCTAATGACCACCAAAGCATAAGGCCACCGAGGTCTAATGACCATCGAGATGTAAGGCCACCAAGGTCCAAGGACCACCAAGGCATAAGGCCACCAAGGTCTAATGACCACCAAGGCATAAGGCCACCGAGGTCTAATGACCACCTAGGCGTAAGGCCACCAAGGTCAAAGGACCACCAAGGCGTAAGGCCACCAAGGTCTAATGACCACCAAGGCATAAGGCCACCAAGGTCTACTGACCACCAATACTTAAAGCCACTAAGGTCTAATGACCAGCAAGGCGTAAGGCTATCGAGGTCTAACGACCACCAAGGCTTAAAGCCACCAAGGTCTAACGACCACCGAGGCACAAAGCCACTGAGGTCTAATAACCACCAAGGCATAAGGCCACCGAGGTCTAATGACCACTGAGGCGCAAGGCCACCAAGGTCTAATGACCGCCAAGGCATAAGGCCACAAGGCAAAATGCCACCGAGGCCTGTCGGTCATGTATGCGAAATGACGAAGAGCAATACACAAGGGAGGTGAGGATCCAACCACAGAAATTCAAAAAGAAGGTTGTAGAAGAAGAAAACCTCACAAAGGCAAACCTCATCTGCTGGGTAGGAGAAGGCACGATCGACTCCCCTAGGGGCACGAAGGACAATCTCAGAAGGTATGTGGTACTATCAACGAAAAGACACCAAGTCTGATGCGGTTAAGATGCTCGAGAACCGTCCCATCCTACTATCGGGGTCCTTGATTGGGAATGCCACCAGAGCATCATCTCTAGGAGGACTACCATCTGGGCCAGGACTATCAATGGCATCCTCCCCGTCACTAAAAGTAGGTCTGGGAGGAGGCAAAGGAGGGAGAGTATCCATGCCCTACGCAGACGAGGACGTGGACGAGCCAAAGGTCGGCCCACCAAAGGCACAACCCTCATGAGAGGTGTCAGGAACAAAATCACTTGACATAGTCGTGGAGAAGGGGGACTTACTTGGGCAACACTCCTCGGCTCCCAGACTAAACACCCCAGTAGTGTACGGCCACATGCACAAACACACAACCAAGAAGTGTCTTAGAGACCAAATGGAAAAAATATTCACAATGGACGATAGCAACAATGTAAGGAAAACGTACCAAGAAGGTCAAGGTCTGAGGTCAAGGTTCGAGGTCCGAGATCCGAGGTCAAAGTTCGCGAGGGATTGAGATCGAGGCTCCACGTGAAGATGTGCCTGTAACAGAAGACTAATTTGAGTAAAAAAAAAAATTTTTGCCACGACCAAGGGCCGTGAGCAACAGGCCATGACCATGGGCGATCGGCCACGAGCAACCAGCCACGGGCGACCTACCACGGGCTACGCTGCCATGAGCAAGAAAAAAAATGCCATACCGTGGGCGATGGACGACAAGTGAATGCGAGCAGGCACAGGCCAAGGTACCAAAAGGCCAAGTGACCAAGGTACCAGGAGGCCAAGTAACCAAGGTACCAAGTGACCAAGAGGCCAAGGTACCAAGAGGCGAAGTGGCCAAGGTACCAAGAGGTGAAGTGACCAAGGTACCAAGTGACCAAGACGCCAAGGTACCAAGAGGCCAAGTGACCAATAGGCCAAGGTACCAAGAGGCCAAGTGACCAAGGTACCAAGAGGCCAAGTGACCAAGGTACCAAGTGACCAAGAGGCCAAGGTACCAAGAGGCCAAGTGACCAAGGTACCAAGAGGCCAAGTGACCAAGGTACTAAGTAACCAAGAGGCCAAGGTACCAAGTGACCAAGAGGCCAAGGTACCAAGAGACCAAGTGACCAAGGTACCAAGAGGCCAAGTGACCAATGTACCAAGTGACCAAGAGGCCAAGTGACCAAGGTACCAAGTGACCAAGAGGCCAAGTGACCAAGGGCGAGCAAAAAAAATATATATATTGGCCATGGCCATAAGGCTGTGGGCCATGGGCGACCAAGCCACGGGCGAGCAAAAAAAAAATTTTTTTTGGCTACCGCCAAAGGGCCTTGGGCGACTGCCATGGACGACCAAGCCACGGGCGACCTGCCACAGGCAAGCAAAAGAAAAAAAAAAAAAAAAAAAAGGAAGAAGAAAGGGGTGAGAACCCCAAGGGGCGACATCATTGGAACCCCACAAAGGGGCGAGAGCAATGAAAAAAAAACAGCAAAGGATGACAAGGCTGGGCGAGAGCACAAAGAGAGAGAAGAAGAAGAAAAGAAAAAATAAGAGAGAGAAGAAGAAGAAAAGAAAAGATAAGAGAGAGAAGAAGAAGAAAAGAAAAAGTAAGAGAGAGAAGAAAGAGAGGGAAAAGTGACAAAAAAAAAAAAGTTTTTTGCCACAGCCAAGGGCCGTGGGCGACAGGCCATGGGCATGGGTGACTGGCCATGAGCAACCAGCTATGGGCGACCTACCACGGGCGACCAGCCACGGGCCACCGGGTAATGAGTGAACGCGAGCAGGTACAGACCGAGACCAAGTGACTAAGTGACCGAGGCCAAGTGGACAAGTGACCGAGGCCAAATGGCAGGCCGCAGAAGACGGGTGACCCACCGACGGGCGAGTAACCAAGCAGATGGGAGACAGGCCGACGGGCGAGGAATCAAGCCGACGAGCGACGGACCGCAGGCGAGAGGACGAGTGACCGAGACGACGGGTGAGCTGGTGACTGGCTGCAGGCGACAAGCGATCGGCCGTGGGCAACAACCGAGTGGACACGCAGATGAGCAGGCATGAACGAGAACAGTGATCGTGACTGAGGCCGAGTGATCGGGACAGGGCCAAGCGAAGGTGACCAAGAGACTAGTGACCAAGGAAGGAGAAGGCTTATTTATATCAAGCCCCTCACTGACACCAAGACAGGGAAACTACTCTCTTGAACACTCCGTTCCAAGAGAGTGGGAGGCAAGTGATAAACCTAAAGTTACACCGGCCAATCATGAGCCACCACATGTCCTGGTCCAAGTGGGTAGACCATCCCAAGCCCGGCCACCTTACGTCTCACTTGATTAGCCCGGAAGGCAAATGACCAACAAGGAAGTCCAAGAACCAAGTCCAAGTACTACACGCAAGCTACTACCATCACCAACAAGATATACATCACCTCATGAGTTGAGGGTACCACCTACCAGAGGTACAATTCCAGACGGATTCATGCACCAAGGACCTTGTCCAATATACAAGGGCGCATGCATGTCTATCTACCGAGAACATCCTCCCTACTGGGACTCTACCTCCCACGAGGGAGCAACCAACCAAGAGATGGGTCCTACCAACTAGGAACGTCTATCTACTACGAGGACTACTCGTTATCAACTGGGACTCTCCACACCGCCTCACTCCACTATAAAATCCAAGGTACTCTACCCCATCAACCCATCTTAAATTCTAACTATTCATCTATTTTGCTCAGAGAGATCTAACTTAGGCATCGGAGAGTCCTAGGCCAGAACCACACCGGTTCTCCTTTATCACCCAGGTCCTTTTGCAGGTTACGACACTCGATGGGACCACCAGGCGATTTCTTGACCCAACAACCCCCACACACTAGCGCTGCGGAAAGTACCACCTTACCCCCGCTCGGGCAAGGCACTCGGGCAGGGATAAGGCGGTACATTCCGCCTTACTTTTGTGTGGGGCACACGCAATAGTAGGGGCAGAGGGAAGTAGAGGAGTTGAATTGGGCGGGGGGGACCACCCGTAAGCCCATCACATAATCAATTAGCTAATATCTATGTTTAAATTATAAAATAGAATAAAAAAAGAGCACACTCAATGAACGAGGCTGTTTCCCATTATTTTATATTTTTAAACTATAAAATAGAATGTCACATTTTAATTTAATCTTAATGGATTTCCATGTTTTTTTTTTTTTTTTTTTTTTGGTACAAATGGATTTCCATTAAAGACTATAATACAACTAAGCAACGAGAACGCTTATGGTTATGGTCAAATGGTTCAAAACTTTATGGGAAAAAGAATACTAACCGGGTCAGTAACCCCTGCATCTAGACTCATTAGGATACGAAATGATCGGCCTGCCCCATGATGCCTCCATGCATGCTCTCATTGACTACCGCAAATGTGGAGGCCCTGGTAATGTTCTCTTTCCCTTAATATCAATCTTACAATGTGCAATATGGTAATTCCGTCCTTTAGTTGAAACATTGTGTTGGAGTTGAGGCCCAAAATTTCAAAGAGTGCATAGTTTATTTATTCAATAGGAAGAAACCCCAGTCTCATACTAGAGTAATTAGTGCAAGACCAAATTTTCATGTGTTGATCCATCACATTATTTCGCATGCCTCATGGCAGGGAAGATTGAGGGAACAAAGGTATCTAGAGTAACAAAACATTCGCACCAATCTTTTTAGGCATCCAATTGTCTGATGAAGTATAATGTTTTACTATTTGCTACTTGGTAGTAAATGAGTTCGTCTATGTTATATATATCTCAATGGCCAAATTTTAGTCCAAAATAAGCAAAGAAAATTACTCAAACTCTGATTCAGAGTTTTAGTAAAATTTTCAAAATTCCATTAAATGGAGATGAATATTAAATACAAAATGGCCTCTTTTGTAATTTAAGCTATTTCCTCTACTCAATTTAAGCTAAAATTTTACCAATGAGATAAGTTTTTTGGCTTTGTCATATGGACTAACTCATGTACTATCACGAGGCAAATGGTGAAGCGTTATACTTCACTAGGCATAGTGAAGGGGATGAAAACTTAATTATAAAACCTGGAATCATTGAAAGTAGAATCTTATTGTTGTATAATGATTTTTTTTTGGGAGGGGGGGGGTTTAAAAGAAGATTTTGTTCATATTGAACCTCAAACTCATGGTTGGAGTTGAACACATCTCGTGTAATCACAGATCGGAGTTGGGCCAAACTATTGTTCACGTTTCCGACAGTGCCCTCCTAGCCAGGGATTCAACTAAGCTATTAATCTCCCTTGGAACAAATTGAAAAGTACATGTAATAAACTGATCGAGAAGATAAATATATGATGTCCTCAAGAATAGACTGCATCTCCAAAGGAGAATGTATAGAATTTCGGCCTGTAAAGATAGGATATCACAACCTTCTTGTCTGATTCAACAATTAGATTGTCATAACCTTTAGATATCGCTTTAAGAAGTCCATGCGAATAATCTATTGATGGGTTAGAGAAGGTAGCAGGACACGATAAAGCAAGTAATGGATTCCCTTCATGACCACAAAAAATGATACCAAATCCTCCTATATCAGTCCCTGGAATCAAACTTGCATTTGTTTTACACAATTTTCCTTCTACATTCATTTTTCCCTAGAAACAACAGCAGCTTCAAGCTAGAAACATTGACCTTCTATTATACTCTTTCCATGGCTAACACAAATCCCATTTAGGGCTCACTCAAGATATTATGATTCAATACATACATAGATCAAACCTTGAATTCAAGCTGTCCAAAAGATTCAGATTGGAGGCTGAGACATTTTTCACTTATACGACCAAATGATTTCTCAGTTATGGTCTCAAGGATTGGTTTCCATGACTTAGATCTGTAACACACCTTATCTCCATGCTTGTCAAGAGGAAACTCCTGTACCACAGTACTCCCAACTAGTTCCGAAATTGGAGTTGAATTGCTTCTTTCCCTGGACGGTGAAAATGGATTAGCTCTCTCTTTTGCAGACTTGCTTCTTCTCATAGAAGGTGATGATAGATCTAATACCAGAAGATTATTTCGTTTTGAGGAGCTAGAATTTGAGCCAAAGAGTTTTGCAGCTGAAGTGAGGCGGTTCGACAAATTTAAGAGATCGACCTGAGAAGTCTCCGATTCTAAAACAGAGAAAGGTAATAAGAAATAGATTTGTCCATGCTGAAGTTGGGTATTAGGTGGGAGAATTTTTGAAGAGTTGAAGGAAACAAGTTGTGCAGATTTACAAACGAAGTACTTGGGTGGTTTGCCGATTAGTTCATTCACTGTGATTGGATCATTAAACTCTTCCACATACCCGTTGAGGTGAACAACTCGTATTCCATGAAAGGAAGGCAATGACTTGGAAAACAAGCAGCAACCCAAACCCATCTCTCTCTCTCTCCCTCTCTCTCTCTCTTGAAGGGCAGACACACCAACATAGAAGAAGAAGCTATTTATTTATTTATTTTGGATAAAAATAAGATATTTATTGATAAGGCGAAAAAGAATGCTACCTGGTCCCATGGCCCCTTAGCCTTGACAATAGGAGAAAAAAATTTTGCTGCTACACTTGTGGCAATAATGTTCCTGCGACAAGGCTGGCAGGCAAGGAAATGGAATAATTCACTTCCCCTTTGGGTTCATAAATACCTTTTTGGGTTTTCGCATTTTCTAAAATATCCTTTAAGATCCCATTTCCTTGGCTGCCAGCCTAGTAGCAGGAAAATTCCATCTTGACAAAAGAGCAGGTGAATGTCATGCTTCACCCTCCATGAAATCAAATATCCCACCTAATCAATTGATGGTGCTAGATGCATTTTCATTGACCCCCGCATTAGTGCAAAGATTACTTACCCAGATAGATGAGTATTTGAGTGGTGGTCTCTTTTAATTATTATATGGTTATAAATAATACTTTTTGTCACAATCTATTGTTATATGAATACATGAGTATAGCACATACCGAAAAAGAAAGGATACTTGAGTATAGCATTCTACCAAATAAATAAATAAATAAATAATAAGATAAAATGATATACATGGGTGTAGGTGTTGGATTCATAGGATTTTTTTTTTAAAAAAAAAAAAAAAAAAAAGGAATCGGATTGAACCCAATTCCTCTTGTTTCAAAACGGCCGATTCAAAAATCAATTTTATTAATTTTAGCTGATTTTCGATCAATTCTGACCGATTTAGAATAAAGTCGGTTGGAAATTATTTGGATCCGATCTTAATCATGTCCCTATTTCGAGTTTAATAACCTTGGTTGGAGTCTTGGAAGAGGTATTTGAGTATGTAAGGTATTTAAGGTGATTATAAAAACAAATAAGTATTATATGCAAGTCAAATCACCCATGTAGACTACTAATTTAATGTGTTCACCGATTATTTGATTAATTATTTTTTTTAAATAATGTTGATTAGTGTCCCTTTCCTTTCAAGGAGTTAGAGCAAGTTAGAAGGGTATTATTTATTTATTTATTTACTTAAACTTTATATTTGTAAGGCATTGAAGGTTATAAAAAAACATGTAACTATTCAAAGCATTTCTCACACGGAACTTTTATTATATGTTTATTTCATAGTTGAGGTGTTCGAGTGCCAAATTAAGGCTGCAATTTGCTAGGAGAAGTTGGGGGCAAGGATACCATTAGTAAATTCTTCTGCATGGAATGGTAGAAGTGAAGAATAAACTCCAGTATTTTCATTT
The DNA here is from genome assembly GCF_018873765.1 of Telopea speciosissima. Lineage (NCBI taxonomy): Eukaryota > Viridiplantae > Streptophyta > Magnoliopsida > Proteales > Proteaceae > Telopea > Telopea speciosissima. The sequence goes on from NC_057920.1 coordinate 48,822,268, forward strand.
AAGATTTTTAGAGATTTGGCATTTATAGTTTTATGTTTTTTTTAGATTTTTTTTTTTTTTTAGAAATAGGAAAACTATATTACCTAAATAAAAAGACACTAACATAGTCCATTAGTACATTCCCCTAGTTTTTTTAAGTATATTTATATCACAGAATGCTTTTAGTAAATAAGAAACATCGAGCCATAAGTTAAACACCTCACATGGCCACCTTTCACTTGTTTCTTGAGTTAGCCAATTAACTAGTCTTTTTTTTTTTTTTTTTGCTAACAAAATAAAAGGCTTTAATTAAAGATAAAGGAACAAACATTGTCTGATATAAGAGTGTGTTGTTGATTATGTCTAGCACCTAAAGTAAGCTTATGAGCTATAGATATAAAGGATCTATTTTTTTTCACAATATTTACAAAGCCCAAAGTTTTGAGAGTGGAAAATATATCCCATAATAAAGTGTAAATGTCCCATGGTCATTTCAAAATATCTACTGCTAGCTAGCGAACCAGATCTTCGCAATCAATCCAAATCTCCAGGTTCTTATTTGTCACGCCTTTGATGCAGTTTATGCCTGAAAGAAGGCCCCTTACTTTTGCTTCCTGAGTTGTTCCTGTAAATCCAAAATCCATACAAGAAAGGGTAAAAATGTGATTTGAAACAGCTATACAAGCCCAACCAGCTTGAGCTGTATCATGTGAGAAACTTCCATCACAGATTAAAGTTATCAAATCTGGTCGTATGCTCGCCAAATATTGCTCTAGAGATGGTCTAAAGTCATCCCCCGGTGGTGGTAGTGGGGTAGGCATGGTCATTGGTTGGATTTTTAGATCGGAGATCTATCTATGGATGTTATGCATGAGTTGGGAGGGATTGGGATTCTGTTTGTGAAAGGTGCATTCATTTTTGGTCAACCATATGAAATAGGAAGTAATGGAAAAAAATGGATAAAAAGAATTTTTTTCCACTATATTGGTCTGGTCAAAGAAAAGTAAATTTGATAAAAGATTAAAAATTGATGAATCTCTAAAGTGCTCAGTTCTAAGGCCCAGGGGCCTGCTGCCCATATCCATTTTGAGAAAGGATAAGAGATAAAGAGGTGCCAATGTGATTCCTGTTCTGAATTACACAACACACATGCAGTGTCAATATTTAAAAAATGGTGAAAGATATCCTTTGTGGGAAGACCTTTTTGTAAAAGTTTCCACACAAAAGCCTTGAATTTTGGATGGATAGGTAGTTTCCCAAGTAATTTCCATAGAGGGGATGGTGAGGAGTGTAAATTAGTCAACCTATCATCCAGGAAACTAAATCCATTACAAAGGAAATCTTGCTGCAATTTTTATGGTGAGATTCCCATCCTTTGCAAAAGGATGAAAAAGGAAATCAGAGTGATGGTGTTGAGATAAGTGGAGCAATGGAACATGGAAAAATGGTGTTAATAAGGGGAATGGTCCATGATCGGTTGATCATTAGCTCCGAAACAGTGGAGAATGTGGTAAGAGATTGTATTAGTAAAGTAATGTACTGATTTTTCCATTTGGGGATCCATGCATCATTCCAAAAAAAAATGGAGGATCCATCCCCTACTTTCCAACAGGTAAGATTGCAGAGTGATGGAAGAATCAAGGAGATGCTTTGCCAAATCCAGGTCCTCCCTTGGGCTTGTAGTTGTCAGTTAGCTAGTTTCCGATAGTCCATCTACACTGTTAGACTTGTCTACCCCTGCTCCTTTGCTCTTTGTAGCTCTTTAAACAGCTCCCATATCTTTGATTCTTGTGGAGTCCCTACAAAACCGTGATCCATGCAAGTCATAACAAATTGAGAGTTAATCATAAAGATCATTCCTGAACATGATTTATAGCTACATCATAGATGAAAATAAAAGAGGTCTCATCTAATATCCTTTTGTAATCATCAATAATTAGAAAAGCATTCAGTTCAGGGGACACATTAACTTCGCTAGAAAGAGGTAGAGGCTTCAAATCATAGGTTCATGTATATATTAAATGGGTTAACAAACATGCATGGTTGGAAATTATCTGTCGAAATAGAACAACATTCTAAGCATCCAAATAAAGTAGAACGTAATAGTAAGGATTGAAACAAAGCCTTGTTTCTTAGACTTTAGTAGAGAAGGATTCAACCATGCCATAAAAGAGAAGTTGGTGTGAGGTATTCAGTTCTTAGGCCCAATGGTTCAGCAGCAAAGATTCTTTTAGTAAAATCCCCAAACTGGAAAAGATGTGAGTCTATCTCAATTTCTTTATTACATAAACAACAATAAGGTAAACAGATAAAAAATATCGTAATTTATTCTTAGAACCCAAAACATCAATAAATGTTGGATATATGTGTCCATCAAACCCGGTTCTATCCGGTTTGACCCGATTTATTATGTATTAAACATTTATTATATTTTTATTTAATATAATCACATGTGATATACACTTTTTGTGCAATGTATGTCCATAAGTTAAACTTTAAATTGGTAGTCACGACTAGGAGTTGGGCTGGGCAACCCTTATCATATGGTCATCACATTGGGTATGCCTAGATATGTTGATGTCAAGGTGCGAGTGTACACATGGGTGTGTATTGGCCAAAAAAACTTATTTTTTCGATTCCCTCATGTATTACTGGCAGATGTGGGTTTGGGATAGACATGCGTCACCGAAACCCTGTACCTGAGAGGGCCTTGTCACAGCATGATGTGAATGTATTCTTTGGTTCACCAATGACTATATATGGTTCAAGAGAACTATAGTCGGTGTTCTTGGAATTCGTAAATGTTATATGATTAAAAGAGTCACTCAACATGGGCTCCACTGCTCGATTGAGGAACATCAAGGGAGTTAGTCTTTGGATGGTTGGATAAGAACTAGGATTCTGTACCGTTTTGTAAATGGTTTTGCAAAACATATTTTCACGTAAAATGATACATTATATTTATTGTTTTTGATTAAATTATTTAATCCAGTTTTACGGATTCCGATCACGTATACAGACACTTCGATACGAACAAATACCATGGAATGGGGTTTGGCAGTACTAGTGTACATGCCCTAGATTCCATGATGACAATGATGTTTTTTAGTGGAGGGTCTTTTTTAGCTAAAGGATCATTGGATTAAAGAGGAAAAGAAAAACAACAGGCACAAAGCCCAAACACAAGAGAACTAAAACAACTACCCCAAACAAAGGAGGGACATCCCTCAATTACCAAAACCAATATCTTGGCAGACCCATGGCATCATGAGCCAATTGATCCTCAATGTGTCTAGGAAGAGCACAGTTGGTCACTGAAGAACCCGATTTCGCTGCCTGTTTGGCCAAGAAGTCCGCTATGGGATTGGCCTCCTTGAAGCAATGAGTTATTTTCCAGTTGTAAGAGTCCATACACGGCTTGAGAACCATCCATCTCTGCCGAGCAAACCACTGGATGTTCGAGGACTGGATAGATGAAACCACTGAAGCCGAGTCAGATTCGATCCACAGCTCTCTGAACCCCATCTCCTTGGCACTGGAGAGACCACCAAGAAGGGCCTCATACTCCGCCGTATAGTTGCTAGAGATCCCCAATAACCTGCTAAAGGAAAACACCACTGGCGCTTGGTGATTACGAAAAACACCTCCCGTGTCCGCCCTTCCAGGGTTCCCAAGAGAGTTACCATCAATATTTATTTTGATCCAAGTAGGCAAAGGCTTACACCAGAACACCTCAGAGATGTTGTTTGAAGATGAGGTAGAGGTAGCCAGACCTAGAGATCTGACACAGCTTAGGTCTTGAACTGTCTTGACTCCCTTAATCACCATCTTACATTCCCTTATCTCACCCTTAATAACCTCAAGAATCTACCTTTGGCTACGAAAACAGTTCTCGTACCACCTTCTGTTTCTCTCCTCCCATAAGGTAGCACAAGTGACAACAGCCCCTATAGCCTAAGGAACCTTCACATTCGTGCATCGACACTTTCTTTTCCACCAATCCCAAAAATCAACAATGGAAGCTGGCTGATTCCAACCAATGCCAAACCAAGAGCAAAATTCCCCCCACACAGCATTACTAAACTCACAATTGAGGATCAAATGAAGGGCTGAATCGCACTGCTTCTTACACAGCATGCATCTGGATGCTAAACTAACACCCTGTCTCTGGTATTCCTCCTTTGTGGGGAGCTTCTCATATGCTAATCTCCACCCAAACATAGAATGGCGAGGCTGCAGGTTTTTATGCCAAACAAGTTGAACCCAAGGAGCTTTAGGACCCTTCAATCTCAACTCTTCCCAAGCCGACGCCGTAGTGAAATCACTCGATTTCGAAGGACCCCAACACACCGAATCCTCCACATTATAACAAGGAATATCAGTGCTTTTAATCACTTTGAACATCTCGATCAAGACAGTCGATCTAACCGTAGGAAGCCTCCAACCACCGGCCTCAATAAAATCACTCACTCTGGTCCCCTCATTCCTGAAGAAAGCATCATCGAGCCTAGTAACTTCTTTAATAGAATTCGGCCCCAACCATTTATCCGACCAAAATTTTATCTTCTTGCAGTGCCCCAAGATCCAGTGTTCATTAGCCGACACAAAGCTCCACATCCTTCTAACACCCGGCCATATTGAAGAGGCCCTATACCCTGGCCGAATATTACCCCACTTATTGACGAAGCGGTGGCGCAAAAAAGCGCAGGAAATAGAGGCCTCATTTCTGATTTTCCAGGTTAGTTTACTAAGCATGGCCTTATTGACATCCCTGAGGCGCCTGATCCCAAGACCCCCTTCGTCCTTAGGACTGCAAATTTTATCCCACCCTACAGTAATGGCCTTAGTAGTCTCTGCATCACTAGTCCAGATAAAATTCCTCATCCAACGTTCCATAGTAACAATCATAGACGAAGGCCACCAAGACACTGAGAAGCTATGCATAGGCATGCTCGACACCACTGACTTCACTAGCTCAACACGCCCCACCATCGAGAGGAGTTTATCTTTCCACCCTGCAAGTCTATTGCGCACTCTGTCAAGCACAGGTAGCAGCATATTTTTCCTGACACGACCCTTCGAGATTTCCACCCCGAGGTATCGAGTAGGGAAATTACAGATCGGCATCTGAAGCACCTCCACGATCGCCTGGCGTCTCTAAGGAGGGATGGAACCGAGGAAAAGTTTGCTCTTTTTCAGATTAATGCGCTGCCCAGAAAACTCTTGGTATCTGCAAAGAAAATCCTTAAGGTTCCTTACATAGCTGATAGAAGCATTAGTGAAAATAAAAATATCATCTGCGAAAAGGCAATGTCCTGGCGTGCGCACACCCTTAGGACCATGAAGAGATTTAATACTTTTTTTTTCCAACAAGGCAGATAACCACCTACAGAGAACCTCCTCCGCAATAATGAAAATCATGCTAGAGATAGGATCCCCCTGATGCAACCCTCGTTCAACACTGAAGAAGCCCACCGGACCTCCATTCACAAGAACAGAAAGTCTTGTGGAGGAGAGCAGAATCCTCAGCCAATTAATCCATCTTTCCGAAAAACCAAATTTTTGCAGCAATTTGAATATAAAGTCCCACAAAATCGTGTCATATGCCTTTTGGATATCGATCTTCAACCCCAAACCCCCTCCTCTGATACCTGCCGGCATCAAATTAGCAAGCTTAGACGCTAAGGCAATGTTTTCATGGATAACCTTCCCTTTCTGAAATGCACCTTGTTCCTCCGAGATCAGCCTAGGGAGGACTCCTTCCAACCGACGCGCCATAATTTTGGACAGAATTTTACAGAAGAAATTCCCCATGCATAACGGGTCTGGTTTTTTAGTAGAGGGTTAGTGCATAAGTGTTATGCAGGAGTATTTATGGGATTTGCTAAGTAATAATTAATTTTTTTAATCTTAAATGGGTTTGATGTAATATTTAATTAAATATCCATTATTTTTTCCTTTTAGATCCTACTACTTCACTAATTAGAAACCTGTCAGGAAACCCCATTAGGGTTATAAGTCAAACAAGAGAGAGTGTGTCGGACTCTCACTGGGAATGAGGCCTATATATATAATTAGACCACCAAGGGGGCGTAGAACATACTACACCCTGGACGAATTTTCTGCTCCCCCCACAGAAAAATTCACCCACTGCCTTTCTCTCTCCTCTCTCGATCTTCCCCATTGCTCTCTTGTTCTTTTGAATTGTGAGATTGGTTAGGGTTTTGGAAACCCTAGGTCATTGGATTGGATCCAGGGGATTTTTGGAGAAGAAATTCTGGTTTGACTTGAGGATCTTCTACTGCATCAAGGAGATTCAAGTTGGGGCTTTCTTGACGGACCTGTTAGGGGAAGAACCATTATTTGGAGGAGGAGCAACATTTGAAGCTCTACAGGTTAGTAGATCTTGATGTTTATTTTTATGCATTAAGAGTTTTTAATTATTTGGTAATCATGTGATGTGAAAGAAACCCAAATCGATGTATTTTCTATTGTGCATTCGGGTATGGGATGGATCCCTCTTTCCATGGGATGGAAAGGAGATGACCTTCTCGATTCTTGTGGATTCCATAATTTTATGGAACAAGAAAATAGATGCTTAGGTGTAAAAATTTTTATACCAAACCCCAATTGGGATTCAATAGGGTTACCATGGGCGATCATAGGAAATCTAATTTTTGTATAGGGTTCTCATGGGCAACCATGGGGTGACCTAGACTTTTCAATACTTGTGAACCCAAGATTATCCCATGACTTGTTCCTACAATAAGAACTTTTCATAAAAAACAGGCAAAATTTTTGGTGAATTTTCAAAATGCCAAACAAAGTTCCATATATTTCTTGATCTACTATTCAATAAATTACCTAGTTTCTAAACAACACATTTGACCGCAATTTAAGTATTAAAACTCCCGGTCTTACAACATTGATTTTCCATGCACCATTGGAGATAAGGTCATTCATATGTGTATATGATGGATTATCCAAATGGAAAGAAGGAATCTTAAAGTTTCACAAAAGGGAATCCAGGGATCATGTCATATGGAAATGTTACACCCATTACCTACTCTCCAGTATACCAATTATTGTAGTAATGGTAAAAACCTTGGTAATAATGGAGTCCACTTTAGAGCACAGGACCTGCCACCCAACGAGGAATTCAGATTGTCTACGGCCTTCCTGCCCGTAGCAGCCATAGCAGCGCCCTAATGAGGTGCGGTGCAATGACTGCCTTACCCTTGCCTGAGCACCTTGCCCGAGTAGGGGTAAGGTGGTCACTGCACCGTGCCTCATTAGGGGGCTGCTATGACTGCTACGGGCAGCAGGCCGTAGACAATCCTGATCCCCCAACGAGACTTCATTTTCGCTTGTTGTCTTCTACCCTCTCCAAAACTGGGCATTAATGGAATCCACTTTAGAGCACAGTTTATGGAATAACAAGACATCTGGTAAGTAGGTATAAAACTAAGCATAGATTTGATTAAGATAGACCTCCCAGCTTGAGATGAGAGGGGAATTTTCCATACCCTGATCGAGTTTCCTTTCTATCCTTTGAACCAAATGATTCCAGTATTGAGTTCTATTCCTTGAAAACAAAAAAACCAAAGGAGTACCTAAGTAGGAGGTCTTATTAAAAATAGAGTTAACCCCAAGACTACATGCAACCATATTTTTAATATTTTCGCCCACATGCTTCCTAAAAGTAATACCAATCTTTTTTAAGTTAATCCGTTGTCTAGAAATATCTTTAAATAGGTTTAAGATTGCATGTAAAGTTAATATATCATTCTCATTAGCTCTGCAAAATAAGAAAGTATCATCTAATTTTACAAGGGTGGTGCTACGGTAATCTGAGTCTTATGAGGGGGTGTCTGCATGCAATTTTGATATCAAGTATATATATATTATTTTTGGGAGAAAAAACACCACTTGGTCCCCCCAGACACATCGCCCCTGTGCACTAACACAAGGGCGCCCAAAATGATCAACACACCCTAGATCATTTCTGGGTTGCTAGGGGGTGTGGCGGTCATTTCACATGCCCCTATGTCAGGGCGCAGGGGAGGCATGCGCTGTGCAACCAGGTGGCATTCTCTTTTCCATCTTGATAGGGGATATTACATGTTAAAAATCTGTAACAAAAAGGAGAAGATAGAAAGTCGGCCATCAAAGCGCCTCACGCACGCGCACGAGCTCGGACGGTTACCGTCCTCGCTCCCAAGTGCACCGTACAATCTCTACTAGCATTACATGTGATAATAATAACTACTAACTACTAACACATATAAACCCAATGAGCTTTTCTTTCATAGCCGATGTGGGACTAAAAGTCCACATCAATATTTTGAAAAATTCCAACATTACAGAAATACCATTATACCTTTTCTCAATTGACATTGGGGACACAATCGTTTTCCTTTGTAGAATTTTTATTAGACCCTCAGAAAAATAACTGTTGAACATTTTAATACTTTAGAAATGTGAGAAAAATAACTAATTAATATTAGTTTGTCCAATCTTTCTACCAAAAAAACATATTAGTTTGTCCAATTATTGGACTAAATTTTGATTATTAAAAAAAAAATTGCAAATCAACCGAAACCCAAATATTTACAGTCCAACAATCTATTCCCAAATCTTAATTTTACTAGACAAGATCGACCTTAAGAATTTTGTGCATAGCAAACTCAACTGAAATGTATGAAGTGTTATGCCAAACCTTAACCAATAAGAGCAAAGTTAAAGACCAGATATGAAAAACTCTATTGTAATCTATAACTATCTAGCCTCCCATAATCATCCTCTTCCAGGAGGGAGAAAAGGGGAAGATCTGTTGGTAAAATATGTTGATTGTTACACTTGGGATTGAAATCCTCCTTCAGGTCTCTTCTTCCCCTTCCACTAAAAGCAGAGAGAGAGAGAGAGAGAGAGAGAAATATCAATTTATTTTTTTGAACGGAAACATAGAAAAATTAAATGTAAATGAAGGCATCATCCAAGGGAAAGTCTTAGCCAATTAGAACACACAGCCAAGGATCTACTTTGATTATTAAAATATTAAAGTGGGAAACGCAGTGGTTAAAACAAGGATGGGCCAATCACAATTCATGGGTGATGTAATTTTTTTTTGGTAATTTCATGGGTGATGTAATCATAGCTCAAAAAACAAAAATATCCTTTTCTATTTTTCTCTTTTTTTCAAATTGATCTCCAATCATTTATTTTTTCTATTGACCAGTTGAACTTAGTGGGCGGCAAGTAATTGCATCTAAGCAGTTGTAAGTTGTAACGTCTTGTAGTACTTGCTAAAATAATAATTTATTTAGAATAAGTTAGGTGAGAAAGGGTTTCAATAAACATAATCTTAACTTTCTTTGTTTTTCCTTTCTTTTTATTTTTTTGGTAAGCTTTGTTTTTCCTTTCTTTGTGGAATGAAATGTATTTCTTATATTATCCCAAATCATTTATTTATTCTACTTCTTCTCTTGACGTTACTGGATGAAGGAGAAAAAAAAATGTATTCTTTGTTGTTACCCAAAAACAGAAAAACAAAAAAAAAATGTATTCTTTACTCTGAAATCTCCCGCGATTTCTTGAATCCATTTATTATTGGGAAATTTACATTTACCATCCCTGTGATTTCAAACAATTACATCTATTACTTATGAAGATTTCAAAATTCGTTCGTACCTCAAATTATTTTATTTTGAAATGACAATTTTATGCTTTTTTATTTGTTAGTAGTGACCCTTGTTATTAATAACCTCATCCCACCCCACCCCACCCCCCCCCCCCCCCCTCCCCTCCCCTCCAGCTCCGGTGACCAGTTCCTGCTCTGACGCCGACGGGGATTCAAGACCAAATGGGAAGAAATTCCAAATTACCGAACAGCTACAGAAAACCATCTATGAAAACTCCTCACCTAAAACCCTTTCCTGAAACACTCATTACGAGGCTACTAGCTTAAACCCCTACTTGAAACACCTCCTTGAAACCCCTATTATTGCACTGTCGATTTCTGAAACCCCATTACTAGCTTAAAACCCCACCTGAAACATCTCCTTGAAAACCCCATTATTGTGTTGTTGATTCCTGATACCCAGAAGGGTATTGGCAGTGCACTTCAAAGAAACACCTCCGCTCCCTGAACCCTCCCTGAAACCCTGTGCTCGAAAGTGCATCCCACCTGACCTTGCGGGTCCATGGTGAACTGCAAATTCAGGAACTAAAAAAAAAAAATTATAAGATGTTTCAGATGCGCTACGTGTGTTTGACTAAACAGAGCTTGAAGAAGACGGAAACTCATCTCAAGTCAATGATGATATTTGTTTAAAAAACAAAAGAAACCACCACAACATCAAAAATAAAGTAAAGATAAATTTACTGAACCAGAAACCACCACAACACAGCTCCACCGTCTATTCATTCCTCCCTCTAGAGATCTCAGTTCCCCCACAAACCTTTACTCGGTTACTCTAGTTTGTTACTCTCTCTCTCTCTCTCACTCTCAGCCTCCTTGATTTTAAGGCTCGTCGTCCAACCCTCCAAGGACACCATTAATTTCTATTGACCAAATATTGAATTCCCTCCTAAGCTTAGGAACCCAATATTTCATTAACAAGAATCCCACCATATCCATTATAATCTCATCACAATCCCACCATAACCATTGTAATCAAATCAGCCACCTCAACTGATTGACAAAGATCATTTGTATCCAATGTACATACCATACATAGTGATTGGACCAAAATGTAAATATAGGCACATTTCGTGTTGAACATGATCCACGGGGATTCCCGAATTATTCACCATCAAGTTGTAGTTACAACGGGAATCTCCGGTAGTTATTTTCTCTGTACTTGAGAGACACTTGCCATTTTATTTATGTTCTGTACATTTGTGGTGTGTCAATGGTTGATGTCTACCAAAAGGACTGACTATATATCGGCCGCTCAGTGTGCACAATGTAAATAGTTATGGATGTGATGCTCAATAAAGTTTCTACTGTTCGAAAAAGGAGAACACCAAAAAGAGAGTGAACGGATTTGATTGTGCCAAATCCAAGGCCTTGGTATTTTGTAAAGTGTTTGCAAAGAGTATTTTATTTTATTAATATTAAATTAAATGTATTTTGGAAAAGAGTTTTCAAAAAGTTTTATGACCAACCAAAGTCCTCCATACTCTCGTGATAAATTATAATGGACTGAAATTGTGGCGGTGACATTTATTCCGTGGTTGCAATGGCCCATTATAGGTGTTAGTAGTGTGGGGAGAAAATGTAATAAAATTACCTACTGCAAAGGGTTTTTCACGTTACACCCTGGTAGGATCATCCTTTACTATGATTTTGGATAAGTTTTGGCCTTATGTACAATTTAGGATAATCTTATGGGCTACCCTTTAAGATAAAACCACTTGGTTAGATCTGGACTGTAGGTTTGCCACCTCCTCAATTAGGTCTCTATATATATATAAAAAAAGACCTAAGGCCAAAGATGATTAATGATGATAAAGAAAAAATCATTAGAACAATTTGCACGAAATTGTGAGAGAGCTTAGAGAGAGAAAAAGAGAGTCTTCTTCTTCCTCAAGCACTATTGGCTATTGGAGGTGAAGCAACCTTAGGAGATCTTCTTCAAGTGTTACATTCCTTTGGAGGAACACACCATTTGAGTGTTCTAGGTGGTCTTGCTCTCCCCTTGAGGTTAGTACATTAATGTGTTTATTGAGATCCTTGTATGCTCATAAAATTTTGTGATTATATGAGAATCCCATCGCTTCCGCCGCCACTAACAAGTGGTGACTGTCGATCAAAATGAACACCATATGACATCGTTCCTTTGAGATATCGAAGAATTTTTTTAACTGCGGCCCAATGTTCGATACTGGGTCGTTGCATGTATTGATAGACTTTGTTGATAGTAAATTGTATATCCGGACGCGTTAATGTGGCATATTGCAATGCGCCAACTGTGCTTCGGTATAAAGTTGGATCATCCATAGGATTTCCAATGAATTGGGATAAAACCATTGATGGGGTGATTGGCGTGGAAACATGCTTGAAATCTGTCATTTGTGTTCTTTCTAGCAAGTCAGTAATGTACCGCCCTTGATGAAGGTATAGACCATGTGGTGCGTGCTCCACACTGATGCCCAAGAAATAATGTAAGGGTCCCATATCAGTTACTGCAAACACCCCTTTCATTTTGGTCAAGAATTGTTGAAGCATGACATCACTGCTGCCTGTCAAGATTATGTTATCAACATATATGAGAATGAAGATGGTAGCAGTGCCATGATTGTAAGTAAACAAGGAAGTGTCAGTTCTTGAACCCTGAAAGCCATTCTCAAGAAGAAATGAGCTCAATTTGTCAAACCACGCACGTGGTGCTTGCTTTAACCCATATAGAGACTTGCGTAATTTACACATGTACTCAGGGAGGAGTGGGTCTTGAAAACCTAGTGGTTGAGTCATGTACACTGTTTCATTTAATTCTCCATGGAGGAAATTGAATGTCTATTTGGCGAAGCAGCCAAGACCGAGATAAGGCAATGGATAAGACAAGTCGGATTGTAGTTGGTTTGATGACGGTGCTGAAAGTTTCATTGTAGTCAATCCCTTCCTGCTGGTTATAGCCCTTGGCGACCAATCTGGCTTTATAACGATCAATTGACCCATCTGGCTTTCTTTTGATGTAAAAAACCTACTTGCAACGGACAACATTGTGCGAAGGAAGGCGTGGAACAAGGGTCCAAGTGCGGTTGTGTAATAGGGCATTAAATTCTTTGTCCATGGCTTGTCGTCATTGAGGATATTTATTGGCAATAGTAAAGCTTGTGGGCTCAATTGAGAGAGGCTTCATATTAGCCAAAAAAAATCTTAGGCTTCCGAGTACCATCCTTTGTACGAGTAATCATCGGATGGGTATTTGTGGAAGGCTTGTCCATAGGCAAATCAACTATCAAATCAATAGAGGGCTCAGAATCTGCCGATGATTTGGTTGTCTCATTAGAGGCCATTGATGGAGATGGAGAGACCATGGGGCTGGGCACAATGGGAATGAGAGAAGGACCATCTTGCTGTCCCTGATTCGATTGGAGCATAGGGATTTGGAGCACCCCAGGATAGGTGCATGGAATTATTGGCTCAGGTAGCCATGAAGCTAGAGGTGGCGGTCCTAGCAAAGATGGTTGGGATGTCATTTGGCCAGGATCCAGATTAGGATTACCTCCAAAAGGAAATCTTTCTTCATAAAAAATGACATGTCTAGAGATAATAATTGTCCCACTATTTCATTTAAAGCGTTTGTAGCCCCGATGGCCTAAGCTATAACCAAGGAATACATGCACCTGTGATCTGTAATCCATTTTGTGGGTATTAATTGGTCGAAGTAGAGGGAAACATGCACACTCAAAAACCCTTAATTGTTCATAAGCCGGTTGGATCCCAAAAAGTTGATATAGAGGAGAAACTCCCTGAAGAACAGGCGTGGGAAGTCTATTGATCAGGAAAACTGTTGTTTCAAAAGCATGTGGCCCATAAGTATGTGGGACCGACCTATGGGCTAGCAAAGACAATCCCATTTCGACAATATGCCTATGACGGCGTTCAATGGCCCCATTTTGTTCATGTGTGTGAGGGCATGATAGACGGTGCTCAATCCCAATTTGAGAGAGATAAGTAGGCACAGGGCGGTATTCCCCACCCCAATCAGTGTGAAGACGTTTTATTCACTGGGTAAACAAATTTTCAACAAGTGCTTGGAATTTCTGAAAAATAGTCAATACTTCAGATTTCACAGTCAAGGGAAACAACCATAAAAAATGACTATAATCATCCAAAAAATTGACATAATAGCGATACCCCTCTATTGAGATAATTGGGGACGGTCCCCAAACATCCGAGTATATTAAATCAAGAGGGGTAGTGGATCTTGATTCAAAAGATTTAAATGGTAATTTATGGTTTTTACCCATCTAGCAGACTTCACAAACATTAAAATATTTATTCGAAGAAATAGGACGATTAGAATTAGAAATAACATTTGCAACGGTTCTTAGGGCAGGATGACCCAATCTATTATGCCACTGGGAAATAGAAGTTCGCTCTCCAATCATGCCCTACAGAGAGGAATTATTTGCTGAAGTCGTAGTTTAATTCAAGAGAACCAGATAGAGACCATCCTTAAGCTTGCCCTGCAAAAGGTGGGTCCCTGTTACGCAATCCTTCACAAGAAAACTGTCAAGATGAAACTCAAAAATGGCATTGTTGTTACGAGTAAATTGAGCCATAGATAAAAGATTTTTAGCAACTCCAGGAACATGTAAAATATTATTGAGAAGTAAAGGCTTAGAGGAGTTGACATAGTTGCATTACTAGTGTTTGCTATTGGCAGGCCTGAACCATTCACAATTTGCACCTGATTGGTTTCGGTATATGGCTGTGAGAGGTGGAGATTTTCTACACTTGCATTAAGATGATGTGAAGCACCCGAGTCAGGAAACCACCGATTATCATCAACCAAGGATGCCGAAAAATCAGAAAAATTGCCAGTTGGCGGTGTAATAAAACCATTCTGGAAAGCATGGTTAAACCTTCGCCTGCAATCAAGGGCCTTATGACCAGCACGTCCACAAATCTGACAAGAAATGGTTTTACCTTGATCATGATAAGAGCCCATATTGGGAGTAGAAGAAGCCCCCTATGAGCAATAACCAAATGAACGACCATGTGGGGAACAACCTCTGTTGCCAAAACGACCACGAGACTGATTTGAGCCACGAAAGAAGCGCCCCCCACGAATGGGATTTGAAGTGTGGTTGGCTTGATTTGCCACTAGGGCAGGTCAATAGAGGGTGTTTCAGCCTGAAGACGTATCTCCTGGGTAAGTAACATACCCCTAAGATCAGCATAGTGAACAGGTATCTCACGAGTGGAGATCGAGGTAACGAAGGTAGCGTATTCAGGTCCTAAACCATTGAGGATGTAGAGACAAAGGTCCTTATCGGGGATTGGCTTCCCAACAGTAGCAAGTTGGTCTGCTATCATTTTCACTTGCAGTAAATAATCATGGATGGTGGAACCTCCACGCTTAATATTTTGAAGTTGGAGCCAAAGTTGAAAGATGCGCGCTGTAGAGGAAGTGGAATACAAGCGCTCAATAGTGGACCAAACTTCATGAGAAGTGGAGCAACCCACAATCTGGGCGTGCACGAGTCATAGAGGCTATCAACCAACACATCAGCAGCTGGTCCTGCCAAACTCATTGAACATAGGCAGGATTTGGAATAGCTTCAGAGGAAGTAGTAACATCAATGGCTGGGAGGGTCGATGGAGGGCACTGTTTGCAAGAAATAATAACCGCAAGCGTACGGATCAATCGTGGCTACGGGTCGAACTCAAGGAGATGTATGCCACTCTATTTTTCTCACTTTAAAGCAATGCAAAGTGAACCAAATTAATTAAAGTGTTGAATTAAACTAACGATAATTAAACTAACGTATCCCAACTCACAAACATCTAGCGAATCGAATCCTAACACACATCCATCTAATGAAATTACGTATCTAACGAATTGAATTGGCATGAATTGAATTGGCGTCCTAACACATATCCATCTAACCGATCAATACTAACGCAGATTGAAGGATTGAATAACCACAGCCACACATCACAACCATAAAAAAAAAAAAAAAAAAAAAAAACCAAAAAACAAAGGAAAAATAAAGCTAAGGGATTAAGGAGGTAAAACCCGAAGGTGCTTGCTTCTACCACACTTGAAATGGCGCTACCAAATTTAAAATAAAAATAAAAATAATTAAATTAAAATCTTAACCAAATGCATGATGATGATAATAAAAAAAATAAAAAAAATAGAGTTCCACAAGCATGGAAGAATTAGAGAGGTAGAGAATGAGAATAAAAATAAAAAGTGGAGAATTAAAGTCCCAATAGAATGGAGGGAATAGAGGGAATGAGAGTGAGATTAATAATAAAAATAATGGAAGAGGTAGGAGATTAAGAAGAAAAAAATAAAAATAAAAATAAGAACTAATACTCCCTTCTACCAAAGTTGAAAATGCATGAATTGATTAGACTTTGCATGAATGTAATTGAAGAAGCTTGAACAACTTGAATAATCCTTGCATGACTTCCTCTTCTAAATCTCCAAGTCTTCTCACAAACTTAGGAACTTAGACTAGAAAGCTTTAAAATTAAACTAGAATTAAGAGATTACAACCATATTGAAGACATTAATTGAAATTAAAGCTTGCATAAACTATTACAACCATTGAACTAAGCTCATAAAATCAAACTAAAACTAGAGAAATCACAAACTAGAAGGAGAAGAAGAAGAAAACTAATAAAAAACTGAACTAAAATTGCATAGAAATTGAACTAAAACTGAACTAGAATGAACTCCTTTATAGCCTAAGGCATTGGGTATTTATAGGGGAAGGAGAGGAGAAGGGAGAAGAGGAGAGAGACCTCCACAGTTTTGGGAGGTCCTCTCCTTCTAAAACCGTGGAGGGTGGAGAGAGAGGATCCCAAAGAATAAAAAATATTCCTCTCTCCTTCCTTACAAAAAGATTGAATCCCAAAAAAAATAAAAAAATAAATAAAAAATATGGAAAGTAGGAGAGATACAAAGCTTGGTCCCTAAACCTTCTATTTTCTAAAAAGTGGACTTTCTAATTTCATTCTTGTGCTTCCTTTTCTTTGTAGGAGTCTTCTCCAAGTAATATGGTCAAGGCATCTTTGACTTTTCAACCTTCCAAGGATAAGGGAATCTTCTCCAAAAGAAATTTATACATAGTAAAATCCCTAAAGTACCCTTGGAAATTTGGAAGAGAGAGGGAGTGATGACTAGGATTCCACTCAAGGAATAATTAAATCCCATAATATCCTTAAAAAAAAATCGTGGAGCCTTGTGTGAAAGAGAGATTTTAGGAGAGAGAGAGAAGGAGTTTTAAGAAATATGGGAGAGAGAAACTATGGTAGGGAGTTAGAGGAAAAATAGGAACCATGGAATGAGATGGGATAAGGAAAAAGTGAAAATGGAAAGTGGATAGGAGAGAGCGTGGAGAGGGAGATAAAATAAGGGAGAGAGAGAGAGACGAAGAAGTTAGGAAAGATGGAGAGAGACACATGAGTGGAAGAGAGTACCCTTTTTTTTTTATTTATTTTTCCTATCTCTCCTACTATTTCTCCTTTCTTTCCTACGAAAATCCCATCTTGGCCGATCCTTGCTTGCAGCCCACTTTCTAGTCAAACTTCTAATTTGAATATGAAATTCCTCCTTTGTCCTTGGTTGCTTCAGTGAGAATTATTCCCATCCTACCCTTGGTCACATGTGAACAGGTGTTGGTCTCATGTGGCTTTTCTCTCTCCTCCAATGGTGAAAAATGTAAAAGGAGGGTAAAGGCTTGAGGATCTCAACCCTTGATCATAATTGTCTTCCTTGATGCCAAATATAACTCTCTAAAAATTCATACTAGCCCGGGCTTGCATTTCGGCTCATTTCTAACCCATTATTCTTTTACGGCCCGTAAACGATAATAGCTTACATGATGGCCTAAATGAATGCGTACTTGAATTCCGTCATGTCCATCTAGCATAAATTTTAGCTCTGAACATAGTCATGCAAAAACATTGGGCAGCTTTACGTGTAAATTTGGACATGAAGCCCCTGATAGCCCAGAATCGCATAAAATGACCAAAAACCTAAAAAGTACAGGAAAGCACCGAAGTAACTCTGTCCAATGTGGTAAAATGCATGTTTTATGCCCTAAGATTTCACACATAAATGTGTTCATCAGATTCCCCCACACTTGAACGTTACTTGTCCTCAAGTAAACAAAACAAAAACTAATCTAAAATGCAAAAATCCTAACTCACTTTCGTAGGAATCACGGTTGCACTTAGCATGTGCAACAAGCCTTTAATCCCCTAGGTTACCCCTAGTGGACGAGTTGTGTCTTGTGGGTGTTTGCAGTGAATATAATCCAAAATTCAATAAGTCAAAAAAATGCTGCAAATTTTAATCATGGCATAAGTAGGATAGTGCACACAAGCTCTAAAAATGCTCAACTAAAGATCAAGGAGCCAAAGATTCCCCCACACTTAAATTTTATCACCCCACATCAATTCAAGTAACAAGCATGCATCAAGATTAAGGGATCTCCTCATATCTTTTGAACACTACTCACCTTCAGGTAAACCACTCATAGCATCGATGGAACCAAAGATTCAGGCTTTGAGCATTTTTTACCATACTTTCTTTTCAGGCATTAAGGCAAAAGAGAATTTCTTTCATAATAGTAAACTCTATTTCTACTCCACTACTATTCCCTGAATGATATGGTGGAGCATACACCAGACACCCAACTTGGTAGCTTCGCTTTTTGCATATGTCCATAAAGACATTGAGACATTGATGCTAGAGTTTTTTTTTTTTTTTTTTTGAGTTTCCTTCCAAGGAATTTCAAACAAGTCACCCTGCTTCCTGAGGCAACAGTGCCCTGTCTAGTTCCAAGGAATTCCACTTTCCTTTCTTTTTTCTCTTTTTTTTTTTCATTCACTTTCATGCCTTGCCACAAACAAATTGGTCTCAACTACTAGCCTAAAGATCAAAGGGTCTATAAAACACATAGAGGAATCTAGCCATCAAACAAAATAGTGCTCATATTTTCTAACTCAATCCCCATCACCGGATACAAACCAATTACCGTCCTTGAAAAGAGATCTTTTTATTATTTCGCATGCTAGGGCACCTAATTCCCTCTCTCTCTCGCTTCGCAATCAAAGAAACGTATGCACACAACCAAAACTACAACCACAATCAAAATTCACCAATCAAGTTCACCCCCCCAACACTTAGATCATGCAGTGTCCTCAATGCATGTAAAAAAGAAAGAATAAGGACAAGGGAGGAGATGAGGGGGCTTACCAAATATAATCAAAAAAGAGGATCATGAAGAGTCATGAGCTTTACAACAGGTACTAGGAGCATCAATAGAAATCTCAATCCATGGCCAGTAAGTGTAGAAAGAGCTTCAGAACCAGAAAATACTCGACCATGAATTTTAGTAAAGCGCAAAACAACATAGAAGTTAAGCACAAATGATAAATACCCAACAGAAAAATCTGTCCAAATGGGACAGTGGAAAATAAAGGCAGTGAAAAATAGTCTATGTAGACAAATCCTCCCATTCCCTCCCATGGTCAATGCAGAATGCATGTCATTATCGTAAAAACCAACCAAGAATGGATCGCAGTAAGCATCAAAAGGATCATGAATATCAGTAACCTCATCAAGATAATCATAAAAAATGGGAGGTCTACTCAAATCAATCCTAGCAATAAAATTATCCGCCCTGTGCATAACTTGGTTTGCCAAATAAAGATCGCGATAATTTGCTTGAAGAGCATTATGACTAACATTGTCCTCCTCAATAAAATCATCAAACCTAGGAGGTTTGGACAAATCAACATGTGAGACAAAACAATCCTCAGTATGACAATCATCTGGGTTTTCCAAAGAAAGAGAGGGAGATCGAATTTCCTGGGTTTCTATGCTAGCATGAAAATCTGATTCTAGATCAGTAGAAACACTAGACTCACTAAAATCAGAAATTTTAGGCAAAAGTTGGACTTCCCCTGGTGGCTCATCGAACTTTGCTTCGCTAACATCTTCAGGAAACTCAATCTCAACAAATAAATCATCTTGAAAATTATTTTGTTGGGGGTGACTCTCATTAACTTCAAACTGGGGTGGTGGACTTGCAATATCATTAAACTGGGGATGGGGTGATTCATTCTGAACTAGAATCTGGTAACATGGATTAGGTTCAGGCTGACTAGGTAATGTACCCATTTCCTTCTCCTGCATCATGTTGATCAGTTGAGAGAGTTGCTTCTCCATGTTATTACTACTTTCTATGAAAAGGGCAACGTTCTTCGCAAACTTACTCATTCTGGCCTCCTCACCCATTTTTGGAAACTCAGGGGGTTGTTGATATGGTACAGGGAGAGGTGGCTCATTGAAATTCAATGGAGGGTTGGGCATTAGAGGACCAAACTGACCATGATATTGAAAATTGGGGGGGTCCAGCTTGGGTATTCAATTGATCCCACGAGAAATTGGGATGATCACTCCACCCATGATTGTAAGTGCGAAAAGAATTGTACTGAAATAGAGGACTCACATTCTTATCACCATAGCTAACCACATAAATATTAGGGCATCCTTCCACAACATGGATAGTTTGGGGATGACACCAATCAAAATTTCTTGAAGGCCCATAGTTGGGTTGGAGAACAAAATTGTACTGGGGTGGTGCAAAGTGGTTCTCTAACTCACTACTTTTGGCCGCCCTAGCCTGTTTAAACCTTTCCCCCAAAGTCATGGCTGCCTTAGCATGGTTCCACCTTTCTCCCAAAGTCATAGATGGAGGTGTATTTCCCATTATTCCACACATGCATAAATTAACTAACCACCTATCCAAAATTGAGGTCTCCCAAAAATTTTTTTTTTTTTTCAAACAAAAAAAAAAGAAGGAAAATCACAAGAAACACGAGGGAATTAATAGATAGTTGGTGCATTGCCCTCAAGGATTGAAACAATGGTTCCAAAGCTGTAAGCTTGCCATATAGGTTGACAGCAAGGGAACCCGTATAGTCTTCGCAAGCCACCTACGTTCGACTTCATGGTGGATTCTGATGTAGAGTGGGGGACTACTATACATTCCTGTTTCCAAATAAAAGCACTCACTATGTTGCTTTCCTGTTATCAAAGTTGGTCACCTCCAAAGATAAGTCACATGCCAATCCAAACCACCCAAACGAATCAAGGGGCACCAAGATTGGCTGGGTTTGGGCATATAAAAAACTTTAGATTGAGCGCACAGTCTTTGAAACAGAAGAGAAACAAGATGAGGTTTTCTCTCTTCTTTTTTTTTTTTTTGAAAAAGAAGAGGAGAAAGAAAAGCATACAGATCAATCGTAGCGCCAAAAACTTATTTGCAAGAAATAATAACCGCAAGCGTACGGATTAATCATAGCTATGGGTCAAACTCAAGGCGATGTATGCCACTCTATTTTACTCACTTTAAAGTAATGCAAAGTGAATCAAATTAATTAAAGTGTTGAATTAAACTAACGATAATTAAACTAATTTATCCCAACTCACAAGCATCTAGAGAATTGAATCCTAACACACATCCATCTAATGAAATTACACATCTAACTAATTGAATTGGCATGAATTGAATTGACATCCTAACACATATCCTTCTAACCTATCAATATCAACGCGGATTGAAGGATTGAATAACCACAGCCACACATCACAACCACAAAAAAAAAAAAAAAAAAAACAAAGGAAACATAAAGCTAAGAGATTAAGGAGGTAAAACCCGAAGGTGCTTGAACCTAACTGAAATTGTTTGCTTCTACCACACTTGAAATGACGCTACCAAATCTGAAATTAAAATAAAAATAATTAAATTAAAATCTTAACCTAATGGATGATGATGATAATAAAAAAAAATAGAGTTCCACAAGCATGGAAGAATTAGAGAGGTAGAGAATGAGAATAAAATAAAAAGTAGAGAATTAAAATCCTACTAGAATGGAGGCAATAGAGGGGATGAGAGTGAGATTAATAATAAAAATAATGGAAGAGGTAGGAGATTAAGAAGAAGAAAATAAAAATAAAAATAAGAACTAATACTCCCTTCTACCAAAGTTGAAAGTGCATGAATTGATTAGGCTTTGCATGAATGTAATTGAAGAAGCTTGAACAACTTGAATAATCCTTGTATGACTTCCTCTTCTAAATCTCCAAGTCTTCTCACAAACTTAGGAACTTAGACTAGAAAGCTTTAAAACTAAACTAAAATTAAAAGATTACAACCATATTGAAGACATTAATTGAAATTAAAGCTTGCATAAACTATTACAACCATTGAACTAAGCTCATAAAATCAAACTAGAACTAGAGAAATCATAAACTAGAAGGAGAAGAAGAAGAAAACTCATAAAAAACTGAACTAAAATTGCATAGAAATTGAACTAAAACTGAACTAGAATGAACTCCTTTACAGCCCAAGGCATTGGGTATTTATAGGGTAAGCAGAGGAGAAGGAAGAAGAGGAGAGAGACCTCCACGGTTTTGGGAGGTCCTCTCCTTCTAAAACCGTGGAGGGTGGAGAGAGAGGATCCCAAAGAATAAAAAATATTCCCCTCTCCTTCCTTACAAAAAGATTGAATCCCAATATATATATATATATATGGAAAGTAGGAGATGTACAAAGCTTGGTCCTTAAACCTTCTATTTTCTAAAAAGTGGACTTTCTAATTTCATTCTTGTGCTTCCTTTTCTTTACAGGAGTCTTCTCCAAGTAATATGATCAAGACATCTTTGACTTTTCAACCCTCCAAGGATAAGGGAATCTTCTCCAGAAGAAATCTATCCATAGTAAAATCCCTAAAGTACCCTTGGAAATTTGGAGGAGAGAGAGAGTGATGACTAGGATTCCACTCAAGGAATAATAAATCCCATAATATCCTTAAAAAAAAATCGTGGAGCCTTGTGTGAGAGGAGAGACTTAAGGAGAGAGAGAGAGAGAAGGGGTTTTAAGAAATATGGGAGAGAGAAACTATGGTGGGGAGTTAGAGGAAAAATGGGAACCGTGGAATGAGATGGGATAAGGAAAAAGTGAAAATGGAAAGTGGATAGGAGAGAGCGTGGAGAGGGAGATACAATAGGGGAGAGAGAGAGAGAAGAAGAATTTAGGAAAGAGGGAGGCGAAATGTGAATGGAAGAGAGTACCCTTTTTTTTTATTTTTTTTATTTTTTTTTTCTATCTCTCCTACTATTTCTCCTTTCTTTCTTGCGCAAATCCCATCTTGGCCGATCCTTGCTTGCAGCCCACTTTCTAGTCAAATGTCTAATTTGAATATGAAATTCCTCCTTTGTCCTTGGTTGCTTCAGTGAAAATTATTCCCATCCTACCCTTGGTCACATGTGAACAGGTGTAGGCCTCATGTCGCTTTTCTCTCTCCTCTAATGGTGAAAAATGCAAAAAGAGGGTAAATGCTTGAGAGGATCTCAACCCTTGATCAAAATTATCTTCCTTGATGCCAAATATAACTCTCCAAAAATTTAGACTTGCCCGGGCTTGCATTTCGGCTCATTTCTGGGCCATTATTCTTTTATGGCCCGAAAACGATAATTGCTCGCATGATGGTCTAAACGAATGCGTACTTGAATTCCATCATGTCCATCTAGCATAAATTTTAGCTCTGAACATAGCCATACAAAAACATTGGGTAACTTTACGTGTAAATTTGGACATGCAGCCCCCGATAGCCCAGAATCACATAAAATGATCGAAAACCTGAAAAGTACAGGAAAGCACCGAAGTAACTCTGTCTAATGTGGTAAAATGCATACTTTATGCCCTAAGATTTCACACATAAATGTGCTCATTAGGTACACAGAAGTTCCAATCATAATTTCATAGAGATTATAACTTTTCAACAGAGGGATAAGTTGTGACTTCCAGAGAAGATAGTTGGAGTTATTCAGCTTGATGGACAGAAAAGTATTCAGAGATGGGAATCCAAGGGCAGCGGTGGGTGAGGCTCGAAGAAGCATGGAAGAAAGAGAGTCCCTGGAATCGTTTTCTGCTCTTGATGCCATGTTAAAGAAGACAAAGGAAGGTGTGGAAGAAAGAAAAGAAGAGAGACAATAGACAAGTAGTTTAACGTGGTTCAGTCAAGAGAGACCTATGTCCACGACTAAGAAGATCTTCATGTTACTTTCTTCTTTGTATGCACATCCTTAAATAAGGATGTTGAGGGATTCTTTACAAGATTAGAATTTCTATTTAAGGAAGTATCCATGTCAAACCTTGCTCCTGATTGGCTGGGATTTTGATTGAAGGACAGGAACCCCTGATCAGGCAACCAAGAACACTGTGGAGTATCACTTCGGTGATTTGGATTGATGAAGAAACCCTGTGTGGATCATCCTACATGCCTGTTAGTAGGTGGATCACTGACCCTTGTGGCTGTACAACTCATAGCATGATGTATGGCCTAGACTCCAGGTAATCTCTCTCCTCTCAACAAATGTGGGACCCACCTCTGGAAAAGTGTGTAAAAATTTCCAAATGGTATGTGGGGATAATGCCCTGACCAAGGGTCAAACCCCTGTGCAAGCCTCACTGAGATTCCGCTTTGCTGCAATCTCTGGGCGATGCAGACAAGGCCCAGAGAGTTCCAAGTGAGAACCGACTGAACACCGGGTCAACCCAGTGAGCTTAGGTTAACCCTAGGACTACCAGAGACAGATTGGAAACTTAACATGACAACTTCTGATTTATGTCTAGGATTTGATCCCGTGCTCGAGGTCTACAATCAGACTGTTGTTGGAACTGAATTTACAACCGAGTACCTAGAACCAAACCCAGGTGAGTGAAATATTATAATATATGTACATGTAACTGAGATGCTATGCCGGCTATATAATTTAAATCATAATTGCTGTGTTAATTAAATTTTGTTCAATTATTCAACATATTACACATTGATTGTCTGTTGATCAACACTATGAATTTTATCTGATGACTGTGATTGTTAGACTAGATGCCGTAGTCAGCTTGGAAATGAGGCCTGTGGTAGCCCGTAGAATGGGATGCGGTTGACACCACCCAACTCATTCGATGCCATATAGACATGGGGTTAGAGTTTCATCACCCGTGCTTCGCACCCTTGCCAATAGGGGTTAAGGTGTTGGATGCCTGTGAGGGTGACCATATGTGTATATGAGAAAAGAAAAGAAATGTGTTTGCATCGGAATGGTGATTATGGGCTATAAGCCAGAAAAGAAAGGAAATGAGAAATATGATGGACTGCCCTATAGGTTAATCATAGAGGGCTAGTCGGGCTGACCTTGGTGAACGAATGCGGGAGCTGACTGGTCCTCTCTGACAACTCAATGGGTGTATCGCGGGAAGGGGTTAGAAGCCTGCACCAGGGATACATGTATTAGGGATTGTAGTAGCACAGACCTGATTTAGTTGTATTGTTAGGTGGCTCATAAATAATCTGGACTTGTATATCATGTAGGATCATGTGAATTATGGTTGCACGTGCATGCATGATGATATGTTTTGCTCACGGGCTCAGTGGAGCTCACACTCTGTTATACAACGTTTTTCTTAGATGATTCTATAGGTGGATGCCGCTATGGCATGGAGGCTCATTACGAGGAGGAGAGCCCTGGTTGTTATGATGATATTGGTGTGGACCTCGACGGAGGTCATGCCGATGATGCATGCATTCTCGGTGGTCAATGATGAAGACCGTTGAGGAGTGCACCTGATGCTTTTTGTCTTGGGGACTCCTTTTTATTTTTGTTAGGAGTTTATCTCCGTTCTGCCTGTGGTTCTTTTGTAGGTTTTCTTACTTTTCTCTTTGGGGTTGAGTTATCTCACCCTGTACATATATGTGTGTATATCTTTATTTCTTTTAGCCTTTGTCAGCTTTGTTTCTGTTGTGGGTTGTATCTAGGTGGGAATGCTTCAGAACACAATATATATGTATATATCACTCTCATTCCCGTATTGCTACGCTTTCTCTTTATTTATAATTGTAGTTTATTCTGTAGCACTCTGATCTTACCTATAGTAATGTGATGAATGTGGACCCATGAATGTAAGCACTGCTTCTAGATCCATGGAATTTGGCGGATTGCCGTTACGCAATTCGGGTCACCTACCTAATCCTCCCAGGGGGTGGTTTGGGGTGTGATAGAGCTTGGTATCAGAGAGTGAGGCTCTTCTTACATTCACGGGGTGCAGATTAGGGATAATAAGATACTAACACTAAAACAAGTAATAACCAAAAGTTACAGGGGAGGTAGATGCAATTATATAAAAAATGCATAATTTCCATTAAATAAAAGATAACTGTGGCTGAGCCACTACAAAAGTTCAGACTGAAAGTACTACTCTCAGATAATTATATAAGTTAAAAAAAAAAAAACTACACATAAACCCACACAAAAGAAGCAAAAAAAAATACATAGGCATAAAAAGAAAAAGATAAGCTAGAACCCCGTAGCATAAACACCAGAGCTAGTCTGGAGAACTACTCCGGTGGGGGTCAATCGCTCGAAGAAGGCTATGTCTAGCTTGAGTCAACACGATAGAATCTGTCCCAGAAGTCCAAGCGCTGCTCAACAGACCCTACCCTGCTCTCCAAGGAAGTGAAGCCCCAATCCATCCTAGTCGCCATATCTGAAAGCTGGGTATCAAGGCTCTAGAAATGTGACATCATCTGTGCCCACTCGGAAGGCCCTGGAACCTAAGAACTGGTGGCACCCATCACCTCATAGGCAGGTAAGTCAGTGAACTGAGTGCCAACACCCTCAAAGTCGCCCTGACCCACACCCTGCTCCTCTCCATGCACACCCTGGATGTCTCCCTCAATGTCACTTAGCTCCTCATCCTGTTCATCTCCACCATGCATCTCACCCCTCTCCTCTCCCTACTACTAATCACCAGGCATCACCATCTCCTCATCCTCCTGAGGATCACCCCCTGGCACCTTCATCTTCAGAATCAAAGTCTTATCAATAGGCCTGGATCTGTCCTGCTCCATGTACTCTCCTGCCAAAGGAACCTCGAAATGCTGGAAGACTAAGGTGAGGAACTTCCCATATGGAAGGTTCCCATCAGCTGGGTTCTGAGCATGGTACAACATAACCTGAAGTAAAAGCTATGGGAGGTTTATGGTCGGACCCCCTCTGCCAGCTCCCAGTAAACAGTATGTGATGTACGCCCTCATCATAGAAATACTACCCCTATTGCCGCCCTTAGGGTAGATGTTGTAGGTTACACACCTACTAATCACTCGGGCATTGGGCTTATAGGAAGCCTCAAATTTGGGAGTGTCCTGTGAACCTGTCAGTGCGCTGAAAACCCCTCTCCTAGTCTCCAAAGAGAACATCTCCGAGATGTCCATCCTGGGCTTGTAGTAAACCCTCTCCCCAGTATTGGGTAAACTCAAAATCTCTGCCAGTGAAGCAGTGGTCAAACGGATATCCACTCCCTTCACCCTACTCAACAATCCAAACTCTTGTGCCCCAGATGGCACCAAGTTGTAGTAAAAGTACTGAACCAAGTTGGGATAACAAGGCTTGGTAGGTGTCAACATAGAAGCCCAACCTAGGGCATTAAACCTAACAAGGAGACTGTATTGGTGAAAGTCCTCCACCTGAACCACCTGGCCATTTACAATTTTTAGAGACCTAAAATTCTTCCAAACCCTAGCATGCTCATGCCGAGAAAAATGGAATCGATCGAACTCAGGTTCCTCCGAAGAGGAGTCATCCCTAGGTGAAAATATAGGTACCGTAGATGAAGATGATGATGAACGATCACTTTCAACTCGGAGTCTCTTCTGTGCCATAGATTTTCTAGCCGTGCGGTGACTTGTAGACATTTTTCTACAAAAAGAGAGGAAAAGAGATAGTTAGGGCAAGAAATTTTAGCAAAACCCTAGCCAAAGTAAGAAGAAAGCAAAAGGAAGAGTTAAAATAGGGAAGCAACCAAAAATCCTTACCTAAGCACGTGTAGATTCGCAAGGAACTCGAGGAAAGGCGAGGATTTGGTGTAGGAATAGTCACACTACCCTCCAAAGACTTTTCCTAGGTGTTTAGAAGAGTTTAGAAGAAGATAGGAGTGAAATGGGCCCCTCTCGGACTCATATACCTGCGCCCCGATTCTCTGGGGGATGGCATTGGACGATGCAGGCAATGCCTAGAGACATCACCCAGTGAATGTATTTTGCTGCTTTTTGTGTTTCAACACATGGGGACTTGGATTTCACCTATATTAGCTTTGTTAAACATAAAAACAAAGATTTTTACTAATGTTTTTGAAAAAAAAAATAATAATAATAATAAGTAAATAAATAATTAATTAAATTAAATAATTAAACAAATACAAAGTTCATAAAAATAAGGGAATACGACTTTTACTTGGGAATCTTGGTAGGGCATATAGGAAATTGAAAATTCTTTGTTACGTGTTTAATATAAGTACCTAAATTATGTAAATATATATATATTTATGGCAATTGGTGTGTGTAGTACCTAATTAGTATGTGCTTGATATTGTGATGTACAAACTGACTGGAGTGTTGCCATGCAAAACCGGACATAGATACGTAGGTATGTTGTAATACATATTTACTACGTGTAGGGAGCATAGATATTACCCCATCCAAAATCCAAGTCAGCCAAGAATAGGATCTTATAGGCTATCTAGTCAATCAAAACACTTAGACGCTAGGGTACCTCAAGCCAACCCAAGTATATTTTATTGATATTTTTATTTTAGTCATTTAAGTTTCAGTAGACATGTACTTAATTCTTTTAATTAAGTATAACCTGATGCTTAGAACCATTTTCTATGACAGGACCTATTCCCTCAGCCAAGGTTGGAGACCCCAGCACCATGATCTATATTAGACAGCTATGAGAGAGACTAAGAAGGATACGATTAGTACTACCCTGAGCCGAGAACCGGTTGGACTTTTATCTAGCCATTGTTGCCATTAGTGGAATGGAAGAGCGAGACTATTTTATGTCCTTAGCTGAAGAAGTAAGAGCTGACATAGAGTACTTGCTTGCGATGGAGTTTGTGACAGGGAGGAAGCTGGAATTACTTGCCTGTTAGACTAGGTAATAAATTAGAAGCCTTCTATTTAAAATTTTGAAATCTCTCATATAGTGTCATGTATAGCATACCATTACATAAAACATTTAAGAAGAGAAACCAAAGATGAAATGAAAGAAAACACTTCATAATGAATAAAGATAACATATCTAACAATCCACCTTACTGGTGCGGCTCATGAAATTCACTGGAACTACGGACTAGGTTTGTACCTATACTAGCTAGCCAATAATTGTTGACCTCGATGAGCGAAATTGGAATATTGAACATGCTCCTCTTTTCAGAGAAGCCACAATGGTCAACACCAGAAGAAGTTCCCGTGGTGATCATAAAGGGAAGCAACCTCATGTTATACCAGAGGTTGAACTGCCTAATGGGACTGAGGCTCAAAATTCGAAAACATCGGCAGCTTCGTCAGAGGCACCAATGGCTGCACGAGCCACTGCTGCAGCACCTCAGCCAAATATGGCAGCCGGCGACGTGACTGCATTCATGACCACAATGATGCGGACCATGCAACAACAACAAGAATTGCTTGGTCAGATGTCTACACAGTTTGCAACCATGATGCATGAACGTGCAGCACCACCACCACCACCCAACCAGCCCGTACTATTTCCACCACCTGTGCCTCAACACTTAGCGGAGAACTCTACCGCTAAGGTTATGGAGAGATTCAAGAAACTCCAACCGCCTGCGTTTTCCAAAATAACTTCTGAGGCAATGCAATCGGAACGGTGGATTAGTGCCCTAGAGAAGGCATTTGAAGTACTTGAGTGCACGGAAGCACAAAAGCTAATATGTGCGGGTTATCAGTTGGAAAATAAAGTCGAAGCTTGGTGGAAAGCTACTAAATCTAATTTGGAAGCTACTCACCCGAACCCCACATGGGAGCAATTTAAAGAAGTTTTCTTCAAGAACTACTTCCTAGGGAGTTTCAGGCATAGGAAAGAAGCTGAATTCATTGCACTGGTGCAAGGAACCAAGTCAGTACTAGATTACCAACAGCGATTTGAAGACTTGTTTCATTTTGCTCCAAAGCACCTGAAAGGGGAAGTTAGTAAGGCAAAGAAATTTGAAAAAGGACTCAAGACTGAGATCGGATCAGTATTGTCAATCATGAACATCCGGGATTATGTTCAGATGGTCGACAAGGCGAAGATGGAAGATAGATTTAAGGAGAACAAGAAAGAGAAAGTTGTGACGTCATCTGTAGGCAAGAGGCCAAACAATTTCCAGACCTATGCCTGGCCAAATAAAGCTTACCGCAGAACCAATTCAAATTCCGTCTCGACTCCGTATCGTAGGCCAAACGTGGGTCAGAACCCTTTCTGCCCCACATTCAATCGACCTATCAACTAGCTATGAATCAAGTGATAGCAGTAGCTTCGCCAGCCTGACCAGCCACAAGTCAAGTGAGCCAAGCCTTAACACCTGCTGTTCCACCCTATAAATGCTATGTGTGCAATAAAGAAGGACACATGGCTAGAGATTGCAACTCGCGTGGGTACGACAGTAACTTGCCAAATCAGTCCTACGCTAGACCTTTCCAGCCACGGGACAATCGATTGCGAGGAAAGGTGTTTGCGATGACGAATGAGGAAGCTAAGGCGAACCCCGATGTATTGACAGGTAAGTTTACTGAGCACTACTAAATTATAGGGAATGACTGGCTTACTTCATGTAACCTAAATTACCTACAAACCCTAGGTACCCTGAATGTCTCAACCATACCTGCACAAGTGTTATTCGACTCGGGCGCAACCCACTCTTTCTTTTCTACCACTTTTGCGAGTAGGATGAAAGATCAATCGAGAGACATCGGGCACGAGTTAGTAGTGAGCACACCGACGGGCAGTGTCATGAGTTTAAAGGAAGTATATGACCCCTGCCAGATTAAGATTTGTGGGAAGAATCTAACCGCACGATTGATAAAGATGGATATAAAGGATTTTGACGTGATACTAGGCATGGATTGGTTATCCGCCTATAGTGCAAATGTCTTGTGTGCGGAGAAGAAGATTGT
This sequence comes from Telopea speciosissima, assembly GCF_018873765.1. Lineage (NCBI taxonomy): Eukaryota > Viridiplantae > Streptophyta > Magnoliopsida > Proteales > Proteaceae > Telopea > Telopea speciosissima. The sequence goes on from NC_057920.1 coordinate 48,853,031, forward strand.
ATTTAAGATGAGTAATGGGACAATCCTCACTTATCAAAGTGAACCAAGAAGAAAACCCAAGAGAATAACTTTATCAGCCCTTCAGGCACGAAGATTGTTAGACGAAGGATGTCAAGGCTTTTTGGCCACTGTGATAGACACGAAGGCAAAGATAAAACCTTTGGAGAAACTTGAAGTCGTCAGAGAATTTCTTGATGTTTTTTCGAAAGATCTGACGCAGTTACCGCCTGACCGCGATATAGAGTTCACGATTGATCTAATTCCTGGTACAGCGCCAGTATCCAAGGTACCATACCGAATGGCACCAATCAAACTAAAGGAGTTGCAAGTTCAACTTCAAGACCTGCTGAAGAAGGGATTTATATGACCTAGCGTATCACCCTGGGGAGCACCCGTGTTGTTTGTTAAGAAGAAAGATGGTAGTATGCGGCTGTGTATCGACTACCGTGGGTTGAATAAGTTGACTATCAAGAATCGATATCCGTTACCCCGCATCGACAACCTATTTGATCAGTTACAAGGAGCAAGACTTTTCTCCAAAATCGATCTTAGGTTGGGATACCATTAATTAAAGATTAAGAGCAGTGATATTCATAAAATAGCATTCCAAACTCGATACAAACATTACGAATTCTTGGTTTTGTCGTTTGGATTAACCAACGCCCCGACATCATTCATGGACATGATGAATAGAGTGTTCCATGACGTGCTGGATAAGTTCGTCATTGTATTTATTGATGACATCCTGGTGTACTCCAAGAATGATGAGGAGCACGCTCGACACCTTACCTTCGTTTGCAGCGATTGTGAGAGCACCAACTTTTCGCCAAGTTCAGTAAATGTGAATTCTGGCTTCACCAAATTGGATTCCTGGGACACATCGTTACTGAAGATGGCATCAAAGTGGATCCAGGAAAGGTGAAAGCGGTTCTCGAGTGGGAAACTCCGAAGAGTGCCACTGAGATTCGAAGTTTCTTAGGATTGGCTGGTTACTACCAACGGTTTATTGAAAATTTCTCACGGATTTTGGCACCCATGACAAAACTTACAAAGAAGGGTGCCAAATTTGAATGGAATGAAGCGTGCGAGAAAAGTTTTCAGGAATTGAGAAACCGATTGGTGACAGCTCCAGTCTTGACCATTCCAGATGGCACCGAAGGAATGGTGGTATACACCGACGCATCCAGAACAGGATTCGGTGGTGTCCTGATGCAAAAAGGTAAAGTAGTCACCTACGCCTCTAGATAATTAAAAGACCACGAGAAGAACTACCCCACTCATGACATAGAGTTGGCGGTGGTAGGTTTTTGCGTTGAAGATATGACGGCATTACCTATATGGTGAAAAGAGTGAAATTTTTAGCGATCATAAAAGTCTGAAGTATTTCTTCACCCAGAAGGAGCTAAACATGAAACAGAGGCGGTGGTTAGAACTGGTAAAAGATTATGACTGTGAAATCCAGCACCACCCTGGTAAGGCCAACGTTGTAGCTGATGCGTTAAGCAAAAAATCTCAGACTGCATCTCTCGCTTCCTTAGTTGTAAGCAAACAGTTATATGAAGAAGCTCGGAAGCTTGATCTGGAACTCATGATCAATGGAACGGCAATGCAATTAGCAGCCATGGATCTACAGCCGTCAACACGAGATGAGATAATTACGAAGCAACCACTGGACCCCGAGCTGGCTAAGATCATATGGGAAGTACAACAAGGTGTCCATAAGGACCCAGATTTTTCTTTGGCCCATGATGGTGCATTGAAGTTTCGAGATAGATTGTGCGTGCCTGATGATTTTGACGTCCAAGACCGAATTCTTAAAGAGGTGCACAACTCACCCTATACAATCCACCCAGAAAGTACGAAGATGTACAAAGATTTGAAGAAGTATTACTGGTGGATGGGAATGAAAGAGACCATAGAGATATACGTGTCCAAGTGCCTCACCTGTCAACAGATAAAAGCAGAGAGACACCGACCGTATGAATTGTTGCAGCCACTACCTATACCTGAATGGAAGTGGGAAATGATCACTATGGATTTCGTGACAAATTTTCCCAACACCAGGAAGGGCATGAATGCGATTTGGGTGATCGTAGATGGACTGACAAAGGCATCTCACTTCATACCAATCAAGATAAGTTACCATATGGAGAAGCTTGCCCAATAATACATAGCGAATATAGTCCGCTTACACGGTGTGCCTGTCAGTAATGTGTCTGACAGAGATCCTCGATTTACCTCAAGGTTTTGGAGAAGTTTACAAAAGGCATTGGGAACTCAACTGAATCTTAGTACAGCTTTCCATCCGCAGATGGATGGACAGTCGGAAAGAACTATCCAATCACTAGAAGATATGCTCCGAGCCTGTGTTTTGGAAATGAATGATAGTTGGGATGCTTACATACTTCTGGTGGAATTTTCCTACAACAATAGGTATCACTCCACCATAGGCATGGCACCGTTCGAAGCTCTGTATGGACGGAAATGTCGAACTCCATTATATTGGGATGAAGTTGGCGAACGAAAGTATCTCAGGCCTGAGATGATACAGACAACCTGCGACAAGGTGGATGTCATAAGAGAGAAGATCAGGGCAACCCAGTCAAGACAGAAAAGTTATGCGGATAGTCAAAGGAAGGATATTGAATTTGAAGTCGGAGAAAAGGTGTTCCTTCGAGTATCTCCAACTAAAGGATAGCTACGTTTTAACAAGAAAGGCAAGTTGAGCCCAAGATTCATCGTCCTTATGAAATACTCAACAAAGTGGGACCCGTAGCATATCGATTGGGACTACCACCATCTTTGTCAGACGTCCATGATGTTTTCCATATGTCAATGCTGAGGAAATACATTAATAACCCGACACATGTACTATCAACTGAACCTGAATAGTTGGATGTGGAAATGACCTACGAAGAACAACCTACAGAGATATTGGACAAAAAGGAGCATAACCTCCACAACCACACTGTCGCCTTTGTAAAAGTTTGATGGGGAAAGAACCTGGTGGAAGAAGCTTAATGGGAACATGAAGAAGAAATGAAAAAGAAGTATCCTCAACTCTTTGAAATGCGAGGTAAGCAAATTTCGAGGACAAAATTTTTGTAAGGTGGGGAGAAATGTCAAACCCTGCTCCTGACTGGCTGGGATTTTGATTGAAGGACAGGAACCCCTGATTAGGAAACCAAGAACACTGTGGAGTATCACTCTGGTGATTTGGATTGATGAAGAAACCTTGTGTGGATCATCCTACATGCCTATCAGTAGGTGGATTACTGACCCTTGTGGCTGTACAGCTCACAGCATGATGTATGGCTTGGATTCCAGGTAATCTCTCTCCTCTCAAAAAATGTGGGACCCACCTCTAGAAAAGTGTGTAAAAATCTCCAAATGGTATGTGGGGATAATGCCCTAACCAAGGGTTAAACCCCTGTGCAAGCCCCACTGAGATTTAGCTTTGCTGCAATCTCTGGGCTATGGCACTGGGCGATGCAGACAAGGCCCAGAGAGTTCCAAGTGAGAACCAACTGAACATCGGGTCAAACCAGTGAGCTTAGGTTAACCCTAGGACTACCAGAGACAGATTGGAAACTTAACATGACAACTTCTGATTTATATTAGGATTTGATCCTGTGCTCGAGGTCTACAATTAGACTGTTGTTGGAACTGAATTTGTGACTGAGTACCTAGAACCAAACCCAGGTGAGTGAAATATTATCATATATGTACATGTAACTAAGATGCTATACCGGCTATATAATTTAAATCATAATTGCTGTGTTAATTAAATTTTGTTCAATTATTCAACATATTACACATTGATTGTCTGTTGATCAACACTATGAATTTTATCTAATGACTGTGATTGTTAGACTAGATGCCGTAGTCGGCTTGGAAATGAGGCCTGTGGTAGCCCATAGAATGGGATACGGTTGACACCACCTGGCTCATATGATGCCATATAGACATGGGGTTAGAGTTTCATCACCCGTGCTACGCACCCTTGCCAATAGGGGTTAAGGTGTTGGATGCCTGTGAGGGTGACCATATGTGCATATGAGAAAAGAAAAGAAATGTGTTTGCACCGGAATGGTGATTATGGGCTATAAGCCAGAAAAGAAAGGAAATGAGAAATGTGATGGATTTCCCTACAGGTTAATCACAGAGGGCTAGTCGGGCTGACCTTGGTGAATAAATGCGGGAGCTGACTGGTCCTCTCCGATAACTCAATGGGTGTATCGTGGGAAGGGGTTAGAAGCCTGCACCAGGGATACATGTATTGGGGATTGTAGTAGCACAGACCTGACTTAGTTGCATTGTTAGGTGGCTAATAAATAATCTAGACTTGCATATCATGTAGGATCATGTGAATTATGGTTGCACGTGCATGCATGATGATATGTTTTTCTCATGGGCTCAGTGGGGCTCACACTCTATTATACAATGTTTTTCTTAGATGATTCTGTAGGTGGATGCCGTTGTGGCATGGAGGCTCATTACGAGGAGGAGAGCCCTTGTTGTTATGATGATATTGGTGTGGACCCCGATGGAGGTCGTGCCGATGATGCATGCATTCTCGGTGGTCATTGATGAAGACCGTTGAGGAGTGCACCTGATGCTTTTTGTCTTGGGGACTCCTTTTTGTTTTTGTTAGGAGTTTATCCCTGTTCGGCCTGTGATTCTGTTGTAGGTTTTCTTACTTTTCTCTTTGGGGTTGAGTTATCTCACCCTGTACATATATGTATGTATATCTTTCTTTCTTTTAGCTTTTGTCAGCTTTGTTTTTGTTGTGGGTTGTATCTGGGTGGGAATGCTTCAGAACACAATATATATGTATATATCACTCTCATTCCCGTATTGCTACGCTTTCTCTTTATTTATAATTGTAGTTTATTCTGCAGCACTCTGATCTTACCTGTAGTAATGTGATGAATGTGGACCCATGAATGTAAGCACTGCTTCTAGATCCGTGGGATTTGGCGGATTGCCGTTACGTAATTTGGGTCACCTACTAATCCTCCCAGGGGGTGGTTTAGGGTGTGACAATCCATGCTGTTATTCCTTTGATTGATATCCTCGCTGTGGTTTATAGGATAATTGCCTTGATTGATATTCCAGCTTGGTTGATTGAATTCTTTCCCATCTTGAGGAGATATGGTGATCTTATTGACCATCTGGTTACTACCAGAAGATGGCGTGGAATCTACATCCCTTACACCCCAGAAAGTTTCCATTTTCTTTACCATACCAAAGGAAAGACTGGTTATGTGGCCATTGAAATAGACATGTCCAAAGCTTATGATCGGATTGAATGGAATCTCATAACTTCCTTGTTTAGATTCTTGGGGTTTGGGGAGAAATGGGGAAACGTCATTCTGTCTCTTATTTCTTCTGCCTCGTTTTCTATCATACTAGATGGAAGTCCATTCAATTTTTTTTCAGGCCACTAGGAGTATTCGTCAAGGTTCTCCTCTAAGCCCTTATTTATTTATTGTTGCTATGGAGGGTTTTTCCAGACTGTGTTTGGCTTAGAGAGAGTTGAACCTGTTTCAAGGTGTTAAGGTATCGAGATCAGCCCTTGAAATTTTGCATCTTTTATTTGTTGACGACATCTTTATTTTTCTGTCAGGCGACTCATGAGGACTTGATTACCATCAAGGTAATATTAGATCTTTTTTCTGACTTGTCAGGACAAGAAATAAATTTTTCCAAAAGTGGGATTCACTTTAGCCGGAATGTTCCTCCCACAGAAAGGATATCTCTGGCTTCTCTTATTGGCATCAAAGAAATGAAGAAAGACTCGATTTATCTAGGTACTAATTTGTTCCATTACAAGTCCAAAGTTAAGGAATTAATTGGAGTGACTCTACGAATCTAGAGGAAACTATCACTTTGGAAATCTAGCTTTTTATCTTATACAGGACATAATATCTTAATCTAGCCAATTTGGCTTCTACTCCTACATATTTGATGAATTGCTTTTTGTTTCCTGTGCAAGTTTGTCAAAGTATTGATTCCATTTGTCTCAAATTTTGGTTGGGGAACTCGGGAAAGAAAAAGAAAATTTCTTCTCTAATTGCTTGAAATAAAATGTGTGTTCCTAAATCCAGAGGAGGGTTAGGGTTCCGTAAGGCAGAACATCATAATAAAGCTCTGCTCATGAAATTAGGTTGGAGACTAATCACAAGTACTTCATCCATTTGGCCTCAAGTTTTGTTGCGTCAGAAATCCTGCTGGAGCGAGCTCTGCCTGCAAGATAAGAATTAACAGAGAGGACTGGGCATTGCCGGTGATCTCACTCCGAAGCTTAAGTTAGATCTCTGAGCAGCAGTCAATTCAAAGAGAATTCAGATAGCTTGATTTAGCGTTACCTCCCTTACTTAAGGTGGTTGAGAGGTAGAGTCGTGCCCAAATAGGTAAGCTGGAATCTTGGAGTGGAGTGAGACCTTTGCGGAGTGAATCGTGGGATAGTGCTTATCCATTACTTTCCCACGCGCCGGATTAGGCGCGATGTGGGCGAGAATCTCGGACCATGTTGGTCCGTGCCAAACTTAGCATTGTTTATGTAAGTTATGGAGGTCGTTCCTCATATGCCTGGCTGTGGCCAGGCTATTGTTGTTTATAGGCGAGAGCTCTGTGCCCTAGCAGCGTGGGCTGGGGTGTGACCTGGCGCCCAGCTCAGTACGTTGTTCACAACTTGGTCTTTCGTACGAGCCACAGAGCTCGCTAGCTCATGCTTGGCTTGGTGCTCTCTATCCTGGGCTCGCGACCTCGCTGGCTCGTTCTCATCGCACCTGGTCCTTTGTCCCATCACGAGCCCCCCACTCCCCTGGACGTTGGCGTCTCGGGTAGTTAAATCGATCAAATTCCTTGGCATCTATTCTCGCACGCATAAGCCTGGTATATTGATGGTTGGGCATGACTTGATGTTCCAGCCATTGGCGGACACGTGGCCAAAGCCATAAAGACACCTAAATTGGAGCACTCGTCATTTCAGCTTGGCGATGTTTGAGGTTCCACCCTTGTATGGCCGCATGTCCATAGGCATTATGAGGCCTAGGCTAGACCTACCGTCTCTCGATCCCTATTTTTCTGATTCGCCCAATATGGTTTGGCCACATGGTTTGTGCATTTATTACATCTCGGGCAGGTCCAACGTCGGCTGTTCTCGGCCCTACGATGGACTTGCCTCCTGACCATTGGATTTGAGGGCGTTTCTTCTTCTCCCTTTCATGTATAAATTGGGGCTTCGTCCCCACTGTAGCCTTTTATTGACACTCTGCGAATTTGAGTTTCTTGCTCTCTGCTTCCTCTTGTTGTTGCTTCCTGCCATTGCATTTTGCTCCGATGATTGCCATTTTCTTCAGCAACTCTCAAGCTTCTTCACTCAAACTCTGCCCTGCTCAAGCCACATTTTCCTTTGCATAACTTCTGCTACTTCGCTGCTAGTAAGTTCCTATCATAATGTCTTCTTCTTCATCTCCGGCCGAGCCCGATAGGGTTTTCAGCGAAGTTGCTGGAATTAGTGGGGGTTCTGACCCTGAGGTGATCTCTGAGAGGACCCAAGAGGAACGATCTGCACTCTTTAGGTCCAAAAAGTTTGCTACCCAGGCCGGCCGCTTGGCCCAGGCCTCCTCTGCCCAATCTAGTGGGGGTATGCGGGCCTCAGTTGAGGGCCTAGTTGAGCGCACCACTAACGGCGGTGGCGCTCCCGACGTGGAGGAGGAGGAAGAGGTCTTGGTGAGACCCACCTATGTGGCTGCCTTTGAGAGTACCATGACTGAGCATTCCCTGGCTGCTTTGAGGGCCGAGTATGGGTTCCCTCCAAAGGTAGAGACGTGGGTGCCAACTAAAGCGGAGAGAGTGAACACCCCTCAGCCAGGCACCGTGTGCCTATATAAGGTCGCGTTCCAGTGCGGCATCCGGTTCCCTATCCATTAGTTCATGATGGATGTGCTCCACCATTATACCATCGCCCCCGGCTAGTTGGGGGTGAACTCCTGGAAGCAGCTCTTCGGCTTCTACCTATTCTTCGCCCAGCTCGGCCATAAGGCTCCGTGGGCGCTTTTTATTTATTTTTTCCAATTGAAGAAGACCACCAACGAGTGGTTCTACGTGGCTCTGCGTGGCACTAAGGAGCCTTAAAAGTCGGTAGAGTTCATAAGCCATATGCCACAGTCTACGAAGAAGTGGAAGGATCACTTCTTCTTTGCGCGCATTAAGGGCGACCCCTTCAAAGCTGAATGGGAGTGGGTGCAGCTAAAGGACGCGAACAAGGTCCCCATGCTAAGCTCATATGACCAGCGGTCTCTTGAACTCATCGTGCAAGGCACGGCCGTTGACGTGCACGAGCTGATAGATGAGGCTCTGTTGGTTAGGCAAGGGCTAAGCTCAGCAGTCCCTTCCCCTGTAGATTTATTTTTTCCTTTTGCTGTATGATCGCGAGCTGCTTCTGACTTGTCTCTGTTTTCTTTTCAGTGGACTACGAGCTAGACTTGGACAAGTTTCGCGAGGAGGCAGAGGTCGAGAGGCAGCAGGTCTTGGAGAAGCAATCCAAGAGGCAGACCCGCTCTCTGCCAGGCGTCTCCATTAGGGATTCAAGGACCTCTGCCAATGGGAAGGAGAAGCAGGAGCTCCCCCCAAAGGGTAAGGAGAAGATGGAGAAGGAGGAGAAGGGCAAGGGCAAGGGCAAGGTGGAGAGAACCACCAAGTCCCTGCCACCAAAGATCCCCGACAAGAGGTCACACGATGAGGTAGTGGACCTTAATTCACCTCCGAAGAAGGCAGCGCTGGGGGTAGAGTCCTTGAGAAGGCCCCCCAGGACACCGAGAAAGCCCCTAGGACTCTACGAAGGGGGGAACCACCAAGGGCAAGAAGGGCTTACCCCCTCCAAAGGGGAAGAAGCGCCTCCAGTTCCAGTGGGAGGTCTACGAGGGCAAGTCAGCCTTTAACTTCCCCCAGGTGGCCAAGGAGTTGATGGACTACGGCCCCCCTCGGGAAGTGGCCGCCGTTTGTGCCCAATCCGACGACGAACTCATGGATTCATTCGCCTTGGACTTTGCTAGGGTGAGCCTCGAACTTGGCCCCTTCCCTTACCCTTTATGCTAGGCATTTCTGACGTCGCTTTGTTCCTTGTAGGTTACCCGTGGGGCGAGCAAGCTCTGACGGAGAGTGGCAAGCCTGGCTGTGACTTGCAAGGAGGAGAAGAGGAAGAGGAAGGTCGCAGAGGATCAAGTAATAAACACTACGACCCAAATCTCCACGCTGGAAACTGTGGCCAAGGATCATTAGGAGATGATCAAGTCTCTCACTGATCGGGTGGAGCAGCTGGAGAAGCAACTGGCGTAGGAGAAGAGAGAGACTGAGCTGGAGAAGAGAAAGACCAACTTCATCCAGGAGGACCTGGTCAACTTGCAAGCGCGACAGCCCAAGGTGATCGAGGAGGCTGTCAAGAAAGCCCTAGAGGCCTTCATGGTTTCGTAGGAGCTGAGGGATCACTTCAAGGAGCAAGCTCATAAGGGCTACAGGGGCGGCGTGAATGACACTGTGAAGCATGCCCTCCAGAAGACCCCGGGTTATGACTTCTCAGGCTTCAAGTACTACATCCCCCCTATTCCTGCGACTCCCGTGGTGCCAGCGGCCTCCGAAGGCCCTACTGTCGAGGGTGACCTTCCTACTCCAGTACCTCCTCTTGTGCCTGTCGCAACCCCTATTGGAGAGACCACTTCCTCTGATCCTCCCCCTGTGGACCAAACCTCGCACGATCCTCCTCTTGCAGACTCAACCTTGGCCATTGCGGCCTCTGCCACAGACCCACCAGCCAAGAATTGAAGATTTTATAGTTCTTTCTTCTTTTTTTTTTTGGCAATGTAAATAGCATCTCTTTATCAATGAAAGGAAATTTTCCCAAGTATTGAAGCTCATTTCTTTTTAATTAGCCTTGAGCACGCTCTTTCTTTTGTATTTGCTAAAGTCGCGATCTCGCTGCCTTATCAGTCTTTTGTGCTAATCTCACTAGTTAGTCTTTCGTGCTGACTTGCAGAGGTCAGTCTTTCATGCTAACTCAACGAGCTAGACTTTCATGCTGGCCTGTAGAGGTCAGTCTTTTATGCTAGCGCAACGAGCTAGACTTTCGTGCTGGCCTGTAGAGGTCAGTCTTTCGCTCTAGTTCAACGAGCTAGACTTTCATGCTAGCTCAACGAGCTAGACTTTCGTGCTGACCTATAGAGGCCAGTCTTTCATACTAGCTTAATGAGCTAGACTTTAAGAACGACCATTTTAGGTCAACATGAAACTGTGAGCACAAACCGTAGATAAAATTATGACCGCGATTTGATATTTTATTGATTCACGAGCAACTTTTACAACGACTTCAATGACTTTACTGGTAAAATTTTTTTAGATTCTCTGAATTCTAGGGTTGTGGTATCTTGTTGCCCCCTGGGGTCTTCAAGTGATAAGTGCCTGGCCTGATTTGCTTGGAGACCACATATGGTCCTTTCCAGTTTGCGTTCTATTTACCTTGGTGTTGAGGTTGGGAGGTGCTTACTTTGAGCAGTACTAGGTCACCAGCCCTGAACGTTCTGTCCTTCACTTTGGAATTGTAATAGCGAGCCATTCTTTGTTGGTATGCTACATTCCTCATCAGCGCGTCCTCTCTAACTTCATCAAGAAAGTTCAAGTTGGCCCTCAGCCCATCTTGATAGGTTCTCTCATTGAAATTGAGGGTCCTGAGCGAGCCTGCTACCACTTCCACTAGGGTTAGGGCTTCTATTCCGTAGGCTAGCCAAAATGGGCTCTCCCCTGTGGGCGTTCGAACCGTGGTTTGATATGACCATAAGACATTAGGAAGTTCGTCCACCCGCCTTGCTTTTGCCTCTATCAGTCTTCTCTTTATCCCTACTAGCAAGGTACGATTGGTGACTTCTGCTTGGCCATTTGCTTATGGATAAGCAACTGAGGTTGTTCTGAGCTCTATGTCGTATTGGGCACAGAATGCCCTAAACTGAGGGTTGTTGAATTGCATCCCGTTGTCTGTCACCAGTATCTTTGGTAGCCCAAACTGGTAGATGACCTTATCCCTGAAGAATTTTTCCACTCACTGCCTCGTTCATATTGGATTGCTTCCTTCTGCATATTAGGCCAGTAGAACCCTGCTCTTAGCACTTTGTAGGCTAGGTGGCGGCCCCCATGTGATTGTCACATATGCCCCGGTGAACTTCGGTCAGGGCATTTAGAGCATGTGTGGGGGTCAAACACTTTAACAACGGGCCAGACACTGATCTTTTGTACAGTTCCCCCTCCACCATCGTATATCGAACTATGCAACCTCGAACCTTATGCGCTTCGATCTTATCTTCGGCCAGGACGTCATCCCTTAAATAGGCGATGAGAGGATCCATCTAGCTGGGCTCGACCTCGACTGGCATGACCTCTCAAACTTGGTGGGAAGGCTCAGACAGCTGTTCAATGTATACTGACCTATCCAACTGTGCCAGTACTTCTGTTGTCAGGCGCGAGAGTGCGTCTGCCTTCTCGTTCCGATTCTGGGGCACCCTTCTCATCTTGAACGCATCAAATGATTTCACCAACTTCTTGGCGGCTTCAAGGTAGGCGGCCATGCAGTCATCTTTGGCTTTGTAGTGCCCGTTGACTTGATTCATGACTAATTGGGAGTCAGCTCGCACTGTAAACCTCTTAACTTGAATGGCGTTTGCCGTTCTCAGCCCTGCTATCAGAGCTTTGTACTCTGCTTCGTTGTTTGAGGCTGGGAATTTAAAGCGCAGTGCAAACTGAATTTTGAAGCCTTCTAGGCTCGTTAGAATGAAGCCTGCCCCTCAAACTTCTGAATTGCTCAACCCATCCATGAACATGGTCCAGGATGGCTCTGGGCAGGTCTCTACTTCCATCTGGTCCTCTTGCTCTGACGCGTTCTCGTTCTATGTACACTCGACCACAAAATCCACCAAAGTTTGGCCCTTTATGGTCGTCCTGGGTCTATACTCGATCTGATACTCACTCAGCTCTACCGTCCATGTGATCGATCTTCCAGACACATCTGGCTTATGAAGCACTTTCTTCAGTGGTTGATCAGTCATGACCACTATGGGGTAGGCCTGAAAGTACGACCTTAGTTTCCTAGCCGCCTTGAGGAGGGCAAACGTGAGCTTCTCGATTTGGGGATAGCGAGTTTTTGCATCCAGTAGCATGTGACTGATGTAGTATATTGGTTTCCGCACCCCATCTTCTTCTCTCACCAGGGTCATGCTCACTACTACAAGTGAGGTGGCTAAGTATAGTAGTTGTTCCCTCTCAGGGACTGGATGCATCAACAGGGGTGGATTGGTGAGCTACGCCTTCAGATCTTCAAAGGCCCTTTAGCATTCTTTTGTGCACACAAAGCCTTTGATGTCCTTCAAGTTCTTTAAAGTTTTGAAGAACAGCAAGCACTTATCCCCAGATCGAGACACGAATCGGGCTAGCGCTGCGATCCTTCTGTTCAGCCTCTACACCTCGCGAACAGTCCGGGCGGGCTCATCTCTTGGATAGCCTTGATTTTGACTGGGTTGGCCTCAATCCCTCTCTGGGACACCATATAACCGAGGAAGTTTCCAGAGCTAACTCCAAAGGCATACTTATCTGGATTCAGTCTCATCTGGTGAACTCGTAGTACCTGGAAGGCCTCTTCCAGGTCAGCTAGATGGTCTTGTGCCCTTATGCTTTTCACTAGCATGTCATCGATGTATACTTTCATATTTCTATCGATCTGGGCCCTGAACAGCTTGTTCACCATTCGCTGATAGGTCGCCCCTACATTCTTCAGGCCGAAGGGCATGACTAGATAACAGAAGTTCTCTTGGTCTGAGTGAAACGCTGTGTATGACTCATGTCCTTCTTTCATCAGGATCTGGTTGTATCCTGAGTACGCGTCCATGAAGCTCAGTCTTTCATGCCCCGTTGTTGCGTCTATCAGGAGGTCAATTCATAGCAGTGGGTACTCGTCCTTGGGGCACACCTTGTTGAGGTCGGTGTAATCTACACACATCCTCCACTTCCCATTTGGATTGGAGACCATCACCACATTCGCGAGCCATGTTGGGAATTGCTCCTCTCTGATGAAGCCAAATGCCTTTAATTTTTCAATTTCCCCTTTCATCGCAGCCTGTCGTTCTGGGGTGAACGTCCTCCTTTTTTGTTGCACTGGCTTTCTTGTTGGGTCCACGTGCAGGGCTTGCTCCGTGATGTGACGTGGTATGCCTGGCATGTCTACTGCTGACTAGGCAAACACATCCTTATTCCTCTAAAGGAACGAGGTGAGCTCTTTGGCTTCCTCTATCTTCAACAGGGACCCGATCTTCACTATTTCTGTAGGGTCCTGGTCGTCTAGCGTGACCTCCATGAGCTCTTCGACTGGCTCCCCACACTGATAGCGTTTGTCGCCCTCGTAGTTATCCGCGACCTCCCCAATGTAGGTAGTTCCCCTACAGTTGCCCTTGATCTACTTCAGGAAAGCAGCATGACATTCATGGGCTTTCTTCTGCTCTGTCCGGCACTCCCCTATGCCATTAGGGATGGAGAACTTGACCTTCAGGTGCCTAGTGGAGACTACTGCTCCTAGCTCGTTCAAGCTGGGCCTGCCCAGGATTACATTGTAGGCAGTCACGACCTGAACTACCATGAAGCTTACCTTGATTATTTTTTGACGTGGGGCGATCCCCATTGTCATCAGGAGCTCTACTGACCCCTCGATTGGGGTTGGTGCACCTGAGAACCCATATAAGGGTGCAGACTCAAGCTTCAACGTGCTTGGCTCGAACTCGAACTGTAGATAGGCATCATAGGACAGTATGTCCACTGACGCCCCTGTGTCCACCAGGATCCTGTGGACGGGTTGATTGGCTATCACTGCTTGAACCACGACAGCATCGTCGTGTGGCCAGCTTGGCCCTTCCATGTCCTCATCAGAGAACGTGATCACAGGCTCAGTTCGTGCCTTCTTTTTAGGCATCTCAACTACGGCCACGAACCGTGCCTTCGACTTGGCTTTGTGCGATGACTCCTACCATGGTCCCCCCAGGATGGTGAGGATGGTAGGTGCTGTGGAGGTCCTCCTAACCTCTCTGCGATCATCGCGTCGGTCATTGCGGCGATCTCGATCATCTCCTCTTCTATTTCTGTCTTCCCTCCTGTGGTCATTCCTCGCATGTTCATGACCTCTGGAGTTATCTTTTCCATCTTCCTTGACATAGCGCCTCAGATCCTCAGATGGCCTTTCTGGATCACATCTTCAATCTCTTTCTTCAACTATCTACAGTCCTCGGTGTCATGACCGACATCCTTGTGGAACTTACAGTACTTATTCTTGTTTCTCTCCTCAGGCCTAGAGAACATCGACCTGGGCCATTGCAGCAGGCCTCGATCATACACCTCCATCAGGATTTTAGTCCTGGTGGTGTTGAGTGGGGTGTAGTCTGGGCTCTGGTCTCGGTCTGACCTCGCCCTCTTGGCATCTTTCTTCTTCTCGTCCTTTTCGCTCGTCCTTTTCTTCTCTGGGACCTTTGTGTCCACCGCCTTTCTCGCCTTCATGATGTCAAACATATTGGCATACTGGTAGCAGCGATCCAGTAGCTGTGGCATGGTGGTCACCGGGTCCAGGGCGAGCGACTTCACCAGGTTGTGGTTGGTGACCCCATTATGCAAGGCATTGAAGGCCATTGCATCGTCCAGGTCCTTGATCTCCAAGCTCTCCGCATTGAAGCAGGTGATGTAATCCCTGATGGACTTATCGGGTGGTTGCTTGACAACCAACAGGTTGGTAGCAATCTTCTTTTGCTTCACGTTGCTCTAGAAGCGGCTCACGAACGCCTTGGCCAACTCAGTGAAGCTTTTGATCGAGTTGGGCTTCAGCTTCACGAACCACAGTGTTGCTGGCCCCTTAAGAGAGGTGGGGAGTGAGTAGCACGACACCACATCAGACCCGCCGTAGACTATCATCATGGCATTGAAGTAACTGATATGGTCATTGGGGTCGCCCTTCCCATCATACACCTCAAAGGTGGGAGGTTTGAAGCCCCTGGGGAGCTCAGCCCTCATGATCTCAGCCGTGAAGGGATGCTGACCGGGTCTGAAGCTCTCCTAGGGGATACTACCCTTTTTTAGGGCCTCGATCTTGGTATTCATCTCCCTGAGCTTACAGTCAAGCTCGCTTTCCACGATCTAGTTGGTAGCGGGGTCTGTGCGGGCACGACGCACGTTCAGCTAGTCCCACAGGTTATGTTGGGGCGACCTCTACTGGTCAACCTGCTCAGTATGTGTATACGACGCCATAGAGTGACTTCTATCGGTTCTTCCACTCGACCTCCTGCTAGTGGACCCGAATTGTACAGTTACGCGTGATCAAGCATTTCTTGTGGGCAAATCCCCGGTTTGAATGACCCCAGGTGGGGGCAAAGTCCTCCTGGAGGGGTGTGAGGATCCAGCCCTGCTCTTGGTTGCTCTCACATCATCTCGGGTAGGCCTGGGGTTCTCCTGCGCAGCCCTGGGAGGCACCAGAACTGCTGCTGGGGGCAAGAGTAGTACTGGAGGAAGACCAGCGGCTGCGGCGGCTGCCAGGTTGGCTACTCTTAAGGTTTGCAACTCCTTGACTACATCCCTAAGAAACTCGTTCTGTTGAAGGACTTGTTGCTACAGGTTTTGGATCTGGCCCACGTTGGCCAGCGCATTAGGATCTAACACCGTGGGGGTGAATCCCTGAGGCAATGGTGGTGGAGGTGGCAGTGCCTTAGCACTTCGACTGGACTAGCCCTGATCCTGAGCTTTGTCTTGACCAGCCATCTCGGTGGCTAATGGTTGTGATCCAGCCGTGACCCCTGCCGCCGGTAACTGGGATCCGGTCGGTGTCATGTTTGTTCATCGGAGGGTTTGCTTCCTGATTTACCCTCCACCACGAGTGTTCTTCGTCACCCGTCATGTGACTGGGTTTTCCATGGCTGCAGGTGCTTCGGTGTGAGGAGGAATGATGTTTTGCTCTCCGGCCATCGTCTACAACTAGCCTATTGGTTGAGGGTTTTGAATGAGGCTCTATTACTGTCGTTCCCACAGACGGCGCCAAACTGTTGCTTCAGAAATCCTGCTGGAGCGAGCTCTGCCTGCAGGACAAGAATTAGCAGAGAGGACCGGGCATTGCCGGTGATCTCACTCTGATGCTTAAGTTAGATCTCTGAGCAACAGTCAATTCAAAGAGAATTCAGATAGCTTGGTTTAGCGTTACCTCCCTTACTTAAGGTGGTTGAGAGGTAGAGTCATGCCCAAATAGGTAAGTTGGAATCTCGGAGTGGATTGAGACCTTTGCGGACTGAATCGTGGGATAGTGCTTATCCGTTACTTTCCCACACGCCGGATTAGGCGCGACGTGGGCGAGAATCTCAGACCATATTGGTCCGTGCCAAACTTGGCGTTGTTTATGTAAGTTATGGAGGTCGTTCCTCATATGCCTGGCTGTGGCCAGGCTGTTGTCGTTTATAGGCGAGCGGGCTGCTCCCTAGCAGCGCGGGCTGGGGTGCACCTGGAGCCCAGCTCAATATGTTGTTCACAGCTTGGTCTTTCGCATGAGCCATGGAGCTCGCTAGCTCGCGCTAGGTGTGGTGCTCTCTATCCTAGGCTCACGACCTCGCTGGCTCTTTCTCGTCGCACCTGGTCCTTTGTCCCATCAAGTTTTAAAAGCAAAGTACTTCCCAAAACTTTCTTTCTTTGATCCCAAAACCCGCAATAGGAAAGGATCTTGGGTTTGGAACAGTATTTCTCGTATTATTTAATACCTGGAAAAAAATTGTGCTCAGAAGAATGGGTAATGGTAAATCTTCTTTTTTCTGGACTGATTGTTGGATCCCATCTCGTTCTGGATGCCTTCTAAATTCAACTATTGTTCCTATCTCTCTTCCTGATAGAATGAATACCATTGATTGTTTCTTGACAGAGTCTGGATGGAATACTTCTTTTCTACAGAATGTTTTACCATTGAATATCTATTCTCAAATCCTTAAGCTTAATGTGTCTAGCACTGTGGATAGATGGTGGTGCAGTTTGGCCAAAGATGGCAATTTTAGCACTAAATACGCTGCTAGATCTCTTAATTCTATCTCTACCAATAATAATTTTTTTTTTCCTCTTGGTGGAATTTCTTTTGGAAGCTTAAGATTAACCCCAAGTTTAAAATTTTCTTCTGCCGTGTTCTAAATGCAGGACTTTCAGTCAAGGCTACTATTTCCAAATACCTCCAGATCGATCCCTCCTGTGCTTTTTGTGGAAATTATGCCCAATCCTATTGGCATTTATTCCTATCTTGCGATTGGGTCCAACACATTTGGGTAGCTGGACCTCTGGGGCTGAGAACTGAAAATCTAGCCCATTCCTCCTTCAGAGATCTCTGCCTCCACTTTCTCTTTTCTCAGAAGTTAGATAAAAAATCTTCTTGTTGGTTCTTTGAAGTTTTTATTATTACTTGTTATTTTATTTGGGCTATCAAGAACAAAACTATTATTGGATCAAAAAAACCTGATCCTTTTTGGGTGGTGAATCAAGTCAATCGTTGGTTAGTTAATTTAAACATATTCCCCCCCCCCCAAATTTTGTCCCATACTATATATCCTAGTAGTGAGAAGGACATTACAATTTCCACCATCCCTTCCTTACTAAATTGCAAATTTCCTGTTTTAATCTCTGCAGGATACCAAACTCCAGGAGTAGATTTAGCAAGTTGGTCGTATATTTTTTTGCTAGATGGAAGGTTTATTTTGTTTGCTGCAGGTTATATGAAGTCTTCTACCTATATGGAAACTGAATTGTTCAACATTAGAACCGGGCTCGACCATGCTTCTAGTATGGGGTTGAAGATTAAAGAAGTATGGTGTTCAAATCAACATATCACCAATGTTCTTCCATCTCCAACTTCCTCTCCTTGGCCTTGGCATCTTCTTAAAGACCTATTATATATACATAACCTAGCTTAGAATATCTCCTTTGATGAAAAAGAAGATAACTTTTGTATGTCAATAGCTCTAAACTTAGCTAGATATGCTCAAGCTAAGAACACTGTACATATTTCGTTTATATAATTCCACTTTGTCTTTTACCATAAAAAAAAAAATTCCTACGGTATCTATAGGAAACCCATACTCATGGACTTTTTATTACTTGTTCCCCTATATCAGCATCATAAGCATTAACCGATGCTGACTGGGCAAGTGGCTCTGATGATAGGAAGTCCACAGGTGGTTACACCATCTTTTTGGGCCCAAATCTTATTTCTTTGGTTGTCAACAAGAAAAAGTGGTTGCTCATTCCTCAACTGAGTCTGAGTATAAGGCTCTTGCAGACGCCTTTGGCGAGTTGATTTGGCTGTAAGCCTTATTCAGGGAATTTGGTGTAATACTCCCATCGCCTCCTATACTTTGGTGTGACAATCTTGGTGCTACATATCTGTCTGCTAACCTTGTATTTCATGCGCGCACCAAACACGTGAAAATGGATATCTACGTTGTCCGGGATAGTGTGGTCAAACGTCAAATACACATGTAGTTCATTTCCACAAAGGATCAAATAATGGACATATTGACCAAGGTGCTTTCTACGACATGATTCATGTTCATGAGGGACAAGTTGTAGATCCGCTCACATGGCCCTTCTACTTGAGGGGGTGTATTGACCGAATATAGAGTTTCCATATATAATGGAACTCAATATTCGGATTATCTTCAACTGCTAGAGTTTTTTTTTTCATTCTCATGTAATCTTTCCATAATAGCCGACTAGGGCATCTTGTAATGACTTGTATAAATCCTCTCTTTGAGGATCAATTGACACACATAAAATAACATCAACTCTGACAGAGTGGTACAATGAGTTTCCTGATCTTAACAAGTCAGACATAATCAAGCTTTTGCATTGCAGCTCTGCACTCAAATATGTATTGCATGGTGACTATGAGTATTTCATGATGGTGTTAAACCAATCGATTGAAGGACTTTGATCCATTTCTATTGATTGAAACAGGTTGCCATAATAATGAATTGAATCACTGGAGACAATATTACGCTAAGAAATCTAATTGAGATAACGATTTTAGACCTACTTCAAGATCTTCTAAGATGAAAGTTCGAAGATCATCCTCATCAGATGAATCAAAATCAAGCCTAAAATCTAAATTCTCTTTGGCATTGACTAGCATCAAATCTACCAACCCTCCATTCATCTTCTGCCGTTGCATCACTGTCGTTTCTATTTCAATCAATTCAGCAACAACTTCTAAGGTACATTCTGGGTCCAATTTGAATCCAAATAGTGAGCTAGACACTGGTTGATTGTTCATCTTGAGATGTAGGATCTGAGCTAGTTCTTCACAGCTGAAGTCATGGAAAGAGAAGAATTTAGTGACCCTTCTATATAATCCTTCATTTGAGGAGATCAAACCTTTCATTGGTTTTGTATAGCCAGCAAATATAGTGACAATCTTTCCACTATCCATTACAGACATGATCTCCTCTAAGGCCTCCAATCCGAAGTCTTTAGTTCGTTGACAAGGAACAGGTATTAGCCGATATGCTTCATCAACGAAAAGAATTCCTCCCTCTGCTTCTCTAATCTGATATTGATACATTATCATCTTAGTTCAATCTTGGAAAGAAGTTTCCAAATGGAATTACAGGAATTTAGGGAAAAAAAAGCCTTTCTTTCTCACATACCACTTTCTTTGTCTTTGGACCTGTCTGTCCAATGTACTCCCCAACCAAATCAGTCCTTTGTACTTCCTTTACCTTGTCTGTAGGTAAAATTCCCAGCGTATGGAAAAGTTTTCCAAGTATTCGAGCTACCTTTGTTTTACCTGATGAACAAAATAAACAATAAATTTTTTTGTATTAGCAATTAATTAAAATAATTATCGAAATCACTTGATTAGCCAAGGTAGGCCGAGAGATTTCGGTTGTTCTATCCTTGATTTTTTGTTTTTGTGCTTCGGAAATTGGTTTTCCCTGTTGATGGCAATGTCGAAGGTGGGGATTTCCTTTTGCGCTTTCAGGGGCTCGAGCTTGGCCTTTGTTTTTATCTCTTGTAATTTGTTTCATTTTCTTCTGTTAATATACATGATCTTTTAGCGGGAAAAAAAACCCTTGATTAGCCAGAGTTGGCTTTTCTATCTTTTGCTGTTCTTGTTGTTAATTTTATGATCACTAATTAGCTTGAGTATGGGTTTCTAGTTCGTAAATAGAAGTTGGTTTCAGATTTCTAGTGTGGCTTCTATATTCCTAGAGGGTCCATTTGGATAGAAGTGAAGTAAATACAGCTTTTCCACAATTTTTATTTTCTATCAGATCCCCTCCCCTACAACCCATTTCTTCCAAACAAATACTATATTCTGAACAAACTAAATTATTTGTCTTTCGTCTAGATCGCTAATTCATATTTTTGTCCAACTATAAAAAAATTAAAAAAAGTAAAACAAACTATTAATAGAAACTAGACATATAAAAATTCAGAGTTAAACAAGATTTAAAAAGAGCTTACGTTCTCAAAAGGTTAAATCTTTAGTGTTATTCATAATCTTTTAACTAACAAAAAAATAAAATTAGTGAAAAATAACTAATAAGGTTTTGATTCATAAAGATCTAGATTCCAAAAGAAAAACTTATGCTGCAATTAAACATCTAATGCTGTCAATTCCAGTCGTTTCCTAAGAACATGGTAAATTAAATTTTGATCCATGAAAATATTGAAATTAGAGGATACATCCCATTAATTTAACAAACAACACTAGCAACATGTTACTTCAAAATTATTATGGGTTCTTTGATCACTTAAACTATCTTGAATTTTGTGCTTTTAAGTAGGGATAAGTTTTCTTGTTTCTTAGTGATACAAAATGCTAACCTCAATGTAATTAACATAGTATATTACAATCACTTTATACCTCATTTATTTAAAAATAATGAAAATTAAAAATTAAATTCAAATAAAAAAAATTTGTAGAAACATTCAAAACCTCTTCATAGTAATTTATACATGGGGCTATCATATGATGCGGGTTACACATGAAATGAAAGTTTTATAAGATAGCGAACATTTAAATTATGCTCCTACAAAAATGAAAGGCTGAAACTAAGGCAGCGTTTGGTATGCATTCTAGATCGATTTCACGTTCTCGGATAATAAAAATAATTGTTTTTATTGTCCGAGAATGCATACCAAACACAGCTTAAGTGTAAAATCAAAAGAAAATTATCTTAATCATTGCATATGAATTTTGATTAATAAATAAATATTGAAATGTATATGTTGCATTATGATTTTAGAAACCCTAATTGTCTCACCACAAAGTTGTTCTAAGAGGGGGGTGGGGGGGGGGGGCGATAAGGATAACTAATAAGAGTTTTTTGTGCATAAATGAGTTCATAGGGATGTGGTGTGCATTGAGAAGCAAAATCTTAAACATAAATACAATGCTCTCAATTACCAGTTCCAGGATTGCCAAGAAATGCCATATGAGGTGCCTTTGGTGTAGAAACTTGGATACCAAGGGCCCTGCGCTTCTTATCCAAAACCATTCCCTTCATCCATTTCCGTAGTTGTACTTTTAGTTCATGCAACCCCACAATTTTAGATAATTCATTTTCAAGTTCATCCATCTTAGCTTTCATCTCACTACATAGTTCATTGGCTTTTCTTTTCCTTTGTTTCCCAAGATGGTTATGGAGTATCTCACTTAAATACTTTCTTTCTGGGCCTTCTGAAAGATGATTTAATGGAGATCTTCCATCCTGAAAATTATTTCAGTAACTCTCAGCACATACTGGTTTAATTTGAATTCAAATTGTCTGTAATGTAAATGCGAAATATTAAGCAAGAAACATACATTATCTTCGACATTACAATCAGCATTGTAGTCGAGCAATGTTCTCACAATTAAGCAATCTCCAGCCTTTTGTGAGTACAATACAGCAAGGTGCAAGGGAGTCACTCCTTTCTGCATCAATGTTTTAAGAGAAAGAGTTATAGAATGCATACCAAAACTGAATAGTATATAACAGTGAGAAAGAGAAGGAGAAAGAAGCAAACATTGTCTTTAGCTGCAACTGAAGCACCATGCAATAGAAGAAATCGTGCCACTTCATTACAACCATTCTTTGCAGCTGTGTGCAAGGGAGTTTCACCATCCTGAAAAAAAAAAGATCCCAAGATCAAATTATGAGATCAGTCTATTAGAACTAGTGATTGGCTTATCCACTTGAGATTAGTTCGGTCCTTTTACTATTTTTTCTTCTATAAACTGGTTCAATTTCTTGTTCAATATTTTGAGTAAGTTAATAGGAGGATGATATGATTCAGTTATGTTTATGTAGTTCAATATTTTCGATCTTCAGTTCCTTTGAAGAGAATATAAGTACATCCATTAAACCTGTTAATAGGAACCGGATCTCGGACCTGGTTCAGGGTGCCCACCCGGGACAGCAGCCCGCTACTCGCGAGGAAAAGAGAGGGAGGGGCCGGTCACTTTAAGTGACCGACTCTGACTCCCCCTCTACTTCTTCCCACTCTGATTATGACTCTGAAAACCCTAAGGCCCTATCACTTGAGTCTCTAATTCTCTCCTCTCACTCTTGCTCTCCAAGTCTTGGTGTTCTCTATGGGATTCCATCTTTTCCCAAGGATTAGTGGTTTGAAGTTCTTTGTGGAGAAGCCTTGCTAAGATCATTCATGTTAGTGGTGCCAGTAATCAAAAGCTTGGTTCTTGATCTCTTCTGTTGCATTCTTATAACCGTTCAGGTAAGGTCCGAACTGTATCTTTCGGATTATTAATTTGCTTACAAAACCCAAAGCCGTACTTTGAATATTCCTTCTCTCTAAGAAACCCAAGTTGAAACCTAGTCCAAAAGTTGGAAATTCTAAAAGAAATGGGAAATAATTCGTGCTAAAATAACTCAAGGTCTTCAGCTCTGTTAGGTACTTGACCGATACGCCAAAAGCTCCGAAGCTGATGGAACGTGTTAAATCAAGCCCTTTAACCTATGACATACTAGGCTGGCCTAATCTAGTGCCCATACACTAGAGTGGGCCTCATTAGACACATAACAGACCATCACGCTTCTACAACCATCATCCTCAGCGGCTCTCACTCTAGGCAGCTTTTACTCTGGCGGTAGGTAGCTCTTTCCAAGTGGCTCCACTCTGCTCCAGGGTTTTTGCCTGGCAGCAGGTAGTCCTTTCTTGATGGCTTTCACTCTACTCCAGGTAGCCCTCTCCTAGGTAGTCCATGACTCGAACCCATGACGTGGTGCCCAACTCTGATACCAAATGTTAGGTACTTGATCGATACGCCAAAAACTCTGAAGCTGATGGAATGCGTTAAATCAAGCCCTTTAACTTATTCCATACTAGGCTGGCCCAATCTAGTGCCCACACACTAGAGTGGGCCCCATTAGGCACGTAACAAACTCCTACACATTTGGTAATTTTCATTCAAGTATTGTTCAAGTTTTTTAGTGTCACATTGTTTTTGACATATCAAAGCAATTATTCCCACCCCCCTCTCCAAATGATTCATTCTCTAACAATCCAATCCTAAAAAGACGGCACAAGTTTTCAAGCTTTAATATTATCCAAGGATTAATGAATCTGAAGATTGAGCACAATGGACATGAATAGCAATATCGAAGGTATGTATGGTATTGACCGATATAAGAAATTTCCCGCATAATGGGTTCCATTTTGTTCTTGAACTGGTTGCAAATCGCTAGCTCACAGTTCAGTTTATTAACACTATCGATCAGTTGGCCGATGCATTGACCAAGGCCCTACCTACGGCATGGTTCCAATTTATGTGCGACAAGCTAAAGGTCCGCCCAGCAGGTCCTTCATCTTGAGGGGATGTATTGACCGACATAAGAGATTTCCCACATAATGGAAACTCTTTATTCGGTATCCCTCATTAGTTCCACATTCCAAATAGACTTCTATTTATTAGTGGCATGTGATATGAAATATCTCTTTCTATTTGTAACTACCTTGCTAGGGCTGTAATATTCTCTAAGTATATAATCTCCACTTGGAGAACAATCTAAATCAAGGAAATTCAATTATTCAACATATGGTAATCACTTTCTGTTTGTTTTCTTTTAATTTTTCTCTCTTGGAATGATTGAAGGAAAAAAACAATGATTGAAGAAAATATGTTAAGGCTATGCAAACTTGGGGATTATTGAAGAGGTACTACTATGATTTTGAATAACTTAACATCTAACTTTTCATTGTTTGCTGTTATTTTATTACCACATATGTGAGGTAAATAACCAATGCTTCAAAACCTTTTACATCCTACACAAGTGACATATCCCATTCCAAGGAGAAATAATATCAGAAAAATGGAAAAGAAAAACTGCAACCCCAGATGAAATCTCAGACTTATAAACACAGACAAACCTCTACTTCAGACCATGAAATCAGCTTAGGACCAAACTCAATTTGCTGTAACTCTGAATCCATGAAACCCAAAACTTAAGTTGGGTCAGTCTGCCTCTAGCCAGACAGGTCAGTCCAATTTAAACAGAAAGCCATTAAAATGTAACATCAATGCATAAGAAGAAAAACAAAGAACAAGCCACCAATCTCATATGTAATTGTGCATTTCAACAGAAGGGGAAACCCAATCAAATAAAATAGATTGTCAATCACTTTCTTTGTTACTTCATCCATCACTAATATAAACTTAACATGTATATATAAGATACTAAATATGGAGAGAGAGAGAGAGAGAGAGATTACTACGTTATTTATATCGTTGACAATATCAGGATTTTCTTCAAGCTTCTTTTTAAGGCCAACGAGATTTCTAGGCCTGAGGCCAAGTATGTTTGTCGGTTCAGGTGATTGATCGGTGGGCTCTGGCAACTCTTCTTTGGATTTCGAGGTCTCTTTCCTTCTTCTTCTTGGCATCTTTCTCTTCTTTCTTCTCTCTCTTTGTAATTCACAATTGGGAGGTATAGATTAGATACAGAAACTTCATCCGTTTAGAGTTCTCATTGAGTAGGATTGGTTGCAGACGGCGTTTAACAGTTTTAAGTTCTAATTAACCTATCTTATGTTCCTTCGCGTAAGGGGAAAAGTCCTTCTTAACCGTTCAGTTAAGGTGGGACATGGATGCTAAGTTGATTCCAATCTAACGTTTCAGGTACGTCCCCCATCTAAGGAAAACTCATAAATGAATTGGGTCTATAATAAGTTTCCAAATATAGTGTTTCACTATGTTTCTGTAATGCATAAAAAGTAAACCAGATTTTAGGGAAAAAATCTCTCTCCATACCGTGACGATTGTGCTTTTGAGTTTTGCCATGTGGATAAGTGGTGTGACAACTCTGAGCATCATGTCTAAGGAATTGTGTGGATTATCTAGGGGTATCAAAAAAACCCGGCCATCCTGACCCGGCCCTAACAGCCCTAAGCCCGGACAGGATTGGGTCGGGACTGGGATAAGAAAGGATCGGGTTGGGTTTCACAATTGCTAGGCCCTGGCAGGGCGGGGCCAGGCTTGGGTTGAGGCCTCGGCCCTGGCAGGGACAACCTGACCCTGTATTAATATATTATATAATACATCATAAAGTGGGCTGGGGCTTTGTTAAGTGGTCTTTGATATACATTAATATATATCAAGTGGGCTGAGGTTTTGTTAAGTAGTTGTGATGCCATGATGGGCTTTGTTAATTTTACTATTCAATGGGCCATCAGGGCCAATCAGTGTGGAGCTGGGCTTGGGTTTAGGTAGAGGCTCCTAGGGTTGGGCTAGGGTTAAGGCCCAGCACGGCCCTTTGACACCCATATTCTGTGTATCTCCAATAGATTTCTCAACAAACAACCTATTTCATAGTTTTTTTTTTTTTTTTTGGCTAAAGGATCATTTGAATTAAAGGAAGAAAAAAAAAAAAAAAAAAAAAGAATGAAAAATTACAAGCTGAAATTAGCCAAAAAAAAACCAACAAATAAGCAAGCAAACCCCCTTCCTCTAATTCTATTGTTGATAGTTTGTCTTTAAATCCATCTGTTGATGTCATTTGTGTGGATAATTTGTTTGTTCCTTTTTATAACAATCCCGTTCTAATTTGCACAGGAGTTGCTAACTCATCCCTAGCCACCTCTGTGTGGGATTTTTGCATTTTGGTAGAAGGAATGTTGGTAGCTGCAGGTTTTGTGGAGACAGGAAATGGGGTGGAGAAGGAACTTGCTGGAATTTTGGAAGTAATTGGCCAAGTAAAGAAGTTAGACTTATCATTGTAAGAAGTCAGCACCTGCAAAATCTCTCTCTTTCTTCCAACTTCTTCTAAAGAATTCTGGGCATGGACCCTCTTTCTCTGTTATTACACTATTCGGATGATCTTCTATCTCTAAATGTTAAGACTGATCCTAGTAACTCTCTTGTGATTCTTATGCAACATTTAGCTTATAATGTGATGGTTGGGAAATGTTTTTTTTTTTTGTTGTTGTTGTTGTTGTATAAGGATACTGATGTAATCTCTTTCTAATGAATATATTTACTTTTTCTCATTAAAAGGAAAAAAAAAAAAAGACAAGCCCTACAAGCCACACACCTATTAATGTCATGAGTCGAGCCTTGCGCCTGTACCAAAGAGCCAAATCAATAAAGGAATATCGGCACAAGAGAATAATAAGCTTCTGCAAATCTAGACCGTAGATAAGTTGCAAAGTTACCACAAGAGAATGATAATAAGCTGATTTAGAGTGGTCATGGCATAGTAAAGGAACATTAGCACAAGAGAATGATTTCTGCAAATCTAGACCGTAGATAAGTTGCAAGAATGATAAGCTTATTCAGAGCGGTCATGGCATAGTTCGCACCTAGACGCTATCTGAACAGCCCCCCCCCCCCCCCAATTAAAATATTCTCATCGAAAGGAAGCCTACCATGGAGCATCCTCCAGCCTAAGATTGCGAATCTAAGAAGAAGGTTATTGCTCCAAATTACCAAGTGCCAAGGTACCTTAGGGTTTGAGGTCTTATATCCTCCCAAACAGTCTTGATAGAAAAGATCCTTGAAGGGGATAAGCTTCAGGAACATTTGTCTGCCAAGACATCAAATGGAATCTGAATCTCCCTGGCTTGATTGAAAACGATGTTTCAGAAAAAGATGAAACAACTGGAAAACTACTTTGCCTCACTGATAAAATCCGCAACCTAAGCTTCCATATTGTGAAAGATATTCTGATCCAACTCCTAGAGTTCCTCAATAGAGAAGTCAACCATCCACCTATCTTTCCAGAAACTAATAGATTTCCCATTGCCGATAGTCCCTCTTGTTAGGATTTTCTGTGGGCTTAATTAATTATGCCATACCTATTAGTGTGGGTCCACAGGCATAAACCCTGCTTGAGAATAGTTTTAAGGATATTAAGGGTATACTAGTCTTTTCCATTGTGGGTGTGGATTGGATTAGGATTTTATATTTATTATAACTACTTGGTCAGGGTCCCTGCAGCCTCTTAGTCTCATTCTCTATTCTTCCCACAAGAAAGAGAGCCAAAGTGGGAGGAGAAGCTTGTAGAAGATCCATATCGAGGGACATCAGTTATTGTTTGAGGTCGAATTGAGCTTTGGAGCTTTTTCTTGTTATTTTTCTTCGTCAACATACGTGGGTGACAGGTACACTTTATTTTTCCGTTCTTTTATTCAATCGTGTTCTAGATCTCTGTATGGAGACGGATTCGGGTTTGACAAAACCTAAGGTTGTTTTCTAACAAGTGGTATCAGAGCCATCCATGCAGACGTAGAATCGATTTATGTTTGTGTGAGCACTTGAATTGATTTTTAATGATGAAGAACGATTTTTTCCAAATTTTTTCGGGCGAACCCGTACTTGTTTTGGCCACTGCTGGAATTTTTCACTGGTGAAACCGAAAAATTTTTATACGGGGTGATAAGGCTCGGCGAGATGATCATTTTGATGGGTGGATCACCGTCAGTGGCTGCCAGACTCATTGCCACGCGCCAACCAAAGCGGCTGGTGAGATCCACTCTCTGGCTAGTTTATTTAAAAAAATTCTTTTAATTATGACGTCGTAGGGCTAACATCATCGTGATGCCAACACGGTGCTTGCGGGTCACGTTTGACCCGGTCAGAGATGGACCCGACCCGGGTCAAAGATACCCGACCTGGTCCCCGAGACCAGGTCAAAGATTCGCTAACCCGGTCAAAGGCAACCGACCCATCCCGAGACCCATTTTCTTAACCCGAGAACCCGGTTAGGTGAACCGGTGACCCGGTTCTGTTTGGTTTGTTCGTCTCGGTTCGGCTTGAGTTGGTTCGGTTCTCTCTTAAAAAAAAAAAGACATAAAAACCAAAGGCCCGTGTGGGTTCATTTAGATGAATTTTAAGGTGCGGTTTTTTCTAGGGTGTCTGTTTTTTCGTGCTCTTCATTTTGATATGCAATTTGGCATATGTTGAAAAATCAGAGACCAAGTTTTTGATGGTTTTTACATTTTTCTACAATCTTGAATGCATGTTATAATGGGCGTGGAGCATCGGATTGAGCTCCAGTTTAGACTGTTGTGTCTAGTTTTCTGAGATCTGTTTTGGGTACCTTGTTTGGGTACTATTGACACCTTCAAAGATATAGTTTTATGGTTTTGTTTGTATGGACTTGGTTTTCTCAAATTTTATTTTAATTACGATAGGTGGTGGGTGTCCCGATTTTGGGGTTTGAAATACTTAAATGTATCAAAGTGACTTTAATGTCAAAGTTAATTTTGTGCATAAGTTTTTGGAATCCCTAATTTGGTTACAAAAGTTAGGATTGCAAAGTGTCATGAAGGGATTAGGCGGGACCCACCAAAGTGGCATGCCTAGTCTTTATTGTGATGTTTGTAATTCAAGGATCTATAATTGTTTTTGCAGCAAGGTAGAGAATGATCACCCAAAGGTGACATTGTCAAGGTTTAGAAGTTTTTATGCACAAGAAATGGAGAAGCATGGCTTAGGGATTTTCTTATCACCCAAAGGTGGAGGAGATTTTCGAACGTCATTGCCTTCTAACAGTAGTTGTACTAAGAGGACCAGTGCATTTTTTTACCCAAAGGTTGGAAAATGTAGTACGATCGAAACTCTTGTTTACTAGTTCTAATTGCTGGCATGGTTCAGTAGGTGTGGGTATATCACACCAAAGTGTTGGTGACATTTGTCCATAGGTGATGTCACCTAAGTTAAGGAAATACATATTGGAAAGGACAGTAATCTTGGGATCTCTTCTGCCCAAAGGTGATAAAATTTCCAAGAGTTGTTGTTCCTTTTGCAGTAAATGCAAGTGAATAAGAGAACCAGTGCATCCCTAGCCCAAAGGATAGGGGTGTAGTAACGGTTGCAATTCTTATTCGGTTTTATTTGTATGTACACTGATTATGTGATTGACTGGCTTGTTTATTCATGTCTAATATCTTGTTAATTGTTTCGTCTTTCATGCATGATGTCATATTTGAGAATATTTTCTACTGTTCTTACTCGTATTAGAATAACTATAAAGGAAAAGAAGTTGTGGACCTATAAGAGAATTTAGGGTCAATGTCCAAACTTGATATGTTTAGAAACACTTTAGGAGATAAGATCAGGATAAGAAAATGGGGACATGGGAGAAGGTAGTTTTGTTCACTCATAATGAAACTAAAGGTTTGGTGGTACTGGGCCACACAGAAATTCAGGCAGTTGTTTCAAAAGAATGGTACAGTTTACTTGACGGTTTGTTATTTGTTTTAGTTAATCAGTGAGAGCTATTGCTTGTTTTGGTTAATCAGTAGGAGCATGCATGTTTTATTATGCTTAACTGTTATGTTGCATGCTTAGTTTGTGAAGCATGAAAATTGTGAATATACTTGTTTATGTTTGTTTTGTTGAGCATAGATATTTATGAGTATGCATGGTTTGCTTGATTTAGCAGTTGTATGCATATGTTTGTTGATATGTAAGTGTTTCAAGGCGGCAATGCCAAGGTTTCATGGTGGTAACAATTAAAGGCGGTATTTAGCCAAAGTTAGGCGGTAAGCCAAAGTTAGATGTTAACAAGGTTGTGGCGGTTTGCCCAATGTCGATTAACATCAAAGAAAGGACCTGTTAAGGACATGACAACAAGGTTGTGATCACATGGTGGTTGTCATGGATTTATTTCCCAATGCGATTCTAGTTGACAGATGTACTTGTATTTGTGATTGACAGAAAGTTGTGCACCGTATGTTGAGGTGTGTCTTCTGCTATTGCCCGATATGAGTCAATTTGTTGACTAAATCAAGGTTTCAAAACTATTATTTGCGGTGTGACTCACTGGCCAAGCCAGTAGGGAAGTGAGTATAATTTATGTAGCCCAAGTGGGAGATTGTTAGGATTTTCTGTGGACTTAATTAATTATGCCATACTTATTGGTGTGGGTCCACAGGCATAAACCCTACTTGAAAATAGTTTTAAGGATATTAGGGGTATACTAGTCTTTTTCATTGTGGGGGTGGATTAGATTAGGGTTTTGTATTTATTATAAATACATGGTCAGGATCCTTGCAGCCTCTTAGTCTCATTCTCTATTCTTCCCACGAGAAAGAGAGCCAAAGTGGGAGGAGAAGGTTGTGAAAGATCCAGACTGAGGGACATCAGTTATTGTTCGAGGTCGAATCAAGCTTTGGAGCTTTTCCTTGTTATTGTTCTTTGTCAACATACGTGGGTGACAGGTACACTTTATTTTTTCGTTCTTTTATTCAATCGTGTTCTAGATCTCTGTATGGAGACGGATTCGGGTTTGACAAAACCCAAGGTTGTTTTCTAACACATCTCTCCTTTTGTGAAATAAAATCCTCCATTCTCTTTATCCCTGGCCAAACCAAGGAAGCTTTATAACATTGAGAAACCCGTCCATTCTTACACAATATGTCTCACTTTGAAAATTCTACTTTAGGAGGAGTCTTCATGCTTATTATTCCAAGCCAACTTACACAACAAAATTTTTTTCACATCCCCAAGTCGATGAGTGCCAAGGCCCCCTTCCTTTTTAGGCTTATACACATCATCCCATTTGACAACCACCATTATTTTGAGTTTACATCCCTAGACCAAATAAAAATTTTCATCCACCTCTCCATTAATTTAATGAGCGACAATGACCACCAATACACTGAGAAATTGTGTAAAAGAATACCAGAGATCACTAATTTCACCAACTTCACACGTCTTACCATGGATAATCGTTTGCCCTTACAACCCATCTATCTGCTTTTAATGTTATCCACCATGGTAAGAAGAGGCTCCTTCACATGACCTTTGAAGATCTAAACCCCCAAATATCCAGTCAAAAAACGGCAATACGGTATTCCCAACACCTCTGAAATCCATTGTTTCCTTGAAAGAGGAATATATTGTTGAAAATGTGTGTCCAACAAACTCGAATTTGATTAATAAATAATTTATTTCTTTTATCCATGATGTTATTTAATGGGCTTATAAGTTTGTTTCATAGGTATTCACCTAAAACTATTCTCGGCTAGTGATATCTATATGGTCGTTACATTGTATGTCACTAGAAATGTTGATTTTAGGATATAAATGTAATAATACATCATATAGGTGTATAGGAAAAAATCTAGTATGAATCTCACATGTGTTACTACCTATAGTATAAGGACAAGATTCGTATACTGATCACTTGTTGACCTTTGACCTAAGAGATCCTTATCATTACAATGTTACATCACGAGTTTGGGTACTGTAGACGCTACATTTTTGCCATCCTCGGCAATGATGATAACAGGACGCAGATGATTGATGTTAAACCTACCCCTGACCGGCTGGGAATTTGAATGAAGAACAGGAAACCTTGGCCAATCATCCAAGCACTCTGTGGAGCATCACACCAGTAGCTGATCCAATAGGAATGATCTCCTACATACCTGCCAGAAGGTGGATTGTAGTTCCATGCCACTATACTGCACAGTGCATAATGTACAACTTGGACTCCAGGTACTCTCTCTCCTCTCCATAAATGTGGGGCCTACACGTGGAAATATGTGTATTTGACCCTGGGTGAGGTGTAGGTGTAAGGCCTAAGCCTGGGCCAAACCCCTGTGCAAGCACAGTGAGTTATAGCTTTGCTGTATTCTCTGGGTGATGCACTGGGCAATGCACACATCACCTAGTGAATCGCCCAGAGTGGTAAAATTGAATATTTTAAACAGTAGAAGTGTGGGGACCACCCATACAGACAATGGACACCCTCCAGAGATAGATGGGAGTCTTGGGCACCACAAATTACCCTTCAACCCCTGTGGACCCCACCAGAGTGACTAGAATGGCCCAGAATCAGTTCCAAAAATGCATTCTGAGAGTGGGACCAGGCTGCCAAACAGACCCCAATTATAGCTGGTCTATAAATAGAGGGGTCTCAGCCTAAAAATAAGGCCTTAGCACTGTTCAAACCGTGGGAAGGGAGAGAAGAGAGAAAAGAAAGAAAAGAGAAGGAGAGGAAGAAGAAAGGAAGGAGAAGAAGAGGAAGGAGGAAGGAGAACTTGGGTAGGCCATCCAACCCAGCTCCACCAGTATATTCAGTCCATTCACAGTTATAAGTTTATACCTATATGCTGCCTCTACTGGTTCTCTGTCTATTCCCTTGGATCTCAAAGTTTTAAAGGTGAAACTGGTCATGGACAGCCTAGATTACCTGGGGCCTACCATGTACTGCCTCAGATCTAACATGCAAACATATTGCATGGAAGATCTGAGCTTTTTCTTATGAATTTACTATTGTTTCCTACTTGGGACTGAAATCTGTCCCTGTGCCAGACTGCACTGCCCTGTTGCACCTAGAACAGGCAGTCTGGGCTTGGATCTGTGCATGCAAGCTAGTCCTTGCCTGGATCTTGGTAGGGACAGCCTGTTGCCATGAATTGGCATGTAAATATGTCCTTGCATGTAGCCCAAACCTTGGCTTTATGCTGGGCTACTGTTCTCTATATTGACTGGACAGCTCCTGGCTGCCAAATGGTGGGCCCAGGTCATGATCCATGTGGACCACTGAAAACCACTCCTCATGGGGTCCATAACAACCCTACATGCAAGATGGGTTGACCTAGGCACTGCCCATGGTGAAAAATGCAGGTTTTTGAGCCTGTTCACGTTGCAAACAGGCTCTGGGTGATGCACTGGGCGATGCACACATCACCTAGTGAATCGCCCAGAGAATAGAAAAGGGGCTGATTGCTGTCCAGACTTTGGGGGCTTCCACCAGTGGACCATGAACAGTGTAAGGAGGTGGTAAATGACCAAAATACCCCTCCTCACATCTGTCCACTATTATTTACACTTTAGGTACCTAAGTGGGCCCCACAGGGCTTGGCAACCCTGCCAGAGATGGTCTAGCAACACTGCTGACCTAAGGACTGTATTGTGGGACTGTCGGGACCATGTAATATGTATTGCATTGGTAAAATACCATACTTGACCCTAAACCACATTCTCCAAATGATGCATCGGGACATGGACCCAAAGCCCAATGCAAGACCCAGAAAATTCCAAGTGATACTATACTAAGCACCGAGTCAGACCAGTGAGCCTAGACCAACAGTAAGACATCCAAAAACTATTTGAATATTGATGAATACATTTATGTGTGAAATCTTAGGGCATAAAGTATACATTTTACCACATTGGACAGAGTTACTCGGTGCTTTCTTGTGCTTTTCAGATTTTAGGTGAATTCTTGTAAAAATGGAGGAGATGATGCTAAGAAAATGTTTTTAAGCTATTTAGAGGTGTTAATGGCATGGATACGTAGCCCATCGAGTCAGCTTCGCAACGGTTCAAACGGTACTTGATTCCGAGTTGAAACGAAGAAGTTATGGCCGTTTCCGTAACGACGCGCAAAGATGGTCCATAGGGGTTTATTTATAATTATTAACAGTCGGACGGAGATAAAGTGAAGCGGAAGTTCGGATTTCAGGGGCCTTAATGCAATTATCAAAAGTTACTTTACTATACCCGAAAGATTTCATTTGGAAGGCTCTGGACAGTCCAACTTCAACTTGAGATATCTTGGGCTCCCCAACTCCGAATTGGACGAAATTTGGGTCTATTTTGGGTGATTTTTCGCAAGGAACACAATGGTGAGGCCTATATAAGCACCCCATGCTCCACGTTTTTTGAAGGACTGAATAGGTATTTTATTTATTTTTAAAGGAATCCTAGTCATCACCCTTACTCTCTCTCTCCTCCAACTTCTCAAGGGCACTTCTGGAATTCTACTTGGGATAGATTTATATTTTCTCATCTATGGAAGGTTGAAAAATCAAAAATGCTTTGATTTTATTACTTGGAGAAGATATCTACAAAGAAAAGGAAGCACTTGTTAGAATTGGAAGTTTATTTTTCTAGAAATAGAAGGTCTATGTAAACAATCTTCTCTTCTTCTTTTTTCTATTTTTTTTTTCTTTTTTCTTAGGATTCAAGGCATTGTAAAAGAGGAAAGAGAAGAGAATATTCTTTTTTCTTAGGGAATATTTCTCCTACACTTCCATCTTCTCTCTTCTCCTCTCTTCCACCTTTAAATACCCCCTACCTCTCTTGTAAAAATTGCTCATTCACTTAGTGAAATTTCTTCTCTTCTTTTCCTTCTAATTTGTGATTTTTGGCTTTTCTAAGTTCTAGTTTGCTTTTATGATTTTTAGTTAATGGTTATAATAGGTTTAGTTTATGCTTTAATTTCAATTTAAGTCTTCAATTGGGTTGTAATTTCTTAATTCTAGTTTAGGTTTTAAGCCTTCTAGTCTAAGTTTTTAAGTTGATGTCAAGACTTGAAGATTTAGAAGAGGAGGCCATGGTAAGTTTATGCAAGTATTCAAGCTTTTCAATTACATTCATGCAAGCACATCCAGGTTTTACTATCTAAACTCTCAATCTCATTCTCCATCTCCTCTATCTCTCTCCATCTTCTTCTTCTTCCCCCTCTATTTCTTTTATTTTAATTTTATATGGTTGTGGTTTATGGATGTATTTTTATTCCCTTATTTCTTTTTATGTGGTTAGTATGTGTGGCTGTATTTTTATTCCTTTCAATTCGCTTTAACTTGATAGGTTAGATGCTCATGTGTTAGGACGCCGATTTAATCCCTTAATTTTGTTAGATGCTTATGAGTTAGGATGCATTGATTTTCGTTTGTTTAATTAGTTTAATTTAACACTTTAATTTGGTTCACTTTGCATTACTTTTAAGTTAGTTAAATAGAGTGGCGTATATCTCCTCGTGTTTGACCCGTAGCTACGATTGACCCGTACGCTTGCGGTTTTATTTTAACTTAAACAAGTTTTTGGCGCCGTTGCCGGGGAGATTATTGTCCATTTTATTTATCTAATTTTTAAGTAGTTCAAAGTGTTTTAGTATATTATTTTCTCTTCTTTTTTTTTTTAAAAAAAAAAAAAATCAATTTTTGAAAACCTCTTCTTGTTTCTCTTCTATTTCAAATAGTGTGCGCCCAATCTAAAGTCCTTCATATGCTTCAACCCTCCATCTTTTGGTGTCCCTCATAGGATTAAGGTACCTATGACGCTACATCTTGACTTGGTTGGGTGGATTGACATGTGACTTATCTTTGGAGGTGACCACTCTTGATAACAGGAAAGTGACATAGTGAGAATGTTAGAAACATAAACGTATAGTAGACCTCCATTTTACATCAGAATTCATATTGGAGTCGCACGTAGGTGGCTATAGAAGACTATACGGGTTCCCTTGCTGTCAACCTATATGGCATCCTTACAGCTTTTGAACCATTGTTTCGCTTTTTGAGGGATAGAGATGCACTATCTACCTTGGGCTCCCTCTTGTTTCTAGTTTTTTTTTTTTGAGTGTTTTATTTTTTTTTAATTTTTCTAAAGGAGACCTCATATCTGTTTAGGTGGCTAAGGTGTGGACTTGTGATTCAAGTAATCGTCTTATTAGAAGACCACCTTCTCTACCACCTTTGACCATGGGTGACCAATAATCCAAGACTCTTAAGGATAGGTTTTACCCCACCAGGGCTGCACAACCCTCATGCATTAGTCTGCCTGTTGTTACAGGGAATAACTATGAACTCAAGACCAACTTCATCAGCATGCTACCCCATTTCCATGGGATGGCAAATGAGGATGCATATCTCTTCCTTAGGGAATTTGAGGAGGTCTGTGTTCTAATTAAGGTCCAGAATTTGACTGATGATGCAGTTAGGCTTAGGTTTATACCCTTTGCCTTGAAAGACCAGGCCAAGAAGTGACTCTATGGACTGCCAACAAACTCCATTAATACATGGGATGAGTTCACCATTGTCTTTTTGAGAAAATTCTTCCCTCTTCACAAGATCAATAAGCTTAAAAGTGACATCCTCCAGTTCAGGCAGAAATCACATGAGTCCTTTTCTAAATTCATGGAAAGATTCAAGGACCTCCTCTTAGAATGCCCTCATCATGGTTTTGACTTATGGCAGCTATGTCAAATTATTTATGAGGGTATTGATTATCAGACCAAGCAACTTGTAGAGTCTATGTGTCCAACAGGCTTTACTTCTTTTCTGAGGAGAATGATACATGGACATTCTTAACCAACTTGGCTGATAAGACTAGTGAATGGGAATCTTCCCAAGAGGCTGAAAGGACCACTAAGGGGTATCTCATTGAGGGTATGCCAGCCAAGGAGGCCAAACTTGACAGCCTCATAAAACGGTTGGAGTCCATAGTTCCTAAAGAGTCTATACCAGTTAATCCGGTCAATCAGGTCAACCATGTGTCGGTATGCAATTGGTGCCAAACCCCTGGACACCTTTATGAGGAATGCCCCAACACCTTGGTGGGCAATTCCAGCACTGAGAATGTAAGTGCTCTCTACCAAAATAACCCATATAGCAATACTTACAATCCAGGATGGAGAAATCACCCCAATTTCTCATGGAATCAAGGGAACCAAGCAGGTCCATCCAACTTTAACCATCAAGGCCAGGTTAGTGCCCAAAGGACCAACTATGCACCATAAAGCCAAGGAATGTCTCCTAACCCCTTTCCCCCTCGTCCTCATCCAGGACCTTCTATTAATTTTGCTAGGCCTCCTCTTCTTGCACCTTATCAGTAACCCCCAGGGTTTACCAATATAGGAGAGGCAACAAGACTGAATGAGATGGACAACAAGATAGCTCTTCTCATGACAAGCCACAATAATATGGAAAAACAACTCACCCAGCTTGTCAGAATCCTGCATGAGAGGGAAATAGGGAAGTTACCTAGCCAGCCTGAGCCAAATCCTAGGCATCAGGTTCATATTCAGCAAGGTACCTAAGCTCCTCCAACCAATGTTGCACAAGGCCAACAGCACCAAGGGCCCTCTAGACAGGTAAATATTGTTTATGCTTTAAGGAGTGGCCGTGAGTATCAACAGGTTAGTGTACCTCAGTCTTTACCATCTCATACTCCTGTTGACTCTCCCCCTTCTGAAGAGGCCATTGAAGTGCCTACTGTTCCAGGTTCGTCTGATGAACCTAAAGATATACCAGATGATTTGGTTGAGGAAACCAAAGAGGATTCTTTTGAGGAAGTTAAAAAGACCAACCCTGAAAGAATTTATACCCCACCTGCCCCTTTCCCAAACAGGTTGGTTAGCAAGAAGTCTCCTTCTGTAGAGAAGATATTGGATGTGTTCAAACAGGTTCAGGTGAATATCCCCTTGTTGGATGCTATTGCCCAGATCCCCGCTTATGCTAAAGTCCTCAAAGACTTATGCACCCAAAAGCGGACCACCAATGTGCCCAAAAAGGCATTCTTGGCTGCTAACATTAGTTCTCTAATCTCATAGCCAGTAGCAGCCAAGCATAAGGATCCTGGAAGCCCCACCATCTCTTGCACTATAGGCCATACCACTATTGATCATGATTTATTGGACCTTGGTACAAGTGTGAACCTTTTACCCTTTCATGTCTACCAACAACTGGGATTGGGAGAACTGAAACCGATCAAAATTACTCTTCAACTTGCAGATCAGTCGGTTAAAGTTCCTAAGGGAATGATTGAGGATGTCCTGTTGAAAGTTGGGGAATTTATTTTTCCTGTGGATTTTATTGTTTTAGATACCCAACCCACTGCCAACTTCAAGGACCAAATCCCAATTATATTGGGTAGACCATTCCTAGCTATCAGTAATGTTTTAATCAATTGCAGGAATGGTCTCATGAAATTATCTTTTGGCAATACTTCTATTGACTTCAATGTGTTTAGGTTGGGCAAGCAGCCTGACATGGATGAAGAGGTGCAAATACTTCAAGGATTTTCTGATGATATTGATACATTCTTTGAGATTGATTTTGATTCGGGATTTCAAGAATGTATGCAAGAATTGGAGGGTGTTGATGATACTCCCTTATCTGAGGTCTGGAGCATCCAACCACCTTTGGAGTCCCTTGGACCCCTATCCACTTCCATTCCCAAATCCTTTATTATTGAGCCCCCCACATTAGAGTTGAAGGCATTGCCCTCCAACCTCAAGTATGCCTTCTTAGGACATGATCATACTCTTTCTGTTATTATTGCTTCTGATTTGACTTCTATTCAGGAAGAAGAGTTGATTAAGCTTCTAAAGGACCATAAGAAAGCCATAGGTTGGACCATGTCTGACATCAAAGGTATTAGCCCCTCCATTGTCCAACATCATATACATCTGATGGAGAGTTCCAAACCTTCTAGGGAACCCCAAAGGAGGGCTAATCCTGTGATGAAAGAGGCAATCAAGAAAGAGATCCTAAAATACTTGGATCATGGCATCATTTATCCTATTTCTGATAGCCAATGGGTGAGTCCTGTACAGGTTGTGCCTAAGAAAGGAGGAGTCACTGTAGTTGAGAATGCCAATAATGAGTTGATTCCAACCCGTATCCAAACGGGATGGAGAGTGTGCATTGACTATAGAAAATTGAATGCGGCAACTTGGAAGGACCACTTCCCCTTGCTTTTTATTAATCAGATGTTAGAGAGACTAGCCAGCCATGAATATTATTGTTTTCTTGATAGTTATGCAGGCTATAACCAAATCCCTATTGCTCTAGAGGACCAACACAAAACCACTGCCCTTATGGAACCTTTGCTTACTGGCGTATGCCTTTTGGGCTTTGTAATGCCCCTGCTACATTCCAAAGGTGCATGATGAGTATCTTTTCTGATATGGTAGAGCACTTCCTAGAGGTGTTTATGGATGATTTCTCTATTCACGGCTCTACCTTTTCTCATTGCTTGCATCATCTCTCTTTGGTTCTTAAAAGATGCATAGAAAAGAACTTGGTCCTGAATTGGGAGAAGTGCCATTTCATGGTGAAGCAAGGCATAGTTCTTGGTCACATTGTGTCCAAAGAAGGGATAAAGGTTGATAGATCTAAGGTGAACCTTATAGCCAATTTACCACCACCCAAGAGTGTGAAGGACATTAGATCTTTTCTTGGCCATGCAGGTTTTTATAGAAGATTCATCAAGGATTTTGGCCAGATAGCTAGACCTCTCACCTTTCTTTTGGCAAAGGACTGCCCATTTGATTTCTCTTCTGAGTGTCATGATAGTTTTGAGCAATTGAAAAGAGCGTTGACTTCAGCCCCCATTATTCAAGCTCTAATTTGGACAGTTTCATTTGAGCTTATGTGTGATACCTCTGATTTTGCTATAGGGGCTGTTCTTGGGCAAAGAATCAACAAATTGCCCCATGTGATTTATTATGCAAGTAGGACTTTAATGATGCACAGCTTAATTATACCACTACTGAGAAAGAATTTTTAGCTGTTGTGTTTGCTTTAGAGAAGTTTAGGCCCTACTTGGTTGGATCACATGTGATTGTTTATACTGACCATGCAGCTATCAAATATCTTGTGCAGAAGAAAGATGCCAAGGCTCACCTCATTAGGTGGGTCCTTTTGTTACAAGAATTTGATCTTGAAATTAGGGATAAGAAAGGGTGTGAAAATTTAGTTGCAGACCATCTATCCCGGCTGCCTAATTCCTTGACTGTTGATTCTCCAGTCAATGAGAATTTTCCTAATGAGTATCTGATGGCAGTGTCTAGTGAACCTTGGTTTGCTGACATTGTTAATTATCTAGTTACGGGTGTGACACCTGCACATTGGTCCACCCAAGATAAGAATCGTTTCTTTTCACAAGTTAAGTATTTCTTTTGGGATGATGCTTATCTTTTTAAGACTTGTCCGGATCAGGTAATCCGGAGATGTGTCCCTGATCATGAGCAATAATCTATTTTATCTTTTTGCCATGATCAGGCTTGTGGAGGCCATTTTGAGCCTAATAAAACTGCGGCCAAGGTTTTACAGTGTGGATTTTATTGGCCTAGTCTGTTTAAAGATGCTTTTACTTATTGCAAGGCATGTTCTTCATGCCAATCCTTAGGGTGTCTTACTAGGAGAAATATGATGCCCTTCAACCCAATTCTAGTGGTTAAGGTGTTTGATGTATGGGGTATTGATTTCATGGGGCCTTTCCCTAACTCTTTTGGTAACCTGTACATAATACTTGCTGTGGACTATGTGTCCAAATGGATTGAGGCAATTGCTTGTAAGACCAATGACCACAAGGTGGTTGTAAAATTTCTGAAGGAGAACATCTTCTCCCATTTTGGTACTCCCCGGGCTATCATTAGTGATCAGGGCAAGCATTTTTGTAATCGGCCTTTTGAGGCCCTCATGAGAAAGTATGGTGTCGTCCATAAGTTGGCCACACCCTACCATCCCCAGACCAGTGGCCAGGTTGAGGTTTTAAATAGGCAGATCAAGCAAATTCTTGAGAAAATCATCAACCCAAACTGCAAGGATTGGTCTAACCGGTTGGTAGATGCGTTGTGGGCCCATAGGACAGCCTTCAAGACCGATCTTGGTCAATCTCTGTATCGTCTGGTGTATGGAAAGGCATGTCACTTACCTGTAGAGATTGAGCACAAGTCCTTTTGGGCTATCAAGAAGCTTAACTTTGACCTACCCACTGCAGGTGCCCATAGGAAACTCCAACTATCTGAGTTGGAAGAGCTTAGGAATGAGGCATATGAGAATGTCGAGATTTACAAGGAAAAAACCAAGGCTTTCCATGATAGGCACATTTTGAGAAAATCTTTTGAGGTAGGCCAAAAAGTTTTGTTATACAATTCTCGTTTGCACATCTTTCCAGGTAAGCTACACTCTAGATGGGATGGCCCCTATATTGTTCAAAAAGCTTATCCTCATGGGGCTGTTGAAGTCCTCAATCTAAGTACAGGAGTTACTTTCAAGGTCAATGGTCAAAGATTGAAGCCGTACATAGAGATGCCTACTCCAGTTGAAGAAGAGGTCATGGATCTCCATGAGCCTCTTTACCTTCACCCCTGATATCCTAGTATGTATCCCCTCCCTTGTCCTTGTTCTTTCTTTTCTGCATGCATTGAGGACACTACATGAATTAAGTGTGGGGGTGTGTGTTGGACTTTAATTGTGAATTTTTTGAATTTTGATTATGGCAATAGTTTTTTGTTATATGCATAAGTCTCTTCGATTTGCAAAGCGAGAGTGAGAGGGAATTAGGTGCCCTCCTAGCATGCGAAATAATAAAAAAATCCCTTTTCGAGGATGGTAGTTGGTTTGTATCCGGTGATGGGGATTGAGTTTGAAAATATGAGTGCTACTTCATGTGATGGTTAGATTCCTCTATGTGTTTATAGACCCCTTTGATCTTTTGGCTAGTAGTTGAGACCAATTTGTTTGTGGCAAGGCATGAAAGTGAAAGTGAATGAAAAAAAAAAAAAAAAAAAAAGAGAGAGAGAAACAGAAAGAAAAGTGGAATTCCTTGGGACTAGACAGGGCACTGTGCCTCATAAAGCAGGGTGACTTGATTGAAATTCCTTGGAAGGAAACTCAAAAAAAAAAAAAAACTCTTGCATCAATGTCTCAATGTCTTATGGATACATGCAAAAAGTAAAGCTACCAAGTATTTGGGTGTCTGGTGTATGCTCCACCATGTCATTCAGAGAACAGTAGTAGAGTAGAAAAAGAGTTTGTTGCTGAGAAAAAAAAAAAAAAAAAAAAAAAAAAGCTTTTGCCTTAATGCCTGGAAAAGAAAGTATGGTAAAAAATACTCAATGCCTAAGTCTTTGGTTCCATCAGTACTATGAGTGGTTTACTTGAAGGTGAGTAGTGTTCAGAAAATATGAGGAGATCCCTTGACCTTGATGCATGCTTGTTACTTGAATTGATGTGGGGTGATAAAATTCAAGTGTGGGGGAACCTTTGGCTCCTTAATCTTTAGTTGAGTATTTTTTTGAGATTGTGTGCCCTATCTTACTTATGCCATGAGAAAAATTTACGTCATTCTTTTTGATTTATTGAATTTTGGGTGTATATTCACTGTAAACACCCACGAGACACAACTCGTCCACTAGGGGTAACCTAGGGGTTGAAAGGCTTGTTGCACATGCTAAGTGCAACTGTGATTCCTATGAAAGTGAGTTAGGATTTTTTTTGCATTCTAGGTTAGTTTATCTTTTGCTTTACTTGAGGACAAGTAACGTTCAAGTGTGGGGGAATCTGATGAACACATTTATGTGTGAAATCTTAGGGCATAAAGCATACATTTTACCACAT
The DNA here is from genome assembly GCF_018873765.1 of Telopea speciosissima. Lineage (NCBI taxonomy): Eukaryota > Viridiplantae > Streptophyta > Magnoliopsida > Proteales > Proteaceae > Telopea > Telopea speciosissima. The sequence continues at coordinate 48,895,718 of NC_057920.1, forward strand.
TGGACAGAGTTACTCGGTGCTTTCTTGTGCTTTTCAGATTTTAGGTGAATTCTTGTGAAAATGGAGGAGATGATGCTAAGAAAATGTTTTTAAGCTATTTAGAGGTGTTAATGGCATGGATACGTAGCCCATCGAGTCAGATTCACAACAGTTCAAACGACACTTGATTCCGAGTTGAAACGAAGAAGTTATGGCCGTTTCCGTAACGACGTGAGAAGATGGTCTATAGGGGTTTATTTATAATTATTAACAGTCGGACGGAGACAAAGTGAAGCGGAAGTTCGGATTTCAGGGGCCTTAATGCAATTATCAGAAGTTACTTTACTGTACCCGACAGATTCCATTTGGAAGGCTCTGGACAGTCCAACTTCAACTTGAGATATCTTGGGCTCCCCAACTCCGAATTGGACGAAATTTGGGTCTATTTTGGGTGATTTTTCACAAGAAACACAATGGTGAGGCCTATATAAGCACCCCATGTTCCACGTTTTTTGAAGGACAGAATGGGTATTTTATTTATTCTTAAAGGAATCCTAGTCATCACCCTTACTCTCTCTCTCGTCCAACTTCTCAAGGGCACTTCTGGATTTCTACTTGGGATAGATTTATATTTTCTCATCTATGGAGGGTTGAAAAATCAAAGATGCTTTGATTTTATTGCTTGGAGAAGATATCTACAAAGAAAAGGAAGCACTTGTTAGAATTGGAAGTTTATTTTTCTAGAAATAGAAGGTCTATGTAAACAATCTTCTCTTCTTCTTTTTTCTTAGGATTCAAGGCATTGTAAAAGAGGAAAGAGAAGAGAATATTCTCTTTTCTTAGGAAATATTTCTCCTACACTTCCATCTTCTCTCTTCTCCTCTCTTCCACCTATAAATACCCCCTACCTCTCTTGTAAAAATTGCTCATTCACTTAGTGAAATTTCTTCTCTTCTTCTCCTTCTAATTTGTGATTTTTGGCTTTTCTAAGTTCTAGTTTGCTTTTATGATTTTTAGTTAATGGTTATAATAGGTGTAGTTTATGCTTTAATTTCAATTTAAGTCTTCAATAGGGATGTAATTTCTTAATTCTAGTTTAGGTTTTAAGCCTTCTAGTCTAAGTTTTTAAGTTGATGACAAGACTTGAAGATTTAGAAGAGGCGGCCATGGTAAGTTTATGCAAGTATTCAAGCTTTTCAATTACATTCATGCAAGCACATCCAGGTTTTACTATCTAAACTCTCAATCTCATTCTCCATCTCCTCTATCTCTCTCTATCTTCTTCTTCTTCCCCCTCTATTTCTTTTATTTTAATTTTATATGGTTGTGGTTTATGGATGCATTTTTATTCCCTTATTTCTTTTTATGTGGTTAGTATGTGTGGCTGCATTTTTATTCCTTTCAATTCGCTTTAGTTTGATAGGTTAGATGCTCATGTGTTAGGACGCCGATTTAATCCCTTAATTTTGTTAGATGCTTATGAGTTAGGATGCATTGATTTTCGTTTGTTTAATTAGTTTAATTTAACACTTTAATTTGGTTCACTTTGCATTACTTTTAAGTTAGTTAAATAGAGTGGCGTATATCTCCTCGTGTTTGACCCGTAGCTACGATTGACCCGTACGCTTGGGGTTTTATTTTAACTTAAACAAATATAAAATAACAAATTTCTGGTTTAATACTTTGGGATTTAATCCCGCGCTGGAGGTGCATTGCCAGGCTCCAGCCGAAACTGAAATAGCAACTGAACTTGTAGAACCAGACCAAGGTGAGTGGAACGTCATCGTGTATGTAGATGTAACATAAATAATATGATGAATTTAATTTTATAATATTAATACTGTGATACATATTTAATTCATAAATCTTATAAATTCAATACAACTCTGTATTGATTGCTGGAAATTGTGTTTGAATACTCTATACTGGTTGTGAATGCTAGACTATATGCCATAGCCGGTTTGGAAATGAGGCCTGTGGTAGCCCGTAGAATGGGATACGGTTGAGACCGCCTGACTCATATGATGCCATATAGACATGGGGTTAGAGTTTCATCACCCGTGCTATGCACCCTTGCCAACAGGGGTTAAGGTGTTGGATGCCTGTGGGAGTGACCATATATATATGAGAAAAGAAAAGAAATATGTTTGCACCAGAATGGTGATTATGGACTATATGCCGGGCTATAAGCTAGAAAAGAAAAGAAAAGAGAACAAGGAATGGATGCCTCACACGTTAATCTCAGAGGGCTAGTCGGGCTGACCTTGGTGAACGAATGCGAGAGTTGACTGGTCCTCTCTGACAACTCAATGGGTGTATCGCGGGAAGGGGTTGAAAGCCCGCACTAGGGATACATGTATTAGAGATTGTAGTAGCACTAACCTGCCTTAGTTGTGATGTTAGGTGGCTAATAAATAATTGGACTGCATTTTCATGTAGGATGCATATGATTGTGGTTGCATATGCATCCATGATGATATGTTTCATTCATGGGCTCAGTGGGGCTACACTGTATATATACACTAGTGGCTAATAAATAATTGACTGCATTTTCATGTAGGATGCATATGATGTGGTTGCATATGCATCCATGATGATATGTTCATTCATGGGCTCGGGGCTCACACTGTATATATATTTTTCTATTAGATGATTCGCAGGTCGATGTCACTGTGGCGGGGAGTCTTATAACCCGGAGGAGAGCCATGGTGGTTATGATGATATTGGTATGGACCCCGATGGAGGTCGTACTGTTGATGCGAATATTCTCAGTGGTTTCTGATGATGACCCGTTAAGGGTGCAGTTGATGCTTTTTATCTTGGGGACTCTTTTTTGTTTTTGATAGGAGTTTATCCTCGTTTCTGCTTTTAGTTTTCTTCTTTCTTTTTGGGGCTTGAGTTACCTCGTCCTGTGTATATTTTTCTTTTCCTTCAGTTGATGTATATATTAGACTTTACTGTTCTGTGCGAGTGAGAGAGGGAATGATTCAACTTACTATTGTATATAACATCATTTCCTGTACTGTTATGCTTCCCTTAACCTTTACTGCAAATATAGTTTTCTGCAGCACTCTGAGTTTTACATGTTGTATTATGATGGATGTGTGTCTGTGAATGGATTAACTGCTTCTAGATCCGTGGGATTTGGCAGATTGCCGTTATGTAATTCGGGTCACCTACCTAATCCTCCCAGGGGTGGTTTAGGGTGTGACAATTGAAGTCTCTTAAAGAATCCCCAAGCCTCAAAATATGTTCAAAAACCCCAAAATACCCCTTAGCCAGAGAGATTCAGCTGCAAAGCTTGGGCCAGGCTTCTACGGCACCACGAAAAGAGGAAATATCTTTCAGCGGAGCCGCGAATCAAATACAGGTATTACTAAGCTGCTGGTGCTGAGGATCACCCCAAAACACCTATAATTAGGGGTCACTTCCTTCATTTGGAAAATCCACTTTTTCTCGGGAAGTGCACCCCAAAGCCCAGATTTGCCAGTTCCAATATCTAGAGCCCTATTTCACTAGTCTCAAGGTTTCTCCCAATTTTGAAACTCGTAGCCCTGTTACCCTATCCGCGGTCCGGATCATTCGGGTCTGCCTACCCAACTCATTCCCATAGTTCTTAACCCAGAACTTGTTAGGATCGAAGCGCTTGTCAATCCCCAAAAAGACGCATTGTGAAGGAAGGTGCAACTTTAATATCATAATCCTTGTGAATCATATACCACAATGGCAATGGAATCTCCTTCTCTTTCTCTTGATGACAACAAAATCTATTAGGTCGTTGCTGCTTGCTGCTCCTACTAGATGACGACAAGAGAAGCTCTCTCTGTGCTAGATTTTATCTTATTTTTTATCCAAGGTCAAGTAATCTCTTTGGCTTCAAAATCCAACTCTGCAAGCAATTTTCTTTTTATTTGAAATTACTTGTGATGCTAATTATATGTTCTTCAGATTTGGCTTCTTGATCCTCATTCCTCACTGAATGGATGCTCGTTTAGAAACAAATGTTGTAGCCCCGATTAAAAATCGGTTAACCGACCGACCGAATTAAATGTGTTCATGCTTGCCATATGCAGGCCCGATCCCATATATGGTCGATCATGGTGCAGTTGTTATAAACGATGTGACCCGATCAGGCCCAATCGAAACAGACCGTGACCGACCAGTTGACATTCCTACATTATACCCCTAACCAAACTTTCTTCCATGATACCTGTAAATCTCATGTTACATCGTTATTCTGTCCGAAGATCAAGCATTTGTCTTCCAGATCTCCCAAGATGCCATTATTCTGTCCGATAATCGAGCATTTTGCACCTAGATTCCTTGTGATACCGTTACTATGCCTGAAGTCCAAGTAGCAAAAGCCTTGTTTATAAGAGTTATTCTACCAACAGAAGAGGGGCAAGTCTGTCATTTATCTCCATCTGAGCTAGGGGACATCTTGGTCCTTACACTGCATGCGTTTTCATCGCTTTGATTGGTTTCGCGTACAAGTATAGATTTCTACTTTTCTTTTCATTTCAGTCACAGTGTAGATTTTAAAATTATTCTGTTTAGTGTACATAACACTAACACATTTAATCTTCTTTCCCAAATGATTGGTGTATCGTAATTTAGCCATACATGTTGATATAGGATATATTGTTGGAGAATATTCAAAACCAAGCATCTAGTAGAAAGACTGGTTTAACTGGGCAAGGTGGGTGCTAATACCTTCTCATCCTCGTAACTTGCCTATTTACCCTGAATCTCTAACTAGACCATATGGAATCATGTAGCTCTTTCTAGTCCCGAGGGATTGGGCTACCACTTGTTGGGTCCTAGGCCCCAACCCTAGGTGGCAAATTCTATTTTTAATTTATATATGACTCCATCCCCCTTCTTCCCCATAATGAATGAATGAGCCATCAATGAGCAATGAAGAAAGGGTTGCAAGAAAAGACTACCCCCTCTTTGGGAAGGGAGGAACCCATCAGTTTCCTCCTGGGGTCCGATCGTGGTATCCATTGTTAAACCCGTGCCAAAAAATACGGGCTAATTTGAATTTTTGTTGAAGGTCTGGAGCCAGAGGTCAAAGCTATCAGTACATTGTGGTGCATTGATCCCATGGTTGAATTTAATGAGGTAGCCTCGTTGGTGAGAACTTACATACCATCAAGAAGGAAAACACCAACTCCTTGTAACTATACAGTTCACCATCAAAAGTACAACCTAAGGTAGGTACCATCCCTTGATTTCTAGAGCCCTTGTCACACCCCAAACCACCCCCTGGGAGGATTAGGTAGGTGACCCGAATTGCATAACGACAATCCGTCAAATCCCATGGATCTAGAAGTAGTTAATACACCCACGAACACACATCCATAACATTACCACAAGTAAAATCAAAGTGCTACAGATAATCTACAATTATAAAGGAAGAAAGAGAAAGCGTAGTGATACGGGAAATGATTGTGATATATATACATAAGTAAAGTTGTTCATCTCCCTCATACAACCCACAAACTGAACAGTAAGATCTGACATATACATAAGCAAAAATAAAAGTAAATATGTACAGGGCGAGATAACCCAACCCCAAAAAAAGAAAGAAAGGAAGAAGCAAAAACAAGAAACAAGACGGGGATAAACTCCTAACAAAAATAAAAAGGAGTCCCTAAGATAAAAACCATCAAGAGCACCCTTCACGGGTCTTCATCAATAACCATTGAGAACGCTCGCATCATCAGCATGACCTCTATCGGGGTCCATACCAATATCATCATAACCACATTCATAGAGAGGATTCATGGAGAGGAGAGAGAATACCTGGTGTCCAAGCAGTACATTATGTTGTGGGCAATGCAACTGCAAGGATTAGCAATCCATCTTCTGACAGGTATGTGGGAGGACATCCTCGAGGGTTCTCCATTAAATTCAATCACTGGAGTGATACTCCACAGTGTGCTTGGATGCCATGTCAGGGGTTTCTGTCCTTCAATAAAAAATTCTAGCCAATCAGGGGCAGGTTTGACATTTCTCCCCACCTTACAAAAATTTCATCCTCGAAATTTGCTTACCTTGTAGCTCGAAGAGTTGGGGATACTTTTCTTTCATTTCTTCTTCACATTCCCACGAAGCCTCTTCTATGGGATTGTTTCCCCATCGAACCTTTACAAAGGCGACCATACGGTTATGGAGATTGTGTTTTTTTCTGTCCAATATCTCCGTAGGTTGTTCTTTATAGGTCATACCCATGTCCAACTGTTCAAGTTTAGTTGATAGTACATGTGTCCGGTTGTTCTTTATAAGCAATCTGATGTACTTTCTTAGCATTGACACATGGAAAACATCGTGGATGCCCTGTAAAGTTGGTGGTAATGCCAGCCGGTATGCTACGGGTCCCACTCTATTGAGGATTTCATAGGGACCAATGAATCTTGGGTTCAGATTGCCCTTCTTATTGAAATGTAGCAATCCCTTCGTTGGGGACATTCGGAGGAATACCTTCTCTCCGACTCTAAATTCAATATTCTTCCTCCGATGGTCAGCATAACTCTTCTATTTTGATTGGGCCGTTTTGATCTTCTCTCTAATGATATCTACCTTCTCATAGGTCGCCTGTATCATTTCTGGCCCAAGATATTTCCGTTCTCCAATGTCATCCCAATATAATGGGGTCTGGCACTTCCGACCATAGAGAGCTTCAAACGGTGCCATGCCAATGGTGGAGTGGTCTATTATTGTATGTAAATTCCACCAAAGGTATGTGGGCATCCCAGCTGCCGCTCATTTCCAAGGCACAGGCTCTGAGCATGTCCTCCAGAGTCTGGATTGTTCTTTTGGACTGTCCGTCCGTCTGCAGGTGGAAAGCCGTACTAAGATTTAGTTAGGATCCCAGTGCCTTCTGGAAACTTCTCCAAAACCTTGAGGTAAATCAAGGATCCCTATCAGATACAATACTGATAGGCACGCCATATAAGCGGACCATATTTTCAATGTATAGTTGGGCAAGCTTCTCCATTGAATAGTTTATCCTGATGGGGATGAAGTGAGCTGCTTTCGTCAATTTGTCTACAATCACCCAGATTGCATTCATCCCTTTCCTGGTGTTGGGTAGATTTGTTACAAAATCCATAGTAATCCTTTCCCACTTCCATTCAGGTATAGGGAGCGGCTGCAACAATCCATACGATCGATGTCTCTCTACCTTTATTTGTTGGCAGGTGAGGCATTCAGACACATATATTGCTATGGTCTCTTTCATCCCAACCCACCAATAGTACTTCTTCAGATCCTTGTACATCTTCGTGCTTCCAGGGTGGATTGAATAGGGTGAGCTGTGTGCCTCTTTAAGGATTCGGCCTTGTACATCAAAATCATCTAGCACGCACAATCTGTTTCGAAACTTCAATGCCCCATCATGGCCCAATGAAAATTTTGAGTCCTTATGGACTCCTTGCTGCACTTCCCAGATTATCTTGGCCAACTCGGGGTCCAGTGGTTGCTTTGCAATTATCTCTTCTCGTATCGACGGCTGTAAATCCATAGCTGCTAATTGTATAGCAGTTCCTTCGATCACGAGTTCTAGATCAAACTTTCAAGCTTCTTCTAACGACTGCTCGCTTACAACCAAGGAAGCGAGGGATGCAGTCTGTGATTTCCTACTTAACGCATCCGCTACAACATTGGCCTTGCCAGGGTGGTACTGGATCTCGCAATCATAATCTTTCAGTAATTCTAAACACCGTCTTTATCTCATATTCAGCTCCTTCTGAGTGAAGAAATACTTCAGACTTTTGTGGTCGCTGAAAATTTTACTCTTTTCATCGTAAAGGTAGTGTCGCCATATCTTCAACGCGAAGACTACCACTGCCAACTCTAAGTCATAAGTGGGGTAGTTCTTTTCGTGTTCCTTCAGTTGTCTTGAGGTATAGGTGACCACTTTACCTCTCTACGTTAAGACGCCACCGAATCCCGTTCTGGATGCATCGGTGTATACCACCATTCCTCCCGTGCCATCCGAAATGGTCAAAAGTAGAGCCGTCACCAACCAGATCCTTAACTCTTGGAAGCTCTTCTCGCATGCCTCATTCCATTCAAACTTTACGCCCTTCTTTGTTAGCTTCGTCATGGGCGCCGAGATGCGCAAGAAATTTTTGATAAACCGGTAGTAATATCCGGCCAATCCCAAGAAACTTTGGATCTCAGTGGCATTCTAATGCCGTCCTTAATGACGATGTGCCCCAGGAATCCAATTTGGTGAAGCCAAAATTCACACTTGCTGAACTTAGCATATAACTGGTGTTCCTGCAACCGTTGCAATATGAAAGTAAGGTATCGAGCGTGCTCTTCTTCACTCTTGGAGTACACCAGAATATCATCAATAAACACGATGACAAATTTATCCAACACTTCATGGAATACTCCATTCATCATATTCATGAATGCTGCCGGGGCGTTAGTTAACCCGAACGATAAGACTAGGAATTCATAATGTTCGTATCGAGTTCTAAATGCCATCTTGTGAATATCACCACTCTTGATCTTTAATTGGTGGTATCCGGACCTAAGATCAATCTTGGAGAAGACCCTCGCTCCCTGTAGCTGATCAAATAGGTCGTCAATGCTCGGCAATAGGTATTGATTCTTGATGGTCAGCTTATTTAGCTCACGGTAGTCGATACACAGTCGCATACTACCATCCTTCTTCTTTACAAATAGCACGGGTGCTCCCTAGGGAGACATGCTAGGTCGTATAAAACCTTTCTTCAGTAGGTCTTGTAATTGTACCTATAACTCCTTCAATTCGATAGGTGCCATTCGATATGGTGCCTTGGATACCGGTGCTGCACCAGGAATTAGATCAATCACGAACTCTATCTCACGATCAGGCAGTAGCTAGGTCAGATCTTCCAAAAAAACATCAAGAAATTCTCTGACGATGTCGAGTTCCTCCAAGGGCTTTATCTTTACCTCGGTGTCCATCACGGTGGCCAAAAAGCCTTGACATCCTTCATCCAGCAACTTTCGTGCCTGGAGGGCGGATAAGGTTATCCTTCTGGGTTTCTTCTTTGGTTCACTTTGATAGGTGAAAACTGACCCGTCTTCCAACTTGAATATTATCTTCTTCTCCGCACACATGACGTTTGCTCCATAGGCGGATAGCCAATCCATGCCTAATATCACGTCAAAGTCCTTCATATCGAGCTTTATTAGCCGTGCGGTCAAGTTTCTCCCACAAATTTCTACCTGACAGGGGTTGTAGACTTCCTTCAAGCTCATGACACTACCCATCGGTGTACTGACTACTAAATCATGCCCGATGTCTCTCGATTGATCTTCCATCCTACTAGCAAAGGTGGTGGAAACGAAAGAGTGGGATGCGCCTGAGTCGAATAACACTCATGCAGGAATGTTTGAGACACTCAGGGTACCTAGGGTTTGTATATAGTTTAGGTTACACATATACACTGGTTATTCCCTATAACTTAGTAGTGTTTAGTGGGCTTACCTGTCATTACATCGAGGTTTGCCTCAGCTTCTTCGTTTGTTAACATGAACACCTTTCCTCGCTTCCGATTGTCCCATGGCTGAAAAGGTCTAGCGTAGGACTGATTTGGCGAGTTATTGCTGTATCCACGCTGCCTGCATTCCTTGGCCATGTGCCCTTCTTTATTGCACATGTAACATTTGTAGGGTGGAACAGCTGGTGTTGAGGCTTGGCTCACTTAGCTTGTAGCTGGTCGGGCTGGCGAAGCTGCTGTTGTCGCTTTACTCGTAGCCGGTTGAGCAGGTCGGTTGAAAGTGGGACGGAAAGGGTTCTGACCCATATTTGGCATATGGTACTGAGTCGGATTGGGGCTTGAACTGGTTCCTCGAAAAACCTTATTTGGCCAACCAAAAGTCTGGAAATTACTCGGCCTCTTGCCCAACCAAGGTGATGTCATAGCCTTCTCTTTTTCTTTTTCCTACAATCTGTCCTCCATAATCTTCACCTTGTCAATCATCTGAGCATAATCCCGGATATCCATAATTGATAGAACGGATCCAATCTCGGGTTTAAGTCCTTTCTCAAACTTCTTCGTCTTACTAACTTTCCCTTTCAGGTGCTCTGGAGCGAAATGGAACAGATCTTTGAATCGTTGCTGATAGTCCAGCACCGACTTGGTTCCTTGTACCAGTGTAGAGAACTCAGCTTCCTTTCTGTCCCTAAACCTCTCTGGGAAGTAGTTCTTGAAGAAGACTTCTTTAAATTGCTCCCACGTGGGATTCGGATAAGCGGCTTCCAGATTTGGCTTAGTAGCCTTCCACCAGGCTTCAACCTCATTCTGTAGCTGATAACCCGCACATATCAGCTTTTGTGCATCCGAACACTCGAGCACATCAAATGCCTTCTCTAAGGCGCTAATCCACCATTCTGGCTACATCGCCTCCGAGTTCAACTTGGAGAACACGGGTGGCTGTAGTTTCTTGAATCTCCCCATTACCTTGGCAGTAGAGTTTTTCGTTAAGTGTTGAGGTACAGGTGGTGGAAAGAGTACGGGCCGGTTGGGTGGTGGGGGTGGTGCTGCGTGCTCTTGCATCATGGCCGCAAATTGTGTAGACATTTGGCCCAGCAATTCTTATTGTTGCTGCATAGTCCGCATCATAGTAGTCATGAAAGCATTCACCTCACCGGCTGCTATACCCGGCTAAGGTGCCACAGCAGTGGCTTGAGCAGCCATTGGTGCCCTCAGCGGAATAGCCGATGCTTCAGAATTTTGGGCTTGGGTTTCATTTGGTAGCTCAACCTTTGGAATAATGCGAGGGCATCTTCCTCGACCACCACCTCGAGTACTTCTTGTGTTGACCATGATTGCTTTTCTGGAAAAAATCAACTCATACAATAATCCAACACTTCCTATCGAGGTCAACAAACAAATCCTAGTTAACACATGTACATACCTATTCCACAGTTCTAGTGAATTCATAGTCATCCCAGCAAGATGTGTTTTATTTGCGTATTTATGTTGTTCTTGTTTCTTTTTATTTGTTTTGTGTCATGTTATGCATGATGTTCACTTGGACTTTAAGTTTTTAAATAACAACCTTCCTAATTATGTACCTGTGCCTAACAGGCAAGTAGTTCCAGTCTCTTCCCAATCATAAATTTTAACACGTGCAGGTGTTCTATGTCGCTCCTAACTTCGTCAGCTAAAGATAGGTAAATAACTCGATCCTCCGGTCCACTATTAGCTGCAAGTCCCAATAAGAAAACCAACCGGTTCTTGGCACGGGGCAATATCTCTTGTATCCTGATCAGTCTTCTCCTCAGTTGTCTAATATACCGCATATTGCTGGGGTCTCCAGGCCTGAATAATGTAGTAAGGTCCTGCCATGAAGAGGTTCTAAGCATCAAGTCACTATGGATACTTAATTAAAAGAATTAAGTGCATGGCTATAGGAATTGAAGTATTCATGAGTAGGAGAAATAAATGGGTTGGCTCGAGGTATCTTAGCACCTACGGGGTTCAACTTTGATTGGAAAACCTATCGGATCCTATTCTTGGTTGAACTAAATTATGGGTATGGTGGGGTATACGCTCCCTAAAATCCCATAAATACATAATACAACATACCTACCTATCTATGTTCGAGTTGCACATCATTCCACCACGGTTCATACACACATGGCAATAGGCACATAATATTTAGTATTTAAATACACCCTATTTATTTATAGATATAGGCATATTTATTTGATCTCAATCATCTAAGTACGGAGAGAAAGTCCTAACATCCCTGTGCATTCTATTCTACCTTGTCTACCCACATGTATCGTTTTAGCTATCCATAAGTGTGTCATTAATTTAAAATTTTATTATTATTATATTATTTCCTTTATATTCACATATTTGTATAATTAGTGTTTTTTTATATTTATTATGCCATTTCTAGGCAAAACTCACAAACCCACAAGTTTTTATGCAAAAACAGCAAAGTTCCATTCTCTGGGCATTGGACACATCACCCAGTGCTATCGCCCAAAGAATCGGGGCCCAGTTTATAACAGTCCGAGACCAGCCCTTTTCATTTTATTTGATCTCTACAGCATCCTAAACATCTAGGGCAGAGCTCCAAAGCCTAGTGTGACTTCATCCAATCCAAATCCACCCATTTTCACGGGTCCCCTGCGATCCTATGCGATCTAGGGTAAGATTCTTTAACCTTTTCTCTAGTTTTGGATCATTTTCCATGGTTTTCGATTTTATCTTGGGTTTTACCGATTTTTCTAGCCCTAACTTCTTCTATTCCTTCCCTTTTTGCAGCACCATGTCCACTAGACATAGTACGGCGAGGAAATCCGTAGCACGCAAGAGGCTGCGGTCCGATTCCGAGCATTCCTCGCCCTCATCTGTGCCACCCACCTCATCGAGAGAGGATTCTTCTTCTGAGGAGCCGGATTTTGACCGGTTCTTATTTTCTAGGTATGAACACTCCAAGGATTGGGACAAATTTAGGTCCAAAAGCATAGTGAATGGGAGGGTGGTACAGGTGGATGACTTCCACCCGTACAACTTGTACTCTAGGTTCAATATCTTAGGTTGGGCATCCATGTTGTCGCCCACTGAGCCATGTTACCCCAACTTGGTTTGGTACTACTATTGTAACCTAGTGCCATCTGGGGCACAGGAGTTTGGGTTGGAGAGCAGAGTAAAGGGAGTGGATATTAGACTTACCACTGCTACCTTAGCAGGGATCCTTGGGCTGCCTAACACAGGCGAGAGATGCTACTACAAGCCCAGGATAGACATCTCAGATATATTTTCCTTGGAGACCAGGAGGAGGGTCTTCAAGGCACTGATAGGTTTGGAGAGGACTCCTAAGTCCGAGGCTGCCTATAAGCCTAGTGCCCGAATCATTAGTAGGTGTGTTTCGTATAACATCTACCCGAAGGGCGGGAATAGAGGTAGCATTTCTATGTTGAGAGCCTACATCACTTACTGCCTGTTGGGAGCGGGCCAGGGGGGTCCAGTCATCAACCTCCCGTATCTTCTTCTACAGGCCATGTTGTATCACGCCCAGAACCCTTCTGATGGGAACCTTCTATATGGGAAGTTCCTAACCTTGGTGTTTCGACACTTTGATGTTCCCTTGGATGGTGAGTATATGGATAGGGATAGGTCTAGGCCCATCAATAAGACCTCAATTCTAAAGATGAAGGTACCAGGGGAGCCAGAAGGTGATCCAGAGGAGGGAGATCAGATGGAGCAGGGAGAGGAGCAGGGAGACTTAAAGGGGACTGGTGCACAGTTCACTGACTTGCCCCCATATGAGGCAACCGGTGCCACCAGTTCACAGGTGCTAGAGTCCTACGGGAGGTCTCAGATGATGTCACAGCTCCAGGGCCTCCGCACCCACCTCACCGACATGTCTACCAGGATGGATCGGGGCTTCTCGTCCCTGGAGAGTAGAGTGGGATCAGTAGAGTGACGCTTGGACTTCTGGGATACATATTATTGCGTCGACTCACGACAAACCCAGCCTCCACCGGGTGATTTATCTCCACCAGAGTAGCTCTCTAGCTCGAGCTTCTTTCTGTGTAGCCTGACTTGACTTGATGTAGTTCTGACTTTTGTCTTTTTTTTTTTCTTTTTTTTTTTTTTGTCAGCCTATGTAAATTGAAAGTAGTACTTTCAATCAAACTTCATGTAGTGGCTCGCCCACAGTTATCTTTATATCAATGTAATTATGCACTGTCTTTTAATTACATTTACCTCCCCTGTAACTTTTACTTTGTAGCATGTTTTATTATTGGTAGCTTATTATTCCTATTCTGCAACCCGAGAATGTAGAAAGAGCCTCACGTTCTGATACCAAGCTCTGTCATACCCCAAACCACCCCCTGGGAGGATTAGGTAGGTGACCCGAATTGCATAACGGCAATCCACTAAATCCCATGGACCTAGAAGCAGTTAATAAACCCACGAACACACATCCATAACATTACCACAAGTAAAATCAGAGTGCTGCAGATAATCTATAATTATAAAGGAAGAAAGAGAAAGCGTAGCGATACGGGAAAGGATTGTGATATATATACATAAGTAAAGTTGTTCATCTCCCCCATACAACCCACAAACCGAATAGTAAGATCTGACATATACATAAGCGGAAATAAAAGTAAATATGTATAGGGCGAGATAACCCAACCCCAAAAAAAAAAGAAAGGAAGAAGATAAAACAAGAAACAAGAATGGGGATAAACTCCTAACAAAAACAAAAAAGGAGTCCCTAAGCCAAAAAGCATCAAGAGCACCCTTCACGGGTCTTCATCAATAACCACTGAGAATGGTCACATCATCGGCACGACCTTCGTCGGGGTCCATACCACTATCATCATAACCACAAGGGCTCTCCTCCGCGTAATGAACCTTCACGCCACAGCGGCATCCACTTGTAAAATCATCTAATAGAAAAACATATATAACAAAGTGTGAGCCCCACTGAGCCCATGAGTAAAACATATCATCATGCATGCATATGCAACCACATTCCACATGATCCTACATGTTATGCAAGTCCAGTTATTTATTAACCACCTATTAATACAACTAAGGCAGGTTAGTGCTACTACAATCCCCAATACATGTATCCCCGGTGCGGGCTTGAAACCCCTTCCCGTAATACACCCATTGAGTTGTCGGAGAGGACCAGCCAGCTTCAGCGTACATACCCTTGATCCACCGGACCAGCCCTCTGTGATTAAACCTGTGAGGTAATAGACTCAATATCATAATTCAACCTTTCGGTGCTTCCAGGCATGTAGCTCGAGGATCAACTTTGTTTGGCTTATAGCCATAATTCACCTATTGGTGCTTCCCAAGCATGTTGCTCGAGGCTTCCAGGCATATTTGCCCGAGGCATCCCAGCATATTACTGAGGCTTCCCGGCATATTCGCCCGAGGTATTACGGTAGTCCTCATAGTCATCCAACACCTTAACCTCTGTTGGCAAGGGTGCGTAGCACGGGTGATGAATCTCTAGCTCCATGTCTATATGGCATCGTATGAGTCAGGTGGTGTCAATCGTATCCCATTCTACGGGCTACCACAGGCCTCATTTCTAAGCCGGCTACGGCATCTAGTCTATCATTCACAATCATCATGATATATTCAAACAGAGTTGATCAACAGCCACACGATGTGTAATAATTATGAAATTTAATTTGATTAAGTAACACAGCATTATAATTATAGAATCAATTGTCGGAATATTAATAATAATGTTACATGTACATACATGATAACATTTCACTCACCCGGGTCTGATTCTACGAGATCACCTGTTGTTTCAGTTTCGGTTGTGGCCTGGCAGTATACCTCGAGCGCGGGATCAAACCGTAAATATAAATAAAAAATATGTCACTTAATATTTCAAACTATTTTTGGATGTCATAGGGTTGATTTAGGCTCACTGGTTTGACTCGGTGTACAGTTGGTCATCACTTAGTATTCTCTGGGCCTTGCATTGGGCTTTAGGTCCAAGTCCCGGTGCATCATCCGGAGAATATGGTCTAGGGGCAGAATGGTAATCTACCATGGGAATACATGATTCTAGGTCACAACAGTCTTACAACACTGTCCCTAAGTCAGCAGTGCTGTAGGACCAACACATGCAGGGTTTCCAAGTCCTGCGGGGCCCACTTGGGTACCCGAGGTACAAATATATATGAACAGATGTGAGGAGGGGTATTTTGGTCATTTACCACCTCCTTACATTGTGTATAGTACCATAGTGGAAGCCCCCAAAATAGATCTGCAAAATTACCCTCTTTAATTCTCTGGGCGATGTCTCTGGGTGATGTGTGCATTACCCAGTGCATTACCCAAAGCCTGTTTAGAATGTGAACATGCTCTAATTCCAAGGTTTTTTCATCTTGAGCAGTGCCTTGATCAATCCCTCATGCATGTTAGGTCATTATGGACCTCATGGGTTGTAGTTTGCACTGGTCCACTTGGATTTTGACCTGGGCCCACCTCTTGGCTGCCAGGAGCTGGCCAGACAGCCTAATGAATAGTAACTCAGCAGGGATACAGCTGCAGACCATGGATTTGGCTGCATGCAAGGGCTGTCCCACGTATGTTAGGGTAATCCAGGGCTGCTGCAACATATGGCTAGGCTGGATGCAGCCAGTGTACACAAATCTGAGCCCAGACTGCCTGTTATTGGTGTAACAGTGCAGTGTAGTCTGGCACATGCATGGATTTCAGTCTCAGGTATACAACAACAACCAAAACAACATTAAAAAGCTTAGATCCTCCATGCATCATGTTTGCATGTTGGATCTGAGGTGGTTCAAGGCAGCCCCCAGCTGTTCTGGGCTGCCAATGGCCAGATATACATAAAAAATACAGAGAGCTAAGGAGAAAAATAGTAACAGCTGCAAGGTAGCAGACATAGGTATAACTTTATATCTGAGAATAGCTGAGAATGGCTGTTGGAGCTGATCTAATGCACAAGTAAGCTCTATCCTTTCTCTCTTTCCTTCCTTCTTCTCTCTTTCCTTCTCTTCCTCTCTTTTCTCTCCACGATTTCAGCAGGAATTTAGAGTTCTAAATGAGCTAAGGGTCCCCCTATTTATAGGCCAACCCTCTACTAAGGCATGTTTGCCTGCTTAGGACCCTTTTAAGAAGGCATTTTCAAACTGATTTTCAGTCATTCTAGGCACTCAGGTGGGGTCCATAGGGGTCCAAGGGTATGAGGTGGTTTCCCAGACTCCCTTCAACCTATGGAGGGTGTCCATGGCCTGTATAGGTGGTCCCCACACATCTACAGATTAAAATACTGCATTTTCCCACTTTGGGCGATGTCTCTGGGTGATGTGTGCATCGCCCAGTGCATTGCCCAGAGAATACAGCAAGGCTGTTTCACCTTGGGCTTGCACAGGGGTTTGACCCAGAGTTGAGGCCTTGCACCTACATGTCACTCAGGGCCTTTTGTACCTATTTTTAGGTGTGGGACCCACATTCATGGAGAGGAGAGAGAATATCTGGTATCCAAGCAGTACATTATGCTGTGGGCAGTGCAACTACAAGGATCAATAATCCATCTTCTGACAGGTATGTAGGAGGACATCCTCAGGGGTTCTCCATTAAATTCAACCATTGGAGTGATACTCCATAGTGTGCTTGGATGCCATGTCAAGGGTTCCTGTCCTTCAATAAAAAATTCTAGCCAGTCAGGGGCAGGTTTGACAGCCCTACCCGAGTACATGATACATTAGGCCATTGAAACATTTAGGGAAGGATAATAGGCGAAGACATTAACAACGGGGTGATTCAGCACTGTTTCATTAAGGAAGAAAGAAGAATAAAAGAGAGGCCCAGGCACCTACACTTAGCTTGAGTGTGAGAAGCCAAGCTTGGAATCCTATCAAATTGCTCCCAATTTCTAAGGTAAAGACCCTAACCTATTTAAATTCTTTCTCCCAATCTATTCTTAAACATAGGGTTGGTTGGCAATCTAGAATTAAAGATAAGAAGTTAATACTTGTAAGTACAGTGGTCCTCGGGACGAGGGTTCCTCAGCCCTTATGGTATATGGCGACATAGGGTTTTAGGAGATGTATGTGTGTGTATATGGATATGGATAATATTGTCAGTGTATAATATTGATAAATAGGGGGATTGGGATCATGCATTAAAATATGCTAATATAATGTGAAGTCGCCACCTAGGGTTAGGGCTTAGGACCCATTAAGTGTAGCCCTACCCGTTGTGAGCGAAATCGGGCTACGTGACTCCGTATGGTCCGACCAACGGTTCGGGTAAGGGGTCAGGTTACGAGTGTGGGAAGGTGTTAGGCACCCACCTCGCCCGGCCGAAGCTGGTCTCTCTGTATTAGATGCTACATAAGGACGAATGTTCTCTCTCTTTTATTACGGGGATGGGGGATATTATGAATTACATTCAGATGCTACGAATTGAACTAAAACAGAATAAACTACATTACATATATGAGAAATACAGACTAAAATGATGAAATATGAAAGGACTACATTGAATCAACAAAAATGCAGTAATTATACCTGTATGGTTGTATTCCCCTGGCTCAGGGGAGATAGACGTATGGACTGACGCCGATTCTTTCTCGGCAGAGTACCGGCTCTTTCAAGTGATTTGGAGAGGAGTAAATAGATAGAATAATGTCTATAATAAAGGGGTTTTGATGGTTATCCGTGCACAGACGGGATAACAACTCCAAGGAGCAAAAGAGCTCTATACTCAGAGGGACAATCGAAGGATCTGTCCGCCACAAGAAAACTTCAAGCACTCACACTCTCATGAGAGAAGGAGGAGAAATGAGGGTGAAAAAGGGAGGAAAATAGGCTAGGAATCACTTAGGGAGGGTCTCTCCACCCAAAATTCCTTGGGAAATGTGGGAGAGGACCCTCCTATTTATAGGGAGGGACCCCCTCTCTCTCTCTTGGCCAGATAAGTCCTCCACGGCATCGTGGGGGACTTTTCCACGGCGTCATGGGTGACGTCAGTAGGATGATGTCACACCCTCTCATGGCACCATGGAAATCCAGTACACATCCCCATGGTTCCGTAGGAAGGCGCCCACGGCACCGTGGGAAGGAGTCCATGGCGTCGTGGGGGCGCAGTGCCATTTTTCCTTGTTTTTGGGCCCAAAATGGGCTATTTTGTGATCAGCATGGTTCTTGGTCTTATGGGTCAAGTATCTTGGGTCTAGAAAGAGAGAGTGTGCATCGTCCATTGTCCATATCCCGTTGTCATCATCGCCAATTAGGGGGGTGACAAAAATCAGTGTCTACAATACCCATCATGCTTTCATATGTTATATCTTGTTTTTGGTTAATTATAAACCCAATTCCTTTGCATGCATGCTTAAACCCAACCATAGGACCTAATCCTAGTTTTAGGTTAAACTAATGATGACCCTCATCACCTAGAATGTTTTAGTTAAAGCATTTTTAGATCAAACATCAACTTGCATATTTGATTTGATGATGAGAACTTAATTCCATACATGTATGTTAAATCTCAACACAAATATCAATTCTGCTACTCTGGCAGATTGACCCCCGCTTAGTTAAAATAATATAACTCCATAATTCAAACTTCATTTTCTTTGATTCTAATTTTTTTATAAACTAAACTCATAGAGATGCATTTCCTTAGAAGGAACCATTGTCCAATTATGTCTATAAGTGAGCTGAAATTTCACTTCAAGTTGCTGTCCAAAATCGAATCCTTCTATTGGACAGATTGACCTTTGTTTAATAAGAATATTATAACTCCATCATCTAAACCTCATTTCCATTGATTCCAATTTTGTTAGAAACTAGACTCATAGGGCTATATTTTCTTAGCAGGAACCATTGTCCAATTATGCCTTTAAGTGAACTGAAATTTCATTTCAACCCAAGAAAAAATAGTAAAATAGCATTCTTTGGATGATGCACTAGACGATTGGCCCAAAGCTCCAGTGATGCCAAAACCTGTATTTTCCTAGTCCAAGCTTGTGGGAACTGAATCTACTACTTGAAAACACTTCCAATATGTACCTTGGAATTTTAAGAACCATTCCTCATCTTGGAATCCATGTGGGCCCCACATATATAGCCAAACTGGCAAGAATCACTTTAAAAATGCATTTTCTTATGGAGCTGCCTAGCCAAACAGGCCCTAGTTCCATAAAAACTATAAATTGGGGCCCCAGCTTTGAAATTTAGACCTCTATTGTTCCTAACAACAGAGAAGAAAAGAGAAAGTAAGAAAGAGAGAATAAAGGAAGAAGAAGGGAAGGGAAGGTGAGCTTGCGGCTTGAGCAGCCTTGGCCGAATTCTTCCATAACCTAAGGTAAGCACACCAAGCCTAAACCACTCACATAATCATGACCCCATTTCTATTCTTTGATTTTGGACTCAAGAACCATAGCCATATAGCTTGTCTCTATAGGAATCTCTATGGAATCACCACCTGGAGCTCCAGGATTGCTTGGATCATCCATGCATGCCTAGTTTTAGGAAATTTATATGATTCTACACTATTTCAGCTTACTAATATATGCATCTTGAATTCTAGCCATGCATGCAGCTAGATTTCATGCCTGATCATGCATGCAGCCCATAGATGATGAGCTAGGAGCATGGATCTCTGCATGCATGTGGTGTTTTGCATACTAGGGCTTAGGATCTTGGCTATAATGCATGTGCATGTCTGCTGTTATGTGTATTATGGTAGTTTGTGAGGCAATATGTTTAATCTCAGCCTTGCATACTTGAATTGTTTGATGTTTGAACCCAAACCCATCAACCACTTGGCAAACCCTATTTAAGAATCACCAAAACCATTGCATTAGCTAAACTATAAGCTATACTACTCCCTGATATCGACCCAAATTGAAGATGGGATGAATCCAGTAGCCAAAACCAAGTCCTGAGCAAGGAAACCCATGTCCAATAGGGACTGGATGATGCACTGGACGTTTGGTCCAAACATCCAGTGAATCGTCCAGTGTTGTTATACTTGGTCAAAACTGATCTCAGCCTATTTGACCATCACCCGCAAGCCTAGGACAATGTAGGGGGCATGAAAATCACTTTAAAAGCCTATCCTAACCATCCTTGCTGATATCCATACCTTGAGTGTATCAGTGGACCCAAAAGGGGTCAGAAACCAACACTGTAACCTAAGCTAAAGCTGAGAA
The DNA here is from genome assembly GCF_018873765.1 of Telopea speciosissima. Lineage (NCBI taxonomy): Eukaryota > Viridiplantae > Streptophyta > Magnoliopsida > Proteales > Proteaceae > Telopea > Telopea speciosissima. The sequence goes on from NC_057920.1 coordinate 48,916,397, forward strand.
AGAAACCTTGCTACTGCTTTCCATAATTGTTGAGCAATGAATAAGCAAACCTAGGCCAATCCTAGAACTCTGAGACCCTTTTGAAGCAATGTTTGACATGTTCTAATGGTCCAGTTAACATTGGTTATAACCCCGAACATGAGGTGCATTGTCAGATACCGACTGGGACCGAGCCGACTGAAGAACAAGCAGGATTTGCACAAGGTGAGTGAAATTACACTATGGGTGTAGGTATAACATGACTGATGAGTCATGACAACAACAACAACAACAACAATATTTACTATTTTATTTATTTAAATTACTTATATTCCTATTAGATTTCTGATTCATATCTGATGACTATTGGAAATGAATTCTAATATTATACATGTGAAAATGCTGGATTAGATGTCGTAGCCAGCTTTGAAATGAGGCCTGTGGTAGCCCATAGAACGGGATACGGTTGATACCACCGGACTCATATTATGTCATATAGAATGCATATGGCTAGGGTATCATCACTCATGCTACGAACCCTTGCCAACAGGGGTTTAGGTGTTGGATATCACAAAAGTGTGAGGCCAATGTCCTGAAGGGCATTGCTCGGTCAGTTGGCTCATTAGGACAGGTGATGTCTGTTGGCCAACCAGTTAATAGGGTTGGTGGTTGTATAGTGGTAACCTAGAGGGCTGGTCGGGCTGACATTGGGAAGGGATGCTAGAGCCAATCGATCTTTTCTGACAACTCAATGGGTGTATCGCGGGAAGGGGTTAGAGGCCCGCACCAGGGATACATATATTGGGGATTGTAGTAGCACTTTTACCTGCCTTATTTTTGAAGCTAGGTGGCTTAATAATAATAAAGAACCTCATTTCATATAGGATTCATTTGGTTGTGCTTTCATGTGCATGCATTGTTATATTTCATTCACGGGCTCGGTGGAGCTCACACTCTTGTATATTCTCTTTTAGGTGATTTTGCAGGTACTAGTTTGCCAATGGACGATGAAGCTGTTGATGGTACTATAGATCTTCCTCATGTAGTTGATCTACAAAAATTTGTTATTATTTGAGTTTCTCTCTTTCAAGAAGTGTAATTACCATGACAATGTACTTTTCGAATATAAATGGATATGTGTATGATATAAACATAGGTATTAGGAATTTTATTATAAATGATATAAATCATCTATGGGTAATTCGATCTTCCGTTGCACTCTGATATTCATTTATTATTTTTTACCCTCATTGTATGGTTTGTAAGTATTGCTTCTGAATCCTTGGGGATTGGCGGATGTCGTAGGATATCCAGGTCACTTGCCTCAATCCTCCCAGGGGGTGGTTTGGTGCAGGACAGAGTGGTATCAGAGCGAGAAGCTCTATTTACATTCACAAACAACGGAATTAGGATGGTGAGTGGTCTAGAGACAATGAAATAAAATTTTAAGAAAACATAGAATTAAGAAATAGAAAAACACAATAGGAGACTAGTCAGGTGCAAAAGCCGATAACATTATAATTGAAGAGGTATAAGCAGATACATTCCGAAAGGGAATCGAAAGTTCTATTTACAAATATAGCATAAATGAAAGTACAACTAATAAGGAGACACAAACACAAACATAAAATGGAATATTTATATTCTAGAAACTCTAAAACTAGGTCTACTCTTGAGTTGAACCTTAAGTTCGAAATGAAAATCAATGAATTGTAGATAAATACATACCTAGTTATACTATAATCGAACCCTGACAGTCAGGGACTTTTGTGTAAATAAAAAAAATAGAATACCTCCAGACTCAAACTCCCTGTATCGAAATCTTACTCCATCGATAGTTAAATCGAATCTAGTGCCTGAATTGGGGGCATATGGGTGCATATGGTGGGATAACTTTGAGGGGGTGAATAGGTTATCACTAGTGAAATATTATCCTTTTTAAATTTTTCTTGAATTAAGACAAGATAAAGAAAGATAAATTGCGCAATTAAAGGACACACAAGAATTATTGTGGTTCAGCTAAACCAGCCTACGTCCACTCCTCTCAACCTTGAGAGAATTTCACTTATTTTTTCCTTTCAATACAATAGGTGAGAAGAACACATTTACAATCTTTTTCCCGGGATAAAAGGATCTCAATCTTTTAAGAATAAGAGAATCCTAATCTTTCGAGGATAAGAGGACCCTTGCAATACCTAAGTATAGTCTAGGCTAATGCAACAATGCTTTGTAAACTCAAAAGCATAAATGAATACAAAAGAGTAAAAGGTAAAGATTACCTAGGCAAGGAGTGTGATGTGTATTCCTTGCAAGTGTCAAATGATGAAGAATGAATGCTTATAATGATGACCTTCTTTAAGATTTCTCTTTAGAATGCAAGTAAGTGAAGGTCTTTGAGCTTTGAAGTCAACCTTTGAATGATCTTGATGTAGACAAAAAGACTTCAACGATTAGAGCATAAATTAACTTTTCACCTTTCACAAAAGTTATATTTTGGACTGTAGTGTATTGGTGAAAAGGTCTGACATGTTCTCTATTTATAAGCTCATTAATAGCCTTTAGAACATGTATAAATGTTCTCTAATAAATCTATTTTTATCCCATCCAGTCGACCAAAACATTGATCCGGTTGATCGGATCATAGCTGTTGAAGATACTAGCTGTTAAAAACTAGCCGTTGTAGGGCAAAATTGGCATCCGATCGGAGTCCAATCGATCGGATCATAATCCCACTTAATCCAATCGACTGGATCATTTTTGGGAACGTACTAGTGAAGCCACTGTTTCACCCGGTCGATGCATACCCTGTGATCCGGTTGACCGGATCACATTTCGGATCCCTATCTTGGCTTGATTCTGACAGTTTGACTGTGGGGACTTGTCTGGGACTTTCTCCAACTAATTCCAATATATTCTAAGATCAAAGGGAGTTTAATTATATCCTCCTAAGGTCTCTAAATGATGCATATGCTTTTTCATTTATTTTATGCAAATGCAATTACAAGTATGCGGTGTGTGTATCTAGTATGTGCACACGATCATCTTGATGAGGGTCTTGATTTCTCTTCGTCAAATGATGTTCTTCAATCTTCAAAAGATCTTTCAAGATCTTCTTTTCATGAAAAGTTTCGCATGCCTTTGAGACCTTGATCTTCAAGGCTTTGTCCTGAACATCTTTACTTTATGCTTTATATCTTTTAATTCTTTGACTTATTAGCCATGTTGACATATTGACACATACAAGATCTTGTCCAATATTTTTGTTATCATCAAAACACTTATGGAGATAGGGTAGAATTCCCCAACAATCTTCCCCTTTTTTATGATGACAAACATATGATTTGGTAACAACATATAGCAACCAAATATAATGCAATAAGATATAATTCAATGTATATTGCTTAAAAAACATCATGTGCATTCACAGAAATACACAAGTTAGAAATTCACAAGTCATGCATCACAATCCAAATCATTTCAATATCTTCTCCCCCTTTGTCAACAACAAAAAGGAGTTTTGAAGTCTCCCCCTGCAATGTAGAATCATATGTAGAAAATATAATAGAGAAAGTATTGCACCCAATAGTTAAAACAAGTCAACCACATAGTTTTAAGACTTTAAATTCACATAGCCAAAAGCACTCTCCCCCTAGAGAAATGCATCACTTACAAAGTCATACTAAAAGTAAAGCAACTGTTTTAAAGATTACAACCCAAAATGTCTTTAAAAAGAGCATAAACAACATAAACTAATCATCTACAGGAGGTGTAGAGATATGAAAATGCTGAGTGAGCATCCAAAGCTGAGCCATGATCTCCTTGTTGTCTCCATGAAGTATAGCAAATTGATCATCAAACCCTTGGAGGCGAGAATCAAGCTTCTCTTGATAAGCAGCAAATTCTTCCCTTGTCACATTTTCTTCATCTTCACTAGCATCATCATCATCATCATCACTCTCAACTATGGATGAAGAGGCTTGCTTGCTCTTAGCTTGACGGGTAGGAGGAGGATCGGATGTACCAGTAGGAATTGCCATCTTCTTCAAAGTGGAGGCATCAATGGCACTTGGATTGGTGAAGGGGACTTCATCAATGAGATCAACTTCAAAATGCTTGAAGATTATAGTCAAGAGACGACTATAAGGGAGGCCAGCCATGGAATCCTTTTCAGCAACCAGTTCCATGGTTTTCTTGATAACATAGGGAAGGCAAATTTGATGGGTGTTGACTATGCACCAAATGAGATAGGCTTGGAATCGAGTAACAGCATCTCTATGCCCACCGATAGGAGGAATGTTGTAAGTGACAATGAGATTGACAACCCTAGGGATATCTCTACGATGGATGGCAGTGAGACCTTTGGGTTCACCCACGATATTTTTGAAGATAACACCATAAACCTCATGAACATTCATGAAACCCTCGGGAGAGGTTTTGGTATAGAGATACTTGCGTTCTCCAGAATCATCAACTCTAATGATTTGGGCAAGTTCCACAGTGTCAAAAGATATATATTTGCCCTTGACAAGAGAGGTGATGGTGTAGTCACCTGCAACACCAACTACTTGGAGGTTACAATAGAAAATTTGGACTAACTTGGTATAGGCTTTCTCTTAGGGATAGAGAATAGAGTCCCAACCCAACATTTCAAAGAAATTTTTGATTTCACAAGGAAGAATATCATTGAGTTGGGTAACACTTACTAATCTTTCCCTTATGAGTTTCTTGAGTTGAAACTGCTTCCACCAAATTGAAACTTCTTTGGATATGAACATGTTTCCATCAAATGAATCTTTCTTTGAAGCAAGTGTCTTCTTTTTCTTTGAGGATTCTCCTTTAGAAGCCATAGATAACAAGGGTTTTGGAAAAAAGGGTTTTTGGAATAGAAGAGGGAAAAACTTGAAGGTTTGATGGTAAAATAGAGATTTGATCACCAATAGAGCAATAATCTTCAAGGGTTTTGGAAAATTTTTCCCTAGAAACTCAAGAGAGGGTTTTTGGAGAGAAGAGAGAAAGGTTTTGGGCAAAATGAAATGAGCCAAATGACCCACGGAATGGTTTAAAACCATTCTATCCGCGATTCGATCGACTGGTTTCGACCATCCGGTCTATCGGATGACCAAAACTTGTGTTTTAAGCCAATCTGGCTCAAAAATTGATCAGAAGTCCTATTTGGGCTAGCTCAAGGATTTTTGGCTCATTCAAAAGGATTACACATACCTAATTCATGTCGAAGAGTGCAAAATCGTTCTTCGAACAAAGGTTTGATGAAGATGTCAGCGACTTGCTTTTCAGTCTCAATATGCTCGAGGACTACTTCACCCTTCTGGGCAGTGTCTCGTAGAAAATGATGACGAATATCTATGTGCTTAGCTCTTGAGTGAAGAATAGGGTTTTTACTCAGATTGATGACGCTGGTACTATCACAGAGGATTTTGGAAGGATTAAATGATATTCCATAATCATGAAGAGTCTGACGCATCCAAAGTATTTGGGCACAACATCTGCCAGCTGCAATATATTCAGCCTCGGTAGTGGAGAGTGTCACACAGTTTTGTTTCTTGCTAAACCAACAAATGAGACATTATCTAAGAAAATGGCAAGTACCACTTGTGCTCTTGCGATCAATATGACAACCAACAAAGTCAGCATCAGAAAACAAGTAATTCAAAATCATTATGCATTGGGTACCATAATCCTATATAACTGTACTTAAATGTGATGGCATAGGACTAGCTTGAAATCTAGCACATGCACAGACACTAAACATGATGTCTGGTCTGCTTGTAGTTAAGTATAATAGACTTCCAATCATACCTCGAAAACGAGTAGGATCAACAGAAGTTCCATTCTCATCTTTTGAAAGACTTATTAAGGTATTCATGGGAGTGTTAGAGGCTTTTTAGGAATTAATATCAAATTTTTTTAACAGTTCTTTGATATATTTTGATTGATTTATAAAAATTCCATTATCAGTTTGTTTAATTTGAAGGCCTAAAAAGAAGTTGAGTTCACCAATTAAACTCATTTCACACTCATTTTTCATGTAGTTACTAAATTCAATGCATAAGGATTCATCAGTAACACCAAAGATAATATCATCTACATATATTTGTACTATGATTAATTTTGAACCTTTATGTTTAACAAATAATGTAGTGTCTATCTTACCAATGATATATGCATTTTCAATCAGGAATGTCTTTAATCTCTCATACTAAGCTCTTGGTGCTTGTTTAATTCCATACAATGCTTTCTTTAATCTAAAGACATGATCAGGGTGAGAAGAGTTTTCAATACCTGGAGGTTGAGAGACATACACTTCTTCTTCAATGAAACCATTCAAGAAAGCACTTTTCACATCCATTTGATAAAGTTCAAAATTTTTATGACAAGTAAATGCTAGGAGCATTCTAATGGCTTCTAATCTAGCAACAGGAGCATATGTTTAATCAAAACCAATTCTTTTTTGCTGATTATATCCTTGAGCCACTAGTCTTGCTTTATTTCTAACAATAATTCCATTTTCATCAAGTTTATTTCTGAAAATCCATTTTGTTCCTATGATGGATTTATTTTTGGGTTTTGGCACAAGCTCCCATACATCATTTCTTTCAAACTGATAGAGCTCTTCTTGTATGGCCAAAATCTAATCATTATTTAATAGAGCTTCTTTTATGTTTTTAGGTTCTATCATGGATAGGAAGGCAGCAAAATTACGAGTGTTTTGAAGTTTAGACCTTGTTTGAACACCTGATTCTAAGTCACCAATAACTTGTTCTAATGGATGGTTTACGGGTCTAATTTCCTTAGGTAACTCTAATGAGTTTTCTTTAGATATTTCTAGAGGAGAATTATCTTCATTTAATGAAGAGGTCTCAACTCTTTTTGAGATTTCAGATATAACATCCTCATCATCATCGATTAGTGGTTTGTAATTTTCTTTTGGAGGAGAAATATCAAATCTGATGTTCATAGACTCTTCTACTACTGAGGTGTTTTTGTTGAATACCCTATAAGCACGGCTATTGCTAAAGTACCAAAGAAAAATACCATCATCTGATTTTTCATCAAATTTTTCTTTGGAGTCTTTAGTATTCAAAATGAAGCATTTACATCCAAAAATTTGAAAGTAGTCAACTGTAGGTTTCTTTTCAAAATATAACTCATAAGGTGTTTTAGATAGGATTTTTTGAATCAAAACACGATTTAAGACATAACATGCGGTATTTACAACTTCAGCCCAAAAATATTTAGGTAGAGAATATTCATTAAGCATAGTCCAGGCAGTCTCTTGAAGAGATCTATTTTTCTTTTCAACAACCCCATTGGATTGAGGAGTTCTAGGAGCAGAGAAATTATGAGTGATGCCTTAATCATCACAGTATTTCCCAAATGGGTTTGAGTTATCAAACTCACCACCATGATCACTTCTTATTGTAGTGACCAAATAGCCCTTTTAGTTTTGAATTTTCTTACAAAGCTTTGAAAATTCATTAAATGCCTCATTTTTATGTCTAAGAAAAGAGGTCCAAGTGTATCTAGAGTAATAATCAACAATGACAAAAGTGTATACTTTACCACTCAAGCTTGGAGTAGGGATAGGACCAAAAAGATCTAAATGGAGAAGTTCAAGTGGTCTAGTAGTTGAAACTATGTTCTTTGATTGGTGAGAAACTTTAACTTGTTTACCTTTTTGGCATGAATCACAGAAATGATTCTTGTCAAATTTTAGTTTGGGTAGATTTCAGTTAAGTTCTTTGGAAGCTATTGATTGAATTAATTTGATATTTATATGTCTAAGTTTTCTATGTCAAACATTTGAATCTTCATAGGAAACTAGGCAAGTATTGCTAAACAAGCTTCATCAATAATACAAGTGTATATATTGTTATTCCTAGTTCCTTTCAATACTACTTTGCTGTTAGCATCCATAACTAAGCAATGTGAAACATTAAAGTTTACTTTATATCCAATACTACATAGTTGACATACACTAAGTAGATTATAGGTAAGTTTGTTTACTAAATAGACATTTGAGACGGTAGTACCTCCCATGTTGATGTTTCCAATGCCGATTAACTTTCCTTTACCATTGTCTCCGAAGGTTACCCATCCTCCATCATACTTTCTCAACTTTTGTAAATAACTTTGTATTTACCGTCATATGCTTGGAGCACCCACTGTTGATATACCATTCTACTTGGCCTTTACTCTTCAAGCATACCTACAAAATAAAGTTTACTTATGTTATATCCGTGCCCAAAAATCCAGGCTAATTTGAAATTTTGATATTAAGTGTTGCGATACCGACGACTGACGACATCATTGACCTTGGACTATAACAGTCAAGGATAAAATTATTGATAGAAAGGATGAAAAATACTTTTACCATAGTAGAACTGTTGACTACCCTCTGTGCACGTGTTGTGGTGCGAAGTCAGTCGGGAGGGGAACCCGAACCCCCCACTCGGATGGTTAGTGACAAGTGGCTAATCGTGAATAATTAAATTCAACCATGCATGGTAGCTAATAACATTTGATGCATATGATCCATAGTATTTATGCCCTTGAAGGTGTGCGAGTGAACTGGGGAAAGTCTTAGCCCGATCCGAGTAAAAAATGGGCCATTTAAGCTTTAAAATTGGATTAAAGGAATGTGGGCCCCACCTAGCCCTAAATGAGACCTACCCCTACTTAATGTTAACTTAGTCTAGGGGTATTAAAGTCAACTCACCCCAAGTGGTGCTTGTAATGAAGGTTTATATGAGCTATTGATCAGAGCGTATGTATGTATGCTACCTAGATCGGGTGGGACCTACCTACCCCTATATGACATTAAATTGGATTAGAGACATTAGGCCCACTTTACTCTTTTTATATGGACTGTGGGCCTAAGTTGGTTAGACGGCCCAATAACTTAAAAAGGGACCTAAGTTATTAGTGATTAGCCAAACATACCCTAGGAAACTAAATATAGTATCTAACCAAACATGCTCTAGTGGCCATGTGTGTTAAATAGAGACCATTGCACTATTCACCCATTTCTCCCCCAAATTAGAAACCTAAATCGATTTGGAGAAGAAGAAGGAGGAGGAAGAGAAGAAGAAGAAGAAGAAGAGGAAGAAGAAAAAGAAGAAGAAAAAGAAAGAGAAAGGGAAGAAGAAGGTGAGAGGAGCACACCCTCTACCTTGCCTCACCATTGTAGGTACACTCCTCTCCATTTCATTTTCCTCTCTCTCTATGCAATCTTTGGAAGAAATCATGGAAGAACCATGTTCTACCATTGATGGAGCTCAACCTAGCAAATGGGGAGTGCCATCAATAAGAGATGTTAATGCTTTGATGTTTGTATTGAGTGAGCTGTTACGGCTTCCATGCTTCCATAAATGTTATTCTAAGACCATTAGGTAAACCCTAACCCAAGAGCTTGTGATTTTAGGTTTCTCCTTGGAACCTTGGGTTAAACCTCCATGGTTATGTATCAAATAATTCATGGAGGTTTGACTGAGCACATCTACCCCTCTTATGCACTTCCATGTACCAAAAAACCCCTACTATTATGGGATGGTCCATCAATGCCAACTCTAGCACAAGAATACATAAGCTAGGGTTCATTGATTTTAAATCTATCACCCATCTCATGTGTAAGCTTGGGTTTATAAACCCTCTTGGTGATAAGACCTAAAACCCTAGATTTGGGTAATAGTTCTAACTAAAATTGCTTGGTATAGCCCTAGGATATACCTATTTAAGCCATGAAACCAAAGCCCAAGCCAAGTATTCAATGTAAGTCTTTTCTGTAAAAAGGTAAATGCAGTCGGCTGAAAACGGTAGAAGCAACCCAGGTGCCCTTCTACCTTTTTCAAATCTACCTTTCTACCTTTTTCTCTCTGCCTAAAAAGGGTAGAATGAAAATGGTAGAAGCAACCCAGGTGCCCTTCTACCTTTTTCTCTCTGCCTAAAAAAGGTAGAATGAAAATGGTAGAAGCAACCCAAAACCCTTCTACCGTTTTCAGAAATTGCTTCTACCATTTTTCTGATCTTTACCCATTGTTTTGATCATAACTTCGTCGATACATACTCAATCTATTCAATTCGAATTGCGTTATAAACTAGACTTGAAGGGATACATTTCATATGAAGATACCTTTAGCCAAATCTGAGGGGAAGGCCCTATAAATTGGGTTTGAAGATGACTAATGTGCATTGATAGCTTTACCACAATCGAATTTACTTCAGTGACCTCGCCTACTTCGACAATGCTTAAGTAGGGGTTTTAAGGGATTTTAATAAGGGCTATCTACAAATGTTAATGCCTTCTAAAATATATTAAATTAGGTAACTACAACCGTCTGGAGGAGCTATACGGATACACGCGAGGATTAGAATTTTGGTTAGCATCATTGATTCAAAGAACAAGGTGAGGAAATCGGATACCCGACCCTATTTTGGAATGTTTTATATCTCTTTGTGTGACTGTCTTACATGTATCTATTTGTTTAATGGTCTAGAGTGTATAACTAATAACGCCTATTTTGTTAGGATGTATTTTATATTCGAATTACTAGTGTGATGAGATTTTGAATAAAAACATAGTTGTGTGACGAGACTGAGAATGGGTGTTGCGATTGAATATGGTTATGTGTGTTGAGAACGGATATGGCCATGTGTTAGAATATGGAAATATGTGGTGAATGTGAAATATGTGAGATTGAGGTGATCCAAGTGTCGTAGTGTGCGCCGGACTTGGGATCTGAGACATGAGAATGTGTGATGAGTACGAGATGTGCGAGATTGATGTGATCTAAGTGCTGTAGTGTGCACTGGACTTGGGATCAAAGATTGAAAATAATTATATGTATACGTGTAGGCTAGAGGGCGCGAGAGGATAGCGAGCCCGACATGGAGGGACTATGAACTCGACCTCTAGCCTATACGTATGCATGCACCTTTACTCATTTAGAAGCACATGGTTAAGATCACACTTCCCTAGTGCTACACCCCTTATCAATAGGGGGTAAGGTGTTGGGTAACCGGTGGTGACTTCCGACGGACTGGGGGCACCATTCTCAACAGATCGGTTCTGTAGCGGGCACCGGGATCGGGTGAGAGCTAGGGTTATATCGGGGGTTTTCCGTACAGGACGTACACGTGTATGGCAGGCTTCCAACCTCAACTTGGGTGGACATCATCGGATAGGCCATCCGCGTGTGAGAGATGGAGGGCCGGGGATGCTACCTAGGGTGTTGCAGTAGCACTAGACCTAACTTAGGCATTTCTTTGGTAGGTGGATAATGTGCACGTGTAAGTTAGAGGGCGCGAGAGGATAGCGAGCCCGACGTGGAGGGACTATGGACTCGACCTCTGGCCTACGCGTATACGTACCTTAATATGCATTAGATGTATGCTGGTTAGGATAACACTATACCCGGTGCTACGACCCTTGCCAACAAGGGTTTATGTATTGGATAATCCCCCCATGGGGACACCAGTGTGTCCCGATTGAGGTGCTGGAAGCGACAGTTCCGATACGAGGACCGAAAGCTTGGCAGTGGGGTTATATCGGGGTTTGCCGTACAGGATGTACACGTGTATGGTAGGTTTTCAACTGCAACTCGGGTTGACATCGCCTGATAGGCCATCCGTGTGTGAGAGATGGAGGGCCGGGGATGCTACCTAGGGTGTTGCAGTAGCACTATACCGGACTTAGGCATTTATTTGTTAGGTGGGTAATAATAAAAATTGAATTCATGTGGCATTACTATAAATCAGACTTGACGTACGAATTGTCTTGGTGGTATGGGACGCTGTGGGATTCGTTTATCATGTTTGATTTGTACACTTGTGATTGTATTTATGATTATTGTAGCCATTTGCATGATTCGATTTGCTCATTGGGCTCAGTGGAGCTCATTCCTTGTGGAAACTTCTTTTTAGATGATGGTGCATGTATGGTGGAGCTGGTCGGCTCAACATATGATGTCCCTGAGGGCATTAGGGATGGCTGGTGTGCTCCCAAGGTTGGGGAGCATAGATCAGACTGCTACTGCGAGGCTTGCTACCAGGGGGAGTAGTAGCTTGGGTCATGGGCCGCATTTTTATACTTTATGTTTTGCTACATTGATACCTTGCTACCTTATTATTTTGACTCATGTCATGAGTGAGGTGTTATCGAAATATTATGTAATACATAAGTCCTGATGGGAATGATCTATAACTGTTGACATCTTGATGTGATGAAATGATAATTTTGGATAAACTGCCACAGTCAATATATCTATGTTATCATATAGTCATCACTACTCTGATTATGATTATTTATATTTCATCTAGTCGTTTAAATTAACGTGTGTGGTGTGGGTGAGTTAGCTTAAATACTGCATCAGTGATCCTGGTGGGTGTGTGGAGCGTATTTGTACGCTCTGATCATGGATTCTGATGGTACAGGAATCTGGGCGTGACAACTTGGTATCAGAGCGCAATGTTCTATCTTAAGCTAACTCATGTTCCAACCGATTCGATTTACTCTATGATAGGATTAATTAAAAGCTTATAAGAACACATCAAATAGTAATGAGACAAATAAAGAAATGAGGGATCAAATAAGTTATGTACTATATGTTGATAATAGGAATAGAGTTAGGTTGGGGTTATACCCAAACTTACAACCAAGTAAAAAGGGGGAACTTACACTATAAACCCTGAGGAAATAAACGATAAAGGGTTTAGAAATCTAAACCATATAGGCAACAAAAAGAAGCACAATCAAGCTATCATCACTGCTCTGCTGGTGATTATGTGTTTGGAGAACCAACGACCTCTTCTGACAACTTTTGGATACATGGCGCGTATCTACACATTCCAAATGGACAAAATACAACAAAGGAATTAGTTTAAAAGGAAACAATAATATAGAGACTAAAGCAATTGTGCAAATATAATGATGAATTAAAATAACTAAAACTAGAATTTTAAATTATAGTCAAATAAGCCCAAACATTGTCAGATCGATATTGACTGTATTCAAGACAAAAGAAAATTGTACATATATACATGTGAATAAGATTAGAGTTTCCTCTACGTATTACATTGACTATAATGATGAGCAAATGTGATAGCTACTTGTACTCTCAATGAAAAGAAGATTACAAATCGATAAAGATTTACAAAAGCTAGTTTATATAATAGAAAAGTACACATGTACATTTCTTCGAACACCACATACACAACCTAAAGCTACTGTTTTGAAATCAAAAGAAGAGGACTTTTGTACAAAATTTTTCATAACTATATATATATATCAACTACATTACATAAATCTAGAAAGAATTATAAAAGTAAGCAAGTATTTATATGACATGTTTCTTATACAATTCAAAAACCCCAAATTTAAACTTTAGGTTTAGAAAAACTAGAATAAGTAACCATGACATTGGACTTGTGATGTTTGCATTGTTGAATTAATGGATGAACCATGTTTATAATTACTAGAACACATAAGGAATGTATAGAAATAGGGATTTATGCAAGATTTTGTAACATGCATGAAAGGAAAGGAGGGAACAAGGATATTCATGAGTTGATTTAAGAAAACAAACAAATTAGAATTTTAATGGAGTAACCTACCTTAATACAAACTCGAGCGGTAGAATCACATGGTCGAAGCACAGAAAACCAACCCTATGCCCCGGACCTTTCATGCACTTGTAGAATGTCAGGTCATCTGTGTTCACTTCCCTTTCATATAGTACAGCCTCGTTCTCAAATCTGGGTCACAAAATTGCATGCCTCCAGGATCAAAATAACCCTCATCAAGTGGAGGAGGCGGTGCCTCCCTACCCGTACCTCTTCCTCCCTCTTGTACCCTGCCTCTTTCCCTCCTTGAAAATGGGCCCTGCTTCTATCATGACCTCTACCTGCAGCTCTTGGAGGCATGACAATACCTACACAAACCAAAAGGAAAAAAAAAAAAAAAAAGAGACCACAATGCGGGAATGATTTGAAAGAGAATAACAATATGGATTAGGAGCAAGGGCACATGCATGAGGGTGAATTAAGGATAACTAACCCTAGAATTTAAGATTTTGAAGGCCATTTAGGCAAGTATGTTATACTTGTATTTACCATATACAAAGCAATTTGTATGGGTACAACATTAATTCAAGGGGACTACATCATTACATACTAGCATCCTCAAAGAAGAAAAAGATCACACAAGCAGATAGATTGTAAATCGTTTACTTAAACAAGAAAAAGTAAATAGAGGCATTACCACAGGCACCTTGCCTACACAACTTAGAGTATGTGCATTGGGGACCAAAAAGGAGGGAGTTTATACTAATGTAAATCTATGCAAAATCGTAGGAATAAACAACTACTAATAAAGCATTACAAAAAAAAATATTAATAATAATTAATAAAAAAAAACCCCTAAATTCTAAACCCTAGGATGGAGAAGTTGATTAGGGCAACAGAAAGAGTTCAAAGTATGTGTGAGAGTGCGTTGGATGGTGGATATACTATGTATAAAAACCATTAAAGGTAGAAAAGTACGAGGATAGGCATGGGTTCCTAACCTAAAATAGATAATGAGTGAATCCTCAATGTTCATCCAAACTTAAAAAGAGAAAGAAGAAGAAAATTTTGATTTTATGGAGAAGACTTACTTGATTTGAGACTAGTTGAATTCCTACATTCTAAAATTATTTTCAACCAAATGTCATTAATTTGCCTCCGAATCAAGTGCTAAAATTTTATTTTTAGCAACTCCTTTGTTACATTCAAAATTTAATGAGGGGTTGTGCATGTCTTACAAACTTGTCTCGCATAATTCACAAAGAAGTGCATGTTATTTATGATTCAAGTACATGTGCTTCCTAAATGGTTCTTCTCCAGGAATCAAGAATGGTTCACCCTCAAAACCAAACTGGTGGAGGCCTGCCATCCCCATCAAGAGAGGCAGTCGAGACTTCTAACTCTACCATGCCTACGGCCCAACCTCCCCTCACCGCTGATGATGTCACCACCGTAGTGGGTGATATGATGAGGAGTTTTCGGCTGTAGCAAAATAAATATATGGAGGATATGTGTGCTGCTATAAGAAAGCAACATGAAGAGTTTATAGTTAACGTGAACGCACGGATCCAAGTGGCACAACATACGCAAGTAGTACCGAAGAATTCCTCTGTACCTACTACACTACTTGTAGTCGATACACCACAGGGCCAGCCAATAGTGCCATCTCGAACACAAGTGTCTAGGAAGAGACCTATGAGTTCACATGAGTTGGTGGAACCCAATAAGAATCCTATACCTCAGGCACATAATCCAAATGTTCGTTGCTTCAGTTGCAAGAGACAGGGGCATGTATCAAAGATTTGTCCATACCGTAGGCCTATACATGTACCATATCTGCAAGGCATCGGTATCATGCAGCCACAACGGGGTAGTGAGCCCCTAAGGAGTGTGTTCACCATGCACGAAGGAAATGCAGGATCATCATTGGGTGCAGTGACAGGTACCTTGTGTTTATTTTTATCACTTATGCATGCACTATCAATTTTATAATTTAATACTCAGTTCATTCTTCCACCATCGTTAATAGGAATCCCAACTTACGTAAATTAGTAGTCGGTAAGAGAATCTCTAAAGAACTTTCCACATAGTCTAGTATTAGATGAGGGGAAAAAAAAAATTTCCTCATTCCTCTAGACCACGATAGTTGACTCGAGCTTTCTTTGGAAGCCACTTGGAGTTCTATGTATTGGTCCCAAGTACCTTTGGGTGTACTCATCTTTGGCCTTGTTCAATCCTAAGTACCACTTAGGAGTGTCAGGTGGAGATTTCGGTATTGACCCTGAGCGTTTCTTAGGAAAGTTGATTCTTAGATCTTGCCTGGTCTTAAGCATCACTTGGAAGAGTCGATCAAGTTTGAGCATTGGCCCCACGTGTCTCCTGAGAGTGCCATCCCTAGGATTTGTCGGCAACCCTATCGGGAATACTGGGAATAACTTGGCATATGGGCCTAGTCCATGGAACTTGCCCTGTGGGATCCCAGATTCGTAATTAGATTACGAAAGGACAGTGAAGATTTTAGGCACATAGTTAAGATTAGTACCACTATTCACCCACAACCGAAGGATGATTAGGAGAGATAATTCAGACCACAGACAAGGGAGTGAGTAATGACTCTGGAGATTGAATTTGGTGAGAAGTATTATACCGGGTGTTAGTATAGTCAAGTGTAGCCAAAATGAAAATGGAATCGAAAGTGAAGGCCATTATAGGAATAGCCTTGTAAGCAAGAATAGCACAGACTTATACCTTATAACCCAAAACCATAGGAATATAGGCACTGGCATTCGAAAGTTGATAGATGGCATTGAGAAGGAGAAACAATAGGATTCGGACCTTACTATGTTGGAGGATGGTATCCTTCTATTCGGGGATAAGTTATGTATACCCTGTGATGACTAGTTGAGGAGACATATTTGGTGAAGCTCATTGCTCATCATTTCCTATACATGTCGACAGTACTAAAGACATACAAGGACTTGAAAAAGAACTAGTAGTGAAATGGAATGAAAGCTGATACGATGACACATATGTCGAAGTGCCTTACCAGTCAACAAGTCAAGGTGGAAAGGCAATGACCATATGGGTTATTGCATCACTTCCTATCCCAAAATGGAAGCATGAGCATATTACTATGGATTTTATCATTGGATGGCCCCAGACAGCTAGAGGCGTTGATGCGATTTGGGTGATTATTGATTGACTCACCAAGATATCATACCTTATTCCGATGAAGGTGACATATCCAATGGACAAGTTGGCTAAATTGTACATAGATATTGTAGTTTGCTTGCATGGAGTCCCAATGAGTGTCATCTCTTATCATAATACCAGATTTACATCGAAGTTTTGGGGTGGTCACCAGAAGGCCATGGGCACACTGCTAAAGTTTAGCACAGCAGAAAGTATTATTCAGACCCTGGAGGACATGCTCAGGGCATGTGCCATCGATATGGAGCGTAGTTGGGATGAGTATTTCTCACTCATAGAGTTGTTTACAATAATAGCTACCAAACAACAATTGGTGTGGTACTGTTCAAAGCATAGTATGGTAGAAAGTGTCGAACACCACTGTACTGGAATGAAGTTTGTGACCAAAGAATATTGGGACCTGAATTGATACAAGCAACTTGTGAAAAAGTAAATTTGATACAGGACTGAATGAGGACATCTCAATCTAGATAGAAGAGCTATGTTGACTTGAGACGGAAGGACCTTGAGTTCGCCGTGAGCGAATTATGTTTTCTTACGGGTGTTGCCAACCAAGGGAGTAATTCGCTTCAACAAGGAGGACAAGTGTGTCCATGTATTCCATGTACTGATGTCAAGAAAGTACATTCCTACATGTGTATTTCTAGACTACAAGCCACACTAGCTTATCATAGACTAACATATGAAGAAGTTGTCTGAAGAGAACTTTGATTATATGGAAGATAATCCCCACGACCAAAATATAACTTTCGTTAAGGTTCAGTGAAGTAATCACTCCGATTAAGGAGCACCTTGTTAACAAGAAAATGGAGTGCGGTCGAAGTATCCTTACCTATTCGGATACCTAGACACGTCAAATTTTGAGGACGAAATTATTATAAGGTGGGGGGAATGTTATATCTGTGCCCAAAAATCCAGGCTAATTTGAAATTTTGATATTAAGTGTTGCAATACCAACGACTGACGACATCATTAACCTTGGACTATAGCAATCAAGGATAAAATTATTAACAGAAATGATGAAAAATACTTTTACCATAGTAGAACTATCGACTACCCTCTGTGCACGTGTTGTGGTGCGGAGTCAGTCGGGAGGGGAACCCGAACCCCCTACTCGGATGATTAGTGATAAGTGGCTAATTGTGAATAATTAAATTCAACCATGCATGGTAGCTAATGACATTTGATGCGTATGATCCATAGAATTTATGCCCTTGAAGGTGTGCGAGTGAACTGGGGAAAGTCTCAACTCGATCTGAATCAAAAATAGGCCATTTAAGCTTTAAAACTGGATTAAAGGAATGTAGGCCCCACCTAGCCCTAAGTGAGACCTACCCCTACTTAATGTTAACTTAGTCTAGGGGTATTAAAGTTAACTCACCCCAAGTGGTGCTTGTAGTGAAGGTTTATAGGAGCTATTGATCGGAGCGTATGTATGTATGCTACCTAGATCGGGTGGGACCTACCTACCCCTATATGACATTAAATTGGGTTAGAGACATTAGGCCCACTTTACTCTTTTTATATGGACTGCGGGCCTAAGTTGGTTAGAGGGCCCAATAACTTAAAAAGGGACCTAAGTTGTTAGTGATTAGCCAAACATACCCTAGGAAACTAAGTATAGTGTCTAACCAAACATGCCATAGTGGCCATGTGTGTTAAATAGAGACCATTGCACTATTCACCCATTTCTCCCCCAAATTAGAAACCTAAATCGATTTGGAGAAGAAGAAGGAGGAGGAAGAGAAGAAGAAGAAGAAGAAGAGGAAGAAGAAAAAGAAGAAGAAAAAGAAAGAGAAAGGGAAGAATAAGGTGAGAGGAGCACACCCTTTACCTTGCCTCACCATTGTAGGTGCACTCCTCTCCATTTCATTTTCCTCTCTCTCTATGCAACCTTTAGAAGAAATCATGGAAGAACCATGTCCTACCATTGATGGAGCTCTACCTAGAAAATGGGGAGTGCCATCAATAAGGGATGTTAATGCTTTGATGCTTGTACTAAGTGAGCTGTTATGGCTTCCATGATTCTATAAATGTTATTCTAAGACCATTAGGTAAACCCTAACCCAAGAGCTTGTGATTTTAGGTTTCTCCTTGGAACCTTGGGTTAAACCTCCATGGTTATGTATCAAACAATTCATGGAGGTTTGATTGAGCACATCTACCCCTCTTATGCACTTCCATGTACCAAAAAATCCATACTATTATGGGATGGTCCATCAATGCCAACTCTAGCACAAGAATGTATAAGCTAGGGCTTATTGATTTTAAATCTATCACCCATCTCATGTGTAAGCTTGAGTTTATAAACCCTCTTGGTGATAAGACCTAAAACCCTAGATTTTGGTAATAGTTCTAACTAAAATTTCATGGTATAACCCTAGGATATATAAATTTAAGCCATGAAATCAAAGCCCAAACCAAGTATTCAATGTAAATCTTTTCTGTAAAAAGGTAGATGCGGTAAGCTGAAAATGGTAGAAGCAACCTTGGTGCCCTTCTACCTTTTTCAAATTTGCCTTTCTACCTTTTTCTCTCTGCCCAAAAAAGGTAGAATGAAAACGGTAGAAGCAACCCAGGTGCCCTTCTACCTTTTTCAGATCTTCCTTTCTACCTTTTTCTCTCTGCCTAAAAAAGGTAGAATGAAAACGGTAGAAGCAACCCAGAACCCTTCTACCGTTTTCAAAAATTGCTTCTACCAGTTTTCTGACCTTTACCCATTGCTTTGATCATAACTTCGTCGATACATACTCAATTGATGCAATTCAAATTGTGTTATAAACTAGACTTGAAGGTCTACATTTCATATGAAGATACCTTTAGCCAAATCTGAGGGGAAGGCCCTATAAATTGGGTTTAAAGATGACTAATGTGCATTGATAGCTTTACCACAATCGAATTTACTTCAGTGACCTCGCCTACTTCAACAATGCTTAAGTAGGGGTTTTAAGGGATTTTAATAAGGGTTATCTAAAAATATTAATGCCTTCTAAAATATATTAAATTAGGTAACTACAACCATCTAGAGGAGTCGTACAGATACACGCGAGGATTAGAATTTTGGTTAGCATCATTGATTTGAAGAGCAAGGTTAGGAAATCGGATACCTGACCCTATTTTGGAATGTTTTATATCTCATTGTGTGACTATCTTACATGTATCTATTTGTTTAATGGTCTAGAGTGTATAACTAATAACGCCTATTTTGTTAAAGATAAATTAGTATAAATTTTTCCATGTTTAATGCAGATGCTAGGATGTATTTTTTATTCGAATTACTATTGTGATGAGATTTTGAATGAAAACATAGTTGTGTGATGAGATTGAGAATGCGAATGTGATTGAATGATGAGACGGACATGTGTGATGAGGATGGTTATGGTTATATATGTTGAGATTGAATATGGTTATGGGTGTTGCGATTGAATATGGTTATGTGTGTTGAGAACGGATATGGCCATGTGTTAGAATATGGAAATATGTGGTGAATGTGAAATATGTGAGATTGAGGTGATCCAAGTGTCGTAGTGTGCGCCAAACTTGGGATCTGAGATATGAGAATGTGTGATGAGTACGAGATGTGCAAGATTGATGTGATCTAAGTGCCATAGTGTGCACCGGACTTGGGATCAAAGATTGAAAATAATTATATGTATACGTGTAGGCTAGAGGGCGCGAGAGGATAGCGAGCCCGACATGGAGGGACTATGAACTCGACCTCTGGCCTATACATATGCATGCACCTTTACTCATTTAGAAGCATATGGTTAAGATCACACTTCCCCAGTGCTACACCCCTTACCAACAGGGGGTAAGGTGTTGGGTAACCGATGGTGACTTCCGACGGAATGGGGGCACCATTCTCAATAGATCGGTTTCATAGTGGGCGCCGGGACCGGGTGAGAGCTAGGGTTATATCGGGGGTTTACCATACAGGATGTACACATGTATGGCAGGCTTCCAGCCGTAACTCGGGTGGACATCGTCGGATAGGCCATCCGCGTGTGAGAGATGGAGGGTCGGGGATGCTACCTAGGGTGTTGCAGTAGCACTAGACCTGACTTAGGCATTTCTTTGGTAGGTGGATAATGTGCACGTGTAAGTTAGAGGGTGCGAGAGGATAGCGAGCCCGACGTGGAGGGACTATGGACTCGACCTCTGGCCTACACATGTAGGTACCTTAATATGCATTAGATGTATGCTAGTTAGGATAACACTATACCTGGTGCTATGACCCTTGCCAACAGGGATTTATGCGTTGGATAATCCCCCCATGGGGACACCAGTGTGTACCAATTGAGGTGCTGGGAGCGGCGATTCAGATGCGAGGACCAGAATCATGGCAGTGGAGTTATATCAGGGGTTTACCGTACAGGACGTACACGTGTATGGCAAGCTTCCAATTGCAACTCGGATTGACATCGTCAGATAGGCCATCTGCGTGTGAGAGATGGAGGGCCGAGGATGCTACCTGGGGTGTTGCAGTAGCACTAGACCAGACTTAGGCATTTTTTTGTTAGGTGGATACTAATAAAAATTGAATTCATGTGGCATTACTGTAAATCAGACCTGATGTATGAATTATCCTGGTGGTATGGGATGCTATGGGATTCGTTTATCATGTTTGATTTGCACGCTTGTGATTGCATTTATAAATATTGTAGCCATTTGCATGATTCGATTTGCTCAATGGGCTCAGTGGAGCTCATTCCTCGTGGAAACCTCTTTTTAAATGATGGCGCATGTACGGTGGAGCTGGTCGGCTCAACGTATGATGTCCCTGAGGGCATTAGCAATGGCTGGTGTGCTCCCAAGGTTGGGGAGCATGGATCGGACTGCTACTGCGAGGCTTGCTACCACGGGGAGTAGTAGCTTGGGTTGTTGGCCGCATTTTTATACTTTATGTTTTGCTACATTGATACCTTATTACCTTATTATTTTGACTCATGTCATGAGCGAGGTATTATCGAAATATTATGTAATACATAAGTCCTGATGGGAATGATCTATAACTGTTGACATCTTGATGTGATGAAATGATAACTTTGGATAAATTGCCACAGTCAATATATCTATGTTATCACATAGTCATCACTACTCTGATTATGATTATTTATATTTCATCTAGTCGTTTAAATTAACGCGTGTGGTGTGGGTGAGTTGGCTTAAATACTGCATCAGTGATCCTGGTGGGTGTGTGGAGCGTATTTGTACACTTCAGTCACGGATTCCGATGGTACAGGAATCTGGGCGTGACAACTTATGCATTGGTCCCCATAATCTCATGGGTCCATCGTTGTTAAAGTTGAGAGGTTCCTTAGGTAACCAGACTTTTTTATATTTGTGGTTCTTGTTTGGACCATAGTTTGTGTCCGAAACATAGTTCTTGAGTCGTTGGTACCTAGGATCACAAATACCAAATGGAAATGGTGCCATTTTCTGTCTTTGTGATCTTTGCCAATCAAAGGATTTGTGAATCCTTCAACCTTTTTGGAATTTTTTATGGTCATAAGGTCTATATGAGTTATACTTCATATATGGCCTATGGTTTGGTTGAGGTCTATAGTTTCTTTCCATTGTGTATGGAGCTTATGGTCTATTAAATTGTCTTTGGGGTCTTTAAGGTCTTTGAATAATATATTTCCTTTAAGGTCTATTCCTTCTTTGAGTGGTGAATTGAAATGCATAATGACGTTGATTTCTATACCTTTGATTTTTGTACCCTTGATTTCTTGAAGAGGGTGCTTGAGAGATTGATGCTTGACCTTGATTTGTTCTTCCTTCTTCTATGTATACCATTTTCTCTTTACCTTTAGCATGATATGGGATTCTTCCATTATAGCCTAGTCCTTCCTTATCTTGAGGTATTTTTTGAGGTATACCAAGAAGAGTGTCTAATGATTTTTGTCCATTGATAAAGATAAGTAGGGCCGACGTCAATTTCTCCTTTTCTCCTTCAAGTTGGGCAATGTGGGTATGTAGCTCATTTACTTTATTATGTAATTCTATTACTTCCTTTTATAAAATGGAGTTTGAAGCTTCAAGTTTGCGACTTGCTTTATAGAGAGCTTCAATTCTCTTTTCAATATCATTTTCATCTATGTCATCCGTATCTATATCTTCAATTGAGTCACTATATTTAGAGTTAGAAGTAAGATAGGCTGAGCTTACCTCTATGTTTATCTTCTGTTGCTATAAGAGCGAGATTTGTGACTTCTTCATCAGATTCTCCTACTTCTTCTTCTTTACTTGAGTCCCATGAAATTTTAGCAGCATACGCTTTCTATTTGTCCTAGTCTTTTGGGCACTCAGTTTTGAAGTGGCTAGGCTTTCTACACTCATAGCAAATAATATCTTTCTTAGAAGAAAGAGTTTTATCTTTGGATTGATTCTTACCTTTACTTGCTTGTCCGTTGTTGAAATATTTTTTTCCTTTCTTTTTAAGGAATTTTTGAAATTTCTTGGTAATAAGAGACATTTCTTTTTCTGAGAAGGTAAAGTGATCTTCTTCATTGCTCTCATTATCAGATGGACTAGTAGTCTTGAGAGCTATGGTCTTCTTCTTTGGTTCTTTTATTTTCGACCATCTTTCGTCTTCATTTAATTCAACTTCGTGAGTGAGTACAGATCCAAGCAATTCGTCCAGGCTCACTTTGTCAAGATCCTTTGCTTTTTTTATGGCCGTTACTTTCGATCTCCACTTGGGAGGGTGTGACCTAAGAATTTTCCTTATATTTTTGGACTTGGTATATATTTTACCTAAGCCTTTCAACTTATTTGTGATATTAGTAAATCGTAAAAATATATTGAAAATATTCTCATTTTCTAACATCTTAAACAATTCATACTCATGCATAAGTTTATCAATTTTAGATTCTTTCAGTTGTGAGGTTCCTCCATATGAAACCACAAGTGTATCCCAAATTTCTTTTACTGTGTCACACATGACAATTTTATTAAATTCGGAATCACTTAAGGCATTTTGTAAGAAGGTGATAGCCTTAAAATTGTATTGAATTTTCTCCCTTTCAGCAGGAGTTAATTCAGAGATTTCCTTAGGAATACTTTCACCTTCTACAACTAGTGAAGGAGAATGGTCCATGTTCAATTACATTCCATACCTTAAGATTATGAGCACAAGTAAAGTTCCTGAATCTAATCTTCCAATATGAAAAATTATCTCTATTGAACAGAGGAGGTCTAGAGACATTTAGTCCCTCAAGAGGATTAGTGTAATGCGATCCCATAGATCTTTAAGTCTAAAAAATGAGCTCTCGCTTTGATACCAAATGTAGGATAACCTAGAGAGGGTGAATAGTTTCTCACTAGCAAAATATTATCCTTTTTAAAATTTTCTTGAATTAAGACAAGATAAAGAAAGATAAATTACGCAATTAGAGGACACACAAGAATTCTAGTGGTTCGGCTAAACCAGCCTACGTCCACTCCTCTCAGCCTTAAAAGAATTTCATTAGTTTCTTTCTTTCAGTACTATAGGTGGGAAGAACACCGTTACAATCTTTTTTCGGGATAAGAGGATCTCAATCTTTTAAGGATAAGAGAATCCTAATCTTTTGAGGATAAGAGTATCATTGCAATACCTAAGTACAGTCTAAGCCAATGCAACAATGCTTTGTAAACTCAAAAGCATAAACGAATACAAAAAAGTAAAGGTAAAGATTACCTAGGCAAGGAGTGTGATGTGTACTCCTTGCAAGTGTCAAATGATGAAAAATGAATGCTTATAATGATGACCTTCTTTAAGATTTCTCTTTAGAATGCAAGCAGGTGAAGGTCTTTGAGCTTTGAAGTCAAACTTTGAATGATCTTGATGTGTACAAGAAGACTTCAATGATTAGAGCATGAATGACTTTTCACCTTTCACAAAAGTTGTATTTTGGACTGTAGTGTATTGGTGAAAAAGTCTGACATGTTCTCTATTTATAGGCTTATTAATGGCCTTTAGAACATATGTAAAATGTGTTCTAACGGATCTATTTTTATCCCATCTGATGACCTGAACATTGATCCGGTCATTAGAGAAACTAGCCGTTGGAGGGTAAAGTTGGCATTCGGTCGGAGTTCGTTTGACCGGATCATCGTCCCACTTGATTTGGTTGACCGGATCATTTTTGGGAACGTACCAGTGAAGCCACTGTTTCACCCGGTCAATGCATACCCTGTGATCCGGTCAATCGAATCATAGTCCAGATCCCTATCTTGGCTTGATTCTGACAGTTTGACTAGGGGCACTTGTCAGGACTCTCTCCAACTAATTCCAACATATTCTAAGGTCAAAGGGAGTTTAATTATATCCTCCTAAGGTCTTTAAATGATGCATATGCTTTTTCATTTATTTTATGCAAATACAATTACAAGTATGCAATGTGTGTATCTAGTATGTGCACTCGAGCATCTTGATGAGGGTCTTGATTTCTCATCGTCAAATGATGTTCTTCAATCTTCAAAAGATCTTTCAAGATCTTCTTTTCTTGAAAAGTTTTGCATGCCTTCAAGATCTTGATCTTCAAGGTTTTGTCCTAAACATCTTTACTTTGTGCTTTATGTCTTCTAATTCTTTGACTTATTAGCCCTGTTGACATATTGACACATACAAGACCTTGTCCAATATGTTTGTTATCATCAAAACACTTATGGAGATAAGGTAGAATTCCCCAACACATATCTTACTTAACACTGCCTTAAGAACATCGCACCCATGCATTTCGAACTTATTGTTTCAAATCGTTCCATTCAAATAATTCAAGTACGTAAATGTTGCCTCAATATATGGAATATGTTGAATCTTCCTGTTGTGTCCAAGTAATCTTAAATCCTAAATTCTTTTCAGAAAGCAATCATGGTGCAAACTCAATCCAACAGAAATATTCCTTTGTGGAGCTTATCCTTCTGTTATCCCTCCAGTTAATCCTCCCAATGAACCTATTGCTCAGAAGATAGAAGTTCCACCTGCATCTGTACCTGAGGCCCCTCCAGCTCATGCACCTACACCTCCCCCTGTTATGACTGCTAATGAGGTGGCTACCATCATGGCCAATATGATGCAAATCATACAACAACAACAACAAATCCTATTGCAAATTCAGCAACAAAAATAAGAGTTGCTAGCCAATATGACCACTCAGTTTGTGACCGCAATGCAATAGCAGCAGCAATAGTTCATGAGTTGCATGAACGCACACTTTCAAGCTACAAAGCGGGCACATGCCGTACCAGGGACTTTTCCTATATATGACACACCACCTGTACCCAATAATTCTATGGAGGACGGACAAGGAGTTGAGGGCATAACATAACATGGGTCTAGGAAGAGACCTATGAACTCACAAGAGACTGGAAAACCTAATAAGGCTCCCAGAGGACCCTATCCTGATTTGACTCCAGCATGCTCTGACGGGGAGGATGCAAATTGACCTAGCCAATCGGCACAGTTCACTGCTATGCCTTGGCCGACCAAGTCGAACAATCGATGTTTCTTCTGCAATCGATCGGGGCATATATGTCAAACCCTGCCCCTGACTTATTGGAATCTCGACTAAAAGATAGGAATCTCAGACATGGCATCCAAGCACCCTGTGGAGTATCACTCCAGTGATTGAGATTGATGAAGGAACCCTGTGTGGATCATCCTATACACTTGTCAGTAGATGGATCACTGACCCTTGTAGCTGCACAGCTCATAGCATAATGTACTACCTGGACTCTAGGTATTCTCTCTCCTCTTCACAACTGTGGGACCCACCCCTGGAAATGTGTGTAAAAGACCCTAAATGACATGTGGGGACAAGGCCCTGACCATGGGTCAAACCCTTGTGCAAGCCCACTAAGATTCAGCCTTGCTAAAATCTCTAGGCGATGCAGACATCACCCAGAGACATCGCCCAGAGTGCAAAATAGCATTATTTAATGGATTTAATTTGTGGGGACCATAGGTTGAGGGGAGTCTGAGGGACCACCTCATAACCCTGGACCACTATGGACCCCACCAGAGTGTCTAGAATGGCTGAGAATGTAGTCAAAAATGCATTTCCAAAAAGGGGCCTTATTAGCCAAACAGACCTTAGTCAGGCTAGGCCTATACATAGATGTACCTCAGCTCATTTTAGAGCTCTTGGTACTGTTCAATTTATGGGAGAGAAAAGAAGGGAGAAAAGAGAGAAAGAAGAAGAAGAAGAAGAAGAACAAAGAGAAGAAGGAAGAAGGGGGAAGGCAGCCTTGCATCCATGGCCAGATTTTGAGCCTTCTCAGACCTGTGTAGGTATAAATAACACTGCTCAGACCTGCTGCTACCACTGATTCATATGTTTTGTTAAGTTTTCTGCTCTCTGGCAGCCCAGAACAGCTGGGACATGCCATGGACTGTCCCAGATCTGCCATGCAAGCATGATGCATGGAAGAACTGGGAATTTTATGAGATTTTACCAGTCTATTTTACTGGTTTGAGCCCCATCTTGCTTGTGGTGCAGTTTTAGTTTCCTTTTCTTTTTGGGGTTGAGTTATCTCACGCTGTATATACATATATATGTATGTATTTCTTTCTTCTAGCTTTTTATCATCTTTGTTTCTTTTTATGGGTTGTATCTAGGTGGGAATGTTTCAGAACACTTTGTATATGTATATATCACCCTCATTCCCATATTGCTACGCTTTCTCTTTGTTTATTATAATTATAGTTTATCTGCAGCACTCTGATCTTGCTTATGGTAAAGTGATGAATGTGGGACTGTGAATGTAATAACTACCTCTAGATCCTTGGGATTTGGTGGATTGCCGTTATGCAATTCGGGTCACCTACCTAATCCTCCCAAGGGGTGGTTTGGGGTGTGACAATATGGCCAGAGCTTGCCAGTATCATGGAGCCAAGTACGTGTCGTATCTGAATGTCATTTATCCGGAGCAGCCACAATAGGATCATAGGCCAGAAATGGAACAAACTTTTCAACCTCCTCGGCCGGCATCGAGTCAAGTGAGTGAACCCTCTCCTCAACCCACTGCACCCACTAGGTGTTTCATGTGCAACAAGCTGGGACACATAGCGAGAGAGTGTGCCAGTCGGAGATATAATTCACACCCGCTGTTCTAGTCTGCTGCCCAGCCTTCCAGCCCCACAGAGATAGAGTTCAAGGGCAAGTATATGCCTTGACCATAAGGGAAGCTGACGCAAATTCAAGATCATGATAGGTACTCTATCTGTATCATCCTCACCTGTTTGAGTATTAATTGATTGCAGTGCATCACACTCTTTCAGCCTACTAAGTTTGTTGATAAAAGAATTGTACCCTAGAAGAACTTAGAACACAAATTAGTAGTTAACACTCTTACTTAAAATGTTGTGAATTTAAAAGAAGCATATGGATCCTGTCCATTTGGAAATTCCATACTCATATCTGGATTCCCAGAAGGATGGTAAAAGATTGTAGGCGTGTAATTATCTCTTCGTAAAGTGTTATACCGCAAACCAAATGAATAGAACATTCTAGGTAGGATTCAGGAAAGTGTGAAGTATACTAGATGGTTGGAAGTGAATAACAGATCTAAAGAGTTTAAGTTGGTGAAAAGCATAGACATGGGTGTTAGTATAACCAAGAACAGCCAAGAACAGAAAGAAATTGGAACTGAAGGATTTGACAAAACCTTGCTCAACAATATGTACGAAGGGGGTAATGGGTCACCGAATGTCCCCTCCGTTATTGGGAGTGAACAATAGGTATTCCATCAATATCCCAATTCATCCTAAAATTGAGTAAGTATTGGAAAACTAGAAGTGAAAGTATTCATAAGAAAAGTTGTGCGAACACAGGTAATTTAGACTTATGCCTTACAACCCAAGACTATAGGAGTGTAGATACTGGATGAAATACACAGACATAGTTTGATCTTGCGATTACTTAAGGTACATGTTTGAGTTTGATTTCCCTTAGACCCTTATAATTAAGCTAAACAATAGATGAACTAAACCGAGAGTGATTTAAATCACTTATTGGGAGGTGGATATATTTGAGAACCAAACCTTTGCAGCTCAATCGAAGCAATGACTTATGCTGATACGAGATAGAAGGACCTGAAGTGTGCCATGGGCAATCAGGTATTTATTTGGGTAGCACCAACCAAAGGGGTGATGCGGTTCAATAAGAAAAGGAAGTTGAATCCGAGAATCATGAACAGTCGCGTAATGATTGGTAGAAGTCCATGACGTATTCCATGTATCGGTGTTGAAGAAGTACCTCCCGGATTCAACTCATGTCTTGACTCAGGAACCACTTGGGCTTGCTGCCGCCATGACCTGTCAAGAGAAACCCGAAGAGATTGTGGGATGTGAGGAACACAATCTCCACAACCGGATTATCTTGTTGTAAACGTACTGTGGAGTAGTCGGCTCGATCAAGGAACATCCGATTGACGAGAAGATGAAAGGCGGTCAAAGTATCCTCATCAACTTGAATCCCTAGACACATTCAATTTTGAGGATGAATTTTTTATAAGGTTGGGGGATTGTTAAACCCGTGCCCAAAAATACGGGCTAATTTGAATTTTTGTTGAAGGTCTTGAACCCAAGGTCAAAGCTACCAGTACACTGTGGTGCATTGATCCCATGGTTGAATTTAATGAGCTAGCCTCATTAGTGAGAACCTACATGCCATTAAGAAGGCAAACACCAACTCCTTGTAACTATACAGTTCACCATCAAATGTACAACATAAGGTAGGTACCATCCCTTGATTTCTAGGGCCCTACCCAAGTACATGATACATTAGGCCTTTGAAACATTTAGAGAAGGATAATAGGGGAAGATATTAACAATGGGGTGATTCGGCACTATTTCATTAAGGAAGGAAGAAGAATAAAAGAGAGGCCTAGGCTCCTAAACTTAGCTTGAGTGTGAGAAGCAAAGCTTGGAATCCTATCAAATTGCTCCCAATTTCTAAGGTAAAGACCCCAACCTAGTTAAATTCTTTCTCCCAACCTATTCTTAAATATAGGGTTGGTTGGCATTCATGAATTAAAGATAAGAAGTTAACACCCATTATGCTTGCATATGTTCTATCTTGTTTTGGGTTAATTATAAACCCAATTCCTTTGCATGCATGCTTAAACCCAACCATAGGACGTAATCCTAATTCTAGGTTAAACTAATGATGACCCTCATCACCTTGAATGTTTGAGTTAAAGCATTTTCAGACCAAACATCAACTTACATGTTTGATTTGATGATGAGAACTTAATTCCATGCATACATGTGAAATCTCAACACAAATATCAATTCTGCTACTTTGGCAGATTGACCCCCGTTTAGTTAAAATGATAACTTCATAATTTGAACTTCATTTGCTTTAATTCCATTTTTTTTGGAAACTAGACTCATAGAGATTCATTTCCTTAGAAGGAACCATTGTTGAATTATGTCTCTAAGTGAACTGAAATTTCACTTCAAGTTGTTATCCAGAATCAAATCCTTTTGTTGGACAGATTGACCTTTGTTTAACAAAAATATTATAACTCCATCATCTAAACCTCATTTTCTTTGATTCCCATTTTTTTAGAAACTAGACTCATAGGGCTACATTTTCTTAGAAGGAACCATTGTCCAATTATTCCTTTAAGTGAACTGAAATTTCATTTCAACCCAAGCAAAAATAGTAAAACAGCATTCTCTGGATGATGCACTAGACGATTGGCCCAAATCTCCAGTGTAAGCTCCAGTGATGCCAAAACCTATATTTTCCTATTCCAAGCTTCTGGGAACTGAATCTACTACTTGTAATCAC
The DNA here is from genome assembly GCF_018873765.1 of Telopea speciosissima. Taxonomy (NCBI): domain Eukaryota; kingdom Viridiplantae; phylum Streptophyta; class Magnoliopsida; order Proteales; family Proteaceae; genus Telopea; species Telopea speciosissima. The sequence goes on from NC_057920.1 coordinate 48,946,951, forward strand.
TTCCAATATGTACCTTGGAATTTTAGGAACCATTCCCCATCTTGGAATCCATGTGGGTCCCACCTATATAGTCAAACTGGGCAAGAATCACTTTAAAAATGCATTTTCTTATGGGGCTGCCTAGCCAAACAGGCCCTAGTTCCTTAAAAACTGTAAATAGGGGCCCCAACTCAGAAATTTAGACCTCTACTGTTCCTAACAGCAGAGAAGAAAAGAGAAAGAAAGAAAGAAAGCGAGAAAGAAGGAAGGAGAAGGGAAGGGAAGGTAAGCTTGTGGCTTGAGCAGCCTTTGCCAAATTCTTCCACAGCTTAAGGTTATCTCACCAAGCCTAAACTACTCACATAATCATGACCCCATTTCTATTCTCTGATTTTGGACCCAAGAACCATTGCCTTATAGCTTGTCTCTGTAGGAATCTCTATGGAATCACCACCTGGAGCGCCAGGACTGCTTGGATCATCCATGCATGCCTAGTTTTAGGAAATTTATATGATTCTACACTATTTTAACTTACTAATATATGCATCTTGAATTCCAGCCAAGCATCTAGGTAGATTTCATGCCTGATCATGCATGCAGCCCATAGATGATGAGTTAGGAGCATGGATCTCTACATGCATGAGGTGTTTTGCATACTAGGGCTTAGGATCTTGGCTATAATGCATGTACATGTTTGCTGTTATGTGTATTATGGTAGTTTATGAGGCTGCATGTTTAATCTTAGCCTTGCATACTTGAATTGTTTGATGTTTGAACCCAAACCTATTAACCACTTGGCAAACCCTATTTAGGAATCACCAAAACCATTGCATTAGCTTAACTATAAGCTATACTACCCCCTGAATCCAGCAGCCAAAACCAAGTCCTGAGCAAGGAAACCCATGTCCAACAGGGACTGGATGATGCACTGGACGTTTGGTCCAAACATCCAGTGAATTCTCCAGTGCTATTGTACTTGGTCAAAACTGATCTCAGCCTATTGGACCATCACCCGCAGGTTTAGGACAGTGTAGGGGGCATGAAAATCATTTTAAAAGCCTATCCCAACCATCCTTGCTGATATCCATACCTTGAGTGTATCAATGGACCCAAAAGGGGTCAGAAACCAATACTGTAACCTAAGCCAAAAGCTGAGAAAGAAACCTTGTTACTGTTTCCCATAATTGTTGAACAATGAATAAGCAAACCTAGACCAATCCTGGAACTCTAAGACCCTTTTGAAATAATGTTTAACATGTTCTAATGGTCCGATTAACATAAGTTATAACCTCGAACATGAGGTATAGTGTCAGATACTGACTAGGATCGAGCCGACTGAAGAACAAGTAGGATTTGCATAAGGCGAGTGAAATTACACCATGGGTGTAGGTGTAACATGACTGATGAGTCATGAAAACAACAGCAACAATATTTACTATTTTATTTATTTAAATTGCTTATATTCCTATTTGATTTCTGATTCATATCTGATGACTATTGGAAGTGAATGCTAATGTTATACATGTGAAAATTCTATATTAGATACTGTAGCCAGCTTGGAAATGAGGCCTATGGTAGCCCATAGAATGGGATACGGTTGACACCACCCGACTCATACTATGTCATATAGAATGCATATGGCTAAGGTATCATCATTTGTGCTATGAATCGTTGCCAATAGGGGTTTCGGTGTTGGGTACCACAAAAGTGTGAGGCCAATATCCTAAAGGGCATTGCTCGATCAATCGGGTCATCGGGTCACTAGGACAGGTGATGTCTGTTGGCCCATTAGTTAATAGGGCTGGTGGTAGCACAGTGGTAACCTAGAGGGCTGGTCAGGCTAACCTTGGGAAGGGATGCTGGAGCCAACCGATCTTCTTCGATAACTCAATGGGTGTATCGCGGGAAGGGGTTAGAGGCCCGCACCAGGGATACATGTATTGGGGATTGTAATAGCACTTTTACCTGCCTTAATTTTGATGCTAGGTGGCTTAATAATAATAAAGAACCTCATTTCATATATGATTCATTTGGTTGTGCTTGCATGTGCATACATGGTTATATTTCATTCACGGGCTCAGTGGAGCTCACACTCTTGTATATTCTCTTTTAGGTGATTTTGTAGGTACTGGTTTGCCAATGGACGATGAAGTTATTGATGGAACTGTAGATCTTCCTCATGTTGTTGATCTACGGAAATTTTGTTATTATTTGAGTTTCTCTCCTTCAAGAAGAGTAATTACCATGACAATGTACTTTTCAAACATAAATGGATATATATGGTATAAGCATAGGTATTTGGGATTTTATTATAAATGATATAAATCATCTATGGGTAGTTCGATCTTCCGTTGCACTCTAATATTCATTTATTATCTTTTATCCTCATTGTGTGGTTTGTGACATGTAAGTACTGCTTCTGGATCCTTGGGGATTGGCGGATGTCGTAGGATATCCGAGTACTTGCCTAAATCCTCCTAGGGGGTGGTTTGGGGCATGACACCCATAGTAGCAACTCCGCTGGGGAATGAAAATGATCAAGCTTTCATTACTAGATGCTACCGTTGAACGTAAGAATTTTCTCCCTCATGCATTGCTTGTATGATAACTTGTTTGGCTAACCCTATTTGTTGTACTAACTACATCATGCATCACTTTCGAAGTGAAATCAAACAACGAGGGTACACCCTATTGTGCCTTTATCCCCGGGGAGGTGGGGCACATCATACTAAGTACTCTAAGATCAAAGGATAGTCGTTTCCTACACCACTTTCATGCATATACATACGGCATGGGAACACTCAACCCTGTGGTTAGTCGTTGGACCCCATGTGTAGTCATCGGTAATTCGCGGTGAAGCCACACCCCTTGATATTTACTTAACGGGTTTAGAATCACTGGCAAGGGTAGTTACTAGTGTGTTGTGGGGTATTTCAATACCCAAAGAAGGCACTAGATTGATTACTCTAAGATCTCGAGACCTATTTGTGAGGATCCGTCCCCTTGGCGCTTGGTGGCTCATGGAGGTTTTTTAATTGCTCCTCTGTTTAGAGGGAGAGAAGGAATGCGTCTTCTCAGAAGTATGGTTCAATTTATTAGGGGATGGGGGTCATACAATAAAATGAAATGGAGTCGCCACCTAGGGTTAGGGTTAGGACCCATTGGTGTAGCCCTAGAAGAGCTATGAGACTTCGGTTGGTTTGGTCAGAGATTCGGGGTAAGTGGTCAGATTACCAGAGTGGGAATGTGTTAGGCACCCACCTCACCTAGATAAACTGGTCTGTCTACTAGATGCTTGTTTTTGAATATTCTTCTTCAATGAATGTCCTATTCCCACATGAATGGCTAAATAATGATGCATAAACTATTTAATTAAATTAAACTATGTTACACTAACTACTACGAGAGTACTTGAAAGGACTACATTGTACTGAAAGTTAACGGAAGAAAAATGTATACCTGTACGCTTTAAATATATGTAATTATACAAAATGGACAATGTCTCCCAGCTCAGGTGGAGGCAAAAGACTAACTTTGTCCCTTCGTCGGATATAGTAAAGGTTTGCAAGTGTTGAATCTTACGATCTCAGACAGAATAATGGCATTCCAAGGCTTTGGAAACTAGGGGCTCAAATAAGGGTGTCGAAACAAAACCGAAACCGTTTACCAAAACCAAACCAAACCGTTTAAACCGGAACCGGCAGACCGTTTTAATAAATGGTCTAGTTATGGTTTCAGAGTTGCCATCGTTTAGCTAAATGGTTCGGTCTGATTTTAACCAATTAATCCAATGGTTTCAGGCCATTTAATCTAATTACAACCGATTATAACCATTTAAACCAAACACCAAAAGATTCAAAACCTAGCAATAGCAACTACTAAGTACTAACCACTAAGTCACTAACTCACTAAGTCACGTTTCTTCAATAAATGAATTCCTTCTTTAAAAAAAAAACACTAATAACTTCATAATTACTAACTAATTACTAATAACTAATTAGTATTAGTAAATAGAAGGTAAACTGTTTTCTACCCCCAAAAAAAAAAAAAGGGTAAACAATGATTGAAGGTACAACATTTTCATGGGATCCATCGTCCATTGAAGGTATTTTCTAATTAAAAGAGATGCCCTACAGGTTACAACCCATTTTCTATTAAAAAATGCAAGAAGTTTGGTTTGAAAACTATTAAACTATTTAGTAAATCAGGGATGTTATTCCTAATTGGCTAACCCAAACCGTGTAAAACCATGTAGAACCATTTAACCGAAAATTGTGTATAACCATGTAACCAAAAACCGTGTAAAACCATGTATAACTATTTAACCGAAACAGTTTAAAAACCATATAAATGAAACCGTTTGCTAAACGGTTATGGTTTTGGATACGCAATCGTTTAGCTAAACGGTCTAGTTACGGTTTCTACCCTCAAGAAGTCAAAACCGAACGAGACCGAACCGTTTAACACCCTTAGGCTCAAAGGCCAGACAAAGTGGCTACGCCACAGGAGGTTTCCCATATTTGGGCAAGAAAGGGTCGAGGAAGCCAGACTCGGATAGTTCTGACTTCAGATAAAGGAACGAGGCTCGAAGGCTCAAAATCAGATTGGGGAAGAGCCCCGAAACAAAGAAAACAAGGAAAAACTAGAAAATTGGAGCTCTGGGGGGTACCCCCTCTCCCACAAACTTCGATCTTTCAAATGAGGGGGCTGACCCCCTTTTATAGGCAAGTTTTGCATTTGGCAATGCCGTAAAAAATGTGCGGGGCCGTGGTAGAGCAAAAAAGGAGGAAAAATCAGATTTTGGGTGCCCGTGGGGCCGCAAGGCAGTGCCGTGCAGGCCGCGGCACCGCGCGACGGGGCCACGTAGTGTAGGGCACTACCTTGCTGGGCCGCGACCGTGATGCCACCTCATGGGTTGCATGGGCCGTCTAGGATTGTCTGGGGGGGGGTTGTGCACATAATGTACACTTTACGGGATGGGAGGAAATGTATTATGTTTGGTTTTGGGGGCATTGCCAGTCTTTTGCATCCGATTGTTGTCATCGCTGGGGGGTGACAAAATTCAGCGTCTACAGTTTACCCCTCTTCGGCCGAGGCCTGTGCCAACAGCTGAAGGGCGAAGATAAAAGATTGCTTGATTTTGTCGCCAAGAGCATGCATCACCACTTTGCTCAAAGGTGACGGAGTTGAATGACAAAACCACGTTTCGGCAAAACCTTTCGGTGAGCGAAAGCAACTATCACTTTTCTCATGGGCGACGAATTTTGAAACAACACTTTGGCAAACCATCTGGTAAATCCTTTTTGAGATTTTTGACGACATTACCTAAGCCTGTACTTACCTGATGGGGCAACATTGCTCGGCTGGGTCTCTCCTTGGCGTTCGAAAATTTGCCTGTAAGGATTTTAATCTTTGGACATTGTTCGACTGGATTTCCTCCTTGCGTTCGAACATTTCTTGGTGGGAACCTGATCTTTAGGCTTTGCTCGGCCGGATTTCTTCCTGGCGTTCGAACATTGCTTGGTGGGAACCTGATCTTTGGGCATTGCTAGGACAGATTTCTTCCTGGCGTTCGAACATTGCTTGGTGGGAACCTGATCTTTGGCCATTGATCGGCCAGATTTCCTCCTGGCGTTTGAACATTTTCCTACAGGGATTCTGATCTTTGAACAGTGCTCGGCCAGTTTTCCTCTTGGCGTTCGAACATTGCTTTACCTAGACTCTTGGTGATGTGATAGTATGGCATCACGATCAAAAATTTTGAAAGTGTAACGATGAGATGGCACCACGATCAAATTTTTTAAAATGTAACAATGAGACAGCATCACGACCAAGTGATGATCATGTACGATGAGGTGGCATCGCGACTGAATTTTTGAAAATGTAACAATTAGACGGCATCGCGACTGAATTTTTAAAGGTGTAACGATGAGACGGCATCACGATTGAATTTAAAATTATAACGATGAGATGGTATCGCGACCTAAAATTTTGAAGGTGTAACGATGAGACGGCATCGCAATCGAATTTTGAAATTGTAACAATGAGACGGCATCGCGACCAAATTTTTAAATTGTAGGTATTTTCAAAAGAAAAGCCTAGGGGCATGGCGACAAAGCCCACTGCATAGAGGCCACCCAATTTTTTTTTTCTTTTTTTTTTTTTGCGGACCTGCACGGCTGCTGGCCACGCGTGGCGCTTGGCGTGTCCCCTTCTCTTTGGTTATAAAGGAAGGTGACTGAGCATGTCATGCTTGTACCCTCCTTGAAAAAGAGGGACGAGTAGGAGATAGATGATAATTCTTCTGATGAGCTACTAGATCAGGCTGCTAGGAGCTTTCTCTTGTACTTGATCTCCAATGTCCTTTTCTACGATGAACGTGGACATGTAGACACTTCCATTGCTCGTTTCTTCACAAACTTTGATGAGGCTAAGACCTTCGAGTAGGGCGGATCTGCTTATGCCCACTTCTTGGGGATGATGGATAGGTTTCCGTTGGGGTCACCCAGTCTCACTAGTTGCGCCTACGTCCTTTAGGTACATTTCAATTCCCTGTCTTCTCCATTTTTTTTCTTTCTTTTTTTTTTTTTGTCTGCCATTTCCTTATGTCATCCTTTATTAACAGGTGTGGTGCTATGAAGTTCTGGGGATTCATGTTCCCCTTTCTCCTGATGAAACCGTCCCCTACATCCCTAGAGCAAAACGCTGGGGGGCATCGAGGTGCACCATCATTGACGAGTTACAAGTGCGCCTCTAGCTCAATGACCTGACAGTCAACCGGGTAACATAAAAAACTTTCTCCATATTATTTCTTTGATTATGATGATTGACTTTCTGACCATATCGGTTAGGTCTATTGGCATGCCTAGACGAGGAGTAGATTGATGATGAGGGCGATCAGGAAGATTACAACTGTGCCCTTGCGCTCACCCAAAGATGGATTATTTTTTATGGGCCGGCCGGGCTGAACTTTATCTGGGAGAGAGGGTCACTCTTTAGTGGCATTCTACCCAGCTAGTACCTTATCGTCCTCCTTCCCATATGCATTATGTTCTTCTATCTCCCAACATTGGAGATTTGAGGATTGGAATCCCTACCTTGGGATTGACTTTTGCTGACGGAAATTATCAAGAATTTCTCTTTCAAGAAACAGTATGCGTTCGCCTGACTCAAGAGGCTCATGTGGTATTCTTCTGAATTTTGCCCTTAAGTTATGTCCTCTTTTTTTATTTTGACAGCAGTATCCAAGCCACCCCTAGTTCCTGGTGCATATGGGATGCTTCCCTCATACAGCTGCAGCACGGATTCCTACCCTTCTCAGAGCTCTAATGCTAGTCTTCGCATTGCTGGGATGAGCGACCTTATCCTAGGGTACCAAGGATGGATCACCTTCTCTCTTTTCGATACCTGTCTTCGGACTGTTTTTCCTGCTTGTAAAGTTTCTGATCATGATCTGGGACTTCCTCTTCCCTTTAATGGGGTAAATCACCTTCTTCTTCTTCTTTTCTTTTACTGGATTCTTCACCCCTGATGCTGACTCTCCTCTTTTTTCATAACAGATTAACGCCGAGCGGTATGCTAAAATATGCCGGATGTAGGCGAGCATGGATGTGGTGCTTTTTGAGCGGACATGTTATGTCCAACGACTGGTGAGTTCTTTTTCTCTTTTTTTCTCTTTTTTGTTTTTTCTTTTGAGACCTTGTCTTTTCAAAATCAAACCAATCCAGAGCGGCCAGCTTGATGCTATGAGGGAATCTCAGGATTACTATGAGAACTGCAGCCATAATCAAGCTGAGGAGAATAGACATCTTAGGAGGCAATTGGCATTTACGGGAATCTCCCCTACCCCATTCATGCCGCATGATGATGAGAACGGTGATGATGAGGGTTATGCTGATGATGATGAGGATGAGGTGGTGCTGGATGCTGAGACCTTATCCTCCAGTGATGAGAAATAGCCTCGCCTCCTTCCCCTCTTACATATTACATATATTTTCCTTAAATTTTATGTTTTTTTTTAAATGTGGAATATTGGTAGAATGATTGGACGATGTCCTCTTTTTATTTGTGTATTATGCTTTATGGAATGGGAACAATACTTTAATCTGCTTAAGACACTTGCTTTTTCCTTTGCAATGCACAATTCTAGGTATTTTTATTTAATCCCTGATCATTACATGCATGGAAACGATAGAGGGGTAAGAAAAACCAAAAAGGGTGGGGAATTGACACATAGACCATAATGTCACCTACAATTACATATTTCCACCATAGTGTATCCAATAGATTCATAATCTTCGGCGTCAATTCTTCTGGTAGCTGAATCTTCTCTTCCATCATCTAGAGCGGTGGTTGGTACCGTGTTGGTACCAGATGAAGCAAGTAGAAAGTAGTATGAGTCAAGCCCATTAACCTCACAGCATTGTAGCCTAGAGTCTCAAGAATTGGGGTTTTTATGTCCCACCAATGGCAGTTCCATTGAACCTACTCATCTGTTCTTTCTTCCAAATACTTCTTCTAGTCCTTGATTGCACAGAATTCCTCTCTCTCTTTGAATTTGAAAATGCTTTGGCTGAAATCTGGCATCAGTTATAGGTTTGACCAACCTCAGTCTCTCCATCAACCATATCTGCAAGATCGTGAGTGATCCTGCGCAATAATCCATTCCATAGATTCGGGAAGCACTCATTTCATCCAGACCCTTAAAAGTCTTTGCCAGTATGGTGGGGATGATGTCGCACCCATCTAGGAGCTGCCAAACGAGGTCCACCATCATAAGGGGAACACCCCTTTTTTGGAGTTTGTAACAAGTATCTTCCAATCATGTAAAAGAGATATGCTCTCCTTCTATTCTTTTGTTAAGTTCCTCTGGCTCCTTTTTGCCTGGAGAAAGTCCATGCTACCTTCAAAATATCCACCTTTCTGTAATTCATGATTTCTTTGACTTCCCTCTTGGTCCATCCAAAGAAATATTGTAAAACTTCTTTGTAGTCGTTGCGCAAGGGGGGTAAAAGAGTCTACCTGGTGGTGGTGAGAGCATGCAAGCTCGGAATTCTTCAACTGTGGGTGTTGTCCTTCTCCAAATCTGAAAACATACAGCTTTGGATCCCAACATTGGTGCGCTTGTCAGAGCATGTCATGATGAATCTCTATACACATAATCCTTCCAAGGACTTGTAATAGGACGCCTTCCAAAGAGTTGGATTGTCAGAATTCATGTTAAGGGTCCACTTTCACAAGATCTCGTCCAGGGAGGTTGCATCTATGGATGACACATGTTACCTACACTCAGTTAAAGAACTTCCTTAATAAACTGGAATAGGTCTCTTTTTTCTTTTTTTTAGACTCAGGGATTAGTCAGCTCCTATTTGAAACACATGGGAGAATGCCAAATGGCAGAATTTTTTTTTAAACAAACAGAAGAGCTGAGTGGCAGAACTGGCGGCAGGGGTTCTTGAATGACAGAAATGCCAGATGGCGAAATTAGAGGAATGTCCCTGGTGGGGACTGGCTGTTGTGACTGCACTTGAGCATGCCAAGTTGCCTACATATCCTTTGGAAAGGAATCAGGTGAAATGTAGTTCATGTAGACCAAATGGCTACACGAAATATGTTTTAAGTTGGTCCATATTGACAAGGCCCTTTAGGTTCTCTCCATCCAAGTTAGTGAGATGAACTACTTGCCCAACCAAGATTTCCTTCACATAATAAGGTCCGCTCTAATTAGGCCTAAACTTGCCCCTTGGGTCATGAACTAGTGCTCTTTGTTCTCGAAGTACCAAATCTCCTTCTTTGATGTTGCATGAGAGAACTCCTTTATTGAATGCTGTAGACACTAAATTTTGTCACCCCCGACAATGATGACAACTGGAAACGGACAGACATTGGTATCTCACTCAAGAAGGACTCTTGCCCCTATATTTGAGTCAAATCACCCTGACATCCATAAAAATAACTTATAAGACCCTTTTATCAAATGTTGAAGGAAGTACTGCTCACCTTCCCCAACCACTGCGTTCCCCCTAATAGGCCCAAAAAAGCCCAAAAAAGCCCAAAAATGCCTGGTGACGTCATGCCCAGAGCACGGCGCTGTGGTAACCTACCGCGGTGCCTTGGAAAAGGATAAATGTCACCAAAGTGACGTCATCCATGGCGCCGTGGAAAACTCTTCAACAGCGCCGTGGAGGACCATCATGGTGCCGTGATCAGTGGGTCACCCCTATAAATAGGGAGACCTCCCTCCTTCATTTTTAAGCAAGAGGAGAGTGGGGAGAGGGTCCCAGCCTATTTTTTTGACCTCTTTGCCTCCATTCAAGCCCCTTTGAGTGATTTTTGTGAGGTTTCTCTCAAAGTCGCGGGTAGATCCTTCGATTACCTTATTTAAAGAGGGAGTGCTTCCATCTCAGGTTAAGCAGTTATTCTGTCTGCATACAGATAACGAAAATCCCTTATACAGCCGTTGTACTACCCGAAGTCTGAGTAATGAAACTCATCTCATATAGCCCTTACTCTGTCCGACAAGGGAGAGGCAAACCGATCATCCGTCTCCACCTGAGCCATGGGACATCGCTTATTTCTCTTTATTATTTTTATTTCTTAACAGGTATTTGTCTCTTTCCTTTTTTATTTTGGCATAATGTAGACCATTAAAGTAACTCACTTTAATGAACATAGTAGAGGATTTTTCCTTTTCTTTGTCATGTTTAGTGCATCATAATCTAGTCTTGCATGTTGATATAGGACATATTATTAAGGGAAAATTTTCAAAATCGTACATCTAGTTAAAAGACCAGTTTAACCGGGCGAGATGGGGTGCTAATACCTTCCCACGCCCATAACCTGACTAGTTACCCATAATCTCTGACCAGACCATATGGAATCACATAGTCCTTTCTGCTAACCCCAGATGGGGCTACACCCATTGTATCGAAATGATACACGATAATCCATGAATGGAAAATCCTGTCGCCATAAGGCCAAGGAAACCCCCCTCACGAAGACCGTGGTAATTACAAATGCCCTTGCCATCCCGAGTTGCTATTTCTTGAGGTGATCCATAGCTTTCATCCTCTTTTCATCAAGGAGGTTAGGCTCATCATGTCTTGCTTGCATCCATTCTCCTTCAAGCAACTTGCTTTCCGTTAATACTTTGATAGACGACACTTGGATTTCTATGGGTAATACTACCTCCATCCTATAGACCAAGGAAAAAGGGGTTACCCCAGTAGAGGTTCGAACTGAGGTTCGATAGGCCCATAATGCATACGGGAACTTTTCTTCCTAGTCCTTATGGTATCAGCCATTTTCTACAATATGACTTTGACATTCTTGTTGGCTACTTCCACTGCCCTATTAGTCTGTGGTCAAGTCATAGACCGATGCCTTTGGATACCAAACTTGGTGCAGAACTTATCCGCCTTTCCCCAGAAATGTGCCCCTTAATCGGATATGAGGGCATGTGGCACTCCATATCTGCATATGAGGTTCCCTTTGATGAACTTTTCTACCTTTGCAGCTATCAAGACAGCATAGGACTGCGCCTCCACCTATTTGGTGAAATAGTCTATGGCTACAAGGATGAACTTAGGTCCATTGGATGCCTTTGGCATGACTTTCCCAATTATATCAATGCCCCATGTTGAAAATGGCTAGGGAGTGTTTAATGAATGGAGCTTCATTGGAGGAATGTGAATGATATTGGCAAATATCTGGCATTTGTGACATCTGAATGATATTGGCAAATATCCGGCATTTGTGACATCTCCTCACAAATGACGCGCAGTCAACTTCCATGGTTATCCAATAATATCCCATTCTGAGGATTTTCTTGGCGAGCATCCTGGCATTCATGTGCGGCCTGCAGACTCCTGGGGGATTTATTCCATGATGACTTGAGCCTGTTCCTCGTCTATGCATAGTAGTTGTATACCATCATAGGACCTTTTGTATAGCAGGTTACCTAGAAGTACAAACTATGCGGCGTGCTTTCGCAACTTCTTCTGTTCACCGATTGTGGAATTCAGAGGATATTTTCTTTCTCTGATGAAATTAATGATGGGTGCAAACCACGACCTTCTATCAATTGTCAAAGCATTTACTAATGCTGGTCCATGCCTTCTATCTACCAAGAATGGGTGAAGTTGAGTGTCTGGAGTGTATTCAACCATTGAAGCCAAAGTGGCTAGGGCATCAGCGAATCTGTTATTGTCCTTCGGTAAATATTCGAAGGTGGCTTCATCGAAGCTCTTGATCAAGTTCTCAAAATGTTCTTGTTAAGGTTTCAGCTTTTCATCCTTTGTCTTCCACTTTCCTTGAGTTTGACAAATCACGATTGACGAATCTCTATAGAGTCTCAGCATCTTGATCTCTAATGCCATGGTGGCTTTGAGACCGATTGCACATGCATCGTACTTTGCAATGTTGTTGGTGCAAGGGAAATCTAGCTAGAATGCAGACGATGGATAGAGATTATCTGGGATTATCAACAATATTCCTACCCCATATCCTCTTTGATTGGCTGCACCATCAAAGTTCAATTGCCACCAATCTTCGCAGTCTTCTTCCTCCACATATGCCAAATTCTCATTTGGGAATGAGTCTTCTAGTGGCTGTGAATCTATCCCGGTCGGGTATGCAGCTAGATAGTTTGAGATTGCTCGTCCTATATGGATTTCTGGTTGACATATGTTATATCAAACTCTGATAACAGCAACAACCACCTGGCCATCCTTCGTGTCAATGCTGGCTTCTCGAAGAGATATTTAATCGGATCCAACCTTGAGATGAGCCAGATTTGATGTCCGTTCATGTAATGTCTCAGCCTCTTGGTCACCCAAACCAAAGCAATGCATGTCTTTTCTAATGGGGTATAGCGAGTTTCATACTCCAATAGTTTCTTGCTTAAGTAGTAAAATACGTGTTCTTCCCCACTCTTTTGACCTTGTTGTGCCATCATGGACCCCATTGATGTTTTGCCGACAGATAAGTACAATAGCAGTGGTTCACCCAATACTAGTGGAACAAGGATGGGTAGATTCATCAGGTATTCTTTTATCCTTACAAACGCCTCTGGGCACTTATCATTCCATTACTTTGGTTCTTCTTTCTTTAGGAGCTTGAAGATAGGTTCACGTTCCATGGTTAACCGGGCTATGAATCGACTTATGTACTAAATCCATCCTAAGAAACCCCGAATTCCTTTTTCTGTTTATGGTGCTGGCATTTCTGTTATGGGCTTTATCTTATCAAGATCCACTTCTATCCCTCTCTCGCTAATGAGGAATCCTAAGAGCTTTCCTGCTGTTGGTTCAAACACGCACTTCTGAGGTTTCAACCTTAGCTTGTACTCTTTAATTTATTCGAAGAACTTCCTCAATGCTGCAAAATGCCCTTGTCGAGTAACTAACTTGACAATCATGTCATCCATGTACACCTCCACTTCTTTGTGTATCATGTCATGGAGAATGGCCGTTGCCGCCCTTTGATATGTTGCTCCAGCATTCTTCAAACCAAAGGACATAATCCTGTAACAGTAAGTTCCCCATGTGTGGTAAACGCTGTCTTTTCTCTATCCTTTGGACACATGTTGATTTGATTGTATCCGGAGAATCCGTCCATGAATGATAACAAGGCGTGTTTTTCCGTGTTATCGACCAATATGCCAATATGCAGCAAAGGAAAGTCATCTTTGGGACTGACTTTGTTAAGGTCTTGGAAATCCACGCACATTCTCACATTCCCATCTTTTTTGGAAACGGGGACAATTATGGACAACCACTGAGGGTACTATGTCACCTGTAGAAATCCTGCATTCCACTATTTTATGACTTCTTCCCTGATCTTCTCATTCCATTTAGGTCGCATCCTTTTGGGCTTTTGCTTGACTAGCTGTGTATCTGGATAAGTAGGCAGTTGGTGTTGCATTATCTTTGGATCAATGCTGGGCATATCTTCGTAGGACCAAGCAAACACTTCTTGAAATTCCTTCAATAGGGTTGTCATTTGACCAACTTCCTCTTTGCTGAGCGAGGCACCAATTTTAACCATTCGTGGGCATTGTTCAGTTCCCAAATTTATGGGGCATACGTCCTCTCGGACATGTTGGGCTTTTCTTTGTTTTAATTATTGGGCAAATTTCACAGACACCCCCTCTAAGTATTCAATATGTCACGGACTAGCCAAACTTGGTCAAAATGGCAACCTTCCCCCTGACGTTAAGCACAGTTAGTACCCAAAGGTGAAATATCCATTTTACCCCTTAGTTATTTAAATAAAAAAACTGTCATTTCATCTTCTTCCCTCTTCTTCCATATTCTTACCATTTGGAGAACCATCACCTGCTCCAGGTCCGGCGACCATTACCAGCGGCAATTCCAACTTCGGCAATTCCATTTGAGGGCCGCTCTAATACATATCCTCCGTGAAATCCGTTGGATGTAACATTCACTACTAACTACTGATCTTATTCATAACTCAATCCATCAAAAAGAGAAGAAAGATGTTAATCATGTGATGGCGATGGTTTAGTCACTTTCACAGCAGCTTTCCTCTCCTATTCTGCTTTCATGGTCCTCAATATCTAACGTCTTCATGGGTTTCTGAGCTCCTACTCCTCTTTCCTTTTCTTTTTATTTCTTCCCTTCCCTTCCCTATTCTTTCCAGTCTGGCCCTCCCTCTCTCTCTCTCTCTCTCTCTCTCTCTCCCAATCTTCACTACTCCCGAACCTGGGTGGTGAGAGTAATGACAACTTTTCTTACCTTTTTGATGAATCTGAGTTCGGAGACCCGAACCAGCTTGCTGGAGCTGCCTCCACTGATGATCTCTTTAGCATCTTAGAGACCCTCGAGAGTTCCCCTGACTTTGATTCATTTACTTCTCTTCATGATGAAACTATTGTTCTCGCCAGCCCCAAAGTTGGTGCTCCCCAGGTGTTCGATACCCAAGCCAAAGCAGAGGTAGAAGAAGAAGCCTCGCACGCTCACAAGAGGCAAAAGCTATCAGAGCTGTCGACAGAGGAAGCAGTAACCAATAACCCAGATGGACAGTAGAGAATTTCTCATATAAGGTCAGGAAACCTACTGGAAAAGCTAAAGGCCAATTGAATTTCTCATATAAGTTTGGCGATAAAGTTACTACTCCGTTGCCTACAATATTGAAAGCAGGTGAACCTGTTAGATCCTCCGCCAGAGGCCGCTGGTTATCCACTATATCCGTCGCCGCCGCAAGGAGCGTATCCACCGCCAACAGGATATCCTCAACCGGTGGCACCCCAAGGGGCGTACTCATACCCTCCACCTTCACCAGCTTAAGGGTATTATGGGGAGTTCACCCTATTGAAAGGGTAATTTTGCCATTATAAAAAAGATAAGAGCAACTTAACTGCAAAAGACTAACGGACTAGACTTAGTTGAAATGTAATCATAAAATAAGGGTAGTCTTTGATATTTTTTCAAAGTATGGGATGTGCGTGACATAT
Organism: Telopea speciosissima; assembly: GCF_018873765.1. Lineage (NCBI taxonomy): Eukaryota > Viridiplantae > Streptophyta > Magnoliopsida > Proteales > Proteaceae > Telopea > Telopea speciosissima. The sequence goes on from NC_057920.1 coordinate 48,962,405, forward strand.
TGAATACTTAGAGGGGGTGTCTGTGAAATTTACCCATTTACCCTTAATTATTTTATTAAATGATGATGTTCGAGGATATCCTCATCATCGGAAGAAGAATTAAAAGAGGAATCAGATGGAGAGGAGACATACTCGGAATGGTTGATTTCATTCATGATAAGAGTAGGAATACAAGCAAACTCAACAGACTGGAAGCTACTACCCTCCTTGATTATAACAGACTCATCAACAAACAGGACTAACTCGGAGTTGACCACTCCCTGAGACTCTATCTTACTAAACCTTTCAGAGACACTAATCTAGTTCACAATTGGCTCTTGGACAGGTTGAATTAACAGATAAGGTTTTGTACCTTCTTCCTCCCCCGTAGAGATCACGGCTATTTCAAACAGTCCTCCCATGTTCAGTTCTTCTTCAGTAGCTTTTAATTTCATCTGTTCTACTTCAAGGCCGATCCAGTCGATGTCCTCCTGAAAGAAGATTTCAAAACGTGGCTGGAGACTTCCATTGTCATGATCGAACCAAGCCTCAATATTTCCACAGTAAGGGAAGCTGTCGCCTTCTTTGACAAAATATCCATTCAAAGTCTTGAAGTATGAAGATGGTTTCCTGGCCTTCTAGCATTCTTGGCTCATGTACTTAGGATAACTTCCTTTCTTTGGTGCTTTGTATCCTAGCCCCCGATGGTTGTTGTAGGTCAGAAAGTCAGGGAATTATGGAATCCGTTGTTGGTTCCTTCCTAATCCAAGTCCCGAAAAATATCCTATGTTGTTCATCATCTTCAGAATTGTTCCGCTCCATGCAGATGGGTAACTGGATGGAATCACCTCTTTCATTTCTGAGGCCATTACACTGATTGCCCGAATCTCAAATCCTCATATCTGGAAATCTTCTTGGTGGTCGTGTAGTACCTGCACCAACACCAGCATGGGGCCAATAAAGAGCGCTTGCCATAGCATTTGATTGAATGAGATTTCTTAGTTCACTAGGGGTTGAGCAATAATTTTACACGGTCCTGTGTCTAGGCGTAAGAACCACGCATCTGGTTAGAGTTCTCTTCCCCCCACCACCCCCCCCCCCCCCCCCCTCCCCCCTTTCCTTTTTTTTTTTTCTCCTTAAATTGTCTCAATCGAAAAATAAGGTGGGATTGGGCAGGGTGGGTGTAATGATAGATATTTGGGCCACCTAGGAAGATCTTCCTATGTGGGCTACCCAGCAAACAAGGCCAACTCTCTCTCTCTCTCTCTCAAAGTATGTCTCTTTCAATCTCCCCCAGCCCAAATAACACGATCCATTGCTTTTTTGCAGTAGTAAACTATTCATTAGTATCCTCAAAGAATCTGATCCATTTTCAAACGGGTCAAGATGTCGACCTAAATCATCTTCCACAGTTACTGGATCGGGTTACTATGTTTCTCCTGTGTCAGTCTCTAAAGGCATGACCTTGCATAGCTATAAAAATATATTGACTAAAAAAAAACACACGCACAACACAGAATATTTTCTTTCCGAGCTGTTCCTATGCTATGTATATTTTTTTTTCACTATACTTTGAAAGTACTATATACAGAATCTGGAACCCGTCCCAACTTCATGGGGTGTGGAACTTGGCATGTAGGACCCACATCACATGGAGGGTCCGAATCTGTCCCCATCCATAGGGATGTAAACGGATATTCAAGAAATTCTAATTCGATTCGCATTCGTATTCGTTTAGGGTTATCGGTTTAAGGATATTCGGAAAAAAAATTTGAATAATCCAACAAAAATTCATCCAATCCGAATAGAAATCCAACTAATAAAAGAAAATTAAATAACTAATGATCTTGATGGTTTTTGAAGATTCAACAAGTTCTAAGGAATGAGATTGTGAGACTACGACAGCTGAAAGACATGGATTGAGAGTGAAATCATATTTGTCGGGGGAGGAAGGTCTGGGTTACACAAAACTGGGATGTAATCGAATAGTGGAAAATCCAAATTCAATTCGTATCTGTATCCATTTAGGGATATTAATATTCGGTCATGAAATATCAATATCCGATCACATCAGATTCATATTTTATCTGTATTCGATCTATTTACATCTCTACCTACATGTCCCCACGTGGGAAGGGATCCAAACTCTATATCTACAATGATTCCATGTTACACCACATAGTTTAGGCATTGAAACATCGAGATCGAGATTGAATTCGGAATACCATCCGATCAGAATTGGCGGATACTTATCCACTGATACAATATCCATCCCCCACCCCCACCCCCACCCATAAACCCATAAAAAAAAAAAATCAAATAATAAAAAAAAAAAACTAAGAAATTCAGCGAAGATCTGTCGATCAAGATGTTAGATTCCAATCCAATCCTTTTTTTCTTTTTTTACTTTTTTTTTTTTTTTTTTTTTTTTTTTTTTTTTTTGTGTTGGAGACAGGAGGGGTATCCGACTATTCCAATCCAATCTTGGATCACAGTTTCTAAAGTCCTTACCATATGCAACCGACAAGTGGCACACAAGTCCACATTTGTTGACGTCAAATGGCCAATCCAAAGTCTTTGACATTGATCGGATGGTCAAGATCCTCTTATTACATTGAAAAATCTATGAACTCCGAGCTTCTAAACGCATGCTACGTTTCCACATCCATGCACGACTTCTTGTTGCATGAGAATCTGACAGACTAGCCAAAATAAACAGAATGTTATTCTCTCTTGTCCGCTGTCCGGATAGGACCGTGCTATCCTCTCATATGGGGATGCGAAATGATGTTTTAATCCTTTACTTGAACACACTGCCCAGACGAGATTAAATCATCATTTTATACCCCATGTGAGGAGACAGCACGATCCTGTCTGCCCAGACAGGAGAGGAAAAAAATTAAATCAAAACACGGTTATGGGATGCTGGTGATGTTAGTTCAGCTGCACATGCGCACATGCGCGTGCACACACACAAACGTCATCATCGATGGGCTCAAGTTTTGGATCCGAACTTTCCGGATGATAAGAACATGAAAAGGCCGTGTGGTCTGTGGTTTATATTCTGTCTAACCATGTTGTTCACTTAGAACACGGTTATAAGACTCCGACATGCCAACCTATAGGTCAGCATGGTCAATCCAAGTCCCCTCATTCTCTCATTCTATCAGACACTTGAATTTTGTCTTTGTTTGGCAAGGCCTTTTTGGCTTAGTCCTTTTGAGAAGAAGAGTTGATGAATGTGTCTATCAAATCCCAAGTTTAATCAGTTGAATTAATTTGAATTTTTTTTTTGTGTGACACATTATTAACGGGTTATGATTGTCTTTATGTGCTTCTAGAAATGGTGATTCCAATGGCATAGATGTGACTACACATACCGTATGTGTATTAAATTGAATCATGTGAGATTCTCATATGTGTTGATGCTAGCAGTTGAGGAACCAGATTCTCTTTTATAGAATTTGGTTGGCCCTTTGACCTGAGCGTTTCTTGTCATTACAGTAATGCATCACAAGTTTTGGTGCACCAATGGTTGTTGTGTCTCGGATTATATATCAGTATACTAGATCCATGGTGTCGTATCATGAACGAAAGAGATGCATAACATAAATCCACTATACTTAATTGGGGAATATCAAGGAGGGAGAGAGTGTCTGTGTATGATAAGACAAAAATCTTGACCTAGTGTAATATTTCGTAAAATGTTTACAAAAATATTTTGTTTGATAAATAATTATTAAGAATTATTTGCAAAATATTTTTGGGTCCGATTACGATCACAGAATCTTGGTATGGACTTGTAAAATGAACTAGGTTTGGAAGTAATTAATTTATATGCCCTATAATCCATTATGTGATATTGTTAGTTGAAGGGTTGATTTGCAATTAATTAGATTAATTATGAATATCTACTTTTATGGGGAATAAATAGTTTAATTTATTTGATGAATTATTCTCACACAATATCTTCAATTGGATTAAAGGTGTGTCAAAATAGTTATATTAGGTACTTAAATCTCTTATTAATTCTACTTCTTCCCTCCCTTTAGTAGCAAATTTGGCATAGAAAACAATATAAAAGATAGACACAAGGCAAGATTGGGATTTGGAATCCCAATTGTACACAAATTTGCAACCCACTACTTGGGTTTCATTATTTACGAAAGAGGGAGAGGGAGAGGGAGGCGTGCATGCACAATCCTAGCCAGCCTCTCCTTCCCTCCATTGATTTTTCTCTCTCCTTAATCTCCCTCTTGTGGTTTTGAGAATTAGGGTTTGAGAAACCCTAAGTATGGGAGAAAAATAGAGTGCATCTCTTGACATTTCCAATTTGTTCACGTGTTGGAGGTATCGATTCCTTGCATTTCTCAGGTGAAGTTATTATCAGGAGAATGAACTACATTTTACGGCTCTAAGGTAACCTGTTTTCTTTTTAATATTATTATGGTTTTTGTATTGTGATTTCGGATGCAAAAGATACATGATCCATTCTTTCCACTGCTTTATACAGTTCCCACCAGCATAATGTTCTCTATTTTGTAATTTAGTTGATGCTTTAATGCGACTTTTGTTCACAAAATCTCAAATCTCAAATCATATGACCAATATACAGTATACTTTTTTCTAATAATTCAAATCTTGACTAAAATTTATATGTTGATTGTGCCCTATCGTGTAATGCTTTAGGTTTAAACTAACCTTGCAATGGATATTTGTTAATTTAATAATTAACTTAGTTGTCACGAAACAGATAAAAATTCTTCTCTAAAAAACCTACGCTTCTCTGTCAACTTTTTGTTATCATTGCACCGATGGACTATTGATTCATGCTACCAAGAGAGAGAGTACCTCAACTAAAAGATTCAAGGATTTTCTACCGAATGTAACTAGCAACCGCCTAACACATAAATTTCTATCAATGATCAACAGTTCTATAAGTGGGTCAGTTGGAATAGTCCCTTGTTTTAGCCATATGGATGGTTGTTTTGTTTTGATCACTCTGACTATATTTGGGGCAGATAAGGCACACCCACTGACTATTGGAGAGCCATTTTGGTTTATAGTATACTATATTTCTCCCACGCCACATCAATGGGGCCATGGGGAACCAGTTCATCAATAATCAGAGAGGAGAGTGTGCTAGAGGAAATCCCATGATGGTGTCATGGTAAACCTTTTTCCTTTTCAATTTAGTATTGGACATTGAATTTGTTAGTTCACATAAACTAAGATCCAAATAAACTAGGGTTTGGATCATACCTGAATGTGTACGGAAAGGCAGCGGAAGAAGGATCAAATGTCAAGCTTATGGTTACGAGTATACGAACAAAGCACCACGATCTCGATAGGTTTCTTCTTAGAGAACTCGACACCACAAATCCCTGGGAAGAGATGGAATCCCAAAGGAAAACACAGAAAACTGGAGAGAGGGAGAATTTGGTTTCTTAGATGATATGGTCTTAGGGTTACAAGCTTTTTATTTAAATTCAAAACCCTAAGACCCCTGTCCCTATTTAGACTCCCACTGGGAATCGACCAAAGAGGGGGGAAGAGACCTAGCCACTTAAGTGGCTGGTTCTCTCCACGCGCTGTGGGTCGAGTCAGGTCCGATCCAGCCTGTCCCTTGTGGGTGGCTTGGACCGGGCTTACCCCGTGTTCGATTTACATCTCCCACTCACCCATATGGGGCGCATTAGTTTAACTATGCATCTAAGTCTCTCAATTGTGTAACTCTTCATACAGGAAATGGGGCTTGCAACCTATCGAGATAACATAGCATAGGAGTACTATATCAAGCTTCCATCTAACCAACATAGTACATCACTCACAAACAATCTTGAAATAACCCAAACGATCTAATTACAGTAGATCTAGCACTCTCGATCCCTCATGATGAGCAGCACTAACCCTTCGTATGTAATGTACTCATGACTACGTTGATCGCAAATACGACAAGTCTCCTAGGCAATGAGTCAAAAAAACAAAGGTGTAATGTCAAATGGTTTTCCCTGAGCCCTTCATGTCAATCTAATTATTTCCAACAGCTTTCCCAATAGTTTCCTGCTGGACCGCATCATCCATGATCCTAATTAGGAGAATGTCAAAGTAGCGTCATTGGATATCCTCTTCATGACATTATCTCAAGTGATAAGGGTACTGTGAGATTAATATAATCCATGTGGCTCACACAGTGATGAAACAGGGATCCATTCAGTCACTCTCACAATCGGTCGGTATAAGCACATACAGTATGATATATATGCTATGGTGTAACTTCCACTGAGGTGGGCATGTCACTCTTGAAAAATATAAATGCTATACGGATCTTAGTGTTGTTACTGAGCCTAACCTGAGTTTCTAGCGCAATCACCCCAATGGTTGCTTCCTGAAACCTCACATCCGGCTTTCCACAGGCTACATAGAAGTGTGGTATCTTCTAAGTTGGACCATATAAGGTCTCATCTTAGCTCTGACTAAGGCGTCGTCAAGCACATATGCTCATGGGCTCATCTCGTGGCATCATCAATAACCATATCTAAAAGTGTCTTATTCCTTCGCTCTGCTACACCATTTTGTTGTGGAGTGTAAGGAATAGTTAATTGTCTGGTGATTCATTTTTTTTCACATAGTTCTTTGAACTGATCTGACAAATATTTGGGTCCTTGGTCAGTGCGTAGAGTTTTTAAGCTATTGCCTTATTGATTCTCAACCTCTGCTACAAAGCATTTGAAGCAATCGAATGTTTCGTAGCAGTGAGCGATCAAAAAGACATAACCATATCGCGAATAGTCATCTATGAAGATAAGGAAATAAGAAGCACCATGACATGCCTCCACATTCATTGGTCCACAAATGTCCGAATGGACAAGCCCTAGGATTTGGGTTGCCCAGATTGCCTTTCCAAAGGGCTTCTGGTGGGCCTTACCAGCTAAACAGGGCTCGCATGTCGGTAGGATGATTTTAACGAGTGGGCCAAGAAGGCCTTCTCTAGCTAACTGTTCCATCATGTCTCGACCTATGTGTCCTAGTCTAGCATGTCCTTCAATTGATTCCGAATAAATATCAATATTAATTACAAAAGATGAAGAAGTAACCATAGGAGTTATTAAGCCTAATTTAATAAAACCATTCTCAAATTTGCATTGTCTAAAAGAACTACCATCCAAAAGTATCTCAAAAGTGTCACCATATAAATAAATGAATAACCTAAAGTCGAAAGTACAGTAATATAAAGTAGATTATGTTGGATTTCTGGTGCGTATAACACATCATGAAGGAGGAAGATGCGCCCAATGTGCAAGGTGAGCTGATAAGTATCAACTCCTCGAACTACTTCACTTGTGCCATTTCCCATGTAGATGTTCTGGGCACCATCCGAAATCTTTTTATAATCTACGAACCCCCCATCAATCACATGCTATGTATCTTGTTGCTCCTGTATCCATAATCCAGTTAGATCGGGTTTAGGCAACCAAAACATGTGTACAGACAAAAGTACAAGGAGAGAGGGATAGAAATGGGACCTTCTTTGGTTCAATGCAATCACAAATGAAGTTCCCCATCTTCTGGTAGTTTTAGCACTTGACCTTGGTAATATCTCTTTTTCCACCTCGCTTACCACTTTTACGCTTAGCGGATTTGCCTCCACTTGGCGCAGCGTTCTGAACCTGTCCCTGATTCCCTGTGTTCCTTTGTCACTTGCACTTAGACCCAAAAGTCTTGCGTTGCTCCGCTTGGGCGACAAGGGCATGTGGTTGGGTCACCTCTAGGCACTCCGCTTCTAGCTCCATATGAGCAGCAATGTCATTGAAAGTTTTGACACTGTCGTTATATGTGAGAACCACTTTCATTTGGGCCCAGGAATCAGGTAACATCCAATTGACAGTTTGAATTGGTACTCATCTGTAAGGTGTACCCTAGCATCATCTAACTTTTGTATCATGCATTTCACAACCCTAAGGTGCTCAACCATGTTGTGCTTAGGGTCCTTATGGTACATCTCAAACTTTAAAGTCATGGCCCACAGCCTTGTAGTTGATGTACCACCACATTCTAACTTAACTAGATCCCACATTGACTTGGTAGTTTCACACTTTTCATACTGGCCGATGAGATCATCGTGCATCAAGCTTAACATGATAAAGCAAGCACTGTGGTCTCTTTTAAACCAACCCTCATAGGCTTCCTTTTCTTGACAGTGATGGGCGGTAGTACCCTCATCGAATTTATCCATTTCAGAGGTTAGGTGTTCAAGGTAATCTTGTTCATTAAGTAAGAATTTCATCTTACGATACCACATGTAATAGTTGGTTCTATCCAACTTGTTTCATTGGTTAAGGTCAGCAACAACATTCTTTGCAGTCATCACTATAATGTGCAAGAGAGGACATTGAGTATACATTCACAAAAAAACTTTGTCCAAGAAACCCTAATTAAAATTAATGACTCCCTCTTCCACGAGGTGAGACAAAAAATTTCACTAGACTCATAATCAAATCTCACAATGTGTAGGTTTGGGAATGTATAATTTTAATCGATTTAGAACAAAAATTATGAGGAAAGGGCATCACCACACCACCATTTAATGCGCCATACGTCGAGTACCCAAGGGACTCACATAAGAGACCTAGATTGGTACTTAAAGTGATATGCCAAATCGATACAAAGTCGATCATGATACGTAGTGCAGTAGCCTCCCTTTACATGGCTTCTCAAAAAATTAAAATTAAAATTACAACTAGCTCTTTACATTCAGGAATCCTACTACATCACTACTAGGGAGCACCGCACTTTATATCATGTCTAGGTACCAACTCTATCGCACATACATCAAAACATATCCCTTACACAAACACCAATATTCCATCCCATGAAATACAAAAAATAAAATCATATGGGTTGCATGGGATGGGGGTTTGATAGCATTGCCCAAATGGTAGAGCCAAACAAGGTCAATACCGCCATGGGATGGTAAAATTGACATTTTGATTGTTAGTTAAAGTCCCAAAATAATCTCCATATCATATGGGAAATATTTGGGATGATTTGGGATGACTCCCTTTCTCCCATCTTTTTTCCCATAGATCTCTGTCATGGATTTCTTGTTAGTGGGTAACCATATCACAAAATAATTCAACCCATAAAAAATAAACTAACCCATTGCAAGGAATCCCCTTAAGGAGATGTCCCCAAAAAATATGAATCACATAAAAAATCTCTTCAATGGGAGAAAAAATTAATGTAGTATAATATCAGTATCCCATTCATAGTGCACAGGTGTAACCCAACCAATTCAAGAAATCAGTGTGCAACCTAATTAATTCAAGAAGTCACATGTGCAATCTAACCAAATCAAGAAATCACATGTGCAATACTATTAATTCAATAAATCCATTAGTTCACAAATGTCCGAATGGACAAGCCCTAGGATTTGGGTTGCCCAGTTGCCTTTCCAAAGGGCTTCCGGTGGGCCTTAGCAGCTAAACAGGGCTCACATGTCAGTAGGATGATTTTAACGAGTGGGCCAAGAAGGCCTTCTCTAGCTAACCGTCCCATCATGTCTCGACCTATGTGTCCTAGTTTAGCATGTCCTTCAATTGATTCCGAATAAATATCAATATTAATTACAAAAGATGAAGAAGTAACCACAGGAGTTATTAAGCCTAATTTAATAAAACCATTCTCAAATTTGCATTGTCCAAAAGAACTACCATCCAAAAGTATCTCAAAAGTGTCACCATAAAAATAAATGAATAACCTAAAGTCGAAAGTGTAGTAACATAAAGTAGATTATGTTGGATTTCTGGAGCGTATAGCACATCATGAAGGAGGAAGATGCGCCCAATGTGCAAGGTGAGCTGATAGGTACCAACTCCTCAAACTACTTCACTCGTGCCATTTTCCATGTAGATGTTCTGGGCACCATCCGAAATCTTTTTATAATCTACGAACCCCACCTCGATCACACGCTATGTATCTTATTGCTCCTGTATCCATAATCCAGTCAAATCGGGTTTAGGCAACCAAAACATGTGTACAGACAAAAGTACAAGGAGAGAGGGATAGAAATGGGACCTTCTTTGGTTCAATGCAATCACAAATGAAGTTCCCCATCTTCTGGTAGTTTTAGCACTTGACCTTGGTAATATCTCTTTTTCCACCTCGCTTACCACTTTTGCGCTTAGCGGATTTGCCTCCACTTGACGCAGCGTTCTGAACCTGTCCCTAATTCCCTGTGTTCCTTTATCTCTTGCACTTAGACCCAGAAGTCTTGCGCTGCTCTGCTTGGACGACAAGGGCATGTGGTTGGGTCACCTTTAGGCACTCCGCTTCTAGCTCCATATGAGCGGCAATGTCATTGAAAGTTTTGACACTGTCGTTATATGTGAGAACCACTTTCCTTTCGGCCCAAGAATCAGGTAACATCCTAATGACAGTTTGAATTGCTACTCATCTGTAAGGTGTACCCCAGCATCATCTAACTTTTGTATCATGCATTTCACAACCCTAAGGTGCTCAACCATGTTGTGCTTAGGGTCCTTATGGTACATCTCAAACTTTAAGGTCATGGCCCGCAGCCTTATAGTGGATGTACCGCCACATTCTAACTTAACTAGATCCCACATTGACTTGGCAGTTTCACACTTTTCATACTGGCCGATGAGATCATCGTGCATCAAGCTTAACATGATAAAGCAAGCACTGCGGTCTCTTTTAAACCAATCCTCATAGGCTTCCTTTTCTTGACAGTGACGGGCGGTAGTACCCTCATCGGGTTTATCCATTTCAGAGGTTAGGTGTTCAAGGTAATCTTGTTCATTAAGTAAGAATTTCATCTTACGATGCCACATGTAATAGTTGGTTCCATCTAACTTGTTTCATTGGTTAAGGTCAGCAACAACATTCTTGGTAGTCATCACTATAATGTGCAAGGGAGGACATTGAGTATACATTCACAAAAAAAACTTTGTTCAAGAAACCCTAATTAAAATTAATGGTTCTCTCTTCCACACGGTGAGATAAAAATTTTTACTAGGCTCATAATCAAATCTCACAATGTGTAGGTTTGGGAACGTATAATTTTAATTGATTTTGAACAAATATTAGGAGGAAAGGGCATCTTCACACCACCATTTAATGCGCCATACGTCGAGTGCCCAAGGGACTCACACAAGAGACCTAGATTGGTACTTGAAGTGATATGCCAAATCGATACAAAGTCGATCATGCTACGTAGTGTAGTAGCCTCCCTTTACATGGCTTCTCAAAAAATTAAAATTAAAATTATAACCAGCTCTTTACATTCAAGAATCCTGCTACATCACTACTAAGGAGCACCGCACTTTATATCATGTCCAGGTACCAACTCTATCGCACATACATCAAAACATATCCCTTACACAAACACCAATATTCCATCCCATGAAATACAAAAAATAAAATCATATGGGTTGCATGGGATGGGGGTTTGATAGCATTGCCCAAATGGTAGAGCCAAACAAGGTCAACACCGCCATGGGATGGTAAAATTGACATTTTGATTGTTAGTTAAAGTCCCAAAATAATCTCCATATCATATGGGAAAAATTTGGGATGATTTGGGATGACTCCCTTTCTCCCATCTTTTTTCCCATAGATCTCTCTCATGGATTTCTTGTTAATGGGTAACCATATCACAAAATAATTCACCCATAAAAAATAAACTAACCCATTGCAAGGAATCCCCTTAAGGAGATGTCCCCAAAAAATATGAATCACATAAAAAATCTCTTCAATGGGAGAAAAATTTAATCTAGAATAATATCAGTATCCCATTCATAGTGCACAGGTGTAATCCAACCAATTCAAGAAATCAGTGTGCAACCTAATTAATTCAAGAAGTCACATGTGCAATCTAACCAAATCAAGAAATCACATGTGCAATACTATTAATTCAATAAATCCATAGGTTGCATCTTCAAAAAAAATTCTTGTTTCACTTTTTTGTTTTTCTTTTCTTTTCTTTGCCCTTTTTCTGTTTCTATTTTGCTGCTGCTGCTGTGTGCAGCTAGCCCATGCGCACCCAGCACACACCCACAACAGCTGCTGGCATGGGTGTGTGCCAAGGGCCATGTGGCGTGGGGAAGGAGAAAAAGAGAGAAAAAAAATAAAGAAAGAGAGGGTAAAGAGAGAGAAATAGGGGAGAGGCATGAGCTACACTCCATGGGCAAGCGCTCATGCTCCTTCCAAACCAGAAAACCTTAATTCCATAATCTAAAAAATAATAATCTCTTTCCCATATAGGCGAACCATAAACCAATATCTCTGATGTCATTGTTAGTTCATATAAACTAAGATCCAAATAAGCTAGGGTTTGGATCATACCTGAATGTGTACAAAAAGGCAACGGAAGAAGGATCAAAAGCCAAGTTTATGGTTATGAGCACATGAACAAAGCACCACGATCTCTATAGGTTTCTCCTCAGAGAACTCCACACCACAAATCCCTGGGAAGAGATGGAATCCCAAAAGAAAACATAGAAAACTGGAGAGAGGGAGAATTTGGTTTCTTAGATGATATGGTCTTTAGGGTTACAGGCTTTCTATTTAAAGCCAAAACCCTAAGACCCCTGCCCCTATTTAGACTCCCATTGGGAATCAACCAAAGAGGGGGGAAGAGACACAGCCACTTAAGTGGCTAGTTCTCTCCACGCGCAGTGGATCGGGTCGGGTCCGGCCTACCCCTTGTGGGCGGCTTGGACCGGGGCTGGCCTGTGTTCGATTTATAGAATTCTTTTAAGGGTAGGGTTCCATGAATAAAGGCTCACTATGTTCTCTTGTCTCTGGGTGTTTGGGGTCTTTTTTCACACATGTAGGAGCCGAGTTGTGACATGGAATTTTTGTGTGTGTGGATACTTTTTGCTAGTGGTCAGACTTATATCTAGATTTCTATTTGTCAACATCAGATGTCTTTTTTCTAATGTCAATCTTTGTATGTTCAATGTCAGCCAAAGTATGTTCCAAGTTGAGATTTGTCAAGAGCTTACCAACATACTTTACACTCGTTTTGATGTTTAATACAACTTTACCAACGCAGGATGAACATTGTCTGACACATCACTAATATTGGAGATATTTCGTTGCACATCGTCCAGAATTCATTAGATTGTGGCAACAACTAATATTTTGTGTTTTCTTTCACCGAGAGACATATTTTGGGCCCTCTTAGAAAATTGTTCCCAATGGGTATCTCTTCTCTATAAATAGATGACGTTCTAGATACTTTAGATATGATTCTGTGTGAGTGTGTGTGTGTGTGTGTGTGTGTGTCTGTGTGTTTTGCCTCATGGCTTACTATTTTGAGATTTTTTTGAATTACATTCCTCTTGTTTATTGAGAACAACCTAAGTGTGTCTCGACGTGGAACAGTAAGTGAGTGCGACAACTACAAGAAAGCCTAAGGCTCTATTTCATCTGGGAGGTCTCACAAGAATCCATATTGCACCACAAGGGGACAACTACAATTTTAAGAGAGTGGCTTGTGACACAACTCAGTACCACCAAGCGTTCATGGTTTTACTTCGTTTATAAGGCTCTCCTATAATACATGGTTGCTTCATTTCGAGTGTAAAGTCATTGAGATAAAATCTACATTCTCAATTTCTTTGGTAATTAGTTTCAACAATTCTTAAAATCGTAGCATTAAGATTATAAAATGTATGGTTTCTCATAGTTATCCAAGTGCTACTGTTGTTCTAGCTATAGAAAATTTAATGATAGTCTCTGACTTTGACAGGATAGAGCCATTCAGTAGTTTTAATTGTAAAAGGAAGCAATGATTAAGCTTTCATTGAGTAAACTGGCAGTTTAATCTATCTTGATTGAACCTCTATCGGTACATAGTGATAATTCTGTTAGAAAAACCATGGGTTTAATCAAAACCCCAATCCCAGATCTCTATATGAATAACTTGAACATAGTGAAACAAATAAAAAAACATAAAGGGAGATGTGTACATTTCACCATGTATGTTGATAAAGAACAATGATGATAACTAGCAGAACAATTGTGAATCTTCAAATAATCTTGGATATCTGCGATGGGGATCTTCTGCAGTCTCCTAGCCTCCCACAGAGCTCTCTTTCTTGTGGAGAATAGAGACAAGAGAATAGTGATTGCAGGGACTCCTCATCATTAGAATTTATAATACTCCCCAAACCCTAATCCACTTCCATAATGGGCCAAGCCGGTCCATTCCATCTTAATAAAATAAGTAACAAGCCATGTTAGCCTATGTATTTCTTAATTTCCATTAATGATCGATCCGATAATTAATCAAGCCTACACATCGTCGTTGAAATATATCTAACAATCTCCTACTTTGGCTAGATTAATTATAAAATTCCCATTATTAGATGCGGCCATGGAATCTCAATAAAAATATAATGCTACTAATCTTTGATCCAGTTAGGAAATATATCAATGTCGAGCAATAGTAGAAAATATGCCTTAATATACGGCATACCACTTTCTGTTAGCTACAAACAAAGATTTACTTACTAACATGAATCGTCTTGAGAAAATTTTGTACAAAGAATGTCGTACACGTCTGTGATCACATAAATATCATCATCATTCCTTATAGGTCATCGAACATACCATGAGTATCGTTATACATCGTCATATTCATAGGTAATGGAACGAATTGGCTAGAAATAACTGAACAACTTAGCTTATCACCAATCGAATATCTTTGACTAGAAATAGTCAAACGACTCGGTTTATTGCCAATTGAACATCCTAAGGCCAAAAAATCCTCAACACATCAAATAACATATGGATGCATGCAAATGCTATTCATTGCATCAAACAGAAATTTAATCAAGCATCATGATTAAAACGAAACATATATACCCTAAGATCTCTCACTCGTATATCAATCAAGTAAAGAATAACTCCCACTAAACAAACATATCAAATAAAATATAGAAGAACTCTCACTGATAAAAAGAAACGAACAAACCAAATCAACCAAATTTAAAAGTAAAGATTCAAACCATAAATTATGCATAAAGTAATCTAAAACTATCAAACTACTCGAATTGATTACTTCTTTGTTTTCAGTCAAGTCATCACTCTTAATATTCTTCTTCTTCTTGTTCCCCTCTTTTTGTGCACAAATAGATATCAGTTCTTTCATGGTCCACTAATCTCTCTGAGCAATGTATGAGATTTTTAGATTCTCATACATTTCTAGGAGAGACTTAAGTGCAAGGTGCATCAAAAGCTTTTCTTCTATAGGCATCCCAAGATCCTTTAACTTATTTGTTGTAGAAGTCATCATCAATAAATATTCTCTGACACTCTCAGTACCATAAAAAGTAGCTGATGTAATCTGATTCATTAGATCCTCTTTCTTAGCCTTTTGAGAAATTTCAAATACAACCTTTATCTCTTTTAGAAACTCTGTGGCAGTCTCTTTCATCTCAACACTGTCACGCAACGACTCTGGGATGGATTTCTTTATCACTAGCAAGCACTTCAAATTAGCATTCACCCACTTTTCCATCTTATTTTTCTCAACAGTTGTACTTGCATCCGTTAAATTAGTAGGTTTTGGTTCTCTAAGAGCCACATCAAGCTCAAGCAATCTCAGATTAATTTTTAGGTCCTCTACCCACCTTTTAAAATTATTCCAAAAAAGAACAGGAATAAATGCCGGCCAAAAGACTACTTGGGAGAGACATCCTATGGGAGAAAAAACATTCATGCAAATAAAATAAAGGATATATACATTTCAAGCACAACATGATAATATCAAATTAGCTAGCAAATGCAAACAACTCATACAAACTACTAGCAAACACAAACAATGATCATCATCATATTTGTAATACCCCAACCCAAGAATGTTATTTTAATATTGGTTTACTATCTTATTTTTTTTATATGATGGGCCGGGATGGTAGGGAATCTATTTTCATGTTGATATTGTTAATTTGTGCTAAGATTTCATGCAATTATAATTTTTGCATGTTTTATAATGAATTATAAGCATGAGTATGATTGTTGGTCATGTATAGCCATGTAAGGGTATTTATGTAATTTTACAATCATTGATCTATGTATATAGATTATGTATTGATTTTATACATTATGATACATTTTTATATACTATGATTTATAATTATAGACTATAGTTTAAAGTGTATGAAAGATATGTTTGGTTCACTATTTGATTCATAGTTTACTATTTGGTTCATGTTGGTTCTTTGTGAGTTATTTTTTGGTTCAATGAAATAGGGAAACAAAGACATTATAGGAAATTCACTAGAAAGATTCCAGATACTAATTCACTGTAGGATATGAACAAAAGGAAAAGAAGAGTTTAAGTAAGAGTGTAATAGGAAAGTTATAAAAGGAAAAGAAGAGTTTAAGTGAGGGTTTAATGGAAAAGTTACAAAAGGAAAAGAAGAGTTAAGTGAGGGCATAAGGGGGATTTCATGTAAGATATAAATTAAAGAGGAGATATAATAGGAAAGAAGAAGATAATGGAAGGGAATAAGGGAGAATTCAAGTAAGATGTAAATAAATGAGGTGATAAAATAGGAAAGAAGAAGATAATGGAGGGGCATAAGGGAGATTTCAAATGAGATAAATCGAAGAAAAAGAAAGAGTCATTGTAAGAAAGATAGAGAGTCATTCTAAGAAAAGGAGAAGAGAAAGAAAAACAAGAAAAAGAAAAGAGAGGGAAGGGAAATCGAG
Source organism: Telopea speciosissima (assembly GCF_018873765.1). Lineage (NCBI taxonomy): Eukaryota > Viridiplantae > Streptophyta > Magnoliopsida > Proteales > Proteaceae > Telopea > Telopea speciosissima. The sequence goes on from NC_057920.1 coordinate 48,979,130, forward strand.
GAAGGGGAAAAAGAGAAAACTTGGGGGTTTGAGTGTTCAAATTCTAGGGTTTGGTGAGAAGATTTCCAAGGCTGAATTAAAGATTGAAACTTGGTGTATGATGGAGTGAAGGGCCAAAGCTAGGATCAAGACTTGGTATTCTTCAACAAGGTAGGTTTCCCATCCTTGAAATCTGATTTTAATCTTTTGAGAGAAAATTTTATAAATGGAATGGATGAATAGGGCTTTGATGCTTGAGGAAACATTATGAATTTTATATGGGTTAAGGCATTTATTATTCATGTTATACTGATGTTTTTCTAATTTAAATCATGCTAGTGAAGCATGGAAAATTCGGAAACAAGAGGTGATGAGAAAAAAAGTAACTGAGTTTTCATGTTTCCGAAATTTCTGAGTTGGACAGAACAGTAGCCCAAGATTGTTCATGTTATCGACCATACTTAGGGATCAATTCATGGTCTTAAATAATTATTGGGAGTATATCTACATGTTAGTATGATCTCCTGAAAATTTTATTAAGAAATAAGTTCATTTGATATGTTTATAAATTCGTGCTCACAGACAGGTCACTATTAGGGTAGTTTTCTGTACCCGAGATTGAAAGATGTGTCAGAGGTACTTCTACTTTGAATTTTAATCTAATTTTTGGACTGAATGAACTTTGATCAGTCTTATAAATTCTAAAAAAATATTGAAGACATTTGAATTCAGGAGAATGGATTTAAGATTTTTACAAGTTGATGACTCCAATTCTGTCTTAGTCAGAATGGTGTTTTTGAAATATTTGAAACTCTATGTTAGGAGGGGTTTCACGATGTATGGTCTTATTATTAAATAAATACATGGATGTTAGCTTTCAGTAGCCACTAACGTTGTTCAATATTAAGCATAGTAAGTATTTATTATGTATTTTTATATCGCTATAATTAAAATAGTGACATAATAGAATTTTACAATTTTTTATGTCCACTAGAACCTATCTTGGATTGAAGATATTTTGAGCTTGTTTGAGGATCTAAGATAAGAACCCTAAGTTTTGGGGTTTTTATTTGAAGAACAAGGACCCTCGAAAGGCTGACATTAATTGGACGATCGGAACGCGAAAGTGTTGGTAAGGAAGCATTGTTAATCGATTGTTAATATTGTAGATTGAACACATATATGTTTATGCAATACTTATGGTGATATTTAGTAAAGATTTCTTGATATGACTATGTTAGGTCTCTATATGCTTGAATGTTGAATGATCTTATGGTTATTAATGGGAATGTAAATGGTACATGATTCTATGAATGATGACTAAAAATGATTAACAAAGAATGAAAATGAAAAGAAAGTTAAGTGCCGACGGGCATGGCCAGCATACGACCCGGTGCTCATGAAGTGCCTATGAAGATGGGTGTTGAGGCCATAACTGGACCCATTCCAGTGGTTTGTAACTAGAGCCATTTCGATGGTACGACTGAACCCATTCTAGTGGTTTGTAACTAGAGCTATTTTGGTAGTACGACGGAGATATACTAGATGAAGATTTAAGACTGAAATGAAATGAAAAATGATAAAATGAATAAAATGTTACCGATAGATAAATAATTGAATGATTGATGAAAATTGACTGATTGAATGACTATTATTCAAATGATAAGGAATGATGCCATGATTATATATAGAAAATGAAATTTTAATTGCATGTTATATTGTGAGCATGATTGGCAATGCCATTTTTTACTGGGCGATAGCTCATTCCTCGAATGATAATTTTTTTTACAGATATGACAGGCATGAATAAGGGCAAGGGCATTACTATTGTCGAGCAAGATGAAGACTCATGATCTGAGGATCATTTTTGGAGTCTATTACTTTGAAATAGATAGAACTCTGTTGTCGTAAAGGATATTTATTTTGAAGGAGGATCTTGAATCCAGATGACTGTAATTATTTTGAAGTTTTGTTCCTCTCCTTGGAGAGTATGGATTGTAGACGTTAGAGCGATCAGTACCATGTTTTAAGTTTTAAATCGTTATCTTCTGCTTATAGTTATGTCTTTAATTTTATGCACTTTGATTATATTGAATGCTTGACCGAATGTTTTCCTGTGCAGTCTCGACTGGACTCTGTGTCATGGGCCCCACCTGGTCCTTGGATCGGGGTCTTTACAATCTTGGTATCAGAGCAGTAGGTTTAGATAGGCTCTGTAGACTAGTGGTCTGATGGCATAGGAATGCTAACTGAACAAAACTGAATTGAATAAAGACTGGATGGAATTGATTATCAATGTAAATGGACTATTTAGAATGATGGATGATATTGAATTGATAGTCCTTTTTATGGATGAGGAATTGATTGAATCCATGTTTTTGGTGACCAGGTAATGGCACCCAAGAGAAGAAGAGGTAGAGGCTAGACTGAAGTGCCCCAAGAGAGCCCTGTAATACCAGTAAAAGAAGGGCAACCTCAGATGGAACAAGTACTAGATGCTATTGGCAACCTTATGGGGGCCTTACAGAACCAAACTAATTGGTTAGAGGTGATTGCTCAAGCTACACCAATTGTTGGTAGTGGCGGCAGAAGGGAAGTAACTGAGACTGAGGACAAGCATGTCCTTAAGGATTTTAAGAAGCTCCATTCGGTAGCTTTCAAGGGAACAAATGCTGATCCAGCTGTTGCCACACAGTGGATTAGTGACTTGGAAAAGGTTTATGAAGTAATTAGGTGCATTGATGCACAGAAGTTTATGTGCGCCACCTTTATGCTTCAAGGAGAAGCAGATCAATGGTGGAAAATGACTAAGCCCATATTGGAAGCAGGTGATAGGCAAATCATCTAGGATGGATTCAAGGTGGCTGTTGATGATAAGTATTTCCCACCTTGTGTAAAGCAAAAGAAGATCTTTGAGTTCATGTATTTAACTCAAGGAAGCCAAACAATGATGTATGAGAGGAAGTTTAAGGAACTATCTAGGTACGCACCACACATGATGAGTACAGAGGAGATGAAGGCTCGACTTCGAGCAAGGCTTAAGGGTGGAGATCCAGAAGAGTATCTCTCCCATGCAACTGAAGACATGCTGAAGTAGTCCACAAATCTTAAATTTATGAGACTGTGGAGAAGAATGCAACAAAGGATGAAGAAGTTGAACCAAAGAAAAAGTTCAAGAAGAGTTTTGCTATCCCTGCAGCAAACAAGGACAATTGGAAGAAATTCCACAAGAAAAAGCCCCAAGGAAATATTGACTGCAAGAAATGCGGTATGAACACAAGGGTGATTGTTTGGTGGGAACGTTCACTTGCTTCAAGTGTAAGGAACCTGGACATCTGGCAAGGAATTGTTCAACTCTGAAGGAGCAGCCAGAGTGAAACCCCCAAGGAGGGCAAGCCTATCAAAATGCCCAGAATAGAAAGGACACTCAAGGAAACTAGAAGCCAAGAGCCTCTAGTAGGGTTTCACAATGACTAAGAAGGATACAGAAGCGTCTCCCTCTGTTGTGGCAGGTACAATTACTTTACTTTGAAATGTTATGAATGAGTGATTTAGGATGATGATGTTGTGTGGTGGTTTCCTTATTCTAATTGATGAATAATTATGTATGATTAGGTATGCTGAAAATCTCTGGAATACCTGCTTATGTCCTATTTGATTTGGGATCCATTCATAGTTTTGTATCGAGTACCTTTGCTACTAGATTGAATGTTGTGCCCGAAGTTTTGAATTACCGATTGTGTGTGTCTACACCTTCTAGAGGAATGATAGAGATAGAATTAATTTGTGAAGCATGTGATGCAGAGATTATGGATAGAAAGTTGAATGCAGACTTAATTCTATTAGAAATAAAGGATTTTGATGTTATACTTGGAATGGATTGGCTAGCAGAATATCATGCTAGTGTTCTTTGTTTTGAAAAGAGAGTGATTGTAAGACCTGTGAAGGAACCAGAGTTTGAATTTTCTAGGATGATGACAGGAACTCCGCCATCGGTGATAATTTTGATGATGCAAGCCCAAAAGTTGTTGAGGTAAGGATGCCAAGGATTTTTAGCTTCACTTGTTAACACTGAAGTGAAGAGATCAGCTTTAACTGATGTACCTATTGTGAGGGATTTTTCGGATGTGTTTCCAGAGGATTTGGTAGAATTGCCACCTGAAAGAGAAATGGAGTTTGCTATTGAGTTTGTTCCTGGTACGGTGCCAATATCCAAAGCACTGTACCGGATGGCTCTAGTAGAACTGAAAGAATTGAAGAATCAATTGGAAGAGTTGTTGGACAAGGGTTTCATATGGCCTAGTGTTTCGCCGTGGGGAGCTCCAGTCCTATTTGTCAAGAAGAAGGATAGTACTATGAGAATGTGTATAGATTATAGGGAATTGAACCAAGTAACCATAAAGAATAAGTATCCGTTACCCCGGATTGGTGATCTATTTGATCAACTTTAAGGAGCAAAAGTCCTTTAGAAGATTGATTTGCGATCAAGATACCATCAATTAAGAATTAAGGAAGATGATATCCCAAAGACAGCATTTCGGACGCGATATGGACATTATGAGTTTTTGGTTATGCCATTTGGGTTGACTAATGCCCCGGCAGCCTTTGTGGATTTAATGAACAAAGTGTTCCATGACATACTTGATCAATACGTGATTGTTTTCATTGATGACATTCTGATTTACTCTAAGAGTAAGGAAGAACATGAGGAGCATCTGAGGGTAGTATTGCAGACACTGTTGAAAGAGAAGCTTTATGCTAAGTTCAAGAAGTGCAAGTTTTGGATCGACAAGGTCGTGTTTCTAGGTCACATTATTTTTGCAGATGGCATTATGGTAGACCCCAGTAAAGTGCAAGCTATGATGGATTGGGCTAGGCCGACAAGTGTAACTGAAATTAGAAGCTTTCTTGGTTTAGCTGGTTACTATAGAAGGTTTATAGAGGGGTTTTTCACCATTGTTGTACCATTGACCAAACTCACTAGGAAGGGAGTTCGATTCGTATGGTCTGACGACTGCGAAAAAAGTTTCCAAGATTGAAGAAAAGACTGATTTCTGCCCCAATGTTGTCTATTCCACAGGGAACGGGAGGTTTTGTTACTTATAGCGATGCTTTAAGAAGTGGGTTAGGGTGTGTACTCATGCAACATGGAAAGGTGATAGCTTATGCTTCAAGGTAACTGAAGGTTCATGAACAGAACTACCCAACCCATGATCTAGAATTGGCGGCAGTGATCTTCGCACTGAAGATATGGAGACACTACTTATATGGTGAGAGGTGTGAGATCTATACCGCCCACAAAAGTTTGAAGTACATCTTCACCCAAAAGGAATTGAATTTGAGGCAGAGGAGATGACTAGAATTACTTAAGGATTATGACTGCAAGATCAACTATCACCCTGGTATGGCCAATATGGTGGTAGATGCACTGAGCAGGAAGTCCCAGGGAGTGACGGCTGCAATGTTTACTAGTTAGCCTCACTTAATTGAAGACTGCAAAAGACTGGGTTTGGAGATGGTGACTGGGAATGTCACAGCCTTATTAGCAAGTTTGACGGTTCAGCCTTCCATTATTGATCAAATAAAGGAAAGGCAAAATGAAGATCCATTCTTGGAGAAGGTGAGGAAAGATATACAAGAAGGTAAATGGATAGACTTTTCTATTACAACAGATGGTTCCCTAAGATTTTGAACCAAATTGTGTGTGCCAAATATTGAAGAATTGAAAGAAGTACTACTGAAGGAAGCATACTGTTACGCCCGAAACCACCCCCTGGGAGGATTTAGGCAAGTGACCGGATATCCTACGACATCCACCAATCCCCAAGGATCAAGAAGCAATACTTACACGTCACAAACCACACCATGAGGGTAAAAAGATAATTAAAAGAAAATCAGAGTGCCACGGAAGATCAGACTACCTACAGATGATCTATATCATCAACAAACAAATCCCAATTTCCTATGTTATACCATATACATATCCATTTATGTTCAATAAGTACATTATCTTGGTAATTACACTTCTTAAAAGAAAGAAACTTAAATAATAACAAAATCGTCACTAAGCAACGAGATGAGGAAGATCTACAATTCCATCGACAGCTTCCTCGCCCATTGGCAAACCCGTTCCTGCAAAATCAACTAAAAGAGAATATAAAAGAGTGTGAGCTCCACCGAGTCCGTGAATGAAATATAAACCATGCATGCACATGCAAGCACAACCAAATGAGTCCTACATGAGGTGCAGATCATTTTATTTATTAGCCACCTAACATCACAACTAAGTCAGGTTAGTGCTACTACAATCCTCAATACATGTATCCCTGATGCGGGCTTAGTTACCCCTTCCTGCGATACACCCATTGAGTTGTCAGAGAGGACCAGTCAGCTCCAGCATCTCTTCCTAGGTCAGCCCGACCAACCCTCTGTGATTAACCTGTGGGGTAACTATTGGCATTTATCTTAATTCTCTTCTTTTTGTTTTCTTTTGGATTATATTATGGCATAAAGCCTGGCATATAGCTCATAATCACATTTATTTTCTTATTATGGCTTTAAGCCCGGCATATAGCTCATAGTTGATTCCTTATTATGGTTTGAAGCCCGGCATATAGCTCATAATTGAATTGTGGCTTAAAACCCGGCATATAGCTCAAGGATTATACGGTCGCTCCCACAGGCATCCAACACCTTAACCCCTGTCGGCAAGGGTGTGTAGCACGGGTGATGAAACTCTAGTCCCATGTCTATATGGCATTGTATGAGTCAGGTGGTGTCAACCGTATCCCATAATATGGGCTACCACAGGCCTCATTTTCAAGCCGGCTACGACATCTAATCTAGCAATTCCACATGCAAGCATTATCATCCATTTTCATTGTTCATCAGATAAGATTCAGAATTCAAATGAGAATATAAAACAATTTAAAGTAATTAAAGATAGTAAATATTATTGTTGTTGTCATGACCCATCAGTCATGTTATAGCTATACTCATGTTGTAATTCCACTCACCTTGGTTTGATTCTACTAGTTCAGATGTTTGTTCAGTTCCGATCGGTATCTGGCTGTGCACCTCGAGCACGAAAACAAATCCTAAAGTAATAAATCAGAAATATGTTATTTTAATTATTCAAAACTATTTTGGATAACCCAGTGTTAGTCTAGGCTCCTAGGTCTAACTCGGTGCTCAGTCCAAGATCACTTGAAATTCCCTGGGCCTTGCACTGGGCTTTAGGCCCAAGTCCCGGTGCATTATCCGGAGTATGTGGTCTAGGGGTAAAATGATCATTTACCACTATAATACATGGTTCTAGGTCACAATAGCCTTACAACACAGTCCCTAGGTCAGCAGTGCTGTAGGACCAACATAGACAGGGTTTTCAAGCCCTGCGGGGCCCGCTTGGGTACCCAAGGTATACATAATTATGGACAGATGTGAGGAGGGGTATTTTGGTCATTTTCCACCTCCCTACACTATCTATAGTCCATATGTGAAGGTCCCCCAAGTCAGATCAGCAAAACAGTGAAGTTTCATTCACTAGGCGATGTCTCTGGGTAATGTCTACATCGCCCAGTGGCATCATCCAGAGAATGCAAAATCGGAATCAGGCTGAGATTCCAAGGTTTTGAACCACGGGCAGTGCATGGATCCTCTCCCCATGCATGTTAGGTCATCTTGGACCCCCAGAGGTATACTTTGCACTGGTCCTTGTGGATTTTCAATTGGGCCCACCACTTGGCTGCCAGATGCTGCCCAGACAGCCCAGTGAATAGTAACCCAGCATAGCTTCAGCTGCAGGCCACGGTTTTGGCTGCATGCAAGGGCAGATTTATATGTCTAATCATGGTATTAGGCTCTCCCTACCAAGATCCAGGCAAGGGCTAGCCCGTATGCACAAATCCAAGCCCAAACTGCCAGATCTGGGTGAAATAAGGCAATGCAGCCATGCACAAAGACTGATCTCAGTCTCAGGAACAAAACAGCAGTAAAAACATCATTTAAAAACTTAGATCTTCCATGCAACAGATTTGCATGTTAGATCTGAGGTAGCTCATGGCAACCCCCAGCTGTTCTAGGCTGCCAATGGCCAGAAATGCTACCAAAACTTAGAGATCTAAGAAGATGAGTGGAGAACAGCAGCATAGCAGCAGGTATAGGTGTAGTTTTATACCTGAGAACAACCAAGAATGGCTGCCGGAGCTGGGCTTTGGAGGTAGGGACAGCTTCCCCTCCTTCTCTCTCCTTCTTTCCCTTCCTTTCTTCTTCCTCTCCTTCTCTTTTCTCTCTTCTTTTCTCTCCCACGTTTTCAGCAGTAGAAATAGGTTCTAAAATGAGGCTGAGTCCTCTATTTATAGACCAGCTCTCAACTAAGGTCTGTTTGGCAGCTTAGGCCCATTCCGAGAATGTGTTTTTATACTGATTCTCAGTCATTCCGGGCACTCTGGTGGGGTCCACAGTGATCCGAGGGCATAAGATGGTCCCCCAGACACACCTTATCCTATGGAGGGTGTTTATGGCCAGCATGGGTGGTCCCCACACATCTGCAGATCAAAATACAACAATTTCCCACTCTGGGTGATGTCTCTGGGTGATGTGTGCATCGCCCAGATAGTGATCCGAGGGCATAAGATGGTCCCCCAGACACACCTCATCCTGTGGAGGGTGTTTATGGCCAACATGGGTGGTCCCCACACATCTGCAGATCAAAATACAGCAATTTCCCACTCTGGGTGATGTCTTTGGGTGATGTGTGCATCGCCCAGTGCCATCGCCCAGAGAATTCATCTACAGAATTATTTGGATTGAAATGAAATTTCAATCCATTTAGAGACATAATTGGGCCATGGTTTCTTCTAGGAAAGTGCATCTCTATAAATCTAGTTTCTAGGAAAATTAGAATCAAAGGAAAAGAAGATTGGATGATGAAGTTATGTTATTTTTATTACGCAAAGGTCAACCTGTCAAAACAGCAGGATCCGATTTTGACAGCAACTTGGGCTAAACTTTGAACTAACTTAGAGACATATCTAGGTAATGGTATCTTATAACAAAATGCAGCCCTATGAGTCTAATTTCCAACAAAATTGGAACCAACACAAATGAAGTTCTTCTGGTGGAGTTATATCATTTTAACTAAGAGAAGGTCAATCTGTAAATTAGCAGAATTTGTCATTTATGTTGGGATTTAAGATATATGTATGGAATTGGGTTCTCATCATCAAATCAATCATTAAAATTGATGTTTGGCTTTAAACATTCCGTATCTAAAATATTTAAAGTGATGAAGATCATCATTAGTTTAACCTAGATCTAGGATTTAGTCCAAGGATTATAGAGTCAAGGGATAGTACCTTCCTCAAGCTGTACATCTACAAAGGTCTACAATCCATCTTTTGACAGGTATGTAGGAGGACATCCTTGGGGCTTCTCCATTAAATTCAATCATTGGAGTGTCACCCCACAGTGTGCTTGGATGCCATGTCAAGGGTTCCTATCCTACATTTAAATCCCCAGCCAGTCAGGGGCAGGTTTGATATTTCTCCCTACCTTACAAAAATTTCATCCTCGAAATTTGCTTAGCATGTAGCTCAAAGAGTTGGGGATACTTTTCCCGCATTTCCTCTTTGTGTTTCCATGATGCCTCCTCAGTATACTGGTAGCTTTGACCTCGGATTCCAGACTTTAAACAAAATTTCAAGTTAGCCCGTATTTTTGGGCACGGGTTTTACATTCCCCCAACCTTATAAAAACTTTATCCTCAAAATTGAACGTGTCTGAGGATTCAAGTAGATGAGGATACTCTGACCGCCTTTCATTTACTCATCAACCGGACATTCCTTGATCGAGCCGACCATCCCACAGTACCTTTACCACAAAAAATTCGATTGTGGAGATTGTACTTCTCACATCCCACATTCTCTTCAGATTTCACTTGATGGGTTATGGTGGCAGTGAGCCTAAGTGGTTCCTGAGTCAAGACATGAATCGAGTCCGGGAGTTACTTCTTCAACACTGATGCATCGAATACGTTATGGACTTCCTTCAATCAGTACGCTACTGGTCAAAATTCTCGGATTCAACTTCCTTGTCTTATCAAACTGCACCACCCCTTTGGTTGGCGATTCCCAAGAAAATACTTGATTTCCCATGACGTACTTCAGGCCCTTTCGTCTTGTATCGGGATCGCTCATTGTTTCTATTGAGCTATAAAGATCTGGTCCTCAAACATATCCAACTCCCAATAAGTTATTTAGATTACTCCAAAATTTGATTGATCTAATGTCCAGCTTGATCTTGAGGGCCTAAGGAAAATTGAACTCCCAACATATACCCCAAAAGAAGTCAAACGATCCAATTACCCCTGCATATTTTGCCTAATAATCTATACTCCTACGACTTTGGGTTGTGTGGTATAAATCTACACCATCTTTCCTACACAGCTCTTCCTATGAACACTTTAACTTTTGGTTCCCAATACCTAGTCTCAACTTTAGGATGAATTGGGAAATTGATGGAATCCCAATTGTTCACTCCCAATAACGAAGGGGACATTCGGTGACGCATTACCCCCTTCGTACCTGTTGTTGAGCAAGGTTTTGTCGGATCCTTTAGTTCCAATTTCATCTTGATCTTGGTTGTTCTATTCATTTGGTTTGCAATATAATGCTTTACCAAGACCTAAGTACGCTCCTACAGTCTTTTATCATCCTCCCAGAATTTACATATGAATATAGAATTTCCAAATGGACAGGGTCTATAATCTTCATTTAATTTCACAACGTTTCAAATAACAATGCTAACCACCCATTTAGAAATGTGGGCACCTTCCTCTTATCAGCAAACTCAGTAGAACGAAAGAGTGTGATGAGCCAAAATCAGAATAACACTCGAATAGGTGAGGATGATACGGGTAGAGTACCTGTTATTATTCCGAATTGGCCTCAGCTCCCCTTGTATCCAAGGCATATACTTGTTTTTTGGACTTTATTGCTTTAGGACGGGAAAGGTTGAGCAGTAGATGGATCTCGTTGTGGTGTACGAATTCTACGATGATGACAATCCCTAGCCATGTGTCCGGGCTGCTTGCAGACATAGCATCGATTGTTCAACTTAGACGATTGGGGCACAATGGTAAATTGTGCCGATTGGCTCAAAGCATGGCGACAATACTGTGTAGGCTGTTTGAATGTTGGGTGAATGGGTTGATATGGTTGACCCACTTTAAGCCCACGGTTTTGTGTCAAGCTAGGGCTTAAGCTAGATCCTTGGAAGGTCTCATTGGGCCACTCTAAAGTTTGGAAGGCATTAGGCCCCTTGCCTAGCCCCGTTGATACTGTGGTCCCCTCGTTCAATCTATCCTCTATCATCTTCAGTTTATCAACCATCTATGCATAGGTTTGAATATCCATGACTGACAGGATGGACCCGATCTTAGGCTTGAGCCCCTTTTTAAATTTCTTCGTTTTGCTAGCCTCTCCCTTCATATGTTCCAGTGCAAAATGGAACAAATCCTCAAACTGCTGCTGGTAATCTAACACTGTCTTCAATCCCTGTACAAGGGTAGAGAATTCAGCTTCCTTCTTGTCTCTGAAACTCTCAGGAAAATAATTCTTAAAGAAGACTTCCTTAAATTGATCCCAAGTGGGGTTAGGATGAGTCGCCTCCAAATTTGGTCGCGTCGACTTCCACCATGCTTCAGCCTCATTCTGCAACTGGTACCCAGCGCATATCAACTTCTGGGCATTGGTACATTCTAATACAGCAAAGGCTTTTTCCCAGGCACTAATCCATCTCTCCGGTTCCATCGCCTCCGAGCCGATCTTGGAAAAAGCGGGCGGCTGAAGTTTCTTGAACCCTCTCCATCACCCTAACAGTGGAGTTATCTATGACATGCTGAGGCACCGAAGGTGGAAATTGTGGAGGCTGATTGGGTGGGGGCATCGCTTGCTGTTACATCATGGTTGTAAATTGAGTGGTCATATGGGCCAGCATTTTTTGTTGTTGCTGCGTGATCCGCATCATGTTTGCTACGATGGTATTCAGCTCACCGACAGTCATAGCCGGAGGTGGTACGGTGGCAGGAGCTAGAGGGGTTGCAGGCACCGGGTTTGGAAGGTCCCTGGGTATCCTTGCCGAAGTGACTGACACTTCAAAGTTTTGAGCTTCGACTCCATTCGGTAGTCCAATTTCTAGAACAAATCGAGGGCCTCTTCCACGACGACCACCCCGGTTGGATCTTGTGTTAACCATGGTTGTTTCTCTAGAAAGGAACCTTGGGCATTAATAAATCTATATTTTCTAACTAAGGAAGATTCTAAATTGATACCTATGCATACAAGCTATCATTTGCTATGGTACGACATAATAGTAAAACATCGCACGTATAGAGACGCATAATCGAAAACATAGGAATTTATAAATAATACAATAGAAGTAAGCACAAAGATAGGACGCAAGAGAAGCTTGGAGGGGACCCCCCTTGTGGGGCGTCGATGGAGGATTTTGGTTATTTTGTCACCAGGTGTGCCTTGGTGGATGTGGGCTATGAGGGGAATTGCTTTACCTGGTCCAATGGTCAAGGAGGGGCCAGCTTGATTAGGGCCAGGTTGGATAGGATGCTGTGCAATGTAGAGTGGCTGAATGCTTTTCAGGTGTCAAGAGTGCGGCATTTGAACCGGGCTTCCTCGAATCATGTGCCAATCTGTGTTGAGGCTGCAATGACTCGGGCTAAGTTTGTAGCGTCCTTTCGATTTCAGCAAATGTGGACTCTCCACCTAGCGTTTAAAGACTTTGTAACGGATTGCTGGAAGCGAAATTATGAAGGATCACCTCTCTCTATGTTGTTTTTAAAGTTGAAGGTCCTTCAAGGCAGGCTTAAAGAGTGGAATAGAGAATGCTTTGGTAATATCCATCAGAATGTCCGTGATGCGGAGGATGCAGTATCCAGAGCGGAGGTGTTCTTTGAAACAAATCCAAATGAGCAGGCTAAAGAGGAATTACAGGGGGCATGCAAGCACTTGACTCTGCTTCAGGAGGAGATTTTTTGGAAAGAGAAGTCCAGAGTTAAATGGTTAAAGGAGGGGAATAGGAATACAAAATTTTTCCACGCGGTGGTTAATGTGCGGTGGAGGCGGAGTGGAATTGGGAAAATTAAAAATGGAGAGGGGGAGTGGGTTCTGGGCAAGAAAGGGATTCAGGAGGAAGCTGTCAGGTTCTTTAGAGATAGTTTTGCTATGGGCCAGACTGTTCATAATGAGGAAATGATGAGTGTTATTCCTGCAGTAATCGTGGTAAAAGAGAACCAGATGCTTATGGCGCTGCCGGGCTTTGATGAGGTGAAGGATGCGGTGTTTGCTTTATCGAAAGATAGTGCGCCTGGACCAGATGGTTTCATTGGGCATTTTTTCACTGAATGTTGGGACATTGTCGGTAAGGATGTCTGGGCGGCAGTGAAGGATTTCTTTAAAGGAGGTGATATCTTGCGCAGCTTCACATCTTCCCACCTCACTCTGATTCCCAAGAAGGGAATGCCTGAAACTATGGCGGACTTTAGACCGATCAGCTTATGCAATTTTTCTTATAAAATAATTGCAAGGGTTGTGGTGTCTAGGTTGGCTGTTTTACTCCCGCGGGTTATCTCTGAGGAGCAAGGAGGGTTCGTTCGAGGGTGATGTATTCATGAGAATATTGCTCTAGTTCAAGAGGTGGCTCAAGAGATAAATAAAATCACAAGGGGGAAAATATTATTTTGAAGCTGGATATGGCCAAGGCTTATGACCGCCTGGAATGGAGATTTTTGGCTGAGGTGCTGCGCAAGTTTGGCTTTTGCACGGAGTGGGTGCGTCTTATAGAGAAGACTTTGTAGAATTGTTGGTTCTCCATTCTTCTAGATATAGGGCCCGCAGGTTTTTTTAAGTCAACGAGAGGGCTTAGGCAAGGAGACCCTCTATCTCCCCTGTTGTTTGTGTTACCTGAGGAGGTACTAAGCAGAGGGCTTACAAGTTTATTCCATGCTGGCAAGGCGGGTTTCTTCCATCTACCCCGAGACTACCCAGGTATTACCCATAGCCTATTTCCTGACGATACTTTAATTTTTTCTAAAGGAAATAGGGCATCAATTAGGCAAATAATGAAGTGCATTGCGAGGTATGAACAGTGCTCAGGCCAATTAGTGAACCGTAAGAAGAGTTGTTTTGTCACTGGGCGCAAGGCTTCACCTCGTCTATGTAAGAGGGTGGCAGAATTGACAGGTTTTGAGCGAAGGGATTTGCCTATTACATATCTGGGAGCTCCTCTGTTTGCAGGAAGAATTAAGGTGGCCTATTTTGAGGATTTACTCGCCAAGATTTGAACTAAAATAGCAGGGTGGAAGGGGAAATTACTCTCAATGGGAGGATGTGTGACTCTGCTAAAATATGTATTATCTTCTCTTCCCATCCCCATTCTTGCATGCTTAGATATTCCTCGTTCGGTCATGCATCGTTTTGATATGCTATGTGCAAATTTTCTGTGGGGTGATTCAGAGTTTGGGAACAGGAAACATTGGGTAAACTGGCAGAGAGTGTGTAGACCTTTGCAGGAGGGAGGTTTGGGGATTAGGCCGCTGTCTGAGATAAATGTGGCCATGAGACTCAAAGGCCTGTGGAGGGTGCTATCTGAAAAGACTCTGTGGAGTAGATTTTTTAAGGCTAAATTTATGAAGGGGAAGCATATAGCCTTAGCCCAAATTCCAGCAATGGGCGCTAAAACTTGGCAGGAGGCACTAGCGTTAAAGGATTTTTTGATGGAGAACTCCATCTAGCTGGTGGGCCAAGGAAATGTGCAGTACTGGTTGGACAACTAGAGTGGGGAGGGTCCATTTATTGATTTTGTTGATGGCACCATCCATGTGGATATAGCTCTATGGGTGAAGGATGTATCGCAAGGTAGGTGGTTGAGATGCCGAAATCATTGACAAAATTGATATTGAGAGGGTTAAGAAGAGGGTGAGGAATAGCAAAGTTTTTATATCTGCAAGGGACGATAGATTGGTGTGGACTCCAGCAAATGATGGGAAGTTCTTATTCAAGTCTGCTTGGCAATCAGTGAGGCAGAGGAACCCAATGGTGCAATATGCAAAATGGTTATGGAATGGGGTGGTCCCAACCAAGATTGGGTTTTTTACATGGCAGGTCATTAATGGCAGTATCGCCACGGATGATTCGGTGATGTGGGCGAGGGTACCATTGGCGTCGAAATGTGTATGTTGTCAACACCCCAAGCAGGAGATGGTTACACATGTTCTAGTTTGTGGTACTATGGTAGTCAAGGTGTGGAGGTAGTTTGCAAACTTACTTGATGTGGAGTTAATTCAAACACAAGATGCTAGGGAAAGAGTTAAATTTTAGCACACTAGGGGCTACTTCAGCAATGTGTTTGGATATGTAATTGGTGTGATCCTAGCTTTTATTTTTTGGGAATTATGGAGAGAGCGGAATAATAGAAGGCATGGAAATGGGGGGCGGTCAGCAAGCATGATTATTGCTAAGGTGAGTAAATGGTTGCAAGAGATTACGTTTCCAAAGTTTTCCACAGCAATCAAAGGGATGAGGGAGGAACTAGCAATGCAAGTGCTGAAAATTCAGGTGCCCAGAACAAGACCCAGGATACCACAACCGGTGTACTGGAATCCTCCGCTCAGGGGAGTGAAGCTCAATGTGGATGGAACAAGCAAAGACAACCCTGGTCCCAGTGGAGGGGGAGGGATTATTCGCAGTCAAGATGGTAAGTTAAATATGGCCTTCGCAAATTTTTATGGTCACTGTACCAATAGTGAAGCTGAAATGAGAGCAATGTTGGATGGCTTGCGCCAATGTGAAAGACTA
The DNA here is from genome assembly GCF_018873765.1 of Telopea speciosissima. Lineage (NCBI taxonomy): Eukaryota > Viridiplantae > Streptophyta > Magnoliopsida > Proteales > Proteaceae > Telopea > Telopea speciosissima. The sequence continues at coordinate 48,994,978 of NC_057920.1, forward strand.
GGGTTGGTGGGCTGTCAGGTGAGCTCGGACTCTAAGACCATTGTGCAACTAGTTACCTCGAAAAGATGTGAGATTTGGAACTGCTGGTATTGGTTCGAGGAGGTGGTACAGCTGGTGGAGGCCCTTCAAGCTTCGGTGGAATTCTCTTTTAGAGAGAGTAATAGAGCTGCGGATTTCCTGGCTAATTGGGCTTGTGGCAATCAAGTAAGTACTCATTTTGAGACTCAAGGGGAGTTACCCGATATTTTGCGGGGCATAATTAGAGAGGACAGGGCTGGGCTCCCAATTTTTCGTTTCTAGGGTTAATCCCTGTTCTGATTTCTATTGTATGGTTTGGGAACCACTTAAGTGTTGAGAGAGTTTTAGTCTTTTGGGTTTGGGGTAAGGCGGGCTATGTCCCCCCCATGTTATTTGGTTAGCTTGATTTTAATAAATTCCTAGGGGCCATCCCAGGTCCCAAAGAATATTTAGGGTAAAAAAAAAAAAAAAGCACAAAGATAGGCTGGGGTGTTTTTTTTTTTCCAGTTGTACTTTCCTTTCTAAGTTGTAGTTCGGAAGTAGTACCTCCAATTTTCTTTTCGAATGTAAAAGTTTATGCCTCTTCAATTATAGAGTTATCGGCTTTTGCACCTAGCTAGTCTCCTACTTTGTTCTTCTACTTCTTTATTTTCGTATTTTCTTGAAACTTTTATTTCTTTATCTCTAGGCCACCCATCATCCTACTTTCGTCGTTTGTGAATGTAAATAGAGCTTCTCGCTCTGATACCAGTCTGTCACGCCCCAAACCACCCCCTGGGAGGATTTAGGCAAGTGACCGGATATCCTACGACATCCGTCAATCCCTAAGGATCAAGAAGCAGTACTTACACGTCACAAACCACACCATGAGGATAAAAAGATAATTAAAAGAATATCAGAGTGTCATGGAAGATCAGACTACCCACAGATGATCTATATCATCAACAAACAAATCCCAATTTCCTATGTTATACCATATACATATCCATTTATGTTCAATAAGTACATTATCTTGGTAATTACACTTCTTAATAGAAAAAATCTTAAATAATAACAAAATCGTCGCTAAGCAACGAGATGAGGAAGATCTACAATTTCATCGACAGCTTCCTTGCCCATTGGTAAACCCGTTCCTACAAAATCAACTAAAAGAGAATATACAAGAGTGTGAGCTCCACCGAGCCCGTGAATGAAATATAAACCATGCATGCATATGCAAGCACAACCAAATGAGTCCACCATGAGGTGCAGATCATTTTATTTATTAGCCACCTAACATCACAACTAAGTCAGGTTAGTGCTACTACAATCCTCAATACATGTATCCCTGGTGCGGGCTTGGTTACCCCTTCTCGCGATACACCCATTGAGTTGTCGGAGAGGACCAGTCAGCTCTAGCATCTCTTCCTAGGTCAGCCCGACCAGCCCTCTATGATTAACCTGTGGGGTAACTGTTGGTATTTAGCTTAATTCTCTTCTTTTCTTTTTCTTTTGGATTATATTGTGGCATAAAGCCCGGCAGATAGCTCATAATCACATTTATTTTCTTATTATGGCTTTAAGCCCGGCATATAGCTCATAGTTGATTTGTGGCTTAAAACCCAGCATATAGCTCAAGGTCACATTCCTTTTCCTTATTATGGTTTTAAGCCCAGCATATAGCTTATAATTGAATTGTGGCTTAAAACCCGTCATATAGCTCAAGGATTATACGGTCGCTCCCACATGCATCCAACACCTTAACCCCTGTTGGCAAGGATGCGTAGCACGGGTGATGAAACTCTAGCCCCATGTCTATATGGCATTGTATGAGTCAGACGGTGTCAACCGTATCCCATAATACGGGCTACCACAGGCCTCATTTCCAAGCCGGCTACGACATCTAATCTAGCAATTCCACATGCAAGCATTATCATCCATTTTCAATGTTCACCAGATAAAATTCAGAATTCAAATGAGAATATAAAACAATTTAAAGTAATTAAAGATAGTAAATATTGTTGTTGTTGTCATGACCCATCAGTCATGTTACACCTACACTCATGCTGTAATTCCACTCACCTTGGTTTGATCCTACTGGTTCAGATGTTTGTTCAATTTCGATCGGTATCTGGTTGTGCACCTCGAGCACGAAAACAAATCCTAAAGTAATAAATCAGAAATATGTTATTTTAATTATTTAAAACTATTTTGGATAACCCAGTGTTAGTCTAGGCTCCTAGGTCTAACTCGGTGCTCAGTCCGAGATCACTTGAAATTCCCTAGGCCTTGCACTGGGCTTTAGGCCCAAGTCCCGGTGCATTATCCGGAGTATGTGGTATAGGGGCAAAATGGTCATTTACCACTTTAATATATGGTTCTAGGTCACAATAGCCTTACAACACAGTCCCTAGGTCAGCAGTGCTGCAGGACCAACATAGATAGGGTTTCCAAGCCCTGCGGGGCCCGCTTGGGTACCCAAGGTATACATAATTATGGACAAATGTGAGGAGGGGTATTTTGGTCATTTTCCACCTCCTTACATTGTTTATAGTCTATATGTGAAGTTTCCCCAAGTCAAATCAGCAAAACAGTGAAGTTTCATTCACTGGGCAATGTCTCTGGGTGATGTCTGCATCGCCCTGTGGCATCATCCAGAGAATGCAAAACCGGAATCAGGCTGAGATTCCAAGGTTTTGAACCACGGGTAGTGCATGGATCCTCTCCCCATGCATGTTAGGTCATTTTGGACCCCCAGGGGTATACTTTGCACTGGTCCTTGTGGATTTTCAATTGGGCCCACCACTTGGCTGCCAGAGGCTACCCAGACAGCCCAATGAATAGTAACCCAGCATAGCTTCAGCTGCAAGCCACGGTTTTGGCTGCATGCAAGGGCAGATTTATATGTCTAATCATGGTATTAGGCTGTCCCTACCAAGATCCAGGCAAGGGCTAGCCCGTATGCACAGATCCAAGCCCAAACTGCCAGATCTGGGTGAAATAAGGCAGTGCAGCCATGCACAGAGACTGATCTCAGTCTCAGGAACAAAACAGTAGGAAAAACATCATTTAAAAACTTAGATCTTCCATGCAACAGGTTTGCATGTTAGATCTGAGGTAGCTCATGGCAACCCCGAGTTGTATTGGGCTGCCAATGGCCAGAAATGCTACCAAAACTCAGAGATCTAAGAAGATGAGTGGAGAACAGCAGCATAGCAGCAGGTATAGGTGTAGTTTTATACCTAAGAATAGCCAAGAATGGCTACCGGAGCTGGGCTTTGGAGGTAGGGACAGCTTCCCCTCCTTCTCTCTTCTTCTTTCCCTTCCTTTCTTCTTCCTCTCCTTCTCTTTTCTCTCTTTTCTCTCTTTTCTCTCTTCTTTTCTTTCCCACATTTTCAACAGTAGAAATAGGTTCTAAAATCAGGCTAAGTCCTCTATTTATAGACCAGCTCTCAACTAAGGTCTGTTTGGCAGCTTAGGCCCATTCCAAGAATGTGTTTTTAGACTGATTCTTAGTCATTCTGGGCTCTCTGGTGGGATCCACAGTGATCCGAGGGCATGAGATGGTCCCCCAAACTCCCCTCATCCTATGGAGGGTGTTTATGGCCAACATGGGTGGTCCCCACACATCTGCAGATCAAAATACAGCAATTTCCCACTCTGGGTGATGTCTCTGGGTGATGTGTGCATCGCCCAGTGCCATCGCCCAGAGAATTCATTTGCAGAATTGTTTGGATTGAAATGATATTTCAGTCCATTTAGAGACATAATTGGGCCATGTTTCCTTCTAGGAAAGTGAAGCTCTATGAATCTAGTTTGTAGGAAAATTGGAATCAAAGGAAAATAAGATTGGATGATGAAGTTATGTTATTTTTGTTACGCAAAGGTCAACCTATCAAAACAGCAGGATCCGATTTTGATAGAAAATTGGGCTAAAATTTTAACTAACTTAGAGACATATCTAGGTAATGGTGTCTCCTAACAAAATGCATCCCTGTGAGTCTAGTTTCCAGAAAAATTGGAACCAACACAAATGAAGTTTGGGTGGTGGAGTTATATAATTTTAACTCAGAGAAGGTCAATCTGTAAATTAGCCGAATTTGTCATTTTTGTTGGGATTTAAGATATATGTATGGAATTGGGTTCTCATCATCAAATCAATCATTAAATTGATGTTTGGCTTTAAACATTCCTTATCTAAAATATTTAAAGCGATGAAGATCATCATTAGTTTAACCTAGATCTAGGATTTAGTCCAAGGATTCTAGAGTCAAGGGATGGTACCTTCCTTAAGCTGTACATCTACAAAGGTCTACAATCCATCTTTTGATAGGTATGTAGGAGGACATCCTTGGGGCTTCTCCATTTAATTTAATCACTGGAGTGTCACCCCACAATGTGCTTGGATGCCATGTCAGGGGTTTCCTGTCCTACATTTAAATCCCCAGCCAATCAGGGGCGGGTTTGACACATGCTTTAGCCCATATACCATTCATCCTGGAGACACCAAGATGTATCAAGACTTGAAGGAAACTTTTTGGTGGAACAACATGAAAAGAGAGATTGCAGAGTATGTGTAGAGGTGTGCATCAACGACCCTCAGGACTTCTACAGACTCTAAAAATGCCTGAGTGGAAGCGGGAGCATGTTATGATGGATTTTGTCACATCATTACCAAAGACTCCACAGAATCATGATGCGATTTGGGTGATTGTCGATAGACTAACTAAATCAACCCATTTCATACCTATTCGGATCAACTACTCATTGGACAGGCTAGCAAAATGGTATGTTGATGAGATTGTACGACTGCATGGCACGCCTGTGTCCATTATTTCTGATAGAGATCTAAGGTTTACTTCACATTTTTGGAAGAATTTGTACAGAGTTATGGGTACTCAGCTAAATTTCAGCACTGCTTTTGATCCCTAGACAGATGGACAATCGGAAAGGACAATACAAATTCTAGAGGACATGCTTCGAGCATGTGTTATTGCTTTCAAAGGAAGTTGGGGTGAACACTTATCATTGGCTGAGTTCGCCTATAATAACAGTTATCAATCCATAATTGGGATGGCACCGTATGAATCGTTGTACGGAAGGAAATGTAGATCACCGATTTGTTAGAGTGATGTTGGTGAAAGACAATTGTTGGGACTTGAATTGGTACAGCAGACTTCAGAGAAAGTAGAACTGATTCAGAAGAGAATAAAGACTGCCCTCAGTCGATAGAAAAGCAATGCAGATGTGAGAAGGAGGCCTTTAGAATTTGAGGAAGGGGATAAGGTGTTTCTGAAAGTTGCACCAATGAAGGGAGTTATGAGGTTTGGCAAGAAAGGAAAGTTGAGTCTGAGGTATGTAGGACCCTTTGAGATTCTTGAAAGAGTTGGACCAGTGGCTTACAGGCTTGCCTTACTGCCGGAGTTGTCCAATGTCCACAATGTTTTTCACGTGTCAATGCTGAAGAGGTACGTTGGTGATTCATCTCATGTTTTGGACTACCGACCGTTACAATTGAATGAAGATCTATCATACGTGGAAGAACCTGTGAAGATTCTAGACCAGAAGGATAAAGTTTTGCGGAACCGAGCTATCCCATTGGTGAAAGTCTTATGGAGGAATCATATAAGCCAAGAAGCATCATGGGAGCTTGAATCCAACATGCTGGATGAGTATCCCCAGTTATTTGATGATCTAGGTGCATCAATTTTGAGGACAAAATTTTTATAAGGAGGGGAGGATGTAATACCCTGACCTAAGAATTTTATTTTAATATTGGTTCATTGTCTTATTTTTTTTATATGACAGGACTGGATGGTAGGGAATCAATTTTCATGTTGATATTGTTAATTTATGGTAAGATTTCATGTAATTATGATTTTTGCATGTTTTATAATGAATTATAAGCATGAGTATGATTGTTGGTCATGTATAGCCATGTAAGGATATTTATGTAATTGCCAACCCTTGATCTACGTATATAGACTATGTATTGATTTTATACACTATGGTATATTTTTATATACTATGGTCTATAATTATAGGCTATAGTTTAAAGTGTATAAAAGATATGTTTGGTTCACTATTTGATTCATAGTTTACTATTTGGTTCATGTTGGTTCTTTGTGAGTTACTTTTTGGTTCAATGAAATTAGGAAACAAGGACATTATAGGAAAGTCATTAGAAAGATTTCAAATATTAATTCACTATAGGTTATGAACAAAAGGAAAAGAAGAGTTTAAGTGAGGGTTTTATGGAAAAGTTACAAAAGGAAAAGAAGAGTTAAGTGAGGGCATAAGGAAGATTTCAAGTAAGATATAAATTAATTTGGAGATATAATAGGAAAGAAGAAGAAAATGGAAGGGTATAAGGGAGATTTCAAGTAAGATGTAAATTAATGAGGTGATAAAATAGGAAAGAAGAAGATAATGGAGGGACATAAGGGAGATTTCAAGTGAGATAAATCTAAGAAAGAGAGAGTCATTCTAAGAAAAAGAGAAGAGAAAGAAAAACAAGAAAAAGAAAAGAGGGGGAAGGGAAATCGTGGAAGGGGAAAAAGAGAAAACTTGGGGGTTTGAGTGTTCAAATTCTAGGGTTTTGTGAGAAGATTTCCAAGGCTGAATTAAAGATTGGAACTTAGAGTATGATGGAGTGAAGGACCAAAGCTAGGATCAAGACTTGGTATTCTTCAACAAGGTAGGTTTTCCATCCTTGAATTCTGATTTTAGTCTTTTGAGAGAAGATTTTATAAATGGGATGGAAGAATAGGGCTTTGATGCTTGAGGAAACATTATGAATTTTATATGGGTTAAGGCATAAATTATTCATGTTATACTGATGTTTTTAGAATTTAAATCATGATAGTGAAGCATGGAAAATTCAGATACAAGAGGTGATGAGAGAAAAAGTAACTGATTTTTCTTGTTTCCGAAATTTCTGGGTTGGACAGAACAGTAGCCCAAGATTGTTCATGTTATCTACCATAATTAGGGATCGATTCATGGTCTTAAATAATTACCGGGAGTATATATATGTGTTAATATGATCTCCTGAAAATTTTATTAAGAAATAATTTCATTTGATATGTTTATAAATTTGTGCTCACAGACAGGTCACTATTAGGGTAGCTTTCTGTAGCTAAGATTGAGAGATGTGTCAAAGGTACTTCTACTTTGAATTTTGATCTTTTTTTTGGACTGAATGAACTTTGATCAGTCTTATAAATTCTCCAAAAATATTGAAGACATTTAAATTCAAGAGAATGGATTTATGATTTTTACAAGTTGATGACTCCAATTCTGTCTTAGTCAGAATGGTGTTTTTGAAATATTTGGAACTCTATGTTAGGAGGGATATCAAGATGTATGGTCTGATTATTAAATAAATACATGGATGTCAACTTTCAGTAGCCACTAACCTTGTTCAATATTAAGCACATTAAGTATTTATTATGTATATTTATATCACTGTAGGTAAAACAGTGACATAACAGAATTTTACAATTTATGATTTCCACTTAAACCTATCTTGGATTGAAGAGATTTTGCGCTTGTTTGAGGATCTGAGATAAGAACCCTAAGTTTTGGGATTTTTATTTGAAGAACAAGGACCCTCGAAAGGTTGACATTAATTGGACGATGGGAATGCAAAAGTGTTGGTAAGGAAGCATTGTTAATCGATGGTTAATATTGTAGATTGAACACATATATGTTTATCCAATGCTTATGGTGGTATTTAGTAAAGATTTCTTGATATGACTATGTTAGGTCTCTATATGCTTGAATGTTGAATGATCTTATGGTTATTAATGGGAATGTAAATGGTACATGATTCTATGAATGGTGACTAAAAATGATTAACAAAGAATGAAAATGAAAAGAAAGTTAAGTGTCGACTGGCAAGGCCAACAGACGACCCAGTGCTCATGAAGTGCCTATGAAGATGGGTGTTGAGGCCATCACTGAACCCATTCCAGTGGTTTATAACTGGAGCCATTTCGATGGTACGACTGAACCCATTCTAGTGGTTTGTAACTAGAGCTACTTCGGTAGTACGACGGAGATATACTAGATGAAGATTTAAGACTGAAATGAAATGAAAACTGATAAAATGAATAAAATATTACTTATAGATAAATGATTGAAAGATTGATGAAAATTGGCTGATTGAATGACTATTATTCAAATGATAAGGAATGATGCCATGCTTATATATATATAGAAAATGAAATTTTAATTGCTTGTTATATTCTGAGCATGATTGGCAATGTCATTTCTTATTGGGTGATAGCTCATTAATTCCTCGAATGATAATTTTTTTTACAGATAAGACAGGCATGAATAAGGGCATTGGCATTGCTATTGTCGAGCAAGATGAAGACTCATGATTTGAGGATCATTTTTGGAGTCTATTACTTTGAAATAGATAGAACTCTGTTGTCGCAAAGGATATTTATTTTGAAGGAGGATCTTGAATCCGGATGGCTGTAATTATTTTGAAGTTCTGTTCCTCTCCTTGGAGAGTATGGATTCTAGACGTTAGAGCCATCAGTACCATGTTTTAAGTTTTAAATCGTTATCTTCCGCTTACAGTTATGTCTTTAATTTTATGCACTTTGATTATATTGAATGTTTAACCGAATGTTTTTCTGTGCGGTCCCGACTGGACTCTATTGTCATGGGCCCCACCTGATCCTTGGATCAGGATCGTTATAATATTATATTCTTACCATTTTAGGTCAAATGCACACATCTTTATCGCACTACAAATACCGCGAGATGACAACAACTTTCAAAAATTTCCCTCCACATTTGGGTGATAAGAAAACCCCTAAGTTATGTACCCCAAAATATATTTTTTTTGTACTGCAAATATCGCGAGGTAACAACAACTTTCAAACTTTTTTATCTACCTTTGGATGATAAGAAAACCCTAGGTTATGCACCTCAAATAATAATTTTATCGCACTGCAAATACCTCGAGATGTCGATGACTTTCGAAAAATTTTCTCCACCTTTGGGTGATCAGAAAACCCTTATGCCACACATCCCAAATACTTTGATTATACTATCTTTAGGCGAACACACTACCTTTTCGTAAAGGATCAATAGTTTTTGAAATCCCATCACCTTTGGGCTAATGGAACCCCAAGACTACTATCCTTTTAGTATGTGTGCATATCAACTCATCAACTTTGATAACATCACCTTTGGGCATATGTTACCTATTCCGCTGCAATGGCAAAATCACAGAAGGATTGAATGTGCCACTTTGGTAGCTTCCATTCTACCCTCTCATAATCCCCCAACCTGATTTGCAGCAATATATGTGGAAAGAAACACATTAAATGATCATAATGTGTTGTGACTTTTATCATCAAAAGTGGCAGTGGATAACCCAAAATAGTCCAAAATAGCTCAAAGTGGCATAATCATTATTTTACAGGTCCCATATAGTCATCAAAATTATTCAAATAGGGTACCCCAAAACATAGGTTTTGAAAATATAAGCAAAATGGGGCATCCCATAACAGAATCAGTTCAAAAATAGTTTTTCAGAACAAGAAAAATACTCTAGAACAGCTTCTGGAACAAGAAAAGTGTTCTAAAACTATTTTGGGAACAAAAAAACAATCCCAAAATAGTTCCAGAACAGAAACAGTTGATTATGTTCCCAAGATTCCCTTTTTTTTAATTCAAATTTGAAATCACGATCAATGCCTGACTATGCTGGTCAACACCGAAAAACCCGCCGTCGGCGACCAGATTCCAGTGGGTCTCCAACTAACCCATCAGGTAAAAATATGGGTCAGTGGGTAGGGTTTTCAGGTTGGATCCAGGTCAGACAATTCGATTTGAGTCTAGTTTGCCATGTCACCATTCAGTTCGTTTCAGCCTAAGCCATGGTCCGACTCAATTTGGTTCAGTTCAAGTTCGGCCCAACCCGGTTCGACTCACCTCATGTTTCAGGTTATCGGGTCATTTGCCGGGTCATCGATTCGGGTCAATGGTCGAGTTTCAGCATCTGTCAAACTTGACCCACAAGCAAAGAATATTCTTAAGGAATATTTCGTTACTTGAATCACAAGAAAGGAATATTCTGTTTAATTATTAAGGAAAATTATAGTGCCACCCCCTGAGGTTTGTATAAATTATAGCGCGACCCCCTGTGTTTCCAAATTATACAGCTACACCCCCTCAATTTTGATGATTTGTTACAGTCAGCCCCATTCCGTTATATCATTCCTGTTATGTTGTACGGAGATGGTAATTCATGACCTAAAATGACTAATTTACCCCTAATAGTCATTTGAGCTTCCCACACCCTTCCCTGCCCTATTACTCGAACTAAAGGGGCTTCCCTCCCCGTTCTGGTTCTCTACAACTTCATAAGAGAGCGATGTATACAGGGAGGGTTCATCGCCATCCCATCCCTGCTACACGATTTGAGAAGTGTGCGACCACCGTAGCAACGTGAATCCATCTCTGAGAACTGTGACGTTGGAAAGCCATCATCAAGATCTGCAATCTGCGACCACAACCTGTGACGACAACCTGCGACGAAGGTCACTCTAGTAGGTAGGAGTAACTCCACACGCTCTGATCAAGTTCTGATGGTCAGATCTGGAGTTTTAATATTTAGGTTCCCGCAATATTAATAGGAGGGATTAATAATTGGTTTCATCGAACTCAGCTTCATATACCAATCTACATATCCTGATGACCACCACCACCACCCTTCACTTCGTTGGTTTCATCGAACTCAGCTTCATATACCTCCTGGGCTCTCTTTTCTTGCTGTAATGGTTGCATCTCTTCCTGCCTTGGAGGCTCAAAGGGTTCAACACCACAAGCACCCCACATGAGATTCTCATCTAAAAACCCAAACCCAGATGGAATTATTGGAGATGAGGAGATGGGTATGCTCTGATCAATAGAAGATCGACTAGCAAAATCAAAAGAAACCTGCAAGTTTTGGCCTTTAACATTGCAAGCAAGATTGGGATTTTGGTATTCATAGGAGGGATTAATAATTGTCATGGTTTCATGAAATGGAGTATGAATTTGAGTAGAAGCAGTATATGCAAAAGATGGATGAGGAGGAGGAGGTGGTGGTGGTGGCATTGTGATAAAAAGTGAAATTGTGTTCATTGGTCCATCTCTCATCTGTGAATTTACTAAGAAAATTGAAGTGGGTTCTTGGTAGATATGCAGATTATTGCATGCATTGTCATTTTTATTGCTGGTAAATTGATGAGAAGGGAGGAGATTGTGAGTTTTTGGATCCAATCCTTTTGCAATCAGCTTTTTCTTAATGCATGACTTCCAGAAATTCTTCACCTCATTATCTGTTCTTCCTGGTAGATGCTTATATCTAGGCCCATCTGTGAAAAATAAATAAATTAAGGAACTTCATCTGATGAGAAATCGGAAATGCTGAGAAATTTGATGGGTTGGGATTTTAAAGAATTTGATCACACAAACAAACCTGTTGCCTAGAATTCTATGAACATCAGTGATGGTTCTTTCTTCTTGTTCAGAAAAAGAACCCCTTTTCAGCTCTAGTCTTAGGTAGTTAATCCATCTCAGTCTGCAACTCTTTCCACACCTTGTAGCCCTGCAACCTCAAATCAATTAAACCCCTTAATTTATTAGAGCTAGCTAGAAGAAAATTATTAACTAACTAGATAGCTAGAGAGGATCGAGAGGAGAAGTTTATTTCTCTAGTTCTGAGTTCTGACCTGCTTGTTTTGGAACAGATTTTTTTAGGGTTAATAGCAAATGACTAAGAGAAACGAAAAAAAATCGGAGAAAGCAAGCATAGAGGAAGAATAGATGAGAGAGAGAAATAGATGTATACCTGTACGATGGAGTTGTAGTTCACCAATTGGGATGGAGGCAACTTCACATTTGGATTTGCAGGTTAGCGATGGAGTTGCAGTTGCAGGTCAGTGATGGATTTGCAGGCCAGCGATGGAGGCAACTTCACATTTGGGGAAGAAAACGGTAAAAGAGTTTGGGTTATAATCTTACATCAGGGCAAAGATGGAATTTCCACTAAGTTTAAATAGCATATTAGACGAGGGCAAAGTTGGTATATAAAATGTATAAGTTAACACCATCCACTTACCATCAGCTGAGGAGGTGTAGCTGTATAATTTGGAAACATAGGGGGTCGTGCTGTAATTTATACAAACCTCAGGGGGTGGCATTGTAATTTACCCTAATTATTATTATGATTATTTTTTTAACTCAGATCGACAAGTGGATCTCACTCACCACTTTGGCCGGTGCGTGGCGGTGCATCTGACCACCGGCGGGGATGATCCACCCGTTGTTCTGATCGTCTCTTTGAACTCTACGCACCCATATAACAATTTTTGGATTTCGCCGGTCAAAAATTAAAAATTCTGGCAGAAACCCAATAACGACCGAAGCCCTTTCCGTCTCCAAAAAATTTTAACCAAGAACCAAAAATGAATTTTAATCATGTTTTATTTTCCATTAACACTGATTCTAGATCCATACAGTCTGGCTCTGATGCCAATTGTTAGAAAAACCATGGGTTCAATAAAAACCCCAATCTTAGATCTCTATATGAATAACTATAACATTGTGAAACAAATAAAGAAACATAAAACGAGATGTGTACCTTTTACCGCGCATGTTAATGAAGAACAATGATGATAATTAGAAGAATGATTATGAATCCTCGAATAATCTTGGATAACCGCGATGGGAATCTTCTGCAGTCTCCTAACTCTTTCTTGTGGGCAAAGAGAAAAGAGAATAGTGACTATAGGGACTCATCATTAGTATTTATAATATTCCCCAAACCCTAACCCACTTCAACAATGGGTCAGGCCAATCCAGTCCATCTCAATAAAATAAGTATCAAGCCATGTTAGTCCATGTATTTCTTGATTTCCATCAATGATCGACCCGATAATTAATTAGACCCACACATTGCCATTGGAAAATATCTAACAAATTCTACTCTTAAAGCCAAGAGAGGAAATTAGTTGTAAGCGGACTGCCAATACAAGCACTAGCTTTTGAATTCGTTGTCCAATGAATTATAGAATGTGTATGCTCTTTATGAATATGCACACACAGTATATGGGTAGGATTATAAACGAAATATACTTTGAAAGATGCAATAGTAAGAAGTATATGGTAGAAAATCTTTTAGATTTTGTAATGAAAAATAATATTAATATTTCTACTCAGATTGACATGTTTAAAGTTATGGTTTCCGAATTGGCAAAACATATGGTTCTACCTGATGATTTTGTGAATAGTTCTCTATCAGAGAAATATTTGGTGTCCTGGAATGACTTCGTACCCAATATGAAGCATAAGATAAAGGACTTGACACTTGATCAGATAATCACCCGAGTAAAGATTAAGGAGACAACTAGGAAGAGGACAGATGTCCAAAAGGCCAAGGAATTAAGATCCAAAGGCTAATCTTATTGAGTCTAGTACGAGTGCAAAACTCAAAAAGTACCTTCATATTAATAAGGAAAATAAATTCAAGAAGAAGAAGGGAATTGATTTATGCGTGGAAAGCTTGGTCAACTTAAGCGTGATTACCGAAAACTCCAAAGTTAACAATAAAGCCACGGTGAATCTCATAGAGGCAAAAACCTTGGCAATGGTTGTGACTAAAGTCAACTTGATCGAATGATTTTAAAAGAGTGGATAATTGTCACGAGTGCAACTTAGCACATTTGTAGGGATCGGAATTCGTTTTACAATTATTCAACTGTCGATTCTGGTGACTTGGTTTACATGGGTAAATCCTAAACTTCATGTGTCATTGGAAAGGGCTAAGTAATTCTGAAATTAACTTAAGGAAAGACACTATGTGTTGCATGTACTGGTGTGGGTACCCCAACTCGAGGATGTGGGGTTTCAATCCACCTTGGGGATGGAATCCATTTGGTTCGGGATCCCTTGGCGACAAGGGTTTTGGGATTATGATATATCACATTAGAGAAATAGATGGAGTCGTCACCTAGGATTCGAGCCTAGAACCCAATGGGGGTAATCCTATCCAAGATGAATGGAAATGGCTACTTGATTCCATATAGTCTGATCAGAGAATTTGGGTAAGTGGTCAGATTACGAGAATGGGAAGTTACTAGTACCCCATTTCGTCCGGTTCAACCGATCTTTCTTCTAGATGCTTGATTTCGAACATTTTCTCATAATAATATTCCTTTACCAACATGTGGGGCTAATTTATGATGCATTAAATATGTAAAAAATGAACTAAACATGATACTTGCAATCGAAAATGGTAATATGCATGTTAAAGTTACTTTAATATATGGAAATGAGCTAAAATGCTTTGTAGAAAATAAAACAAGGCATTACTTTATGTAAATAAAGTTTACTATTTATATTAATCCAAGCTACTTTAATTGTCTACATCATGCCAAAATGATAAAAACGAGCAAGATGTATACCTATGGTGATATCAACAAAGTAAAAAATCATACCACATATAGGAAGTGTGATGATCCCATGGCTTTGGTGGAGATTGACAATTGGTTTGTTTCACACCACTCGATTCTCAGATAGAATAATGGTTATAATGAAGGCTTTTTTTACTTGAATTTCAGATAGAGTAATAGTGTCTCTAGGGATTTCATAAGCCTATTGCTCTGTTACTCAAGCAGATTGACGATGCTATAAGGGTATAATGGGAACTGCCAAAGAGGGTGTGTGGTGAGAAAATGGAGGTATAAGAGGGTGGGATGATGGATTCGTGTTACGAGCAAGATAATCTGAAAATAAAATAAAATAAAAGAGAAATAGTAGGGATAGAAAGAGAGGAAGAGAGATAAATTTGGGATAGAGTTTTGCTTTACAGACGAAGCAATGGCGTCCTGGGGCAATTGGGAGGTCGCCAATCCTCTCTCAAGATAAACTCAAGATTTAATTAATATTTTTCTCATCCCTTTCTACTTCTTCATACATCAATAAATACACGGCTAATATTAACTACCAGATTCGGGACTCTCAAAACGTAAAAAAATTGTTGATAGATCAAAATCAGAGTAGGTGAAAGACAAATGGATGGATGGTGGCTTAAATGGGGGGACAAACACCAAGAAAATAGACAAAAGGGGGTGAAAATCAAACTTCCCGAAGCAAGAGACTCGCCATTCACAATGGGGGAGGGTTCCCTCTATTTATAGAGGGACCTAGAATTTGGCAGCATCGTAGAGCCCTTTTCGTGGCACAGCCAAACCCTGCCACGTTAGACTCCCCAAAACGTTATTTTTTTTGGGGCTTTTTTACAATTTTTTGGGTATTTGAGCCATTTTTGGATATTTTCTTTGGTTTTTTTTCAAAGTTTCTTAATGTGAGGGAAACTCCAATGTTGTTTGTGTCCAGTTGTCGTCATCACCGTGGGCGGGTGGCGATTTTTAACCTCTATAGCTGGAAATGCATCAGAATTTAACGTTGAGATCACTACTCAACAAGGTGAGACTAGAACTGTCAATAGAGGCTAATAAAGTAACTAAACTTAAAAAATATGTGTGTGGGGAAAGGCTATTTGTCAGATGGGCTTTTTGTACTAACCATTTTTTAAAATTTGAACAAAAGCCAATCACCTCTTTCTATTTACATGATTGAATCTTTTGATTGATATGCTAGATTAGGTATCATAATGCAACTTACATTAAGAAACTTTCTAATTTAGGTCATATAAGAGGTAACTCCAAACCAACGATTGACAAATGTGTGTAGCTTCATAATTCTTTTTTTTTTTTTTTTTGGTAAATAAGAAGCTTCATAAGTTGGTAAAAAGACACAGTGAACTTATAGATTTGGCACATAGTAACTTAGGCGATTTTAATCCACATGAGTCAGGAGGAAGTAAAAGGTATTTCATTACCTTTATAGAAAAATTCTCTAATATACAAAAATATATATCCTAAGGACTAAGGATGAGACTAAAAGGGCTTTTAAGTCTTACAAACTGGAGGTTGAAAATTAGTTGGTAGAAAAATAAAGAAGTCAAGAGCTAATAAAGGGATTGAGTATTGTACCCAAAATCTGTCAAAGTATTGTGAAGATAGATGGAATTGTACGTGTATGAGATTGCAACCCCATATCAACCCGAATCAAATGGAATTGCATAAAGGAATAGTAGTACCTTGAAAGAAATTGTGACATGTTATATAGTTGAGATTTACCTTTAAACATGAGTGTGTGGGGGTGTGTTATACCTGTCCCAATCTAACTAAATCCTTGCTCCTAGGTTCAGTTCCTGAGGTCACAAACACCAGTACCTTGTGGTACATCAACCTACTGGTTGAGTTCAGTGAAGTGCCCCCACTGGTAACATCCTACATACCAACAAGGAGGCGTATCCCACCACCATGCAACTGCTCCATGCATCCCCGGATGCACAACTCAAGGTGACAACTCCCTTAATATCCTCGGGGCTGTGCCCAAATGTATACTTGTATTGACTTAGTAAACATGTGGGGGGAAGTGCCCATACGAAGGCCTTGGCCTTTGGGAAGTTTTAAAGCAAAAACAGCGAAGACGGATTCTCTGGATGATCCACTCTGGACATTCCACCACTCTGGACATTCTAGAAAATCCAGAGGATCGTCCAGAGTTGTTGTACTGAGTATTTTCCACTCCAGTGATGTGGGGCCCAGTGTCTCGCATCGGGAATCCTCTCACCATATCCCCAATACTTAGTAGAGGTGATCCCCCAACCATGAGACCATGTGGGACCCAATAACCTTCCCTTACACATGAAGAACTAGGAAAAGAATGGGTTTTACCTAAAATAGCCCCTAGCCAAACAGACCTTAGTGAACCAAAACTATATAAGATAAACTCATTCTCAGAATACCCTTACTTTTCAAAAGTTTGAAGAGAGGAGAAAGAAAGAAAGAGAAGAAGAAGAGAAAGAAGGAGAGGAAGAAGAGAAGAAGGGAAGGGAGGCTTGAGCCTTGATCACTTCTGAAATTTTCTGAAGGTAAACCTCCAATAAAATCGTTTCCCAATCTCCTACCCATTCCTTTGGTTCTGATTTTAAAAAAATTCCAGAATTGAACTATGTAATCATGATCCATCATACTTCCATGCTTGTTTCCTCTAATTTGAATGCTTAGGAACATGATCCCTTACATGCATGCTTAGATTTCCCTTTTGATTCCTCTAATTGTACCTTCCGAATCCTAGGATTACCATGAGTTCTATTCCAGCCATGGAATGGCTGTCTTGCATGTTAAACGATGGTCATGGGGTGTGCTCTGAAGAGTATGAACGATGGATTCCTGCATACATGCTATTTTTCTTCTCAAAATTATGAATCTAAAGCTATGCTGATCAAGTCTAGACCCCCTTCTCCTCTGTAATGCTAATTAAACTTGCTAAGAATCAAACCACAGCCATGCATGGTCGGTTTGAGAAAACATAAGATAGCTTCACCTCATAATTGTGAAATCTAAGAAAGAACCATGTAATCACACCAAGAAACCTTACATAGATGTATTTCTAATCACTGATCAGCAACCCAAGTCGAATTATGGTTATATCTACAGAAAAATCCCTATGGATGTTCAAACTTCTGTGCTATACAGGCACTAGACGATCCACTCTGGACGATCCAGAAGATCCAAAGGATCGTCCAGTGTTGGTTTTTATGGCCAAACCCTGACCCAAACCCCATAAGACTTCAACCAATGCCTTTAAAGGCCATAAGGACTAAAACACATAATAACCCTCTAGCTTTTAAAGCCTTGCTTCTGTCCTTACCTCTAGATGATCCACTCTGGCTCTTTTGAAAGATCCAGTGTCATGATCCAAAATAGAATCATAGGACCAAACTATAGACCGACCATGTGGGGACCCTTGCACTTACTCCCTAGGGCTATTTAAGTGTCAAACATGGAAACCCAAAGAAAACCCCTTACTGTTGCTGCAATTTCATCTCTGGACGATCTCGATGATCCAGAGTATCGTCTAGAGTTGTTGTCATTCCTGTTTTGGGTCTAAACTTGATTCTAACCTGACACCAAGGGAATCCTAGGACTCTAGGCTACTTCAAACATTATCTAGTTTGCGCTAATGATCAAATCAACATAGGTTATAATCCTGAGTACAAAGAGCAGTGTCAAAGCCCAATCAGAACTTGACAATCAAGTAAACCGACAGGAACTAGTCAAGGTGAGTTGAAATATACCATATGTGTAGGTGTAATATAACTGATGGGTTGTGATGTGAAGAACAATTTACATTGCTTTCTTTTATTAATTCTTATTCTTGTTTGGAATTATATTGGAAAAAGTTGATGGTGTGATGTAACTGTTGGGATGCTTGCATATAAATTGTTAGCCTAGATGTCGTAGCTGGCTTGGAAACGAGGCTGGTGGTGGCCCGTAGTATGGGATGCAGTTGGCACCATCTGACCTGTATGATATCATGTATAAATGTATATGGTTAAGAATTTAGGATTTCACCACTCGTACTACGAACCCTTGCCAACAGGGATTAAAGTGTTGGATGCTTATGAAGGAACTAATACCTAGAGGTATTATTCAGTCAAGGACCCATCATTCAAAAGGGGGATGGTATCACAAGATAATCATAGAGGGCTGGTCGGGCTATTCATGGAGTGAATGCTAGAGCCGACTAGTCTTCTCCAACAATTGAATGGGTGTATCACGGGAAAGGGTTCGAAAGCCCACACCAGGGATACATGTATTGGGGATTGTCGTAGTACCTTTACGTAGACTTAGATTTGTTGTTAGGTGGATTAATCTATATAAATGAACATCATGCATATAGACTCATGGTTGTGTTGCATTTGCATGCATAGTTTATATTTCATTCATGGGCTCGGTGGAGCTCACACTCGTGGAAATTTTTTTTTAAATGATACTGCAGATTGACATATTTATGACTGGGAGACTTATATCGAGGCAGAGGTTGATGGTGACCATTTTGGTATGGACTCTGAGGGAGATCCCTCTTATGCGGGTGACTAGGTTGTCCCTTTGGGATGATCCCTGAGGGATGGGTAGCTTACTTTTCTAATCTTTAGGGATTCTTTTTGGGTAGATAGGATCTACTAACCCCCTTCTTTTGTAAGGCTTCCTTGGGCTTTTGTTGATTTAGCCCATTGTTGTATATTTGTAAAGCTTTGGTCAAAACTGTGATAAATGCATAAACAATGTATGGTGTGGGAACAAAATAGTAATTTTGTATATATTTCAGATCCGTAATGTTAACTTTTAGTTTTTACTGTACTCTGATATGATTTATCTATTCCTCTTGTGAATGTGTGTGTTTGTGAGTTATATTAACTGCTTCTAGATCCTGGAGGTTTAGCGGATGTTGTCATATATCCGGGTCACTTGCCCAATCCTCTTAGGGGGTGGTTTGAGGCGTGATAGGGAAGAGCCATTCTATCATCTTGTTACATCATAAATAGAATGCATCATAAAAAGACAAACCTTTTATCTTTTTAAATGTGGCATAAAAAAAAACCTACCTTAAAATATTTAAATGTTTTTGGATGTTTAGCAATGGTAGGAATACTTGAGCCTAAGAAAATGAAATCTAAAATTTAAGACGTGTGATTATGTGATCATTGGGTATACACATTGAGTCAAGGAATGCTGAATTCTTTGATAATATATTTCCCATATAAGGAAGGACCTGCCTAAGGTGGACAAATCTGGATCTAATAAAAGAGATTTGTCATATAAAATGATAGTCAACCTAGTATTGAAGATGAATTAATGAGAAGTAAGAGACAAAGAAAAACTACCAACTCGATATTTATGTCTATTTTGTTAATAAAGACCCTCTTACATATCAAGAGACAGTAACTTCTCCTAATTCTATTGTTTGGAATAAAGATATTAAAAGTTAGAATTTATAATTGAAAATCATACATTGAAAGGTTAACCTAACACCAGGTACAAAAATGTTAGATACCAAATAGATATTAAAGAAGAAAATCGAAACTATATGGCCGGGTATCTTGACAAGTTCAAGGCAAGATTAATAGTCAAAGGTTTTAAACCAAAAAAAAAAAAAAACATAGCTACTTTGAAATTTTCGTCTTAGTTGCTAGAATAGCTACTAGAAAAGTTTTATTTGTTGTTGCATCAATTATAAGTTAGTGTTTATGAGAACTGATAGATGAGGGTTTAGACTGAGCCAAGTGGGGTTTGGGTCTCAATGACAAAGAGCCACCACCTAGATTGGGATCTAGGACACATGCATAAAAAAAAACACTATTCACTCCACAATGAACTATTCCAACCAAACATTAGGTTCGTGTTAGGTTACGATGTGAGAGAGCTAGGTGTTTGGTCCACCCGGTTAAACCAGAATTCAACCATACATATTCTAAACAATTTTAAACTATACATCATGAATTACAATGGAGAGAGAGAGAGAGAGAGAGAGAGAGAGATCACTTCCACCCAGATGCACTGCAAGGTTAACTATACTAAAATAAAGAAAATTTATACAAAAACCCTAGAATATGATACATTGCCATAAAATTTATACAAGTTTGGTGACATGCTGAAAGTTATGAAAATGCCACCGCTTATGTGAATATGATACATCGCCATAAAAAACAAGAGGGTTAGACTTTGAACATATGCTGGAAGTATGTAACAAGAAAATCAAAGAAAAACTGTAACAAATGACAGAAATAAGATTAAAAAAAACCCTTGGGAATTTGTCCACATGCAGAATTACCTAAATACCCTAGGTATAAAACTAACCTATACATGTGAAAACATGGGAAAACAAAGGAAAAATACCCATCATGGAAAACCATTTGTGGAAACCATTGAAACACGATAAAAGAGGATAGAAAATAGCAAAAATCAGGCTTTGAAATAAAGAATATACGATATGAAAATCGTCAGCTAGACATAAAACTTAAAGTAAAAATAGCAAAAGTCCATGAGAAAATCCCAAAAATTCATGGTTGAAAACGAAATAACATTTTGAAATATGATGTAAAAATCCTAAATAAATCTAAGCAAACATGCTCCATTTCATGGTCTGTCACCGCTCCCCCATTGTGGGTAGCAACGACGTACCCTCAGTAAACAGAGGATATCTCACAACACAGTATTGAAATTAAATGAAATAAAAGTCAAAAGAAATAATAGTCACCTAGATTTCACTTTTGTGAAGAGTGTAGGGATTTTGAAGCGGGCTAAACTCAAATTTGAAGGAGCTCAAGTTAGGACTACTGCAAGGGATTTGCAAAAAAAGCAATGAGACTCTCTCTCTCTATTTTATAGACTTTTTAAAGTGTCTAAGATTCTCTAAAACATGTATGATAACTCTTATTTATAACCTAGGATGTAACTGTTGGGAAATTCACATCTCATTTAATCCCTTTAATGTGGTTTTGATGATAACAAACATATACCAATTTATGAAAATCCCTCAAGGAACTTATGAAGCCTAGGTTCAGAGATTTAAGACAGCGTTGATTGGCAGGCTGAACTTGCAGCAAGTGTCTCTCCCTCAATTGAGGAAATCTATCAAGGAGTCGTGGAACCTTAAGGGCTTGGTTAGTTGATCCCGATTGGGAAAGACTTCATTATCTTTCTTTTTTCTCTAGAGTTGGACATGACTATGATTTGGAGGCGGAGTCCAATCAGGGTAGGTAGTCAGACCATTCGTTTCCAGCGATGGTGCCCAGATTTCAATATTAACAAAAGTCATCTTGCTCGCAAGCTTGTCTAGGTTCAGTTCCCTGATCTCCCTTTTGAATATTAGCACCCAGATATTCTATTGTCATTGGCGAAGGCTTTGGGGATGCCTGTGGCTCTTGATAGGACGACTAGGGAGGGATCTGCTGGCGAATTTGCGAGGGTATTGGTGGATCTTGATCTCTCGCCGGTTCGTCTTGATGAGATCATGGTGGAGAGGCAACACCTTGGTTCGACTGTTCACATTTGGTTTAAGAAACAAGTGGTGTATAAGGATAACTTGGTGCATTACGGGTTTTGTAGAAGGGTTGGACATGCCTTCAGTAATTGTAAGACTCGGCTTGATCTGGAAGCCAAGAAAGTAAGGAAGGCTAATGACACTATAGTTGAGGATGGTTCTATAGCAGGGAGTGAAGCTGTTGTGTCTAGGCCTCACTCTTCACACTCTAGGGGGTGAGGTCTCGAGGAAGTCGCTGGGTGTCCCTTCTATTGAGCCGACGGCTAGGTTGGCTGGTGTTGGTCTTGCTGGGGACTGTGGCACCTCTGTGGGTGGTGGTGGTCTGGTCGTGGGTGGTGGTGCTCAAGCTGTGGGGGGAGGTGTTTCAATTTTGGAAGGGTCTTCTCTTGGTGGATTTCCTGTTGATTATCAGCAAGTAGATAACTCTGGTTTGGAAAGAAGTTTGGGTCAAGATGGGATAAGAGAGAGATTTCAGTAATCGGATGAGGTGGAGGAGCAATCCAATATTCTGGGAAATCTTTCTGAGATTGGTGATTTAAATTTAAATATTTTGGGCTATGCTGGGTCAAATCGTGGTGCTTTTCATGGAATGGGTCTACACTGGTGTGCTGGTGGGTCGTGGGCGCACATCAATTTACCATGGAGGATTTTCTAGAGGCTTGCTATGGGTGGTCTAGGTGGGGTTAGACAGGTGGATCGTTCCCCTCCCTCTTCTGATTGTGCTACAGTGGAAGTTCCAATGTTGGGGGGACTTTGGAGGTAGTGCTCCAAGTTGGTGAGACTCATGTAGTTGATGCCATTGCTAGTTCGTCTTTTAGCAATGGTAGGTTGGTGATTTACTCGTCGGATCTGCCCCATGTGTCTGAGGTTACGGAGATTGACGAGGAGGCTTTGGTGGTTGAGAAGGAGGACACGCAGGTGCGTCAATAGCAATGAAAAAATAAAAGGCCCATGAAGGGGAGCAAGGTGTTCGTAAGCGATCTGACCGCTTAGCTTCAAATTCTACTAGTTGTCAATGAAGGTTCTTTTTTGGAATATCTGGGGGGTCAAGAAGAAGGCTGGTCACTTGGCGTTGTCCTCTCTTTTAGTGAATCATAGTTCGGATGTGGTTTGTATCGCGGAGCCAAAAGTCGAGGTGTGCTGCTTTCCATCTCTCTTTTTCAATAAATTAGGTTATGTTGCCGATCTGATCTCCAACTCCCGTTCGGATATGGTTCCAAACTTGTGGGTGGTTTGGAAGCTTAGTCTGAATAAGCCATCTGTAGTCTCTTCTTCGGACAAAAAAATCTCTTTTTCTACTGTTTGGAATGGGATGTTATCTTTTGTGTCGGTGGTGCATGCCAGTTGTTTTAGAGTGAACCACAGGAACTTGTGGGTGGAGTTGACGGCTCTTAATGTAGTCACGAAACCTTGGCTTGTGGTAGGGGATTTTAATGCTACTCTTTTATCTAATGAGAAAAGGGGCCCTGGTGTTTTTTCTATGGGATCGGCCTTGGAATTTGGGGCTATGATTGACTCGTGCTCTCTTATTGCTATCGATTCTTCTGGTAGTAAATTTACTTGGTCCAATAACCGAAGAAGGGGTAGGGTGGATGCTGTTTTGGATCACAGCTTGTGCAATTCCAAGTGGCTAGAAGTATATTCCACTATTGTAGTCAGATGGTTCTTTAGAGGGTGGCATCTGATCATTCTCCGTTGTTCATCTCTTTTGAGTCTTTGGGGAAGCCGAAGAACTCTCCATTTAGATTTCACAAATTCTAGATGGAAAGCCTAGGTTTCTTGGATGTGGTTAAACAATCTTGGACTCAGTAGATTAAAGGTTCTCTCTTGTTTGT
Source organism: Telopea speciosissima (assembly GCF_018873765.1). Taxonomy (NCBI): domain Eukaryota; kingdom Viridiplantae; phylum Streptophyta; class Magnoliopsida; order Proteales; family Proteaceae; genus Telopea; species Telopea speciosissima. The sequence continues at coordinate 49,018,782 of NC_057920.1, forward strand.
CTTAAACCAGAAGTTAAAGCGCCTTAAACTGGTCTTAAATTCTGTCCAATTTGTATGGGGAATTTTCTTTGCAAAATAATCTCCAAAATTTTGGCAAATAGATTGGGTGGTCTGCTACCTCGCTTTATCTCTAAGGAACAGGGTGCTTTTCAAAAGGGAAAAGTTATCTTCTCGAATATCAGCTTGGCTTCGGAGTTGGCTAATTTGATGCACAATTCTGTGAGGGCTGGGGGCATTGGTTTGAAGTTGGATATTTCAAAGGCATGTGATTCTCTCTCCTAGGATTTTCTCTTCAAAGTCTTGAGAAAATTTGGGTTTAGTGAGCGTTGGGTGGCTTGGCTGCAATAGTTACTCTCCTCTACCCGCATCTCTGTCTTGGTTAATGGAGGCCCTATTGGGTTCTTTGGTGTGGAAAGGGGTTTGCGGCAAGGGGACCCTTTGTTTCCTCTTCTCTTTATCTTAGTAGAAGAAGTGCTTTGTAGAGGCCTGAAGCGCTTAGTGGATGAGCAACAGATCCTTCCCCTAAGGGGCCCAAGGGGTGTGAAAACCCCTAGCCATCTCTTATTTGCTGACGATGTTTTTATTTTTTGTAATAGCTCTTTCAGGTATGTCCAGGTGTTGAAGGAGTTTTTGGAGAAATACCAAAGTTTCTCAGGTTAGAAAATTAATCTGGATAAAAGCAAACTTTTTTGTGGCTCCATTATCCCTTCGAGGAGGTGGCAGATTTTGGACTTGCTAAACGTTCCTCTTTGTTCTCTCCCTACAAAATACTTGGGTGTAGATATCTTTAAAGGGAAGTTTACTAAGGAGGGGGTTCTTCTGTTGGTGGATAAATTCAAGAGAAGGCTTACTGGGTGGAAGGGTAAGCTCCTTTCCCTTGTAGACAAAGTGGAGCTAGTGAAATCGGTCATGCTTAGCATTCCAGTTCACAAGTTTTCTATGTATTGGTGGCCATCTTCCTTGGTGACACTTATGGAGAAGTGGATTAGAAATTTCATATGGTCTAGTGATATTGAATCTAGGAAGCCAGTAGTGGTTAAGTGGGATCTGGTTTGCAGGCCAAGATCGAAAGATGGTTTGGGAATCAGGAAGCTTCGTGATATGAACTCTACCCTTCTTTGCAAGCTAGCTTGGTCCATTAAGCATGATGACAATATAGTGAGTAAGTTCTTGAGAGCCCATTTTGTTGATGAGAATGGTTCTCTTAAAACCCCTTCTTCTCCTTCATCTATTTGGCCTGGGATTAGAAAGGTCTGGCCTTTTGTGCAGCGGAATGAAAGATGGATCATTGGGGATGGGTCTTCGATTAATTTTTGGAGGGATTGTTGGCTCGGAAGTGAATCCATTGCTTATGCATCCGGCTTACCAGGGGAGTGGTTTCTTGACAAAGCAGTAAAAGTTTTTGATTTCATTGACGATGCCTCCTGGTCCCTTCCCCAAGTTCATCCTCAGGTTCTTCAAGGAATTTTTGATGACATTTGGAAGGTACCTTTGCCTCAGTTTACTTTAGCGAATCAGTCCTACTGGGGTCCTTCTCTCTCTGGTTCTTTTAATTCCCGGTCAGCTTGGGAAAGCATTCGCAAAAGGAATCCCAAAGTCCCTTGGGATAAGATGATTTGGAATAAGGTCCTACTCCCTCATCATTCTTGCTTTGCTTGGAGGTTGCTGCATGGAAAAATCCCGACGAAAGAGTGTTTGCATCTGAAAGGCCTTCAAATCGTTTCTCGATGTGTACTTTGTCATGGTGCGTCTGAATCTCATACCCATGTTTTCTTTGATTGTGGCTTCTCTTAGTCTCTTTGGAAGAAATTCTTGGAAGTCTTTGGAGTTCATTGGCCTAACTTATTGTCCTTTGAGGATTTGATGGCTTGGTGGCAATTGAAATCTAAAGTGGTTCCTATGCCAAATGCTTGGCTTGCTGGGTTTGTTTGATTCCCTTTTTAATTTGGGGGGAGCGTAACAACTGGAAGTTTGATAGAAGGGCTAGACTGGTGGTTATTGCTACTCAAGCTATATTTAATCTGATTAAGGAGATCTTGGCTTCGTTCAAGAGTCCTGTGCTTAATTCCCAGGACCTAGTGTGTGCACGTAAGCTCCACATTCCTTTAATCTCTAAGCTTACCCAAGTGATTAGGGAGGTGTGGTGGTGTAGACCGCCCCGTGGCTGGGTTAAATTGAATGCTGACTGGTGCTCTCTTGGGAACCCAGGTAGGGTTGGGGCTGGTGGTGTTCTGCGTAGTGACCAAGCAATTCCAATCATGGCCTTTGGAGTCTATTTGGGTGTCACTTCTAATCTCCTAACAGAATTTTGGGTCATCTTACATGGTATCCATTTTGCTAAGGAGAAGGGTGTTAGTCGTTTATGGATTAAATGTGATTCCTCAATTGTCCTAATGGCCTTCCAAGCAAGACATATTCCTTGGGCGGTGCAGCAACTTTGGTTTACTCTTCTCCCATTCTTGAATTCTATTAATTGGAAGATGACCCATTGCTTCAGGGAAGCAAATCCAGTGGCTGATTTTCTAGCCAAGTTCTTGGCTAAGGGTGTCTATTCCTTTGATTGGGATTCGGATTTCCCCACCCCTATGAATGGCTAGTTGTTAGATGATGCTTTGGGGTGCCAGAGATTCAGATTTGGCTAGCCTATGTGTGTTTGTTAGGGTGTTTGGCCCTATCTTTGTGCTTGTCTTCGTCTGGGGATGCCTAGACATTAAATCTTTGTATTCTTTTTTTCCTTTGTAATTAATTCATTGCTGATCTTTAGCCAAAAAAAAAAAAAAACATATGAAAATACAAACAAACCTCTATACTAACAAATTGCAGGAATCTCTAAGAATAAGCAAGGTATAATAAAGATGAATTAGAAGCTAAGAAGATAAGCGTGGAAGCTCAAGACTGAAGCCCAAGACTGAAGACTTGTAATAAAGTAGATGCACACACCATATACTTTGTATTGCATGAAATTTAATGAAAATTGCATAGCATACATTCATGCATACTTAGAGACCTTAGGAGGTGTCATACGGATCTTAGAAGACCTTAGCATAAATTGGGAAAAGTTCAGACAAAAGGCTATCAGGGACAGGTAGTTAAAATGCCCCAAAAAACAGCAAACGGTCTATTCAACCAATCGATCAATTACAAAGAAATTTCGCCCACTTGGTCACAGTAGCCAACCGGTTTCAACCGATTCCTCAACCGGTCGCCCAATGACAACAGGTTGAACAACTGGTCGTTCGAATGGGAATGCTGCTCTCCAACGGCTCTTTAACGACTATATTTCTCTAATGGCTATATTATCCGGTCGACCAGATGGACCAAATATAAATCCATTAGATCACATTTTGCACATGTTTTTAGTGCCTTAAATGAGCCTATAAACAGAGAACATGCTAGTCCTTTTCACCCATCCAACACATTCCAAAAGACCATTATTGTGAGGTGAAAAAGTCTTCTAAAGTTCTATTGATTGAAGTCTACTAGTCTCCATTAATATCATTCAAGATTGACTTCAACATTCAACATCCTCACAAGCTTTCATTCTAAAAAGAAGTTCTAAACAATGTCAAAAGTCACATGCATTCATTTCATATCATTTGACACTTGCAAGGTGTACATGACACACTCCTTGTCTAGGTAATTCTTACTCTTTTTTCTTGTAATTGTTTTTGTTTCTTGCTCTTAAGTCAGGTGACTCTAGATGGGCAAGGTAGTCTTGCATTAGCCTAGATTGTACTTAGGAGTGCAAGGGATTCTCTTATCCTTAAAAGATTAGGATCATCTTATCCTAGTAAAAAGGTTGTAAAGGCGTTCTTCCCTCCTATTGAATTAAAAGGAAGAGACTAGTGAAATTCTCTCTAGGTTGAAAGGAGTGGATGTAGGCTAGGTTAGCCGAACCTCTATAAATCTTGTGTCTTTCTACTTTGAGCACTTTACTTTATTACTTTGCTTTTAATTTTAAGATAAATTGAAAAATTGTAAAAAAGACCTATATTTCACTAGTGATAACATATTCACCGCCTCTAGGTTATCTAACACTTGGTAACAGAGCGGAACCTCAAATTCTTAAGATTTAAAGATTCATGGGATCACATCACCCTAATGCACTTGAGGGACTGAATGTCTCTAGACCTTCCTTATTCAATGGAGATAATTTTTCTTACTGAAAAATTAGGTTCAAAAATTTCACATGTGCTCATAATTTGGATGTTTGGCATGTTATTGAATATGGACCCCATCTATATACTAAAGTAGTTGATGGTGAAAGTGTGTCGAAAGACACTTCAGAACTAACCTTTGTTGAAAAAGAGAAGATTCAACACAACTATAAAGCCATCACCTTTCTACAATATGCTTTAAGTGATTCTGAATTCAACAAAATTACCATGTGTCAGACAGCAAAAGAAATTTAGGATACACTTGTGGTTTCCTATGAAAGAATCTCACAAGTAAAGGAATCCAAAATAGATAAGCTTATGCATGAATATAAACTATTTAGAATGTTAGAAAATGAAAATATTTTCAATATGTTTTTAAGGTTTACTAACATTATAAATAAGTTGGAGGACATAGGTAAAACATATACCAAGTCCGAAAATGTTCAAAAAATTCTCAAGTCACTTCCTCCCAAATGGAGACCAAAAGTAATAGCCATAAAGGAAGCAAAAGACCTCAATAAGGTAAGTATGGATGAGCTACTTGGATCTCCTCTCACACATGAAGTCAAGTTGAATGAAGATGAGAAATGAACAGAGACTAAAGAACCAAAGAAAAAGGCTATTACATTTAAGATTACAAACATGTCGAATGATGAGAGTGATGAAGAAGAAGACCTCAACTTCTCAGAGAAAGAAATGTCATTGATCACAAGAAAATTCTAAAAGTCTCTTAAGAAGAAAAGAAAAAAAATCTTCAACAAAGCACAAGGATCAAGAGAAAATAAAGGTAAAAGTTCTACTAAAGATAAATCCTATTTCTCTAACAAAAGGGATATAGTGTGTTTTAAATGTAGAAAATCAGGTCATTTCAAAACTAAGTGTCCAAAGGCTCAAGACAAAAAGAAAGCATATGCAGCTGAAGTCACATGGGACTCAAGTGAAGAAGAAGAGGAATCTAATGGAGAAACTTCAAACTTGGCATTAATAGCATTTCTGAAAAATCAAGAAGAAGAAGATAATGAGGTAAGTTCAATTTATCATAGTTCAAATTCAAAAACTAGTGATTCAATTGATGGTATTGACATTGACGACATTGATGAAGATGACATTGAGAAAGATTTTGAAGCATTATATGAAGCCAATCTTGAAAAAGAGGTTATTCATTTACATAACAAAGTGGATGAATTGAACTCCTGTATTGGAAACTTAAAGAGGAGAATGAGAAATTGACGACTGTTTTACATACCTTCACTAAAGGACAAAGTTCCTTGGATACTCTTCTTGGTATACCTCAAAAGGAACCTCAAGACAAAGAGAGACTGGGCTACAATAGGAGAATCTCACATCAAGACAAAGGTAAAGAAGTAGTGTATCCAAAAGCCAAAAGCATGAATCAAGATCAGACATCAACTTCTCATACATCTCATTCAAGAAGTAAAGGAAGTAGTAATCAAAGGTATGGAAAACAAAACAATTATGCCTTGCAATATACATATCAAAGAAAGGGTAGACCCCAAAGAGACTATGCTCTACAAAGAACCCAAAGGATATCACCCTCAAGCTCTATACATGATGGAAAGAAGGGTTAGACCTCAACAGACTTATAGAACATATCCTTATAGACCAAATACATTTCAAAAACCCCAAAGAGGTAGAAGACCTCAAAGACGCTTTGATCATCAAAGAAGGGCACCTTCTCCATTTAATATCTGTGATCCTAGGTATCAATGACCTAAGAATTATGTTTCAAATAATAATTATAAGAAGATTTGGGTACCTAAAGGAAGATCTGATTCTAACAATGATGGACCCATGAAGCTATGGTGATCAAGTTATAATTAAATCTATTTTGTATGTGTCCTTGAAGAGTAAGAGCGAAATAGAATGGTACATTGACAGCGGATGCTCTAAGCACATGACAACAAACTCCACATTGTTCACTGAGTTAAAGAAGCAAGATGGTAGATGGGTGACATTTGAAGATAGTGAAAAAGGAAAGATTATAGGCATCGAAAATATTGAAATTTGAGGTACAATCATTTCAAACGTATGTTTGGTAAAAACATTAGCTTACAATTTGCTTAGTGTAAACCAACTTTGCAATGTAGATTATAAAGTAAATTTTGATACATCACATTGCTTAGTAGCTAATTCTGAAAACAAAGTTATATTAAAAGGTTCTAGAAGAAATAACATATATGCCTGTTTGATTAATTAATCAAACTCAAGAAATACTTATCTTATTTCTAGTACTGAGTCAAATGTATGGCATAGGAAACTTGGGCATATAAATATAAAACTTATTAAAACTATTGCTTCTAAGAATCTAGTTAGAAATCTTCCAAAATTAAATTTTGACAAAGATCACTTCTGTGATGCATGTTAAAGAAGAAAACAGACCTAAGTATCTCATAAGGCTAAAAATATTGTCTCAACTGAAAGACCATTAGAACTCTTATATTTGGATCTTTTTGGATCAATTACATCCCCAAGCCTTGGTGGAAAATACTATACCTTTGTAATAGTTGATGATTGCTCACATTTCACATGGATCTTATTTCTAAAACACAAGAATAATGCCTTTGATGAATTTGTATCACTATGCAAAAAAATTTTAAATCAAAAAGGCTTTATAATCACAACTATTCAAAGTGACCATGGAGGTGAATTTAATAATCAACGTCAATTTAGAAAATTTTATGATGATAAAGGAATTATACATAATTTTTTTGCACCTAGAATTCCCCAATCAAATGATGTTGTAGAGAGAAAGAAGAGGTCTCTACAAGAAACTGCCAGAACTACGTTAAATGAGTATTCCTTGCCTAAATACTTTAGGGTTGAAGCAGTGAATACAGCTTATTATGTGTTAAATCATGTTTCTATAAGAAAAATGTTAACAAAAACACCATCTGAGCTGTCTCATGGAAAAACTCCTAGAGTCTATTACTTTCAAATTTTTGGATGCAAATATAGTATACTAAATACTAAAGATCGATAAGCACAGAAAATTTGATGAGAAATCGGATGAAGGTATATTCCTTGGATACTTCTTAAATAGTCGGGCCTATAGATTTTTCAATAAAAGAAGTCTAGTTGTGGAAGAATCCATGAATGTTAGATTTGATAATTCTCCACCTAAAGACAAATATAGACCATTGGGTGATGAGGGTAGATATGTTGATAGAAATAAATAAGAAAACTGAAGTGAATCTAGATATGCCAAAAGACCAAACTCAAAAATTACCTAGGGATCATTCCTATCAAGGACCATCCCTTAGAACAAAATATTAGAAATCTAGATAATGGTGTACAAACAAGATCTAAAATACAGAACACCTATAATTTTGTTGCTTTTCTATCAACCATTGAACCAAAAAACATAAAAGAAGCACTAAGTGACAATGACAGGATCCTTGCTATGCAAGAGGAATTACATCAGTTTGAAAGAAATGATGTTTGGGATCAAGTACTGAAACCCAAAAATAAAACAATTATTGGTACTATATGGGTATTTAGAAATAAACTTGATGAAGAAGGAACAATTGTGAGAAATAAAACAAGGTTGGTTGCCCAGGGATATAATCAGCAAGAGAAAATAAATTTCAATGAAACCTATGCTCCCGTTTCTATACTTGAATCTATTAGAATGCTATTATCCTTTACTTGTCATAATTTCAAACTTTATCAAATGGATGTCAAAAGTGCTTTCTTGAATGGTTTTATTACTGAAATTTTTTTTGTTTCTCAACTACCTGGCTTTGAAAATTCTTCTTTCCCTGACCGTGTTCTTAAACTCAAAAAAGCCTTGTATGGACTCAAGCAAGTTCCAAGAGCTTGATATGATAGATTGAGAAAATTTCTCGTGGAAAGTGAACATACTATTGGTAAAATAGATACTACTTTGTTTGTTAAACACAAAAGTTCAAACTTAACTATCGTTCAAATTTATGTTAATGATATCATCTTTGGTGCTACAGATAAATCTTTATGCTTTGAGTTTAGCAATTGCATGAAAAATGAATTTAAAATGAGTTTGATGGGTGAATTGAATTTCTTTTTTAGGACTTCAAATTAAATAAACTGAAAATAGAATTTTTATAAATCAATCCAAATATACTAAAGAACTATTAAAGAAGTTTGATATAAATTCTCAAAAAGCAGCTTGCACTCCTATGAGTACCTCACTGAGTTTATCAAAAGATGAGAATAGAACTCCCTTTGACCCTACTCGATATTGGGGTATGATTGGAAGTCTGTTATATCTAACAGCAAGTAGATCTGACATTATGTTTAGTGTCTGTGCTTGTGCTAGATTTCAAGCTAATTCTATGAAATCTCATTCTATTGTTGTTAAACGAATCTTTAAATATTTAAAAGGCACTATCAATGTAGGACTTTGGTATCCCATGCATAATGACTTTGAATTGATTAGTTTTTTTTATGCTGATTTTGTTGGTTACCATATTGATCGCAAGAGCACTAGTGGAACATGCCACTTTCTTGGATCATGTCTTGTCTCTTGGTTTAGTAAGAAACAAAACTGTGTTGTACTCTCTACTACCGAAGCTGAATACATTGTAGCCGGTAGGTGTTGTGCTCAAATCCTTTGGATGCGTCAAACTCTTAATAATTATGGAATATAATTTAAAACCTCTAAAATTCTTTGTGATAGTGCAAGTGCTATCAATCTCAGTAAAAATCCTATTCTTCACTCTAGAGCCAAGCAGATAGATATTCGTCATCATTTTCTTTATAACATTACTTAGAAGGGTGAAATTGTCCTTGAACATATCGACACTACGAGGCAAGTCGTGGACATTTTCATAAAACCCTTGCCAGAAGAAAGATTTTGCTCACTTCGTCAATATTGGGCATTTGTAATCCTTTTGAATAAACTTCTTATTTCAAACTTTCTTTCAAAAAACCCAAAATCAATTTTTAGGTCAAAATCCAGGAAAAATAGAGTTTTTACTCTTCCGGTTGACCGCTTCGATCGTACCGGTCGATCGAAACATAAAAATTTCATTTTTAAGTGAATCTGAGGGCTCATTTCCTGATTCCTTTCTTTATAAAACCCATGCTTTCCTCTTCCAAAACCCTTGTGCGAGTAAACTAGGGCAAATTCTTGTCAAAACTCCTTGATTCCTTGCTTCTCTTAGATCAAATCTCATCTCCTTCTCTCAAATCCCTCATTTCCTTCCTCTAAATGGCTCCCAAAGAAGGTGCTTCCAACAAGAAGAGGAAGACTCTTGCCAACAAGGGCAAAACCTCCTTCAACCATACTCTCTTTTCATCCATGGAAGCTTCAATCTTTTAGCCTAAGTTCTTGGAGAGGAAAGTCATTCAAGAACGCCATATACAGACTTCAAAACTCCAAGCTGGTAACATTTCTGAGTTTTACACTTTTCTAGGTTGGGATGCTACTCTTTATCATAGTAATCTCTGCTATCTTAATCTTGTCAAGTATTTATACTACAATCTTCAAGTTGAGGATATGGATGATGATTTGAAAATTAAGTCTCAATATTAGGGTTTATGGGGAATATATATACCTTAAAACCAAGCAAAAATTTGGATGAGTATGAATGAGGCCGAGGTATATGGGAAAATTATGAATTTTTTTTGCTAAAGGTCAGCAAAGAATATATTAAAAGGAAAAAAGATACAAATGTTAAACGTCCAGGCATACTCAGACGAATACAAAAACACCTAAATAGGGAGATCACCTTACCAAAATGAAGAAGAACTCCGCCAAAAGGGACAGCCCACTAACCAAACCTATACCGAGGGTGGCCTAAAGCATCCTCAAGCAAAGCATAATTTATTGAGGGAGAAAAATCACCGAACGAGGAAACAGAGACACCAGATTTCGCAGTTGTTTTTGCAAGTGAATCCGCCATAGGATATGCCTCCCTAAAACAGTGAGTAACCTTCCAAGTGATAGCATGAAGATAAGGTTAGAGCCCCATCCAAATCTATCTAACAAACCGCGGGATGACACCAGAACTACACACATCAACCACCACCATTGAGTCACACTCAATCCATGACCTCTTTACACCCATCTCCTTAGCCCTAAGAAGATCGTGCATTACTGCCCAAAAGTCCACCAAATCTTGATGCCAAGGAAGACAGTGTAAGCCCAAAGTGGAACCATCATGTCATCTCAAAAAATACCACCCCACCTACCCAACCCGGGTTCCCTAAAGAACAGTCGTCAACATAAACTTTCACCCACCCCGTAGGAGGTCTATACCACCACACCTCCCTAATCACCTAAGCAGGCTAGGGAACCCAAGAGATGTTAAGACTTCTCACACAAACTAAGTCCTAGGTCGAAGCCACCTTAACAGACGAAGAACCAGTAATAACCTTAAGAGAAAGAAGAGCATTCCCCAAGACCCCACCCACCGTCCTAGCCTGCCCCTCAAATTTCCTGGAATTGTGCTCCTCCCAAATGCAAAAAGGAATTAGAACCACCCCCAATTCCCTCACACATGACAAAGGCACAAGCTTGGATTTTCTCTTCCACTAAGACACCAGCTCTTCTACAGATTCCACAACCAGCCAAGAGAGCCCAAAGAAATACATAAAACTTTGCCACAATTCACAAGAAAAACCACATTTAAAAAATAAATGGGTCATAGACTCCACATCACCATGGCAAAGGTGACAACAAAACACCATATGAATCCCTCTACTCATCAGAGCACAATCCGTCAAAATTTTCTTATGCAATAGTCTCCAAGCAAAACTAGAGTGTCTCGGCAAAAGCATCTTATTCCATACAAACCCTGCCATGACACCATTGGGATTTTCTTCCTAATTGGATCCCAAACCGAACGAGAAGAGAACACCCCCGAAGGTGTGAGGCCCCAAAGACAAAAATCCGAGCAAGGCTGGGACAGGAGCAGAGTGTTTTTAATTGAAGAAAAAATTCCTTTGAGAAAAGTTGAGTCTACCTGAGGGAGTGCCCAAGATATTTCCACAATAAACTCTGCTACCTTCAAATTTTTGTTCTCAAAGTGCTCCAACCCAACCCTTGATGCCGCTGCAATTGACTCACTACCCAACCAGTAGTCCTTCCAAAAATTCACAGATGACCCATCACCAATAACCCAGCACTTAAACTGTTTCACCACATGCCAAACCTTCATAAGACCCAGCCAAATCGAAGAGGAGAGGTACTGATTTTTTAAAGAGCCATCACCATTAACGAACCTCGCCCTGAGAAAGTTGCTAACCCCAAAGAGTCTTCATGCATAATAGACCAAGCTAACTTCCCAAGAAGAGCCATGTTCACATCTCTAAGGCGTCTCAAGCCTAAGCCCCCTTAAGCCTTAGGACTGCACAAAATCTCCCATTTAATTGTCACCACCTTCCTAGATTCAATATCCCCAGACCATATAAAATTATGCATCCATCGTCCATCAAACTCACCAGGGAAGCAAGCCACCAGTAAACCGAAAAATTATGGACTGGAAGACTAAGCACAGCCGACCTTACCAGCTCCACCCTCCCAACAAAGGAAAGAAGCTTTCCTTTCCACCCTGACAGCCGATTCTTGAACTTGTCAACCAGCGTCATCATCCTTTCCTTAGTAACCCTTCCCTTAAAAATCTCCACACCAAGGTACTTAGTAGAAAGATTACAGAGAGCAATATTAAGTAAATCTGAAATTCTCTGTCTTCTAGAGGGGATAATGGAGTCACAAAACAACTTGCTTTTGTCCAAGTTTATTTTTTGGCCAGAAAAACACTGGTATTTTTCCAAAAATATCTTCGAAGCCCGAACATACCTGAAAGCACCATTAATGAAGATGAAAACATCATCAGCAAAAAGAAGGTGCCCAGGAGTAGAAACTCCCCTCGGACCCCTCAAAGGAAGAATCTGTTGCTCCGCCACCGTCCTTTTTAACCCTCTACATAAAACTTCCTCTGCAATAATAAAGAGCATCGGGGAGAGAGGATCCCCTTGACATAGCCCCCTTTCCACCCCAAAGAATCCCACCGGACCTCAATTCACTAGAACTAATATACGAGTAGAAGATAACAGCTGTCGAAGCCACAAAATCCATTTCTCACTAAAACCAAATCTGCCCAGCACCAAAAACAAGAAATCCCAAGAGAGTGAGTCATAAGCCTTCTGAACATCAAGCTTTAACCCAATTCCACCACCCCTCACCGCCTTATGCATCAAGTTACTCAATTCCGAGGCTAGACTGATATTAGAAAAAATCACCTTATCCTTCTAAAATGCCTGTTATCCTTCAGAGATCAACCAGGGTAAGAAAACACCGAACCTATTCGCCATGATTTTGGATATTATTTTGCAAACAAAATTGCCCATGCATAGAGGACGAAATTTATCAAGCGAGATAGCACCATCAACCTTAGGAATCAAAGCAAGAAAGCAGTTGTTAGTGCCTTTTGGAATAATTCCTTCCCTGAAAACATTTGAAACCGCCCTACACACGCCACCACTTCCCAACACCGCCTAAAAAAAACACCCTGGAACCCATCAAGCCCAGGAGAGCTGCTAGGATCCAAATCCCAAGCTGCCTTTTTAGTCTCCTCCTCACCCGAAAGTGCATCCATCTTATCATTGTCATCATCACCAAACACTTTTGGGATAACATCAAGAATATCCAAATGCTCCTCGAGCGGGATAGCCTTATGGAAATTCTGGAAGTAATCACTAATATAATCTCCATCTCCTTCTGATCAGAGACCAAAATACCATCCCCATTTTTGTGACACTTAATCTGATTTTTTGCTCTTCGAATCATGATAGAGAGATGAAAAAATTTTGAGTTTCGATCCCCTTCTTTCAACCACTTTATTCTTGATTTTTCTCGCCAAAGCCTCGCACAATCCTTCAAAGTAGATAAGTACTTTGTCTTCGCATCCACTTTCATCCCAAACAGAGACTCATTAACACCAATAGTCTCCAAAGTCTCCTGAACATCATCTAAATCCACTTTTGCCTCCTTCAGCTTCAAATCAAAATGAGGGAACTCCACTTGAGCACATTCCCTTAAAACTTTCTTCAGGCATTCAAGTTTTTGGCACAGAATAAATATGGGGGTCCCCACCAAAGGCTGAGACCAAGACTGCTTCACCACCTCCACAAAGTTAGGACTATCCATCTAGAAGTTATGAAACTGAAAAGGAAAATTTTTTGGCTTTCGTAAAGGCATAGAGGCAACCATCAAAGGCGAGTGATTCGATGCAACTCTCGGTAGCACCCTTTGAGAATAAGATTGAAAAAAATCCAGCCACATTCATTACAAAAACTTCGATCCAAGACCGCATCCACATGATGACAAGACTGATTATTGGACCAAGTAAATTTATTTCCAGTAGAGGGAATAGCTATAAGATTACAGGAGTCAACATAACCCCAAACTCCATAGCCAACTCTAAAGAAAAAGCCCTCGGACCTCTCTTTTCATTTGCTAAAAGAGTACCATTAATATCCCCCAACATAAGTAAAGGAGCTGAACCCACATTCAGCATCCCCATCTCAAGCCACAAAGCCCTTCAAATAGCTCTAAAATTGCTAGCATGGATAATAGAGATAAACACCACCTTTCCTTTCCACCGCAAAGAAAAGGAAACCTGCTGGTCCGAACAAGAAATCACCACCAGCCGCTCCAAACCTAACATCCATAACACCCATAAATTTGGGAAATGACTTACCTCCACTTTAGGTAAATGACTTACCTCCACTTTATTAAAAAATAATCCAGGGAAATGACTTACCTCCACTTTAGGTTCACAATGCAAACCACATCAAGCCCTTCTTCAGAAAAAATAGCTGACAGTGCCACTTGAGCAGCACTCTTCTTAATCCCGCAAATGTTCCAAAAGAGGACCTTTATTGGGTATTGGTAGATTTAGCAGCCAAGCGATCCGACCACTTGGGACTCGATTGCTATCCATCCATAGCCTTCTTCCCTTTCCGTTGCTAAGGAGCCAAAGGAGGATCCCCCTTCTCCACAGCCACCACAACCTTATCTATCTTTGCTACCTTCGCAGCATGCACCACCACCATACCATCACGCAAGGTAGTAGGAGCTATCGCATCCACCACATAAGACTCCCCCACCTGAGTTACCACCTCCAGATCACCATCACGCCTCACCTGGTCCCCTTCCACTAGAGGAGATAGAGGAAGAGCCCAACCCCACGCAAATCTTCTCCCTCGAGAAGAACACATTGGAACGCAAGTCCTTTGCACAATAGATCAGCCATGCCCCTGGACATTGGATCCACCACGGCCCGGCCCAATACCCAGACCCATAGAAGATTGACCCATATTATTCAAACTTAAATTAGCCGAGCTAATATTTTGAGCAAGGCAAAACGCAATATCTTCAACGTCTTTCCCTACTAAGCCAGCCTCCAAAACGGAAAAGGAATTATCTCTTCCTAAAATCTCTCCACTAGATTGGATTTGATTTACCAAATCCCCCCCTCCAAGCGACCTTTCCAAAAAAGGATCCCCCTCTACATCGCTTCTCCCCTCACCTAAACGACGAGAGTCCAACACCCTTGAGCATTCTGGCAACTTCCCACTAGCAGCCCCACCTGTAGCATGAGAAGACTGCGGCCTTGAAGAAGCATCCTTACTACCGTCAACCAATTTCTCATCCCCTCCCTCTAAAGCCCCATTATTCTGTAACGCCTTCTTCACCTCTACCTCAAGCCTCTCTTTACAGTTTCAAAACACATGCCCCACCCTCCTACAAAAGCCACAGTGATCCAAATTATCCTCATACACAACCACTTGATGAAACAAAAAACGTTTTGCCGACCTACAGTGTTGGCGCTCCACCATGATCTCATCAAGCCTCTCAGCAGAAATTTTCAAATCCACCAAAACACGGGCAAAGAGACCAGCCAATCCCTCTCTAATACGCACCATCGGAGTGCCCAAAGCCTGTGCCAATGAAACCAAAATATCAGGATGCCAGTACTCAAAAAGTAAATCTGGAAAACGAACGCAGACCAGTCTATGTGACTGGTGATTCCCATTCACGTTAAAATCAGGCCTCCACCTTTGAAAACGTATCAGTTGATTCCCCACCCTTATTGGGTTCCGCCTCCAAATCATGCTCATGTTCACCTCCGAGGAGAATCGTAAGATAATAAACCCCTTCCTAAGAGGAATGGTATTGAATCCTTAAGCTTCCAAGAGTTTTTAATGGCCTCCCTAAGTTGGCTGAATGCAACTTGCAGCAGATTCAGTCTGCCAATCAATGCAAACCTGAATCTCTAAATCTGAGATTCATAAGTCCCCTATGGGATCTTAACTCTGGTAATACCTCCTTCATGAACAGGAGAAGGAAGACCTACAACATCTGAAAGAGTTGACTTCCCCACCGCATCTACAAAGGTCTTATTCCCCACCATGGGCGGATTACCATTAGGGACCTGCCTAGGAACCCCTTCTCCTTCCATGTGTGTGCCACCACCATCCCCTGGAGGATCATCTTCGTCGTCTGCATCCTCAAACAAAGCCTGCTCCTTCTGAAACACCCTAGTAATCCTTCCACTCACCGAGCTCACTTAAAAAATGTTATTCCCTCTTAATTCAGAGTTCACTGCTCGGAAAATTATGAAAGAATATAATGGAAATTTCCAGAATCTTAAGGTTGTCCAACTCCATGACACTCCTAGGTTTGTACGTTTGATCAACTCCTACAATACCCTTCCCAAAGGAGGACATCATGATGCTATCAAGCCACTTGAAGCCTTTTTATCTTGGTGTCTTGTCACTGGAAATCAAATCAGTTTGCCCCATCTTATGATGCGGGTTATGGAGACTGCTTCTCAAAAGACTAGCAAGGATAGCTTTCCTTATGGAAGGTCTCTTACCACCATCTTTCATTACTTTCAAGTTGATTTTTCTGGTGAAATTCCTGAGGACAAGCCTTATAATATTGATGCCACCACCATCAAGAAGATGAATATTTTTGTTGTTCCTCCCTTTGTTGACTCCTCTCAAGCTCGAAGAAAGAGCGCTATCCAAAACAATGTCTTCAACACTGAGGATGAGGATTATGATGAAAGTGAAGATGAGGATGAGGACTACAATCCTAAAATAGGTGAAGGATCTTCTAGTGCATCTGGTGACAGGAAAATTATGATGGACTACATGGAGAAGACCACTGGGCAACTGGATGAGATGGACAAAAAGCTTGATTCTGTTGTTTATGAACTCTTTCACATCACCACCTACTTCATCATGTCTCCTGGCCTTGCCCCTCAGTTTAATTTTTCTATCTCTAATGACTTTCAACAGTTTTTATTTTGGGTTGTAATAGTTTAAAACTTTGAACTTCTATACATTTTCAGCCTTAGCACTCTACAGTAATTTAGCTTTAATATTCTGAATGCTCTTGCGATTATGGATTTTATGGTTTAAACTATATGCTCTTATATATGTGTTTAATTTCTATTATTTGTGGCATATTTAAAGGGGGAGCCCCTTTGGTTTTTTGGGTCCTTTTTGCTGTTGTCAAAGGGGGAGAATAGTGATTCTTTGATTCTTCGAAAACTTGATATATTTTAATTCATGTATGTTTAACATAATATGTTTTAATTGAAAATTTCATATTTGCTTTCAAAAGAATCATTGGTTTGTCATCATCAAAAAGGAGGAGATTGTTGGCAAATTCACATCTTATTTAATCCCTTTAATGTGGTTTTGATGATAACAAACATATGCCAATACAAACAAACCTCTATACTAAAAACTTGCACGAATCTCTAAGAAGAAGCAATGTGTATTAAAAAGGAATTAGAAGCTAAAAAGATAAGCGTGGAAGCTCAAGACTGAAGACTTGTAATAAAGTAGATGCACACACTATATACTTTGTATTGCATGAAATTTAATGAAAATTGTGTAGCATACATTCATGCATAATTAGAGACCTTAGGAGGTGTCTTACAGACCTTAGAAGACCTTAGCATAAGTTGGGAAAAGTCCAGACAAAAGGCCATTAGGGATAGGTAGTTAAAATGCCCCAAAAATAGCAAACGGTCAATCCAACCGGTCGATCGGTTAGAGAGCAATTTTGCCCACTTGGTCACAATAACCAATCGGTTTTAACTGGTTCCTCAACCAGTCGCCCAACGAAAACCAATCGGACAACCGATCGACCAGATGGGAATGCTGCTCTCCAACGGCTCTTTAATGACTATCTTTCTCCAATGGCTATATTATCCAGTCGATCGGATCAGTCTTCAGGTTAATGGGATGGATAAAAAATAGATTCGTTAGAGCACATTTTGCACATGTTTTTAGTGCCTTAAATAAGCCTATAAATAGAGAACATGCTAGACTTTTTCACCCATCCAACATAGTCCAAAAGACCATTATTGTGAGGTGAAAAATTCTTCTAAAATTCTATTGATTAAAGTCTACTAGTCTCTATCAATATCATTCAAGATTGACTTTAATGTTCAAGATCTTCACAAGCTTTCATTCTACAGAGAAGTTCTAAAGAAGGTCAAAAGTCATTTACATTCATTTCATTTGACACTTGCAAAGAGTACATGACACACTCCTTACCTAGGTAACTCTTACTCTTTTTTCTTGTAATTGTTTTTGTTTCTTACTCTTGAGTCAGGTGACTCTAGATGGGTAAGGTAGTCTTGCATTAGTCTAGACTGTACTTAAGAGTGCAAGAGATCTCTTATCCTTAAATAATTAGGATCCTCTAATCCTAGTAAAAAGATTGTGAAGGTTTTCTTCCCCCCTATTATGTTAAAAGGAAGAGACTAGTGAAATTCCCTCAAGGTTGAGAGGAGTGGATGTAGGTTGGGTTAGCCGAACCACTATAAATCTTGTGTCTTTCTACTTTGAGCACTTTACTTTATTACTTTGATTTTAATTTTAAGATAAATCAAAAAATTATAAAAAAACCTATATTTTACTAGTGATAATCTATTCACCCCCCCTCTAGGTTATCTAACAGTAACACCACAGTCCAGAGATAAGGAAAAGTGCAACCCTCACGGGCGGTGACTATAGGGCCATAAAAATTCATACAAATTTTTTAGCAACTAAATAATGTGAAGCAATATAAAACATTTGTCATGATGTCATCATTCCATAATATATCTCAGAGTACTATGCACCGAAAATCAAAATAAACATTGTATCTCATTTTTTGTCCCATTTTTTTATTTCCAATATAAACTTAATATTCACATACATTGATAATTCTTTACAACCTATCCATGTATAATTCCAAATAAGTTTATAAGAATCTTATTTAAGGTTGTTGGAGTAGTTTACCGTCCGCTCTCCAATCAACAGACTTTCCACTTTTCTGTCCTAGACAACACTGAAAGGGATGTCCCCAGAGGGGTGAGCTATAACAGTCTAGTGAGTAAAATCTACTTTAAAACATTCTCACCAATACTCACATCATTATATGATAAGTTTCCAATTCTTACATTAATTAAATAGTCTCATGCTCAATGGATTTTATTTCATTATCATGCCCAAAATCTCAATTATCATTATGTCACCACTCACACATCATAATAATCATCATACCCACACGCAGGTGGAATGGACTCACTCAGGTCAATGCCATACCCACACTCAAGTGGAATGGACTCACAGAGATCAATACTATACCCACACCTAGATGGAATGAACTCATTTACATCATGGATTGACCATACCCACACACCCGTGGAATGGACTCACAATCCCATCACACCTTATATAATTGATCATAACCACACAAAGATGGAGATGACCCTCAATCACATCACAACTTCTCATCATTTGTCGTAACCACTTGTAGATGGAAATGACATTCAATAACTTCACTTCTCATATCATTTGTCTTACTACTTATAGACATAGGTGACCTTCATGTTGCATCTCCACTCCTCCCCCCACTAAGTGAGATCAACCATTGTACCCTCCACCCCTCCCCCTGCTAAGTGAGGTACCCATAACCCATTCTATACCTTCCACTCCTTCCCCCCGCTAAGGGAGATATGTCATAACCATCTCATGCGTCCAGTCCTTCTTCCCCTACTAAGTGAGGCACCATAATATATCTCGTACACTCACTTCTTCCTCCTCTAAGTGAAGTACTTCTCAAGTATTGTTTCACACAAACAAGTACACACAATACATGACACTCGACGAGTATTGAACACACAATTATCTCAAGGTTCATTACATCACCATTCACACAAAATAGTTCATAATTCAGCATTTCTAAATTTTTCCAATGTTATATCATTTCGCAAAATGGGAGTTACATTTAGATCTCATTTGAAATTCATTTCACACATTAACAATCATACTCATATCTCATTCATCTCATGCAATGCTCATGATGTGATACACCTAACCATAGTTCATTAATGTCAATACACCCATTCAGTATATATTCACCACATAATGGAAAGAAGCTCTAAAATAAGTCCCATTCACATTTCATTTTATATCATTTTACTCATTGACAATTATACTCATATACTAACTTACATATTCATAGATTCAATCATTCCATCATCGTACTTAAATAAATATGTCATCACAATCATTAAAATAAGCATCCATCACATAATGGAGAGAACTTCCAAAGTATATCTCAATCGCCGGTTACAACCAGATTCCCATCTAGGCTTGTCGGTTACTAATCTAGTTGCCTTAGTTAACACAAGTTATGGTTCCAAGGACTACCGGATCCACATCCGAGCTCGCCAGTTACAACTAGATTTGCATCCGGACTCGTCAGATGAGCCAACCGAAGACCAGGATACGAAACCTTTCCACGGATCTCAAACCTTGCAAGGGGATTTTGATCCTCATCAGAGCATAACTGGAAAATAGTATTTCTAGATGAAATGAAGCTACCTGAGTCTACTTTCATAAAAAATTGAAATCACACAATTTTGACTTCAAAACAATAATGTTATGCCTTCGCAATGAACAGGGCTCAGTAATCCAAAAACTAAAATCCATCATAAATGAGGTTTTCATCCCTTTCAATGACCACTCATAAACCCCAATACCCAAGCACGAAATGTACAAGGGAAATCAGTAAACTCAAACACCTAAACTCTAATATACAATCAATGAAAGGTTTAAATATATCCTTGTTTTTGAAGGAATCACTTCAATGGCTCAAACCCTTATTCAAAAACTCATCCTACTTCAAATGTGAAGCCCTTCTCTTGATGTTGAGTGAATGTACTCCATGAATCATGCATCCAACATCATTTTTACACCATATCTAGACCTGATTCAGTCTCCAACGTTCCCTAGAAGAAAAGTCCTAATTCTCTCTCTTGGTTTCTCTTTTCACTCTTTTCTTGTCTAAGTAAGGTGTTGAGATATATCTCAACTCAACCACAACCCATGTCTTTATATAGACCTAACCATGAGTCATTTTGACATAAACCTAACCAATTACTTATGTGAACCCCATGTTAGACCAAATTGACTCAACCCCCAGTCTTTCAATGACTCATGCTGAACCAACCTAGGTTTTATATACACCCAACTTTAGATCTTATCAAGCCCTTAATAGAGCACTACTTGAACCGTTGGCTAAGTCCATGGTTCAACCCGCATACTATATGAACCCAAATCCACTTAAGAACTCATGATCCTTTAAGTGATTCCATTATTCACATAGTACTAAGCATGTATAAATAAACTTATCCACTTGATCATTAAGTATACTATTATACATAATATCTTAAAAATGATGGATTTTATACTCTAATAATAATATAATATTTTACACATTAATATGGCAACTTGTACATGGTAAGACACATTTCAATTTATGAAATTACCCTTCTTCAATTAAATCATTACCTTCACTACTTAATAAGTGATAAAACTCTATTATCAAAATGATAAGAGATTATAATCATTAAAATAATCATGAGTAATACATAAAATCCAGTATTAAATTCTTGTGGTATGACAGTTTCCTCCCTTATAAAAATTTTGTCCTCAAAATTTGCAAGGACTTTAATTTAACTCATCGAATTCAATAAGTTGACAACTAATACATCAGATACACTATATTCTTTCTACTTTTACCATGAACCCTTCCCAACTCAACCATAGTCCCTTACACAAGGGTTACCATATTATACCTAATTCTAACAATTCGGTTATTCACCAATCATTCGCTTGTTATCAAGAGTAAAATCTAAGATAACTTAATAGTAGATGATATAGTATCATGTACACAATTCATGTTAATTCAAATAATTTCATCACATTGCCTCAATAAGTAGGATTGTGGGCTTAGCCTCGCCTTATAGCTCTTGGCATCTCTTGGTATCACCATACAATTTCCACTATAAAAGAATCTACACATGAGCTCATAATATCATGATTTCATCTTAACAGAGGAGTTCAAACTAGCCACGCACAACCATAGTATTGTGTTCGTAGAAATCCATTAATGTTATAAAGTTTAAGTTCATACTTGATATTCCTTATCGACAAGATATTCATCTGGTTATGCATAAAAAACTCAGTTTTTAACTAGTAGCCCAATTATCCATTACAATTACACACTATTGAATGGTGTACAAAAGAAATCATTCAAACATTAATGAAGGATACTTTATTCATAAACATTACAACAGAGCATCTCCATTTTCTCATTATATTAATTCATTAAATTCTAACCGTCCACAATAATATCGTAGTCGTGGTCTTTATAGAATTTGCAATACATGCTGCAATTGCGATTCTCGAGGCCTACCCTCATCTTGCCTGGCCACCTCAAGATGTTCTGATCTTGCATCTTGTATAGGATTCTGGACCTCTATCAGACTAGGATTTCATTCATTGATGATTGTCTCTCAATGGAGAGTTGAATAAATAGATACAGTCCTAGCCGATCTAACTATAGTAACCATGATCACATGTGATATGAAAATATTACATACAATATGGAGAGATATGCTATGAGAACCGAATATTGAGTTCCCAAGAATGAGTACTCCTTATTCGGTCAATACACCCCCTCAAGATGAAGGGGAGACTTGGCGAACCTTCAGCTTGTCTCGCATAAGCTGAAAACACACAGTGGGCAATGCTTTTGTGAGTACATCGGCTAGTTGATCAGAGGTTGAGATGAATTGAACAGAGAGTTGTCGACTGGCCACACGTTCTCGCACAAAATGGAAGTCAATCTCAATGTGCTTGGTGCGAGCGTGAAACCCAGGATTGGTTGTCAAATACATCGCACCAAGATTATCACACCATAAAATGGGCGGCGACCAAATAGGGAAGTGTATTTCCTTGAATAGGGCCTCAAGCCAAATTAGCTCAGCAGATGCATCAGCTAAAGCCTTGTATTCAGATTCCGTGGATGACCGGGCCACGGTCTTTTGTTTCCTTGAGGTCCAAGATATGAGATTGGGTCCAAGAAAAAACTGCATAGCCTCCAGTGGAACGCCTATCACTGCTATTTCCGGCCCAATCGGCATTAGAGAAGGCCTGGAGAGTGGTATCGGCTGATTTTTCCAAAAATAGACCAGAGGTGGAGGTACCTTTGAGATATCAAAGAATCCTTTTAAATTGTGACCAGTGCTCTTCGGTGGGACTATGCATAAATTGGCATACTTTATTGACTGCGAAGGAGACATCCGGCCTAGTGAGTGTAACATATTGGAGGGCACCCATGATCGATCTATACTTGGTGGGATCGGTCATGGGTGCACCCCCTGATCCGAAGAAGATGAGGTGGTGGCCATAGGAGTCAAAAGGGACTTGCAGTCTGTCATCCCAGACCGCTGTAAAAGATCATGTATGTACCTAGATTGAGAGAGTAAAAGCGCATTTAGCTGGGGTATTGCTTCAATTCCCAAGAAAAAATGGAAAGGCCCCAAGTCTTTGATTGAAAATTCTGATGTGAGACTGGCCAATAGGGTAGTAACATACTTGGGGCTATTGCTTGTAACCAGGATATCATCAACATAGATTAAAAAAATATAGGACGACACCCCCTCGCCGGAATATGAATAAAGATGGGTCCGTGCGAGATGCCACAAAGCCCAAAGTGAGCAAAAAATTGGAGAGGCGGTGAAACCAGCCCCTGGGTGCTTGTTTAAGGCCATACAAGGACCGATGCAACTTACAAACATGATGAGGCAGGGATGGATCCACAAATCCCGGTGGCTGCTCCATGTAAACCTCTTCAGATAATAGGCCATCGAGAAATGCGTTGTTCACATCTAACTGTCTGATTGGCCAACCATGAGACACCGCAATAGCTAAAATAGCATAAACGATCGTTGGTTTAATCACCAGACTGAATGTTTCTGAATAATCAAGCCCCTCCTTTTGGTGGAAGCGCTTTGCAACCAGGAGGGCTTTGTAATGCTCCAAGCTTCCATCAGCCTTTCTCTTTATTCTATATACCCATTTGCATCCAACAAGGTTCATGTGCGATGCTTGAGACACAAGGGACTAAGTCCCATTTTTAATAAGGGCATTAATCTCTTCGGTCATTGCAGATCGCCACACAATATGTTTATTAGCCTGACTGAAACAGGTTAGTTCCACAAACAATGGGGTGGTGGCGATGAGGGCATGGGGAGTGGTATACGAGCGAAGCCGCATGGGGTGAAGCCGTGGTGGGGGTGGGGGTGGTGGTGGTGGGGAGTCGGGGTTTGGTAGGGTGGGTGATGGTGGTGGTGATGTGTGGTTTGGTAGGGTGAGGGATGGGGGTGTGTAGAGGTCCTACAGGAGGCAAGTGCACTGGGGTGGGGACATTGATGCAGGCAAGGCGGGGTGGGGTGGTGATGGTTCTGCCACAAGTTCAGCCACAGGTGAGTGGGCTGGTGATGTTGTATGTAAGGGCGCTGCAGGTGAAACGGCTAAGGGTTGGGCCTGATTAACTGGAGCTGATGGTGAAGAGACGGGCTGAATGGCGATTGGTGCCGCTGCCCATGGAGAGGGCTGAGGAACCGAGAGTGATGGAGGAGTGCCCAAGATCGATGGGTTGGAATACTGGAAGTGGGATTCGTCAAATTGGACATGACGGGCAATATACATCCGGTCAATGGCAATATTCAAGCAGCGATAAGCGGCATGGGATGGGCTGTACCCCAAGAAAACATAAGGCAATGACCTATAGTCCATTTTGTGACTGAGTACGGTCGAAGATAGGGGTAGCAGAGGCAGCCAAAAATGCGCAAAAAGGAGTAATCAGGAGGCTTGTGGTGAATGAGTTGAAATGGGGACACATTGTGAGAAACACGAGAGGGCATACGATTAATCAGGAAAATGGTCATATCAAAGGCAAAGTGCCAATAACATTTGGGAACAGATGCATAGGCGAGGAGAGTAAGACTGGTTTCCACAATGTGGCGATGTCTGCGCTCCACAAACCCCTGTTGTTCATGGGTGTGTGGAGTAGAGACACGATGGGAGATGCCAAGTCGCTGAAAATAGGTGGGTAAGGTCCGATACTCTCCCCCCAATCGGTCTGAACAGATTTAATTTTCCTGGAGAATAAACAATTTGTACTGTCATCCACAAAGATTAGAAAGTAGCGATGGCCATCCGAAGATACAGTACTAGAAGGCCCCCAAACATCGCTATGGATTAAATCCAAAGGGAACAAACTTTTAGTAAGAGTTTCTTTAAGACTCAACCTATGTGACTTCCTTAACTGACAAGCAGAACAAATGAAATTAAGCCGTGTGGACCGACATGGCAATTTATTGACCTTGAGCATAAATCGAAGAAGGGTTTCATGAGGGTGTCCTAGCCTTTGATGCCACTGATCGATGGAAGAATGTTCAGCCATATGTACCGATGGAATGGGAGATATTGTGGGTGATAATTGGTAGAGCCCGTCTTTACTCGGACCGGAGAGTAGAGTGATCTTGGTTGCTCGATCCTTAACAAGAAAATAGGAAGGGTGAAACTCAAAATACACACTATTGTCGCTAGCAAATTTTTGTATGGAAAGTAAAGATTTTAAAATTGAAGGGACATGCAAGATATTATTTAAGTGAAAGGAATGAGATTTAGAAAATGAAGTCAACCTGGAGTATCCAACATGGTGAATGGGGAGACCCTTACCGTTTCCGACGTGTAGCTGATCAGCACCACTATAGATATCATAGGTGGACATAGCATAGATGTTAGGGGTTACATGGTGAGTGGCGCCTGTATCAGGGTACCATGTGAGGGCAGAAGAGGGCTGAAAAGGTGGCGGGTAGGATGGTGTGAGTAAAAGGGGCGATTGGGTGTGGTGGGCTGTTGGGCCATGGTTTGGTTGGGAATAGTAGGTTGGGGTAAAGGGATTGGGTGGATAACCAGGCTGGGTAGAATTTCTGTAGTAGCAGTATTGAGCGGTGTGACTTGTTCTACCACATATAGTGCAAAAGAAACAGCCACCACGTCCTCAACCAAAGCGACCACCACGATTCCCACGACCCCCATGACCAGAGCCACGGCCAGGGGAGGGACTGCCACCATCAGGCAAGGCAGCCCTTTGCACATTATTAGCCGAGGGAGGTGTAGGAGATGGGGTGGTCTCGACAATCTGCAGTTTCTGAAATGATCGGATGCTTTCATGGGTAAGAAGTAGACTGCTCAATTCTGAATACAAAGGGGGCTCGAGGGGAGCAAGAATGGAGGGGACGATGCCATGCATGTCAGATTGGAGTGCACGAAGAACATATGTATTGAAGTCAGCCGATTTTAGTGGATTACCGGTATCTATGAACTCATCCGCAATGAGTTTTGCACGCTGAAGATATGCACTCACAGATTCATCTTGTTTCTATTTAAGATTGTGGAGAGAGGTACTCAGAGTCATTAGCCAAGTGGGAGAGGTTGAGCCATACGTTTCCTGAGGTGTGATCCAACTATCATGGCTGGATTTCTGGTCAAGAACAAGAGAGTAAACATCCTCCGATAAAGAAGCCAAGAGCATGCTGGTGATGGCGGCATCCTGTTGTTGCAAATCATCCACGGCATCACCAGGAGGTGGGCACTTGTTGGACCCATCGACATAGGAGAACAGGCGTTGCCCTTTGAGAAACGCAGTGATTTGCTTGCACCAAGAGAGATAATTTGTGGGTATGAGTTTTAAGGATACATAATGGTGGGCAGAGGGTAGAGAAGAAAATAGTTTCACTGAAGAGGAGTTGGAAGAGTCAGTGGCAAGAGAGGTAGCATCAGAGAGTGGAGAGGATGCCATGAAGAGGAAGAACAAATGATCGGGTGGAGGAGAAAGGAAAAAAAATTAATGGAGATAGAGGCGTGAGCCTAGTAGCTCTGATACCATATCAGATTAGGATTTCATTTATTGATGATTGTCTCTTAATGGAGAGTTGAATAAATAGATACAGTCCTAGCCGATATAACTATAGTAACCATGATCACATGTGATATGAAAATATTACATACAATATGGAGAGATATGCTATGAGAAACAAATATTGAGTTCCCAGGAATGAGAACTCCTTTCGGTCAATAACCTCCAATGAGCGAGAGGACTGTAAGTTCTTTCTAGGCTCCTTTCCCTCCTTGAGCGTTGATCCGGAAGCTGCTTTTTGTCATAGTCTGCTCGAGCCTCATGTGAATTCACCTAGAGGGGGTGAATAGGTGAAAGTAGTAGAATATAAAGACTTGTGCAGAATAAAAAATGTTATTAAAATAAAGCAAATAAATTACAACAATAACACCAAGATTTATAATGGTTCGGCCAAAACTTGCCTACGTCCACTCCTCTCACCTTAGAGAGAATTCCACTAAAAGAATCTTGAAAATGAGCAAGAGAACTCGTATAACTCTTGATTGAGAGCAAGAGGACTCAATACTATCAACTACTCTTGATTTCGAGCAAGAGGACTCAACACAACAAACTACTCTTGATTTCGAGTTAGAGGACTCACAACATATACTAATAAAAGATTACTAGGGAAGGATTACCTCAACCATAGTAAATGAGTAGCTAACTTCCACTTGAAGCTTTAAGGCTAAGTGAATACAAGTAGCTAGAGAGGGAAATGAACTTGAGTGAATGCTTTGATGATAAATGCTTCAACACTTTGAATGATCAAGTTTCAATGCCTTTTTGATGCCTTTGCTTAGCTTTAATTAATTGTAATTAGTCTAATTAAGCTTACCTATTTATAGGCAAAGGTGCTCAAAGCATCTAAGACTTAATGCTAATTTCGGATATAAATCTGTTCTAATCTGGTATACCGTTTCCCAATTCGGTATACAGATCATGGAATCTATTCGTTGACTAGCGGTTAATCCCAATAGTCAAATGCCAATTCGGTATGCTGGATCATGATTCGGCATGCTGGATTGTGATTCGGTATGTCGGATCATGATTCGGCACATTCCATTTGGCCACTGTGAACAAAACCCTGAGATTGTTGTTTGCAATCAGAGGCAGATTCGGCATGCCGGATTAGGATTCGGTAAGCTAGATTAGCTGATTTTGCTGAAAATGGCTAAGTCCATGTTTGAACAAGTGTGGGGCCATTAGCTTAGGTTTGGTCCATGTAAAAACACCTCATAGGGTCACTCTACATGTATGCATGCATGAGTGTGTGCATTACAAATGGACTTTAACTTTAAATACATCTTGATACAAAAATACACAAGAAAAACTTTAAAGTCTTCAATGAGTTGCTTAAATGGAGGTCTCTCAAGTAGTCCTTCTCTTAGTCCTTTTCTTCACACCATTCTTTGAAACTTTGTCTTGGTTCATTGTCTTAGTTCATTGTCTTGGTTCAACAAGCTTTTACAAGCTCCCCCTTACTTGATGCTTATTTCTTGTGAGGTCTCTATACAATATAACACAAGTTAGTACAACTAACTTATTTGTTATCATCAAAATCATAATGGATGATGTGTGGATTTTACCCCAACAATCTCTCCCTTTTTGATGATGACAAATAAATAGTATCGAAGGAAATAAAGAGACAATATCACGACACTTTATGTTCAAACAATAAACTCAAAACAGTAATTGCATTAATGTCAATGTCAAAAGAAATTACATTTCATTTCATAACAAAAGAAATTATATTTCATAGCATAGCATGTAAACAAGAAACATAAACATAAGCATAAATCCAATTCCATTCTCTTATAAGCCGCCCAATTTTCTCTCCCCCTTTGGCATTATCAAAAAGAAATAAGGGAGGAAACAAAAAAAATCACTATGGAGGAACATTTGGGTCTTGAGAGGACATCCCCAGAAATGGAGGGATAGAGGGAATAAATCCATGTGGAGCAACACCTTGAGATGGTCCGGCTTGAGGAGTAGCTCCCGGTGTATCAAATGGTAGATGTCCAAGATTGAGAACCAAAGATCGAATTGTCGTAAGTATACTCTCTTGTTTAGAATTAAGAGAATCAAATTCAGTCTTCATATCTTGACGGAGAGTAAAAACATCATCTTGAAGGTGTTGTTGTCCCATTTCGAGTTCCACCAACCAGGTATTTGCTTCATCTAAATACTCATCAACATTGGAAATCCAATCTTGAAAAGTGTCCGGTACAAACCTTTGTTGACAATGTTAGCATCTTGGTGGTACACCTTCTTCACCGCCCGATTCTTCAAGAGGATCCGGAATATTGAGATTGTGAAATGAAATTCTAGAGATGGATTGTGAAGTTTCGGATGATTCCACTTCACGAGAGAGATCAATATCAAAGTAATTGAAGATGTGGGTGAGAAGACGTCCATAGGGTAGATTAGTCTTCCGAGATGGCTTGGCAATGTGCTCCATGTATCTCATTATGAAATAAGGAAGGCAAGTTTGAGTACCGGTGACAACACAATAAGTAAGGTACGCTTGAGGGGTCAAGCACTTGCTTCGGTCTCCTCCTCTTGGAATAAAGTTATGTTGAATAATATATGAGATGACATGAGGAATCATCTTGAGGCGACTGATCGGAATGGAAGTTTCATTTGCTTGATATTCGGTGAGGATGTTAGAATAGATATCTTCATGATTGACTATATCACCGAAATTGGAGTACTTTGGATTCCAATAATGCAAGGGCCAGTATTAGGAACTTGAAGCAAAGAAGCAAGATCATCAAGTGAGAGTTCAATGGTGACGCCATTGACAAAAGAAGTGAGTTTCAAATCTTCGGCCATGCCACTAAAGCGAAGATTATTGTAAAAATAGTGAACAAGGATGGGGTAGCAAATTTCCGGAGGGTGAAGAAGAGATTCTCATTCAAGAGCTTGAAACAAATCTTGGAGATGAATACCTTCAAAGGAAGCGGTGTCAACGGAGCGACCTTCATCAATTTTTCTTGAAGCGAACAAAGGCCAAGTAGCAAGAAATTATTGAGAAGGAAAGTGTTGAATGGGATGATTTTCTTGATGAGAAGCCCCTTGAGATCGAGAAGAAGCTCCCCAAATAGGAGTAAATCGTCCTCCTCGTCGCCCACGCTGGGAGGCTGGTTCTTCACCCACCATAGGTGCTTTTCCTCTTTGACTCATGTTGAATAATATGAGAGATATGAGAAAGAATGTAGAGAGTAGATTATTTGGAGTGAATCACACTAGCTTAGGTCAATAGTAGATGAATAGTGAAAAGTAATGCCAAAAGAGATGAAAAAAATGGGTATATATAGGCCCAAAATAGTCCTCCAATGGCTAGAAAATAGTCACTGGACTTGATTCGGTATGCCGAATCAGGATCTGGTATACCGTTTCCTAGCCAACGGCTACAAATGGCTAAAAGTTTAAACTGATTCGGTATACTGAATCAAGATTCGGTGTACCGAGTCTGATAAAATAGTAAAATCATATCTGAAAGTAAATAACCTCTGTAAGTGAATCGGTATGCCGAATCTGGATTCGGTATGCCGAATCGGCTGTTTCAACAACAAATTTCAGAAAAAAAACATGATTTTGCAAACAAACACAATATTTAATCAAAAGGATTGCATAACCCTAGGTCTCTTCTAAGAGAGCAGAACCTCTCTTCACTTAAGGGTTTTGTGAAGATGTCCGCAAGTTGCTTTTCAGTCTCAATATATTCAAGTCGGATTTCACCTCTTTGAGCTGTATCACGTAGGAAGTGATGACGAATATCAATATGTTTCACTCGAGAGTGTAAAATCGGATTCTTACTAAGGTTTATTGCACTTGTGTTATCGCACTGGATAGGGGAGGTGTCAAACTTAACTCCGTAGTCTTGGAGAGTTTGCATCATCCATAACACTTATGCACAACATTGTCCAGCGATGATGTATTCAGCTTCGGTGGTAGACAAAGCAACTGAGTTTTGCTTCTTCCTAAACCACGAAACTAAACAAAATCCTAGAAAGTGACAAGTACCACTTGTACTTTTTTGATCAACATGACACCCAGCAAAATCAGCGTCAGAGAAGCTAATAAGGTGAAAGTCATTGTCCATAGGGTACCATAGGCCAATGCTTGGAGTTCCTTTCAAGTACCTAAAAATTCTCTTTACAGTACTCAAATGGGATTGCATAGGTTGGGCTTGAAACCTAGCATAAGCACAGACACTAAACATTATATCCGGTCTACTAGCCGTTAGGTAGAGTAAGCTACCTATCATGCCCCTATATTTTGTAGGGTCAATCGGGGTTCCATCTTCATTTTTGGACAGATTTACAGATGTACTCATTGGGGTACTAGAGGATTTCTGTCCATTGATGTCAAATTTTTTTAATATTTCCTTAAGATACTTAGTTTGACTGATGAAAATCCCATTAGGAGTCTATTTTATTTAGAGCCCTAAAAAGAAATTCAATTCTCCCATAAGACTCATCTCAAATTCACTACTCATACTTTTACTAAAATCATAACAAAGAGATTCATTCGTAGATCCAAATATGATGTCATCTACATAGATTTGAACAAGAATTAAGTCTTTATTCTTATGTTTTACAAAGAGAGTAGTATCTATCTTACTCATAGTACAACCATCATCAATGAGAAATTTACTTAACCTGTCATACCATGCTCTTGGAGCTTGTTTCAAGCCATATAGAGCTTTCTTCAGTTTGTAGACATGGTCAGGGAACTTTGAGTCTTCGAATCCAGGTGGTTAGATAACTTGCACTTCTTCATTTATGAAGCCATTTAAGAATGCGCTCTTCACGTCCATTTGATGTAACCTGAAATTCTTATGACAAGCAAGCGCAAGAAGCATTCTAATAGATTCAAGTCTACCTACAGATGCATGTCTCATCGAAGTCAATGCCTTCCTATTGGTTATAGCCTTGGACAACTAGTCTAGCCTTGTTTCTAGTGATATTACCATCTTCATCAAGTTTATTTCTAAATACCCATCTAGTCGCAATAATTTTGGTGTTAGAGGGTTTTGGCACTAAGTCCCAAACTTGATTTCTTTCAAATTGATTGAGCTCTTCTTGCATAGCAATTATCCAATTACTATCCAAAAGGGCTTCCTTTATGTTCTTGGGTTCAATGGTAGAGATGAAAGCCGCATTGGAATAAATATTTTGGATTTTACTACTAGTTTGTATACATTTATCTAGGTTTCCAATGACAAGGTCAAGAGGGTGGCCTTTAACAGTTCTAATCTCTTTAGTAAGTTGATGTACTTGATCATTAGGTTCATCTAAAGTGACTTTTTCAACTCTTTTCCTAATTTCAAGTACTTCATCATCATCATCTTCTTCTAGGTCGTTATACTTATTTTTTACCATAGATTCATCAAATTTAACGTTCATAGATTCTTCCACAACTAGTGTTCTTTTATTAAAGACTCTATATGCTCTACTATTTGTAGAGTAGCCTAGAAAAATACCATCATCGGCCTTTTCATCAAATTTTCCTAAATTGTCTTAGTATTAAGAATGAAACATGCACAACCAAATACTTTGAAATAATCAACTTTAGGCAATTTGTTATGAAATAATTCATAAAGGGTTTTTAACAATATAGGTCTTATCGAAATCCGGTTCAACACATAACATGCTATATGAATAGTTTCGGCCCAAAGATACTTAGGCAAAGAATACTCATTGAACATCGTCCTTGCAGTTTCTTGGATAGTTCGATTCTTCCTTTCAACCACACCATTGGATTGTGGTATTCGAGGAGCCGAAAAGTTATGAGTTATACCTTGTTTTCAACAAAACTCACCAAATTCGTCTACATTATCAAATTCACCACCATGACACTTTTTATAGAAGTGATCAAGTAACCCTTCTGGTTTTGTATTCTCTTACAAAGAGATACAAACTCCTCATTGATAAATGGCACTCGGCATAGAGAGGGGGGTGAATCTGTGCTTATTAAAATTTTTTGCAAACTCATATTATAATAACCAACACACAATCGTATGGTCACGCACCAATCACTACAAAGTAGCTTGGTCTACCAGTGAACCACACCCACTCTGCAAGTAAGCACTTCAAAATAAAATATCAAACCACAACACAGGCATATACGTGGTTCAGCATAATAGCCTATGTCCACGGAACAATGCCCCTCACGGGTTTCGTGCTTTGCTCAGCACACTTCTATTAAAAATCTTATTACACAGGTTCAACACAGTTTCATATGACACAGGAATCACAGGAAATACTCCCACACACCTAACTATATCAGTACAGTAGGCTTTAAACACTAACAGTGAGTTTATATGATCAACCCAAATTTCCAACACTCAAAATTACATGAATCTCACTCCCCAACAAGACTAAATGATAAAAAGGGAAACTTGAATGAAAAACTACCTCAAGAACGAAGTAGAACTACAACCACTGTCGATGCAGACCTTCTGGACATCACTAGCAGCATGCGGCATGTCCTGGAAGCCGCTAACACGGATCCCAATGCATCGATCTACTCAAAATACCTTCTTCTCTGAGAAAATTCAAACATTAAATCACAGAGGCATCAAACCCTAAATCCAACTTCACCACTACGTAGAGGACGTCAAAACATGGAGGGTAGCGTCTCTACACAAATCCCAAAGTTTGACTTTTAAATACCCCAAAGTTCGAGGCAAAGATTGAGTCAATCTGGGCCATTAGATCAGATCGTATGGATGGCCCAGATTAAAATAAGATTTGATCTTCCATCTTCCGCTTTACACGGGAGCGGAGCACACATAAGCCGTTGGATCCTCATCTTTGATATGAGATTAAAACAGAACCATCATATTAGATTCCTGATCCACCAATGAGAAGTCATCACTTAAGTGTATCAATTTTGCATGTGCTTAATTGTGAGGTGTCTATTTAGAATCTTCTATCTCAACCATTGATTATGATTTAGATCAACCATTCAGAACAAGAGATTTTAATTCAGATTTAAAGATTAATCTCAGCCACACAATTGCTTGCATTTTTGGGACAACAATGACTCATCCATGATCTGTACACATGTTAGAAAAAGCTGAAATTTTTATCTCCCACTATTTGCCACGTGGGCTTCACATCCGTACAGTTGGAATTCCCATGTGATGCTCCAAACAATTCACTAACTTGCTACAGAGAATGACTTCCAGTAACTTGATTTTCAAAACCTCCAAATATTTTCTAAGTATAAGAGCATACTCAAGCTGTTTGACAAAATGCCCAAGAGGGCTGGGCTGCTAGGTTGGTGCCTGGGCTGTTGTGCCCATGGTGCTAGGCTGCTGGGCTGGTGTTTGTGCAGCCATACTGTCAAGGCTGTGATGGCCATATGGCCATGTTAACTCAGTCAAATGCCAAGGTGGACATGCCACCTTACTACCCCCTGACATGTGGCACCCCCAGGTGGGGTCCACATTCTCTCTCCTCTCTCTCCTCTTTCTCTCTCTTTAAAATCAATTCAAGCTTGCTGTCCAACTCACTGACAATGATCCTGATGCACTCTTCTGGCCTTCACACACATAGACCTGTAGCTCGAATGACTATGTGATTTATTCACCCTTGTAGAGAAAAACTTTGTAAACATGTTGGCACAAATCACTTATCTTTTCTCTCTCATATGCACTCTTTTCTAGAGTCTTAAAAAGGCTTCACAGTCACAGTTGTTGAATTTCAGATTTACTTGAAAACTTGCAACTGAACATGTCATTTTTACAAATAACCATTGTAGGCTCAAGTAACACTTGAAACACATCACCAATAAGAATTTAAACATGCGTAGCCACTCGGAAGACTAGTGGGTCCCACCAATCATCAAACCAACCTCCAAACCAAGAAAAACACTGCTTTGACTTGAATTTTCAGAAATCTTGAACTTGAACCTTGAGGAGACAATATAGCTCGAGTTTGACCTTGAACTTTCTTGGAACATATCCAATACACTGAAATAAGAGCCACCAAGAGCTCGAACCACCAGAAACCTCTCTATATTAAGAATTCATCTCTCAAACCAAGCCATTACCTCTTCAACCCTGTACATGCTTTCCATGAACTGTACACAAAACCTCCAGATCTCAGAGAGCAAGGTTGTTAGACCTCAAATACAATATTTATGAGATTATGACATGTTCAAATAACTAAACAAGGTGGCCTACACTCACACACTCATACATTGGAGAAATATACTATACAAACATTAAAAATAAGCATGAATGAAACTACAATGCTACTGTGTGCTACCAAGATATACCTTAAGGAGTCATGTCATCCTAAGCAGGATTGTCTGGAATTGGAAACCCCTTGGAGAGCTAAGGGCATTTTTCATGTGCATCACCTGGCTTGCAAGAAGAGTCAGGCACCCAATGTTTTTGCCTTTCTACAGCTTTACTTTTTTCCTTTCCTTTTTATTTTAATTGGCAATGCTTATATGATAAAAAGTTGAATGCTCACACATACCATGGGATTTTGCTATCCCTTTCATTTTCTAGGTCATGTTTCTGTCTTCTCATTAGAAGCTCACATGCCATGGGATTTTGCTGCCCCTTTCATTTTCTAGGTCTTGCTTTCTGTCTTCTCATTAGAAGCTCACATGCCATAGGGACTTACTTTATTTATTAGCTTTGAGGCTCACACGGTGTTCCTTATTCCCAATTTGCAGACAAGCTTAACACATTCCTTACACCACTGCTGTCCACCAAGTTGTCAACAATGTCAACAATGCCATTAGATCAATACTCATATGCATCATTTTTATGCTTGAGAAAAAGGGTCCAAGTGAAACAGGAGTAATCATCTACAATAACAAATGTATACTTCTTTCCTCCTAGGTTTGTGGTTTTGATAGGTCCAAATAAGTCAAAGTGAAGTAATTGTAAAGGTCTTGAAGTAGCAACAGAATTTATGGCCTTATGAGATACCTTTGTAAGTTTACTTCTTTGACATGCTCCACAAGTGTATGGCTTATCAAAGTTCAACTTAGGTAGATTTTTCACTAAATTTTTAGAGGATAGGGATCTAATAGTTTTAGAATTAATGTGTCCCAATTTCCTATGCCACAATATAGCATCATCAAATTTAGAAATAAGGCATGCATCAACAGAGTTTACACTAAATATGCAAGTATAAACATTATTCTTCCTACAACCCTCAAGAATCACATTATCATTTGAATCATTAATCTCACATTTAGAGGCATTAAAGTTTACACAATATCCATTGTTGCATAGTTGGCTTACACTAAGTAGATTGTACTTAAGATTATCAACTAGGCTAACATTAGAAATCACTGTACCTCCAAATTTGATAGATTCATTTCCGATAATTCTACCTTTGTTGTTGTCTCCAAAGGATACCCATCCTCCTTTTTGCTTCTTGAGCTCGAAAAATAACTTTAGATTGGAAGTCATATGTTTTGAGCAACTACTGTCAATGTACCATTCCATGTTGCTTTATAAAATAAGAAATACTCAATAAAATTTTGATCCCCATTGAGAGTTGGGTCCGTTATTGTTAGTATCATACATTCCTCTTGGTCTCCAAACCATTTGGTTACCATTTCCCTTTTGGTTCCTATACCAATTTGTGTATGATTGGGATTTCCAAGGTCTTTGGCTTTGAGGTGCCTTATAGGGTCCTTGGTTCTTAGGTGGTCTTTGTACTTTTGGTGGACTTCTAGTTGGTCTTTGCATATTAGGATAACTTCTCCTATTTTGACCATTATAAGGTCTTTTAGGATAATGAAAAGGTTGGTTCATATGACGACATTCCCAAATGGTATGTCTTTTCTTATTGCAATTATTACATACAATCACTTAAGGAATATTTGAGGTCTTCCTATTGAAATTGGTGTTCTTGGATTGAAAATTTTTCTTTCTAATGTAGCATTCCCCAATAGAATGTCCTCTCTTTTTGTAATAGTTGCAATACTTATTCTTCTTTACTTTTTTGCTTGTTATTTTACTTGAACTTGCCTCTTTAGTTTGATTTGAACTCTTGTTCACATCATAGCCTACCCCTTCTTTGTTAAAGGTGTTTTGGAGGCATTTCCAAATAGAATATTAAGGGTCTTCTTGCCATTGGTGAAAGACTCTAAAGCTTTACATAATTTTTCTTTTCTTCTTCCAAGTTGTTCACTTGAGAAGTTAGAGTTGTATTTTGGTCTTAAGGGTATTGATCTCCTTCAAGAGATTCTTTTTGGAGGTTGCTAGCTCCATACTATTTTGATAGAGATCTTCAAAAGCCTCTTCTAATTCTAAAAACTCTTTATCTTTATGGGATGGAGAAGTGGGGGTTACCTCATTTTGAGATTCCTCGTCTTCAGTAGCCATGAGTGCGAGATTGGTTTGTTCTTCTTCATCTTGAGATACTTCATCATCCTCTTCTTCATCACTTGAATCAAGAGTGTGTTCAGCTTTGTAGGCCTTTTTCTACTTCTTCATTTTAGGACAATCTTCCCTAAAATGTCTTGGTTTTTTACACTCATAACATACAATATCTTTTGAAGAGGAGTCAGTGTTATCCTTAGAAACACTCTCACTTTTCTGATCTTTTGAAAACCTCCTTTTGTTGAATGATGTCTTGCCTTTATTCTTAAGGAACCTTGAAAACTTTTTAGTAAGGTATACAATCTCGTCATCCGAAAGCTCTTCTTCATCATCACTTATTTCATAGGATTTAAAGGCTACGACTTTCTTCTTTGGTTCCTTTGGCTCATCTTCCTTGGTGTCCAGTTTGAGCTCCATTTTATGAGTTTGTAGTGATCCCAAAAGCTCATCTAGGCTTAGCTTGTCTATGTCTTTGGACTCTTTGATTGCCGTAGTTTTGGTCTCCACTTTTTTGAAAGAGATCTCAATATCTTTCGGACATTTTCTCCATTAGAATAGACTTTTCCTAAACTTTTCAACTTGTTCACAATATTAGTAAAACGAGTAAACATTATACAGATATCTTCATTATTTTTCATTTTAAATAGTTCATACTCATTAACAAGCATATCAATTTTAGATTATTTGACTTCGAAAGTACCTTCATAGGTAACAACTAGCTTGTCAAATATTTCCTTAGCGGAGTCACACATACATGTTCTATTATACTCCTTTTCTCCCAAAACACACTGTATGTAGCTTATAGCCACATAATTGAGTTTGACTTTTGCTTTATCAGCTGGAGTCCACTCTTCTTTGGGTTTATCTATGCTATTTGGTCCATTTTTTATGACTTCCCATGCATCGATGTTGTTGGCACAAACGAAGTTCTTGAAGCAATTCTTCTAATAGGAGAATCCTTCAACTTCAAAGAAGAGTGGTCGGATAATATTGTATCCTTCAACCTTACGATTGACAGAGGATCACATGGTCTTAAACTCTTAGTTGAATTAAAAAAATCATGATTTTGAGCTCCCACTCTGATATCAAATGTGAATTCGCCTAGAGAGGGATGAATAGGTGAAAGTAGTGGAATATAAAGACTTGTGTGGAATTAAAAACGTTATTAAAATAAAACAAATAAATTACAACAATA
Organism: Telopea speciosissima; assembly: GCF_018873765.1. Lineage (NCBI taxonomy): Eukaryota > Viridiplantae > Streptophyta > Magnoliopsida > Proteales > Proteaceae > Telopea > Telopea speciosissima. The sequence goes on from NC_057920.1 coordinate 49,056,836, forward strand.
ACACCAAGATTTATAGTGGTTCGGCCAAAACTTGCCTACGTCCACTCCTCTCACCTTAGAGAGAATTCCACTAAAAGAATCTTGAGAATGAGCAAGAGAACTCGTACAACTCTTGATTGAGAGCAAGAGGACTCAATACTACCAACTACTCTTGATTTCGAGCAAAAGGACTCAACACAACCAACTACTCTTGATTTTGAGTTAGAGGACTCACAACATATACTAATAAAAGATTACTAGGGAAGGATTACCTCAACCTTAGTAAATGAATAGCTAACTTTCACTTAAAGCTTTAAGGCTAAGTGAATACAAGTAGCTAGAGAGGGAAATGAACTTGAGTGAATGCTTTGATGATAAATGCTTCAACACTTTGAATGATCAAGCTTCAATGCCTTTTTGATGCCTTTGCTTAGCTTTAATTAATTGTAATTAGTCTAATTGGGCTTACCTATTTATAGGCAAAGGTGCTCAAAACATCTAAGACTTAATGCTAATTTCGGACATAAATCTGTCATAATCCGGTATGCCAGATCATGGAATCTATCCGTTGATCAACGGTTAAATCCCAACAGTCAAATACCAATTCGGTATGTTGGATCATGATTCGGCATGCTGGATTGTGATTTGGTATGACGGATCATGATTCGGCACATTCCGTTTGGCCACTGTGAACAAAATCCTGAGATTGTTGTTTGCAGTCAAAGGCAGATTCGGCATGCCGGATCAGCTGATTTTGCTGAAAATGGCTAAGTCCATGTTTGGACAAGTGTAGGGCCATTAGCTTAGGTTTGGTCCATGTAAAAACACCTCCTAGGGTCACTCTACATGTATGCATGTGTGAGTGTGAGCATTACAAATGGACTTTAACTTTAAATACATCTTAATACAAAAATACACAAAAAAAACTTTAAAGTCTTGAATCTCAATAAGTTGCTTGAATAGAGGTCTTTAAAGTAGTCCTTCTCTTAGTCCTTTTATTCACACCATTCTTTGAAACTTTGTCTTGGTTCATTGTCTTAGTTCATTGTCTTGGTTCAACAAGCTTTTACAAGCTCCCCCTTACTTGATGCTTATTTCTTGTGAGGTCTCTATACAATATAACACAAGTTAGTACAACTAACTTATTTGTTATCATCAAAACCATAATGGGTGACGTGTGGATTTTACCCCAACACTTCATTATCATCATGCCTAGTCCTCTTCTTATCTGGTTTGGAGTTTTTTTCTTGATGGGTTCAGGCCACTAGCACTTTAGCCATTGTGCCATATTTTTCACAGCAAGCAAGTAACTCAGCTATGTTCTCTGGGGGCTTTTTGGCTAGGCAGCATAAGAGATCACTATTGGTCAAGCCGCTATGCAGTGCTGCGAAAGCCACCGTTGGATCCAGATCTTCTACTTCCAATGATTCACAGTTGTTATGGCTAACGAAATCCTGTAGTATCTCTTCTAGTCATTGTTTAATAGTCATTAGAGTAGCTGAATTCTTTTTGTACTTTCTGCTGCTTTGGAAGTTTGTGAGGAAGCTTTTACTATTATAACCATGCCCAGACCAGTACTAATTTGAACATTTCGTGTAGACTCAGCGGCGGCTTACGCCTGTGAGTTATGGTCGATGGCAGTCAAGCCGACACACAAAATCATTGATCGGACTACAGGGGACCCTGTCAAAGAAAGTTTCATTGATTGCAAGATGGGGAGATTCATCGACTGTAAAAGATATGTTGACAACCCTCAATGTACATGCAACGGATGTGAAGCAAGTCGGAGGAGGTATTCGAAACCCCTGCCGGATGACTGGTGGTAAGTCACTAACCATGGCTGTTCAACTTATCATGCATAGTAGTTAGTGCATCTGAAGCTTTTAAATTATTTTAACGAGGTGCATGTATGTGTACGAGAGTGTCGGAGAAGACCCCGGGTCTGTCGAGGCATAGGACAGCAGTTGGGAGGCAAGAATAGAGTTGTATGGCTCATGGGCAGAGCCATGCGGCTGATTGAAGTCCATGAACCGCATGATCAGCCACACGTGTTGTCAAGCCCAGAAATGCCATCTTTGGGGTGTGAAGCCCACTTGGACTTGTGTGGGACCTACCCTCCTCATATCCATGGAATGTGTGGGACCTACCTAGGCTACCCATAACCTATGAACACCTAACCTATGGGCCTAAATAGGTCTACCTAGGCTTTAATGTAGTTTTGGGTGAAGACTTTAGTGAGCCAGCCAAACAGTTCTTCACTTGCATGTGTCTATATAAGACACATGCTGCTCCCTTCCCCAATTTACAAAACCTAAAGGATAGAACATGAGAGAGAGAAAAGGAGGAGAAAGAAGAAGGAAAAGGAGGAAAAAGTAAGAAGAATAAGAAGAAGGAGAGTAGAGGGGAGGACCTTGCTACCCTTTGCTCCCTTGTCCATAGCCACTCTCCCTCTTCCTACTCTTGAAGCCGAACAAGCAAAGAGTAGAGAAGAAGGAGAAGGAGAAGGAGAAGGGGGAGAGAACCTAGGCTCGCCAAGCCTTGTACTACCCTCTTTGGTAAGTACCCTTCTCCCTTCTTCCCTTGTGCTATTGTAGTCTAGGGCTTAGGGATTGAACTAGGGTTTGGACCCATGATCAAGGAGCTTCAGTTAGGGGTTGTCTTAAACCACCAATGGAGCCTATACACTCCATTTACCATCCCCTTGTACCCCATTTAAGGCCCTAGAATCCTGGGCTAATGAATATGTGAAAATGGTAGGATTTTGGATCTCTAACCTTAGGTGTAAGATTGAACCAAGCCTGAGAGTGATTCCTTAGGATATAAACATCCCCTTAGGTGTAGGAAGGACCCCCAAACCACCCCCATAGCTTACTCAAGCTCCAACTTGACTAAGACTCGAGTCCTAGCTGAAGCACAGGCTTCCTGGGCTTGTGCGGTTGATGGGTGCGGCTGATCAAGCCATTAGCCGCATGAATTCAAGCATCCACTATTTCCATCAACCACATGAAGCAAAGTGGCTACTGTCTTAGGGCTTTTGAGGGGGAATCTTTGTGGAATATTTATGGGACTTTAGGGTATTTAATATCATTTAATGTAGGGATTATTTATGTACAATTAGGGTGAGCTAAACCTTCGACGAGATTGTCTAGGTATGTGGGGAATCCAAGAACAAAAATTATATACCAAGCCAAGAAGGGTAGGTGAGTAGGTTGAGTACTTGAATCTTAATTTGGGAATATTTACAACATGGACTATGTGTGTGTGCACTCCATGTACATTTTAATTGTTGCATATGATTCTATAATTATATCTTATATGCTAGATTAGGAATGCTATGTATGTGAGGTATATAGGATGCTAGATTATGTTTGAGTTTCATTATGAATGTGTACTTGTGAGAATGCGTAGGAATTATGACTTTTGATTTAAATGTTATGCGTTGTGGATGTGTTGGGATCTGGGAGCCGAGGGAATGTCGGGCCCGTGATTGCCATTTTCTTTAGCTTAACTCTTGCATGCTTAGGTTTGGTTTGGAAACGGGATATAGTGTAGCCGAAGGGATTCCGGTACCGTATTGCCTGTACTCTTGCTGTACTTTTATTAATGCATTAGTGATATTGTGGCCAAAGGTTGGAAACGAGGTTGTGGTGTGGCCGAGGTGGATTCCAGTACCATAGTTGTCATACTACAATGATGCGGGTGTATATGCTAGGGATACAAGGCATGGTGTGGCCGAGGTGGACACTAAGGCTTCGACCCTTGGGATACACATACGTATACCTTTATTTTGCATATAAATGTATGTTGGTTAGGATACGACGTACCCTGTACTATGACCCCTTACCGACAGGGGGTTAGGTGTCGGGCAACCCACAAGGGTAGGTCTGATGTGACTTTTCAGAATACCCTTTCCGCGGTATGATATGATTGTTGCTGGAGGTGGATCGAGTTCTGGTGTCCGATACGTGATTTTGGAACTGAACGCCAGGATGGGGTTGTAGGGGCTTGCTGGGGAACCCAAGGCACATTCGGGGACCAGTAGGCTCCAGCTCTCAACTCAGGGTTGAGATCACCGCAGGTCTAACATTGATTTTGGGACCGATGATGCTACCTAAGGTGTTGCAGTAGTACTTATCCTCAGACGTAGGATGCATGTTAGGCGGAATAACAAAATGAATACATCCATGCATCATGAGTATTGTGCATTTATATTATATTTTGTATGCTTGCATGACTTAACCGCTCATTGGGCTTAGTGAAGCTCATCCCTCGAGGGTCTTTCCTTTTCAGATTGTGATGCAGGTGCACTGGAGCCGGTGGGCTCGGAGTATGTTGATCCTCCCATGGATGGGACTAATGATTGGTGGACTCCCGATGTAGAGAGAGGTGACCCAGAGTTTGACTATGATACCGGTGTCCCCAGGGCACAGTGATTTCTTCGGCATGTTTTCTATATCCTTTTTTATGCATTGTTAGGATATCTTTTAGATACATTATCCATCATGTATTTAAATTATTATTTTGATGTAATTATTACATATGTCTTGGGTTAAATATTTTGTACTCGGATAATTTATCAGTTATTGTATATGATATCACATTAGCTTCCGCACTTTGATTTCAGTTTATATTCTATCTTTTGCAACTCTGATCTTTATTTAATTGTGACTGTGAGGACTATACACTGCATTGTGATCTTGGTGGTTGAGTTGGGTGTCTGAGTACCCGCCAAGTCACGCTACCCGGGTCACAAGGAGTGGGTCATGACATTTGTTGAGATCACTGAAAGTATTTACTCACTTGGAAGAGAGGCGCATGAACCACATCCTTGTCGATCCCTTTAAAGTTGCTGGAAATGCTCTATAGGGTATGGGGCCCCAGTCATGATCATTGTGGACTTGAAACAGTTGAGATGGTCTATTGGATCTCCAGAACCATCGTACATCTCAACGATCGGGGGCTTGAATCCCATTGGTAGTGGAGCACGCCTAATCTCATCTAAGAGTGTGTTCTCATTGGAGAAGTGGAATTTGTCTACTCCCGTCTGGTTCTGCATAACCTTCTAAACCTTTTCGTTCAATTTTGAGTTGCTAATCAAGATTCTCCGCTACTTCGGATCAACGTGCATCTGCTACCTTTTAGGTAGTTCAATGCACCATAGGCTACAGCCTCGTCGTTGCTCGGTCTTACATCCTTGACCATTTGGGTTCGGGCTCTTCGACGGAGGCCTTTGCTTGGATGGCAGGTCGGCTTCTCTATTCCTGTAATTTAATGGTCTCCCACGGGAGCTGATAGAGCTTGAATGACTGAGGTTGTCCCCGACATTCGGGGTGTGTGATGAGAATGACTCGAAGGTTCTAGGATGTGACTAATTTTCCTAACAAGTGTTTCAAACTAGGCAGGAAAGGTTTAGAATCTGCCTTTGGAGATCGTCAAATCGCGCATTGGTTTTCGGAGGATCCTAGGGATGGGTTCTATCCCCAGGTAGGTCCGACGGGAGAATTGGGAGATTCCTAGGAGGTGCAGGATGTGGTGGAGGAAGACTTCCTCCCTGCGATGGCTGGCCGGAATATTGAGGAAGGGTCCAGCTAGATCTAGTTCTCTCCATTGTGCGAAGGGTTGCACTATATCTTCTATCATCGTTTCCCATAGATGGTGCCAATCTGTTAGCGCAAAAACTGGGACTATCTTAACGTGGCGTTATGCTGTCTTACGGAGATGAAATAAAAGACACGAGAGAGGACTGGAGGTGGATTCGGGGGGGAGAATTTTTGATGCCTAGGTCAGTTTCTTCAGTAACAGTGATAAGAACTGGTAGAGCAAGAGTGCAAGGAGTAGCCAGTAGTTAATTTGCGTTATACTTGTGTGGCCTTAGTTATACTTTGAATATGGCGGTCGTGAGAGTCCCTTTTAGGTAGGCGTTCCTAAATGGAAGTTGGTTCTCTGCGGGAGAGAATAGAAGGTAAATCTTTTATGAGAGTTTTCCCTGTGAGAGTTTCCTAGATTAGCTATCAAGTTAAAGTTAACTTCCTACTTCGAAAGTGTTCTATATGGAAAGCCCTCAATATGGGTGATTTGGATTTGTTGTTGATCCTTCGCGAGGTTGAGGAGGAGTCCAGATCCTTTATAACGTGTTTAGTTAAAAGATTCTGAGGAGTCGGATTCGATGTCATCTAGATTCCGTAATTTTTATCATGTTTGGTTTCTTGGAACATGGTTCCATGTTAGATTCCAAGAATCCATAGGAATCCATTTTTATGTGTGTTTTTAAAATCCACTATAATTCACCCTAAGGGCGGCATTCTGAAGTAAATCCAGGTTTCTAGACCCAAGTATTTAAGGGTGGATTGTAGTGGATTCTAAAAATCAAGACTCAACCCTAACCTCCTCACGCAAACCCTCTGCAACTCCATTTCTCTCACGCAAAACCCTTCTCTCATCTTTGGGAAACCCCTCTGCAAATCGATGAAGCTCCATTGCAAGGCATTGTATCCTCTGAAAATCGACTCCCTTTCTCTGCAACTCCATCGACTCCTCCGTATAGCTGAGCTCGTCTCCCTCTCTCTGCAACCCCCATCGATTCCTCCACAAGGTAGCTTCGATACCGTTTTCTCTTCACTCTTTATTCACCTCTCTCTCTCTCTCTGTAACGAACAGCAGGCGATAAACCTGCAAATCCCTTGATTGATGCTCGTCTCTCACTATCGTTCTGTCTCTGTAACCCTAAAATTTAGTCATTGAACCCTCTTCTCCCTCTCTGCAACTCTCTTCTCTCTTTCTCTCTCTCTCTCTCTCTCTCTCTCTCTCTCTCCCACAATGAGATGTCCTGAACCCTCTTCTAAATTTTTTTCTCCCTAATTTAATCACCTGAACTTTCTTTTCTTTTGATGTTGCAGGGAAAATTAGAAAGGAAGAAAGATCACATGAGAGTTTGTGAGAGAAGTGCAACAACAGGGTTTCAACAGGTGATTTTCTAAACAATACCCGAAAAGAGAGGAAACCAGATAATTTTGTAATCCGTTGTTAGGGTATTTCTTGAAATTTTGCCGTACAATTTTTTCTTGATTTTTATAGTTCCATTTTTATTAAAATAAATTTTACATCATTAGCTTTACCTTTTGGATTGGATTCCTATTCTGAAATTATTGTGCTATCAGATTCAAGAAACTTTTCTTTGATATAAATATTGGATCCAAGAATTACCTGCTAAATAACACCCAGAATCTTGGAATTGATCTTGAGCAAAATTTTGAAATCTGAGAATTTTGCAGTATAATTCTGGAATTGAACCACCAGAATCTAGGAAAATAAACCTCTCAGGTTCCAATTCTTTCTTGTCCAAAAGTTAAGGTTATAATTGTATCCAAATGGAGCCTTTATAATTGTATCCCTTCGCTCTCTTATTTATTTATTTATTTTTTTTTGGGGGGGGGGGTGGTTGTAACTTATCCAGGTCACTTTATGTTGGTACTACTAGACAGGCTGTTGTAGGGTTGTGATGAGGAAGGGTCAAAGTTTAGTGTAGTTGCTTGTCTCTATTGATCTCTTTTCCATTTGAGATGATGGCTTCAAAGTTATTTCTCTTCTTAACTGGTTTACTACTTCAACAGTATTCCTCTGTTACTCCTCTGTATTTGGCTTCCCAAACACCACTGAAGCCTTCAAATACCTCTCTTAGAGAATTTTTAAAGAACCCATAGAGAAAACTTTCCCTTTCCAACTTCCAATTTATACAAGGGCATATGGATTCAGATCCCAATTACAGCCCCTTCTATGATGAAGCAATGCTTGGAATTGAAAACCAAGGAAGAGAACATAGAGAGAATTCCCATTCTCTTAATAACGGCCCCCTCTATAATAGGTATATTTTCTTGAGATTGAATTCCCATTATCTTAATATTCTTTTTCCAAGTTGTATATTTTAAGTGGAGTTAGGCTTTGCAGAGTTGAGTTTAAAACGAGGTGAACATATACAAAATACATCACTGAAAATGGATAATATAGAATGGGGAGATAAACTGCTTGCAAGCCAGAGAACAGGGATGAAGCAAACAAGCTTGAACTATGGCTGTTTCTGTGTAACCCTGTTTCCAAAGAAAACAGTAATTTAGAAGGTGAATTTTTTTATTTTTTATTTTTTTTGAATTTTGAATCCAAAATAGAAGTTTATAGGGGTTTCCTTGGAGTATTTTTTATTTCATTTTGATTTTCTCTCCCCCCCCCCCTCGTCCCTCCTTCCTAATTTGTCAATTGCAATGGGATCATTCTTTCTAGAGTTCATGCCACATGGTTTCGTAGCATAGCTCTAAAAAGTAGAACAATCAATGCGGGAGTATGTTTATTGTAATGTTATTCATTTTCTAATTTTAGTAAGTTTCTATTTTGAGTCATATTGAAAAGTATAGGGTTTTTTTATTTTTTTGGGGGGGGGGGGGGATATGTATATTGGGAGTTTTAGCAGTATAAAGTTAGTTTGTTCCCTTATCTCCTTCCTTGTACCATTTTCTTTCTGTTGTTTGCTGGCTTTTGAGTTGAGCCTGCTAGTGTGGACTACTTCTTACTGTCCTACATCAACCAGACTGAATTTTCAAAAGTGGGCCAATTTCAGTTCAACCAAGTCCAAGCCAAGAAACTAGGACATAATGGACAGTTAAGGCAACTAGTTTATTGACCTTTTTACCAGCTTGAGAGAAATCCAATTTCAATTTAAATCAGGCCATGAAACAGTCTGATCCCAATTCAACAAGTTAATCCAGTCTGGTCCTTAGAGTATGGTGTGAAGTCTACACAAAGGTGATGCAGCCAAATCTGATTTATTAGGCCTGATTAGATATAATTCCGGTGTGATGTGCTTAGTAGAAAATATCCATGATGTATCCTCCAAAGGAGATGGGATGTGCTTAACCAAGACATCAGAAAGGGAGGAGATGGCACAGCAATGGTTGAGTGTTCTGTCTGTGGCTCAGTTTTTGGCTGAACATCTGCTTGTGTTGTCTGTTTTAATTGTAGACAGGTGAGTCTTTTGCTCAAATGGAAGAGCACCTGGGTTTGTTCCTAGGCAATGATGGTTCGAGTCCATCAAGACTCGTACAAACATTTTTCCTCTCTACCTTTTTATCTAGAATTTGTTATTAACAGTTTAACACAACATATTTATATATGCTTGATATTTCAATTACTTGTGGATGATTACTTTTATATTGTGTTAAGAATAAAGGTTGTCAAGAATTCTAGGCCCCCCTCTTGCAGGTCTTGATTATGTTATTCTGAGGAGAACATAAATGGTTTTATTCTAGGGATATGTGTAAACTGCAAAAATGGAAGGGGGCAATACTATGTTATCCATATTCTTAGAGTGGGTGTCACATCAATCTATTAGCAAAAAAAAAAAAACTTGGTCAGAGATTATTACCATTGAAGAATTCAGTTGCAAGAGGTGTTGAGGAAAGGATCTCACACACTCCTTCATATCATGGTTTTGATGATAACAAATAAATCAAATGTGTACTAACTCTTATTCTAGATGCACATAAGAAGCCCTTTACAAGAGCATGACAACAAGTGAGGGAGAGCATCTAATTTCAAGAGTCTATATACAAGAACTTCAATGATTCATGGAAAAAAATACTCAAGCAAAGCTATGGAGCCCAAGACTTGAGGTAATGTTGAAGTGTTGGAATTGTATTAAGGTCTAAATTAATGTATCGCATACACTCACGCATGCATACATAAAGAAAGACCTTAGGAGTTAAAAATGACCCAAATCTATATGCCCATGCCAAACGGAATCATCCCAAATCAGTCCTTCCAAGGACTTGCAGTAAATCAGCAAAACTGCTGATTCGGTATACCGGATCTGAAAATGGCATACCGAATCCTATAAATCCCACAAATACAAATCATAGAGAGCAAACGGCATGCTCCGGATCTGGATCCGGCATACCGAATCAAAATATCAATACAGATCATGATCCAGTATACCGAATCAGATCATGACCATTGGGATTTGACTGTTGGGTCAACGGTTATGTTTTAAGTAATTTGGTGATTCGATATATCGGATTGGGAAACGACATGCCGGATAAGCTCTGTCTTTTGAATTCGATCTTAAGACATATCATTAATTAAATTGAGCCTCATGACCTATAAATAGATACATGTTTAAGCTCAAATTAATACTAATCATCATCATTAAGAGACTTTACTAAAAGCTCTAAGTGTCATAACCTCAAGTGAGCATTCATTGATTACAAGCATCTATTCATCACAAGCTCACACACTCAAGCTCCTCTATCACATCTAGCTTCAAGCTTCAAGGGTGGAAGTTAGCACACACTCCTACTAAGGTTGAGGTAACACTTTACTTAGTAGTTTTTATTTTATGTTGTATTGAGTCTTCTTGCTTGGAATCAAGATTAGTTGAGTCCTCTTGCTCGGAATCAAGAATAGTGTTGAGTCCTTTTGCTCAAAATCAAGAGTTGTGTAAGAGTCCTCTTGCTCCTTCTCAAGATTGTTTTTAGTGGAATTCTCTCTAAGATGAGAGGAGTGGATGTAGGTAAGTTTTGGCCAAACCACTATAAAATCTTTGTGTTATTCGCGCAATTGCTTTAATTTTTGTTAATAACTTATTATTCCGTAAAAGATTTTATTTATACTAGCTTCACCTATTCACCCCCCTCTAGGTGATTTTATATTTGGTATCAGAGCGGGAGCTCAAGACCTTGATTAATATCTTAATCTTATTAAGAGTCAAAAATCCATGGGATCCTCTAGCAATCGAAAGATTAAAAGATTGAAGGATATAACATTATTAGACCACCTTTCTTTGAAGGAGAATGATTTTCTTACTGGAAAAATTGCTTCAAAAACTTTGTGTGCTAATAATATTGATGCATGGGAAGTCATTGAAAATGGACCAAATATCATACACAAACCCAAAGAAGAATGGACTATCACCGAAAAAGCAAAAGTCCAACTTAACTATGTAGCCATTAACTATATACAATGTGCTCTAAGAGAAAAAGAATATAATAGAACTTGCATGTGTGATTCTGGTAAGAAAATATTTGACAAACTTATTGTTACTTATAAAGTAACCACTGAAGTCAAACAATCCATAATTGATATGTTAGTGAATGAATATGAATTGTTCAAAATGAAAAATGATGAAAATATTTATGCTATGTTTACTAGATTCACTAACATTGTCAATAAGTTGAAAGGCTTAAGTAAAGTCTATACAAATGGAGAAAATGTGAGAAAAATTTTGAGATCCCTTTCTAAGGAATGAAGACCCAAATCAATGGTCATCAAGGAGTCAAAGGATATAGAGAAATTACGTCTTGATGAGTTATTAGAATCTATTCAAACTCATGAAATGGAACTCAAGCAAGATGCCAAAGAAGATGAACCAAAAGATTCAAAGAAGAAGATCGTGGCTTTCAAATCATACTATGAAGTAAGTGATGATGAAGAAGAACTCTCAAATGATGAGATTACATATCTCTTAAAGAAGTTTTTAAGGTTTCTGAAGAACAAGGGCAAAACCTCATTCAACAAGAGGAGATTCTCTAAGGACCAAAAAGGTAAGAATATTTTTAAAGAAAATGTTGACTCTTCTTCAAAATATATTATTTATTTTGAGTGTAGGAAACCAGGACACTTCAAAGGAGATTGTCCAAAGTTGAAGAAATAGAAAAAGGCATACAAAGCCGAACATACATTCTATTCAAGTGCTGAAGAGGAAGAAGATGAGGAATCTCAAGAAACAGAGCAAACTAATTTAGCTCTCATGGCTCTTGAAGATGAGAACGATCAAGTTGAAGTAACTCCTACACCTCCATCTCCTAATAATAATTTAGAATTAGAAGAAGTCTTTAAGGAACTTTATCAAAATAGCATAAAATTGGCAACCACCAAGAGACATCTCTTAAAAGAGATTGATTCCCTTAAAGACTAAATCATGACCTTATCCTCTCAAGTAGATAACTTAGAAGAAGAAAATGAAATTTTGTCTAAAGCCTTAGAATCATTTACAAATGGCAAAAAGAATCTTTAAATCTTACTCAGAACCTCATCAAAAGTGTCTTTCAATAAGGAATGATTAGGGTATGGTTTGGATAACAATTCAAAATAAACCCAAAAGCCAAGTTCAAGTAAGATAGCAAGCAAGGGAGCAAAGAAAAACAAATACTGCAACTTTTGTTGAAAGAAAGGACACTCCCTTGAGGAATGTTATTCCAAGAAAAAAAATCCTCAAGTGAAGAAACTCAATCCCAAAAGTAAGATTCAAAGATCAGAAACCTCCTAAAATGTTGTATGCAATAACTGCAACAAAAAAGGGCATTCAATTTGGGCTTGCCATGATACTCGATGGAGAAATCAATACAAATGATCAAAGAATACAAATCAAGCATATTACAAATCTAGAAGACCTTATTATGCTCAATATAGGAGAGATCCTCCAAATGTGCAAAAACCTAGGAAACCTCCCAAGATGCAAAGACCACATAAGGTAACCCAAAATCAAAGACCTTGGAACCCCAATCATACAATAATTGGTATGGTAACCGAAAGGTGAATGAAAACCAAATGGTTTGTAGACCAAAAGAAATGTATGATACTAACCTTGATGGACCCAACAAGAAATGACGACCAAGATTTTATTAAGCATTGTTGTTTTGTAGGTGCATAAAAGCAACATGGAATGGTACATTGATAGTGGTTGCTCCAAGCATATGACATCCAACCCAAATCTCTTCTTCAAACTCAAGAAGCAAAAAGGAGAATGGATATCCTTTGGAGACAACAACAAAGGAAGAATCATTGAAAATGGCTCAATCAAATTTGGAGGTACATTCATCTCTAATGTTAGCTTGGTTGACAACTTAAATTACAACCTACTTAGTGTAAGTCAATTATGCAACATTAGATATTTTGTTACTTTTGATGCCTCAGTGTGTGGTTTAAGATCATGAAAATCATGTGATTCTTGAAGGATGTAGGAAAAATAATGTTTATATTTGCATATTTAACTTAGTTTCTCATGATGCATGCCTTATATCTAAAGTTGATGATGCTATCTTATGGCATAGAAAATTAGGACATATAAACTCTAAGTTAATTAAATCCCTCTCTATAAAAAATTTGGTGAGAAATCTCCCTAAGCTAAGCTTTGATAAACATCATGTGTGTGGTGCATGTCAAAGGAGTAAATTAACAAAAGTTTCTCACAAGGCCATAAACTTAGTTGCTACTTCTAGACCATTGGAATTACTCCACCTTGACTTATTTGGACCTATCCTAACTACAAGTTTAGGAGAAAAGAAATATACTTTTATTATAGTAGATGACTACTCAAAATTTACCTGGACCCTTTTTCTCATGCATAAAAATGATGCATTTGAAGAATTTATGTCTCTTTGTAAGAGAATACAAAATCAAAAGGGTTACTTGATCACCTCAATCAAAAGTTACCATAGTGGTGAATTTAACGATATAAATGAATTTGAAAACTTTTGTAGAAAATAGGGTATATCATAACTTTTCGGTTCTTAGAACAACACAATCAAATGGTGTGGTTGAAAGAAAAAATAGAACAATCCAAGAAACCGCAAGGACAATGCTCAATGAGTATTCTTTGCTAAAATATTTTTGGGTCGAAGTCGTTCATACGGCATGTTATGTTTTGAACCGAGTTTTAATAAGACCTATTCTCTTAAAAACTCCTTATGAACTTTTTCATAATAAACTTCCCAAAGTTGACTACTTATCTTAAACACAAAAAACAACTTAGAAAAATTTGAAGAAAAGGCCGATGATGGTATATTCCTAGGCTACTCCATAAATAGTCGAGCTTATAGAGTATTCAATAAGAGAACTTTAGTTGTGGAAGAGTCTATGAATGTTAAATTTGATGAATCAATGGCCAAAGAAAAATATAAAGATCTAGAAGAGGAAGATGAAGACGAAGTACTTGAAATAAGAAATAGAATTGAAAACATCTCTGTAGCAGAATCTAATGAACATCAACTTCCAAAGAAAATAAGAACCATCAAAGATCACCCTCTTAACCTTGTTATTGGAAACTTAGAGAAAAGCATACAAACTAGGTGTAAAATTCAAAACGCTTGTTCAAATGTAGCCTTTATCTCTATCATTGAGCCTAAAAGTATAAAAGAAGTCTTATTGGATAGTAATTAGATAATTGCTATGCAAGAAGAGCGTAATCCAAAATCAAGTTTGGGAACTAGTGCCAAAAACTATGAACACCAAGATAATTGGAACAAAATGGGTGTTTAGAAACAAACTTGATGAAGATGGAAATATAGCAAGAAACAAGGCTAGGTTGGTTGCTCAAGGTTATAACCAGCAAGAAGGTATTGATTTTGATGAAACTTATGCTCCTATAGCTAGACTTGAATCCTTTCGTATGTTACTTGTATTTGCTTGCTATAAAAACTTTAAATTGCATCAAATGGATGTTAAAAGTGCATTCTTGAATGGTTTTAAAAAAGAAGTACATGTCATTCAACCCCCCGGGTTTGAGGATATCAAGTATCCAAACCATGTCTATAAACTTAAGAAAGCTTTGTATGGTTTGAAACAAGCTCCAAGAGCTTGGTATGAAAGATTGAGTAAGTTTCTTCTTGATAATGATTTTTCAATGGGGAAGATTGACACAACTTTATTTGTTAAGCATAAAAGAAATGATCTTATTATTGTTCAAATTTATGTAGATGACATAATTTTTTGATCTACTAATGATGCACTTTATCTTGAATTCAGTCAAACAATGAGAAATGAATTTGAAATGAGTCTTATGGGTGAATTGAATTTCTTTTTAGGACTTCAAATAAAACAAACCCCAGATGGAATCTTCATTAGTCAAACTAACTATCTTAAAGAATTTTTCAAAAAGTTTGACATTTTTGGACAAAAATCCTCTAGTACTCCTATGAGTACATCAATTAAAATGTCCATGGATGAAGATGGTACACCTACTGACCCTATAAAATATAGAGGAATGATTGGTAGTTTACTTTACTTATCGGCTAGTAGACTAGACATAATGTTTAGTGTCTGTGCTTGTGTTAGGTTTCAAGCCAAACCTATGCAATCCCATTTAAGTGCTATCAAAAGAATATTCAAATACTTGAAAGGGACTCCAAGCATTGGCCTTTGGTACCCATTAAACCAAGACTTTGACCTAGTTAGCTTCTCCGACGCCGACTTTGCCGGAGGTCATGTTGATCGAAAGAGTACAAGTAGGACTTGTCACTTCCATGGATCTTGTTTGGTTTCATGGTTTAGCAAGAAACAAAATTTTATTGCTTTGTCAACCATCGAGGCCGAATACATAGCAGCCGGTCGGTGTTGCACACAAGTGTTATGGATGAGATAAACTCTCCAAGACTATGGAATAAAGTTTGACACTTCCTCAATCCAATGTGATAACATAAGTGCTATAAATCTTACCAAAAAATCGATTTTACAATCTAGAGCAAAACACATTGACATACGTCATCACTTTTTACGTGGTACAGCTCAAATAGGTGAAATCCGATTTGACTTCATAGAGACTGAGAAGCAACTCGCAGATATTTTTACAAATCCCTAAGTGGAGAGATTTTGTATGTTAAGAAGAGAACTAGGGATATGTAACCCCTTTGAATAATTATTTTTTATCTATTTATTCTTAAAACTGTAAAATTTGTAGAAAAACTCGAATCAGCATACTGAATTTGGAAATGGTATACCGTTTCATATATCTCCAACAGATATAAGAATCCCAAAAGGAAACGGCGCACGCCGGATTGGATTCGGTATACTAAATCGCTATTTTCTGGCTATTTTTTGGCTATTTTCTAACCATTGGAGACTGGGTTGGGCTTATATAAAGCTCATTGTTGCTCATTTTTTTATATTATTTCACTCTCTCTTCTCTCCCCTAATGCAAAACACTCCAAATCACTCACTCTCTCTATTTTTTCTCATCTCTCTCACTCTCAATCCCTCAAACATGAGTAGAAAAGAGAAGCAACCAATGGCTCAAGATGCTCTACCTTCAAAGAGAGGTCGACATGGAGGAAGATTTACTCCCATACGGGGTGGCTCTTCAAGACAAGCAATGGGAGCTACTAAAAATCCACCAAGTCCACTCTTTCCGAACCCCGAATGCTGTGAAACTTGGCCTCTCTTCCTTGCTAGGAAAATTGAAGAAGGAAGAGATGTTGATGTCTTCTCATTCCACAGTCTTCACGTTGAAGAAAAATTCAAAGACATTGGATGGAACTCTTTTCTTCATCTCTCGGAACCTTGCTACCCCAATCTTGTCAAATACTTCTACAACAACCTTCATTTTAGCGGGTCAGAGCTAGAATTGAAGATTCATACATTTGTCAAGGGCATTCAAATAGATATCTCCCTTGATGACCTTGCAAGTTTCTTTCAAATCTCAAGTGAAGGACCTTGCCTTTGTTGGACTCCCAAGAGTTTCTCCTTTCTAGATCTCATCAACCACTAAGAGGTGTACTCCAACATCCTGGAAGAATATTATGGAGATGAAGCATCTGTCCCTCTTGCTCGCCTCAAGCTCATCCCTCATGTCATCTCTTACATCATTCAACATAACTTCATCCCAAGAGGAGGAGATAGGAGTAAGTGCTTGACCCCTCAAGCCTATCTTACATATTATGTTAATACAAACACTCCTATGTGCCTTCCCTATTTCATCATGCGGTACATGGAGACGATTGCACATTCAAGGAGGACCACAAATCTTCCTTATGGTCGTCATCTCACCTGCTTCTTTAAGGCCTTCGACATTGACCTTGATCATGAGATAGAATCTACCTCTTCTTTCCTTCCTATAACTCGGAATTCTTTCCACACAATCAATATTCCAGACTTCTATGAAGAATATGAGGAAGGTGACTCAGGTAGTGAGGAAGAATGGCAACCAAGAAGGCAACCTCATCAACAACATTGGGCACCCGAAGGTTTTCAAACTTGGGTTTCCAACTTGGAGGAATACATGGAAGAAACCAATATAAGGGTTATTGACCTTGAAATTGGACAACAACAACTCCAACAAGCTGTCATTTCATTGCGTCAAGAAGTCAAAACAAGCTTTGATTCAATGAACTATAGACAAGATAGGATCCTCACTGCGGTGCAAACCTTGTCTCTCAATCTTGGCTTTCTATCTCTTGACACTCTGGGACCTACTCCACAAGCCGCTCCACCTTAAGGCTTCACACCTCAAGGATTTCAACCATCTTTTCGGGTACCCTACCCCAGAGAATCTAGTTCTATTCCCTCTATTCCACCATTTCCCTGGATGCCTCCTCAAGATCCACTTAATCCCAAAAGCTCCATAATTTTTTGGTTTGCTTTCACACTTTTTGATAATGACAGAAGGGGAGAAAAAGTGGAAAATGGGTGTAATCTTGGAAGTTCTCTTATTGTACTCATTTATACGTAATTTCAATTATCAATTTAATATGCATTATGGATTTATTAGATTTATTATTGTGCAAGATTACTTTATTTTCATTGCTTTGGTAAAATATTTGTCATCATCAAAAAGGGGGAGATTGTTGAGGAAAGAACCTCACACACTCCTTCATATCATGGTTTTGATGATAACAAATAAACCAAATGTGTACTAACTCTTATTGTAGATGCATAAGAAGCCCTTTACAAGAGCATGGCAACAAATGAGGGAGAGCACCTAATTTCAAGAGTCTATCCACAAGAACTTCAATGATTCATGGAAGAAAATACCCAAGCAAAGCTATGGAGCCCAAGACTTGAAGTACTATTGAAGTGTCAGAATTGTATTAAGTTGTAAAAATTGTATTAAGGTCTAAATTAATTTATCTCATATACTCACGCATGCATACATAAAGAAAGACCTTAGGAGGTTAAAAATGACCCAAATTCATACGCCCATGCCAAATGGAATCATCTCAAATCAGTCCTTCCAAGGATTTGCAGTAAATTAGTAAAACTGCTGATTCGATATACTGGATTTGAAACGGCATACCGAATCCTATAAATCCCACAGATACAAATCACAAAGAGAAAACGGCATGCTCCGGATCTGGATCCATCATACCGGATCAAAATATCAATACAGATCATGATCCATCATACCGAATCAGATCATTGTTGGGTAGCCTAGAGGGAGGTGAATAGGTTACCAATGGATTTTGCCTCTTTTTCGATTAGTTGCACACTTAGATTAAATATAGCAATGTAAAAAGCAAAAGTAAATGAGGCATAAGATTTTTAGTGGTTCAGCTAACTTAGCCTACATCCACTCCTCTCAATCTTGAAAGAATTCCACTAGTATTCCCTTTCAATACAATAGGTGGGAAAATGACATATTTACAAATCTTTTTAACAAGATAAGAGAATCCTTACAATCTTAGTTCCAGGACAAGAGCATCCTTTCAATCTTAGTTACAGGACAAGAGTATCCTTCCAATCTCTTAAGGATGAGAGGGTCCTTGTACTAATCTGAGTATGGTCTAGATTAATACAACAATGCTTTCTCAAATCAAAAGCATAAACAAAATAAATACAGTAGAGTTGTGGTATAAATACCTATCAAAGGGTAGTGACACTTTACCCTTTGAGTGATGTCGGTGCACAATGATATAACTAATCTCGATGATAATGATGCACCTTTGATCTCACAATATACTTCTCTTGATGATACAACTTGGAGAAGATGTGGAGAATAGAGAGCTTGAGTTCTTGGACAAGATCAATAAGTTGGAGCTTTGAACTCAACACTAAAGAATGCTCTCAATAATGATTTGAAATTCTCTTCAAATGATCTCAATTGGACATGTATATTGTATGTTTAAGGGTTGCTTTTAGAGCCATTTTGATGCTCTATTTATAGCAAAAATATGGGTGGAGTTTGAGTCCCAATGGATATAAAACGGTCATAATTTTAGTCTGTCGATCGACCTATAAAACTTGTCAATCGACGGCCAAAAACTAGTCATTGAAGAACTAGCCGTTAAAGCCAATTTTGGGGCTATTGGATGATTGTCGATCGACTTATGGATCGACCTACAGGTGTCGATCTACTGACAGTTCTGTCTGTTGCAACCGACAAGCCACTGGAATCAGGCTTGTGACTTTTAATTACTGTAGGTCGACCGACAGATAGTTTGTCCTGTTTTTGACTGTCTGTTAAAGCATTTTTGGTCTGGTTTGTTTGGGACTTCATGGGATTTTGTCCAACACTTTTATAGACTTATTCTTAGGTCTAGGGCATGATGATTAGTACCTCCTAGAGTCTCTAAGAATGTATGCAATGCGCATGCAATTTGATGTGCATGTGTATAGACTGTCTTCTAAGTGCACTTAGTTCTTCTTGGAGCTTCTTCCACTTGTGGGTGTAAGTTCTTGGCTTCCTTTAGAGATGTTCTTCAATCTTCAAACCTCAATCTACGATCATTCTTTTGTAAGAATGGTGAGGTGTCTTGAAGTTCTTCCATTTTCAAGTTGTGAGAGATTTCTTCTTGAGCTTCCAAGTCTTGGACTTCTTTTGAGCTTGATGTTGAACTTCTTTATTCAGCCATTGTGTTATGTTCTTCAAGTCTTGGCTTGTTCTTCATTATTCTATCATCAATCTTGTTGACATAATAATACACAATGGCTTGTACCAATACGTTTGTTATCATCAAAACAATAATGGATGGAAGGAAGTGTTTTCCCAACAATCATGACCGTTGGGATTTGACTGTTGGGTCAACAGCTATGTTTTCAGTAATTTGGTGATTCGGTATACCGGATTGGAAAATGGCATACCGGATTAGCTCTGTCTTTTGAATCTGATCTTAAGATAGATCATTAATTATATTGAGCTTCCTGGCCTATAAACAGACACTTGTTTAAGCTCAAATTAATACTATTCACCATCATTAAGAGACTTTACTACAAGCTCGATGTGCCATAGCCTCAAGTGAGCATTTATTGATTACAAGCATCTATTCATCACAAGCTCACACACTCAAGCTCCTCTACCACATCTAGCTTCAGGCTTCAAGGGTGGAAGGTAGCACACACTCCTACTACGGTTGAGGTAGTACTTTACTTAGTAGTTTTTACTTTATGTTGTATTGAGTCCTCTTGCTCGGAATCAAGAGTAGTGTTGAGTCCTCTTACTCGGAATCAAGAGTTGTTTAAGAGTCTTCTTACTCCTTCTCAAGATTGTTTTTAGTGGAATTCTCTCTAAGGTGAGAGGAGTGGATGTAGGCAAGTTTTGGCCGAACCACTATAAAATCTTTGTGTTATTGGCGCAATTGCTTTAAATTTTGTTAATAACTTATTATTCCGCAAAAGATTTTATTTATACTAGCTTCACCTTTTCACCCCCCCCCCCCTCTAAGTGATTTTACAAGAGGGAATGGGAGGAAGATATATAAATATTGATATAGTTACACGATTCGATTTTTCATTAGGCAGAGGCTTCATAATGAAGATTCAATTTTTCATTTGAGCCTCAAGTCCTTTCATAATGAATCAGTGTTCTTCCAAAATAATCCCTAAATTTTAACCCTGTGATGACGTCGATGGAGAAGACTTCAAGCAAACCTGATTGGTCGGGGCAATCTCATAATTATCAATCCCACAACACACATGCACGTCCACCTCGCAACTATTGTGTGGTCAGGTCTACCAGACAATGTACCCCACTCTGCAGATCAAACACATTGCAATATATGCAATGGAAAGTAAAGCAAACAAGACACCAAATTTACGTGATTCAGCCAAACTGCCTACATCCACATAGCAATACCTTACCCAGGGTTTCGTATATTGTTCAATACGCTACTCAAATTTTTCACTGCAACAACAACCCAGGAACTTCGATCCCTGCTTCAATCTGAGGTGCAACTCAGATAAGGACAACAACCCCAAACCCTAGACAAGCCCCAACTTGCTAGGAAATACAATATAAATTCAAAAATTAAATCCCTCCCATTACATCAACAACTTAGGGTTTCACAACATTCAACAAACCCAGAAAAATAATAAAGGGATTTTTTCAGTTGCGGTATACCTCTGCCCGTGTATTCCAGTCGTTGACCAATTGCTTGAAGTGCACTTGCAACCTTGAATGCGCTCAGACAATGTATTCAATCTCCTCAAGAATGAAAAACCTTCAACACCATGAGACAAGAGTTTTTCAATTCTGAAATACCTCTCCCTAGGTATTTCCACACTCCACTGTATCTCTGACGCACGGTTAGTATGTTGCACGCATCCCCATGTGCATGAGAATCGAGAAAACCATCAAAATAAGTCTTCTATGCAAAACTATGTTCTGCATAAGGTTTTTCACGTTTTTTATTCTTCAGAAAGATGGGTCTCGTCTCTGTGAACGGGCAGCACTTCGTAGATCTCAATTCAGATCTAAAACGAGGGAGATATCCCTGTTTTACTGAAACCCTGCGATATAGGGGCATTTCGATCATTTTAGAAATGTTTCGTGATAGTTTGCCACTCACCGGGTGGCGGCGTGGCTTTCCGCGCATCACGACATAGAGCGGGTCTGTTCTAGACCATCCGATTAGGCTTCTATTTTCGGGTTGATTAAAAGCCGTTAGATCTTGTTGATTCCACCTCAAGCAAAGAGGGTTTGGTAGCGACCAACAAAACAGAATCTTTCTCTATGGTACCGTATATGTGCCATACACCATAACAAAAATTTACTTCCACGTAGCATGTCCATGTGATGCATGGTGCACCGCACCTATTAAAAATCTCGTGCAATAATCTAACGTGGATGCCTCTGTGTGGCTTCACAAAATTTGTTTACTTGGAATCTTTTAATCTCAGCCATTGTTTATTGATATGGTGCACACATAATACATTAAACACCATCCTTCTGGCCTACTAGAACTCTCAAAATGGAATCTTTCTCATAGAACACTTATTTTATACCCAAATCGACCCAAACAAATTTGAGAATGACCTCTGTAACCACAAAAACATGATTACAGACCTGTTGCATAAATAAACAACAGAATACTCCCAAAATCCGTTCAAAGCCATTCAACCCTTTCTCAATTCGCTCCATTTTCGTGCGACTTCACGAAAACCTCAATAACTTTCTCATCTGACATTGAAAATAGGTGAAAGAAATTACGTTGTAGCCAGGATTCGACGAGGTACATTTCTTGTGAAGACTATTCTGCCCAGTTCGGCCATTAAGACTTCCGAAAATATATTCAAACTAGAATCCACTGCTCGATCCTATGAAATCCCAACTTTTGATGTACAAGGCCTTCACCTGCTGCTTCGAGCCTTTGCCAAACACTGTGTAAGGACCTAATATACTTCAAAAAATTATTTTCCATGCTTGAATGTCACTGTAATGCTGCCAAATGACCAAACTGACATTGACCCTGTGTAGAAGCCCGTTTGACCATTCCAACTCTACCAAACCACCAATAGCTACTACCACAACACCACTATGACCAAATACATTGCCAACAATGACAACAACATTCCACATACTCTAGTGGACTAACACTGATCAGATTATAACTATATACCTTCAGATCACTAGGGGGCACTATGTTCCAAATGTTTGTTTCCTTCCCCTTGGAGATGTGCGCTTGAGCCTCAAGTTATAGCTTTTAGAGGATTATGACTCGTTTTGGGAAAGACTTTCTTTTGAGAATTTTAATCTAATTTTTTGATTATCTTATTTTTTATAAAGTCATATTAAATGTATACATATGTTGTATAAAACACACACATAAAAAAACAAGGTTAAAATAAATTTTTAGACAAAATTCAAGTAGAATCCAACTAACAGACTCAAGGTAACCAAACAGTTTTT
Organism: Telopea speciosissima; assembly: GCF_018873765.1. Taxonomy (NCBI): domain Eukaryota; kingdom Viridiplantae; phylum Streptophyta; class Magnoliopsida; order Proteales; family Proteaceae; genus Telopea; species Telopea speciosissima. Next base: position 49,079,691 of record NC_057920.1, read on the forward strand.
CATATGAATTCAGGATAAATCCAACTGACAGACTCAGGGTAACCAAATAGTTTTACAGATGGATTCAGAAGGATTCCATTTGACAGACTCGGGGAAACCAATTAGTTTTTTTTTTTTTTTTTCTCAACTACAAATCCATTCCAAAATAAAAATCTGACTCCTCCAACACCTTCAACCAAACACGCTATTGGAAATCCTTGGGGATCCTTTGCCAAGTGTAGATCTTTTATGTCACATGCCTGGTGTGTATTGACGAGTAGTGTTATTCCGTATCCTGTAGGAAACAATGATCCGATTCGTATTCCTCAAACCCTGGATGATATACAATTTTAGTACTTGAACTTGAAGATCCCTCTCATGTTACCTAAAAGCAAAATTCTAAACCCATTTCGACCGGTCTCAAGACTTTGGCATCTAGCCATTAGCTTTGCCCCTAAACGAGAGAGAGAGAGAGAGAGGCTACATGGCACGATTCGCCGTAGTGACCGGGTAACAACACAACTGTTTTTAATGAAGCGTTCAGGGACATTTCGTTGCATAAACGCCAAAACACAATGGCGAACAGGACAAATTGGCTTAATTACACTTGCAACATGGCAAGATTCTATTTGCTAATATTCATACCCGATTGAAGGAGAGAGACGGGCAATTATGGATTAATCAGAAAACCTTAGTTTTGTGCCTTTCCAAGGTATCTGATTGTCTTTTTGTGTTTTCGGTAGAAATGTAATCTATTGAATAGAACGGATTACACACGAGTCCTCTGTCCCAACTGGCACAGTTAGACATGGATCGAAATTGGGCCAAACAGTCTTATCCATAATGGACTTGGCCCTCCTTGCAAGGGAATTTGTAACAGCATTAGCAGCCCTTGAAATGTACAAAAACTGACAACTATCCAGGTAAGAAGCAAGATGCCTTATATCCTCAACCACTGGACGAACGGATAAAGGCAAACTCTTGGAAGTATCCTTCAGATAAGTGATGATCTCTTGGTTGTCACTCTCCAACAATAAATTATAAGTGCCTTCAGATATAGCTTCTAAGAGACCTTCCCTGATTGCAATTGCCTCACCCTCCAATATACGGGTGAAGTTGAACTTATCTGAAACAGCAAGGCGGGATTGACCCAATGGTTTCTAATAGTGAAACCAATACCACCCAAACTGCTTCCTGGAATAAAAGATGCGTCGCAATTCAACTTGAAGGAACCACTAGGGGGAGGAGTCCAGATGGGATTCGACAAAGCAGTTGGAATTGTAACACTCCGCTGCACCTGATTACTCGTCGAAAGAAACTCAATACAAGCAGCTCGTGCGACAACTATTACCTCGGCCAGCGTCAATTCCTTCATCCCAAAGAGTAAGTCATTTCGCGAACACCATAAGTTCCAAGCAATGAAGGAGCAGTGAGATGTAACTTCTTCATATCTACTCTTCCCAAGAACTGAGAGAGTTAGCCATTTTTGAATCCAGCTATGTATTCATCCTTTACCATCAGCAAGAATAACCGCAGATAGGCTTGAACCAAACCATACAGCCCTTGCAAAAGGGCAGTATAGCAGAATATGCTCAATGGTTTCAGGTGCCGATCCACAACGAGAACAATGATTATCCACAGGGATTTGTCGTTGGTTCAAAGCCGAGCCTGATGCGAGTCCATCAGCACATGCCCTTCAGAGAAAGCTCTTCACCTTTTATAGAATGTTGCAGCTCCATATGGTCTTTCCAAACTGATGTAGGAACCTCTCTCTCTCTCTCTCTCTCGTATTTTCAATTGTCGAATTAAAAATGTTAAAATCAAAATTTTGATTGTTTTTTAAGTTTTTTGAAATTTATATTTTCATAGGAAGAAGTTAGAGAAAGGGTTCTCTGAGCAAGCGGCATAGAGGAGCTGTTACATCCGCACCCGAGTTTACTATTTAATTATAGTTTCTCTCTCTTGTGACGTGTAGATACTGCTGCCGTGTACATTGGGGAATTATTTTCGCTTGTGGTCAAGCCCAGCTACAAGATTATTAGCCAGTTCACAGGTTTACCTGTCGAAGAGAGGTTCCTCAACCGGCAGTGGGGGAGATTTGTTGATGGTGCTTTCGCCGACCACCCTCCTAGCACGAGCCCTGGGAGTGAAGAGTACCAGCAGGCGTTTTCTGCGTCCCCACATTTAGACACCTCACTCAGCAATGAGCTTAGCATTGCGGTCGAGAAACTCTTCGGGATCACGAAGGACACATCATAACAGTCGAGGGGTAAGATACTGCCCTGATGTATGTTAGTGTACCCTCCCCTCTGTGGCCTTGAAGTGTGGGCCAAAGCCCAACAATTTTCCTTAAGGTTCTGCCCTTATAGCAGCTGATGAGCACATTTATGTGTGAAATCTTAGGGTATAAAGCATACATTTTACCACATTGGACAAAGTTACTCGGTGCTTTCTTGTGCTTTTTAGGGTTTAAGTGAATTATTGTGAAAATGGAGGAGATGATGCTAAGGAGATATTTTTAAGCTTTTTCGAGGTGTCAATAATATGAATGCATAGCCCATCGAGTCAGCTTCATAACGGTTCAAACGACACTTGATTCCGAGTTGAAACGAAGAAGTTATGGCCGTTTCCGTAACGACGCACGAAAATGGTGTACAGGGGTTTATTTATAATTATTGACAGTCAGATGGGGACAAAGTGAAGCGGAAGTTTGGATTCCAGGGGCCTTAACAAAATTATCAGAAGTTACTTTACTGTACCCAAAAGATTCCATTTGGAAGGCTCTGGACAATACAACTTCAACTTGAGATATTTTGGGCTCCCCAACTCCGAATTGGGCCAAATTTGGGTCTATTTTGGGTGATTTTTTGCAAAGAACACAATGGTGAGGCCTATATAAGCACCCCATGCTCCACGTTTTCTGAAGGACAGAATGGGTATTTTATTTATTCTTGAAGGAATCCTAGTCATCACCCTTACTCTCTCTCTCTCTCTCCTCCAACTTCTCAAGGGCACTTCTGAAATTCTACTTGGGATAGATTTATATTTTCTCATCTATAGAAGGTTGAAAAATCAAAGATGCTTTGATTTTATTGCTTGGAGAAGATATCTACAAAGAAAAGGAAGCACTTGTTAGAATTGGAAGTTTATTTTTTTAGAAATAGAATGACTATGTAAACAATCTTCTCTTCTTCTTCTTTTTTTTTTTTTTTTTTTTTCTTAGGATTCAAGGCATTGTAAAAGAGGAAAGAGAAGAGAATATTCTGTTTTCTTAGGGAATATTTCTCCTACACTTCCATCTTCTCTCTTCTCCTCTCTTCCACCTATAAATACCCCTACCTCTCTTGTAAAAATTGCTCATTCACTTAGTGAAATTTCTTCTCTTCTTCTCCTTCTAATTTGTGATTTTTTGGCTTTTCTAAGTTCTAGTTTGCTTTTATGATTTTTAGTTAATGGTTATAATAGGTTTAGTTTATGCTTTAATTTCAATTGGGTTGTAATTTCTTAATTCTAGTTTAGGTTTTAAGCCTTCTAGTCTAAGTTCTTAAGTTGATGACAAGACTTGAAGATTTAGAAGAAGAAGCCATGGTAAGTTTATGCAAGTATTCAAGCTTTTCAATTACTATCATGCAAGCACATCCAGGTTTTACTATCTAAACTCTCAATCTCATTCTCCATCTCCTCTATCTCTCTCTATCTTCTTCTTCTTCCCCCTCTATTTCTTTTATTTTAATTTTATATGGTTGTGGTTTATGGATGCATTTTTATTCCCTTATTTCTTTTTATGTGGTTAGTATGTGTGGCTGCATTTTTATTCCTTTCAATTCGCTTTAGTTTGATAGGTTAGATGCTCATGTGTTAGGACGCCGATTTAATCCCTTAATTTTGTTAAATGCTTATGAGTTAGGATGCATTGATTTTTGTTAGTTTAATTAGTTTAATTTAACACTTTAATTTGGTTCACTTTGCATTACTTTTAAGTTAGTTAAATAGAGTGACATATATCTCCTCGTGTTCGACCCGTAGCTACGATTGATCCGTACGCTTGCGGTTTTATTTTAACTCAAACAAGTTTTTGGCGCCGTTGTCGGGGAAATTATTGTCCATTTTATTTATCTGATTTTTCAGTAGTTCGATATGTTACGACGGAGTCACGAACGGACTCACATGATTGCCTCCGTCCGTGAATCTGTTCGTGCTGTTTTAGGCTTTTAGGTGATTCCCTTATGTGGGTCCCACATCTCGTGCCCCCGGGCATTATACCTGAGCCCCCAGACAAGGTGGACCCCACCCTTGGTCTCCTTGAATTATGCATGTGCTATATAGGTTGGCCCACTACCCTATGGTGGCATTTAAATGAGAATGACTCTAAGGGCCCCAAGACAAATAGGCCCTAAGTGGGAGCATTTGTTATAAATGCACAGCCCAGCCATTCATTGGCCCTTTCATTTCTCCTACCAACCCAAAACGTTGAAGGGTGGGAGGGCATTGAAGGTGAAGGAGAAGGTGATTGGAGGGAGCTATTGGAGGTGGAATCAACTCTTTGGGCTCATCAAAGCTGGTGAGTGCATTCCCTCTCCCTCTCTTTCCATTTCAAAGTGGGAAATCCCCTAAGGATTGGTCCAACTTAGGGTTTCCTTTTGGAAACCCAATATCACTCTTGGTTCCCTAAATGGAGACCTACTCCTCTCTTTCTTATTGTCATTCATGACTTTAATGGCTTGAGCTGCTGCTCAATGCCTTAAGACCTAAATCTAGGATTGGGAAACCCTAGAGGAGGTTCCAAATCTCTTAAATCCTCTAAGGCCCATGTTAGGCTAGGTGCTTTGGATCCTAACGAAGCTTGGGACTCACCTCCCTAACCCTTGGAGCCATATGGTCTCAAGAATGGAAGGCTGGAGGTGGAAATCCTTCCAAATCTAGAAAAGAGACTCGACGGCTCTACGAGCGGACCCATCATCATGGTTCCGTCCATAGATCCGTTCTGTATAATTTGGTTGACTGGCTGGGACAGAGCCAAGAACAGATTCACCTGGTAGTTCTATCCGTAGTTTCGTTCGCTCTTAGGAATGTCTCAGGGTCCGAACGGATCCAAGAATGGATTCACCTAAAAGTTCCGTCTGCAAATCTGTCCCACCTATTTTCACTATATGCCTAGACGGAGTCAGGAACGGACTCACCTAGTTGCATCTGTCCCTACGTCCGTCCATGCTATCTTGACTTAAACCTCAAATTAACTGTTGGGACCCATCATGGGACCCATCTATACTCTTCTAATACTATTCTCACGCATCCCCAGACTTCATAACCTGTAAGGGAGTACGTGTACCGAGGTAAATCTTATCAAACACCCCGAGCAACAATCAAACAACTGGTGAGTGGGTTTTGGGTGATGTTTGGACTTGTTATATATATATATAAATCATATAATTGTTCATATGCTTGCATCCATTATGAACATGCTGCATTCTTGCATATTAAATGTCTTGGTTACGAATTGATGCGATGTGAATATGTTTACTTTACATTATTGTATCGGGTTACGGTGCCGGGTGTGCCGGTGTCGAAACCCCAGAGATGTTTATGAGATTTATTGATTGTCATCCTGCCCTGTATGCGTCGTGCCATGCTGGTACCCAGGTACTAGATGGAATGAGACGTTGATGCACCCGAAATACCTCTCGGGATGATAGGACTTGCATGTAGTATATCTACGGTTAGGATTCACTTTCCTATGCTACGACCCTTACCAACAAGGGTTTAGGTGTTGGGTGATCGAGGCTCCTTGTTTCCTGTGGGGGAAAGAGGCCAGGTCAGGGACAACCACTGATCATCGGGGTCCGCCACTAGATGATCTTGGTGGCTTCAACCGATGTCGGCTCCTTGGTGATAATAAAGGTTTCATTGTGGCGATAAGTTAAGTGACCCACAGTGTCTCTAAAGGTATCATAGTAGTATATACCTCGACTTAGACTGTGTGTGATAGGTGGAAAATCTATTAACATTGCATTCATCATGGACTATGTGTAATTGTGTGTTTGTGCATTCCCTTTCCCCTCACTGGCTCAGTGGAGCTAACCCCCTGTGTACACACTCTTTTAGATTTTGATGCAAATGGTGGATACCTGGCTGGTCTCAAGGCCTAGCCAACGGATTATGATGGTATTGGCATGGAGGAATCCGAGGTTGTGTCGAAGGAACACAGTGACGGATGCCCCTGTGATGATTGTGCCTACGGGCCGTGATGATGTTGGGGATTGGCCCCTCTTTTGATTCTTTTGGGGCTTTGTGCCCATTATGAACATTTGTCTGTAATACTTTATATTCTTTTGAGTAGTTACATCATGGTCAGTCAGCAAATAATGTTAAACTATTATTGTATCACCTAGCCAGTTGAACATATAGTAACTGCTATTTAAGTCGCTTCTGCTTGCAATTACTCTGTCTTGATATGGAATTATCCTTCCATTTCTGTAAATTGTGATTATTATGTTTGACCTTGACTGTTGACTATAGACTGGGACACTGTGTCCGTGATTCTGGTAGAAAAGGGGATGATGCGTGTCATCCTAGTCACCCCTTGACTATGCTTTATTCCTATCTTGGAAGGGGGTGTAACAGCATGGTATCAGAGCGCGGTGTTCTGCACCAGACATAGTCTAGCAAGGACTCTTGATTTACTCTACACAATAGGGTCTAAGTTAAAAGTTTTCAACGAAAATAATTGGAATTTGTGTAACACATAGGGAGAAGACTAGCTAGGGTGAAATTCGAGCACAATAGCAATATAATAGAGACAACAGTAGAATTAAAGAGCATATATATATATATATATATGTTCAACCTACGCCCAACTGTTCTTACTTATTCAACCTCCCTTAGAGGTGAGTATATTACATACAACCTAAAAAGGAATTCCAAAAGTCGCAACTGGGTACCACAATTTCTTACTTAAACAAAAGAAGAAAGGGGAAAAGATAGAAAGTAAAGTTAAAAACTAAAAACATTATTTTTGAAACTGCCATCTAAGATAACACCAAAGAAAGAGAATGCATAACAACTCCTGCAGTCTTGGGGCCTAGTCCCCCATGTCCTCATCACTGTCTTCATCCTCTTCATCATTGCCTTCATAGTACAAGTAGGCATTGATGTCATGGATGTCTTTCTCTACCCTCTCAAAGCAGCGATCATATGAAGCAAACTGTCCTTGTATGCCCACGAACCCACGCACCATATCTGAGTTGAGCTTGGTCATGTTGGTGTTCAGCTGTCCAAGGGCATTTAGGACAGCACTCATGTCAAAGGTCTCCGAACTAGAAGCTCTAGCAGAAAACTGCATTGGTGCTTCCTCCTCATCATCAGTCTCTTCCTCACCCTTATCCCCCTCTAGATCGACAGGCTATCCATCACTGAATGTATCATATGGAATGTAAATCCGAGCTAGGGCATTGTGCCCAAGTGGTTCCTCAAAGCTCTCTGATGCTGCCTCATCATCAAGGTTGACTTGGAAATGCTGGAATATACGGGTGAGTAGCCTCCCGTAAGGCAAGGTCTTCTTCTTGCGAGACTTGAATAGTACTTGCTCCATGTGTCTGAGGATGACATAGGGCAGGCACACCTGAACACCCTCATAAAGGGAGTAGCTTAGGGCAGCAACCATGAGTGAGGGCTCGGTGCTGTGGCCCCTAACCGGGATAAGATTGGTCTTAGCCAACATAGTCAAGACCCTCTGTGACCTACCAAACTTGGTCAAATTCACCCGATACTCATACTTGTCATTGGTCAGTGTGGAATATAGATGCTTATACTCTGTCTTAGACACACAAGAGAGTGGGTCTCTCCCTAGTGGGTGATAGACACGATCTCCATTGGAGCTCACCCCAAGTATGGTTCCTAGCTCCACCTCACTGAAGGAGATGTTTACTCCCTTCACAAAAGAGTTGACCCGACGCCTTACTGCATCCTCATGAATGACTGTCAGGTTGGAGTAGAAATGCTTGACCAACCTATGGTAGTAAAGCTTGGGAGGAGACAACATGTTGAACCACCCCAGCCTATCAAATCGCTGCCCCACCTTGAAGGCAACTAGTTCTTCAGGGATAGCTTCTCTCCCCACTAGAATCTTTCGATCATGGAATTTCTCATTGTACAGCCTCTCTGCCTCAGCAGACACAAAGTGACTAGCATCAAAAGATGCTAGTGCTGCTGCAGGAGCCCTATTTCCTCTTGTTCTAGGAGCCATTTCAATCTACTCACCTACACACAAGTAAAAGAAGACAATACATGTGTTTGATTATTCTAACCTTAACAAGAATATAAAGAATTCATGTAAATTTTAGCAACTGAACAATTCTAATTAATTTGGAATTAAAAATTTGTTTTGGAATGGAACTCCCTTGAACATGGGTTTAGGGAGAGGATTCCTAATAAACCTTGCCAAGGGATCGATTAAACTATAATTTGCAATCATAAATCACTTAAATAGCATGCTTATGGGTGTAATGGAAAGGGCGAATAAACACATTTAAAGCATAGCACAAATCTTTCCCAAAAATAGTGAAATTTTGGGAGTTTTCCCCTAACTCTCATTTAGAAATTTGACAATGATACCAAACAAGTAAGGATACATCTAAATTACAACAAATCCATGAAATGTATGAAGAAATAGAACACATTTTCTAGTATGAACTGTTTTGCCCAAAACAGTAGGAAATTTTTTATTTTGGGAGGGGTTTACCCAACCTTTGCCCTAATCGATGGAGTAGTGATGATGTGGGATGTTCACAAATGGATTGAGAGCAATAGAATCCAAGAGAAACACTATTCGATTGCCCTTCATGCAACTTAGCACAGTAAAATGAGAAAGGAAAGAGGAAACCAACAAAAAACCCCGGGGAAAACCTAGAAACAAACCCTAGGAGACCAAAAATGGAGGGAAGAACACATACCTTGTGGCAGGAGGCTTGAATCTTGAAGATGAAGGGCTCAAATCCACCAAGTAAGGGTGTAGAAACTTCGAACAGATGAAGGCTAGGGCTCCCCTGCTCTGTGCTTCCGCTCTCTCCAAAATAGGCCAAGTGAGTTTAAAAACTCACGGTTTATTTCTTTTATGAAAATTTCGTGAACGGACGCACGAACAGATCCACTATCGTGGTTCCATCCATCAATCCGTCGGGGGTAAAAGTTAGTTTTTTGTTCTTTGAACTGTACGGAACATCGAACGGAACCACGACCAAGGATCCATTCGTAGTTCCATATAGCTCAGTGTTTTGGCCAAAATGGGCACCCTGAGAATGGAGCCACAAACGGATTCACGTTGTAAATCTGTCTGTAAGTCCGTCCAGCCTATTCTGTCGACAGAGTCATGAACTGAGTCAGAGGACTAGTTCCGTCCGTGAATCTGTCAGTGTTCTAGAGGGCTTTTGGCCTATTTTCCTAGCTCAGCTCTACCTTTAGGACCTCGGTTCCTCCCCTGTGTGTTGCCACACACATTTTTGTGTAAATCTTTATACTGGTACCCTCGAGGCACTTTGCATTGCTTCCCCTTGTTTTGTGAGCTAACCTATGCAGCATCTTAATTATGACAGGTCCTGAAACATGGTCAACACCCGCAACCAGAATCGTTCCCCTCCTAGGGATGACGTCGGTGACGTTTCTAAAGAGGCTTTGCCTATACCGCCTCCAGTTAACACTAATGCGGACGTTGCCGCACTTTTGGGGAACATTTTGCAAGATATGTAACGGGAACATCGAGAGGCGTAACATGAGCAGCGCACTTTCATGCAGAATGTGACCACTCAGCTCTAAAATGTTGGTCAGGAAGGGCAACAGATACCACCCCCGGTGCACATAGCCCCTATTCTCGCAGCTGCTGCCACACCTGCTATTCCTCCCCTGGCACTAGCTGTAGTCGAATTCCCTGTGGTGCAAGTAGTGCCAAATCCACCTCCTCCTTCTTTGGCTGCCATACAAGTCCAAAATGCGGTGCCAGAGTGGGCTGATGCCTCTAAGCTTTCAGAGAAATTCCAAAAGCACCATCCTCCTACTTTCTACAAGCTAATTCACGATTCAATGTTTCTAGCTGCCTGGATAAGGGACCTGGAGAAAATCTTTGAGGTGCTATTGTGTAATCACACCTACAAGATTTGATGTGCCACTTTCCAACTCTGAGGTAACGCTGATGCTTGGTGGCGTTCCTCAAAGGAGCACTTCTGGGCCAAGTACCCAAATGCAACATGGGCTTAGTTCACAGAAGCTTTTCTTGAGAATTACTTTCCAAGGAACTTTCGAGATAAGAAGGAAGTTGAGTTCATGAGCCTCAGCCAGGGATCCAAGTCGGTCCTCGAATATCAATAGGCCTTTGAGGAGCATTTCTATTTTGCTCTGGAACACATAAAGGCTGAGGAAGTTAAGGCAAGAAGGTTTGAAAGAGGGCTAAGAGCCAACTTGAGTACATCTGTGGTGCTGCATAAGTACCCTACCTATGCGGAAGTGGTCCAGGCTGCTAAGATGATTGAAGATCAGCAGAGAGAGAACTACAAGGTAATACAAGATGGCAAGAGGCCAATGTCATCCTATGACTCTAGGGGATCTAATAAGTTCTAGAAGAGAGGGGCCTACATGATTGCAACTCCAATACAGTCCCGTAAACTTGATGTGGCCCAGGGACCTAAAGCTACATCAGCTCCTTATTATGGGATCCAGACTCTCGTATGTTACAACTGCAAGGAGTTCGGTCATATGGTTAAGGATTGTCCACATCCGCGGCAAGCAGGTTCATGGCCAACGGTGACTTCTAAGGCACCCCAAGCCAAGGCAGTTATTCGCTCACTTCTCCCTTCTCCAACCAATAGAACTCAAGGGCGAGTGTATTCGGTCACTCATGAGGAAGCCCAGGCTGACCCTGGTGTCATTGCAGGTAATGTACTCAACCACTTGAATGTAACTCCTTTATGTTGAGTTTATCATGTTCGGTTGTTCGGTGTTTGTCAGGTATGATTTATATGTGTTGTCTACCTGCTTACGTGTTGTTTGACTCGGGAGCATCGCACTCCTTTATATCTCCTTTGATTGCCGCGAAGTTACCTATTAGACCAAAAAGTATGAAGTAGAAGCTAATAGTTTGTACACCGACGGGAAGTAAGGTCGAGCTTGACCAAGTTTTCAAATCTTGCCCTGTTCGAGTAAGAGACCATGGGCTGAGGCTAGTTTGATAATCTTGGATATGAAGGACTTCGATATAATTCTGGGAATGGATTGGTTGTCCACACACAGAGCCAGCTTAATCTGCATAGAGAGGAAAGTACTCTTCAAGTCAGAGGAAGGCAAAGAATTTGTGTTCAAAGGCAACAAAAGTAAGAAGCCTAAGAAAACTATCATTTTAGCTCTCCAAGTCCAGAAGTTGATAGGAGAAGGTTGTCAGTGTTACTTAGCCTCCGTGCTAGACACCGAAGCTAAGATTACACCTATGGGAGAGATAAGTGTGGTAAGAGACTTCTTTGACGTCATTCTGGAAGACCTCACATGGTTACCATCGAACCGGGAGACGAAGTTTATGATTGACCTAGTGCTTGGTGCTGCTCCAGTGTCTAAGGCACCCTATAGAATGGACCCTTCAGAATTGAAGGAACTTCAAGAGCAACTCAATGACTTGTTGAGGAAGGGCTTCATTAGGCCAAGTGTTTCCCCATGGAGCGCACCTATTTTGTTTGTAAAGAAGAAGGACGGTAGTATGCATATGTGCATTGATTACCGTGAACTCAACAAGCTTACGATCAAGAACCGGTACCCACTACCTAGGATTGACAACTTATTCGATCAGTTGTAAGGCACAAAGGTGTTCTCAAAGATCAACGTCCACTCGGTGTACCATCAGTTGAAGATCAGAAGTAGTGACGTCAACAAGACAGCATTCAAATCGCGATATAGTCACTACAAGTTTCTAGTTATATCCTTCGAACTGACTAATGCCCCGATAGCTTTTATGGAGTTAATGAACAGGGTGTTTCACGACGTGCTGGATAAGTACATTATCATGTTTATTGATGACATTCTGATCTACTCCAAGAGCGAAGAGGAGCACGCTGACCACCTCCGTTTCGTACTGCAATGCTTGAGAGAAAAGCAATTGTATGTAAAGTTTAACAAATGTGAGTTCTGGTTACAACAAGTGGCTTTCTTAGGTCACCTAGTTTCTGCCAAGGGTATTGAAGTTGACCCTGGCAAGGTGAAGTCTGTAGTTGACTGGGAGACACCCAAGAGTGTAGCAGATATTAGCAGCTTCCTTGGTCTAGCCGGTTACTACAGGAGATTTATTGAGAATTTTTCAAAGATTTTGTCTCCTATAACCCGACTTACCTGGAAGGGAGTGAAGTTCGAATGGTCCGATGACTGCGAGAAGAGCTTTCAGGAATTGAAGTAGCGCTTGGTTTTGACTCCATTACTTACCATTCCAAATGGAACTAGGGGGATGGTAGTTTATTGTGATGCCTCAAAGATGGGCCTCAGCTGTGTTCTGATACAGGATGGAAAAATGGTAGCTTATGCTTCTCGTCAGCTGAAGGATTATGAGAAGAATTACCCAACTCACGACTTAGAGTTGGCGGCTGTGGTCTTTGCTCTGAAGATCTGGAGACACTACCTGTATGGAGAGAAGAGTGAGATCTATAGTGACCATAAAAGTCTTAAGTACTTCTTTACCCAAAAGGAACTTAACATGAGACAAAGGCGATGGTTGGAGCTCATGAAGGATTATGATATGCACCATCCACTACCATCCCAGTAAGGCAAACGTTGTGGCGGATGCTCTTAGTTGAAAGTCCCAGACGTTATCCCTTACATCCTTAGCTGTTAGTAAGGAACTTGTTGAAGAGGCTAGAAGGATGAATCTAGAGTTTCTGGTAGAGGGTGTTACTCTATCTCTAGCAGCCCTATCGGTGTAGTCAACTTTGGTGGAAAGGATTCAATCTACCCAGGCCTCCGATGAACGCTTCTAAGAGATCATTGGAGCTATTCGGGATGATACACAGCTAGATCTAGATTTCACATTGACTGAGAGCAGTGTTCTCATGTTTAGAGATCGACTATGCGTCCCTAAGGACGATTAGCTGAGAAAGCAAGTGTTAACAGAAGCACACAATTCCCCTTATTATATCCACCCAGGTAGTACTAAGATGTACAAGGACCTGAAGGGACACTACTGGTGGAGTGGAATGAAGATGGATGTAGTTGAATTTATGGCCAGGTGTCTCACTTGTCAGCAAGTGAAGGTAGATAGACAGTGGCCCCATGGCCTTTTATAGGCCTTGCCCATGCCAGAATGGAAGTAGGAACATGTTACCATGGACTTCATCACTGGACTACCCCGTACACCCAAAGGTATTGACACACTGTGGGTTATTGTGGATAGATTGACGAAGACAACTCATTTCATCCCAATCAAGGTCACCTATTATACAGATAAGCTGGCCCGCATGTATATTGATAACATAGTTCGACTGCACAGAGTTTCAATTAGCATCATCTCAGATCGGGATCCCAGGTTCACATCCAAGTTTTAGGGCGGATTCCAGAGAGCTATGGGCACCTTGTTGAGTTTTAGCATTGCCTTCCATCCTTAGACAGATGGACAATTGGAAAGGACTATACAGACATTGGAAGATATGCTCCGAGCCTGTGCCATTGATATGCAGGTTAACTGGGATGAGCACATCTCGCTTATCGAATTCACCTACAATAATAGTTACCAAGCTATGATCGAAATGGCACCATTTAATGCTCAGTATGGGAAGATGTATCGGACTCCATTGTACTAGGATGAGGTTGGTGAGCGATGTATCCTTAGGCCAAAATTGATTCAAGCAACTTGTGAGAAGGTGGACTTGATCCGTGAACAAATCAAGGCTGCTCAGTCTAAGCAGAAAGGCTATACGGACCAAAGACGGAAGGATCTAGAGTTCTCCCTCGGTGATAAGGTATTCCTCAAGGTGTCACCCACCAAGGGCATGATGCGGTTCAATAAGAAGGGAAAGCTAAGCCTAAGATTCATTGGGCCCTACGAAATTCTCGCAAAGGTCGGACCAGTGGCGTATCGGTTAGCACTCCTATAATCTTTGGATGGCGGGAATGACGTCTTCCACACATCCATGTTTCGAAAGTATGTGCATGACCCAAGCCATATTCTATCTCAAGAACCACCGGAGCTGGCAGTAGATATGTCCTATAAGGAATAGCCCGAGAAGATTCTAGACAGTAAAGTGGTGAATCTCCGCAATAGACCTATTCACTACGTGAAGGTGAAGTGGTACAACCACCCAGAGGAAGAAGCGTCTTTGGAAGCCGAAGTGGAGATGCGAGCCAAGTACCCTTCCCTCGAATTCTTATACGGTACACCAAATTTTGGGGATGAAATTTCTAGTAAGGTAGGGGGATGTTACATCCATACCCGGGTTTGCTATTTAATTATAGTTTCTCTCTCTTGTGACGTGTAGATATTGCTGTCATGTACGCTGGGGAATTTTTTTCGCTTGTGGTCAAGCCCAGCTACAAGATTATTGACCAGTTCACAGGTCTACCTGTTGAAGAGAGGTTCCTCAACCGGCAGTGGGGGAAATTTTTCGATGGTGATTTCGTCAACCACCCTCCTAGCATGAGCCCCAAGAATGAAGAGTACTGAAAGGCATTTCCTGTGTCCCCACATTTAGACACTCACTCAATGATAAGCTTAGCATTGCGATCGGGAAACTCTTCGTGATCATGAAGGACACGTCATGACGGTCGAGGGGTAAGATACTACCTTGATGTATGTTAGTGTACCCTCCCCTCTGTGGCTTGGAAGTATGGGTCAAAGCCCAACAACTTTCCTTAAGGTTCTGCCCTTAAAACAGCGACGGAGTCACAAATGGACTCATAAGACTGCCTCCATCCATGCTGTTTCATGCTTTTGAGTGATTCCCTTATGTGGGGCCCACACCCCATCCCCCGGGTATTATACCTGAGCCCCCAAACAAGGTGGACCCCACCCTTGATCTCCTTGAATTGTGCATGTGCTATATAGGGGGCCCACTAGCCTATGGTGGCATTTACATGAGAATGACTCTAAGGGCCCCATGCCTAACAGGTCCTAAGTGGGAGCATTTGGTATAAATGCACAGCCCAGCCATTCATTGGCCCTTTCATTTCTCCTACCAACCCAAAACGTTGAAGGCTGGGAGGGTATTGAAGGTAAAGGAGAAGGTGATTGGAGGGAGCTATTGGAGGTGGAACCCACTCTTTGGGCTCATCAAAGCTGGTGAGTGCATTCCCTCTCCCTCTCTTTCCATTTCAAAGTGGGAAATCCCCTAAGGATTGGTCCAACTTAGGGTGTCCTTTTGGAAACCCAATATCACTCTTGGTTCCCTAAATGGTGACCTACTCCTCTCTTTCTTGTTGTCCTTCATGACTTTAATGGCTTGAGCTGCTGCTCAATGCCTTAAGACCTAAATCTAGGATTGGGAAACCCTGGAGGAGGTTCCAAATCCCTTAAATCCTCTAAGGTCCATGTTGGGCTAGGTGCTTTGGACCCTAACGAAGCTTGGGACTCACCTCCCTAACCCTTGGAGCCATGTGGTCTCAAGAATGGAAGGCTGGAGGTGGAAATCCTTTCAAATCTCAAAAAGAGACTCAACGGATCCACGAACGGATCCATCATCGTGGTTCCGTCCGTAGATCCATTCTGTATAATTTGGTTGACTGGCTAGGACGGAGCCAGGAACGGATTCACCTGGTAGTTTCGTCCGTAGTTTCGTTCGCTCTCGAGAATGTCTCAGGGTCCAGACGGATGCACGAATGGATTCACCTAGAAGTTCCGTCTATGAATCCGTCCCACCTATTTTTACTATATGCCTGGATGGAGCCAGGAACAGACTCACCTGGTTGTATCCATCCCTGCGTCCGTCCATGCTGTCTTGACTTAAACCTCAAATTAACTGTTGGGACCCATCATGGGACCCACCTATACTCTTCTAACACTATTCTCATGCATCCCCCAACATCATAACCTGTACGGGAGTACGTGTACCGACGCAATCTTATCAAACACCCCGAGCAACAATCAAACAACTGGTGAGTGGGTTTTGGGTGATGTTTGGGCTTGTTATATATATATATATATATATCATATAATTGCTCATATGCTTCCATTCATTATGAACATGTTGTATTCTTGCATATGAACTATCTTGGTTACGAATTGATGCGATGTGAATATGTTTACTTTACATTATTGTATCGGGTTACGAGGTCGGGTGTGCCGGTGCCGGAACCCCAGAGATGTTTATGAGATTTATTGATTGTCATCCTGCCTTGTATGCGTCGTGCCATGCTGGTACCTAGGTACTAGATGGAATGGACGTTGATGCACCTGGAATACCTCTCAGGATGATAGGACTTGCATGTAGTATATCTACGGCTAGGATTCATTTTCCTATTCTACGACTCTTACCAACAGGGGTTTAGGTGTTTGGTGATCGGGGCTCCTTGTTGCCTATGGGGGAGAGAGGTCGGGTCAGGGATGACCACTGATCATTGGGGCCCGCCACTGGGTAGTCTTGGTGGCTTCAATCAGTGTAGGCTCCTTGGTGATAATAAAGGTTTCATTGTGGTGATAAGTTAAGTGACCCACAGTATCTCCAGAGGTATCATAGTAGTATATACCCCGACTTAGACTGTGTGTGATAGGTAAAAAAACTATTAACATTGCATTCATCATGGACTATGTGTAATTGTGTGTTTGTGCATTCCCCTTCCCCTCACTAGCTCAGTGGAGCTATGTGTTGATCATTAATTTACCCTAACCTTGTGGTGGATTCCATCCCCAAGAGCCCATCTCAATTTCAATTTACCCATCTCATTCTCTTACTTTTGTGTTAATTTTATTTACCCTAGTTTAGCTTAGTTTCTTAATTTGGTAGTTGATCTTGGTATTTTTCTTAGTTTAAGTTTAGAGATATAAAATTGCATGTTGAGTACACTTTGCCTATATTGAGAGTAAAGACTTAAGCAACCCGACCTCCCTGAGTTCGACCCGTGGCTACAGCAGATATTGTGCGCTTGTAGTTATTTTTCTTATCAAACAAGTTTTTGGCGCCGTTGCTCGGGAGGACGACTTTTGTTTAGTTTTCACATTCAATTGATTCGAAGTGTTTTTCATTTACTTTTATTAATTCCAAAAAAAAAAAACCAAAAAAAAGTGAAATTCTTTGTATTGTTAGTATAGTTGTGTAGACACGGAATTTTGTCCCCCCCAGCGATGATGACAACAGGACACGGACAGACATCGGTACCTCTCTCAAGAAGGACTCTTATCCCTACATCTAAGCCAAATCATCCTAACATCCCTAAAATGACTTATAAGACCCTTTTACCAAATGCTGAATGAGGTACTTCTCACCTTCCCCAAAGAAAGAAACCTTGAAGAGTCAAAAGCGAGGGAAAAAAAAACTTGAAAAGCCCAAAAAACAAAGCCTAATAGGCCCAAACCTGCCCAAAAACAACAAAGAAGCCCATTTAAGGCCCAAAGTGTGGGGAGTGACATACTCTGACCACGGCGCCGTGGTCAATCCCCCACGGCACCTTGGAGACCTCCCCCGACAGCATGGCAAAAATCCACGCCACCGCGGGGGGCTGCGACGTCAACCTGCTGACGTCATCCACGGTGCCTTGGACAAATCCTCCACGGCACCGTGGAGGTCTTCCGCGGCGCCGTGGAGGACCTATATGGCACCGTGAGGGTGGGACACCCCCTATATATAGTAGGGTCCCTCTCCCCTCATTTTCATGGATTTCAAGCCTAAGGAGACCCTCCTAGTCTGATTTTTGCCCTCTTTCAAGCCTTTGTAAGTGAGTTTTGAGTAATATTCTGAGTTATGGGTAGATCCATCAATTACCCGCTTGAGTGAAGAGCGCTCACCTCCTAGTCAAGATGTTATTCCGTTTGCATACGGATAACAAAAGCCTCCTTTTATAGCCGTTATTCTATCTGTATACAAATAACGAGAATCCCTTACACAGTTGTTGCTCTACCCGAAGTCTGAGTAACGAAACCCATCTCATATAGTCCTTACTCTGTCCGACAAGAGAGAGGCAAGCCGATTGTTCATCTCCACCTGAGCCGTGGGACATCGCATATTTCGTATTTGGTACATTTTCATTTATTTCTTGACAAGTATCTATCTCTTTCCTTCTTATTATTTTTTGCATAATGTAGACCATTAAAGTAACTTGCTTTAGTGTACATAGTAAATGATTTTTTTTCTTTCTTTGTCATGTTTAGTACATCAAAATCTAGCCTTGCATGTTGATATAGGATGTATTATTAAGGGTGAATATCGAAACAAGCATCTAGTAGAAAGATCAGTTTACCCGGGCGAGGTGGGTGCCTAATACCTTCCCACTCTCGTAACCTAACTACTTACCCTGAATCTCTTACCATACCATATGGAATCACGTAGCCCTTTCTGCTAATCCCGGATGGGGCTACACCCATTGGGTCCTAGGCCCTAATCCTAGGTGGTGACTCCATTTCTTTATGAAGCATGATCCTAATCCCCATGATGATATGTCGGAACGATATGCCGTTATTCATCGAAATAAATCCTTGTTGCCATAAGGCTGAGGAACCCTCGTCCCGAGGACCGCGATACTTATAAGTTGCTTATTTTGGTTTTTTTTATTTTTTATTGTTAGATCTTAATTCACTTTGAGTTGGTTAGCTTATCTCATCTATATTTGTAGATCGTGAACTTCTTTTTTTGCACCACCGATTTATTTTGTTGGGGAAGTTCAATCGACGGTCCAATCCTGATCATGATGTGGTGATGAGGGATGCTGGCTACCTAATCACCAAAGAGAATAATGATCAATAGCTACGGCAGTAATGGCATTGTACAATCCATTAATTGTCAGGAGGTTTTGCATTGACCCGGATTCGAAATGAATCCAGCAATTCGCATTGAATTTAGAGGAAAAAGAAAGAATTGATATTACTGTTAGCTTGTTTCTTTTAATTTTGTTATTGCTTCTAATATTGCAGCCATCTTATTTCTTTTATTTTTGTTTGGTATTGTGGACTGTGTATGGTTGGTTGGACTCGTAACTCTAAAAACCGTTTAGAGCGAATAGAATTACCAATCATGGCTAAGACTCTTAGGGATAGGTTTTATCCCGACCGGACAGCACAACCTTCATGCATACATTTGCCAGACGCCACGGGGAATAACTTTGAACTCAAATCTCAGTTCATTACCATGTTACCCCATTTCCATGGACTGCCTTCTGAGGATGCCTACCTCTTCCTTAGGGAAGTTGAGGAAGTGTGCGCCCTCATCAAGATGCAGCAACTTACGGATGATGCTATGAAACTGAGATTCATCACCTTCTCGCTCAAAGATGGATCGAAGAAATGGTTGTATGGGTTGCCCACTAATTCTATCACCACATGGGAGGAATTCATCGTTGAATTTTTGAAGAAATTCTTCCTAGTGCATAAGACCAACAAAATTAGGAATAACATCCTACAGTTTAGGCAAAAACCAAGTGAATCCTTTTCCAAGCTCATGGAAAGATTCACAGATCTTCTCCAAGAGTGCCCTCACCATGGCCTTGACCAATGGCATTTGTGCCAGATCATCTATGAGGGCATTGACTACCACACCAAACAAATATTGGAATCTATGTGCCCAACAGGATTCACATCTTTTACGGACGACAACAAAGCTTGGACCTTTTTGGTCAGCCTGGTCGAAAAGACTCTTGAGTGGGAATCAACTCAGGAGAGTAAAAGAGCCATAACTGCCAAAGGATTCTTTACTGATAGTTTTGTGGCGAAAGAAGCCCAATTAGATAGTCTCCTTAAAAGATTAGAAGCCATAGTTGTCAAGGGACCAGCTCCAATACATCAGATAAACCAAAGTCCCTATATGTAATTACTGCCAAGCTCCTACCCATGTTATGGAGGAATGCTCCAATCTTTCTGGGTTGAGCAATGGCAATGAGAATGTAAATGTAGTGTACCCAAACAATCCATATAGTAACACTTACAATCCTGGATGGAAGAATCATCCAAACTTTTCCTGGAACCAAGGGAATAACCAAGCTGGACCCTCCAATTTTCAAAATCAAGGCCAGTTTGTTCCCCAAAGGTCCAATCCCCCTTCTAACTTTGTTAGGCCACCACCCCCAATTCCAAATTTGCAACCCTTTGGGTTTCCAAAAGTAGGTGAGTCGGCTAGGATCAGTTCTTTAGAGAAAAGTATGGAACTTCTCATGAGTACCTTCGTGACAAGCCAACATAATATAGAGAAGCAAATCTCCCAACTAGCTACGGCTTTACATGAATGGGAAAAAGGAAAGATGCCAAGTCAACCTGATCCGAATCCCAGGAACTTGAATTTGACTCAACAAGGACAACTTAATTCGTTGAATTCAATTCAAGGGAATTCACAACATGGAGAGCCCTCCAATCACTGTAATGCTATCTACACATTAAGGAGTGGTCGTGAGTACACATAGGATGCTGTTCCTGTATCACCTGAAAATCCCAAGGACCCTTCTGTTAAGGTCAGTACTCCATCTCCTCTGCCAGGTTCATCTGAGGAACCTGAAACCATTACTGATGAGCAGCCTGAGCGAGTCTATGTGCCTACTGCTCCATTCCCAAAGAGATTGGTGAATAACAAGAAAACTACTTCCATAGACAAAATCCTAAATGTCTTTAAGAATGTGCAGGTAAACATTCCTTTATTGGATGCAATCTCTCAGGTCCCCACTTATGCTAAAGTCCTCAAGGACTTGTGTACTCAGAAAAGGAAAACCAATGTACCTAAGAAAGCCTTTCTAATTGCCAATGTGAGCTCGGTTCTGTTGCAATAGACAGTGGCTAAGTATAAGGATTCTGATTGCCCAACTATCTCATGTACGATTGGTAACACTAGAATTTACCATGCCCTTCTTGATCTAGGAGCTAGTGTCAATTTATTGCCATATTCAGTGTACCAACAATTAGGGTTAGGAGACCTTAAGCCAACATCTATCACATTACAATTGGCAGATAGATCAGTCAAAACCCCCAAGGGTGTAATTGAGGATGTGTTATTAAAGGTTGGGAAATTTCTTTTTCCCATGGATTTCATAGTCCTAGATACCCAACCTATGACCGATATCAAAGGCCAAATCTCGATTATCCTTGGTCGACTTTTCTTAGCTACTAGCAATGCTCTAATCAATTGGAGGAATGGTCTGATGAGGCTGTCTTTCGGGAGTGCATCTTGTGATTTTAATGTCTTTAGATTGGGAAAGCAACCATACTTAAATGAAGACGTGCATCTGCATCTAATTTTTGAATCACCTGATTTGATTGCAACTGCTCTTAATACAAGTATCAATCAATGTCTAGAGGATTTGCATCAATCCAAGTATGGGAGAGTGCCTTTTAAATTGTGGAGTAAGCCATCACCTGTTGAGCCAGATGGTAATCTGTCTACTTCTCTTCCCAATCTACCACCAGTGGAACCTCCTGATAAGGAATAAGAGGTGTTATCCCAACAACAAAGTGGGGGCATTGTAATATTTGATCCAGGTAAGGGTACAAACTCTACAATCTCTAGCACGTCTCTTAATCCCTCTCATGCCATTTTCTTCACCACATTCTTACGAGGTCGTAGATTTCCCAGCACCTCCCTATTTTGAACCACCATGATCATATATGATAAGATCCCCCCCTTCTGTCCTTGTTTTTCTTTCTTTCATGCATTGAGGACACTGCATAATTTTAGAATGGGGGGAGATAGGTTCTTGAGTTGAATTGTGTTGTGATCCTGACTTAGGTATAGGTGAGTTTATACTTTATAGCCATCTTAAAATTTTTTTGAATGCTTTTATTTTCTTTTTATTTTTTGTTGAGAGAGAGATGACTTTGGTAACCTATGCTTTGAAGTAATAAATCTGTGATTTCAAGAAGTGGAATTAATTTATATCTCAAGGTAGGGGACTAATCAGAAGCATAACACTGTTTTTTTTTGAAAAGGTCGATCTTATGAGTTTTTCTTGTCTGCTTGAGTTTTAGTTAGGAGCTGAGATAGAGATTTGAGATTAAAGTGTTATTATTTCTGAAAGAAGTTCTTAAAAAAAAAAAAAAAAGAGAAAAGAAATAATAAAAAAAAATTATAGTTTATTGGTTGTATTAGACTGGATGCTCCGCTTCATGAAGCGAGGTTCCTAGGCTTGAAACACCTTTCAGCCATGAAGAAAGTGATTAAAGTTTGAACTCAAACTGCATCAATGTCTAAGTCATAAATATATGCAACAAGAGAATTCTGACATTGCTTAGTAACTTGGGTGTCTGGTGCAAGCCTTGCATGTCATTCAAGCCAATTGCAGTGGAGGGATAACTGAGTTCAACTCTAAAGAAAGAAAGAAGAACATTTGAATTTGTGCCTTTGTCACAGTTCTCTATTTAGGCTCTGAGTTGATTCTTTTGTATCCTTGAGGGCATACTTTGATTTGATCCCTAAGGTTGATAGTGTGAAAAATATGAGGAGATCCCTTAATTTAGATGTATGTCATTGCCATGGATTGGAGCGGATAATAAAGTTCAAGTATGGGGGTCCTTAGGAATCTCTATCTCATGAGTTTTTATTATCGCTTTTCTTTCCAATTTTAAGTGGAGATGGAGTTTTCCTTTGCCCTTGTCAGGATTACAACTTTTCATGGTTTGAATTTTGTGTATACATTCACTGCAAACACTAACGAGACACAACTTGTTCACTAGGGTAACCTAGGGGTTTAAAGGCTTGTTGCACATGGTAAGTGCAACCGTGATTCCTACAAAAGTGAGTTAGGGTCTTCTTTTCATTTCTCTTTGTTTTCATTAGGTTAGTTTTCTTTTTGTTTGCTCGAGAACTAGCAAAGTTTAAGTATGGGGGTATTTGATGAGCATATTTATATGTGAATTTATTGTCTTT
Source organism: Telopea speciosissima (assembly GCF_018873765.1). NCBI lineage: Eukaryota > Viridiplantae > Streptophyta > Magnoliopsida > Proteales > Proteaceae > Telopea > Telopea speciosissima. The sequence goes on from NC_057920.1 coordinate 49,102,667, forward strand.
ATTTATTGTATTTTAATTATTAGAACAGTGCTACTCGAGGTATTTTCTTGTGTTTTCAGGTATTAGATTTATTTTGGCTGAAATTGGAGAATTCAAGCTTAAAAAGATGAAAGACACCAATCCAGGGCCAAGATCAAGAGAGCTAGACCTTTGTGGGCCAAAACTAGTCCCATCTTGAACCAAAATTTGAAAACCAAAGTGCAGCCCATGGATATTTTTGACCAAGGTCTATTTGTTGGTGACATTTAAAATTCCAGATTTTTGGAGTGAAACCCAAGTCAAAGCTAGCAGCCGAATCATGGGAAGAAATCTTAGAGTGAATCTCTCTCTCTTCCAAAATATCTCTCTCTCTCTTTCTTTCATATTATCTCTCCCTTTTCCCAAATCCCTCTCCTAAAATCTCTCTCACCTCCCACGTTTTCTCTCTCTCCCATCTCTCTTGCTTTAAAAAATAAAATAAAAAAATAACAATAAAGGAAGCAAAAGAAAACGTGGAGGGGGGGAGATTTTTCCTTTTTTTAGATTTATCTCTTCCTTCTTTCCTTCTCTCCAAATTCTTTACCTTTGTTTTCCTCATGCCACCTCACCCCTTCCCTCCAACGATTTTGGCTCCTCCCTCTTCTATAAAAAGGGCCAGCCCTCTCTTATTCTCTCTTTCTATTATTCTATTATTCTATATTCTTCTCTCATTCTCTCTCTCCCTCTTAAAAGGGGGATTTATTCTTCTTAGCCTTTTTAGCTTTCATTCTCTTTTTTTTTTTTTTTTTCTCTCTTCTCTAGTTTCTTTGTCTAAGCTTAGAATTTCAATGTAATTTTGTCTTTTTCATTCCCCATCCCCTTCTTCCATTGATGTACTTCAAGTTGTTGATTCAAGTTTAAGGTTGGAATTTTTTCTTCAATAGTTCAAGATGTTTTAATTTTATTTTTTATAATTTAGTTGTAATGTTCTCTTCATCAACCCCCTCTCCTTCCATCGATTTTCCCATGGCTAACTAAACCCTCAACTCTTGGGGTAGGATGAAGCCATGAGGGAAGGATAGGTTGATGATTTGCATGCTTGTGTTTTAATGGACATGTCATCCTATTGGACTAATGCAATATTGCCGCTGTAGCCTTTCTGACACCATTCATGTTCATGATTTTAAGATCTAATTGTGGATTGAATATGTACTACTCATAGGATATGTTAGCTCTTTTCGCCGCATCTCCTATAGACCTAGACTATGATATATGCAATGTTTGATGTGTTGATCATTGATTTACCCTAACCTTGTGGTAGATTCAATCCCCAAGAGCCCATCTCAATTTCAATCTACCCATCTCATTCTCTTACTTTTGTGTTAATTTTGTTTACCCTAGTTTAGCTTAGTTTCTTACTTTGGTAGTTGATCTTGGTATTTTTCTTAGTTTAAGTTTAGAGATATAAAATTGCTTGTTGAGTACACTTTGCCTATATTGAGAGTAAAGACTTAAGTAACCCGACCTCCCTGAGTTCGACCCGTGGCTACAGTTGATACTATGCACTTGCGGTTATTTTTCTTATCAAACAACTTTCAAAAATTCAATCGCGTAGCCATTCATCGTTAAATTTTTCAAAATGCCATCACCTGTTGTCTTTTTGATTGATAATGACCTAATGATAGGTTTTTACCAAGTGCGATTTTTACTGTCAGTTTTACCAGACCATGGCTCTATTAATGGTTTTCAATGAAGGATTATCGATCGATTCGCCGAACGGTTTGCCGAAATGTGGTTTTATCGTTCAACTCTGCCACCTATGAGCAAAGAGGTGGTGATGCATGCTCCCGGTGACAAAATCAAGCGGTCTTTTGTCTTCGCCCTTCGGCTGTTGGCATAGGCCTCGGCTAAAGAGGGGCAAACTGTAGTTGCTAAATTTTGTCACCCCCCCAGCGATGATGACAATCGGACGTAAATGACTGGCAATGTCCCGAAAACCAACCCTTCAATGCCACATAGCCCAAAAGCATCCCCATTCACCCTGTAAGGCGTACATCATACGCACGATAGCCCTGCAGACAAGGCACAACCCCCCCCCCACCAGGCAGCACCAAAGTTTGTGCAACCTAGCATGCCCAACGTGGCCATGCAAGGCAGCGCGTTCACTGCGTGGCCCCACCAGGCAGCCCTGCTGTGCAGTGCCACGACCTATGCGACCCTGCCGTGCGGCACCACGCACACTCTACGGCCCTGCCAGGCAGCCCCGCAGGCGTCTAGATACTATTTTTCCCCTTTTTCTTACTTTCTACAGCCCCGCACAACCACTGCGGCGCCGCAGGGACCAATTTTGCCTATAAATAGCCCCCCTCACCCCCTCATTTACACATTCCAAGTTTTTGGGAGAGGGGGCATCCCCAGAGCTCCAGTTTTCCAGTTTTTCCTAGCTTCCTTGTTTCGGGGCCCTTCCCCAACTCGATTTTGAGCCTTCAGGCCTTGTTTCCTTGTCCGAAGCCTGGGTTATCCGAATCTGGCTTCTTCGACCACTTTTTTCGTCCTAGTCCCGGGAATCTCCCATGGCCTAGCCGCTCTGCCCAATATTCAAGCATCCGGTTTTTGAAAGATTGCAATGCCGTTATTCTACTCGAGATCTGAAGATTCAATACCAATAAGCTGTTACTCTGTCTGACAAAGGACAAAGCCAGTCTTTTACCTCCACCTAAGCTAGGGGACGCCATCCATCTTGCATTATTGCATTTGTTTAAAGCGTACAAGTATACATTTCTTCCGTTAACTTTTAATTCTGGCACAATGTAGTCTTTCAAGTATCCCTGTGTAATGTAAATTAGTTAGTATAATATAATTTAATTTATTCAAATAGTTTGTGCATCATCATTTAGCCATAAATGTGGGTATAGGACATTCATAAAGGGAGAATATTTGAAAACCAGCATCTAGTAGAAAGACCGGTTTATCCGGGCGAGGTGGGTGCCTAACACCTTTCAACTCTCGTAACCTGGCAACTTCCCCCGAATCTCTGACTAGACCAACCAAAGTCCCGTAGCCCTTCTAGGGCTACACCAGTGGGTCCTAGGCCCTAATCCTAGGTGCCGACTCCATTTCATATTATTGTATGACCCCATCCCCCAATAATCATTGACCTTTGAGAAGATGCATTCATTCTCTCTCCAACCGAGGAGCAACTTATCTTGTCGCACATCCAGAGCGCCGAGACAGATCCTCATAGTTGGGTCCCATGGGTTCTTATGAACTCATAGGTCTCTTCCCAAACCCTTGTGCTCGAGGTGGTAGTACTGGTTGATCTTGAAGTACCTCGCTTGCAGACGGGATAGCAAGTACGGAGAAATTTTCTGACTCGACTTGCGCCTATTGTGCCGATTGGATCTGTGTGTTTATGCTAAGCATGAACTCTTGTTGTTGCTCTCTCATGGTCGCTTGCATATCCTCAGTGTACTTGTTTTGCTGCTGCCGAAAGCTTCTCATCATATCACTCACCATGGTGGTAACATCATGAGTGGTAAGGGAAGGTTGGGCAATAGGCATGGTAGGATTAAGGGTCCCAGTTGCCTCCCTTGGTGGGGATGGTGGGTCTCTACCAGTTTTTTTTTTTTTTTTTTTTTTTGTGTGAACCATTCTTGTTTTCTTGGAAGGAATCATTCAAACATAAGTACATGTACTTGGGTACTGCATGACAAGGGTATAGGCATACACCATTATCCATACAATAACAAATGTTGCAAGGAAAATAGTTCCAATTAAAATCAACAACTTTGATTCGAAGGTGAAAAGATATAAGGTTGGGAAGGAAAATAATTTTAGAAGGTCAGGACCTAGCCAATATCAAACACCCATAGTATAGGGACTCTGAGGAGATTGACAACGCAAAGGGTGAGTGATTCGCAATAGCTGTGGTTTAAATACTAACTTGGTTGTAAACCAAGAGTAGGTAAAAAGGAGAAATCAAGTTGTCCGATCTGGGGACAAGAAGAAAAAATAGTACACAGCGCATAGGATATTTCTACTTTACTTACTCATGGTGTTGGGACTTCTCCCAATGCACCACTACCACCAATTACCCACACTTAGCGCCTTTAGAACATTGCACAAATCATAGGGTTACGGTTCAACAAGGTGGATCAGCAACTTGCCAGAATGGAGGAGGGAATCGATGCTATAGATGGATGGGTTACTAGCATCAAAGATGCTCCAAAGATTTTGGCAACACCGCCATCATCTCAAGCGTTTCCAGGTCAATTTGGATGGTGAGGATTTCGGAAGGGTCGGAGTTGAACCATGGATCAGAACATGATTAGAAGGGTGCAGGTTAGGATTGACACTTGTAGCGATGGGGAAACCATTTCCCTCAGTAGAGGGCTATGGAACAGAGGTTCCCCCCCAGCAGGATATAGATATTGCATCATCCTCTACTGCCCCTCCAGTTGGTACTAATATGGACAGGGTCTTAGTTGCAATTGGTCAGTTGGGTACTGACATGACCTAGCTGACCACCAACATGGCCCAACTAAACACTAACATGGTTCCATGTTTTGTCGACATACGAGGTTAATTTAAATGGGGCTTAAGAGTGTATCAAGCTACTAGAGAAGTAGAAGCATGACCACAACACTTACCTCTATTATGGCAGCCCCAAGGATAATGGTAACGATGACAGGATGGTGTGCTAGACTGAGGATCCATGACCCACTCTAGATTTTCTTATCATTTATTCTCTTTACTTAGCTTTTGTTCAAGTTGCATTAGTTTGATTCCCTCTTTTATGTAAGAACTCGAAAGTCTAGCTGATTTTTAAGGATTCCAACCTTTGTGAATGCCTTCGGGGGAGGTCTATGTAATCAAAATTGAATCTAAGAATGGAATGCTAATTAATCACTACTGTGCCTTATTCTTGTTTATTATTGTTGTTATCGGCTTTCACACCTAACTAGTGTTTTACCTAAGTGTTTGTGAGAAAATTAATTGTCTTATAAGCTTTTAATTTAGAACCTAGTTGTGTAGAGTAAATCGGATATTCCACTAGACTGTGATTCAAAGTGCAGAGCATCACGCTCTGATACCATGTTATCACACCCCAATCCCCACCCTAGGGTTTTTGTATAACTAGGATGCTTACCAACATCCCAAACCACTACCAAGATCTTGATGCAGTGGCCTAAATCACAATCACCTGAATATAATTCTCACAATAATATCAAAGTGCATAAGCAAAAGGAATAATACATTTCCAATTTAAAATCAAGAATGCGCAAGCGTTTTATCAACGAATAAAAGGGTTCAAAAGTCTAAGTGGTAGATACTAATGTATATTACATTTTATCCCAAAAGATTTACCACAACTAGAATTCACAGTTATATTACAAGATTACATGATGCAAATGATAAACTAAAAGGAACAAAAGATGAAATTGTGCCCCAATGGCACAGTCCTTGAATGTACACCAGTAAATTAAGTCCTAGGTCACCGGCTCCGATCGGTTCACATCAAAAGGAGGAGCACCATCAAAACACCACCTGCATACAACGAAAAAGGGTTATGCAACAAGGGTAAGTTCCACTGAGCCCAGTGAGGGGATGAGGATGCACATACACATAATTTCAAATATAGTCCATGATGCATGGAATTGTTAATCAATGTTCCACCTAACACACAAACCTAGGTCACTAGATATGTGCTACTGTAACAACTTAGACTCTGTGAGTCACTTATCATATCGTCAGGGTAAAACCTCAATTGTTACCTTGGAGCCCATGCCGGTCGAAGTCCTAGACCATCCAGAGGTAGACCCCGATGACCAGTGAACAACCTTGACCTGGCCTCTCTCACATTCCACAGGCAACAGGGAGCCCTGATCACCCAACACCTAAACCCCTGTTGGTAAGAGTCATAGCATAGGGAACGAGACCCTAACCGTAGTTATACTACATGAAACCTATCATCTCGAGAGGTATTTCGAGTGCATCAATGTCCCATTCCATCTAGCACCTGGGTACCAGCACGACACAACGCATATAGACCAATATAAAAAGCAATAGCAATTTATATCATAGGGTCCCGATGCCAGTATAACCCGACACTGAAACCCAACATACATAGTTATTTCCAAAACCACATCACATAGACATATTAAGATTCACAAGTAATAGTTATAAGATGCAACATGCTTGATCAATGATGCAATTATGAGTAATATTATATATATGAATACATTCTCAAACCCACTCACAATAGAGATTGCGATTCGTAATAATAGTTCGTCTCCGCTTGCCGTTTAGTACACCTCACCGCAAGTGTAGTTACCTAGGGAGGAGTACAAGAAGGTGTTATAAGGAGTAGGAGAGATCCCAAGAGGATACCCTTAGATTGCATAAAGCTGAGGCAATTAAAGTAGAGGCGGTTTAAATAATGAATCAAAATTAGGGTTTGAAATAATTGAAGCCCTAGGTTTCCAATTATGGTTAGGGGGGAGAGGTCAATAGGACACTAAGAGGTGAACCTTAGCACCACCTTGGGTAACCTAAATAACATGTTTAGAGAGTATTAAAAAGTGTAGATAAACCCCCCTTAACACCCTCCAAAGTCTTCATAATCAAACACGAAGTAAGCGAGGTCACCGGGGTAAAAGATTCAATCTTATGACTGCTATCAAAATATAGTAGCTAGTTTTGGGGAGGGTCTTCCTCGCCGATTGGGTCCAAAGTTTCTTCATAAGAAAAGTATCCCTTTAAGTCTAGTTTACAATGCAACTTGAATCGCATCGAACCGATATGTATCGACTAAGTTTTGGTCAAAACATCGGGCAGAGGTCGAGTGCTTAAAAACAATTCTGGGGAGGGGTGGTTTTAAGGGCAGTTTTTAATAGTACAAGAAACCAGGTGATAAACTACCCCTAGTAGGAGGTTATCAAGTCAGGTGGTTTTTGGTGAGGTTTTACCAGAGCCTGAAACTAAGTAAAAAACCACCCAATTTCCAACTCCAAGATAATGAGGTTTCTACCTCAAAAATCCATATCTCTTGGATCTAAGGGCCATAAAGACTAGAGGGGAAGTACCCTAGGGTCCTAAAATGTATCTTGAACCCATTTGGTCCAAACTTTTGGGGGATTTGAGGGTGGAACCATGAAGGGATCCGAATCTAGGGTTTTAATGAAATAAAAACCTAAGCTCCAAGGAAGGTCTTCAATGGGATTTCAATGGGATTTCAATGCCCTTTGCAAGTGGGTTTTAACATCACAAAAGGTCACACTGAAGCCCTACAATAGTGGTTTGGGTTTCCAAGTAAAACCCAAGATAAGACCACCCTAGGTTAGCAACAAAACCCAAAAGGATAGGAGAAGAGGGGAGTCCAATGGACTTACCTTGGCTTGCCAAGTGTGAGGAACAAGGGTTGATCCTCCAAGCCAATAGCTGCAGCTCTAAGGCCCCCACTACTTCTTCTCTCTCTTCCTTCTTCTTCTACTTCCTTCTTCTTATTCTTCCTTTGGCTTCCCTTCCTTGTCCGGATAGCAAGAGAGGAGGGGAAAGTTGCATAGGGGGTGAGGACAGCAAGGTCCTCCCCTCCTTCCTTCTTCTTTTTCTCCTTCTTTCTCTCTTCTTTTCTTCTTCTCCTCTTCTTCCCCATTTGGTTGGTCAGTTTAAGGCCCAAACCACTTGAATGGTTAAGTTAGGCATCGTAGGCCCACCAACTTGATCCCATAAGAAAAGGTACGTCATGGTTGGGGTCCATATTGCACGGGGACACTGTCCATATGCATGAATCATGAGGCAAGTGGGCCCCACTGTGATACACTTCAAAATAGGGCTTTTTAAGCCGGGGTGGTTTTAGGGAGGCTTTGACAGCAACAGAAACCACATGAAAAACCAACCCTGTAGAAAGGGCCTTTTTACACTTTGAAACTTTTCAGGTTTTGGCTCAAACTTCAAGGGCTTCGAAGGGAACTTGTATAAATGACATTTAAGGGTTAAATGCTCACCTTTGAGTGGTTACATCCCCCATCAAGGAAAAATTCCATCCTCTTGGTCAATCACTTAAACCTTGACTGCCCCTGTCCAAGGTCACCAATATCGAAAGTTGCTTGTGCCGCAACACCTACCAACGAAATTTCAAATTAGCCCAGAAGATTAGGGTGTATTTTGGGCACGGGAATAACATATTTTGCATAGGACCGTGTTCCCTTTACACCTAAAAATAATAATTTACATAAGATTGTATTCGGTTTGCATTTCAAATTAGGTTTGCATCGGACTGTGTTTCCCTTTGCATCTCAAAAAAAGAAAATCACTTGCATAGGAATGTTTTCCTTTTGCATTTCAAATTATGCTTACATAGGATTGTTTTTTCCCTTTGCACTTTAATCATGTTTGCATAGGATTGTGTTTCCCTTTGCATCTTAACGAAAATTTGAGTGATAGTTAAGGTATCCTCATGATCAATTTTGCCATTTGGCAAAGAGTCGCTTTTCAAGGGTCAGTCAGTTAAAAAAACGTCATTCCCTCTCAGGTATTAGGAGTGTCTTTTAGAATGTCACCCTCCCTTAAGTGTTAAAAGTTAGTTACATTTGTAAGCATAAAAAAAAATCCTGGTTTAGTTTTAGTTCCTTGTCGATACCCATGGTGGATTAGAGCTTGCATAGTCGCTAGGATTTTGCTTTGCGGAGGCATAAAAAAAATCCTTGCCAGACCCATGGTTGATTAGAGCTCTTGCAGTAGTTACGATTTTGCATTACAGACATATCAATAACAAGAAAGAGAGCTTTTGGTGTTTAATTTTAGCTTTTCGGCCAAGACCTATTGTGGATTAGAGCTTGCATAGTTGCTAGGGTTTTGCTTTGCAGAGACAAAATAATCCTTACCAAGACCCATGGTGGATTAGAGCTCCTGTAGTAGCTACGGTTTTGCTTTGCAGAGGCATCAATAACAATAAAGAGAGCTTTTGGTGTTTAATTTTGGCTTTTCGGCCAAGACCCAGGGTGGATCAGAGCTTGCACAGTCGCTAGGTTTTTGCTTTGTGAAGGCATTAAAAAAATCCTTGCTAAGACCCATGGTGGATTAGAGCTCTTGCAGTAGCTACGGTTTTGTGTTGCAGAAGCATTAATAGGAAGAAATAGAGTTTTTGGTGTATAATTTTGGCTTTTTAGCCAAGACCCATGGTGGATTAGAGCTTGCACAGTTGCTAGGGTTTTGCTTTGCGGAGGCATAAAAAAAATCCTTGCTAAGACCCATGGTGGATTAGAGCTTTTGTAGTAGCGGTTTTGCATTGCAGAGGCATCAATAACAAGAAAGAGATCTTTTGGTGTTTACTTTTGGGTTTTCAGCTAAGACCCATGGTCGATCAGAGTTCACGCAGCCGCTAGGATTTTGCTTTGTAAAAACAGTTCCTTGTCAAGCCCATGGTAGATTCGAGCTCGCAGTCACTAAAAAAAAATCCTTCTCATGGGATTTTGTTTCCTATTGCATTCTCATCAATTTTGCAATCATTTGCATAGGACTATGTTTCCTAAGCCTCTGATCTCAATCTCCGTAGTACTATCATACTACCTGGCTTCCAATGGAATACATGTCGAATCGCTTTTTCCATTTCCATTATAGGTTTATGTGCATGGGATTGCATCTCCTTTGTACTTTTTAATACTCTGATTATGGCAACACTCATATGTTGTCTAATCTCTGTCACCATAGTAATTGTGCACCACATGATTCCAATACATGTTACAGATCGTTTTTCATTTCCGCGATGGATTTTGGACATAGGATTTTATCTTCCTTTGTACTTTTCCATACTCTGATTATGACAGTATTTGTATGTTGTCTGATATCCATCACCATAGTACTCGTGTACTACATGACTCCAATACATGATTGGATTGCTTTTCCTTTTCATTATGTGTTTATGTGCATGGGATTGCATCTCCTTTGTACCTTTTAGTACTCTGAATATGGCAGCAGTCATATGTTGTCTAATCTTTGTCACTGTAGTACTCGTGTACCATGTGACTCCAATACATGTTACAAATTGCTTTTCCATTTCCATTATGGATTTATGTACATAGGATTTCATCTTCCTTTGTACTTTCCCATACTCTAATTGTAGCAATACTCGTATGCTGTCTGATCTTCGTCACCGTAGTACAAGCATACTACCTAACTTCCAATGGTATACATATTGGATTGCTTTTCCATTTACATCATGGATTTTTGTGCATAGGATTGCATCTTTATTTGTACTCCTCCAAAGTTTGAAAGACCAGATTAGCCACAAGTCAGTCAGATCAGCCAAAGCCATAACATTTTCTTGGATCAACCAAAGGGTGTCACTCCAAGGTTTCAGTTTCTCAGATCGACCAAAGGGTGTCTTTCTACCTATCTTTTTCTTGGATCAATCGAAGGGTGTCTTTCCACATATCTTTTTCTCGGGTTGATCGAAAGGTATTGCTCCAAGGATCCAGTTTCTTGGATCGACCAATGAGTGTCTTTCCACATATATTTTCTTGGATCGACCGAAGGATGTCTTTTCACATATCATTTTCTTGGATCGACCAAAGGGTGTCACTCCAAGGTTTCTTTTTCTTGGATCAACCAAGGGTGTCTTCCCACATCCCATTTTTTGGGATCGACCAATGGATATCTTTCCACTTATTGTTTTCTTGGAAAGACCAAAGGATACTGTCAATCTAAAGTTCTATTCGTAATCGGTCGAGTGGTGCGCTATCACCTTCGTAAATCTTTAATCGATCGAGTGGTTCCCTATCAGCCTCACACATCTTTAATTCGTCGAGTGGTGCCCCATCACCCTCATAAATCTTTGATTAGTCGAGTGGTGCCTTATCACCCCTTATACATCTTTAATCAGTCAAGTGGTGTCCTATTACCCTCATTAATCATAATCGATTGAGTGGTGTCCCATCACCCTCACACATCTTTAATCGATCGATTTAATCAGTCAATTGGTGCCCCATAACCCTTATAAATCTTTGATCGGTCAAGTGGTGCCTTATCACCCTCATAAATCTTTGATCAGTCGAGTAGTGCCCTATCACCCTCATAAATCTGTTATTTGTTGAGTGGTGCCTTATCACCCATATAGTTTGGTCGAGTGGTGCCTTATCACCCTTATTCTCCAGTGGCGTGGTGCTACGTCACCCCCGTACATTAGTGATTGGTCAAAGGGTGCCCAAATCACTATTCTTTCCATCATTACCTGAAGGGCATCGTTCCTTCCTCCTCAGGTTTGTAAGCAGAGGGGATCGACAAAGGGTACCAATGTTGTTTGACCACCATTACTACCTTTAATCCTTAGTCATTAGAAACCCTTCCATTGATAGCCTGTAAGGCTGCCAATAAGGACTATTATCCAAAAGACCCTTAGGTTGATAGCCATAAGGTTGCCAATAGGGATTGTTACTCAAAAACCCTTAGGTTGATAGCCATGGGGCTGCCATTAGGGATTGTTACCCAAAAGACCCTTAGGTTGATAGCCATAAGGCTACCAATAAGGACTGTTACTCTCAAAAGACCCTTAGGTTGATATCCATAAGGTTGCCAATAGGGAATGTTACACAGAAATCCTTAGGTTTATAACCATGGGGCTACCAATAGGGAGTGTCCTCCAAACCTTACCATAAGTAAATAACCGTACAAATGTTTTTTTATGATGGATCATATGAATATTATGAATCTGCATTTTTTCAGCCTTATGAAAGGTAATCTACATAGTTTTAGCCTTATGAGAGGCTACTCGTGCATATCAATCTACATGTTTTTAGCCTTATGATGGGCAACCTGCATATTTGTGGCTTTATTTCAATCATGATTTAATCGATTCATTTTTATTGAATTTGGTTTTATTGTTCGTATTTTTCATTGCATCTCTGTTATCCCTAAGAAGGGTGCCGACAGTATATGCTCTAGGCAGCAAAATCAATTGTTCTTTTGTCTTTGAACTTCAACTGGCGCATATCGGTCAAAGAGTGGCATTCTGTGGATCCTAAATTTTGTCACCCCCTCGACAGTGATGACAATCAGATGTAGATTCTCTCTCAAGAAGGGCACCTAACCTACCTCCCCGATAAGGTTCGAACAGGTGTTTTTAAGGGCAAAATACTCAATGGTAGCCAAGGGTGCAGAAGCAGTGATTGGAAACACTGTCTGGAATTTCCTAGACACCATATTAGGGTTTATCACTTTGCTCAAAAGTAAAATATTTTTGACCTAATCTTGACTAAAACTTATACCTTCGGATAGTGCTCGGAAAGATGAATACAACGGTATATTTTATGTCAAAATCCAACACCTGGGTGCGAAGCAAGCCCAAAACTAGCAAAAGATTCCATTCTGAGCAATCTGGATCAATTTGGGAGATCCATGGATCTATGGAAGGTTCCATGGATCCGAGGAAGGTTATATAGTTCCATTTAAGCTTCCACGGATCCGTGGAACTCAAGGGCGGTTCCTTAAATCCGTGGAAGGTTTCAATTAAAGATAAAAAAAAATAATAAAAAATAAATAAATATCCTAAAACCACCGCTTCTTTTTTACTATAAATAGGACTCCTCCCCCCCCCCCCCTTTGTAAAATCAGAGGATTTCATTAAAGGAATTCGATCAGAGAGAGTTTCCAAAATCAGAATTTGAAAAACGAGAATTTTTCAAAAGGTGCAGCACTTCTTCACATGAAGAACATCTGGAATCCATTAGCTTCAAAAGTAGTTTTTCCTTTTTTAGCTTTCATTTTGCAAAGTCTTTATTTTCCTGACATGGTTTTGTCTCCCCAATGCCCCGTTACTCTGCGGAAAATCCCTTGATAAGTCCCAAATCTGCAGATAATGGGAATGTTTCCAAACCCTATCTTGTAGGATGTATAGCCCTTCAAGTGAGAGAGAATAAGTATTTTCACCTCCACCTGAGTTAAGGTTTTGTCCGATTTCCGACGAAGTTCTTCCAGTATGCCGAGGTTTAGTCCGATTTTGGTCAACAAAAGTTTGTTTGATAAGTTGGGATTCTGACCAAATTTTATCAACGAATCCCATCTGATAGAGCGGAAGCGCCACCAAAAATTCTGCTCGGTAGTTCCTTTCTTGTGGAAGGTCTTATCCAGGTATTTTCACCTTCTTGCTTCATTCCAACTCTGGCATAATGTAAATTGGTAAAGTAATCGGGTTATGGCATATGCTTGTTTGTAATTTTAATGTCATTTCCATGCTTATGTTGTGCTCATTATTGATCGTAAATTCACATAAAATATCATTCCAGTCTTTCAAGGGCATTCTGATAATTGTCCAAAAGACCCCAAAATGGCCATCCACTATCACTAAATTGGCATATTTAGTTGTTTTAGGATGTTTGCCATCAAATGCTTATTTGCTTTCTAGAGTTTTTAGTGATGTGTGTGTGCATTATTTTCACTAATGATCTGATTGATGGTGTTTGGATACACCTACCCTCAATCATTAATTGCTTTTCAGGGGTTTTAGTGATGTGTGCATGCGTTATTTTACAAATGATCTGATTGATGCCGTGAGGTTGTACCCACCATCGATCATTATTACTTTGTAGAATAAAAGACTAGCATTGACAGAATCTTATTGCTTCATTCTAGTCATTCCATAATTTCAGTTTTTCGGTCCTTACACCGTCACATTTTATTGAAAGACCTGTTGATCCCTGTATCGTCATGGTACTGACTTTTTCTAAAAATACGTTTGATCCCCCATTAGGCTCGGAACGTTATTCCATGCTTATAAATGCATTCTAATCATGCTTTTAATCAATGGTGATGCCCAAATATGATTTTATTCACACTCATTGCATTTATGTCCTTCGGGGGCATTTCGGTCATTTTGTTGTCATAATTTGATTAGGACCACAGAAGGACTCCGAATATTTTAACACATGTTTTGACATTAATAAACATGTTTTGGGACATAAGGCATCATTCCCATGCATTTTTTGCAATTCTGCCCTCTAGGGGTATTTTGGTAATTATTGTCATTTTAAGCTGGATTGCATTTTAGGTGTTTGGAATACCTCACATATGTTTTGATCTAGTCATGTTTAATATCATTGGTGGTGTGTAAACATGGTTTGCTGCAATGGCATTTTGGTAATTATTGTCATTTAATGTTGGATTGCATTTTAGGTGTTTGGAATACCTCACATATGTTTTATTAATATATCTAGACATGTTTAATATTATTTGTGATGTTTAAACATAGTTTTTTTGCAATTCTACCCTCGAGGGGCATCTTGGTAATTATCATCATTTCATGTTGGATTGCACTTTAGATATATAGAATATCTCATGTATGTTTTGTTAACATTTTTAGTCATGCTTAATATCATGGGTGAAGTTTAACTATGATTTTCTGCAATTTTGCCCTCTAGGGATATTTTGGTAATTATTGCCCTTTTGAGCTGGTTTGCATTTTTTATATTTACAATATTTGATATATATGTTATTAACGCATTTAGGTCATATTTAGATCAATGATAATGTTCAGACATGACTTCATTTTCATTTTATACCTTTATGCCTTCTAGGGGCATTTTGATAATTTCCATTACTTTATGTTGGTTTGCATATTTAATGTTTTAAGATGCATGATCATGATATTTTGACCTTAGATCAAACTTGCATGTTGTTATATGAGACCTTATTTAGAGAGAATCTATAAATCCTAGCATCTAACATGAAGGACCGGCTCTTCCGGGCGGAGTGGGGTGCGTAAAATCTTCCAATCTTCGTAACCTAACCTCTTACTCATTCTCTAGAAGATCACGTGGAATCATTCGTAGCCCTATCCTCTAACCAGGATTTGGGCTACCTATTTAGGATTCTAGGCCCTTCACAACCTAGGTGGTGACTCTCTTTTGTTATTTTAAATTATGATTTTCCCTGCACCACCATCACCAGTTTGTTAGAGTGAACCACAACACCTTTGGATACACCCATTCAATTAGAGTCATTAAGGAAAACGGGACATCAATGCTATGAGGCGTCACGATGAACCTAACCCTGAAAAGGGTGGTTCGTCGGTTGGAGCACGTTGTACCTACAAGGAGTGGTTTAGTTTTCTCGTTTATTATGTACTTCTTTGTGTGCTGTCATCTTTTATCTTCATTTTATAGTGAAATTTACTCGGGAAGACTTGTAAAGGACTGCTGATAAGGAGGCAACCACAGAGAAGGATGTGGTGGCCAAGCAAGAGGCTGCCAAGAAGGTAGAGGAGGACTTCAAGAAAGATGCTTCCAAAAGGCAGACGAGGCCACCCAGAAAGAGGCTATTGCTAAGGAGGCTGCCAAGAAGGCACTAGCGATGAGGCCTTTCGCCCTCGAGGTCGTTCGGAGGAAAGAGGCGCCTCGAGCTCTTGAGGATGCCGAACCAAAGATGCGGCCTAAGGTTATTGCCGAAGTCACCGCCTAGAAGGGGAAAAGGGTCGAGGAGCTGGCTAGGATTATCGCAGCTGAGCCGACCTCCCCATCTAGTGAAGCTTCTCACATCGTGAATGACTCGCTTGACCACCATGACTGAGCTGCCAAGGGAGGTGATGGTTCCCAGGAGGCTACTAGTATCCCTTGGGACAAAGACACAATATCCCCGCGTGATGTCGAGGTCAAGATCCCCAAGGGTGGAAATCCTTTCATTCCCCTTCGGGAGCTAAAGGAGACCAATACGATACTAGTGAGCCCACGAACGTCTAGGGAGTTGGTTGAGCAGTTGCGGTTGCCATTGGATAAGGAAATTCCTTACTGAGCCACCCGAGGCTCACTATCGAGGCGTATCTGCACGTGGTCGAGGTAGGTTTCCTCCTATGCTCTATCCTTGTTTTTGTCTCTTATTCCGTCATTTTATGATTGTATGAACTTCTTTGTAGGGCCACCTAACTCTGGCCGAGCTGGCTACGCGCCTTGAGAAGGCCCTCAAGGACTTAAGGGATGTCGAGAATAAGTTGGTGGAGGAGAAGCGTTCTACCAAGAGCCCGTCCGAGATCGCAACTCAGCGCAAGTCTGAGGAGGCCCTCACAAAGGAGAGATTGGAGAAGGCTCAGAAGAGGGTCAAGGAGCACCAAGATCAGCTCCAACTCAAGTCTTCTTGCCTCGTCTGCTTCTTTCTTCAACCTTCGCCCAAGTAGTAAGTTTTTGTTCCTCTGTGCCTTATATAGTTCCGAGGTTGCCGCCTAGAAGTGGAAAAGGGTCGAGGAGCTGGTTGGGACTATCCCAGCTGAGCCGACCTCCCCATCTGGTGGAGCTCCTCGCACCGTGGATGCCTCACTCGACCGCCACGACCAAGCTGCCAAGGGAGGTGAAGGTTCCCACAAGCTACTGGTATCCCTTGGGACAAAGATATGATATCCCCACATGATGTTAGGGTAACTCCCATTGGCCCCGTGTGAGTGTAAGGCCATGCTCCCGACTCCCCGACAAAAAACTCTTACCCTATAAATATATGGGAAAAAATTACTCACAATCCCTGACACTGCCATTCTGAAATTTTCCTCACAAATTTTTTTTATAATTTTTTCTCACATGTTCTGTGTATGTGGGTTCTATATAAATGATACCGTTTTCAACATAATTATTGGTGTGAATGCAGAATCCTCCTCACACTAGATGACGTGGGAAACCATCTCCCTAATATTTTTGAACCTTTTTTTTTTGGTCAAGATATTTTTGAACCTTTTATCACGCTAAATTTTTTACCTTGAAAATATTGGAGCATGGGTCTGTTAAGTTGTGGGCACCACGCTTGTAGACTTGAGACATGTAGAAGTCATCGATGCCCCAGACCCGTTCTACAGTCCCATGACATTGGTAATTGGAGTCAAAATCCGCTATTGTCGAATTAACAGGGGTATTCAGGTCATTTGAGGACTTGGAGAGCAGGGTATTTTCATACTTAACTATTACGGTAAAAAACAAGGAATTAATGTAGAGAGAGAGAGACGGAAAGACATTGATATTTCGTAAAGGGGTATTTACGTCATTTCACACTGACATTCTTGGAGCCAAGGGTATTTTCGTACTTTGAAAATCCACGGCAGAACCCCAAGGTGACGGGGAATTGAGAATGGAAGAAAATAGAGGTTGGGCCATTAGGGGATAGTAAAGTAATTTCATTATATCAGAAGAACCGTAGTCTTGGAATACACTGTATCCGTATACGTGGAATAAATAATAATATAAAAAAACGAAAATACAAAAATAAATATTCTAATTCGCCGGCTGAATTGTTCTTTGTTGGGAACGGAGCGAAACGACTGCTTCGACAGAGAGAAATGGTGGGAGAGAGACGAATCGACTAAAATCGAACTCTCTTATTTTATAGTCTCCTTCCCATCTCTTTCATCTTCTTCTTTTCTTGACCTGGATCTCGAAACAACCCAAGCAATGAAAGAAAAAATCTCTTTGTGACGGATTCTTTATCTGAGATCTTTGAATCTTGATTTGAGTTGAAAAGCCTGGGATCTTTACTTTTGAGCTTCTTTTCAGCTCGGGGTTGACCAGGTACTTCTTTTTGCATCCGCATCGATTGACGTGTTTGTGTTCTGTCTTGGAAATTCGAAGCGTTTAATTTTTTTATTGGACTGGGAATTGTTGAGTTCGAGCTGGTGTGGGCGAGTTGATTCTTTTGTGTTTATTTGTTTGGTTAGTTTCTTGATCGGTTCGTTTTCTGTTGAGAATGGATTTACTTGAAATATTTGAAGCTGGGTTTTGAATTACTTGACTAAATAGATGGATTATATGAGTTTTGATATTAATGCCATTTATTTAAATGCATTTTGGTTTTCTTTTACCATTTTGGGTTCAGGTTTTATTAGTATGTTAGGGAGGAAAGCTTGAAGGGGAGTTAATGTTGAGGAATTTTTAACGGTGGAATGGTGGTGGCATTTGAATTTGTTTTGGATAACTTGATTTAAAAGTCTTGGTTGGTTAGCTTACAATGGTGATGGATTTCCTCGCTGCCTCCCCCAGCTTTTCGGTTTTCAATGGTTTCTTTCTTGGTAGCTTTCATTTGGCTGGATTGACTTGACTTTTGCTATGACTGCTGCCACTTTATGACTTGCTCGGGATTTTGCTTCGGTTATGTTGTTGGCCGGATGAGGGCGATGGAACTTAATTTTTTAACAATTTCTTTTGTTTTCGATTGGTGTGAATTGTGTCCGATTTGAAGGGGTTGCTTCCCTCTATCTGAGGTGGCTTTCGTTCAATTTTTTCAAGGTCCTCCTCTTATCCTTTTCCTCTCTTTCTTTTGATAAAAGGATTATTTCTTGCCCTTTAGATGATGTCTCCTTCACTTGCATTTTTTTGGGGAAAGATTTGAAATTTAGGAATAGTTAGGTTTGTTCTTGAGATGTGTTTCGTTGATTATTTTTTTATATAAATCGGCATCTACTGGCTTCTTATCTTTGGACAAACAATTTTGTCCTCATACTCCTCCGTAGTTATGTATGTTATGTTTAGCTTGTTTTCATGTGGTTGATTTGTCTCTCAGAGTTTGTATAATTTCCATTTGTGATATTTTTCCATTGGATTGGATTGTCTTTCGATTTTTACATAATCTACTTATATTATCATTGTACGCTAGAAAAATTCATTCTCCCTTCGATTCTCTCTCTCTCTCTCTCTCAAAAGCTAATCTTAATCTTATTTTCCAATAATATCTTTGTAAAATTGTAGATCTTTTGTTGAATTGTCATCTTAATTAATTTAGTGTTATGTTGCACAATGAATCACTAACCTTACATTCATTTTACTTAACTCCACCACTGATGGATTTTTTTCCCTCTTTCCTTCTTGTTTCACAGGGTCATATATTTAATAATTTAGTTGATTGAAGGCTTTGTGATTGGAGCTGTTAATGGTTAAACAGTAATCTGATCTATTCAGGAATAAGATGGTCTTAGACTTTCAAAAGGAAGGAACATGATTGGAGTTACTACTGTGATGTGATTATTCTAAATGAAGACAGCTCAGGCGTGGCGGCTAGGCATTGGAGATTTCCAGATCATGCCTGCGCCGCGCCACCGGCCTCATTTAAAGAGGCCAGTGTGGATTATTGTTTTAGTTTCTTTTGTGAGCTTGTTGCTAATTGGTGCTTACATTTATCCTTCCCGAAGCTCTGGAACCTGTTATATCTTTTCTTCAAATGGCTGTAAGACTTTTTCCGATTGGCTTCCACCTATTCCTGCCAGGGAGCTTACAGATGATGAGAGAGCAGCTCGTGTTGTTATTAGTGATATTTTGAGAACACCTCCTGTTCAGTCAAAGAATGCTAAGATTGCTTTCATGTTCTTGACTCCGGGTACATTACCTTTCGAAAGGCTGTGGGACAAATTCTTCCATGTAAGACTTTCTATAATATAGTTATTCCATTTCCTTTTTAATTCCGTTGCCTTTTTTACTTTCTAAATAGAGATGTGTGTTAAATGTTTCCATAATCCATTTCTGTATGAAAAATGTCAGTTTGAATTCCAGATTTGATCTGCCCAAACTTAAATAAATTATAACACCAATGTATTTGGAGACATAATGCTTTTGGGTCTTTACTGTTGATCAGTAATGTTGATTACAGGTTCTTATAATGCCTCATCGCCATGTTATATTGAGTAAAAATTCCATTTCCAATCAAATAAAGAAATGGAGAAACTAGCAAGCACAGAATTGAACTGACCAGAAAAGTTAATAAAGAATAAGATGTGAAGAGGTTACCTAATTTCATAAAAAAAGGGTTCATGCATACAGTGGAGAAGCAATTAAAGCCATGAAAGTGATTGGGTGATCTGTCAAGATGTCTTCCTCATATTAAAAGTAATATTATGTATAAGATTTGAATTGAACCGTAACCCTGACTAGTTGCAAGTTATGGTTGAAAGAATTTTTGGAATATGGAAGGTCTCAGTTAACATTTTGCTATATATTACCTTTCCATAATTTTCTCTTCACATGTTTCAACATACACAGTGAAGGGCAAAAGCATGAAAATAGTCTGAAGTTATTTTGAAAAGAGCAACTATTTTATTGTTAATAGTGTTTCTGCAAAAAAGTGTATTAGTTTAATTGGATTTCAAGTCTGTAGAAGGAGGAAAAGATTAATCCACATGGATGAAGTTTGCTAAAACGGATAAAATCTTGGAAGGCACATGCTACAAATTTCATTTTGTAGAGAAGGCAATTTTCAACTGCTTAAAGTCTTGGGAACAGTTTGAATTAAGAGGAATGATCCAAGAGAGTTCTAAAGTAACCAAATAACATGGTATACTTTCTTCGAGTAGGTGGGTTGTACTGTTGACAGGAAAAGGTGGGAAGGAGGGTGGCTTTCAGGAAGAATTGAAAGGAGTCTCAGTAACCAATGTTCCTAGTGGCTAATACTGGGGGAAGTCGTTGAATGTTTCCCATCAGAAGAATGGTTGAAAAACCAACCATATGGTTTCCACAAGAGAACCAAACAAGGTCGTTTGAGGTGGCATGGCCATGTGCAACTAGGGATGTAAATGAATAACCGAAATCCGAATCCGAATCCACGTCCGTATCCGTTTAGGGACATCCGTATTTGTTTAGAGATATCCGGAAAAAAATCCGAATACTCCGATAAAAATCCGTCCGAAAAAAAATCCGAATACTTAATAATAAAAAATTAAGTAAAAAATGATTTTGAGGGTTTTGGAAGATTCAACATGTTCTAGAATATGATGAAAAGAGAATCAAGATCTAAGAGATATGGATTGAGAGTGAATTGTATCCGCTAGGGGGAGGAAGGTCCGGGTTACACAAGGCAGAGATGTAAACGGATGGTCAAAAATCCGAATCCGATCCGCATCCGAATCCTTTTAGAGGTGTCCGTATTCGGCCAGGGAATATCCTGCTCCGATCACATCCGACCCTTTTACATCCCTATGTGCAACGGAGGCCTTGGGATAGTCCCGTACGGAGGAGTGATTTGATTCAGATTGAAGGATCTAAAAGAGCCACGGGCAGGCATAAATTAACCATAGGAGAGGTGGTGAGGAAAGACATGCGTTACATAGGACTTGTATCTTGTATGACTTAGAATAGAGCTGAATGGAGAGCAAGTGTCCATGTGGCCGAACCCATTTAGTTGGGATAAGGCTATGTTGTTGTTGTTGTTGTTGTTGTATGACTTATAAATCACGTTTGTGTATGAACTTATTGACCATTGCTATAGGACTGGGGTTGACGAGGATAATGCTGGTGGATTGGGGGAGAAGAATATAGAAAGGGGGTTATCTTGTTAAAAGAGCGGTTCATGGAACAAATTCATGATATCCCCCTAGGGAACTGAACAGAGTTATGAGTCCTGATGATCAACTGATGACCTTCAAAAAATTTTATTGGCCATTGCAATTAGAGTGGTGCTTTAGAGGAAAATGCAGGAAGATGAGTGGCCACCCTACTTCTGACCAAGCTAGAAGTATAGATTCATAGTTGTCATGGCGTTGCCTAGGTCTCCAGGTGCCTTGGTTTCCTTTGACGCCTTGGTCTGCTAGGTGGGCGCCTTGGTCACCTTGCAGCCAGGCCCCCTCTAATGTCTTGGGTTGCCTAGACACCTTGACAACTGTGCATAGATATGCTTTCACCAGCAAGTGGAGTTGTAGTCTGATGTGTTACCATTAATGTACAGTCGAAGTTGACCCTTTGGCAACCTAGGTCATTTGCCGTAGGCCAAAAAAGGGATGCCTAGAAGAAGTTTGCAATGCTTTGCTCTGTTCATGGGAATTATGGTGGAACGATTCAACTTTAGGCAGTCTAACTGAGGATAGTTGATGCAACGCGGGGGTTTCTGGAATTATTATGTACAAAGTTCCTCATATGGTAGATATCAGGGAGACGGCTTCCTAGGATCTGATGATTATATGGTCCTTCATTAGTGTAGGGCTTGAAAACTTGATTAGAAAGAACTTGGTGGAAATTTTTGTTCATTCAAGTAGTCTAGGGAATTGGCATCCTTAGAACATAAGCTTCAAAATAACAAAATAGGTACCCGTACATCATTAAGAGGTCTGAGGCAAGTTGTGTACTTTATGGAATGAGGATTAAAGTAATGCATAGCTCTAGAACTTGCATGTCTGAGAGGATAACAGAATTCTTGACATGGTTTCTGAGAAGTTGTAATATATTATAACTGCATAAGGCATAGGGGCAGAGTAGAACAATCCTGTCACATGCAAGAACTCTATATAGTGGTAAATATGTGTGTGGTGTTTGCCTGATAGAACTGTAGGATACTACCTGTCACATTAACTCTTAGCATAGATTGAAAATGCGCCAATTGTCTGTTTGATCAATGTTGTGCTTTGTTGGTAACTCAACTCAACTCGACTAAGCCTTACCTTAACTAAATGGGATTGGCTCCACTAATCTTGTGTCACCATTCAACTCTATTTAAAGCTTAGTTATAAATTTTGACCCTTCCCCGACCCCGCAGTGGAGGGAGCCTCGTGCACTGCATACACCCTTTTTATAAATTTTTTGTCAGTGTCTGTTTTGACAATGGTCCCGAAATGAAAGGTTTTGGCACTTCAGTTGGTTTGGTGAAATATTTTAGCAACATTTTTGATAAAAATATAATTTTTTTTGTAAGTAATAATAATATTTTTTTAGGGAAGTAGTTCTCTGTCCTGGAGTGTAGTCTACGCCAGCACTCCCATGTGTCTATCTCTCTCTTTGTCTGAATAAGGAGGCATAGGTGTCTTTTTATATGGGGAGGAGAGAGATAGACTCATGAGAGTGCTGGCGTAGGCCACACTCCCGGACAGAGTTCTTTTTCCTTATTTTTTATTTAACAACTATACTATATATCACATGATGCTGAATAAAAGTATTCGGGCATTGGAAATCCCTTGAATTTTGCTACAAGGTAGGTATATGAAGCTTAGTTGTTAATGAGCTTGTTTAGTCCTTCTTGAACCAAAACAGATTAAGCCCAAAACCAAAAGACTCCAAATCCATGATTCCCATTACTATGGCTGAAACAATGAAACACACTGAAGTAGGCTGAAATGGACTGAAACACTTTAATGAAGAATTTGGGCAAAACAAGTATTTTGTTTTGTTCGTAAAAACAAAATATTGGGGATTTTCAGCCAAAATGAAACGAAAATTGCTAGTAAGATTTGAGGTTTAGTTTATGAGTTGACTGAGCTTGAGTATTTTCATTGGATTCTGCAGGGCCATGAAGACAGATTCACTGTTTATGTACATGCATCTAGGGAAAAGCCAGTGCATGTTAGTCGTTACTTCATTGATCGAGACATTCGTAGTGAGAAGGTATGTGAAAGATTCTTCCTAGAAGATTCTCTGTTTTCAAATTTGCATACTGCTATATTTTCTTTCTTCTTGTTTCTCTGGAACTTACGTTCCATAGGTACAAGTTTCTGTATTGATGAATGTATTAGTAAAGATTGAATTAATATTGCCACAGGGACGAAAACAATATGAAGTCTTATATATGACAGTTATCCAAGTATAGATTGCCTGCCACTTACACCTATGTATTGTTCATGCAGTCAAAGTATTGTATTTTTTTGTAGGACCAAGTTTTCCTCCACCCACGGTGAATGGGATTCCATTCACCTTGGGTGTCAGACGTGCCGGAAAGAGCATCACAAGGGTGTTTTGAGAAAATACTAAAACCCTATAGAGGTTTATGAACCCTAGGATTATGGGTGCCATCATCTATGGGTGGAGGAAAACTCTGCCCTTTTATTAATATTCAAGAATGATTTGTTATCTGTTGGTTATTATAATTATTTATTTATTATTATTATTATTTGATTAAGTTTATGTGTTATGGAGGTGGTGAACTAATCTTTCTCTATTTCAATCTAGTAAATAAAATGAGATTGACATGTGTTTATGATTATTGCTTTTGTATTGGAATGAGCCTATTTGGTATGTTGCAACTGAGCTAATCTTACTCCATCTTTATTCTGTAAATAATACATGATTGGCATGTGCTGATATGGACGGGATATGTGCAGGTCATATGGGGAAAAATTTCTATGGTTGATGCTGAGAGGAGACTTTTGGCTAATGCACTACAAGACCCTGATAATCAACAATTTGTCTTACTTTCTGACAGGTGATTGGATCATAGAATTCCTTTTAGCTTCCTCACCTTTGCTGATTTGCACTTGAGGGTGCTCTGCTCATTTGTTGAGTACTTGTTTTCTTTTGTTGCAGTTGTGTGCCACTTTATGATTTTGATTATGTGTATAATTATTTGATGGATACAAACATGAGTTTTGTTGACTGGTAAGCCTGCTTTACTCTCATGTTGGTTTTGTTCGAGATATAATTTTGTTTGACAAGTTCAAAAGTGCTGAACTATTTCTTGTTAATAACTGTACTCCTAAAACTTTGTGAGGATGGTTAGGGAATTATCAAGATTGAAGCTTTTTATCCAGTAACGTTGATGGCACATCTGGATGAGGTCCAAACTTCTTCGTCTTTCTAATACACTTCTTTATTTCCCATTTAAACAGCTTTGAGGATCCTGGCCCACATGGTTCTGGCAGATATTCAGAACATATGTTACCAGAGGTTGAAAAGAGGGATTTTAGGAAGGGTGCACAGGTACATCTGCATGCATGAAAATATGGTTAACATTCAACTTAGGGTTTCTCACCAAAGAGTATGAGACGTACATGTAACTGGTTGTTGATCTTTTCCTCAGTATCTAATAGATTTATGTTCTCATTTTTTCTCAATATATCCATAAAGTAGATATGTTGTCACTATTAAGTTATTGACCTTTTGTGAATTTGATCTTTCCTTGATACTCTAACCATCTTTTCATTTTCCCAAACCGACCATACACAAAACTCAACAGCTTATTAGGGCTTTAAAAGATTTACATGGTTATATGAACATCAGCAAATTTACTATTCTCCAGCTGTGTTTTTGTCAAACAACTGTCATGTCTTAAGGTTTGAGTGTTCTGATATGGTCAACACATTGTTTCAACCCTTGTGGGCAACCTGTCAATCATGGTGAGTTTCATTGGATCTGTAACCTGTGTAGCAATGGGACTTCCTCTTTAC
Organism: Telopea speciosissima; assembly: GCF_018873765.1. NCBI lineage: Eukaryota > Viridiplantae > Streptophyta > Magnoliopsida > Proteales > Proteaceae > Telopea > Telopea speciosissima. The sequence continues at coordinate 49,127,712 of NC_057920.1, forward strand.
AAAATCCTGCCATGTTGAAAAGACATAGTAATTCATTGTTCGCATCTCATCATCAGCACCATCCTAGCCATCATGGGTTTTGCTGTACAAGTTATGTTCCTCATTTTCACTCTATTTAGGGTCATAGCTTCTGTTCAACCAGAAGTTGATATATGTTTCTCAATTTTACAGACATCTTCTTGAGATACTCAAATTTAAATTGTTTATCTTTTAATTGTATGTACCATCTCTGCTTCCTCCCCCCTCCCTCTTTAGGTTTACTTTTGTTAGGGTTTGGGGAATATGTTATCATTAAGAATTAAAAGAACTGTGTGGAAGGAAATTAGTAGGCTCTGATTCATATTTCTTGCAGTGGTTCTCGGTGAAGCGGCAGCATGCTCTGATAGTGATGGCAGACAGTCTTTACTACACTAAGTTCAAGCATTACTGCAAGGTAGCTTTCTAGTTTCTACTCAAAGATGGTTTGCTTTTTTTTTTTTGGGGGGGGGGGGGGTGTTGTTGTTTGATAACTAATATTTTATTGAAATAGAAGTTATAGTGTTAACAAAACCGAAATATGGAATTGCTTGGATGATCAATGTGATCAGCCCAAGGCTTATATTTATAATGTGAAAAATAACAGTGTGTGACAATAATACCCTTGCCATAGCCGACATAGCTAGGCAGTACATAAATAACAAAATAAGATACCCAAAAAGACCAGAATATCCCCACGGTATTCTGGTGTACATTATTTAACACTCCCCCTCAAGTTGGAGCAAAGATGTCTATCATGTCCAACTTGACTAGATTAGGGTGAAATAATTTCCCAGACAATCCCTTGGTGAAGATATCAGCAAGTTGATCAGCAGATGTCACAAAGGGAACACAAATCAGTCCTTCTTCTAACTTTTCCTTGATGACATGCATATCCACCTCAACATGCTTGGTACGATCATGTTGTACTGGGTTGTGTGCTATGCTGATTGCAGCCTTGTTGTCACAGTACAACATCATAGGAAGACGAATAGGAATACCAAGATCCTGTAGCAAACCTTTGAGCCAGAGTAACTCACAAATACCTTGTGCCATAGCTTGAAACTCAGCTTCGGCACTAGAACCATAGTACTAAATCTCGTGAAATCTCGGTCGAGATCTTGAATATTTCGAGTATCTCGACCTAACCGAAACGAAACAGTAGCTCGAATAAAAAAAATGCAAAAACTCTGTCGAAATTTTGTCCATCTCGCAATATCTCGAAACAAAATTAAAATCTCGCGAGATATTTAGATTCCTTTTTCAATAGTAGCTTTATAAATACCAAAACTCTTTCGACCAAGACTTAACAAGCTCTAGTTTTTTGGGTTTTTTTCTCCTTGTTCTTCATCCTTTCACTTCTCCTTGCTGATTCTTGCACCGGCCTTCAAATCTTCGCCGCATCTACGCCAGAGAACACACCATTACAATACTTGACTTGTATTAGACTATTGGGGATATTGTCATATTGATATCATCTTCTTAACTTGTTATTTACTTATTATACTTAATATTATAACTTAAGTTATGACTTATGAGTCATTCACTTTATGTTTCCAACTTCCAAGTCAATTTACTTGTTTAAATTGCTTATTAATCATTAATTTATTATGTCCTCTAGTACTTCAAGTCTTAAACAATGTGTGTGTGTAATTAACTAAGTTATACATTAGGATTCGACCATACATTGCCAATCAATGGTGCAAATCCAAAACTATTTTTGCAATTTGAACATTTAAATGTGTTTCTATAGCCTAAAATAGGGTTTCCATGAAGTTTCAGGCCTTAACTTGGCCTAAAACCCACCGAAATGACCTACCGAAACATAACAGAAAAATGCAAAATTTCGACATTTCGGATAGCCCGAAACACCGAAACGAAATGAGTTTTTGAACTATGACTAGAATGAGCAACTACATTTTGCTTCTTGCTACGCTAAGTGACAAGATTTCCACCTACAAAGGAGCAATACCCAGAGATAGACTTGCAATCCGCAGAACCAGCCCAATCGGCATCACTGTATGCCTCTATCCGTAGGTGACCATGTGCAGACAGAAGAATGCCTTTTCCAGGAGCTGATTTCAGATAGTGCAGAATACGAAGAACAACCTCCATATGAGAAGAGTAGGGATCATGCATAAACTGACTCACAGTACTCACGGCAACAGCAATGTGAGGACAAGTATGTGAGAGATAAATCAGCTTCCCTACAAGCCTTTGGTACTGGCCTTTATCAACAGGCGCACCTTCTTTTTCCTTGAGACGAACAATAGGATCCATAGGAGTATCTGAAGGGTGACAGCCTAACAACCCGGTTTCAGCCAATAAGTCTAGGACATACTTCCTTTGGGAGAGAAAAATGCCCTTAGAGGATCTAGCAACCTCAATCCCAAGAAAGTATCGTAGTTTCCCTAGATCTTTAATCTCAAATTCTTGTCCAAGGAAGGTCTTCAACCGTCTGATCTCATCATCATCATTGCCAGTAACCACTATGTCATCAACATAGACTATAAGAACAGTGGGTTTTTCACCAACCCTCTTTATAAAGAGTGTGTGATCAGCATTATTCTGCTTATAGCCCTCAGAAATCATGGCCTTGTGGAACCGGCCAAACCATGCTCGAGGTGACTGCTTCAGCCCATATAGTGCACGCTTCAGTTTACACACTTTACCTTAGTTTTTATCACAAGAGAACCTCGGTGGAATGTCCATGTATACCTCCTCATCCATTTCTCCATTTAGGAAAGCATTTTTTACATCCAGTTACTGCAAATCCCATCCAAGGTTGATTGCACAGGATAATGACACGAATAGTATTCAGCTTTGCAACAAGTGTAAAGGTTTCCTGGCAATCAATGCCGTATGTCTGAGTGAACCCCTTGGTCACTAGTCGTGCCTTATACCTATCCACGGTGCCATCCACCATCTGTTTCACTACAAACACCCACTTACATCCAACTGTTCTCTTCCTAGGTGGAAGAACCACAAGCTCCCATGTGTTATTTTTCTTCAAGGCCTCCATTTCTTCCATCATTGCTGCCTTCCACTTTCCATTTGATAGAGTTTCCTGCCAATTGTTAGGAATACGAACAGAAGAAAGAGAAGAAACAAAAGCACGAAAGGATGGGGAAAGGGAGTTATAAGAAACAACATAAGATATGGGATACTGAGTGCAAGTCCTGACACCTTTGCGAAGAGCAATAGGTAACTCAGGAGAAGGGACATTACCAGGTGGAGAGGCAGGTTCTAGATCCAGGTTCGGCAATTGGATGGGTACTGGAGCAACAGTTGATTGAATCTGCTTATGTTTCCTTGCATAGGTCTTCACAGTACTGTCATCAATCCTCCTTTGAAATTCACTAATAGTTCTCTGGACAGGAGTCTGGACTGGGGTAGTTTGCTCCCCCTGAATAGGGATGGTCTCCCCCTGTATAGGGACCTCTCCCCCTGACTCAGAGGGAGGCCTAGGAGTAGGCCGAACTGGTACAGGCTCATTGTAAACAGACTGGAGTGGAGGTGGAGAGTCTATGGTCAACACATCTTCACTAACACTCTCCTCCTGAAGAGGTGGGGACACATAATAGGAAACGCTCTCATGAAAGACGACATCCAAGCTGACCAAAGTCCGGCAGGATGGAGGGTAATAACATTTGTACCCCCTTCTGAGTAGCAGAGTAACCTAAGAAAATGCAGCGGAGACTACATGGTTAAAGTTTACCAGGGGACCTTGTATCCCTGGCATAACAGACGTAGCCAAACACCTTAGGGGGGATAACAAAGGAAGAAGAGCCAAGTAGGAGCTCAATAGGGGGTCTGGAATGCAGAACCCGACTGGGTAGCCTATTAATTAAATAGGATGCAGTAAGGACAGCATCCCCCCAATAAAGGGAAGGGACATTGCGAGCAAACAGAAGGGCCCTAGCTACCTCTAAGAGGTGGCGGTTTTCCCTCTCAGCCACACCATTTTGGGCTGGCGTGTCAACATAGATGGTCTGATGTAGGATTCCATGGGCAGCAAGGTATTTTTGGAACTGACCTTCCATATACTTTGTCCCATTGTCACTCCTCAAAATTCGAAGAGTAGCATTGAATTGGGTCTTAACCAACTAGTGAAAATGCTGAAAACATGAAAAGACTTCATTTTTTGTGTGCATGAGGTAGACCCAAGTGAATCTAGAATAACAATCAATAAAGGTGACATACCACCGATGACCGGAAAGAGAAACTTTTCTACTAGTACCCCACACATCAGTATGAACAACATGAAATAAGGGAGATCTTTTATTAGAAATGGGATAATTTGAACGTGTCTGTTTGGCCAAGACACAAGGCTCACAAAAAAAGTCTCCCTTATTACAATATTTAACTAATGCTAGAAATAAATTGGATAAAGTACCTAAAGGGGGATGTCCTAGTCTAGAGTGCCATTTGTGTAATTCAGAAGAGAAAGATGCCGGGTGACAGAGCCTAGAAGGTAATGCCTGGGTTGATGCAGGGTCGCCATCAAGCAGATACAATCCGCCATGCACTTTACTCGATCCAATCGTCTTCCCCAAGCCCAGTTCCTGAAAAACACAATGAGTAGGAAAAAATGTCACTTTACAATTCAGAGATTTGGTGATACTGCTAATGGAAAGAAGATTAGTGGTAAACTTGGGAATATGCAACACAGATGACAATGTACGAGAAGGAGAACATCCAATGGATCCTTTCCTTGAGATTGAGGAGAGGGACCCATCAGCAATTTTGACTTTATCTTTGCCAGAAGCAGGAAAATATGTATTGAAGAGGCTAGAAGAATCTGTCATGTGATCAGTGGCACCGAAGTCTATAATCCAAGGAATGGAGACTACCGATGAGCAATGACCAGCAAAGGAAATACCTGAACAGGCAAAGAAGGAACCTGAATTGGCAGCAGATGTAGTAGGGGCAGCAAATGTCTGCAACAGACGCCGGAGAGCTTGGAATTCTTCCTGGGAGAAACCAATGTCAGCAGTGGGAGTTGGAGCTACACTTTCAATGTGATTGGCTTTGTTTTTAGGCTTAGCATGACCACGTTTGGCCTCAAAATCAGCAGGCTTCCCATGTAGCTTCCAACACTGTGCCTTAGTGTGATACGGTTTGTGGCAATGATCACATTTCACAAGCTCTTTGGCTGTAGCAGCAGCAACAATACTGTTAGATGAAGGAATCAGGGTGGAGCCAGTAGCCTGTAAGGTTGATCTCTCAACTTTAGGAGTAACCATCATAGCAGCCCGACGGGTCTCTTCACTGTGAACATAAGAAAAGGTCTCCTCCAAAGTGGGGAAAGGAACCCGATCAAGAACTTGCACCCGAATATGATCATAGTCATCATTAAGGCCAGCCAAAAAATCATACACCCGAAACTGGTCCACATAAGAGTGATAGGCAGTAATGTCGGCAGTAGTAGTAGGCTGAAAACGAGCATAGTGATCCAATTGCTGCCATAAACATTTGAGGGTAGCATAGTATTTAGTGACAGACAACTCCTTCTGAGTAGTGTTTTGGAGTGTCTTCCAGATCTCATAAATCTGAGCACCACTTCCTGATCGACCATAAGTTCCCTTGACAGCAGGCCATATCTGAGTAGCAGTGTCAAGGAGGAGATACTGACTAGAGAGGTCAGTGTGCATAGAATTCAGAACAAAGGACATCACCATAGCATCGTTGGCAGCCCATTTAGTACGGGCAGCACCTTCCTCAGTGGGGTGTTTGGTAGTGCCAGTAAGATGGCCAGTGAGTCCCCTACCAGCCACGGTCAAGGATAGAGATCTGGCCCAAATCAAATAGTTCGTTCCATCAAGCTTAATGGCAGTAGCATATGGAAGAAAATCAGACCTAGTCTGACCATCGCCGTCAGAAGTAGCTGTGGTAATATCAGAGTCCGGCATGATGATGATAAGTAGGGCAAAAATACCAGAAGAAGAAGCCGAATATAGGGTATGAAAAACCCCTTGGTAGCAGCAACACAATCAGCCCTAACCCCAAGTTTCGATAAGTTGCAGGGTTTTGAAAAAACCCTGAAAGAGGTGATCGATTAGGGTTAGGGGTCTTCAAAAAAACTGAAAGAGGCTGAAAATTCTGTCGAGTACTCTGTGTGGTGGGAGAGACACACCCTCCAAAAATCAGCAACAGCTGAAACCTAAAACCCCAAAATAGATAAAGTCAGGGTTTTGAACAAAACCTTGAAAGTGAGATCGATTGAGGGAAGAGAGCTCCAATGCTGAATGTAGGGCTGCAGTAGTTGCTGTCCAATGGTGTGAGAGAGGAACCTCCAAAGGTGAACAATCAAACTCCGATGATAAGTATGTCTAATCTTCAAGGAGAGGGCTTCCAAAAAAAATCGCAGAGAAGAACAGGGCAGCAGCTATCGCCGATGTTAACCAATCTTGTAGAACATAAATTGAGGTATGTAGAGGGTAGCAGCTAGATCATCTGATCACCTCATTAGTGCTGCCCTTAAGCAAAAAGAAAAAATCCAGAAAAAAGTAGTGGAGGAAGATGGAGAGAAAGGAAAACGATGGAGGGGGGGGGGGAAGTTTTGTATCCTAGATCAGAGAACTAGGTTCTAATACCATGTTAACAAAACTGAAATATGGAATTGCTTGGATGATCAATGTGATCAGCCCAAGGCTTATATTTATAATGTGAAAAATAACACTGTGTGACAATAATACCTCTGCCATAGCCTACATAGCTAGGCAGTACATAAATAACAAAATAAAATACCCAAAAGACCAGAATACCCCCACGGTATTCTAGTGTACATTATTCAACATATAGAAATACGTGGTAGTAATACATCCCTCCTTGAGGGAAACGGCCAAAAGAGCTAGACCCAAAATGCATGACCCACATAAGTGATGAAACTAGAAGCAAAAGGCCTCACAAAGATGGTTTGCTTTGTGACATTCTTTTCTTCCATTTGTGGTTTGGAAATCTCTTATAGTCAGAACCCTTTCTTATGTAGAAAGAGTTAGTCCAAAGGGCTTTACCAAACTCATAATCCTCTTTGATGTGAATCAGTCTGCTGAGCTTCTTCTTTGATGTGAATCAGTAGGTTGGAACCAAATATGGTCCATTTGGGCCCAATCTAATTGTTGGCTTTGTTGACCATACTTGGGTTCGACAATTTCCGTATGGTTTGTTGTAATGAATGTTAGACAACTTCACTGGGCTCTCTAGAAAGAAACATGAACTTTAGGGGGGTTCTTTTAGCAAGTTGGAAGACCTGATTCTATGTTGTGATCAGCAGTTGGACAGGGCTTTGCCTTTATAATACAAAGCTGCAGGCGGGGATAGGAGTGCACTGTGGAGGGATGGTGCACCTATAGAGAGCCAAACACGACTTCCACCTTTACACACCACCACTCTTGCCAATTACCCGTATGAGTGATTGGTACTGCTTGCAAAGCATCTTCATTACCTCTCCAACCTCACCCTCTATTCTCTTTCATTTTTCAGCAATAAGAAGTGTTGGATCGTATAGGAAACCCAAGAGGGGCGGTGAATTGGGTAATGCAGAATTGTGGCCCAATTTCAAAATTTTTCGCTAACTATCTCTAAACTCCAAGAAAATATTAGTTAACAAAAACAAAGCTTAATCATATGGAGGGGATAGAGAAAAAGAGAGAGAGTGCACACACCATAGTTGTCACGGCGTCACGGCGATCCAAGTCGGTGGAGGGGTGTCACGTCGATATATCGACATGTCGCCCGCCATGGCGTTGCCATGGCGAGCATGTCGACCATGTTTTATTTTTTATTTTCTCTATTTTTAATGTGTTAATAGATGTATACTCAAGCCATGTTTTATTTTTTTCTCTATTGTTTCTCAAGTTTTAAGAAGAAAATTCAGAAATCGAAGAAGAAATCGAAGAGGGAAAGAAGAAATCGAAAGAAATCAAGAGGGAAAGAAGACAGGAAGAAGAAATCGAAGAGGGAAAGAAGACAGGAAGAAGAAATCGAAGAAGAAATCGAAAGAAATTGAAGAGGGAAAGAAGAATCGAAGAGGGAAGAAGAAATCGAAGACAGGAAGAAGAAATCGAAGAGGGAAAGAGAGTTAGGAGGAAGAAATCAAAGAGGGTCGCCATGGCGTAGGTCGCCATGCAGCCCTCTTCAGCGCCAGACGCCATGGCGGCCACCAATTTTATAGTGATTTGACACACCTCAATGCTCACCCCATGATCAACCAATGATAGTTTTCTAGGATCTATCAACCTTCACAATGATCACCCTGTGATCAACCACAATCTCTTTGCCAGGTAGGATAAACACCTCACAATGATCACCATCGTGATCAAATCACAATCACTAAAAAGTGATAAACAACAGCTTACCATCCAAAAACAAATTCTTTTATTGACAAATATACAAGACAAAGCTCACGTGATCCCCTTTGCTCAAATGCTTCTTTCACAAGCTCATATGATTTTCCAGTTTAAGTTCACATTTGCTGTGTAATATTCAAGTTTTAGCACAACATGGTTTCCCCACAGTTTTGCCAAAAAGTAATTTTTTGAAAACTCAGCAATACCCTATTTGTAGAGGAGGATTCCAACAGTCCAAATACTAGCCATTATACTCTCACACAGACTAATTTTTCAAACACCAGTTGACCATTGAATAGAGCCCAGTCGGCCACCATGTTGACCATCTGCATATTGGTGTTCTCGGTAACCAGCGGGGTGCCTATTCCGGTTGATCGCACACTATTGAACCTGGTCGGGCGCTTAATTGACCGCTAGTGACATTTTGTGCCTTTTGCCAATATAACTAAGTACATATCACTTAGACAAAACTTCCAGTTAATACATATATGCCAAGTGAACCAAAATAAGGTCTAGTCAGATTACTAGAGGGGTAAGTCAAGGTTCATGATGAAAGTCAACCATTAGGTCATTTTTACTTAGTCTACACTAATAACCACCTATCTTAGGTATTTCAATTAAGGTCATTACGTGATGAAATGAACTGTGAGCACTTGGGATCTTTACATCCTAGGATCAACTAAGAAATGACACAATGAAAATATATCCTAGGAACACATTCAAGCAAATTAATAAAATCTTCCAATCTTGATTCGAGTTGCTGGAATCCTCATGGATGGCTTGACTTGATCATCAAGTTTATGCTCCACCATTCCATGAGAAAGTCTCCTGGGCAAGTTGATATCTCTAACTTGATGCTCTTGGCTCAAGGACACACTCCTTCAATGCTTGGAACCTGGTTACTCATTATAGCACTTGGAAGAGCAAATAACTTTTTCGCACACAAATAGATTGTAAGCACCAAAACATATAAACCAATTCATGGATTGTTCACTCGACACTCCCTTTCTTTAACAATGTCCCTCTTTTTTTGTGATGACAAGCTATTATTGAAAAAGCACAACAATATATTCCATTTAACCACATAGCTCCCCCTTAATCAATGCATAAATATCCAAGCATGAAAAACAAAGTGTATGCATTCAAACATACATTTTTATATAGTCCATTTAATCTCCCCCTTTGTTCTTGACCAAGGCAATCGTAGCATACACAAACATGAGATATATTCAAATAAAACACTCCCCTTGAGGTGTTGCACACATCCTCACATTACTAGTTATACCATTCATTTATATTATTTCTTCCACTTTGTCATCAACAAAAAGAAGGGAATCGAAGGAAGGATATGACAATTAAAACAGAATATGCTTATAATAACAATGGTCTTGCAATGAATGCAAATAATAAGCCAATTAAGAACAAGCAACTTAAAAGCCACATAGATGATCTAACATAGAAAGTCAGCAGATATATCAATGAAAGTTCCATGACTTTTAAAGCTTAAAATGGTTTTACATAGGAACAACAGATATATACCAGATGAAAATATGTTCCTACTGCCGAACATTGATATGAATTCCAACTTAAATAGATATGTCTAAAGCCAATAGCAATGGTCTTACATGAAGACTCAAGTGATGTAGTACAGGTTTGGGAATCCACATAAAACCACAAACCAGTCCTATTCTAGCCACATATATGATTTATTGGGGTTTACAGGCTGTTGTATTTGAAAGAACAAATAGAAAGCTCTTGAAAAATGATAATAGAGGTTGGGAGAAATATGACGGAATAAACAACCATGCATCTGGGGATCAAACAGGGATGGTTTGCCGTAGATATAGAGTTTGAAAGAGAGGACTGGATAGAAGAAGAAAAAGATAGACAAGAAAGAAGATCATCTTGGCTTCACACCATCTTGGATTCACTCCATTGCATAGAATCACTTGCTTTCATTCCTTACTTGTCTTCCATCTCCCAATCATGGAAAGAAATCTTACGAAACCGAGACGTGATGTGGATGGAGTTAATAAAGTCTCTAGTTTCGACCAATTTCGACCTATTTCGACTGAAACAACCCATATTTCGCAAGTTTCGATACTCATGCCCATCGAAACTTGAGAAAACCTGGCTTGAAAGCAGGACAAACAGTTATTTATGCCAGAAACCAGGACATACATTTATTTATGCCAAATATCATTTAAGGAAATAATATTATTCATAAATAAGCAAATAGCCCCTATTTGAGTCCAATAAAAATAGTTAAAAAAATCAAATTCCAAAAGGATAAAAAGTCAACCCTCCGTTTCAAGAACAAAAATTGGATTTTCGGCGATAGGTGCAATTTTCAACTTTTAAATGTTGGGTTTTTTTTTGTCAAATCTAAATATTCCATAAATCTTAATAGGGGAAAGTTTTCATACACGGCTTACACAGCCGTGTATGTGAGAGGGTGGGAGTTTCAAGGCATTAATTAATGGGTGGGGGTTTATGACTTTTCCAACTCTTTGTGAGAGGGGACACGATCGTGCATGCTTATACACGGCCGTGTATGAAAACTTCCCCCATCTTAATATGGTAAAACATTGCTAAAAATCAAAAGTACGGTAAAATATTCATTTGTTTTGATGTCTAAAAAAATACTTTCATTCAGAGCGGTTTTGACAATATTCGAGCACACCAAATTAAGTTTGACCGGTACATAACTCCTTTAATATAAATCAGATTTAAGCAATCTTGGATTTGATGGAATTTTTAGATTTGAGAAAAACCACCCAGCATTTAAAAGTTGAAAATTGCACCTACCGTCGAAAATCCAGTTTTTGTTCTTGTACCGGGGGGGTTGTCTTTTTATCCTTTTGGAATTTAATTTTTTATTAGATTCAAATAGGGGGATATTTGCTTATTTATGAATAATATCTTAAGTAAATGATATTTGGCATATATAAGTGTCTGTCTTGACAACTATGATTCTTAGTACATTGTGCGTACACTAGTAAACTTTGGTCAAAATCCACTAGTACCATTTTGAGTTTTTTTTTTTTTGTGAAAATAGTTCATGAATTGTGTTTAGAATGTCAAAAATAGGCTGTATACAAAAAATAAAAATAAAAAAACAATTTATGTGCCTCGAAACAACTAGCTCGAGTTGGCTGGGAAAAAAAGCATAGGTTTCGACAAGTTTCAACCATAGTTGTCAAGGCGGCAAAGCGACCAAGGCGCTGGAGGGGTGTCTAAGCGCTTAGGCGACAAGGCGCTCGCCTAGGCGACCCCAAGTGAGCCTATTCTTTAAGCCACATTAAGTCACATCTAGTCATAAAAAATCAACATAGAACTAGAAGACAACAGAACTGAAGAAGCAAGCTATTGGAAGTTGAAACAATCATACATTTGGTTTATACTAGTCTCACATTTGGTTTATTCTGTTCTTAGAAAATATGATTTTATCTACAAGTAATTAAATTGTTTTCGATTTAGAGAAATGTTCTTGTTCTCTAAGAAGTTTGATTAGTCAGATGATTTTATTTTTACATGAGACTTTTAGTATTAGGTAGAGCACAAAACCAGCTTTCCAACAAATCCATAATTGCTTAAATCTGATTTATATTGAAGAAATTATGTTCCGATTAAACCTTATTTGGTATGTCCGAATGCTGTTAAAATTGCTCTGAATGAAAATATTTTTTTAGATATCAAAACAAATGAATATTTTACCGCACTTTTGGTTTTTAGCAATGTTTTACCATATTCAGATTTATAGAATTTTCAGATTTGAGAAAAACCCCAACATTAGAAAGTTGAAAATTTTACTTACTGTCGAAAATCCAGTTTTTGTTCTTGAATTGGGGTGTTGACTTTTTATCCTTTTGGAATTTGATTTTTTAACTATTTTTATTGAATTCAAATAGGAGGGTATTTGCTTGTTTTTATGAATAATATCTTAAGTAAATGGAATACCAAATATAAAAATATTTACTTACATAATATTTGGCATAATTAAGGGCCAATACCGGGTTTGATACCAATAAAAACCAATGCAAGGCACCTTGCAATAAGGCGGAGGTCGCCTAGGCCCCAACAAAACTGGTTGGACGCATAGGCGGCATCTTGACAACTATGGTCTCCACCAGTTTGGACCATATCTCAGTTTCTAGCTAGTCGAAACCCGAGTTTAGAACCTTGCTCCCAATACTGTCTTTAAACCCCAAACTGGAGAAAGAAGAAAATAACTCCCTAATAACTACTTCTCCAGCAGTAACTCCCTAATAACTCCCTTACAAAATTAGTACATTACAGTTCTGGTCCCAACTCCCAAATAAAAATACAAAAATAATAAAAAAGAACTACACCTAATTGCTGGTCATCTAACTATAATGAAGTGACATGTGGTTGCATAAATCCTTGAGTGGTGTCCACATTAATTCTCCCTAGGTGGGAAGAATTCACCTTCGGTGAAAGTAGGCACTGGTATCTCTCTAATAAATCAGGTTTAAGGCGCTGAAACTTGTCCTCGAGGATTCACGTACAAGATGTACTAAGTCTGGCTTTGATACCAAATTTGATGCAGGACAGGTTTGAGAATCCACATAAAACCGCAAACCAGTCCTATTCTAGCCACAAGTATAATTTATTGGGGTTTAGGGGCTGCTGTATTTGAAAGAACAAATGGAAGGCACTTAAGAAATGAAAATAAGGGTTGGGAGAAATATGATAGAACAAAATAACAATGAATTTGGAGGGATCAAACAAGGATGGTTTGCTGTAGATATAGAGTTTGAAAGAGAGGAGGGGTGGAAAGAAGATAGAGAAGAAAGAAGAAGACCATCTTGGATTCACTCCAAGAATTGCATAGAATCACTCATGCTTTCATTCCTTCCTTGCTTCCATCTTCCATCTTCAAATACAGTCTTTTTAAACCCAAAATGAAAAAAAAAAAGGGGAATGGTTTGTTGTAGATATAGAGTTTGAAAGAGAGGAGTGGATATAATGCAGAAGTCGATCTCAAATCAGTGAGAAACCTGTGAGAGGATTTACTAATGGTGTGCAACAGCAGCAAACCTTGAAGATGATTGGGTATTGAATCTGCTCTTCAAAGGGTATCTTCACAATAGTTTATTGCAGTCACAGAAACAGCACAGCAGTGTATATCGAACAAGAAAGGGAGGAGAAGAGAAGATAGAAGAAGAAGGGGTTAGGGGGATAGCTCTCTCAGCCTGGGTCTCTAACCCACAACTATCTCAGCTGTTGAAACAAGGAGGATCTCCCATAATTCGATGACAAGCTTGGGCCATAAAATTCTATCCTCAAAATTCTGTCTCTGTTACAAGAAGGGCTGCTTATTTAATGGAATAGGTCAGTTTGCAAAATTAGAAACTTAAGAAATAGTAACTTCTAAAAGAAATAGCTACTTCTAAAATTAGAAACCTAATGAAAATAAAAAGTAGGCTTTATAGTTCAGCCAACATGCAAGGAACAAAATTAGAAACTATAAAATAGAAACTTAAGTCTACTTTCTAACATAGTTTGAAATCTCGCGAGATCTCGCCGAGATTCTAGGTTTTTTCAAAAGCCGAGTCGAGATGGCAAGGGAAACAGAAAAGTACCATATCTCGGCGACGTCTCGATATCATCATGAATTTTTATTGAAAAAACAAAAGACATTGCAAGATCTCGCCGAGATCTTGGGTCGAGTTTCGGGTCTCGGTTGTTGGATATGGGTCACTTCACTCACTTTACCCATTTAACTTAAAATGTTAGGCATATACATGCTGTATGTCGAACCTTGCTTTCTATTATTTGGCTCTCTTCTCTCTAACTCTCTTCTTCTCTCAATCTTCTCTTCCCTTCTTCATTTTTTGGTTGGATTGAAACATTTGGAAGCTGAATTTGGTGGCAAAGTGAAGATTGCAGCTCAATTTTTGAGGATTGCTCAAGTTTGTGAAGGTTTTTGATGGTTTGTAATGCTTATTAACTTGTTTTCCTATTAATTAAATGTTTTGTTTGAGTTCTATGTACATAAATTATCTCATTAATGTATATACTATGCTATTTTAATACGTCGCCGCCTACCAACTAAGGGTCCGATGTAAAAGTCATATTTGGACTTTGTTTTTGCAAAATCTAATAATGCCATTGTGTTTAAATGGCCTAAAATAGGCTGTCTACTGATTTTCAGACCCAACAGAGGTCTAAAACCCACCGAGATGGGCTTCCGAGTCGAAAACAAAAAAAAGTGCACAAACTCGCCGAGATCTCGGCCCAACTAGATTTTTTCAAAGGCCGAGATTTCGGACTATGCTTTCTAAATATGAAATTAGAAACTAAACTAAACTTCTAAATCTCCTTGCATAGACAAAATTAACTCTTCTAAAAAGTCTTCATGCAATCTGGTGTTGGTCCCCACAAAATCTTTTAGTAGCACTCACACCAAGGCAAATTAGGGGCTGTGACACTATTCATGTGAATAGTGTTCTGGCCTCTTTTCTTCATATTTTGATCTACATCAACTCTCCCCATCTTGAAAAAAAACTCGTCATTGAGTTTGGTAGAGATGCTGAATTTGACTTGCATGACAAGTCTTCAAGTAGAATGCAACAACTGTCAATCTTGAACTGCCTCTCCTTATCTCTGATACCAAATAATGCAGAGTCGATCTCGAATCAGGGAGAAACCAGTGAGAGATCGATTGCAGCTAGGAGCAACACGATAAGGATCTACTAATGGTGTGCAACAACAGAAAACCTTGAAGATGATTGGGTATTGAATTTGGTTTTCAAAGGGTATCTTAACAATAGTTTATTGGAGTCACAGATACAGCATAACAGTGTATATTGAATAGGGAAGGGAGGAGAAGAGAAGATAGAAGAAGAAGTGGGTAGGGGGGTGGCTCTCTCAACCTGGGTCTCTCACCCACAACTATCTCAGCTGTTGAAACAAGGAGGATCTCCCATAATTCGATGGCAAGCTTGGGCCAGAAAATTCTATTCTCAAAATTCTGTTTCTATTACAAGAGGGGTTGCCAATGGAATAGGGTCAGCTTACAAAATCAGAAATTTAAGAGATAGTAACTTCTAAAAGAAATTGCAACTTCTAAAAATAGAAACTAGGTTTTATATTGCAGTCAACATATAAGGAACAAAATTAGAAACTATAAAATAGAAACCAAGTCTAATTAAAAATAGAAACTTAAGCCTACTTTCTAAATATGAAATTAGAAACTAAACTAAACTTCTAAATCCCCATGCATAGACAAAATTGACTCTTCTAAAAAGTCTTCATGCAATCTGGTCTTGGGCCCACAAAATCTGCTAGTAGTACTCACACGTAGGCAAAATAGGGGCTGTGACACTGTTCACTTGAACAGTAACGTGAACAGTGTTTTGGCCTCTTTTCTTCATATTTTGATCTATATCAGGATAGAAGAAAAACAAGAAAGAAGATCTTATTGGCTTCACACCATCTTGGATTCACTCCAAGAATTGCATAGAGTCGCTCATTCTTTCATTCCTTCCTTGCTTGTCTTCCATCTCCTAATACTGTCTTTTTAAACCCCAAAACGAAAAAAAAGAAATAATGCCCTAATAACTATTTCTCCAGCTATAACTCCCTAATAATTCCCTTACAACATTAGTACGTTTCAGTTCTGGCCCTAAATAAAAATACAAAAATAATAAAAAAAAAAAACTACACATAATACTGATCATCTAGCCATAATGAAATGACATGTGGTTGCATAAATCCTTGAGTGATGTCCTCATCATCAACTCAAGTGAGAACTTCTAAGCCAGAGATGGCCTTATATGAGAAACTCAAGTGTGAAATGAGAACTCAAGGATAGAGATGGACTTGCATAGCAATCAAAGAGAACATAAACAATCAAGCATTGAATTGCTAAAGCCACAAGTGGACTTACAAAGAGAGGAAAATCTCGATTGAGATGAACTACTTTATATCAAAATTTGACTTACATATGCATCAAAATATAGCAATTTCAAGTTCAATAATACCTATAGCCGACAATGGACTTATACAGACATTGATGTTCAAGGCCAAAGGAAACAATAGACTTATGTAGTAGCAAAAGATAATCCGATCATGTATTAGGCTACTAAGGCCGGTGCCAAAATCATATTAAACCATGTTGATGCCACAATATCTCATAATCCAAATCCAAGTATATCAACATAGGCACCAAAACACAAATCATATGTGAATACCATAAATTTTAAATAATTCCAATTAAGAATAGGGTAATTCACATAGCCGATGGACTTACATAGGATCCAACACAATATTTTCCCAATTTTTTCAAGAATGCCTAAAACCAAACAATCATGAACTTACATAGGGAAAACATGAAATCCTAACATGATATAGGCTACCCTAAAGCCGCAAAGCTGGTCTTACAAAGAAAGCAAAACCCACTCAAGGATTGAGCACTCTAATGCTGGAAATGACTTTACATAGACACAAAATGAATACCAATTTTAGTGAAGGTGTCTAATGACGTATATGGACTTACATAGGGATCAAAGATATCTCAATCCCTAAGGCCGGACATGGTCTTATGCAGGCATGAAAATTTTACCATTCATTCAAGGCATTCCTATTGCCACAAACCTGGACTTAACAAGAGAATGAAATAATCATCAAGTTTAAGCATAGCATTCTCAAGGCCACAAACAGTTACACAAGCCAATAATAATCAGAATATCAATCCTTCTTCGCATCATAAAATTTGGCAAGGTGACAACCTAACCAAAAGTTGTGAATATTCCATAGATTCAACTGAAATCAAAAGAATATATATATATATATGACTCCTAAAGTCATGAGAGGGTATTAATCTGCTTGTACAAGAGATGATCGAGAAGATTATCAACTTTTAGGAGAATGTCCTTCCTTACAATTCTCAGCTTCTTTTTCTTAAGATTTTTCAGATTAAGTTTGACCCCTTGCAGTTCTTCTCGAATACGTTCAATATCATCATTTAGTTCATTTTCTGATGCAAGAGCATGACGGTCTTCCTTTGAGATTCCTTTCTTCTTGGTCTCTTGGATTGAGCTTGATGAGCTATTTCCAGAAGCCGTTCTTTGATGGTCTCATGGATAAACTCCCCTTCTAAAGTTATATCTTCAATCAGATCAAAAACTTTGTAGCTGTTGATGGTCCTCATAACTAAAGCTTGATCCAAGGCTAATCCATTTTGAAGAATCTGATTGACTTTCTTAATATCATACTCTTGAGGGATATCCATGGTCCTATTTCTGCCTGACTCATTTGCCATAACTCTCAACACCGACCAACGAAGAAAGGGAAGAAAAGAAGATACTATTCTAAAGAGAAGAGAAGAATAACAAGAGCGTTTAGGATGAAAATAAAAGAAAGATCTGTAATGAAACCATATTGGGTAGAGAAGTAGGTAGTTGCCTAGAGAATGAGCAAATTGGAAGTTGAAAGATCAGCTCAGTCAAAGCCCGTGAGATTTAAATCTCTACGATTTCGGTTGACCGTCTTGATATTCTGGTCGACTGCCATTGCATAGGCAGTCTTAATCAATTTCTCATTATGCCCCTCATATCATCATTTCGTTTCCAGAATCCATTGAGCTCAATAAATGAGACAATTCAAGATCTCCTTTTGGTGTATTCTTAAAATGGTGGAGTGATCAAAGTCCATTTTCTCAATTATTAGTGAGTGATCAGCGATCACTTTTTACATACCAATTTTCCACACATGATATGCAACCCTCAGCTTATGCTCAATGAAGTGCATCAAGCTTATCAAAATTCAACTACGATGCACACTCAAAATACACCCATGATATATAATTCAATTCTTGACCATTCAAGCACAATTTTCACATAGTCACCTCATTCAAGAATAATAGTGTATAAGATCATTCATTCCATATTTGCTAGAATTTACTTTCTAGCATACCATGAGAGCATACCATGAGCATGCTCACTTTAGAGCCATCCTAAAAAGAGCTTCTTTTCTCAAGTGGAGTGGGATGTGTTCCCAACACCAACCCTCTCCCACAAACACCCGTTCATTTCAATAAAAACATTGTCATGCACATCATGGTAAGTTTGCTTACCATACCTGGCAACATTGTGGTCATACATAGGTTCTAACCTTTGCTTGGCATTGCTCCTTTGAGGCCTCCAATTTGATTTGGATAGCTTCTCCTTTTAGCTCTTGAAGGGACCTGCAGAACTTCTAGCAAAAGTGCAAGGTTGGCCGTTTGGTACCCATTTTAAGTTGGGTCCTTGCGGGTTGGTTATACTTCAATGGGCATTGAACATTTATGTGCCCTTTTGCCACATCCATAACAGTTAACATAAGGTTTAACATTAGCTTTTTTCCAAGGTGCTTTTGGCCTATCCTTGTATCCAAGTCCAGAAGTATTAGGGACTGGTTTTCCTTGACCCAAGTCATCCAACATGTTATCTAGGGTCTTAGTCTCGGTGGTGAATTTCTCAACCAAGGATTTCAAATCCTCAACCAAGGATTTCAAATCCTCAACTTTCAAACTTACGAAGGCGTGGCCGGGGCACATATTGTGTTTTCTGGCTTGTGCTTCTTGGCAGCTATATGGTATTGGGTGTATTGGGATCTAGAAATATTCTGTGATGAGTGTACAGGAAAACCCTCTTTGGATTTGCCCAAGATCTTTGGAATTCATTTATTTCTTTCAGGGGTGGCTTGCTTCGGGTTTGGCGCATTTCATGTAACAGGCTTGTATGGTCCTGGAATGGGTAAGGACTCATGTCCTTATTTAGGGATTCATTCTCATTTTCCAAAAGTATATATTGTCCTTGTTAGACCTCTGTTTTTCTCAATGATTTATCATATTCCGGGCACAATATACTTTGGAAAACGTGTAAAATTCAGAATCCTCTTTCTCATTCTCCCCATCACTTGGAGGTTCAATTGAACCATAGAATGCCATTTGGAAGTCCTCATTTCTTTTTCTGCTTAAACTTTTCATTTTTTCCCCTTTTCTTGTGGGGAAATCATCAGCCACATGTCCAAATTTATCATATTCATAGCATTAGACATTTTTCTTTATTTGGGAACCTTGGCTAGAGTTTACTAGGTCTATTCATTCTAATAAAATTCTAAATTTTCTAGCCAAAAGAGCTGCATCCTCATTAAGGTCATGAGAGTCATCATTTTTATGACGATCCTTTGAGAGAAAGGTCCTTGCTCACTAGGGGATTCTCATTTTGTTTTAAGACTATCTCATGTGTGATTAGTGAACCAAAAAGCTCGACCATAGTATGTTACTCAAATCTTTTGCCTCTTGGATGTTTGTCACTTTGGTTTCCCAAGCATTAGATAATGACCAAAGAATCTTATGGGCTAGGTCACTGGATTTATGTCCACTCTTCAAGCCCCTAGCTTGGAATCCACTAAACCACTCTCTCCTTATCAAGGTAGGAGAAACACCCTGACACAATGATCACCCTGTGATCAATCAATGAATGTTTTCCAGGATCTATCAACTTTCACAATGATCATCCTGTGATCAACCACCCTCTTTATGTCCACTCATGTGTGATTAGTGAACCAATAAGCTCAACCATAGTAAGGTACTCAAATCTTTTTCCACTTGGATGGTTGTCACTTTGGTTTCCCAAGCATTAGGTAATGACTAAAGAATCTTATGGGCTAGGTCACTGGATATGTCCACTCTTCAAGCTCCCAGCTTGGAATACACTAAACCACTCTCCTTACAAAGTAGGAGAAACACCCTCACACAATGATCACCCCGTGATCAACCTATGATAGTTTTCCAGGATCTATCAACCTTCACAATGATCATCCTGTGATCAACCACTCTTTTTGCCAGGTAGGAGAAAGGCCTCACAATGATCACCATCATGATCAAACCACAATCATTAAATAGTGATAAAAAAATGGCTTGTCAGCCAAAAACAAATTCTCTCTTTCGTAGGCAAATATACAAGATGAAGCTCACTTGATCCCTTTGCTCAAATTCTTTTACAAGCTCATATGATTTTCCAGGTTAAACTCACATTGGCTGTGGAATATTCAAGTTTTAGCCCGGCAGAGTTTCCCCACAATTTCGTCAAAACTTCTTCCTTTTTTTTTGAAAACTCGGCGATCCCTTATTTATGAAGGAGGGTTCTAACAGTCAAAATACTAGCAGTTATACTCTCTAATGGACTAATTTTTCAAACACTGATTGATCGCTGAACAAAGCCGTTTGGCCACTATAATGTAGACTGAATTTGAACACCTCTCGGACTCCACCGGTTGCCGCCATATCGCCCATTTGCATGATGGTGTTCTCGGTTGACCGCACCGCACCCTCTTGCACCCGGTCGGCCGCTCAATCGACCGCTGGTGCTATTTTGGGCTTTTTGACAATATAATAAGCACATATCCCTTGGACAAAACTTCCAATTAATACATATATGCCGAGTGAACCAAAATAAGGTCCAATCAAGTTACCAAAGGGCTAAGTCAAGGTTTATGATGAGTGTCAACCATTAAGTCCTTTTTGACTTAGTCGGTCTACACTAATGACCACCTATCTTAGGTATTCCAATTTAAGTCATTGGGTGATTAAATGAGCTTTGAGCACTTGGAATCCTTGCATCCTAGGATCATCCAAAAAATCACACATTGAAAACATACCTAGGAACACGGGGAACACATTCAAGCAAACTAAGAAAATCTTCCAATCTTGGCTCATGTTGCTTGAATCCTCATGGAGGGCTTGAATAATCTTCAAAATATGTTCAACCACTCCATGACAGCAGGTTGATATCTCCAGTTTGATGCTCTTGGCTCAAGGACACACTCCTCCAATGCTTGGAACCTGGTTACTCAGTATAGCACTTGGAAGAGAAAATAACTTATTTTCATACACAATTTGATTGTAAACGCCAAAACATATAAACCATGGATTGTTCATTCAACAATCCATGATAGAGCAAATAACATTTAAATTCATGGATTGTTCACTCAACAATTCCTTTCCTCAGCAAGAAGGAACTCTGTCAAAGTAACTATAATTGTAATATATCACTTGGGCTAAAAAGGCATAATGATAGCTATAACAAAGCTCTCAATCAATCTGTACAATGTGAGAGATGTTTAGATTAAACAGGGTTGGCATTCTCCAACAGTACTGAAAACCTTGAGCCAAACAAATAGACCATACATGAATTTTTCACCAGGAGGCACTTATCCCTTTTCTAGTCTCTGAAAGTTTGCTTAGGATCATTGTAAAACTCTTACCAAAAAATATCCAAATATACTTAACTTATTATCTACTTCCAGTTAATAATTCCATGTCTGTCAGTAGATTCCTCAAATCCCTCATTACTTAAGTTCTCTTAAATCTGTCCCCCTTCCCCCAATCATTGTTATTAGGTTCTAATCTTTATGACACATTGTACTCTGAATCACATAAAAATGAAAAAGAGAATATGAGATTACTTCAATTGCTTTTATGAAAATACGTATTGCTTCTTTCCACTTGTAAAGAAGGTTTTTTATTCGGCAAAAGGCTTTATGGACAGGCTCATCCATATGGTATGTATGGACAAGCATATCCACTTTTGCCATGTGGAAAGCTGATGTGGCTATTCTGACAATTGGATAGCTAGGGGATGATTTGGATTGTTCACATGTCAAATTTCAGATTCAAATTTGATCATTAACCCTCCCATGTATGTCCATGCACCCTCTTGGTAGTCTGTACACCCTCTTGGTTGTCTATATTTTATAATGCTTTGTTTTCTCATATGTCCAACTTTGTTTCGGCTGAAATTTGACGTGTAAGTGGGGGACCTTGGAGACCTGCCCACAAAGTTTCAGTCCTATCCATCAGACTCCATCCTACCACATGGGAGAAAGAGATACCCTTCTATAGATTCTATATTGGTGGGCCTATCTGCAAAACTTGTGCCCTTTTTTATTTTAATTTTTTTTGTGAGCTAGTTTGAAAAATGTCAGGCTGGTGTTGAAACTATACTGAAATAAATTTGTTATGGAATTCCTGGTTCTGCTATTCATAGGATAAAAGGATACATAGAAAAAAAAAAAAAAATCCAAAGTCACATCACCTTTCCACATGGCATGACTGAGTGTGCAGTCCATAGAGTCCATGGTGGCAAGTAACTTTTACCTAGAATAAAATAAAGGCGGCGGTGTTTCTAGGTGGGTCAGTTTGGAGAGAGTTCTCCAGGCAGGCATTTCTTCTACCACGTGGCAGGTCAGACGGGGCTGCAGATCTGTTGAAAGTTCCTCTGTTCACATCTCAAGTTTCATCCCAATCAAAATTTGTAAATTGTCAAAACAAGCACCGAAAAATAGGAGAGATCCAGTAGTTGTTAGAGTACCAGTAGGCATGCATGGACATTACACGGGATGCATGCCAATACACTGGAGTGTATTAGTTAAATTTGTGTCTAATGATTGATTGACACACGGCCAATCTAGACCACTCCTTCAATATCCAACAGTTGGAATCAGCAAGTCATGGCTCCATGATGCAGTGGCATTATCTTGGTTGGGCCGGCACAACCTGCTCTGGAAACCCAAACCCAAATAGAACCGCCCCAACCTGAGATTTTGGTCTAACAAGGACTGGTAGTGACGTATTTAATCATTTGGAGTTAATAATGTAATTTTTATTCTTTGTTTTAAGATATAACTATGTAGGAGATTTGCTTTGAGTTGTTAATTTCCTAGTTTGTTTCTCTTTTCTAATTACAATTAGTTTCTATTTGTGCTGAGAGCCCTTACATGTACTATGTACCCTACAATGGAATTAGAATGGAATGAAATTGATATTAGTTGGCTACTGCTTACTGTGAGGGTCAAAGATTGGTTCAATTGTTGTTTCATCTTATCGTTCTGTTCCAATCACGGGTGCTATCTGCCTTCTCTTTTCGCTTATTCTTCTTCCTGTTCCTTGTTGCTATCCTGTATTATTTCTTCTTCCGATTCCTCTTCTTGTTGTTTTGCTTACTTTCAGCAGATACTCTGTTCCAACAACTGTAAGAACCACAAAAAGAGGGTTCGATCTCCTTCAATACTGTGTCTTTCAAACTGAAATTCTGGGGTCTGATACTCTCCGTAGGGGTGACTAAACCCAAGAACCATTGGCCCCTAATCTCTCTCCAATCCTGAGAACCAAATCAGAACTTAGGGCTGTTCCTCTTGTTCTTGTGTGCAGACACTTTAATTCATGTTTTGGATCTTTGTTTTGGGGTGCTTTTCTGTTGGAATCAATAGGCCATGGTAATAGCTACCTTCCCCAGAAATTGAGTCAATGTGAGCCCATTTGGTTGAGATTCAATCATCAGAACTTATCTGGTTTTACCGCTGGCTATACCCATTGTGAGTTTGAAGGTGAGCTTTGTATCGTTATCTTATTGATAACCATATTCTCTTCTTTCCCAAAATGCCTCTCCCTTCATCCTCTATCCTACTTCTATCTTTATTTTCTGTTAATGCCAAGACTACCCTTAATCTTTAATTCCTAATTCTTACATAATAACTTCCTTAGTCATATACCTAAGTGCCGCTCTAATACTCTGTTTATTTACAAAACTGCCACTCCCCTTTAATAGTTGAATTTTGTTGTTTGGATGGGCCTGTAAGAAATCTGAGCCGGGTTTTTGAACCTACGATTGCATCACTTCACATGGCAGAAGTAGGTGGCCCACTTAGAAAACGTCTCCAAGAAGACCCATGTAGATTTGTTTTTTTTGCCTAAAATAAAGCTTTATATTTATGTATTCAAGCATTAAACCATACATTTGAGGACGTCTTCTGCAGTTCTTGTCAAATCAATCATGAGCATTTAGCATAGACTACATACATAATGTTAGCTGTATCAATGTGATCTGATGGCGGGACTTATTGATTTTGATACCAACTTTCATGAACAACATGTATTGATGTGAATGTGTGTGATTTTCACAGCCGGGGATGGAAGGGAGAAATTGCTATTCTGATGAGCATTACATTCCAACCCTTTTCCACGTGAGCACGCTTGACTATTTCATTTTTTTTTCTTTCAGTTTACCACAATTTTTGTTCTCCTCTTATTTTCATTGTAACTGAACTGGTTCTCTGCGTTTCAGATGGTTGACCCTGGTGGCATTGCGAATTGGTCAGTCACACATGTTGATTGGTCTGAGGGAAAATGGCATCCAAAAGCATATAGGGCTCAGGATGTCACCTATGAGCTGCTGAAGAATATCACAGTAAAATTCTGCTTAAACCCATTTTAAATTTCTATTACCGCATTCCATTTAGTATTGACCTTACTTATCTAGTTCCTTTAATGTCATTGTTATTTGCAGTCTATTGATGAGAGCGTTCACGTTACAAGTGAGGCGAAGGTATAGGATAGGGCTTCAAGTCCAGACAATGCTCTCTAAGTTCTAGATGTATTTCTTGTGTGTTGGGAAAATCTAACAGCAGTATTTGGTTCTCATCTGCTCGTGCAGAAGGAAGTGCAGATAAGGCCTTGCTTTTGGAATGGTATAAGACGACCGTGTTATCTATTTGCAAGGAAGTTCTACCCGGAAGCTCTGGATAAGATGCTGCACCTGTTATCAAACTACACATCAATGTCTGAGTTTTCTCTGTGATTATTCTTTGGTCGGATCCACAGTTTCGACCCCATAGCCCCTCTGGTTTCTCCGTAAATATATTGACATGTTGTAAAATGCCACATTTTAGATGGCTCAAATGCCCCCCAACCAGGTTTCTTTTTCTAGAAGGGTGATTGGCAGAGCAGCTAGGATTTATCCTGTCTGGGCTTGAGGATGCTGCCAACTTGTTTCATAGTGCTGCTTCCTCTAGGGGTAGTTTATTTGCTGTTTTCCATATCCTTTTTCTCCCATTTTCCCATTTTTTCATGTTTTACCTTCTTTTCCCGGCTATTAATGTGATCCACTCAAATGGAAAATTTTGGAGATCTATGCAAAAGCATTTTAATGTTGTTGATTCTTGTACATGTTTAAATTGTGAAGTTCCAAATCACCTCCCTTTCTCTACCCATCCTGTTGCCCTCCCTCTTGCCCCTTGCATATTTTTTTGCCTACCGTATATACATAGTCTATACCTAAGTGCCCAAAATGCAGCGTGAGAGCCAGAGCGGGTGCTGGGTGTAGGGGCAAAAGTGAAGTTAAAGCTTTTTGAATCAAAACAAACGATGAAAGGGAAGTTCTTGGTTTTGTATCCAATTTGGAATTTAAGGTTAGAGATGGTGCTACTAAATCATAATAACATCAATTTGTCTCCAGCATATTTATTGGTTGGTGTTCTATAAAGCCATTCTTAAGAGAATCTGTAGATCGAGGGAAAAGTGGATCCTCTACAAGAACTAGATCAAGATTTGGGGAGTTGAATACCTTGGGTTTCAATAAAAGCAAAATTTCATAATGGAGGTGATTAGAAGTGTAAATAAATCATCACCCGTTAGGGTGTTACCTGAACGGAGATGGGAATACAGTGGAAGAGGATCTCGTACAGGTTTGGTTACAAGTGTCACTAACTCGAACAATCTCCTTCACAATCTTCAAATATCTTGTTAGGTTTTTTCACAGAGAACTCCACACAATAAATCTTTGGGAAGAGATGAAACCCCACAGAGAACACAAGTACTTTTAGAGTCAAGAGTGAAAATTTGGTTTCCAGTATATTGGCTTTAGGGTTAGAGGTCATCTATATATAACCAAAACCCTAAGTCCCCCTCCCGCTTTTTAAACTCACTAAGAATCAAACACAAGGGGGGGGGGGTCACCCCCTTGTGGGCGTGCATGGACCAGGCCCAAGACCCAAGTCTATTTTACATCTCCCCCTCGCCCACATATGGTGCATTTACAGGAAATGGAGCGTGCGACCTAACGAGATAATACGAGGTAGGAGTACTATATCAAGCTTCCATCTAACCAACATAGCACATCACTCACAAACAATCTCAAAATACCCCAAACGATCCAATTACACCAAACTCAGCACTCTCGATCCCTCATGATAAGCAATGCTGGCTCTTTGTATGTGATGTACTCATGACTACGTCGATCTCAAAATGAAAAGTCGGTCTGGCAATGGGTCACAAAACAAAGGTGTTTTCCCTGAGCCCTCATGTCAATCCGACTGTCTCCAATAATTTTCCCAACCATGTGCCGCTGGACCGCATCATCCATGATCCTAAGGAGAAAGTCAAAGTAGCATCATTGGATGTCCTCTTCATGACATGGTCTCAGGTAATAAGGGTACCATGGGTTCAATCAAGTATGATCCACGTTGCTCACACAGTGACGAAGCAGGGATCCATTCAGTCACTCCCACTATCTGTCAATAGTAGCACATACAGTATGATATGTATGCTATGGCGTGACTCCCACTGAAGTGGGCATGTCACTCATAAAATAAACACCATATAGATCTAAGTCTAGTTGGTGGAACAAGTGCCTACCTGAGTTTCTAGCCCAATTACCCTCATGGTTCCTGCCTGAAATCTCACATCCGGCTTCGCTCAGGCTACTCGAAAGTGTGGTGCCTTCCATGTCCGACCTGCTGAGGTCTCATCTTAGTTCTAACTTAGGCGCCATCAAGCACATATGCTCATGGGCTCATCTCGCTCGCTATTCTCAAGCGTTGAGGCGAATCACCCGTGTGAGTGGGTCGATTCAATGCCTGGTGACATCTTTCAAACTATAAATAAATATGTACACGCAATATCGCTCAACCAAAACATATCTTATATATATATATATATATGTGAAAAGGAGATACAAATAAATGTCCATCCAATAAAGTGTCCAAAAGAATAGATATACATCAAATCCGTCTCAGTCCCAAGTTCCTAATGTGAACAAGGTAAACATCTCTAGCAATGAGCTTCGTCAAAAGATCAGCCAACATATTGCTAGTGGAGATATGCTTCAGATGGCGAGAAAATGACCTCATACACTCCAAGTCATCCACCATGATGACATAGAAGTTTTGATGATAACAAATAAAACCACTCTTGGACTAACTCTTGTTTAAGTTGTTTAGATGAGAGCATAGCACCAAGTGAGGGGGAGCATACAAGAGCATACACTCATATAGAAGAACACAATCAATTAGACTATTGCTCAAGTTAAGTGACTATTGCTCAAGTTAATAAAATGAAGGAATTACGTTTTGAAGACAAAGACCAAGTCAAACAGAAGATTCTAAGTTTAAAGATTTCAAAGTTGTAGTTGTTTGTAAATTTCTTTGTTTAAGTCACAATTAATGTAATGCACACACACATGCATACATTCATGTAGAATGACTTTAGGAGGTTAAATCAACCCCTATACATGTGATCTGTTTAGTTTGGAAACCCCCAAGGCAGCCCCATAAAGGAATTAGCTCATTGTTTGCAAGAAATAATAACCGCAAGCGTACGAATCAATCGTAGCTATGGGTCAAACTCAAGGAGATGTACGCCACTCTATCTTACTCACTTTAAAGCAATGCAAAGTAAACCAAATTAGTAAAAGTATGAAATTAAACTAATGATAATTAAATTAATGTATCCTAACTCACAAGCATCTAGCGAAATTATGTATCTAACAAATTGAATTGACGTCCTAACACATATCCATCTAACCTATCAATACTAACGCGGATTGAAAGGAATAAATCGCAGCCACACACCACGACCACATAAAAAAAAATAAAGACAAAAGAAGAAGAGGGAGAATGAGACTAAGAGATTAGAGAGGTAAAACCCGAAGGTGCTTGAACCGGACTGAAATTGCTTGCTTTCTCTACTTGAAATGGTGCTACCAAATCTGAAATTAAAATACGAAAATAATTAAATTAAAATCCTAACATAATGCATGATGATGATAGTAAATAAAAAAAATAAAATCTTAAAAGCATGGGTGAACTAGAGAAGTAGAGAATGAGAATAAAAATAAAAAGTGGAGAATGAGAGTCCTATTAGAATGGATGGAATGGAGGGGATGAGAATACTAATAAAATAAAAAATAATAAAAGAAGAAAGAGGTAGAGAACAAGAAGAAGAAATTAGAAACTAGAAGAATTGAGAGGTTAAGAAGAAGAAGAACATAAAATAAAAATAAGAAATTGATACTCTCTTCTACCAAAGTTGAAAGTGCAATGAATGAATTAGGCTTTGCATGAATGTAATTTGATGAAGCTTGAACACTTGATTAATCATTGCATGGCTTTCTCTTCTAAATCTCCAAGTCTTCTCACATACTTAGGAACTTAGACTAGAAAGCTTTAAAACTAAACTAGAATTAAAAGATTACAATCATATTGAAGACATAAATAAATTAAAGCATGAATTAAACCTATTACAACCATTAAACTAAGCTCATACATCAAACTAGAAACTTAGAAAGCCAAAAATTTAGAAGAAGAAGAGAGAAATTTTACTAAGTAATTGAACAAGTTTACAAGAGAGAACCATGGGGTATTTATAGGGGGAAGAGGAGAAGGGAGAGGAGGGAGAGGGGCTCCACGGTTTTGGGAGCTCCTCTCCTTCTAAAATCGTGGAGGGGAGAGAGAGGATCTAAAAAATAATGGAATATTCTCTTCTCCTTCCTCCTTTACATAGCTTGATCCCCAAGAGAAAAGAGAAAAATAGAAAGAGGGAGAAATAAAAATCTTAGCTATAAAAATCTTCTATTTTTCAAAAAGTGACTTTCTAATTCTATTCTTGTGCTTCCTTTTCTTTGCAGGAGTCTTCTCCAAGTCATGTGATCAAGGCATCTTTGACTTTTCAACCTTCCATGGATGAGAGAATATTTTTCAAAAGAAATCTATCCATAGTATAATTCCAAAAGTGCCCTTGAAAAGTTGGAGGAGAGAGAGAATAAGGGTGATGACTAGGATTCCACTCAATCAATTAATCAAATACCCAAGCTGTCCTCTAAAAATCGTGGAACCATTGTGCTCAAAAAATCGTGGACAGTGTTGTCCCTTTAAAAATCGTGGAGGGTGTAGGCAGTGTGGGTCCCCCCATGTGGGTAGCAGCTCTTCTCTCTCTTCAAGATTGGAAAATTACCAAAACGGTCCTGTACTTGTAGTAGATCTCCACCATTGATTAGAAATGCCTTCTTTAATGTCAAAAGTACCCTTGGGAAGTGGTAGAATGACTATGGGCTTGCATTATAGCTCATTTTTGACCCATTATCCTTTCTTAGCCTGAAAAGAATAATCGATTGCATGGAGGCCTAAACGAATGCGTAACTGAATTCTATCACAGCCATCTTGCTCAAAATTTAGTCCTCTTTACAGCCATACAAAAACATTGGGCAGTTTTATGTGTAAATTTGGATATGCAGCTCCCGATAGTCCAAAATAGCAATAAATAACCCAAAAACCTGAAAAGAACAAAGAAAGCACCGAGTAACTCTGTCCAATGTGGTAAAATGCATGCTTTATGCCCTAAGATTTCACACATAAATGTGCTCATCAGATTCCCCCACACTTGAATGTTACTTGTCCTCAAGTAAACAAAAACAAAAAACTAATCTAGAATGTAGAAAATCTTAACTCACTTTCATAGGAATCACGGTTGCACTTAGTATGTGCAACAAGCCTTTGAACCCCTAGGTTACCCCTAGTTGACGAGTTGTGCCTCGTGGGTGTTTGTAGTGAATGTACACCCAAAATTCAATAAAAAGAAAGAATGCTGCAAATTTTAATCTTGGCATAAGTAGGATAGTGCACACAAGCTCTAAAAGTGCTCAACTAAAGATCAAGGAGCCAAAGATTCCCCCACACTTGAATTTTGTCACCCCACATCAATTCAAGTAACAAGCATGCATGGAGATTAAGGGATCTCCTCATATTTTCTGAACACTACTCACCTTCAGGTAAACCATTCATAGTATCGATGGAACCAAAGACTTAGGCTTTGAGTATTTTTTACCATACTTTCTTTCCAGGCATTAAGACAATAAAACACTTTTCTTTCACAATAGTAAACTCTATTTCAACTCCACTACTGTTCCCCGAATGACATGGTGGAGCATACACCAGACACCCAAATACTTGGTAGCTTCGCATTTTGCATATATCCATAAAGACTTTGAGACATTGATGCAAGAGTTTTTTTGTTTTAGTTTCCTTCCAAGGAATTTCGAACAAGTCACCCTGCTTCCTGAGGCAATAGTGCCCTGTCTAGTCCCAAGGAATTTCACTTTCCTTTCTTTTCATTTTTTTTTCCTTTTCATTCAGTTTCACTTTCATGCCTTACCATAAACAAATTTGTCTCAACTACTAGCCAAAAGATCAAAAGGGTCATAAAACACATAGAGGAATCTAGCCATCAAATGAAATAACGCTCATATTTTTCAATTCAGTCCCTCTCACCGGATACATACCAATTACCGTCCTTGAAAAGGGATTTATTTATTATTTTGCATGCTAGGGCACCTAATTCCCTCTCTCTCTCTCTCGTTTTGAAATCAAAGAGATGTATGCACAACACCAAAACTACCGCCAGAATCAAAATTCATAAAATTCACCAATTAAGTCTAACACACCCCCCTACACTTAATTCATGCAATGTCCTCAATGCATGCAGAAAAGAAGGAATAAGGATAAGGGAGGGGATATATACCAGGAGCTCAGTCTTCCAGGTAAAGAGGCTCATGGAGATCCATGACCTCTTCCACACTTGGAATGGGCATCTCAATGTATGGCTTCAAACGTTGGCCATTTACCTTAAATGTAGCACCTGTACTTGGATTGGCCACTTCAACAGCCCCATGAGGATAAACAGTCTGAACAATATAGGGACCATCCCATCTAGAACGCAGCTTACCTAGAAAGATGTGCAAACGAGAATTATACAACAAAACTTTCTGACCTACCTCAAAAGATTTCCTCAAAATATGCCTGTCATGAAAAGTTGATTTTTACCTTGTAAATCCGGGCATTCTCATATGCCTCATTTCTAAGCTCTTCCAACTTAGATAGTTGGAGTTTCCTATGGGCACCAACAATAGGTAGACCAAAGTTAAGCTTCTTAGTAGCCCAAAAGGCTTTTTGCTCTAACTCAACAGGTAAGTGACATGCCTTTCCATACACCAAATGGTACAAAGATTGACCAAGATCGGTCTTGAAGGCGGTCCTATGGGCCCACAAAGCATCTACCAACTGATTAGACCAATCCTTGCAGTTCAGGTTGATGGTTTTCTTAAGAATTTGCTTTATCTACCGATTTGAAACCTCAACCTGGCCACTAGTCTGGGGATGGTAGGGTGTGGCTAACTTTTGAATGACACCATATTTCCTTATGAGGGCCTCAAAGGGCCGGTTGCAAAAATGCTTGCCCCGATCACTAATGATAGCACGGGGACTACCAAAACGGGAGAAGATGTTCTCCTTTAAGGAATTTCACAATCACCTTGTGGTCATTAGTCTTACAAGCAACTGCCCCAATCCATTTGGACACATAGTCCACAGCAAGTAATATGTACAGGTTACCAAAAGAATTAGGGAAAGGCCCCATGAAATCTATGCCCCATACATCAAACACCTCAACCACCAGAATTGGGTTGAGGGGCATCATATTCCTCTTAGTGAGATGCCCTAAAGATTGGCATAAAGAACACGCCTTGCAATAAGTAAAAGCATCTCTAAAAAGAGTAAGCCAATAAAATCCACACTGTAACACCTTGGCCGCTGTCTTATTGGGCCCAAAATGGCCTCCACAAGCCTGATCATGGCAAAAAGATAAGATAGATCGCTGCTCATGATCAGGAACTCATCTCCGGATTACTTGATCATGACAAGTCTTAAAAAGATAAGGATCATCCCAAAAGAAATATTTCACCTGTGAAAAGAAATGATTCTTATCTTGGGTGGACCAATGTGCAGGTGTCACACCCGTAACCAGATAATTGGCAATGTCAGCAAACCAAGGTTCACTAGACACTGCCATCAGATACTCGTCAGGAAAGTTCTCGTTGACTGGAGAATCAATAGTTAAAGAATTAGGCAGCCGAGATAGATGGTCTGCAACCAAATTTTCACACCCTTTCTTATCCCCAATTTCAAGATCAAATTTTTGCAACAAAAGGACCCACCTAATGAGACGAGCCTTAGCATCTTTCTTCTGCAGAAGATATTTGATAGCTGCATGGTTAGTATAGACAATCACATGTGAACCTATCAAGTAGGGCCTGAACTTCTCTAATGCAAACACAACAGCTAAAAATTCTTTCTTAGTGGTGGTATAATTAAGTTGTGCATCATCAAGAGTCCTACTTGCATAATAAATGACATGGGGTAATTTATTGATTCTTTGCCCAAGAACAACCCCTATAGCAAAATCAGAGGCATCACACATAAGCTCAAATGACACTGTCCATTTTAGAGCTTGAATAATGGGGGCTGAGGTCAATACTCTTTTCAATTGCTCAAAACTACTATGACACTCAGGAGAGAAATCAAACGGACAGTCCTTTGCTAAAAGGGAGGTCAGAGGTCTAGTTATCTGGGTAAAGTCCTTGATGAATCTTCTATAGAAACCTGCATGACCCAGAAAAGATCTAATGTCCTTCACACTCTTGGGTGGTGGTCAATTGACAATAAGGTCCACCTTAGATCTATCAACCTGAATCCCATCTTTGGACACAATGTGACTAAGAACTATACCTTGCTTCACCATGAAGTGGCACTTCTCCCAATTCAAGACCAAGTTCTTTTCTATGCATCTTTTGAGAACCAAGGAAAGGTGATGCAAGTAGTTAGAAAAGCTAGAGTCGTGAATAGAAAAATCATCCATAAACACCTCTAGAAAGTGCTTTACCATATCAGAAAAGATACTCATCATGCACCTTTGGAATGTAGTAGGGGCATTGCACAGCCCAAAAGGCATATGCCGATAAGCAAAAGTTCCATAAGGGCATGTGAATGTGGTCTTATGTTGGTCTTCCAAAGCAATAGGGATCTGATTATAGCCTGCATATCCATCAAGAAAACAATAAAATTCATTGCCAGCTAGTCTCTCTAAAATCTGATCAATGAAAGACAAGTGGAAGTGGTCCTTCCAAGTTACCACATTCAATTTCCTGTAGTCAATGCACACTCTCCATCCCGTTTGGATACGGGTTGAAATCAATTCATTATTTGCATTCTCAACTACAGGATTAGCCCTTTCATTACAGGATTAGCCCTCCTTTGGGGTCCCCTAGAAGGTTTGGAACTCTCTATCAAATGAATATAATGTTGAACAATGAAGGGGCTAATACCTTTAAGGTTTGACATGGTCCAACCTATGGCTTCCTTAAGTTCTTTTAGAAGCTTGATCAACTCTTCTTCCTGAATAGAAGTCAAATCAGAAGCAATAATTACAGGGAGAGTGTGATCTTGCCCTAGGAAGGCATACTTGAGGTTAGAGGGCAATGCTTTCAACTCCAATACGGGGGGCTCAATAATAGAGGGTTTAGGAATGGAGGTGGATAGAGGTCCAAGGGGCTCCAATGGTGGTTGGATGCTCCAGACCTCAGATAAGGTGATATCATCAACACCTTCCAATTCCTGTAGACATTCCTGAAATCCCGAATCAAAATCAATCTCAAAGAAAGTGTTAACATCATCGGAAAATCCCTGAAGCATATGTACCTCTTCATTCATATCAGGTTGTTTGCCCAACCTAAACACATTAAAGTCCACAAAAGTATTGCTAAAAGATAGTTTCATGAGACCATTCCTACAATTGATTAAAGCATTACTGGTAGCAAGGAAAGGTCTACCCAAAATAATCGGGATTTGGTCCTTACAATTGATAGTAGGTTGGGTATCTATGACAATAAAATCCATAGGAAAGATAAATTCCCCAACCTTTAATAGGACATCCTCAACCATCCCCTTAGGAACTTTAACCGACCTATCTGTAAGTTGAAGAGTAATTCTGATCGATTTCAGCTCTCCCAATCCCAACTATTGGTAGACATGAAAGGGTAACAGGTTCAGACTTGCACCAAGGTCCAATAAGGCATGATCAATAGTGGTGTTGCCTATAGTGCAAGAGATGGTGGGGCTACCTGGGTCCTTATGCTTGGCTGCTACCGGCTGTGCAATAAGAGAACTGATGTTAGCAGCCAAGAATGCCTTTTTGGGCACATTGGTGGTCCGCTTTTGGGTGCATAAGTCTTTGAGGACTTTAGTATAAGCGGGGACCTGGGCTATATCATCCAACAGAGGAATATTTGTTGGACAAGTATGTGTCCATCAAACCCGGTTCGATCCGGTTCAACCCGGTTCACCTTTGTATTGAACATTTATACATTTTAGTTTGATATTGTCACATGCGATATAAAATTTTTGAGCATTATGTGTCCCTAAGTTTTACTTAAAATGGTAGCCACGACTAGGGTTTGGGCTGGGCACCCTTATCATATGATCATCGCATTGGGTATGCCTAGACATGTGATGTCAGGGTACGAATGCGAGTGCTCACATGTTTGATGTGTGCATTAGCGAAGAATCTACTTTATCGATTCCCTCATGTATTACTGCCAGATGTAGGAAGGGATAGACATGTGTCACCGACACCCTATACCTGAGAGAACCCTGTCACTGCAAAGTGTGATCGCATTCTTTGGTTCATCAACGACTGAGACTCAAGCGAGTCAAAGACAGTGTTCTAGGAATGTGTGAACACTTTATGAGTGAAGGAGTTATCCAACACGGTCCCTACTGTCCGATTGGGGAATACCAAGATAGAGACTGTCTGTGCATGGTCAGTTCAGAATCTGGATCCAGTACCATTTTGAAAATGGTTTTGCAAAATTTATTTTACATAAAATGATGCATTATTATAGTTATTTTAAATAAAGTGTTTAATCGAGTTTTGCGGGACCCGATCAAATGCACAGACGCTCGTATATGGACACGTACTATGGATTGGGGTTTGGCAGTACATGTGTGCATGCCCTTGATTCCATAATGATGGTGTTGATTAGTGGGAGGGGGTTATATATAATAATTGTTATCATATGAGGAGTTCTTTAAAATTTGCTAATTTAATTGGCTCTTTGTTTAAGTAATGGATATGGTGCTAATTGTAATTATCCATTAATAATTAAATAAAGAATCTAATTAAAACTTTCCCTATTAAATTCTGCTTCTTCACCTGTGTAGCACTTTGAGTTTAAACAGAACTGCCAAAAAGAGAGAGAGAGAGAGTCAGACTCTCACTAGGGATTTATTAAATCCTATTGGGATTTAATTAATTCAAAACATTATAAATAGAGGACCAAAAAAATGTAGAAGTGAGAAGCTCTCCACATTTTTTTGAGCAGACACTCTCTCTCCTATGTTTTTGGTTTTCTCTCTCTCCCTCTTGTGATCTCTCTTCTTCTTCTTGCTTCTCTCATCTATGTTTGAGAGTTAGGGTTTGAGAAACCCTAGATCTGTATTGAAGAGTCCGAGAGCATCTGGGATTGGCTTGAAGAACCTTGGTAGCACCATTGGAGGTTCAGATCTATTTGCTTGGAGCGCTCACTGGAGGAAGAACCACTGTCTATTGGAGGAGCAACACTTGAGGCTCACCAGATTAGTAGTTCTTTATTAATTCCTTCAGTTTATTGACTATTAATATTTATGGGATGCGAAAGAAACTCGAATAGATTAATTTTCGCTGCGCATTCGAGTATGGGATGGATCCCTCTTGCCATGTGATGGACTAGAGATGAATTTCTCCGTCCCTATTGTGATAATTAATTTTATGGGATACAATAGGGAAGGAGAAACCCTAATAGGGATGTATCAGGGTTTCCATGGGCGACCATGGAAAACCCTAAATTTTATTAGGGGCACCCATGGGACACCATGGGATAACCCAGGGTGTGCAAAACCCTAATTTTCAGTTAATTGGTTTCCATAGGGAACCATGGTTTTATCCCTGGACCGTTGTTTGATCAACAATATTCACTGAACCTGTTTAAAAACATCCAGTATTTTCTCCACAGAAGGATACTTCTTGCTAACCAACCTATTTGGGAAAGGGGCAGGTGGGGTATAAATTCTTTCAGGGGTGGTCCTTTCACTTCCTCAACAGAATCATCTTTGGTTTCCTCAACCAAATCATCTGGAATTTCTTCAGGTTCATCAGACGAACCTGGAACAGAAGGCACTTCTTCAGAAGGGGGAGAGTCAATAGGAGTATGAGATGGTAACGATTGAGGTGTACTAACCTATTGATATTCATGACCACTCCTTAAAGCATATACAACATTAACCTGGCTGGAGGGCCCTTGATACTGTTGGCCTTGTACAACATTGAGTGGAGGAGCTTGGGTACCTTGCTGAATAAGAACCTGATGCCTAAGATTTGGCTCAGGTTGATTAGGTAACTTTCCTATTTCCCTCTCATGTAGGATTGTGACAAGCTGGGTGAGTTGTTTCTCCATATTATTGTGGCTTGTCATGAGAAGAGCTATCTTATTTCCTATCTCACTCATTCTTGTTGCTTCTCCTGTATTTGTAAACCCTGGGGTTTGCTAATAAGGTGCAAGGAGAGGTGCCCTAGCAGAATTCATAGTGGGTCCTAAGTGAGAACAAGGGGGAAAGGGGTGAGGAGACATACCTTGATTTTGTGGTGCAAAGTTGGGCCTTTGGAGACCAAGCTGGCCTTGATTGTGAAAGTTGGATGGGCCTACTTGGTCTTCTTGATTCCAGGAGAAATCTGGGTGATTTCTCCATCCTGGGTTGTCAGTGTTGCTATATGTATTATTTTGGTAGAGAGCACTTACATTCTCAGTGTTAGAATTACCCACAAAGGTGTTGGGGCATTCCTCTAAAAGATGTCCAGGTGTATGACACCAACTGCATATTGAAACATAGTTGACCTGGTTAACTGACATAGGCTCTTTAGGCATTATGGACTCCAACCTTTTGATGTGACTGTTAAGTTTGGCCCCTTTGGCTGGAACACCCTCAATGAGATACCCCTTAGTGGTCCTTTCAGCCTCTTGGAAAGATTCCTACTCCCTAGTCTTATCGGCTAAGTTGGTCAAGAACGTCCAAGCCTCATTCTCATCAGAAAAAGAGGTAAACCCTACAGGACACATGGACTCTAAAAGCTGCTTGGTCTGAAAGTCTATTCCCTCATAAATAATCTTGCAAAGCTGCCACAAATCAATGCCATGGTGAGGGCATTCTAAAAGGAAGTCCTTGAATCTCTCTATGAATCTAGAGAAGGACTCATGTGGTTTCTACCTGAACTGGAGTATGTCGCTCTTGAGTTTATTGGTCTTATGAAGAGGGAAAAATTTTCTCAAGAAGACAATGGTGAACTCATCCCATGTAGAAATGGAATTGGTTGGCAGTCCATAGAGCCACTTCTTGGCCTAGTCTTTCAGGGCAAAGGGTATAAACCGAAGCCTAACTGCATCATCAGTTAAATTTTGAACCTTAATTAGAACACAAACCTCCTCAAATTCCCTAAAGAAGATATATGCATCCTTGGAAAGTTGGAGCAGAGAGAGAATAAGGGTGATGACTAGGATTCCACTCAATCAATTAATCAAATGCCCAAGCTGTCCTCTAAAAATCGTGGAACTTTGGTGCTCAAAAAATCGTGGACAGTGTTGTCCCTTTAAAAATCGTGGAGGGTGTAGGCAGTGTGGGTCCTCCCATGTGAGTAGCAGCTCTTCTCTCTCTTCAAGATTGGAAAATTGCCAAAATGGTCCTGTACTTGCAGTAGATCTCCACCATTGATTAGAAATACCTTCTTTAATGTCAAAAGTACCCTTGGGAAGTGGCAGAATGGCTATGGGCTTGCATTACAGCTCATTTCTGACCCATTATCCTTTCTTAGCCTGAAAAGAATAATTGACTGCATAGAGACCTAAACGAATGCGTAACTGAATTCCATCACGTCCATCTTGCTCAAAATTTAGTTCTCTTTACAGCCATGCAAAAACACTGGGCAGCTTTACGTGTAAATTTGGACATGCAGTTCCCGATAGTCCAGCATAGCAATAAATAGCCCAAAAACCTGAAAAGCACAAGAAAGCACCGAGTAACTCTGTCTAATGTGATAAAATGTATGCTTTATGCCTTAAGATTTCACACATAAATATGCTCATCACTCATTTCAGATGAAAATAGCTAATTCGGCATACCGGATCATTGCTGGTCTCAGGAAATAAGCCACAGTAGCTTTCCATCCCACGTTGGATAGTGATCTAGCATACCAGATCACTACTGGCTGTGTTTTACCCTGAAATGGTATACCGGATCATGATCCAGCATACCGGATTACTAAATGACTGTTGGAATTTGACCATTACTTTTTAATTCATATAAGAAAATTTGGTGAACCGGCATACCAGATTGGGAATCGATATACCAGATTATTACTATCTTAACTAATTCGATCTTAAGATAGTTTTCATATTAATTAGCGCTACCTAGCCTATAAATACACACTTGTTTAAGGCTCTAATCACTACTACTAATCATAATTAAGAGCCTTCAATACAAGATCAATTGCATTAGCATCAAAGTGAGCCATTCATTTATTGAAAGCATCAAATCATCACAAAGCTCACACACTCAAGCTCCTCTACCTCAATTAGCTTCAAGCTTCAAAGGTGGAAGGTAGTTTACACATCTACTAAGGTTGAGGTAATCCTTTCTTAGTACATTTTCAATTATATATGTTAAGTTGAGTCTTCTTGCTTGGAATCAAGAGTAGTTGAGTCATCTTGCTCTCAATCAAGATTAGTTGAGTTCTCTCGCTCTCAATCAAGATTTGTACGAGTTCTCTTGCTCATTCTCAAGATTTTTTTTAGTGGAATTCTCTCTAAGGTGAGTGGAGTAAACGTAGGCAAGTTTTGGCCAAACCACTTTTGTGTTATTTTTGTTACTTATTTGTATTTCATAGATAACTCTTTTATTTCCGTAATTTTTTTTATATTCTACCCCCTCTAGGTGAATTCACATTTGATATCAGAGCGGAAACTCAAGACCTTAATTTTTTAATCTAATTAAGAGTGTACGACCATGGGATCCTCTGTCACTCATAAAATTGAAGGATACAACATTATCCGATCACCCTTCATTAAAGGTGAAGGATTTTTCTATTGAAAAAATCGCTTTAAGAACTTTGTTTGTGCCAATAACATTGCTGCATGGGAAGTTATTAAGAATGGATCAAACACTATAGATAAACCCAAAGAAGAATGGACTGTAGCTGATAAAACAAAAATCCAACTCAATTTTGTAGCAATAAGTTACATCTAATGTGCTTTGGGAGAAAAAGAGTATAATAGAACTTGTATGTGTGACTCCGCTAAGGAGATGTTTGACAAACTCATTGTAACCTATGAAGGTACTTCGGAGGTCAAACAATCTAATATTGACATGCTTATTAATGAGTATGAATTATTTAAGATGAAAAATGATGAGGACATATATGCTATGCTTACACGTTTTACTAACATTGTAAACAAGCTGAAGGGCTTAGAGAAGATCTATTCAAATGGAGAAAATGTTCGAAAGATATTGAGATCTCTCTCAAAGGAATGGAGACCCAAAACTATAACAATCAAAGAATCAAAAGA
Source organism: Telopea speciosissima (assembly GCF_018873765.1). Classification (NCBI taxonomy): domain Eukaryota; kingdom Viridiplantae; phylum Streptophyta; class Magnoliopsida; order Proteales; family Proteaceae; genus Telopea; species Telopea speciosissima. Next base: position 49,167,682 of record NC_057920.1, read on the forward strand.
CATAGACAAGTTGAGCCTAGATGAACTGTTGGGATCACTCCAAACCCATAAAATGGAACTCAAACAGGACACCAAGGAAGATGAACCAAAAGAACCCAAGAAGAAAGTCGTAGCTTTCTGTTTGCAAGAAATAATAACCGCAAGCGTACGGATCAATCGTAGCTACGGGTTGAACTCAAGGAGATATACGCCACCATATTTTACTCATTTTAAAGCAATGCAAAGTGAACCAAATTAAAGTATTAAATTAAACTAACAAAAATTAGCGTATCCTAACTCACAAGCATCTAGCGAATTGAATTGACGTCTTAACACACAAGCATCTAACCTATCAATACTAATTCGGATTCGAAGGAATAAATTACAGCCACACATCACAACCACATAAAAAAAAATAAAATAAAAGAAGAGATTAGAGAGGGAGAATGAGACTAAGAGATTAGAGATGTAAAATCCGAAGGGACTTGAACCGGATTGAAATTGCTTGTTTCTCACACTTGAAATCGCACTACGAAATCTAAAATTAAAACAAAAATAATTAAATTAAAATCCTACCATAATGCATAATGATAATAATAACTAAAAAAAAAAAAAATTCTAAAAGCATGATTGAATTAGAGAGATAGAGAATGAAAATGAAAATAAAAATAATGGAGAATGAATATTCCTATTAGAATGGAGGGATTAATGGAGATGATAATACTAATAAAATAAAACTAATAGAAGAAGAAAGAGATAGAGAATAAGAAGAAGAAATTAGAAACTAGAAGAATTAAGAGGTTAAGAAGAAGAAGAAAATAAAAATAAAAATAAGAACTAATACTCCCTTCTACCAAAGTTGAAAGTGCATAAATTAATTAGGCCTTGCATGAATGTAATTTGATGAAGCTTAAACACTTGAATAATCCTTGTATGGCTTCCTCTTCCAAGTCTCTAATTCTTCTCACAAGGATTAGAAGCCTAGACTAGAAAGCTTTAAAACTAAACTAGAATTTTAATATTACAATCAAATTGAAGACATAAATTGATATTAAAGCATGAATTAAACCTATTACAACCATGGAATTAAACTTATGAAATCAAAACTAAGAACTAGAAAGCCAAAAATCACAAATTAGAAGGAGAAGAAGAAGAAATTTACTAAGCAATTGAACAAGTTTACAAGAGAGAACCATGCGGTATTTATAGGGAAGGAGAGGAGAAGGGAGAAGAGGTAGGAGAAATATTCCCTTCTCCTTCGTTTACAATAAGACTTGATCCCCAAGACAAAATAGAAAAAATAGAAACTAAGAGAGATAAGAATCCTAGCTACATAAACCTTCTATTTTTCAAAAAGTGACTTTTTAATTCTATTTTTGTGCTTCCTTTTCTTTGTAGGTGTTTTCTCCAAGTAATGAGATCAAGGCATCTTTGACTTTTCAATCTTCCATGGATGAGATAATATTTTTCAAAAGAAATCTATCCATAGTACAATTCCAAAAGTGCCCTTGGAAAGTTGGAGGAGAGAGAGAATAAGGGTGATGACTAGGATTTCTTTCAAGAATTAATTAAATCCCCATTCTGTCATTCAAAAAACGTGAAGCATGAGATGCTTATATAGGCCTCAGTGTTGCATTCCTTGCAAAAAATCACCCAAAATAGATCCCAATTTCGTCCAATTTGGAGTTTGGGAGCCCAAGATATCCCAAGTTGAAGTTGGACTGCTCTAGAGCCTTCCAAATAGAATCTTTTGGCTAACAGAAAAGATAACTTCTGATAATTGTAATACGGCTCCTCGAATCCAAACTTCTGCTTTACTTTGTCCCCGGCCAATTTTTGATAATTCCAAACAAACCCCTATCATAAAATTGAAAACATTGGCATGCCATTTTCGCACGTCGTTACGGAAATGGCTGTAACTTCTTCGTTTCAACTCGGAATCAAGTGTCGTTTGAACTGTTACGAAGCTGACTCGACGGACTACGCATTCATACTATTAACACCTCAAAATTATGCTATCGGTCCCACTATATTCACTTTAAAATTTGACTAATTGGCGTGATTCTTTCAGTGCTCAATCCAAACTTGATTTTCTCGACTCCTGGATGCTTCCGACTATTGTCAAACACCACTAACCAACTTAAAAATGGCTCCTTAGCATCATTTGCTCCATTTTCATAAGAATTCACCTAAAACCTAAAAACACAAACAAAAACCTCGAGTAGCTCCATTCCAAGTATAAAAAATGCATGCTTTATGGCCCTTAGATTTCACACATAAATGTGCTCATCAGATTCCCCCACACTTGAACGTTACTTGTCCTCAAGTAAACAAAACAAAAACTATCCTAAAATATAAAAATCCTAACTCACTTTCGTAGGAATCACGGTTGCACTTAGCATGTGCAACAAGCCTTTAAACCCCTAGGTTACCCCTAGTGGATGAGTTGTGTCTCGTGGGTGTTTGTAGTGAATGTACACCTAAAATTCAATAAGTCAAAAAAAATACTATAAATTTTAACCATGGCATAAGTAGGATAGTGCTCATAATCCCAAAAACTGCTCAACTAAAGATCAATGAGCCAAAGGTTCCCCCACCCTTGAATTTTGTCACCCCATATCAATTTAAGTAACAAGCATGCATCAAGTTCAAGGGATCTCCTCATATTTTCTGAACACTACTCACCTTCAGGTAAACCAATCATAGTAGTGATGGAACCAAAGACTTAGACATTGAGTATTTTTTACCATACTTTCTTTTTAGGCATTAAAACAAAAGCTTTTCTTTCACAATAGCAAACTCTATTTCTACTCCACTACTGTTCTCTGAATGACATGGTGGAGCATACACCAGGCACCCAAATACTTGGTTGCTTCGCTTTTGCATGTATCTATAAAGACTTTGAGTCATTGATGCAAGAGTTTTTTTTTGAGTTTCCTTCGAAGGAATTTCGAACAAGTCACCCTGCTTCTTGAGGCAATAATGCCCTGTCTAGTCCCAAGGAATTTCACTTTCCTTTCTTGTTCTTTTTTTTTTTTTCATTCACTTTCATGCCTGCCTTGCCACAAACAAATTGGTCTCAACTACTAGCCAAAAGATCAAAGGGTCCATAAAACACAGAGGAATCCAGCCATCAAACAAAGTGGTGCTCATATTTTTCAACTCAATCCCTCCCACCGGATACATATCAATTACCGTCCTTGAAAAGGGATTTTTTTTATTAGTTCGCATGCTAAGGCACCTAATTCCCTCTTTCTCTCGCTTTGCAGTCAAAGAAACGTATGCACAAAACCAAACTACCGCCACAATCAAAATTCACCAATTAAGTTCGCACACCCCCCCACACTTAATTCATGCAGTGTCCTCAATGCATGCAGAAAAGAAAGAATAAGGACAAGAGAGGAGATGAGCGGCCTTACCATATATAATCCAAAGAGGATCATGAAGAGCCATGAGCTCTACAAAAAGCGCTAGGGGCAGCAACAGAAACCTCAATCCATGGCTAGTAAATGAAGTAAGAGCTTCAGAACCAGAAAATACTCGACCATGAATTTTAGTAAAGCGAGAAATAACATGGAAGTTAAGCACAAATGATAAATACCCAACAGGAAAATCTGTCCACACAGGACAGTGAAAAATGAAAGCAGTGAAAAATAATCCATGTAGACAAATTCTCCCATTCCCTCCCATGGTCAATGCAGAATGCATGTCATTATTCCAAAAACCAACCAAGAATGGATCACAGTAAGCATCAAAAGGATCATGAATATCAGTAACCTCATCAAGATAATCATAAAAAATGGAAGGTTTACTCAAATAAATCCTAGCAATAAAACTATCCGCCCTTTGCATAACTTGGGTTGCCTAATAAGGATCACGATAATATGGTTGAAGAACATCATGACTAACATTGTCCTCCTCAATAAAATCATCAAACCTAGGAGGTTTGGACAAATCAACATACGGGACAACTGAATCCTCAAAATGACAATGATCTAGGTTTTTCAAAGAGAGAGAGAGAGATTGAATTTCCTGGGTTTCTATGCTATCATGAAAGTCTGATTCTAAATTAGTAAAAATACTAGACTCACTAAGATAAAAAATTTCAGGCAAAATTTGGAATTCCCCAGGTGGCTCATCAAACTTTGCTTCACTAACATCTTCAAAAAACTCACTCTCAACCAATAAATCATCTTGAAAATCATCTTGTTGGGGTTGACTCTCAATAACTTCTAACTGGGATGGTGGACTTTCAACATCATTAAACTGGGGGTAGGGCGGTTCATTCTGACCTAGAATCTGGTGACATAGATTAGGCTCAAGCTGACTAGGTATTTTACCCGTTTCCTCCTCTTGTATCATGGTGATCAGTTGAGAGAGTTGCTTCTCCATGCTATTATTACGTTCTACGAAAAGAGCAATGTTCCTCTCAAGCTCACTCATTCTGGCCTCCTCACCCATTTTCTAAAACTCAGGGGATTGGTGATATGGTTCAAGGAGAGATGGCTCATTGAGATTCAAGGGAGGGTTGGGCATTGGAGGACCAAATTGACCATGATATTAAAAATTGGGGGGTCCAGCTTGGTTATTCCATTGATCCCACGAGAAATTGGGATGATCACTCCACCCCTGATTGTAAGTGCGAAAAGAATTGTATTGAAATAGAGGACTCACATTCTCATCGCTATAGCTACCCCCATAAGGATTAGGGCATCCTTCCATAACATGGATAGTCTAGAGATGTGACCAATCAAAATTTCCTGAAAGTCCATAATTGGGTTGGGGAACAAAATTGTACTGGGGTGGTGCAAAGTGGTTCTCACTACTTTTGGCGCCCTAGTCTGTTTAAACCTTTCCCCCAAAGTCATAGGTGGGGGTGTACCTCCCATTATTCCAAACATGCTTACTAACCACCTATCCAAAATTGAGGTCTCCCTAAAATAAATATTTTTTTTTTGAATTTAAAGAAAAATAAAAGGACTAGAAAAAATCACTAACAACAAAAGCACTCACTATGTCGCTTTCCTGTTATCAAAGTTGGTCACCTCCAAAGATAGGTCACATGCTAATCCACCCAACCAAGTCAAGATGCAGTGTCATAGGTGACTAAACCCTATGAAGGACACCAAGATTGACTGGGTTTGGGCATATGGAAAATTTTAGATTGAGCGCACATTCTTTGAAACAGAAGAGAAACAAGATGGGGTTTTCTTTTTTTTTTTTAGAAGAAAAGGAAAAAGAAAAGAAAATAAAGCACTCTGAATTAATTAAAAATAAGAAAATAAAGTGGACAATAATCTCTCCGGCAACAGCGCCAAAAAATTTGTTTGCAAGAAATAATAACCGCAAGTATACGGATCAATCGTAGCTACGGGTCGAACTCAAGGAGATATATGCCACCCTATTTTACTCACTTTAAAGCAATGCAAAGTCAACCAAATTAAAGTGTTAAACTAAACTAATTAAACTAACAAAAATTAACGCATCCTAATTCACAAGCATCTAGCAAATTGAATTGGCGTCCTAACTCCTAATACACAAGCATCTAACCTATCAATACTAACCAGATTCGAAGGAATAAATTACAGCCACACATCACAACCACATAAAAATAAAAATAAAAAAACAAAAGAAGAGATTAGAGAGGGAGAATGAGACTAAGAGATTAGAGATGTAAAACCTGAAGGGGCTTGAATCGGATTGAAATTACTTGCTTCTTACACTTGAAATGACGCTATCAAATATGAAATTAAAACAAAAATAATTAAATTAAAATCCTACCATAATGCATAATGATCATAATAAAAAAAAAAAAAAAAAAAATCTTAAAAGCATGATTGAATTAGAGAGATAGAGAATGAGAATGAAAATAAAAATAATGGAGAATGAATATTCCTACTAGAATGGAGGGATTAATGGAGATGAGAATACTAATAAAATAAAACTAATAAAAGAAGAAAGAGGTAGAGAATAAGAAGAAGAAATTAGAAACTAAAAGAATTAAGAGGTTAAGAAGAAGAAGAAAATAAAAATAAAATTAAGAACTAATACTCCCTTCTGCCAAAGTTGAAAGTGCATGAATTAAGTAAGCCTTGCATAAATATAATTTGATGAAGCTTGAACATTTGAATAATCTTTGCATGGCTTCCTCTTCTAAGTCTCTAATTCTTCTCACAAGGATTAGAAGCCTAGACTAGAAAGCTTTAAAACTAAACTAAAATTTTAATATTACAATCAAATTGAAGACATAAATTGATATTAAAACATGAATTAAACCTATTACAACCATGGAATTAAACTTATGAAATCAAAACTAAGAACTAGAACGCCAAAAATCACAAATTAAAAGGAGAAGAAGAAGAAATTTACTAAACAATTGAACAAGTTTACAAGAGAGAACCATGGGGTATTTCTAGGGAAGGAGAGGAGAAGGGAGAAGAGGTAGGAGAAATATTCCCTTCTCCTTCCTTTACAATAAGACTTGATCCCCAAGAAAAAATAGAAAAAATAGAAACTAGAGAGATAAGAATCCTAGCTACATACACCTTCTATTTTTCAAAAAGTGACTTTCTAATTCTATTCTTGTGCTTCCTTTTCTTTGTAGGTGTCTTCTCCAAGCAATGAGATCAAGACATCTTTGAATTTTCAACCTTCCATGGATGAGAAAATATTTTTTAAAAAAAATCTATCCATAGTACAATTCCAAAAGTGCCCTTGCAAAGTTAGAGGAGAGAGAGAATAAGGGTGATGACTAGGATTCTCTTCAAGAATTAATTAAATCTCCATTCTATCCTTCAAAAAATGTGGATCATGGGATGCTTATATAGGCCTCATTGTTGCATTCCTTGTGAAAAATCATCCAAAATTGACCCCAATTTCATCCAATTTGGAGTTCGGGAGCCTAAGATATCTCAAGTTGAAGTTGGACTGCTCCAGAGCCTTCCAAATAGAATCTTTTGGCTAACAGAAAAGATGACTTCTGATAATTGCAATACGGCCCCTCAAATCTAAACTTCCACTTTACTTTGTCCCCGGTCGTATTTTGATAATTATAAATAAACCCTGTCATAAAAATTGAAAACATTGGCATGCCATTTTCGCGCGTTATTACGGAAACGACCGTAACTTCTTCGTTTCAACTCGAAATCAAGTGCCATTTGAACCATTGCGAAGTTGACTCAATGGGCTGCGCATCTATATTATTAACACCTCAAAATTATGCTATGAGACCCACTATATTCACGTTCAAATTTGACTAATTGATGTGATTCTTTCAGTGCTCAATCCAAACTTGATTTTCTCGACTCCTGGACGCTTTCGACTACTACCAAACGCCACTAAACAACTTAAAAAGGGATCCTTAGCATCATTTGCTCCATTTTCATAAGAATTCACCTAAAACTTGAAAATACAAACAAAAACCTCGAGTAGCTCCATTCCAAGTATAAAAATGCATGCTTTATGGCCCTAAGATTTCACACATAAATGTGCTCATCACTTTCAAATCATGCTACGAAATCAACGATGATGAAGAAGAAATTTTTGATGAAGAGATTTCCTATCTTTTCAAGAAGTTATCAAGATTCTTGAAAAATAAGGGAAAAGCTTCATTCAGTAAAAGGAGATTCTCTAAGGACAAAAAAGGTAAGAGTACCTCTAAAGATAATACTGACTCTTCTTTGAAAGATATTATTTGTTTTGAGTGTAGAAAATCAAGACATTATAAAGGAGACTGTCCAAAAATAAAGAAATACAAAAAGGCCTACAAGGCGAAATGCTCCTTTGATTCAAGCGATGAAGAAGAGGAAGACGAAGAATCTCAAGAAGAAGAGCAAATCAACTTTGTACTTATGACTATTGAAGATGAAGAGAATCAAAATGATGTAACCCCCACTTCTACATCTCATAACGATAAAGACTTTCTAGAATTAGAAGAAGCCTTTGAAGACCTCTATCAAAGTAATATGGAATTAGCTACTACCAAAAAGAATCTCTTGAAAGAGATAAACACCCTTAAAGATCAAAATATGACTTTAACTTCTCAAGTTAAGGACTTGAAAGAAGAAAAAGAAAAGTTGTGTAAAGCTTTAGAATCCTTCACTAATGGTAAAAAGACTCTTGATATTTTACTTGGAACTGCATCTAAAGCACCCCTCAACAAAGAAGGGGTAGGCTATGATGTGAACAAAAGTTCAAATCAAATCAAAGAGCCAAGTACAAGTAAAATGACAAGTAATAAAATGAAGAAAAATAAATATTGTACCTATTGTAGGAAAAAGGGAGACTCTCTTGAGGAATGTTATTCCAAGAAGAAAAGTCTTCATAAACCCAATCCCAGAGGGAAGACTTCATATACCCCTCAAATTGTTGTATGCAATAACTGCAATAAAATGGACATACAATTTGAGAATGTTATCACATAAATCAACCTTTCTAACATCCTAGAAGACCTTATAATGGTCCAAACAGGAGGAATCATCCAAAGATGCAAAGACCAACTAGAACTCCACTTAAGGTGCAAAGACCACCAAAAAACCAAAGATCATATAGAGTACCCCAAAACCAAAGACCTTGGAACCCCCAATCATATCCAAATTGGTATGACAATCAAAAGACAAATGGTAACCAAATGGTTTGAAGACCAAGAGTAAGGTATGATACTAACAATGACAGACCCAACATATAATGGGGACCGAAATTTTATTAAGTATCTTTGTTTTGTAGGTACACATGAGCAACATGGAATGGTACATTGATAGTGGCTGCTCAAAGCACATGACATCCAATCCAAAGTTATTTTCTGAGCTTAAGAAGCAAAAAGGAGGATGGGTATCCTTTGGAGACAACAGCAAAGGAAGAATCATTGAAAACGAATCTATAAAATCTGGAGGTACAGTAATCTCTAATGTTAGCTTAGTTGATGACCTTAAGTATAATCTACTTAGCGTAAGTCAATTATGCAACAATGGATACTTTGTTAACTTCAATGCCTCTAAATGTGTAATTAAGGCTTCTAATGATAATATGATTCTTGAAGGATGTAGAAGAAATAATGTTTATATTTGCATATTTAGTGTAAACTCTCCTAATGCATGTCTTATTTCAGAATTTGATGATGCTATCTTATGGTATAGAAAATTGGGACATGTTAATCCTAAAATAATTAGATCCCTATCCTCTAAGAATTTGATGAGAAATCTACCTAAGTTGAACTTTGATAAGCAACACACTTGTGGAGCATGTCAAAGAAGTAGACTTACTAAAGCTTCTCACAAGTCTATTAATTCTGTTGTTGCAATTATTTCACCTTGACTTGTTTGGACCTATTGAAATCACAAGCCTAGGAGGTAAGAAGTACACTTTTGTTATTGTAGATGACTACTCCCGATTCACTTGGACCCTCTTTCTCAAGCATAAAAATGATGCATATGAGGAATTTGTATTTCTTTGCAAGGGAATACAAAATCAAAAGGGTTACTTGATCACTTCCATCAAAAGTGACCACGGTGGTGAGTTTGATAATATAGATGAATTTGGAGACTTTTGTAGAAAACAAGGTATAACCCATAACTTTTTGGCTCCTGGAACATCAAAATCATATGGTGTGGTGGAAAGAAAAAATAGAACTATCCAAGAAACTGTAAGGACAATGCTCAATTAGTACTCTTTGCCAAAGTATTTTTGGGCCGAAACTGTTCATACGGCGTGTTATGTGTTAAATCGGATTTTGATAAGACCTATTCTTTTGAAGACTCCTTATGAATTTTTTCATAACAAGCTTCCTAAAGTTGACTATTTTAAAGTTTTTGGTTGTGCATGCTTTATTCTTCATACTAAGGACAACTTAGGAATGTTTGAAGAAAAGGCCGATGATGATATATTTCGAGGCTACTCCATAAATAATAGAGCTTATAGAGTATTCAATAAAAGAACACTAGTTGTGAAAGAGTCTATGAATGTGAAATTTGATGAATCTATGACTAAGGATAAGTATAAAGACTTAGAAGAAGAAGATGAAAATGAAGTACTTGAAATTAGGAAAAGAGTAGAAAATGTCTCTTTAGAAGAACCTAATGATCAAGTACATCAACTTCCAAAAGAGATAATGACTGTTAAAGATCACCCTCTTAACCTTGTCATTGAAAACCTAGAGAAAGGCATACAAACTAGAAGTAAAGTTTAAAATGTTTGTTCTAATGTAGCCTTCATCTCTACAATTGAACCCAAGAATATAAAGGAAGTCATTTTGGATAGTAATTGGATAATTGCTATGTAAGAAGAGCTTAATCAGTTTGAAAAGAATCAAGTTTGGGACTTAGTGCCAAAACGATCGAACACCAAAATAATTGGAACTAGATGGATATTTAGAAATAAACTTGATGAAGATGGTAACATAACTAGGAACAAGGCTAGACTGGTTGCTCAAGGCTATAACTAACAGGAAAGCATTGATTTTGATGAAACATATGCACCTGTAGCTAGACTTGAATCTATTAGAATGTTGCTTGCTTTTGCATGTCATAAGAATTTCAGGTTACATCAAATGGACGTGAAAAATGCATTCTTAAATGGCTTCATTAATGAAGAAGTTTATGTTATCCAACCCCTTGGATTTGAAGACTCAAAGTATCCTAACCATGTCTACAAACTGAAGAAGGCTCTATATGGTTTGAAACAAGCTCCAAGAGCTTGGTACGATAGGTTAAGTAAGTTTCTTGTTGATAATGACATTCAATGGGTAAGATTAATACTACTTCATTTGTTAAGCATAAGAAAGATGATTTAATTATAGTTCAAATTTATGTTGATGATATCATCTTTTGTTCTACAAATGAATCACTTTGCCATGAATTTAATAAAACCATGAGTAATGAATTTGAAATGAGTCTAATGGGAGAATTAAATTTCTTTCTAGGACTTCAAATAAAACAGACCCCTAATGGGATTTTCATTAGTCAAACTAAATACCTTAAGAAACTTTTGAAAAAGTTTGACATCAATGGACAGAAATCTTCTAGTGCTCCAAAGAGTACATCTGTAACCTTGTCCAAAGATGAAGATAGAACTCCTGTTGACCCTACCAAATATAAAGGCATGATAGGTAGTTTACTTTACCTAACGGCTAGTAGATCAGACATAATGTTTAGTGTCTGTGCTTGTGCTAGGTTTCAAGCCAAACCTATGCAATCCCATTTGAGTACTGTGAAGAGAATCTTTAAGTACTTAAAAGGAACTCCAAGCATTGGCCTCTGGTACCCTAAGGACATTGACTTTAACTTTGTTAGCTTCTCTGACACCGACTTTGCCGCATATCATGTTGATCGAAGGATCTTGTCACTACCTAGGATCATGTTTGGTTTCATGGTTTAGTAAGAAGCAAAATTCTGTTGCTTTATCTACCACCGAGGCCGAATACATCGCAGCCGGATGGTGTTATGCACAAGTGCTATGGATGAGGCAAACTCTCCAAGACTATGGAGTTAAGTTTGACACTTCCTCTATCCAGTATGATAACACAAGTGCAATAAACCTAAGCCAGAACCCGATTTTACACTCAAGAGCTAAACACATTGATATTCGTCATCACTTCCTACGTGAAACAGCTCAAAGAGGTGAAATCCGACTTGTCTTTATTGAGACCAAGAAGCAACTCGCAGACATCTTCACAAAACCCTTAAGTGAAGAAAGATTCTGCTCTCTTAGAAGAGACTTAGGCTTATGTGACCCCTTTGAGTAAGTGTTCATGCTGTTAAAACTGGTATTTTTCATTGTTTCTACTGAAATGGTATAACGAATTACCAAACGGTATACCAGTTCAGCAAATATAGCTGTTATTTTAACCATTGGACTTGAAACAATATACTGGATCACCAAACAGTATGCCGGATTAGTCTTTTTGACCATTTTATAGCTGTTAATCACTTAATTAAGCCTATATAAACCCCTCTCTTTGTCATTTTCCTATTCACTATTCACTCCTCTCACTCTAAACTCAAATTACATCTTGTTAAGCATTATCTCTCTATTCTCTTTCATTTCTCTCTTTCAACTCTCTCCTTCACCATGAGTACAAGAGGCAAGGAGGCTATGACTGAAAGGCAACAACCTCCTAAAAGAGGAAGAACCAGAGGAAGAGGAGGCTCCTCAAGACAACCATATTCAGAAGGAGAAGGTCACCTCTTTCGATCTCCAGAATGCCGTGAGAATTGGCCTCTCTACCTTGCCCAAAAGATCGAAGAAGGACGTGAAGTTGATGTTTTTTCATTCAATAGCATTTGACTTAAAGAAAGATTCAAGGACATTAGATGGGAACCTCTTCTCAACATGTCGGAGCCTTGTTACCCCAATTTGGTAAAATATTTCTATGCAAATCTCTATTTTAGCGGGACGAAACAAGGCTTGAAACTCCACTCTTATGTGAAGAGTGTTCATATAGAGATTTCTATTGACGATCTTGCCCGACTCCTTGAAATTTTAAGTGATGGACCGTGTATCTTTTGGACTCCGAAGAACCCCAACTTTGGAGACCTCATCAACCATGAAGAAGTCTATTCCTCCATCCTCAAGCAATTTGATCCTCATGCGGCTACCGTTGTCAAAACTCAAGCTTATTTCACATGTCATTTCCTACATCATCCAACATAATTTCATCCCTAAGGGAGGAGATAGAAGTAAGTGTCTCACACCACAAGCCTATCTCACCTATTGTGTCTATACAAACATCCCTACTTGTCTTCCATTCTTCATTATGAGGTACATGGAATCGTGTGCTCACCCCCATAAGCACACTAATCTATCCTATGGACGGCTTCTCACTCACCTTTTTTGGGCTTTTGATATCGACCTTGATCGTGAGGAGGCATCTACCTTATCTTTCCAACACATCACCCGCAATAGCTTTCACACTATTGCCATCTCTCCTCCTTTTGATGTCTTTGTGGAAGCCGAAGAGAACTTAAATGATGAAGTGCCCCCTCCTTGTCAAGCACAAGAAGGGATACCGGCATATCTACAAGAATGGGTTTCTAGCATTGATGAGTACATGGACGAAGCCAACACTCGGATCATGGAACTTGAATTTGGACAACAAAGAATTTAAGAAGATGTGACCTCTCCTCGCCAAGAAATGAAGACCGGCTTTGACTCCATCAACTCTTGCGAAGATGGAATCCTAAATGCAATCCTCAATCTCTCTTTCAATATTAGACATCTAACTTTTGACACACCGGGAGCTACACCACAAGGCTTTACTCCTCAAGGGTATAGACCACCCTTTCGCGCACCAATCCCCGGTGAATCAAGCTCCATCCCTCCTATTCCACCGTTTGACCCATATCTTTGAATTGTCTCCACCCTCTTTTTGACAATGACAAAGGGGGAGAAATATATGGGCATGGAATAAAAATGTAATGGAATTTAAAATGTCTTGTATGTTATGTTTTGAAACTTTTTGATGTAATTTGCTCACACTATTTCAAGTTTCAAATTGAATGTGCAACTTTGCTTTATGATATGTGCAATTTCCTTGCATTTCTGTATATTGCTTCAATTAAAAGTTGCTTTATTATTTTATTCACTTGGATTATTTGTCATCGTCAAAAGGAGGAGATTGTTGAGGAAAAGACCTCATACACTCCAAGTCATCCACCATGATGACATAGAAGTTTTGATGAAAACAAATAAAACCACTCTTGGACTAACTCTTGTTTAAGTTGTTTAGATGAGAGCATAGCACCAAGTGAGGGGGAGCATACAAGAGCATACACTCATATAGAAGAACACACTCAATTGGACTATTGCTCAAGTCAAGTGACTATTTCTAAAGTTAATAAAATGAAGGAATTACGTCTTGAAGACAAAGACCAAGTCAAACAGAAGATTCTACTTTGAAGACCTTCAAGTTTAAAGATTTCAAAGTTGTACTTGTTTGTAATTTTTTTTGTTTAAGTCACAATTAATGTAATGCACACACACACACACACACATGCATACATTTATATAGAATGACTTTAGGAGGTTAAATCAACCCCTATACATGTGACCTTTTAGTTTGGAAACCCCCAAGGTAGCCCTATAAAGGAATTAGCTCATTTTAGCAGAAAATAGCTAATCCGGCATACCAGATCCTTAAACGGCATACTGGATCATTGCTGGTCTCAGGAAATAAGCCACAATAGCTTTCCATCCCACGCTGGATAGTGATTCAGCATACCGAATCACTACTGACTGTGTTTTACCTTGAAACGGTATACCGGATCATGATCCAGCATATTGGATTATTAAATGACTGTTGGAATTTGACCGTTACTCCTTAATTCATTTAAGGAAATTTGGTGAACCGGCATATCGGATTGGGAATCAGTATACCGGATTATTACTATTTTATCTAATCTGATCTTAAGATAGTTTCCATATTAATTAGAGCTACCTAGCCTATAAATACACACTTGTTTAAGGCTCTAATTACTACTACTAATCACAATTAAGAGCCTTCAATACAAGATCAATTGCATTAGCATCAAAGTGAGCCATTCATTGTTTGAAAGCATCAAATCATCACAAAGCTCACACACTCAAGCTCCTCTACTTCAATTAGCTTCAAGCTTCAAAGGTGGAAGGTAGTTCACACATCTACTAAGGTTGAGGTAATCCTTTCTTAGTACATTTTCAATTATATGTGTTAAGTTGAGTCCTCTTGCTCGGAATCAAGAGTAGTTGAGTCCTTTTGCTCTCAATCAAGATTAGTTGAGTTCTCTAGCTCTCAATCAAGATTTTTATGAGTTCTCTTGCTCATTCTCAAGATTCTTTTTAATGGAATTCTCTCTAAGGTGAGAGGAGTGGAAGTAGGCAAGTTTTGGCCAAACCACTATAAATCTCTTGTGTTATCTTTGTTACTTATTTGCATTTCATAGATAACTCTTTTATTTTTGTAATTTTTTTATATTCCACTACCTTCACCTATTCACCCCCCTCTAGGTGAATTCACATCAGGACTACTTCACCTTGCGCAATGATGTTTCGAATGTAATGATAGCGAATGTCAATGTGTTTGGCCTTCCCATGAAACTTGGGGTCTTTTACAGAAGCCAACGTGGTTGTGCTATCACAATGTATAAGCACAACATTGTTTGAATGGGCAGAAACACTAAATTTTCTGCAAGAACCTCCTGAGCCAAACGGCTTCCTGCACTGTTGTTGAACATATGACATACTTTGACTCCATCATGGATAAGGCGATGCAGGTCTATTTTTTGCTACACTAAGTAACAGCCACCTCCTAGGACAAATGCACACCCTAAGGTGGATTTATGCTTGTCTTTATCACTGACCCAATCAACATCATTGTAGCTTCTCATTCTCAAATCTGAACCACTGCAGGTGAGCATGAGGTCTGTGGTCCCTTGTAAGTATCGAAGGATCGGCTTCACAACTTACCAATGAACAGGTCTTGGATTACTCTAGTAACGACTAACCATGCCAACTGCAAAGCATATGTCCAGACGTATACACATCATCGCATACATAAGACAACCTACTGCAGCTGCATAGGGTACTTTGGACATTTGGTTTCTTTCTTCATCAGTTTTGGGGCACTGGTCTAGGCTTAAGGTGCATGCCTGATCCATTGAAGTGTCTATGGGTTTCGAGTTATATAAGTGATGGGGAATTAGACGAATCAAATCAGGATGTCGATCACCTTCTAGCGCATTTTGATTCCAAGTTATGCTTTCAGTTTGATGAGGAGTGCAACAATGCCAATACAAGATGTGGTAAGAATTTCAAACCAGCGTCGAAGTCAATGTTGACAACCCCGCAGAGTTGGTAAGACATAAGAACCAGAACCATACTACAATTGAACCAGAAAATGAGGTTCTTAAACATCTCAAGAAGACTCAAGCCAACATCTCAATTTGGGGTTTGTTAATCGGTTCTCGGACCCATAGAGAGGCAGTCCTAAAAGCTTTGGCTAGTGTACATGTATCAATTGAAACTGAACCAATCCAACTAGTTAATATAGTAGCGGTCCTCTATGTGGTCAAGTCTGTCATGTTCTCAGACAAGGATCTCCCACCTGAAGGACCCAACCATACAAAGGCACTCTATGTCACTATTGACTACAATGGAAGTTGAATCACTCAAGTCTTAGTAGATAATGACTCAGCCTTGAATGTTTGCCCACAACGAACAATCCAACATATATGGATTGACCCCATGAAGTTACAACTCTCCATACAAGGAGTGAGATCCTATGACAACACTAGAAGAAATGTGAAAGGAATTCTGGATACTGAAATCACAATGGGCCCGACCAAGTTCAAGGTCAAGTTCCAAGTCATCGACATTCCTTCATCTTTCAATATACTCCTTGCTTTATGCTGTTGGGGCAGTACCGTCTTCTCTACATCAGAAGCTCAAGTTTATAGTCGACGATAAGGTCATCACCATCTTGGCCAATCCTGAGGTGATAAGCATGTTAGAAAATGTGGAGGCCAGCAATAAAATAGATTCTTAGCTAGCCGGTATTCAGTTTGCTACAGTGTGTGCCACATACCCGACATAACCCCTAAGAGAGAAGCTGCCTCTCACGCACCTGAACAATCATAATGTAGCAGTCCCTAACATGCTCAAGAAAATGGGATATTTTTCAGGCATGGGCCTTGGAAAATCTCACCAAGGAATGTGAGAACTCTTACTACCTTCTACCAATAAAGAATACTATGGTCTAGGCTACACTCCAACTAAGGAGGATCTGAAGGAGAAACAAAAGAAATATGAAGCTTACCTAAAAAAGCTACAAAAGGAGGACCTAGAAAAATACAAGAGGGTAAAGAAATCAAAGAACACAAAAGTCGAGGCAAGCTTCACCACACCTTATCTCAAAACTCTCAATGGATATTTCATCAAAAAAGGGAATACTCTCTCTTATTTTGGATTTAATGAACCATGGTACGATGAAATCTCTAAAAAACTATTGCCAAGTCTTGAAATCTTCTTTATAGATCAAATGGACTGGTTGTAAATCCTTCAAGAAGATTGTGCGGACTTCAACAAAGACTATCAAGATAAAGCGACTTCTTTCCATATTGAAGACCTATTCGAAGGAGTAATTGCTGCACCGGATGGTACTGAAGATTGGAATCCAAACCCGCAAGCAATGATCTACCCAGCTGAAGGAGCTATACCCAATTGGATCCAATTTTTGGAGTATCTCTTCTACAAAGGCATCGATAGTCCTAGCCTTAGCCCCAATTTTATTTTTCAATTCTCCTAGTTCCAGTTCTGAGTCCAAGTCTGAGTCCAGTTCTTCTTCTAGTTTTTCTAAGTCCATGTTTGAGTCCGATGTAGACAATGAGTTTATTTCAATTAATTACTTCCTTTCAGTTATATTGTGTCTCTTCTTGCCTACATCAATGAGGATGAAATGTTTAATGATCCTCCACCTGATCTCCTAAAATAATATGACAAAATGAGAAAAAAAGAAATAAACCAATCCTTGATAGCTTTAAAATCATCAACTTAAGATCATCAGAATTGCCAAAAGAAATAAAAATAGGCTCTTCAAGAATGAACAAGAGGCTAAACGTCTGATTGAACTTTTTAAAGAATTTATGGAAGTGTTCGCATGGTCATACGATGACATGCCCGGTATTGACACCAACATTGTCATACACTGTCTACCTTTATACCCTGGGATGAAACCAGTAAAGTTAAAACTAAGACGGATGAGACCAGAATGGATCTTAAAGATCAAAGAAGAAGTCACTAAGAAACTTGAAGTAGGATTCTTAGAGGTGATAGAATACCCTGAATGGTTGGCCAACATCATGTCAATACCTAAGAAATATGGACGAGTGCGAATGTGTGTAGGCTTTAGGGACCTGAACAAAGCAAGTCAAAAGGACAACTTTTCCCTACCTCGTATTGATATACTCGTAGACAATGCGGCCTAACATGCCCTTCTATCTTTCATAGATGGGTTTTCAGGGTACAACCAAATTAAAATGGCACCTGAAGTCTTGCAAAAGATATCCTTTATTAATCAATGGGAAACATACTACTACAGAGTAATGCCATTTGGGCTCAAGAATGTCGGAGCAACCTATCAGAGGGTGAAAACCACTATTTTACATGACCTAATGCAGAAAGAGGTCGAAGTCTACATTGACGATATGATCGTGAAGTCAAAAGAATGAGAAGGACATGTTGAAGCCTTAAGAAAATTCTTTGAAAGAATTAAGACACACAAACTAAGGCTATATCCACAGGGGTATTGAAGTAGACCCCACCAACATCAAGCCGATCATAGATATGCCACCACCAAAAACCGAAAAAGAAATTAGGGGTTTCTTAGGGAGAATCCAATACAATAGTTGATTTATTGCTTGGTTAACAGTGGTGTGCGAAGCAATTTTCAATTTACTCAAAAAGAATGAGTCGAAAGGATGGAATGAACAATGCCAGGCTGCATTCGATAAAATCAAGGAATACTTAACAAACCCACCGGTATTGGCACCATTGCTATAACAGACACCACCATGGGAGGGATGCTAGCACAATATCAGGAAAATAGAAAAACATAACATGCTATATACTCTTTGAGTAAGAAGTTTGTGGACTATGGGACTAGATACACAACCCTAGAGAAAGTCTGCACGGCTTTGATTTGGTCCACAAGGCATTTGAGGTATTACATGATAGCCCACCTAGTGCTTTTAATCTCGAGAATGGATCCAATCAAATACCTATTTGAGAAACCCGCCTTGACTTTAGCATGTTGGTTACTCTTGTTATCAGAATTTAACAAAAAACATGTGACACAAAGATCAATCAAAGGATGAGCAATTTTTGATCACTTATTAGTACATCCAACCCTTAAAACTAGACCGTTGGAGGACGTATATCCAGACGAAAATATTACACAATTGGAACCAGGGGATACCAACACAGTCTGGCAATTATTATTCGATGGAGCAACCAATCACAAGGGTTGTGGAGCCGACATACTATTGATCACTCTTGATGGAACCCATATGCCCTGGACATTTAAGCTAAACTTTGAATGTACTAATAATATGTGCGAATATGAGGCTTGCACCATAGGACTTGAAGCCACCTTATCAGCAAGGATCAAGAGACTTGAAGTCTATGGGGATACTTCCTTGGTTATCTGTCAAATGCAAGGAAAATGGAAAACGAAGGACAAAAAGTGGATACCATATCAAGAACATGTTGAGATGTTATCTAAGGAATTAAAGGGATCTCTTTCTCCTATTTGCCAAGGGATAACAACTGGTTTGCAGATGCACAAGCAACCCTGGCATCCATGGTTGAGATGCAATTTGGAACAAAGGTATATCCATTCTCGATTGAACTAAGACGTCAACCGGCATATGCCAATCACATCCGTACTTTAACAATTGATGGAAGATTATGGTATGCAAATATCATTGATTTCATCAGAGAAGGGCGATACCCTAAGGATGCCAAGACCAAAGAAAAGAGTTTCTTGAAGAGATACACAACACAATTTGTTCTATTGGAAGATATTCTCTACAAAAGGTTGTATGATGGTGAACAACTGTTGTGCGTCAACGAAGAACAAGCAAAGCTAGTCAGCCACCAAGATATATATGGTCCTCATATGAATCAGAGAATGATGGCCAAAAAGATCCTTAGACTAGGGTATTATTGGAATACTATGGAGGCCGATTGCGTGCAATATGTGAAAAATGCCACAAGTGCTAAATATTTGGCAACCTCATACATACACCACCTTCAGAGTTACACATTATAATTTCAACCTAGCCATTCACCATTGAGGACATTGATGTCCTAGGCCAAGTGGTCCCTAAGTCCTCTAATGGTCATGAGTATATTCTAGTAGCCATTAACTACTTTACTAAGTAGGTTGAAGCAGTCTTATCTAAAGTTAACAGCAGCCAAGATGACTAAGTTCATAAGTAACAACATCATGTGTTACACCCACACCCCAACCCATACTAACCTAACAACATCTTGAGGAATCATACACTTGATGATTGCACAATAATGACACCCCTCTAAACCCGCTATGTCTTGAGCATATAAGTAAGGATGTCAAAATGGAACCGAAACTGAATATCGGAACTGAAACCGACCATTTTCAATCGAACCGAACCGCACCGCAGAAAAATGATCCGATTTTGATTTTATAGGTTCTCTTCTCGGTTCGGTTTTGATTTTCACCGCAAAACCGTGGTTCTAAACCGAATAAAAAACCGAATAGAAACCAATACCTCTTACTCTAATACTAACCCATGCATCAATTGGATTAATTAATAACATATAATTAATTTAATAAATAAAATTATTGCATCAACATGAAACATAAAATAAGTAAAATGCCATGGGTTAACTATATATTATATTTGTTCAAGTATGAATTGAAAATTATGGATGATAAAATGGATTAACAAAATCCTTCTTTTTAATAGAAGAAATAGTTTGTTCATCATGTGAAAGTGGAGAAGAAAAAAAAAAAAAAAGGAAAAACAAAGGACGGGTGAAGAAGGAAAGTTTTTTATTTTTATCACATAGGCATAGGAAATATGATGAATGAGGGAGGAGAGAATGGAGAAACACGGGAATATAAAGGCCTTGAAAATCAAGGTTGTCTTCATTACTGATTCCCAAAATGACACTACACAAATCGCATGTAAACTGGTTGTGAATCGGATAACGAAAACTAAATAGAAATTGGTAAAATTGGACCGTATGCAAAATAATTATGATTTTGGCTGATTCCTATCGGGTTTGGTTTTGATTTCACCTTATCAAAATGTAAACTGCACCGCAACCGAACCAAATAAGCAGAATCGCACCATTTGACATTCTTACATACAAGTGGTTTAGTTTAGCTCTTCTTGGGGGCCTCTATCCTTGTTGTGCACTTGTGAAAGCTAGTCTGAGTTGAAAGCAAGGCTCTAACCCTTGCTTGCCACGTAAGTCAAAACAGCTCGAAAGGACCAATTTCAGGCCCCGGGGGCAGCAGGTAGGGTGTTCAAGCTCTCAAGTGGCAACCTAATCGGCTTTTTCACTTTATTTACGTAGGACCGCCAGCATATCTTAGTTTTCCTCATCCGAGAGGAAGGCCATGTATTCACATTTCGGAGGCCCATACCGAAGTGACCCCTCTATCGATACCTCTAGGATCTCACACAACTCGGGCGTGGTGAAGGTAATGTCTACACCATTGACCTTGTGTAGAGATCTGACACCCTGAATTGCTATTATCCACCATCTCCAGGTTGGCATGAAAGTAGTGTACCAATAAAGGGTAGAAGTCATCCTTGGGATTAAGTATGTTTGACCACCCAAGATGGGCAAACTTGTTAAACCCGTGCAAAAAAATACGGGCTAATTTGAAATTTTTTTGGAAGTCCAGAACCCGAGGTCAAAGCTATCAGTACACTATGGTGCATTGAACCCGTGGTTGAACATAATGGGATGGCCCCGTTGGTAAGGACCTACATACCATTAAGAAGGCAAGTACCAACTCCTTGTGACTGTACAGCTCACCACCAAATGTACAGCCTGAGGAAGGTACCATCCCTTGATTCTAGGACCCTTGGACTTAACAATTTGCATGATTGATTTGATGATTAGAACCCAATTCCATACATACATCTTAAATCCCAACATAAATGACAAATTCTGCTACTTTGCAGATTGACCTTCTCTTAGTTAAAATGATATAAATCCATCACTCAAACTCCATTTGTGTTGGTTCCAATTTTTTTAGAAATTAGACTCATAGGGCTGAATTTTGTTAGAAGACACCATTACCTAGTCATGTCTCTAAGTTAGTTAAAACTTTATTTCAAGTTGCTGTCAAAATCGGATCCTGCTGTTTTGACAGATTGACCTTTGTATAATAAAAATAACATAACTTCATAATCCAATCTTCATTTTCTTTGATTCTAGTTTTGATAGAAACTAGATTCATAGAGCTTCGTTTTCTTAGAAGGAACCATGATCCAATTATGTCTCTAAATGAACTGCAATTTCATTCCAATCCAAATAAATTCTGCAACTGAATTCTCTGGATGATGCACTGGGCGATGCACACATCATCCAGAGACATCACCCAGAGTGGAAAAAATCAGTATTTTAATCTACAGATATGTGGATACCACCCATACTGGCCATGAGCACTCTCCATAGGTTGAAGGGAGTCTAGGGAACCACCTCATACCTTTGGACCTCTGTAGACCCCACCTGAGTGCTCGGAATGACTGAGAATCAGTCTAAAAACACATTTTGAAAAGTGGCCTAAGCAGCCAAACAGGCCTTAGTAGAAGGCTGGCCTATAAATAGAGGACCCTTAGCTCATTTTAGAGCTCTAGTTCCCTGCTGAAACCGAAGGAGAGAAGGGAAGAGAGAAAAGAAAGAACCTGCTGAAACCGTAGGAGAGAAGGGAAGAGAGAAAAAAAAGAAAAGAGAAGGGAAAGGAGAAGAAAGGAAGGGAGGAAGAAGGAAAAGAGAGGGAAGAGCTTACTTGTGCATCAAATCAGCTCCAACAGACATTCTCAACTCAATTCAAGTATAAAGCTATACCTGTACATACTGCTTTGCTGCTGTTCTCTGTTTATCTTCATGGATCTCAGTGCTTAGGTAGCATTTTTGACCATTGGCAGCCCAGATCACCTGGGGGCTGCCATGTACTACCTCAGATCTAACATGCAAATAGATTGCATGGAAGATCTGAGGGTTTTTTCATATATTTTTACTGCTGTTATTTGCTTGGGACTGAAATCAGTCCCTGTGCCTGGCTGCACTGCCATGTTGCACCCAGATCTGGTAGTTTGGGCTTGGATCTATGCATACAGGCTAGCCCTTGCGTGGATCTTGGTAGGGACAGTCTACTACCATGATTATACATGTAAATCTGCCCTTGCATGTAGCCAAAACCATGGACTGATGTTGGAACTCAGCTGGGTTACTATTCACTGGGTTGTCTGGGCAGCTCCTGGCAGCCAAGTGGTGGGCCTAGGCCAAGATCTGAGTGGACCAGTGTAAACCACTCCCCATGAGGTCCACAATGACCTAACACGCATGTAGGACCGATCAAGGCATTGGCTATGGTGCAAAACCCAAGAAAATGAGCCTGTTCACGTTCTAAGCATTCTCTGGATGATGCATTGGGCGATGCACACATCACCCAGAGAATAAAGTGGACTGTTTTGCAGATCTGAGTTTGGGGACCTCCACATATGGACTATAAATAGTGTAAGGAGGTGGAAAATAACCACAATACCCCCTCCTCACATCTATCCATAATTATGAACACCTTGGGTACCCAAGTGGGCCCCAGAGGGCTTGGAAACCCTGTCTATATTGGTCCTGTAGCACTACTGACCTAGGGACTGTGTTGTAAGACTGTTGTGACCTAGAACCTGTACTACAGTGGTAAAATACTATATTGACCCTAAGACACATTCTCCGGATGATGCACCGGGACATAGGCCTAAAGCCTAGTGTAAGGCCTAGAGAATTTCGGGTGATCTCGGACTGAGCACCGAGTCAAACCAGTGAGCCTAGACCAACACTAGGTTATCCAAACAGTTTAAATAATTAAAATAACACATTTCTAATTTATTACTTTAGGATTTGATTCCGTGCTCGAGGTGCACAGCTAGATACCGGTTGGAACCGAATAAACAACCGAATCGGTAGGATCAAACCAAGGTGAGTGAAATTACACCATGAGTGTAAGTGTAACATGATTGATGGGTCATGACAACAACAACAATATTTACTATCTTTAATTACTTTAAATTATTTTATGTCCTCATTTTAATTCTGAATCTTATCTGATGAACATTGGAAATGGATGACAATGCTTGTATGTGGAATTGTTAGACTAGATGCCGTGGCTGGCTTGGAAATGAGGCCTGTGGTAGCCCGTAGAATGGGATACGGTTGACACCGCCTAACTCATACGATGCCATATAGACATGGGGCTAGAGATTCATCACCCATGCTGCGCACCCTTGCCAACAGGGATTAAGGTGTTGGATGACTGTGAGGACTATCGTAAAACCTTGAGCGTTTACGTCGAGAAGCCTCAGCAATACGCTAGGATGCCTTGAGCTATAAGCTGGGAAGCCTCGAGCTACATGCTTGGGAAGCACCGATAGGTGATTTATGGCTATAAGCCAAATAAAGTTTATCCTCGAGCTACATGCCGAGAAGCATCGAAAAGGTGAATTTAATACTAAGTCGGTTACCTCACAAGTTTAATCATAGGGGGCTGGTCGGGCTGACCATGGATTAGTACGCTGGAGTTGACTGGTCCCCTCCGATAACTCAATGGGTGTATCGTGGGAAGGGGTTTCAAGCCCGCACTAGGGATATATGTATTGGGGATTGTAGTAGCACTAACTTGCCTCAGTTGTGATGTTAGGTGGCTAATAAATAAAATGAACTGCACCTCATGTAGGACTCATTTGGTTGTACTTGCATGTGCACGCATGGTTTATATTTCATTCACGGGATCCGTGGAGCTCATACTCTTATATATTCTCTTTTAGTTGATTTTGCAGGTATGGGTTTGCCACTGGGCGAGGAAGCTATCGATGGAATTGTAGATCTTCCTCATCTTGTTGCTTAGCGATAATTTTATTATTATTTAAGTTTCTTTCTTTCAAAGAAGTGTAGTTACCAAGATAATGTACTTATTGAACATAAATGGATATGTATATGGTATAACATAGATATTTGGGATCTTATTATCAGTAATATTAATCGTCTGTGGGTAGTTCGGTCTTCCGTTGCACTCTAACATTCTTTTAATTTTTTTTTACCCTCATTGTGTGGTTTGTGACGTGTAAGTACTGCTTCTTGATCCTTGGGGATTGACGGATGTCGTGGGATATCTGGGTCACTTGCCTAAATCCTCTCAGGGGGTGGTTTGGGGTGTGACAAAACCTCTCTTCCACTTGGAAGGATCAAAGATCGTCAGTGATGACCCGCCTCTCGGGGATAACTAGGTTATGTTGGAGTTCACCCCATAATCTTGGTTCTCAGCCGAACTAAACCAGTGACCACCATACTCACCAGCGAGGGGCTGTGGTTCCCTTGTACCTTTTCTTGGAGCCATAGATCTACACAAACAATGGTCAGACAAAAGAGAACAATTAGGAATTTTGAGTTAGAAACTCATAAATCCATTAGATGTAAGCCACTAGACATTCACAACATATCATGATGTGATTATGCCCTAGAAGCCATCTACGATATGAGAAATCATCCAATTTGGGGTAAAATTACAAAAGCCCTAAATTACGAAATTTGGAAAGCCTAGATTTTGAGCGAAATAAGGTAATTGTTAAAATTGTTCAAAATTAAAATATTTGTTGGTGTGTTTACGATATGTGAACATCCTAATCAATCAAAACATCGAACTACATTGCCCTACAAATACACAAAAAAAAAATCAAATTTGGTGAACACCTTCCAAAAAACCTAGTTTTGGTTTGGGAAGAAGGATGTAAACATCATATACATGCCATAATCACCCTAGGTTTACAAAACTATTATGAAATCATGGGATAATCACATATAAACACGTTTGGATGTAAAACATTACAAGAAAATTCAAGGAAAATGCATAAAACCTAACCTAGAATTGATTTAGAGGAATGGAATAACAAAAATTGGATTAGGAGATGAAGAACTCACATTAACCAAAGATTGACGGTGGAAATCCGATTCCGAACCTTGAATCACAAAGCTTGAGGTAGTAGGAGCTTCCCTTGGTCGCCCTAAGTCCTCCTCTTGTGGATGAAAGAAGAAAAATGGGAAAAAGAAGCTAGCGGATCGTGCTTTTAAAAATTAAATCCCGTGCGAGCAGACGATGCACATCATCCGCTGGATACACATTGTCTGCTCTATACATCGTCCGCAGTAAACTTGGGCACCTATTGACTAAATCATCCACTCCCCTGTACATGAAAACATAGTCCACACTATGTATTGTCCGCTCCATACAAAAACATCTCATATTGGTTCTCTTGGGCTCCCCGACTTGCGTATACCATTTTGATTGCCATGAATCACATGTCCATGACCCTATACCATTCATTATATGCTTTAATACATTTATGTGATTTAATTGTTGATGTTTTATTGTGGGTCTACCATTTAAGATCTCTTCCTACTAGGAATTGGATCAAAGTGTGCACATGACGTGGTCTTCATTATAGGATGCCCACACCTAACCGGGACACAGCCGGGACCTCCGGTAATGCTACCCCTAGCAACCCGAGGTACACCACGACCCATGTTGTTAGCCAAATGGTGGGTGATATATTGAGAGAATTCTAGGGACAACAAATGGACTACATGGAAAATATGAGGCTCACTTTCTAGCAACAACAGAGAGAGTTTATGGAGTATATGACAGCCTGGAATGAGGCCGATGTGAGGGCTAGAACTACAACTAATATTCCTCCTATTCTGGCCACAACCCCTATGGCGGTGGCTCAGCAAGCACCAGCCCCCGTGGATGTTTCAAGGATTATGGAGAGGTTTCAGAAATTGAGACCCATGGAGTTCAATGGTTTGAATAAAGAACCATTGCCTCCGGCTATATGGATTCGAGAAATGGAGATAACTTTCTCGATGCTAGAGTGTATCGAAGATTGCAAGATTTGGTGTGCCACTTGCATGTTGAAGGGCAAAGCCGATGTATGGTGGAGATCGACTCAGCCTAACCATATTGCTACCCATCCCGACCTTAAATGGGAGAAATTTAAGGAGGCATTCTTTGAGAACTATTTTCCAAAAATTTATCGAGAAAGAAAGGCAATGGAATTTATGGAGGTTACACAAGGATTCAAGTCAATCCTTGAATACCAACAGAAGTTCGAGGAGCTATTTCATTTTGTATTCGCTCATCTGAAGACAGATAGAGAAAGGGAAGAGATTTGAGAAAGTATTGAGGCCGGGTATCAGTTATATCTTGGTGTCCCATGGACCCCAAACATATTCCAAGATGGTTCAGGTAGCTAAGTCAATTGAGGATAGGTGTGAGGATCCGTTCATGTGCGTTACCACGCGAAGGGTTTGTTTGCTCCTTGGTTGGAGAGAGAAGGACTGTGTCTTCTCAAAATTATGATTATCAGGGGATGGGGGTCATACAGTAATTATTAAATGGAGTCGCCACCTAGGATTAGGGGCTAGGACCTGTTGGTGTAGCCTTGTGAAGGGCGACATGACTTTGTTTGGTCTAGTCAAAGATTTGGGGTAAGTGGTCAGGTTATAAGAGTGAGAAGGTATTAGGCACCCACCTCGTCCGGATAAATCGGTCTTTCTACTAGATGCTTATTTTTGAATATTCTCTCTTTATGAATGTCCTATACCCACATGTAAGACTAAATAATGATGCACAAACTATTTAATTAAATTAAACTATGTTATACTAACTACTATACACTACACAGGAATACTTGAAGGACTACTTTGTGCTGAAATAAAAGATTAACGATAGAAATGTATACATGTATGCTTTAAACCAATGCAATTATGAAAAATATAATGCGAAAGATGTCCCCCGGCTCAAGTGGAGACAACTGACTGACTTTGTCATCTGTCGAACAGAGTGACGGCTTGCGAGTATTAGATTGGACTCTGTTGGATAAAGTAATGGCTTACGAGTATTGGATTGGACTCTGTCGGATAGAGTAACGGCTTACAGAGATCAAATCAGAACAACTTCAGTAGTGTATCAGCATCGTGAGGTTTTGGGAGTAGAACCCTCGACTCTCGGACAAAGTGGCTAGGCCATAAGGACCTTTCAAGGAATGGATGCAAAGTGGGTTAGAAAATTGGGTTTGGGTTATCAAACTTCGGACAAAGGGACTAGGCTTGAAAGCTGGGAACTAAGGTTGGGGAGGACCCCGAAGCAAGAAAACTAGAAAAAGGTGAAAATGGGCTTTGAACGGCTTCGGGAAGGGAAACGGGCAAAAGTTTGGAGCCTAGGAGCTCCCCCTCTCTGGGAAACTTGGAATCTGCAAATGAGGAGAGGAAGGGGCTATTTATAGGCAAAATCTGGGTTTAGCGGTGCCTCGGTGAATGCCCGGTGCCACATGGCATGGCTATGAAAGAGGGGAAAAAAGGGTCTGGGTGCTCGCAGGGCTGCCTGGTAGGGCCATAGATCCTATCATTTGCTCAGTGTAAAAGTGCCCAGAACCATATGGTTCTACCTTGGACCATCATAACTCGAGCCTAGGGCTCCTCCCTAGGTTAATCCAACCTACTTATGACCTAATGTGACTATCTAAACCCTAAGATAGGTACCCTACACCCCATTTGGAATCCCAAGTGTTTAAAACACATTTTAGACATTTAAACATCCTTAAACCAAACACACCCTAACTCTCTTAGCTAAGCTAAGCCAAACTCTACCCCTCCTCTCATTTCTCTCATTTCTAAACCCTATGGAAGAGAGGAAAACGTGGAGAGCTCAGCTTGAAGAGAAGAAGAAGGAGAGAAAGGAAGGATCCCGATCTCCATTTGAGCTACCTTGAGCTCACACCACTCCCTCTAGTTAGCCATACACCTACTTTGAACTTGGAGCTCGTGGAAGAGGTGGATTGAAGGCTTGAAGCTCAAACTCCAGCTTAGAAGCTTGCTGCCTTGTAGGGCTAAGCTCACCTCATTGTAAGTCAGCTAAACTATGTAAATCCTAGCCTAATCTCATTAGCACTAGATTGGAATTTCACTTAATCTTTAGCCTAAGCTTAAGGCTTCTTTCTCTAGTGTAGTTAGAACTTCTATTGAGTTGTTTTATGCCAATTGATGACCTCAAATGGCTAATTCCTTGATCTATGACCAAACCACCATGAAATCCCATGTTAGAACCTCCAAATTGGGGATTCTTGATGATTAGAACCCAATCCCTCTTAAGGAATCCTAATTGGATCAAATCCCTAGGTTTAGTAGCTTCCTTTATGGCTAAGAACACTCCCTCATAGATCTATACAGGCCCCATAGCCATTGGCCATGAAATGGATCGAGCTCAAGCCAAGTTGCTGCAAATTTGGCTTGAGCGGACGATGTATCGCCTGCTCAAAAAATATAGCATCGTCCGCTGTTTTCCAATGGATCCACTACCAGCACAGTCCGCTGGCCTACGGACGATGTGCATGATCCGCTCTATCGATCGTCTGCTCAGGCTATCTGATGCTGACTTAGAGTTGACTTCAGACTTGGTACCCAGACCCTCTCTCACCTGTTGTATGCTTGTGTATTGACATGTTAAGGTAACGTACACCTATGACGGTGGACGTACACTACACAGAACCCGTGATTACTTATGCTTCAACGATAGTGAGTGGATTGAACATTTGAACTATTTTATGGAATGTTTCTCATTAGGCATTTGCTTAGGATATGCATAATGATGTGGTATGACTACTATGTATGCTATGCCTTATGGAATAATGTGAACATGATGAGATAAAATTATGCTAGATCATATCAAGTTGAAATTCTATTTTGAAAATTATGTGAATGATGATATGAATGGAATGGAACATGGATGTGTGTTAAGAATGAGTGATAGAATCCAAGTGCCGTAAGTGGGCGCCGGACTTCTGATTGCTATGCGAGTGTTGTGAGGAAAGTGTTATGAATATATAATGATTATGATTCGTGTATGATGGACTGGATTGGGTTGTGACTGGTAGAACGGTATTTTGGTATCATACCCACCATATTATCATTATCTAGCGTGTGTGTGTAAGCTAGAGGGGGCGAGAGGATAGCTGGGCCACCTTGTTTGGCACTATCGACTCGACCTCTAGGCCACACATGCACGTACCTTTGCATCTCAAGAGTTGTTTGCTGGATAGGATATAACTTACCTAGTACTAAGACCCTTACCAACAGGGGTTTAGGCATCGAGCAAGCCTATGGGTCCCGACCATGTTTTCAGGGTAGCCCACCGTGAAGTTCAAGCGTCGACAGTAGTTCGGGCTAGACACCAGGATGGGGTTTGTATCGGGGGTTTACGGACATCCTAGTGAAGAGGTTCGGTCTCACAGGCTTCCATTGTGGCATGGATTTGACATTGTTGGAATGTCATCCGGATTATGGCACTGTTTGCCGACGATGCTACCTATGTTATAGTTGTACTCGACCTAACTTAGAATCTTATTGTTAGGGGAAAATGAACAAATGCATTCATGCATCATATGTGATGAGCATACTTTAGCATGCATTATTGATGTATTTATTGATGTATGTATGTGAATGGTTTAATCACTCACTGGGCTTGTGGAAGCTCATTCCTCGAGAATCTTTATTTTTAGATGATGGTATAGGAAATGCCATAGAGACTGATGAGGAGTCTTGATGGCCATCCTTGGCTGGATTGAATATTTGGGGAGATCCTGATTGGACATTTATACCCGATGATGACATTTGTGGGAGGCCCATTGAGGAGGAACATGATGGAGAGCAGACTTGTGAGATGGATACTCACAGAGTTTAGTAGTTTGGGTTAGAAGCCCAGTGGTTATGAGACTTTATTTTATTCTATCATAAGAGAACTTTTGTGGATGACTGTAATTAATGTTAGATGATAGATTGTGATACTCTTTTATATTTTATACTTGCTTATAGGATATTATGGGGTTTGAAAACATCTTGAATGCTTAGAATAAAATACCACATATGTATATATGATATCATTTAGAATTCTGAATAGTATCTTATTATTATCCTTCATTACTTTCGCTGCAACTCTGGTCCTATCATTGATTATTACCTATCGAATTATGGTGAACATGACATTGCAAAGTGTCGATCCTGTGGTTAGGTGTGGAATACAGGGGTATTCCCGTTATATTGCCCTTGTTTAGGAAAAGGGGTATGATAACATGGTATCAGAGCGCTTTTGCTCTATCCTGCTCACTGTTCGATTTACTCCATCTCAATCTAATCTGCGATAGGAATCAAATAATAAAAACCTCAAACAAATAATTAAATAGGATAGAGACTTGTTGTGATTGAAAATGAGTGTTGCATTACTTAAAAACTTTCTTACATACTAGGCCATCCAAGGCTGACATAACTTTAATGAAAAGAAAATACAATATGTCCCCACCTATCTCTACCACCCTAAAAGACTAGAAACTAACTTAATGAAAATAAAATGAGCATAATAAACTAGGAAAAATAAAAGAAAAACCCTGAAACTACTCCTATTGCAATTCCCCTTATCCTTGCTTTGAGCTTGATCTCCCCCTCTGGATCGTCACATTGCTCTGCTTGGAGCCCTCTCCATCATCAAGTGGGACTCGATGTTGGTCAGCCTATCATCGATATCATCGAATTCCGCATTCATCAATGCAATGACATCATTATACTGGTCATTTATCTTCTTCTCTAGGGTAGCAAACCCCTACACCATAGACTGCTCTATGGTAGAGAATCTTTAAATCATGTACCCCAAGCTTGGTACACCTGACATGTCGCCTTCGCTTGACTATGGAGGAGGACCTTCACAAACCAGTGAAGAAGAGGCCCTAGTAGCCCAAGCAGTAGTGGTGGCTCTCCGTCCACGACCCCGTGTGGATGAACGAGTTACTCTAGCATAGATGTTGCTGCAGATACAGTACCACCACCTCCATGACCATGTACATCACCCCCACCAGAGCCCTCATGGTCGCTATCATCATCACCTCCCTCTAGTGACCCTCTTACTACCTGTGCTCTGTCAGGCAACAGCTCTAAACTCCCTTCATGCCCTGTCATGCCCATCTTCCTTAGAGCAGTCGTGTTGAAAGGTGTGACCTTATTATCCCTCTAGTCATTGCACAAGGGTACTTGGAATTGGTGCAGTAGCTTAGTAATCATCTTGACATAGGGCAGATCTCTCTTAAAAGGGTGATCCCCTTGATACCCTATAGTTCGAATGATGCCATAAGGAAGACATAGGCGACACCTATGTAGAGGCAACAAGCACAGTAACTCTGCATGTTTGATACCTGCCAAGAGAATGGCAAACATTAGAGACAAGGATATTTGGATAGATATGTAATTGAATAAAATGAAAACCTTATGGTTTACCTGATCCTTGTGCCCATCAGCTGGGACCATATTCAATTGCGCCAAGCGTGCAAGTATGCGAAGGGATGGGAAGTAGTCCTTGATGAGAAGTCAAGTCTCTATGTCTTCAGGCCGTAGGACTGCTAGCATATCATAATACTCCTCATCTAAGAGGAAGGCCATGTATTCACATTTCAAAGGCCCATACCGAAGTGACCCCTCTATCAATACCTCTAGGATCTCACCCAACTCGAGTATGGTAAAGGTAATGTCTACACCAGTGACCCATGTAGAGATCTGACACCCTGCATTGCCATTATCCACCATCTCCATGTTGGCATAAAAGTAGCATAGCAACAATGGGTAGAATTTGTCCTCGGGATTAACTATAATTGACCACTCAAGATGGGCAAACCTCTCTTCCACTCGGAAGGATCGAAGATTTTCAGTGATGACCCGTCTCTTAGGGATAACTGGGATATGTTAGAGTTCACCCCATAAATCTTCGTTCTCCGTTGAATTGAACCAATGATCATCATACTCACGAGCGGGGGGCTGTGGTTCCATTATATGTCTTCTTCAAACCATCGATTTACACAAACAATGGCCAGACAAAAGAGAACAATTAGGAATTTTGAGTTAGAAGCTCATAAATCCATTAGATGTAAGCCACTAGACATTCACAACATATCATGATGTGATTATGCCCTAGAAACCATCTACCATACGAGAAATCACCCAATTTGGGGTAAAATTACAAAAGCCCTAAATCGTAAAATTTGGAAAACCTAGATTTTGAGCGAAATAAGGTAATTGTTAAGATTGTTCGAAATTAAAATATTTGTTGGTGTGTGTTCGATATGTGAACAACCTAATCAATCAAAACATCAAATTACAATGCCCTAAAAATACATAAAATAAAATTCAAATTTGGGCGAAAACCTTCCAAAAAATCTAGTTTTGGTTTGGGAAGAAGGATGTAAACATCATATACATGCCATAATCACCCTAGGTTTACAAAACTATTATCCAATCATGGGATAATCACATATGAACATGTTTGGATGTAAAACATTGCAAAAAACTTCAAGAAAAAAATGCATAAAACCTAACTTAGAATCAATTTAGAGGAATGGAATAACAAAAATTGGATTAGGGGATGCGGAACTCACCTTAACCAAAGATTGGCGGCAGAATCCGATGCCGAACCTTGAATCACAAAGCTTGAGGTAGTAGGAGCTTCCCTTGGTCGCCCTAAGTCCTCTTGTGGATGAAAGAAGAAAAATGGGAAAAAGAAGCTAGCAGATCATGTTTTTAAAAACCAAATCCCGTGCGAGCGGACGATGCACATCTTCTACTAGACACGCATTGTCTGCTCTATACAACGTTCGCAGTAAACTTGGGCACCTACTGACTGTATCGTCCTCTCCCCTATGGATGAAAACATTGTCCACCCTATGTATCATCCACTCCATATAAAAACATCTCATATTGGTTCTCTTGGACTCCCTGACTTGCATACATCATTTTTATTGCCATGAATCACATGTCCATGACCCTATACCATTCATTGTACGCTCTAATACATTTATGTGATTCAATTGTTGATGTTTTATTGTGGGTCTAACATTTATGATCTCTTCCTCCTAGGAATTGGATCATAGTGTGCACACGACGTGGTCTTTGTTATAGGACACCCACACATAATCGGGGCATAGCCGGGACCACTGGTAATGCTACCTCTAGGAACTCGAGGTACACCAGGACCTATGATGTAGGCTAAATGGTGGGTGATATATTGAGAGAATTCTGGGTCCAACAAATGGACTACATGGAGAATATGAGGCTCACTTTCCAACAACAATAGAGAGAGTTTATGGAGCATATTACAGCCCAGAACGAGGCTGATGCAAGGGCTAGAGCTGTAGACGATATTCCTCCTATTCCACCCATAACCCCTATGGCAGTGGCTCAGCTTGCACCAGTCCCGGTGGATGTTTCAAGGATTATGGAGAGGTTTCAGAAATTGAGACCCATGGAGTTCAATGGTTTGAACAAGGAACCATTGCACCCGACTGTATGGATTCTAGAAATGGAGAAGACTTTCTCAGTGTTGGAGTGTACCGTAGATTACAAGATTCGATGTGCCACCTACATGTTGAAGGGCGAAGCCGATGTATGGTGGAGATCGACTCAGCCTAACCTTAGTGTTGCCCATCCTGACCTTACATGGGAGCAATTTCAGGAGGCATTCTTTGAGAACTATTTTTCAAAGAGTTATCGAGAAAGAAAGGCAACAAAAATTATGAAGGTTACGCAAGGATCCAAGTTAATCCTCGAATACCAACAGAAGTTCGAGGAATTATTTTATTTTGCACCCGCTCATCTGAAGACGGACATAGAGAAGGGGAAGAGATTTGAGAAAGTATTGTGGCCGGGTATCAGTTCTATCTTGGTGTCCCATGGACCCCAAACATACTCTAAGATGGTTCAAGTAGTTAAGTAAATTGAGGATAGGTTTGAGGATCCGTTCCTGCGCGTTGCCGCATAGAGGGTTTGTTTGCTCCCCGATTGGAGAGAGAAGGAATTCATCGTCTCAGGGATATGATTATCAGGGGATGGGGGCCATACAATAATTATGAAATGGAGTCCCCACCTAGGATTAGGGCCTAGGACCCATTGGTGTAGCCTTGTGAAGGGCTATATGACTTTGTTTGGTCTGGTCAGAGATTTGAGGTAAGTGGCCAGGTTACACGAGTGGGAAGGTGTTAGGCACCCACCTCGCCCAGATAAACTGGTCTTTCTACTAGATGTTTGTTTTTGAATATTCTCCCTTTATGAATGTCCTATACCCACATGTATGGCTAAATGATGATGCATAAAATATTTAATTAAATTAAACTATGTTATAGTAACTTCTATACACTACTCAGGAATACTTGAAGGAGTACTTTGTGCTAAAATAAAAGAATAACAATTAAAATGTATACCTATACACTTTAAACCAATGCAATTATGAGAAATACAGTGCGAAAGATGCCTCCCAGCTCAGGTGGAGACAAATGTTTGACTTTTTCCTCTATCAAACAGAGTGACGGCTTACGAGTATTGGATTGGACTCTATTAGACAGAGTAACGGCTTACGAGTATTTGATTGGACTCTGTCAGACTGAGTAACGATTTACAGAGATCGAATTAGAACAACTTCAGTAGAGTATCGATGTCGGGAGGTTTTGGGAGCAGAACCCTTGACTCTCGGATAGAGTGGCTAGGCCATAAGGACCTTTCAAGGAATGGATGCAAAGTGGATCAAAAAATTAAGCTTGGGTAGGCAGACTTCGGATAGAGGGACTAGCCTTGAAAGCTGGGAACTAAGGTTGGGGAGGACCCCGAAGCAAGAAAACTAGAAAAAGGGCAAAAAATGGGCTATGGCGGGCTTCGGGAAGGAAAACGGGCAGAAGTTTGGAGCCTCAGATGTCTGTCAAACCCGCACCTGACTGGTTGGGAGTTTGAATGAAGGACAGGAACCCCTGACAAGGCATCCAAACACAATGTGGAGTATCACTCTAGTGATTGAATTTAATGGAGAACCCCTGAGGATGTCCTCCTACATACCTGTCAAAAGATGGATTGCAGACCCTTGCTGTGGTACAGCCCACAGCATAATGTACAGCTTGAACTCCAGGTGTTCTCTCTCCTCCTCGTAAATTTGGGCCCCACACCTAAAAAGGGTGCAAATTACCCTGGGTGAGGTGTAGGTGTAAGGCCCACACCCTGGGCCAAACCCCTGTGCAAGCCCAAAGTGATACAGCCTTACTGTATTCTCTGGGTGATGCACTGGGCAATGCACACATCACCCAGAGTGGGAAAAATCAGTATTTTAATCAACAGTTGTGTAGGGACCACCCCTACTAGCCATGGGCACCCACCATAAGTTGATGGGAGTCTAGGGAACCACCTCATACCCTTGGACCCCAGTGGATCCCATTAGAGTGCCCGGAATGACTAAGAATCAGTCTAAAAACACATTTTAAAAAGTGGCCTAAGCAACCAAACAGGCCTTAGTAGAGGGCCAGCCTATAAATAGAGGACCATTAGCTCATTTTAGAGCTCTAGTTGCTACTAAAACCGTGGGAGAGACAGAAGAGAGAAAAGAGAGGAAGAGAAGGAGAAGAAGAAGGAAGAAGGAGAAGAGAAGGGGGAAAGGCATACCTGTGCATCAAGCTTAGCTCCAGCAGCCATCCTTAATCATTCCAGGTATAAAACCACACCTGCTATGCTATTGTTCTGCTGTTACTGCTTATCTTCATGGATCCCTATAGTTTTGATGTATTTTTGGTCATGGTTTGCCCAAAACACTAAGGGGCTGCCATGTGCTGCTTCAGATCCAACATGAAAATCGATTGCATGGAGGATCTGAGCTTTGTTTATGAAGTTTTGCTGTTGTTTTGTTCCAAAGACTGAAATCCATGCATGTGCCAGACTACACTACACTGTTGCACCAAGAACAGGCAGTCTGGGCTCAGATCTATGCACACAGACTACATCCAGCTTAGCCATATGTGGCAAGCAGCCCTAGACCAACCTACTCCACGTAGAATGGGATGCGGTTGACACCACCCGACTCATACAATGCCATATAGATATGGGGTTAGAGTTTCATCGCCTGTGCTACACACCCTTGCCAATAGGGGTTATGGTGTTGGATGCCTGTGAGGGCTATCGTAAAATCTCGAGCTATAAGCTGGGAAGCCTAGAGCAATATACCGGGATGAAAAAAAAAAAAAAGTAAAACCTCAAGCGATACGCCGGGAAGCACCGAAAAGGTGAATTATGGCTATAAGCCAAAAAAAATAAAAAAAATCAAAGACGGTTACCTCACAGGTTAATCACAGAGGGCTGGTCGGGCTGACTAAGGAAAAGAATGCTGGAGCCCGCTGGTCCTCTCTGATAAATCAATGGGTGTATCGTGAGAAGGGGTTAAAGGCCCGCACCAGGGATACATGTATTGGGGATTGTAGTAGCACTACCCTGCCTTAGTTGTATTGATAGGTGACTAATAAGTATCTGGACCTGCATATCATATAGGATCATGTGGAATGTGGTTGCATATGCATGCATGATGATATGTTTTACTCACGGGCTCAGTGGGGCTCACACTCTGTTATATATATATTTTTTTTCTATTAGATGATTCTGCAGGTTGATGCTACTGTGGCCGGAAGGCTCATTACATGGAGGAGAGCCATGGTGGTTATGATGATATTGGTATGGATCCTGATGAAGGTCGTGCCGTTGATGCGAGCGTTCTCAGTGGTTACTGAAGATGACCCGTGAAGAGTGCTCTTGATGCTTTTTCTCTTGGGGGCTCCTTTTTGACCTTGTCAGCAGTTTATCCCCGTTCTTGCTTCTAGTTTTTAGTTTTCTTCTTTTTGGGGTTGAGATATCTCGTCCTATACATATTTACTTTTATTTTTGCATATGTATAATTTAGTATCTTACTATTCTGTCTGTGGGTTGTTTGGGGGAAATGAACAACTTTACTTATGTATATACAACAATCATTTCCTATATCACTACTCTTCTTCTTTCTTCCTTTGCAATTATAGATTATCCACAGCACTCTGATTTTACTTGTGATAATGCTATGGATGTGTGTCTATGAGTGTATTAACTGCTTTCAATTCGGGTCACCTACCCAAACCTCCCAGGGGGTGGTTTGGGGTGTGACAGAGTGGTATCAGAGCGTGAGGCTCTTTCTACATTCACAGACAACAGAATAGGAATAATAAATTACATATAATAAAACATATAATAATTAAAAGCTATAGGGAGAGGTAAATGTAATTAAAAGATAAAATTCATATTTACATTAATGAAAAGATAAAATGTGGCCAAGCCACTACATAAGTTTAAACTGGAAGTACTACTTCCAAATACATAAGCTGACAAAAAAAAAAAAAAGAAGAAGAGAAATGTCAGAACTACATCAGATCAGGTCGGACTGAACATAAAGAAGCTCGAGCTGGAATGCTACTCTGGTGGAGGTAAGTCGCTCGGTGGATGATGAGCACATTTATGTGTGAAATCTTAGGGCATAAAACATACATTTTACCACATTTGACAGAGTTACTTGGTGCTTTCTTGTGTTTTTCAGGTTTTAGGTGAATTCTTATAAAAATGAAGGAGATGATGCTAAAGAAATGTTTTTAAGCAGTTGAGAGGTGTTAATGGCTTGGATGCGTAACCCATCGAGTCAGCTTCGCAATGGCTCAAACGGCACTTGATTCCGAGTTGAAACGAAGAAGTTATGGCCGTTTTCGTAACGAAGCACGAAAATGGTCTATAGGGGTTTATTTGTAATTATTGATAGTTGGCTGGGGACAAAGTAAAGTGGAAGTTCGGATTCTAGGGGCCTTAATGCAATAACCAGAAGTTATATTTCCTGTACCCGAAAGATTCCATTTGGAGGGCTCTGGACAGTCCAACTTCAACTTGAGATATCTTGGGCTCCCGAACTCCAAATTGGACGAAATTTGGGTCTATTTTGGGTGATTCTTCGTAAGGAACACAATGGTGAGGCCTATATAAGCACCCCATGCTCCACGTTTTCTGAAGGACAGAATGGGTATTTTATTTATTCTTGAAGGAATCCTAGTCATCACCTTTACTCTCTCTCTCCTCCAACTTCTCAAGGGCACTTCTGGAATTCTACTTGGGATAGATTTATTTTGAAAGATATTTTCTCATCTATGGAAGGTTGAAAAATCAAAGATGCTTTGATTTTATTGCTTGGAGAAGATATCTACAAAGAAAAGGAAGCACAAGTTAGAATTAGAAATTTACTTTTCTAAAAATAGAAGGTCTATGTAAACAATCTTCTCTTCTTCTTCTTTCTATTTTTTTCTTTTTTCTTAGGATTCAAGGCATTGTAAAAGAGGAAGGAGAAGAGAATATTCTCTTTTCTTAGGGAATATTTCTCCTACACTTCCCCCTTCTCTCTTCTCCTCTCTTCCCCTATAAATACCCCTTGCCCTTTGGGTTGTAACAAGTTAGATTTTTTAGTTCAGTTTTTAGTTAGTTTCTAGTTCAATTTTAATTCAGTTTTAAGTGTAATTTTTGGCTCATTCACTTAGTGAAATTTCTTCTCTTCTTCTCCTTCTAATTTGTGATTTTTGGCTTTTCTAAGTTCTAGTTTGCTTTTATGATTTTTAGTTAATGGTTATAATAGGTTTAGTTTATGTTTTAATTTTAATTTAAGTCTTCAATTAGGTTGTAATTTCTTAATTCTAGTTTAAGTTTTAAGCCTTCTAGTCTAAGTTCTTAAGTTGATGATAAGACTTGAAGATTTAGAAGAGGAGGCCATGATAAATTTATGCAAGTATTCATGCTTTTCAATTATATTCATGCAAGCACATCCAGGTTTTACTATCTAAACTCTCAATCTCATTCTCCATCTCCTCTATCTCTCTCTATCTTCTTCTTCTTCCCCCTCTATTTCTTTTATTTTAATTTTATATGGTTGTGGTTTATGGATGCATTTTTATTTTCTTATTTCTTTTTATGTGGTTAGTATGTGTGGCTGCATTTTTATTCCTTTCAATTCGCTTTAGTTTGATAGGTTAGATGCTCATGTGTTAGGACGTCGATTTAATCCATTAATTTTGTTAGATGCTTATGAGTTAGGATGCATTGATTTTCGTTAATTTAATTAATTTAATTTAACACTTTAATTTGGTTCACTTTGCATTACTTTTAAGTTAGTTAAATAGAGTGGCGTATATCTCCTGGTGTTCGACCCGTAGCTACGATTGACCCGTACGCTTGCGGTTTTATTTTAACTCAAACAAGTTTTTGGCGCCGTTGCCGGGGAGATTATTGACCACTTTATTTTTTTGATTTTTAAGTAATTCGAAGTGCTTTAGTTTCTTCTCTTTCTCCTCTTCCTTTAAAAAAATTAAAAAAAAAAAAAGTTTTTGAAAACCTCTTCTTGTTTCTCTTCTGTTTCAAATAGTGTGCGCCCAATCTAAAGTCCTTCATATGTCCAAACCCAGCCAATCTTGGTGCCCCTTGATTCGTTGGGTGGTTTGGATTGGCATGTGACTTATCTTTGGAGGTGACCACTCTTGATAACAGGAAAGCGACATAGTGAGAGCGTTGAAAACATAAACATATAGTAGTCCTCCACCCTACATCAGAATCCATTTGGAGTCGTCCGTAGGTGGCTCGTGAAGACTATACGGGTTCCCTTGCTGTCAACCTATATGGCAACCTTACAGCTTTGGAACCATTGTTTCGATTTCTGAGGGATAGATGCACTATCTACCTTGGGCTCCCTCTTGTTTTTAGTATTTTTTTTTTTAGTCTTTTATTTTTTAAAAATTTTTTTTTTATGGGAGACCTCAATTTGGGATAGATGGTTAATTTAGAATAATGGGAGATACACTTCCATAGAAGACTTTGGGGGAAAGATGGACCTATGCTAAGACAACCATGATTTTGGAGGAAATGTTTAAACTGGTTAAGGAAGCCAAAAGTAGTGAGATAGAGAACAATTTTGCACCACCCCAGTACAATTTTGCTCCCCAACTCAACTATGGGCTTTCGAGAAATTTTGATTGGTCACTTTCCGAGACAATCCATGTTATGGAAGGATGCCCTAATCTTTATGGGGGTAGCTATGGTGATGAGAATGTGAGTCCTCAATTTCAATACAATTCTTTTGGCACTTACAATCAGGGGTGGAGTGATCATCCCGATTTCTTGTGGGATCAATGGAATAACCAAGCTGGACCACCCAATTTCCAATATCATGGTCAGTTTGGTCCTCCAATGCCCAACCCTCCATTAAATCTCAATGGGCCACCTCTCCTTGAACCATATCACCAACCCCTTGAGTTTCAAAACATGGGTGAGGAGGCCAGACTGAATGAGCTTAAGAAATACATAGACCTTCTCACAACAAGCCAAAATACCATAGAGAAGCAACTCTCTCAACTGATAACCATGGTGCAAGAGGAGGAAACGGGTACATTACCTAGTCAGCCTGAACCTAGTCTATGTTACCAGATTCCTGTTCAGAATGAACCACCCCATCCCCAATTTAATGATATTGAAAGTCCACCACCCCAGTTTGAGGTTAATGAGAGTCATTCCCAATAGGCTGCCTTTTATGATGATTTATTTGTTGAGATTGAGTCTCCTCAGGATATTAGTGAAGCGAGATTTGATGAGCTACCTGGGAAAGTCCAACTTTTTCCTGAAATTTTTGATTTTAGTGAGCCTAGTATTTTTATTGATTTAGAATCAGATTTTCATGATAACATAGCAACCCAGAAATTCGATCTCCCCCTCTCTCTTTGGAAAACCCGGATAATGGTCATTTTGAGGATTCCATTGTCCTGTTTGTTAATTTGTCCAAACTTCCTAGGTTTGATGATTTTATTGAGGAGGACAATGTTAGTCAAGATGCGTTTCAAGCATATTTCCATGATATTTATTTAGCAAACCAAGTTCTACAAAGAGCGGAGAGTTTTATTACTAGGATTGATTTGAGTAAACCTCCCATTTTTTATGATTATGTTGATGAGGTTATTCATAATCCTTTTTATGCTTATTGTGATCCATTCTTGGTTGATTTTTACAATAATGACATGTGTTCTACATTACAAACGGGAGAGAATGGGAGGATTTATGGTCTG
The DNA here is from genome assembly GCF_018873765.1 of Telopea speciosissima. NCBI lineage: Eukaryota > Viridiplantae > Streptophyta > Magnoliopsida > Proteales > Proteaceae > Telopea > Telopea speciosissima. The sequence goes on from NC_057920.1 coordinate 49,209,459, forward strand.
AGTTTTATTGCCTTCATTTTCCACTGTCCCATGAGGACAGTTTTTTCTATTGGATATTTCTCAGTTGTGCTTAACTTTTATATTATTTTTCGGTTTACTAAAATTCATAATCGAGTGTTTTCTGGGTCTGAAGCTATTTCTCCATTTATTGGCCATGGATTGAGATTTCTGTTGCTGCTCCTAGCACTTTTTGTAGAGCTCATCACTCTTCATGATCCTCTTTGTTGATTATATCTGGTAAGCCCCTTCATCTCCTCCCTTATCCTTATTCTTTCTTTTATGCATGCATTGAGGACACTGCATGAATTAAGTGTGGGGGGGATATTGGGCTTAATTGGTAAATTTTGATTGTGGCAGTAGTTTGGTTATGTGCATACGTTTCTTTGATTGCAAAGCGAGAGAAAGAGGGAATTAGGTGCCCTAGCATGCAAAATAATAAAGAAATCCCTTTTCAAGGACTGTAATTAGTTTGTATCTGGTGATGGGGATTGAATTGAAAAATATGAGTGCTATTTCATTTGATGGCTAGATTACTCTATGTGTTTTATGGACCCTTTGATCTTTTGGCTAGTAGTTGAGACCAATTTGTTTGTGGCAAGGCAAGGCATGAAAGTGGAAGTGAATGAAAAAAAAAAAAAAAAAAAAAAAAAAACAAGGAACAGAAAAAAAAGTGGAATTCCTTAGGACTAGACAGGGCACTGTGCCTCATGAAGCAGGGTGACTTGATCGAAATTCCTTGAAAGGAAACTCAAAAAAAAAAAAAAAAACTCTTGCATCAATGTCTCAATGTCTTATGGATATATGCAAAAAGCGAAGCTACCAAGTATTTGGGTGTCTGGTGTATGCTCCACCATGTCATTTAGGGAACAGTAGTAGAGTAGAAAAAGAGTTTGTTGTTGAGAAAGAAAAAAAAAGCTTTTGCTTTAATGCCTGAAAAGAAAGTATGGTAAAAAATACTCAAAGCCTAAGTCTTTGGTTACATTGATATTATGAGTGGTTTACTTGAAGGTGAGTAGTGTTCAAAAAATATGAGGAGATCCCTTAATCTTGATGCATGCTTATTACTTGAATTGATGTGGGTTGATAAAATTCAAGTGTGGGGGAACCTTTGGCTCCTTGATCTTTAGTTGAACACTTTTTGGGATTATGTGCACTATCCTACTTATGCCATGATTAAAATTTACAACATTCATTTACAATTGAATTTTGGGTGTATATTCACTGCAAACACCCACGAGACACAACTCGTCCACTAGGGGTAACCTAGGGGTTTAAAGGCTTGTTACACATGCTAAGTGCAACCGTGATTCCTAGGAAAGTGAGTTAGGTTTTTCTTATTTTCTTTTGTTTTCTTTAGTTTAGTTTTCTTTTTCTTTACTTGAGGATAAGTAACGTTCAAGTGTGGGGGAATCTGATGAGCACATTTATGTGTGAAATCTTAGGGCATAAAACATACATTTTACCACATTGGACAGAGTTACTCGGTGCTTTCTTGTGTTTTTCAGGTTTTAGGTGAATTCTTGTAAAAAATGAAGGAGATGATGCTAAAGAAATGTTTTTAAGCAGTTTAGAGGTGTTAATGGCTTGGATGCGTAGCCCATCGAGTCAGCTTCGCAAAGGCTCAAATGGCACTTGATTTCGAGTTGAAACGAAGAAGTTACGGCCGTTTTCGTAACGAAGCACGAAAATGGTCTATAGGGGTTTATTTATAATTATTGACAGTCGGCCGGAGACAAAGTAAAGCGGAAGTTCGGATTCTAGGGGCCTTAATGCAATAACCAGAAGTTATATTTCCTGTACCCGAAAGATTCCATTTGGAGGGCTTTGGACAGTCCAACTTCAACTTGAGATATCTTGGGCTCCCGAACTCCAAATTGGACGAAATTTGGGTCTATTTTGGGTGATTCTTTGTAAGGAACACACAATGGTGAGGCCTATATAAGCACCCCATGCTCCACATTTTCTAAAGGACAGAATGGGTATTTTATTTATTCTTGAAGGAATCCTAGTCATCACCCTTACTCTCTCTCTCCTCCAACTTCTCAAGGGCACTTCTGAAATTCTACTTGGGATAGATTTATTTTGAAAGATATTTTCTCATCTATGGAAGGTTGAAAAATCAAAGATGCTTTGATTTTATTGCTTGGAGAAGATATCTGCAAAGAAAAGGAAGCACAAGTTAGAATTAGAAATTTACTTTTCTAAAAATAGAAGGTCTATGTAAACAATCTTCTCTTCTTCTTCTTTCTATTTTTTTCTTTTTTCTTAGGATTCAAGGCATTGTAAAAGAGGAAGGAGAAGAGAATATTCTCTTTTCTTAGGGAACTTTTCTCCTACACTTCCCCCTTCTCTCTTCTCCTCTCTTCCCCTATAAATACCCCTTGCCCTTTGGGTTGTAACAAGTTAGATTTTTTAGTTCAGTTTTTAGTTAGTTTCTAGTTCAATTTTAATTCAGTTTTTAGTGTAATTTTTGGCTCATTCACTTAGTGAAATTTCTTCCCTTCTTCTCCTTCTAATTTGTGATTTTTGGCTTTTCTAAGTTTTAGTTTGCTTTTATGATTTTTAGTTAATGGTTATAATAGATTTAGTTTATGCTTTAATTTCAATTTAAGTCTTCAATTGGGTTGTAATTTCTTAATTCTAGTTTAGGTTTTAAGCCTTCTAGTCTAAGTTCTTAAGTTGATGACAAGGCTTAAAGATTTAGAAGAGGAGGCCATGGTAAGTTTATGCAAGTATTCATGCTTTTCAATTACATTCATGCAAGCACATCCAGGTTTTACTATCTAAACTCTCAATCTCATTCTCCATCTCTATCTCTCTCTATCTTCTTCTTCTTCCCCCTCTATTTCTTTTATTTTAATTTTATATGGATGTGGTTTATGGATGCATTTTTATTCCCTTATTTCTTTTTATGTGGTTAGTATGTGTGGCTGCATTTTTATTCCTTTCAATTCGCTTTAGTTTGATAGGTTAGATGCTCATGTGTTAGGACGCCGATTTAATCCCTTAATTTTGTTAGATGCTTATGAGTTAGGATGCATTGATTTTTGTTAGTTTAATTAGTTTAATTTAACACTTTAATTTGGTTCACTTTGCATTACTTTTAAGTTAGTTAAATAGAGTGGCGTATATCTTCTCGTGTTCGCCCCGTAGCTACGATTGACCCGTACGCTTGCGATTTTATTTTAACTCAAACAGTGGAAGCTGAGTCTGTCGTGAGTCGACGTGATAGTAAGTGTCCCAGAAGTCCAGGCGTCGCTCTACGGAACCCACTCTCCCCTCCAGGGACCAGAAGCCCCGATCCATCCTAGTAGACATGTCTGTGAGCTGGGTGCGGAGGCCCTGGAACTGTGACATCATGTCAAACCACCCGTAGGACTCTAGTACCTGTGAACTGGTGGCACCAGTCACCTCATATGTGGGCAAGTCAGTGAACTGTGCTCCAATCCCCTCTAAGTCACCCTGCTCCTCTAGGTCAACTCCCTGCTCCATTTGATCTCCCTACTTTGGATCACTCTCTGGCTCCCTTGGCACCTTCATCTTCAGGATCGAGGCTTTACTGATGGGTCTAGACCTATCCCTATCCATGTACTCTCCATCCAGGGGAACATCAAAATGTCAAAATAGCAAGGTTAGGAACTTCCCATACGGTAGTTTCCCATCAGAAGGGTTCTGGGCATGGTACAACATAACCTGTAGCAGTAGATATGGGAGGTTGATCGCTGGACCCCCCTTGCCGGCTCCTAGTAGGCAGTAAGTGATGTAGGCCCTCAACATAGAAATACTCCCCCTATTCCCTCCCTTCGGGTAGATGTTATATGAAATACATCTACTGATGATCCTCGTACTAGGCTTATAGGCAGCCTCGGACTTAGGGGTGCTCTCCGAACCAGTCAAGGCCTTGAAGACCCTCCCCTTGGTCTCCAAGGAAAACATATCTGAGATATCCACCCTGGCTTGTAGTAACATCTCTCGCCTGAGTCAGGCAGCCTAAGGATCTCTGCCAAGGTGGCAGTGGTAAGTCTAATGTCCACGCCCTTTACTCTGCTCTCCACCCCAAACTCCTGTGCCCCAGACGGCACTAGGTTACAGTAGAAATACCTAACCAAGTTCGGGTAACATGGCTCGGTGGGTGACAACATGGATGCCCAACCTAGGGTGTTAAACCTAGAATACAAACTGTATTGGTGGAAGTCATCCACCTGCACCAATCTCCCGTTCACTATGCTTTTGGAATTGAACTTGACCCAATCATTGGAGTGCTCATACCTAGAAAACAGGAACCAGTCGAACACTGGCTCCTTTAAGGAAGAATCCTCTCCCGATGAGGTAGGTGGCACAGAGGGGGACGAAGAATGCTCGGAATCGGACCGCAGCCTCTTGCGTGCTACGGACTTCTTCGCTGTGCTATGTCTCGTGGACATGGTGCTGTAAAAAAAAAAAGAAAAGAAAAAAGAAGTTGGGGCAAGAAAAAGCTGTAAAATCCAAGCCAAAGAAAGGAAAAACGTGGACAACAACCTAAAATAAGAGAAAAATCTTAAGAAACATACCCTAGATTGCGTAGGATCGCAAGGGACCCGTGAAAATGGGTGGACTTGGTGTGGAAGAAGTCACACTAGGCCTTGGAGCTCTGCCCTAGGTGTTTGGGAGACTGTGTAGAGCAAATGGAGTAAAAAGGACTTGTCTTGGACTGTTATATACTGGGCCCCGATTCTCTGGGCGATAGCATTGGGCGATGTGTCGAACGCCCAGAGACAATACCCAGAGAATGAATTTCTGTAGGTTTTTGCTGTTTTTACATTGAAACCCATGGACTTGTGAGTTTCACCTAGAAATAGCATAATAAACATAAAAACACAAACTAAACAAATATGTGAATATAAAAAAAAAAAAAATAATAATAATATAATAATAAAATTTTAAATTAAATACTTAAATAATAACGTGCATTTTGGCCAAACAAGACAATACATGTGGGTGGTTAAAGTGAAATAAAATGCATAGGGGTTTTAGGATTTTCTCTCTTTATTTAAATGATTAAGAATAAATAAACATGCCTATATCTATAAACAAATAGGGTGTACTTAAATTTAAATATTATGTGCCTATTGTCATGTGTGTACGAACCATGGTTGAGTGATGCTGTGCAAACTCGAACATAGGTATGTAGGTATGTTGTATTATGTATTTATGGGATTTTAGGGAGCGTAGATCTCACCGTACCCACAACCTAGTTCAACTAGGAACAGGAACCTATTAGGCTGCCGAGTCAAAATTGAACCCCGTAGGTACTAAGATACCTCGAGCCAACCCATTTATTTCTCCTACTTTTGATTACTTAATTCCCTATAGTGCGGTACTTAATTCTTCTAATTAAGTAACCATAGTGGCCTGATATTTAGTTCTTTTCCCTGACAGGACCCTGCTATGTTGTTCGGGCTTGGAGACCCCAGAAATATGCTATACATTAGGCGACTAAGAAGGAAACTGATCAGGATACGTGAGATACAGGCCCGTGCTGAGAACCAGTTAGTAGTTTACTTAGCTCTTGCGGACACTAGTGGGCCCGTGGATCGAGCTATTTACCTATCCTTAGCAGACGAGGTTAGAGGTGACATAGGCTATCTTTACATGTAGAATATTATCGCTAGTTGGCAGTTGTAGAGGCTTGCCTGCTAGACACAGGTACATAATTAGGGAGATTTTTATTTAAAAAAATAAAATTTAAATTCAAGATAGCATCATGGATAACATGGCATAAAACACCCTTTGACATAAAACAAATAAAAAGAGAACAAGAACAGAATAATAAGCAAATAATACATCTTGCCGGAGTAACAATACAATGATTCACTGGAACTGTGGAATAGGAAACGTACATATGTTAACTAGGAACTGTTATTCACCACGATAAGAAGTGATGGATTATTGAACAAGTACTATTCGACTCGGGCGAATCCCACTCTTTCGTTTCTACTACCTTTGCGAGTAGGATGATTGACCAACCGAGGGACATCGGGCATGATTTAGTAGTCAGCACGCCGACGGGTAGTGTCGTGAGCTTAAAGGATGTCTATTACCCCTATCAGGTAGAAATTTGTGGGACGAACCTGACCGCCCGGTCGCATTCATCAAGGTTCGATGGGGAAACAGTCCCATAGAGGAAGCATCGTGGGAACGCGAAGGGGAAATACAGGAAAAGTATCCCCAACTCTTTGAGCTACAAAGTAAGCAAATTTCGAGGACGAAATTTTTGTAAGGTGGGGAGAAATGTCAAACCCACCCCTGACTGGTTGGGAATTTGAATGAAGGATAGGAACCCCTGACAAGGCCTCCAAGCACACTATGGAGTATCACTCCAGTGATTGAATTTAATGGAGAACCCCCGAGGATGTCCTCCTACATACCTATCAAAACATGGATTACAGACCCTTGCTGTGGTACAGTCCACAGCATAATGTACAGCTTGAACTCCAGGTGTTCTCTCTCCTCCTCATAAATATGGGGCCCACACCTGAACAGGGTGCAAATTACCCTGGGTGAGGTGTAGGTGTAAGGCCCAAACCCCTCTGCAAGCCCAAAGTGATACAGCCTTGCTGTATTCTCTAGGTGATGCACTGGGCGATGCACACATCGCCCAGAGACATCACCTAAAGTGGAAAAAATTAGTATTTTAATCAGCAGTTGTGTGGGGACCACCCCTACTGGCCATGGGCACCCACCATAGGTTGATGGGAGTCTAGGGAACCACCTCATACCCTTGGACCCCTGTGGACCCCACCAGAGTACCCAGAATGACTGAGAATCAGTCTAAAAACACATTTTGAAAGGTGGCCTAAGCAGCCAAACAGGCCTTAGTAGAGGGCTGGCCTATAAATAGAGGACCCTTAGCTCATTTTAGAGCTCTAGTTGCTACTGAAACCGTGGGAGAGAAAGAAGAGAGAAAAGAGAGGAAGAGAAGGAGAAGAAGAAGGAAGAAGGAAGAAGGAAGAAGGAGAAGAGAAGGGGGAAAGGCATACCTGTGCATCAAGCTCAGCTCGCAGAGCCATCCTTAATCATTCCAGGTATAAAACCACACCGCTATCTTGTTGTTCATTTTCTTGCTTATCTTCATGGATCCCTGCAGTTTTGATGTATTTTTGGTCATGGTTTGCCAAAAACACTAAGGGGCTGCCATGTGCTGCTTCAGATCCAACATGCAAACCGATTGCATGGAGGATCTGAGCTTTGTTTATGAAGTTTTGCTGCTGTTTTGTTCTTAAGACTGAAATCCATGCATGTGCCAGACTGCACTGCACTGTTGCACCAAGAATAGGCAGTCTGGGTTCAGATCTGTGCACACAGGCTGCATCCAGCTTAGCCATGTGTTGCAAGAAGCCCTAGACCACCCTACTCCATGTAGGAACAGCCTTGCATGCAACCCAAATCGTGACCTGCAGCTGGAACTCAACTGGGTTACTATTCACTGGGCTGTCTAGGCAGCTCCTGGCAGCCAAGAGGTGGGCCGAGGTCAAAATCCAAGTGGACCGATGCAAACCACACCACATGGGGTCCACAATGACCTAACATGCATGTAGGGTTGATCAAGGCACTGCCTATAGTGCAAAACCTTGGAATTGGAGCCTGTTCACGTTCTATACAGGCTCTGGGTGATAGCATTGGGCGATGCACACATCACCCAGAGACATCACCCAAAGAATTAAAATGGCTGATATTATAGATCTGAGTTTGGGACCTTCACATATGGACTGTAAATAGTGTAAGGAGGTGGTAAATGACCAAGATACCCCTCCTCACATCTATCCATAATTATGAACACCTTAGGTACCTAAGTGGGCCCCGTAGGGCTTGGAAACCCTTTCTATGTTGGTCTTGTAGCACTGCTAACCTGGGGAGTATGTTGTAAGACTGTTGTGACCTAGAACCATGTACTACAGTGGTGAATTACCATTCTGACCCTAGACCACATTCTTCAGACGATGCACTGGGACTTAGACCTAAAGCCCAGAGACATGGCCCAGAGAATTCCAAGTGATACTATACTGAGCATCGAGTCAGACCAGTGAGTCTAGATCAACACTAGGACATCCAAAAATAGTTTGGAATACTAAATGACATATTTCTGATTTATACTTAGCATTTGATCCCGCGCTTGGGGTACACTGCTAGACCGCAGTCGGAATTGAAACAGCAACTGATCTCATAGAACCAGGCCAAGGTGAGTGAAATGTCATCGTGTATGTACATGTAACATAAGTAATATGCTGAATCTAACTTTCATGACATTAATATTATAATTCATCTTTAGCTTCAAATCTTATAATTATTACAACAGTGTGTTACTGTTGATCAATTCTACTTGAATATTCTATGCTGATTGTGAATGCTAGGCTAGATGTTGTAGTCGGCTTGGAAATGAGGCCTGTGGTAGCCCATAGAATGGGATGCGGTTGACACCACCCGACTCGTACGATGCCATATAGACATAGGGTTAGAGTTTCATCGCCCATGCTATGCACCCTTGCCAATAGGGGTTAAGGTGTTTGATACCTGTGAGGGCTACTATAAAAGCTTGAGCTAAAAGCTAGGAAGCCTCGAGCAATATGCCAAGATGAAAAAAAATGAAAAGTAAAACCTCGAGCGATACACCGGGAAGCACCAAAAAGGTGAATTATGGCTATAAGCCAAACAAAATAAAAAAATAAAAGACGGTTACCTCACAGGTTAATCACAGTGGGCTGGTCAGGTTGACCAAAGAAAAGAATGTTGGAGCCGACTGGTCCTCTCTGACAACTCAATGAGTGTATCGCGGGAAGGGGTTAAAGGCTTGCACCAGGGATACATGTATTGGGGATTGTAGTAGCACTAAACTGCCTTAGTTGTATTGATAGGTGGCTAATAAATATCTGGACCTGCATATCATGTAGGATCATTTGGAATGTGGTTGCTTATGCATGCATGATGATATGTTTTACTCACGAGCTCAGTGGGGCTCACTGTTACACCCGCACCCAAAATATCCCCTTATACCCCGAGGCAATTTAGACCTTCACCAAAGGGTAATGCCTAGGTAGCAATGGTCAACATTAATGACCTTGAACTTAAAATATTATTATAACTATCCGCTCGAAGTCTTGGAAGTACGAGTTAAAGCCTCACAAATTTCCTCGAAGTTTGGGCTCTGACAGTAGCATTGGAGTCACGAACGGACTCACTCGAATTGAATCCGCTCAAGGATTCGCCCATGCTGTTACCTGCCCTTTTGGTAATTTTTCCTTTGGAACCCACGTCCCCGTGTCCCAGACACCCTAATTGGACCTTTGGATCATATGGACCCTTACCCTTACCATTAATTGGTTAGATGGACCATGAGAGTGGGCCCACAAGGCCTAACTTAAGTAATTAATGGGTTTTATATACCCTAACTTAAACCAAACAAGCCTTAGAGGGCAAATAGGTCCTATGGACTTAGGGTGCACCCAAACATGTCCTAATTAACTAAATGGACCTAATGGTTGTGACATGGACCAAATATGCCCTAAGACCCAAACTAAAACCCATTTAAGACCCAAGGGGTTAATTGTGTTTGGGGGCAACTAACCAAACAAGGCCTATGACCCCTTTCCTACACTTAAAGGATAAGAAAATCCTTTATTCCCTTATCTCTCCCCCTCCCAAGCAAACCATGGAGGAGAAGAGACAAGAGAAGAAGTAGAAGGAGGAAGGAAGAAGAAGAAGTAGAGGTACGAGAGGAATAGGAGGGGAAGGGAAGAAGATGGAGGCCATGCCAAGATGGTTGGTTGCCCCACATCTCCTCCTCTTGCTGTCCAAACAAAGGGAGAAGAAGAAGGTGAAAAAGAAGAGATGGAGAGGATGGTTGGAAGGAGGAAGCTCACCAAGGTAAGACCTCAAGCTTGGTACTTCTCCATTCTCATTTCCATTTTGTAGATTTCCTTGAGCTAGGGCTAACCTAGGGTTCCATTTGGGACTCAAGGTGATGCTTGGTCCTTGATTGGAGCTCAAATATTGCTGACCTAGCTCTAGGAATGGTTCCCATGAGCTGCTTTGCAGCCATTGCTGCTTACCTTTGGTTTTGAACCTTGAAACCCAACCCTTGGACAAAATTGAGACCAAACCCTTGTAGGATCTTAGATCTAAGAGGTGAGCCTAGGATCTAGTGACCCTAGGGAGGCTTAGACACCCCCTTCATGACCCTGAGTGCTTGGGATGCTCCAAGCTTCAAGCTGGAGAAGAAGCCCTCTGAAATCTCAGAAATGATTACCGACGGATGCACGATCGGATCCACCAATCGTGGTATCGTCCTTTAGTCTGCCCAGTGTATTCCCTATCACTTGACTTGAATGGATGAAGGGACAGATTCATTTCTGTGCCTCTACCAGTAGGTCAGTTCACTCTCGAGTATGTCTCAGGGATCGACCAGGATGCAAGGGCAGACTAAGATAGCACATCCGCCCGTTGATCCACTCAGTTTCGGGTGTGTCTCAGAATTTGAATGGATGCTCGACCGGATCCAAGTAAGAAGATCCGTTCATGGATCCGCTCCCTCTACTTTTACCTTTTGGTCTGAACGGAGTCAGGGATAGATTCACCCTGCTGCAACCGCCCATGAGTTCGCTCGTGCTGTCTTGGTTGAAACTTGATTTTAACCTTGGGGGCCTAGCATGGGACCTTTCTATATATGCTTTAATGATTGCTTTTGTATGTTTAGGCTACCCAACTCGATGGATAGCTGGTGCACCGGTGAGATTCATGTCAACCACGTCAGGTGATACCCATGTTCGGTGAGTGGGTTCTGGGTGACTTTGTTGGGTTTGAATATATATATTTGGCAATCTTAAGCATGCTATTATATAAATATAAGCATTGTGCGCATTGCATTATTATTCAAATGTGAACCGTTATGAATGTAATATTATTCTCACCATTGTATCGGGCTACGGTGCTGGGTGTATGGTGTCGAAACCCCAATTTATTTAGTTATAAAAATTATTATATGCCATCCTGATCTATATGTGCCGTGCCGTGCTGGTACCCGGGTACTAGATGGAATGGGACGTTGATGCACCCGGAATATCTCTCGGGATGATAGGATTTGTATATAGTATATCTGTGGCTAGGATGCTTTTTCCCTTATGCTACAACCCTTGCCAACAGGGGTTTATGTGTTGGATAGTCTGAGCACCTATGGTCTGTAGACGTGGGAGAGGCCAGGATAGGGGTAGTGATGGCTATCAGGGTTTGCCACTGGGTGATCGGATGGTTTCTACCGGTGTAGGCTCCCGTGTGATAATTGAGGTTTCATTGGGGTGATAACTTAAGTGACCCTTAGTGTCTCCCGAGTTATCACAGTAGCATACACTTGACTGATAGAATTTGTGTGCTAGGTGGAAAATGAATCTAACATTAGCATGAATCATTCTGATATTGAAACTATTTATGTGTATGTGTGTGCATTCCCATTTGCTCCCTCACTAGCTGGTGTAGCTAACCCCGTTGTGCAACCCCTTTTTAGTTGATATGCAGGTAACCTCTTGACGAGCACCATTGGATGCGAATCAAGTAGAGCCGGTGGCTGTGACTTGGATGTAGATATAAAGCTAAGAATGGTGTCCTTGTGGCGATTATTTATTATTTAAATTCTGTACTCATCCACAATCATGTATAAACAATATGTTTAATTATAGGCGAGATTGAATGGTTACATTTATGGAAATTGTACTGAGTTATCATTAGAGAACCGATGCTCTATAATTTTACATGTTTGATTTAATTTTGCTTCCGCTAACTCTGTGATTGGAACGATTTATTCCATTTGGGTGCATTTCTTGTTGTCACTACGAATGATGACAGGGTGGACTGTGACTCGGGACACTGTATCTGTGATCCTGGTAAGTATTAGGATGATGTGTGTTGTCCCAGTCACCCCCTATGTGGCAAAATATCTTACATCGGGATGGGGGCGTGACACTCACACTCTGTTATATATGTTTTTTTTTTTCTATTAGATGATTCTGCAGGTCGATGCCACTATGGCGGGAAGGCTCATTATGCGGAGGAGAGCCATGGTGGTTATGATGATATTGGTATGGACCCCGATGGAGGTCGTGCCATTGATGCGAGCATTCTCAATGGTTACTGAAGATGACCCGTGAAGGGTGCTCTTGATGCTTTTTGTCTTGGGGGCTCCTTTTTGACCTTGTTAGGAGTTTATCCCCGTTCTTGCTTCTAGTTTTTAGTTTTCTTCTTTTTGGGGTTGAGATATCTCGCCCTGTACATATTTACTTTTATTTCTACTTATGTATAATTTAGTATCTTACTATTCTATCTATGGGTTGTATGGGGGAAATGAACAACTTTACTTATGTATATACAACAATCATTTCCTATATCGCTACGCTTCTTCTTTCTTCCTTTGCAATTATAGATTATCTACAACACTCTGATTTTATTTGTGGTAATGCTATGGCTGTGTGTCTGTGAGTGTATTAACTGCTTCTAGATCCATGGGATTTGGCAGATTGCCGTTACGCAATTCGGGTCACCTACCTAATGTCAAACCCCAAACCACCCCCTGGGAGGATTAGGTAGGTGACCTGAATTGCATGTCAGCAATCCGCCAAATCTCACAGATCTAGAAGCAGTTAATCCATTCACAGGCACACACATCCACCATAATACATCATGTAAAACTCAGAGTGCTGCGGAAAGCTATATTTACATTAAAAAATTTAGAAAGAGTAGTTGTACAGGGAAAGAAAATATATATAGTAGTATGTTTGTTCATTCCCTCTCTCACTCCCATAAATAAAACAGTAGTACCTATCTCTACCATATACGGCTCTTAAACAAAAGAAATATATACAGGGCAGGGTAACGTGGGCCCCAAAAAGGAAGAAAGCTGTAAAGTAAAATAGGAAAAAAGTCTGACAAAAATAAAAGGAGTCCCCAAAACAAAAAGAGTCAATAGCAACACCCTTCCCCGGTCATCCTCAGCCGTCATAGAAAACACTCGCACCAACGATATGACCTTCGTCCAGGTTCATACCATTACAATCATAACCACCATAGCTCACCTCTGGGTGATAAGTCTCCCTGCCACATTAACATCTACCTGGAGGATCATCTAACAGAAAAACATATATAACAGAGTGTGAGCTCCACCGAGCCCATGAATGAAATACATCACCATGCATGCATATGCAATCTCAACCATATGAGTCCTACATGAGGTGCAGTTCATTTTATTTATTAGCCACCTAACATCACAACTAAGGCGGGTTAGCGGTACTACAATCCCCAATACATGTATCCTTGGTGCGGGCTTTTAACCCCTTTCCGCTATACACCCATTGAGTTGTTGGAGAGGACCAGTCAGCTCCCGCATCAGTCACCAAGTTCAGCCCAACCAGCCCTCTGGGATTTACCTGTGAGGCATCCATCCTTTTTCTCATATCATAATTCTTTTCTAGCTTATAGCCCATAATCACCTTTTTGATGCAATAACATTTCTTTCTTTTCTTTTCTTTTTCTCTTTCATATGGTCACTCCCACAGGCATCCAACACCTTAACCCCCGTTGGCAAGGGTGCGTAGCATGGGTGATGAAACTCTAGCCCAATGCATCTATATGGCATCATATGAGTCGGGTGGTGTCAATTGCATCCCATTCTATGGGCTACCACAGGCCTCATTTCCAAGCCGGCTATGGCATCTAGTCTAACAATTCACATACATCATTCAATGTGCATTCACAGATTCCAGCAGTCAGCATATCTTTGTTTCAGATTTCAAAGTTTGTGAAATAGGTAAACAACATAATATTATTATATTATAATTCATTGCAACATATTAGTTATGTTACATTTACATACATGGTATAATTTCACTCACCTTGGTCTAGTCCTACTAGTTCAGTTGTTGGTTCAGTTTCGGTCGATGTGTGGTTGTGCACCTCGAGCACGGGATCAATTCCTAATTTATTAAACCAAAAATGTGTGTCAAATTACATTTCAAGCTGTGTTGATAACCTAGTGTTGGTCTAGGCTCACTAGTCTGACTCGGTGTTTAATCTGGTGTTACTTGGAATTCTCCGGGTCTTGCACTGGGCCTTTGGGTCTATGTCCTGGTGCATCATCCAGAGATGTGGAATAGGATCTGATTGGATACATAGCAGTATGGTCAGCTGTACATGGTCTAGATAGTCATACAAAATAGTTCCCAGGTCAACACTTTAGCTGGACCAACACTGGCATGGTTACCAGGCCCTGTGGGGCCCACTTGGGTACCCAAGGTATGGATATCATTAAACAGATGTGAAGAGGGGAATTTTGGTCATTTACCACCTCCATACACAGTACATAGTCTACTGGTGAAGGCCCATAGAGACTGGATAGCAATACAGCCCAAAATAAATCTCTGGGCATTTCACTGGGTGATTGGGCCAATCACCCAGAGCCTGTTTAAGACGAGTTCAGGCTTGGTTTCTTGGATTTTGCTGCATGGGCAGCCATGGGATCGACCATGGATGCATGTGGGATGGTTATGGACCACATTTGGAGTGGAATCCAATGGTTCCAATGGTTTTTGGCTTGGTTTACCCATTTGGAAACCAGGAGCTGTCCAGACAGCTCAGAGAAAAGCAGCCCAGGCTATGTTCCAGCTCAGAGCCATGATTTGGGCCGCATGCAAGGCTCATTCCACGTATACTTTCATGGTAGGATGTTGTTCCTACATTAACCTAAGCATGGGCCAGCTTGCATGTACAGATCCATGCCCAGACTGCCTGTTCTGGGTGCAACTGGACAGTGCAGTCTGGCAAAGAGACTGGTTTCAGTCTCAGCTATTTATCAGTAATAAAATCATATATAAAATGCCCAGATCTTACATGCAACAGCTTTTCATGTCAGATCTGAGGCACCCCAAAGAAGTTCCAAGGTGTTCTGGGCTTTTCTTAGCCAGAAACACCATCTCAGAGCAGGGACATAAGAAAATACTGAGAATAGCAACATCAGGTGGTAAGGTTCATTACTTGAGGATGGATGTGCTGCAGAGATAGGGTGCAGGTAGTAGTTCAGTGATCCTCCTCTTTCCTCTTCTTCTCCTTCTCTTCTTCTTCGTCTCTCTTCTCTTCCTCTCTTTTCTCTCCACAGTTTGAACAGTACCATAGAATGTATTTTTTAGGTTGGGGCCCTCCTATTTATAAGCCAGCCTTGACTAAGGCTTGTTTGGCTATGCAACCCCTTACTCCAAAATGCATTTTTAACTAAATTCTGGGCTATTTTGGCTACACAAGTGGGGTCCACATGGTTCCAGGGGTGGGTAATGGTTCCTAAAATTCCCATATACCCCAAGGGGGTGTTCATGGTCTATATGGGTGGTCCCCACATGTTTGGAGTCCAAAATACACATTTTAGCCACTCTGGGCGATTCTTTGTGTGATTGGGCTAATCGCCCAGTGCATTTCCCAGAGAATACAACAATGATGTATAGGCCTTATGCTTGCACAAGTGCTTGGCCCAGGGCTTGGGCTTTGCACCAACACCTCACCCAAGGTTTGATACACATCTGAATAGGTGTGGGCCCGACATTAATGGATAGGAGAGAGAGTACCTAGGGTTTATGAAGTACATCATGCTGTGGGCAGTGCAGTTGTATGGGCTTGCGGTCTATCTTCTGACAGGTATATAGGAGGACATCCTCGGGGGTTCAACCACTGGAGTGATGCTCAACAGTGTGTTTAGGTGACTGGTCAGAGGTCCCTATCCTTTATCCAAAATTCCAGTCAGTCAGGGGCAGGCTTGACATTTCTCCCCACCTTACAAAATATTCGTCCTCAAAATTGGCTTACCTTGTAGTTTGAAGAGTTGGGGATACTTTTCTCGCATTTCCTCTTCGCGTTCCTACGATGCTTCCTCTATGAGATAGTTTCCCCACCGAACCTTGACAAATGCGACCATGTAGTTACAGATGTTATGCTCCTTTTTGTCCAATACCTCCGTTGGTTGTTCTTTATAGGTCATATCCGCATCCAGTTGTTTAGGTTTAGCTGGGTTATTGATGTACTTCCTTAGCATTGACACATGAAAAACATCATGGATGCCTTATAAGGATGGGGGTAATGCTAGTCGATATGCTACGGTCCCACTCTGTTGAGGCCTTCGTAAGGACCAATAAATCTTAGGCTTAGTTTGCCCTTCTTGTTGAATCGTAGCAGTCCCTTTGTTGGAGATACTCGGAGGAATACTTTCTTTTCAATCCCAAATTCTATATTCTTCCTCCGATTGTTGACACAACTCTTTTGTCTTGATTGGGCCGCTTTAATCTTTTCTTTGATGATATTCACCTTCTCACAGGTTGCCTGTATTATTTCAGGCCTAAGATACTTCCGTTCTCCGACTTCATCCCAATACAATGGGGTTCAGTACTTCTGACCATAAAGAGCTTCATACGGTGCCATGCCAATGGTGGAGTGGTAGTTGTTGTTGTATGTAAATTTCACCAAGGGTATGTGGGCATCCCAACTGTCGTTCATTTCCAATATGCAGGCTCTGAGCATGTCCTCCAGGGTCTGAATAGTTCTTTCAGACTGTCTGTCCGTCTGAGGATGGAAAGTCGTGCTAAGATTTAGTTGAGATCCTATTGCCTTCTGCAGACTTTTCCAAAATCTTGAGGTGAATAGGGGATCCCTGTCAGATACAATGCTGACAGGTATGCCATGTAAGCGGGCTACATTCTCAAAGTATAGCTAGACTAGCTTTTTCATCGAATAGTTTATTCTGATGGGAATGAAGTGAGCCGTTTTTGTTAGTCCATCCACAGTCACCCAGATTCCATTCATCCCTTTCCTGGTATTGGGTGAATTGGTTACAAAATCCATGGTAATTCTTTCCCATTTTCATTCGGGAATAGGGAGTGGCTGCAATAATCCATACTGTCGGTGTCTTTCAGCCTTTATTTGCTAACAGGTGAGGCATTCGAACACGTATATTGCTATGGTTTGCTTCATTCCAATCCACCAATAATACTTCTTCAGATCCTTGTACATCTTTATGCTTCTGGGGTGGATTGAATAGGGTGAATTATGTGCCTCCTTAAGAATTCGATCCTGCACCTCATAGTCATCAGGCACGCACAATCTGTCTTTGAATTTTAATGCCCCATCATGGGCCAGTGAGAAGTCTGGGTCTACCTTGATGCCGTCTTTGGTGACAATGTGCCCCAAGAATCCAATCTGGTGGAGCCAAAACTCGCATTTGCTAAACTTGGCAAACAACTAGTGCTCTCGCAATCGCTGCAACATGAAAGTAAGGTGTCGAGCATGCTCTTCTTCACTCTTAGAATACACCAAAATGTCATCGATGAATACAATGACAAACTTGTCCAACACGTCATGGAATAACCTATTTATCATGTCCATGAACACTGCAGGGACCCGAATGACAGTACTAAGAATTCATAATGTCCGTATCGAGCTTTAAACTCCATCTTATGAATATCACCGCTCTTGATCTTCAATTGGTGGTATCCGGACCTAAGATCAATCTTGGAGAAAACTCTTGCTCCCTACAGCTGATCAAATAGGTCATCGATGTGTGGCAACGGGTATCGATTCTCAATTGTCAATTTATTTAGTTCTCGATAGTCATTGCATAGATGAATACTACCATCCTTCTTCTTCACGAAGAACACAGGTGCTCCCTAGGGAGACACGCTAGGTCATATGAAACCCTTCTTCAATAGATCTTGTAACTGGACCTGTAACTCTTTTTCAATGGGTGCCATTTGGTATGGTGCCTTGGATACTAGTGCCGCACCAGGAATCAGATCGATTGCAAACTCTATCTCACGATCAGGCGGTAGCTGGGTCAAATCTTCTGGGAAAACTTTGAGAAAATCTTTAACGATGTCAAGTTCCTCCAAGGGCTTTACCTTTGCCTCGGTATCCATTATTGTGGCCAAATAACCCTGGCATCCATCATCCAGCAACTTCTGCGCCTGGAGGGCGGATATGGTTATTCTTTTGGGCTTCCTCATTAGTTTACTTTGGTAGGTGAAAACCGAGCCATCACCCAGTTTGAATGTAATCTTCTTCTCCACACACATGACGTTTGCTCCATAGCCAATCCATGCCTAGTATCACATCGAAGTCCTTCATATCAAACTTAATCAATTGTGCGGTTAAGTTCTTCCCACAAATTTCCACCAGACAGGGGTCGTAGACTTCCTTCAGGCTTATGACACTACCAGTCAGTGTAATGACTACTAAATCATGACCGATGTCCCTTGGTTGAACAGTCATCCAACTTGCAAAAGTATTGGAAATAATAGAGTGGGATGCACCCTAGTCGAATAACACTCACGCAGGGACAGACGAGACAATCAGGGTACCTAGGGTTTTGTATAAAATAAGGATGCAATTAAGTTTCTTGCATCCACAGGTTATTTCCTCCAATTTAGTAGTGTTGAGTGGACTTACCTATCATCACTTCGGGATTTGCCTCCTCTTCTTTGTTAGCCAGCGCAAACACTTTTCCTCTAGTCCGATTGTCCTATGGCTAGAAATTGTATCCGCGGTGTATGCATTCCCTGGCCATATGTCCTGCCTTGTGGCACACGTAACATCTGTTGGACAGTGTGGCCGGTGATGAGGCCTGGCTCACTTGACTCATTGTAGGTCGGGCTGGTAAAGCTACAGTTGTCGCTTGACTTGCAGTTGGTTGGGCAGGCCGGTTATAAGTGGGGCAGAAAGGGTTCTAGCCCACATCTGGTCTATGATACAGAGTCGGGTTGGGGCTCGAACAAGTTCCTCGAAAAACCTTGTTCGGCCAACCAAAATTCTGATAGTTGCTTGGCCTTTTGCCCTAGCGGGGCGATGTTGTAGCTTTCTCTTTCTCCTTCTCTTTCAATCTGTCTTCCATAGTCTTTGCCTTGTCGACCATTTGTGCGTAGTCCCAAATATCTAGAATTGACAAGATAGACCCGATCTCTGGTTTGAGTCCTTTCTCAAATTTCTTTATCTTACTAGCTTCCCCTTTCAGGTGTTTCAGAGCAAAGTGGAAAAAATCCTCGAACTGCTGTTGGTAATCCAGCACGGACTTGGCTCCTTGCATGAGTGTGGAGAACTCATCTTCCTTCTAGTCCCTAAAGCTCTTAGGGAAGTAGTTCTTAAAGAAAACTTCTTTGAATTGCTCCCAGGTGGAATTGGATGAGCTGCTTCAAGATTAGGCTTGGTTGCCTTCCACCATGCTTCTGCCTCGTTCTGAAGCTGATATCTAGCATATATCAACTTCTGCGCATCCATACATTCAAGTACCTCAAATGCCTTTTCTAAGGCTAATCCACTGTTCCGGCTGCATTGCCTCAGAATTTATCTTAGAAAACGCAGGCGGCTGGAGCTTCTTGAATCTCTCCATCACCTTAGTTATAGAGGTTTCCTCTATGTGTTGAGGCACAGGTGGTGGAAATTGTATTGGCCGGTTGAGTGGTGGTGGCGGCACTGCTCGCTCTTGCATCATGGTCGTAAATTGTGTAGACATTTGGCTCAACAGCTCCTATTATTGCTATATGGTCTGCATCATGGTGGTCATGAAGGTGTTCACCTCTCCCGCTGCCATACCTGGTTGAGGTGTAGCGACAGTAGCTTGGGCAGCCATTGGTACCCTCGACGAAGTAACCGACACTTCAAAATTCTGAGCTTCAGCTCTGTCCGGTAGCTCAACTTCTAGGATAAATCGAGGGCATCTTCCACGATGACCACCTTGGTTGGACCTAGTGTTGACCATGATTGCTTTTCTGAAAGAAGCTATAGGTTTTATATTTCCCACACTTTTAACAGGGTCAATATATAACTTCTTACTATCACATGTTTCCACAGTTCCAGTGTAATAATGTTATCATCCCAGTAAGGTGTGTTATTCATTGAATGCTTTTGTTAAATGTTTTATGTTCATGAGGTGTTTTATGCCATGATATGTTATGCATGATGTTCTATTGAAGATTTATATTAAGCAGCAATTTCTTAGTCTTATACCTATACCTAGCATGCAAGTCTCTTCAACTTCGTCCTGGTGATAAGAGCCTGTACGTATAGGTATCCTATAGCGCTCCTAACCTCATCTACTAGGGAAAGGTAGATGGCACGACCCTCCGGTCCACTAGTATCTGCGAGTGCCAGGAAGACAATCAGTTGGTTCTCGGCCCGGGACTGTATCTCTCATATCCAAGCTAGTCTCTTCCTCAGTCGTCTATTGTAGAGCATATTGCTGGGGTCTTCCAAGCCCGAACAACACAATCAGGTCCTGCCATAGAGAATTTCTAAGTATCAGGTTACTATGGCTACTTATCTTAAAATTCATGTGGAGCACTATAGGTAAATAAAATAGTATAGAAAAAAAATTAATTGGGTCAGCTCGAGGTTGCACACAGTGCTACAGTGATCTACTGGGTTCACACACTTCTCAGGTAAGAATAGGTGCAATGCTTGGGGTTCTTATTTTACTCTGTAACCTATTGGGTTTTAATCTTAGTTAGGCTAGGTTATGGGTAAAGTATGGCCTACCTGCATGCTCAATGTCCTAAGTAATTATGGGATAACCTAGACGGGGGTGAACAGGTTATCACTAGTGAAATAATATCATTTTTAATTTTTTTTTTAATTAAGCCAATATAGAGAAAGATAAATTGCGCAAATGGAGGACACACAAGAATTATAGTGGTTCGGCTAAACCAGTCTACGTCCACTCCTCTCAACCTTGAGAGAATTTCACTAGTCATTTCCTTTTAGTACAGTAGGTGGGAAGAACACCTTTACAATCTTTTTTCATAGGATAAGAGGATCCCAATCTTGTAAGGATAAGAGAATCCAAATCTTTTAAGGATAAGAGGATCCTTGCAAAACCTAAGTACAGTCTAGGCTAATACAACAATGTTTTGTAAGCTTAAAAGCATAAACAAATATAAAAGAGTTAGGTAAGGATTATCAAGGCAAGGAGTGTGATGTGTACTCCTTGTAAGTGTCAAATGATGCAAAATGAATGCTTGTAAAGATGACCTTCTTTAAGACTTTTCTTTAGAGTGCAAGCAATTGAAGGTCTTAGAGTTTTGAAGTCAACCTTTGAATGATCTTGATGTGGACAAGAAGACTTCAAAGATTAGAGCATGAATTGACTTTTCACCTTTCACAAAAGTTATATTTTGGACTGTAGTGGATAGGTGAAAAGGTCTGGTATGTTCTCTATTTATAGGCTCATTAATGGCCTTTAGAACATATGCAAAATGTGCTCTAACGGATCTATTTTTATCCCATCTGGTTGACCTAAACTTTGATCCGGTCGATCGGATCATAGCCATTGGAGAAACTAGCTGTTGGAGGACAAAACTGGCATCTAATCGGAGTCCGATCGACCGGATCATTGTCCCACTTGATCTGATTGATCGGATCATTTTTGAGAACATACCAGTGAGGCCACAGTTTCTCCCGATCGATGCATACCCTGTGATCCGGTAGACTGGATCACAATCCGGATCCCTGTCTTGGCTTGATTCTGACAGTTTGATTGAGGGGATTTGTCCGGGATTTTTTCAACAAATTCCAGCATATTTTAAGGTCAAAATGGGTTCAATTATAACCTCCTAAGGTCACTAAATGATGCATATGTTTTTTCATTTATATTATGCAAATGCAATTACAAGTATATAGTGTGTGTATCTAGTATGTGCACACGAGCATCTTGATGAGGGTCTTGGATTTTTTTTTCAAGTGATGTTCTTTAATCTTCAAAAGATCTTTCAAGATCTTCTTTACTTGAAAAGCTTCGCATGCCTTCGAGATCGTGATCTTCAAGGCTTTGTCCTGAACATCTTTACTTTGTGCTTTAAATCTTCTAATACTTTGACTTATTAGCCCTGTTGATATATAGACATATACGAGACCTTGTCCAATATGTTTGTTATCATCAAAACACTTATGGAGATAAGGTAGAATTCCCCAACAATCTCTCCCTTTTTTATGATGACAAACATATGATTTGGTACCACCATATAGCAACTAAAAATATAAATGCAACAAGATATAATATATAATATATAAAGCATTATATGCATGATCATGATCCAAATCATTTGAATATCTTCTCCCCCTTTGTCAACAACAAAAAAGAGTAGAGAAGGCTCCCCCTGCAATATAGACTAGAGTAGATACAGGAAAGCAATGCACCACATAGTCATAACAAGTCAACCGCATAGATATAAGAGGTAAAATCAAATAGTCAAAAGCACTCTCCCCCTAGAGATGTGTAGCAGTTAGAAGTCATACTAAAAGTAAAGCAGCTGTTTTAAAGATTGCAACCCAAATTGTCTTTAAAAATAGCATAAACAAAGTGAACTAATCATCTGCAGGAGGTGTAGAAATGTGAAAATACTGAGTGATCATTCGAAGCTGAGCCATGATCTCCTTGTTGTCTCCACGAAGTGCAGCAAACTGATCATTAAATCCCTGGAGGCGAGAGTCGAGCTTCTCTTGATAAGCAACAAATTCTGCCCTTGTCACATATTCTTCATCTTCGCTATCATCATCATCATCACTTTTAACTATGGATGAAGAGGCTTGCTTGTGCCTAGCTTGACGGGGAGGAGGAGGAGGAGGATTAAATGCACTAGTAGGAATGGCCATTTTCTTCAAGGTAGAAGCATCAATGGCACTAGGATTTATGGAGGGAATTTCATCAGAGAGGTCAACTTCAAAATGTATGAAAATAATAGTCAAGAGACGACTATAGGGAAGGCCAGCCTTGGAGTCTCTTTCAGTAGCCAATTCCATGGTTTTCATAATGACATAGAGAAGGTAGATTTGATGGGTGTTGGCTATGCACCAAATGAGATAGGCTTGAAAACGAGTGACGGCATCTCTATGCCCACCAAGAGGGAGAATATTGTAAGTAAGAATTAGATTCACAACCCTAGGAATATCTCCAAGATGAAGGGCAGTAAGGCCCTTCGGTTCACCCAAATAATTCTTAAAAATTGCACCATAAACATCATCAATATTTATGAATCCTTTTGGAGAGGTTTTAGTATGGAGATACTTGCGTTCTCCAGAGTCATCAACTCCAATCATTTGGGCAAGTTCCACAGTATCAAAGGAGATGTATTTGCCCTTAACTAGAGAGGTGATGGTATAGTCACCTTCAACACCAACAACTTTAAGATTGCAATAGAAAAGTTGGAAAAGTCTAGGGTAGGCTTTCTCTTGGGGATAAAAAATGGAGTTCCAACCAAACATTTCAAAAAAATTATTGATTTCACAAGGAAGAATATCATTGAGTTGGGTAACACTTACTAGCCTTTCCCTTATGAGTTTCTTGAGTTGAAATTGCTTCCACCAAATCGAAGCTTCTTTAGAGATGAATAAAGTTCCATCGTAGGCATCCTTCTTTGAAGCAACTGTCTTTCTCTTCTTTGAAGATTCTCCTTTGGAAGCCATAGAGAGCAAGGGTTTTGGAGAATGAGGGTTTTGAAAGGGTTTTGGAAGTAGAAGAAGCAAAAGCTTGAAGATTTGATGGTGAAGTTGAGATTGGATCACCAATAGAATAATAATCTTCAAGGGTTTTGCAAGATTTTGCCCTAGAAACTCAAGAGAGGGTTTTTGGAGAGAAGAGAGAAAGGTTTTGGGCAAAACGAAATGAGCCAAATGACCCACGGAATGGTTTAAAACCATTCTGTCCATGATCCGGTCGATCGGTTTCAACCATCTGGTTGACCGGATGACCTAAAACTTGAGTTTTAAGCCAGTCTAGCCCAGAAATTGATCGTAAGACCTATTTGGGCATGCTCAAGGAATTTGACTCAATCAAAAGGATTACACATACCTAATTCATGTCAAAGAGTGCAAAATCGTTCTTCGGACAAAGGTTTGGTGAAGATGTCAACGACTTTCTTTTCGGTCTCAATGTGTTCGAGGACTACTTCACCTTTCTGAATAGTGTCTTGAAGAAAATGATGGCGAATATCTATATGTTTTTCTCTTGAGTGAAGAATAGGGTTTTTACTCAGATTGATGGCGCTGGTATTGTCACAAAGAATTTTGGAAGGTTTGAATGAGAGTCCATAATCTTGAAGAGTCTGACGCATCCAAAGGATTTGGGCACAACACCTGTCAACTGTAATATATTCAACTTCAGTAGTTGAGAATGCCACACAGTTTTATTTCTTACTGAACCAAGAAACGAGACAAAATCCAAGAAAATGACAAGTATCACTTGTGCTCTTGCGATCAATATGACAACCAGCAAAGTCAACGTCAGAAAAGTTAAGCAATTCAAAATCATTGTGCATTGGATATCACAATCCTATATTGATAGTTCATTTTAAGTACTTAAAAATTCGTTTAACTGCACTTAAGTGTGATTGCATAGGACTAGCTTGAAATCTAGCATATGCACAGACACTAAAAATGATGTCCGGTCTGCTCGCAATTAAATATAATAAACTTCCAATCATTCCTCGATAACTAGTAGGATCAATAGGAGTTCCATTCTCATCTTTTAAGAGACTCATTGAGGTACTCATAGGAGTGTTAGAGGCCTTTTGGGAATTAATGTCAAATTTCCTTAACAATTCTTTGATATATTTTGATTGATTTATAAATATTCTATTTTCAGTTTGTTTAATTTGAAGGCCTAAAAAGAAGTTGAGTTCACCCATTAAACTCATTTCAAACTCATTTTTTATACAATTACTAAATTCAATGCATAAGGATTCATCAGTAGCACTAAAGATAATATCATCTACATATATTTGTACTATAATTAATTTAGAGCCTTTACGTTTAACAAACAATGTAGTGTCTATCTTACCAATGATATATGCATTTTCAATCAAAAATATCTTTAATCTGTCATACCAAGCTCTTGGTGCCTATTTAAGTCCATACAAAGCTTTCTTTAATCTAAAGACATAATCAGGGTGAGAAGAGTTTTCAAAACCTGGAGGTTGAGAGACATACACTTCTTCTTCAATGAAACCATTCAAGAAATCACTTTTCAGATCCATTTGAAAAAGTTTGAAATTTTTATGATAAGCAAATGCTAGGAGCATTCTAATGGCTTCTAATCTAGCAACAGGAGCATATGTTTCATCAAAATTGATTCCCTCTTGCTGATTATATCCTTGAGCCACTAGTCTTGCTTCATGTCTAACAACAATACCATTTTTGTCTAATTTATTTCTGAAAACCCATTTTGTTTTAATTATGGATTTATTTTTGGGTTTCGGTATAAGCTCCCATATATCATTTCTTTCAAATTGATAGAGTTCTTCTTGCATGGCCAAAATCCAATCATTATCTGATAGAGCTTCTTTTATGTTCGTAGGTTCTATCATGGATAGGAATGTAGCAAAATTAAAAGTGTTTTGAAGTTTAGACCTAGTTTGAACATCTGGTTCTAAGTCACCAATAACTTATTCTAATGGATGATTTCTTACTGTTCTAACTTCTTTAGGAAGATCCAATGAGTTTTCTTTAGATGTTTCTAGAGGGGAATTATCTTCATTTAATGAAGAGGTCTTAACTCTTTTTGAGATTTCAGATATGACATCCTCATCATCATCAACAAGAGATTTGTACTTTTCTTTTAGAGGAGAAATATCAAATCGAATGTTCATAGATTCCTCTAATACTAAGGTGTTTTTGTTGAATACTCTATAAGCACGGCTATTGCTAGAGTACCCAAGAAAAATACCTTCATCTGATTTTTCATCAAATTTTTCTTTGGAGTCTTTAGTATTCAAAATGAAGCATTTACATCCAAAAATTTGACAGTAGTCAACTTTAGGTTTCTTTTCAAAATATAACTCATAAGGTGTTTTAGATAAGATTTTTTGAATCAAAACACGATTTAACACATAGCATGCAGTATTTGCAGCTTCAACCAAAAAATATTTAGGTTGAGAATATTCATTAAGCATAGTCCGGGCAGTCTTTTGAAGAGACCTATTTTTTCTTTCAACAACTCCATTGGATTGAGGGGTTCTAGGAGCAGAGAAATTATGAGTGATGCCTTCATCATCATAATATTTTTCAAATTGGTTTGAGTTGTCAAACTCACCACCATGATCACTTCTTATTGTAGTAACCAAATAGCCCTTTTTGTTTTGGATTTTTTTACAAAGCTTTGAAAATTCATTAAAAGCCTCATTTTTATGTCTAAGAAAAGAGGTCCAAGTATATCTAGAGTTATCATCAATAATAACAAAAGTGTATACTTTTCCACTTAAGCTTAGAGTAGGGATAGGACCAAAAAGATCCAAATGGAGAAGTTCAAGAGGTCTAGTAGTTGAAACTATGTTTTTTGATTTATGAGAAACTTTAACTTGTTTCCCTTTTTGGCATATATCACAAAAATGATTCTTGTCAAATTTTAGTTTGGCTAAGTTTCGGGCAAGTCCTTTGGAGGCTATTGATTGAATCAATTTGATATTTATATGTCCAAGTTTTCTATCCCAAACATTTGAATCTTTATAGAAAACTAGACAACTATTACTAGAACATGCTTCATCAATAATACAAGTATATATATTGTTATTTCTAGTCCCTTTCAATACTTCGTTGTTAGTAGCATCCATAACTAAGCAATGTGAAACATCAAAGCTTACTTTATATCCAATACTACATAGTTGACTTACACTAAGTAGGTTGCAGGCAAGTTTGTTTACCAAATAGACGTTTGAGATGGTAGTACCTCCTATGTTGATGTTTCCAATGCCAATTATCTTTCCTTTGCCATTGTCTCCGAAGGTCACCCATCCTCCATCATACTTTCTCAACTTTGTAAATAGCTTTGTATTTGCTGTCATATGCTTGGAGCATCCACTGTCGATATACCACTCTACTTACACTCTACTTGGCCTTTGCTCTTCAAGCATATCTACAAAACAAAGTTTACACATGCATTGGTCCCCATAATCTCATGGGTCCATCGTTGTTAGAGCTGAGAGATTCCTTAGGTACCCAAACTTTCTTATATTTATGGTTCTTGTTTGGACCATAGTTTCTGTCCGGAACATAGTTCTTGGGTCTTTGGTACCTAGGGTCACAAATATCAAATGGAGATGGTGCCCTTTTCTGTCTTTGTGATATTTGCGAATCAAAGGAATTTTGAGTCCTTCTACCTCTTTGAAATTTTTGATGGTCATAAGGTCTATGTGAGTTATACTTCATATATGGCCTATGGTTTGGTTAGGGTCTATAACTTTTTTTCATTATGTATGAAACTTGTGGTCTATGAATTTGTCTTTGGGATCTTTGAGGTCTTTCAGGAATATATTCCATTTGAGGTCTATTCCTTCTTTGAGAGGTATATTGAAATGCATAATGACGTTGATTTCTATACATTTAATTTTTGTACCCTTGATTTCTTAAAGAGGGTGCATGAGAGATTGATGCTTAACCTTGATATGTTCTTCCTTCAAGCAAGGCTGATGTCAATTTCTCCTTTTCTCCTTCAAGTTGGGCAATGTAGGCATGTAGCTCATCTAGTTTACTATGCAATTCTATTACTTCCTTTTCTAAAAAGGAGTTTGAAGCTTCAAGTTTGCGGCTTGCCTCATAGAGAGTTTCAAATCTCTTTTCAATATCGTTTTCTTCTATGTCATCCATATCTATATCTTCAATTGAGTCACTATATTTAGAGTTAGAAGTGAGATAGGCTGATCTTACCTCTATGTCATCTTCTGTTGCCATAAAAGCAAGATTTATGACTTCTTCATCAGATTCTCCTACCTCTTCTACTTCACTTGAGTCCCATAAAATTTAAGCGGCATACGCTTTCTTTTTATCTTGTCACACCCCAAACCACCCCCTGGGAGGAATAGGTAGGTGACCCGAATTGCATAACGGCAATCCGCCAAATCCCACGGATCTAGAAGCAGTTAATACATTCACGGACACACATCCATAACATTACCACAAGTAAAATCAGAGTGTTGCAGATAATCTACAATTATAAAGAAAGAAAGAGAAAGCACAGCGATACGGGAAATGATTGTGACATATATAAATAAGTAAAGTTGTTCCATTTTCCCCATACATCCCACAAACTGAATAGTAAGATCTGCCATATACATAAACGGAAATAAAAGTAAATATGTACAGGGAGAGATAACTCAACCCCAAAAAGAAAAGAAGAAACTAAAATAGGAAATAAGAATGGGGATAAACTCCTGTCAAAATAAAAAAGGAGTCCCCAAGACAAAAAGCATCCAGAGCACCCTTCACGGGTCTTCATCAATAACCACTGAGAACTCCTGCATCATCGGCACAACCTCCATCGGGGTCCATACCAATATCATCATAACCACAAGGGCTCTCCTCCTCATAATGAGCCTCCATGCCACAACGGCATCTATTTGTAAAATCATCTAATAGAAAGAAAAACATATATAACAGAGTGTGAGCCCCACTGAGCCCGTGAGTAAAACATATCATCATGCATGCATATGCAACCACAATCCACATGTTCCTACATGATATACAAGTCCAGATTATTTATTAGCCACCTATCAATATAGCTAAGGCAGGTTAGTACTACTACAATCCCCAATACATATATCCCTGGCGTGGGCTTGGTTACGCTTTCCCGCGATACACCCATTGAGTTGTCAGAGAGGACCAGGCAGCTCCAACGCACTAATCCATAGTCAGCCCGACCAGCCCTCTGTGATTAAACCTGTGAGCTAATTGACTCAATATCATAATTCACCCTTTCGGTGCTTCCCGACATGTAGCTCGAAGATCAACTTTGTTTAGCTTATAGCTGTAAATCACCTATCGGTGCTTACCAAGCATGTAGCTCGAGGCTTCCCAGCTTATAGCTTGAGGCATCCCAACATATTGCCGAGGTTTCCCGGCCTATTCGCCCAAGGTTTTACGATAGTCCTCATAGGCATCCAAAACCTTAACCCCTGTTGGCAAGGGTGCGTAGCACGAGTAATGAATCTCTAGCCCCAAGTCTATATGGCATCGTATGAGTCAGGCGGTGTCAACCGTATCCCATTCTACGGGCTACCACAGGCCTCATTTCCAAGCCGGCTATGGCATCTAGTCTATCAATCATAATCATCATGATATATTTAAACAGAGTTGATCAACTGTCATACGATGTGTAATATTTATGACATTGAATTTGATTAAGTAACATAGCATTATAATTATAGAATTTATTTCCAACATAATATTAATAATGTTACACGTACATATATGATAACATTTCACTCACCTGGGTCTGGTTCTGCAAGATTAGCTGTTGTTTCAGGTCCGGCTATGGTCTGGTAGTATACCTCGAGCGCGAGATCAAACCCTAAGTATAAATAAAAAATATGTTATTTAATATTCCAAACTATTTTTGGATATCCTAGGGTTGATCTAGGCTCACTGGTTTGACTTGGTGCACAATTGAACATCACTTGGAATTCTCTGGGCCTTAGGCCTAAGTCCCGGTGCATCATCCAGATAATATAGTCTAGGGGCAAAATGGTCATTTACCCTCTCAGTACATGGTTGAAGGTCATAATAGCCTTACACTACTGTTCTTAAGTCAGCAGTGCTACAGGACCAACACAGACAGGGTTTCCAAGCCCTGCAGGGCCTACTTGGGCACCCAAGGTGTCATAATTATGGACAGATTGAGGAGGGGTATTTTGGTCATTTACCACCTCCTTACACTATTTATAGTCCATATGTAGAGGTCCCCAAAGCAGATCAGTAAAAATGCCCATTTTAATTCTCTGGGTGATGTCTGCATCGCCCAGAGCCTGCTTAACACGTGAACAGGCTCCAATTCCTATGTTTTACTCCATGGGCAGTGCCTTGATCAATCCCCCATGCATGTTAGGTCATCATGGACCCCTTGGGGTGTATTTTGCACTGGACTTCATGGATTTTTACCTGTGCCCAACTCTTGGCTGCCAGGAGCTACCCAGACAGCCCAGTAAATAGTAACCCAGTAGTGCTTCAGCTGCAGACCATAGATTTGGCTACAAGCAAGGGTTGTTCAACGTGTATTAAGGTAATCTAAGGCTGCTGCAACTCATGGCTAGGCTGCATGCAACCAGGGCACACAAATTTGAGCCCAGACTGCCTGTTCTTACTGCAACAGTGCAGTGCAGTCTAGCACAAGCATGGATCTCAGTCTCAGGTATGTAACAGCAACCAAAATCATGACTCAAGGCTTAGATCTTCCATACAACATGTTTGCATGTTAGATCTGAAGCCATTCACGGCGGCCCCTTAGTGTTTTGGGCAAACCATGACCAAAACCCATCTAAAAACACAGAGATCCATGAAGGTGAACAGTAACAGCATTAAAACAGTATTTCTAAGGTACGATTTCATACCTTGGATATACAGAGGGGCTGCTAGAACTGAGCTTGGAGGTAGGGACATCTTCCCTTCCTTTCTCCTTCTTCTTTCCCTTCCTTTCTTCTTCCTCTCCTTCTCTTTTCTCTATTTTCTTTCTTCTTTTTCTCTCCACGATTTCAACAGTGTTTTAAAACTTCTAAAACTGAGTTGGCCCTTTTATTTATAGGCCAGCCCCCACTGAGGCCTATTTGGCTGCTTAGGTCTCTTTTGAAAATGCATTTTTAGACTGATTTTTAGTCATTCTGGGCACTCAGGTGGGGTCCACAGGGGTCCAAGGGTATGAGGTGGTTCCCTAAACTCCCTTCAACCTATGGAGGGTGCCCTCACATCTGCAGATTAAAATAATGCATTTTTCCACTCTGGGCGATGTCTCTGGGTGATGTGTGCATCACCCAGAGAATACAGCAAGGCTATTTCACCTTGGGCTTGCACAGGGGTTTGACCCAAGTTTGGGGCCTTGCACCTACTTGTCACTTAAGGCCCTTTGCACCTATTTTTCAGGTGTGGGACCCACATTCATGGAGAGGAGAGAGAATACCTGGAGTCCAAGCAGTACATTATGCTGTGGGTAATGCAACTGCAGGGATCAGCAATCCATCTTCTAACAGGTATGTAGGAGGACATCCTCGGGGGTTCTCCATTAAATTCAATTACTGGAGTGATACTCCACAATGTGCTTGGATGCTATACCAGGGGTTCCTATCCTTCAATAACAAATTCCAGCCAGTCAGGGGCAGGTTTGACATTTCTCCCCACCTTACAAAAATTTCATCCTCGAAATTGCTTACCTTGTAGCTCGAAGAGTTGGGGATACTTTTCTTTCATTTCCTCTTCACATTCCCATGAGGCTTCTTCTATGGGATCGTTTCCCCATCGAACCTTTACAAAGGCAACCGTGCGGTTACGGAGATTATGTTCTTTTCTATCCAATATCTCCATAGGCTGTTCTTTATAAGGCATATCCACATCCAACTGTTCAGGTTCAGTTGAGAGTACGTGTCAGGTTGTTGATGTATTTTCTTAACATTGACACATGAAAAACATTGTGGATGCCTTGCAAAGATGGTGGTAATGCCAGTCGGTATGCTACGGGGTCCTACCCTATTGAGGATCTCATAGGGACCAATGAATCTTGGGCTCAGCTTGCCCTTTTTGTTAAAACGCAGCAATCCTTTTGTTGGGAATACCCGGAGGAATACCTTTTCTCCAACATTAAATTCAATATTCTTCCTCCGATTATCAGCATAACTCTTCTGCCTTGATTGAGCTGCTTTGATTTTCTCTCTAATGATATCTACCTTATCACAGGTTGCTTGTATCATCTCTGGCCCGGGATATTTCCGTTCTCCAACCTCGTCCCAATATAGCGGGGTCCGACACTTTTGACCATAGAGAGCTTCAAATGGTGCCATGCCAATGATGGAGTGGTAACTATTGTTGTATGCAAATTCCACCAAAGGTATGTGGGCATCCCAACTGTCGCTTATTTCCAAAACATAAGCTCTGAGCATGTCCTCAAGAGTCTGGATAGTTCTTTTGGATTGTCCATCCTTCAGCGGATGGAAAGCCATACTAAGATTTAGTTGAGATCCCAGTGCCTTTTGTAAACTTCTCCAAAATTGTGAGGTAAATCAAGGATCCCTATCAAATACAATACTGACTGGCACGCCGTGTAAGCGGACTATATTTTCGCGAGCTTCTCCATTGAATAACTTATTTTAATTGGTATGAAGTGAGCTGCCTTCGTCAATCCGTCTACAATCACCCAAATTGCATTCATCCCCTTCCTGGTGTTGGGTAGATTTGTCACAAAATCCATAGTAATCCTTTCCCTCTTCCATTCAGGTATAGGGAGCAGTTGCAACAATCCACACGGTCTGTATCTCTCTGCTTTTATTTGTTGGCAGGTGAGGCATTTGGACACGTATATTGCTATGGTCTCCTTCGTCCCAATCCACCAATAGTACTTCTTCAGATCCTTGTACATCTTTGTGCTTCCAGATTGGATTGAATAGGGTGAGTTGTGTGCCTATTTAAGGATTCGGTCTTAGACATCATAATCATCAGGCACGCATAACCTGTCTCGAAACTTCAATGCCCCATCATGGGCCAATGAAAAATCTGGGTCCTTATGGACTCCTTGCTGCACTTCCCAGATTATTTTGGCCAATTGGGGTCCAATGGTTGCTTCGTAATTATATCCTCTCGTATCGACGGCTATAAGTCCATAGCTGCTAATTGTATAACCGTTCCTTCGATCACGAGTTCTAGATCAAACTTCTGGGCTTCTTCTAACAACTATTCGCTTACGACCAAGGAAGTGAGGGATGCAGTCTGTGATTTCTTGCTTAACGCATCCGCCATAATGTTGGCCTTGCCGGAGTAGTACTGGATCTCCCAGTCATAATCCTTCATCAGTTCTAACCACCGCCTCTGTCTCATATTCAGTTCCTTCTGGGTGAAGAAATACTTTAGACTTTTGTGATCTCTGAAGATTTTACTCTTTTCACCGTATAGGTAATGTCGCCATATCTTTAATGCGAAGACTACCGCTGCCAATTCTAAGTTGTGAGTGGGGTAGTTCTTTTCGTGTTCCTTTAGTTGTCTTGAGGCATAGGCAACCACTTTACCTCTCTGTATTAAGACGCCACCTAATCCTATTTTGGATGTGTCAGTGTATACGACCATTCCTCTGGTGCCATCCAGAATTGTCAAAACTAGAGCCGTCACCAACCGGTTCCTTAACTCTTGGAAGCTTTTCTCACATGCCTCATTCCATTCAAACTTGGCACCCTTCTTTGTTAGCTTCGTCATGGGCACCGAGATGCGTGAGAAGTTCTCAATAAATCGGCGATAATATCTAGCCAAACCCAAAAAACTTTGGATCTCAGTGGCATTCTTCAGAGTCTCCCACTTGAGAATCGCTTTTACCTTATCTGGGTCCACTTTAATGCTGTCCTTGGTGATGATGTGCCCCAGGAATCCAATTTGGTGAAGCCAAAATTCACACTTGCTGAACTTGGCATACAGCTGGTGTTCCCACAAATGCTGCAACACGAAGGTAAGGTGTCGAGCGTGCTCTTCTTCACTCTTGGAGTACACCAGAATGTCATCAATAAATACAATGATGAACTTATCCAACACGTCATAGAATACTCTATTCATCATGTCCATGAATGCCACTGGGGTGTTGGTTGACCCGAACGATAAGACTAGGAATTTATAATGTCCGTATCAAGTTCTAAACGCCGTCTTGTGAATATCGCCGCTTTTAATCTTTAATTGGTGGTATCCGAACCTAAGATCAATCTTGGAGAAAACTCTTGCTCCCTGTAGTTGGTCAAATAGGTCATCAATGCGCGACAACGGGTATCGATTCTTGATGGTCAGCTTGTTTAGCTCGCGGTAGTCGATACACAACCGCATGCTACCATCCTTCTTCTTAACAAATAGCACGGGTGCTCCCCAGGGAGACACACTAGGTCGTATAAAACCTTTATTCAGCAGGTCTTGTAATTGGACCTGCAACTCCTTTAATTCAATAGGTGCCATTCGATATGGTGCCTTGGATATCGGTGCTGCACCAGGGGTTAGATCAATTACGAACTCTATCTCACGATCAGGCGGTAGCTGGGTTAGATCTTCTAGAAAAACATCAGGAAATTCTCTGAGGATGTCAAGTTCCTCCAAGGGCTTTGTCTTTGCCTCAGTGTCTATTACAGTGGCCAAAAAGCCTTGACATCCTTCATCCAACAACTTTCGTGCCTGGAGGGCGGATAAAGTTATCCTTCTGGGTTTCCTCTTTGGTTCACTTTGATAGGTGAAAACTGGCCCATCCTCCAACTTGAATACTATCTTCCTCTTCGCACACATGACATTTGCTCCATAGGTAGATAGCCAATCCATGCCTAATATCATGCCAAAGTCCTTCATATCGAACTTTATTAGCCGTGCAGTTAAGTTTCTCCCACAAATTTCTACCTGACAGGGGTCATAGACTTCCTTTAAGCTCACGACACTACCCGTTGGTGTGTTGACTACTAAATCGTGCCTAAATCGTGCCCAATGTCTCTCGGTTGATCTTCCATCCTATTTGCAAAGGTGGTAGAAACAAAAGAGTGGGATGCACCCAAGTCGAATAGCACTCATGCAAGAATGGTTGAGACACTCAGGGTACCTAGGGTTCATATAAAGTTTAGGCTACATATATAGACCGGTTATTCCCTATAACTTAGTAGTGTTCAGTGGACTTACCTGTCATTACATCGGGGTTCGCCTCAGCTTCTTCGTTTGTTAACGCGAACACCTTTCCTCGCATCCGATTGTCCCATTTTTGAAAAGGTCTAGCGTAGGACTGATTTGGTGAGTTATTGATGTACCCACGCTGCCTGCACTCTTTGGCCATATGCCCTTCTTTATTGCACATGTAACACTTATAAGGTGGAATAGCTGGTGTTGAGGCTTGGCTCACTTGGCTTGTGGCTGGTCGGGCTACTGTTGTCGCTTGACTCATAGCCGGTTGAGCAGGTCGATTGAAAGTGGGGTGGAAAGAATTCTGACCCACATTTGGCTTATGATACGAAGTCAAATTGGGGCTTAAACTTGTTCCTCAAAAAACCTTGTTTAGCCAACCAAAAGTCTAGAAATTACTCGGCCTTTTGCCCGACCCAGGCGATGTTGTAGCCTTCTCTTTTTCTTTCTCTTTAAATTTGTCCTCCATAGTCTTTGCCTTGTCGACCATCTGAGCATAATCCCAGATGATTGATAGAACTGACCCAATCTCAAGTTTAAGTCCCTTCTCAAAGTTCTTCGTCTTACTAACTTCCCCTTTCAGGTGCTCTGGAGCAAAATGAAATAGATCTTCGAACCATTGCTGATAATCTAGCACTAACTTAGTTCCTTGCACCAGTGCGGAGAACTCAGCTTCTTTCCTGTCCCTAAAGCTCTCCGGGAAGTAGTTCTTGAAGCAGACTTCTTTAAATTGTTCCCACGTGGGATTCGGATGAGCAGCTTCAAGATTTGGCTTAGTAGCCTTCCACCAGGCTTCAACCTCATTCTGTAGTTGATAACTCGCACATATCAGCTTTCGCACTTCTGAACACTTGAGTACATCAAATGCCTTCTCTAAGGCGCTAATCCACCATTCCAGCTTCATTGCCTCAGAATTTAACCTTTAAAACACGGGTGGTTGGAGTTTATTGAATCTCTCCATTACCTTGGCGGTAGAGTTTTCCGCTAAGTGTTGAGCACAGGTGGTGGGAAAAGTACTGGCCGGTTGGGTGGTGGGGGTGGTGCTGCACGCTCATGCATCATGGCCGTAAATTGTGTAGACAATTGGCCCAGCAGTTCTTATTGTTGCTGTATGGTCTGCATCATAGTAGTCATGAATGTATTCACCTCACCGGCTGCTATACCCGGCTGAGGTACCGCAGCAGTGGCTTGAGCAGCCATTGGTACCCTTGGCAAAGTAGCCAATGCTTCAGAATTTTGGGCCTGGGTTTCATTTGGCAACTCAACCTCCGGAATAGTGTGAGGTCGTCTTCCTCGACGACCACCTCGAGTACTTCTTGTGTTGACCATGGTTGCTTTTCTGAAAAGAGCAACATGTTCAATAATCCAACACTTCTTACCAAGGCCATCAAAACAAAACCTAGTTAATACATATACATTCCTATTCCACAGTTCCAGTTAATTCATGTAATCATACCAGCAAGGTGTGTTTTATTTGCTTATTCATTTAGTTCTTATTTTTATTTGTTTTGTGTCATGTTATGCATGAGGTTCACTTTAGTTTTAAAAATTTTAACAATAGTTCTCTTGAGTTATGTACCTGGGCCTAACAGGCAAGTAGTTCCAATCTTTTCCCAATCATAAATTTTAACGCGTGCAAGTGTTCTATGTCACTCCTAACTTCGTCAGCTAAGGAAAGGTAAATAACTCGATCCTCCGATCCACTATTAGCTAGAAGTCCCAAGAAGAAAACCAATCGGTTCTCGGCACGGGGCAATATCTCTTGTATCCTGATCAGTCTTCTCCTCAGTTGCCTAATATATCGCATGTTGTTGGGGTCTCCAGGCTTGAATGAGGTAGTAAGGTCCTGTCATGAAGAGGTTCTAAGTATCAAGTCACTATAGATACTTATTAAAAGAATTAAGTACATGCCTAAAGGAATTTAAGTAATCATGTGCAGGAGAAATAAATGGGTTGGCTCGAGGTATCTTAGCATCTACTAGGTTCAACTTGACTGGAGAACCTATCGGATCCTATTCTGGCTTGACCTAAGTTGTGGATATGGTGAGATCTACGCTCCCTAAAATCTCATAATTATATAATACAACATACCTACATACCTATGTTCAAGTTTGCATAGCATCACTCCACCTTGGTTCATACACACATAGTACAAAGCACATAATATTAAATATTTATGTACACTCTACTTATTTATAGGTATAGGCATAATTATTTATCGTCATTCATCTTAAACAAGGAAAGAAATTTCTGAAATCTTTATGCTTCTCATTTCACTATGATAGCCCACAAGCATTGCCCTATCTATTCATAGATGTATTATTAATTAAGTAAAAAAAATCCTTTTTTTTATTATTATTTTATTATTTTCTTTATACCCATATATTTGTAAAATTTATATTTTTGTGTTTATTAAGTCATTTCTAATCAAAATTCTCAAATTCATAAACTTCTATGCAGAAATAGCAAAATTCCATTCACTGGGCGATGTCTCTGGGCGTTAGATGCATCGCCCAGAGAATCGGGGCCCAGATATAACAGTCCGAGAGTGACTTGTTTCATTTCATTTGTTCTCTAGTGCCTCTCAAACACCTAGAGCAGAGCTCCAAAGCCTAGTGTGACTACTTCCACACCATATCCACCCATTTTCATGGGTCCCCTGCGATCCTACGTGATCTTGGGTAAGATTTCCTAACTTTTTCCTTGTTTTGGGTTACTTTCCATAGTTTTCTTGTCTTAGCTAGGGTTTTACTAATTTTCTTGCCCTAACTTTTCTTATCCTTTCTTTTTTTGCAGCCCCATGTCTACTAGTCATAGAATGGCAAGGAAATTCGTAGCACGCAAGAGGCTACAGTCTGAGAGCGAACATTCTTCATCTTCTACTGTGCCACCTACCTCACCGAGAGAGGATTTTTCATTAGAGGAGCTGGATTTTGATCGGTTCCTATTTTCTAGGTATGAGCACTCTCGAGATTGGGATAAATTTAGGTCCCTAAAGATTGTGAATGGGAGGATAGTATAGGTGGATGACTTCCGTCAGTACAACTTATATACTAGGTTCAACATCCTAGGTTGGGCACCTATGTTGTCGCCCACCGAGCCATGTTACCCTAACATGGTTCGATACTTTTACTGCAACCTAGTGCCATCTGGGGCACAAGAGTTCAGGTTAGAGAGTAGAGTTAAGGGGGTGGATATTAGACTTACCACTACCACCTTAGCAGGGATCCTTGGGCTGCCTAACACAGGCAAGAGGTGCTATTATAAGCCTAGGATAGACATATCAGACATGTTTTCCTTGGAGACCAGGAGGATGGTCTTCAAGGCACTGACTGGTTCACAGAGGACTCCTAAGTCCGAGGTTGCCTATAAACCCAGTGCCCGGATCATTAGCAGATGTGTTTCGTATAACATCTACCCGAAGAACAGAGGTAGTATTTCTATGTTGAGGGCCTACATCACTTATTGCCTATTAGGAGCGAGCAAGGGGGGTTCAGCTATAAACCTCTCATATCTACTACTTGAGGCCATGTTGTATCACGCCCAAAACCCTTCTGATGGGAACCTTCCATATGGGAAGTTCCTAACTTTGGTCTTCAGACGCTTTGATGTTCCCTTGGGCGGCGAGTATACGGAGAGGGACAAGTCTAGACCCAATAATAAGACCTCGATCCTGAAGATGAAGGTGCCAAGGGAGCCAAGGAGTGATCCAGAGGAGCGAGATCAGATGGAGCAGGGCGAAGAGCAGGGAGAGGAGCAGGGAGACTTTGAGGGGATTGGAGCATAGTTTCCTAACTTGCCCCCATATGAGGCGACCGGTGTCAGGTGCCAGAGTCCTTTAGGTGGTCTCAGATGATGTCACAGTTCCAGGGCCTCAGCACCCAGCTCACCGAGATGTCTACGAGGATGGACTGGGGCTTCTCAACCCTTGAGAGCAGAGTGGGATCGGTAGAGCGACGTCTGGACTTTTGGGATACATTCTATCGTGTCGACTCACGACAATCTCAGCCTCCACCGGGTGACTTACCTCCGCCAGAGTAGCATTCTAGCCTGACTCGACACATTTAGCCTGACTTGACATGATGTAGCTCTAAATTTTGTCTTCTTTTTTTTTTTTTTTTTTATAGTTTATGTATTTTTTTTTTTTTTTTTTTTGTTCATGGTGTAAGTATTTTTTTTTTATCAACTAATGTAAATTGAAAGTGGTACCTTCAATCAAACTCCTTGCAGTAGCTCAGCCACAGCTATCTTTGTGTTAATGAAATTATGAAATTTGTTTTTTAATTACATCTACCTCCCCTGTAGCTTTTACTTTAAAACATGTTTTATTTTTTGGTAGCTTATTATTCCTATTCTGCAACCTGTGAATGTAGAAAGAGCCTTATGCTCTGATACCAAGCTCTATCACACCCCAAACCACCCCTGGGAGGAATAGGTAGGTGACCCGAATTGCATAACGGCAATCCACCAAATCCCACGGATCTAGAAGCAGTTAATACATTCATGGACACACATCCATAACATTACCATAAGTAAAATCAGTGTGCTGCAGATAATCTACAATTATAAAGAAAGAAAGAGAAAGCATAGCGATACGGGAAATGATTGTGATATATATAAATAAGTAAAGTTGTTCCATTTTCCCCATATAACCCACAAATCGAACAATAAGATCTGTCATATACATAAGAGAAAATAAAAGTAAATATGTATAGGGCGAGATAACTCAACCCTAAAAAGAAAAGAAGAAACTAAAACAAGAAACAAGAACGGGGATAAACTCCTGTCAAAATAAAAAAGGAGTCCCCAAGACAAAAAGCATCCAGAGCACCCTTCACGGGTCTTCATCAATAACCACTGAGAACGCTTGCATCATCTGTACGACCTCTGTCGGGGTCCATACCAATATCATCATAACCACAAGGGCTCTCCTCCTCGTAATGAGCCTCCATGCCATAGCGGCATCTATCTGCAAAATCATCTAATAGAAAGAAAAACATATATAACAAAGTGTGAGCCCCACTGAGCCCGTGAGTAAAACATATCATCATACATGCATATGCAACCACAATCCACATGTTCCTACATGATATGCAAGTCCAGATTATTTATTAGCCACCTATCAATATAGCTAAGGCAGGTTAGTGCTACTACAATCCCCAATACATGTATCCCTGGTGTGGTCTTGGTTACCCTTTCTCGTGATACACCCATTGAGTTGTCGGAGAGGACCAGTCAACTCCAGCGCACTAATCCATGGTCAGACCGACCAGCCCTCTGTGATTAAACCTGTGAGCTAACCGACTCAATATCATAATTCACCCTTTTGGTGCTTCCCGGCATGTAGCTTGAGGATCAACTTTGTTTGGCTTATAGCCGTAAATCACCTGTCAGTGCTTCCTAAGCATGTAGCTTGAGGCTTCCCAGCTTATAGCTCGAGGCATCCCAGCATATTGTTGAGGCTTCCTGGTGTATTCGCCTGAGGTTTTACGGTAGTCGTCACAGGCATCCAACACCTTAACCCCTGTTGGCAAGGGTGCGTAGCACGGCTGATGAATCTCTAGCCCCATGTCTATATGGCATCGTATGAGTCAGGCGGTGTCAATCGTATCCCATTCTACGGGCTACCATAGGCCTCATTTTTAAATCGGCTACGATATGTAGTCTATCAATTACAATCATCATGATATATTCAAACAGAGTTGATCAACAGTCATACGATGTGTAATATTTTTGACATTGAATTTGATTAAGTAACACAACATTATAATTATAGAATTTATTGCCAACATAATATTAATAATGTTACACGTACATACATGATAACATTTCACTCACCTGGGTCTGGTTCTACAAGATCAGTTGTTGTTTCAGTTTCGGCTATGGTCTGGTAGTATACCTCAAGCGCGGGATCAAACCTTAAGTATAAATCAAAAATATGTTATTTAATATTCCAAACTATTTTTAGATATCCTAGGGTTGATCTAGGCTCACTAGTTTGACTTGGTGCACAATTGGACATCACTTGGAATTCTCTGGGCCTTAGGCCTAAGTCCCGATGCATCATCCGGAGATTATGGTCTGGGGACAGAATGGTCATTTACCCTCACAGTACATGGTTCAAGGTCATAACAGCCTTACAATATGGTCCTTAAGTCAGCAGTGTTGCAGGACCAACACAGATAGGGTTTTCAAGCCCTGCGGGGCCCACTTGGTCACCCAAGGTGTTCATAATTATGGATAGATGTGAGGTGGGGTATTTTGATCATTTACCACCTCCTTACACTGTTTATAGTCCATATGTGGAGGTCCCCAAAGTAGATCATTAAAAATGCCCATTTTAATTCTCTAGGCGATGTCTCTGGGTGATGTCTGCATCGCCCAGAGCCTGCTTAACATGTGAACAGGCTCCAATTCCTATGTTTTGCACCATGGGCAGTGCCTTGATCAATCCTCCATGCATGTTAGGTCATCATGGACCCCCTGGGGTGTAGTTTGCATTGGACTTCATGGATTTTTACCTGGGCCCACCTCTTGGCTGCCAGGAGCTACCCAAACAGCCTAGTGAATAGTAACCCAGTAGTGCTTCAACTGCAGACCATGGATTTGGCTGCATGCAAGGGTTGTTCCATGTGTATTAAGGTAATCTAA
This sequence comes from Telopea speciosissima, assembly GCF_018873765.1. Classification (NCBI taxonomy): domain Eukaryota; kingdom Viridiplantae; phylum Streptophyta; class Magnoliopsida; order Proteales; family Proteaceae; genus Telopea; species Telopea speciosissima. The sequence continues at coordinate 49,250,793 of NC_057920.1, forward strand.
GGCTGCTACAACTCATGGCAAGGCTGCATGCAACCAGGGCACACAGATCTGAGCCTAGACTGCCTGTTCTTGGTGCAATAGAGCAGTGCAGTCTGGCACAAGCATGGATTTTGGTCTCAGGTATGTAACAGCAACCAAAATCATGACTCAAGGCTCAGATCTTCTATGCAACATGTTTACATGTTAGATCTGAAGCCATTCATGGCATCCCCTTAGTGTTTTGGGCGAACCATGACCAAAACCAATCTAAAAACACAAAGATCCATGAAGGTGAACAATAACATCATTAAAATAGTATTTCTAAGGTATGATTTCATACCTTGGATATACAGAGGGGCTGCTGGAACTGAGCTTGGAGGCAGGGACAGCTTCCCTTCCTTTCTCTTTGTTCTTTCCCTTCCTTTCTTCTTCCTCTCCTTCTCTTTTCTCTCTTTTCTTTCTTCTTTTTCTCTCCACGGTTTCAACAGTGTTTTAAAACTTCTAAAACTAAGCTGGGCCTTCTATTTATAGGCCAACCCCCACTGAAGCCTGTTTGGCTGCTTAGGTCTCTTTTGAAAATGCATTCTTAGACTGATTTTCAGTCATTCTGGGTACTTAGGTGGGGTCCATAGGGGTCCAAGGGTATGAGGTGGTTCCCCAAACTCCATTCAACCTATGGAGGGTGCCCATGTCCAATATGGGTGGTCCCCACACATCTACAGATTAAAATAATGCATTTTTCCACTCTGGGCGATGTCTCTGGGTGATGTGTGCATCGCCTAATGCATCGCCCAGAGAATGCAGCAAGGCTGTTTCACCTAGGGCTTGCACAAGGGTTTGACCCAGGGTTTGGGTCTTGCACTTACATGTCACTTAAGGCCCTTTGCACCTATTTTTAGGTGTGGGACCCACATTCATGGAGAGGAGAGAGAATACCTGGAGTCCAAGCAGTACATTATGCTGTGGGCAGTGCAACTGCAGGGATCAACAATCCATCTTCTGACAGGTATGTAGGAGGACATCCTCGGGGGTTCTCCATTAAATTCAATCACTGGAGTGATACTCCATAGTGTGCTTGGATGCCATGCCAGGGGTTCCTGTCCTTCAATGAAAAATTCCAGCCGGTCAGGGGTAGGTTTGACATGTCTTGTCCTTTTGGGCACTCAGTTCTGAAGTGGCCAGGCTTTCTGCACTCATAGCAAACAATATCTTTCTTAGAAGGAATAGTTTTTTCTTTGGATAGATTCTTACCTTTGCTTTCTTGTCCCTTGTTGAAATATTTTCCAACTTTCTTTTTGAATAATTTTTGAAATTTAATGGTAATGAAAGACATTTCTTTTTCTAAGAAGGTGAGGTCCTTTTCTTCATTACTCTCTTCATCAGATGGACTAGTAGTCTTGAGAGCTATGATCTTCTTCTTCTGTTCTTTTATTTCTGACCATCTCCCATCTTCATTTAATTTGACTTCCTGAGTAAGGAGAGATCCAAGCAGTTCATCCAGGCTCATTTTGTCAAGATCCTTTGCTTCCTCTATAGTCGTTACTTTCGGTCTCTACTTGGGGGGAAGTGACCTGAGAATTTTTCTTTCATTTTCGGACTTAGAATATATTTTACCTAAACCCTTCAACTTGTTTGTGATATTAGTAAATCGTAAAAATATATTAAAAATATTCTCATTTTCTAACATCTTAAATAATTCATACTCATGCACAAGTTTATCAATTTTAGATTCCTTCACTTGTTAGGTTCCTTCATATGAAACCACAAGTGTATCCCAAATTTCTTTTGCCGTTTCACACATAGCTATTTTGTTAAATTCAGAATCACTTGAAGCATATTGTAGGAAGGTGATACCCTTAAAATTGTATTGAATTTTCTCCTTTTCAGCAGGAGTTAATTCAGAGGTTTCCTTATAAATACTTTCACCTTCTACAACTTTAGTGAAGGAGTATGGTCCATGTTCAATTACATTCCATACCTCAAGATTATGAGCACATGTAAAGTTCCTGAATCTAATCTTCCAATATGAAAAATTATTTCCATTGAACAGAGGAGGTCTAGAGACATTTAGTCCCTCAAGAGAATTGGTGTAATGTTATCCCATAGATCTTTAAGTCTCAATAAAATGATCTCCCGTTATGATACCAAATGTGGGATAACCTAGAGGGGGGTGAATAAGTTATCACTAGTGAAATAATGTCCTTTTTAAATTTTTCTTGAATTAAGACAATATAGAGAAAGATAAATTGCGCAAATGGAGGACACACAAGAATTATAGTGGTTCAGCTAAACCAGTCTACGTCCACTCGTCTCAACCTTAAGAGAATTTTACTAGTCATTTCCTTTCAGTACAGTAGGTGGGAAGAACACCTTTATAATCTTTTTTCATGGGATAAGAGGATCCCAATTTTTTAAGGATAAGAGAATCTGAATTTTTTAAGGATAAGAGGATGCTTGCAAAACCTAAGTACAGTCTAGGCTAATGCAACAATGCTTTGTAAACTCAAAAGCATAAACAAATATAAAAGAGTAAGGTAAGGATTACCTAGGCAAGGAGTGTGATGTGTACTCCTTGTAAGTATCAAATAATGTAAAATGAATGCTTGTAAAGATGACATGCTTTAAGACTTTTCTTTAGAGTGTAAGAAATTGAAGGTCTGGGAGCTTTGAAGTCAACCTTTGAATGATCTTGATGTGGACAAGAAGACTTCAAAGATTAGAGCATGAATTAACTTTTCACTTTTCACAAAAGTTGTATTTTGGACTGTAGTGGATAGGTGAAAAGGTCTGACATGTTCTCTATTTATCGGCTCATTAATGGCCTTTAAAACATGTGCAAAATGTGCTCTAACGGATCTATTTTTTTCCCATCCGGAGGACCTGAACTTTGATCCGATCGACCGGATCATAGCCGTTGGAGGGTAGAACTGGCATCCGATTGGAGTTCGATTGACCGGATCAAGTGGGACGATGATCCAATCGATCGAATCATTTTTGGGAACGTACCAGTGAGGCCACTATTTCTCCCAGTCAATGCATACCTTATTCCTCACAAGTTAATCACAGAGGGCTGGTCGGGCTGACCTTGGTGAACGAATATGAGAGCTGACTGGTCCTCTTCGACAACTCAATGGGTGTATCGCAGGAAGGGATTAAAAGCCTGCACCAGGGATACATGTATTGGGGATTGTAGTAGCACTAACCTGCCTTAGTTGTGATGTTAGGTGGCTAATAAATAATTGGACTGTATTTTCATGTAGGATCCATATGATTGTGGTTGCATATACATGCATGATGATATGTTTCATTCACGGGCTCAGTGGGGTTCACATTCTGTTATACATGTTTTTCTATTAGATGATTGTATATGTGGATGTCACTGTGGCGGGGAGACTTATTACCCAGAGGAGAGCCATGGTGGCTGTGACCATATTGGTGTGGACCCTGACAGAGGTCGTGCCGATGGTACGAGTATTCTCGGTGACTACTGAGGACTGACCCGAGAAGGGTGTTGATGTGGAGGCTGATGATGCTTTTTGTCTTGGGGACTCCTTTTTATTTTTGATAGGAGTTTATCCCCGTTTTTGTTTTTAGTTTTCTTCTTTCTTTTTGGGGCTTGAGCTACCTCGCCCTGTATATATTTTCCTTTTGTTTCAGCTAATGTATATGGAATCTTTTACTATTTTGTTTGTGGGTGTGAGAGAGGGAATGATCAGACTTATTTATGTATATAATATCATTTCCTGTATTGCTACGCTTTCTTTGTCTTTTAATGTAAACATAGTTATCTGCAGCACTCTGAGTTGTACATGTTGTATCACGATGGATGTGTGTCTGTGAATAGAGTAACTGCTTCTAGATCCGTGGGATTTGGCGGATTGTAGTTATGCAATTCAGGTCACCTACCTAATCCTCCCAGGGGGTGGTTTGGGTGTGACATCTGATATCGATATGTTTTACTCGAGAGTGAAGAATGGGATTCTTGCTTAGATTTATAGTACTTGTGTTATCACATTGAATTATTGATGGTGGGAAGGATACCCCATAGTCCATTAGAGTTTGTCTCATCCAAAGGACTTGGGCACAGCACCTACCGGCAGTGATATACTCGGCTTTAGTGGTGGAGAGGGCAATGGAATTCTATTTCTTGCTAAACCAGAAATAAGACAAGAACCAAGGAAGTGACACGTACCGCTAGTGCTTTTCCGATCAACGTGACAACCAGCGAAATCAGCTCCGGAGAAGCTGATAAGATCAAAATCATTATGCAAAGGATACCATAAGCCAACGTCAATCGTGCCTTTTAGGTATTTAAAAATTTGCTTTACCGCACTAACATGTGATTGCATAGGATTTGCCTAAAATCTGGCAAACGCACAGACACTAAACATGATATCAGGTTTGCTAGCAGTTAAAAATAGTAAACTTCCTATTATTCCTCTATATCGAGTAGCATCAGTTGATATGCCATTCTCATCCTTTGAAGCTTTAAGGATGTGCTCATTGGAGTGTTAGATGATTTTTGTAAGTTCATATCAAATTTCTTTAACTATTCCTTCACATATTTAGATTGATTAAAAAATATTCCTTTAGAAGTTTGTTTTATTTAAAGTCCTAAAAAGAAATTTAACTCACCCATCAGATTCATTTCGAATTCATTGTTCATGCAAGGACTAAATTCAACACATAATGAGTCATTTGTAGCACCAAAAATTATATTATCCACATAAATTTGAACAATGATTAAATTAGAATTCTTGTGCTTAGCAAATAATGTAGTATCTACTTTTTCCATAGAAAAATTGCTTTCAAGCAAGAATTTACTTAATCTATCACACCATGCTCGAGGAGCCTGTTTAAGACCATATAATGATTTCTTTAATCTAAAAACATGAAATAGAAATTTTGAATCTTCAAATCCAGGAGGTTGTGTCACATATATTTCTTTCATTATGAATCCATTCAAGAATGCATTTTTGACATCCATTTGAAATAATTTGAAAATTTTGTGACAAGCAAAAGCCAGTAACATTCTAATGGATTGAAGTCTAGTAACGGAGGCATAAGTTTCATCAAAATCTATTCCCTCTTGCTGATTTTATCCATGGGCAACCAACTTGGATTTATTCCTTACTATTGTTCCATCCTCGTCAAGTTTATTTCTATAAACCCACTTAGTGCCAATAGTTATTTTATTTTTGGGTTTTGATACAAGTACCCAAACATCATTTCTTTCGAATTGATGTAGTTCTTCTTACATAGCTACAATCTAGTTTTATCACTAAGTGCTTCTTTTATATTTTTGGGTTTTATTTTGGATAGAAAAGCAACAAAATTACAGGTGTTCTAGATTTCAGATCTAGTTTGTACACTTATATCAAGATTTTCAATAATTTGTTCCAAAGGGTGGTCTTTTATAGAAATAATTTCTTTCGGCAGTTCTTGAGTTTAGTCTTGTGACCTATTAAGACATATATTTTCAGTTTTCTTAATGATTTCTGCCAGTAAATCTTCATCATCATCTTTCAAAGGTCTATATTTGTTCTTTGGTGGAGAAATATCAAATTTAACATTCATGGACTCTTTGACAACCAAGCTTTTATTATTAAATACCCTATAGGCTCGACTATTTATGGAGTATCCAAGAAATATGCCTTCGTCTGACTTTTCATCAAATTTTCCATGCTTGTCTTTAGTATTCAATATACTACATTGCATCCGAAAATTTGAAAATAGTCGACTTTGGGAACTTTTCCATGATATAGCTCATATGGTGTCTTTGAGAGTATTTTTCTAATAGAGACTCGGTTCAGTACATAACAAGCTGTGCTTACAGCTTCAGCCCATAAGTATTTGGGTAATGAGTATTCATTCAACATAGTTCTGGCAGTCTCTTGAAGAGATCTATTTTTCTTTTCAACTACTCCATTTGATTGCAGAGTTCTAGGGATAGAAAAATTATGTGTAATCCCTTGATCATCACAAAACTTTCCAAATTGATTTTGGTTATCAAATTTTCCTCCATGGTCGCTTTGGATAGTTGAAATCATATAGTCCTTTTGATTTTGAATTTTCTTGCACAAAGATGCAAATTCATATAAGGCATTGTTTTTATGACTCAAAAATAAAGTTCATGTAAATCATTAATAGTCGTCAACTATGACAAAGGTATAGTGTTTTTCACCAAGACTAGGTGTTATGATTGGTCCAAGTAAGTCTAGATGCAATAGTTTCAAAGGTCTATCGGTTGACACTATATTTTTGGCCTTGTGTGATACCTTAGTCTGTTTACCCCTTTGACATGCATCACAAAAATGATCTTTATCAAAATTCAATTTTGGAAGATTTCTAACTAAATTTTTGGAAGCAATAGTTTTGATTTGCTTTATATTGATATGACCAAGCTTCCAATGCCATACATTAGATTCAGTGCTAGAAATAAGGCAAGTATTATTAAGGTTAGATTCATTAATCAAGTATGTATAGATATTATTTCTTCTAGTTCCTTTCAACATTACTTGATTTTCATAATTAACTACCAAATAGTGTGACGCACCAAAGTTTACTTTATATTCCACACTACATAGTTGACTAACACTAAGTAAATACTATGCTAATTTAGTTACTATACAAACATTTGAAATAATTGTACCTCCGATTTCAATGTTCTCAATACCAATGATTTCTGCTTTTTCAATGTCTCCAAAAGTCACCCATCCACCATCTTGCTTCTTTAGTTCGGTGAATAATTTGGGTTTGCCGACATGTGCTTGAAGCAACCACTGTCTATGTACCATTCAATTTCGCTTTTGCTCTTCAAGCATACCTACAAAACAAAATCAATTATAACTTAGTCCTCATAGTTTCATGGGTCCATCGGTGTTAGGATCAAATCTTCCTTTAGGGACCCAAACCTTTTTATAGTTACTGTTCTTATCTGGAACATAACCTTTAGGTCGTTGATACCTAAGATCATATATATTAAATGGGGAAGATGTTCTTACTTGTTTTTGTGACTTTTGATGATCAAAATATCTTTGAGACCTCCTTTCTTTTTGAGTTCTTTGATATACATTTGGTCTATAAGAACCATATTGTTCAAGATGATAAGTCATATATGACTTAAGAGTATGTTGAGGTCTAGGCCTTCTCTTCATCATGTATGGAGCCTGAGGTTGGTGGTATTGCCTTTAGATTCTTTGAGGGGCGAAGTTTCTTTGGGGTGTGTCTCTTCTTTAAGATGCATATTGAAAGGCATAATTGTTTAGTTTTTCATACCTTTGATTCCTTTCTCTATTTCTTGAATGACGATCAAGAGAAGTTGATGTCTGACCTTGATTGAATCTTTTGTCTTCTTGATACACAACTTTTTCTTTGCCTTTGGCTTGCTACGAGATTCTTCCATTATAGCCTAGTCCCTCTTAGTCCTGAGGTCTTTTTTATGGTGTACCAAGAAGAACATCTAAAGACTTTTGTCCTTTAGTAAAGGTATGTAGAGCAGTTGTCAATTTTGCATTTTCCTCTTCGAGCTTTGCAATATAGAAATGTAAGTCATCTACTTTATTATGTAATAAAATGAACTCTTTTTTCAAGATTGGTTTTGGTTATTTCTAGTCGTTGACTAGTTTCATATAGTGCTTCAAAGCCTTTCTCAATGTCATTCTCATCAATGTTATCAGTATCTATATCATCACATAAATAATCATATTTAGATGCTATGATATATCCAGAAGTTACCTCATCATTTTCTACCTCTTGAGTAAGTGCCATAAGTGCTAGATTACTTTGTTCATCATCGGACTCCTCTTCTTGTTCTTCTTCACTAGAGTCCCAAGAAATTTTTGCAGCATAGACTTTCTTCTTTTCTCCAATCTTTGGACATTCGGTTCTGAAATGGCCTGGCTTTCGACATTGGAAGCAAACAATATCATTTTTGTTAATAGATATAGTTTTGTCTTTGGATAAAAATTTACCTTTTTATTCCTTGGAAGAGTTTCCTTTGTTAGATGATCTTCCTCCTCTTCTTTTGAGAAACTTTTAGAATTTTTTTGTTATCAAGGACATTTCTTTATCAGAGAATGTGATGTTTTCTTCCTCCTCACTTTCGTCATCAGATATATTTGACATTTTCAGTGCGATGACTTTCTTCTTAGGTTCCTTTGTCGCAGCATATTTCTCATTTTCATTCAACTCAACTTCATGAGTTAGTACAGAACCCAATAATTCATCCATACTTATCTTTTCAAGGTCATTGGCTTTGGTCTCCACTTTGGGAGTAGTGATCTGAGGATCTTTTGAATATTTTTTGATTTGGTGTAGGTTTTTCTAAGACCCTTTAGCTTATTAGTAATGTTAGTAAATCTTAAAAATATGCTATCAATATTCTCATTTTCTAACATCTTGAACAATTCATATTCATGAACAAGCTTGTCTATTTTAGATTTTTTACTCGTGAGGTTCCTTCATATGAAACCACAAGTGTATCCCAAATTTTCTTAGTCGTCTCACACATAGCTATCTTATTGAATTTAGAATCACTTAACGCATATTGCAAAAATTTGATAGCTTTGTAATTATGTTGAACTTTCTCCTTTTCTAAGGGAGTTAGTTCAGATGTGTCCTTTAACAGAGTTTCACCATCAACTATTTTAGAATATAATTGTGATCAATTTTCAATCACATGCCACACATCAAGATTGTGGGCACATGTGAAATTTTTTTATCTAATTTTTCAGTATAGAAAATTTTCTCCATTTAACAATGGTGGTCTTGATACATTTAGCCTTTCAAGTGCAGTAGGGTGATGTGATCTCATTGATCTTTTAAACTCTTAAAGTGAGCTCCAGCTCTGACACCAAGTGTTGGATAACCTAGAGGGTGGTGAATAGGTTACTTTAGTGGAAATTTTGCTCTTTTAAAATTAGACTAGAGTTTTAAGGTAGTGTAACATAAAGTAAATTAAAATAAGAGAGACACAAACATTTATAGTGGTTCAACTCAACCTTAAGTCTACATCCACTCCTCTTGTTGCGTGTGAAAACCTCCGTCGCTCGGTTCGCCCACGGATGAGCCTGCAAAAAACCGAGTGACCGTAAGAGAGCCGGTGTGGCTCCAACCTAGGAATTTTCAACGCTCAAGTTAGGTCTCCAGTGCAACAGTGTAACAGCTTAGTAAAAAGTGAGATGAGCAATAGAGCTCCATACCTGAGTATTTATAGAGGGAGGTGAGGCGGTTGGGAGAGTCCTAGTATAGTAGGAGTTCTTCACTTGGAAGGCTCTCTCGCATAGAGCGAAGTGGAGAGTTACTTTCGGGGTCGGACTCTCGTTAAGGTAAGAGTACATGTGAAGTGTGATTCCGTATCGTGTAGGGATTGTGGCTCGATCCTTATCCCGCGATTCTTAGGATGTGCTGACGTGGCTCCGCGATTCTTGATGGGCCGTTATGAGGACCTTGGCGGAGGGCTCAGCCTCGGAGTTCGGCGAGTGAGGTCGACATGGGAGGTCGACCTCGGCAGTCACCTCGGCCTAGGCTGCCCTGTGTATGCTCGGCCAGAGTTTTAAGGCTAACTTGGGTGATGTGTCGCGGGCTCAGCCGAGTTCTCGGCCCAGCCATGCGACCTGATGAAGATCGGGTCAGCCCGATTTTTTATTCGGCTCAGTTTAAATCTTAGGGTGACCCCGGCTCGGCCACATGGCAGCTTCTGACTAGTTAGGTGATTTTATGTTGTATCACCTCTCAACCTTGAGAGAATTCCACTAATCTTTTCCCTTTCAATACAATAGGTGGGAAAAACACCTTTACAAATCTTTTTACTAGGATAAGAGGATCCTACAATCTTGTAAAGACAAAAGAATCCCACAATCTTTTAAGGATAAGAGTATCCTTACAAAACCTAAGTACAGTCTAGGAAAATGTAAGTACACGTTACTCGTCTGGAGTCAACCTGACTCAAAGTAAGAAATTAATTAACAAGAGATATTGAAAAGAAATTTTACCTAAGCAAGAAGTGCTCCAACTTACTTCTCGCAATGAATTGTGAATATACAATGAATAGTATGAAGATGCTTGACCTTTGAGCTTTATACTAGAAGAAGATAAGGCCTTGAATGATGACTTCAAGCTTGAGTAACTAAGCTTTCTTCTTGACTTGAAGTAATAACACTAAGAGCTTGAATTAACATTTTCACCTTATAATAAAGTAATCTTTTTGGATATTAGTGATAGTAAAAAAGTCTGACATGTTTGGTATTTATTGGCATCATTTAATGCTCAAAAACCATATGTTAAAATTTCTCTAACAGCTATAAAACGGCTAGTTTTTAGCCCAATCGGTTGACCGCTTGGTTCTGTCAGTCAACTGCTAAATATAACCGTTGGGGAAAAGAGAGCCATTGGGACCTTTCATGTCCAAGCGGTCGATAGCCGGTCGACCGGTTGTGCGACCACAGGTGTTGGGCAACCATTTGGGGGAACCGGTTGCTCACTGTTTCCAGTAGTCGATTTGGTTCTACAGCCAGTCGACTGGTTGACCGACTGTTTGGGTTTTTAAGGCATTTTGCCTGCCTGTCCCTGACAGTTTTTGGTCCAATCTTTTCCTAACGAATGGTAAGGACTTCTAGGGTCTTTAAGTACTTTCCTATAGTCTGTATATGATGCAAATGCAATTTCATTTATATGTATGCAATTACAATTACAAATATGCAAGTGTGTGTACATGTATGTGCATACGAGCATCTTTATTTAAGTCTTCAACTTGATTTCTTCAAGAGATGTTATTCAATCTGCAAATAATCTTTTCTTCAAGAGCTACTTTACTTGAGTATCTTGGAAATTCTTTATAGACTTGATCTCTTCAGGCTTCATCTTGAGCTTCCTCATGTTTTAAGCCTTGACTTGTTCTTTTTTATTATTCCATCAAACCTGTTGACATAATAGAACACAATGGCTTGTGCCAACTCGTTTGTTATCATCAAAACATTATGGAGGGAGAGAAGTATTTTCCCAACAATTTATGCTTTAGAAACTGCACCCATGTCATCCTACTATAATCATCAGTGAAAAGAATGAAGTATCTTTCACCACTGATGCTTTGAGTCCTAGTAGATCCACACAGGTCAGTATGAACTAGCTCCAAAGGCTTCTTAAAGTGATACTCTTTGGACTTATGACATACGCTTGTCGGTTTCCCTCTTTGACATGATACACAGATAGTGTTAGAGGGCTTCTTGAGTTGGGGTATATCTTTGACAGTATTGTGAGGAGTGATTTTCACTAGATTATCAAAACCAATGTGCCCAAGCCTTCTATGCCATAACCACTGCTCTTCCTCCTGACTTATCATGCATGAACCTCCTTTACTTTCTAATAAAGCATATAAATTACCTGAGATTCTCACACCTGTAGCAACCAACTTCCTAGTTCTGCTTTTCTAATCTCAAAGCTAACTATATCAAAAATTACCTTGTTACCTTTATCACACATCTGATTGATACTGAGTAGATTATGTTTCAAGCTAGAAATAAACAAAACATCTAAAGTCTTCTCCTTTCCATCACCAAGGTGAACTGTGCCTTTGCCAACTATTTAGGCTTGCTCCCTATTTCCAAACTTGACTGATCCTCCTTTATATTGATTGAGATTGACAAATCTCCTCTTATCACCAGTCATGTGACAAGAACAACCACTATCCAATATCCAAGGCATAGGTCTATCTTGAGCTTTAAAAACTGTTTGGACTACCAAAGATGTATCATAATCTAATTTTTCTTCTATCTTCCTCCAAATTTTCTTGACTTTCTTATTGGTTGGCATGACTCTGGATGGCAATCTATAGTCTTTTGCACTATGACCATAATTGCAGCATTTCTGACATTCCAAAACTTGCATCAATAGAAGAAATTTATTTTTTCTTGAGAAATTCACTGGTCTTATGTTGAACTTACAGTTGGCAATCTTGTGACCAAACATGTTGCACTTGAAACAGTATCCTAGACAGAAGGTGCTTTGACTAGCCTGTTGCTTGAATCTCTGCTGAACATTCTGGGTATTACTTGCTTTTTGTCTCCTGCGTAGCCACACATTTTGTCTTTGATATGTATGGTTAGTCTTATGTGACAGAAAAGCATTACCCTTACCTCCTGACCTTTGGTTCCCCATAGTAGATGTAGTAGTTGCATGTGAAGCCTTCTTGTTATCTTCAATGGTGCTACCTTACTTCACATACACTGTCTTTCTCTATTTCTATTTAGTGGGTTGTTTTATTGAATTTTTGTTCCTCTGCTCACCTTGCTTGGATGTCTCACCTAGACCAAATCTCAGACCAGCTGGTCTCTGACTGCTAATGATTTCGACTAGGATTTCACTTAGCCCCTTAGGTTCAGATTGACTGGGCTGCATGCCCTGTGAGTCAGCTTCTTCTTGGTACTCTTTTACCTTCTTTTTTCAACTCTTCAAACTCTTCTCATATAGCCTCATAAGTGCTGATTTGTTCCTTGAGTTCTTCAACTTGACTTTGGAGAATTTCATTTTCTTGAGTTAGCTTGTTGCACTGTGTAACTTTGAGCCAACTGAGTCTCAAGATCAATCAAAAGGGATTATTTTTTTCTCTTAAGACCTCTATCTCCTTCTCTTGCATCTTGTAAAGTTTGGTCAGCTTCTTGTTCTTATTTTGTTCCTTCTCTAGGAGGCTAAGAGCTTCTTCTAATTCTCCAGTCCACTTCAGCTTCAACTTCATCTGGCTTTTGAAGTTATTCCTTTTCTTTAGTTTCTTTGATTTCATATGCCATGAAGAGGTATTTATTGATGTCACTGTCAGAATCCTCTTCATCTTCACTATCTAAAGATTCATCACTTTCCTTTGAGATGAAGACTTTCTTCTTTCTAAACTACTTCTTCTTACCTTTGAACTTTTCTTTCTGTTCTTCATCATCCCAGTTCTTGGAATTTTTCTTGTTTGGATAAGATGCAGTATAATGTCAAATTTCCCCACACTTGAAGCACTTGAAAGGAAGCTTACCTTGGTAATTGCCTTTTCCTCTGGTGAGCTTCCTTACAAAGTTTGCAGCTGCCTCCTTATCAATTTCAGACTCTGAACCTGATTCCTCTTCAATCTGAAGCTTCTTTATAGCCTTGAAAGCCATTTCCTTATTTTCAAAGCTGCTTTTACCTTTCCTAGTTGTCATCTCATAAGCCTTCAGCTTTCCTTGCAAAAGATCTAATGCCAAGTTGTTTATATCATCATGATCTTCAATAACTAAAACCTTGGAGTCATATTAAGGTCGCAGTGATCTAAGAATCTTCTGATAAATATTCGAATCACTCAATGTGTAACCCAAACCTCTGATGGCATTGATAACTTCGTTGACTCTCACCATATAAGCTTTAAAGTCTTCACTTTCATTCATTTTCAATTCTTCAAATTTTTCCTTGTGGACTTGAAGCTTGAATTTCTTGACCCTCTAATCACCATGCACACCCTTGATCCTGTCCCACAATTGCTTGGTTGTCTTGCAATCCATGACCTTTGCAAGTTGTGTTTGATAGTGCACTCTTAAGTACATTCATTGCCTTCAGGTTATTGTCGAATTTCTTGATTTCTACCTCGTTGGTCGGTTCTGTTTCTAGGATCTCGAATTTCGTATATATTGATCTAAGAACACCATACCCTAGGGACCCCAGATAGGTCTCCATTCTGTTCTTCTAAAACACATACCTAGTACCATCAAAGTGTGGTGCCCTTCCATAACCTGAACCTTCATAAGTTGCCATAGTTCTCAAATGGATCTCTCAACTGTCGATCAAACTGTGGTTGAGCCCTTACTCTGATACCAATTGATGAATGATATTCAATACAAAGAGGGGGTGAATCTGTGTATACTAAAATTTTCTTATTTAATTGACTTGACCAGACCAACTCAGTACCTGGCTAGGATGTTCCCAATTGTTTACCAGTTCGCAAACACACAGTCGTATGGTCACCCACCTATTACCACAAGATAGTTGCTAGGTCTACCAGTGAACCACAACCACTCTGTAAAACAAAAGCACTTCAAAGAGATAATATGCAAACCATAACACCAGGATTTACTTGGTTTGGCATAATGGCCTACATCCAAGGAGCAAATACCTATCACAGGTTTCGTGCTTTGCTCTGCACTCTCCACTAATCAATGATTCAAGTTACACTGATTAAGACCGTATTACTCAGGTCCAGTTCTATTCCAATTATATGGGAACAAAGAATCACTCCCAACTACCAACCCTATTACACAGGCTGTAGAACCCTATGACACAGGTTTAGGAACTATATAACTCAAGTCCCCCTTACAATTATGATTAAAAAATAATCACCCAAAAACCCCATACTTAAAGCTTGTTCAAATGGCCTATTACACCAAATTAGGGTTTTAAAAAGGTTAAATACCTTTAGAGAGATATCCAACCTTACAGATGTTCTCCTGAAAGCCCACAACAGCCTCTGGAACCTTCGCACATGCTCAAACATGCTTCCCTATGTATTAAATAATAGTAAAAGTCTTCTTCTCCACTGATATATCAAAATCGCACCATGAAAACATTAAAACAAAAATCTGAGAGCACCAGTGTATTCAAAACGTCGAAAAACCTTAGGTAGGATCTCTGTACTGATCTTAAAAATCAAGCCCCAAGTGCCTTAAAAACCATGCCAAAGTTTAGGCTAATTGAGGCCATCGGATCAGGACAGATCTGTGGTTGAGATCATCAGCATAATTCAAACTTATGCACAAAGGCATTCTCAGAGGCGCATGCGATCGCGATCGTTGGATCCTCATCTTTCATATGAGATTGAAACAAAACCATCATTCTCGATCGACCAATGAGAAGTCATCACTTAAGTGAACCAATTTTGTATGGGCTTAATTGTGAAATGTTGATTTAGTATCTTCCATCATAGCCATCGATCAAACCTCAGATCAATCAATCAGAGCCGTAAGATCTTCAAATGATAACATGCAACGCTCATATACCATATGATACTTAAATCTGCCAATCAGACCATAATATTTAAACACCAATTTAAGAACTAATCTCAGCCATTCACCTTGTAGTGTTTTTGGAAAAATGATAGACTCATCCATGATCTGTACATGTGTCAGAAAAAATGAAATTTTTATCTCCCACTCCTTGACACATGGGCTTCACATCTGTACGGTTAGAATTCTTATGTGATGCTCCAAAAAATTCACTAAAATTCCACAGTGTATGCATTCCAGAATTGAAGTTTTTTAAGACTTCAAAATTTTTCTAAGTATGGAGAAGCCCACCACCTGTTCGACAAAATGCCCAAGAGGACTTTGTGACTGCTATCAATGGTGAGGCCCCTCGCGCACGCATGCTTGGTTGCTGGGGGCTGTAGATGCTGAATTTTGTCACCCCTCAGTGATGAATCGGACGTAGATGACTGTCAATGTCCCCAAAAACCAACTTGTCAAACACTGTATAGCCCAAAAAACATCCCCACTCACCCCGTAGGGCATACATCGTACATACGACAACCCCACCAGATGGCCCCGCACAGCCTGCACAACCCCACAAGGCAGTGCCACGGCCACGGCCCCTCAAGGCAACACCGCGCACTAGGTGCGGCCCCACAAGGAAGTGTTGCACACACCTGCGCGGCCCTGCCGTGTAGCGTCGTATGAGCGTCCCTGTCGTGCAGCGCCGCACACGTATCTGTGCGGCCCTATCACGCGGTGCCTCACGCACGTCTATGTGGCCCTTTTGTGAGGGCCCCATGGGCGCCCAGATCTGTATTATTTCTATTTTTTACTTTGCTGCGGCCCCGCCATGCAGCCCCACACATTTTTTGTGCTGCCGCCAAACCCAAAATTTGCCAATAAAAAGGGGGTCCCCCCCCCCCCCCCATTTGCAAAATTGAAGTTTGTGGTAGATGGGGCACCCCAAAGCTCCAATTTTCCAGTTTTTTCTTGTTTTGGGGCTCTTCCCCACCCTGATTTCGGGCCTTCAAGCCTCGTCCCTCTGTCCGAAGTCTGGGCTATCTAAGTCTGGCTTCCTCGACCCTTTTTGCCCAAATCTGAAAAACCTCCCGTGGCATAGCCACTCTGTCCAGACCTTCAGCCTCTAGTTTCGAAAGCCTTGGAACACCATTATTCTATCTGAGAACATAAGATCTAGCACTCGTAAAACCATTACTCTGCCCGACGAAGAGATAAAGCCAGTCTTTAGCCTCCACCTGAGCTGGGGGACACTGTTCATCTTGCACAATTGCATTGTTTAAAGCATACAGGTATACATTTCTTCCGTTGACTTTTAATTCTAGTATAATGTAGTCCTTTCAAATATTCTCGTGTAGTATACAGTAGTTAGCGTAACACAGTTTAATTTAATTAAATAGTTCGTGCATCATTATTTAGTCACACATATGGGTATAAGACATTCATAAAGGGAGAATATTCGAAAATAAGCATCTAGTAGAAAGACAGGTTTATCTGGGCGAGGTGGGTGCCTAACACCTTCCCACTCTCGTAAGCTAACCACTTACCCTAAATCTCTGACCAGACCAACCGAAGTCTCATAGCCCTTCTAGGGATACACCAATGGATCCTAGGCCCTAACCCTAGGTGGCGACTTTATTTTGTTTCATTGTATGACCCCCCTGAAAATCATGACCTTTGAGAAGACGCATTCCTTCTCTCTCCAACCGAGGAGACAATAAACCTACAAACCGCCCTCACACTCCCTGAAAGGGCACCAGAAATGGGAAAAGACCGTATCCTCACAATGGGGATTCTGCTGGGGAATGATGGTCAAGCTTTCAATACTAGATGCTACCGTTGAACGCAAGAATTTTCTCCCTTTTGCATTGATTGATTGAAAAATGTTTGGCTAACCCCTTTTGTTGTACTAATTGCATCATGCATCTTGTTCGAAGTGAAATCAAACGACGGGGGTAGTCCTTGTTGTGCCTCTACCCCTAGGGAGGTAGGGCACATCATACTAAGTACTCTAAGATCGGATGATACCTGCTTCCTACACCACTATCATGCCCACACAACACTTCATGTGAACACACAGCCCCGTGGTTAGTCGTTGAATCCCATGTGTAGTCATGGGTAATTTGCGATCGAAACCATAGCCCTTGATATTTACTGTACTAGTCTAGAATTACTGACGAGGGTATTCACTAGTGTGCCGTGGGGTACTCCGCTACTAAAAAAGGGCACTAGTTTGATTAATCTGAGATCGCGTGATCTATTCCCCAGGTATATCAAAAGAACCATGTACCCACAATTCGCTATCACAAGCCATAGGTATATTGGTCCTGTCAAGAGTGACCTTGTTCTATCCTATCGGCCAACCTATTGCATGCATCATGTAAGAAATTAGACCATATACGACTAGGATACGGCACAAACTAAGCTCGTAGCTTTTCGAGGCTGAAAGTGGAAACCTCAACAACATACTTTCTCTTAATACAGAATACCAATCAGGGGAAGAATTCTATTTGTCCCTCGAATGTCCCTCGATGCACCTCGCATATCAATTTAGATCAATGTATCAAAAAATGTAGTCTCGATTGTCCCTCAAAGAAAGATACACTATCTAAATAATGTGACAATGATAGAATTCGGATGAGAGGTGCTCTGTATTAGGAAAAGGTAGATCATTGAGAAGTCCTCAATTACATCTCCTTATGATGATTCAAATTTGATCTCCGAGAATTATTAAACGACGAAGGATCTATCACAAGATCATAAGGGTTATTCTTGATTAGTTTTGAATGTAGATGCAAACCATTGCCATTGAGTATAATGGAATCGAGAGACCAAACAGTGAATTGTCACTTTGTTTGTATACATATATGCTTGTATATATTTGCTCGTACACGAAAAAATATAAAATATTAAAACAAGATAAAAAAAAATAATCTCTGTACTTGAGACCTAAATTTGTCCCCTTTTAACTTTGTAAGGCACAATTCCACGACAAAGAAAATCCCCGTTAACCGTGTGGAACCATCATGGCAGTCGATTGAATCGGGCCAACTTCCACCAAACTCCATCTTCTGAGCTTGTTGAAAGTTCTAGTTTACCTCTCTTGAGTTCTAGTCTCCCAACAAAAAGTCCAACAAGGTCACCCCCTGTCGCGAGCACCATGGATCTGCCAGAGGCCAATTTTTCAGAGGAAGCATTGAGTCAGGAAATGGTTAGCATGCAGAGGGAAATGACAGAGATGAAACAACTAGTTACGCAGTTGGTCCAGTCAACGCAAGGTCAATCTTGAGCAAACAATGCACCAACCCCAGGAGAGCCAAGGGTGACCCCAACGATGTCTAGGGCATAACCCAAGATCATAATAGAAGAAGAGGATATAACTATCAATGCTCCCCAAGACCCAACAGAAACAGAAAGGGAGAAGTAAATGAAGGAGAAATTTGAGAAGCTCGAAATGGCAATGAAAGGCTATTGAGAAACTAGAAGAAGACATGGTGTAATGCCCCCAAACCGGCCTAGGGGTAAGCTTGGGGAAAGCTTAATGAGTAAGGGGAAACAGAACATAAATATCGATAAACAAATGCATATCCCGAAATGTAATAGAATCTCAAAACATATGTTATATAAATCTGAAAATATCACAAATTCCAGTAAAACATGCCATGAGTTCAAAAGTTCATAAATCTAGTTTCAATTAATAGCCTCAGTAGGCTCATAAAATGGCACTGCTAAAAATCAACATATCATCAATATAATCAATAGGATGGGACTCAGGCTCTTGGCTCACAGAACCGGTAACGGACTCCTATGGAGGGGAAACCACGTTCCTTAAACGTCACGCTCTTGCCTCACCCTCGGTCCACATACCAAACATAATGGAACTGTGAGCTTCGAGCTCTTGGCTCATAAAACCGGACCATGTCCTTAAACGTCCCGCTCTTGCCTCACTCCTGTGCCCAACAATTCACCCCAACACATAACCCCCTGTTGGAAGGGTTGCAGTCTAACAATATTACATTCAAATCATATCTTATAAAATGACAAGTCTCATCATGCTTTTAATAAAGTAAAAACATGCATTCTTTCCATAGAAATCAAATTATATTTCAAAACATGCATAATACTTCAAAATAGACTTCAAGACAATTATGCACAAATAGTCATGTTGTTTCAAATCATGAAATTTCATAAAACGACAAATCAAAGAAAAGAGATTTGTATATGAAAATAATACATATGTCTCATGCACCTTGCAAGTTTTAACTCAATTCTCACTGCACTTCAAATCACAAAAATAACGATCCAATATCCCCTATATAGATTATAAATAGCAAAATCAATAGGTTTATGTACCCTTATAAAGCTGTACCCAACTTGTAAATACGGGCAGCCCTCAAATTACAATATTTTCCCCACTTGTACATATCTAGAGACTCTCAAAATTTATAGGGGACCAATTTGTCCTAATACCAAGATCTCCACCAAAAATCATCTCCAAATTCTCTTATTTTATATTTAAATCATTTGTTTCAATTTTAGTACACAGATTCTGCCAGAATCTGTGCAACATATTTACAAGACATATAAATATCATATCCCAAAAATGATTAAATCCGAATTTTTTTGGTATTAAACTAGACTAAATAATAATGATCCACACCAAATTTCAAGCATAAATTCCAAGTATTAGTTGGGCTTTCATTATTTTCAAATTCAGGTTCAAATTCTGCCAAGACAGCAGACTAGTCCCAAGTTCTCATTTAGATGGGATACCAAACGAAATTGGATGGACCTAAAATTTGAAATAATATTCCATCTGTATGTCATCCATAATCCCACCAAAATTGGGGTCCAAAATCTTCACGAATTAAGAAATACAATTTTTTTTCTAACAGCAGACAGAATCTGTCCAAAACTGTACACTGTAGCAATACAACCTTAAGACTCCATCTCCTATATTCAAATGACCATGATATAGAGTATGAAAATATGATAATATATACCTTCTGAATAAATAACAAGAAAAATGACAAGCCCAATAAATCCTCTTCTCTCTTGCTCTTTCGTGAAGTTCTTTTCTCCCTCTCGTCTTCAATCCTTCTTTATTTCCTCTTCTTTACTTCTTCTTCTTTATTTGTTAGAATAGGTTTCAACCCCCTTTTAATTAAATTTTAAGTTTTAATCTCTTAATTTATTTTACAGTTTATTAATTCATTAAACTTTAAGTTTCTTCATTCTCTCCCTTCCCTTAATTTATCTCAACTTCTCATGTACACTTGACAAATAGAATCTTTCTTCTCCTTTCAATATTGATTATAGTCCCCAAGTTAAAAGTCAATATTGTGTCCACCAAGCTATCCAAAGCAAAACAAATAAAATTCCTTTCAATTGCTTCCCTCAAGAATTGATCCTTAGACCTGTTTAAATCCATATGGGGTCCTAACCACTAGGCTAACCTCTCTGAGATGTTAATAAACTTATAAATAAATATATTTGGATACTAGCAACATATAACCATGCACAAAGAAGGAAAAATAAATAAATAAATAAGTATACCCTGCACTAATACTAATAAAATACTAGCAAGATTTTACCTCTAGTGTACATGCTAACAACCACAATTCCACCCTTCATTGGTCCATTGGTACAGATTCTGCACATAAGTGAAAAGTCCAAATTACCCTTATATTTTGGGCATGGGTATTACACATGGTCTACTTCATTGGAGAAAGAATACCAGAAGATTTTAAATGGAAGCTCGATAAGTTCGACGAGATAGGAGATCACCGAGCTCAAAGATTTTCATTATAGTGGTCAAGTCGTGGAATCTCACAGAAAATCAAAAGGGACAAGCATTCCTTTACTCGTTAGCAGGATCAGCTCTAAGGTGGCTAACCCAATTGGACCATACTCAGACTCAAACTTGGTCGGCAATTTTAAAGGCATTCACCATACAGTGCTCTTACAACACTGAAGTAGACATCACCCAGCGTGAGTTGGAAACCCTGAGGCAGGGAGCCGATGAGGGATTTTCTAACTTCATCATGAGGTTCCGTGAAAAGGCATCCAAGATGTGGAACCGCCTGAATGAATTAGAACAGGTTGAAATCAAATTCGAAAACCAACATGGAGAATACCATGATCGCCACTACTGTCAGCACATCAAGTCCTTCGAAGCACTCACAGCCATTGGGAAGCGCATTAAGGACAAGCTCTTTATAGGGAAACAAGCCCAGACTTCAACTAAAGAGGCTTCCGAACCTTATTCTGGCAAGAACAACAGAGGAGGAAGTGGGAAATGCCCCGAAGTGAATGCAGTTACTACCGTTCAGTACATCGAAAAGCAAATTTCACCAACAGTTGCTCCTCCTTTGGTAATCCAAGCTAAGAAGTCAACCCCTACCAGACAGTTCCTTTGGCAGTATGACACCCACTCATCTTTTCTTCAAACTAAAGTGGGAAGGGATGTTGGATGTTGTACTAGTACGGCCCATGAATATGGCCAATCCACCTCTAGGATATAAGCCAGAGTGACACTGTTATTACCACAATCAAAAGGGTCATCAGACAAACAGGTGCATACACCTCAAGCATTCAATCCAAGACTTGATAGATGCGAGAAAAATGGAATTAAAGATAGGTCACCAGCCTAATGTGACTACTAACACTCTGCCAGATCATGGAGTGAACATGTTACAAGAGGTTATTCCCTTTAAGGACCCGACGGTCCTGATTCAACCTATGAAGCAAGAGAAAAAGCTGATGGACGGTTGAATCTATAGGGTGTAGATACCTAATTTTTGTCACCCCCCTAGCAATGACGATACGGAGTACCGACAATCTCTGTCTCAGACACCAAAAAAAATAAAAAAGAGAGTGTGTGGACTTGGCC
This sequence comes from Telopea speciosissima, assembly GCF_018873765.1. Lineage (NCBI taxonomy): Eukaryota > Viridiplantae > Streptophyta > Magnoliopsida > Proteales > Proteaceae > Telopea > Telopea speciosissima. Next base: position 49,272,657 of record NC_057920.1, read on the forward strand.
CATGGAAAAACTCATTGCATAAGGTGCCACATGGCATTCAAAAAAAAAGAGAAGGGTAAAAAAGGAAAAAATAATAAACTTTAACCTAGCAGGGGCAAAAAGGGAAAAGAAAAAAGAAAAAGCAATTTCTAAACCCAAAGTGGATGGGGGGAGGATTAAAAAAGAATGAGATATTGTTTGAGAGGGTAAAATAGGAAAAATGTCTAGAACCCTAAAGAGGAAAGGGGTAAAATGGGAAAGAATACTCTTTAAAAAAGATACCTAAATCTAAAGAGGGAAGGGGTAAAATGGGAAAGAAATACAAAAACCCTAAACTAAGGAAAGGCTTTAAAAGAGAAAGAGAAGCCGTCATTCCAAAAGGGGAAAGAGGGGATTAAAAAAGGGGAATGAAGAAAAGGGGGGTCGTCATCATTCTGGGAGAAAGGAACACAGAGACCAAAAAAACCAAAAAATGCAGAGAGAATAGGGGGAAGGCAAAGAGGAAAAAGGAACGTAGAGAGCAAAGGAGACAGAGAGTGAAAAACAGAGAGAAAAGAGAGATAGAGAGGAGAGAGTAGGCCTGTAAACGGACCAGATTCGGCTCGGATACGGATCGGATGTAATCGAATTTGGATATTTCCTGGTCGAATACAGATACCTCTAAACGAATTCGGATGCGGATTGAATTCGGATTTTCGACCATCCGTTTACACCTCTGCCTTGTGTAACCCGAACCTTCCTCCCCCTAGTAGATACAAATTTAGGGCTGTAAACGGATCGGATTCGGCTCGGATAGTGCTATATCCGCATCTGCATCCGATTAGCTATCAGACGGATTCGGATAGTGCTAAACGGATACGGACACAGATACGGATCAGATATTTTATCCATTTACATGTAAATATAGCTTTTCGGATAGCTATAACCTATCCGTATCCGCATCCGTTTAGCTTTCGGACAGATTCAGATAGTGCTAAACGGATACAGACACAGATATGGAAACGGATTTCAGCTATTCATTTACACCCCTAGATACAATTCACTCTCAATCCATAGTTTTAGATCATGATTCTCTTCTCCTCATATTCTAGAACCTGTGGAATCTTCAAAAACCCTCAAGATCATTATTTACTTAATTTTTTATAATTAAGTATTCGAATTCGGAATTTTATCGGAGTATTTGGATTTTTTTCTGGATATCTCTATTCGAATACAGATGCCCCTAAATGAATACGGATGTGGATTGAATTCAGATTTTCGGTTATCCATTTACAGCCCTAGGAGAGAGGAAGAAGGAAAGGAAAGAAACAGAGAGAGATGGAAGAATCCATCTGAGACAGTGAAGCCGAGACTTCTCTGAGCCGGAGAAGACGCCCAGCCAATGTGGTTCTTCTTCTTCTTCTTCTCGATTTTATTTTTTTTATTTTCTTCTCTTTTGCTTAAACTCCAGCCATGGTTATCAGCCTTCAGTGAATATTGCGATCGAAACCCCAACAGAACCCATCGTATCACCTCCATTCTCCTTCCATTTTTGCCAACCCCTTTCACTCGTCACCAAACCAACTATTCCTACCACCTATCGTAGCTCACCCATTTGATTCTGACCCCACCATCCCACCTCCATCTCCATTTCCCACTTTATTCCTAACTTGTTTGCTATCGGTGCTGCTACAACAATGGCTAGGTTCATCTTTGGTATTTGTTTTTTCTTATTTTGTTTCATTTAGCTTTGTGTAATGGGCTGTAATAATTCTGTTTTTTTATTTGGTCTGCAATTAAATCCCTTCCCTACTTTCAATCCCCAATCTGTAATAAGTTTTTATCCTTCGATCCAAAGTTCACTGCCGATTGCATTGTGGAGCTACACAAAGACCCTCAGGTATATTTTTCATCCTCTTTTTATTTACCCTATTTAATTCTGATTTCTATGTGCAATCTGTCCCCATTTCATTGCTTCAATTCCTTTGTTTTTGCTCGGTCTTGAATCTCTGAAATATCATTATGTGTTGTGCTGCCATGCCCCCTCCCTTGTTGACCTCTTGGCATTTTTTAGTTTCAGCCATGGCCATATTCGTTCTTGCTTCACGTTCTTGGATGCATTTGGTGTTTGCTTTATTTTCATTGAGGCAAGGATGTTATTGTCGTGTAATTTTGTATAACTGTGAGTGAGTTGAGGTTTTTTGGGGAGTTCTTAGTTGCAAATTATTTTTCTGATATGACTATCACAATGGCAATTAGTATTGTGGATCTCCTATTCGGAATTCCAGATATTGGGAAGATGGGATTTCCTTTCTGTTAGTGATTGGAGATTATTGGATTCGGATGTTGGGTTTCTGTATAGCATTGCTTTGCTTGGGCTTTGAAGTATTTTGGGCCCAGGTTTGGTTTGGGCCTTCAATGTTAATAAATCACTTAATAAAGAAATGGGTTTGAACTTGAGGTTATGATGCATTGATTTGGTTTGGTTTGGATTTCGGGTGTGGGCCGCATTTCCAATTTTGGCCCATTTTGATTGGGAGCCATTTGACCTTAGCTTTGGTTTGGGCATTGGTCCTTCAACCAAGTTCGGATTGAGGGGAGAGTTCGGGCCCACTGTCTTGGGCCTAGTAGCGCATTTTGGTTTACAATTTAGGATTAAATAAGTATACTTCCCCAAATTCACTCAATTTCGAATCAAGGTTATGGGATTCCAAATGAATTTCAAAAAAGGATTTTGGATAGAATGTAGGGTTTCATGTGATCTTGACATCATGCCTTAAAAACCAATGAGGCTATGACTTGTATAAGGATTTTAAATTCCAGTCTATTGACATAGTTCTCATGTTGGTCCCCCACCCCAATTTGGATCACTTGAGACCCTGCTTAGGAATCCTTCGGGTCGTGGGTGTCCAAGCACTGGCCCAATGACCAATCATGGTTTTAGAGCGTGTGAGAGAGAGAGAGTCCATCTGGTGGCCATGAGTTGGAGCACGAAGCATATTGGGATCCCTTGGGACGTAGATGCACACTCTTTAGGACGGGAGTTAGGCTAGCCCGTCATCTAGCCCGTGAATGTTCAGGATTCTTTTTCTTCATATGCTTAGTCATTTGGATACATGTTTAGTTAATTTGCATTCCGACAATCCTTCATGTTCCATGCTTCATGTTTAGTGTGATCTTGCATGTTTAGTATAAATCTCTCCATGCCATGCTTAATTAGATTGATCTCTTTAATATTTCATGCCTAACATTTTAGCTTAGAATAATTTAGAAATTTGGTTTAGGTTGTAAATCTTTGTACATAGATACCTAGTCTTAAGTACCTAGTTTTAGGATGACTTAGATCTAGAATAACTAGCTTTAGGGATTGCAAGCAAGCTTAGGCATAACAATGGTCTAGAGAAGGATGACCGGCTCTGGGCCGGGCGGACTGGGTGTCTAACACCTTCCCAGTCCGTAACTTGACACTTACCCAATGATCTGGGTGGACTTCAGCCTTTATCCATTGAATCATTAGTCTTTCCCCCAGTGGGAACATTTATGGGTCCTAGACCCTTTCTAGGTGGCGGCTCCTATTTACCCACTTACCCTCTTAGGAGGGATCAGGGTCATTGATTTAGGGTTCACCGGCGAGATCCGGTTCGCATCGGGAACCAACCCCCTGTCGGAGAAATTTGGATTTTCGGAATCGATGGTTCTTACAGTGGTAACTCCACTGGGGACTTATGTCATACTCCTGATTGACCATTGGTTGCTTAGCTTGCTTGTAAATTTAGCGTATGTAGTTTTCATTGTTAATTTTTCTTTTCATACATTCGCACTCACATCATTGCATTGAGCAAAGCACAGAATTCGCTTAGCCTCATGGCGTAGCAGGCGGGCCCCCTATGTAGATTTGGATCGCCCACTATGAAACCACAACTCTTGATCTATACAGTATGGACCGCGGCAAGTATGATCACTGACGTATCTATTGGGTCCGCCCAAGAAGATATGGTTATATCATTATCGTCCGCTTGGCTTCATGAGTATATAAGGAGATGTGTCACGTACCTTCGACTCACTTCGTGTAGACGAGTGATAAGTATACCGGCAGTCTCTATCAAGGGAACCTTGTCTATCCTATGCCTACCCTGCATGCATCATGTAGGAACATAGATCCAATACTTAGGTTCACCACAACTAATGTAAAGGTTCAAATTAGAACCCCTATTGTAGACAGTATTACCCGTTTCGATTGGTCACCCACCAACGGAGGTTTTTGAGTGACTACCTCCTTTCATTAAGGAATGAGTGTTTGTTTCCTCTACCAGTGTTTCATTCCACTGTCGGAGTGATATCATAGGGTATTCCTATGTCCGCCCCAGGATTGTTGTGATTGGGGTGATGCCTACACGACCAATCTAGAAGCAGTGTGTGTCTCAGCTGATAAGGAACCACACATTCGTACCTTGATGTTGAGGACGAACTTGATTTCCTCCATGACACGGTGCTTGGCGATTGATTCGATGTAAAACCATCTATACGGGTGTTATTGTTTGAACCACCTTATTTGATCTGTCAGTTGAGAGTTCCCTCAACTTTGGCATTGAGTTGATGCTACTCTCAATTGAGCTAACTTGTTTGGTATAGTCATCCCCTGTTCTTTCTTGATCATGTGGAAATTACTTTAGCTTGGTCCTATCCGATCCAACTTGTTGTCAACCAAGATGTTTTAGCTCGGCCTAGTCTAAGCCGCCTCATTGGACACTTTCAAACCGGACCTTGGATTTGCATAATTTTTCAGTGTTGTTTTCTACATTTCAAACATAGGCGGTTGAGACATTAGGATCTTTGTATCTCTGGCAGACTCCTTTGATCAGGAGGCAGCTAATTAGAGTCCTTGAAATAGAATCATTCTACCAAAATCTTTGATTTGCAAAATCGATTTCCAAAATGTAGGTAGTTCAGGCTTTAGCATTTTCAAACCAAAGAGTCAATTGATTTTAATCGGCTTCTAGTCAACCAGATTTTGGTCATTATTGAGTATCTAAAGAGTAGATGGATTTTATCCTTGTTTTTCGAATTTGAGAATGCCTTGAGTTGTTTCCTCAATATTTTGATCGCGTACAATAAAAATGAATTTGTGTCAACATTTCCATTGGATATGATTCTAGTCAAGTTTTTTAGAAGTTGCTTTTGTCGGTGTGATTTCTACCCCGTTTTACTTGGTACCTCCATATCAAGTGATTTTCGATCAATGGCTTTGTTTTGGTTAGAAAGCTTGAACCCATATTGATTAGAACATTGTTTCCCATGCCATCGGAAGCTTTCCCATTTAGCATGGTTCACTCCTTTTGATTTGGATGAACCGAGCCAAGCATCTTGGTCCTCAATGAGTTAGGCCAACATAGAACCGGGTTAATCTTGTTCCCATATGAACTAACTTGGGTCACATGTATATGTTTTGGGTAAGCATTTAAAATCCTGTACTTGCATGTTTCGCATGTATGTTTTGGGTAAGCATTTGGACCTAGGATTGGTCCCCATTCTTCAAAAGTCTTAAGCATAGGAGTAGCTCCAAGTGAGTTTGAATTAGGGTCAAGAGAGATCCATTTAGAATGACCTAGTGCATAGGTTAAGTTTTGATTTGGCATCATTTTAGTCATTGAATTTTTCCATCTGTTAACCTCTTCCACTCGCATTCAACCCTCATCCAGTTTCTCTTCATTCCTCTCTTCGTCAGGACCATCTCAACACAGTCCCTAAGCATTAGTTCAAACAAAGATATCCCTCTCATTTGCATGGAATCGTTGGAAGCCCGAGATGCCAATATAGAGTGGATGTTGTCTAACCTGATAGTCACGGTACGTAATTTAATGGATTCAGACAAGTTAGTGCAGATTTTGGATCAAAGCCATCCTCATGTTCTCGAGGTTGTTTGCTCAGACCTAGCTTTAAAGAAAGGAGAGGTTAAGGCGACAAATTCTGATCATACTGCGGAAGTGCTTGAAATTGAAAGGGGAAAAACACTGGATCCAAAAATCTCAGGACATGCTCTTTAAGATGCCAAAGGGAAAGAAGTCGAAAAAGAAATCATGTCAGAAATTCAAGCATCCATTGTATGGTCATCAGAGGGACTCAGGGAGATGAAATTCATAATATGTCAAGTCAATTTGGCTTTGAGATCGGTATTCCCGGCCCCAACTCCAATCAAGGACGCTCAAATTAGAAGTCATGTACAAGCATCAGGTGATCATGCAGAATGATGTTGAGTCAGGGAGTGCATTGGTAGCAGGAACTTGAGGTAACAAGGTTTGGAGCTGATAATTGCAGAGCTTTTGTGGTCATGTTTGGACTTGAGTTCGTTAGAGTTATAGGCAGTCTGGTAGTTAAGTTTTCTTCTGTTTCTCCTCCTTTTGGAGATGTCCCGTTTTATGTAGAGTCGGTCCCAGGCTGGACCGAGTCTGATGTGAATACAGATTTGAGTGAGTCTAGCCATCAAGTTGTCTTATGTTTCTCCTCCTGTTGGAGATGTTCCGTTTTATGTTGAGTCGGTCCCAGTCTTGGCCAAGTCTGATGTGATTGCAGATTCGAGTGAGTCTAGTTATCAAGTTTCCTTTACATTCCCCCCTGTTGGAAATGTTTTGCTTTATGTTGAGTCAGTCCCAGTATGGGCTAAGTCTGATGTAAATACTCCTTTTATCAATGAAATGAGTGTTTCTGAGTATATTGATTCATCTTCCTTTTTTCCCATCTTCTGATGGTGAATCTTGCGATGTTCTGTGGCCTAACTTGTTCCAAAAAAAGAAATGAAAAAAAAGAAACGGAAGGAAAAGTTCAACAGTGATCATTTGTTCATTATTGGTGTCAGTCTCTTGATAGTAAAAGACATTGAGCTTTCCATACATCTGACCCCCTTCAAACGAGCAAGGAGCTTAAAAGAGAATCTTACCTCATCCAACTTATTAAGGGAGGCCATCCTTGGCCGCTTGTTAGCTTGAATAAATCCCAGAGGCATTTGAATTCCAATAGTCACCCTCTTTGGGCCTTAGCCTCTTCTTTGGAAAACCTTGTCATGGTCCACCCATAGCTCATCACCAGGATACCCTTCAACCACTTAATCCTACCCACTCCCAGGGTTTGATTCGGAAACGTTATGCCAAAGTCCAAAGTTGCCTGGCAAGGAAAAGGAAAAGTGCACTCGAAAAAAAAAAATGAAAAGAAGAAGGGCAAGAACAAGAATTTCAAAAAGAAAAGGAATTTGAAAAGTGCACTTGAAAATGAAAAAAGAGATGAAAAGAAGAAGGGCAAGAACAAGAATTTCAAAAAAGAAAAAGAATTTGAAAAAAAAAAAAGAAAAGAAGAAGGGCAAGAACAAGAATTTCAAAAAGAAAAAGAATTTCAAAAAGAAGAGAAAGGAGAAGGGCAAGAATAAGAATTTCAAAGAGGAAACGGAATTTGGTTGCCCACAATGGGGCAAAAGACAAAAGAAAAAAAGAATATTTCAATCCGACCCAAAACAGGGGCGAAAAAAAAAAAAAACAAAAAAAGAAGAAGAAGAGAAAAAGACAATGTCAATTCATGAGCCCAAACAGGGGCAAGAAAGAGGAAGCCCTCACAAAAATGAAAAAGAGAGGGGGAAACTTTGGTGGCAAAAGACATCAAATTCCAAGCAGACCCTGGGAGCATACTTTGAGCCTTTTACCTTCCTTTGAATCCAAGTCCTAAGTCCCATTACAACCTAAGAAAGTCCTCCTAGGCTATATGCGGTGAGATTTCCTTCGGTAACTTCTAGCTCACTCGGCTATGATGGAACTTAACTATCAAAATTTTGACATCAGCATGTCATCTGTGGCAGGAACTACGTTCGACCTGATTCCTGATTTATTCGGGATATGTAGGCAGCCTAAGAAGTCAACTTCAAGCTCGGTCAACCATTGTTTGAGCTTTCCTTCTCCAAAGGGTTCAGAATGTCGCTACTTTTATCATCAGAAGATGGTCTGCTCAGACTGAAAACTCTTTCTACCGTCTATCATTCTATTGACACCCTTGTTGACGGAGATGGTACAACAAGAGAGTGTAGGAGCATGCTTGCGTTTTTGGTTCGGATTGGGATGATTCTGTTGAAGAGAGGAAACACTCGCCTCATCTCACTATCAAACCCATTCATGCATAACATTCAATCATCAAAACCTTTAAAGTTTGTTGTTGTGGGTCTTTTGTTCACCACCAACTCACCTAGAGAGGCGTTTAAATCAGTCCTCTATGATTTTTGACTAGAATGATGCCAAATTGAAATCATCTCCAGTGTGAGTTTGTTTAGCTCTCGTGGAACCTTTTCCAAGTGACGGTGTGTCCTCATGATGGTGCATCCTCATATCTTTTAGAATGATCCTTTGGATTGCATCCCTGGAGAAGAGTTTCACTTAGGCATGAAAAGTAGTGTCTTAGGTTCACGATGCGTAGTGATCCTAGAAGAGTTTCACTTAGGCATGAAAAATGGTGTCTTAGCTTCACAATGCGTAGTGATCCCAGAAAAATTTCTGTTAGGCATGAAAAATAGTGTCTTAAGTTCACGATAGGTAGTGATCCTAGAAGAGTTTCAGTTAGGCACAAGATGCAGTGTCTTAGATTCAGACACGTAGTGATCCAAGAGAATCGAATCAGCACTGGATCGAATCGAATCAAGATCGCACGCACTTAATCGAATTAACACTTAATCGAATCGAATCGAATCAGCACCAGTGAGATAGAATTAGCACTAGAACCAGATCATATCGAATTAGAATCAACACCAGAATCAGAATCAAAATCAGAATCAGCCCCTAGAGTCAGCACCCAGAATTAAAAGCTTGGAAATTCTTGGCAGCCAAGAAAACTTCCATGGATTTTCAAAAACGAAAAGAATTTATTTGTTTCTATCCTTGGAAATTCTTGGAAGCCAGGAAAACTTCCACGGATTTTCGTAAAGTCTCAGCAAAAGAATTTATTTGTTTTTATCCCTTGGAAATTCTTGGAAGCCAGGAAAACTTCCACGGATTTTTAGAAAATCTCAGCAAAAGAATTTATTTGTTTCTGTCCCTTGGAAATTCTTGGAAGCGAGGAAAACTTCCACGGATTTTCAGAAAGTCTTAGCAAAAGAATTTATTTGTTTCTGTCCCTTGGAAATTCTTGGAAGCCAGGAAAACTTCCACTGATTTTCAGAAAGTCTCAGCAAAATAATTTATTTGTTTCTGTCCCTTGAAAATTCTTGGAAGCCAGGAAAACTTCCACGGATTTTCAGAAAATCTCAGGAAAGGAATTTATTTATTTTTGTCCCTTGGAAATTCTTGGAAGCTAGCAAAACTTCCACGGATTTTCAGAAAGTCTCAACAAAGGAATTTATTTATTTTTGTCCCTTGGAAATTCTTGGAAGCCAGCAAAACTTCCACAAATTTTCAGAAAATCTCAGCATAAGTTTTGTCCCTTGGAAACCCCTTGAAGTCGGAGTACTCCCTCAGATTTTCGGAAGCATCCCATTTTTGCATTCCATTGTGCATGCACATCCAGAGTTTGGTCAATACCAGTGTGTATTGGTTGACTGTGGCAAATTGTCGACCACAGTAGAACACGTACTACTTGATTTTGCATGAAATGTCGGTCAATTTTTCTAATCTTGATTTTATCGCTCAATTTGCATTTGCATTTGTACCTCCGCCATCCCTGAGCAGGATGTCTGCAGTACATGCTCTGGGTGACAAATATGGTGATTCTTGTCTTTGCCTCTCGACTGGTACACAAGCCTCGGTCAAAGAGGGGCATTCTGTAGACACCTGATTTTTGTCACCCCCTGGCAATGACGATACATGGAGTACCGGCAATCTCTGTCTCAGACACCAAAAAAAATAAAAAAGAGAGCGTGTGGACTTGGCCCATGGAAAAGCCCATTGGTGCCAAGTCCATAAGGGGGTGCCACATGGCATTCAAAAAAAAAGAGAAGGGTAAAAAAGGAAAAAATAATAAACTTTAACCTAGCAGGGACAAAAAGGGAAAATAAAAAAGAAAAAGCAATTTCTAAACCCTAAAGTGGATGGGGGGTAACCAACAACTGCTTAGCTCAGTTGGTGAGCCGTGGTGCGCTTCATGCCCATGCTCACCAAGAGGTCTCGAGTTCGAGTCTCTTGGCTGGTTCGATCCCCCCCTTCTATCAAATATATATGTAAAGCTCCCAATTACCCACACAAAAAAAAAAAAAATGAGATATTGTTTGAGAGGGTAAAATAGGAAAAATGTCTAGAACACTAAAGAGTAAAGGGGTAAAATGGTAAATAAAACTCTTTAACAAAGATACCTAAATCTAAAGAGGGAAGGGGTAAAATGGAAAAGAAACACAAAAACCCTAAATTAAGGAAAGGCTTTAAAAGAGAAAGAGAAGAGAATTTTTTAAGAGAGGAAGGGGGGATGTTTGAGTTAAAATAAAACCGCAAGCGTACGGGTCAATCGTAGCTACGGGTCGAATACGAGGAGATATACACCACTCTATTTAACTAACTTAAAAGTAATGCAAAGTGAACCAAATTAAAGTGTTAAATTAAACTAATTAAACTAACGAAAATCAATGCATCCTAACTCATAAGCATCTAACAAAATTAAGGGATTAAATCGGCGTCCTAACACATGAGCATCTAACCTATCAAACTAAAGCGAATTGAAAGGAATAAAAATGCAGCCACACATATTAACCACATAAAAAGAAATAAGGGAATAAAAATGCATCCATAAACTACAACCATATAAAATTAAAATAAAAGAAATAGAGGGGGAAGAAGAAGAAGATAGAGAGAGATAGAGGAGATGGAGAATGAGATTGAGAGTTTAGATAGTAAAACCTGGATATGCTTGCATGAATGTAATTGAAAAGCTTGAATACTTGTATAAACTTACCATGGCCTCCTCTTCTAAATCTTCAAGTCTTGTCATCAACTTAAGAACTTAGACTAGAAGGCTTAAAACCTAAACTAGAATTAAAAAATTACAACCCAATTGAAGACTTAAATTGAAATTAAAGCATAAACTAAACCTATTATAACCATTAACTAAAAATCATAAAAGCAAACTAGAACTTAAAAAAGCCAAAAATCACAAATTAGAAGGAGAAGAAGAGAAGAAATTTCACTAAGTGAATAAGTAATTTTTACAAGAGAGGTAGGGGGTATTTATAGGTGGAAGAGAGGAGAAGAGAGAAGATGGAAGTGTAAGAGAAATATTCCCTAAGAAAAGAGAATATTCTCTTCTCTTTCCTCTTTTACAATGCCTTGAATCCTAAGAAAAAATAGAAAGAAGAAGAAGAAGAAGAGAAGATTGTTTACATAGACCTTCTATTTCTAGAAAAGTAAACTTTCAATTCTAACAAGTGCTTCATTTTCTTTGTAGATATCTTCTCCAAGCAATAAAATCAAAGTATCTTTGGTTTTTCAACCTTCCATAGATGAGAAAATATAAATCTATCCCAAGTAGAATTCCAGAAGTGCCCTTGAGAAGTTGGAGGAGAGAGAGAGTAAGGGTGATTACTAGGATTCCTTCAAGAATAAATAAAATACCCATTTTATCTTTCAGAAAAAATGGAGCATGGGGTGCTTATATAGGCTTCACCATTGTGTTCCTTGTAAAAAATCACCCAAAATAGACCCAAATTTCGTCCAATTCGGGGTTGGGGAGCCCAAGATATCTCAAGTTGAAGTTGGACTATCCAAAGCCTTCCAAATGGAATCTTTTGGGTACAGTAAAGTGACTTCTAATAATTGCATTAAGGCCCCTAGAATCTAAACTTTCGCTTCACTTTGTCCCTGTCCGACTGTCAATAATTATAAATAAACTCCTATAGACCATTTTCGCGCGTCGTTACGGAAACGGCCATAACTTCTTTGTTTTAACTCGGAATCAAGTGTCGTTTGAACCGTTGCGAAGCTGACAAGATGGGCTATGCATCCATCCTATTAACACCTTTAGAAAACTTATAAAAATCTCCTTAGCATCATCTCCTCCATTTTTATAATAATTCACCTAAACCTTGAAAAGCACAAGAAAACACCGAGTAACTCTGTCCAATGTGGTAAAATGTATGCTTTATGCCCTAAGATTTCACACATAAATGTGCTCATCAGAGGACAACCGTCATTCCAAAAGGGAAAAGAGGGGATTAAAAAAGGGGAATAAAAGAAAAGGGCGGTCGTCATCATTCTAGGAGAAAGGAACACAGAGACCAAAAAAACCGGAAAACGCAGAGAGAATAGGGGGAAGGCAGAGAGGAAAAAGGAACGCAGAGAGGAAAAAATGCAGAGAGCAAAGGAGATAGAGAGTGAAAAACAGAGAGAAAAGAGAGATAGAGAGGAGAGAGGAAGAAGGAAAGGAAAGAAACAAAGAGAGATGGAAGAATCCATCTGAGACAGTGAAGCCGAGACTTCTCTGAGCCGGAGAAGATGCCCAGCCAATGTGATTCTTCTTCTTCTTCTTCTCGATTTTATTTTTTTTATTTTCTTCTCTTTTGCTTAAACTCCAGCCATGGTTATCAGCCTTCAGTGGCTATTGCGATCGAAACCCCAACAGAACCCATCGGATCACCTCCATTCTCCTTCCATTTTTTCCAACCCCTTTCACTCGTCACAAAACCAACTATTTCTACCACCTATCATAGCTCACCCATTTGATTTTGACCCTACCATCCCACCTCCATCTCCATTTCCCACTTTATTCCTAACTTGTTTGCTGTCGGTGCTGCTACAACAATGGCTAGGTTCATCTTTGGTATTTGTTTTTTCTTATTTTGTTTCATTTAGCTTTGTGTAATGGGTTGTAATAATTCTGTTTTTTTATTTGGTTTGCAATTAAATCCCTTCCCTACTTTCAATCCCCAATCTATAATAAGTTTTTATCCTTCGATCCAAAGTTCACTGCCGATTGCATCGTGGGGCTACGCGAAGACCCTCAGGTATATTTTTCATCCTCTTTTTATTTACCCTATTTAATTCTGATTTCTATGTGCAATCTGTCCCCATTTCATTGCTTCAATTCCTTTGTTTTTGCTCCGTCTTGAATCTCTAAAATATCATTATGTGTTGTGCTGCCATGCCCTCTCCCTTGTTGACCTCTTGGCATTTTTTAGTTTCAGCCATGGCCATATTCGTTCTTGCTTTACGTCCTTGGATGCATTTGGTGTTTGCTTTATTTTCCTTGAGGCAAGGATGTTGTTATTGTCGTGTAATTTTGTATAACTGTGAGTGAGTTGAGGTTTTTTGGGGAGTTCTTAGTTGCAAATTATTTTTCTGATATGACTATCACAATGGCAATTAGTATTGTGGATCTCCTATTCAGAATTCCAGATATTGGGAAGATGGGATTTCCTTTCTGTTAGTGATTGGAGATTATTGGATTCGGATGTTGGGTTCCTGTATAGTGTTGGTTTGCTTGGGCTTTGAAGTATTTTGGGCCCAGGTTTGGTTTGGGCTTTCAATGTTAATAAATAACTTAATAAAGAAATGGGTTTGAACTTGAGGTTACGATGCATTGATTTGGTTTGGTTTGGATTTCGGGCGTGGGCTGCATTTCCAATTTTGGCCCATTTTGATTGGGAGCCATTTGACCTTAGCTTTGGTTTGGGCATTGGTCCTTCAACCAAGTTCGGATTGAGGGGAGAGTTCGGGCCCACTGTCTTGGGCCCATGATTGCATTTTGATTTACAATTTAGGATTAAATAAGTATACTTCCCCAAATTCATTCAATTTCGAATCGAGGTTATGGGATTCCAAATGAATTTCAAAAAAGGATTTTGGGTAAAATGTAGGGTTTCATGTGATCTTGACATCATGCCTTAAAAACCAATGAGGCTATGACTTGTATCAAGATTTTAAATTCCGGTTTGTTGACATAGTTCTCATGTTGGTCCCTCACCCCAATTCGGATCACTTGAGACCCTGCTTAGGAATCGTTCGGGTCGTGGGTGTCCAAGCACTGGCCCAATGATCAATCATGGTTTTAGAGCGTGTGAGAGAGAGAGAGTCCATCCGGTGGCCATGATTTGGAGCACGAAGCATATTGGGATCCCTTGGGACGTAGATGCACACTCTTTAGGACGGGAGTTGGGCTAGCCCGTCATCTAGCCCGTGAATGTTCAGGATTCTTTTTTTTCATATGCTGAGTCATTTGGATACATGTTTAGTTAATTTGCTTTTCGACAATCCTTCATGTTTCATGCTTCATGTTTAGTGTGATCTTGCATGTTTAGTATAAATCTCTCCATGCTATGCTTAATTAGATTGATCTCTTTAATATTTCATGCCTAACATTTTAGCCTAGAATAATTTAGAAATTTGGTTTAGGTTGTAAATCTTTGTACATAGATACCTAGTCTTAGGTACCCAATTTTAGGATGACTTAGATCTAGAATAACTAGCTTTAGGGATTGCAAGCAAGCTTAGGCATAACAATGGTCTAGAGAAAGATGACCGGCTCTGGGCCGGGCAGACCGGGTGCCTAACACCTTCCCAGTTCGTAACTTGACACTTACCCAATGATCTGGGTGGACCTCAGCCTTTATCCATTGAGTCATTAGTCTTTCCCCTAGTGGGAACATTTATGGGTCCTAGAGCCTTTCTTGGTGGCGGCTCCTATTTACCCACTTACCCTCTTAGGAGGGATCAGGGTCATTGCTTTAGGGTTCACCGATGAGATCCGGTTCTCATCGGGAACCAACCTCCTGTCGGGAAAATTTGGATTTTCGAAATCGATGGTTCTTACATAGGGCTATTCTAGCAGCCCAAACTGAGAAGAGTAAGAAGAAAAAAAACGAATTGGAGGCGCTAGGGCAAGAGCTGAATGAAAGATTCTCCGACTTCGTCAAAAGGTTTGATAATGAAGCCGAAAAGATACAACCCCATCTAACGGAGGAAGAGTAAGTGGGGATAATCCTAGAGAATCAACACAGAGTGTATCATGAGTATAGGGGTGTCAATGGGTCGGTTTGGTTCGGTTTCGGTTCGGGATTTTCGGTTTCGGTGTGGCTTTTAGAGAAACCGAAACCAATCCAATAAGAAATGTTTGGTTTTGGTTTCGGTGCGGTTTGGTTTCATGTCGATTTCGATTTATGATAACGGGTTGATATCGGTTTGGATTCGATTCGATACCAGTTTTTTTAAACTAGTAGGATTCGGTTAGTACTTATGTTTCTTCTCTTTCTCTTTTCAACTACATAAAATATTTCATTAGATCGAATACAATACATCTTGGCATTAATGCTCCCAAGTCCCAATCATCCTATTCAAATGGATCCTCTATGCCTATGGATACAATTGATTGGGTCATCACTCATAAAGGATATGAGAGAAACTATCACAAGAACTATAACAGTATGTAAGTATGTTAAATCAATAGAATATGAGAGAAACTATAAGAACAACATTTGAAGATTTGATAAAAGTTCATATCATATGGAATCCAACAAGATTTTCAAATACAACTCCAAGTCAACATCCACTTAAAAGTCCATACAACATTCACTTAAAAGTCTTAAAAGTTAAACATTAAGAAATAGTGTTCCCTTAAAATAATTATAGTTCTTTATCTCTCAAGAATGATATGTTGTGTTGAGACTTGAGAGTTGAGACCAAAAGTGAAATAACATGCCTTGCACAAAAAAGAAACGATTTAACTCTAAAGATCAACAATTGTTATACTATTAGAAATCAAAGAATAAATTATGAAATATGTGCAAGTGCAAAGTACCTTTTCAACAAGCTTGAGCCAATCCTTCTCTATCTATTATAACCTGAAGGCTCACTAGTCTTCCTTTCAATCTGCAACAATCTAAGCACATTTCCTAGCGTGTTGTCCACATCAACGGGATCATCAACAAGTTTAGCTACATACATAGTAAAATAAGATACTAATTTAGCAACTAAAGCAAGTAAAAATGAAAAATAACTTAATGGAAATTGGAAAATTACATCTGAAATCTATATCAAACATCTAATCTCAAAGACATACCAGTGCTTCAGCGTTGGTAGGTAGTAGTTTGCTCCGATATTTGTCAATAACAAGACCCCCAGTGCTAAAAGCTGACTCAGATGCAACCGTTGAAACTGGTATAGCCAAGACATAACGAGCCATCCGAGCCACGCCTGGATACCTTGACCCATTCGCCTTCCAAAAGGCCAACACATCATACTCATCATCACCATCACTGAATGGGATCTTCAGTTCATTTAGATACACATCTAGCTGAGATTTAGTTCCGTTATCTACCTCATCAATCACGGATTGCATAAATTCCTATGAAAATTGAAAAACATGAGTCATTAATAAGATTAGCAATGAATATGAAAACTTGAAGCTTAAAAAATAAATCAAAATTGCAAGAAATGTAAAATTTACTTATAAATCTAGTTCTAGATTTTCCAAGATGAGTGAATGGTACTGGAATCTCATAATCACTTGCTTGCATACTCTTGTACTCATTAAAAAGTTGATACAAATCAGATTTCACATTGTTGCCCATATCAATTCCATTTGGGTCTAAGGGAGCAAGTTTAGCAAACGCCCAATTCACAAAACTAAGCTTGTAACGAGGATCGAACACCAAGGCAATGGCCAAAATTGGACTATAGTTCCTCCAATATTTGTCAAATTTTTTTTTCATTTCAACTGCCATTGGCCTCATAAATCTAAGCCCATGTGATACCTCTTCTAACAAACTTTTGTGAATCTCCCAAATATTTTCAAAATACAAATTTGCTGTAGGATACATGGAACCTGAAAGCAAAACAGTGATTTCATAGAAGGGATGCAAAAAACCCATCAATTTCTCAATCTTTAACCATTGATCAGAACTTGGACAAGTTTTATAACTGTCCTCCACTAGTCCAAGGTTCGCAAATACTTTCCGATAAAATAAAGCAGAATCAAGCATGATATAAATTGAGTTCCACCTTGTGGTGACATTTTCATGCAACCTCTTACTACTTGGTGATGACAATTGCTTACAAATATCCAAGAATTTCACTTTCCTTGCTTGTGATCCTTTCACATAGGCTATACTAGATCGAATCAATGTCACAGACTCGTCTATGTGCTTTAGTCCATCTTGTGCAATGAGATTGAGAACATGAGCACAACACCTATTATAAAAGAATTATCTTTTACATAAAAGAGCATTCTTCAAATTCAAATTTCTCTTCAACAACTCAACAAAACTGAAATTAGAAGTAGCATTATCCAAAGTAATTGAAAACAATTTTTGGTCAATACCCCACTTAGACAAGATCTTTGAAACCATTTCACAAATATTGATGCCAGTATGTCGAGGTGGCATGATGCAAAACTTCAATAACTTCTTATGCAACACCCAATCCTTATCAATATAATGGCCAGTCAAAGATATGTATCCATCATTGGTGATGGATGGTCATAGATCACTTGTCAAAGAAATCTTCCCATTAAATGACTTAAGTAGATTATGGATTTTACAAGACTCCAAATTGTAAAACTTCAAAATCTCCACCATTTGTGTGTTTCGGGTAATTTGGGTGTAGTCAGGAAAAAGGTATGTGATTAATTCCCTGAACTCCTCATACTCAACAAAGATTAAAGGTAACTCATGTCTCACAATAAAAGGTATGAGATTAATTCCCTGAACTCCTCATACTCAACAAAGATTAAAGGTAACTCATGTCTCAGAATAAGCCTCGTGACCTTGTCACTCACCCAGTCTTGCTCAACCTTTTTATCTCTTAACATTAATTTTCCATCATTAACCCCTAAAATCATTTGGGTTGATCCTTTGTTTTCCCATTTTGGGCAATTTAAAATATGTTTCTTAAGGCTTCCAGTTCCATTAATAGTACTATCAGCCCTATAGATTTGCCAACACCTATTGCATTTTTCTCGATTCTTCCCATCACTAAAATCCTTCCCCTCATGAACTTTAAACTCCTCCCAAACAGTACTCCTTCTTTTCCTCCTGGTAACTTCATTTTCAACAGTTGTTGTGCTAGCAAGTTCTGTCGCTGAAATTCCTGGAATGTAAAGTCCATCATCGGACATCACATCAGCATCTGAGCCACAATTGGGCTCATCTTCTATGTTGACTTGTACGTTGGATATTTTTATAACTATAATTAATAGAAAAAACATATAACATATTAATAAATAATGACCAACAAGGCCCGCAACAATACGCAAAATTTCCTAAAAAATATATATATATATAAGGCTACAAGCACATACATGATTGCATGACACATCATATGAGAGGAAATGAGAGATGAAAAAAAATACTTAATGATGATGAAAAGAAAAGAAAATACATCATAGCATCATAGGCCCACAGATTTGATGAATATGCATGATAGCATCTAACAAGGAGTGCATGCTGAGAGCGCATGCAATCCTTGAATTCAAATGCTTGAATGCATTACTTTATGGGTTAAGCATATGCATGGCACATTTCAAAGCTTAAAATCCATATTAGACCAAACAGTAGAGGTGTGTCTCCGTTGTTCAGCATCTTTTATGTTTTATCTCAATGAAGGTTGAAATCCTTACCAAAAAGGGGGGGGGGGGAAGATGGAAGGTAAAAAACCATACATACATACGTATAGTTATTTGGTATACATAAATATGCTATAGAGCCACTCAAAAATCTATCTTTTTTTTCTCTTCTTTCCTTTGATAGAGGTCAAAGCTCAAGCTGCCAACATAAAGACATGGGTTCAAGTTTGGAAAAAGCCACTGCATTCAAAAAATTGACAAACAGTTAGGACCTTCTCCAGTCCACCTTTCCGGAATACATATGAAAGTGTTTATTTATATACAAATAAATGCATGGTTGTGCTTTTAAGGATTGATTTCATTGCAAGGCACAACTATCAAATAGGAGCAGAGAAAAACTTCATTGATATTGGAGAGAGTTAGATTGAAGTTCAATATCTTTCAATTTGCCTGATATGAAGTTGTTGTATACATCTATCTTGCTCTTTGAAAATAAACCATTCACAATAAAAAGTCCCAAACACTTAAAGGCATGAGGAACAAAGTAAATGCATGGTTTACAGAGAAGGAGAAAGGAGATTATTCCAAGGAAGAGCACCATCTGGTGGTTTGTGGCCACAGCATGCAGCACAATTGTCAGTAAGCCTCAACACAGATTTGGAATAGTCTTTCTTAGTATGTAATCAAGCCCAAGCTCTTTAGCAATTAACATTTGTAACATATAGCTACAGAGGAATGAATAATAAAATTTCAACTTCAATACAAGGAGTAAAGTAGAGGAAGGAAATGAAGGATAATTACTAGAAAAAGAATAACAGAGAAGCTTATATCTTGATTAAAAAAAAGGATTCCCCATGAAATTCACCTAGAATAATATCCAGTTGATTTATAGACCAGAAGACCTAAAAGAACTCAATTGGAACAAGTTTAAGAGGATGACTCACCTGATCGATCCAGCAAATATCTCCCAAGAATCAAAAATATAAAATGCCCTTAGTGATGCACTGACTGATGCTTGGGAATTTTCCTCCTCCAAATTGATTCTGCACAGTTTAAAAATCCAAGTTTCAACTTGAGAACTTGAGATGAAAAAAAAAAGGGAAATGAGAGTGAGAGTCGAGAGT
The DNA here is from genome assembly GCF_018873765.1 of Telopea speciosissima. Taxonomy (NCBI): domain Eukaryota; kingdom Viridiplantae; phylum Streptophyta; class Magnoliopsida; order Proteales; family Proteaceae; genus Telopea; species Telopea speciosissima. Next base: position 49,292,240 of record NC_057920.1, read on the forward strand.
CTATGAGTGTGCCTGAGGGCTGTGAGGAGAGTTAAGAGCCTGTGCTGTTGTGCGTGTGCCGCCGTTGCTGGTGTTGCTGAGAGTCGAGAGTTGAGAGTTGAGGATGAGGTCTAGTGCCATGAGAGTTGAGAGTCGAGACTTAGCTATGCCGCTGAGGCGCTGAGAGTGAAAGAGAAAGAGAAAGAGTGAGTGTCTGTGCCGCTGAGGCCCTGAGAGTGAAAGAGAAAGAGTGAAAGTCGATTAGCATTTAGGCCTTTAGGGCATTTAGGTTTTAGTACTGGGTCGGGTCAGTTCGGTCCGGGGTCGGGTCTATCGATCGGGTTCACCGGTGCACCGAACCAAAACCGAATGATCCCTGAACCCCCAAACCAAATCTAATCCAATAAGAGATCGGTCTGGTGTGGTTCAGTCTCATTCGGGTCAGGTCGGGTCTGGCCGATTTAGTTGGTTCGGGTTAGGTATTGACACCCCTACATGAGTATATTTACCCTCAATGGCGTAAGATACTGGAAACATTCACCACCCTAAATAGGTTACTTGATGAAGATGAACTTGACTCCCTAAGATCATCCATGGGATCTGTGAATGCTTTAGAAGAAGGGACAACAGATTTGGACCCGACCAATCTAATCTAGCCCGTAAAAGCACCTTTAAGCGAATTGAGAATAGTATGGAGGGACAAAGTGCACCTTATGTGGTAGATGGATCTCCCTACAGAAGCAAGAACTAATATCATTAACTTCCTAATGGAAATGTATAAAGAAGAGATGATCAAAAGTCAGCCAGCGCCATTTCATGGCCGGAGCATGTACGCTCAAAAAAGGAGAGCAAGAAGAATGATGGTATGTGCTTACCAGGCGAGGATAAACTGCAATGGAAAGTTCAGAGGAGGCGGACAGCATTGTGACCGAGGAAAAGGCCTAGCCTCTGACCATTAAATGATGAAGCTTGAATTTCTAGAGAATGGACTCGACAGGAATTCGGAAGGTGAAGAAGATTTCACAGTTCATATTCAACCCATTGAGGAGGGATCGTCTGAAGACAGGTTGAGAACAATTGATGAGGTCACATTAAGTCTGATCCAAGCTGTATCTGCACTAGTCATTGGTGAAACTCTATCTCTAGACACTATCCTTATCCAGATGGGAGGAGGGACCGATGATAGTGAAGAAGAAGATTTTGAGCCACATTCTGAAGATGAGTTCTCTGTTGAAACCCTACAGTGGATAAATAACATCAGAGTTGATGATGATGAAGGGGATCCAACAGACCTCATTCAGCCTATCCCTCAAGAAGACGAAGGAAGACTTTGACAAATGGAATATGAACATCTTCTACCAAGTGCAAGACATCCTTGAGCCAATGTCCACAACTCATGACAACCTGTATAAGGCTACTTCCCACTTCCCAAACATGATGTGTGAACACTTCACGACACAATGAGAGAAGATAGAGTTGCCAACGAAAGAAGACTTTCTTTAGAGAACATTACATGAGTTAAGGAACATGACCTGGTTAAATCTTGCTTTGGCAAAAGATTTCTTTGGGAATCCTCCTCAAGATCCCATATTGTACTCAGACAACTAGTCATGTTCTGGGTCCCTGAAGAAGACGAAAATGGGAAACTTGGATCAGTAATATCAATACCAGAGATTCCATACTTTGACCCAACATAAGGAATCCACCTTGTTGATAGTAATGGAGAAGAAGGGGATGATTCAACTAATGAAACACTCGATGAACATTCAGATGAAGAAGCATCCAGTGAAAGCCTGAATGGCGAAGTGATGGATGAAGACACTGGTGACAAACTACCCGGTGAAGCAGTTGAAATGGACGTGGAGCCTTCTATCAACCGATATGAGGAAATTTGTGGACCAAGAGCTTGGTCCCTTCCATTCGAAGTAAGTGGGATCCTTAGAATGGTTGACAAGATTCATCAAATGCTTTTTCAAGTTGTGCTTTCAGACAAAAGATACTAAGAAGATATGCGGCGACAACAACTAGTAAATGAAAATTGGCCACTACCTCAAGTCATGAAAGAGTTGGAAGATGCTGTTACCCTGGTATTCACTTTGGTAAAAGATCTTTGTGGAAGTCCTCCAACATCTCCAGACCGTGGAAGTGAGGAGTATCACAAATGGGCACTAGCACACGATAGGTTCTACCTCTATAACATCAATATGGAAGAACCAATGAAAGATCCTCCCACAGAAAACATTCACCCAGTCATATCCAGTGATGAAGAAGGCTCATCAGAAGAGGGAGAACATTTTGGATCTTTATCTGAAGCAATGAGATTCCAAAAATCAGCCAGCGAGATCTTTGAAATGATCCAACAGATGATGCCAATAGGACTGCGAAGGCCGGACCATGACCAACTCATCAAACACCTCTATGAAAAGCAAGAAGCCTTGTCCAAAATTCTGCAGAAGGCCCGAAAGACAAATGCCGCCTTGAAAGCGGAATGCAAAGTCACTAGCCCAAGAAGGAGGAGTCCCATGGTGGGAACCCTTGTGATAACTAAAAGTGACTTGGAAGATGAAGAGCTATGCCCAGTCAAACTCATTATAAAAGGGAAGGAGCCCGAGGTTTCGAAGACCCGAAGTGGGAAGAACTTCAAGGATAAAGGATTGATTATAAAAAAGCCCTATGCGCCTGGTCATAATTAAGTCAAGTACGAGCCAGAAAATCAGGTGTTGAGCTAGCTGAAAAAAATAAAAGCTAACATCTCTATTTGGGGATCATTGATGGCCTCCCTGTTGCATCAGGAAGCAGTTCTAAAAGCACTCAACAAGGTTCAAGTACCAATAGAAATGGGTCTGGAAGAACTCTCACACATTGTAGGGGCAACCTATGCCATGCAATACCTCTCCTTCTCGAAAAATGATCTCCCACCTGGAGGAAAGGACCATAATCGAGCTCTGCACATTACAATAGAGTGCAATGGGAAACGAGTCCCTCAAGTTTTTATTGATAATGGGTCAGCTCTCAATGTCATACCTCTCAAGGCTGCAAGTTGTATTGGGATGGATCTGACCCAAATGAAGCCCTTTACTCGGACAATTTGCGTATGATAATCCAAAAAGGAAGGTTCTAGGTGTTTTGACCATAGACATCCGAGTTGGACTTGATCTATGCACTGTGGAATGTGAAGTGATTGACATCCAAGCATTATTCAACATGCTGTTGGGATGGCCTTGGCTGCATTCTGTAGGAGTAATAGCCTCAAGCCTATATAAAAAAAATGAAATTTGTCTATGAAAAAAAAATGATCACTATCTTTGGCGATCCAGAGATTATCCACATCTTGGCAAGCATCAAAGTAGGTTGGGAAGCCCCGACAGATATCCAGTTGGGAGGATTTGAGATTGAGGCAATCAGTGTAATGGCCTAAAAAATGAAGGAGATAATTCCATCCAATTACCCATCTGCATGGAGCGAAACAATTTTGAAGATGATGAACAACATGAGATATTTTCTTGGACTTGGATTAAGAAGGAACCAACAAAGGATTCCACAATTCCCTGACTTTCCTACCTATAGCAACCATCGCGGGTTGGGATACAAAGCACAAGAGAAGGGAAGTTATCTTGAGCAAATGAGCCAAGAATGCCAGAAGGCCAAGAAACCATCTCCATACTTCAAGACTTTAAATGGATACTTTATCAAAGAAGGTGACAGCTTCCCTTACTGCGGAAACATTGAGCCTCAGTTTGATCATGACAGTGGAAGTCTCCAGCCAGAGTTTGAAATCTTCTTTTAGGAGGACATCGACTAGATCGCCCTCAAAGTAGAACAGGTGAAACTGAAAGCTACAAAAGAAGAACTGAGATGAATACAGAAATAAAATTTAAATGATGCCACAAGGGCACCATTCTTAGGTGTACATCGACATCCAAGTCCAAGCCATCGGCTCCACTTGATTTGCATCCATAGGTGCTCATCAAGAAATTACCTGCATATCAACTAAAAGAGGTTGCGCAACGGGGTTAGCTCCACAAGCTAGTGAGAGAACAAAGGGGAATGCAAATACACGCAAAACACGCAATTTGAACAATTCATGATGCATGCAAATGTTAGATTCATTTTCCACCTAGCACACAAATTCCAAGTCAAGTGTATGCTACTGTGATAACTCGGGACACACTATGGATCACTCAACTTATCGCCACAATGAAACCTTAGTTATCACGAGGGAGCCTATACCGATAGAAGCCATCGGACCACCCGGTGGCAGACCCTGATAGCAATCACTACCCCTGACCTGGCCTCTCTCCCCCACAGGCAACAGGTGCTCAGACTATCCAACACATAAACCCCTATTGGTAAGGGTCATAACATAAGGGAACAAGAATCCTAGCCATAGATATACTACATGCAAGTCCTATCGTCCCAAGAGGTATTCCGAGTGCATCAATGTCCCATTTCATCTAGTTCCCGGGTACCAGCACGGCACAACGCATACAGGTCAGGATGACAGTCAACAAGTTTTATAATTAATTCTGGGGTTCCGATATCGGTACACCCGGCATCGTGACCCGATACCATAATGAGAACATTATCACATCACATTAGTAACAGTTCACAATCAAGATAAATAATGCATTGCACAAGATGTTTGTAACTCATATAATAGCATGATAATGATTGTTTAATAGATATTCAAACCCAAACAAATCACCCAAAACCCACTCACCAAACTCGGGTATCAACCAGCGTGGTTGACATGAATCTCACCAGTGTACCTACTATCCATTGAGTTGGTTAGCCTAAGAATGCAAGAGTAACGTTAAAAAATGTATAAAGGGGTCCTATGTCATGCCCCCAAGTTAAAACTAGGTTTCAACCAAGACAGCACGGACCGACTCAGGGACGGAAGCAATAGGGTGAGTCTGTCCCTGACTCCGTTCAGGCTAATAGGTCAAAATATGAGGGACGGATCCACGGACGGAACTTCCACCTGAATCCGTTCCTGCATCTGTCCAAACCCTGAGACATACCCGAGAGCGAACGAAACTACAGACGGAACCTCTTCATGAATTCGTCCCTATATCCGTTCAGTCCCTGAGACATTCCTGAGAGGGAACGGAACTACGGTCGAAGGCAACAGAGTAAATCCGTTCTTGCATCCGTTTGAACCAGCTACTAGAATACATTGGACAAATTGATGGACGAAACCACGACAGTGACTCCGTTTGTGTGTTCGTCGGAGATCTTTCTGAGATTTCTAAAGGTTTTCTCCTCCATCTTGGAACCTGGAGTTCACAAGGACCTCAGGGTCATGGAGGGGTGTTATAGGTCTCCCTAGGGTCACTAGAACCTAGGGCTACCTCATGGATCTAACTCCTATTTTGGTCCAACATAGGGTTTGGGGTTTGAAAACCAGGGAATCAGTAACAAAGGCTGTAAGGTAGCTGATAGAAGCCTTCAATACAGCTTGGTCTTCACTATTAGAGCCCCATTTAAGGGTTAAGCCTCATCTTGAGTCCCAAATGGAACCCTAGGTTAGCTCAAACTCAAGAAACCTACTCAAATTCAAAAATAGAAATGGAGGAGAGGGAGATACCAAGAGATAAAACATACCTTGGTGAGTGGAGCTCCAATCCCAGCCCTAGCCAACCTTGAAGATCCACCTCCTCCTCTCTCCTTCTTCCTTTTTTCTTCTTTTCTTCAATCCTTGTCCGGACAGCAAGAGGAGGGAAGGTAGGGCAACAAAACCCCTTTGCCTTACCTTCCATCTTCTTCCTTTCCCCTCCTATTCCTCTTCCTTTCCTCTTCTTCTTCTTCCTTACCTCTTCTCCTCCACAATTTTGGCTTGGAGGGGGAGAGATGGAAGAATCTTGGGCTGAGCCCTTCTTTTAAAGATCAAAAGTGGTCTTAGGGCCTGTTTTCCTAGGTACCCCTAAGACTAAGGATGGTCCTTTAGGTTTAAATGGGCCTTAAGGCCTATTTGGCCAAGGTCACATTCCTATTAAGTCTAATTGGTTAGGACACATTTGGCTTAGCCTAAGGTCCTATAAGGGCATATTAGTTTTAGGGCATGTTTAGCTCAAGCTAATTAAAGGAACACATTATTCATTTAAGTTAAGTCTTGTGGGCGCACTTTTATGGCCCAACCAACCAGAAGAAAATAAGGGTGGGAGTCCACCTTGTCCGAGGACCTAGTTAGGGTGTGCGGGACACGGAAGTATGGGTCCCACACAAAAATACAACAGAAGGGCAAGAAACAGTACGGATGGACTCATAGAGGGAACCAGTTTGGTGAGTCCGTTCGAAACTCCGTTGCTGCTGTCAGGGCCCAAACCTTAAGGAAAGTTGTGGGGCTTTGACCCATACTTTCAAGACTTCGAGGGGATTCCAATAATAGGATTTGGGGTCCAAGGTCACAGGTATTGACCATTGCCATCGTGGCATTACTCGTTAAGTGAAAGTCCAATTTGACCCGGGTATTATGATGCATTTCGGGTGCGGGTGTAACATTTCCCCAACCTTATAAAAAATTTTTCCTCGAAATTTGACGCGTCTAAGGGTCTCAATGGGTGAGGATTGTTAAATAACAACACCTCTAGTCAACCACTACATGAACTAAGTCAGGGGTTCGATCAAAGTAGGGCAGTGCCTACATAGCACAGCAAGTCAGGACTTAAAATTTCTCTTTTTCACAGAGTCGCATTACCACAGGGGGTGTGGTTCACTGTAACCCGGGCTCAATTGGGTTAAGGGTCAATGATTAAAATATATCAGGAAAATAGGGCCTCAAATACTAAGTTAAGCCACAAGGAACAGAAGGTCCCACGATCTTCCCGATCGAGTCAGCATTATATGCCATCTACCCTTAAGTTATGGGGTTTAACTTTATTTAGCCCTTGACACAGGGTTCAAATTCTGAATGCTTCCACCTTGGGTTATTTCATACCTAACCCAACTTTAGAATGACTCAAAATATTGATGGAATCTCCTATTATTCATTCCCAGTACGGAGGGAACGCATTTGGTGACCCATTACCCCATTCATATCTGTTGTTGGAGAAGGTCCTGCTACATCCTTTAGTTTCAGCCTTCATCACCTTATAATTTACCACTCGCTCAACCCACCAGAAAGAAAGTCCACATTAGTACTCTTTCGAGAACTAAACAATCTCTTATCAGTTTCAATCTAAGTCATTTATTTTAAGCAAGTCCTACCAATCAACCTACCCGTGACCTACCCAGGCCAACATTAAATTTATAGACCATTATCCCACACTTAACTCAATTGAGGTCAGGACTTGATCTGGCTTTAACATAGTACGATCGAAGCAAGGTCATATTAGGAATACGTGAAAACCATCCTAGTTAAACATTTAAGATTTAAGGGAGGTACTTATTTGGTTTCAATCTTTCACATACACATAAGTACAAAATAAACCCAATAATTATATTCACATCCCTAAGAATGTACCCACTAACAAGGTTAATTCATAAGGGTAGGTAAATCTTAAGCACGACATACTAGGTCATTTGGGAGTTCTAAATACGATTTGGAACTCCATTTATGGATCTAATTTAAAGGTTTGGATAGGCCAAGCAAAATTCTAATTAGGGTTGTCACTAGCCTGTGAGGTTTCATGAATGGCTTTCGCTTATACAAGGTCTCCATTGATCGCTTAAACTAAGCTATCTAAAACAAGCCTATTATCTCTTCTTTCTTGTCTGACTACGAATTTGGATTTTATACATCCCTTTAAAGGTTTCTACACTGTACAGGTTTAGCTAAGTGGGTTGCATGACACTCACCCTTACATGGTCCTCTGTCCTACACCTTGTACTTGGAATGGGGAAAAGATCCCACCCTATTCTAAGTTCTTACAGATACTGTTGAATTCAAGTGTAGTGAATGGGGTTCGAGCCTCTTCATTAACTTTAGCTTTCCCGTCCTCAAGCTTATAATTAAGATCAAACAATATCCATGAATAGGTAAAACAACATAGGTGTATATTTAGGGTACAGGCATAAAATCATCACATATAAGCGTGGCCACAAAGTCTCCAAAGTTTGGTCTCAAATTCCCAAAAGAAAATGGACAGACTCATGGACGAAATCAATGTTGTTAGTTCGTTCGTGGCTCCATTGCAAAATAGGCAGGACGGATTAACGGGTGGAATGTAACGTGAATCCGTTCATTTGTCAGTCCTCAGAAAGCTTGGTTTGGTAAAAATACCAAGACAAACGGAACTACGGATAGAATCATGATAGGGGATCCGTTCGATGCTCCATGCAGTTCTAGGAACGAAAGGTTACAATTTTGTGCTGGACGGATTCAAGGATGGAATCACGATGATAGATCCGTTTGTGCGTCCGTTCGATAAATTTTATAAAAACAGAGCCATGAGTTTTTCAAACTCATTTTGGCTCCAAAAGGGAAGAACGGAACTGCAGCGTGAGATCTCTAAGAAGCCTCCATCTGTGCCTCCCTTGCCCCTGTCTTGGTGATTTTGGTGAGTCAAGACCTCAAGGTCGATCTCCTCCGACTCCAGGTAAGATTCTCTCCCTGTTTCCCCCTTCCTTTCCCTGATTTCCTCTCCCTTTTCCCCTAGGGTTTTTGGTTGTGCACCCTCTTTGTTCAAAGGGCAAAATCATTAGGGATTAGTATGTAAATTTATCTTGTTGTTTGTTCTTCCAATCCATGTAAATACCGAAACCATGCTAAGACTCTATTGGGGCTAGGGTTTTTGATTGATTCAGGCCCTAATCGATCAATGACACTATTTTAGTAAATTTTTGTATGCATATTGTGTTTTTGATTGAATTTAAAATTCTTTTCAAGGAATTCTAGAGATTAATTGTCAAGTTTACCATTTTTAGTTGAATTACTTCAATTGTTTCTAGGAAATGGTTGGGATAGAACTCTCAAATTCTCACTATTTTGGAAAAACTTCCAAGGCATAACCAATCCCAATGTATGTCCTAAAATTATATGGAAAGTAATTTCATTGACATATCCTCAAGCATGTTTCCTTGTTGGTGTGGTTGTTAGTATAGAATTTGAAATTCATTCCCTTCCCTATTTACTCTATCACACTCGATCTTTGCCTCTTGTTGGGATTTTCATCTAATCGAATTACTTGTTTGATATTTGATTGGGGACAATGAGTAGCCAAGAGCATAGGTTGCTCCTATAAATCTCTTCCCCTCATGTCCGTGCTCTATGGATTTATATGTCTTATCGCTTTCTCCAAATTGATCGTATTTCCCAATGATAATTATGTCTTGTCTAATTGTTGTGTAATCTTTCTCATCTAAAAATTCCCACACAACACATGTATTTGCACCTACAATTGTACACATCAGTCACATCTTATTTATTTAAGTTTGACTCAATTGTTGTTGTCTTTTGGTGGTTTCTTGTGTGTAGGAAGTACCCGTGGCTCCACGTAAGTGAAGTGATTTAGCCATCGTGACAGCTCCCCCTCTCGCCTTCAATGTTGGGCGGTTTATATCAGTGGAGACAGAGGGAATTTATAGAGAGCATCTCCATGAAAGAAAGATTTTGGTGGAGAGGGATTGTCACACCCCAAACCACCCCCTGGGAGGATTTAGGCAAGTGACCCGGACATCCTACAACATCCGCCAATCCCCAAGGATCAAGAAGCAATACTTACACGTCATAAACCACACAATGAGGGTAAAAGAATAATAAAGGAATATCAGAGTGCAACGGAAGATCGAACTACCCATAGATGATTTATATCATCAATAATAAAATCCCAAATACCTATGTTATACCATATACATATCCATTTATGTTCAATAAGTACATTATCTTGGTAATTACACTTCTTGAAAGAAAGAAATTTAAATAATAACAAAATCGTTGCTAAGCAATGAGATGAAGAAGATATACAATTCCATCGATAGCTTCCTCGCCCATTAGCAAACCCGTACCTACAAAATCAGGTAAAAGAGAATATACAAGAGTGTGAGTTCCACCGAGCCCGTGAATGAAACATAAACCAAGCATGTACATGCAAGCACAACCAAATGAGTCCTACATGAGGTGCAATTCATTTTATTTATTAGCCACCTAACGTCATAACTAAGGCGGGTTAGTGCTACTACAATCCACAATACATGTATCCCTGGTGCGGGCTTGGTTACCCCTTCCTACGATACACCCATTGAGTTGTCGGAGAGGACTAGTCAGCTCCAGTATCTCCCTACCCAGATCAGTCTGACTAGCCCTCTATGATTATCCTGTGAAGTGATCGTCAACATATAACTCAATGATCACATTTCTTTTCTTTTGGATTATATTGTGGCATAAAGCCCAGCATATAGCTCAAGGTCACATTTCTTTTCCTTATTATGGTTTTAAGCTCGGCATATAGCTCATAATTGAATTGTGGCTTAAAACTCGGCATATAGCTCAAGGTCACATTTCTTTTCCTTATTATGGTTTTAAGCTCGGCATATAGCTCATAATTGAATTGTGGCTTAAAACTCGGCATATAGCTCAAGGATTATATGGTCGCTCCCACAGTCATCCAACACCTTAACCCCTGTTGGCAAGGGTGCGTAGCACGGGTGATGAAACTCTAGCCCCATGTCTATATGGCATTGTATGAGTCAGGCGGTATCAATCGTATCCCATAATACAGGCTACCATAGGCCTCATTTCCCAGCCGGCTATGGCATCTAATATAGCAATTCCACATACAAGCATTATCATCCATTTCCAATGTTCATCAGATAAGATTTAGAATTTAAATGAGAATATAAAACTATTTAAAGTAATTAAAGATAGTAAATATTGTTGTTGTTGTCATGACCCATCAGTCATGTTACACCTACACTCATGGTGTACTTCCACTCACCTTCGTTTGATCCTACCAGTTCAGTTGTTTATTCAGTTCTGGTCGGTATCTGGCTGTGCACCTTGAGCACGGAATCAAATCCTAAAGTAATAAATCAGAAATATGTTATTTTAATTATTCAAAACTATTTTGGATAACCCAGTGTTAGTCTAGGCTCCTAGGTCTAACTCGGTGCTCAGTCCAAGATCACTTTGAATTCTCTGGGCCTTGCACTGGGCTTTAAGCCCATGTCCCGGTGCATCATCTGGAGAATGTGGCTTAGGGTCAATATGGTATTTTACCATTGTAGTACATGGTTCTAGGTCACAATAGTCTTACAACACAGTCCCTAGGTAGCAATGTTGCAGGACCAAAATAGACAGGGTTTTCAAGCCCTACGGGCCCACTTAGGTACCCAAGGTGTTCATAATTATGGACAGATGTGAGGAGGGGTATTTTGGTCATTTTACACCTCCTTACACTACTTATAGTCCATATGTGGAGGTCCCTAAACTCAGATTTGCAAAACAGCCCACTTTAATTCTCTGGATGATGCATCGCCCAGTGGCATCAGCCAGAGAATGCAAAAGCGGAATGAAGCTGAGATTCCAAGGTTTTGAGCTATGGGTAGTGCATGGATCCTCTCCCCATGCATGTTAGGTCATCTTGGACCCCCAGGGGCATACTTTGCACTGATCCTTGTGGATTTTCAATTGGGCCCACCACTTGGCTGCCAGAGGCTGCCTAGACAACCCAGTGAATAGTGACACAGGGTATCTTCAGTTATAAATGACTGTTTTCACTACATGTAAGGCTGAATTTATGTTTATTACAATGATCCAAGCCTGCTACCACCTAGGGCTAGGCCCCATGCAGCCAGGGCATGAAATCAGGACTCCAAACAGCCTGTTTTCAGTGTAACACAGCAGTGCAGCCAAGCACAGTTCTGGTTTCGGTTCTAGATGTAAAAATAGATGTGAAAATCATCATAAAAACCTCAGATCTTCCATGCATCATGCTTGCATGGTAGATCTGATATTGTCCATGGCAGCCGCCAGCTATTCTGGGCTGCCAATGGCCAGAAATGCTACCAAAACTCAAAGATTCATGGAGAAGAACAGTAATAGTAGCATAACAGCAGGTATAGGTATAGTTTTATACCTGAACTGGGTTGAGGATGGCTACTGGAGCTGAGTCTTGGAGGCAGGTACAGCTTCTCCTCCTTCTCTCTCCTTCTTTGCCCTTCTTTCTTCTTCCTCTCCTTCTCTTTTCTCTCTTTTCTCTCTTCTCTTCTCTCCTACGTTTTCAGCAATGAAATAAGGTTCTAAAATAAGGCTGAGGTCTCTATTTGTAGACCAGCCCTCTACTAAGGCCTGTTTGGCTATCAAGGCCACTTTTGGAAATGCATTTTTAACCTGATTCTTTGCCATTATGGGCACTCAGGTGGGGTCCATAGTGATCCAAGGGTATGAGGTGGTCCCTCAGACTCCCCTCATCCTATGGAGGGTGCCCATGACCAGTATGGGTGGTCCCCGCACATCTGTATAATAGAATAATGCACTTTCCACCCTGGGTGATGTGTGCATCGCCCATGGCCATCGCCCAGAGAATTCATCTGCAGAATTGTTTGGATTGAAATGAAATTTCAGTTCATTTAGAGACATAATTGGATCATGGTTCCTTCTAAGAAAATGAAGCCCTATGAATCTATTTTCTAGAAAAACTAGAATCAAAGAAAATGAAGATTGGATTATGGAGTTATGTTATTTTTATTACACAAAGGTCAACTTGTCAAGACAGCAGGATCCGATTTTGACAGCAACTTGAACTGAACTTTTAACTAACTTAGAGTCATAACTAGGTAATGGTGTCCTGTAACAAAATGCATCTCTATGAGTCTAGTTTCCAATGAAATTGGAATCAACACAAATGGAGTTTGGGTGGTGGAGTTATATTATTTTAACTAAGAGGAGGTCAATCTGCAAAGTAGCAGAATTTGTCATTTATTGTTAAGATGTATGCATGGAATTAGGTTCTCATCATCAAATCAATCATGCAAATTGATGTTTGGGTTTAAAAATGCTTTATCTAAAACATAGGATGGTGATGAGGGTTGTTTGAGTTAAAATAAAATCGTAAGCGTACGGGTCAATCGTAGCTACGGGTCGAACACGAGGAGATATACGCCACTCTATTTAACTAACTTAAAAGTAATGCAAAATGAACCAAATTAAAGTGTTAAATTAAACTAATTAAACTAACAAAAATCAATGCATCCTAACTCATAAGCATCTAACAAAATTAAGGGATTAAATCGGCGTCCTAACACATGAGCATCTAACCTATCAAACTAAAGCGAATTGAAAGGAATAAAAATGCAGCCACACATACTAACCACATAAAAAGAAATAAGGGAATAAAAATGCATCCATAAACCACAACCATATAAAATTAAAATAAAAGAAATAGAGGGGGAAGAAGAAGAAGATAGAGAGAGATAGAGGAGATGGAGAATGAGATTGAGAGTTTAGATAGTAAAATCTGGATATGCTTGCATGAATGTAAATGAAAAGCTTGAATACTTGCATAAACTTACCATGGCCTCCTCTTCTAAATCTTCAAGTCTTGTCATCAACTTAAGAACTTAGACTAGAAGGCTTAAAACCTAAACTAGAATTAAGAAATTACAACCCAATTGAAGACTTAAATTGAAATTAAAGCATAAACTAAACTTATTATAACCATTAACTAAAAATTATAAAAGCAAACTAGAACTTAGAAAAGCCAAAAATCACAAATTAGAAGGAGAAGAAGAGAAGAAATTTCACTAAGTGAATGAGCCCATTTTTACAAGAGAGGTAGGGGGTATTTATAGGTGGAAGAGAGGAGAAGAGAAAAGATGGAAGTGTAGGAGAAATATTCCCTAAGAAAAGAGAATATTCTCTTCTCTTTCCTCTTTTACAATGCCTTGAATCCTAAGAAAAAAGAAAAAATAGAAAGAAGAAGAAGAGAAGATTGTTTACATAGACCTTCTATTTCTAGAAAAATAAACTTCCAATTCTAACAAGTGCTTCCTTTTCTTTGTAGATATCTTCTCCAAGTAATAAAATCAAAGCATCTTTGATTTTTCAACCTTCCATAGATGAGAAAATATAAATCTATCCCAAGTAGAATTCTAGAAGTGCCCTTGAGAAGTTGGAGGAGAGAGAGAGTAAGGGTGATGACTAGGATTCCTTCAAGAATAAATAAAATACCCATTCTATCCTTCAGAAAACGTGGAGCATGGGGTGCTTATATAGCCCTCACCATTGTGTTCCTTGCGAAAAATCACACAAAATAGACCCAAATTTCATCCAATTCGGAGTTGGGGAGCCCAAGATATCTCAAGTTGAAGTTGGACTGTCCAGAGCCTTCCAAATGGAATCTTTCGGATACAGTAAAGTAACTTCTGATAATTACATTAAGGCCCCTAAAATCCGAACTTCCGCTTCACTTTGTCCCCATCCGACTGTCAATAATTATAAATAAACCACTGCAGACCATTTTCACGCGTCGTTACGGAAACGGCCATAACTTCTTCGTTTCAACTCGGAATTAAGTGCCGTTTGAACCATTGCGAAGCTGACTCGATGGGCTATGCATCCATTTACACTTCTAAAAAGCTTAAAAGCATCTCCTTAGCATCATCTCCTTCATTTTCACAAGAATTCACCTAAACCCTAAAAAGCACAAGAAAGCACCGAGTAACTCTGTCCAATGTGGTAAAATGTATAATTTATGCCCTAAAATTTCATACATAAATGTGCTCATCTGATTCCCCCACACTTGAACGTTACTTGTCCTCAAGTAAAGCAAAAACAAAAACTAACCTAGAATGCAGAAAATCCTAACTCACTTTCGTAGGAATCACGGTTGCACTTAGCATGTGCAACAAGCCTTTAAACCTCTAGGTTACCCCTAGTGGACGAGTTGTGTCTCGTGGGTGTTTGCAGTGAATATACACCCAAAATTCAATTGTAAATAAATGCTGTAAATTTTAATCATGGCATAAGTAGGACAGTGCACATAATCCCAAAAAGTGTTCAACTAATGATCAAGGAGCCAAAGGTTCCCCCACACTTGAATTTTATCATCCCACATCAATTCAAGTAACAAGCATGCATCAAGTTCAAGGGATCTCCTCATATTTTCTGAACACTACTCACCTTTAAGTAAACCCCTCATAGCATCGATGGAACCAAAGACTTAGGCATTGAGTATTGTTGACCATACTTTTTTTTTTTTTTTTTCAGGCATTAAGGCAAAAGTTTTTTTTCTTTCTCAACCACAAACTCTATTTCTACTCCACTACTGTTCTCTGAATGATATGGTGGAGCATACACCAGACACCCAAATACTTGGTAGCTTCGCTTTTTGCATATATCCATAAGACATTGAGACATTGATGCAAGAGTTTTTTTTTTTTTTTGAGTTTCCTTCCAAAGAATTTCAATCAAGTCACCCTGCTTCATGAGGCACAGTGCCCTGTCTAGTCCTAAGGAATTCCACTTTCTTTTCTGTTCCTTGTTTTTTTTCTTTTTCTTTTTTTTTCATTCACTTCCACTTTCATGTCTTGCCTTGCCACAAACAAATTGGTCTCAACTACTAGCCAAAAGATCAAAGGGGTCCATAAACACATAGAGGAATCTAACCATCACATGAAGTAGCACTCATATATTCAAACTCAATCCCCATCACCGGATACAAACCAACTACCATCCTTGAAAAGGGATTTTTTTATTATTTCGCATGCTAGGAGGGCACCTAATTCCCTCTCACTCTCGCTTTGCAAATCGAAGAGACTTATGCACATACCCAAAAACTATCGCCACAATCAAAATTCACAAAATTCAAAATTCATAAAATTCATAATTAAAGTCCAACACACCCCCCACACTTAATTCATGCAGTGTCCTCAATGTATGTAGAAAAGAAAGAATAAGGACAAGGGAGGGGATACATACCAGGATATCAGGGGTCAAGGTAAAGAGGCTCATGGAGATTCATGACCTCTTCGTCAACTAGAGTAGGCATCTCTATGTACTGCTTCAATCTTTGGCCATTGACCTTGAAAGTAGCTCCTGTACTTGGATTGAGGACTTCAACAGCCCCATGAGGATAAACTTTTTGAACAATATAGGGGCCATCCCATCTAGAACGCAGCTTACCTGGAAAGATATGCAAATGAGAATTGTACAACAAAACATTTTGGCCTACCTCAAAAGATTTTCTCAAAATGTGTCTATCATAGAAAGCCTTGGTTTTTTCCTTGTAAATTCGGGCATTCTCATATGCCTCATTCCTAAGCTCTTCCAACTCAGATAGTTGGAGTTTCCTATGGGCACCTGCGGTGCGTAGGTCAAAGTTAAGCTTCTTGATAGCCCAAAAGGCCTTGTGCTCAATCTCTACAGGTAAGTGACATGCCTTTCCATACACCAGACGGTACGGAGATTGACCAAGATCGGTCTTGAAGGCTATCCTATGGGCCCACAATGCATCTAACAATCGGTTAGACCAATCCTTGCGGTTCGGGTTGATGGTTTTCTCAAGAATTTGCTTGATCTGCCTATTTGAAACCTCAACCTGGCCAGTGGTCTGGGGATGGTAGGGTGTGGCCAACTTATGGACGACACCATACTTTTTCATGAGGGCCTCAAAAGGCCGATTACAAAAATGCTTGCCCCGATCACTAATGAGAGCCCGGGGAGTACCAAAACGGGAGAAGATGTTCTCCTTCAAAAATTTCACAACCACCTTGTGGTCATTGGTCTTACAAGCAACTGCCTCAATCCATTTGGACACATAGTCCACAGCAAGTAATATGTACAGGTTACCAAAAGAGTTAGGGAAAGGTCCCATGAAATCAATACCCCATACATCAAACACCTTAACCACCAGAATTGGGTTGAGGGGCATCATATTTCTCTTAGTAAGATGCCCTAAGGATTGGCATGAAGAACATGCCCTGCAATAAGTAAAAGCGTCTTTAAACAGACTAGGCCAATAAAATCCACTTGTAAAACTTTGGCCTCGGTCTTATTAGGCCCAAAATGGCCTCCACAAGCTCGATCATGGCAAAAAGATAAGACAAATTGTTGCTCATGATCAGGGACACATCTCCGGATTACTTGATCCGGGCAGGTCTTAAAAAGATAAGGATCATCCCAAAAGAAATACTTAACTTGGGAAAAGAAATGATTCTTATCTTGGGTGGACCAATGTGCAGGTGTCACACCCATAACCAGATAATTAACAATGTCAGCAAACCAAGGTTCACTAGATACTGCCATCAGATACTCATCAGGAAAATTCTCGTTGACTGGAGAATCAACAGTCAAGGAATTAGGCAGCTGGGATAGATGGTCTGCAACCAAATTTTCACACCCTTTCTTATCCCTAATTTTAAGATCAAATTCTTGTAACAAAAGGACCCACCTAATGAGGCGAGCCTTGGCATCTTTCTTCTGCCCAAGATATTTGATAGCTGCATGGTCAGTATAAACAATCACATGTGATCCAACCAAATAGGGCCTAAACTTCTCTAAAGCAAACACAACAGCTAAAAATTCTTTCTCAGTGGTGGTATAATTAAGCTGTGCATCATTAAGAGTCTTACTTACATAATAAATCACATGGGGCAATTTATTGATTCTTTGCCCAAGAACAGCCCCTATAGCAAAATCAGAGGCATCACACATAAGTTTAAATGAAACTGTCCAAATTGGAGCTTGAATAATGGGGGCTGAAGTCAACGCTCTTTTCAATTGCTCAAAACTATCATGACACTCAGAAGAGAAATCAAATAGGCAATCCTTTGCCAAAAGAGAGGTGAGAGGTCTAGCTATCTAGCTAAAGTCCTTGATGAATCTCCTGTAAAAACCTGCATGACCAAGAAAAGATCTAATGTCCTTCACACTCTTGGGTGGTTGTAAATTGGCAATAAGGTCTACCTTAGATCTATCAACCTTGATCCCTTCTTTGAACACAATGTGACCAAGAACTATACCTTGCTTTACCATGAAGTGGCACTTCTCCCAATTCAGGACCAAGTTCTTTTCTATGCATCTTTTAAGAACCAAAGAGAGATGATGCAAGCAATTAGAAAAAGTAGAGCCGTGAATAGAAAAATCATCCATAAACACCTCTAGGAAGTGCTCTACCATATCAGAAAAGATACTCATCATGCACCTTTGGAATGTAGCAGGGGCATTGCAAAGCCCAAAAGGCATACGCCGATAAGCAAAGGTTCCATAAGGGCATGTAAAAGTGGTCTTGTGTTGATCCTCTAGAGCAATAGGAATTTGGTTATAGCCTACATAACCATCAAGAAAACAATAATATTCATGGCCAGCTAGTCTCTCTAACATCTGATCAATAAAAGGTAAGGGGAAGTGGTCCTTCCAAGTTGCCGCATTCAATTTCCTATAGTCAATGCACACTCTCCATCCCGTTTGGATACGGGTTGGAATCAACTCATTATTAGCATTCTCAACTACAGTGACTCCTCCTTTCTTAGACACAACCAGCACAGGACTCACCCATTGGCTATCAGAAATAGGATAAATGATGCCATGATCCAAGCATTTTAGGATCTCTTTCTTGATTGCCTCTTTCATCACAGGATTAGCCCTCCTTTGGGGTTCCCTAGAAGGTTTGGAACTCTCCATTAGATGTATATAATGTTAAACAATGGAGGGGCTAATACCTTTGATGTCAGACATGGTCCAACCTATGGCTTCCGTATTGTCCTTTAGAAGCTTAATCAACTCTTCTTCCTGAATAGAAGTCAAATCAGAAGCAATAATAACAGGAAGAGTATGATCATGTCCTAAGAAGACATACTTGAGGTTGGAGGGCAATGCCTTCAACTCTAATGTGGGGGGCTCAATAATAGAGGATTTGGGAATGGAAGTGGATAGGGGTCCAAGGGGCTCCAAAGGTGGTTGGATGCTCCAGACCTCAGATAAGGGAGTATCATCAACACCCTCCAATTCTTGCATACATTCTTGAAATCCCGAATCAAAATCAATCTCAAAGAACATATCAATATCATCGAGAAATCCTTGAAGCATATGCACCTCTTCATCCATGTCAGGCTGCTTGCCCAACCTAAACACATTGAAGTCAACAGAAGTATTGCCAAAAGATAATTTCATGAGACCATTCCTGCAATTGATTAAAGCATTACTGGTAGCTAGGAATGGTCTACCCAATATGATTAGGATTTGGTCCTTGAAGTTGGCAGTGGGTTGGGTATCTAAAACAATAAAATCTACAGGAAAAATAAATTCTCCAACCTTCAACAGGACATCCTCAATCATTCCCTTAGGAACTTTAACCGACCGATCTACAAGTTGAAGAGTAATTTTGGTCGGTTTTAGTTCTCCCAATCCCAGTTGTTGGTAGACATGAAAGGGTAAGAGATTCACACTTGCACCAAGGTCCAATAAGGCATGATCAATAGTAGTATGGCCTATAGTGCAAGAGATGGTGGGGCTTCCCGGATCCTTATGCTTGGCTGCTACTGGCTGTGAGATTAGAGAACTAATATTAGCAGCCAAGAATGCCTTTTTGGGCACATTGGTGGTCCACTTTTGGGTGCATAAGTCTTTGAGGACTTTAGCATAAGCGGGGATCTAGGCAATAGCATCCAACAAGGGGATATTCACCTGAACCTGTTTGAACACATCCAATATCTTCTCCACAGAAAGAGACTTCTTGCTAACCAACCTATTTGGGAAAGGGGCAGGTGGGGTATAAATTCTTTTAGGGTTGGTCTTTTTAACTTCCTCAACAGAATCCTCTTTGGTTTCCTCAACCAAATCATCTGGTATATCTTTAGGTTCATCAGACGAACCTGAAACAGAGGCACTTCAATGGCCTCTTCGAAGGGGAGAGTCAACAGGAGTATGAGATGATAAAGACCGAGGTGCACTAGCCTATTGATACTCACGGCCACTCCTTAAAGCATAAACAACATTTACTGCCGGAGGGCCCTTGGTGCTTGTTGGCCTTGTGCAACATTGGTTGGAGGAGCTTGGGTACCTTCTTTGAATATGAACTCGATGCCTAGGATTTGGCTCGGTGGCTAGGTAACTTCCCCTGTTTCCCTCTCATGCAGGATTGTGGCAAGCTGGGTGAGTTGTTTTTCCATGTTATTATGGCTTGTCATGAGAAGAGCTATCTTGTTGTCCATCTCATTCAGTCTTGTTGCCTCTCCTATATTGGTAAACCCTGAGGGTTGCTGATAAGGTGTAAGGAGAGGAGGCCTAGCAGAATTAATAGAAGGTCCTGGATGAGGACGAGGGGGAAAGGGGTTAGGAGACATTCCTTGGCTTTGTGGTGCATAGTTGGTCCTTTGGGCACCAACCTGGCCTTGATGGTTAAAGTTGGATGGGCCTGCTTGGTTCCCTTGATTCCATGAGAAATTGGGGTGATTTCTCCATCCTGGATTGTAAGTATTGCTATATAGGTTATTTTGGTAGAGAGCACTTACATTCTCAGTGCTGGAATTGCCCACCAAAGTGTTGGGGTATTCCTCAGAAAGGTGTCCAGGGGTTTGGCACCAACTGCATACCGACACATGGTTGAGCTGGTTGACCGGATTAACTGGTGTAGACTCTTTAAGAACTATGGACTCCAACCATTTTATGAGGCTATCAAGTTTGGCCTCCTTGACTGGCATATCCTCAATGAGATACCCCTTAATGGTCCTTTCAGCCTCTTGGGAAGATTCCCATTTCCTAGTCTTATCAGCCAAGTTGGTTAAGAATGTCCATGCATCATTCTCCTCAGAAAAAGAAGTAAAGCCTGCTGGACACATAGACTCTACAAGTTGCTTGGTCTGATAATCAATACCCTCATAAATAATTTGGCATAGCTGCCACAAGTCAAAACCATGGTGAGGGCATTCTAAGAGGAGGTCCTTGAATCTTTCCATGAATTTAGAAAAGGACTCATGTGGTTTTACTTGAACCGGAGGATGTCACTTTTAAGCTTATTGGCCTTGTGAAGAGGGAAGAATTTTCTCAAAAAGACAATGGTGAACTCATCCCATGTATTAATGGAGTTTGTTGGCAGTCCATAGAGCCACTTCTTGGCCTGGTCTTTCAAGGCAAAGGGTATAAACCTAAGCCTAACTACATCATTAGTCAAATTCTGGACCTTAATTAGAACACAGACCTCCTCAAATTCCCTAAGGAAGAGATATGCATCCTCATTAGCCATCCCATGGAAATGGGGTAGCATACTGATGAAGTTGGTCTTGAGTTCATAGTTATTCCCTGTAACAACAGGCAGACTAATGCATGAGGGTTGTGCAGCCCTGGTGGGGTAAAACCTATCCTTAAGAGTCTTGAGTTGTTGGTCACCCATGGTTAAAGGTGGTAGAGAAAGTAGTCTTCTAATAAGATGATTACTTGAATCATGAGTCCACACCTTAGCCACCTAAATAGATATGAGGTCTCCTTTAGAAAAATTAAAGAAAAATAAAACACTTAAAAAAAAAAAACTAGAAACAAGAGGGACCCCAAGGTAGATAGTGCATCTCTATCCCTCAAAAATCGAAACAATGGTTTAAAAGCTGTAAGGATGCCATATAGGTTGGCAGCAAGGGAACCCGTATAGTCTTCTATAGCCACCTACGTGCGACTCCAATATGGATTCTGATGTAGAATGGAGGTCTACTATACGTTTATGTTTCCAACACTCTCACTATGTTGCTTTCCTGTTATCAAGAGTGGTCACCTCCAAAGATAAGTCACATGTCAATCCACCCAACCAAGTCAAGATGTAGCATCATAGGTAACTTAATCCTATGAGGGACACCAAAAGATGGAGGGTTGAAGCATATGAAGGACTTTAGATTGGACGCACACTATTTGAAACAGAAGAGAAACAAGCAAAGGTTTTCAAAAACTAATTTTTTTTTTTTTTTTCAAAAAAAGAAGAAGAGAAAATAATAAAATAAAACACTTCGAACTACTTAAAAATCAGATAAATAAAATGGACAATAATCTCCCTGGAAACGGCGCCAAAAACTTGTTTGAGTTAAAATAAAAACCGCAGCGTACGGTCAATCGTAGCTACGGGTCGAACACGAGGAGATATACGCCACTCTATTTAACTAACTTAAAAGTAATGCAAAATGAACCAAATTAAAGCGTTAAATTAAACTAATTAAACTAACGAAAATCAATGCATCCTAACTCATAAGCATCTAACAAAATTAAGGGATTAAATCGACGTCCTAACACATGAGCATCTAACCTATCAAACTAAAGCGAATTGAAAGGAATAAAAATGCAGCCACACATACTAACCACATAAAAAGAAATAAGGGAATAAAAATGCATCCATAAACCACAACCATATAAAATTAAAATAAAAGAAATAGAGGGGGAAGAAGAAGAAGATAGAGAGAGATAGAGGAGATGGAGAATGAGATTGAGAGTTTAGATAGTAAAACCTGGATGTGCTTGCATGAATGTAAATGAAAAGCTTGAATACTTGCATAAACTTACCATGGCCTCCTCTTCTAAATCTTCAAGTCTTGTCATCAACTTAAGAACTTAGACTAGAAGGCTTAAAACCTAAACTAGAATTAAGAAATTACAACCCAATTGAAGACTTAAATTGAAATTAAAGCATAAACTAAACCTATTATAACTATTAACTAAAAATTATAAAAGCAAACTAGAACTTAGAAAAGCCAAAAATCACAAATTAGAAGGAGAAGAAGAGAAGAAATTTCACTAAGTGAATGAGCCCATTTTTACAAGAGAGGTAGGGAGTATTTATAGGTGGAAGAGAGGAGAAGAGAGAAGATGGAAATGTAGGAGAAATATTCCCTAAGAAAAGAGAATATTCTCTTCTCTTTCCTCTTTTACAATGCCTTGAATCCTAAGAAAAAAGAAAAAAATAGAAAGAAGAAGAAGAGAAGATTGTTTACCTAGACCTTCTATTTCTAGAAAAATAAACTTCCAATTCTAACAAGTGCTTCCTTTTCTTTGTAGATATCTTCTCCAAGCAATAAAATCAAAGCATCTTTGATTTTTCAACCTTCCATAGATGAGAAAATATAAATCTATCCCAAGTAGAATTCTAGAAGTGCCCTTGAGAAGTTGGAGGAGAGAGAGAGTAAGGGTGATGACTAGGATTCCTTCAAGAATAAATAAAATACTCATTCTGTCCTTCAAAAAACATGGAGCATGGGGTGTTTATATAGGTCTCACCATTGTGTTCCTTGCGAAAAATCACACAAAATAGACCCAAATTTCATCCAATTCGGAGTTGGGGAGCCCAAGATATCTCAAGTTGAAGTTGGACTGTCCAGAGCCTTCCAAATGGAATCTTTCGGGTACAGTAAAGTAACTTCTGATAATTGCATTAAGGCCCCTAAAATCCGAACTTCCGCCTCACTTTGTCCCCATCCGACTGTCAATAATTATAAATAAACCCCTGCAGACCATTTTCACGCGTTGTTACGGAAACGGCCATAACTTCTTCGTTTCAATTTGGAATTAAGTGCCGTTTGAACCATTGCGAAGATGACTCGATGGGCTATGCATCCATTTACACTTCTAAAAAGCTTAAAAACATCTCCTTAGCATCATCTCCTTCATTTTCACAAGAATTCACCTAAACCCTGAAAAGCACAAGAAAACACCGAGTAACTCTGTCCAATGTGGTAAAATGTATAATTTATGCCCTAAAATTTCACACATAAATGTGCTCATCAAGGGTCATCATTAGTTTAGCCTAGAACAAGGATTCAGTCTAAGGGCCCTAGAATCAAGGGATGGTATCTTCCTCAGAATGTACATTATGCAGTGGGCTATACAATTACAAAGGTCTGCATCCATCTTTTGACAGGTATGTAGGAAGATATCCTTAGAGTTTCTCCATTAAATTCAATCACTAGAGTGATACTCCATAGTGTGCTTGGATGCCATGTCAGGGGTTCCTGTCCTTCATTCAAATCCCCAGCCAGTCAAGGGCGGGTTTGACAGGGATGCTATCGAGGAGGAGTTGATCGCCTTCAAAGTGGGCACTAGATTTGGTTAAGTTGAAGTGGAGTAGTATGCTGACCCATCCAGACTTCTATTACCCCACATTAGTCAGGGAGTTCTACTCGTACTTGGTGCTAGTCAAGGAGGATGAGGAGGGCATTAGGTTAACCTCTTTCGTGAAGGGGGTAACCATTTCCTTTAATGAGATGGAGCTGGGGATTCTTTTGAACATTTCAGCAGAGGGAGATAGAGTCTATTATTATCTAAGCAGCGACCCTAACCCATGCCTGTCCTCTGCAGACCATCAGAAGTTATATAAGATCCTTAACAACGACAAGACGGATGAAAATGATGACCTTTCCAGGTTCGGCCCCTCTCAGTGAGTTCTCACTTTCATCACTAAGACCAACTTGGCCCCCTCTAAAGGACATAGCACCCGGCCTCCTTTGATGGTAGCAGCACTGGCATACTCCCTCTATACTAGCCAGCAAATATGTCTTCCTTATGTGATCATCCAGCACATGGCCCATGCAGTGGCAAATCCTCGCTGCAAGAACACCTTGCCATATGGTAGACTGCTCACCCGCATTTTCCTCTACTTTGGGAAAGACCTCGACCACGAACCCAAGGGAACCAGCTCAGAAGGGCCTTTTGGTTTGATGCATTATAGAGGATGGGATTATATTGTGACTATTATAGTTCCAAGGAGCCGATCAAATATGAGGAGGGTGGAGGGCCCCAAGAGATTGATGATGAGGATGATGATATAGAGTTCATGGGATCCAAACCACATTCTACAGAGGCTTCTAGTGCCAGGGAGGGAGGTGGAGGTGATGTTCTTTTGGCCATCAGGCGGATGAATCTGAGGATGATGGAGGGGTTCAAAGGAATTAAGGGGCAGTTCTCTTCGCACAGTCAGCGCCTCAAGTGGATCGAGAAGGAATTGAACGACATCAATACTTTCCTCTATTATGGTGGCAGCGAGAGGACTGACGACCGTGATGGTATGGAGGACTAGCCCGCTTCTCTTTCAGAATCAAAAGTTGTCTTCAATTTACATTTTCTTGACTTGACTTCAGACTTGCTGGAACTCTTTTTACTTTTGGCTTTCTTTTATTCTAGTGTTCTCTGTCCCCCCCCCCCCTTGGCGTTTTTTTTTTTATCAGTTTGGTTTGAGAAGTTTGGAGGTGGTGGTTATGTATGTTTTTAGTTGGGAAGGATACAGCTACCTCCAAGGGAGGGATCTAAACAATTTGGGCAGTTAGATATTGACTCTATATATCTGTGTTTATATATATTTGCCTATTTCCCTTAAGTTCTAGGCTTTGCTTGAATTATTATTGATTATTGTGAATTGTTAGATGTGATTGCCCATCTATCACTCACATAGGGCCTAACTAGGCAACATCACAGTTATCACTCAAACAATAAGTACTTCAAGTCCTAAACTCCATATATGCCTATTAACTTCTAAAATTTTTGGTAGTACCTCAATAAGTCTTCTCCTATGTCTGCACACACTTAATTATGATCTTGAAATTTTTAATTTAGAACTCTAATTGTGGGGAGTAAATCAAATGGTTACACTAGACTAGTGGTCGGTGCAGAGCATCACGCTCTAATACCAAGCTGTCATGCCCCCATCCCAATAAAGGGTATTTTACAAGAAAGGGGTGACCGAGACAATAGACGTCATCCCAATACTACCAGGATCACAGATACAGTGTCCTGAGCCACAGTCTATTCAATTATCAAGGCATGATAATGTCAAAGAATGTAGACCAATGGAATAAATCGTTTCAAATACAAAGATTGAGATTAGTGGAAGCATAAATCATTTTAAAATCATATAAATACAGAGCATCGGTTCTCTAATGATAACATATATTACAGTTACAATATCCCGTATCCATCCAATAATTTTCGTACATTTACACATAAAGTTCATACATGAATGGAGATGAATACAAAAATGAAGTTTAAATTACGCCACAAGGGAACCATTCTTGGGTGTACATCGACATCCAAATCTAAGCCACCGGCTCCACTTGATTCGCATCCATAGGTGCTCATCAAGAAATTACCTACATATCAACTAAAAGAGGTTGCATAACGAGGTTAGCTCCACAAGCTAGTGAGAGAGCAAAGGGAATGCACATACATCAAAACATGCAATTTCAAACAATTCATGATGCATGCAAATGTTAGATTCATTTTTCACCTAGCACACAAATTCTAAGTCAAGTGTATGCTACTATAAAAACTCGGGAGACACTATGGGTCACTTAACTTATTGCCACAATAAAACCTTAGTTATCACGAGGGAGCCTACGCTGGTAGAAGCCATCAAACCACCCAGTGGCAGACCTCGATAGCCAACACTACCCCTGACCTGGCCTCTCTCCCCCACAGGCAACAAGTGCTCAGACTATCCAACACATAAACCCCTACTGGTAAGGGTCGTAGCATAAGGGAACAAGAATCCTAGCCACAGTTATACTACATGTAAGTCCTATCGTCTTGAGAGGTATTCCGGGTGCATCAACGTCCCATTCCATCTAGTACCCGGGTACCAGTACGGCACGGTGCATACAGGTCAGAATGATAGTCAATAAGTTTTATAATTAATTCTGGGGTTTCGGTACTGGTACACCCGGCACCATGACCCGATACCATAATGAGAACATTATCACATCACATTAGTAACAGTTCACAATCAAGATAAATAATGCAATGCACAAGATGCTTAGAACTCATATAATTGCATGATAATGATTGTTTAATAGATATTCAAACCCAAACAAATCACCCAAAATCCACTCACCAAACTCGGTTATCACCCGGCATGGTTGACATGAATCTCACCGGTGCACCTTCTATCCATCGAGTTGGGTAGCCTAAGAAATCAAGAGCAACGTTAAAAGATGTATAGAGGGGTCCTATGTCATACCCCCAAGTTAAAACTGGGTTTCAACCAAGACAGCATGGATGGACTCACGGACGGAAGAAATAGGGTGAGTCTGTCCCTGACTCCGTTCAGGCCAATAGGTCAAAATATGAGGGACGGATCCACGGATGGAACATCCATCTGAATCCATTCTTGCATCCGTCTAAACCCCGAGACATACCCGAGAGCGAACAGAACTACGGACGGAGGCAACAGAGTAAATCCGTTCCTGCATCCATTCAAACTAGCTACCAGAATACACTGGATGGACTGACGGACGGAACCATGATAGTGACTCTGTTTGTACGTCCGTCGGAGTTCTTTCTGAGATTTTTTAAGGTTTTCTCCTCCATCTTGGAACCTGGAGTTCACATGGCCCTCAAGGTCATAAAGGGTGTTATAGGTCTCCCTAGGGTTAATAGAACCTAGGCCTACCTTATGGATCCAAGATCACACAAGGATCTAACTAATATTTTTGTCCAACATAGGGTTTGGGTTTGAAAACCAAGGAATCAGTGACAAAGGCAGTAAGGTAGCTAATAGAAGCCTTCAATAGAGCTTGGTCTTCACTATTAGAGCCTCATTTAAGGGTTAAGTCTCATCTTGAGTCCCAAATGGAACCCTAGGTTAGCTCAAACTCAAGAAACCTACTCAAATTCAAAAATAGAAATGGAGGAGAGGGAGATACCAAGAGATAGAACATACCTTGGTGAGTGGAGCTCCAATCCCAGCCCTAGCCAGCCTTGAAGATCCACCTCCTCCTCTCTCCTTCTTCCCTTTTTCTTCTTTTCTTCAATCCTTGTTCGGACAGCAAGAGGAGGGAAGGTAGGGTAGCAAAACCCCTTTGGCTTACCTTCCACCTTCTTCCTTTCGCCTCCCATTCCTCTTCCTTACTTCTTCTTCTTCTTCTTCTTCTTCTTCTTCCTTACCTCTTCTCCTCCATGGTTTTGGCTTGGAGGGGGAGAGATGGAAGAATCTTGGGCTAAGCCCTTCTTTTAAAGACCAAAAGTGGCCTTAGGGCCTGTTTGCCTACGACTAAGGATGGTCCTTCAGGTTTAAATGGGCCTTAAGGCCTGTTTGGCTAAGGTCACATTCCTATTAAGTCTAATTGGTTAGGACATACTTGGCTTAGCCTAAGGTCCTATAAGGGCATATTTTTAGGGCTTGTTTGGCTCAAGCTAATTAAAGGAACCTATTATTCATTTAAGTTAAGTCTTATGGGCCCACTTTGGAGTCTCCCACTCGAGAACCGCCTTTACTTTGTCTAGGTCTACCTTGATGCTGTCCTTGGTGATGATGTGCCCCAGGAATCCAATTTGGTGAAGCCAACATTCACACTTGCTAAACTTGGCATATAGCTGGTGTTCCCGCAACCGCTGCAACACGAAGGTAAGGTGCCGAGCATGCTCCTCTTCACTCTTGGAATACACTAGAATGTCATCGATAAATATGATGACAAACTTGTCCAACACGTCATGGAACACTCTATTCATCATATCCATGAACGCTGCTGAGGCGTTAGTTAACCCGAACGATAAGACTAGAAATTCATAATGTCCGTATCGAGTTCTAAACGCCGTTTTATAAATATCGCCACTCTTGATCTTTAACTGGTGGTATCCAGACCTAAGATCGATCTTGGAGAAAACTCTTGCTCCCTGTAGTTGATCAAATAGGTCGTCAATGCGTGGCAATGGGTATCGATTTTTAATCATCAGTTTATTTAGTTCACGATAGTCGATACACAAACACATACTATCATCCTTCTTCTTCACGAATAGCACGAGTGCTCCCCAGGGAGACACGCTAGGTCGTATGAAACCTTTCTTCAGCAAGTCTTGTGGTTAGACCTGCAGTTCCTTCAGCTCGAGAGGTGCCATTCAATATGGTGCCTTGGATACCGGTGTTGCACCAGGAATTAGATCAATCGCGAACTCTGTCTTGCGATCAGGCGGTAGCTGGGTAGATCTTTTAGAAACACATCAGAAAAATCTCTGACGATGTTAAGTTCCTCCAAAGGTTTTATCTTTGCCTCAATGTCCAACACAGTGGCCAAAAAGCCTTGACATCCTTCATCCAGTAACTTTCGCGCCTGGAGGGCAGATAAGGTAATTCTTCTGGGCTTCCTCATCGGTTCAGTTTGGTAGTTGAAAACCGACCCATCATCTAACTTGAATACTATCTTCTTCTCCGCACACATGACGTTTGCTCCATAGGCGGATAGACAATCCATACCTAGTATTACATCAAAGTCCTTCATATCAAACTTTATCAAACGTGCGGTCAGGTTTTTCCCATAAATTTCTACCTGACAGGGGTCGTAAACTTCCCATTTTTATACTTGGAACGGAACTACTTGAGGTTTTTGTTTGTGTTTTCAGGTTTTAGGTGAATTCTTATGAAAATAGAGCAAATGATGTTAAGGATCATTTTTAAGCTATTTAGTGGTGTTTGGCAGTAGCCGAAAGCGCCCAGGAGTCGAGAAAATAAAGTTTGGATTGAGCACTAAAAGAATCATGCCAATTAGTTAAATTTTAATGCTGTCATAATGGGCTCCTTAGCATAATTTTGAGGCGTTAATAGTACGGATACGTAGCCCATCGAGTCAGCTTCGCAACGGTTCAAATGGCACTTGATTCTGAGTTGAAACGAAGAAGTTACGACCGTTTCCGTAACGACGCGCGAAAATGGTCTATAGGGGTTTGTTTATAATTATCAAAAATTAGCCGGAACAAAGTAAAGCGGAAGTTCGAATTCGAGGGGTTTTAGTGCAATTCGCTGAAGTTATCTTTTCTGTTAGCCGAAAGATTCTATTTGGAAGGCTCTGGAGCAGTCTAACTTTAACTTGAGATATCTTGGGCTCCTGAACTCCAAATTGGACGAAATTTGGGTCTATTTTGGGTGATTTTTTGCAAGGAATGCAATAGTGAGGCCTATATAAGCACTCCATGCTCCATGTTTTTTGAAAGACAGAATGGGTATTTTATTTATTGTGAGTGAAATCCTAGTCATCACCCTTATTCTCTCTCTCCTTCAACTTTTCAAGGGCACTTTTGAAATTGTACTATGGATAGATTTCTTTTGAAAAATATTCTCTTATCCATGGAAGGTTGAAAAGTCAAAGATGCCTTAATCTCATTGTTTGGAGAAGACACCTACAAGGAAAAGAAAGCACAAGTTAGAATTAGAAAGTTACTTTTTGATAAATAGAAGGTTTATGTAGCTAGGATTTTTATCTCTCTTAGTTTCTATTTTTTTTCTTTTTCTTAGCATTCAAGGCATTGTAAAGGAGGAAGGAGAAGAGAATAT
This sequence comes from Telopea speciosissima, assembly GCF_018873765.1. Classification (NCBI taxonomy): domain Eukaryota; kingdom Viridiplantae; phylum Streptophyta; class Magnoliopsida; order Proteales; family Proteaceae; genus Telopea; species Telopea speciosissima. Next base: position 49,322,380 of record NC_057920.1, read on the forward strand.
TCTCTTTTCTTAAGAAATATTTCTCCTACCACTTCCCTCTTCTCTCTTCTCCTCTCTCCCCCCTGTAAATACCCCTACCCTCTCCTTTGTAATGTGGTTCAATTCATTAGTGAAATTTCTTCTTTTCTTCTAGTTTTTGGCTTTCTAAGTTCTAGTTTAATTTCATGCTTTGAATTCCATAGTTGTAATGCTTTTGATTCATGCTTTAATTTTATGTCTTCAATATGGTTGTAATAATTCTAGTTTAGTTTCAAGCTTTCTAGTTTAGGCTTCTAAATTCTAGTGAGAAGATTTAGAAGACTTGGAAGAGGAAGCCATGGTAGGATTGTTCAAGTGCTCAAGCTTCATCAAATTACATTCATGCAAGGATTAATTAGTTCATGCAATTCAACTTTGGTAGAAAGGAGTATCAATTTCTTATTTTTATTTTTATGCTCTTCTTCTCCTTAACCTCTTAATTTTTTCTAGTTTCTAATTTCTTCTTCTTATTCTCTACCTCTTTCTTCTTCTATTAGTATTCTCATCTCCATTAATCCCTCCACTCTATTAGGAATTTTAATTCTCCATTATTTTTAGTTTATTCTCATTTTCTATCTCCCTAGTTCAATCATGATTTTAAGATTCTTATTATTATTTTTATTCACTATTATCATCATGTTAGAATCTTAATTTAATTAATTTTATTTTAATTTCAGAATTGGTAGCGCCATTTCAAGTGTGAGAAGCAAGCAAATTCAGTCCAATTCAAGCACCTTTGGATTTACCTAATTTCTTATCTTTACTTTTTCCTTGTGTTTTTTTATGTGGTTGTGGTTTGTGGCTGCGAATTATTCCTTCCAATCCGCGTTAGTTTGATAGGTTAGATGATTATGTGTTAGGACACCAATCAATTCATGCCAATTCAGTTTCCTAGATGCATAATTTCGGTAGATGCTTGTGAGTTAGGACGCATTAATTTTCGTTAGTTTAATTAGTTTAATTTAACACTTTAATTTGGTTCACTTTGCATTACTTTAAAGTGAGTAAAATAGGGTGGCGTATATCTCCTTGAGTTTGACCCGTAGCTATGATTGATCCATACGCTTGCGGTTATTATTTTGTGCAAACAAGTTTTTGGCGTCGTTGCCGGGGAGATTATTGTCCACTTTATTTTTCTGATTTTTAGATAATTCGGAGTGCTTAGTTTTTATAATCTTTTCCTTTTCTTCTAAAAAAAAAAAATCAGTTTTTGAAAACCTCATCTTGTCTCTCTTCGGATTCAAAGACTGTGCGCCCAATCTAAAGTCCTTCTTATGCTCAAACCCAGCCTCTTTTGGTGTCCCTCATAGGATTAAGTTACCTATGACGCTGCATCTTGACTTGGTTGGGTGGAATGGCATATGACTTATCTTTGGAGGCGACCAACTTTGATAACAGGAAAGTGACATAGTGAGTGCCTAGAAAACAGAAACGTATAGTAGTCCTCCACTCTATATCAGAATCCAATTGGAGTCGCCCGTAGGTGGCCCTTGAAGACTATACGGGTCCCCTTGTTGTCAACCTATATGACAACTTTACAGCTTTGGAACCACTGTTTTGATTCTTGAGGGACAGATGCACTATCTATCTTGGACTCCCTCTTGTTTTTGATTTTTTCTAGTCTCTTATTTAATTTTTCTAAAGGAGACTTCATATCTATTTAGGTGGCTCAATTGTGGACCCGTGACTCATCTAACCGTCTTATTAGACTACCATCTTCTCCATCACCTTTGACCCCACCTTTGACCATGGGTGAACCCAAGACTCTTAAGGATAGGTTTTACCCTACTAGGGCTGCACAACCTTCTTGCATTAGTCTGCCTACTATTACAGAGAACAATTATGAACTCAAGACCAACTTCATTAGCATGCTACCCCACTTCCATGGGATGGCCAATGATGATGCATATCTCTTCCTCAGGGAATTTGAGGAGGTTTGTGTTCTAATTAAGGTTTAAAATTTAACTGATGATGCAGTTAGGCTCCGATTTATACCCTTTGCCCTGAAGGACCAAGCTAAGAAGTGGCTTTATGAACTGCCGACTAATTCCATTACTACATGGGATCGGTTTACCATTGTCTTCTTGAGAAAAATTTTCCCTCTTCACAAGACCAATAAACTCAAGAGTGACATACTCCAATTCAGGCAGAAACCACATGAGTCCTTCTCTAGATTCATGGAGAGATTCAAGGACCTCCTGTTAGAATGCCCTCACCATGGTATTGACTTGTGGCAAATCTGCCAAATTATTTATGAGAGCATAGACTTTTAGACCAAGCAGCTTTTAGAATCTATGCGTCTTGCAGGCTTCACCTCTTTTTCTGATGAGAATGATGCTTGGTCATTTTTGACCAACTTGGCTAATAAGACTAGGGAGTGGAAATCCTACCAAGAAGCTAAAAGGACCACTAAGGGTAACATCATTGATGGTGTACCAGTCAAGGAAGCCAAACTGGACAGTCTCATCAAAAGGTTAGAGTCCATTGTCCTTAAAGAGCCTATGTCGGTTAACCAGGTCAACCATGCGTCAATGTGCAATTGGTGCCACAACCCTAGACATCATTTGGAGGAATGCCCCAACACCTTTGTGGGTAATTCCAACACTGAAAATGTAAGTGCTCTACCAAAATAATCCATATAGCAACACTTACAACCCAGGATGGAGAAATCACCCCAATTTCTCCTGGAATAAAGGGAACCCAGCAGGCCCATCCAACTTTCACAATCAAGGCCAGCTTGGCCTCCAAAGGCCCAACTTTACACCACAGAGCCAAGGTATGTCTCCTCACCCCTTCCCCCCTCGTCCTCATTTAGGACCTTCTATTAATTCTGCTAGGCCTCCTCCCCTTGCACCCTATCAGCCACTCCTAGGGTTTATCAATACAGGAGAAGTAACAAGAATGAATGAGATGGAGAACAAGATAGCCCTTCTTATGATAGGCCACAGTAATATTGAGAGACAGCTCACCCAGCTTGTCACCATCATACATGAGAGGGAAACAGGGAAGTTGTCACACCCCAAACCACCCCCTAGGAGGATTGGGTAGGTGACCGGAATTGCATAATGGCAATCTGCCAATTCCCACGGATCTAGAAGCAGTGCTTACATTCACGGAACCACATTCATCTCATTACCATAAGTAAGATCAGAGTGCTGTAGATAAACTACAATTTCAATAAAGAAAGGAAGCATAGCGATACGGGAAAATGATGATAATATATACATAAGAAAGATTGTTTTGATACATTTCCCACTAACCCACAAACATAAAGACAAAGCTAACAGAACCAAAGCTAAAACTACTATATACACATATATATACAGGGTGAGCATACTCAACCCCAAAGGAAAAAAAAAATAAAAACTACAACCGGTCCACAGTCAGAATGGGGATGAACCCCTAGTAAAAATAAAAAGGAGTTCCCAAAACAAAAAGCATCAGAAGTACTCAACGGTCTTCATCAATGACCATAGAGAAAGTATGCAGGATCAGTATGACCTCCATCGGGGTCCACACCAACATCATCGTAACAACCAGGACTCTCCTCCTCGAGATAAGCCTCCATGCCACACTATCATCGATCTGCAAAATCATCTAAGAAAAATATTGTATAACTGAGTGTGAGCCCCACTGAGCTTATAAGCAAATAACATCAATCATGCGTGCATATGCAATCACAATTCTCAGTTCATATGATCCTACATGATGTGCAAGTCCAGTTTATTATTAGCCACCTAACAATACAACTAAGTCAGGTCTGTGCTACTATAATCCCCAATACATGTATCCTTGGTGCGGGCTTCTAACCCCTTCCCGTGATACACCCATTGAGTTGTTGGAGAGGACCAGTCAGCTCCCGCATCAATCACCAAGGTCAGCCCGATCAGCCCTCTGTGATTAACCTGTAGGGCAATCCATTTCTTTTCTCTTTTCTTTTCTTTGGCATACAACCCATATTCACCATTCCGGTGTTCTTTCATTTCTTTTCATTTCTTTTCTCATTCACATATGGTCACCCTCACAGGCATCCAACACCTAAACTCATGTTGGCAAGGGTGCGTAGCACGGGTGATGAAACTCTAACCCCATGTCTATATGGCATCGTATGAGTCGGGTGGTGTCAACCGCATCCTATTCTATGGGCTACCACAGGCCTCATTTCCAAGCCGACTACGACATCTAGTCTAACAATCACAATCATCATAATAGAATTCATAGTGTTGATCAACAGACAGTCATTATGCAGTGATTTGAGTAGTTTGAACAGAAATAAATAACACAACATATATGATTCAAGTTTTAGTAGCCGGCATAGTATCATAATTACACATGTACGCACAACAAAATTATTCACTCACCTAAGTTTGGTTCTAGATACTCAGTTGCAAACTCAGTTCCAATAGCAGTTTGGTTGTTGACCTCGAGCGCGGGATCAATTCCTAGATATAAATCAAAAGTTATCATGTTAGGTTTCCAGTCTATCACTGGCACTCCTAGGATTAACCTAAACTTACTAGGTTGACCCGGTATTTGATTGGTACTCATTTTGGATCACTGGGCCTTGCATTGGGCCTTAGGTCATGTCTCTGTGCATGGGCCAGAGTTAGTGGCACAAGGGTAATATGGTCATTTTCAATAGTTGTACCTGACCCTAGACCAGATCAGGCCCACAGTGTTGTTCATAGCTTGCCTATGCTGCAGGGCCAAGCACAATAGGGTTTCCTTCACCTACGGGACCCACTAGGGTTCCAAAGTATGCCTTGATCATAAACAGTTGTGGGGAAGGGCTTTTTAGTCATTTCCCAACCACCCATAGTGTCCAAAAGCCAAAGGGTGAGATTCCCCAAAGTCAGATCAGCAATACAGCAACCTTCCATTCACTGGGCGATGTCTGCATCGCCCAGAGGCTGTAATCGACATTTGGGCTGAGTTCCCAAGGTTGGGCCCACAGGGCTGAGGTCAGACTTGATCCTCTGCATGTCAGGGGGTTAGGTAGCCCCTGGGATGACCTTCAATTTGATCCTAATGGATCATCCATCAGGTCCACCATCAGGCTGCCCAGACAACCCAATAAATAGTGTCACAAGGTTTTCTCCAAGCTTGGATCTCAGTCTTAGCCATATGTAGGGCTGTAAATAGTTGCAAAATAGGGTTTCATGGCTGTGATTACCTAAGGTTAGGTCTGTGCAGCCATGGGTTGCATCTAGGGCTTCAGTCAATCAGCCAGGAATGAATCTGGATAGTGCAGCTATGCACAGCCAGAATCGGCTCACAAGAATAACAAATCAGAATTATATTTTTGTTCAAAAATCACAGATCTTCCATGCTTAAGGCTAGCATGGCAGATCTGGAGCTGTTCTGGGAAAGCCCTAGTTGTTCAGGGCTGCCCAGGGAGCAAAAATACACCAAACACAGAGAAAAGATGTGGACAGTAGGTATAGGCATACATGCTTATACCTGAGACGGCTGAGAGAGGGCTTGGTTCTAGCTGTGATGGGTGGCAGCACCTCCCCCTTCCTTCTTCTTCCTTCTTCCTTCTCCTTTTTCTTCTTTTTCTCCTTTCTTTCCTCTCTTCTCTCCCACGGATTTCAGATATGTCAAGGGCTCTAAAATGAGCCCAAAGCCACCTATTTATAGGCTAAACCCTTACTGAGGCATGTTTGCCTGAGAAAGCCTCTTTTGAAAATAAGTTTTTAAACTGATTCTGACTGATTCTGGGTACACTGGTGGGGTCCACAGTGAACCAAGGGTATGAGGTGGTCCTTCAGACTTCCCTTTATCCATGGAGGGTACCCTTGTCCATGTTGGGTAATCCCCACAATTAAAATCCAATAAAATATTCAAAAACACCCACTGGGTGATGTCACTGGGCCTTGCTGCATCGCTCAGTGCCATCGTCTAGAGAATTCCAGCAAGCTGAAATTCAATGGGCTTACACAGGGGTTTGACCCTTGGTCAGGGTATTGTCCCCACATGCCCATATTAGGGTTTTACACACTTTTACAGAGGTGGGTCCCACCATTATAAGGAGGAGAGAGATTACCTGGGATCCAAATTATATATCAGGCAATGGGTTGTACATTTGCATGGGTTTGCTGTCCATCTTCTGACAAGCATGTAGGATGATCCACACAAGGTTTCTTCATCAATCCAAGTCACTGGAGTGATGCTCCACAGTGATCCTGGTTGCCGGATCAGGGGTTCCTGTCCTTCAATCAAAATTTCTAGTCAGCCAGGGGTAGGGTTTGACATTTTTCCCCACCTTACAAAAATTTCGTCCTTGAAATTTGCTTACCTCGCATTTCGAAGAGTTGAGGATATTTTTCTTTCATTTCATCCTCACGTTCCCATGAAGCTTCCTCTACCAGATTGTTTCCCCATCGATCCTTTACAAAAGTGACTGTGCGGTTATGGAGGTTATGCTCCTTTCTGTCCAATATCTTTGTGGGTTGTTCTTCGTAGGTCATATCCACATCCAACTGTTCAGGTTCAGTTGATAGTACATGTGTCAGGTTGTTAATATACTTTCTCAACATCGACACATGAAAAACATCGTGGACGCCTGATAAAGATGGTGGTAATGCCAGTCGGTATGCTACGGGTCCCACTTTATTAAGTATTTCATAAGGACCAATGAATCTTGGGCTCAATTTGCCTTTCTTGTTGAATCGTAGCAATCCTTTAGTTGGAGACACTCGAAGGAATACATTTTCACCGACTTCAAACTCGATGTCCTTCCTTCTATTATCGGCATAACTTTTCTCTCTTGATTGGGCTGTCTTGATCTTTTCTCTTATAATATCCACCTTGTCTCAAGTCGCTTATATCATCTCAGGTCCGAGATATTTCCGCTCGCCAACTTCATCCCAATATAATGGAGTTCTACATTTCTGTCCATATAATGCTTCGAATGGTGCCATGCTAATGGTGGAGTGATAGCTATTATTGTATGCAAATTCCACCAGAGGTATGTGAGCATCCCAACTGTCATTCATTTCCAAAACACAGGCTCGGAGCATGTCCTCCAGAGTCTTAATGGTTCTTTCTGATTGTCCGTCCATCTGCGAATGGAAAGCTGTGCTAAGATTTAGTTGAGATCCCAATGCCTTCTGCAAACTTCTCCAAAACCTTGAGCTAAACCGAGGATCTCTGTCGGACACAATACTGACAGGCACGCCGTGTAACCGAACTACGTTTTCAATATATATGCGGGCAAGCTTCTCCATTGGGTAACTTGTCTTGATCGATATAAAGTGTGCCACCTTTGTTAGTCTATCTACAATCACCCAAATTGCATTCATGCCTTTCCTAGTGTTGGGCAGATTTGTCACAAAATTCATAGTGATTCTTTCCCACTTCCACTTAGGTATGGGAAGTGGCTGCAACAATCCATACGGTCGGTGTCTCTCTGCTTTTATCTGTTGACAGATGAGGCACTTAGACACGTATATTGCTATGGTCTCCTTCATTCCCATCCACCAGTAATACTTCTTCAAATCTTTATACATATTTGTACTTCCAGGGTGGACTGTGTAGGGTGAGTTGTGCGCCTCTTTAAGAATTCGGTCTTGGATGTCAAAATCATCAGGCACGCACAGTCTATCTCGAAACTTCAATGCACCATCATGGGCCAAGGAAAAATCTGGGTCCTTATGGACACCTTATTGAACTTCCCAAATTATTTTGGCCAGGTCGGGATCCAATGGTTGTTTCACAATTATTTCCTCTCGTATCGACGGCTGCAGGTTCATAGCTACCAATTGCATAGCTGTTCCTTCGATCACGAGTTCCAAATCAAATTTCGGAGCTTCCTCTATTAACTGCTCACTTACGGCCAAAGATGCGAGGGACGCAGTCTGAGATTTTCTGCTTAGTGCATTCGCCACAACATTGGCTTTGCTAGGGTTGTACTGGATTTCACAATCGTAGTCTTTCACCAATTCCAACCATCGCCTTTGTCTCATATTCAGCTCCTTTTGGGTAAAGAAATACTTCAGACTTTTGTGATCGTTGAAGATCTCACTCTTTCCACCATATAGGTAATACCGCCATATTTTTAACGCAAAAACTACTACTGCCAACTCTAAGTCATGAGTAGGGTAGTTCTTCTCATGTTCCTTCAATTGTTTGGATGCGTAGGCGACAACTTTTCCTTTCTGCATCAAGATGCCACCCAATCCTATCCTAGATGCATCTGTATATACCACCATTCCTCCGGTGCCGTCTGGAATGGTCAGGACTGGAGCTATTACCAAACGGTTCTTCAATTCTTGAAAACTTTTCTCACATGCTTCGTTCCATTCAAATTTGGCTCCCTTCCTTATAAGTTTTGTCATTGGTGCCGAAATCCGTGAGAAATTCTCAATAAATCGTCGATAATATCCGCCCAGTCCTAAGAAACTTTGAATCTCAGTAGCATTCTTTGGGGTTTCCCATTCAAGAATCGCTTTCACCTTGCCTGGGTCTACTTTGATGTCGTCTTTGGTGACGATGTGTCCCAGGAATCCAATTTGATGAAGCCAAAATTCATATTTACTGAATTTGGCAAAAAGTTGGTGTTCTCGCAATCGCTGCAACACAAAAGTAAGGTGTCACGTGTGTTCTTCCTCATCCTTAGAGGATACCAAGATGTCATCAATGAATACAATGACGAATTTATCTAGCAAGTCATGGAATACTCTATTCATCATGTCCATGAATGTTGCCGGGGTGTTGGTTAATCTGAACGACAAAACCAAAAATTCGTAATGCCCGTATCGAGTTCGGAACGCCGTCTTATGGATATCACCGCTCTTGATCTTCAATTGATGGTATCCCGACCTAAGATCAATTTTGGAGAAAACTCGTGCTCCCTGTAACTGATTGAGTAGGTCATCGATACGCGGTAGCGGATATCGATTCTTGATGGTCAGCTTATTCAACTCGCGGTAGTCGATACACAGCCGTATACTTCCATCTTTCTTCTTGACAAGCAGAATGGGTGCTCCCCAGGGTGATATACTGGGTCGTATAAATCCTTTCTTCAACAGGTCTTGAAGTTGAACCTGCAACTCTTTCAGTTTGATTGGTGCCATCCAGTATGTTGCCTTCGATACCGGTGCTGCACCAGGAATCAGATCAATATTCAAATTCTATATCGCGATCAGGCGGTAGCTGCTTTAGATCTTCTGGAAAAACATCAGGAAATTCTCTGACGACTTCCAGTTCCTCCAATGGTTTTATCTTTGCCTCCGCGTCTATTATTATGGCAAAAAAACCTTGGCATCCATCGTCAAGAAACTTTCGTGCCTAGAGGGCTGACAAAGTTATTCTCCTGGATTTCTTCTTGGGTTCACTTTGATAGGTGAACATTGACCCATCTTTCAAGTTGAACCTTATCTTCTTCTCTGCACACAAGAAGTTTGCACCATAGGCGGATAGCCAATCCATGCCTAGGATTATGTCAAAATCATTTATATCCATCTTTATCAATTGTGCGGTTACTTTCTTCCCACAAATCTCAATCTAACAAGGGTCGTAGACCTTCTTCAAGCTCACGACACTCCCTGTCGGCGTGCTGACTACTAGTTCATGCCCGATGTCTCTTGGTTGATCTTTCATCTTACTCGCAAAGGTTGAGGAGACGAAAGAGTGGGTTACGCCTGAGTCAAATAATACTCGCGCAGGTATGGTTGAGACATTCAGGGTACCTAGGGTTCGTAGGTAATTTAGGTTACATGTAGTAAGCCAATTAGTCCCTATAAGTTAGTAGTGTTCAGTAACTTACCTGTTAATACATCGGGATTCACCTCAGCTTCTTCATTCGTCATCGCAAACACCTTTCCTAGCGTCCGATTGTCCTGTGGCTGGAAAGACCTAGCGTAGGGCTGATTCAGCGAGTTGTTGTTGCACTCACGCGTTCTACAATCTCTGACCCTTCCTTGTTGCACTGGTAACACTTAAAGGCTGGAGCAGCAGGTGTTGAGGCTTGGCTCACTTGACTTTTTACTAGTCGAGTTGGAGAAGCTGCCGTTGTTGCTTGACTCATCGCCGGTTGAGCAGGTCGATTAAATGTGGGGCAAAAAGGATTCTGACCCATGTTCGGCCTATGATACGGAGTTGAGACGGAATTTGAGTTGGTTCCGCGGTAAACTTTATTTTGGCCAGGCATAGGTCTGGAAATTGTTTGGCCTTTTGCCCACGAACGATGTCACAGCTTTCTCTTTCTCTTTCTCCTTAAATCTATCTTCCATGGTTTTTGCCTTGTCGACCATCTGAGCATAATCCCTAATGTCCATGATTGACAACACTGATCCGATCTCAGTCTTGAGTCCTTTTTTAAATTTCTTCGCCTTACTAACTTCTCCTTTCAGGTGCTCTGGAGAAAAATGGAACAAGTCCTCAAATCGCTGTTGATAATCTAGTACCGACTTGGTTCCTTGCACCAATGCGATGAATTCTACTTCTTTCCTATCCCTGAAACTCTCTGGGAAGTAGTTCTTGAAGAAAACTTCTTTAAATTCCTCCCACGTGGGGTTCGGATGAGTGGCTTCCAAATTATGTTTAGTAGCTTTCCACCAGGCTTTGGCTTCATTCTGCAACTGATAACCCACACATATCAATTTTTGTGCTTCTGTGCACTCAAGCACTTCAAATGCCTTCTCTAGGGCACTGATCCATCGTTCCGGCTGCAATGCTTCAGAAGTTATTTTGAAAAATGTAGGCGATTGAAGTTTCTTAAATCTTTCCATAACCTTGGCGGTAGAGTTCTCTGCTAAATGCTGAGGCACAGGTGGTGGAAATAGCACAGGTCAGTTGGGTGGTGGTGGTGTCGCGTTCGTGTATCATGGTTGCAAACTGAGTAGACATCTGACCAAGCAATTCTTGCTGTTGTTGCATGGTCCGCGTCAAAGTGGTTATGAATGCAGTCACGTCACCAACTACCACATTTGGCTGAGGTGTAGCAGTAGTGACTTGAGCAGCCGCTGGTGCTTCTGATGAAGCAGCCGATGCTTCAGAATTTTGAGCCTCAGTTTCGTTAGGCAGTTCAACCTCCGGTACAACTCGAGGTTGCTTTCCCTTACGACCACCACGAGAACCTCTTCTGGTGTTAACCATTATTGCTTCTCTGAAAAAGAGGAGCGTGTTCAATATCCCAATATCATCCATATGGATCAACAATTCTAGCTAGAGCAGGTGCAAGTCTAGTCCACAGTTCCAATTAGTTTCGTGAGTCGAACCAGTAAGGTAGATTGTTAGAGTACATTGTCTTGGTTTATTATGTGATGTGTCTTATTGAGTGCATTATGTTTCACTTTCTTATGCATTTTATGTATCAATATACTATGCATGGCACTATATGAGAGATTTCAAAATTTTTTTTACATAAAAGACTTTTATTTATTTACCTGATCTAACAGGCAAGCATCTCCAGCTTCTTCCCGGTCACAAACTCCATCGCAAGCAAAAATTCTATGTCAGCTCTTACCTCTTCAGCTAAGGTCATAAAATACTCTCGCTCTTCTGGTCCACTAAGGGCAGCAATGGCTAAATAGAAATCCAATCGATTCTCAGCTCGGGGTAACATTAGTCGTATCCGTCTCAGTCTCTCTCGTAGATGTCTAATATAAATCATATTGCCGGGGTCTCCAGCCTTGGCCAAGGTAATGGGTCCTGTCATGTAAAATGATTCTAATCATCAGGTCATACTTAATCAGAAGAGTTAAGTACAAATCTACTGAAATTGAATTACCAAAGATCGATGAAACTAATTCTTGGGTTGGCTCGAGGTACCTTAACATCTAGGTGTTTGATTTACTAGGAATCCTATTAGGTCCTATTCCCAGCTATTCTAGGCCTTGGTTAGGATGAGATCTACGCTCCCCGTACTTACTAAACCCTTATTACAACATACCTACTTAACTAAGTTCTGTTTGCATAGCAACACTCCAATCAGTTTGTACATCACAGTATTCAAGCATGTAGCTGTACTCACCATAACCTATAATTATGCATACACGTACATTCATATTTATATAAATATATTAAGTACTTAGTTTAATTATATCCACAAAATGTTCCTAGTCCCTATGTGTTCCACTAAAACCACATGTAGAAATTTCACCCTTTTGACCTTAAGAAGACTAGGTTGGTTGCCCTCTTAGGTCATTTGAGTTTTATTATTTTATTATTTTATTATTATTATTATTATTATTTCTTAAACATTAATAAAAATCTGTATTTTAATGTTGTCTAAGGTCACTTTAGGTATTCCCAAAGGTTCCATAAGCTAAAACTCAAAAACTAGCAAGATTCCCTCACTGGGCGATGTCTCTGGGCGTTGCCACATCGCCCAGTGCCATCACCCAAAGAATCGGGGCTTAGGCTTTTTATATCTGAGAGGGCCCCATTTGACTTCTTACTTCTTCCAAATCTCTCTAAACACCTAGGAGAAGTACTTGGAGGGTGAGGGGACCATCTCAACACCAAATCTTGGCATTTCCTCAAGTCAATCACGAACCTACACATACCTAGGTGAGTTTTCTTAGTTACTTTATCTTTTTCTTTGAATTCTTTTTGTTCCCTCTTGCTTAGGTTAGGGTTTTGTCAACAGTCTTGTCCTAACCATGTTATTTTCTTCCCTTTTTGTAGAAAATGTCTACAAGTCATTGTACGGCTAGGAAATCGGTAGCCCAGAAGCGACTACGGGTTGAGTCAGAGGATTCTTCGGCATCCATAGTACCTCCTTCATCTCCTAGTGATGATTCTTCTCCGGAGGAAACCAACTTCGATCATTTCCTCTTCTCTAGGTACGAATATGCTAAGGAGTGGAAAAATTTTGAATCTCTGAAGATTGTGAATGGTCAGGTAGTCCGGGTAGAGGACTTTCATCAATACAATCTCTATACTAGGTTCAACATTTTGGGTTGGACCCCCATGTTGGCACTCACCGAGCCATGCTATCCTTTCTTGGTTTGGTACTTTTACTGCAACCTAGGGCCTTCTAGTACCCAGGAGTTCGGAGTGGAGAGTAGGGTGAAGGGAACGGATATTAGGTTGACCACTACCCTATTAGCAGAGATTTTGGGTTTACCTGACTTAGGAGAGAGGGTTTACTATCTGCCACGGATGGACATCTCAGATATGTTCTCTTTGGAGACCAGGAGGATGGTCTTCAAAGCATTGACAGGGTCACAGAGCTCACCCAAATCTGAGATTTCTTACAAACCCAGTGCCCGTGTCATTAGCAGGTGTGTGACTTACAACATCTACCCTAAAGGCGGTAACAAGGGTAGCATACCCATGCTGAGGGCGTACATCACATACTATCTCTTGGGAGCTGGGAAGGAAGGTCTAGTTATAAACCTTCCATATCTATTGCTTCAGGTAATGCTTTACCATGCTAGGAACCCAGCTGATGGGAACCTTCCTTATGGGAAGTTCCTCACTTTAGTCTTTCGTTACTTTGGGGTTCCCTTGGAGGGTGAGTATGTTGATAAAGACCGATCCAGGCCCATTGACAAAACCTTCATTCTGAAGATGAAGGTGCCTGGAGAGGATCCACCAGAGGGTGAGGAACAGATGGGGATGTAGTAGGATGTGGAGGAGCAGGGAGTGGAGCATGGTGATGATGTGCACGATGAGGGGTTGCTTGGAGAGGAGCAGAGGAACATTGGGGGAGACACCCAGGGTATACATGTAGAGGAGCAAGGTATAGGTCCAGGTGATTTCGAGGGTTTTGACACTTAGTTTACTGACCTACCTGCATATGAGATGACCAGTGCCACTAGCTCTCAAGTTCCAGGGTCTTCTGATTGGGCACAGATGAAGACACATTTCCAGAGCTTCGGAACCCAGCTTTCTGATATGGCGACCAGGATGGACCAGGGCTTCGCTTCCTTGGGGAGCAGAGTGGGATCTATTAAGCGGTGACTAAATTTCTAGGACAAATTCTACGGGGTTAACTCTCGCCAGACACAGCCTCCTCCAGATGACTTACCTCCCACCGAGTAGTTCTTGATCAGCTCCTGCCAGTCCATACTATGTGTTTCAGACTATTTTGCTTCTGTTATGCTTATGTACTTTTCTTTCCTTAGGATGTTTCAAATTTTAGTGTTTTTCTTTTTTTTTATTAGCTATGTAATTGTTAAACTTTCAGTTTACCAGTGAAACTTATGTAGTGGCTTGGCCACAATTATCTTTTATTTAATGGAAATTATGCATCTTTTATTTAATTGTAACTACCTCCCCTATAGCTTTTAATTATTACATATTTTATTATTTCAAGCTTATTAGTCCTAGTCTACACTCCATGAATGTAAGAAGAGCCTCACGCTCTGACACCAAGCTCTGTCACACCCCAAACCACCCCTAGGAGGATTAGGTAGGTGACCCAAATTGCATAACGGCAATCCACCAAATCCCATGAATCTAGAAGCAGTGCTTACATTCACGGAACCACATTCATCTCATTACCATAAGTAAGATCAGAGTGCTGCAGATAAACTATAATTTCAATAAAGAAAGGAAGCATAGCGATACGGGGAAATGATGATAATATATACATAAGAAAGATTGTTTTGATACATTTCCCACCAACCCATAAACATAAAGACAAAGCTAACAGAACCAAAGCTAAAACTACTATATATACATATATATACAGGGTGAGCATACTCATCCCCAAAAAGAAAAGAAAGTAAAAACTACAACCGGTCCACAGTCAGAACGGGGATGAACTCCTAGCAAAAACAAAAAGGAGTTCCCAAAACAAAAAGCATCAAAAATACTCCTCAACGGTCTTCATCAATGACCACTGAGAAAGAATGCAGGATCGGTATGACCTCCGTCGGGTCCACACCAACATCATCGTAACAACCAGGACTCTCCTCCTCGAGATAAGCCTCCCCACACTGGCATCGATCTACAAAATCATCTAAAAAAAATATTGTATAATAGAGTGTAAGCCCCACTGAGCTCATGAGCAATTAACATCAATCATGCATGCATATGCAATCACAATTCACAGTTCATATGATCCTACATGATGTGCAAGTCCAGTTTATTATTAGCCACCTAATAATACAACTAAGTCAGGTCTGTGCTACTACAATCCCCAATACATGTATCCCTGGTGCGGGCTTCTAACCCTTTCCCGCGATACACCCATTGAGTTGTCGGAGAGGACCAGTCAGCTCCCGCATCAGTCACCAAGGTTAGTCTGACCAGCCCTCTGTGATTAACCTATAGGGCAATCCATTTCTTTTCTCTTTTCTTTTCTTTGGCATATAGCCCATATTCACCATTCCGGTGTTCTTTCATTTCTTTTCATTTCTTTTCTCATTCACATATGGTCACCCTCACAGGCATCCAACACCTAAACCCCTGTTGGCAAGGGTGCATAGCATGGGTGATGAAACTCTAACCCCATGTCTATATGGCATCGTATGAGTTGGGTGGTGTCAACCGCATCCCATTCTACGGGCTACCACAGGCCTCATTTCCAAGCCGACTACGGCATCTAGTCTAACAATCACAATCATCATTATAGAATTCACAGTGTTGATCAATAGATAGTCATTATGCAGTGATTTGAGTAGTTTAAACAGAAATACATAACACAACATATATGATTCAAGTTTTATTAGCCGACATAGTATCATAATTACACATGTACGCACAACAGAATTATTCACTCACCTGAGTTTGGTTTTAGATACTCTGTTGCAAACTTAGTTCTAATAGTAGTCTGGTTGTTGACCTCGAGCGCGGGATCAATTCCTAGATATAAATCAAAAGTTATCATGTTAGGTTTTCAGTCTATCACTGGCACTCCTAGGGTTAACCTAAACTTACTGGGTTGACCCGGTATTTGATTGGTACTCATTTTGGATCACTGGGCCTTGCACTAGGCCTTAGGTCATGTCCTGGTGCATGGGCCAGAGTCAATGGCACAAGGGTAATATGGTCATTTTCAATAGTTGTACCTGACCCTAGAGCAGATCAGGCCCACAATGCTGTCCACAGTTTGCCTATGCTGCAGGACCAAGCACAGTAGGGTTTCCTTTACCTATGGGACCCACTAGGGTTCCAAAGTATTCCTTGATCATAAATAGATGTGGTAAAGGGCTTTTTAGTCATTTCCCAACCACCCACAGTGAACAAAAGCCAAAGGGTGAGATTCCCGAAAGTTAGATCAGCAATACAGTAACTTTCCATTCATTGGGCAATGGCTCTGGGCGATGTCTGCATCGCCCAGCTCATAGCCCGGAGGCTGCAATCGATATTTGGGCTGAGTTCCCAAGGTTGGGCCCACAGGGCTGAGGTCAGACTTGATCCTCTGCATGTCAGGGGGGTTAGGTAGCCCCTGGGATGACCTTCAATTTGATCCTAATGGATCATCCATCAGGTCCACCATCAGGCTGCCAGAGGATGCCCAAACAACCCAATGAATAGTATCACAAGGTTTTCTCCAAGCTGGATCTCAATCTCAACCGTATGTAGGGCTGTAAATAGTTATAAAATAGGGTTTCATGGCTGTGATTACCTAGGGTTAGGTCTGTGCAGCCATGGCTTGCATCTAGGGCTTCAATCAGTCAGCCAGGAGTGAATCTAGACAGTGCAGCTGTGAACAGCCAGAATTGGCTCACAAGAACAGCAAATTAGAATTATATTTTTGTTCAAAAATCACAGATCTTCCATGCTTAAGGCTAGCATGGCAGATCTGGAGCTGTTCTGGGCAAAGCCTAGCTATTCAGGGCTGCCTAGGGAGCAGAAATACACCAAACACAGAAAAAAGATGTGGACAGCAGGTATAGGCATACATGTTTATACCTGAGATGGCTGAGAGAGGGCTCGGTTCCAGCTGTGATGGGTGGCAACACCTCCCCCTTCCTTCTTCTTCCTTCTTCCTTCTCCTTTTTCTTCTTTTTCTCCTTTCTTCCCTCTCTTCTCTCCCATGGATTTCAGATATATCAAGGGCTCTAAAATGAGCCCAAAGCTACCTATTTATAGGCTCAGCCCTTACTGAGGCCTGTTTGCCTAAGAAAGCCTCTTTTAAAAATCAGTTTTTAAACTGATTCTGGGCACACTGGTGGGGTCCACAGTGAACCAAGGGTATGAGGTGGTCCTTCAGACTTCCCTCTGTCCATGGAGGGTGCCCATGTCCATGTTGGGTGATCCCCACAATTAAAATCCAATTAAATATTCAGAAACACCCACTGGGCGATGTCATTGGGCCTTACTGCATCGCCCAGTGCCATCGTCCAGAGAATTCTAGCAAGCTGAAATTCAATGGGCTTGCATAGGGGTTTGACCCTTGGTCAGGGTATTGTCCCCACATACCCATATTGGGGTTTTACACACTTTTATAGAGGTGGGTCCCACCATTATAAAGAGGAGAGAGATTACCTGGGATCCAAACTATATATCAGGCAATGGGCTATACATTTGTAGGGGTCTGTTGTCCACCTTCTGACAGGCAGGTAGGATGATCCACACAAGGTTTCTTCATCAATCCAAGTCACTAGGGTGATGCTCCATAGTGATCCTGGTTACTTGATCAGGGGTTCCTGTCCTTCAATCAAAATTTTCAGTCAGCCAGGGGCAGGGTTTGATAGAAGTTACCTAGCCAACCTGAGCAAAATCCTAGGCATCAGGTTCATATTCAGTAAGGTACCCAAGACCCTCCACTCAATGTTGTATAAGGCCAACAGCATCAAGGGCCCTCCAATCAGGTAAATGCAATATATGCTATGCGGAGTAGCCATGAGTATCAACAGGTTAGTACACCTCAATCTCTAATATCTTATACTCCTGTTGATTCTCCCCCTTCTGATAAGGCCATTGAAGTGCCTATTGTTCCTGGTTCGTCTGATGAACCTGAAGTAATTTCAGATGATTTGGTTGAGGAAACCAAAGATGATTCTGTTGAGAAAGTGAAAGAGACCACCCCTAAAAGAGTTTATACCCCACTTGCCCCTTTCCCAAATAGGTTGGTTAGCAAGAAGTCTCCTTCTATGGAGAAAATATTGGATGTTTTTAAACAGGTTTAGGTGAATATTCCTCTACTACATGGTATAGCCCAGGTCCCTACTTATGCTAAAGTTCTCAAAGACTTGTGTACCCAAAAGCGGATCACTAATGTGTCCAAAAAGGCATTCTTGGCTGCTAATATCAGTTCTCTTATCGCACAACTGGTAGCAGCCAAGTATAAGGACCCTAGAAGCCCCACCATCTCTTGCACTATAGGCAATACCACCATTGATCATGCCTTATTGGACTTTGGTGCAAGTGTGAACCTGTTACCCTTTCATGTCTACCAACAGTTGGAATTAGGAGAGCTAAAACTGACCAGAATTACTCTCCAACTTGCAGATAGGTCGGTTAAAATTTCCAAGGGGATGGTTAAGGATGTCCTGCTAAAGGTTGGGGAATTTGTCTTTCCTGTGGATTTTATTGTCTTGGATACCCAACCTACTGCAAATTTTAAGGACCAAATCCCAATTATTTTGGGTAGACCTTTCCTTGCTACTAGTAATGCTTTGATCAATTGCAGGAATGGTCTCATAAAACTATCTTTTGGCAATACTTCTATGAACTTTAATGTGTTTAGGTTAGGCAAGCAACCTGATATGGATGAAGAGGTACATATGCTTCAAGGATTTCCTGATGATGTTGATACTTTCTTTGAGATTGACTTTGATTCAGAATTTCAAGAATGTATACAGGAATTGGAGGGTGTTGATGATACCCCCTTATTTGAGGTCTGGAGCATCTAACTACCTTTGGAGCCCCTTGGACCCCTATCCACCTCCATTCCTAAACCCTCTATTATTGAGCCCCCCATATTAGAGTTGAAAGTGTTGCCCTCCAACCTCAAGTATGCCTTCCTAGGGTAAGATGACACTCTTCCTGTAATTATTACTTCTGATTTGACTTCTGTTCAGGAAGAAGAGTTGATCAAGCTTCTACAGGAACATAAGGAAGCCATAGGTTGGACCATGTCAGACCTCAAAGGTATTAGCCCCTCCATTGTTCAACATCATATGCATCTAATGGAGAGTTCCAAATCTTCTAGGGAACCCTAAAGGAGGGTTAATCCTGTGATGAAAGAGGCAATCAAGAAAGAGATCCTAAAGTGTTTGGATCATTGCATAATTTATCCTATTTTTGATAGCCAATGGGTGAGTCCTGTGCAGGTTATACCAAAGAAAGGAGGAGTCACTGTAGTTGAGAATGCCAATAATGAATTGATTCCAACCTGTATCCAAACAGGATGGAGACTGTGCATTGACTATAGAAAATTGAATGCAGCAACTTAGAAGGACCACTTCCTCTTGCCTTTTATTGATCAGATGTTAGAGAGACTAGCTGGCCATGAATACTATTATTTTCTTGATGGATATGTAGGCTATAATCAGATCCCTATTGCTTTGAAGGACAACATAAGACCACATTCACATGCCCTTATGGAACCTTTGCTTACCGGCATATACCTTTTGGGTTTTGCAATGCCCCTGCTACATTCCAAAGGTGCATAATGAGTATCTTTTATGATATGGTAGAGCACTTCTTAGAGGTGTTTATGGATGATTTTTCTATTCACGACTCTACCTTTTCTAATTGCTTGCATCACCTTTCCTTGGTTCTTAAAAGATGCATAGAAAAGAACTTGATCTTAAATTGGGAGAAGTGCCACTTCATGGTGAAGCAAGGCATCGTTCTTGGTCACATTGTGTCCAAAGAGGGGATTAAGATTGATAGATCTAAGGTGAACCTTATTGTCAATTTATCACCACCCAAGAGTGTGAAGGACATTAGATCTTTTTTAGGCCATGCAGGTTTTTACAGGAGATTCATCAAGGATTTTAGCCAAATAGCTAGACCTCTCACTTTCCTTTTGGCAAAGGATTGCCCATTTCATTTTTCTCCTGAGTGTCATAAGAGTTTTGAGCAATTGAAAAGAGCATTGACCTCAGCCCCTATTATTCAAGCTCCAAATTGGATAGTGCCATTTGAGCTTATGTGTGATGCCTCTGATTTTGCTATAGGGGCTGTTCTTGGGCAAAGAATCAACAAATTACCCCATGTGATTTATTATGCAAGTAAGACTCTTGATGATGCACAACTCAATTATACCACCACTGAGAAAGAATTTTTAGCTGTTGTGTTTGCTTTAGAGAAGTTTAGGCCCTATTTGATTGGATCATATGTGATTGTTTATACTGACCATGCAGCTATCAAATATCTTGTACAGAAAAAAGATGCTAAGGCTCGCCTCATTAGGTGGGTTCTTTTGTTGTAGGAATTTGATCTTGAAATTAGGGATAAGAAAGGGTATGAAAATTTGGTTGCAGACCATCTATCCCGGCTGCCTAATTCTTTGACTGTTGATTCTCCAATCAACGAGAACTTTCCTGATGAGTATCTGATGGTAGTGTCTAGTGAACCTTGGTTTGCTAACATTGTTAATTATCTGGTTACGGGTGTAACACCTGCACATTGGTCCACCCAAGATAAGAATCGTTTCTTTTCATAGGTTAAATATTTCTTTTGGGATGATCCTTATCTTTTTAAGACTTGTCCGGATCAGGTAATCCGGAGATGTGTTCCTGATCATGAGCAACAATCTATCTTATCTTTTTGCCATGATCAGGCTTGTGGAGGTCACTTTGGGCCCAATAAGACAGCGGCTAAGGTTTTATAGTATGGATTTTATTGGCCTGCTCTTTTTAGAGACACTTTACTTATTGCAAGGCGTGTCCTTCATGCCAATCTTTAGGGTGTCTCACCAGGAGGAATATGATGCCCCTCAACCCAATTCTGGTGGTTGAGGTGTTTGATGTATGGGGTATAGATTTTATGGGGCCTTTCCCTAATTTTTTTAGTAATCTGTACATATTACTTGCTGTAGACTATGTGTCCAAATGGATTGAGGCAGTTGCTTATAAGACCAATGACCACAAGGTGATTGGGAAATTTTTGAAGGAGAACATTTTCTCCTATTTTGGTACTCCCTGTGCTATCATTAGTGATCGGGGCAAGCACTTTTGCAACCAGTCCTTTGAGGCCCTTATGAGAAAATATGGTGTCATTCACAAGTTGGCCACACCCTACCATCCCCAGACCAGTGGCCAGGTTGAGGTTTTCAATCGACAAATTAAGCAAATTCTTGAGAAAACCATCAACCCGAACCACAAAGATTGATCTAATTGGTTGGTAGATGCTTTGTGGGCCCATAGGACCGCCTTTAAGACCGATCTTGGTCAATCTCCATACCGTCTGGTATATGGAAAGGCATGCCACTTACCTGTTGAGCTTGAGCACAAGGCCTTTTGGGCTATAAAGGAGCTTAACTTTGACCTACCCACTGCAGGTGCCCATAGGAAACTCCAACTATCTGAGTTGGAAGAGCTTAGAAATGAGGCATATGAGAATATCCTGATTTACAAAGCAAAAACCAAGGCTTTCCATGATAGGCACATTTTGAGAAAATCTTTTGAGGTAGGCCATAAAGTCTTATTGTACAATTCTCGTTTGCACATCTTTCCAGGTAAGTTGATCTCAAGATGGGATGGCCCCTATATTGTTCAAATTGTTTATCCTTCATGGGGCTGTTGAAGTCCTCAATCCAAGTACAGGTGTCACATTTAAGGTAAATGACCAACATTTGAAGCCATACATTGAGATGCCTACTCCAAGTGTGGAAGAGGTCATGGATCTCCATGAGCCTCTTTACCTTGAAGACTAACTTCCTGGTATATATCCCCTCCCCTGTCCTTATTTCTTCTTTTCTGCATGCATTGAGGACATTGCATGAATTAAGAGTGGGGGGGTGTGTTGGACTTAATTGGTGAATTTTGATTGTGACGGCAGTTTGGTTTGGTGCATACATTTCTTTGATTGCAAGGCGAGAGAGAGAGGGAATCAGGTGCCCTAGTATGCAAAATAATAAAGAAATCCCTTTTCAAGGACGGTAGTTAGTTTGTATCCTGTGAGAGAGACTGAATTGGAAAATATGAGCGTTATTTCATTTGATGGCTAGATTTCTCTATGTGTTTTATGGACCCTTTGATCTTTTAGCTAGTAGTTGAGATCAATTTGTTTGTGGCAAGGCAAGGCATGAAAGTGAATGGAAAGAAAAAAAAAAAAGAAAAAGAAATAGAAAGAAAAGTGGAATTCCTTGGGACTAGACAGGGCACTGTTGCCTTAGGAAACAGGGTGACTTGTTCGAAATTCCTTGGAAGGAAACTCAAAAAAAAAAAAAAAATTCTTGCATCAATATCTCAATGTCTTATGGATATATGCAAAAAGTAAAGCTACCAAGTATTTGGGTGTCTGGTGTATGCTCCACCATGTCATTCAGAGAATAGTAGTGGAGCAGAAATAGAGTTTACTGTTGTGAAAAAAAAGCTTCTGCCTTAATGCCTGAAAAGAAAGTATGGTAAAAAATACTCAAAGCCTAAGTCTTTGGTTCCATTGATGCTATGAGTGGTTTACTTGAAGGTGAGTAGTGTTCAGAAAATATGAGGAGATCCCTTGAACTTGATGCATGCTTGTTACTTGAATTGATGTGGGGTGATAAAATTCAAGTGTGGGGGAACCTTTGGCTCCTTGATCTTTAATTGAGCATTTTTTGGGATTATGTGCACTTTCTTACTTATGCCATGATTGAAATTTGCAGCATCTTTTAACTTATTGAATTTTGGGTGTACATTCACCGCAAACACCCATAAGACAAAACTCGTCCACTATGGGTAACCTAGGGGTTTAAAGGCTTGTTGCACATGCCAAGTGTAACCGTGATTCCTACGAAGGGGAGTTAGGATTTTTGCATTCTAGATTAGTTTTTTGTTTTTGTTTACTTGAGGACAAGTAACGTTCAAGTGTGGGGGAATCTAATGAACACATTTATGTGTGAAATCTTAGGGCCATAAAGCATGCATTTTTATACTTGGAACAGAACTACTCGAGGTTTTTGTTTGTGTTTTCAAGTTTTAGGTGAATTCTTGTGAAAATTGAGCAAATGATGCTAAGGATCATTTTTAAGCTATTTAGTGGTATTTGGCAGTAGCCGGAAGCGCCCAGGAGTCGAGAAAATAAAGTTTGGATTGAGTACTAAAAGAATCATGCCAATTAGTTAAATTTTAATGCAGTCATAGTGGGCTCCTTAGCATAATTTTGAGATGTTAAGAGTACGGATGCATAGCCCATTGAGTCAGCTTCGTAATGGTTCAAACAGCACTTGATTCCAAGTTGAAACGAAGAAGTTACGGTTGTTTTCGTAACGATGTGCGAAAATGGTCTATAGGGGTTTATTTATAATTATTGAAAATTGGCTGGGGACAAAGTAAAGCGAAAGTTCGAATTCAGGGGGCTTTAGTGTAATTCATAGAAGTTATCTTTTCTGTTAGCCGAAAGATTTCATTTGGAAGGCTCTGGAGCAGTCTAACTTCAACTTGAGATATAAGCACCCCATGCTCCACGTTTTTTGAAGGATAGAATGGGTATTTTATTTATTGTGAGTGGAATCCTAGTCATCACCCTTATTCTCTCACTCCTCCAACTTTCCAATGGCACTTTTGGAATTGTACTATAGATAGATTTCTTTTGAAAATAATTCTCTTATCCATAGAAGGTTGAAAAGTCAAAGATGCCTTGATCTCATTGCTTGGAGAAGACACCTACAAGGAAAAGGATTACTTTTTGATAAATAGAAGGTTTATGTAGCTAGGATTTTTATCTCTCTTAGTTTTTATTTTTTTCCTTTTTCTTAGGATTCAAGGTATTGTAAAGGAGGAAGGAGAAGAGAATATTCTCTTTTCTTTGGGAATATTTCTCCTACCACTTCCCTCTTCTCTCTTCTCCTCTCTTCCCCCTATAAATACCTCTATCCTCTCCTTTGTAATGTGGTTCAATTCATTAGTGAAATTTCTTCTTTTCTTCTTATAGTTTTTGGCTTTCTAAGTTCTAGTTTGATTTCATGCTTTCAATTCCATGGTTGTAATGCTTTTGATTCATGTTTTAATTTTATGTCTTCAATATGGTTGTAATAATTCTAGTTTAGTTTCAAGCTTTCTAGTCTAGGCTTCTAAATTCTAGTGAGAAGATTTAGAAAACTTGAAAGAGGAAGCCATGGTAGGATTATTCAAGTGCTCAAGCTTCATCAAATTACATTCATGCAAGGATTAATTAGTTCATGCAATTCAACTTTGGTAGAAGGGAGTATTAATTTCTTATTTTTATTTTTATGTTCTTCTCCTTAACCTCTTAATTTTTTATAGTTTCTAATTTCTTCTTCTTCTTCTCTACCTCTTTCTTCTTCTATTAGTTTTAGTTTATTAGTATCCTCATCTCCACTAATCCCTCCACTCTATTAGGAATTTTAATTCTCCATTTTTTTTAGTTTATTCTCATTCTCTATCTCCCTAGTTCAATCATGTTTTTAGGATTCTTATTATTATTTGGGAAATTTACACATACCCCCCTGAGGTTTAACGAAAGGATATTTTCACCCCTCAGGTTTGGAAAATTCTGCGTAACCCCCTGAGGTTTGTAAACGGTAACAGATAGGTCCATTCTGTCAATTCATGACTAACACTGTTAAAAAATAGACTTGAACTGACGGAATTGCCCTTCTAAGAAGAACCCAAAAAAAAAAAAAAAAAACCTGCAACTCATCTTCCCCAAAAGGGAAGATGAGTTGCAACCATCCCAGCCCCATTGATTTGTTAAAACGTTTGCCACTCAATCACTCCTCTTCAACCTCTTTGCTTGAACCGAATCATCTGCTCCAGCAGAAGGAAAGTAGCAAGCATTCTCTTTCAGCTGTTCTAGTGTATTATTCAAAGCCACAACCTTGGCCTCATTCTCTTTAGCGACTTTTTGCCAAGTTTGGTTCTCCATTTCTACCCTTCTCAAGCATTAACTCTATTGTTCTTTTGGCCGCTCTTGCAATGTCTTCATCCTTTCGTTTTAGTAAGCTCAACGCCTTTGATTCCATCTTTTTAAGAAGGGTAGCCATTTGTTGATTCCTTTATTCATGTAAAGCTGATCTGAGTCTCTCATTCTGTGTTTTTTCCCACCAAATAAACAGAACTGAAACATCAAAATAAGATACTATAATCAATCATATACAGAACAATCAATAAAAAAATAGATGCAGTTCCTTTTTACCTGTAATAGAATAAAACGATCAATCTCCAATGCTTTCTTATCAATCTGAGCAGCTAAACCTAGGTCTTCCTCAAGAAGGGTCTCAATTCCAAACTCTTTCCTCCATGCCACCGTATTCTTCATCATGGTGAATGCGTCCTTCACCTTCAAATCCCTGGCATGAAGGAATTTCAGAAGGACCACATCGCTCCGCTCATAGGCAAGCAAAGGGATTCCCCATATTGACACCTCCTCTGGTGGTGGTGGTGGCAGCACAGCAGCGTCAGTTATCTCTTCTTATTTTGTTTTAGTAAGTGCAGCGGCGGCGGCGGCCTCTGCCTCCCCTTCCTTTTTTGGAGCCGCCACTGCAGTTTCCTCAACCGGTGCTGCAGGAGCAAAGACGGCTATGATGGTCTCTTCAATGGCTTCAACAATCTTAGCGCCATTGTCATCAACATAGGTTATCTTCTCAACCACCTCTATAACCACCACGACTGCTGGTTCCTCAGCTTCGGGTGCCGATGCCAGTGGTGTCACTTCATTCGGCTTCTTCGATGGTGCTTCTTTCTTCTCCTCCACCATGTCTGAGACTAGTATCGGCTCTGCAACTTTACTAGCCTCCATCTTCGAGGGCTCTTCCGTGATTGTCGGTACCGACGTTTCTTCAACAGCAGTTGGCTTTTCCTCTACAGGGGCAAAGGCTTCTTGAATCTCAGCCTTCTTCTCTTCCTCCTTTGCCGCCGGTGGAGGAGCAGTGAACTCGTGTTTGTTAAGTGCTTCCTAGATAAGCTGCTTTAACTCTTCGAGGTCTTTCTTCTCTGGGTCAGGAAGATTGGAAACGATGTTACTCTCCTCCTTAAAAGAAACTGATTGAGCGATGGTCTCCTCCTCAGCAACCTTTGGCTTCTCAACCTCCTCGGTAGCAGTAGCAGAAACTTCTTCGATGAGGGTGGGTTTGGTTGACTCGTGACCTCTGGCACCGGTGGTGTTGGTGGTGGTGCATCTTTCTCAATCGTAGTTTTCTCTGTCTCAACCACAATGACTTCCTCTGCTTTCATTTGGGTTTCCTTTGCCATGGTTGAGAGTAGAGAGTGATGGTGAAGATGGTGATGATTCGGTTCAGGCAAAGAGGTTGAAGAGGAGTGATTGAGTGGCAAACGTTTTAAAGAATCAATGGGGCTAGGATGGTTGCAACTCATCTTCCCTTTTGGGGAAGATGAGTTGCAGGGTTTTTTTTTTTTGGGGTTCTTCTTAGAAGGGCAATTCTGTCAGTTCAAGTCTATTTTTTAACAGTGTTAGTCATGAACTGACAGAATGGACCTATCTGTTACCGTTTGCAAACCTCAGGGGGGTACGTAGAGTTTTCCAAACCTGGGGGGTGAAAATATCCTTTCGTTAAACCTTAGGGGGGTATGTGTAAATTTCCCTTATTATTTTTATTCACTATTATCATCATGTTAGGATCTTAATTTAATTAATTTTGTTTTAATTTCAGATTTGGTAGCGCCATTTCAAGTGTGAGAAGCAAGCAAATACAGTCCAATTCAAGCACCTTTGGGTTTACCTCTCTAATCTCTTATCTTTACTTTTTCCTTGTGTTTTTTTATGTGATTGTGGTTTGTGGCTGCGATTTATTCCTTCCAATCCGTGGTAGTTTGATAGGTTAGATGCTTATGTGTTAGGATGCCAATCAATTCATGCCAATTCAGTTTTCTAGATGCGTAATTTTGGTAAATGCTTGTGAGTTAGGACGCGTTAATTTTCGTTAGTTTAATTAGTTTAATTTAACACTTTAATTTGATTCACTTTGCATTACTTTAAAGTGAGTAAAATAGGGTGGCGTATATCTCCTTGAGTTCGACCCGTAGCTACGATTGATCCGTACGCTTGTGGTTATTATTTTGTGCAAAAAAGTTTTTGGCGTCGTTGCTGGGGAGATTATTGTCCACTTTATTTTTCTGATTTTTAAGTAATTCGAAGTGCTTAGTTTTTATAATCTTTTCCTTTTCTTCTAAAAAAAAAAAAAAATCAGTTTTTGAAAACCTCATCTTGTCTCTCTTCTGTTTCAAAGACTGTGCACCCAATCTAAAGTCCTTCTTATGCTCAAACCTAGCCTCTTTTGGTGTCCCTCATAGGATTAAATTACCTATGACGCTGCATCTTGACTTGGTTGGGTGGAATGGCATATGACTTATCTTTGGAGGTGACCAACTTTGATAACAAGAAAGCGACATAGTGAGTGCCTAGGAAACAAAAACGTATAGTAGTCCTCCACTCTACATCAGAATCCAATTGGAGTCACCCGTAGGTGGCTCTTGAAGACTATACGGGTCCCCTTGTTGTCAACCTATATGGCAACTTTACAGCTTTGGAACCACTGTTTCGATTCGAGGGACAGATGCACTATCTACCTTGGACTCCCTCTTGTTTTTTATTTTTTCTAGTCTTTTATTTAATTTTTCTAAAGGAGACTTCATATCTGTTTAGGTAGCTCAATTGTGGATCCATGATTCATCTAATCGTCTTATTAGACTACCATCTTCTCCACCACCTTTGACCCCACCTTTGACCATGGGTGAATCTAAGACTCTTAAGGATAGGTTTTACCCTACTAGGGCTGCACAACCTTCTTGCATTAGTCTGCCTATTGTTATAGGGAACAATTATGAACTCAAGATCAACTTCATTAGCATGCTACCCCACTTCCATGGGATAGCCAATGAAGATGCATATCTCTTCCTTAGGGAATTTGAGGAGATCTGTCTTCTAATTAAGGTTTAAAATTTAACTGATGATGCAGTTAGGCTTTGGTTTATACCCTTTGCCCTGAAGGACCAAGCTAAGAAGTAGCTTTATGGACTGCCGACTAATTCCATTACTACATGGGATCAGTTTACCATTGTCTTCTTGAGAAAATTTTTCCCTCTTCACAAGACCAATAAACTCAAGAGTGACATACTCCAATTCAGGCAGAAACCACATGAGTCCTTCTCTAGATTCATGGAAAGATTCAAGGACTTCCTGTTAGAATGCCCTCACCATGGTATTGACTTGTGGCAAATCTACCAAATTATTTATGAGGGCATAGACTTTCAAACCAAGCAGCTTTCAGAATCTATGTGTCCTGCAGGCTTTACCTCTTTTTCTGATGAGAATGATGCCTGGACATTCTTGACCAACTTGGCTGATAAGACTAGGGAGTGAGAATCCTCCTAAGAGGCCGAAAGGACCACTAAGGATCACATCATTGATGGTGTACCAGCCAAGGAAGCCAAACTGGACAGCCTCATCAAAACGTTAGAGTCCATTGTCCTTAAAGAGCCTATGTCGGTTAACCAGGTCAACCATGTGTCAATGTGCAGTTGGTGCCACAACCCTGGACATCTTTTGGAGGAATGCCCCAACACCTTTGTGGTATTCCAACATTGAAAATGTAAGTGCCCTCTACCAAAATAATCCATATAGCAACACTTACAACCCAGGATGGAGAAATCACCCTAATTTCTCCTAGAATCAAGGGAACCAAGCAGGCCCATCCAACTTTCACAATCAAGGCCGCCAGCTTGGCCTCCAAAGGCCCAACTTTGCACCACAAAGCCAAGGTATGTCTCCTCACCCCTTCCTCCCTCATCCTCATTTAGGACCTTCTATTAATTCTGCTAGGCCTCCTCCCCTTGCACCCTATCAGCCACCCCCAAGGTTTATCAATATAGGAGAAGCAACAAGAATGAATGAGATGGAGAACAAGATAGCCCTTCTTATGACAGGCCACAATAATATTGAGAGACAGCTCACCCAGCTTGTCACCATCATACATGAGAGGGAAACAGGGAAGTTACCTAGCCAACCTAAGCCAAATCATAGGCATCAGGTTCATATTCAGCAAGGTACCCAAGACCCTCCACTCAATGTTGTACAAGGCCAATAGCATCAAGGGCACTCCAATAAGGTAAATGCAATATATGCTTTACGGAGTGGTCGTGAGTATCAACAGGTTAGTACACCTCAATCTCTACCATCTTATACTCCTGTTGATTCTCCCCCTTCTGATAAGGCCATTGAAGTGCCTATTGCTCCTGGTTCGTCTGATGAGCCTGAAGTAATTCCAGATGATTCTGTTGAGACATTCAGGGTACCTAGGGTTTGTAGGTAGTTTAGGTTGCATAAGGTAAACCAATTATTCCCTATAATTTAGTAGTGTTTAGCAAACTTACCTGTCAATACATCGGGGTTCGCCTCAGCTTCTTCATTCATCATCACAAACACCTTTCCTCACGTTCAATTGTCCTATGGCTGGAAAGGTCTGGCATAGGGCTGATTCGGTGAGTTGTTGCCATACCCACGCGATCTGCAATCTCTAGCCATGTGCCCTTCCTTATTGCACACATAGCACTTATAGGGTGGAACAGCAAGTGTTGAGGCTTGGCTCACTTGACTTATTGCTGGTCGGGTTGGCGAAGCTACTGTTGTCGCTTGACTCGTAGTCAGTTGAGCAGGTCGATTGAATGTAGGACGAAAAGGGTTCTGTCCCACGTTCGGCCTACGATACGGAGTTGAGATAGAATTTGAATTGGTTCTGTGGTAAGCTTTATTTGGCCAGGCATAGGTTTGGAAATTGTTTGGCCTCTTGCCTACAGACGACGTCACAGCTTACTCTTTCTCTTTCTCTTTAAATCTATCTTCCATGGTCTTCGCCTTGTCGACCATCTGAGCATAATCCCGGATGTCCATGATGGACAATACTAATCCAATCTTAGTCTTGAGTCCTTTCTCGAATTTCTTTGCCGTACTAACTTCCCCTTTCAGGTGCTCTGGAGAAAAATAAAACAAGTCTTCAAATCGCTGTTTGTAATCCAATACCGACTTGGTTCCTTGCACCAATGCGATGAATTCAGCTTCTTTTCTATCCCTGTAACTCTTTGGGAAGTAGTTCTTGAAGAAAACTTCTTTAAATTGCTCCCACGTGGGATTTGGGTGAGTAGCTTCCAAGTTAGGCTTAGTAGCTTTCCACCAAGCTTCGGCTTCATTTTGCAACTGATAACCAGAACATATCAGCTTCTATCCATCCGTGCACTCAAGTACTTCAAATGCCTTCTCTAGGGCACTAATCCACCATTCCGACTGCATTGCCTCAGAAGTTATTTTGGAAAATGCAGGCTGTTGGAGTTTCTTGAATCTCCCCATAACCTTAGCGGTAGAGTTCTCCGCTAAGTGTAGAGGCACAGGAGGTGGAAATAGTACGGGCCGATTGGGTGGTGGTGGTGGTGGTGGTGGTGTTGTGCGTTCATGCATCATGGTTGTAAACTGTGTAGACATCTGACCAAGCAATTCTTGTTGTTGTTGCATGGTCCGCATCATAGTGGTCATGAATGCAGTCACATCATCGGCTACCACATTTGGCTGAGGTGCTGCAGCAGTGGCTTGTGCAGCTGCTGGTGCCACTGATGAAGCAGCCGATGCCTTAGAATTTTGAGCCTCTGTCCCATTTGGCAGTTCAACCTCCGGTATAACACGAGGTTGCTTCCCTTTGCGACCACCATGAGAACTTCTTCTTGTGTTGACCATTGTGGCTTCTCTGAATAGAGGAGCAGGTTCAATATTCCAATATTGCTCATCGAGGTCAACAATTATTTCCTAGCTAGTACAGGTACAAACCTAGTCCATAGTTCCAGTGAACTTCATGAGCCGCACCAGTAAGGTGGATTGTTAAATATGTTATCTTTGTTCGTTATGAGGTGTTTTCTTTCATTTTGTATTTTGTCTCTTCTTAAATATTTTATGTAATGGTAGGCTATGCATGACACTAGATAAGAGATTTCAAATTTTTAAATAGAAGGCTTTTAATTATTTACCTGGTCTAACAGGCAAGCAATTCCAGCTTCTTCCCGGTTACAAACTCCATCGCAAGTAGGTACTCTATGTCGGCTCTTACTTCTTCAGCTAAGGACATAAAATAGTCTCACTCTCCCAGTCCACTAATGGCAGCAAGGGCTAAATAAAAGTCTAGCCTGTTCTTGGCTCGAGGTAGTACCAGTCGTATCATCTTAGTCTCTCTTGCAGCTGTCTAATATAGATCATGATGCTAGGGTCTCCAGCCTTGGTTGAGGTAATGGATCCTGTCATGGAAAATGGTTCTAAACATCAGGTTATACTTAATTAGAAGAATTAAGTACATGTCTACTGGAATTTAAATGACTAAAATCAATAAAATATACTTGGGTTGGCTCGAGGTACCTTAGCATCTAAAGTGTTTTGATTGGCTAGACAACCTATGAGATCCTATTCTTGGCTAACTTAGACTTTGGATAAGGTAAAGTCTATGCTCCCTACACGTCGTAAATACGTGTTACAACATACCTACATATCTATGTTCGGTTTTACATAGCAGCACTCCAATTAGTTTGTACATCACAATATCAAGCACATATTAATTAAATATTACACATACCAATTCTCATAAGTATGTATATATATTTATATATTTTAGGCACTTATATCAAACATATAAACAAGGAGTTTAAATTTCATATGTGTCTTACTAAGATTCCAAGTAGAAGTTGTATTCCCTTAACTTCACGAAAATTGTGTTTGTTTAATTAATTAGTTTAATTAATTATTTATTTATATATATATATTTTATAAAGCATTAGTAAAAATCTTTATTTTTATGTTCAACAAAGCTATTATAGGTGAAGTCCAAGTTCCCATGTGTCAAAAGATCAAAATCAGCAAAAATGCATTCACTGGGTGATGTCTCTAGGCGTTGGATACATCGCCCAGTGCCATCACCCAGAGAATCAGGGCACAGGTATATGAGTCAGAGAGGGGCCCATATCAGTCCTAACTTCTTCTAAACTTCTCTAAACACTTGGAGAGACTATTTGGAGGGTAGTGCGACTATTCCCACACCAATTCCTCTTACTTCTTCGAGTTCCTCGCGAATCCACGTGTGCCTAGGTAAGGATTCTTGGTTACATTCTCCTATTAGGTTTTCTTTTATTCCATCTTGTTTTATCTAGGGTTTTTGTTAGATTTCCTTACCCTAACTATTTTTTTTTCTTCTCTTTTGTAGCAAAATGTCTACAAGTCACCGCACGGCTAGAAAGTCCGTGGTACAGAAGAGACTATGAGTGGAGTGTGATCATTCTTCATCATCATCATCCATAGTGCCACCATCTGCACCTAGGGACGATTCTTCTTCGGAGGAGCCCAAGTTTGACCGATTCCTCTTCTCTAGGTACGAGTATTTTAAGGAGTGGAACAACTTTAAATCCCTAAAAATTGTAAATGGTCGGATTGTGCGGGTGGATGACTTTCACCAATATAGTCTCTTTGCTAGGTTCAATGCCCTAGGTTGGGCTTCTATGTTGACACCTACTGACCCTTGTTATCCCAACTTGGTTCGGTACTTTTACTGCAACTTGGTGCCATCTGGGGCACAAGAGTTTGGACTATTGAGTAGGGTGAAGGGAGTGGATATTAGGTTGACCACTACCTCACTAGCAGGGATATTGGGGCTGCCTATTACTGAAGAGAGGTGTTACTACAAGCCTCGAGTTGACATTTCTGAGATGTTTTCTTTGGAGACTAGGAGGATGGTCTTCAAAGAACTGATAGGGTCTGAGAGCACACCCAAGTCTGAGGCTTCCTATAAGCCTAGTGCTCAAGTGATTAGTAGGTGTGTTACCTACAACATCTATCCCAAGGGCGGCAATAGGGGTAGTATCTCTATGATGAGGGCCTACATCACATACTGTTTACTTGGAGCTAGTAGAGGGGGTCCGATCATAAACCTCCCATACCTATTACTCCAGGTTATGTTGTACCAAGCACAGAACCCTTCTGATGGGAAACTTCCATATGGGAAGTTCCTTACCTCAGTGTTTCGGCATTTTGAGGTTCCTTTGATGGGCAAGTATGTGGAGAGGGACACATCCAGGCCTATTGATAAGACCTCGATACTGAAGATGAAAGTGCCAGGGGAGGATCCACCAGAGGATGAGGAGCAAATAGAGATGCAGCAGAGGGATGAGGAGCTAGAGGAGGTGCAGGGTGGTGATGATCATGATGAGGAGCTGAGAGATATTGAGGGAGACATCCAGGGCGAGCTTGGAGAGAGGCAGGGTGTTGATGAACAGGATGTGGGTTAGGGTGACTTCGAGGGTGTTGGCACACAGTTCACAGACTTACCTGCCTATGAGGCGATGGGTGCTACCAGTTCTCAGGTTCCAGGGCCTTCTGAGTGGGCACAAATGATGTCACATTTCCAGGGCCTCAGTACCTAGCTTTCTGACATGGCGACTAGGATGGATTGGGGCTTCACATCATTGGAGAGCAGGGTAGGGTCTGTTGAGCAGCGCTTGGACTTTTGGGATAGATTCTATTGTGTAGATTCACGTTATTTACAGCCTCCACCGAGCGACTAGCCTCCACCAGGGTAGTTCTTTTGACCAGCATTGGTGTCTATGCTAGGTGGTTCTGACTTATCTTTTTTTTTTTAGCTTATGTACTTTTCTTTGTTTGAGATGTATCCAGTTTTAGTTAGTTTTTTTTTTTTTTTGTTAGCTTATGTAACTATTGAAGTAATACTTCCAATCAAACTTATGTAGTGGCTTAGCCACAGTTATCTTTAAATTTAATGGTAATTTATGCATCTTTTTATTTATTTGCATCTACCTCCCTTGTAGCCTTTAGTTATTACTTGTTTTAGTGTTGGTAGCTTATTAACCCTAATCTACACCCCGTGAATGTAAGAAGAGCCTCACGCTCTGATACCAAGCTCTGTCACACCCCAAACCATCCCCTGGGAGGATTAGGTAGGTGACCCGAATTGCATAACGGCAATCGGCCAAATCCCACGGATCTAGAAGCAGTTATTACATTCATGGTTCCACATTCATCACATTACTACAGGTAAGATCAGAGTGTTGCAGAATAAACTACAACTATAATAAAAGAGTAAGCATAGCAATACGGGAATGATAGTGATATATACATAAATATAGTGTTCTGAAACATTCCCACCCAGATACAACCCACAAAGAGAAACTAAGCTGACAAAAGCTAAAAGAAAGAAAGATATACATACATATATGTACAGGGTGAGATAACTCAACCCCAAAAAGAAAAGAAAGAAAACTATAGCAGAACCACAAATAGAACGGGGATAAACTCCTAATAAAAACAAAAAGGAGTACCCAAGACACAAAACATCAAGTGCACTCTTCAACGGTCTTCATCAATGACCACCGAGAATGCACGCATCATTGGCACGACCTCCGTCGGGGTCCACACCAAGATCATCATAACAACCAAGGCTCTCCTCTTCATAATGAGCCTCCATGCCACAGCGGCATCGATCTGCAAAATCATCTAAAGAAAATAATGCATAACAGAGTGTGAGCCCCACTGAGCTTGTGAGCAAAACATATCATCATGCATGCACATGCAACCACATTCCACATGATCCTACATGATATGCAAGTCCAGATTATTATTAGCCACCTAGCAATACAACTAAGTCAGGTCAGTGCTACTACAATCCCTAATACATGTATCCCTGGTGCGGGCATGGTTACCCCTTCCCGCAATACACCTATTGAGTTGTCGGAGAGGACCAGTCAGCTCCCGCATTCATTCACCAAGGTCAGCCCGACCAGCCCTCTGTTATTAACCTGTAGGGAAATCCATTCCTTTTCTCTTTTCTTTTCATTTCTGGCATATAACCCATAATCACCATTCCGGTGCAAACACATTTCTTTTCATTTCATTTCTTTTCTTTTCTCATATACACATATGGTCACCCTCACAGGCATCCAATACCTTAACCCCTGTTGGCAAGGGTGCATAGCACAGGTGATGAAACTCTAACCCCATGTCTATATGGCATCGTATGAGTCGAGTGGTGTCAACCGCATCCCATTCTACGGGCTACCACAGGCCTCATTTCCAAGTCGACTACGGCATCTAGTCTGACATTCACAATCATCAGATAACATTCACAGTGTTGATCAACAGACAATCATTATGTAGTAATTTGAGTAATTGAACAGAATTAAATAACACAGCACTTAGGATTTAACAATTATTTGCCTGCAGACAGTTACACATGCATATATGATATTACTTCACTTACTTGGGTCTGGTTCTAGGAACTCGGTTGCAAATTCAGTTCCAACAGCAATCTGATTGTAGACCTCGAGTGCAGGATCAAATCCTAGATGTAAATAAAAAATTGTCATGTTAAGTTTCCAATCTGTCTCTGGTAGTCCTAGGGTTAACCTAAGCTCACTGGGTTGACCCGGTGTTCAGTTGGTTCTCATTTGGAACTCTCTGGGCCTTGCACTGGGCCTTAGGCCTATGTCCTTGTACATCATCCAGAGATGGTGATCTAGGGGTAAAATGGTCATTCTCAATAATTGTACCTGACCCTAGGATATAATAGGCTTACTGTGCTGCCCTCAGCCTGACAGTGCTGCAAGACCAAGCACAGGCAGGGTTTCCATCACCTGCGGGGCCCACTTGGGTTCCCAAGCCAAACCTTCATAAGGACAGATGTGGGGAGGGGCATTTAGGTCATTTTCCACCTTCCCACACAGCACCATGGCCAATGGATGAGGTTCCCTAAGCCAGATCAGCAACTTTGCAAACTTCCATTCACTGGGGATGTCTCTGGGCATTGGGTGCATCGCCCAAAGTCTTCAAATCGATAATGGGCTGAGATCCCAAGGTTGCAGCTCATAGGCAATGATCAAATCATCACCCCATGCATGTTAGGGCATAAGGTGACCCCTGGGGTGATCTTCATCATGGTCCATGTGGATTTTCCACTGGGTCCACCACTTGGCTGCCAGAGGCTGCCCAGACAGCCCAGTAAATAGTGTCATAGGGTTTTCTCCAATTGCAGATCTGGATTTTGGTCACATGCAATGCTGTAAACAGATGCAACATGGTGATTCAAGGCTACTACCACCTAGGGCTTGGTCCCATGCAGCCAGGGCTTGCATCCAGGGTTCCAAACAGCCAAGCAACTGGGCATCTGGCAGTGTAGCTATGCACAGCCAAATTTTGGCTTCAAGAACAGCATATTAGACTTATAAAATTAACTCAAAATCTCAGATCTCCCATGCTCTATGCTTGCATGGTAGATCTGGAGCCATCCATATCATTTCCTAGCTATTCTGGGCTGCCAAAGAGCAGGAATCCATACAAAATACAGGAATAAAGGGAGGCAGCAGGTATAGGCATAGAGATGTATACCTGAGTAGAGCTTGGGTGCCACAAAAATCAGGGCCTAGGTGTGAGAGCAGCTCCCCCCCTTCCTTCCTTCCTTCCTTCTTCTTCCTCTCTTCTTTCTCTCTTCTTTTTCTTCTTTTCTCTCCCATGAAATGAGCAGTGCCTAAAGCTCAAAATGAGCCTAAGGCTCACCTATTTATAGGCCCAACCCCCATTAGGGTCTGTTTGCCTGTTAAGGCCCTTTTTTAAAATGTGTTTTTGGACGGTTTCTCAGTGATTTTGGGCACACTGGTGGGGTCCACAGTGAACCAAGGCTATGAGGTGGTCCCTCAGACTCCCCTCTATCTATGGAGGGTGCCCATGTCCATTATGGGTGGTCTCCATAATTTAAAATTAATTTAATCAGCTGTTTTGCACACTGGGCGATGTCTTTGGGCCTTGTCTGCATCGCCCAGTGCCATAACCCAGAGATTCCAGCAAGGCTGAATCTCAGTGGGGCTTGCACAGGGGTTTGACCTTTGGTCAGGGTATTGTCCCCACATGCCATTTAGAGGTTTTTACACACTTTTCCAGAGGTGGGTCCCACAGTTATGGAGAGGAGAGAGATTACCTGGGGTCCAGGCCATACAAAATGCTGTGAGTTGTACAGCCACAAGGGTCAGTGATCCACCTACTGACAGACATGTAGGATGATCCACACAGGGTTTCTTCATCAATCCAAATCACTAGAGTGATACTCCACAGTGTTCTTGGTTGCCTGGTCAGGGGTTCCTGTCCTTCAATCAAAATTCCAACCAGTCAGGAGCAGGGTTTGACAGGGTTTGGATGAGCGACTTCAAGATTTGGCTTGGAGGCCTTCCACCAGGCTTCAACCTAATTTTGTAGCTGATAACCCGCACATATCAGCTTTTACGCATCCGTACATTCAAGCACATCAAATGCCTTCTCTAGGGTACTAATCCATTGTTCCGACTGCATTGCCTCCGAGTTCAACTTGGAAAACACGGGTGGTTGGAGTTTCTTGAACCTCTCCATCACCTTCGCTGTAGAGTTTTCTGTCAGGTGTTAAGGTACAGGTGGAGGAAAAAGTATTGGCCGGTTGGGTGGTGGAGGTGGTGCTATACGCTCTTGCATCATGGTCGCAAATTGAGTAGACATTTGGCCTAGCAGTTCTTGTTGTTGTTGCATGGTCCGCATCATAGTGGTCATGAAGGCATTTACCTCACCAGCTGCTACACCTAGCTAAGGTGCTGCAGTAATGGCTTGAGCAGCCATTAGTGCCCTCGGCTAAGTAGCCGACACTTCAAAATTTTGAGCTTCGGTTCCATCCGGCAGCTCTACTTCCGGGATAGTTCGAGGGCGTCTTCCTCGACGACCACCACAGTTGGTTATAGTGTTGACCATCTTTGCTTTTCTGGAAGAAGTTACTTGTTTAATAATCCAATACTTCTTACCAAGGTCAATAAGCATTCCAATTTAACATATGTACATTCCCAGTAAGGTGTATTATTAGTTTATTAGTTTTGTTCCAGTTATTTGTTTTATGCCAGAGGAGTGTTTTATGCTATGATATGTTATGCAAGATGTTGTCTTGAATTTAATTTAAGTAACTATTTTCTTAATTATATACCTGTGTCTAGTAGGCAAGTGTCTATGACTGCCAATTGGTGATGATAGTCTACAAGTAAAGGTATGCTATGTCACCTCTAACCTTGTCAGCTAGGGATAGGTAGATGGCTCGACCCATAGGTCCACTAGTGTCTACAAGTGCTAGGTAAACTACCAACTGGTTCTCAGCACGGGCCTGTGTCTCACGTATCCGAATCAGTTTCCTCCTTAATTGCCTAATATATCGCATGTTGCTAGGGTCTCCAAGCCCGAACAACGCAACAAGGTCCTGCCATGAAGAAGTTCTAAGTATCAGGCCACTATGGTTACTTAATCTCAAGAATTAAGTACAATACTATAGGGGATTTAAGTAGCATGAGCAGGAAGAAAAATAGGTCAACTCGAGGTTGCACAAGGTGTCTCGGTACCTACGGGGTTCAAATTTCACTCGGCAGCTTAATAGATCCTCTTCCAGGTTGAACTAGGTTATGGGTGTGGTAGGGTCTATTCTTCTTATGATTCTATAATCACATAGAACAACATACCTACATACCTATGTTTGAGTTTGCACAGCATCACTCAACCATGGTTCGTACACACATGAAAATAGACACATAATATTTAATATTAAAGGTACACAGTATTATTATTATTTTTTTTTACATGCATGTATTTATGTTTATAACCATTTAAATAAAAGAGAGAAAACTTTAATCCCCATATATCTTAATTTGATAGTTTACCCATAGGTATAACGTATAATTATCTTGTTTAGTCATTTTTCGAATTATTATTTAATTATTTATACTATTATATAATATTTATTTTTTTTGACATATTTATTTAATTAATGTTTTTAGGTTTATTATGCTGTCTTTAGGTGAAACTCACAAGTCCATAATCATTTATATAAAAAACGACAAAGAATCATTCTCTGGGCGATATCTCTATGCTTAGGGCTTACATCTCCTACTGCCTGTTGGGAGCTGATAAGGGGGGTCCAGTGATCAACCTCCCATATCTACTAATGCAGGCCATGTTATACCATGCTCAAAACCCTTCTGATGGGAACCTACCGTATGGAAAGTTCCTAACTTTAGTGTTTCGACATTTCAATGTTCCCCTAGCTAGAGAGTACATAGATAGGGACGGGTCTAGACCTATCAGTAAGACCTCGATCCTGAAGATGAAAGTGCAAGGGGAACCTGAGAGTGATCCAGAGGAGGGAGATGAGATGGAGCTGGGACAGGAGCAGGAGATTGGCCTGCAGGAGCAGGGTGATATTGAGGGGACTGGAGCACAGTTTACTGACTTGCCCTCCTATGTGCCGACTGGTGCTACTAGTTCGCAGATGCCAGAGTCCTACGGATGGTCTGATATGATGGCACAATTTCAGGGCCTCCGCACCTAGCTTATAGAGATGTCTACGAGGATGGATCAGGGCTTCACATCCCTAGAGGGGAGAGTAGGTTCCGTAGAGCAGTGCTTGGATTTCTGGGACTCTTACTACCGCGTCGACTCTCGACAAACTCAGCCTCCACCAAGCGACATATCTTCTCAGGAGTAGCTTTCCCGGCCCGAGTTTCTTATGTTTAGCCTGACTTGTTGGATGTATTTCTGACTTTCTCTTTTTGTTTTCATGGTTTATGTAGTTTTTTTTTTTTTTTGTCAGCTGATGTAATTTGGAAGTAGTACTTCCAGTAGAACTTATGTAGTGGCTTCGGCCACAATTAACTTTTCATTATGTAAATATGTGTTCTACCTTTTTTTTACAATTACCCCCTGTAGCTTTTACTTATTGCATGTTTTATTATTTGTAATTTATTATTCCTATTCTACCATTGGTGAATGTACAAAGAGCCTCGCGCACTGATACCAAGCTCTGTCACACCCTAACCACCCCCTGGGAGGATTAGGTAGGTGACCCGAATTACATAACAGTAATCCGCCAAATCCCATGGATCTAGAAGCAGTTACTCCATTCACAAACACACATCCATAGTAATACAACATGTAAACTCAGAGTGCTGCAAAAACTATAATTACATTAAAAGATAAAGGAAGCGTAGCAATACAGGAAATGATGATATATACATAAATAGGTCTGATCATTCCCTCTCTCACACCCACAAACAGAACAGTAAAAGATATTAAATACATCAGCTTAAACAAAAGGAAAATATATACAGGGTGAGGTAACTCTAGCCCCCAAAAAGAAAGAGAAAAATTAAAAGTAGAAACGGGGATAAACTCCTGACAAAGTAAAAAAGGAGTCCCCAAGACAAAAAGCAATAGCATCAGCATCCACGTCAACACCCTTCACGGGTCAGTCCTCAGTAGTCACCGAGAACACTCAGACCATTGGCACGACCTCCGTCGGGGTCCACACCAATATGGTCATAACCACCATGGCTCTCCCCCGTGTAATAAGCCTCCCCGCCACAGTGACATCCACCTGTACAATCATCTAATAGAAAAACATGTATAACAGAGTGTGAGCCCCACTGAGCCCGTGAATGAAACATATCATCATACATGCATATGCAACTGCAATCATATGGATCCTACATGAAAATGCAGTCCAATTATTTATTAGCCACCTAACATCACAACTAAGGCAGGTTAGTGCTACTACAATCCCTAATACATGTATTCCTGGTGCGAGCTTTTAACCCCTTCCCGCGATACACCCGTTGAGTTATCGGAGAGGACCAGTCAGCTCCCGCATTCGTTCACCAAGGTCAGCCCGACCAGCCCTCTATGATTAACCTGTGAGGCATCCGTCCCTTTTTCTCTTTTCTTTTCTTTTCTAGCTTATAGCTCGGCATATAGCCTATAATCATATTTCTTTGCTTTTCTTTTTCTTTTCTCATATATACGGTAACTCCCACAGGCATCCAACACCTTAACCCCTATTGGCAAGGGTGTGTAGCACGGGTGATGAAACTCTAACCCCATGTCTATATGGTATCGTATGAGTCAGGTGGTGTCAACCGCATCCCATTCTACGAGCTACCACAGGCCTCATTTCCAAGCCGGCTACAGCATCTAGTCTAGCATTCACAATCAGCATGGAATAATCAAACAGAATTGTCCAATAGTCAACACAGTGTTGCTTTGTATTTATGAGGTTTGAATTAAACATGTATCATAGTATTAATATTGTAAAGATTAAATTCAGCATATTATTCATGTTACACGTACATACACGATGACATTCCACTCACCTTGGTCTGGTCCTACAAGTCCTGTTGCTGGTTCAGTTTCGGTTGGAGTCTGGCAATGCACCTCGAGCGCAGGATCAAATCCTAAGGAATTAAATCAGACATGTGTTATTTAATATTCAAAATTATTATTGGATGTCCTAGTATTGATCTAGACTCACTGGTCTGACTCAGTACTCAGTCTGATTTCACTTGGAATTCTCTGGGTCTTGCACTGAGCTTTAGGTCTCTGTCCCGGTGCATCATCCAGAGAATGTGGTTCAGGGTTAGGTATGATATTTTACCATTGTGGTACATAGTTCATAGTCCCAACAGTCTCACAACACAGCCCTTAGGTCAGTAGTGCTACTGGACCAACACAGGCAGGGTTTCCAAGCCCTGCGGGGTCCACTTGGGTACTCAAGGTGTAAATACTTGTGGACAGATGTGAGGAGGGGTATTTTGGTCTTTTTTCACCTCCTTACGCTGTTTATGGTCCACAGGTGGAAGCCCCCAAAGTTAGACCTATAAAACAGCCCATAATAATTCTCTGGGTGATGTGTGCATCGCCCAGAGCCTGTTTAAAACGTGAAAAGGCTCCAGACCTTGGGTTTTGCACCACAGGCAGTGCTATGGTCGATCCTTCATACATGTTAGGTCATTGTGGACCCCATGTGGAGTGTTTTACAGTGGTCCATATGGATCATGGCCTGGGCCCACCACTTGGCAGCCAGGAGCTGTCCAGACAGCACAGGGAATAGTAGCCCAGCTGTGTTCCAGCATATGGCCATGGATTGGGCTGTATGCAAGGGTGATCCTATGTAAAATAGGGTAGTCTAAGGCTGTTGCAACACAGGGCTAGGTCGAGAGCAGCCTGTGTGCACAGATCCAAGCCCAGACTGCCCGTTCTTGGTGCAACAGGGCAGTGCAGTCTGGCACAGGGACAGATTTTGGTCCCAAGTATAAAACACCAGTAAAAATACATGAATAACCCTTAGATCTTCCATGCAATCTATTTGCATGTTGGATCTGAGGCAGTACATAGCAGCCCTCAGGTGATCTGGGCTGTCCATGACTAGAAACACCATTGATAAGCACATTTATGTGTGAAATCTTAGGGCATAAAGCATACATTTT
Source organism: Telopea speciosissima (assembly GCF_018873765.1). Lineage (NCBI taxonomy): Eukaryota > Viridiplantae > Streptophyta > Magnoliopsida > Proteales > Proteaceae > Telopea > Telopea speciosissima. The sequence continues at coordinate 49,364,718 of NC_057920.1, forward strand.
ACCACATTGGATAGAGTTACTTTGGTGCTTTCTTGTGCTTTTCAGATTTTAGGTGAATTCTTGTGAAAATGGAGCAAAAGATGCTAAGAATAGCCGGAAGCGCCCAGGAGTCGAGAAAATCAAGTTTGGATTGAGCACTGAAAGAATCATGCCAATCAATCAAATTTGGATGTGATTACAATGGGCCCCTTAGTATAATTTTGAGGTATTAATAGTATGGATGCGTAGCCTGTCAAGTCAGCTTCGCAATGGTTCAAACGGCACTTGATTCCGAGTTGAAACGAAGAAGTTACGGCCGTTTCCGTGGATAGGGGTTTATTTGTAATTATTAACAGTCCGTCGAAAACAAAGTAAAGCGGAAGTTCGGATTCCAGGAGCCTTAGCACAATTATCAGAAGTTATCTTTCTCTCAGCCGAAAGATTCTATTTATAAGGCTCTGGAGCAGTCCAACTTCAACTTGAGATATCTTGGGCTCCCGAACTCCAAATTGGACGAAATTTGGGTCTATTTTGGGTGATTTTTCGTAAGGAATATAACAGTGAGGCCCATATAAGCATCCCATGCTCCACCTTTTTTGAAGGACAGATTTGACATTTCATTAACTGTAAGTGGAATCCTAGTCATCACCCTTGCTCTCTCTCTCCTCCAACTTTTCAAGGGCACTTTTGGAATTCTACTTGGGATAGATTTCTTTTGAAAGATATTCTCTCATCTATGGAAGGTTGAAAAGTCAAAGATGCCTTGATCTCATTGCTTGGAGAAGACACCTACAAAGAAAAGGAAGCACAAGTTAGAATTAGAAAGTTACTTTTTAATAAATAGAAAGTTTATGTATCTAGGATTTTTTTCTCTCCCTCTTTCAATTTTTTTTTCTTTTTTCTTGGGATTCAAGGCAATGTAAAAGAGGAAGGAGAAGAGAATATTCTCTTTTCTTAGAGAATATTTCTCCTACCACTTCCCTCTATAAATACCCTTGCCCTTTGGGTTGTGAGAAGTTAGTTCTAGTTCAGTTTTTAAGTTAGTTTTAGTTTAGTTTTAATTTAGTTTTTAGTTCAATTAATTAGTGAAATTTCTTCTTCTCTTCTTCTAGTTTTTGGCTTTCTAAGTTCTAGTTTGATTTCATGCTTTCAATTCCATGGTTGTAATGCTTTTGATTCATGCTTTAATTTTATGTCTTCAATATGGTTGTAATAATTCTAGTTTAGTTTCAAGTTTTCTAATCTAAGTTCCTAAGTTGATGACAAGACTTGGAGATTTAGAAGAGGAAGCCATGCAAGGTTTGTTCAAGTATCCAGGTTTTTACTCTCTAAACTCTTAAACTCATTCTCCCTCTCTTCTATCTCATTCTCTCTTCTACCATCTTATTCTTCTTCTTCTTCTCTCTCTATTTCTTTTATTTTTTTTTTATGTGGTTCTGGTTAGATGGATATGTGTTAGGACGCCAATTTAATTCATACCAATTTAATTCGTTAGATGCTTATGAGTTAGGATGTGTTAATTTGTTAGTTTAATTAGTTTAATCTAACACTTTAATTTGATTCACTTTGCATTACTTTAAATTGAGTAAAATAGGGTGGTGTATATCTCCTCGTGTTCAACTCGTAGCTACGATTGACCCGTACGCTTGCGGTAATTATTTTAACTAAAACAACCATCAAAACACTGAGATCCAAGGTGAAGAACAGAGAACCAGTAGGTAAGGGATATATTTTTATACCTAAACCTGGTCTGGTAGGCTGCTGGGGTTGAGCTTGGAGGCAGGGGTAAGCTTCCTCTCCTTTCCCTTCTTCTTCTCCTTCCTTTCTTCTTCTTCTCCTCTCTTTTCTCTCTTCTCTCCCTTCCCACGGTTTGAACAGTGTATAGAGGCTCCAAAATTAGGCTGAGTTCTCTATTTATAGTTCAGCCACAACTAGGGCCTGTTTGGCAGCCTAGGCCCACTTTCAAGAATGCATTTTCGAACTGATTTTGGGCCATTCTGGCCACTCTGATGGGGTCCACAGGGGTCCAAGGGTAATTTATGGTGCCCAAGACTCCATCTACCTCTGGAGGGTATCCATGGTCAATATGGGTGGTCCCCACACTTCTACTGATTAAAATATTCAATTTTACCACTCTGGGCGATCCACTGGGTGATGTGTGCACCGCCCAAAGAATACAGCAAAGCTGTAATCCTTTGTACTTGCACAGGGGCTTGGCCCAGGGCTTAGGCCTTGTGCCTACATCATGCCCAGGGTCAAATGCACCTCTTTCCAGGTGTGGGCCCCATATTTATGAGGAGGAGAGAGATTACCTGGAGTCCATGTTGTACATTATGCAGTGGGTAGTGCAATTGCATGGGTCTGCAATCCATCTTCTGACAGGTATGTGGGAGGACATTCTCGGCGGTTCTCCATTAAATTCAATCACTGGAGTGATGCCCCATAGTGTGTTTGGATGTCTTGCCAAGGGTTCCTGTCCTTCATTCACAATTCCCAGCCTATTAGGGGGTAGGTTTGACATATTTGGTCGTTTATTTATTGGTTTGGTGATATTATTGGCAGAAATGCATCATGCATGTGGAATGGAATCTGGGAACCGAGGGTAATGTCGGTCCCGTGATTGCCATTTGGTTATTATATTTGCATATTGTATTAGGTTGGAAATTGCTTTGTGACAGACCGACCAGATCTTCGGTACCACATTCGCCGTACTTGTATGTGGTTGTGTATGCCATAGGAGATGGGAGGATAGTGTGGTCGACGGGGAATCTGGTACTATGGCCCCGACCTGGGTATATGCATCTACATGCGCTATTTTCCATGTAGATGCATAATGGTTAGGATGAATTATCCCCAGTGCTACACACCTTACCAACAGGGGGTGAGGTGTTAGATAACCGATGGTGGACCGACGTATTGGAATACTATGCTCAAATTCGGAAAATGCTATGCGAGAGTTTCGGTACCGAGTGAGAGCTAAGGTTATATCGGGGGTTTACGGATAATCTAATGTCTAGTCCGATACTGCTGACTTTCAACCGCAACTCGGGTGGCATCGTTGGGCTCCGTCATTTTTGGGACTAGGGATGTTACCTAGGGCGTTGCAGTAGCACTAGTACCTGACTTAGGCATTTGTTTGTTAGGTAAGGAATAATAAAATGAACTCATTCATGCTTTCATGTGCATGATTGTAAACTAGATTTGATGTACGAATTGTCCTGGTGGTATGGGATGTTGTGGGATTCGTTTATCATGTTTGGTTTGCGTCATTGGGAAATGTGCATTCATGATTGATTGTGTATGCTTGTGTGCTTTAATTCACTTGTTGAGCTTAGTGAAGCTCATTCAACATGGAATCCTTTTTTTATAGATTTTGATGCAAGACATGCCATGTCGGTGGACACCGATGATATTGTGGGTGTTATTGAGCATGGTGGTGATTGGTGGATTCTAGAGTCCAAGGGACGTGGAGTTGATTGAGGATGTGATGAGTGTGCCTATGGGACACTATGATCGAGAATAAGATCCTCAAGTTACTTTCTTTTTATTTATAGTTTTGTGATGTTTTTGGTGGGCTTGGCCCCAACCTTATTTTTAGTTCCACCTTGAGATGTAATAACTTAGATTTATTTACTACTATGTCTATTTGAAAACTTTGGATGTTTAAAGGATAATTCACACATGGTTATGTATATTTTATCACGAGTCTAGCTTCCGCACTCTGATTTATTCCTATATCTTCTATTTCCACTGCTTCAATTATAATTATGTTGGATTAAGGACTGTGAGGGCTGACTACTACTTCTGTGATCTTGGGGATGTTGGGGTGCTTGTGTGCATCCCAGTCACACCACCTTGATCGTGGGAAGTGGGGTGTGACAGAAAATGTAAATTAATTAAAAATAAACAATTTATTTAGATTTGATAGACACATCACAATATCGATAACAATAAGAATCATATCGAGACCACAATTTAGGAAAATAGGAGTTAAAATGTAATGAAGTACAAATAGAAGGTTAAATTCTGAATTAGAGTTTCAGTAACTCCTGGAAAGAAGAAGGAAGAGAATAGAACTTTTATTCATTTTTCCCCTTTCATCGAATACAATCTCCCTATTTATGACTCACTACTAACAATCAAGAATTCTAGAAGCTTTTCTAACAATATCCCACCCACTAACTCACTAACAGAATCCCAGCTGGAACCCACTAACTTGCTAAGCCATATTGTAATCTCTTGTCCAGTTCGGCTCTCTTCTTGATCTGGCGCTTCTTCTTATTTGCTGAGCTGGCTGAAGATGTCCACCTTGTCCATTTGGAATAGCAGTATCAACATCTTCATTGGTAGAAATAGAATCTGGTATCAACTCACTGCTAAGGGTATCATTAATGAGCTGATCATTCAATGGAATAGGCTGGTTCATTACAACTCCATCTCCCTCAAAATCAACCTTGTCCTCAAGGTGGAGACCAGGGAACCTTTGAATAAAAGGCTGAAAATTCTCCCAGGTGGCATCTTCCAAGGCCAATCCCTCCCATTGAAGTAAGATCTGGGGTACAATGCAACCATTCAGAACAACCTTCCTAGCAGCCAAGACTGCTATCGAACGATGTACAGGTTGATGTTGGTGGCTGAAGCGAGGTAGGGACTTATGTAACACAAAAAGTGGATCCCCCCGAAAAGGTTTAAGTAGAGACACATGAAATACAGGGTGTATCCTACTCCCTGTCGGCAATTGAAGATAGTATGCCACCTTCCCCACCCTTTGGATCACCTGAAAGGGGCCATAAAAACGTTTGCTCAGCTTCTAAGAAGTGCGAAATTGCACAGTGCGTTGACAATAAGGTTGTAATTTGAGAAGCACCCAATCGCCCTCCGTGAACTCAAGCTCCCTACGGTGTCCATCAGTTGCTGCCTTCATTGTAGTTTGGACCTTTTGCAAATTAATTTTGAGACGATGAAGCCGAGCTCTCCGATTGCCAAGTTGTTGCTCCACAGCCTCTACACAAGTAGTCCCCGAAACATAATCTGGAATGGATGGGGGTAATCTCCCATATAATGCTTGGAATGGGGACATCCCAATTGCAGTGTGGTGAGAGGTATTATACCACAATTCAGCCCAACATAAGAACTTCGACCACTGGTTGGGTTTCTCATGAACAAAGCATCGCAAATATTGCTCCACACATTTATTGATATTTTCAGTTTGACCATCAGATTGAGGATGGTACGCTGTGCTAAAGTTGAGAGTCGTGCCACTTAATGTGAATAGCTCCTTCCTGAATTGGCTGAGAAAAATAGAACCCCTGTCAGACACAATGGTGCACGGAAAACCATGAAGCCGGACCACCATCTGAGCGAACAATTGGGCTACCTTGCTAGCATTATAAGAAGGCAATCCCCTAAAATGTGCAAACTTAGATAGCCTATCCACCACCACAAAAATCACCGAGAACCCCTGTGACATAGGCAGGCCTGTGATGAAGTCCAAGGAAATATCCTCCTAGACCTGTTGGGGAATGGGTAACGGCTGCAAAAGACCAGCTGGTCTTGTAGTAAGGAACTTCATTTGTTGACAAGTTGCGCAGTCGCGTACGAAGGCAATGACATCCTTTCGCATGGCTGGCCAAAAGAAACTCGAAGCAACACGCTTGTAAGTGCGTAATGACCCGGCATGTCCACCCAATGGGCTAGAGTGAAACTCTTGCAAAATGGAATGTCGCAATGGAGAAGAAGAACTAAGCACCATTCTGTTGTTATAAATAAGTAAACCACCACCCCGTACTTCATAGCCTGAATCAGCCAATAAGCCATCATTCCATTGCTGATGTAAACGTAACAACTCAGTATCTTGCGCATTAGCCTCCAACAAGGCATCAATGATATCAAACTGAGGAGTAGAGAGAGGAAAATGTGAGGCTGGTTCAGCAAAAGTATCAGTCAACAGAGCAGGTACTCTAGAGAGTGCATCGGCTGCAGCATTGTCTCTCCCAAGCCGATAGACAATCTTATATGAATAACCAAGTAGCTTGCTTAAATAGTGATGTTGCTCCGGGGTTTGAATAACCTGGCTCATTAATTCTTTCAAACTTCGATGGTCTGTCCGAATGATAAACCGACGACCCAACAAATAATGTCGCCACTTTAGGACTGCTGCGGAGATTGCAAACAATTCCCGGACATAAGTGGATGCCATTTGCATTTTGGAAGACAACTTCTTACTGAAATAGGCCAAAGGATGACCATTTTGGCTTAGGGCAGCCCCAATTCCTACACCGGAAGCATCAGTTTCAACCTCGAAATCCAATGCGTAGTTGGTAAGGCCAACACCGGGGCAGAAGTCATGCAACATTTCAGTTCAATGAAAGCTTGCTGAGCCGAATCCGTCCAGGTAAAAGCGTCCTTCTTCAAAAGATCTGTCAATGGGGCAGCAACACTGGCATAGTGTTTGATAAATTTCCTATAATAACCTGTGAGGCCCAAAAATCCTCGCACCTGCTTCAAATTCTGAGGTGGTGGCCAGTGAAGCATGGCACTGATTTTACTGCTATCAACATGGATGCCAGAACTGGAAATTATATGGCCTAAGTACTCCACAGATTCTTGAGCGAACAAGCCTTTACTCATCTTAGCATACAACTGGTTTGTTGCTAAACATTGGAAAACGGTTCTCAAATGTGAAAAATGTTCAGCAATAGAGTTACTATAAACCAGTATATCATCAAAAAATACTATCACAAATTTGCGAAGGAATGGCTTGAACACAGCGTTCATAATAGCTTGGAAGGTAGAGGGAGAGCATTTGTTAAGCTGAAAGGCATGACTATAAACTCATAGTGTCCCTCATGTGTACGAAAAGCAGTTTTAGAAACATCACCTTCATGTACTCTGATGATAACCGGCACGAAGGTCCAACTTAGAGAACACCCGGGCACCATGTAACTCATCCATGAGCTCCTCAATAGTAGGAATAGGGAACCTATCATGCACAGTGATGGCATTTAAAGCCCGATAATCGACGCAAAAACGCAAAGTACCATCCTTCTTTTTAACCAATAACACAGGTGAGGAGAAGGGACTTGTGCTGTTTCTGATGATACCTTGTTCAAGCATTTCACTAACCAATTTTTCAATTTCTGATTTCTGGAAGTGGGGGTACTTATAGGGTCGCACATTGACTGGTTGTGAGCCCGGTAACACATGAATGTGATGATCAAATGCTCTCGTAGGTGGAAGATAAGTTGGAACAGAAAAAACCTGTTGAAACTCATCTAACAATGGCTGAATAACAGGGGATATGGAAACAAGTTCACGGTTCTCCTCTTGAATTACGTGCAGATGAAACATGGAAGCTATGCCTTCCAAAGAAGCTAACTTCTTGAGGCCTTTTAAATGCAGAGGTTCACTTTGAACAAGGGGTTCCCCCACCAAATGCACATTCGTGCCATCCCAAGTAAAGTCGATGGTTAATAGTTTATGATCAGTCACCACTGGGCCTAACAATTCTAGCCATTGAATGCCCAAAACAACCTCAGCACCTTCTATAGGTAATACAAATAAGTCGACAGTGAAGGAAGTACCTTGGAGGAGCAGGAGAATGGATTTGCACTGCTGGTTGCAAACCAAAAACTCACCATTACCCACATAAACTTTAAATTGTTTGCAGGGAAGAATGGTTAAGCCCAATCTAATAGAGATGCTTTCTTTGATGAAGTTATGCGTACTACCACTGTCAATCAAAACCTGAAGCTGGTGTTGGGCAAAAATACCTTTCAAACGAATGGTCCTGGGATTGAGTTGTCCAGAAAGAGCATGTAAACTGATTTCATGTAATGGAGCATCCTCAATTGTATCTTCTTTAATGATTGTAGAATCTGGTTCCTCATCTGCATCAACAGAATCGCCCACCAATAACAAAATCCTCTGCTTACATTTGTGACCAGGGGCATGCTTTTCGTCACAGTTGTAACATAGACCTCTATCCCTCTTAGCAGAGAGTTCTTCTGGGGTGAGGCGTTTAATGGAAAATTGACGAGGAGGAACGTTAGATGGAAGAGGACCCAAAATGCCGGAATTGGTCACCGAATGTTTGGGTAAAGAGGGTTTCCAAACATTAGAATGACGGATATCAAAAGACTTTTGTTGATGTAGTTTAGCTAGACTCATGGCATGGATTAAAGAAATCGGTTGGGCAATCAATAATTCTCTTCTTAATTCAGGTTTAAGACCAGAAATGAAGATGCTGATCAAGAAGGTTTCAGAAAGACCTGTAACTTTGGTGGATAATTGCTCAAATTGATCTTGGTAAAGAGATACCGAAGATGTTTATTGAATTCGAACCAATGCGCCTCTGTGTTCTTCAAACAGAGACGGGCCAAATCGAGTGGAAACAGCCTGCAAGAACCCTTTCCATCCTTGTAATAACCCACTGGATTGCATCCACTGAAACCAGCTGAGAGCAATGCCATCCAGATGGAAGGAAGTGATGATCAATCGTTGTTCGTCAAAGGTGTTATGAAAATCGAAAAATTGCTGAATCTTGAAGATCCAGCCAGTAACATCAGTCGTGCCATCAAAGCGAGGCACCTCCAATCGCATGAATCTAGGAGTTGAATGATTTGAAGGAGAAAACCAAGATCCTTCACTGGCTCTGTGAGATTGCGTTGAATCCTTCGGCAATTGCGGCTCCTTACTAGCAATTGCCTCCATGGACAATGTTTGCAAGTTCCTCAAGGAGTGTGTAATCTCTTCGAGCTTGGCATCATATTGATGGTGAATCGCCTGCTTACTCTTGAGCTGTTCATCAACTCTGGCGCGAGTGCCGTCCGCCATTGGAAAGAATGAAAGCACCAATTGTAATGAAGTACAAACAGAAGGATAAATTCTGAATTCGAGTTTCAGTAACTCCTGGAAAGAAGAAGGAAGAGAATAGAACTTTTATTCATTTGTCCCCTTTCATCGAATACAATCTCCTATTTATGACTCACTACTAACAATCAAGAATTCTAGAAGCTTTTTTTAACAATATCCCACCCACTAACTCACTAAAAGAATCTCAGCTGGAACCCACTAACCTGCTAAGCCATATTGTAATCTCTTGTCCAGTTCGGCTCTTTTCTTGATCTGGCGCTTCTTCTTATTTGCTGAGCTGGCTGAAGATGTCCACCTTGTCCATTTGGAATAGCAGTATCAACATCTTCATTGGTAGAAACAGAATCTGGTATCAACTCACTGCTAAGGGTATCATTAATGAGCTGATCATTCAATGGAATAGACTGGTTCATTACATAAAATTTTTCAATTGTATTTTTCCCCTTTAAACTAGAAAAACTTATTTTTGATAAAATATTATTTAGCAAGAAAAAGCAGGTGAGGCAGACAAAAATATTTTCCTTACAGCTAACTCATGGAAAACGTTGATTTTGTTTCGTTCCACTTTTGGTTATTTTACTCATTTACCTTACTCATTTATCTCAATTTACCTCACCACTAAAATTTGTACTCATACTTCACACTCCATATCTAACCAAACAAGAGTGATACAACATAAAGTCACATCATCAATCAGAAGCCGCCACGTGGCTGAGCCGGGGTCATCCCAAGAATCGAACCGAACTGAATCAAAAACCGGGCCGATCTAATATCCGTCACATCGCATGGTTGGGCCGAGCACTCTGCTGAACCCGCGATACATCATCCATGCCGACCTCCTTGGCCGAGCATACACAGGATGGCCTAGGCCGAGGTAACTGACGAGCTCGACCTCCCAAGCCGAGCATACACAGGACGGCCTAGGTCGAGGTAGCTGACGAGCTCGACCTCCCTGGCTGAACATACATAGGACGGTCAAGGCCGAGGTGATCGCCGAGATCGACCTCCCATGGCAGACCTCCATGGCCGAGCCCTCCACCAAGGTCATCACAACGGCCTACCAGGAATCGCGGAGCCACGTCAGCACCGCCCGAGTATCCCAGAATAAGGATCGAACCACGATCCCTACACGATATCGAATCACGCTCCCATTAGGACTCTTACCTTAACAAGAGTCCGACCCCGAAAATGACTCTCCACTCCGCCCTACGCGAGAGAGCCTTCCAAAAGAAGAACTCCTACCATACTAGGACTCTCCCAACCGCCTCATCTCCCCCTATAAATACCTAGGTATGGAGCACAATTCCACACCTTACTTTCACTAGCTATTACGCTGTCGCATTGGAGACCTAACTTGAGCGTCGGAGATTCCTAGGCCGGAGCCACACCGGCTCTCTTGCGCTCACTAGATTTTTTGCAGGCTCATCAGTGGGTGAACCGGGCACCGAAGGTTTCCACAGGCAACAGATTTGGCACCGTCTGTGAGAACGACGTCAGCAAGCCATCGTCGTTTCTACCAACTTCAAGAGCAGCAACAATGATGCACATGAGATCAGGGCAGCATGGCTCGACTTCCCGTGGGGATGAGCTATAGCCCGTTGTGTGGGCGAGGCAATCACTGCCCCCTGAAGCCTAGCGACAGGATACGATCGGAAGACCCCCTCGGGAAGGGGGTGCACAGCCCAGCACGGGCTCCGAGGCCAATCCCATTCCCCCGCTAGAGGGTGGGAATGGTGGAAGTGTGCTCGACACAGTAGCGGCTGACCGGGCACAGGTCGAGCCAAACTTGAACGGGTTGAGTCTACCACCGCCGCCGCCCTTATCGGAGAATTTGGACCCCAAAGCCCCGGTAAATAACCTACAAGTTATGGACTTGCAGCTGCAGATGCTCCACACCAACGAGATGCTGCGTACTTTCATGACCCAGATGGCCCGGGGTGGGCTGATGGGCCAACCACTAGTTGCGCCCCCTCCAACCCCAGTGATCGTAGAGGGAAACTTGCAGTAGAATGGTGGCCGGAGTCGGGCCTAGCCAACGCGGGCCGCGTCATCACACCCGTCTCGTCAGAAGACTCCTCTTCCACCCCCTAGTAGAGGCGCTCGACGGGATGAGTAAGGGCATCACCGAAGCCCGGGGGCAGGGCAAGAAATCGAACCAGCAGGCTCAGTAGTGAGAAGGTCGGTATTTTTTGGTCGACTCGGAGAAGACGGGCTGCCGAGGGGAAACCGAGAACAAGGGAACGAGCCAAATGGGAGACGTGTTGTGAGGCAAGGAGAAGGATCTCGCCATAGCCCCCGGCGTCGAAGCCCGCTTCCCCGAGAAGAGCAACAGAGGAGCCCCCACGGGTCCAATTTCCAGGTGGAAAGAAGAATAAGGAGGGATGGAGCTAACCGAGCCGACCAGAATGGTCGACCACAACAGGAAGACCGAGCATACCGACCCCGAGCTGAAGGACAAAATGGCCGACCTAGACTGAGTGAACAAGACAATTTGCACCAAGTGGATGAGCCGAACGGCCGAGCACCTGAAACCGAGCTGGAAAGGCGGCTACCAGACTTGGCCGAGCAGGTGGAGGGATTGAAGAAACAGGCAACCCCGAACGCTTATTCACTGGTCGGACGACACCCTTATCCTCCCGAAATCATGACCGCGCCTCTACCGGTCGGGTTCAAGCCACCACCTTTCGACAGGTATGACGGGACGACCGACCCGACAGATCATATCAACTACTTTAATGCGATGATGACCATGTACGGGGGAACCGAGATTGTTTCTTGTCGGGCTTTCCCCGCATCTCTCAAGGGCGCGACGACCTCATGGTTCTCTTGGTTGCCACCGAACTCCATAACAGGCTTTGCCCAGCTCTGTCGAGCCTTCGTCACGCGCTTCCAGAGTAGCATGAAACACAAGAAGACGATGGTCAACCTCCTCAGTGTGAAGTAAAGGTCTGACGAGTCGATCCAAGCATTCGTCTCCCACTTCAACAAGGAATCCTTAGACATCAAGGATTTGGATGAGGCCACGGCTCATACGGCCATGATTAACGGACTCACCGACATGGACCTGATCAAGGACCTGGCCTGAAAAACCAACCAAAAACATGGCCGAGCTCTTGGAAAGGTGTAATGAGTTCGCGAATATGGCAGAGGTGCTCCAAGCGCAAAAAATGACTGAAAGCAAGGGAGAGAAGAAGAGGTCGGCCACCGACGACCGAAAGGATGAGAAGAGGACCAAAAGTGATCGCCAAACTGAAAGGTCGGATCGAGCTCGAAGTCCAGATTGCACCCCTTTGAACGCGTCGCGGAAAGAGATCTTAATGCAAATCCAAGATGACGGATACATCCGTCGTCCTCGGCCAATGTAGGCCGAGTCATCCCGGAACCCTAACAAGTATTGTCTATTCCATAAAGACAACAGTCACAACACCGAAGATTTCTATCAGCTAAAGCGAGAAATCGAAGAGCTGATCAAGGTAGGTAACTTGAAGAGGTACATCAGGGGAGGCCGAGAAGATCGCGGAGGTCAAAGGCCCGAGGGCCGCGACCAGAAGAGGACCGAGCCGAGGTCCGAGAATACGCAAGCCGAGCGGGACGAGAGTAAAGCCCGAGCTGACAAAAAAGATGAGGAGGCGGGGCCGGATACTGACAAAGGAGCACCCATTTACACCATCCTCGGAGGACCTGGACAAGAGTTTACTCGAAAGACCAAGGCAAACGCGCTGTTCGTCGGAGTCACCGAGATGCCCACCAAGAAGGTCAAGCCAGTGGCGACGATCTCCTTCATCGAGTCCGACCTTGAAGGTATAAGTTTACCTCATGACGATGCTTTAGTGATGTAGGTAGAAATTGCGAAGAGACCCGTCCATCGGGTATTGGTCGATATTGGTGCATCCGTGGACCTTATGTCACTAGACGCGTACCGACAAGTTTGCTTCGGCGATAAAGCGCTCAAACAGGAGGGCACCTCACTTCACGGGTTCTCGGGAGCCACCGCTACCATCAAGGGCTCAATCGACCTACTGGTCATGATCGGACAAGCTCCATGTCAAGCGAAAATCCAGGTCAAATTCATGGTAGTATGGTTAGTGGTGGCTTTCAACGCCATACTCGGCTGCCCATCATTGACCTCTCTCCAAGCCATCATCTCGCCGATGCACTTGAAGATGTAGTTCCCTACCGAGAACGGTATTGACGAAGTTCAAGGTGATCAAAAGAAAGCACGGGAGTGCTATGCTACTTTTGTTAAGCAAAACAAAGGCAATGTCCAAGGAATGGCAATGTGCGTCAAGCACCTCCCTGAGGATCAGCGGGATGAGCTCACCAAAAGGAGAGGACGACCTGACCCCATTCCCCATCAGCAAGGAAGACCCAACAAAGGTGGTCCAGCTCGGATCATTGCTGAGCGAGGATCAAAGGAATCAGCTCGGAAACTTCTTAAAGGTGAACGCCGATGTCTACGCCCTTGATCGGCAAGCCGTGATCAAAGAAGAGGTGGAGAAGCTTCGCTGATCAGGGTTCATCCTAGAAGAAAAATTTCCAACCTAGTTGGCTAATGTCGTTATGGTCCCTAAGCTGAACGGGAAGTGGAGGATGTGTGTCGACTACACCAACCTCAATAAGGCTTGTTCGAAAGACGAGTACCCGCTACCTTAGATCAACCTCTTGATCAATGCCATGGTAGGGCACCAAATGCTAAGCTTCATGGACGCATACTCCGGCTACAACCAAATCATGATGCATATGGAGGATGAGTCATACACGGCATTCCGAATTGACCAAGAAAATTTTTGCTACAAGGTCATGCCGTTTGGATTGAAGAACGCCGGAGCGACATACCAGCGGCTCGTAAACTATATATTCCGTGAGCAGATAGAAGAAACATGGAAGTCTACATGGACGACATGTTAGTAAAGAGCTTGAAGGCCGAGCACTACTTGGCCGACCTAGAAGAGGCCTTTAGGTTATTGAAGAAGAACCAAATAAAACTAAACCCCGCCAAGTGTGCATTCGGGGTGACTTCGGGAAAGTTCCTCGGCTTCATGGTCTCTGTCAAGGGCATCGAAGCCAATCCGGCAAAAATCAAGGCCATCCAAGAGATGAGCCCTCCAAGGACGATCCAAGAAGTACAAAGGCTAAACGGGAGAGTGGCGGCGTTGGCACGATTCATGTCGAGGTCGGGCGACAAGTACCTACCATTCTTCAAGGCCCTTAAGAACATCCAGAACCTGAAGGACTTCGTTTGGTCGGACGAGTGCCAACAAGCTTTTGAAGAGCTGAAGAAATACTTGGAGAACCCGCCTCTTCTCTGCCGACCCGAGCCAAAAGAGGAGCTTCAAGTTTACTTAGCTGCCACCCCGGTGGCAGTTAGCGCGGTGTTGGTTAGGGAAGAAGGCCGAGCTCAGAAGCCTATATACTACATCAGCCATGTTCTTGTCGACGCCGAGATGAGATACTCTAAGTTTGAGAAGATAGCGTTCACCCTTATCACGGCCGCGAGAAAGCTAAGGCCATACTTTCAAGCTCATTCGATATCAGTGCTAACCAACCAGCCTCTCAAGAAGATATTGCACAAGCTCGACGTGTCAGGTCGGCTGATCACCTGGGTGGTTGAGCTGAGTGAGTATGACATAAGCTATAGCCCGAGGACCGTGATCAAAGGACAAGCCCTTGCGGACTTCGTCGTCGATTGCAGAATGCCCGACCTTGGAGTCGAAGAAGAGAAGACAGCAGAAGAGGTCAATGCAGAAGCTAAGGCAAACCCGACCTAGACCATGAACGTTGACAACTCGAGCAACCTCGGGGGAAGCGGGGCAGGGCTGATCCTAGTGAGCCCCAAGGGCTTTCGTGTCCAATATGCCCTAAGGTTCAAGTTCTCAGCCTCAAACAATGAGGCTGAGTATGAGGCCCTCCTGGCCGGACTTCGAGTCAGCAGAGCCATAGGCATAAAGCGATTGAAGGTACGAGGAGATTCCTAACTCATGGTCAACTAGGTCAGCGGAGACTATGAGGCAAAAGATGAAAGGATGATAGCTTACCTAAATCGAGCACAATATCTGATCTCCGAGCCTGAGCACTTTGAGGTAACCCGAGTACCGAGAAAGGAGAACATGGCGGCAGACTCCTTATCAAAGTTGGCCAAGGCCGACCTCCAACATCTGAGCCGATCAGTGTACATAGAAATCCTAGAGAGGCCCTCATTACCGGAGGAAAGCATCAAACACATTGCGGAGGACGAGCCGACCTGGATGGACCCCATTATCAACTACTTGGAGAATGACCAACTCCCGGAGAATCGAGATGAAGCAAGGAAAGTCAAAATTCGAGCTGCCAAATACACCATGATCGACGGGGTGCTCTATAAGAAAGCCATCTCAGCACCCCTTCTCCGATGTCTCGGTCCGAAGGGAGCCGAGTATGCCTTAGCCGAGGTACATGAAGGAATATGCGGAAGCCACATGGGTGGCCGAGCTCTGCCATACAAGATACTACGACAGGGATTTTATTGGTCGAGAATGCAAGAAGAGGCCATGAAATATGTGAAGACATGTGAGAAATATCAGCTCTTCGCACCAGTGCCGAGCCGACCTACAACAAAGCTGACCCCAATGTTGAGCCCGATCCCCTTTGCTATGTGGGGGATGGATATTCTGGGGGATTTCACCCCAGCATCAAGGAATCGAAAGTATGTGGTCGTGGGAATCGACTACTTCACCAAGTGGGTCGAGGCTGAGCCCCTGGCAACCATCACCGAGAAGAGCATGGAAAAGTTCTTCCGAGATAAGGTCATCTACCGGTTTGGACTACCAAAAGTGCTCATCACAGACAATGACGTACAATTCAACAACCCGGCCTTCCGAGAGTTCTGCGAACACTTCTATATTGACTTTCGACCAGTCTCGGTAGTTCATCCACAAGCAAATGGACAAGTAGAAGTATCCAACCGAACATTACTCGCCGGCATCAAGAGAAGGTTGGATGAGGCCAAAGGAAGATGGGTGGAAGAGCTCCTAAGTGTCCTATGGGCATATAAGACGACTTTAAGAACGCCAACTGGGGAGAGCCCTTTTCGGCTAGCATATGGGACCGAGGCCCTCACCCCAGTTGAGGTCATGGCATCGTCATACCGAGTGCTCAATTTTGATGAGAAGACCTATGAAGATGGGCTGAGAGCCAACCTTGATTTCCTCGACGAAGTTCGAGAAAATGTCCTACTCTGGAACACTACATACCAACAGAGGACAGCAAAGTACTATGACTCAAGGGTAAAAGAGCGACACTTCCGTTAGGGGGACCTCGTCCTCAGAAAGCTCAGCGAGTCCCAACCAAGGCAGCAAAGAAAGTTAGCACCAAATTGGGAAGGCCCGTATATAGTCTCCAAGCAAATTCGCCCAGGGACGTTTCGCTTGTAGACTTCGGGGGGCAAGAAGGTACCGAGACCTTGGAACTCAAAAAATTTGAAGAAATTTTTTCAATAATTTCCTTAAGTATTCTGCTCGGCACAGTTTATGACGAGCATATTTGTATTCGGCTTCGGCCCCGATGTTTAATTCGATAAAACAAAGTCTTTCTCCACCACTTAGCGTATTTTTTAGCTCCAAAATTAAGTCATAAGACCGGTCCTCATAGACTTGGCCGACCTCGAAGACCGACCCTCATAGGTCGGCAACCAAGTTGTAAGACCGGTCCTCATAGACCTGGCCGACCTCAAAGACCGACCCTCATAGGTCGACAACCAAGTCGTAAGACCAGTCCTCATAGACTGACCGACGTCTAAACCAACAACTACAAAAGCATGTTATGGCCAAGCTAAACAAAAACTAAAGATCAAGTAAAATATCTAAGGCATTGAGCTCGGCCATAGTGTCAACTCGGCAATATAGCCACTCAAATGGTATCTGACCCGAGATGACGTATGGCGTCCATGCTATTAGGCCGGCAGTCCTTGAGCTCAGCTACAAGACTGGGTCGGCAGCTCAATCTCAACATTCAAAACTACAAGGAAAAGGAAAGCAAGCAATTACTGAGCTAAAATACTTAGATAATTTAGAGAAAAAGAGATTTTCATTCATTGCAAGCCGACTGTTCGGCATGGTTACAATAGTGGGCAGCTCGGCCCAGCAAAAAAAAAAAAAAAAAAACTTTACATTTCACTCTCCTCGGCAGCATTCTTATAAGCGACCTCGGCGACCTCCACGGTCGTGTGCTCGACAAGGAGGTCTTGGGGCTCAGGGCTAAGGGTGAGGAGATCGGCCTACGTAGGGTCCTCGGTTAGCAGAGCCTGTGTGACCTCGACGCCCTCCTCATCTCCCAATTCCTCAGCCACAGTGGTCGCATCATTGTCAAAGCGTGAGAGATTGAGATTGGGATAGGCAGCCTTGATCTCGGCCAAGAGATCAGCCTGGCCTGCCTCGAAACCATCAGCATAAGGAGGCTTCCTGATCTCATGGCATATGTCAGCGTACTCCTTCGATAGGAAGTAGTCGTTGATCGCCTCATCTCGAGCCAGAGCCAGGTCCTCCTTGGCCTTCTCCAGCTGAGCCTGCAGAGCCTTGACTTTCTCCTTCTGCCTGGTCACCTCGGCCTTAAAGCCCTTCACCTCAGCCACGGCTGCAGTGAGCTTCTCTTGAGTCTCCTGATGCCTCTGAATGGCCTCCTGAGCATCCGGGTAAGCCTTTTTACATTGGACGCCCAGGGAGTGGTTCTCAGTCAAGAGCTGCTCAAAACGGAGCATGGTCTCCACTGCCTTGGCGAAGCCCTACAAGAAAGCATCCGAACAAAGGTCAGGTCGGACTCCACAGGTTGGATCCAGTCTCAAGAGCCGAATAGAATACTTACCATGTTAAAATCCTGGAACAGAGTAGAGAGGAGCTCGGGGTCGGACAGCGCCTCAAGCTTCTCCCTGTCGATCGGGAGCTAACCCTCGTCCAGCCATTCCTTAGCATGTGCGGCCGATGTCAAAGATGAGTCCCCTGGGAAGAGGCACCAGGTCAGCCTCAGCAGAACATTGTTGGCCGAGGCCCTCCCCAGGACGTATCGGGAGATGTCGGGGGGTGAGGCCACAGGTGGAGGACCACCACCCAATAGATTGGCCGAGAGCTTTTGGCGTTTTATGTCCCTCAGCGGGCTCAGCTCGCCCTTTCGACCCTTCCCTCTTTAGGAGGGGCTCGGCGGGGCTCTATCCTTCTCGGCCTCGAGACCGACCACCCCATCAGCTGGGCTTGAAAGCGTCGCCTTACCCTTCTGCGCCTTGGAAGACTCACCTTGAGGTTTCTTCGCGGCGTTCTTCTTCCTTCTATCCGCAATGGTCTCGGCCCTGAGCCGAGCTGAATCCATTGGGGGAATATGGCCGACCATTGCAAGAAAGACAAAACGTTAGAAACAAACCAAAAAAGAAAGAAGGCTAAGTAAAGGGGTCAGCTCGGGTAACAGAAACGGGTTCAGCCCGGGCTCCTACCAGGGGTCATATGCCACCTTTGAAGGAACCCCTCATCCTGAAGCTGGAGGACGTCGAGGGGCTGACACTGGAGGATCAGGTCGAGCGAGGTCAGCTCATTCTCGGTCAGGGGCAATACCCTGTTGACATAGTTCAAGTGGATCTCCTTCTACTCAGCTCGGAGAGGGTTGTTTGGAATGGAAGCCAAGAAAAAATGAGGCTTCCAATACTTATTGAAGCTTGGGGTACCGACCAAAAACTTGTGGCCGCCCAGGGCCGCACTCTTCCCAGATCGGCGGTTGAAATAGTACCACCCCTTCTCTGGCGACTTCTTTAAGAAAAAGATCTGAGAGAAAAGCACTACGCTTGCACCTCGGTCCATCTTGTAAAACAGGGCGTAGAAGCCATATATAGCCAGCCAAGAGTTCGGCACCAGCTGACCTGGGGACAGGTGGAAGTGGTCCAAGATCTGGTCCACTAGGTCGAGGATGGGGAGCCTGAACGCGTACTTGAAGGGCAGCTCGTACAAAGCCACCTCGCTGGGCCTGATATAGTAGGCCATCTCCCCTGGGTTGGGAGCTCGGAGCTGGATGTTCTCGGGGATGGCATAGGTCGGCCTGAGGCAGTTGAGGTTGGCATCTATGATCATGCTCAGGACGGTGCCGACACTCCCTTCTTCGGCCAAGGAGAGCTCAGCATGATTCAACGGTCCAGATCAAAAGACGATTTGAATTCCAGAGCTCATTTATGGCGACGGATGATGGGGCGTTGGCAGCTCAACTGTCAGACCGTACAACGTCATGTTGCCGATAAAGTAAGGTCGGCCCGACCACAAGAAGAACCAGTCAAGCTGACCAGAAGACTTCACTCATCAGCGCTAGACCGACCCCTGATGAGTGGGGGGGCCGTGATACAACATAGAGTCACCTCATCAATCAGAAGCCGCCATGTGGCCGAGCTGGGGTCATCCCAAGAACCGAACCGAGTTGAATCAGAAATCGGGCCGACCTGATCTCCGTCATATCGCATGGCTGGGCCGAGCACTTTGCTGAGCCCGCGACACATCATCCATGCAGACCTCCTTGGCCGAGCATACACAGGACTGCCTAGACCGAGGTAATTGACGAACTCGACCTCCCAGGCAGAGCATACACAGGATGGCCTAGGTCAAGGTAACTGACGAGCTCGACCTCCCTGGCCGAACATACACAGGACGATCAAGGCCGAGGTGACTGCCGAGATCGACCTCCCATGGCCGACCTCCATGGCCGAGCTCCTAGGCCGAGCCCTCCACCAAGGTCATCACAACGGCCTGCCAGGAATCGCGGAGCCACGTCAGCACCGCCCGAGTATCCCGGAATAAGGATCGAGCCACGATCCCTACACGATATCGAATCACGCTCCCATTAGGACTCTTACCTTAACAAGAGTCCGACCCCTAAAATGACTCTCCACTCCGCCCTACGCGAGAGAACCTTCCAAAAGAAGAACTCCTACCATACTAGGACTCTCCCAACTGCCTCATCTCCCTCTATAAATACCCAGGTATGGAGCACAATTCGACACCTTACTTTCACTAGCTGTTACGCTGTCGCATTGGAGACCTAACTTGAGCGTCGAAGATTCCTAGGCCGGAGCCACACCGGCTCTCTTGCGCTCATTCAATTTTTTGCAGGCTCATCCATGGGTGAACCGGGCACCGAAGGTTTCCACACGCAGCACAAGATCTAGGTGAGTATTTCAAATTGGATTCAGGTCATACCAATTAGAGATATAACTCATCAAATAAATAGGTCAATTGAACTAGTCACTTTAGACTATTAGCTGCAAATTCATGTGTAAAAATCTCATCCTTGGAGGATGATTATGGATGTACACTTTGAGAAACTAATAACTAGAGATGGCAACATAACTGACCCATTAATAGGAACTGTTTTTGTGACTCGATTTGATGCGGTAAAAAATTGTACCCGAAACGAAACTCGAGCGAGCCAAGTAAATCAGCAGGATCAACCTTGGAATAGATTTTAGGTCAGGAATACATTTGGACACGAGAAAATAATGAAGAATCGAGATTCATAATACGTTCTAAATTCAAAATCTATTCTAAGAATACATATCAAACATAGCCTACAACAACCAATTGATAAATGAATCATGAAACTTTGTCAAACAAACCATGGCCAATACCACCATTTACCTATATAAATAAGGGTTCTTCCCCGTCACTATGCCTAGTGAATTATAAGGCTTCATTATTTACCACATGGCAGTACATGGGTTAGTCCATGTGATAGAGGACCAGACAAACATCTCAGTGGTATAATTTTAACTTAGAATGAGTAGAGGAAGCAGCTAAAATTACAGAAGATACCATTTTGTATTTTATATTCATCTCCATTTGACAGCATTATAGGAATTTTACTAGAATTTTGAATCAGAGTTTGAGCAACTTTTCTTACTTACTTTGGACTAAAATTTGGTCATTGAGATGCAACTAGGGTCCTCTATCACATTCACTAACCCATGTACTGACTACAAGGTGGCAAATAGTGAAACTTTATACTTCACTATACCTAGTGATGCTAAGAAGGACCCAAAAAATTATCGTAGACCTTCCACTAGAGACTAAAAGACCACTTTTTTTTTTTTCTGGTTGGATATAAAAAATCCAAAACTCTTGGGTTCAAGATATTGCGGGTTAGGTTCAAAACAAAGGAAACATTTTTTTCCCCCTCCATTAGTTAAATGAACAAAATAAAAATAAATACATAAATGATTTGAGATTAATTTAGAAATTATATTTCCCTCCACGAAGAAAGGAAAAGATAGGATTATATATCTTCAAACCTCTTCCCACCTAAAAGTTTCGGCAAAAATTATTTTTGGGGAGGGTTCTCCAAGCTGTCAGCTTGGAGGAAAGCACCAATCAGGAGCGCACAGGTGCTTCGTCAATAGGGGCAGGGATTTGTTGATTGATTTTGGGAGAGAGAGAGAATTTTTTTTCATTATTATTTTCAACACAATACTATTTACTACAGGACTTCCCAATTGATTAAATGCAAATTACTTGATACCCACTAAACTCAACCGACCAATAGAAAAGAAATAAATGATGGAAGTCAATGTGGGAAAAAAAATAAAGAAATTTTTTTTTTAAGCAGTGATTACATCATTCATTGACTGTGATGGGCCCACCATTGTTTTAGCCATTACATTTAATACATCAAATTGGATTCTTAATACCATGGATGATACCTTCATTTACATTTAATTTTCCTTTACTATATCTCTTTCTCTTTTTCCTTTCATTTTTATTATTTTTTTTTTTGGGGGGAGAAAGGGGAAAGGGGAAAAGGGTAAAGGCGAGAAAGGAGAAAAAAAAATCTTAATGCACATCTTGTCTAGCTCACATTTTTAAAGTATTAAATGCTCAATAATTGTCTTTACCAAAAAAAAAAAAATGCTCAATAATTGTGTTGTTGATGTCTAAAAAAGAAAATCCTATGGGTGATTCAGTAGATAATATGTCAAAGGATGAAAGGCATAATGGCAGTCTCGTTATAAACGCCTCTAGATGCTGTTTCACTTCTTTTGATATTTTCAAGGATGTAAATGGATTGAATTTGGTAGGATTGTGGCATTATCATATTTGTATTGGATTATATTCGAACGGATTTAGATAATATCCTATTAATTTTTTGACAGAATTGAATAGTTTCTGGATAGTGATTTTTTGAATACGGATTCTCCTAAATAGATATGAATGTGGATTGAATACGAATTTTCGACTATCCGTTGACATTTTTACCTTTTTGTTGATGAAGATTAGGATTGAGACTTGAGTGTTTAGTAAATACCATTTCTTCTACTCTTCTTAGTCTTTGATTTTCTTGTGTTGTTTACTTTTAATTTTATCTTGTATTTATTTTAATAGATATGTGATTCCATGTATCACAGTGCAAAATAATATATATAAACCAGTAGAAAATCTAGAAAAAAATCACATTATCTTAACTTATAAGATATAGAAATAAAAAAAAAAAACAAAATCCAATAAAGTAACTTAATCGGATAGACAGACACAAAGATATATTTCAGGCATTATATTACCGTCGGATTCCTAAATGAATCGGATAGTAATCAGTTGGATAGGGGGATTATCATATTCATATCCGATTAGTTTTCGGATGGATTAGGATTCTCCTAAATGGATACGAACACAGATCGAATACGGATTTTGGAATATCTGTTCACATCCTTAATATTTTCTAGGTGGCCTTGCTAGGTCTCTAGTGGATGACTAAAGCCCTTTTGTTATTTTTTTTTTTTTTTAATTTGGGCTAATTATTTGTTTCCTACTAGGCGTCACTGTCTTAGTTTTTTTGCTTTATACAATTGGTATATGTCGTGTTGGCATCGGAATCTGGACTGGTGACGTGGAGACTTGCAATAGGTGAAGAGCACAAGAGAGGCTTAGAGCAGACTTTGAGGGGAGTCTCTTCGATGCTTAAGTCAGACCCGCATGCAACAATAAATTTGTAGAGGGAGTGGAGAGAATAGTAAGTTCGAATAAAATTGTCACTGAATCCTATATGGGGCCTCTTCTTTACTGTATAAAGGAGGGGCGGTTGCAGAAGCAATTATTGAGGCAGTTGTAGAGTCTGGTGTTAGCATCGCAAGTGCGATCAATGCGGAAGCGTAAACAAGATCACAATATCGATGGAGAAGTCATTCAAATAACTGAACGAAGCAGGGATCGATTATTACCTAAGCCTCATAGATGCAAGACCTCCAATCGATGATAGCACTTTCTCTGTCGTTCCACGCACCACGCAAGCTTTGCGTTCCCACACGGTCAAGCTATATATCTCCTCCACACACCAAGGAACACACCACCTTGATTTCTTCTAGGATCAAACACCAAAGAAGAGAGAAGGGAGACAACGGATTTTGGAGAGGGAGAGAGAGCTCAACGTTTTGAGTTCTTGTGTATCTTCTATATGATTTTTTCATCCACAAAAATATATATTTTGTCTCATATAATCCCAAAAAACTATCTCACATGGGTGTGATATATTGAGTTTCCAAAGATGACTCAGTTATCTACCCATCCAATCTTTCTCAATTAGGAAAGATCTGCATTGCTAGAGGAATCCAATATTGGGTGGAATATCTAATATTCCCCCATTGGCTTTCCTTTTCTAACAATCTCCTCCATCCTACTGTAAGATCCAATCTTACAAGAGGATCATGAAAAAGGAAACCATGATCAACCGTTACAGCGTAGATGAATGGAACCGAAAGGAAAATGGCAGGATCGCAATGGGATTGCACTTGGCTTCTAAGATGTGCAACATTGAAGATGCTAAGCAGATGTAATAACCTACGCCCAAGGTAAGTAGTTAAAACACGCATCAGTCCCCCACAAAACAATGTTGCATGGTTCAATATAAGGCATGTGTACGAGATTGTCAAACCTCAATGAACCGATACACCGATCGAGAGATTCAATTACTTTGATTGGACCGAGAGAAAACATTTCAAGTCAAACGTTCAAGAAATAGATAATGTTTTGTATATATATCTAAAAACATTTCAAAAATATTTTGAAAAAATGCTATCGGATCCGAATTTGCGTCCAATCCTGTATAGAATACTCTCCTCAACATACTCCCAACGTATGGGTTGTGGGTTCCATGTTGGACATCTCTTTCAAATATAGTCAGACACTGAGAATCCAGTGCACCGATATATAGTCAGAGAGAGACATCAACCGTTGGTACACCAAAACTCTCAACACATGAGTGCATCGATAAGGACCCCTCAGGTCAAGGGACAAATTGTGAACTACTTAAGAGAATCTCATTTTCTTTATAAACTGATAGTACATCACATGTGAAATTCTCAAGTGATCCAGTCTAATGTACACTCACATTTGTGTCTTGGAAAAATAACCATCCTAAGCACACACAATGTGACCACCATGCCGGATGGGATGTCCAGTCCCATCCCTAGTGGTGAATAGTTTTAGGTATGCATACCTAGGACAATAACTGAGCTCAATAACTAATCATGCTAATCAAAATTTAAATATATTAATTCAAATAAAAGGAGTTTTGTACATCAGTGCCAGTTACCCATGGACTTCACCCCCATATTCCCAACATGTTTTTCAAAAACACTAGGAGGCAATGCCTTAGTCATGGGGTCAGATAAGTTATCTGCAGTGTCAACCTAAGCTATGGCTATGTCACCACGCTGAATAATCTCACGGATCAAGTGATATTTTTGCTCCACATGTTTATTCCTCTGATGAGCTCTTGGTTCCTTTGCTTGTGCTATAGCTCCCCTGTTGTCACAAAACAATTGTATGGGTCGCTCCACTAGCTCAGGCACCACCCCTAAGTCTGTCAAGAATTTCTTGAGCCAGACACCTTCCTTGGCTGCTTCACTAGCTGCCACGTACTCAGCTTCTGTTGTGGAGTCAGCTATTGACTATTGTTTGGCACTCCTCCAAATCACTACACCCCCACCAATCATAAAGGCCATCCCAGAGGAAGACTTTCTATTATCCTTGTCAGTTTGGAAATCTGAATCCGTATATCCAACTACTGACAACTGGTCATAACCATATACAAGGAAGTAATCTTTGGTCCTCCATAAGTACTTGAGGATCCCCTTGACAGTTGTCCAATGTTCTTGCCCTGGATTGGATTGATATCGACTCACAATCCCTACAACATGACAAATATCTGGCCTAGTACACAACATGGCATACATCAGACTTCCTACTGCTGAAGCATAAGGATCTCTCTTCATAGTCTCAATTTCCTCAGGAGTTTGAGGATATTGTGACTTAGATAAACCGATTCCATGTCTGAGAGGCACATTACCTCTCTTCAAATCCTGCATGTTGAACCTCTCAAGCATTTTGTCAATGTAGGTGGATTGTGACAATCCCAACATCCTCTTCTTACGATCTCTCACAAGCTTAATTCCTAGGATGTAGCTGGCTTCACCCAGATCTTTCATTGAAAACGTTTTGGATAACCACATCTTTACAGAAGAAAGTAACTCCACATCATTCCCAATGAGTAGTATATCATCCACATATAGGACAAGAAAATAGACGGCACCCCCACAGATTTTCTTATACACACACGGTTCATCAATGTTTTGTTCAAATACAAATTCCTTGATAGTTTGATCAAAACGGATATTCCATGATCTGGAAGCTTATTTTAGTCCATAAATAGACCTCAACAACCTGCATACTTTGTTTTCCTCCCCTGGGGAGACAAAATCCTCTGACTGATTTATGTATATGACCTCATCAAGATAACCGTTAAGGAAAACGGTCTGTATATCCATCTGCCAAATCTCATAATCATGGTATGCAACAATCGACAATAGAATCCGAATGGATTTAATCATTGCTACAGGTGAGAAGGTTTCATCATAGTCAACACCCTCTTTCTAAGTGTATCCCTTCGCCACCAGCCTTGCCTTGAAACGTTCCACCTTTCCATCCATAGCTCTCTTCCCTTGTAGATCCATTTACAGCCAATGGGTTTTATCCCTTCTGGAAGATCTTCAAGAGTCTAGACATGGTTAGAATCCATGGAATCTATTTCACTGCGCATAGCTTCCTACCATTTCATCGAGTCAACATCCTTAAGAGTCTCAGCATAAGTATAAGGATCTGTATCTCATGTGAAATTCCTCCACCTCTTGATCCTCCTCAATGAGAAGGTTCAAACGAGTTAGTGGTCTGATAGACCTCCCACTCCTCCTAGGCTCTTGAGGCTGCTGCTCAACTGCGGGTACGTCAACTAAAATTTCTATTGGTGCAGAGGGTACTTGGTCATCAGTTATTTCTTAAATGACCACTGGATCTGATCTCAGTGAGATCATGTCATCCTCAAGAAACGTCGCATGCTTACTAACTATGACTTTCTGATTAACAGGGTCATAGAAGTAGTAGTCTATTGTAGTCTTAGGGTATCCCAAGAAATAGCATCTATTTGTTCGGGATTCCAACTTATCTGTCTGTTGTTTCCTTACATGTGCTATGCAATTTCACACCTTAAGATGTTGAAGACTAGGCTTACGCCAATACCACAACTCAAAAGGTGTTTTGGTCACAGACTTTATAGGTACCCTGTTCAGTATATAGATGACAGTTTCCAGTGCAAAACCCTAAAAACTCAATGGCAGTTCCTGTAACGCCCCCAAACCGGCCTAGGGTTAAGGGTCGTCACACAAATCCACAGGATCAAAATGGTTTTAGATAGATGAACCAAAATTGAACCATTAGTCATAATCTCAAAATAAATCCTCAATAATACCATCATATAACACAGCGGAAGACTTAAATGGTTAAATTCAACATTCGATTAATATGAATTCGGATATTTAAAACTAAAGTGTTGGTGGTACCACAACTAAAAGTAAGAATAAATCCCTATTACATTCATCCATCCAAATATTAAAATAAACCATGTATCAAGGTTAAATCCAAATCCAAAATTATTACAACTGTTCCAAATAAAAGAAAGTAAATGAATCAATAAAAGTTATAATCATCCCCAATCTGAGTATCATTTCCTCTAACAACTCCAGTACACTCATCGCATGAGCATGGCTCCTGACTCTCGTTCTCTGTGTGGTTAACTAAAGGGGTAAGCTTGAGGATAGCTTAATGAGTAAGGGAAAATAGAACATAAATATCGATAAACAAATGCATATCCAGAAATGTAATAGAATCTCAAAACATATGTTATATAAATCTGAAAATATCACAAATTCTAGTAAAACATGGCATGAGTTCAAAAGTTCATAAATCTAGTTCCAATTAATAGCCTCAGTAGGTTTATAAAATGGCACTGCTAAAAATCAACATATCACCAATATAATCAATAGGATGGGACTTAGGCTCTTGACTCACAGAACCGGTAACGGGCTCCTATGGAGGAGAAACCACGTTCCTTAAACGTCACACTTTTGCCTCACCCCCCGGTCCACATACCTAAACATGATGGAATTGCGAGCTTCGAGCTCTTGGCTCACAAAACCGAACCATGTCCTTAAACGTCACGCTCTTGCCTCACTCCTGTGCTCAACAATCCACCCCAACACATAACCCCCTGTTGGAAGGGTTGTAGTCCAACAATATTACATTCAAATCATATCTTATAAAATGACAAGTCTTGTCATGCTTTTGATAAAATCACAATCATGCATTCTTTCCATAGAAACCAAATTATATTTTAAAACATGCATAATACTTCAAAATAGACTTCAAGACAATTATGCACAAATAGTCATGTTGTTTCAAATCATGAAATTTCATAAAACAGTAAATCAAAGAAAAGAGATTTGTATATGAAAATAATACATAGATTCTGCGGGATCTCACTCACCTTTGCAAGTTTTAACTCAATTTTCACTGCACTTCAAATCAAAAAAATAACGATCCAATATACCCTACATAGATTATAAATAGCAAAATCAATAGGTTTATGTACCCTTACAAAGCTGTACCCAACTTGTAAACACTGGCAGCCCTCAAATTGCAATATTTCCCCCACTTGTACATATCTAGAGACCCTCAAAATTTATAAGAGACCAATTTACCATAACACCAAGATCTCCACCAAAAACCATCTCCAAATTCTCATATTTCATATTTAAATCATTTGTTTCAATCTTAGTGCACATATTCAGCCAGAATCTGCGCAACATATTTAAAAGGTACATAAATACCATATCCCAAACTTATTTTAATTTTTTTTTATTAAACTAGACTAAATAATAATGATTCACACCAAATTTCAATTCTAAATTCCAAATATTATTTGGGCTTTCATTATTCCCAAGTTCAGGTTCAAATTCTGCCAAGACAACAGACTAGTCCCAAGTTCTCATTTAGATGGGATACCAAACGAAATTGGATGGGCCTAAAATTTGAAACAATATTCTATCTGTATGTCATCCATAATCCCACAGAAATTGGGGTCCAAAATCCTCTCCAATTAAGAAATACAATTTGTTTTCTAACAGCGAACAAAATCTGCCCAAAACTATACACTGTAACAATACAACCTCAAGAATCAATCTCCTATATTCAAATGATCATGAAATAGAGTATGAGAACATTAAAATGTATACCTTTTGAAAAAAGACAAGTCCAATGAAGCCTTCTCTCTTGCTCTTACGTAAAACTTTCTCTCCTCTCTTTTTCTCCTTATTTCTTCTTCTTCATTTCTTCTTCTTCAATCCTTCTTTCTTCTTTCAATCCTTTTTTTTTTAGTTTCAATTTCTTTAATTAAATTTTGTTTTAATCTCTTAATTTTTTTCTTTATTTTTTGAAATAAGTTTCTTAATTCTTCCTTTTAATTATCTCAACTTCTCAAGTTTAAGGTTTCAATATCGATCCATAGTATCTAAGTCAAAAGTCAATATTGTGTCCACCAAGCTATCCAAAGAAAAACAAATAAAATTCCTTTCAATTGCTTCCCTAAGAATTGATCCTTAAACCTCATTAATTCCATATAGGGTCTTAACCATTAGGCTAACCTCTCTTAGATGTTAATAAACTTATAAATAAATATATTTGAATACTAGAAATATATAACCATGTACAAAGAAGGAAAAATAAATAAATAAACAAGCATACCCTGCACTAACACTAATAAAACACTAGCAAGGTTTTACCTCCAGTGTGCATGCCAACAACTAAAATTCCATCCTTCATTGGTCCATTGGTACAGATTCTGCACACAAAGTGAAAATTCCAAATTACTCTTATATTTTGGGCATGGGTATTACATCCCTCCCCACTATAAAAAATTTTGTCCTCCAAATTTGCATACCTGGATCGGTAAAAAGTTGTGGATACTTTCTCTGCATATCATCTTCTGTTTCCCAAGAAGCTACTTGAATGCCATGATTATTCCAAAGAACTTTCACATATGATATGGTGCGATTTCGTAGGACTTGTTCTTTATGATCCAAAATACGAATAGGGGTTTCTTCGTGGGATAGGTCTTCTCTTAGCTGCAACGGTTCATAACTCAAGATGTGCGATGGGTCTGCAACATATTTTCTGAGTTGGGGGTAGTACAAGTCGGTAAGCTACTGGTCCAACCCTTTGGAAAATTTCTAACAGACCAATGAATCTGGGCCTAAGCTTCCCTTTCTTGCCAAATCTTACTACTCCCATCATTGGTGCAATCTTCAATAAAGCACTGTCTCCCACATTGAATTCCAGCTCCTTCCTTTTTGTGTCAGCGTAGCTCTTCTGTCTATCTTGTGCTGCCTTGATTCTTTTTTGTATGAGCTGTATTTTCTCTTGAGCTTCTTGTATCAATTCTGGTCCCATAACTTTTCGTTCACCAACCTCATTCCAATGAAGAGGAGATCGACATTTCCTGCCATATAATGCTTCACAAGGGGCCATACCAATGGTCACTTGAAAACTATTGTTATATACAAATTCAACCAGAGGTAAGTGTTTCTCCCAACTTCCTTTCAAGTTTAGAGCACAGGCTCTCAACATGTCTTCAAGAATCTGTATCACTCTCTCTGACTATCCATCAGTCTGTGGGTGAAAAGTTGTACTAAACTTTAGTCTTGTCCCCAAGGCTTCATGTAGGCCCTTCCAAAATCTGGACGTGAACCTCGGGTCTCTGTTTGACACTATCAAAACTGGCACTCCATGAAGTTTGACTACCACATCAATATACAACTACGTCAACTTCTCCAGAGAATGCTTCATAGAGTAAGCAATGAAATGTGCCGACTTGGTCAGACGGTCTACCACTACCCAAACTGAATCATGTCCCTTAGGGGTCTTTGGTAGTGCAGTGATAAAATCCATGCTTATATACTCCCATTTTCATTGCGGAAATTTCAATGGATGCCACAATCCTGATGGTCTCTGATGCTCAGCTTTCACTTGCTGATAAGTCAAACATTTTTCTACATGCAGAGCAATTTCTCTCTTCATATTATTCCACCAGTAATGTTCCTTTAGATCCCGGTACATCTTGGTACCGCCCGGATGAATGGTGTAAGGAGAATGATGAGCCTCCTTCAAAATTAAATCTCTCAGCTCAGTGTCATTTGATACACAAAAGTGAGTGCCATACATCACAACCCCGTCCTCTGTCAACTGGAACTGTGTTTGTTTCCCTGCCTGGATTTCACCTCTGACTTTCATCAAGTAAGGGTCTATAGTCTGAGCTGATTTAATTTGGTCAATCAATGATGGTTTGATAGTCAATTTGGAAAATAATGATGTGGGGAAACTGACAATAAGTTCTAGTTCCAGGCTCCTGATGTCCTCCTGAAGTTGTTTTCGTTCAATCAAAATGGCTGCTGAAAATCCTTGTGACTTTCTGCTCAATGCATCTACAACCACATTCGCCTTCCCTGGGTGGTAGTGAATGTCACAATCATAGTCTTTTATTAGCTCTAACCATAGTCTCTGTCTCATATTCAGTTCTTTCTGGGTAAAGAAGTACTTTAGACTCTTGTGATATGTGTAAATCTCACACTTCTCACCATACAAGTAGTACCGTCAAATTTTTAGCGCGAACACCATCGCTGCCAGTTCTAAATCATGTGTGGGATAGTTCTTCTCATGATTTTTCAATTGCCTCGAAGCGTAGGCTACCACCTTGTCATATTGCATAAGTACGCAACCCAAACCTCTGTGTCAAGCATCACTATAAATAACCATCCCTCTAGTTCCTACTAGTGTCATCAAAACTGGTGCTATCACCAATCTGTACTTCAATTCTTGAAAACTTTTCTCATAATTCTCTGACCAATCAAATTTCCCACCCTTCCTGGTAAGTCTAGTAAAAGGTATAGCAATTTTGGAGAAACCTTTAATAAACCTTCTGTAATAAGCGGTCAAACCCAAAAAGCTTTTGATCTCAGTAACTGTGGTTGGCCTGGCCCAATTTGTAACTGCCTTGACTTTAGCAGGATCAACTAAAATCCCACTAGCTGATATAACATGACCCAGAAATGCAACTTGGTTGAGCCAAAAATTGCACTTTCTTAGCTTGGCATACAATTATTTTTCTCTGAGTCTCTGCAGTATAGTCCTTAAATGTTCCTCATAATCTTCCTTGTTCTTGGAATATATCAAGATATCATTGATAAACACAATAAAAAATCTGTCTAGGAAGTCATGGAATACCCGGTTCATCAAGTCCATAAATGCAGCTGGTGTATTAGTCAACCCGAATGGCATAACCACAAATTCATAGTGGTCATAACGGGTCCTGAATGCAGTCTTTGATATGTCTTCACCCTTGATCTTCAACTGATGGTACCCAGATCTCAAGTCAATCTTGGAAAAGACACTTGCATCCTTCAACTGATCGAACAAATCATCAATCGAGGTAAAGGGTATCTGTTCTTGATGGTCACCTTGTTCAGTTCTCTGTAGTCAATGCTCAATCTCAAGGTCCCATCCTTTTTCTTCACAAATAAAACTGGTGCTCCCCATGGAGACACACTAGGTCTAATATACCATTTCTCTAATAATTCTTGCAGCTGGTCTTTTAACTCTTTCAGTTCTAATTGTGCCATTCGGTATGGTGCTTTAGAGATCGGCGCCGTACCGGGTACTAGATCAATGATAAACTCCAATTCCTTATCGGGTGGTAACCCAACAAGGTCATCAGGGAACACATCTGGAAAGTCCCTAACGATATAGATATCCTCCAACTGATGCTCCTCTTTCTTTAAATCAACTAGAGAAGCCAAAAATCCATGCCAACCTTGAGCAAGTAACTTCCTTGCATGCACTGCTGATATCAGAGGTGATGCAGGTTTACCCGTCCTTAACCCACTAAACTTAAATCCAGTCTCATTCTTGGGTTTAAAAACTATCTCCTTCTCATAACATTGTATACTGGCATGGTAAGTAGACAACCAGTCCATGCCAAGTATGACATCAAATTCTGTCATGTCTAGAAGAATTAAGTTTGCTAGAATCTCTCTACCCTCTATTTGAACCAAACAAGACTCAACACAGTGTCTGCAATCAATTCTCTCCAGATGGTAGGGTCACCAATAAGGAGGGTTTCAATGGTCTTGGGTCAACACTAATCTTCTTAGAAAATGATTTAGACAGAAAGGAGTGTCTCGAACCCGAGTCAAATAATACATTGGCAGATATGGTAGAAATGTTAAGTGCACCTGAAAGATGTTCTAGGTTTTAGTTTTCATTTCCTAGTTTTAGGTACAATTCATCAATCAATCAAAATAATATATCATTCCAACACCAAAATTTCCAGTACACAAGAAACTAAGACAAGCTACCCCATTTATAAGGGTTCAATCCTAGGTGTAATATCTCTATGTTCAAGATCCTATGCCACCAATTCTAGTTCATACTCTACTCTAAAACTCCGCTTTGATACCACCGCTGTAACGCCCCCAAATCGGCCTAGGGGTCGTCACCCAAATCCACAGGATCGAAATGGTTTTAGAGAGATGAACCAAAATTGAACCATTAGTCATAATCTCCAAATAAATCCTTAGTAATACCATCATATAACACAGCGGAAGACTTAAACGGTTAAATTCAGCATTCGATTAATATGAATTTGGATATTTAAAACTAAGGTGTTGGTGGCACCATAACTAAAAGTAAGAATAAATTCCTGTTACATCCATCCATCCAAATATTAAAATAAAACATGTATCAAGGTTAAATCCAAATCCAAAATCATTACAACCGTTCCAAATAAAAGAAAGTAAATGAATCAATAAAAATTCTAATCATCCCCAATTTGAGTATCATTTCCTCCAACAATTCTAGTGCACTCATCACATGAGCATGGCTCTTGACTCTCACTCTTTGTGTGGTTAAATAAAGGGGTAAGCTTGGGAAAAGCTTAATGAGTAAGGGAAAACAGAACATAAATATCGATAAACAAATGCATATCTAGAAATGTAATAGAATCTCAAAATATATGTTATATAAATCTAAAAATATCACAAATTCCAGTAAAACATGCCATGAGTTCAAAAGTTCATAAATCCAGTTCCAATTAATAGCCTCAGTAGGTTCATAAAATGGCACTGCTAAAAATCAACATATCACCAATATAATCAATAGTATGGGACTCAGGCTCTTGGCTCACAGAACCGGTAACGGGCTCCTATGGAGGGAAAACCATGTTCCTTAAACGTCATGCTCTTGCCTCACCCCCGGTCCACATACCTAAACATGATGGAATTGTGAGCTTCAAGCTCTTCGCTCACAGAACCGGACCATGTCCTTAAACGTCATGCTCTTGCTTCACTCCTGTGCTCAACAATCCACCCCAACACATAACCCCCTATTGGACGGGTTGTAATCCAACAATATTACATTCAAATCATATCTTATAAAATGACAAGTCTTATCATGCTTTTGATAAAATCACAATCATGCATTCTTTTCATAGAAACCAAATTATATTTCAAAACATGCATAATATTTCAAAATAGACTTCAAGACAATTATGCACAAATAGTCATGTTGTTCCAAATCATGAAATTTCATAAAACGGCAAATCAAAGAAAAGAGATTTGTGTATGAAAATAATACATAGGTTCTGCGGGGTCTCACTCACCTTTGCAAGTTTTAACTCAATTTTCATTGCACTTCAAATCACAAAAATAACGATCCAATATCCCCTGCATAGATTATAAATAGCAAAATCAGTAGGTTTATGTATCCTTACAAAGCTGTACCCAACTTTTAAACACTGGCAGCCCACAAATTGCAATATTTCCCCCACTTGTACATATCTAGAGACTCTCAAAATTTATGGGGGACCAATTTACCATAATACCAAGATCTCCACCAAAAATCATCTCCAAATTCTCATATTTCATATATAAATCATTTGTTTCAATCTTAGTACACAGATTCAGCCAGAATCTGCGCAACATATTTAAAAGATACATAAATACCATATCCCAAACTTATTTTAATCCGAATTTTTTTTTATTAAACTAGACTAAATAATAATGATTCACACCAAATTTCAAGTCTAAATTTCAAATATTATTTGGGCTTTCATTATTCTCAAGTTCAGGTTCAAATTCTGCCAAGACAGTAGACTAGTCCCAAGTTCTCATTTAGATGGGATACCAAATGAAATTGGATGGGCCTCAAATTTAAAACAATATTCCATCTGTATGTCATTCATAATCCCACTGAAATTGGGATCCAAAATTCTCACCAATTAAGAAATATAATTTTTTTTCTAACAGCGGATAGAATCTGTCCAAAACTGTACACTATAACAATACAACCTCAAGAATCAATCTCCTATATTGAAATGATCATGAAATAGAGTATGAGAACATTAAAATGTATACCTTTTGAAAAAATACAAGTCCAATGAAGCCTTCTCTCTTGCTCTTACCTAAAACTTTCTCTCCTTCTCTCTTTTTCTCCTTATTTCTTCTTCTTCATTTCTTCTTTATTTGTTCTTTATTTCTTCTTCTTCAATCCTTTTTTATTTCTTCTTTGCTTCTTTTTCTTTATTTTTTTGAAATAAGTTTCAACTTCCTTTTAATTAAATTTTAAGTTTTAATCTCTTAATTTATTTTACAGTTTATTAAATCATTAAACTTTAAGTTTCTTAATTCTCTCCCTTCCATTAATCTATCTCAACTTCTCAAGTACACCTTGACAAGGGAATCTGTCTTTTCCTTTCAATATCGATCCATAGTATCCAAGTCAAAAGTCAATATTGTGTCCACCAAACTATCCAAAAAAAAACAAATAAAATTCCTTTCAATTGCTTTCCTCAAGAATTGATCCTTAAACCTCCTTAATTCCATATAGGGTCCTCACCATTAGGCTAACCTCTCTTAGATTTTAATAAACTTATAAATAAATATATTTGGA
The DNA here is from genome assembly GCF_018873765.1 of Telopea speciosissima. NCBI lineage: Eukaryota > Viridiplantae > Streptophyta > Magnoliopsida > Proteales > Proteaceae > Telopea > Telopea speciosissima. Next base: position 49,399,940 of record NC_057920.1, read on the forward strand.
TACTAGCAACATATAACCATGCACAAGAAGGAAAAATAAATAAATAAACAAGCATATCCTGCACTAACACTAATAAAATACTAGCAAGGTTTTACCTCTAGTGTATATGCCAACAACCAAAATTCCATCATTCATTGGTCCATTGGTACAGATTCTGCACATAAAGTGAAAAGTCCAAATTATCCTTATATTTTGGGCATGGGTATTACAGTTCCGAATAACTCAACATGGACCGAACCATGTCCAACAAGGTTCAGTTCCTCCTTTCTGAAACTCTGTTCTGTCGATGGGGCAGTCAACTGAGATATAATCTCAGCTTCTTTCAGATAGTCCCTGAACTCATCTGATAAATACTCTCCTCCTCGATTAGATTGGAGGCACTTGATGCAATTTTTTGACTGTTTTTCAACCTCCACTCGGAATTCCTTGAATTTGTCAAAGGTTTCCAACTTACGGTACATTAAGTATATATAACCATAGCGAGAGTAGTCATCAGTGAAGGTTACGAAGTATTCGTAACCTTATCTCGCCTGAACGTTAATGGGTCCATACACATCAGAGTGTATCAATTCTAACATAGCTTCGGCTCTTCTTCCCTTGAAGACACGACTCACAGGTTGGATAAGGTTCTACCTTCAATGATTCTAAAAGCCCATCCTTTACCAACCTGTTTATCCTTTCTAATCCAATATGACCTAACCTCAAGTGCCAAAGATATGTTGAATTATCTTGGGTTGGTTTTCGTTTTAAAGAATTATTGGAGATCTCATTCGCCTCTAGTATCAGTTTTAAGAGATATAATCCGTTATCCAGTAGGCTAGAAGCAATAAAAGAATTATTCAATTGAATAGTTAACTTATTACCAAAGAGGAAAGTATAACCATCCTTAACAAGCCTACTAACAGAAACAATGTTCCTCCTAAAATGAGAAACATAAAAACAATCTCTCAAAATTAAAGTACTATTACTGAAAAATAAAATAAAATCTCCAACAGCCTCAGCAACGGCCTCAGCACCCTACCCGTTCATAAATGAACGTCATCCTTACTCAGTCTTCTTGTCAGCTTGAACCCTTACAACAAGTTGCAAATATGGGCAGTAGACCCTGAGTCCACCAACCATGTGTTAGTAGGTTCCCCTGACAATTTAGACTCATAAAGGACCAAGGTTTCAGAAATACCTTCTTCCTGTGTCTCCTGCTTCTTTTTTTGAGCAGCCAGGAAAGCACGGCATTCCTTCTTCCAATGTCCGTCCTTCTTACAATAGAAACAAGTCCCCTTGCCCTTGTTCTTCTGAATTTCTTTATTACCAACCTTAGGGTTTTTGCCCTTGTCAGCCATCTTCTTCTTCTTGTCCTTGGGCTTGGAGGAAGAAGACTTGTCCTCTGTAGTCAAGACCTCCACTTTCTGCTTCTTGGATGCAGCTTCCACTTCTTGCAACATATTGCCCAACTCAGGGAGTTCTACGGAGAGTTTATTCATGTTATAATTAACAATAAATGATCCATAGGTCTCCTGAGGCAATGAGTAGAAGATGACATCCGTCTTATAATTCAGCTTGAAGGATGTCCCAAGGTTCTCCAGTTCTAGGAAGAAGTTCATCATTTTCATGACATGGTTAATAACAGAAGTACCTTGAGCCATCTTCGTGCTATGGAGGAGTGTCACCAGTTGATGATGAGCATGCCTTTCTTCTTTCCCATACATTTCATTCAACTCCTCCATCATGTCCTTGGTCAAGTACAGATCCTTGACTGAATCAGCGATGATCTTCTCCAGAGAACTCAACATGAAGAGTTTTGCCTTAGAGTTTTTCTATCAAAATAACTCATAGGCCGGCTTAGAATCATGGTTCTCCTCATTAGGGAATTCAGGCTCTTCTTCGTCCAGGACAGACATTAGACCTTTTGCAGACAGGAGTAACTTGATGTTCCTCCTCCAGTCAACATAGTTTGGGCCTGTCAAAATATGATCTTTGATAAGGGCGGCATAGTTCATTTGGATTGACATTTAAAAAAAAATCTACATGATGTACAAAAATTAATAATTAGCATGATCTACAACCATTGAAATAACTAGGGTAAGAACAATCAATGGTCAATTACACCCTAAGCTTCCCTCTAGCTTATAGGGCATGAATTGGAAACCATCAACCCTTATGCTCCTGACTTAGCCTATCGGAGTTCATCATTCGCATCTTGGTTGGGTGGACTATTCTGTCCATCACTTAGACTTCCAATGTGTTTTGGCCACTTGAGTGTCATGCCCATTCCTATCGGCTGACACACACTCAAGTCAAGTGTTTATCCTTAATTTTGGAGGGAACTATGGTGTTTGTGGGTTAATGCCTATTATCATAGTACATATACCACTGACCACATTCTCTACCTATCACATGTGAGATGAGTGCAGACAATTTCACCAATTCAGCCAAATATTATCCTATCGGCATCTACAAGGGTAGATCAATGAAAATTCTACACTCACCAACTAAGGGAGGCCATGAGAACCCCACCGATCAGGGTTTCCCATATCACACTTGTATTGAAAAAGAGAAAAACGGGAACGCTCATAAACCACAAACATACATCCAATGTATAAACACAATAGCACATCCATCCAAGGAAAACTATAAACATATAAACACCAATGGTTATGGGATATCATCTTTAATCAACATGAGTTCATATCCATGATAAACTTACTTTGATTAAAAGATGGATGGGAGCAATCACAGCTTCATGTGTCACTCCCACTCATGGCAATTATAGTGTGATAATGCATATGTAACTATCTATTACAGGAAAATTTTTTAAAAACTGTAATAAACTTGGACACTTCAAGTGAGCAAGTCCTTCCTTCAATCATCTCTCCAACAAACCGGTAAGATCATTGATCCACGATCCCGATCTCAACATGATCTCCCAAAGGTTACAATGAATAATTTTAAACTAATTCAAAAATTATTACAACTCTTTTCAAATAAATAAAATTACATAACAGGAAATCAATCCACCAAAATTGGACTGCCTGGAGGATAAAAAGGAAATTACATATAAAATCACATCCATGCCATGGCTAGCACACACATACATCTAATGCATGTAATTTTTAAATCCCATAACCATGGTCCACATTACATATATGATGCTCAAAAATAATATTCCAATACTTTATGTGAAAATTGCCCAAAAACATATAAAAACATCATTCCATGACAATCCAAGTCATTATGATCATGTGCATCCAATGCACCCATCATACAACCATTACCATGACAATTTATGTCACAATGGTTATGTGTATTACATGACCATTACCATGACAATCCAATGTCACTATGATCATGTGCATCACATAGCCATTACCACGACAACTTATGCCATAATGGTCATGACACATACCCCCACAAAGCCATCACATACATGCTTAAAATAAAATTAATAACCATAAACTTATAATAAGCCATTATGCCTATTGGGGAAGGTGGGTGAAGGGAGGAATCTCTCCACCCATCTTCTCCAATGAAAATCCCTTCAACAAGTAAACCAGAATTAATTTTTTTTTTTTTTAATAATGAAAAACTGCTACACAAAATAGCCAAAGGGAAAAATCATTAAACAAAGTGCACAAAGGCACAAGACAGCATCGCATGCAGCAAGGCTGCCCATGCATGCACGCTGCAGCCAGTCACGCGCGCACGCGGCAGGCAGCCAGGTGCGCACAAAGAGAGGGGGGTATGGCACGGCATGGGGCTGGGGTGCGTGCGGCAGGTGGGGAGCACAGGCAACCAGCCCGTGGCCCCCTTGGTCACATGCATCTCATCCCAAAATTTTTTATTTTTTTTAAAATAAAAAACTGAATACAGTTTTTGAGAGCATCACATAAATAATGAAAAATTGAAAACAACCCCATCGATAAAGAGGCTCTGATACCACTGTTAGCATCGCAAGTGTGATCAATGCGGAAGCGTAAACAAGATCACAATATCGATGGAGAAGTCATTCAAATAACTGAACGAAGAAGGGATCGATTATTACCTAAGCCTCACAGATGCAAGACCTCCAATCGATGATAGCCCTTTCTCTATCATTCCACGTACCACGCAAGCTTTGCATTCTCACACGGTCAAGCTGTATATCTCCTCCACACACCAAGGAACACACCACCTTGATTTCTTCTAGGATCAAACACTAAAGAAGAGAGAAGGGAGAAAACAGATTTTGGAGAGGGAGAGAGAACTCAACGTTTTGGGTTCTTGTGTATCTTCTATGTGATTTTTTCATCCACAAAAATATATATTTTTGTCTCACATAATCCCAAAAAGCTATCTCACATGGGTGTGATATATTGAGTTTCCAACGATCACTCAATTATCTACCCATCCAATCTCTCTCAATTAGGAAAGATCTGCATTGCTAGAAGAATCCAATATTGGGTGGAATATCCAATATTCCCCCAATGGCTTTCCTTTTCTAACATCTGGGCAATGGTTGGTGCTCTTCCTCATTTGGATATTCTTCTGTAAGTGTCAGAGTGGGTGTAGTCCTTCCCTCGACAGGGATCATGCTCTACAGTGGTAGTTGGTAGCTACACATGGAGTTTGAGTTTTGCTAGGGCCACAACACCTAAAAGGTCCGTTTCCCAAAGGGTCCTTTTTAGATATGCTTTGACTTCGAACATTGCGTGGTTTTCGTCCACATGTCATCGTCCATTGAGCGGCTTTTTTATGCACATCATGTCCTAACCATAGCTAATTACTTTGTGTATTATTCATAGAAGTATGGGATTTGAAAACTATGCTTATATGGATGTAGCATTTGGGTGGCAGGGCCTTTGGGATTGATAATGGGGAATCTCTCCCACTCCTCATTGGAATAGTTTTGCGTTTACCTCCTTTCTCAAAAATTTCTTGATAAACGTTTTAGAATTTGTTTTTTTTTTTTTTAATCTTTATTATAACTTGATATTTTATTTGGCACCTTAGAAATATGGTGATACATGGCTCTGTCAAATCCGATCCTTCCTAGGAAGAACATTCAGTCTTGGTTAAAGGATTTAAGAATCTTCCCTCCCCCTCTGTTGTTATTCTCTGATGATTCTGCTCTGATAAAAAGTAGTGTGTCATTATTATCATGTTTGGATTCATTGCCTATTACACCATGCTATTCTAACTTGCACAGAAACAACCAACACTTCCTTAACGAAATCAGGATAGATGTTAACTATTTTGTTGGATGGACATCTAACTATGTGCTAGATGCAGATTTTTTGGATACTAACCATTTTTTTGAGGCAGAGTTAGTCAGCCTATTACAGAGACTAGATCACTCTGCTCAATTGGGTTATAGAGTTAAGGAAGTCTGGTGTTGTAATCCTGATCTGCTTGATATTCTGTCATCTCTTACTTCTTCAGTGTGGCCATGGAGTTTGGTTCCTCTTCTATTGAAAACTTCAGAGCTATTATCAAGCATATCATTTTACAACACCAAGAATTAATACATTTTGGACTTTACAAACCAACTATGTTATTAATTCCCAGCAGGAACTCAAGATGTATTATATTGTAGACTCTATCTTCTTTATTTTAATATATCTTTTGTTTTTCATATATATATATATATATTGTAGACAATACTACGGTCCAGGGATCAAACCATGGTTCCCTAGTGAAACCAATTAACTAAAAATTAGGGTTTTGCACACCCAGGGTTATCCCATGGTGTCCCATGGGTGCCCCATTTTAATTTTTGGGTTTTCTATGGTTGCCCATGGGAACCCTGGTGCATCCCTATCAGTGTTTTTCCTTCCCTTATGTGTCCTATGCAATTTTAGAACACATTAGGGACAAAGAAAAATACATCTCTAGTCATCACATGGCAAGAGGGATCCATCCCATACTCGAATGCGCAGCGGAAATAAATCAATTTGAGTTTCTTTTGCATCCCATAAATATTAATAATTAATAACTGAAGGAAACAATCAATAATTGCTAACTTGGTGAGCCTCAAGTGTTGCTCCTCCAATAGATCGACAATGGTTCTTCCTCTAGTGAACGCTCCAAGTAAACAGATTAGAACCTCCAAATGGCATTACCAAGGTTCTTCAAGCCAATCCCAGATGCTCTCAAATTCTTTAGCACAGATCTGGGTTTCTAAAACCCTAACTCTCAAACACAGATGAGAGAAACTAGAAGAAGAAGGAGATAGATCACAAGAGGGAGAGAGAGTGACCAAAACGCAGGAGAGGAGGCCAGGCTAAAAATGCAGACTAGTGCCCCACTCTGCATTTTTGGTCCCCTATAAATAGGCCTAGGGTTTTCTAAAAACCCTGAATGGATAAGAATTAATCCCAGTGAGAGTCTGTCTCTCTCTCTCTTAGTTTGGCAGTTCTGTTTAAACTCAAAGTGCTTCTAAAAGGGGAAGAAGCAGAATCTAAAAGGAAAAGTATTAATTAGTTACTTTATTTAATATTTATGGATAATTATAATTAGCACCATATCCATTAATTAAATAAAGAACCAATTAAAATAATAAATTCCAAATAACTCCCTATATGATAACAAATTATCATAGACAACCCCCCACTAATCAACACCATCATTATGGAATCTAGGGCATGTACACAAGTACTGCCAAACCCCAATCCATAGCACATGTCCATATAAAGTGTCTGTGCATCTGATCGGGTCCTACAAAACTCGATAAAACACTTTGTTCAAATAATTATATATAATCTATCAATTTATGTAAAATAGATTTTTGCAAAACCATTTCCAAAACGGCACTGGATCCAGATTCTGATCCGACCATACACAGACAGTCACAATCTTGGTGTTCCCCAATCGGGCAGTGGTGACCATGTTGGATAACTCCTTCATTCACAAAGTGTTCACGCATTCCCAGAACACCGGCTTTGACTCGCTTGAGTCTCAGTCATTGATAAACCAAAGAATGCGATCACACTTTGCAACGACAGGGTTCCCTCAGGCATAGGGTGTCGGTGACAAATGTCTATCCCTTCCTACATCTGGCAGTAATACATGAGGGAATCGACAAAGTAGATTCTTCACCAATGCACACATCAAACATGCGAGCACTCGCATTTGTACCCTGACATCACATGTCTAGGCATACCTAATGCGACGACCATATGATAAGGCTGCCCAGCCCAAACCCTAGTCGTGACTACCATTTTAAGTAAAACTTACGGACACATAATGCTCAAAAAGTTTATATCGCATGTGATAATATCAAACTAAAATGTATAAAAGTTCAATACAAAGGTGAACCGGGTTTGATGGACACACACTTGTCCAACAATCTCCCACTTGTACATCAAAGTCAATTCCCTATACATTTTAAATCCATGCCCTCTATGTGTTTCTCAAACACTCCTGGACAAACCCTTTGTCATGGCATCAGACACATTTTCAGTTGTGTCCACTTTAAAGATACTCACGTCGCCTTGCTGGATAATCTCTCTGATGAGGTGATACTTCCGCTGCACGTGCTTGTTCCTCTGATGAGCCCTAGGCTCCTTTACTTGTGCAATGGCCCCTCTGTTGTCACATAATAGGGGAATGGGGCCCTTGACAAGGTCAGGGACTACCTCCAAATCTAATAGGAATTTTCTCAGCCAAACACCTTCTTTTGCTACATCGCAAGCTGCAAGGTATTCTGCTTCGGTAGTGGAATCGGCTGTAGACTTCTATTTCGCACTCTGCCACACAATGACACCTCCACCCATTAGATATACCATCCCAGACGTGGATTTTCTGTCATCCTTGTCAGTTTGGAAGTTTGAGTCTGAGTATCCCAAGACTGACAACTGATCAAATCCAGAAACCAAGAAATATTCCTTAGTCCTTCTCAGGTACTTAAGGATATTCTTCACAGCACTCCAATGCTCGCGTCCAGGGTTAGATTGATAACGACTCACCATACCTACTGCATAGCAAATGTCTGACCTCGTACACAACATAGCGTACATAAGACCCCCTACTATTGAAGTATAGGGAATCCTCTTCATCTCTTCAATGTCCGTCTGAGATTGAGGACATTGAGATCTGGAAAGACTGACTCCATGTTGGAAGGGAACACTTCCCCGTTTGAAGTTCTCCATGCTAAATCTGGCCAAAACTTTGTCTATATAGGTAGCCTGTGACAAGCCTAGCATCCTTTTCTGGCAATCTCTTACGAGTTTGATCCCAAGGATATAACTAGCTTCACCAAGGTCTTTCATCAAAAATGTTGTGGATAACCACTGTTTTACTGATGAAAGAAATCCTACGTTGTTACCAATCAGTAATATGTCATCTACGTATAAAACAAAAAAACATACTGCCCTTCCACTGATCTTCTTGTAAACGCATGATTCATCCATGTTTTGCATAAACCCTGTAACAACAATATATAAATAAATACATAGACCACCCTAATAGATATCTATAAATAATTGTCTCTCCTATATATATATATATATATATATATATATAAGTCTCTGTGAGATCTTCGTGAAAGCTAGAGAAAGAGGGGAGATGGGGTTGGGTTGCTGTTTATGTTACAAATCATCCTCGTCATCTTCCTTTCATGGTATTCGTGTTGTTCACTTCAATGGCTTTGTGGAAGACTTCAACGATCCAATCATGCTGACTGAACTCACCGGCAAACCACCTAAGTATGTCATTTGTACCTCAGCACAACTTTTCAAGTCCTCAAATAGTCTCCCAATTGATACCCAACTTCAGCCGGGACAAGTCTACTTCCTAATACCCTTCTCAGTTTTTGAGTCAGAAACTTCTCCGGTCGATCTCATATATTTGTCGAAACGGCCTACTGCGGCGGCGAAATGCCTCACTGCAGGCCGCAAAACTCCCCAAGTCTCCAAAACAAAACAATCTGCTGGTATTGAATCCATGGCGTTCCAAGGGAAGAAGCAAGTCTACAAAAGCGAAGGTTAATCCATTTTCACCCGCAGAAGATAGAATCGATTCAACACCAGAGAGAGTTAATGCTCCAATTGAGGTGCATGGAGATGAAGTGTCCTATAGATCTAATTCATGGAAACCAATCCTCGAGACTATTGCTGAGAAATCATTTGGCCGTCGAAGTGATTTCAGCCACCGATTTGAATCTTTTGGACAGCTTTAATTTAAGGTTTGATTTTTATATGTACTCTACTGATTCATAAACGTACTGTGGTGTGGCCTATAGCGGTAGAAAAATGATTTTTCGCAGAGAAGAGCTGCGTTGTGTGAGATACCTGTTCTGCCGGAGCTATGTCCGGCAAAGACTCTCCGGTGCTTAAAATAGAATTAATTTCTTGTATTGATATTATCTACCCATTAATGTATGTTGCTTGAAGGTCCATTAGTTTCCAGGAAAAATCCATGTAGAAGGAAAATAAACTGGGAAAATAATTATTTAATAATCCTATTTTACTTGAAATGAGACACTAGTTATTCTTCACTAGTGGGAGATGAAGAATCCCAATCAAACCATACAATTTGACTCTTGTCTCGTCAACAAAGTCTTACCACGTAATTGACGAATATGAAAATCTTGCCATTGGTCATATAAGAGTACCGATGCCCATGGCAAGTAATTCTTACTCATCATGGATGAAGAAAAACTTGATCCAATAAATTGTTCCAGGTTTTATAATTGGTTTGGATTGTATGGTTCGCTTGTTACTTTCGTTCCCTCGATCCACCGTGGCATGAAGTATGGGCAATAATATTATGGGCCAGCCCATGAATAATTCGGGCCTGTTGCACAAAGAAAACGATGTGGTTTCCCTCTCTACAACACTCGAATTAAGAATGGAAACAGTAATGGAGAATGATGGACACTCTTGAAACTCTCTTGATTGCTTTATTTTTTTCTCTACGAAGTGAATACAGGAATGACTACTTGATTGTGAATGAATCTCAACCTGAATCCCCTACATGGGACATTAGGGCCTCTATTTATACAATTTTTCTCCTCAATCCTATTACAATAGAGCTGCCAGATGGTTTTCCCACCTCATCATGAGGTTGAGTCATTCTCGGTATAGGATTGTTTGCGAAGGAGGGAACCTCTCCTATCTTCTAGGGGTCTGGACCCTTCTCTTTACACATGGGGTAGTGCTTAGCAATCATAATCTATCAGGGTTCTCTTAAATTGATCTTGCTGACATGTCTATACTAGTTTAACTGCCATGCACATGGCCTATACCGGTTTAACTACCACACACGCGGTCTATTCCGGTTTAACTGCCACGCAGATGACAAACAAGTCTTGGACAAAAACTAATTTTTTTGGACTCCAAGCCATTCCACGTGTCATCCTCGGATTGGGGAGATAAAATATGGTGTATCATTTGCCCCCTACTCCCTTTGTCTGGAATAAGGCATAGGGAGGACTTTTCATTTCTTTCGAACAACAGTATACTGGTCTCTATGCTTGGTTATCTGTGATCTTCGCTTGCTGCAGACCTTCAACGATGGTCTGTTTTCATTTAGGCTTGTTGATGTTCGGTAGCACTGATCATCGCTCATGTGTGGAAGTTGTTTTGTTTCTGAATTGCATCTCTTTCGTTGACAGTTTTTCCCTTGGATATGAAGCGGGAGTTCCCAAAATTGTGTTGTCATTTGCCATTTTTTGCACGTGGGTCTGAAATATCTTTCGAATTTCACGCCTTTTACGGGAACTTGAAAAGACATCATAAAGTTCAAATTTGAACCTCTTGGCCTCCCAGTGTTTCCTTGTCGAGGAAGCCTCCTTTATGAGCTAAACACGTGTTCCTCACGTTCTCATTTGCATCTTGATCGTTCAACGGTCTCGGTATTTGAATATACCGAAGACTATAAGATTCAGTGTCCCGCCTACATGTTGAAGGGCGAAGCTGATGCATGGTGGAAATCGACTCAGTCTAACCTTATTGCTGCCCATCCCGACCTCACATGGGAGCAACTTAAGGAGGCATTCTTCGAGAACATTTTTTCGGAAAGTTATTGAGAGAGAAAGGCAACTGAATTTATGGATATTACACAAGGACCCAAGTCAGTCCTCGAATACCAACAAAAGTTTGAGGAGTTGTTTCCTTTTGTACCCAATCATCTGAAGACAGACATTGAAAAAGGGAAGAGATTTGAGAATGGATTGAGGACACTTAATAGTTCCATCTTGGTGTCCCATGGACCCCAAACATATGCCAAGATTGTTCAGATAGCCAAGTCAATTGAGGATGGGCAATGGAAATCCTACCTTACGTAGTCGGGACATGGCAAAAGACAGGCCACAACATCACTCAGTTGGGAAACAAGTTCTCTAGGGTGCCCTACTCATGCCCTGCGCCAGTGTACTACAAGCATGCTAAGAAATCACAGCCCGCCCAACCTACTCAATCGTCAGCTTCATCATTACCTACTAGGAGTGGTGTGCGGTGTTTCAACTGCAACTAGTACAGACATATCTCCAAGGGCTGCCCTCACAAACCCAAGGCATCACAAATAGCAACCCAGCCCACAGCATCACGGGCAACCTATTCCAAAGCTACCAATCGACCCTAGTTATCTTCACAAGGCAATAGGATTCCGGGCCAGGCATATGTGATGACTGATGGCGAAGCGGAGGTGACCCTAGGAATTTTGACAGCTGAAACCTTAGCCTTCAATGAATTTATTTATAATTGTGCATCATGTCATTTCATGCATGCATAGTTGATTATCTACATTGCGTCAGGTACCATTTCCATTGTGTTTCCATTGCGTCCATCCCAGCTTATGTCCTTTTTTGTTTCGGGTGCTTCGCACTCTTTTGTGTCTTCCTCTTTTGCCAAGAACATGGGGATTGCCCCCTAAGAGTCTAGTTCAGGAACTGGCTGTTAGCACACCTACCAGGGATGTGGTCGGCTTAGATGTAGTTTATGAGCTGTGCTCTATGCAAATATGCGGTCGGGATTTGCTTGCACACCTTGTAGAGTTGGACATGAGGGATTTCGATGCGATCTTGGGCATAGAATGGTTGGTGGCCTACATGGCGTTGCTTGCGCGGAGCTGCAAATTCTACTCAACCCTCGAGGTGAGGAAGAATTTATCTTTTTGGGAGATAAAAGAAAGCGATCAAGAAGCTTATTTTCTCGGCCCTCCAAGCCAAGAAGCTCATGGATCAAGGGTGCGAGTGCTATTAGGCCTTAGTGACTGAAACAAAAGCCCAAGTGAAATCCTTGGAGGAGTTGAGGATTGTGAAGGAGTTTCAAGATGTTTTCCCGAATGACTTGACAAAGTTGCCTCCTGACCAGGAAAACCGAATTTGTTATCGATCTATTGCTAGGAGCTACACCAGTGTCTAAAGCACCATACCGGACGGCACCAATCGAGTTGAGGATGTTGAGATGGATGAATGGTAAATCTAGGAAGTATAAAGTAAGGAATGATCACATTAGAGTTGATTTGGGAGTAGTTTTGATACACGATAAGCTGCGAGAAAGTCCTTGAGGGGCATGCGACCATGATCAACGGAGGCCTTTGGATGCTAAAAGAGTCAGGGGTAGACCTAAAATGACCTTAGGAGAAGTATTGAGGAAAGACATGCATAGCTTAGGCCTTGTATCAAACATGACCTCAAATAGAGCTGATTAGAAGGCAAGGATTAATGTAGCCGACCCCATTTAGTTGGGATAAGGCCGAGTTGTTGTATAGAATATGGTGACAAATTATAGTATTAATCTACAATTAATATTTCAAAACAAGTAACCTCTTATACTCAAAAACATTTTGAGAAATAAAATTCTTTTAAAAAAATTAATTCCATTGTTTAAAACTAGTAACTCCGTATCTTCTTTCTAACTAAAAAACTTTAGTTTCTAGGGTTAAACCACATTGCTAAAGTTTAGTTTGAATTAGCTCTCAAAATCTTATAGTCCCAAATGGAAATATGTGTACAATGCAACAACTATGGGTGCCAGTGGACCTACCATATAATAGATATTCGAGAATTTATGGGTTTAAGAAAACTATCTTTATTGGTTATAAAGGGCCTACTATGTTTCAATGTGGAAGAATAGTTTCCTCCAATTCACCTACAATATTTTTGTTTTTTTTTTCTTTTATTGTACTATGTGACATTTTGCGATTTGAAAATGATTTTCCAACTAAAATTTAACGGAAATTTTTTTTTTCTAGTTTGAGAAGACTAGAGAGTTTTCCTAGTTTTGTACAAATATTTGTCATGTGGTATATTGGATAGAGCTGAAAGTTTATGTACAAATGGACCTGAACGACCCCTGCTCCCATATCAAGCTTCAACCAAAATGGAGTTTGCGCAAGTGGTAAAATAAAAAAAAAAGACATGAAAATCTAATGGAAAAAAAAAAGAAGAAATGGATGAATGAAAATATAAAGGAATATACTAACACAAGGGAGCGTGTATATAATTGAATTTGAGTTTTAAACTTGACATTTTGTCATTCTATACCATTTCTTAGATTTCCATATAGTCAAAACTACCACATCACCCTTCAACGTAGCAAAACTTGATGTTGGACTAGAGAAACTCTCTAGTCTTTGCTAGATTATGAAAATTTTTTTTCCGAAAGCTTGATTACATGAGAAAATAAAAGACTATGTTTTCCGAAAAGGTTATCTTAATGCATGTTTAGCTAAGCTTCTTGCACTTCTACTTCAAGGTCTTGAAGTTTGAACTAGCTTTCAGTGACTATAACGATTAAAAAGGAAAAGGCTCAATAAAAATATCTTGTTTATAATGTTTGCTAACAAAACTTTAGAAGTTCGAGAATCACATTCTCTTATTTTTTAGGCTTTTTGAGCTTTTGGCGATAAAGATTTCAAATAAATATTTTTTAGGATTTGTCCTTTAATCCCTATAATTACTAGAAGCTGACTTTTAAAAGTCTACAAGAAGAAGTCTGGGAGCCTAAGCTAATGTCTTTAGTCTTCCTTATTATCTATCAAACAATATCAACCGTACCCGATTTCTTTCCATACCTGTCGTTGCTTGGGTATCAAGTATACAATCCCATGCAATCCTCTATATTATTTCTCTCAATCTTCTATGCATAGTATGACACAATATTGTAATCCTTTATTTTTGGTATGTGTATTATAGGTGATTGAGTTTCCAACATGTGGATTCCTTCACCTATATATACACTCATTATTGCTATTCAAATGCATGCATTATCACATAAAATAACAATCCCATTATGGTATCATGAGCCTCTAGCTCCACCGAGCAAGAGAACCCATCCCCCTTTTTTTTTTTTATCTTCTCCATATCCTAACCCCCAACGTCCTCTCTAGCTTGGACGATATGGGCCCCTCTCCCTCCACCCCCAACTCCTCCTCTACTTCTTCCACCTACACTTAGCCTATCTCAAATACTTTCCATCAAGCTCTCTTCTAAAAATTTTGTTTATTGGAAAACCCAGATTGTTCCTTATCTCAAAGGTCAGCGATTCTATAGCTATGTCACTGGCTCCAATCCCTGCCCCAAGTATGCATCGCAGGTTGAATAATGGGAGGAAAAAGACTCCTTAATCATAAGCATACTCATTTCCTCTCTCTCTGATGAGGCCATGTCCTTTGGAGCCGGACGTGAGACAAGTAAGGAGCTTTGGGATGGCCTTCATGCTGTCTATAGCAATGCCTCCACCCCATGCATTTTATCAATCAATGCTGCCCTTCAATAGCTTGTTCAAAAACCTGAAGAAACAGTCACTCAATTTTTAAGTCGGGCCAAGGCTCTTTCTGATGAACTAGACACTGCCTGCAAACCCCTCCCCATGGAGGACCTTAATCTACATATTTTTCATGCTCTACATGCTGAGTTTCAACCTCTTGTTCCAATCATGATGGACCGCAAGGAACCAATCAGTTACATAGATTTGCATGGGCTTCTTGTTAGCCATGAGTACCTACTTCAATCGCTCCAAGCCGTTGTTGATCCTGCTGCCAATGCCACTGCCAATGTCTCACAATACAAAAGTGGTCCCCCTAACCAGCCCCAAGGTCGTGGCACTCCTGGTGATCATGGCCGGGGCAGGGGTGGTGGTCGTGGCCCAAGTGGTTTTGGCCTTTCTAATGCCTTTGCACATAGTCCCTGTACTATTTGTGGTCGTACAAATCATCAGGCCCCCACGTGTTACTATAAGAACAAGATCGTTGGTCAACAGCCTAACCAAACACCCTCTCCATCTGCCTATATTGCCATGAACAACAATCCTCCATTGCTGCCTACTCCACGTCCTTACCCACATCAACCACCAGCCCAACCGTTCCACCCCCCACCATGGCCATTATCCCCCACCCGCTACCAACTCAAGCATAGCCTCTTGGATTCCTGACACTAGGGCAACTCATCATGCAACACCTGACTTGCAGTCCCTCTCCTTATATGCTCCCTACAATGGGTTTGTTGGTTGGTGATGGTAAATCTATTCCCATCCCTCATGTTGGACACTCTTCTATCCCCTCTTCTTCTGGTTCTTTATCTTTTTTTGATATTTTACATGTACCACTGCTCTCTAATTCTTTACTTTCTGTTAATAAGTTTGCTTTTAAAAATAACGTTTTCTTTGAATTTCATGCTACTCACTTTCATGTGAAGGATCCGACGTCCAATCGCATTCTGCTTATGGGGCCTAGCAAAGACGGTCTCTACACCTGCCACCTTCACATCCTCCCTCCACCAATATTGCTCAGGTCTCATATTATGATCGCTGGCACCAGACGCATCCTCATGATCATTCACTGTGTCTTATGGTTACTGATATCAAGCTCCCGTCATCTCCGCATTTGTATTCTGCTTGTCAAATAGGCAAATCAAGCCGTTTGACCCTTCGTGAATCCAACCATCATAGTAGTTCTACTTTATCTTTAATTTTTAGTGACATTTGGGGACCTTCTCCCACTATTTCTTTTAATGGACATCACTATTTTATAATTTTTGGGGACGATTTTACTCGTTATATTTGGTTTTATCCTTTTAAGGCCAAATCTGATGCCTTCACTGTGTTTAAGGAATTTCAAGCATTAGTTGAACGTCAATTTTCCACCAAAATAAAAAATCTGCAAACTGACTGGGGGGAGAGTTTCACTCTCTTCATTCTTACTTTGCCACCCTGGGCATTCACCATCGGATTTCCTGCCCTCATACCCATGAACAATAGGGTACTGTTGAGAGGCGTAATCACCATATTGTGGAGACTGGGCTAGCTCTTATTTATCATGCCTCAGTCCCTCAATTTTATTGGGATTATGCCTTTGAAGCAGTAATTTACTTAATTAATAGAATGCCAACTTCTACTCTTGGGAATCTTTCCCCCTATCAGCTTCTCTCATCCCATCCACCCGATTACAATTTTCTTAAAGTTTTTGGGTGCCTCTGTTTTCTTTTTCTTTGTCCTTATAATAATCACAAAATGGATCTGCGTTCCGCTCATTGCATCTTTCTTGGGTATAGTTCCCATCACCATGGCTACCGTTGCATGCATCTTGAATCACATCGCATTTATATTGCACGTTATGTATGGTTTGATGAGCTTAGGTTTCCTTTAGTGAATCCCAATCAAACCCCCCTCTCACATCCCTTACCCCTGTAGGATTTAAGCGCTTCCCAATCCCCCAAAAGACGCTTTTGTATCAAATGTGAATTCACCTAGAGGGGGGTAAATAGGTGAAGGTAGAGAAATATAAAAACTTATAAGAAAATTAAAATCAATCACCAATGTAAAGACAATCAATAAACAAGCAATAATTAGAAGAGTGACACAAGAGATTTATAGTGGTTTGGCCAACACGTGTCTACGCCCACTCCTCTCACCTTAGAGAGAATTTCACTAAAACAAATCTTGAGTGAGAGCAAGAGAACTCGTACAAATCTTGATTAAGAGCAAGAGAACTCAACTAATCTTGATTCCGAGCAAGAGGACTCAACCAATCTTGATTCCAAGCAAGAGGACTCACTACTCTTGATTCCGAGCAAGAGGACTCAATTAAAACATAAAGTAAAAACTACTAGGAAAAGGGTTATCTCAAATTTAGTAGGAGTGTATGCTACCTTCCACCCTTGGAGCTTGAAGCTAGATGAGGTTGAGGAGCTTGAGTGTGTGAGCTTGTGATGATTGGATGCTTAAATGCTCACTTAGGCTATTGCAATTAGAGCTTGTGATGAAGTCTCTTAATGATGATTATTAGTAGTCATTAGAGCCTTAAACAATAGGGTATTTAAAGGCTTGATGGGTCAATTCAATTAGGAATCTATTTCAAGATCGAATTCCAAAAGCAAATAAATAATCCAATATGCTGGATTCCAATCCGGTATGCCTGATCACCTAATTTTCTTATTGAACAAAGCAATAACGGTCAAAAGATAACAATATTATATTAATCTGGTATGCTAGATATTGATCCGGTATGCTGGATTACAATCTGGCATGGGCTGGAAGGGTACTATGAGCAATTTCCTGAGATTGTAACACTGATCCGGTATGCCGTTTCATGATCCAGTATGCCGATTCACCTGATCCGGTATGCCTTTTCCTAATCCGGTATACCTTTTCACCAGATTTCTGCTCAAATTTGTTAACTCTTTTATTGGACTTACTTGGATGATCCCAATTGGGTTTGGTCACATGGATTGGGTTTAATTTAAACCTCCTAAAGTCCATCTAAATGAATGCATGCATGTGTGTGCATTACATCAATTATGACTATAAACATGATACAACATCATAAAGAATAAACAAGTTCTTGAGGTCTTGTATCTCAAAGAGTTGCTTGAATAGAAGTCTTGAAAGTAGTCCTTCACTTCACAATATTTTTTGAAATCTTTGTCTTGGTGCATCAAGCTTTTACATGCTCCCCCTTACTTGATGTTCATCTCTTATGAAGTCTCTCTATACAATATAACACAGGTTAGTACAACTAACTTATTTATTATCATCAAAACCATAATGGGTGATGTGTGGAATTTACCCCAACAATCTTCCCATTTTTGATGATGACAAATAAATAGTATCAAATGATATAAAGGGATAATATCAAGACAATATATGTTCCAAAAGATAAACTACAACTTTATCTCCCCATTTCTCTCCCCCTTTGGCATTATCAAAAAGCGGGGATAGAAGAAAAAACTTAATAAAATTTGGTCCCCATTGTATATTGGGTCCGTCAATGTCAGTATCATATATTCCTCTTGGTCTCCAAACCATTTGGTTTCCATTTACCCTTTGGTTACCATACCAATTTGGGTATGATTGGGGGTTCCAAGATCTTTACACCTTAGGTGGAGTTTTAGTAGGTCTTTGCACCTTTGGATGACCCCTCCTGTTTTGACCATTGTAAGATCTTCTAGGATGGTTGAAAGTTTGCTTCATGTGATAAGATTCCCAGATGGTATGTCCCTTCTTGTTGCAATTATTGCATACAACAATTTGAGAGATATAGGGAGTCTTCCCTTTGGGATTGGGTTTGCTAAATTGATGGCTCTTCTTTCTTGAGTAACATTCCTCAAGAAAGTGTCCTTTCTTTCTACAGTAGTTACAATATTTATTTTTCTTTACTCCCTTGCTTGCTATCTTACTTGAACTTGGCTTTTGGGTTTGCTTTGAACTCATATTTACATTATAGCCTAGCCCTTCCTTGTGAGGGAAGATGCAACTTTAATTCCTTATTGCACACCAGCCAGCGCGCATGGCTCCCTCGCCCGAGCCCGAATCTGGGCAGGGCATTTTGGGTCACACCCAACAATCCTCCCCCCCCCCAAATGCATGCCCAATAACAGAGCACCCATGGCATCGGGGAGACTCGAACTCGCGACCACCTGCTCTAATACCAATTGTAGGATTTAAGCGCTTGCCAATCCCCCAAAAGACGCATTGTGAGGGAAGGTGCAACTTTAATTCCTTATTGAACACTAGCCAACGCACATCGCTCCCTCACTCGAGCTGGGATCTGGGCAGGGCATTTTAGGTCACTCCCAACAACCCCCACATGGGTTTCCCTACCCCTCACCATCTTACCCGACCCACCAGTCCCAACAGACCCCCATACCTCACATCCCCATCCCTGAAGCCGATCCCATGTTCCCCTCACCTAGTCCGCCACCCTCCCCATCCCCAACCCCTCCATCATCTCCCCCACGTCGCACACGTCTTCTCAGTGACTTGTATACCGACCCCTCCATAGCTCCCCATGCCCATTTTGCACCACTTAATTCTGAACCATCCCCACCCATAGAACCTACCTATTACAGTCAGGCTGTGAAGGATTCTAATTGGTGCCAGGCCATGTCTGATGAGTTTGCGGCTTTGCTTAAAAATGGCACGTGGTCCTTGGTGCCTCTTCCTACTAATGCATTTGGTTGGTTGTAAGTGGGTGTATAGGATCAAGCGCAAGGTCGATGGGACTATTGAATGATACAAGGCGAGACTTGTGGCCAAGGGGTTTCACCAACAACCAGGCTTGGACTATGATGAGACATTTAGCCCTATTGTCAAACCTACGACCATACGCACAATGCTCACCTTGGCTATCTGTAATGGATGGGGTGTTCGACAACTTGATGTCCAAAATGCCTTCTTACATGGTGTCCTAAATGAGGAAGTTTATATGACTCAGCCTCAGGGGTTTGAGGATGCCAATCGACCAACTCATGTATGCAGGTTGCACAAATCATTATATGGCCTCAAACAGGCCCCTGGTGCCTGGTTCAGCCATCTGTCCCAGTTCTTGATCCAATCTGGTTTTCGATCGTCCCAGACGGATCCATCATTATTCATCTATACACAAGGTCC
This sequence comes from Telopea speciosissima, assembly GCF_018873765.1. Classification (NCBI taxonomy): domain Eukaryota; kingdom Viridiplantae; phylum Streptophyta; class Magnoliopsida; order Proteales; family Proteaceae; genus Telopea; species Telopea speciosissima. Next base: position 49,419,745 of record NC_057920.1, read on the forward strand.
CACGATCTCTTATGTCCTGGTTTATGTTGATGACATTCTGGTCACTAGAAATCAGCCCATGCACATTGATACATTGTTACAGCAGCTTGTTTCTGAGTTCTTGATCAAGGATCTAGGCCGATTGAGTTTCTTTTTAGGGATTGAAGCTTCTTATCACACTGATGGCCTCACATTATCTCAGTCCCGCTATATCAATGATCTTCTGCAATATGCTGGCATGTCAGATTGTAAGTCGGTCCTTACGCCAATGGCCACAACCTTTAAAGCATCTACTACAGGAGGTGTTCCATTCTTTGATCCTACCAAGTACAGATCGATAGTTGGTGCGCTACAGTATATTACTCTCACCCGACCAGACGTGGCTTTCTCTGTGAATCGTGCCTGCCAATATATGCACAATCCTACGGAGGACCATTGGACCATGGTCAAGCGTATTCTACGCTACCTTAAACATACTATGGATTACGGGCTATATATCTCCAAGTCTTCTTCTCAGGATCTACAGGCCTGTTCTGATGCAGATTGGGCCGGTGATGGTGATGATCATAAGTCCACTGGAGGCTATGCCATCTACATGGGGACAAATTTAATCTCTTGGGCTTCCAAAAAGCAGAAGACCGTGGCCTGGTCCTCCACTGAATCCGAGTACAAGGCCCTTGCTGATGCCTGCGCTGAGCTAACCTGGCTCCAGTCCCTCTTTGGCGAACTTGGTCTGACTACCTCTTTGGCCCCTGTCTTATGGTGTGACAACATCGGCGCCATGTATAAAAAATCTAGGCAAATCCAGTTTTCCATGCCTAAACCAAGCACGTGGAAATTGATTTTCACTTCATTCGTGACAAGGTTGCCAAACGTGATCTTCAGGTCCGATTCATTTCTACTAAAGATCAGATTGCTGACATACTGACCAAGGGTCTCGGTACGGCCAGATTCACTTTTCTTAGGGGCAAGCTGAAGATTTGCCCGCTCACATCTTCATCTTGAGGGGGTGTATCAGACCATATCAACCGTACCTGATTTCTTTCCATACCTGTCGTTGCTTGGGTATCAAGTATACAATCCCATGCAATCCTCTGTCTTATCTCTCTCAATCTTCCATGCATAGTATGACACAATATTGTAATCCTTTATTTTTGGTAGGTGTATTATAGGTGATTGAGTTTCCAACATGTGGATTCCTTCACCTATATATACACTCATTATTGCAATTCAAATGCATGCATTATCACATAAAATAATAATCCCATTATTATCCTTTCTTCTCTTGTATGGTTTCATTGAAACCATTGGCTATAGTAAGATGTATGAATTAAAATCTTGATCGTTGCACTGTATAATTTTCTTCTTCAGCTAAGAGTTCTCATAGACGCTATGGCATGTGTTGTACTGTATATGACCGTTTCTTAACGTTACTCAAAGTGATATGTTCGAGCTTACATGCTTAATGTGACGAATTTAATACGACCATGTCGTGGCACGATATTGTTTCAAAAGACACATCGTCACTACGCCAATTGGCATACAACAATATTTCTATTGGCTCGTCGTCATATTTTTGGTAAATTACTAAGCACCCTTCATGTGTATCATCAGCCGGTTCATGCATCACATTGTACAATTCGCCGTTCTTTATTGTAATTACCAAAAAAAAATAGGATCAATGCGAGATATTATCATATCTCAAAATATCTATGACCGATAAATTCTCTCTCTATAAAATGGCAGTGGTAGGAGTAATTCAGCACTAAAAGAGAAGCAAAAGAGAGCTGTCAAATCACATCTCTCGTTCATCGACGGCGACTTCCTATGTTTACAGAGGATTTTCAAGCTGCTCAGTTGATGGCGAGGTTAGCCTAGTTTGAGCTTTTTGACCAAGAGGAAAAAAATATCCATAGGAGAAGCTATCAAGTTTGAGAAGTTTTAATAGAGGAGGAAGAAGATCTTGGTAATATACAATTCCCTCACGTTTGCATGCATAGTAGCATAGGCTTCTCATCATGTCTGTGTTTCTCAATCCTTCAACCCCTTTTTGGTCAACCCATTTTGTGTGCCAAATAGCCATGCTTGGAGGCATGAAGCTTTACCCCACCCTTCCCATCCTTCCCTCCCCCAACTTCACCCCACCCCACCATACCGCACCGCACCCTACCCTTCACTTCCCTTCCCTTCACTTCCCTTCTTCCCCTCACTTGCTCACTCTGTCTACCCTCACCAAAGTAATTTCTTTGCGTACAGCTTATTTCGGTTGTCAAAAAGAATCCTTTCTATTTGACTCCTATCTAAGAGTCGAGGGATCTTCCTTCTCGCTCTTGTGTTTTTTGTCCAATAGAATTTAAAATATCAAAAAATTTTATTTAAAAAAAAAAATAATAATAATAATAATTTAGCCCCTTCGCTCTCTTACGGGTTCTTTGATAAAATCGAAATTGGATTTTTTTTTCTTCCTGTTTTATATGATCAATCGAAAAAATCATACATGCAGCAAAAAAAATACGCAATTGAAAACCGGATTTGTCTCATGTCCTTGTATCTACTGCAGCTTTTTTTTTTTCCGAAAAAAAGAATTAAGCTCAATAATAGTCCGATAATGGCGGAAGGCGAGCAAAGGAGGAGGAGCGCAAGACTAGCTACGTTGGACGCGTGTAAAGATATGCAAGTTCAAATTGTGCAGGCCCTGCCGGCACCTAACGTACCAGCACTATTTGCTAAAAAGCAGCGAGGCAGGAAGAAGCGGCTTCTCGACGAGGCGTTCGTTAATTCAGTTTCATTTGCCAACAACAACATTAACAACCTTCAACTGGTGAGGTTACCGTTGATCCCATTATTATTTTCGTCTTCTTTTCTTTGCTGTTTCGCTATGCTCTGTATTCCTTTGTTTATTAAGAATTAATGCTCAGTAATAACGTGAACAACATGAACTAACAAGATTTGGTTTGCACTAGATACGTTAGCAACTGGTATGATTCTTTCTCTTCCGTCGTCTCCCTCTAATTTGATATTTGCAGTTGCTGGGGCAATTTAAAGTAAAGCCTAGTAATCCTTTAACTATGTCTCTGCTCCTGTGGGACACAGATGGTGTTCTGAAACCATAGTGTAAGAATCCAAGCGACTCTTTCACTCCTCTACCCCATTTTAAAGGTTAAAATTTTTGGAGAAATAAACTTTTATACTTCTATGAGGCCAAATTATTTATTTTTACAGGAGAAGCTTGTCCTAAAAGTCCTATTGATTTATTTTCCTACTGTTTTACTTTGATTGTCTTTTACTTGTTCAATACTATCAATAGTTGTTTATACTTCTCTCACATTCTATACATATACATTTGAAGAAACTTTATGCCCATATATCTATGCAAGAGCTTCTACAAATGTTGGTTTTGCAACTTCCTTTTGGATTATCATATTAAGTCCATGACTATTTTGGTTCCTCCATTTTGATGTTGAAATCTTCAATATTTTCATGCTCGTTGTGCTCTGTTGATTTTGTATCTATTTTTCAATTGCTTGCAGACAAGTGATATCTCCAAACCTAAAGATGATTCAACCAATACCGGTATGTTCCTTTTCTTCAAAGACGCCAACAGTAAGTCTGTCTTTTAAGATTTAAATCATGACCATAAAATTGAAAATAGTAATATGATTATCTTATATCAAATCAACCATTGTTAGTCATTTATCATTGTAAGTTGCCTGAGAAACGGCTGTTGGAGCTTGTTCTTGATGTACTACAAAAGTAAGAGATCCTCCAGGATAATAGTTTATTATCTAATTTCTCCCTCAACAGGTTCTAGAAGAACTAATCTATATGAAGCGGATCATCGATTGACAGTTTACAACAAATCAAAAGCACTTGTTCCTGTAAGTCATTAATGTTTTCCTTTGTCTTCCTAGTCCCAACTATTTAAACATTATGCTTAAAAAGTTGGTACTTCCTCCTCAACTCTACTCACTAAGATTTGTTCCAACTACTTGGAGTTGGCTATATGAACAAAATGAAATGGGTAATTCTTAACTAAAAGTGATTAATGAGTCAAGGGTTTAAACAGGGTTTTCAGATTTTTTAGCGGAATATGGCAGAATTAATGTGTTAGGAGTTCTCTTATCACTCTTGAAAACTCTTAGCCTAACAAGGAAGCCCTTTTTTTTTTTTTTCCCAAGTCATTAGTAACACTTGGTTTAGGCTCATTGTTTTAATTGATGAGTCTAGTAAGAAATTAGATAAAGCTATGCATTTTGTTCCAAAAGATATGCCTTGCACAAGATAATCTCTAAGAAAATGTTTTTTCAAATATCACCTAACGCTTTTTAATATTTTCCCACCCTAGCCATGAAGATGTCTGTCAATCTAAAACAATTCAAATGGCAGCTCATCGAAATGATATCCAAGTCATCAAATCATGTCTATCAGATAGCTGGTTTTGGGAAATGTCATTGGTCAGAAAGATACAGATTTGGAGTTACTAAATCCCATACGACAGTCTCATATTTCTATTTACATGGATATTATAATTGTATTTTAGGAACTTCTTTTATAAAATATTGTTGATAAGTATGCTGTCTATCCTCTGTTTTACACAGATTAATCAAGAGGGTGTTCCGTACAAGGAAAGCTTGATGAGATTTGAAAGTGATTTGGGACCAACTGCTCAAAAGGATGCAAAATGGCAGTTACAGCAGTGTCAGATTCAGCCAAAGAGTCCAAATTCCCAATTTCCAGCTCCAAACACTCAGGTTTCAGCAACCTCTACTCAATGTGGCCCAACTCCTTTGAGTAGTCTCATCAGCTTTAGTACTTCTTCGAATGTCTGTGAAAAACAGAGAAAGGAAAAGGAAATTGGTTATGCTTTGAGCAGAGATATGGTTCATCAAACCCCCATCTCTGAGATTCAACTGGGTACACACCATCGAGCTGCTGCCATTGGAGATTTGAATTTCCCACCTGTCCCTGAGATTCAATTGGATGCACACCATCGCACTGTTGCAATTGGAGATTTGAATTTCCCACCTGTCTCTGAGACTCAACTGAGTGCACACCATCGCACTGCTGCCATTGGAGATTTGAATTTCCCACCTGTCTCTGAGATTCAACTGGGTGTACACCATTGCACTGCTACCATTGGAGATTTGAATTTCCCACCTGTTGATTCGACGAGCTCCAGTAGTGGGCACTCAATTATGTTCATGGGTTCTAGCAAATCATAGAGTTGGGTTCAACCTACTGAATTGAATTCGCAGTCAAAGCTGGCTAGTTTAATGCCTAAAGACAATGACTATTACATGGTATCTCCATGGTCTTCACGAGAAGTAACTGATGGGTCAAGTTCGAGCCAATCCCTAGTGCAAAGCTACCTAGGTGAGTTGGGTGTTGAAAACATGTACTTGGATGAAATGGGATTTAATGAGAGGTTTCTAGGAGGAAGGAGGACATCTTTTAATGCATTGCCTTCAGGACTCCTCTAGTGCTTACCCACCAAGCTGAACCGATGAGTGACCCCAAGTGGAAGACTCCAGCATACAACTTGCAAACTGAACCTGATGAATACTCCAAGGGGGCTTTCTTGGGCTCCTACGCATACCCAACAAGTTGAACCATATTGGGAACTAAATTTTGATGAAATGGGTATCCGTCATGAGCTGAATCCGGTGGCCTGGAGGGAGGACGCGCTATCTCTTAATGCACCAATGAGTTTCCATGCAAGGCCTCCTGATGCTACAATGTCAACCTTCCAACTGAAGCTGAATACTGGGCCTGTGTCGGATGATAAGGAACCTAATCTGACTCTTCAGTTGTAACCTGTTAGCAATATACGTTAAAATAAATTCCATTGTTGCTCTATTTTCTTAATTTTCTATAGACAGAAAAAAAGAGGGGGGAGGGGTAATTGAATAGGGCGTATGTATACTATATGCAATGAACTTGCTTATCTCCATCATATAATTATAGTAAAATAAACATTTTTTCAATTCTGTGTTTGCATTTGTTTGAGTTAAAATAATACCGCAAGCGTACGGGTCAATCGTAGCTACGGGTTGAACACGAAGAGATATATGCCACTCTATTTAACTAACTTAAAAGTAATGCAAAGTGAACCAAATTAAAGTGTTAAATTAAACTAATTAAACTAATGAAAATTAATGCATCCTAACTCATAAGCATCTAACAAAATTAAGGGATTAAATTGGCTTCCTAACACATAAGCATCTAACCTATCAAACTAACGCAAATTGAAAGAAATAAAAATGCAGTCACACATAATAGCCACATAAAAAAAAATAAGGGAATAAAAATGCATCCACAAACCACAACCATATAATAAAAAAAAAGAAATAGAGGGAGAAGAAGAAGAAGATAGAGAGAGATAGAGGAGAGGGAGAATGAGATTAAGGGTTTAGAGAATGAGATACCTTGATGTGCTTGAACCGGATTGAACTTGCTTGCATGAATACTTGAATAAACTTACCATGGCTTCCTCTTCTAAATCTCCAAGTCTTGTCATCAACATAGGAACTTAGACTAGGAAGCTTTAAACTAAAGCTATTACAACCATTAAACTAGACTTACGAAATTAAAACTAAGAACTTGAAAGAACTAATCTTATGAAATCAAAACTAAAAACTAGAAAGCCAAAAATCACAATTTTGAAGGAAAAGAAGAGAAGAAATTTCACTAAAAATTTTAACCACTTTACAAGAGAGGGGCTAGGGGTATTTATAGGGGGAAGGAGAGAAGAAATAAGAGAAGAGAGAAGAGGGGGAGGGGTTCCACGATTTTGGAGCTCCTCTCCTTCTAAAAATCGTGGAGAGGAGAGAGAGTGTGAGAAGGGAATCCAAAAATGGGAGAAGATTCTCTTCTCCTTCCTCCTTTACAATGCTTGATCCCCAAGAAAAAAAAATATAAATAGAAAGAGGGAGAGAAGAGAATATTGTTTACATAAACCTTCTATTTCTAGAAAAGTAAATTTCTAATTCTAACTTGTGTTTCCTTTTCTTTGTAGATATCTTCTCCAAACAATGAGATCAAAGCATCTTTGACTTTTCAACCTTCCATAGATGAGAAAATATCTTTCAAAATAAATCTATCCCAAGTAGACTTCCAAAAGTGCCTTTGAAAAGTTGGAGGAAAGAGAGAAAGTGATGACTAGGATTCCACTCAACCAAATAACAAAATCCCCAATGTGTCCTCTAAAAATCGTGGGACATTAAATGCAGCCCAGAAAAATCGTGGACACCTTGTGGGCCTTCAAAACTATGGAATCTAGTGGCAGTGTGGATCCCTCCATGTGGGTAACAGTCCTCTCTCTTCAAGAATGCAAAATTACCGAAACGGCCTTGTACTTGTAGTAGATCTCCACCATTGCTTAGAAATATCTTCTATAATGTCGAAAATGTCCTTGGGCAGTGGTAGAATGACTATGGGCTTGCACTACAGCTCCTTTTTGACCCATTATCCTTTTTTGGGCTGAAAAGAATGATCAACTGTACGATGGGCTAGACGAATGCGTACTTGCGTTCTGTCACGTCCAACTTGCTCTAAATTTAATCCTCTTTACAACCATGGAAAGAAAAATGACAAATTTACGTGTAACTTGGGACATGTAGCTCCCGATAGTCCAGAATAGCCCAAAATAGCTCAAAACCTGAAAAGCACAAGAAAGCACCAAAGTAACTCTGTCCAATATGGTAAAATGTATGCTTTATGCCCTAAGATTTCACACATAAATGTGCTCATCAACATTCAATATATATTTTTTTTTTTGGGAGAATTCTAAAATGGGACCAACCATAAGAACATGGACATACTTTTCAATGAAATTTGGTACCCAGAAGCAAGACTCTTACAACTAAAGTTTTTTATTCTGAATAGGAACTAGAAGCATAGTTTTAATTGCAAGAACCCAGAGGGTGGAATCCTAAGCCAAAGCCAGCAAAAACAGGGCTGAATTCAAGAAAGAGGGTGGAACTCTAAGCCAAAGCAAGAAAAACAGGGCTGAATTCTAGGAAAAGAGTGGGTGGAACCCCAACAAAAATAGGGCTTAATTGAAAGAAAGCAGAGAGAATCATCACTACCCACCGAAAAACAAGAATTAGAAATCTTAATCTTATATCTGATGCATAGTTAAAAAGAAGAAGTTGTGGTATTCGATTGCAGATTCTTTCAAGATTTAAAAACCAAAATCATAGTGGAGTAGAGTAGAGAGGTAACCAATAGATGAGAAAAGACAGAATTAAAACAAAACAAAACAAAACATAACCATATAAAACCATTTGGGACGACATACAAACTGTAATTCTTCAATCTATGCTTCTGGAATTGGTCCTTTGTAGCCAAATCAGCCTTTCAGATTCTCGTCAATTGCCTTGTTTTGCAGAGATTTTCACTAATTCTTCAAACTCTATATCGTCATGATAAACACAAAACCCAGTCTCAATTACTCCCAAATTGCTTTCTTGGCCACAAAGATTTGCCAGTGGCTGCGTTTCTTCATTTCATATCATTATTTATAAATGCTCTGCGTGCCATCTTGAAAGTTTTGCTACTACCACTTTCCTTAAATGGTCTATGAAATTATTATGATATCCTTTCCTTATAGGTACGTGCATTTGTGCTTTCTAAATGGGTAACCCATCTATCGACCCGATCCGATTGTACATGTCCAAAAGCTCCAAACTTATATATTTTTTGATCTGCACTAATTCCACCATTGGTTGAAATGCTCCAATTTTGTTGTTTGCAATCAAGAAATCTATTGGCGCATAGTTGGATTTAGGGTTTTAGTTCATGGTATCGGATTAGGTATCCGCCAATTTTGAAATGGATATTGATATCGATATGTATCAGTTTGTATTAATCATATTGAATATTTTTGCCATCAAAGAAATCATTATAATAATATTTTTACCATTTTACCCTATATCCATATTGTACCACCCGTCCAGTATCAATATCGATGCTGGTATCAATATCAGTCAATATGGATTCATAAAACCCTGGTTCGATTCGATTGCAGGACATAGCTACAAAAAACCATGGTCCTTATAAGTTGGGCTATTTGAAAATTTGATTTTTTAAGAGAACTTTATGCTTTACAACATGTATGTACATGATACAATGAGTTAATTCTACAATTAAATACATGATTCAAGTATTGAAAATCGTTGTCGAAGAAGACGATTCTGCAAGTGTTCATGATTCAATTGTGTGACAACTAGTGCAAGGAGAATCACTTTCATCCCAGTGACATCAATAGGTAAGGCAACATGGAAGATCAGTGGAAACTGTTGTAGTCGGAGAAGACGGTCATTTTTACAATGAGACACGTGGTGGTTTCATATTGGGGTAGAGAGTGTTTTGTTTCGACCATAACATCTGACTTCTTTGAGTAACAGTCCATTTACAATGGCAATAACTTCATCTTGCTAGGCGTTTACTCACTTTAATGTCCATCAATGCTTACATGTGGCAACCAATAACATCTCCTCAAATCATGCAATTCAAAATGGGAATGAATGCATTCAATTTCATGCAGCTAGACCTCCTTATCTCTCATCAGTTACAATGTCTATAATTAATGCTCCACAAACGTCTACATTTAGTGATTATCAGTCATGAATTGTGGTCCGCGATATTGAATTGCATTAAATTTTATGCAGTTAGACCTCCTTATCTCACATTGGTTACACTGTCTACAATTAATGCTCCACCAATGTCTACACTGAATGTTCCACAAACGTCTACATTTAATGCTTATCAATCACGAATTATGGTCAACGGTATTGAATTACATTCCATTTCATGCAGCTAGACCTTATTTCTCGTCGGTTACACTGTCTACAATTAATGCTCCTCCAATGTCTTTACTTAGTGCTCCACAAACGCATACATTTAGTGCTTATCAATCACCAATTATGGTCAACGGTATTGAATTGCATTCAATTTCATGCAGTTAGACCTCCTTATCTCTCGTCGGTTACACTGTCTACAATTAATGCTCCTCCAATGTCTACACTTAGTGCTCCACAAACGTCTACATTTAATGCTTATCAATTACCAATTGTCCTCAGCAGTATTGAATTGCATTCAATTTCATCCAGCTAGACCTCCCTATCTCTCATCGGTTACACTGTCTACAATTAATGCTCCTCCAATGTGTACACTGAGTGCTCCACAAACATCTACATTTAGTGTTTATCAATTCAAGCACCAATGGTGGTCACCAGTATTGAATTGCATTCAATTTCATGTAGCTAGACGTCCTTATCTCTTATCGATGATGCTGTCTACAATTAATGCTTCTCCGTCTACACTTAGTGCTCCACAAACGTCTACATTTAGTGCTTATCAATCACCATTATATTATATATTGGAGATGGTTATGCCACTATGCTCTTGTAGATGTTGTCCCCACCCAACTCAAGGACTTGGCTAATATTCTCGGCCCTGCTATTCGTGATGCCAGAACTATGTAGCCCTCTAACTTGCAACCCTTCTTGTATGGACTCCTCTTTGATATGGCTGTCATGTGGGCCTCCTTGATTGACAACAAGATAGTTTGTAAGGTCATCATGGATCTTGAGAGGCCCAAAATCATTGCATCCAATCAACGAAGGTACACAGGGAAGTCCAGCATATGCGAGTACAAACAGATTAATTTTTCTAAGGTGAAGGTGATGTTCTTGACCTGACGGTGCATGACATAGCTGACGGGGTGATGACACCAGAATCTTCAGAAAATGCTGGGCTTTGTTTACTAGGTGAGCACTTGTGAACATGGGGATCAGATAGTCTATCAGTCATCATTATGGAAAATCACATGGTTTTGTCTGTAATGCCCATTCCTCTAGTTCCTTGTGCACAAGGATATACATCATGTATCCAGTTGTATTGTAAGCTATGTCTATAGCTTTTTCTCTAGGGAAATTGTTGGGCTTGCCCATACCTTAGTCTTGTCAATTGCATGTACGACAAAATAGTTATATTCCACTCCTTGGTCTTGGATATTTCGTTCCGAAACCTTATGTATCTCAAGGATTCTATTTGAATGAAATTTTTTATTTATAAAAAAAATCTAATAGAAGTATCACACTGCTTAGACGACTTTAATAACTCAAAAATATGGACAAGATGTTCATGGGATTTTTTTTAGTACAAACACCCCCAAGGTGGGGGAAAATAAAATTAATAAATTAAGCATCAAGGCAAAAATGTGCATTTAAACCTCTAGAATATTGTCTAAGACAGTGTTTTAAATTTCCTCATTTCATAATTTTATAAAATTTTTATGGGAGAGGGTTCCCTACATGGATAGTGTAATAATGAATCTACACACTACAAGCTATTAGGGATTAGAAAATGGTATCATCATTATGGGGCCCACATGGTCAAAATAAGAGAGAGAAATGTCAGTGTGGGGCCCATTATTTATTATGTGAGGAGGCTATAAAGGAATCTGTACAAGTAGTGTATCAATCTTTTTCTCAAATTTTGTTTCCATAAAAACAAAAAATATACAATGGATGTTCATGGACTTTCTATTGCTTAGCTTGCACTGCTAGTCCGCAAATGTGCTTTATTAACTATAAGTAAAAGTTTCATGGGGGAAAATAATGTTACATGGGGCTCCTATGTTTAGACATAGAAGGACGTGGAAGTACCACGTTGCCCCATGGAAAGACAGAAATCTCACCCAGGATGATGCTTGCGTGAGTTCTTCCATTGGCCAGCGCATGTGTGCAGGCTCTAGAGGCCCATGCTGTGATCTCTTTCCCAAGTTTCATATATTAAAAAAAATGGTCCTCCTAGGCATCACTATGCCTAGTGAAGTATAACGCTTCTTTATTTGCCACCTGGCAGTAAATGGGTCAGTTCCATGTGATAGAGGATTAGACCAAAGTAATAAGGGAAATAAAGAAAAGAGAAGTAAAATCAAATCATTGCCAAAGCATAAACTTTTGTTACCATGACCTTAAATGGTTGTGCAATTATTTTCAAAGTAATCTAATTTCATTATCAAATTTTATTTTATATTACAATTAAATCTCTTTGATTTAGAAGTAAAATAAGATTATATTAAAAATATAAGGGAAAGAAAATGCTACCTAGTTGCATACAGTATGTGGCTCGTGCGTCTAGATACAGGGCCACGCAAAATGATTGGCATACTCTCAAGAATTTCTGCCTTTCCATAGGAATGTAGCGGTCATTTTGCACAGCCCTATGTCTAGGCATAGGAACTATAAACTACATGCTAGTAGGTAGCTTTCTTTTTCTCCAAAATATAATTACCAAATATGGTCAAAATCTTGGGTACAGTCATGATTATAAAACTTTTCTTTCTTTTTAAACTTATAAACTTATTTCAATTATTTTTTCCTTCTCTTTCAGGATTTTTATAAAACCAAAATAGCACCTCCAATTACAGTTGGACACGTGGTGCACTCTAGCCCGATCTGAGAAACCAGGTTTGATCAAATGCGGGTCGGTGTCGTACATACATGATGGCAGGCCTAGTTGACCCTCATTGATCGATTCAGAACAAGTCAGTTGAAAGTTGTAGTTCGAGAGCAAACCAGCATGGAGCCAAGGACCTCGAGCCGTCCTTAAGGATCGATCTTAAAAAATGGCCTACATGTGCTACCGACGCCAAGTCTATGGATTGGACCAATGAGTAACTAAGGCAATAAGAGAGCCTAGCCAACCACATGAGGTCGGCCCCAACAAATTCAATAAATCCAAAGCCTAAGGGTCGGCATCGTTGACTGAGGCCGACCTGATCAGCCACCTAGCCAACAGCTAACAGCACACTGGACTCTCCATCACCGCCTCCTTCCTTCATATCAATCCCATAAATAATAACGTATGAACCTCATGAGGTCCATCTTGTATTTTCTGGAATTATCTGTTGCAAGTGAGGCCTAACATTGGCATTGGAGAGTCCCTCATCGGATAAGACCAGCTCTCCCTTGCTTATTTTGTTCCTCCATGTAGGTTTCATTCCAGAAGTTAGTTGCCGGTTTCTTGACGCAATAGATTTAAATTAGTGGAATTGACAAACTCTCAATCCTTTCCAATCCTGATTATGTTAGAAATAGGGGGTGTCAATTTAGGACCAGAACAAAAAACTGGAACAGATCCGGACTGACAGGAACTATTGGGATGGATCTGGTCCTAGTGATATACTATTGGCCCGGGCCGGTTTTGATCTGGATCTCCCAACAGTTCTAGAACTGATAGCCCATTAAGGACCCGGTAGTACCGAAACCATTGGAACCGTATGATATGTAAACAAATTGAATGGGAAATTATAAATCTAAAACCCTAAAAGGCTTTAAACCCTAACCTATTAATATTATTACACTGCTTTAGGACTTTTAACTGGCACTCTTTTGTTGGTCTTTAAGTCATCAATATATGAGTTGAGTTTGAAATGCAAATTATGAACTCTTAAAGTTGTCTCTTTATTTATATATGCATCAATGTTTTTGTTTTGGGCTCTCCAAGACTATATCTATGTATGATGAAGCTCCCGTTTTCCTAGAGAAACTCTCATTGTCCTTGTTTTCGGCTCAAGAATGTTTGGAACCGAATCATCCATTAGTTAACGGTCCTGGGTCTCAGATTTGGATTCGTAAGCTTATTGGTCCGGTTATGGTCTTGACACCTTAGAGCTAGAACCACTAAGGATCCAGACCGATAGCCCAGAACCGGACAAATTGACACCCCTAGCTAGAAATGATCAAAATCGATCAAGAATCAACCTAAGCTGTCAATCCTTTTTAGATTAATTTGCCGATTTGAATGGCAATAATCAGGTAAGTCAACTAATTCAACTGATCCGATACCAATTTTTAAACCATGCTTTTATTTTGAAATGGGAGGGAATCTTCATGTTTTCCAAACACAAGGAAGATAGGAAGGGGAATAGGGTCGGGCTACCAAAGAGACATCCACCAGGGAAACCTTGTTCTCTTTAATTTGTGAGTCTTGAGTTGGGTTGTTTTGGGCATTTTATGCATGCAAAGATATAGAATAACTAGAAACAAGTTGGCACAATGAGAGGCATGGGATCCCATACGGATAATGCACCAAATAAATTGGGGGGCCATCCACCCAGATCTAGGTCAGAAGATTCATTAAGCAACTGAATGAGGAAAACCAAGAACTATCAACCTTCTAATATTCATCCATCTGATGAAGGGTGGATCCATGGGTGCCCATCCTTTTTTTTTCCTACTTTGAGGCAACCCAAAAAGCAAATGTCATCTTAACTGTACATATTGAATGATGAGTGGGACCCAAAAAAATCCTACAATTTTAGTCACCTTGACGTGACGTGAAAGGAAAAAAAAGGGGTTTGTTAGATCATGCGAACACATAAATAAAGGATATGATAAGGAAGTGCTCTGCAATAAGAAAGTGAGGATATCTGTTTCACGTTGTTCATGGCCACCTGGACTACTTCTCCGATGACCAACAATGCTACTGTCACACCCCCATCCCGGTAAGGGATAAAATACTATAAGAAGGGTATGACTAGGATGCTTACCAACATCCTAAACCGCCTCCAGGATCATGGACGCAGTGGCTTACCTCACAGTCACACAAATGAGAATCAGAATTAATATCAAAATTACGAAAGACTTGTAATAAATACCGCTGATTCTCATTTAGGGAATAACTACAGTGATATTACATACGTAAAAGATTATCTTTGAGTACAATACTTAATTTAAAAATTACTACATTAAAAGATGATTTGAAAGTACAAGGAAAAGGTAACATTACTTCGAAATGCAGTAACACAAGCAACAAGAAATAAAGAAAACATTTAAAGCATCAACAACCATAATCCAGCTTTTGCATCCGCAACCACTACCAAGTCCTCCATCGTACATCGGTATAGTACTACCTGCAATACATTCTAAAAAGATGGTTCCATGAGGGGTGAGCTTCCACTAAGCCCAACGAGCAAAAAGTTAAACCACACACACAACAATAATTGTTCAACTGCAAATCAAACCTAATAAACATGCATCATTGACGTCCCATGCCATCAATGATGACTCGCATATCAGATCCAATTTACAATCATGCAACATACACAATAGTATAATATGTAATATGAATAATGATGTATGATGTTGATGATGATGATGAGATGCAATGTATGCATGAATGCTATGCTGTGTAGAGTAATGAAACTGTATCCCCGGTACTGGAACTTACTCTCGGATCCCCAATGATACAACGTCATTAGTCTACGACATGGTAGAGCCATATCCCTGGTATCGAAACATACCCTCAATCCCGAATGATATAATTCTAACTATGTCAGTGGAAGCGTGCCGGTCCTGGAACACATCATCGGTCTCCCAACAAACCTCTGATAATCCCAAGCCACGGTACCAGAACATACCCTCGATCCCCAGACTGGATTATCAATAAGGCAATCACGGTGTAGGAACTTACACATCTACCACCTGTATCCCTTTAATCACAATTAGACTATTACGGTGTAGGAACGTACACATCTACCACCAGTATCCCTTTAGTCACAATCATACGAACCCAATATGTGAAATGCTATATGAAACTATCATATCGAGAGGTACTCCGGGTGCATCAATGTTCCATACCATCTAGTACCTAGGTATCAGCACAACATGGCGTATAATAAACCAAATATAATACATGACAAGAGGCATTAAATAAGCACATTATCATTTCATCCATTTCCAA
The DNA here is from genome assembly GCF_018873765.1 of Telopea speciosissima. Taxonomy (NCBI): domain Eukaryota; kingdom Viridiplantae; phylum Streptophyta; class Magnoliopsida; order Proteales; family Proteaceae; genus Telopea; species Telopea speciosissima. Next base: position 49,435,480 of record NC_057920.1, read on the forward strand.
CACAATCACAACGTATAGCCATCAACTAACATACACATGAACACATTCATAGGTAAATAATGCAAATATGCATTATGCATAAAATTTGACAAGTAACTTGGTTTCAACAAAACATATCATTATAAGCATGGAATCACTCAATGATAAAACAAAGTCCAACCCCCACTCACCAATTGTTTACGTATTGTTCGTTATGTTTAATAACGATCGCCTTGTATTATACTTTCCCTGCAGTAGTTTAGTAGCCTAAAAGTTCATGAACAAGGTGTTTAAAAGTGTAGGAGGGCCCCACAAAGGATCCCCAAAGTTTACTTGTTAGGATAGCAAAATAGAGTTCAAATGGATTCTTAAATGGATTCACATAAGTGAGTCCAGTCGTGAATCCATTCACAATTTAATTCTAACAGCATTGAACAGAACCTCGAATGGAGGTAGATCAGTGAGTCCGGTCGTGGTTCCGTCCGAGACTGAGCTTGGATTTTTAATGTTCAAACCTCATTTTTAAGAATCATAAGGCCATAGAGACCATGGGAAGATGCCCTAAGGTTTCTCTAGGGTCACATCATCTTATCCAGAACATTGGATTAAAGTGTGGGGAGTTTAAAACACCAATACCCCAAATCTAGGGTTTGACGTGTTAGGATCATAAATCCAAGAGAGAGGTACATATAGGGTTCTTAGAATGTCAAAAGGTGAGCATTGGTTCCTATGTAAGAGTTTCATTTCCATGGCCAACACATTGGTCAAAGAGGTTCTATTAAGGAAAAATCCTCACACACAAACTCCATCATCCATTGTGATGATATCAAAGTTTTGATGATAACAAATAAACCAAATTATACTAACTTTTGTTTGAGATGCATAGAATCCCTATACAACAGCATGGCACCAAGTGATGATCAAAGCAATTGAAGCCATAGTTCAAGCTTTCAAGACATCAAAGAATCATGAAGTAAAAAGAACACATCATAAAGACAAACACTCAAGCGAAGCAATGGAGCTCTAGACTTAAAGTGTATTGAAGACTTAATTTTGTATTAATTTATTAATTTGTTCTTAGGTCACAAATTGATGTAATGCACACACACACACACGCATGCATACATATAGAATGACCTTAGAAGGTTTATTTGAACCCATTCCATATGGCCAAGACCAGTGGAATCGCCCTAAGTCAGTCCAACAAAGGACTTTATCCTTTTCAGCAAAAATGCTTATTCAGCATACCGAATCTAGAAACGGTATACCGGTTCTCTATACAACCTTAGACATGATTTTTCCGAGAGCAAATGGCTTGCTCCGGATTGGATCTGGCATACCAAATCATGATCTAGCATATCAAATCAAAAAATCTGACCGTTGGATCAACGGCTATATTCCTATGTGATTTTGGTAATTCGGCATACCGAATTGGAATCGGTATACCAAATTAGAATCGGTATACCAAATTGGTGATGTTTTTAAATCCGAACTCAAAAACTGCTCACTATTGGTGTGAGCTCTCAAGTCTATAAATAGGCTCTTTGTTCAAGCTCAAAAGCCATCTATCACCATTACTAAGAGACAACATCATAAGCTCTATCATTTTAATTGTCATAGTCTCAAGTGAGCATACATTGATTGCAAGCATTCATTGATTACAAGCTCACACACTCAAGCTCCTCCACCACATCAAGCTTCAAGCTTCAAAGTTGAAAGGTAGCACACACTTCTACTAAGGTTCAGGTAACACTTTTACTTAGTAGTTATTTATGATTGTTTAAGTCCTCTTGCTTGAAATCAAGATTAATTGAGTCCTCTTGCTTGGAATCAAGAGTTGTGTAAGAGTCCTCTTGCTCTCTATCAAGATTGTTTTGATTAGTGGAATTCTCTCTAAGTTAGAGAGGAGTGGATGTAGGCAAGATTTGGCCGAACCACTATAAAATCTTTGTGTCATTTGTGCAATTGTTTTAATTTATATTAATAACTTATAAATCTGCAAAAGATGTTATTACCTATTAGTTTCATCTATTCACCCCATTTTAGGTGAATTCACAATTGGTATCAGAGCAAGAGCTTAAGACCTTGTGTAATGATTTAATCTTATTAAGAGTAAAAAATCCGTGGGTCCCTCTAGCAATTGAAAGATCGAGGGATATAACATCTCTAGACCTCCTTTCTTTGAAGGTGAAGGATTTGCTTATTGAAAAAATTATTTCAAGAACTTTGTCTGTGCTCATGATATTGATGCATGAGATGTCATTGAAAATGGATCAAATGTTATGATCAAACCCAAAGAAGAATGGACTACACCTGAAAAAATAAAGCCTAACTTAACTTTGTAGCCATTAGTTATATATAATGTGCTCTAGGTGAGAAGGAATATAGAACTTGCATGTGTGATTCCACTAAGAAAATGTTTGACAAATTCATTGTAACATATGAAGGAACCACTAAAGTCAAACAATCCAAAATTGATATGCTAGTAAATGAGTATGAATTCTTAAAATGAAAAATAACGAAGATATTTATTCTATGTTTACTAGATTTACTAACATTGTCAACAAGTTGAAAGGCTTAGGTAAAGTCTACACAAATAGAGAGTGTGAGAAAGATTTTGAGATCTCTTTCCAAAGAATGGAGACCCAAATCAACAGCCATCAAGGAAGGAGGGATACTTTGCCCACATTTCTACTTTGGATTCCCAAGAGGCATGCTCAATCGAGTGATTGCACCACTTAATCTTCAGATAAGAGAGGGGCGATTGCGGAGGTGTAATGAGCACATTTATGTGTGAAATTATCCCATGTAATTTTGCATTTTTATCTGCTTAGAATGGAGCTATTCGGGTACTTTTCTGTATTTTCAGGGTACAGGGGTATTTTTGGCATATTAAAAATATTGGATGACAAGTGCACTTTCAGAGCCTAAATTGAGAAAATCAAATTGGAGGAGTTCAATGTTACACAAGCCTGGCCCAATGTAGACCTCTTATATTTTTGAGTTCAAGGGGTGGTCCCCACCTAGTTCCACCAAATTTGGTCTCAAGGGTAAAAATGTAAAAAGGATGTTACAGGGTCATGCGCATAGAAGATGTTGAATGGAAGGATTTGATGTAATCTAGGCACCAATCTACCCATGGATTGACTCACATGTGATCAAGGGCGAGATGGGAAGAAGTTTCACTGAAGACCCAATGGCATAATCATAATTTTAAAAAATTGAGAAATTTTCAGAAGATATCTGATATTAGGTTCATATCGTCCGAAATATTAATTAGAGCAACTTTAATTCTCGGATTGGATCCATCCGGGCTCACGATGGAGAGATATTTTCAAAAAGATGATTTTGAACAAATTAGAATTTAGGTTAAATTCTCGCCCATTCTCTTCTCTCCCTCACGTTTCTCTCTCTTCTCTCTAATATCTCTCTAACTTCCAAATCTCACACAATCTCTCCCTTCCATCCATGATTTATATAGCAGCCCCTTCCATCTTCCACCAAACTTCTTCTCTTCTCAATCCCTTTCTTCTTCTTCACGTTTTATCTTGGGAGCGCAAGTGGAGAGCAGCCTTGCCATCACCGTTTCAGTAGCTTTAGCTTCAACGCATTGCAGCTCCATCATGAACCAGCAATTTCATCTCCATGGAAGATCACCATTGCTGCCCCCTGTCTCTTAGCACCATGATCGATTAAGTTCTTTCTATCTTTAGGTGTAGATGAACTTATGGTGTTTGCTATTTAAAATTCTGGTTTGCATTCTTGATTGCTTGATGTTGAGACCCCATCCCTATTTGGATATTTTTAATAGATATATTTAGTTGGAAACTTCTATTTTTGTGATTCATTATTTTTCATTCAAGCAATGATATTTTGTTCTTATGTGGTTGTACCGATGATGGATTATAGCTGAATGAACTAAGCATGCTAAGCCCTATAAGTGAAGGACGATAGTACTCGTCAAGATAGTCCATACCTAGGAGGAATCCTACATGTTGTGGTATTATTAGGCATGTGATTATAATAAACCAAAGTATGCAACCGAATTGAATAACAACCCATTAGGGATTCGAACCCTAAAGGTAGTCTTCTCCCGTATTTGCATCATGGAAGAAAAACTCGATCGAAACCTATCGAAACCATTGAGTTAACACGGTTTCCCAGGTTTTCGAGACGAGTTGAAGGGAGATTTTATAAAATCCCAAGATTCGATCGGGTTTCGATGGTTTCGACCAATTTCGATTGGTTTCAACCATATTTTGGTGGTTTCGACACATATACCCATCAAAACTAGGGGAACCTTGGCTCGAAACTTGGACAGACAGGTATTTATGCTAGAAACTGTCAGAAATCAGGATAGACACTTAGTTATGTCTAATATCATTTAATATTTTTGTATTTGTAAATGTTTTTGTATTTATAAATGTTTTTGTATTTGTATTTGTTTTTGTATTTATATTTCATTTACTTAAGATATTATTCATAAATAAGAAAATACCCCCTATTTGAATCCAATAAAAATAGTTAAAAAATCAAATTCCAAAAGGAAAAAATGTCAACCCTAGAACAAAAACTGGATTTTCGATGGTAGGTGCAATTTTCAACTTTCTAATGCTAGGTTTTTTTTCTCAAATCTAAAAATTTCATAAATCTTAATATAGTAAAACATTTCTAAAAACCAAAAGTGCGGTAAAATATTCATTTGTTCTGATGTCCAAAAAAATATTTTCATTCAAAGCGATTTTGACAGCATTCGCGCACACCAAATTAAGTTAGACTGGTACATAACTCCTTCAATATAAATTAGACTTGTGCAATCTTGAACTTGTTGGAAAGCTATCAAAACAAAGCTTTCTAACAAATCCAAGATTACTTAAATCTCATTTATATTAAAGGAGTTACATTTCAGTCAAACATTATTCGATACCATGTCCAAGAACAATATACAGTATCAAACTTGGATCAAAACCACAAGTAATATTTTTAGTATTCTCTATGTGAAACTAATGCATGGATTAAGTTTAAAATGTCAAAAATAGGCAACACAATAAGAATCAGGGTAAAAAAAACAACTTTTGGACCTTGAAACCAAGGTTCAAGTTAGCCTAGAGAAAGTCTCAGGTTTCGACCGAGATATGGTCGAAATCGAGACGAACTCGTTTTCTGGCTGGTTGAAACCTAGTCGAAACCCGAGTTTTAGAATCTTGATTTGCATATCGTTGTTAGTTTAAATGTGTTTCTTTCGTTCGTAGTTTAAAATCAGATTTATTGCACTTTAATTTTCATCACTTTCATCATATCATTTTAGTAATTTAGCCTTCCAGTTCCCCGTAGATCGACCCCTTACTTGCTACTTGCTAGATTAATTTAGAATTTTATTTTTGACCGGTTAATGATACGATCAAATTTTGGTGCCGTTGCCGGGGAACCGAAGCACGGTTGCTAAGATTGATTGAGTTGTTTTGTGTTACTTTGTTTTAGTTTTAATTTTATAATTCCAGAATTTTTATTTTTATTTTTAATCTCTTTATTAGGTTAATTTCAGTATACCTAACGTTCTCTTTGTTTGTGCAGGAAGCTGAGTAGATCGAGTAAGGACAAGCTGTCCGTTTGGTTTATTTTTAATTCCTAGACTTTATGTAATTAGGGTTATTTTATGTAATAATTTTTTTTATTCCAGCATTAGATTGGGTGTTTAGGTTTAATTTTACTTTCCCCAGCCCCTTAAGATCATATGGGTAACCGATCATCAGGGGGCAGCACGTGGAATTGTGCAACCGCCAACACCAGGTAAGTATTTTCGTTAGTTTTAAATTAGTTTTTTTTTTTTTTTTTTTTTTTTTTTTTTTTTTACTTTTTAGTTCTGATTTTTATTTTTATTAAGTGTTTTTTATTAGTTATCACGTTTTAATTTACTAGTTTTAATTTTTGTTTAATTAGCACGTTCAACTTGTGTTGTGTTTTATGCATGGTTGGCATTCTTTGCACCCCAACCTGACTTCCCTTGACCTAGAAATAGAGCGATATGTGGCTAGACCTAAGGATAAGGATAATAATAATAAAATGGGTGATGAAAACTAGCCAAGAAGGCCACTGAGTGAGCACTTCACTCCAACTACCTATACCCCTGCGCCTTGTATTCAGTTGCCTACTATTCAGGCTGCTCAATATGAGATCAAGTCCAGCATCATACAGATATTACCATCCTATTATGGACTTGCTAATGAGGAACCTTACAAGCATCTTGATAAGTTCTTAGAGGTATACTTTACAGTCAAAATCCAAAACCTCTCTGAAGATGCCTTAAAGTTGCTTCTGTTCTCATTTTTCTTAAAGGACAAGGCCAAACACTGGCTTCATTCCCTAGATTCGGTTAGGATTTCTACATGGAGGGGAATGCAGCAGGAATTTCTAAAAAAATTCTTCCCCATTGGCTGGACTAATAGCCTTAGACGAGCCATTACTAGTTTCTCCCAATTAGAGGGCGAACAATTTCATGAAGCATGGGAAAGACTTAAGGAATTACTTCGGAAGTGCCCCCACCACGCTATCCCGAAATGGCAGTTAGCCCAATGTTTTCATGATGGTCTCTGTGACCGATATAGGCCAACGGTGGACTCATCTTGTGGTGGAACATTTATACACAAGAATGAGACAGAAGCATGGGATCTTTTTGAAACCCTTAGTGAGAATTTCCAACATCATGCTTTGGCCTCTCAGACTGAGATTCCACACACAGGGCAACCAAAGATGGGTGGTCTCTATGAGATCAATCCAACTGTAGAGATGACTACTAAGGTTGACATACTGTTCAAGAATTTGAACTATCTGATGTCTGTAGGGCAGCATTCTATGTCCCCTTTCCCAATGAGTTTCCCTAATCAGACTGATGCATGTGCCTTATATGCTAGCCCTAGTCATTATGTGACGGACTATCCTTCAGTTGCACAATACCCTGAATTTGTTCAGGAACAGGTAAAAGTGGCTCAAGGTTTTCCTAAATCGGGTAATGATCCTTTTTCCAATACCTATAACCCAGGATGGCGAAACCACCCAAACTTTTCAGGGAGAAACTCAGTACCTAATAATCCTCCAAGCCCACCATATAGGCCACCATTTAATGTTCAATCTAATGCCTATAGGGGTGGACAACCATCATATCCTCAACCCCAACAGAATCAATCCTTTGAGAAAAAGGTGCTAAAAGCATTAAGTGGACTCGAGCAGAACACATAGCTTCTACACTCACATACTCAGTCCATTAATAAGCTAGAGAACCAACTGGGTCAACTAGCTGATGCTATAAGCAAGAGGGAGGTTGGCCAATTGTCAAGTCAGCCAATAGCTAACCCAAACAATCAAATGGGTCCAGGGAAGAACAGGTCCAATCGGTCACAGTCCTGAGGAGTGGCAAAAGGGTGGACAAACCTGATGCACCCTTAACCACTAATGGGATGCTGGCCACTAGTTCTCAAGGTCAGGGAGAGGCTGAGTCAACCTTAGAGAATTTTGGGGGTGGTGTAGAAACACATGAGTCCATTACTGAAACACCACTTGTGGAAATCACTCATCAGTTCCCAAGGAAGGGGCTACACATTCCCATTGTGGAGGGACCATCACATGACTCTTACATTCCAAAGGTCCCTTTTTCCCAAGCCCTTCAGACATCAGCCCCAGACTATCTGGATAAAAAGGGTGCAAAGATGCAAGAGATGATAGACTTGTTCCAACAAGTTCGCATCAATCTCCCCCTTTTGGATGCTATCAAGTAAGTTCCTACTTACGCTAAATTTTTAAAAGACCCCTACACCCAAAAACATAAGTTGAGAACTCAAATCCCTAAGACTGTCCATTTGACTGAACAGGTTAGTTCAGTAATTTCTAGCCACCTACCCCCTAAGCTTAAGGACCCAAGTGCACCTCTTATTTCTTGCATCATTGGAGATCTCTCCATAAGTAGGGCACTACTTGATTTAGGGGTTAGTGTGAATATTTTTCCTAGTTTAGTCTATGATAGATTTGGTTTAGGAGATTTGAAACCCACTAAGGTCATCCTTCAGTTGGCTGATTGTTCAGTCAAGACACCTCGTGGTTTGTTAGAGGATGTTTTAGTGAAGGTGGAAGAATTGTACTTTCCTGTAGACTTCCTTGTCCTGGATATGGATACAGCCACCACAGCCAAGCTTTCCCCTATCATTTTAGGGCACCCCTTCTTAGCTACTGTAAATACTTGCATAAATTGTAATCGGGTGCCATGGACATCTCTTTTGGGAATAAGAAGCTTAGGCTTAACATCTTCAATGCATCCTTAGGTTCCATTCAAGAGGAAGAGAGTTTTGCATTGGATTTATTAGATGAAGTTGTGGCTGATCACACTTCTCACATGCTTATTGATGACTCTTTGCAGCACTATGTAATGTTTGGAGAGGAGTCTGGGGCATATACTGAAGAGGTGAACACTTTGCTAGATTCCTCACCCTCTTCCGAATGGCCACCTTGGACAGTTAGGTTTGAGCCTCTCCCCCCTTTGTCTACATCTCCCCAACCTTCTTCTCTAATATCCCTTCCAAAGTTTGAGCTTAAACCTCTCCCTTCCACCTTTAAGTATGCATTTTTAGGGAAAGGAGAGACCTTGCCTGTCATTATCTCATTCAATCTTTCATCCAGACAAGAGGCTCAACTTTTGAAAGTTCTTTCTGAGTACAAGGCCGCCATTGGTTGGTCCTTGGCTGATCTTAAGGGTGTTGACCCTTCAGTCTGTATGCACAGGATCTATTGTGAGGAGGGAGCAAAACCCTTTAGGGACCCACAGCATTGTCTGAACCCTAATATGAGGAAAGTAGTGAATAATGAAGTAGTAAAGTGGCTTGATGCTGGCATCATATACCCCATCTCGGATAGTCAATGGGTCAGCCCACTCAGGTTGTCCCTAAGAAGTCCAACATCATGGTTGTTCCCAACGACCAAGGTGACCTTGTCCCAACTCGTACCACTATGGGTTGGCATGTTTGTATTAATTATCGGAAGCTGAACAAGGTCACCTACAAAGACCACTTTCCTCTACCCTTCATTGATCAAATTTTTTTTTTATGGTTATTCAGGATACAATCAAGTTCCTATATGTCCCAGTGATTAAGAGAAAATAACCTTCACTTTTCCCTTTGGTACATTTGCATTCAGACGCATGCCCTTTGGGTTTTGCAATGCTTCGACCACCTTTCAAAGGTGCATGATGGCCATCTTTTCTAACATGGTCGGCCAATCTTTAGAGGTTTTCATGGATGACTTCTCTGTCTTTGGGTCATCTTTCGATGAGTGTCTCCACCGGTTATCTTAGGTTCTTAAACAGTGTGTGGAGACCAACCTCATTCTTAGTTGGGAGAAGAGCCATTTTATGGTTCAAAAGGGTATTATCCTTGGCCACATTGTTTTTGCATGAGGCATTGAGGTTGACCTGACTAAGGTTGATTTGATTGCTAAGCTACCCCCTCCCACTTTCGTTCGGCAGGTCCGTTCTTTCTTGGGCTATGCTGGCTTCTATGGGCATTTCATTAAAGACTTTAGCTTGATTTCTAGGCCTTTGTGCAGTCTGCTTGTAAAGGAAGCCCCTTTTATCTTTGATGATAAATGCCTTCATGCTTTCCACACCCTTCGTGATTCATTAGCTAAAGCACCTATTATGCGGTCACCTTGGTCTCTCCCCTTTGAGATCATGTGTGACACGTCCGACTATGCTGTTGGTGCTGTTTTAGGGTAAAGGGTTTATGGGAAGCCTGTTGTGATTTATTATCCTAGTAAAACCCTCTTTGATGCTCAGATTTATTACACCACTACTGAGAAGGAGTTACTAGCAGTAGTTTTTGCCCTTGATAAGCTTAGATCATATTTTTTGGGCTCGAAGGTGATTGCCTATTCGGATCACGCAGCTCTTCGGCATCTCTTATCCAAGCGTGATGCTAAGTCGAGGCTCATCCGATGGATTCTCCTCCTTCAAGAGTTTGACCTGGAAATTTGAGCTAAGAAAGGGTCAGAAAATGTTGAGCCAGATAAGAAAGGGTCTGAGTTAGTTTGGGAAACCATTCCCGATGAGCAGTTATTTGATATATCGTCTAAACTGGCTCCTTGGTATGCCCACATGTGAACTACTTTACGAGTAGGAAGATACCTTCTGATTGGGGTAGATCAATTAAGGATCGCTTCTTCTCATCACTTAAGTACTACTGTTGGGAGGATCCTGAGTTATTCCGATACTGTTCAGGTCAGGTCATTAGGCGTTATGTCCCTGAGAGTGAGTTCCAGAGTATTTTATCTTTCTGTTATACTCTCGCCTGTGAGGGACACTTTAGTGGTAACAAGACTGCAGCCAAGGTGCTGTAGAGTGACTTCTATTGGCCTACTTTGTTTCGGGATGCGCATGTTTTCTGTAAAACGCGTATTAGATGCCAACAGGTTGGTAATCTTTCCTGATGAGACATGATGCCCCTCAATCCTATTCTGGTCGTTGAGATTTTTTATGTTTGGGGGATTGATTTCATGGGCCCATTTCCTGCTTCATTTGGTCATGAGTACATCCTAGTGGCAGTTGACTATGTTTCTAAATGGGTTGAGGCTAAAGCAACTAGAACCAATGACCATAAGGTTGTTATGTCTTTTGTTCAGAGTCACATTTTGAGCCTCTTTGGTTTCCCTAGAGCTATCATCAGTGACGGTGGCTCCCATTTCAAGCACTGGAGAGTTAGAGCCTTGTTGAAAAAGTACTCCATCACTCACAAGGTTGCTACTCCCTACCATCCACAGACATCTGGTCCAGTGGAGGTTTCTAACCGTTAGATCAAGCGAATCTTAGAGAAGACAGTTAGACCTGACCGTAAGGATTGGTCCACTCATCTAGATGACGCTTTATGGGCTTACCGGACAGCTTATAAAACTCCTATTGGTATGGCTCCATATCGATTAGTTTTTGGTAAAGCCTGTCATCTTCTAGTTGAGTTGGAGCATCAAGCATTTTGGGATATCAAGACCTTTAATTTTGACATGTCCGATGCTGGCTCCACTCGTCGTCTCCAGTTATCTAAATTGGATGAATTGCGCAACGATGCTTATGACAACTCACGCCTCTATAAGGATCGAACTAAGGCTTTTCATGATAAATATATAGTCCGAAAGTCCTTTGAGCCCAATCAGTGAGTGTGGTTGTTTAACTCCAAGTTGCATTTATTCCCTGAAAAGCTTAGATCTCGGTGGGATGGCCCCTTTGTGATAGTGGATGTTTCCCCTCATGGTGCTATGGAGGTTTGTAACCCTCAGACTGGACATACCTTTAAGATCATTGGCCAACGACTGAAGTCATAAGTGAATGGCCTTGCTGATGGCCAACTTATTGAGTCATTGGAGTTGCATGATGTGATCCTTTACTCTCCATGAGTCATTCTGAGTCTGGCTGAAGACTCTAAACGTAGCGCTCTGTGGGAGGCAACCCACTATTTTTTCTTTAGTACTTTTGTTTTTTTTTTTTGGGTTTGTTTATTTTTGTATTTTGTTTTTAGGTAGCTGCTGCTGATTGTTGGATGCACTGTTCTGCCGTATATTGCTGATTTCTGGTACACTCCTTCCCTTATCCCTATTTTTATTCTTCTGCATACTTTAATTTTTTGGGCGGGGGGTGTGAGACCGATTGGCAGATTTTTATTTTTTGGCTTTTGGTAAGTTTTACATGTCTCTTTGTTATTTTGATGCGAACACGGGAGAGAGAGACTAACCTGAAGTAATGAAAACTCTGTTGAGAGGACAATAGCTAGTATGTGTCCTAAGGTGGGTTTTTACTCAGACAATAAGAGCCCCATCTTGTCTGAAGGGACAAACCACCTGTCTGTCTTGTGTTTCTTTGAGCTTTTGGTTAGGAGCTGAGACCAAGTTTAGTTTTGGCGTGACATAAAAATTAAAAAAAAAAGAGAGAAAAAAAAAAAAGAAATAAAATAAAGTAAGAGTTGAATTCCTTGGAGCTAGACAAGGCACTCCGCCTTAGGAAGCGAGGTGACTTGATCGACACTCCTTGGGGTGAAATCTCTGAAAAAGAACTCTAGCATCACTATCCTTGTGGATATATGTAAGAAACAAAGCTACCAAGTAGCTCAGGTGTCTTGTGTAGTGACCCTGCATGGCATTTGAGGAACAGTAGTGGAGTAACAAATGAAGTTCATTGTGAAAAAACAAAAAAGAAAAAGAGAAAAAAAATGTCATTGCCTTGGTGTAATTGTATGGTCAAAAATGTTCCGAAGCCTAAAGTCCTTGGTGCCCTTGACGTCATGAGTGGTCTTACCTTAAGTAAGGTGGTGTTTGAAAGATATGGGGAGATTCCCTAACTAGGATGTGTATCTGCTGCTAGAATCAATATTGGGTATTAAGAGCTTAAGTGTGGGGGTACCTTTGTCTTCTTGATCTTAAGTAGAACATCTTAGTTTTGGGTTTGGTGTGTGCTTCTTACCCATTGTCAAAATTTAAACTTACAATCATGAATTTTTTGTGTGTATTCCCTGCTAACACTGACGAGATAAAACCCATCCACTAGGGGTAACCTAGGGGTTTAAAGGCTTGTTGCACATGCTAAGTGCAACCGTGATTCCTACGAAAGTGAGTTAGGTTTATTTTGTTTTCTTTATTTTCCTTTGGCTCGAGGACTAGCAAAATCTAAGTGTGGGGATATTTGATGAGCCCATTTATGTGTGAAATTATCCCATATAATTCTGCATTTTTATCTACTTAGAATGGAGCTATTCAGGTACTTTTCTGTATTTTCAGGGTACAGGGGTATTTTTGGTATATTAAAAATATTAGACGACAAGTGCACTTTCAGAGCCAAAATTGAGAAAACCAAGTTGGAGCAGTTCAATGCTACACAAGCCCAACCCAATGAAGACCTCTTATATTTTTGAGTTCAAGGGGTGGTCCCCACCTAGTTCCATCGAATTTGGTCTCAAGGGTAAAAATGTAAAAAGGTTGTTATAGGATCATGCACATAGAACATACTGAATGAAAGGATTTGATGCAATCAAGGCACCAGTCTACCCATGGATCGACTCACATTTGATCAAGGGTGAGATGGGAAGAAGTTTCACTGAAGACCTAAGGGCATAATCGTAATTGCAAAAAATTGGAAATTTTCAGAAGATATCTGATATTGGGCTCATATCAGAATATTAATTGGAGCAACTTTAATTCTCGGATTGGGTCTATCCAAGCTCAGGATGGAGAGATATTTTCAAAAAGATGGCTTTGAACAAATTAAAATTTAGGTTAAATTCTCCCCCCTTTTCTTCTCTCCCTCACGTTTCTCTCTCTTCTCTCTAATATCTCTCCAACTTTCAAATCTCACATAATCTCTCCCTGCCATCCACGATTTATATAGCAGCCCCTTCCATCTTCCACCATACTTCTTCTCTTCTCAATCCCTTTCTTCTTCTTCACGTTTTATCTTGGGAGCCCAAGTGGAGAGCAGCCTTGCCATCACCGTTTCAGCAGCTTTGTCTTCAACGCATTGCAGCCCCATCACGAACCAGCAACTTTATCTCCATGGAAGATCACCATTGCTGCCCCCTGTCTCTTAGTACCATGATCGGCTAAGTTCTTTCTATCTTTAAGTGTAGATGAACTAATGGTGTTTGCCATCTAAAATTCTGGTTTGCATTCTTGATTGCTTGATGTTGAGACCCCATCCCTATTTAGATAATTTTAATAGATATATTTAGTTGGAAAATTCTATTTCTGTGATTCATTATTTTTCATTCAAGCAATGGTATTTTGTTCTTATGTGGTTATACAGATGATGGATTATAGCTGAACGAACTAAGCGTGCCAAGCCCTATACGTGAAGGACGATAGTACTCGTCATGATAGTTCATACCTAGGAGGAACCCTACATTCTGTAGGATTATTAGGCTTGTGGTTATAATAAACTGAAGCATGCAACCAAATTGAATAACAACCCATTAGGGATTCGAACCCTAAAGATAGTCTTCTCCCATATTTGAATATTGTTGTTAGTTTAGATTTGTTTCTTTCGTTCGTAGTTTAAAATTAGATTTATTGCACTTTAATTTTCATCACTTTCATCTTATCATTTTAGTAATTTAGCCTTCCAGTTTCCCATAGATCGACCCCTTACTTGCTACTTGCTACTTGCTAGATTAATTTAGGGTTTTATTTTTGACTGGTTAGCGACAGGAATCAAGGTGAAGTACCTTATTGTCCAGTTTCCTTTCGGGATGTTCCGGGAATGTCATATCGGATGCGAGGTTCGGTGGTTCTTGTGATAGGCTGTGGCCCGGATCATGAATATACCTTCGCAACATGGAGACATGGAACACATCGTGTACACCCGCCAAGGAAGGAGCAAGAGCTAATCGATATGCTACTGGCCCAATCTTTGCAAGAATCTCATACGGGCCAATAAACCTTGGACTCAGCTTCCCTTTCTTGGTAAATCGCATCACCCCCTTGGTAGGAGATACCTTGAGAAACACCTTGTCCTCAACAGTGAATTCCAAGTCCTTGCGCCTTTGGTCCACGTAGCACTTCTGTCTACACTGGGCAGCCTTGATTCCTTCTCTAATCAGATCAACTTTCTCACAAGTTGCCTGAATCAATTCGGGTCCCAGAAGGTGACGCTCTCCAACTTCATCCCAGTATAGCGGTGTCCTGCATTTCTTCCCATATTGGGCTTCAAATGGTGCCATGCCAATAGTAGTCTGATAGCTATTATTATACATGAACTCGATGAGCGAGAGGTGCTCATCCCAACTGCTCTGCATGTCTATGGCACAGACGCGGAGCATGTCTTCTAATGTCTATACGATTCTTTTTGACTGTCCATCCGTCTGAGGATGGAATGCAGTGCTGAAGATCAACAGGGTCCCCATGGCCTTCTGAAAGCCACCCCAAAATTTTGAAGTAAACCTGGGATCTTTATCGAAAATGATGCTGATAGGTTCCCCCGTGCAGGCGAACCACATTATCGATGTATAAGCGAGCCAACCTATCCATCGAGTACGTGATCTTCATAGGAATGAAGTGGGGTGTCTTTGTCAACCTATCTACGACCACCCATATGGCATCGACACCCCTAGGCGTATAGGGTAGCCCGCTGATGAAGTCTATAGTAACATATTCCCATTTCTACTCAGGAATAGGCAGGAATTGTAGTAAACCATGTGGTCGCTGCCTATCAGCTTTTACTTATTAACAGGTAAGGCACTTTGACACAAACTCGGCCACATCTTTCTTCATTCTACTCCACCAGTAGTGCCCTTTCAGATCTTGATACATCTTGGTGCTACCTGGATGGATTGAATAGGGAGAGTTATGGGCTTCTTCCAAAATGTCTTTTCATAGCTGCCCCTCCATAGGAACACACAACCAATCTCTAAATAGGAGGATACCATCCTTGGTCAATGTGAATTCTAGTTCTCGTTGTGTGTCCTCTTGAATAGCTTCAATAATCTCTTGAAAACCTTCGTCGAATGCCTGGGCTGCTCGGATCCTTCCCCCCAGTGTTGACTATATTGATAAGGCTGCTAAGGATAGGGTAATACCCTCTACCAGTAACTCCAGGTCCATCTTTCTTGCTTCTTCAATGAGTTCCTCACTGACATCCAGCGATGCGCAACAAGGTCTGAGATTTCCAACTTAGTGCATCTGCAACAACATTCGCCTTACCCGGATGGTAGTGGATAGTGCAATCATAATCCTTTATCAGCTCCAACCATTGCCTCTGTCTCATGTTGAGCTCCTTCTGGGTGAATAAGTACTTGAGGCTCTTATGGTCACTGTAGATCTTGCTCTTTTCTCCATAAAGTTAGTGCCTCCATATTTTCAAGGTGAAGACTACAGCCGCAAGCTCTAAGTCATGAGTTGGGTAATTCTTTACATAATCTTTCAGTTGTCATGAAGCATAGGCTACTACCTTCCCGTCTTGCATTAGTACACAGCCAAGGCCCATTTTTTATGCATCGCTATAAACTACCATCCCTCCAGTATCGTTAGGAATGGTGAGCATTGGAGCGGAAACCAACCTTTACTTCAATTCCTAGAAGCTCTTCTCATAATCACTAGACCATTCAAACTTCACTCCCTTTCGAGTCAATCGAGTCATAGGAGCTAAAATTCTTGAGAAGTTCTCGATGAATCTTCTATAATAGCCAGCTAAGCCCAAGAACCTACAAATGTCTGCCACATTCTTGGGTCTCCCAGTCAACCACTGACTTCACCTTGCTGGGGTCTACTTCAATACTCTTAGCAAAAACTAGATGCCCCAGGAATGCTACGTGTTACAACCAAAATTCACACTTACTGAACTTGGCGTATAATTGCTTCTCTCACAATCGCTGTAGTACTAGATAGAGATGGTCTGCATGATCTTCTTCTCTCTTGGAGTGAACCAAGATGTCATCAATGAACATGATGACATACTTGTCTAGAACATCATGAAACACTCGGTTCATTAACTCCATAAAAGCCATCGGGGCGATGGTCAATCCAAAGGACATAACTAGAAATTCGTAATGACCATAGCGAGATCTGAATGTTGTCTTACTTATTTTACTACCTCTGATTTTTAGCTGATGGTACCCCGATCGGAGGTAGATTTTTAAAAACACCTTGGCACTTTGTAGTTGATCGAATAAGTCATCAATTATGGGTAAGGGTTATCGATTCTTGATCGTCAACTTGTTAAGCTCATGGTAGTCGATGCACATTCGCATGCTACTGTCCTTCTTCTTCACAAACAACACTGGCGCTCCCCACGGGGATACACTGGGTCTAATGAAGACCTTCTTTAACAGGTCTTGAAGTTGTGTTTGTAGTTCTTTCAATTTAGATGGTACCATCTTGTAGGGAGCTTTAGACACTGGGGCTGCACCCGACACCAAGTCAATCATGAATTCTGTCTCTCGATCTAGTGGTAACTGTGTGAGGTCTTCCGAAAAGAAATCCGGAAATTCTTTCACCACACTGATTTCTTCGAGTGGTTTAACCCTTGCCTCAACATCTATCACTAACACTAAATAGCATTGGCATCCCTCATTTATCAATTTCTAGACTTGCAATGCGGCAATAATTAATTTCTTGGGTTTCTTATGTTCGTTGCCCCTAAACTCAAACCTTACACCCTTCCTTAGTTTGAATAGTATCCTCCTCTCCGCACATATTAGGCTGGTTCCATGCACTGACAACCAATCCATTCCCAAAATCACATCAAAATCCTTCATATCTAGTTCTATCAAGCGGGCTACCATCCCTCTATCATTTACCTAATCATGACAAGGTTCATACACCCAGTTGACTTTGGTGACACTGCCAGTAGGTGTACTAACCCTCAAACCTTTATATCTAGTCGCATCAAGTTTGTAGTACCGGACTGGGGATGCAGTGGTGTATGATCCCCTCTGGAATTTACTGGCCCCTTCGTAGCTAGGTGAAGTTATGGGCCTCTTGCTAGCTTGTATGGTCTTGTAGCTTTCCCTTTGTTGATCCTCGATGATCTTGGCAGCCTGAACAACCTCTGCATAAGTGGGGTAGTTGTGTAGCACCACAGAAGTGCTAATGCTGTACCTGAGTCCCTTGTCCAACTTTCTAGCCTTGACATTGTCGGGCTTTTGGTGCTTTAGAATAAAGTAGAACAAGTCCTCGAAGGTCTATTGGTACTCAAGGACCGACTTAGATCGCTGACTCAGATTTGAAAATTCCACTTCCTTCTTGTCGCAAAAGTTCCATGGGAAGTAGTTCTCTAGGAAGGTCTCTGTAAACTGAGCCCAAGTAGCATTAGGGTACGTGGCCCAAACATTCTCCTTGGAGGAACGCCACCAGGCATCGGTTTTGCCTTGAGTTAGAATACAGCGCATCTAATCTTGTCCAAATCATTCCACAATAGGACTTTAAAAATCCTTGCAAGATCTCTGATCCAAGTTGCCAGAAACAAAGAGTCATGGATCATCTTGGAGAATGTTGGGTGACGGTGCTTTTGGAATTTCTCGGATAGCTTGGAGGCATCAGCCCAAACTAGTGCCACAACTTAGACTAATGGAGTGTCAGGAATAGGGGGAGGAGGTATGGCACCACTTGTGCTAGTGGTGTGCTAAAAGCAGCAACAGGTGCTGGTGGAGGAGTTCCCGATGCAGCAGCAGCTACTGGTGCTGGTGGGGGAGGAACCACTGGCATCGGAGGGGGCACTTGTTTTCATTCTCTCACAATGTCCCTGAGTTGGTCGGTCATTGTCTGCATAAAAAGACGTTGCTCCTGTTGTGCATCCCTGTGCTCCTGTTGCATGACTAGGAGCATATTGCTCAGTAATGCAGCGGCGTTCGCACTGTTGTTAATTGGAGGTGGTACCGGTAAGGCCATGTTAGACACATCATCGGCATCGTCTGTGGGAGGAGAGCAGTACCTGTTCCGAGTATTAACCATGGCGAACACCTGTTCATGTCCAAGTTGTTCCATATGGTTAAAACACAAGTTACACAGAAGGTGTAAGACATATGATAGTCAATCAGCATAAGTACTAAAAGATGGGGCATTAGATAGGGGCAGTATACAAAAGGGGAACAAGGGTCCTAATATAGGTGTGCCCGCCAAAAATCTGTGCAAAAAGCTGTTTAAAACTTGAACAGAGCTATGGACGGAAGCAGTCCTATGAATCCGTTCATGAATCCGTTCCGAAGATTGGAAAAATTGGGAGGACAGACTTATGGACAGAATCAACCTTGTGGTTCCGTTCATTACTCCGTCGTAACCGGGATTTTACCGAGCGGAGTGGAACATCGGACGGAGCCTCGAGCATGGTTCCGTTCATTAATCCACCCAGTTCAAAAGTTCAATTTGCTCAACCAATACACTTGGTGGATGATCGGACAGAAGCACTATACCTGGTTCCATTCGATTGTCCATCGTGAAAATTTTACAAATTACCTAGCCGCGAGTTTTCAAACTCATTTGGGGCCTTTTTGGGTTTGGATAGGGAGCAGAGAAAGGGAGGAACACTACATCCGTTCGTGCTTCCTTTCCAAAATCTAGGCACTTGGGTGTTCTAACCCAATCATTTTCACTTCCAACTTAGTCCAGGTATGATTTCTCCCCTTCTCTGTTTTCCAGGTTTCTAATTGCCTAGTTTTCTAGGGTTTTCAATTTATCTTCGTCTTTCTCCTTACCATGTTTACTAGGCATATAGGTAATGTTTGAACATGATTGTTTAGTTCTATAGTGGTAATCACACTACACAACCGCTCATCACACCCTATCAATGACTCATGCTAGGGTTTGGAGGAATCAAGCCCAAATTCAAAATTTCTCCTTACTGTTTTGGGGAAAATAGTAGTGAAGCTTGAATGTGCCCCCCCATTTCTCCCTTTTCACCACTTCCTATGTTTAAGCATTATGTAGGCTCATAATGTGAGGATTTTGTACATATGCCACAACTCCAAGTTTGGGAGTAGTTAATTTTTTTTTTAAATTACCTACCTTGTTTTAGATAAGTGGTGGAATAGGGCTTTCCATTGTAATTCCTTTGTTGATTGCTTTGGATCTTACACACATAGGTAAGGGTTAAATTTCTCTCCATTTTAGGCATATCCCCAAGTACAATGTATGCCATTGGGTCTTGCTCACTTGTTTGTATAATGTACTTGTTCATACCCTCAAGGTTAGAGGCTAGCATTTTGGGGAGTTGAGGGTATGCATATATACATATCTTTGTCTACACTCAATTCTTATCCCTCACTCTTGTCTAGACTTGTTAGGGAATTTAGAATCCCCTTTTCGTTGTGTTGTATTTGGGAGTGGTTATGTGTTAAACCTCTAAGATCTCATTATACTCCATGTAGCTTGTAATTCATCCTCTCATTGTTAATGGTTCATGATTTACTCAACTGACTCAACATTCTCTGTTTCTTTTGTCTTCTTACGTATAGGTAGACTGTCAATCATGGTTAGGGGAAGGAGAAATGCCCTAGTTGTGCCACCACCACCACCTCCTTTTAATGCGAATCGCTTTGTATCCACAGAGGCTGAGGGGAGATTAAACCAATTCCTCCATAATAGGAAGATCCTCACCGGGAGGGATGTGGTTGTTGATGAAGTGATTGCCTTCAAGGTAGGGCAGAGGTTCGATAGACTGGGGTGGTTCAGCATGCTCTCGCTCCCCACATTCTACTACCTGACTTTGATCAAGGAGTTCTACTCCAACCTAGTTCTCATCCATGAGGGTGAAGTGAAGCGTAGGATCACTTCCATCGTGAAGGGGATACCCATCACCTTTGATGAGGTGGAGTTGGGAGGGGTCCTTGATGTATCACATGAGGGAAACAAAGTTTACCACCCTCCAGGAAGGTATCCCAATACCTGCCTCCCGAAGACAGCTTACAAGCATCTATATGAGGTCCTCACAGATGGCAAGTACACTTATAGGGAGAACCTCACCAACTTTGGCCTTTCTCAGCGGGTCTTGACCTACATCTCCAAGACTAATCTGGTCCCAGTCAAAGGACACAGCACAGAACCTTCACTCCTGGTAGCTTCCTTGGCCTACTCTCTTTATGTGGTTGAGCAGATATACCTGCCTCATGCCATCATCAGACACATGGCACAGGCAGTCTCCAAGCCTTAGCGTAAGATCACATTGCCCTATTGGAGGCTACTTACCCGAGTCTTCCTACACTTCGGGGTGGACCTGGGCAGTGAGGCTGCAGTTGAAAGCTTTGAGGAGCCATTTGGGTACAATGCCCTTGCTAGGATGCATATCAGTACGACATTTTTAGTGATGGGGAACCCATTTACCCAGATGCAGAGGGTGATGAGGATCATGAGGAGGAGGAAGATGAGGAGGAGCAGGTGGACCCAACGCAGCACACTGTGAGGGCCTCCAGTTTGGGGACTACAGACATGAGTACAGTTCTTGCTACTATCGAACAGCTGGGTACCAGCATGGCCAAGCTCAACACCAGCATGGCCAAGCTTAACACCAGCATGACACAGGGGTTTGCTGACATCCGGGGTCAGTTTGGTACATACGATTGAAGGTTTGAGAGGATAGAGAAGGACATACATGACATCAATGCCTATCTCTTCTATGAAGACAATGATGAAGAGGAGGAGGATGAGGAGTACAGTGATGATATGGAGGATTAGGCTCCATAGCACTAGGGGTTTTCTTTTTCTTTTCTTGGTTTAGTATTGTAGATGTTTTCAACTTATAATTGTCCTGTCGTACTTTATGTTCTAGAACTTATTTCCATTCCGTCAGCTGCATTTTGGACTTACTTTCCTTTTGGGTACTCGTGGATAATGTAACCACCTCCGTGGGAGGCTTATGTGATTACAGTTGAATCAAATAATGGATATATATGTCTTTTCCTTCTATTGTTGTTCTCTATTATCTGCTTTGTCATCGACTTTCACCCTAGCTAGTCTCCTTCCTAAGTTTTACACACATCCAATTATTCTCGTTGGAGGCTTTTAAGTTAGACCCTAATTATGTAGAGTGAATCAAGAGTCTCTGCCAGACTGTGGTTGGTGTAGAGCACCATGCTTTGATACCATGTTGTCAGGTCCTTATTCCAATAAGAAATATAATAATAATTAAAGGGATGACTAAGACTATACACGTCATCCACTAAGCTACCAGGATCACAGATATAGTGTCCCAATCCATAGTCCTAAACTAACATCAAAATCTCATTAATATCAGAGTGCAGAAAGGAAATAAATATTACATTCCTAAGTATCAAATGTATAAGCGAAAGCGTTTAGAGGTAGTAGTTACAGTATGTTCAACCGGAAAATTAACCTTAGGCTATAGCAACTTGTCCGACGACGCGTATCAGAGTGTCTTTGAGGACCGGCAGTACTTCGAGCAGGTGGGTCATAGGCAAGGTGAGTGGGAATATGACATTCATATTGGTGTAATACTAGTGTGTGTTATTTCATTTTCTTTAAATTCTTGTCTTGAAATTCTGGAACTGTGAATGAAAATGTTGAGATGCTATGTTATGATGAAAGGCATATTATTGAAATAGTTAGGCCAGATGTCGTATTTGGCTTGGAAATGAAGGGTATGGTGTGCTATAGTATGGGATGCGGGAGCACTGTACACTTCATACTTGAAATTGCTAGATTAGATGTCGTAGTTGGCTTAGAAATGAGGAGTGTGGTGGCTTGTAGAATGTGATGCAGACGACACCACTCAACTCATATGATGTCATATAGAAACATGCGACTAGGCTTTATCACTACCCATACTACAAACCCTTACCAACATGGATTAAGGTGTTGGATACCACAACTGTGTGAGGCCAATGTCCTGTGGGGCATTGCTCGGTCAGTTTGGCTCATCGGGTCACTAGGACAGGTGATGTCTATTGGCCCATCAGTTAATAGGGATGGTGGTAGCATAGTGGTAACATAGGGGACTGGTCGGGCTGCCGTTTGGGAAGGGATGCCGGAGCCGATTGGTCTTCTTCGACAACTCAATGGGTGTATCATGGGAAGGGGTTAGAAGCCCGTACCAGGGATACATGTATTGGGGATTGTAGTAGTACATACCTAGTGACTTAGATTGTGATGTTAGGTGGACTAGATAATAAAATCTGATCTCATGCATATAGGATCATTGTGTTGCATTTGCATGCATGATTTATTACTCACTCATTGGGCTTAGTGGAGCTCAATCCTCATGGAACCTTTCATTTTAGTTTATTTTGTAGGTATTAGTTTACAAGTTTGCGATGAAGCTGTTGATGGAAATGTTGACCTTCCATACTTTGTAGTCCTGTGAAGACATTTTAATTATAGAAGCTTCCTTCTATTGGATATGTAATTATTTGGACATTGCACTTTCGAGCATAAATGGATATGTGTATGGTATAACATAGTTACTTGGGGTTTTACTATAATATAATATAATCAATCTTTTGAGTACTTTTTGTCTGCCGATGCACTCTATTATACTTTATTTTTCTATATACCTCTTTTGGTGTAGTATGTGACATATAAGTACTGCTTCTGGATCTTGGTGGATTGGCAGATATCATAGGATATTCGGGTCACCCGCTCATTCCTCCTGGGGGTGGTTTGGGGGTGTAACACTTTATCTTTTGTCAGATAGAGTAACGGCTTGCGAGTATCAGATCTTAGCATCTTGGGCAGAATAACAACGTTCCAAGGTTTTGAAAACCAAGGACTCAAGTGTCGAACAAAGTGGCTATGCCATGAGAGATTTTCCAAACCTAGGCGAAAAGGGGTTTGGGAAGCCAAACTCCGGATAGCCCGGACTTTGGACAGTGGAATGAGGCTCAAAGGCTCGGTATAGGGTTGGGGAAGACTCCAAAACAAGGAAACTAAGGAAAATTGGAGAATTGGAGCTCTGGGGGTGCTCCCTCTCCCACAAACTTGGAATATGCAAATGAGGGGAGGGACCCCTTTTTATAGGCAAATTTTGGGTACGGTGGCACTATGGGAAACTGCGTGGGGCTACACGATGGGGCCACAAAAATAAAAAAAAAGGGGTTCGGCACCTAGGGTGCTGCCAGACGAGGTCGCGCAGACGGCAGTGCCATGAAAAATTGGAAGCAGGGGGTGGGACACCAGCGGCGCTGCCTTGCGGAGCCACAAAAATTGGAAGGAAAGAGGGTTAGATGCCCACGGCGCTGCCAGCCAGGGCCATGTAAAGTCTGCCGCGCTGCCGTGCGGGTCCGCAAAAATCAGAAGAAAAGGAGGGGTGAATGCCCGCAGTGCTTCCAGGCAAGGCCGCGCAGAGTGCGATGCTGCCTTGTGGGGCTGCCCAAAGCACAATGCTGCCTTGCGGGGCCTTGTCCATCCGAGGTGGTACCACATGTACGGTATGCATCCTTTTCAGTTTTTTTTATAATTTCTGTGATGTTGGTGGTTCAAGGGGGACAATGCTAGTTTTTTGCGCCTGGTTGTCGTCATCGTTGGGGTGTGACAAAATTTAGCGTCTACATTGTGTTGAAAGGAGTATCCTTCTTACCCCTCCAGTCATTGTCCAAGGGTACATGGAAGTAATGAAGTAGCTTGGCGATCAGCTTAGCGTAGGGCAGATTTCCCTCGAAAGGGTGATCCCCTCGATATTCCATAGTCCAAATGATAATGTTAGGAAGGCATAAAGGACGCCCTGTGTAGAGGAAGTACGCACGGTAACTCTGCATATTTGATACCTTCCAAGAGGATAGCAAACATTAGGAACAATGATATTTGGATAGAGATGCAACTTGAATAAAATGGAAAGATTAATGGCTTACCTGATCCTTGTGCGCACCAACCGGGAGCACATCTAATTGCACTAGTCGTGCTAGTATGCGTAGTGATAGGAAGTATTCCTTGATGAGAAGTCGAGTCTCTACTTCTTCGGGCCATAGGATTGCCAACATATCGTAGTACTCCTCATCAGATAAGAAGGCCATGTATTCACATTTTGGAGGCCCATACCGAAGTGACCCCTCCGATGATACTCCTAGAATCTCACCCAACTCAGCCTTGGTGAAGGTAATGTCTACTCCATTGACCCGTGTTGAGAGTCAACACCCTGACTCACCATTGTCTACCATCTCCAAGTTGGGGTAGGAGTCGTCAACAGGCTCGAGTATGTTTGACCACCCAAGATGGGCAAACCTCTTTGCCACTCTAAAGGACTGAAGATCGTTTGTGATGACCCATCTCTAGAGGATAACTGGGACATGTTGGAGATTACGCCATAAATCCTCATTCCCTGATAAACAAAACCAATGTCCATCATAATCACGAGCGGGGGACTATGGTTCCCTTAGAACTCTTCTTAGAGCCATCGATCTACACAAACAAAGGCCAAACAAAAGAGACCATTTAGGAATTTCAAGTTGGAAGCACATAATTCATTAGGAGGTAGCCACTCAACAATTACATAGTCTATCATGATATAATTATGCCCTAGGAATCAATTACATTGCGAGAAATCACCCAATTTGGGGTAAAATCATCACAGCCCTAATTCATGAAATTGAAAAAAACTTAGATTTTGAGCAACGTAAGGTCATGGTTGAATTTTATTCAAATAAAGGTGAATGGTGGTGTGTGTTCGATTTGTGAATATTCAAATCAATCAAAACATCAAACTACATTGCCCTAAAAATACACAAAAATTCGAATTTGGACAAAAATCTCCCAAAAAACCTAGATTTGGATTGGGAAAAAGGATGGAAACATCAAATACATGCCACAATCACCCTAGGTTTGTAAAACTCGCATGCATTCATGGAATAGGCGCACATAAACATCATTGAATGCAAAACAATCCGAAAAATTTCAAGAAGAACCCATAAAACCTAACTTAGAATTGATTAGAAAGGAAGAAATAGCAAAATAGGGTTGGGAGAAGGAGAACCCACCTTGAGCAGAGATTTGGCGGTGGGGATGCAGTGCCGAGACTCAGATCAAGCGGCTTGAGGCATTATGAACTCCCCTTGGTTTCCCTACTGTCTTCTCTTGAAAAAGGAACAAGAAAAAGTGGGAAAGTGGGGCAGTGGAATGTGTTTTTACAAAGAAATTCCCATGCGAGCGGTGGGTCTACATCGTCCGCAGTAAATCTGGGCCTCTACTACCTGTATCGTCTCCTGACCTGCGAACGAAGCACATCGTCCGCTGTATGTAATTTTAGAATGTTTTTAATTCTATTTGACTCTCCGGCTTGCGTGCACCACTCTCTTTGCCATGAGCCACTTGTGTATGACCCACACACCTTATTGCACGCCCTAAAACATTAATGTGACTTATTAATTGATGTTTTATTATGGATTTAACATTTATGATCTCTTCCTTCTAGAATTTGGTCATGATGCGTAAGCGACTTGGTCTTGGATATAGGACGCCCACACCTAACTAGGACATAGCCAGGACCTCCGGTAATGCTACCCCTAGCAGCCCGAGGTACACCACGGCCCATGATGTTAGCCAAATGGTGGGAGATATATTGAGAGAATTTCGGGCCCAACAAATGGACTACATGGAAAAGAGGCTTACTTTCTAACAACAACAGAGGGAGTTTATGGAGCATATGGCATCCCAGTAGGAGGCTGATGAGAGGGCTAGAGCAGCAACTGATGTTCCTCCCATTCCACCCGTAGCCCCCATGGCGGTGGCTCAGCCGGCACCAGCCCAGGTGGATGTTTCAAGGATTATGTAAAGGTTTCAAAAATTGAGGCCCAAGGGGTTCACCGGGTTGAACAAGGATCCATTGCACCCGATTGTATGGATTCGAGAGATGGAGAAGACCTTCTCGGTATTTGAATATACCGAAGACTATAAGATTCGGTGTCCCGCCTACAAGTTGAAGGGCGAAGCCGATACATGGTTGAGATCGACTCAGCCTAACCTTATTACTGCCCATCATGACCTCACATGGGAGCAATTTAAGGAGGCATTCTTCGAGAACTTTTTTTTGAAAAGTTATCGAGAGAGGAAGGCAATGGAGTTTATGGATATTACACCGGGACCCAAGTCAGTCCTCGAATACCAACAAAAGTTTGAGGAGTTGTTTCATTTTGTACCCAATCATCTGAAGACGGACATAGGAAAAGAGAAGAGATTTGAGATGGGATTGAGGACAGGTAATAGTTCCATCTTGGTGTCCCATGGACCCAAAACATATTCCAATATTGTTTAGATAGCCAAGTCAATTGAGGATGGGCAAAGGAACTCCTACTTTGCGCAATCGGGACATGGCAAAAGACCAGCCACAACATCACTCAGTTGGGAAACAAGTAAGTTCTCTATGGTGCCCTACTCGTAACCCTCACCAGTCACTACAAGCATGCTGAGAAATCACAGCCCGCCCAACATACTCAGTCGTTAGCTTCATCATTACCTACTATGAGTGGTGTGCGGTGTTTCAACTGCAACTAGTACGGACATATCTCCAAGGGCTGTCCTCTCAAACCCGAGGCATCACAAGCAGCACCCCAGCCCACAACATCCCGGGCAACCTATTCCAAAGCTGCCGATCGACCCCAATTATCTTCACAAGGCAACAGGATTCCGGGCCAGGCATATATGATGACTGATGCTGAAGCAGAGGCGAACCCAGGAGTTTTGACAGGTGAAACCTTAGCCTTTAGTGAATTTATTTATAATTGTACATCATGTCATTTCATGCATGCATAGTTGATTATCTACATTGTGTCAGGTACCATTTCCATTGCATCCATCCCAGCTTATGTCCTTTTTTATTCGGGTGCTTCACACTCTTTTGTGTCTCCCTCTTTCGCCAAGAAGATGGGGATTGCCCCTAAGAGTCTAGTTCAGGGACTGGCCATTTGCACACCTACTGGGGATGTGGTCGGCTTAGATGTAGTTTATGAGCTGTGCTATGTGCAAATATGTAGTCGGGATATGATTGTGCACCTTGTAGAGTTCGACATGAGGGATTTCGACGCGATCTTGGGCATAGATTGGTTGGCGGCCTACAAGGCAAATCTTGCTTGCATAGAGCTACAAATTGTACTCAAACCTCGAGGTGAGGAAGAATTCGTCTTTCGGGAGATAGAAGAAAGCGATCCAAGAAGCTTATTTTCTCGGCCTTCCAAACCAAGAAGCTCATGGATTAAGGGTGTGAGTGCTATTTGGCCTCAATGACTGATATAGAAGCCTAAGTGAAATCCTCGGAGGAGTTGAGATGTGAAGGAGTTTCCAGATGTTTTCCCAGATGACTTGACAGAGTTGCCTCCTGATCGGAAAACCGAATTTGTTATCGATCTATTGCTAGGAGCTATACCAGTGTCTAAAGCATCATACCAGATGGCACCAATCGAGATGAGGAAGTTGAGATGGATGAATGGCAAATCTAGGAAGGATAAAGTAAGGAATGATCACATTAGAGTTGATTTGGGAGTAGTTTTGATACATGATAAGATACGAGAAAGTCCTTGAGGTGGCATGCGACCATGATCAATGGAGACCTTTGGATGCTAAAAGAGTCAGGGGCAGACCTAAAATGATCTTAGGAGAAGTGATGAGGAAAGACATGCATAGCATAGGCCTTGTATCAAACATGACCTCAAATAGAGCTGATTTGAAGGCAAGGATCCATGTAGCCAACCCCATTTAGTTGGGATAAGGCTGAGTTGTTGTATAGAATATGTCGACAAATTATAGTATTAATCTACAATTAATATTTCAAAACAAGTAACCTCTTATACTCAAAAACATTTTGAGAAATAAAATTCTTTTAAAAAAAATTAATTCCATTATTAAAACTAGTAACTCTGTATCTTCTTTCTAACTAAAAAACTTTAGTTTCTAGGGTCAAACCACATTGCTAAAGTTTAGTATGAATTAGCTCTCAAAGTCTTATAGTCCCAAATGGAAATACGTGTACAATGCAACAACTATGGGTGCCAGTGGACCTACCATATAATAAATATTGGAGAATTTATGGGTTTAAGAAAACTGTCTTTATTGGTTATAAAGGGCCTACTGTGTTTCAATGTGGAAGAATAGTTTTGTCCAACTCACCTACAATTTTTTAAATTTTTTTTTTCCTTTTATTGTATTATGTGACATTTTGCGATTTGAAAATGATTTTCCAACGGGAAATTTTTTTCCTAGTTTGAGAAGACTAGAGATTTTTCTTAGTTTCATACCAATATTTGTCATGTGGTATATTGGATAGAGCTGAAATTTTATGGACAAATGGACCTGAAAGACCCTTGCTCACATATCAAGTTTCAACCAAAATGGAGTTTGCGCAAGTGGTAAAATAAAAAAAAGAAAAAAAA
This sequence comes from Telopea speciosissima, assembly GCF_018873765.1. NCBI lineage: Eukaryota > Viridiplantae > Streptophyta > Magnoliopsida > Proteales > Proteaceae > Telopea > Telopea speciosissima. The sequence goes on from NC_057920.1 coordinate 49,464,267, forward strand.
GAAATGGATGGATGAAAATATAAGGGAATATACTAATACAAGAAAGCGTGTATATAATTGGATTTGAGTTTGAAATTTGACATTTTGTCATTCTATACCATTTCTTAGATTATCCATATAGTCAAAACTACCACATCACCCCCAACGTAGCAAAACTTGATGTTGGACTAGAGAAACTCTCTAGTCTTTGCTAGATTATGAAATTTTTTGTTTCCGAAAGCTTGATAACATGAGAAAATAAAAGACTATGTTTTCCGGAAAGGTTATCTTAATGCATGTTTACCTAAGCTTCTTGCACTTCTACTTCAAGGTCTTGAAATTTGAACTACCTTTCAGTGACTATAACGATTAAAATAAAAATGGCTCAATAAAAATATCTCGTTTATAATGTTTGCTAACAAAACTTTAGAAGTTCGATAATCACACTCTCTTATTCTTTAGGCTTTGAGCTTTTGGTGATAAAGATTTCAAATAAATATTTTTTAGGATTTGTCTTTTAATCCCTATAATTACTAGAAGCTGGCTTTTAAAAGTCTACAAGCAGAAGCCTGGGAGCCTAAGCTAATATGTCCATAGTCTTCCTTCTTATCCTATCTTCTCTTGTATTGTTTCATGGAAACCATTGGCTATAGTAAGACGTATGAATTACGAAATCTTGATTGATGCACTATATAATTTTCTCCTTCAGTTAAGAGTTCTCAGAGACGCTATGGCATGTGTCGTACTGTATATGACCGTTTCTTAACGTTACTCAAAGTGATATGTTCGAGCTTACATGCTTAATGTGACGAATTTAATACGACCATGTCGTGGCACGATATTATTTCAAAAGACACGTCGTCACTACGCCAATTGGTATACAACAATATTTCCATTGGCTCGCCGTCCTATTTTTGGTAAATTACTAAGCACCCTTCATGTGTATCATCAGCCGGTTCATACATCACATTGTACAATTCTCCGTTCTTTATTGTAACTGCCAAAAAAAACAGAATCAATGCGAGATATTATCATATCTCGTAATATCTATGACCGATAAATTCTCTCTCTCTATAAAATGGCTGTGGTAGGAGTAATTCAACATTAAAAGAGAAAGAAGCAAAAGAGAACTGTCAAATCACATCTCTCGTTCGTTGACGGCGACTTCCTAGGTTTACAGAGGATTTTCAAGCTGCTCAGTTAATGGCTAGGTTAGCCTAGTTTGAGCTTCTTGACCAAGAGAAAAAAACATATCCATAAGAGAAGCTATCAAGTTTGAGAGATTTTAATAGAAGAGGAAGAAGATCTTGGTAATAAACAATTCCCTCACGTTTGCATGCATAGTAGCATAGGCTTCTCATCATGTCTGTGTTTCACAATCCTTAAACCCGTTTTTTGTCAATCCATTTTGTGTGCCAAATAGCCATGCAAGGAGGCATGAAGCTCTCCCCACCCTTCCCCATCCTTCCCTCCCCCAACTTCACCCCATCACACCACACCACGCCGCACCCTACCCTTCCCTTCCCTTTACTTCCCTTCTTCCCTTCTTCCCTTCTTCCCCTCACTTGCTCAGTCTGTCTACCCTAACCAAATTAATTTCTTTGTGTACAGCTTACTTCGGTTCTCAAAAAGAATCCTTTTTATTTGACATGCCCTTGTTTTCTTATTATTCCTTTGTTTTACATCACACAAAATGGTTTAAGGTGATGTGACCTTTGGGTTTTGGTAAACTGTAGTATCCCTATCAAAGAGTCAAGGGATCTTCCTTCTCGCTCTTCTGTTTTTTTTTCCAATAAAATTTAAAATATCAAAAATTATTATTTAGAAAAAATTATTAATAATAATAATTTAGGCACTTCGCTCTCTTACGGGTTCTTTGATAAAATCGAAATCGGATTTTTTTTTTCTTCCTGTTTTATATTATCAATCGGAAAAACCATACATGCAGCAATACCCAATTGAAAACCGGATTATAGATCCTGTGCATTCAGGCAGCTGGAATGCATGTACAGTGTCAGACTCAAGGCGGTACGTTTTGATTGCCTTACCCCTGTCCAAACGCCCTGCCCGAGCAGGAGTAAGGCAGTCAAAATGCACCACCTTGAGCCTGGTGCTGTACATGCAGCCCGGCTGCCGAAAAAAAATTAAGCTAAAAAATAGGGCAATAATGGTGGAAGGCGAGCAAAGGAGGAGAAGCGCAAGACTAGTAGCTTTGGACGCGTGTAAAGATAAGCAAGTTCAAATTGTGCAGGCCTGCCAGCACCTAACGCACCAGCACTATTTGCTAAAAAGCAGCGAGGCAGGAAGAAGCGGCTGCTCGACGAAGCGTTCGTTAATTCTGTTTCATTTGCCAACAACAACAGTAACAACCTTCAACTGGTGAGGTTACCGTTGATCCCATTATTATTTTCGTCTTCTTTTCTTTGCTGTTTCGCTATGCTCTGTTTTCCTCTGTTATTAATGTCTAATTTGACATTTGCAGTCGCTGGGGCAATTTAAAGTAAAGCCTAGTAATCCTTTAAGTATGTCTCTGCTCCTGTGGGACACAGATGTTGTTCTGAAACCATAGTGCAAGAATCCAAGCATCTCTTTCACCCCCCACCCATTTTAAATGTTTAAATTTTTGGAGAATTAAACTTTTATACTTCTACGAGGCCAAATTATTTATTTTTACAGGAGAAACTTGTCCTCAAAGTCATATTGATTTACTTTCCTACTGTTTTACTTTGATTTTCAGTTACTTGTTCAGTAATATCAATAGTTGTTTATACTTTCCCTCACTTTCTATACATATACATATGAAGAAACTTTAAGCCCATATATCTATGCAAGAGCTTCTACAAATGTTGTTTTCACAAGTTTCTTTTGGATTATCATAATAAGTGCATGACTGTTTTGGTTCCTCCATTTTGATGTTGAAGTCTTCAATATTTTCATGCTCGTTGTGCTCTGTTGATTTTTGTATCTGTTTTTCAATTGCTTGCAGACAAGTGAAATCTCCAAACCTAAAGATGATTCAATCAATACCGGTATGTTCCTTTTCTTCAAAGACGCCAACAGTAAGCTTGTCTTATAAGATTTAAGTCATGACCATAGAATTGAAAATAGTAATATGATTATCTTATATCAGATCAACCATTGTCAGCCATTTATCATACTAAGTTGCCTGAGAAACGGCTGTTGGAGCTTGTTCTTGATGTACTACAAAAGTAAGAGATCCTCTCCATGATAATAGTTTATTATCTAATTTTCTACCTCAACAGGTTCTAGAAGAACTTATCTATATGAAGTGGATCATTGATTGACAACTAGATCTTTGTCTTCTTACCTCAATGAGAATGAGTCAATATCATCGACAGTTTACAACAAATCAAAAGCACTTGGTCGTGTAAGTCATTAATGTTTTCTTTGTCTTCCTAGTCCCAACTATTTAAACATTATGCTTGAATTGGTACTTCCTCCTCAACTCAACTCACTAAGATTTGTTCCAACTACCTGGAGTTGGCTATATGAACAAAATGAAATAGGTAAATCTTAACTAAGAGTGATTAATGAGTCGAGGGTTTAAACAGGTTTTTCAGATTTTTTAACAGAATAAGGCAGAATTAATGTGTTAAGAGTTCCCTTATCACTCTTGAAAACTCTTAGCTTAACAAGGAAGCCTTTTTTTTTATTCAAGTCATTAGTAACACTTGGTTTAGACTCATTGTTTTAATTGATGAGTCAAGTAATAAATTAGATAAAGCTATGCATTTTGTTCCAAAAGATAAAATTCTCAGCTCAATATGCCTTGCACAAGATAATCTCTAAGAAAATGTTTTTTCAAATATCACCCAACACTTTTTATTATTTTCCCACCCTAGCCATGAAGATGTCTATCAATCTAAATCAATTCATATGACAGCTCATCGAAATGATATCCAAGTCATCAAATCATGTCCATCACATAGCTGGTTTTGGAAAATGTCATTGGTCAGAAAGATACAAATTTGGAGTTACTAAATCCCACAGGACAGTCTCATATTTCTATTTACATGGATATTATAATTGTATTTTAGGAACTTCTTTTATAAAATATTGTTGATAAGTATGCAGTCTATCCTCTGTTTTATACAGATTAATCAAGAGGGTGTTCAGTACAAGGAAAGCTTGATGAGATTTGAAAGTGATTTGGGACCAACTGCTCAAAAGGTTGCAACATGGAAGTTACAGTAGTGTCAGATTCAATCAAAGAGTCCAAATTCTCAATTCCAGCTCCATACACTCAGGTTTCGGCAACCTCTACTCAATGTGGCCCAACTCCTTTGAGTAGTCTCATCAGCTTTAGTACTTCCTCGAATGTCTGTGTAAAACAGAGAAAGGAAAAGGAAATTGGTTATGCTTTGAGACGAGATATGGTTCATCAAACCCCCATCTCTGAGATTCAACTGGGTGCACACCATCGAGCTGCTGCCATTGGAGATTTGAATTTCCCACCTGTCTCTGAGATTCAATTGGGCGCACACCATCACACTGTTGCAATTGGAGATTGGAATTTCCCACCTGTCTCTGAGACTCAACTGGGTGCACACCATCGCACTGCTGCCATTGGAGATTTGAATTGCCCACCTGTCTCTGAGATTCAACTGGGTGTACACCATTGCACTGCTGCCATTAGAGATTTGAATTTCCCACCTGTTGATTCGACAAGCTCCAGTAGTGGGCACTCAACTATGTTCATGGGTTCTAGCAAATCATGGAGTGGGGTTCAACCTACTGAATTGGATTAGCAGTCAAAGCTGGCTAGTTTCATGCCTAAAGACAATGACTGTTACATGGTATCTCCATGGCCTTCACAAGAAGTAACTGATGGGTCAAGTTCGAGCCAATCCCCAGTTTAAAGCTACCTAGGTGAGGTGGGTGCTGAAAACATGTACTTGGATGAAATGGGGATTTAATGAGAGGTTTCTAAGGGGAAGGAGGCCATATTTTAATGCATTGCCTTTACTAGAGAGGTCTCCTCCAGTGCTTACCCACCAAGCTGAACCGATGAGTGACCCCAAGGGGAAGACTCCAGCATACAACTTGCAAACTGAACCTGATGAATAGTCCAAGGGGGGCTTTCTTGGGCTGCTACGCATACCCAACAAGCTGAACCAAGTTCAGGTAGGCTGTGTTTTAATACAGTCAGTTTACATGAGGGGGCTCTAGTGCAGGGCCACATAGCTAGGCAGAGTCCATATTGGGAACTAAATTTTGATGAAGTGGGTTACCGTCATGAGCTGAATCCGGTGGCTTGGCGGGAGGAGGGGCTATCTATTAATGCAGCAATGAGTTTCCATGCAAGGCCTCTTGATGCTGCAATGTCAACCTTTCAACCGAAGCTGATTACCGAGGCTGTGTCTGATGATAAGGAACCTAATCAGTCTATTCAGTTGTAACCTGTTAGTAAAGGCCACAAGTTAAAATAAATTCCATAGTTGCCATGTTTTCTTAATTTTTTACAGAAAGAAAAAAAGAGGGGGGAGGGGTAATTGAATAGGGCGTATGTATACCATATGCAATGGCCTTGCTTATCTTCACCATATAATCATAGTAAAATAAAGGTTTTTTTTTTTCGTTCTGCATTTGCATTCTACTTTTATTTTTTAGGGAGAATAATCAATTGGGACCAATTCAATAAAATTAGGTAACCAGAAGCAAGACTCTTACAACTTAAGTTTTTTATTCTAAATAGGAAATATAAGCATAGTTTTAATTCCAGGAACCCAGATGGTGGAATCCTAAGCCAAAGCCTGCAAAATAGGGCTGAATTCAAAGAAAACAGTGGGTAGAACCACCAGCAAAAATAGGGCTTAATTCAAAGAAAGCAGAGAGAATCATCACCACCCACTGAAAAACAAGAATTAGAAATCTTAATCTTATATCTCATGCAAAGTTAAAAAGAAGAAGTTACGGTATTCAATTGCAAATTCTTCCAAGATTTAAAAACCAAAATCTTAGTGGAGTAGAGTAGAGAGGTAACCAACAGATGAGAAAAGACAGAATTAAAACAAAACAAAACAAAACATAACCCTATAAAACCATTTGGGACGACATACAAACTGTAATTCTTCAATCTATGCTTCTGGAATTGGTCCTTTGCAGCTACATACGAGTATCATCCTTCGAAATTCTAGTCAATTGCCTTGTTTTGCAGAGATTTTCACTAATTCTTCAAACTCTATATCGTCATGATAAACACAAAACCCAATCTCAATAATTACCAAATCGCTTTCTTGGCCACAAAGATTTGCCAGTTGCTGTGTTTCTTTGTTTCGTATTTCTTTGTTTCGTATCATTATTTATAAATGCTCCGTGTGCCTTCTAGAAAGTTCTGCCACTACCACTTTCCTTAATTGGTGTACGAAATTACTATGATATCCTTCCCTTATAGGTACGTGCATTTGTACTTTATAAACGGGTAACCCATCCACCGATCCAATCCTATTGTACATGTCCAAAAGCTCCAAACTTATATGTTTTTTGATCTTCACTAATTCCACCATTGGTTGAAATGCTCCAATTCTGTTGTTTGCAATCAAGAAATCTATTGGTGCATGGTTGGATTTAGGGTTTTAGTTCATGGTATCGGATTAGGTATCCGCCAGTTTTGAAATGGATATTGATATTGATATGTATCAGTTTGTATTAGTCATATTGAAGATTTTTGCCATCAAAATCCGATATTAATATTATTTTGACCATATTACCCTATATCCATATTGTACCACCCATCCAGTATCGATATCAATGCTGGTATCAATATCAGTCGATATGGATTCCTAAAACCCTGGTTCGATTCGATTGCAGGACATAGCTACAAGAAACCATTGTCCTTATAAGTTGGGCTATTTGAAAATTTGATTTCTTAAGTGAACTTTATGCTTTACAACATGAATATAGATGATACAATGATTTAATTCTACAATTATATACATGATTCAAGTATTTAAAATCGTTGTCGAAGAAGGCGATTCTGCAAGTATTCATGATTCAATTGTGTTACAGCTAGTGCAAGGAGAATCATTTTTGTCCCAGTGACATCAACAGGTAAGGCAGCAAGGAAGACCAGTGGAAACTGCTATGGTCAGAGAAGATGACGTTTTTCCAATGAGACATGTGGTGGTTTCATATTGAGGGTAGACAACGTTTTGTTTTAGCCATCACATCTGACTTCTTTAAGTAACAGTCCATTTACAATGGCAATAACTTCATCTTGTTAGGCGTTTACTCACTTTAATGTCCATCAATGCTTACATGTGGCAACCAATAACATCTCCTCAAATCATGCAATTCAAAATGGGAATGTATGCATTCAATTTCATGCAGCTAGACCTCCTTATCTCTCGTCGGTTACAATGTCTATAATTAGTGCTCCACAAACGTCTACATTTAGTGCTTATCAACCACCAATTGTGGTTAGCGATATTGAATTGAATTTAATTTTATGCAGTTAGACCTCCTTATCTCTCGTCAGTCACACTGTCTACAATTAATGCTCCTCTAATGTCTACACTTAATGCTCCACAAACGTCAACATTTAGTGTTTGTCAATCACCAATTGTGGTCAACAGTACTGAATTGCATTCAATTTCATGCAGCTAGACCTTATCTCTCGTCGGTTACACTATCTACAATTAATGCTTCTCCAATGTCTACACTTAATGCTCCACAAACGTTCACATTTAGTGATTATCAATCACCAATTGTGGTTAGCAGTATTGAATTGCATTCAATTTCATGCAGCTAGACGTCCTTATCTCTCGTCTGTCTACAATTAATGCTCCTCCAATGTCTACACTTAGTGCTCCACAATGTCTATTTTTAGTGCTTATCAATCACCAATTATGGTCAGCGGTATTGAATTGCATTCAATTTCATGCAGCTAGACCTCCATATCTCTCATCGTTACACTGTCTACAATTAATGCTCCTCCAATGTTTACACTTAGTGCTCCACAAACGTCTACATTTACCGCTTATCAATCATCAATTGTGGTCAGCGGTATTGAATTGCATTCAATTTCATGCAGCTAGACCTCCTTATCTCTCATCGGTTACACTATCTATAATTAATGCTCGTCCAATTTCTTTACTTAGTGCTCACTAAACGTCTACATTTAGTGCTTATCAATCACCAATTGTGGTCAACAGTATTGAATTGCATTCAATTTTATGCTGTTAGACCTCCTTATCTCTCGTCGATTACACTGTCTACAATTAATACTCCTCTAATGTACACTTAGTGCTCCACAAACGTCTATAAGGCCTGCGCTATTTTTTCGACTTTAGCCCGTGGTTCTTTTGGCTCGGTAGGCCTTTGTAGATTGTCCAGTCTCAACTGCGTTGAGATTGTCCAGTTTTAATGGTTATCAATCACCAATTATTGTTAGCAGTATTAAATTGCTTTCAATTTCATGAAGCTAGACCTCCTTATCTCTTGTTGGTTACACTAGCTACAATTAATGCTCCTCCAATGTGTACACTTAGTGCTCCATAAACAGCTACGTTTAGTGCTTATCAATCACCAATGATGGTCAGCGGTATTGAATTGCATTCAATTTCATGTAGCTAGACCTCCTTATCTCTCGTAGATTACACTTTCTACAATTAATGCTCCTCCGTCTACACTTAGTGCTCCACAAATGTCTACATTTAGTGCTTATCAATCACCATTATATTATATATCAGAGATGGTTATGCCACTATGCTCCTGTAGATGCAGTGCCCACCCAATTCATGGATTGGACTAATATTCTCGAGCCCGCTCTTCATGATGCCAAAACTATGTAGCCCTCTAAGTTGCTACCCTTCTTGTATGGACTCCTCTTCGGTATGGCTATCATGTGGGCCTCCATGCTTAACAACAAGATAGTTTGTAAGGTCATCAAGGATCTTGAGAGGCTCAAAATCATTGCATCCAATCCACGAAGGTACACAAGGAAGCCCAACGTATACGAGTACATACAGAGTAATTTTTCTAAGGTTAAGGTGATGTTCCTGACCTGACGGTGCACGACACAGCCGACTGGGTGATGATGCTAGAATCTTCAAAAAATACTGGGCTTTATTTGTTAGGCGATCATTTGGGAACATGGCGATCAGATAGTCTGTCAGTCATCATTATGGAAAATCACATGGTTTTGTCTGTCGTGCCCATTCCTCTTGTTCCTTGTGCACAAGGATATACATCATGCATCTAGTTGTATTGTAAGCTGTGTCTATACCTTCTTCTCTAGGGAAACTGTTGGGCTTGCCCATACCTTAGTCTAGTAGACCCTGTCAATTGCATGTACGACAAAATAGTCATATTCCACTCCTTGGTTTTGGATATTTCGTTCCCAAACCTTATGTATCTCATGCATTCTATTTGAATGAAATTTTTTATTTTTGAAAAAAAATCCTAATAGGAGAAGTATCACACTGCTTAGACGAATTTAATAACTCAAGAATATGGACAAGATGTTCATGGGCTTTTATTTAGTACAAACACCGCCAAGGTGGGGGAAAATAAATTAAGCATCATGGCAAAAACGTGCATACAAACCTTTAGAATATTGTCCAAGACAGTGTTTTAGATTTCCTCATTTCATAATTTTATAAAATTTTTATGGGAGAGGGTTCCGTACACGGATAGTGTAACAATGAATCTACACACTACAAGCTATTAGGGATTAGAAAATTGTATCATCCTTATGGGGCCCACATGATCAAAATAAGAGAGAGAAATGTCGGTGTGAGCCCCACTATTTATTATGTGAGGAGGCTACAAAGGATTCTGTACAGTGTATCAATCTTTTTCTCAATTTTTGTTTCCATAAAAAAAAATACAATGGATGTTCATGGACTTGGTATTGCTTAGCTTGCACTTGCACTGCTAGTCTGCCAATATGCTTTGTTAACTATAAGTAAAAGTTTCATGGAGGAAAATAATGTTACATGGGGCTCCTATGTTTAGACATAGAAGGACGTGAAAGTACCGCGTTGCCCCCATGGAAAGACAGAAATCTCATCCAAGGCGATGCTTGTGCGAGTTCTCCCATTGGCCAGTGCACGTGTGTAGGCTCTAGAGGCCCATATTGTGATCTCTTTCCCAAGTTTCATATATTAAAAAAAATGGTCCTCCTAGAAGTCACTATGCCTAGTGAAGTATAACGCTTCATTATTTGCCACTTGGCAGTATATGGGTCAGTTCCATGTGATAGAGAATTAGACCAAAGTAAGAAGGGAAATAAAGAAAAGAGAAAAAAATCAAATCATTGCCAAAGTAGAATCTTTTGTTACCATGACATTAAATGGTTGTGCAATTATTTTCAAAATATTCTAATTTTGTTATCAAATTTTATTTTATATTACAATAAAATCTCTTTGATTTAAAAAGTAAAATAAAAATATATTAAAAATATAAGGGAAAGAAAACACTACCTAGTTGTGTGCAATGTGCGGCTAGTGCATTTAGACGCAGGGCCATGCAAAATGACTAGCTTACCCTCAAGAATTTCCGCCTTTCCATGGGAGAGTAGTGGTCATTTTCCACAGCCCTATGTCTAGGTGTAGGAGCCATAAACTGCATTCCACTAGGTAGCTTTCTTTTTCCCCTAAATATAATTACCAAGTATGGTCAAAATCTTGGGTACAATCATGATTATGAAAATTTTCTTTCTTTTTTAAACTTATAAACTTATTTCAATCGGTTTCCTTCTCTTTTAGGATTTTGATAAAACCAAAATAGTGCCACCATTTACAGTTGGACACGTGGCGCACTCTAACCCGATCCGAGAAACTAGGTTTGATCGAAGGCGGGTCGGCATCGTACATCCTTGATGGCAAGCCCAGTTGACCCTCATGGGTCCGTTCAGAACAAGTTAGTTGAAAGTTGTAGTGCAAGAGCAGACCACTAAGGAGCCAAGGACCTCGAGCCGTCTTTAAGGATCGGCCTTAAAAAATGGCCTACATGAGCTATCAAGGCTAAATCTATGGATCAGACTAATGAGTAACAGGCAATAAGAGAGCCTAGCCGACACCAAGAGGTTAGCCCCGACAAATTCAATAAATCCAAAGCCTAAGGGTCGGAATCACCGACTGAGGCCGACCTGATCTGCCACCTAGCCAACAGCTAACAGCACGTCAGACTCTCCATCACCGCCTCATTCCATCATATCAATCCTATAAATTACAAGGTATGAACCTCATGAAAGACCATCTTGAATTTTCTGGAATTTTCTGTTGCAAGTGAGGCCTAACATTAGCATCGGAGAGTCCCTCGTTTGATAAGACCAGCTCTCCCTTGCTTATTTTTTTCCTCCATGTAACTTTCATCCTAGAAGTTAGCTGCCAGTTTCTTGACGCAATAGATTTAAATTAGTGGAATTGACAAACTCTCAATCCTTTCTAATCCTGATTATGTTAGAAATATGGGGTGTCAATTGAGAACCAGAACTGAAAATCGGAAACGGTCTAGACCGATGGGAACTAGAACCGGACCACCCAATAGCTTATTGGGACAAATCTGGTCCTAGTGATATACTATTGATCCGGGCCGGTTCTGGTCTGGATCTCCCAATAGTTCTAGAACTAATAGCCCATTAAGGAGCCGGTAGCACCAGAACCATTGGAACCATATGATGTGTAAACAAATTGAATGGGAAATTAGAAATTTAAAACCATAAAAGGCTTTAAACCCTAACCTATTAATAATATTACATTGTTTAGGACTTTTAACTGACGCTAGTTGAGTTTGAAATTAAAATTATGAACTCTTAAATCTATCTCTTTATTTATGTATGCATCAATGTTTTTGTTTTGGGCGCTATAAGACTACATCTATGTATGATGAAGCTCCCATTTTCTTAGAGAAACTCTCATTGTCCTTGTTTTGGGGTTAATAATGTTTGGAACCGAACCACCCATTAGTTAACGGTCCTGGGTCACAGATTTGGATCCATAAGCTTATCGGTCCGATTATGGTCTTGGCACCTTAGAGCTGGAACCGCTAAGAATCCAGAATGATAGCCCAGAACCAGACCAATTGACACCCCTAGCTAGAAACGATCAGAATTGATCGAGAATCAACCTAAACCATCGATCCTTTTTAAATTAATTTGCCGATTCAAATGGCAATAATCAAGTGAGTCAACTAATTCATCCGATCTGATACCAATTTTTAAACCATGCTCTTATTTTGAAACAGGAGGGAATCTTCATATTTTCCAAACACAAGGAAGATAGAAAGGGGAATAGGGTTGGCCTACCAGAGAGACATCCACCAAGGAAACCGTGTTCTCTTTAATTTGTGAGTCTTGAGTTGGGGTTGTTTTGGGCATTTTACCCATGCAAAGATAGCAAATAACTAGACACGAGTTGGCATAGCGAGAGGCACGTGATACCACACAGATAATGCACCAAATAAATTGGTGGGCCATCCACCCAGACCTAGGTCCGAAGATTCATCAGCGACTGAATGATAAACCCAGATCCATCAACCCTCTAAGAATAAAAGTCAAACCTATAATATCCGTCCATCTGATGAAGGGTGGGTCCATGGGCACCCATCTTTTATTTTCCTGCTTTGGGGAAACCAAAATAGTAAACGTCATCTTAACCATACATATTGAATGATGAGTGGGACCCAGAAAAATTATACAATTTTAATCACCTTGACATGATGTGAAAGGAAAAAGAAGGGCTTTGTTGGATCATGCGAGCGCATAAATGAAGGATATGGTAAGAAAGTGCTCTGCAATAAGAAGGTGAGGAAAATTTGTTTCACGTTATTCATGGTCACTGGGACTACTTCTCTGATGACCCACGATGCTACTTCCTACCCCATTGTTGTTGATGATAATGGTCAGCGGAGTGAATCTAAGCGATCGTGGGTTAGTCTTTTTTCTGGAGTGCCAATCAAAGATGGGGTAGATGAAATCTCATAGTTTGAACCTTCAGTGATTGATGGAAAGAAGATTGCACTATGTACTACTAAAGAATTGGCCGAGGTGAAAGATCGATGGGATTCAGCTTTAATTGGGTATTTTTTTGACTCAAACCATCTTTCTCTTCTATGAAAAGGTTTGTGAAAGAGAAGTGGAATCATGTAGGAGAAGTTGAAGTTTTTTTACTCGAAAGCGGGATTTCCATATTCAACTTTCAAGGAACGAATTTGAGTAGGCAGGTCCTGGATGAAGGTTTGGTCCCTGGGGACTCGTCCCTTGATCGTACAACCTTGGTTGCCTAATATCTCTCTTTCTATGAAAGAAGAGACAAAATTGCCGTTGTGGGTTAGGCTGTACGCTTGAATCTCCATTTTTGGGGGTCTCGCTCTTTGGGGAGTATTGTAGTGTCTTGGGTTGCCCAATCTATGCTAATCGGAGGACTTCACAGCATGAATGTCACTCCTTTGCAAGATTGTGTCTCAATCAAAGCTGTGTATGGTCTCCCATCAACAATTCCTATTGTTCTGGAGAATGGGGAGATCTTAGAGCAACCTATGGAATACAATTGGGTCCCTCCATTGTGTAACACCTGTAAGATCTTTAGACATGTAGACAAAGCATGTCCTATGGCAAGTGCTAATCAGGCGCCTACTGCTACCTCTCCTACGTAGGATGCTATGCAAGTTGAGAATCCTTGGCAAACCCAGACTAGATGCAAGGGTCATGGTAAGCACTCCATGCCACCTGAATTTAATCGACCAGCCACCACCAAGCCATCCGCTCCACCACCTACTGCTGCTTCAACTGCCAGTAGAGACCACGAGGTAACTGCAGTAACTGTCGAGATGGATATCGACAAAGACGCTAGCAAGCCTAGTGGAAAGAGTGAAACTACCATGCAAGGTGGTAAGAATTGCCCACTTGTTATTGCTGATGTGGCGATAGTGGATTGTATAAACAAGGGATCTGCTCCTAAATCTTTGACACAAGGTAATGAACGTGGAAAGGGGTTAGTGGAAGTTGATAAATGGAATTCAAATTTGAAACAAACCAACCCAGCTCAACCAGACACTCTAGGCTGTTTTGGTTCTAAATGTCTGACCCAGGTTGATGCCTCTTTGAAAGGAGAAATCCTGGTTCGTTGTGATTCTATTCATGGTATTGTAGACACTGAAATAATTCCACCACCCTTGGCGATGATGACAAACAGGACACGAATGGAAGGAGTCGCGCCCATGACCCTTAAAAGCCCCAAAATATCTTTAAAAGCCCATGTAAAGCCCAAAATCTAGATGCTGAGGGAGCACCAAGAGTGGGACACCGCAGAAGCTCGTCCATGGCGTTGCGTGATTTTACGCAGTGTGTAGATGCTTAATTTTGTCACCACCCCCGAAAATGATGACAAACGAACATGAAAGACTGACAATGTCCCCTGAAACCCATCCTCCAACATCCTAGAAACATAGAAAAACCCAACAATACCTTGTTCACCCTAAAAGGCGTACACCGTATGCATGATAACATTGCAAGCTGGTGCGACTCCGCTAGGCAGCCCCTCAAGGCTGTGCGTGCCACGCAGCCCCGCCTCCTGGCACTGCGCATTGTGCAGCCCCGCAAGGCAGCACCGCATGCACCACGAAGCCCAGCCAGGCAGCTGCACGCGCTATGTGGCCCTGCCAAGCAGCACTACCACTCAGCCTCGCCATGCAGCCCCGCCGATGCACAATTCCTTTTTTTCTCTTTTTTTCCACTTTTTACAGCCCTGCATATTTTAGGCGGCGCCGCAGATCCCAATTTTTGCTTATAAATAGCCCCTTCCCCTCCGCATTTGCACATTCCAAGTTTCCCAGGGAGGGGAAGCTCTTAGGCTCCAAACCTCCGCCCGTTTCCCTTCCTGAAGCCCTGCTTCCCTTGTCCCTGGTTTCGTCCCCAACTCCTAGCTTTCGAGCTAAGCCTTGTTTCCCTAGTCTTCAAGTCCTCCCCAATCTTAGTTCCCAGCTTTTGAGCCTAGTTCCTCTATCTGAAGTCCGATAACCCAAGTCCGATTTTTTGATCCACTTTGCCTCTATTCCTTGATGTGAATTCACCTAGAGGGGGGTGAATAGGTGAAGGTTGGAAAATTAAAAAAATATGTAGAAATAACCAAGTAAAGACAAGCAATAAACCAAGCAATAAATCAAAGAGTGACACAAGAGATTTATAGTGGTTCGGCCAACAATTGCCTACGTCCACTTCTCTCACCTTAGAGAGAATTTCACTAAATCGAATCTTGAGTAAGAGCAAGAGAACTCGTACAAATCTTGAAATAAAGAGCAAGAAGACTCAATCAACAACTAATATTGATTCAATGAGCAAGAAGACTCAACCTACTCTTGATTCCGAGCAAGAGAACTCAACCTACTTATATAAAGTAAAAATGATACTAAAGGGTTTTAGAGTTACCTCAAACCTTAGTAAAGCTTTGCTACCTTTCAAAACTATGATGCTTTAATGCAAGTTGAAAGAAGGAAGCTAAGTGAGAGTGAATGCCTTGAATGAATGCTTGAATTCTCACTTGAGAGTGACTTGTTTTTGGAGGCTCTTGATTATGATTAGTAGTAGTGTTTAGAGCCTTAAACAAGTGGGTATTTATAGGCTAGATGGCTTGAATTAATTAGAAATCTAAATTAAGATCGAATTCCAAAAATCATATATAATCCGGTATGCTGGATTCTAATCCGGTATGCCGGATTACCTAATTTCCTTATTGAACAGTGGAATAACGGTCAAATATTAACAGTGATATATTGATCCGGTATGCTGGATACTCATCCGGTATGCCGGATCAGGGTAAAACATGGGCAAACATAGATCCAGTATGTTGGATCATAAGCCAGCATACTCCAGAGGGTTACTATGAGCCTTTTCCTGAGACTCCCATTAATCCGGCATGCCAGATTGGGCAATTTCAGTGGAAACACTTCAATTCTACTAAGGGGTTGGTTTGGGGGGGTTCCAAAACTCAATAGTCACATGTTTAAGGGGTCAAAACACTTCCTAAGGACATTCTAAATGGATGTATGCGTGCGTGTGTGCATTACATCAATTGTGACTTATATTTACAAATACATGATTACAAAGTCTTCAATATGTCTTCAATAGACTCTTTGGTCTTCAAAGTTTGACTAGTTGACTTCCATATCTTTGAAATCACCTTGAGCATTATTCTTGTATACGTTCTTGTGTTTGTTCTTGTGTATGCTCCCCCTTACTTAGTGCTACGCTCTCATCTAAACATCTTACACAAATGTTAGTCCAAGATAGGTTTTATTTGTTATCATCAAAACATGGCTTTGGAGTGTATAAGGTGTTTTCCTCAATAATCTCCCCATTTTTATGAAGACAAATAATCCAAGTAGATAGATAATAAAAGAGTTCCATATATGCATACATATTCCAAATTTCAAAAGATTCTCAAAACATAGATATATATATATTCATAAAAATTCCAAACATCCAAGTTTACTCAAAACATTCTCCCCCTTTGTAATTGTCAAAAAGAGGGGCAATATAATTCAAGGATTGGGGTCAAAGGATGGAATGTGTGGAAAAGAGCTTGATGCACCGGGGAAGGGTGGTCTAACTCCTTGAGGGGTGATCCCTTGAGGAGTAGCTCCCGGCGTGTCAAGAGATAGAAAGCCAAGATTGAGAGAGAGTTGATGAACTGCATTAAGAATTTTGTCTTGGCGAACATTGAGAGAGTCAAAGCCAGTCTTCAAGTCGTTGCAAAGAGAAGTCACATCGTCTTGAATTCTTTGTTAACCGAATTCAAGTTCCATGATCCGATTATTGGCTTCGTCCATGTATTCATCAATGCTTGAGACCCATTCTTGTAGAGATGCCTGTATTCCTTCTTGTGCTTGACGAGGAGGGGGCACATTTTCATCCAAAACTTCTTCAACAAACACATCGGATGGAGGAGGAATAGCTATAGTGTGAAAGCTATTACGAGTGATGTGTTGGAGAGACACGGTGGATGCTTCCTCACGATCAAGATAGATGTCCAAGGCCTAGAATAGGTGAGTGAGGAGCCGACCATATGGTAGATTAGTGTGCTTGCTAGGGTGAGCACACGATTCCATATACCTCATGATAAAGTATGGAAGAGAAGTAGGGGTATTGGTATTTATGCAATAGGTGATATAAGCTTGTGGTATTTATGCAATAGGTGATATAAGCTTGTGGTGTAAGACACCTATTTCTATCACCACCTCTAGGAATGAGATTATGTTAAACTATGTAGGAAATAACATGAGGAATGAGCCATAGTCGTCCGGTGACAAGGTCGCCGCATGAGGATCAAATTCCTTGAGAATGGAGGAATACACTTCTTCATGGTTAATCAAATCACCGAAGTTGGTGTTCTTTGGGGTCCAAAAGATGCAAGGTCCTTCATTAGGAATTTTAAGAATGCGGGCAAGGTCATCAAGAGAGAGTTCTATGTGAGTGCTTTTCACATAGGAGTGAAGTTTCAAACCTTGTTCCGCCCCGCTGAAGTAGAGGTTTGCATAGAAGTACTTGACAAGATATGGAAAACAAGGGTCCGAAATGTTGAGAAGAGGTTCCCAACCGATCTCCTTGAAACGTTCCTCGAGCCAGATGCTATTGAAGGAGAACACATCCACCTCACGTCCTTCTTCTATTTTTCTTGCTAGATAGAGATGCCAATTTGCATGGCATTCCCTAGACCAAAACAAACGATCTTCCCCTTCAGCATAAGGTTGTCTTGCACCGCTTCCTCTTCCTCCAGTTCTTCCTCTTTTAGAAGGAGGATTCTCGATCATTGGTTCCTTACCTCTTCGACTCATTGTGAGTGAGAAAGAGAAAGAGAGAGAGTAAAAATGGAGAGAGAAATACTTAACAAAATGTAAACATAGTGCAAATCACAATTAGAATGAATAGTGAGTGAGAAGAAGATAAAAAAACTATGATTTAAATAGGCAAACACATCTGCATAACAATAAAAAAAGGTCAAAAATTCTAATCCGGTATATCGGTTTAGGTCCAACGGCTATAAACAGTCAGAATTACTGAACCAGCATACCGATTGGCAATCCGGTATGCCATTTCAGCAGAAACAGAGGTAAAACAGCAATAAAACACTTTGAAAGATTATGCAAAAGGGTCACAAATGCCTAGGTCTCTTCTAAGGGTGCAGAATCTTCTTCACTCAAGGGTTTTATGAAGATGTTCGTGAGTTGCTTCTCGGTCTCAATAAAATTAAGTCGGATTTCACCTCATTGAGCCATGTCACATAAGAAGTGGTGACGGATATCAATGTGCTTAGCTCTTGAGTGTAAAATCGGATTCTTGCTAAGGTTAATTGCACTTGTGTTATCACATTGGATAGAGGAAGTGTCAAACTTAACTCCATAGTCTTGGAGAGTTTGTCTCATCCAAAGCACTTGTGCACAACACCGTCTGGTTGCAATGTATTCGGCCTCGGTGGTAGAAAGAGCAACGAAATTTTGCTTCTTACTAAACCACGAAACCAAACAAGATCCTAAGAAGTGACAAGTTCCACTTGTACTCTTCTGATCAACATGACACCGGGCAAAATCGGCGTTGGAGAAGCTAACAAGGTCAAAGTCATTGTCCATAGGATACCAAAGTCCAATGCTTGGGGTCCCCTTCAACTACTTAAAGATTCTCTTCAAGTACTCAAGTGGGATTGCATAGGTTTGGCCTGAAACCTAGCACAAGCACAGACACTAAACATAATATCAGGTCTACTAGCCATTAGATAGAGTAAACTACCTATCATGCCTCTATATTTAGTTGGGTCAACAGGGGTTCCATCTTCATCCTTGGACAAAGTTACAGATGTACTCATTGGGGTACCAGATGACTTTTGGCCATTGATGTCAAACTTCTTTAATAATTCTTTAAGGTACTTTGTTTGACTGATGAAAATCCCATTAGAGGTCTGTTTTATTTGGAGTCCTAGAAAGAAATTCAATTCTCCCATTAGACTCATTTCAAATTCACTACTCATACATTTGCTAAAATCATGGCAAAGTGAATTATTTGTAGAGCCAAAAATAATATCGTCGACATATATTTGAACTATAATTAAATCATTCTTATCATGCTTAACAAACAGGTAGTATCTATCTTACCCATTGAGAATCCAGTATCAACTAGAAACTTACTCAATCTATCGTACCATGCTCTTAGAGCTTGTTTCAAGCCATATAGGGCCTTCTTCAGCTTGTAGACATGGTCAGGGAATTTTGAATCTTTAAATCTAGGTGGTTGAATGACGTAAACTTTTTCATTTATGTAGCCATTCAAGAATGCGCTTTTGACATCCATTTGGTGTAACCTGAAATTCTTATGATAGGCAAAAGCAAATAACATTCTAATTGACTCAAGTCTAGCTACAGGTGCATATGATTCATCCAAGTCAATACCTTCCTGTTGGTTATATCCTTGAGCAACCAGCCTAGCTTTGTTTCTAGTTATGCTACCATCTTCATCAAGTTTATTCCTAAATACCCATCTAGTCCCAATAAATTTGGTGTTAGAGGGGTTTGGCACTAAGTCCCAAACTTGATTTCTTTCAAATTTATTAAGCTCTTCTTGCATAGCTATTATCCAATTACTATCCAAAAGGGCTTCCTTTATATTCTTGGGTTCGATGGTAGATATGAAGGCTACATTGGAACAAACATTTTGGATTTTACTCCTAGTATGTATACCTTTATCAAGGTTTCCAATGACAAGGTCAAGTGGATGGTCTTTAACAGTCTTAATCTCTTTAGGAAGTTGATGTACTTGATTATTAGGTTCCTCTAAAGAGATATTTTTCACTCTTTTTCTAATCTCAAGTACTTCATCTTCATCATCTTCTTCTAAGTCTTTCTACTTGTCCTTGGCCATGGATTCATCAAATTTTACGTTCATAGACTCTTCCACAACTAGAGTTCTTTTATTGAATACTCTATAAGCTCTACTATTTGTGGAGTAGCCTAGAAAGATACCATCATCAGCCTTTTCTTCAAACTTTCCTAAGTTGTCTTTAGTGTTAAGAATGAAACATGCACAACCAAAAACTTTAAAGTAATCAACTTTAGGAAGTTTATTATGAAAAATTTCATAGGGGGCCTTCAACAAAATAGGTCTTATAGAAACTCGATTTAACACATAACAAGCTGTGTGAACAACTTCGGCCCAAAAATACTTTGGCAAAGAGTACTCATTGAGCATTGTCCTTGCAGTTTCTTTGATAGTTCTGTTCTTCCTTTCAACCACACCATTTGATTGTGGTGTTCTAGGAGCCGAAAAGTTATGAGTTATACCTTGTTTCGACAAAACTCATCAAATTCATCTATATTATCAAATTCACCACCATGGTCACTTTTTATAGAAGTGATCAAGTAACCCTTTTGATTTTGTATTCTCTTACAAAGAGATACAAACTCCTCAAATGCATCATTTTTATGCTTGAGGAAGAGGGTCCAAGTGAAATGGGAGTAGTCATCTACAATAACGAATGTAAACTTCTTTTCTCCCAGGCTAGTGGTTTGAATTGGTCCAAATAGGTCAAGATTAGGTAATTGCAAAAGTCTAGAAGAAGCAGCAGAGTTAATGGCTTTGTGAGCTACCTTTGTAAGTTTACTTCTTTGACATGCTCCACAAGTGTGTTGTTTATCAAATTTCAACTTAGGTAGATTTCTCACCAAGTTCTTAGAAGAGAGGGATTTAATAATCTTAGGATTAATGTGTCTCAATTTTCTATGCCATAAGGTTGCATCATCAAATTTAGAAAAGAGACATGCATTATGAGAATTTATATTAAATACACAAGTATAAACATTGTTCTTTCTACTTCCTTTAAGGATAATATTATCGTTAGAGTCCTTGATCTTACATTTAGAGGCATTGAAATTAACAACATAACCATTGTTACATAGTTGACTTAAGCTAAGTAAATTATACTTAAGATCATCAACTAGACTAACGTTGGAAATAATTGTACCTCCAAATTTTATGGATCCATTTCCAATAATTCTTCCTTTGCTATTGTCTCCAAAAGATACCCATCCCCTTTTTTGCTTCTTGAACTTCGAAAATACCTTTGGATTGGATATCATGTGTTTTGAGCAACCACTATTGATGTACCATTCCAAGTTGCTCATCTCCTACAAAACAAAGATACTTAATAAAACTTTGGTCCCCATTGTATGTTGGGTCCATCATTGTTAGTATCATACCTTTCCCTTGGTCTCCAAACCATTTGGTTATCATTTGCCTTTTGGTTTCCATACCAATTTGGGTATGATTGGGGGTTCCAAGGTCTTTGGTTTTGGGGTACTCTAAATGAATCTTGGTTCTTGGGTGGTCTTTGCACCTTAGGTGGATTTCTCCTATTTTGACCATTGAAAGATCTTTTAGGAGTTTGACCATTAAAAAGTTTTCTAGGAGGGCGAAAAGGTTGCTTCATATGATAGCATTCCCAAATGATTTGTCCCTTTTTGTTGTAATTATTATATACAACAGTTTGAGGGATATATGTGGTCTTTCCTTTGGGATTGGGTTTGCTAAATTGAGGACTTTTCTTTCTCAAGTAACACTCCTCAATAGAGTGACTTTTCTTCTTACAATAGTTACAAAACTTTTTCTTTACTTTTTTACTTGTCATTTTACTTGTACTTGGCTCTTTTGATTGATTTGAACCTTTGTTCACATCATAGCCTACCCCTTCCTTGTTGAGAGGTGCTTTAGAGCTATTTCCAAGTAAGTTGTCAAGAGTCCTTTTTCCGTTAGTAAAGGATTCTAAGGCTTTACATAATTTCTCTTTTTCTTCTTCCAAAATGTTAACTTGGGAAGTTAGAGTTGTGTTTTGATCTTTAAGGGTATTTATCTCTTTCAAGAGATTCGTTTTGGTAGTGGTTAGCTCCATGCTACTTTGGTAAAAGTCTTCAAAAGCCTCTTCCATTTCTAAAAAGTCCTTATCTTTATGAGATGAAGAAGTGAGGGTTACCTCATTTTGAGTTTCTTCATCTTCAGTAGCCATCAGTGCCAGATTAGTTTGTTCTTCTTCTTCTTGAGATGATTCATCCTCATCTTCTTCATCACTTGAATCAAAAGAATGTTCAGCTTTGTAGGCCTTCATGTGTTTCTTTATCTTTGGACAATCGCCTCTGTAGTGTCCTGGTTTCCTACATTCATAAGACGCAATATCTTTTGAAGAAGAGTCATTAGTTTCTTTGGATGTATTTTTACTTTTTTGATCCCTTGAAAATCTCTTCTTGTTAAAAGTGGTTTTTCCCTTGTTCTTCAAGAATTTAGAGAATTTATTGGATAGATAAGCAATCTCGTCATCAGACAATTCTTCTTTATCATCGCTAATGTCATATGTCTTGAATGCTACAACCTTCTTCTTTGGTTCTTTCGAATCATCCTCCTTGGTGTCTTGTTTGAGTTCCATCTCATGAATTTGGAGTGATCCCAACAGCTCATCTAGACTTAGCTTGTCAATGTCTTTGGATTCTTTGATTGCAGTAGTCTTGGGTCTCCATTCTTTTGAGAGAGATCTCAAAATCTTTCACACATTTTCACCATTGGAGTAAACTTTTCCTAAACCTTTCAGCTTATTCACAATGTTAGTAAATGGAGTAAACATAGCATATATGTCTTCATCATTTTTTATTTTACATAGCTCATACTCATTTACTAACATATCAATCTTAGATTGCTTGACTTCTAAAGTACCTTCATAGGTAACAATAAGCTTATCAAACATCTCCTTAGCGGAGTCACACATACAAGTTCTATTGTACTCGTTTTCTCCAAGAGCACATTGAATATAACTTATAGCAACAAAATTGAGTTGAATCTTAGCTATTTCAGCTGGAGTCCACTTTTCTTTGGGCTTTTCTATGGTATTTGGTCCATTTTCAATTACTTCCCATGCTTCAATGTTGTTGGCACACACGAAGTTCTTGAAGCGATTCTTCCAATAGAAGAATCCTTCACCTTCAAAGAAGGGAGGTCGGGTAATATTGTATCCTTCAATCTTACGATTGGCAGAGGATCCTATGGTCTTAAACTCGTAATTGGATTATAAAAAAATCATGATCCTGAGCTCCCGCTCTGATACCAAATGTGAATTTACCTAGAGCGGGGGTGAATAGGTGAAGGTTGGAAAATTAAAAAAATGTGCAAAAATAACCAAGTAAAGACAAGAAATAAACCAAATAATAAATCAAAGAGTGACTTAAGAGATTTATAGTGGTTCGGCCAACAATTGCCTACGTCTCTCACCTTAGAGAGAATTTCACTAAATCGAATCTTGAGTAAGAACAAGAGGACTCGTACAAATATTGAAATAAAGAGAAAGAGGACTCAATCAACAACTAATCTTGATTCAATGAGCAAGAGGACTCAACCTACTCTTGATTCCGAGCAAGAGAACTCAACCTACTTATATAAAGTAAAAATGATACTAAGGGGTTTAGAGTTACCTCAAACCTTAGTAAAGCTTTGCTACCTTTCAAAACTATGATGCTTTAATGCAAGTTGAATGAA
This sequence comes from Telopea speciosissima, assembly GCF_018873765.1. Classification (NCBI taxonomy): domain Eukaryota; kingdom Viridiplantae; phylum Streptophyta; class Magnoliopsida; order Proteales; family Proteaceae; genus Telopea; species Telopea speciosissima. The sequence continues at coordinate 49,487,767 of NC_057920.1, forward strand.
GGAAGCTAAGTGAGAGTGAATGCCTTAAATGAGTGTTTGAATTCTCACTTGAGAGTGACTTATTTTTGGAGGCTCTTGATTGTGATTAGTAGTAGTGTTTAGAGCCTTAAACAAGTTGGTATTTATAGGCTAGATGGCTTGAATTAATTAGGAATCTAAATTAAGATCAGATTCCAAAAACCATATATAATCCGGTATGCTGGATTCTAATCCGGTATGCCGGATTACCTAATTTTCTTATTGAACAGGGGAATAACGGTCAAATATTAACAGTGATATATTGATCCGGTATGCTGGAAACTCATCCGGTATGCCGGATCAGGGTAAAACATGGGCAAACATAGATCCGGTATACTGGATCATAATCTAGTGTATTCCGGAGGATTACTGTGAGCCTTTTCCTGAGATTGCCATTAATCTGATATGCCGGATCAGGGATCAGGAACAGGTATGCCGGATTGGGTAATTTTAGTGGAAACACTTTAATTCCACCAAGGGGTTGGTTTGGGGGGGTTTCAAAACTCAATAGTCACATGTTTAAGGGGTCAAAACACCTCCTAAGGACATTCTAAATGGATGTATGTATGCGTGTGTACATTACATCAATTGTGACTTATATTTACAAATACATGATTACAAAGTCTTCAATATGTCTTCAATATGTCTTCAATAGGCTCTTAGGTCTTCAAAGTTTGGCTCGTTGACTTCCATATCTTTGGAATCACCTTGAGCATTATTCTTGTATGTATTTGTATACGCTCTTGTGATTGTTCTTGTGTATGCTCCCCCTTACTTGGTGCTACGCTCTCATCTAAACATCTTACACAAATGTTAGTCCAAGAGAGGTTTTATTTGTTATCATCAAAATATGGCTTTGGAGTGTATAAGGTGTTTTCCTCAACATTTGAAAGGTCCTTATGGCCTAGCCACTCTGTCCAAGAGTCGAGGGTTCTGCTCCCAAAACCTCGTGAAGTTGTTACTTTGCCCGAGATTCCAATATCCAATACTTGTAAGCCTTTACTCTGCCCAAGATTCCAAGATCCAATACTTGTAAGCCATTACCCTGCCCAAGATTCCAAGATCCAATAATAGTAGGCCGTCACTTTGTCCGATAGCATAAAGTCAGTCGTTTGTCTCCACCTGAGTCGGGGAACATCTTTTGCATTGTATTTTTCATAATTGCATTGGCTTAAAAAGTGCAGGTACACATTTCAACCATTAATCTTTTATTTCAGCACAATGTAGTCATTTAAGCATTCCTGTGTACAGTAGTTAGTGTAAATTAGTATAATTTTAATTAAGCACTTTATGCATCATTTTAGCCTTGCATGCTGGTATAGGACATTCATAGAGGGAGAATATTCGAAAACAAGCATCTAGTAAAAAGACCGGTTTACCCAGACGAGGTGGGTGCCTAACACCTTCCCACTCTCGTAACCTAACCACTTACCCCGAATCTCTGACCAGACAAAACGAAGTCATGTAACCCTTCATAGGGCTACACGAACGGGTCCTAGGCCCTAATCTTAGGTGGTGACTCCGTTTCATAATTATTGTATGACCCCCATCCCCTAACACTCATAACCCCCTGAGAAGACGCCTTCCTTCTCTCTCCATCCGAGGAGCACAACAAACCCCTCCACGCCCATCGCCTCCAGAAGAGCACCATAGGAACGGCCTCAAAGTGGTGACTCTGTTGGGGATTGATGGTCAAGCTTTCAATACTAGATGCTACCGTTGAATGCAAGAATATTCTCCCTCAAGCATTGTTTGATTGATAACATATTTAGCTAACTCCTTTGTTGTACTAACTGCATCATTCATCGTGTTCAAAGTAAAATCAAATGACGAGGGTACTCCCTATTGTGCCTATAACCCCGGGGAGGTGAGGCACATCATAGTAAGTACTTTGAGATTGGATGATACCCGCTTCCTGCACCACTATCATGCACACACACACGGCATGGGAATACATTTAGCCTCGTGGTTTGTCGTTGGACCCCATATATAATCATGGGTAATTCCACAGCCCTTGATATTTACTGTACGGGTCTAGAATCACCGCCGAAGGTATTCACCAGTGTGTCATGGGGTACTTAGCTACTCAAAAAGGGCACTAGGATGAGATTGTGTGACCTATTCCCCAAGTATATTAAAAGCACTATATACCTGCAATTCGCACCCACGAGCGATAGGTATATCGGTTCTGTCAACCTTGTTTTATCTTATCAGCTTACCTATTGCATGCACCATATAGGAAATTATACCATATACGACTAGGATATGCCACAAACTAACATAGTAGGGCTGAAAGCGAGATTCTCGGTGGTATACCTTTCTTAATATGGATTGCTTGTCATAAGAAGGGGCTCTGTCTATCCCTTGATAGTCCCTTGTCAAAAATGACATATCCATCTGGGCTAGTGTATCAAAAAAAATGTTGCCTTGATTTTTGTTTGAGTTAAAATAAAACCGCAAGCGTACGGGTCAATCGTAGCTACGGGTCGAACACGAGGAGATATACGCCACTCTATTTAACTAACTTAAAAGTAATGCAAAGTAAACCAAATTAAAGTGTTAAATTAAACTAATTAAACTAACGAAAATCAATGCATCCTAACTCATAAGCATCTAACAAAATTAAGGGATTAAATCGGCGTCCTAACACATGAGCATCTAACCTATCAAACTAAAGCGAATTGAAAGGAATAAAAATGCAGCCACACATACTAACCACATAAAAAGAAATAAGAGAATAAAAATGCATCCACAAACCACAACCATATAAAATTAAAATAAATGAAATAGAGGGAGAAGAAGAAGAAGAAGATAGAGAGAGATAGAGGAGATGGAGAATGAGATTGAGAGTTTAGATAGTAAAACCTGGATGTGCTTGCATGAATGTAATTGAAAAGCTTGAATACTTGCACAAACTTACCATTGCCTCCTCTTCTAAATCTTCAAGTCTTGTCATCAACTTAAGAACTTAGACTAGAAGGCTTAAAACCTAAACTAGAATTAAGAAATTAAAACCCAATTGAAGACTTAAATTGAAATTAAAGCATAAACTAAACCTATTATAACCATTAACTAAAAATCATAAAAGCAAACTAGAACTTAGAAAAGCCAAAAATCACAAATTAGAAGGAGAAGAAGAGAAGAAATTTCACTAAGTGAATGAGCCAAATTTACAAGAGAGGTAGGGGGTATTTATAGGGGAAAGGGGAGAAGAGGAAAGTGTAGGAGAAATATTCCCTAAGAAAAGAGAATATTCTCTTCTCCATCCTCCTTTACATTGCCTTGAATCCCAAGAAAAAAAAAAAAAATAGAAAGAAGGAGAGAAAAGAATATTGTTTACATAAACCTTCTATTTCTAGAAAAGTAAATTTCTAATTCTAACTTGTGCTTCCTTTTCTTTGTAGATATCTTCTCCAAGCAATAAAATCAAAGCATCTTTGATTTTTCAACCTTCCATAGATGAGAAAATATCTTTCAAAATAAATCTATCCCAAGTGAAATTCCAGGAATGCCCTTGAAAAGTTGGAGGAGAGAGAGAGAGTGATGACTAGGATAGTGATGACTAGGATTCCACTCAACCAAATAACAAAATCCCCAATGAGTCCTCTAAAAATCGTGGGGCATTAAATGCAGTCCATAAAAATCGTGGACACCTTGTGGGCCTTCAAAATTAATGGAATCTAATGGCAATGTGGGTCCCTCCATGTGGGTAGCAGTCCTTCTCTCTCTTCAAGAATGCAAAATTACCAAAACGACCTTGTACTTGCAGTAGATCTCCACCATTGCTTAGAAATATCTTCTATAATGTCAAAAATGTCTTTGGGCAGTGGTAGACTGACTATGGGCTTGCACTACAGCTCCTTTCTGACCCATTATCCTTTCTTGGGCTGAAAAGAATAATCAATTGTACGGTGGGCTAGACGAATGCGTACTTGCATTCCATCACGTCCAACTTGCTCCAAATTTAGTCCTCTTATGGCCATGGAAGAAAAAATGACAACTTTACGTGTAACTTGGGACATGCAGCTCCCGATAGTCCAGAATAGCCCAAAACCTGAAAAACATAAGAAAATACCAAAGTAAATCCGTCCAATGTGGTAAAATGTATGCTTTATGCCCTAAGATTTCACACATAAATGTGCTCATCAGATTCCCCCACACTTGAACGTTACTTGTCCTCAAGTAAAGCAAAAAAAAAAAATAACCTAAAATGTAAAAAAAATCCTAACTCACTTTCGTAGGAATCACGGTTGTACTTAGCATGTGCAACAAGCCTTTCAACCCCTAGGTTACCCCTAGTGGACGAGTTGTGTCTCGTGTGTGTTTGCAGTGAATATACACCCAAAATTCAATAAATCAAAATGAATGATGTAAATTTTTCTCATTGCATAAGTAAGATAGTGCACACAATCTCAAAGAAATACTCAACTAAAGATTAAGGAGCCAAAGGTTCCCCCACACTTGAATTTTATCACCCCACGTCAATTCAAGTAACAAGCATGCATCAAGGTCAAGGGATCTCCTCATATTTTCTGAACACTACTCACCTTCAAGTAAACCACTCATAGTACCGATGGAACCAAAGACTTAGGCATTGAGTATTTCTGACCACCCCACGGAGATATTGGACAGAAAGGAGCATAACCTCTGTGACCGCACCGTCGCTTTCGTGAAAGTTCAATGGAAAAACAATCCAGTAGAAGAAGCTTCATGGGAACGTGAAGAAGAAATGAAGGAGAAGTATCCCCAACTTTTTGGATTACAAGGTAAGCAAATTTCGAGGATGAAATTTTTGTAAGGTGGGGAGAAATGTTAAACCCTGCTCCTGATTGGCTGGATTTTTGATTGAAGGGCAAGAACCCCTGGCCAGGCAACCAGGATCACTGTGGAGCATCATTCCACTCAATGAGAACAATGAGAATACCTTGAACAGGTTTTCGTATATACCTGTTAGAAGATGGATAGCAGACCCCTACAATTGTGCAGCTCACAGTCTGATGTATGACCTGGATCCCAGGTAATCTCTCTCCTCCCAATAATGGTGGGACCCACTTATGGAAAATGTGCCAAAAACCCCTAGTGGGCATGTGGGGACAATACCCTGACTTAGGGTCAAACCCTGTGCAAGCCCCATTGAATTTCAGCTTACTGGAATTCTCTGGGCGATGGCACTGGGCGATGCAGCAAGGCCCAGAGACATCGCCCAGTGGCTGATTTTGATTATTTTTTAGTATTTTAATTATGGGGACCACCCAACATGAACATGGGTACCCTCCACTGATAGAGGGGAGTCTGAGGGACCACCTCACACCCCTGGTTCACTGTGGACCCCACCAGTGAGCCCAGAATCAGTCAGAATCAAGTTAAAAATTGATTTTTAAAAAGGGGCCTAAGGACCAAACAGACCTCAATTGGTCTTGGGTCTATAAATAGGTTGGCTTGGGCTCATTTAGAGCTCTTGCTGTCTACTGAAACCGAGAGGGGAGAAAGAGAGGAAAAAGGAGAGAAAGAAGAAGAAGAAGGAGAAGAAGGAAGAAGGAAGGAAGAAGGAAGGAAGAAGAAGGGCTGCTGCCACCACCTACCTAGGCTGGAACCGAGCCCTCCCTGGCTCTGTGCAGGTATAAAATCATCTATAAACACCTGCTGTTCCCATTCCCTCTTTGATTTTTCTGAGTTTATGCTCTTTGGGCAGCCCTGAACAGCTAGGGTTTGCCCAGTATTGGTCCAAATCTGCCATGCAGACCTTGTGCATGGAAGATCTGGAATATTTATGCATTGTTAAGCATTCAGATATGCTGTTCTTGTGAGCCAAATCTGGCTGTGCATAGCTGCACTGCCTAGATTCACTTTTGATCTATGGATTGGAACCCTGGGTGCAAGCTAGGGCTGCAGAGATCAAACCCTAGATGATTGTAGCCCTGGACCCTCATTTGGCATGCTGTTCCAGCCCTGCATGTGGGTGAAACCAACTCCCAAGCTTAGCCAAAACCCTAAGCACTATTCATTTGGGCTACTTGGGCAGCCACTGTCACCCTAATGATGGATCTGATGAAGAATCCAATTGGACCATGGTGTAGGCCATCTCAGGGGCTACTAGACCCCCTGACATGCAAGGAATCAGGTTTGATCTCAGCCTTGCAGGCCCCACCTTGGAAACTCAGCCTGCATTGATTCTACAGGCACTGGGCAATGCACTAGGTGATGCAACAACGCCCAGAGCCAACACCCAGTGAGTGGAAAATCATTGTTTTGGTGGACAGAGCTGGAGGATCTCACCCAATGGCCCCCTGGACACTGTGGGATGTGGGAAAAGACCAAAAAGCCCTTCCCCACATCTGTCCTTAATTGAAAATGTTTTGGAACCCTAGTGGGCCCCGCAGGTAAAGGAAGCCTTGCTGTGCTAAGTCCTACAGCACAGACAAGCTATGGATAGCACTGTAACATATCCTAACCTAGGGTCAGGTACAACCCTAGAAATGACAATTTTGCCCCTGTGCAACAGACACTGGTTGATGCACACCGGGACATGACCTAAAGCCCAGTGTAAGGCCCAGTGACTCCCAATGAACCTAATTGAACCTTGGGTCTACCCAGTGAGCTTAGGTCAACCCTAGGACTGATAGAGATAGTTTAAAAAGCTTAACATGGCAACTTTTGATTTACATCTAGGACTTGATCCCGTGCTCGAGGCCAACAACCAGACAACTGCTAGAACTGAGATTGGGACTGAGTACCTAGAGCCAAGTACTAGTGAGTGAATAATATGATCATATGTTTATATGTAATTATGATCTGCTGCCGGCTAATAAGAATTGAATATAATTGCTGTGTTATTAACTTCTGTTCAATTACTCAAATCACTGCATAATGACTGTCTGTTGATCAATACTATGAATTCTTTTATGATGATTGTGAATGTTAGACTAGATGCTGTAGTTGGCTTGGAAATGGGGCCTGTGGTAGCTCGTATTATGGGATACAGTTGACACTGCTTGACTCATACGATGCCATATAGACATGGGGCTAGAGTTTCATCACCCATGCTACACACCCTTGCCAACAGGGGTTAAGGTGTTGGATGCTTGTGGGGGTGACCATCATAAAAAGAGAAAAGAGAAAAAAAAATGAATAGAACACCGAAATGGTGCATGAATGAATAGAACACCGGAATGGTGCACATGGGCTATAAGCCAGAAAAGAAAAGAAAGAAATGGATTGTCCCACGGGTTAATCACAGAGGGCTGGTCGGGCTGACCTTGGTGAACGAATGAGTGAGCTGACTGGTCCTCTCTGACAACTTAATGGGTGTATCGTGGGAAGGGGTTAGAAGCCCGCACCAGGGATACATGTATTGGGGATTGTAGTGGCATAGACCCGTCTTAGTTGTAATAGTAGGTGGCTAATAATAAAATCTGGACTTGCATATCATGTAGGACCATATGAATTGTGAATTGTGATTATATATGCATGCATGATTGATGTTATTTGCTGACAAGCTCAGTGGGGCTCACACTCTATTATACAATGTTTTGCTTAGATGATTTTACGGGTGGATGCCACTGTGGCATGGCAGCCTATCTCGAGGAGGAGAGTTTTGGTTGTTACGAAGATATTGGTGTGGACCCCAATGGAGGTCATACCGATCCTGCGCACATTTTTGGTGGTTGTTGATGAAGACCATTGAAGTGTGTTCGTGATAGCTTTTTGACTTGGGGACTCCTATTGGGTTATTTGGAGTCATCCCCATTCTGACTTAGTTGTTGTGGTTTTTCCTTTTTCTTTTTTGGAGTTGAGTATGCTCACCCTGTACATGTCCTTGTATGTAGTACTATACTTATCAGCTTTGTTTCTTTGTTTTCTTTGTGTGTGGGTTGATGGGAAATGTAAAACTTTTATATGTATATGTTATCACTGTTTCCCCGTATCGCTGTGCTTCCTTTTATTATTGAAATGTAGTTTATCTACTGCACTTTGATCTTGCATATGGTAAAGAGATGGTTATGGTTCCATGATCGTAAGCATTGCTTTTAGATCCATGGGATTTGGCGGACTGCCGTTGTGCAATTCGGGTCACCTACCCAATCCTCCTAGGGGGTAGTTTGGGGTTTGACAGGTCAACAACGGATTTAAGATGATGTGGCATCCCTCCGCGATGATGTGAGGACCGGATTTGATAACTTGAATGTGCGCCAAGACAAAATTCTTAATGCAATTCATTCTCTTGCATTCAATCTTGGCCATCTCTCTCTTGATACACCGGGAGCCACTCCTCAAGGAGTTCGACCACACCTTTTACCGGTGCTTCAAGCTCCATTCCTCCTCTTCCACCCTTTGATCCTAATGCTTGATGTATGGTACCCCTTTTTTTGAAAATGCCAAAGGGGGAGAAGTATTGGCTTGAAATAGATTGTAATGGAACTATTGCTATTACTTGTTTTTTTTTATGCTTATTGTCTTAGTGTAATAGACATGCTTTAATTAATGCAATGGCTCTGGTTTTATACATTGACTCTTATTTCTATGCATTGTTATTTGTTCAATTTTTTTTCGGATTATTGTCATCATCAAAAAGGGGAAGAGAGAAGAGGGAAGTGATAGGAGAAATAATCCCTAAGAAAAGAGAATATTCTCTTCTCCTTCCTCCTTTACAATGCCTTGAATCCCAAGAAAAAAAGAAAAAAAGAAAAAGAATAGAAAGAGGGAGAGAAAAGAATCTTAGATACATAAACCTTCTATTTATTAAAAAGTAACTTTCTAATTCTAACTTGTGCTTCCTTTTCTTTGTAGGTGTCTTCTCCAAGCAATGAGATCAAGGCATCTTTGACTTTTCAACCTTCCATAGATGAGAGAATATCTTTCAAAAGAAATCTATCCCAAGTAGAATTCCAAAAGTGCCCTTGAAAAGTTGGAGGAGAGAGAGAGCAAGGGTGATGACTAGGATTCCACTCACAATTAATGAAATGTCAAATCTGTCTTTCAAAAAAGGTACAGCATGGGATGATTATATGGGCCTCACTGCTGTATTCCTTACGAAAAATCACCCAAAATAGACCCAAATTTCGTCCAATTTGGAATTCGGGAGCCCAAGGTATCTCAAGTTGAAGTTGGACTGCAAGATAACTTCTGATAATTATGCTAAGGCCCCTAGAATCCGAACTTCCACTTTACTTTGTCCCCGGCCGACTGTCAATAATTATAAATAAACCTCTATCCACGGAATCGGCTGTAACTTCTTCGTTTCAACTCGGAATCAAGTGCCGTTTGAACCGTTGCGAAGCTGACCCAACGGGCTACGTATCCATACTATTAACAGCTCAAAATTATGCTAAGGGGCCCATTGTAATCACATTCAAATTTGATTGAATGTTATGATTCTTTTAGTGCTCAATCCAAACTTGATTTTCTCAACTCCTGGGTGCTTCCGGCTATTCTTAGCATCTTTTGCTCCATTTTCACAAGAATTCGCCTAAAACCTGAAAAGCACAAGAAAGCACCAAAGTAACTCTGTCCAATGTGGTAAAATGTATGTTTTATGTCCTAAGATTTTATACATAAATGTGCTCATCAATGCCGTCTCATCGCACACTTTTAAAACGTTCAGTCATGATGCCGTCTCATCATACACTTTCAAAAACTCAGTCACGATGCCGTCTCATCGTCCAATCTTTCAAAACTCGGTCACAATGTCGTCTCATCCTACATTTTCAAAATTCGTTCACGATGCCATCCCGTCCTTCGGTCATAATTTCATCTCATCGTCGTGATGCTATCACATCCTCAAAAGTACTGGCGAGCGATGCTACCTCAGATCAAAATCCCACCAAGCAATGTTCGAACGCCAGGAGGAAATCCGGCCAAGTAATGTTCATTGATCAGAATCCCACCAAGCAATGTTCAAACGCCAGGAGGGAATCCGGCTGAGCAATGTCCAAAGATTAGAATCCCACCAAGCAATGTTCAAAGATCAGAATCCCGCCAAGCAATGTTCGAACGCCAAGAGGAAATCCGACTGGGCATTGTTCAAAGATCAGAATCCTACCAAGCAATATTAGAACGTCAGGAGGAAATTCAATCGAGCAATGTTCAAAGATCAGAATCCCACTAAGCAATGTCCGAACGCCAGGAGGAAATTCGGCCGAGCAATGTTCAAAAGAATCAGAACCCAGTAGAGCGTTGCTCAAAAAAAAAAAAAAAAAAAAAAAAAAAAAAACAGAAGCCCAGACAAAGCAATGTTACCTCCAAAGGTAAAAGCCCGGTTAGGTAATACCATTTCACTTTCGTCTTTGGTTGAGCGGTTCTTTATCAACCTCACAGGTAGCCTTCACGGCTCTCTTATTTGGTTGAGATGTTCTTTATAACCCTCATGGGTGGCCCTCCCGACCCTCGTCTTTGGTTGAGTGGTTCTTTATAACCCCCACGGGCGGCCCTCATGGCCCTCGTCTTTGATTGAGTGGTTCTTTATAACCCTCAGGGGTGACCCTTATGGTCCTCGTCTTTGGTCAAGCAGTTCCTTATAATCATGGTCCTCATTTATTGCATTTTTGGGTTCATCAAACATGATTTTTATTGCGAATGGTTAAAATGAGACATGGTTTTATCGCTCAACTTCACCACTTTTGAGCAAAGTGGTGACAGTACATGCTCCTGCTGACAAAATCAAGCGATCTTTTGTCTTCGCGCATCGGCTGTTGGCATAGGCCTCAGCCAAAGAGAGGCAAACTTTAGATGTTGAATTTTGTCACCCCCCAGCAATGATGACAACCAAACATAAATGACTATCAATGTCCCTGAAAACCTACCTTCCAGCACCGCATAGCCAAAAAGTGCCCCCGCTCACCCTGTGAGACATACATCGTACTCACGGCAGCCCTACGGACAAGGTGCAGTCACACCAGGTAGCACAAGCATTTGTGCGATCTTGCAAGGCAATGCCGCATGTACCCTGTGCAGTCCCATAAGGAAGCAGCGCATGCTGCACGGCCCCGCAAGGCAGCACCACACGTGCCTTGTGCAGCCCCGCAAGGCAACATCGCATGTGGCCTGCGCAGCCCCATAAGGCAGTGCCACACGTGGCCTGCGCAGCCCCGCCAGGCAGCGCCACATGCTTAGCAGCCCTGCAAGGCAGCACTGTGCGTGCCTTGCAGCCCCACAAGGCAGCACTGCGCGTGCCTCGTGGCCCCACAAGGCAGCACCGCGATGCCCAGATTCCATTTTCCCCCTTTTTTCCACTTTTCGTGGCCCCTCCATGTGGCCCCGCACAACCGCTACAGCACTGCCAAACCCAAAATTTGCCTATAAAAAGGGGGGGGGGGTTCCAAGTTTGTGGGAGAGGGGTCACGTCCAAACCTCAAGTTTTTCCTAGTTCCCTTGTTCCGGGGCCCTTCCCTAACCCGATTTTGAGCCATCGGGCCTTATTTTCTTGTCCGAAGCTCGAATTATTTGAATCCGGCTTCTTCGACCACTTTTATCCTAGTCCCAGGAATCTCCCATGGCCTAGCAGCTTTGCCAAATATCCAAGCATCCAGTTTTCGAAACCTTGCAATGCCATTATTCTGCCCAAGATCTTAAGGTCCTATACTACTAAGCCGTTACTCTGTCTGACAAAGGACAAAGCCAGTCTTTTGTCTCTGCCTGAGCTGGGGGACGCCGTCCATCTTGCATAGTTGCATTTGTTTAAAGAATATAGGTATACATTTCTTCCATTAACTTTTATTTTTGGCTCAATGTAGTCCTTTTAAGCATTCTCGTGTAGTGTACAATAGTTATTGTAAATTAGTTTAATTTTATTGAAGTAGTTTGAGCATCATTATTTTGCCATACATGTGGGTATATGACATTCATAAAGGGAGAATATTCAAAAATAAGCATCTAGTAGAAAGATCGGTTTACCTAGGTGAGGTGGGTGTGTAACACCTTCTCACTCTCGTAACCTGACCACTTACCCTGAATCTCTAACCAAGAAATTGAAGTCTCATAGCCCTTCTAGGGCTACACCAATGGGTCCTAGGCCCTAACCCTAGGTGATGACTCCATTTTAAGTTATAGTATGACCCTCATCCCCCAATAAATCTTGATAATCATTAACCTTGAGAAGATGCATTCCTTCTCCCTCTCTCCGAACCGAGGAGAAGCATTGACAACCAGACGACCCTCCGAGTTGCGGAAATGTGCTGGGATGGATCCTCACACCGCTCTACCTTCTTATTTCGTAGTATCCCTCTCTTTGACATGACCTAATGATAAAAAAGAAAAAAGGAAACTATTTACCAAGATCAAAAGAATTTATGAGGATCAGAACGTCAACAACAGTGTACTCTCCCTTTTTACCAGCAAGGTTACTAGGGGAATAACAGAAGAGGAATCAAGTTGTCATTGGGGCAATATCAATCGAAGATAAGGAAGAGATTGGGCATGAAGAAGAGAATTCATTTCCTTGGGGCAGCCTACCAGAAGAGATCATGCAAGATTAAAGATGGATTGGGCACGAAAGGCTGACAATGTCCCCTGAAACCCATCCTCTAACACCCCAGAAACACAGAAAAACCCAAAAACACCTTCGTTCAACCTGAAAGGCGTACATCGTATGCATGATAACATTGCGAGCTGGCATGGCCCTGCCATGCAGAACCACAGCTGGCACGGCCCCGCCATGCGGCACCACAGTGAGCGCGGCCCCACTAGGCAGCCCCGTAAGGCCGCACGCACCATGTAGCCCCACCTGGCAGCCCCGCCCCGCGGCACCGCACACTATGCAACCCCACAAGGCAGAGCCGCGAACACCACGCAGCCCCATCGACACAGAATTCCTTTTTTCTTATTTTTTTTCCACTTTCTGTGGCCCCGCCATATGGCCCCGCAAATTTTAGGCGACGCCGTGAAACTGAATTTTTTCCTATAAATAGCCCCTTCCCCTCCTCATTTGCACATTCCAAGTTTCCAAAGAGGGGGAGCTCTTAGGCTCCAAACCTCTGCCCGTTTCCCTTCCCGAAGCCCTGCTTCCCTTTTCCTGGGGTTTGCCCCCAACTCCTAGCTTTCGAGCTAAGCCTTGTTTCCCTAGTCCCGGGGTCCTTCCCAGCCTTAGTTCCCAATTTTTGAGCCTAGTCCCTTTGTCCGTAGTCCTGCAACAAAAGCCCAATTTTCTAACCCACTTTGCATCCATTCCTTGACATGTCCTTATGGCCTAGCCACTCTGTTCGAGAGTCGAGGGTTCTACCCCAAAACCTCATGATGCCATTACTCTACCCAAGATTCCAAGATCCAACACTTGTAAGCCATTACTCTGCCCGAGATTCCAAGATCCAATACTTGTAATCCGTTACCCTGCTCAAGATTCCAAGATCCAATAATAGTAAGCCGTTACTCTGTCCGACAGAGGACAAAGTCAGTTGTTTGTCTCCACCTAAGCCAAGGGATGTCTTTTGCATTGTATTTTTCATAATTACATTGGTTTAAAGCATACCGGTATATATTTCTATCGTTAATCTTTTATTTCAGTACAATGTAGTCCTTTATGCATTCCTGTGTAGTGTATAGTAGTTAGTGAAAATTAATTTAATTTTATTTAAGCAGTTTGTGCATCATTTTAGCCTTGCATGTTGGTATAGGACATTCATATAGGTAGAATATTCAAAAACAAGCATCTAGTAGAAAGACCTATTTACCCGGGCAAGGTGGGTACCTAACACTTTCCCACTCTCGTAACTTGACCACTTAACCCGAATTTCTGATCAGACCAAACGAAGTAGGCCTTCATAGGGCTATAGCAACGGGTCCTAGGCCCTAATCCTAGGTGGTGACTCCATTTCATAATTCTTGTATGACCCCCATCTCTTTATAATCATAACCCCAAGAAGATGACATCCTTCTCTCTCCAACCGAGGAGCACAACAAACCCCTCCATGCCCATCGTGTCTAGAAGAGCCCCGCGAGAATGGATTCTCACATAGTGCTGCGTAAAAGGACGAATATTCAGACTTGCATCATCCAGATGACGTCATTTGCGACACCGTATGGTTTTCCCCATGGTACCGTGGAGGACTTCCATGGCACCATGGATGTGGGGTTCACCCCTATAAAAAGGAGGGTCTCCCACCCTCCAAAACAGAGAGAAGACTGAGTTTGAGGGTCCCAGCCCCATTTTCAAGATTTTCTCTCCCTATTTTAGCCCTTTTTAAGCCGGTTAGAGAAATTCTTCCTAGCTATGGGCAGATCTGTCGATTATCACGCTTGAAGAAAGATACCCCCAACATTGATTTGAGCTCTTATTCTAAGCTGTTATTTTATCTGTGTATGGATAACAAAGAATTCCATTCAAAACTGTCATTCTGTTCGAGGAGTTTGTGATGATTCATCCGTCCGTCTCCACCTGAGCCTGAGGACTATTGACAGTCAGAAACCTCAACATAAAGGTATGACCAGTGTATTTTATGTTGGCATAATGTAGACTTTTAAGTTTACTGTGTTAGTATACATAGCATTTTAATATTTTTTTGTTTATTTAAATAAATATTAATAGATTGTATGTTATGTAGTTATTTGTCATTCTATGGATATGCCATTAGGAGAGAACATTTGATATTTAGCATTTGTGATAGAAAGACTAGTTCGACTGGGCAAGGTGGGGTGCTAATACCTTCCCGCACTTGTAACCTGACCCCTTACCCATTCTCTGACCAGACCATATGGAATCACGTGAATCTATTTGATAATTTGAATAGGATCACACTCATTGGGTCCTAGTCCCTAACCCTGGGTGACGACTCCATTTATGTTTATGAAGCATAATCCCAATCCCTTAGGTTGATGTATCAAAATGATATACCCTGATCCATCTAAGACCACTTGTCACCATGAGGCCACGGAACCCTAACGGGGATAACCTTCGAGCATTCCCCAGGATTTTGAAGGACCATGGTACTTATAGTAGCGACTCCACTAGGGATACCGTTTGTAGTCAAGCTTTCAAAGATAGATGCCACCGATAAATGTAAGGATGTTCTCTCTAATTAGGCTTGTGTAATGACATACTTGGCTAACCCTATTTGCTTGTGCTAACTACATCATGCATCGTGTTCGAAGTGAAATAAAACGACGAGTGTACTACCTATTTGACCTTTACCCCCGGGGAGTTGAGGTACATTATACTAAGTACTTTGAGATCGGATGGTAGCCGCTTCCTACACCACCTTCATGCACACACATAGCATGGGAACACATTCAGCCACTTGGTTAGTCGTTGGACCCCATGTGTAGTCATGGGTAATTCGCGGCGAAGTCATAACCCTCTATATTTACTTTATGGCATTAGCATCATCAATGAGGATAATCACTAGTGTATTTTTTAGTGCATTAGACCCTCAAAAAAGGCACTAGCACGATTATTCTAAGATCGTGTGACCTATTTCCTCAGGTATATTAAAAGAACCCATTATCTATGACTCGTATAAGCGATAGGTATATCGGTTCTCTCATGGTTGACCTCTTTTCTATCCTACCAGCCTACCTATAGCATGCATCATGTAAGAAAATAGATCATATATGATTAGGATACAACACAAACTAACCGATAGCTTGTTGAGGTCCAAATTTAAGATTTCCCAATGATGTACCTTGTCTTAATATAAGGTGCTTACCAAGAAGTAAGGAATTCCATAGTCCCGCGATGTTCCCTAAGAAAGAATCTATTTCCAAGGGTGACCCATTTTATGTTGCCCAGGGATAATACAATGGATCTTACATGTCCCTCGAAAAGAAGGCACCTCATATTAATCCATGATATATTATTAGGAATCTTCAATAGGTCTTCTTGTTTGCCTTCGTGTAACGAATCTATCTTGGTCTGAGAAACATTGAGCAATGAAGGATTCATAGTATGATTCCCTTGATCCTTCATACGAAAGGAACTTTTTTATGGCGATAAATGTCAGAGATCTTTCTAAAGAAAAGGAAGTAATCATATCATTGAATTACCCGAGCAAAGAAGGATCAAAGAAACCAACAACAGTCTATCATACGGACTAATTTGTTGTGTTTCTGTGTCGCGTGTTTTCTTCCTTTAGTGGATAGGTCCTCTCCTTTCAACATTGTGAATAGTTTTTTTTTCTTTCATGTAGAGGCACGGTTCCATACTGAAGAGGGCTCCTGTTACCTGTGTGGACCCGTCATAACAGTAGACTAACTCGAATTAGTTCATCATCATCTCCATACATTCTGTCACCTTCTTCTCCTAGTTCTTCGACCGAACTATCATTTGAGGCAAACAACATGGATCCCGCTGAAAGCCAGCATTCTGAGGGACAAATGGAACAACAAGTAGAATGGCTATAAGTAGATATGAAAGAGATGAGGCAGCTCATGGCCCAATTACTTTAGGTGGTCCAAGGCTCATCTAAAGTGGATATGGCACCTATTTTTACAGAATCAAAGATGCGGAAGGCCACTCCAACCGATTCCAAGATAGTAGCTATGGTAATAGTGGAGGAAGGGGAAGATGTTGTGATTAGTGTATCGCCTGACTCTCCTGAGACTGAAAGAGAAAAGAGAATGAGGAAAAAGGTCAAAAAACTAGAAGTTGTAGTTAAAGGAAAAGGGAAAGAAAAACCTAAGGATGAATTAGTTTTATTTACTAAAGGAAGACTTCCTAATACTTCAAATGGAAGCTTGACAAGTTTGATGGATCAGGAGATCCCAAAGCCCATATTAAGATCCTCACTACTGTTGCCAAATCTTGGGACCTTGTTGAAAATCAAATGGGACAAGAATTCTTATACTCTCTGGTAGGATCAGCTTTGAGGTGGTTGACTCAATTAGACCAGACCCAAACCCAAACATGGTCATCGGTATTGAAAGCCTTCACTAAGCAGTACTATTATAATATGGAAGTGGATATCACCAGGAGGGAGTTGGAAAATCTAAGGCAAGGGCCCATTGGAGAATTCTCAAACTTCATCATGAGGTTTTGGGGAAAGGCTTCAAAAATGTGGAACCGTCCAATCCAAAAGAAGAAGCAAGTTGAAATGTTGCTCAAAAACTTATATGGAGAGTATCATGACAAATTGTATTGCCAAGATATCAAAACCTTTGAAGCTCTCATGGCTACTGGCAAAAGGATTGAAGATAAGATATTCAAGGAAAGACAAGCCAATGCGTTACCAAGGAAGCTACCGGGTCTTATTCAGGAAGGAAGACCCAAAAGCAAAAGCCGTGAACACGGTGAGAACAAGTCACCAATCGGCTGAAGTGCAAATGGTAACAGCAATTTCTCCGCAGCTCGTGATCCAAGCTGAACCTGAATCTCCAAAGAGGACCTTCGATTTTGGGGGATTGACACCAACTGTGCTTTTTACCAAATTGAAAAGAGAAGGAATTATTGGTACAATCCCACCTAGGCATGTTGACATGGTAAACTTACCAACATGGTACAAGCCTAACTCATATTGTCACTATCATGATTAGAAGGGTCACCAAGCAGATAAATGTATACATCTCAAGCATACCATCCAATGCATGATAGATGCTGGAAAGAATGAGCTCCAAACGAAGCAGCATCCAAACATAATTGCAAATCTGCTACCATCACATGGAGTGGACATGTTGCAAGAAGGTTTAAAGCAAGGAGACCCTACTCTCCTAATTAGGCCTATCAATGGAAAGAGAAAGTTGATGAATGCCCAAGTTTATTGCGCTACTCTTGAAGCAAGGAAGGAGAAAGAAAGGAAGAAATGTCAGGTTCTCGAGGAAATTTCCCAAGAAGTGGATCGACCCGACTCTCCTTTTCACCATCCAAGATCACCAGGCACCACATGGATAGAACATTAGATGCCAATGAAAAAGACAAAGCAATCCTTACCAAGAGAGTCTTATTCACCTGAGTCCTCGACTGGATTAGTGAATGCATTAGGAGATGAAGAACCTAAATTTGATCTCGTCCAAAGCACGGAAAGGCATAGGACAGTCCATGATATTACTTCCTGAAGAAGAAGAATGGTCATCATTATTCCGAGGTACGAGCAGGTATGCTTGGAAAATAAGGATGAGAAGAATGAAGGTAGGTGTTCTTTGTGCTAGGATGAATTGTGATGGCAAAATCCGGGAAGGTGGACAGCGATGTGACCATGGAAGAGGAATGGCATCCAATAAGCTATTGCAGAAACTAGATTTCTTGGAAAAAGGTCTAGATGGACTTGGACCAGACACATTCCTAAGGAAGTATGGCTTCACTGCATGTGAAATCAGTCATTTGGCACCCGCCGAAGAATTAGATGATGATGAGGATTCAATTGTTCACAATGTGAGAACCATAGAAAAAGTGACATTTGGTCTGATCAAAACCTTATCTGCATTGGCCATTGTGCAATCTTTGTCAAAAGATGTTTCCCTCATTCAAATTGGAGGAGATACAAATGATAGTATAAAGGACGAGAAAGAGTCAGATTCCACCGAAGCGTTCGATGAATGGATGGATTATGTGGAAGAACAAATTCCCCTCGAACCTTCTGAAGATGAGTTTTCCATTGAGATTGCAATAACTGGGTTGATATATAGCATCAGAGAAGATGATGAACATATTTATCCCACTGGCCAAATCCAGCCAATCCTATTGGAGAGTGATGAGGAAAGTGTGATGATCCATTCCGAGACTCACACGCGTAGGTGGGGTGATCTTATTCCTTGCGAGGGTTCAATTTCATTCTTGCGGGATGGTTGTTGTTCACCCACACTCCTCGATGAGGGAAGAAGAAAAGGGGTTGACGTCGACTATCAGGGGATGGGGATCATATAATCATATGGAGTCGCCACCTAGGGTTAGGGCCTAGGACCCGATCTGTGTAGCCTTATGAAGGGTTACATGATTCCGTTTGGTCTGGTCAGAGATTTGGGATAAGTGGTCAGGTTTCGAGAGTGGGAAGGTGTTAGGCACCACCTCGCCTAGGTAAACCGATCTTTCTACTAGACGCTTGTTATCGAATATTCTCCCTTTATGAATGTCTTATACCAACATGCATGGCTAAATAATGATGCATAGACTATTTAAATAAAACTAAGTTACATTATACTTACTACTATGTATACTACACATGAATGTATAAGAGTCTACATTGTGCCAAAATTGAAAGTTAACAATAGAAATGTATACCTGTACACTAAACCAACGTGATTATGAAAAATGCAAAACGAGTGACGTTCCCCGGCTTAGGTGGTGGCAAATGACTGACTTTGTTCTCTATCGGATAGAGTAACGACTTTTAAGAATCAAATCAGAACATCTTTAGCAAGAAATTGTAGTCACCTCATTTTGTCTTTCCCCTCAGAGGTTTCCCGTAATGTTGATGAGTACCGTCCAAGGCTTAGAGCCAGTGTATTTGTGGATGCAGTATCAGTGTGCACTGCCCGAATCCGTATACCAATCTTCCATCCCCCTTTCTAGAGCCCAAACCAGAGCCTCCAAGCTGCCCCAAGAATCCCTAGAAAGACTAGCCCTGACCCAAACCCCCTAGAACCAGCTTGGCCAAGCCCAGAACCTAGCCCAGAACCTAGCCCAAACAATCCATTCCATGCCTGTCAACACTGGAATCTAGATTGACACTCAAAGGCCCCGAGTTGACGTTGAACCCAGCTGCCATCGACATCGAGCCATGCCCTTTCACTGTTGGATAGTCCATTTTTACTGTCTATTCTGCTTCGACATTCAAACAATGACAATCGACAGTAGATCCATTTCCCTCAATATTAAGTATTGTTCATCGACAACAACTCGATGTCGACCATACCCCACTTCGATATCGACTCAGGCAATTTCACTATCGAATCTCTACAAATCCGAGAAGCTCAAACTTGCCTTATGTTGCTCTGATTGCAATTCCTTTTGCAAACCAGCCTATTTTTGGTACCTTGGATCTCAATCTTGGCTCCTTTAGGCCCTATGAAACGTTCCCTAAGGCAACTAAACACATGTCATCCATCCGTTGGTCCTTACCTTGAATTTACAACCACCATCAATGCAAATACACCCATCTTGGACGATCCAAATCAACCCAGCCATACCTACATGAGTTTGGGACTACACACACCCCTCTACATATATAAATACACCACCTCTCACATTGAGGAGGGTTACATGCACCTTCCATGAGCTTTGCCTAATCCCCGGTTCAAAGATAGTGCTCCCTTACACCCATACTTAGCCTACATTCAAGAGCTTTGAAGCCTACCACTAGCCTACCTCTAGCCTACCACCCCCTTCACCTCTTGAGTACTACAATCCTACTTGAGAATTCAAGATCAAGGCTTGGAGACACTAATCTGGTAATCTTGGCTTGACAATGAAGTGTTCGCTTACAAAGAGACAAGAGAAGCCACAACAAGCGGTGATACTTTCTCTACGTACAAATCTCCTGAGTTACGAAAGGGAAACCTCCACAACATTGTTTTCATTTAACTAGGTAAGTCCCCCTTGGCCTCTTAATTCTATTTAATACGTGTTAGTTTTCACTTAGCTTCCGTCTTACATCTCCTAAAGAAGTGTGATCCAATCTTTCTAGATGGTGATCACACCTCTTTTCTTTCCTTATCTTTATGTTTTTTTCCTTATGAGGTACCTCATCTTTTAGCATGCATGCATCCTTTCACATGATCCCCATCCCTCATAGTATAAGACTCCATCATGCATTCATTCTCACTAGTTCCTTCACATGCCATGCACGTATGTTTTTATATTTTATTTTCAGTTTCCATGCTTCGCCATGCATATGTACTAAATTGCCATTTTCGTATACGTGTATCCCTTGCACCACCATGCTTAGCCTAGTGTCAATCATGGTTAGGTTTATTTGGATTTGAGTTTCTCATTATTTTCTTTTTATATTCCTGTATATTAACCCTTGCCTCACAGCCAAACCTGTGATGCCCGAAATTTCGTACCTTATATTGTATAATTTTAATGGTTGTGCTGGTAGTTTCATGCCAGGCATTGGAGGGAATTTTTTATGTGAAATATACTTATAAGTATTTTACTGAATTTTAAGGGATTATTCATGATTCCAATGTATTTCATGGATTTACTAATATTTTAAGCATATTATATTACCTATGGTGATTTGATTACTTTATGTATTTTACCCTATGTTATTTAATTTATTTTAATTGAATTCATATGACTTGATTTAAGGCAATGGTTTATTGAAGGATTAATGTGTTTAGTTCTATTTGAGGTTTGGTTTAACGATTTGGTTCATGAGTTCAATCCATGGTTTGTTTTAAGTGACCTTATAGCTTTAGGTGTAATTAGAAGATGAGGTTAAGGGTATAATTGGAAAACGAAGAGTTGGTGAACATGTGTTTAAATCCTATTGGTCTATAGGAGGAGGAGAGATGAAATCTTTATTGATTTATTTGGAAGTCCAATGGAGACTTGATAGTATTTACAAGAATGCCATTATTAAGTAGGCACATAGACTTAAGTGTTGTAAAGCTCATTTTAGAACTTCACATTCGAGAAAAGAGAAGAAGAGAATGCAAGAGAAGGAAGAGCAAGGAAGATTGAAGGAGAGTTGCTACAATCAAGTGATTTGAGGCTTGTTTGAAGCACCCAAAGTAAGATTGAAGCTTAGGATGGAGTGGAGGATGAGTTCTTCCAAGAATTGAACCCCACATTGAAGGTTTTTCTAAGGTAAATGACTCTAAACCCTTTTGGTTTTGAGGGCTTTGATCCATGTTCATTTTTGGGTCTTAGATTGATGATATGGAAGTGTTTTGGACCCTAGGGTATGCTGTAATTATGAAGTCTTTGATTGAATTAAGGTGCTCAAGGAATGAACCCGAATTTGGGTATTTTTTAAGGTAAATGCCATGGAAACGATTTGGTTTTGCATTAAGGTCATTATTCATGAAATGGATGGTTGATTCATGTTCTATGTAATGCGTTTTGCTAGAACCTAGATTGGTTTGGTGAGTTGTCTCACTTTGGTTGAAGATAGAAGCGAAGAACCCTAGTTCTTGAAGAACAAGAAGGGGATTTAAGGTAAATCTCAATTGGTTTCTTAGATTGTTAGTGCATGATGTTTTGAGCTTTCAAGTGTGATTAGGAGACTTACTTTGTGGGGATTTTATGTTTGATTTCATGCATTGAGGATTGGGAATGAAACCCCCATGGAAGGACCCCATTCCCATGGCTGTCCTGCTCCTTCGAGCAGTGATTTTCTAGGTGACAGTCGACCTACACGAAGGTGTCAGTCGATCAACAACTGAAGGATGGAGTGACCAACAACCTTCTATTTCTGTAGGTCGATCTTACGATCGACTGACAAGAATATTTTTGTGGATTTTTAAGGATTGAAATGCATGGTTTTGTTGCCCCCTTTGGTCAGTCCTTGCATACAAAAAATGGGATTAAAATGTGGTTTCGTTTGCCGTGTAGGACCCTCGGATGGTCGACTTTAATTGGACGATCAGAATGCAAAAGTGTTGATAAGGAAGCATTGTTAATTGATGTTTATCATCTTGAATGTATATGTTAATGCATATGATTGATTGGTGATGATAAATAGTATAGAGACTATGAATATTATATGAATGTGTGGCTATTCGTTTGATTCCTAAATGAATATGGAATGGTGAATGACCATGTAGATGATGTTAAACGATATAGGAACCTTGATATTATAATTAATGTGTTTCTATATTTTTAAATGATGAACGATTACAGAAGGTTATGCCACTGACAAATAATAATCTATTAAGGTAGATGAAATAATATAGGAATGAACGCGATAATTGAGGATTGATTGACATGGAGAATGCAATGATAAAAGAATGATTGTGAGTGGTTCTATATTGATTTATGGATGACCATGAATGAAAATGATGGAATGCTATAGTTTTTACGGTAATGTAATGGTACATGATTCTTATGTATGATGACTAAGAATGTTTAATAAAGAATGAAAATGATATAAAATTTGTGTGTCGACGGGCACTAGCCAATATAGGACCTGGTGCTCTAGGAGTGCTTGTGAAGAGAGGCGTTGAGGCTATGAACTGACAAGTGAAAATGAATGAATGAAATGTTTATGCCAATATGCAAACCGATGAGGTATACCAGGCATTGTGCCATTTGATTGAAACCACTTCGGTGGTAGGACTGAACCCTATCTAGTGGTTTGTAACGGGAGACACTTCGGTGGAGTGACTGAAGGTATACCAAACATTTGGGGATCTGAGGCTAAGGACTAAAACAAAATAAGAAATGACAAAAGGAATGAATGTAATTATTGATGACTAACTGATATAGTTAATGAAACGACGTATAGATGATCATATTAATTGATAATTAATCGACGTTGATAATGTATAGTGAATGGAAAGATCTAGTAATAACGATTGAACCCATTCTAGTGTTTCTAACTAGAGCCACTTCGGTGGTATGACTGAACCCATTCTAGTGGTTTGTAACTAGAGCCACTTCGGTGGTATGACTGGACCAATTCCAGTGGTATGTAACTGGAGCCACTTTTGTGGTACGACTGATACTACTTCAGTAGGTTGACTGGAGCCACCTTGTGTGGTATGATTGAAAGTATACTGAACGTATGGAAAACAGAAACGAATGACTGAAATGAAAGGAGTAATGATATAATGAAACAAAATGCTACCGAATGATAAAATGATTGAATGATTTATAGTAATCGACTAATTGACGGACTATGATTTAAATTATGGACTGAAGTCACTAAGGTGGTATCGACAGAAGCCACTTCGGTGGCATTGACTAAAAGAAAACAAAACATAATGAATGATAAGGAGAAGGACTGAAATGAAATGAGAAATGATAAAATGAATGAAACGCTACTTATTGACAAATGATTGAACGATTTATAGCAAATGATTGACTGACTGGTTATTATTCAAAGTATGAATTGATGCCACTATGGTGGTATCGATAGAAGCCACGTCGATGGTATTGACTGGAACTAAACCAAATAAAAAGAATGCTAAGGTTAAGGATAGAACTGAAATGATGACTAATATAGAAAAGTGAAAGAATGAACGAATGAGATTGTGAAGGATCGATTAAGGAAAGATTTACAGTTTAGATGGACTACAATCATGCCTATGAATGAGATTGATATCTTGTATGATTAAGTCGGCAAGATTGTATCTATAGCAGAATGAAAATAAATGAAATGAAATGTGACTCAATTATAAATGAATTATTGATTGAAGATGTTTGATTGATAAACCATTTTATGATTCAAATGATATGATATGAAAACATCCTTACAAATATATATTGAATTCCCATGTTTCTATTATATTGTGAGCATAATTAGCAATGTTATTTCGTAATGGGCATTAGCTCATTCCTCGATTGATTAACTTTTACAGATGTGACTGAAGATGTCATGGTCAAAGGAGTTGCCTTTGTAAGAGGAACTATGGACTGAAGGTTTATGTTATTTTAGGGTTTTATACCCAATGTCTTTCGATAGGACTTAAGGAATGTAAAATGTTATTTTGTAGGAGGGTTTTGGACCTGAATGATTGTAATTACTTTAAAGTTTTGTTCCTCTCTTTGGAGAGTAAGGATATAAAGACAGTACAACCATCAGTACCATGTTTTAAATTTTAGATTATTTTCCTTCTGCTTATATGATTGTTTTTTATTTTATGCATTTTGACTTAATTATATTTATAGATTGTATGCTTGATCGAATGTTTTTCCTGTCCGATCTCGGTTGGACTCTGGTGTCATGGGGCCCACCTGGTCCTTAGATTGGGGTTGTTACAGTCTTGGTATCAGAGCAATAGGTTTAGATTGATTCTGTAGACTAGTGGTCTGATGGCAGAGGAATAATGATTGAACAGAACTGAACTGAGCTGAATTGCACTGGATTGAATGAGAATAGAACTGAACTGAACTGAATTGAATAGAACTGAAGAGAATAGAATATAAATTAGAATGAAATAGTATTGAACTGTGAAATGATATTGAACTATTAATTCATGATTGGATGGGATTTTGATTGAACTCCTATTTTGGTGGTCAGAATTTATGACACCAAGTGGAAGGAATGAAGGTTAGCCTGTGACCACCTTTTAGATAGAGATTTATTCAGAGGAAATACAAAGACCCCAAATTGATGGAAAAACTATTATGGAGTCCACCCATGTAGAGGGCAAAGGGCAAAAGAAGAAGTTTAAGGTCAAGATCCATAAAGAGACTCCGACCAAGGGCAATTAGAAAGAAATTCGATAAGAAAAAGGCCCAAGGAAATGTTGACTATAAGAAGTGTGGTAAGAACCACAAGAGTGATTGTTTGGTGGGAACATTCATTTGTTGTAAATGCAAGGAGTCGGGGCATATTGTGAGAAATTGCCCAACTTTGAAGGATGCCTAAGGGAAACAACAAGGTCAAGATAAGAAAGAGATCGGAGAAAATCTGAAGGCTTGTAAGTATCCACTACACCCAAGAGATTAGATGGATAATGCAAACTAGAAATAGAAGTGTACATAAGTAAGGAAGAAGAATAAATGAGAATTGAACCATTGAATCGAGTGACTTATGAATGATAGAATTATTTTGACGATAATGAAAAGAAACTAATAGAGAACTGAAAGGAGAATGAAAGAGAATGAAACAATAGGGTAATGGTTGACTGAAAGGAAAGATATGAATGAAATGATGATTATGAGGTACAAATGTTAAACTTAGGTTTTATAATGAACCTAGTATTCCTCGACGAACAAGATCAGCATGTGATTATGTTTATTGATGGTATCCTGATTTATTCAAAGAAAAAGAAGGATCAAGAGGAACAACTAAGGGCAGTGTGATAGACACTGTGTAAAGCCCCCAAACCCGGTCTAGGGTTTTAGGACATTAACGGTCCACAGGATCTATATGTCTTAAGAGATATGAACCGGAATAGAACCAAAACACAAGAAATATATATAAATACAATAGGAAAGGTCTTTAAAACTGATTAAAAGTCTAAAGTTGTTTACTTATTACATCTCCAAAACTTAAGTAAAATCAAATATATTTGAAATTAATTACAACTCCTCAACCTAAATAAATCCAACAAGTCTTAAAGATGTCAAATTTAATAATAGTAACTGCCTTCATTATAATCATATGCCTCATCCTCTTGATTCTCTACAAAGGTCTCAGCGTGATCATATGTCTACCCATCTGAAAACATGGTGAGGGGTAAGCCTTGGGAAAAGCTTAGTAAGCAAGACAAACAATACCACAAGTTTGAAAATATGCACATCTTAACCGAGCAATAAAGACTTACATACATATACAGTATCTATAACCCTACAGTGAAAACATTTGGTTCTTACCACCTCTACCAAATATCGCAAACATAATGATAAGGTAAACTTGGCAAAACCCAAAAAAGATTACCCAAATAAGAGAAATAAAAATGGCAATACGTCACTCCCTGATAGACTAGCATAATAGCCATCATACACTGATACAAGGCCCTCGTAATAGCGGCACTTGAACTACAGCTATGATGCACCATTCTGTATCGTCCCCACTCAACATCAAGAAACTAATGGAGAAACTAGTGGCCAAACTTGCCTCAGAACTAGTCAAAGCCCCCGAAAGTTTTACCAGCAATGCCCTCCTAGAGAGTTTTTGACCATCTCCCTCTTTCTAGTAGTCCATGTAGTTCCAATAAAGATAAGCCTATAGCTCAAACACTCGCCGACTCATCCTTACCCCAACATATATCACCCATGTCGGTAAGGTAAAAGAAAAGATCATCCAAGACTGTACATATAAATATACAAACAATTTCGAAACATAGGATTTGTAACTCCCAATTCCACCCTAATAGTGACTTAAAATTTTTTTTGAAAACAAAGTGAAGTTTTAAAAATAAATAGGTTTCAACAACATATCATAGCATAAAATCATACATGAATCATGAAGATTAATCATAACTTGCTCATACAATCGATGAGAGCACCTCCAATTGAATTGGAACGTAAAGAGATAACTCTCAAAAATAAAAACAGCATCTATGCAACATGTAAAATATATGCAAAGTGTTTGAATTAAGGAGCACAATCAATGAACTTCATCACATAATCATCATACATATGTTGATTTTATTATCTCATAAGCATGTCCTACTTTTAAAATCCAGCATGCACATATCTTATTAAATCATGAAGAACATTCAATTTCTTGTTATTCCATCATATGCATGCTTTAATTTAGGTTAAAGTAAATGTTTGAACTTAAGAGAAACATGATAAATTATTGATTAAAACAAAATTTCAGATTTGAATTGAAGAAGAAAAATAATTTTGTTTTATAGAACATAAGCATGTAGAATTGCGTAGTCTCACTCACCTTGTTTTGAGTAATGAAATTTCAATGGGAAAAACTTCAAATCTAAAAATAAATCTTCAATTGAATCCCTACAGGTGATGATCCTCCTCTTCTAAGGCTGAGAAGCTTCAATGGAGTCCAAGGAGCAAAGGTAATGGTGAAATCAACTCTAAGGTATTGCTTAGACTCGGATTTGGGAAACACAGGTTTCGACAGAAAGACATACCTTCAGTAAATCCGTGATGCCTCTCTATTTCGATCTTCGATTCAAGTGATTCTAGTTGGGTACGAAGCTAAGAGATGAACCTACGTTTTATTGTGAAATAGGATTTTCTCAATTCAACTTAGAAAATGGTTGAAATTGGATGTCAAGTGACTGTGGTTCTGCACAGTCCAAATCCCCCTCTTCTCCTTCCTTCTTCTTCTTCTCTTCCTCTCTACAGCCCACTAATTCTCTCTCTCTCTCTCTCTCTCTCTCTCTCTCTCTCTCTCTCATCTTTATTCCTTTTTCCCTTCCTCTCTCAAGATTTTGATAAAGGGGAATGAGGTTTGGTATTTGGTTATTGGAATAAAATCCTAAGAAGAAAGAGGGAGGTGGGAAGAATCTGATTTAGTCTCTAACTAGATCTCTTTAGTTGCCCTCCAATGAAAATATTTTAAAAAGAATCTTGACTTAAGATTTTTAAATTAAAAATTTAGATTAGGTAGTTTAATTTTAGCTAAATTCCTTCTTTTGTTGCGATTTTATTTTATGAGAATTTTCTCTCTCTAATATTGAGTTTCCAACCAATTGGAGATTGCCACCTCACCTTTCCTTGTCAATCCATAATACTTACCTAACTGAATTCTTTTAAATTCATAGGCCTCCCAAGCTAGAATGGTGGAAACTCCCTTTTAAGCCCTATAAAATAATAAAAAAAACTTTAACTCCACCTCTAAAGAATAGAACCTTAGATCTCTAACCACTTGAACTAATTGTCCAATCACTAGGCGAGGTTACTAGTTTTGAATTATTTTTCAAATCAAATTATATATCTTTTTAACAACCCTAATTCTATACTTAGGCAAAGAATAAGTCAGAATAAGGGTGTAACACTATGGCACACTACTTACCATGGATGCACATGTACACCTTCAGCTAGTCCAAGATCCTACACTTAAGCTTGCCCTAATCCTGCATAGATAAAAGATCAAATTACCCCTAATCCAAAATCAAGGTAATACAATTCTCCCCCTAACGAAATTTTGTTCTCGAAATTTAAAATTACCTGGATTGCTGAATAAATGCGGGATATTACAATCCACCCCTCCTAAAGAAATTGCGTCCTCAAAATTTACATATCAAGATCTCTAAACAATTGCGGATACTTGGATCACATTTCATCTTCTTTCTCCCACAAAGTTTCTTGAATATCTTGATTCCTCCAATGAATCATCATAAATGAAATGGTGCAGTTATATAGGACTTGCCCTTTGCGATCCAAAGCAAATAGGTATTTCCTCAATATCTGAGTCACTCTCTCTGACTGTCCATCAATTATTGATCAAGACATTATATTTAGAAACTTAACCAATCTACTAAATCAGACTCCCAAAATTTGACTTTGATCAGACTTAATCTATTGACCGATATAAATAATATCCAACATGGTAACTTGGTTCTTGGTTAAAACGTTGAGTCACTAAGTTGAACCAAAATCAATCCTATTATTCTTGAACCACTGAAGTAATATAAGAACTTGGCCAAATAAATCTTTAAGCTTCCTAGACATATTCTCTCTATCTTTATTTATTCAATCATGGTCTATATCAAAGGCCCAAAATAAACTTGCCTATAACTGAACCACTCACACTTGAGTTGGGCTAATCAATAAATTGACCCAGCATTTACTTGGTACACAACCATTTAACATTTATCCATATAAAATCATGTAAGCTCAAACCATTCAAATTCTTTTTTGTGAACCACCCAGAGCCATGAATCACCTAATTTCGCATACATGCACCTCACAATATAAGTCAAATCATTTTTAACTTAGCATGTACTACTAATAAGTTTCCAAAAATTTTCAGGGTATTACACACTGTGAAAGAGAAAGATTTATGCTAAGTTTAAGAAGAGAGAGTTTCAGCTCGGCATGGTTGGTCTCTAGGTTATATTATTTCAACAGATGGCATCGTGGTAGACACTAGCAAGTTGCAAGCTATGATGGTTTGGGCTAGACCGACAAGTGTGACTGAGATTAGAAGTTTTCTTTGTTTAGTTGATTACTATAAAGAAATTGTTATGGGGTTTTCCACCATTGCTGTATAATAGACTAGATTCACTAGGAAGGGAGTTTGATTCGTATAGTCCGAAGACTGCGAAAAGAGCTTTCAAGAATTGAAGAGGAGTTGACTAGATTAATTAAGGATAAAGGAAAGGAAAGATAAAGATCAATTCTTGGAGAAAGTGAGGAAAGAGATCCAGGAAGGGAAACAGACAGACTTTTCTATTCCAAGAGATGCTTCATTAAGCTTTTAAACCAGATTATGTGTGCCAAATATTGAAAGAATTGAAAGAAGTACTATTTTTGGTAGCACACTATAACCCGTATACCTTTTATCCTGGAGGCATCAAGATGTATCAAGATTTGAATGAAACATTTTGGTGGAACATCATGAAAAGAGAGATTGCTGAGTATGTACAGAAAGGAATGTAGGCTGCCGATTGTTGAAATGCTGTAAAATAAAGACAAAATGATGAGTTTGGAATTAGTTCATCAGAATTTCGAGGAAGTAGAACTGATTCAGAAGAGATTAAAGACTACCTTGAGCTGACAGAAAGGTTATCCCAATGTGTGTAAATGGCCGTTGAAATTTGAAGAAGGAAGCTTGGTGTTTCTGTTAGAAGTACCGATGAAAGGAGTTTGAAGTGGATATGCGGGATCAATATCCTCATTTCTTTGAATCTTGAGGTATGTCAATTTTGAGGACGAAATTTCTTTTAAGGAGGGGAGTATGTGATGCCCTGCATTTCGTACCTTATATTGTATAGTTTTAATTGTTGTGCTGGCAATCTCATGCCAGGCATTGGAGGGAATTTTCGATGATTTTTTATGTGAAGTATACTTGTACTTATTGTACTGAATTTTAAGAGATTATTTATGATTTCAATGTATTTCATGGATTTATTAATTTTTTAATCATATTATATTACATATGGTGATTTGATTATTTTATGTGTTATACCCTATGTTATTTAATTTATTTTAATTGAATTTATATGATTTGATTTAATGCAATGGTTTATTGAAGGATTAATGTGTTTAGTTCTATTTGAGGTCAGGTTTAATGGTTTGGTTCATGGGTTCAACCCATGGTTTGTTTTAAGTGACCTTATAGCTTGAGGTGTAATTAGAAGATGAGGTTAAGGGTATAATTGGAAAACAAAGAGTTGGTGAACATGTGTTTAAATCCTATTAGTCTATAGGAGGAGGAGAGATGGAATCTTTATTGATTTATTTGGAAGTCCAATGGAGACTTGATAGTATTTACAAGAATGCCATTATTAAGTGGGCAAATAGACTTAAGTGTTGTAAAACTCATTTTAGAACTTCACATTCGAGAAAAGAGAAGAAGAGAATGCAAGAGAAGGAAGAGCAAGGATGATTGAAGGAGAGTTGCCACAATCAAGTGATTTGAGGCTTGTTTGAAGCACCCAAAGTAAGATTGAGGCTTAGGATGGAGTGGAGCATGAGTTCTTCCAAGTATTGAACCCACATTGAAGGTTTTCCTAAGGTAAATGACTCTACACCCTTTTGGTTTTGAGGGATTTGATCCATGTTCATTTTTGGGTCTTAGATTAATGATATGGAAGATGGACCCTAGGGTATGCCGTAATTATGAAGTCTTCGATTGAATTAAGGTGCTCAAGGAATGAACCTGAATTTGGGTACTTTTTAAGGTAAATGCCATGGAAATGATTTGGTTTTGCATTAAGGTCATTATTCATGAAATGGATGGTTGATTCATGTTCTATGCAATGTGTTTTGGTAGAATCTAGCTTGGTTTGGTGAGTTGTCTCACTTTGGTTGAAGATTGAAGAGAAGAACCCTAGTTCTTGAAGAACAAGAAGGGGATTTAAGGTAAATCTCAATTGGTTTCTTAGATTGTTAGTGCATGATGTTTTTGAGCTTTCAAGTGTGATTAGGGGACTTACTTTGTTGGGATTTTATGTTTGATTTCATGCATTGAGGATTGGGAATGAAACCCCCATGGAAGGACCCCATTTCCACGGCTGTCCTGCTCCTTCATGCAGTGATTTTTCAGGTGACAGTCGACCTACACGAAGGTGTCGGTCAACCGACAGCTGAAGGATGGAGTGACCAACAAGCTTCTATTTCTATAGGTCAATCTGATGGTCGACCGACAGGAATATGTTTACGGATTTTTAAGGATTGAAATGCATGGTTTTGTTACCCCCTTTGGTCAGTCCTTGCGTACAAAAAATGGGATTAAAATGTTGTTCTGTTTGTCGTGTAGGACCCTCAGATGGTCGACTTTAATTGGACAATCGGAACGCAAAAGTGTTGGTAAGGAAGCATCATTAATTGATGGTTATCACCTAGAATGTATACGTTAATGCATATGATTGATTGGTGATGATAAACAGTATAGAACCTACGAATATTATACGTGTTGCTATATGCTTGATTTATAAATGAATATGCAATGGTGAATGATCATGTAGATGATGTTAAACGATATAGGTACCTTGATATTATAATTAATGTGTTTCCATATGTTTAAATGACAAACGATTATGGAAGGTTATGCTACTGACAAATGTTAATCTGTTAAGGTAGATGAAATAATATAGGAATGAACGTGATAATTGAGGATTGACTAACATGGAGAATGCACTGATAAAAGAATGATTGTGAGTGGTTCTATATTGATTTATGGATGACCATGAATGAAAATGATGGAATGCTATAGTTGTTACTATAATGTAAATCGTACATGATTCCTATGTATGATGACAGAGAATGGTTAATAAAAAATGAAAATGGAATAAAAATTATGTGCCGAAGGGCACTAGCCAATATATAACCCGGTGCTCTAGGAGTGCTTGTGAAGAGAGGCGTTGAGGCTATGGATTGAAAAGTGGAAATGAATGAATGAAATGTTTATGCCAATATGCAAACCCGTGAGGTATACCAGGCCTTGTGCCGTTTGACAAAAACCACTTTGGTGGTAGGACTGAACCCTATCCAGTGGTTTTTAACTGAGCCACTTCGGTGGAGTGACTAAAGGTACACCAAACATTTGGGGATTGAGGCTAAGGACTGAAACGAAATAAGAAATGAAAAAAGGAATGAATGTAATAATTGATGACTGACTAATACAGTTAATGAAATGACGTATAGATGATCTTATTAATTGATAATTAACCGACATTGATAATGTACAATGAATGGAAAGATCTAGCATTAAAGACTAAACCCATTCTAGTGGTTTGTAACTAGAGCCACTTTGGTGGTATGACTGGACCCATTCTAGTGGTATGTAATTGGAGCCACTTTTGTGGTATGCCTGATACTACTTCAGTAGGTTGATTGGAGCCACCTTGTGTGGTATGACTGAAAGTATACTGAACATATGGAAAATAGAAATGAAGGACTGAAATGAAATAAATGAAAGGAGTAATGATATAATGAAATGAAATGCTACCGAATGACAAAATAATTGAATGATTTTTAGTAATCGACTGATTGAGGGACTATGATTTAAATTATGGACTGAAGTCTCTAAGGTGGTATCGATAGAAGCCACTTTGGTGGTATTGACTGAAAGAAAACAAAACATAAGGAATGATAAGGAGAAGGACTGAAATGAAATGAGAAATGGTAGAATAAACGAAACGCTACTTATTGACAAATGGTTAAACGATTTATAGCAAATGATTGACTGACTGGTTATTAGTCAAAGTATGAACTGATGCAACTATGGAGGTATCGACAGAAGCCACTTTGGTGGTATTGACTGGAACTAAACCAAATAAAAAGAATGCTAAGATTAAGGATAGAACTGAAATAATGACTGACATAGAAAAATGAAGGAACAAACGAATGAGATTATAAAGGATGGATTAAGGAAAGATTTACGGTTTAGATGGACTACAATCATGCCTATGAATGAGATTGACATCTTGTATGATTAAGAAAGGTCGGCAAGATTGTATCTATAGAAGAATGGAAATAAATGAAATGAAATGTGACTCAATTATAAATGAATTATTGATTGAAGATGTTTGATTGATATACCGTTTTATGATTCAAATGATATGATATGAAAACATCCTTGCAAATAGAGATTGAATTCCTATGTTACTATTATATTGTGAGCATGATTAGCAATGTTATTTTTTAATGGGCATTAGCTCATTCCTTGATTGATTAACTTTTACAGATGTGACTGAAGATGTCAAGATCAAAGGAGTTGCCTTTGAAAGAGGAATTATGGACTGAAGGTTTATGATATTTTGGGGTTCTATACCCAATGTCTTTCGATAGGACTTAGGGAAAGTAAAATGTTATTATGGAGGAGGGTTTCGGACCCGAATGATTGTAATCACTTTAAAGTTTTGTTCCTCACTTTGGAGAGGAAGGATATGAAGACAGTACAGCCATCAGTACCATGTTTAAAGTTTTAGATTAGTCTCCTTCTGCTTGTATGATTGTTTTTAATTTTATGCACTTCAACTTAATTATATTTATAGATTGTATGCTTGATCGAACATTTTTTCTGTGCGATCCGGTTGGACTCTAGTATCATGGACCCTGGACCTGGTCCTCGGATCGGGGTTGTTATAGTCTTTGTATTAGAGCAATAGGTTTAGATAGATTCTATAGACTAGTGGTTTGATGGCATAGGAATGATGATTGAACAGAACTGCACTGAATTGAATTGAACTGGACTGAATGAGAATGGAACTGGACTGAACAAAACTGAAGAGAATAGAATATAAATTAGAATGAAATAGTATTGAACTGTGAAATGATATTGAACTATTAGTTCATGATTGGATGGGATTTTGATTGAACTCCTGTTTTGGTGATCAGAATTTATGGCAGCAAGTGGAATGAATGGAAGTCAGCCTGTGGCCACCTTTTAGATAGAGATTTATGGAGAGGAAATACAAGGACCCCAAATTGGTGAAAAAACTATTATGGAGTCCGTCCACGTAGAGGGCGAAGGGCAAAAGACGAAGTTTAAGGTCAAGGTCCATAAAGGGACTCCAAACAAGGGCAATTAGAAAGAAATTCCATAAGGAAAAGGCCCAATGAAATGTTAACTGTAAGAAGTATGGTAAGAACCACAAGAGTGATTATTTTGTGGGAACATTCATTTGTTATAAATGCAAGGAGTCGGGGCATATTGCGAGAAATTGCCCAACTTTGAAGGATGCCTAAGGGATACAACAAGGTCAAGATAAGAAAGAGATCGGAGAAAATCTGAAGGTTTGTAAGTATCCTCTTCACCCAAGAGATTAGATGGATAATGCAAACTAGAAATAGAAGTGTACATAAGTAAGGAAGAAGAATAAATGAGAATCGAACCATTGAATCGACTGAGTTATGAATGATAGAATTATTTTGACTGTAATGAAAAGAAACTAAAAGAGAACTGAAAGGAGAATGAAATAGAATGAAACAAAAGGGTAATGACTGAGACTGAAAGGAAAGATATGAATGAAATGATGATTATGAGGTTCAAATGTTAAACTTAGGTTTTATACTAAACCTAGTATTCCTCGACGAACAGGATCAGCATGTGATTATGTTTATTAATGGTATTCTGATTTATTCAAAGAAAAAGAAGGATCGAGAGGAACAACTAATGGTAGTGTGACAGACACTATGGAAGAGAAAGATTTATGCTAAGTTTAAGAAGAGGGAGTTTCAGCTCGGCATGGTTGTGTCTCTGGGTTATTTTATTTCAACAGATGACATCGTGGTAGACCCTAGCAAGGTGCAAGCTATGATGGTTTGGGCTAGACCGACAAGTGTGACTAAGATTAGTAGTTTTCTTGGTTTAGCTAATTATTATAAAGTAATTGCTATGGGGTTTTCCACCATTGCTGTATCATTGACCAGATTCACTAGGAAGCGAGTTTGATTTGTATAGTCTGAAGACTGCGAAAAGAGCTTTCAAGAATTGAAGAGGAGTTGATTGGATTAATTAAGGAAAAAGGAAACGAAAGATAAAGATCCATTATTGGAGAAAGTGAGGAAAGAGATCCAAGAGGGGAAACGGACAGACTTTTCTATTGCAAGAGATGGTTCATTAAGCTTTCAAACTAGATTATGTGTGCCAAATATTGAAAGAATTGAAAGAAGTACTATTTTTTATAGCACACTATAGCCCGTTGATAAACCCAAAATTACACCTGCCAATCGTGAGCGGCCACGAGTCCCAGTCCAAGTGGGAAGGCAATCCCAAGCCCGCCCACCTTACATCTCACTTGGTTAGCCCGAAAGGCCAAGACCAACAAGGAAGTCCAAGAACCAAGTCCAAGTACTACACGCAAGCTACTACCCCCCTTAGCGAGGACAACCCCACCAAGGTAGTACAGGCTGGGGGATTCCTCAAGGAGGACTAAAGTTACCGAGTCATGCCGTTCGGGCTGAAGAATGCGGGGGCGACCTATCAGAGAATGGTCAACAAGATGTTCGAGGAACAGATCGAGCACAATATAGAGATGTTTGTGGATGGGACGAGTGAGGAGCATGATCGAGGGTCATGGGGGATGTTCGTGAACAGATCGAGTAATGCGGCAAAGAGCAAGGCTGGATTCATGACCACCAACCCTAAAAGTTTCCACGCATCTAACAATGAGGTCGAGTACAAGGCATTACTTGCCGAACTACGAACTGCAAGGACCATCCAGGTCACCCACCTAGTCCTATGAAGTGACTCCCAACCCATGGTAAACCAAATAAATGAGGAGTACGAGGCAAAGGATGAACGCATGACATCATACTTGACGCGAGCTCGAGGTTTAGAGGCAGAGTCTGAGAAGTTTAAGTAGTTCGAGGAGTTTGAGAAGCTCGAGGAGATAGAGATGGTTCGATATGGTTCCACCAGGGAGACTTAAGGCAATTGGGAAGGACCCTACATAATTTCTAAGCAGATACGCCTAGGGACATACCGCTTGAAAATTCTGGTGGGCAAGAAGATAAACCATGCCTGGAACTCAGAGCATCTAAAGAAGTACTATCAGTAGAGTAGAGTAGCAGTAGTCGGCTTTCAACCACAGTAGTTCGCATTATAGTATCGCATTACAGTATTCCATTTTCAAGGATGATTTGAAATTTTTTTAAAGTTTGAAGTAAATAGTTTGTTTTGGGCTACATCCGTCTACTTTTGCCGTCTACTTTTCGGCCATCGGTCGATCACTTTCAAGCACCAAGGTCTAACAACCACCAAGGCTCAAAGCCACCAAGGTCCAAGGACCACCGAGGGCCAAGGCCACCAAGGTCTAATGACCACCGAGGCATAAGGCCACCTAATGACTACCAAGGCTCAAAGCCACCAAAGTCCAAAGACCACTGAGGCGCAAGGCCACCAAGGCACAAGGCCCCCAAAGTCCAATGACCACCAAGGCCTATTGGCCATATGTACGCGAAACGATGAAGAGCAATACACAAGGGAGGCGAGGATCCAATCATAGAAATTTAAAAAGAAGGCTGTAGGAGAAGGAAACCTTATAAAGGCAGACCTCATCCGCTTGGTGGGAGAAGGCACGATCGACTCCCCCCAAGGGCACGGAGGACAATCTCAGAAGGTATGTTGTACAATCGATGAAAAGACACCAAGTCCGGTGTGGTCAAGATGCTCGAGAACCGTCCCATCCTACTATCAGGGTCCATGATCGGGGATGTCACCCCAGCATCATCTCTAGGAGGACTACCATCTAGGCCAGGACTATCAACGGCCTCCTCCCCGTCACTAGAAGTAGGTCTAGGAGGAGGCAAAGGAGGGAGAGTGTCTACGCCCGGCGCAGACGAGGACGTGGATGGGCCAAAGGTCGGCCCACCAAAGGCACAACCCTCATGAGAGGTGTTAGGATCAGAATCACTTGACATAGTCGTGGAGAAGGGGGACTTACTTAGGCAACGCTTCTCGGCTCCCAGGCTAAACACCCCAACAGTGTACGGCCACATGCACAAACACACAACCAAGGAAGTGTCTTAGAGACCAAATGGCAAAGGTATTCACAGTGGACAATAGCAACAATGCAAGGAAAATGTACCAAGATGGTGAGGTTCGAGGTCAAGGTCCGAGGTCGAGGTTCAAGGTTGAAGTTCACGAGGGGTCGAGGTAAAGGTTCGAGTAAAGATGTGTCTATGGCAAAAGACCAATTCGAGTCAATACAAAAAAAAAAAAAAAATTTACCTTGGCCAAGGGCCGTGGGCGATAGGCCATGGGCATGGGCGACTAGCCATGAGTTACCAGCCATGGGCGACCTACCACGGGCGACGAGTGAATGCGAGCAGGCACAGGCCAAGGGACCAAGTGACTAAGTGACCGAGGCCAAGTGACCGAGCCCAAGGTACCAAGAGGCCAAGTGACCAAGGTACCAAATGACCAAGAGGCCAAGGTACCAAGAGGCCAAGTGACCAAAGTACCAAGTGACCAAGAGGCCAAGGTACCAAGAGGCCAAGTGACCAAGTGACCAAGGTACCAAGAGGCTAAGTGACCAAGGTACCAAATGACCAAGAGGCCAAGGTACCAAGAGGCCAAGTGACCAAGGTACTAAGAGGCCAAGTGACCAAGAGGCTAAGTGACCAAGGTACCAAGAGGCCAAGTGCCAAGGTACCAAGTGACCAAGAGGCCAAGGTACCAAGGGGCAAAATGTTCGAGTGGCCGAGGAGACGGGCGAGTGATTGAGCCGATGGGCGAGTGACTGGGCCGATGGGCGACCAAGCCACTGGTGACATAGCATGGGCGAACAAAAAAAAAATGCCACGGCCAAAGGGCCATAGGCGGCTGCCATGGGCAACCAAGCCACGGGCGAGTAAAAAGAAAAAATTTTCCACGGCCATGAGGCCTTGGGCAAACAGGCGATGACCATGGACAGGCAATGGCCCACGGGCATGGGCGACAACGCATAGGAGACTGGCAACAGGCGATAGGTGACGATGGGCGAGCAAGGCGACGAGCAACGGGTGACGTGCGATGCACGGACAAGCGAGACCGAGTGAGATCGTGGGCACGACCATGTGATCGAGACCATGAGGACAGACCAGAGTGACCAAGATCGAAGATGGACAAGACCAAGTGGATACGGGATAGACCAAAAAGGAGATGGGAGAGAGACCAAAAAAGAAAAAAAAATGGGAGAAGAGATGGGCTAAACCAAAAAGGAGATGGGAGAGACACCAAAAAAGGACAAAAAAATGGGAGAGACCAAAAAAGATGGGCTAGACCAAAAAGAAGATGGGAGAGACCAAAAAAGACGGGCTAGACCAAAAAGAGGATGGGAGAGAGACCAAAAAAGGAAAAATGATGGGAGAGACGAAAAAAAAAAAAAAGAGAGAGAGATGGAAGAGACCAAAAAAGAAAGGAAAAAATGTAGCAGGGAGG
Source organism: Telopea speciosissima (assembly GCF_018873765.1). Classification (NCBI taxonomy): domain Eukaryota; kingdom Viridiplantae; phylum Streptophyta; class Magnoliopsida; order Proteales; family Proteaceae; genus Telopea; species Telopea speciosissima. The sequence goes on from NC_057920.1 coordinate 49,526,766, forward strand.
ACTTGAACCCTTCACCTCCCCCACTCACTAGGAAAAATGCAAGGAATCTACCATGAAGATCAAGACCCATCCGACGGTCAAGAAATACTTATCGTGGAGCTCCCCTAAGGAAGGCTTATTCACCATGGATCCCTCACCAACGAAGAGGCTAATCTCTTGAACACTCCACTCCAAGAGAGTGGGGGCAAATGATAAACCCAAAATTACACCGGCCAATCATGAGCCGCTACATGTCCCGGCCCAAGTGGGAAGGCTATCCTAAGCCCGACCACCTTACATCTCACTTGGTTAGCCCGGAAGGCCAAGACCAACAAGGAAGTCCAAGAACCAAGTCCAAGTACTACACGCAAGCTACTACCGTCATCGACAAGATATGCATCATCTCATCAGTTAAAGGTACCACCTACCAGAGGCAAAGTTCCAGATGGACTCATGTACCAAGGACCTTATCCAACATACAAAGACGCATGAATGTCTATCTACCAGGAACATCCTCCCTACTGGGACTCTATCTCCCGTAGGAGAGCAACCAACCAAGAGAGGAATCCTACTACCTAGGAACGTCTATCTACTACGAGGAATACTCATCACCAACTGGGACTCTCCACACTGCCACACTCCACTATAAATATGAAGGTGCTCTACCCCATTAACCCATCTTTAATTCTAACTATTCATTTGTTTGCTTAGAGAGATCTAACTTAGGCATCAGAGAGTCCTAGGTCGGAACCACACTGGTTCTCCCTTGTCACCAAGATCCTTTTGTAGGTTGCGGCACTTGAAGGGACCACCAGGCAATTTCTTGACACAACACCCGTATACCTTTTATCCCGGAGGCCTCAAGATGTATCAAGATTTGAATGAAACATTTTGGTGGAACATCATGAAAAGAGAGATTGCAGAGTATGTACAGAAAGGAATGTAGGCTGCCAATTGTTGGAATGATGAAAAAATGATGAGTTTGGAATTAGTTCATCAGACTTTCGAGGAAGTAGAACTGATTCAGAAGAGAGTAAAGACTGCCCTGAGCCGGCAGAAAGGTTATACCAATGTGTCCAAATGGCCGTTAAAATTTGAAGAAGGAAGCTTGGTGTTTCTGTAAGAAGCACCGATGAAAGGAGTTTGAAGTGGATTTGCGGGATCGATATCCTCATTTCTTTGAATCTTGAGGTATGTCAATTTCGAGGATGAAATTTCTTTTAAGGAGGGAAGGATGTGATGCCCTGCATTTCATACCTTATATTGTATAATTTTAATTGTTGTGCTGACAATTTCATGCCAAGCATTGGAGGGAATTTTCGATGATTTTTTATGTGAAACATACTTGTAAGAATTTTACTGGATTTTAAGGGATTATTTATGATTTCAATGTATTTCATGAATTTATTAATATTTTAATCATATAATATTACCTATGGTGATTTGATTACTTTCTGTAATATACCCTTTGTTATTTAATTTATTTTAAATAAATTTATTTGACTTGATTTAAGGTATTGGTTTATTGAAGGATTAATGTGTTTAGTTCTATTTAAGGTTTGAATTAATGGTTTGGTTCATGGGTTCAACCCATGGTTTGTTTTAAGTGACCTTATAGCTGGAGGTGTAATTAGAAGATGAGGTTAAGGATATAATTGGAAAATTAAGAGTTGGTGAACATGTGTTTAAATCCTATTAGTCTATAGGAGGAGGAGAGATGGAATCTTTATTGATTTATTTGGAAGTCCAATGAAGACTTGATAGTATTTACATGAATTCCATTATTAAGTGGGCAAATAGACTCAAGTGTTGTAAAGCTCATTTTCGAACTTCACATTCGAGAAAAGAGAAGAAGAGAAAGCAAGAGAAGGACGAGCACGGAAGATTGAAGGAGAGTTGCTGCAATCAAGTGATTTGAGGCTTGTTTGAAGCACCCAAAGTAAGATTTAAGCTTAGGATGGAGTGGAGGATGAGTTCTTCCAAGTATTGAACCCACATTGAAGGTTTTTCTAAGGTAAATGACTCTAAACACTTTTGGTTTTGAGGGCTTTGATCCATGTTCATTTTTGGGTCTTAGATATATGATATGGAAGTCTTTTGGACCCTAGGGTATGTTGTAATTATGAAGTCTTGGACTGGATTAAGCTGCTCAAGGAATGAACCCGAATTTGGGTATTTTTTAAGGTAAATGCCATGGAATCGATTTGGTTTTGCATTAAGGTCATTATTCATGAAATGGATGCTTGATTCATGTTCTATGTAATGTGTTTTGCTAGAACCTAGCTTGGTTTGGTTAGTTATCTCACTTTGGTTGAAGATTGAAGAGAAGAACCCTAGTTCTTGAAGACCAAGATGGGGATTTAAGGTAAATCTCAATTGGTTTCTTAGATTGTTAGTGCATGATGTTTTTTAGCTTTCTAGTGTAAATAGGAGGCTTACTTGGTGGGGTTTTTATGTTTGATTTCATACATTTGGGATTGGGGACGAAACCCCCATGGAAGGACCCCATTCCCATGGCTATCCTGCTCCTTCGAGCAGTGATTTTCCAGGTGACGGTTGACCTACATGAAGATGTCGATCGACCGACAGCTGAAGGGTGGAGTGTTGGTCGACCGATGATTGACCAACAACCTTCTATTTCTATAGGTAAATCTGAAAGTCGACCGACAAGAATATTTTTGGGGATTTTTAAGGATTGAAATGCATGGTTTTGTTGTCCCCTTTGGTCAGTCCTTGCATACAAAAAATGGGATTAAAATATGGTTCCGTTTGCCGTGTAGGACCCTCGGAAGGTCGACTTTAATTGGACGATTGAAACGCAAAAGTGTTGGTAAGGAAGCATTGTTAATTGTTGGTTATCGTCTAGAATATATACATTAATGCATATGATTGATTGGTGATGATAAATAGTATCGAAACTATGAATATTATACGAACGTGTTGCTATATACTTGATTCATAAATGAATATGCAATGGTGAATGATCATGTAGATGATGTTAAACGATATAGGAACCTTGATATTATAATTAATGTGTTTCTATATGTTTAAATGACATACGATTATGGAAGGTTATGCTACTGACAAATGAGAATCTATTATGGTAGTTGAAATAATATAGGAATGAACGTGATAATTGAGGATTGACTGACATGGAGAATGCAATGATAAAAGACTGATTGTGAGTGGTTCTATATTGATTTATGGATGACCATGAATGAAAATGATGGAATGTTATAGTTGTTACTATAATGTAATGGTACATGATTCTTATGTATGATGACTTAGAATGGTTAATAAAAAATGAAAATGAAATAAAAGTTGTGAGCCGACGGGCACAAGCCTATATATGACCCGATGCTCTAGGAGTGTTTGTGAAGAGAGGCATTAAGGCTATGGACTGAAAAGTGGAAATGAATGAATGAAATGTTTATGCCAATATCCAAACAAGTGAGGTATACCAGGCCTTGTGCCGTTTGACTGAAACCACTTCGGTGGTAGGACTGAACCCTATGCAGTGGTTTGTAACTGGAGCCACTTCGGTGTAGGGACTGAAGGTATACCAAACATTTGGGGAACTGAGGCTAAGCACTTAAACAAGATAAGAAATGACAAAAGGAATGAACGTAATAATTGATGAATGACTGATATAGTTAATGAAATGACGTACAGATGATCGTATTAATTGAAAATTAACCGACATGGATAATGTACAATGAATTGAAAGATCTAGCATTAAGACTGAACCCATTCTAGTGGTTTGTAACTAGAGTCACTTCGGTGGTATGACTTAACCTATTCTAGTGGTTTGTAACTAGAGCCACTTTGGTGGTATGAATGGACCCATTCCAGTGGTATGTAACTGGAGCTACTTTTGTGGTACGAAAGATACTACTTCAGTAGGTTGACTGGAGCTCCTTGTATGGTATGACTGAAAGTATACTGAATGTATGGAAAACAAAAACGAAGGACTAAAATGAAATAAATGAAAGGAGAAATAATATAATGAATCGAAATGGTACCGAATGACAAAATGATTGAATGATTTATAACGAACTGATTGACGGACTATGAATTAAATTATGGACTGAAGTCACTGAGGTGGTATCGAAAAAAGCCACTTCAATGGTATTGCCTTAAAGAAAGCCAAACATAAGGAATGATAAGGAGAAGGACTGAAATGAAATGAGAAATGATAAAATGAATGAAACGCTACTTATTGACAAATGATTGAACGATTTACAGCAAATGATTGACTGACTGGTTATTATTCAAAGTATGAATTGATGCCACTATGGTGGTATCGATAGAAGCCACGTCGATGGTATTGACTGGAACTAAACCAAATAAAAAGAATGCTAAGGTTAAGGATAGAACTGAAATGATGACTGACAAAGAAAATTGAAGGAACGAACGAATAAGATGGTAAAAGATGGATTAAGAAAATATTTACTGTAATACCCTGATTTTGGACTAGGGGTAATTTGGTCTTTTTACCTAATGCAGGATTAGAGTAAGCTGAAATGTAGGAACTTGGACTAACAGGAGGAGCACACATGCATGCATGGTAAGTAGGGTGCCCTAGTGTAACACCCTCATTTTGAGTTTATTCTTTGCCTAAGTGTAGAATTAGGGTTTTGTTTATACAATATATAATTTGATTTGAAAAATAATTCATAGTTAGTAACCTAGCCTAGTTCTTAGACATTTAATTCAATTTGTTAGAGGTCTAAGGTTCTATTCATTAGAGGAACAATTAAATATTTTATTTTTTTTATAATTTTATAGGGCTTAGAATAGACTTCCACGATTCTAACTTGGGAGGCCTTAGATTTTGACTAGGGAAGAATTATGGATTGATAAGGAAAGGTGAGGTGGCAATCTCCAATTGGCTAGAAACCCAAACTTGGAGAAAGAAAGTCTTTATAAAATAAAATCCCTACAAAAAAAGAAATTTAACTAAAATTAAATTACCTAATCTAAAATTTTAATTAAAAATCTTAAGTCAAGATTTTTTTTAAAATATTTTCATTTGAGGACAAGTAAATAGATGTAGTTAGAGACAAAATTGGATTCTTCCCTCCTTCTTTCTTGTTAGGATTAAATCTCCATAAATAAATTCCAATCCTCATTCCTTTTATCATAAATTTGAGAGAAATTGAGAGAGTGAGAGAGAAAAATTTGTGCACTATAAAGAGGAAGAGAAGAAGAAGAAGAAGAGAGGAGAAGAAGAAGGAGATTCGGACTGTGCAAAACCAGCAACTTAACGTCCAATTTCGACCATTGTTTGAGTTGAATTACAAAAATCCTATTTCACAATAAAACGTATCCTCATCTTTTAGCTTTGCAATCCAACTTGAATCAACCCAAACGAAGATTGGAGCAGGGAGATATCACTAATTTACTGAAGGTAGGTCATTCTATCAAAATTCTATGTTTTCCAAATCTTAGTTTATGCAATATAGTAATGTTGATTTCATCGTTACCTTAATCATAGGATTCCATTAAAGTGATTCTGAATTAGGAAGACATATATCAACATTATTGGAGCATTTATTTTAGGCCACTTATAGAAACCCTAGTCGCTTCACATAAGGTGAGTAGATCTTCAACCATTATACTTGATATTTTCTCTACATATAAAAGTTATTTTAAAACATTGTTTTAAATATGAAATTTAGTTTTAAATTGAGATTTATCATGCCGAAAACATATTTTATTCATATTTTTCCTTAATTAAATTGTTCACACATGATTGCTTGCAAGGAATGGTGATTTCCTTATGATTTAATTCACATATGTGTGTGCAGAATTTTTAATAATGTCATGTTTATAGACTAGTGAATCCAATGCCTATTTGTTAATAGTATGATGAAGGTCTATGAATGATTCTTCATGATTATAACTTCATGCATTATAACTTAATGCATGATGTTTTTGGATGATGCATAAAAATCCAATTTTGTTAGGGTTTACTTTTAAATTTTCATTGATGTTATTGTCGGATAAGTGATTGCGAAGATTTTGCCCAATCTTTCCTATTATTGTTCTTCACTTTATGTATTGATATGTTGATGAAAATTACTGTTTTCAAACTTTATTTTTATTCTTTTCAATAGCATGTGTTAGGGCGGAATTGAAGAGTCATGACCCTAAGTTCCGAACTTAGATGTATAGCTTTAAATTATAAACAAACCCTTGATTGTTATTTTGTTGTTTACCTTACCGACATTGGTGAATATGTTGGGGTAAGGATAAGTTAACGAGTTTTTGAGCTACGGGCTTACCCTTATTGGAGCTATATGGGCTACTAGAAAGAGAAGTGATGATCAAAAACTCTCCAGGAGGGCTGGGGCAAGTTTGGTCACTAGTTTCTCCATTAGTTTATTGATGTTGAGAGGGGACAGTGTTGTTGTGGTTGATCATAACTGGAGTTCATACGCCGCTATCATGAGGGCCTTGACTAGTGTATGGTAACTAGCTCACACAAGTTATTAGGAAGTGATGTGTTTGTTATTTTACGTTCTTTCGATATATCTTTTGTTGACTATTGTCATATATACTTTTCATTACGGTAGTGGTGATAAGCAAATATGGTTATGATCATTTTGTTTTATTTTTTTGGATTTATATATAAACATTATTGTATGTCTTTACATTTTGTATTACTTGTGCATATTTTCACACCTGTATGGTTGTTGTGGATTTACTTGCTAAGTTTTTTCCAAAGCTTACCCTCACCACTTTTCAGATGAACAACTTTATGAATGCAAACCTGGATGTGAGGATGTATTAGAGGAGGAGGTCCAAGGGGACGAAGTGTTCAGATTAGAAGAAGACAACTACTATTAGAAACTTTACACTTTCTTTCAATTTTAGAAGAACTTATTATTTGTTTAAGTTTGATTTAATTTTGGGATTGCAACCTTTATTTAAGAATTTTAAGTTTAATTTGAAAGTTGTAATAGCTTAGTTTGACTACCTTACTTTAGTTGAAGTCTTAATCTATATATTTTAGATATGTGTTTATGTTTTGGTTCTACTCCGGTTCATATCTCCTTGACATAAACGATTTTGTGGACCGTCAATATCCCTAAACCGCTAGGGTGGTTTTCGAGGCGTTACAGAGTGGTATCAGAGCATACTAGATTTGACTTAGGATAGGATATAAACTAGAAACATAAAACCTAGAACACTAAACTCAAACACATAAGAACTTATAAACACTGAAACTTTGGATTTGAACACTAGCAGAAAATTTTCAGAAGTCACTGTGTAGGAATCCAAAATTTCATAATATTTTAAACACATTTAGAAATTGAAATTATACCTGAAATGTTTACTGTAAGTACCTAGACATGCCTAGGAAAAGTCCACAAAATCTCAGCTAAATTGTGGTTGTGTTTCTAGGTCAAATAAATTTTGTATTTCAGATCGTACAATTGCTGTCAAAACCTAGAAACTAAGAAATATGGTGATAGCAGAGAGACTTAGAAGTGGAATTTTAGTTTAAAAATTATACAATAGTTTTCTTAATGAGTATACTTTCTACTATAAAAAAATTGGAATCTATTGAAATCGGGGAGAGTACTTTACACATTGTTTATCAGGGTTTGATCAAAATCTGGCAGATTTGGAAACCTGATTTTGAAGAGACTAGAAACCTAGGTTTGAAAAATATTCTTAGAGGGATTTTTAGATATGTTTTAAAACTCTAAGTTAGGTTTCTTAAAAATTTGGTTTCATCAGGTTTGAGATCTCAGAAGTATTATTTTCCTAATTTCTACTATGAATGGATAGAATTGGAGAAGACAAAAATTTTAATGAGTTGGAATTTGGGGGTGAGTTGTTGATCTTTTGTATTTGACTATAATACTTCTGTAAAGAGCAAGACAGAGTGATGAAAATCTTCCACCACCACCAATTAAGGATGAACATTGATTTTTGAAATCACATGAAAATTATTGGAGATGACTTTTAGTGAACCCTGAACATAGAAACTGGTAAGCATAGAGACATTAAACATAGATTGAAACTCTCTGGTATTTTGCAGTGGGTTTTAAGTGTGGAGTGGGAGTGATATATTTTTTTTACCATTTGAGGAGACTTTTGTGGAAGACACTATAGATTTATCTTGTCAAGTATAGATAGAAGGTGAAGTTATGTCAGTCGATTCGATCTTTTTTTTAAGTGACAAAATTTGATGTCTTACTTGACATGAATTGATTATCATCCTACTATGCTAGTGTTTATTATTTTTGAGGGAACAATTTTATTGGTACGAAGGTAAAGGTTAAGACCTATACTTTTGGGACCCTCCAAGATTGAGGAACACATAATTTCGAGGATGAAATATTTTTAAAGGAGGGGAGGATGTGATACCCTGAAAATTTTTAAAAACTATTAGTGGAACATGCTATGGTAAAAATGATTTGACTTATATTGTGAGGTGCATGTAGAGAGATTTGGAGATTCATGAATCTGGATGGTTCACACAAAAGAATTTAAATGGTTTGAGCTAGAGTGATCCTATATGGATAAAAGTCGAATGGTTGAAGACCAAGTCAATTATGAGTCAATTTATTCGTTAGTCCAACTCAAGTGTGAGTGGTGCAGTTATAGCAAAGTTTATTTTGGATCTTTGATATAGACTATGATTGAATAAATAAAGATATAGAGATAACGTCCAAGAAGCTTAAAGTTTTATTTGGCCGGATTTGCATATTACATCAGTGGTTCAAGAATAATAAGATTGATTTTGGTTCAGTTTAGTGATACAACGTTTTAACCAAAAACCAAGTTACTATGTTGGATATTATTTATATTGGTCAATAGATTTAGTCTGATCAAAGTCGAATTTTTTTGAGTCTGATTTAGTAAATTGGTTAAATTTCTAAACATAATGTCTTGACCAATAATTGATGGGCAGCCAGAGAGAGTGACTCCGATTTCAAGGAAACACCCATTTGCTGTGGATCACAAGGGGCAAGTCTCATATAATCGCACCATTTTATATATACTTCTCTAGAGGAATCATGATATTTAAGAGACTTTGTGGGAAAAAGGGGATGAAATACGATGCAAGTATCCACAACTATTTAGAGATCTAGATACTTAAATTTTGAGGATAAAATTTTTTTAAGGAGGGTGGATTGTATTATCCCGACATAATGGGGAGATCCAAATATGTAAATTTCGATGACGAAATTTTGTTAAGGGTGGAGAATTGTAATACCCTGATTTTGGACTAGGGGTAATTTGATCTTTTTACCTAATGCAGGATTAGAGTAAGCTGAAATGTAGGAACTTGGACTAGCTGGAGGAGCACACATGCATGCATGGTAAGTAGGGTGCCCTAGTGTAACACCCTTATTTTGAGTTTATTCTTTGTCTAAGTGTAGAATTAGGGTTTTGTTTATAAATAAATAATTTGATTTGAAAAATAATTCATAGTTAGTAATCTAGTCTAGTGCTTAGACATTTAATTTAATTTGTTAGAGGTCTAAGGTTCTATTCTTTAGAGGAATAATTAAATATTTTATTTTTTTTATAATTTTATAGGTCTTAGAATAGACTTCTACGATTCTAACTTGGGAGGTCTTAGATTTTGACTAGGGAAGAATTATGGATTGATAAGGAAAGGTGAGGTGGCAATCTCCAATTGGCTAGAAACCCAAACTTGGAGAAAGAAAGTCTTTGTAAAATAAAATCCCTAAAAAAAAAAAATTTTAACTAAAATTAAATTACCTAATCTAAAATTTTAATTAAAAATCTTAAGTCAAGATTCCTTTTAAAATATTTTCATTGGAGGACAAGTAAATAGATGTAGTTAGAGACAAAATTGGATTCTTCCCACCTTCTTTCTTGTTAGGATTAAATCTCCATAACAAAATCCCAATCCTCATTCCTTTTATCGTAAATTTGAGAGAGATAGAGAGAGGGAGAGAGGGAGAGAGGAAAATTTGTGCACTATAGAGAGGAAGAGAAGAAGATGAAGAGAGGAGAAGAAGAAGAAAAGAGAAGAAGGAGATTCGGACTGTGCAAAACCAGCAACTTGACGTCCGATTTCGATCATTGTTTGAGCCAAATTAGAAAAATCCTATTTCGCAATAAAACGTAGCCTCATCTCTTAGCTTTGCAACCCAACTTGAATCAACCCAAACAGAGATCGGAGCAGGGAGATATCACTGATTTACTGAAGGTAGGTCATTCTGTCAAATTCTGTGTTTTCTAAATCCGAGTTTATGCAATATAGTGATGTTGATTTCATCGTTACCTTAATCATAGGACTCCATTAAAGTGATTCTGAATTAGGAAGACATATATCAACATTATTGGAGCATTTATTTTAGGCCACTTATAGAAACCCTAGTCGCTTCACATAAGGTGAGTAGATCTTCAACCATTATACTTGATATTTTCTCTTCATATAAAAGTTGTTTCAAAACATTGTTTTAAATATGAAATTTAGTTTTAAATTGGGATTTATCATGCCAAAAACATATTTCATTCATGTTTTTACTCAATTAAATTGTTCACACATGATTGCTTGCAAGGAATGGTGATTTCCTTATGATTTAATTCACATATGTGTGTGCAGAATTTTAATAAGGTCATGTTTATAGACTAGTGAATCCAATGCCTATTTGTTGATAGTATGATGAAGGTCTATGAATGATTCTTCATGATTACAACTTAATGCATGATGTTTTTGGATGATGCATAACAATCCGATTTTGTTTAGGGTTTACTTTTAAATTTTCATTGATGTTATTGTTGGATAAGTGATTGCGAAGATTTTGCCCAATCTTCCCTATTATTATTCTTCACCTTATGTATTGATATGTTGATGAAAATTACTATTTTCAAACTTTATTTTTATGCTTTCCAATAGTATGTGTTAGGGTGGAATTGAGGAGTCATGACCCTAAGTTCCGAACTTGGATGTATAACTTTAAATTATAAGCAAACCCTTGATTGTTATTTTGTTGTTTATCTTACCGACATTGGTGAATATGTTGGGGTAAGGATAAGTTAACGAGTTTTTGAGCTACGAGCTTACCCTTATTGGAGCTATATGGGCTACTAGAAAGAGAAGTGATGATCAAAAACTCTCCAGGAGGGCTGGGGCAAGTTTGGTCACTAGTTTCTCCATTAGTTTATTGATGTTGAGAGGGGACAGTGTTGTTGTGGTTGATCCTAACTGGAGTTCATACGCCGCTATCATGAGGGCCTTGACCAGTGTATGATAACTAGCTCACACTAATCTATTAGGGAGTGATGTGTTTGTTATTTTACGTTCTTTCGATATATCTTTTGTTGATTATTATCATATATACTTTTCATTACAGTAGTGGTGATCAGCAAATATGGTTATGATCATTTTGTTTTGTTTTTTCGGATTTATATATAAACATTATTGTGTGTCTTTACATTTTGTATTACTTGTGCATGTTTTCACACCTGTATAGTTGTTGTGGATTTACTTGCTAAGTTTTTTCTAAAGCTTACCCTCACCACTTTTCAGATGAACAACTTTATGAATGCAAACCTGGATGTGAGGATGTACTAGAGGAGGAGGTCCAAGGGGACAAAGCGTTCAGATTAGAAGAAGACAACTACTATTAGAAACTTTACACTTTCTTTCAATTTTAGAAGAACTTATTATTTGTTTAAGTTTAATTTAATTTTGGGATTGTAACATTTATTTAAGAATTTTAAGTTTAATTTGAAAGTTGTAATAGCTTAGTTTGACTACCCTACTTTAATTGAAGTCTTAATCTATATATTTTAGATATGTGTTTGTGTTTTGATTCTACTCCGGTTCATATCTCCTTGACATAAACAATCTTGTGGACCGTCAATGTCCCTAAACCGCTAGGGTGATTTTCGGGGCGTTATATTTACGGTTTAGATGGACTACAATCATGCCTATGAATGAGATTTATATCTTGTATGATTAAGAATGGTCGGCAAGATTGTATCTATAGAAGAATGAAAATAAATGAAATGAAATGTGACTCAATTATAAATGAATTATTGATTGAAGATGTTTGATTGATAAACCGTTTAATGATTCAAATGATATGATATGAAAATATGCTTGCAAATAGAGATTGAATTCTTATGTTACTATTATATTGTGAGCATGATTAGCAATGTTATTTCTTACTATGCATTAGCTCATTCCTCAATTGATTAACTTTTACTGATGTGACTAAAGATGTCAAGGTCAAAGGAGTTGCCTTTGAAGGAGGAATTATGGACTGAAACTTTATGTTATTTTGGGGTTTCATACCTAATGTCTTTCGATAGGACTTAAGAAATGTACAATGTTATTTTGGAGGAGGGTTTTGGACCCGAATGATTGTAATCACTTTTAAGTTCTGTTCCTTTCTTTGGTGAGTAAGGATATGAAGACAGTAGAGCCATCAGTACTATGTTTTAAGTTTTAGATTATTTTCCTCCAGCTTATATGATGGTTTTTAATTTTATGCACTTCGACTTAATTATATTTATAGATTGTATTCTTGATCGAATCCATGTATGACGCAGATAATGTTGTTTGGAGGACATGGACGTAGGCGACCTCTGCTAGGGGGATGTTCCTAGGATGCTGCTTTGACTACTGCTTCGACTAGTACCTTTACTTTCTTTTACTTCATTTTACTCTTTTTTTTACTTCGTCCTATTTTTCTTACTTTCATTACTGTAATAGTTTCTATCGGATCCTTGTAGCCAACCCCATTTAGTTGGGATAAGGTTATGGTTGTCGTATTGTGTTGCAAAAAGAAAGGTGCTCGAGTGAGTTCTTCAAACACTGCAACCTTAAAAACTAGAAGATCACTTTTTAGGGTTTCTTAATTACTCCATTGATGAAGTACTCGAATTGAATTACATGGATGCAAGGACCCCTATTTATACAATTTTCTCTGCCCAGCCCTCTTTCTTTGATCCTTTCTTGGATCTGCCAAATGGCTTTCCTTCTTTGTAAGGTAGTCCCCTTGCGCTCGAATTAGGAAACCCTTCAAAAGAGGGAGATCCTCTCTTCGTATCCTAGGATCTGGAATCTTCTCGCATGGGGATTACGGTTACCAGTCACCATCGATTAGGATGTTCTTAATAGATCTTGTTGATGTGTGTGGACCAATATAACCATTTCCCTAGTGGTCCGATCTATTCTGGACGAGGTCTGGTGGCTTGGAGTCCAAGCCACTCCACATGTCATCCTCGGATTGGATGTATAAAGTATGGTGTATCATTTGCCCCCTACTCCCTTTGTCTTGAATGGGGCATTGGGAGGATTCTCCATTTCTTCTGTGCAGTGGTGTTTTGGTCTATATGTTCGGTTATTAGTGATCTTTGCTTACTACAGGCCTTCGGTAATGGTTGGTTTACACTGGTCGATGTTCGGCAGCACTGATCATCGGTTGTGTGTGAAAATTGCTTCCTCTCTGAGTCGTATTTTATCTGCTGACGATCTTACCCTTGGGTAGGGAGCGATAGTTTCCAAAATTGCGCCGCCATTTGCTGTTGTCTGCACATGGGTCCAAAATATCTTTTGGATTTCACACCTTTTAAGGGAAGTTAAAAGGACATCATAAAGTTCAAATTTGAATCTCTTGCTCTCCCAGTGTTTTCCTTGTTGAGGAAGCTTCCCTCACACGCTAAACACATGTTTCTCTCATCTTTTCCCTGCATCTTGATCATTCAATTAAACTCATTGGGTTGATCAGAAGCCTCCATTCTTTTCCCAAGGGTATAAAGGATTCTAACTACCTAGGGCTTCTCTCTTCCATCATTTTCAAGTTCTTGAGCCCGAAAATCCTTGATTCTCTACCTTCATTTCATCCTTTGAACCTCCCCAGTTCTGCATTTTTCTTCAACTACACTCCTCTTACTCAAGTAAGTTCTCTTTTCTTTACTTCTTCAGTTGATTTCTTTTCTCAAAAGATGTCAAGCTCTAAGAAAACTCCAACTCCTAAGTCCGATCGGGATGTAGCTTCTTTGTTCAAAGAATTTGAGAAGTTCTACCATGGCCAAGATGATAGGAAAATCGATGCGGCTCTACCTAGGGCCCCTGGAGTGGTTACCGTAGTTCCCAGAGTATCCGCCTTGGTTCAGCGGAGTAAGTCTAGTTTTTTTGCTGGTACCTCCGGCCGTAACCCTTTGGAAAAACCTTATGCTTCCCTAAGGAAAAAATCTCACCATATTCGCCAACCCCAAGTTGACCTTACCATAGGAAAAGGTGTGGACGAAATCCCCTCGGTACTAAATGTGTCTGATGTCATGGATATTCGAGAAATCTACTCGATTCCAGAGTCCGTTGATCTTAGGGCCGCCTCTCCTAAAGACAGATTGAATACCGAGCATCCTGATGAGGTTAGCCTCATCTTGGATGCCTTTGAGGATGGCTTTCATTTTCCCCTTCCTATCTTTGTTTCCTATCTTCTTAAACATCACGGAGTTGCCCCAAGCCAGTTACTCCTGAACTGTTGGAGATGTGTTGGGGCCTTCATCCTTAGGTGTACTCGGTTGGGTAGACGTCCCTCTCCTACATTATTCATTAGGTGTTTTCTTCTAAATTCACTCAGTGGTCATCCTGGGTGGTATTACCTTCGTCAGCGCGACTGCTCCATCCCTATTATGGGCAAAATCCCTTCCTCCATCCATGCTTGGAAACAAAGGTTCTTTTGGGCTTCAAGTGCGGGATACAGGTTCCCTAATACATGGGGTTCTCCGAACACCTCTGCTCGGAACAAGAACCCAATTCGTGACAACGAGGATACAACAACATTAGAGATGATAATGGATTCTCTGTGGCTTGTAGAACTGGCCGACATTGATTCCCAAGACATGTCCGAGTTGGAGAGGGGTGAGTACCCCTGGATTTTCTCTCTCCCTTCCCTGTCTTTTTATTGATTCTTACTTGGCTGTGCTAATTCTTTCTTCCTAAGATTTCAATTTGGACACTATTGCCACATTCATGGAGATAGAGAACCTCCAAGTTACTGGGACATGGTCTCCTCCCCTCCAACTCCAGAGAAGAAGAGGAAGGAAGTTCCAACTGAGCATAGGAAGGATCTTCCGAGGAAGGAGCTTAAGAAGAATGCCCCTCCCCCAATTTTTGAAGGCCATAAGAATCAGATCCATCATTCGAGTAAGGTGAAGGAGCTCCCATCTTCCAACCATATTGTTCAGGAGGAGGCTCCTCTCACGGTTCTCAGTGGTGCCCCTTTGCTTGAGGGCACCGAAAAGAATAAGGGCAAGAGAAGGTGTCTTCAGACATGTTTATCCCCAAGTGGTCGGTACGAGCTGATCAGAAAGTGATTGGGGACGCCAAGGCTATTGAGCAGATGGCACTGTTTTGCAATCCTCTAGCTGATCGGGATGCCCACTCCGATATGGATGATGATGCGTTGGAGTGTACCACCCTTGTACGGGCTTATGAGGTAACACTTTCCTCCTTTGGGGATCCCAATGCTCTTGACTTGTCTTTACTAACTTTTTCTTGTCTTAGGCTTTGGCTTTCGCCTCTGGGTTGGTACATCAGAAGAGGAGGATTGCCTCCGTGTACAGCCAGCTGGAGAAGGATTGCAAAGATTTGAAGTAAACCTGTGATGATAGAAATGAGCAAATCCATACTCTTAGCAACGATGTTAAATCGGTGACAGAGGAAAAGGTGGTTGTGGAGAAGGCCTTTGCAGCGGCGAATAAAGGTCGTGCTGACACCGAGAAACGTGTTGAGGTCCTCACCCTGTCCAACAAAATGGCTTAGGAGAAGTTAAATCAGAAGACCCAGATAGTAGAGAGGCAGAAAATGGAAATTGCTAAGTTGAAGTCCAGGTTAGAGGAAGCCGAGAATTTGGCTAAGGTTGCCGGTGCTAAGGCATTGAAAGCCTATCTTTGCTCGGAGGAGAACACCAAGGAGCACATGAAGACTTCTTCTAAGGTTTTTCTATGGGTGGCACATTCCATCTGGATGCAGGTGAAAGAGAAGAAGCCTAATTTTGACTTCCAGGGCATGAGGGAAGTAGAACAGATGCTCGCCAGGTTGAAGGTTGGTGCCTTCGTTCATACCTCGACAAGGGGAGAATTGATAATTCTAGTGCCACATGCTTCCTCGGAGACTATTAATGTGGAGAGCTCTGATGCTGCTGGGTCCACCTCTGTAGCAGAGACTGAACAAACCATTGCAAGGGTACTGAGCACGCCAGGAAGGTAGGGGAAGATTCTATGCAAGGCACTAGGAGAGGCACCGAGTAAGGTGTTGCCCCACCGAAGGGACCCTCTTCCTCTCAACCCGCGGATAAAGCGATGCCGACAACCCAGCCCTAGTTTAGCTTCCTTGTCCTCTCTCTCTCTCTCTCTCTCTCTCTCTCTCTCTCTTTTAGACCATGTCATTTTGTTATTTTGTACCTGTAATTCATCATACCTATTCTTAATGAAAAACCTTTTCTGGGCTTTCTTTTAGACCATGTCATTTTGTTATTTTGTACCTGTAATTCATCATACCTATTCTTAACGAAAAACCTTTTCTGGGCTTTCTTTTAGACCATGTCATTTTGTTATTTTGTACCTGTAATTCATCATACCTATTCTTAATGAAAAACCTTTTCTGGGCTTCCTTGTTCTATGCTCATCTCCACACTTATATTATCTGATCATGACCTTTACATTTTGCATGTAGGACTATATCTCCATGCCCAGTGCTATAAAATCTAATGTTGTGAAATGAGAATAGGAACTGCTAGCTCAGATAAAGATGTATGCAACTTCAAATGCTGCCTTGTTGAAGTTCAAATCCTAACTTGAATGTGAGTTAGACTATAACAAGTTGGTTGAAAGTTGGGAGAAGGATCTGCTAGAAAGGCTAGATTTTGACTGGGATATTGTGGATAATGTCTCTGACTATCTCTGGGTTGAGAAATACGCTGCGACAAACGTTACCATTGATTATCTCTTGAAATCGGTAGTCTTCCAACGCTTCTGTGAAAACATGGCCTTAGAAGATGCTTAGCGCCTGTATAACATGATAAAGAAGGCTGTCCCCCATTTTCAATGGGGGAAGATTGATTTGGGGTTTAACCCTAAAATTTCTGTGTAGGAGGTGAGGTTGGACCTGTCTTCTATTTTGGTGCCCTTCTTTCCTCCCTCTGAGAACCTTCCAGGACCACTGCCCCCCAATCCTCAGCATCTAAAGCGCCTATACCTGTAACTACTTGTTATGTATAGCTTGGCGGTTGTAACTTGTACACTCCTATATATTTGAATAAATGGAATCTTCACTTCTTAGTTACTTAGCTTCTGTTGTTGGTATTACTCGTGCTGCCATTATCGCTGTAGTCTTAATTCGCTTCACCGTAGATTTGCTTTGCTTGTGGTGTGACTTATTAACATGGTCAGGAGAAAATCATTTCTCTTTATGGCATAAATTACCACTAGGATGAAATTCACCTTTATGGTCGGGAAATCTTTATGTGATTTTGGTTGTGTACCATGGATGCTTGTTTGTAATTTCCAACACAGAACATTTATTATCATTGCCCCTTTGACGCTTTGTTTACTATGCTATTAATGGGACTCGAATAGAAGCTGAACTATCGCATCTCTTCCAAAATCTTTCCACAGGTTTTGAAAAACGCAGGTGTAATGGGGATCTGCCGCGTGGCCCCTGGCAGTTATTTCTCTTAAATTTAGAATATCGCCTTTTGGGATTCCCTTTCGATCTGGGCCGTCCGTTCCTGCATAAATAGCAATTTTTCCCTCTTTTCCCTTTACCAGATTCTTCTCTTTAAAACAGAGCCATGGACCTTCTTTGCGGGTTTCTTCCCTACACTTCTCTTGAAGCCCTCTTATTTCTCTAGTGTTACGGCTGTCGTTGCTTTTATGGCTACAACGGATGCCATTTCTTGGGTGTTGACTTAGTTTTATGGCCCTGCTTTCAGCTTCGATCTTTAATCGACATTTTCCCTCATAACTTCAATCTTCAATCAACACATTGTGTCTTTTGTACTTCCAAGCTGGGGGGCTGCCTTGTTGTGTAGTGTGCTCGAGTCAATGCTTGCAGCGGTCATGTTGCTACAGAGAGGAGTCTTGAGGTGGTTGTTTCCTGCCTCCCCTAACCTCCTCAGAATTCGAGGGTGGGAGATTTACACAAGCAGTGCGCTGGAGGATCAAAGCCAGTGCTTTTCTTGCCGTCTTCAACCTCCTTGGTTTTCATGGGGATAGGAATCCACCAGTGGGATCCATTCCGTCGTCAAAGGAGCTCAAAGGCGTATGTATGGAGATTCCCATTTGGCGAACGATCTTCATAAGGCTTCTCGGGCTCATGTTGGACAACAGGAGGGCACGCCATGTATGTTTGGGTTGATTGTAGCCCATACAACATCCTCTTTATGGCTACTCCTATCTCATGCTTCTGGGCCCCTACTTCCCTTATCCCCCAGATCTGATTTCTAGCGAGTCAAGGCATGCTCTGCGTGCTTGTGGTTTAGGCGCACCTTGTTCCTACTTCGCTTTTGCTGCAAAGAAGAAGTGTTCACTGGGAGCCGTACACCCCCGATTCCTGTTCTCCAAACTTTGTATAGCCTTAGGTTCTCATCTTAACGTTGTAAAACGATGATGTATTTGTTGCTTTTTTGGTACCCCATTTCTATATTGTAAGAAGTTCCCCTTTAATAAATGATTTTCTTCTGTTATCCATGATGCTTTAGCTTGTGTATTTTTCTCTTCATACTGTTGTTTTTATCCTGAGCCATGTACGTTTGAACTCATTGAGAGACCGACCATTCTGGTCAAAAGCAACTTTATGGTCTGGAGACCATGAATTCTTTTGTGGAACGTTGATATGGCCTAACTCGTCCTTATGGTCGAATAACCATTAATTTCTATTGTGGAACGCCACTATGGTGCAACTCGCCATTATGGTTGGATGACCTTAATTCCTATTGTGGAACGCCGCTATGGTGCAACTCACCATTATGGTCGGATGACCATTAATTTCTATTGTGGAATGCCACTATGGTGCAACTCGCCATTATGGTCAGCTGACCATTAATTTCTATTGTGGAACGCCACTATGGTGCAACTCGCCATTATGGTCGGATGACCATTAATTTCTATTTTGGAATGCCACTATGGTCAACTTACCATTATGGTTGGATGACCATTAATTTTCATTGTGGAACGCCACTATGGTGCAACTCACCATTATGGTCGGGTGACCATTAATTCTTCTTCCTAATTTGTACATTGATAACAACATGCAAATTCTTGCTATATTGCTTATAAAAATGAATCATTGCTCATAAAAATGAATCACAAATATTGATGCCTTTATTAAATGTAATAATCTGAGCATTTGAAATAATCCAAAGTTGATTTAGGACAAATGAAGACTGAGGACTGACCTTTATTGATAGAATTTTCTCAAATTTTCAGAGTTCCAAGACCGTGGTATGGGTACCCCCTCCAAAGTCTCCAAATGATAAGCTCTTGGAGCCACTCGTTTGGAGATTCTGTATGGTCCTTCCCAATTGGGCGCTAGCTTTCCCATGGCTCTTGGATCGGAGGCTTCTACTTTTGGAAGCACTAGGTCTCCTTGCTGAAACATTCTTGGTTTCACCTTTGCATTATAATGGCGTGTTGTTCGTTGTTGGTGTGTAGCATTCCTTACATGTGTTGTCTCTTGATTTCCTCTAACAGGTCCAAATTTTTTCTCAGATTTTCACCATTAGTCTCTGGGTCATAGAGTTGAACCCTTAGAGAAGTTTCTCCAATTTCCACAGGAATCACTGCTTCAATTCCGTATGTCAGCATAAACGGGGTTTCACCTATTGCAAGCCTTGTGGTTGTCCAATACGCTCATAGTATGCTTGGTAACTCCTCAGCCCACAATCCTTTGGTTGTCTCTAACTTCTTTTTTATCCCATCTAGCAGGATTTTGTTCATGGCTTTCGCTAAGCCATTAGATTGGGGATGTGCTACTGAAGTCTTGCGTAGCTGAATTTTATACCGATCACTAAACTCCTTAAACTTCTGCTCAAATTGCTTCCCATTATCCGTGATAAGGGTTCTCAGGATTCCATATCATTATATGACGGAATGGAGGAAGAACTTCCACACCTTCGCGGCTAAGATTAAGGCTAATGCCTCTGCCTCTAACTACTTGGTGAAGTAATCTACTGCTACTACAACGAATTGTCTACCTCCTGACGCCTTTGGGAATGGACCTAAAATGTCCATGCCCCATTGTACAAAAGGCAGTGAACTACCGATGGAGGTGAGCTCCGTCGCTGACTGGCGGGTGATCGGTGCAAATGTTTGACATTTGATGTACTTGCTACAAAACTCATTACCTCTTTTCGTAAGTATGGCCAAAAGTACCCTTGCCTGATGACCTTGTGAGCTAATGCTATGCCCCCCAAGTGTTGTCCACAAATGCCAGTATGAATTTCCCTAAGCATATACACTGCTTCTGATGGCCTGAGGCATTTTAAATAAGGCATGGCGTAAGCTTTTTTGTAAAGTACCCCCTTGATCATAGTAAACCGCGCTGCTCTCATCCTTATCTTCTTAGCTTCTTCTTTTTTGGTTGGAAGTATGCCCCCTTGGAGATATGCGATGAGAGGATCCATCCAGCAAGGTTCTACGTCAATAGGCAATACATTCTCAGTTTCTTCTATACTTGGTGCGCCGAGAATGTCTATATACACTGTTCGGCCTAACTCTTGAAAATCTGAAGTGGCTAGCTTGGACAATGCATCCGCTGATGTCTTCAGTGCCCGGGGCACCTGCAAGATTTGAAAGTAAGCAAATCCAGTGATTAAGTCGCGTACCTTCTTTAGATACTGTGTCATGCGCTGTTCTTTTGCTTCATATTCACCATTCACTTGATTGACCACCAACTGAGAATCGCTATGCACGGTGATATTCTTCACCATTAGGCTCTTCGCCAGGTTCAAACCGGTGATTAGGGCCTCATACTCAGCTCCACTATTTATAGTTTGGAACTCGAATCTCAATGCATACTGCACCGAAAAAGCCTCCTAGACTTGTCAGTATCAACCCTGCGCCGCATCCGCTGCTGCTGGATGAACTGTCCACATATAAAGTCTAGGATTTCTCAGGCTCTGGATGGTCAGCATTCACTGCCATTTTATCGTCTGATAAGGTGCATTCGATGAAAAAGTTTGCCAATGCTTGGGCCTTGATAGTCGTGCGGGGTTTGTATTGGACATCAAATTCTCTAAGTTCCACTGACCATGCCACCATATGTCCCAAATGATCGTGTTTTGCCAAAATTTTCTTTAATGGCTGGTTTGTTACCACCTCTATGATATAAGCTTGAAAGTAAGGCCTCAGCTTCCGTGTGGCTATGATCAGAGCATAAGCATGCTTCTCTATATTGCTATACCTGGTTTTCGCATCTAAGAGCACCTCGCTGACATAGTAGATTGGCTTTTGCACCTGACCATCACCTTTGAGTAGCACTGCACTTATAGCCACTGCAGTAATGGCTAGATAGAGCTAGAGAGCATCCCCCGGGTCTTGCTTGGTCAAGAGTGGAGGGTTGGCCAAATATTTCTTCAAGTCTGTAAATGCCTTATGACATTCTTCTGTCCATTTAAAAGTGAGTTTGACTCCCTTTGCTTGTCTTTTATGTGCTCTGTTCTTCAATACCATAAAGAAAGGGAGACACCAATCTCCAGAAGTCGAGATAAATTTGCCGACCGCTGCTACTCTTCTTGTTAGCTCCTGTAAGCCTTTGACTCTACCCAGTGTCCACATCTAATATAGCTTTGATTTTGGCTAGATTTGTCTCGATCCCTCTCTTTGTAACATGAAACCAAGGAATTTTCCTGAAGTCACCCCAAACGCGCACTTGGATGGATTCAACATCATTTTACTTTTTCTTAAGACTTGCAATGCCTCTTCCAGATCAGTCACGTGGTCTGATGCCTTCAAGCTTTTTACTAGCATATCATCCATGTAAACTTCCATGTTGCATCCTATTTGGTCCTTAAAGATATGATTCACTAACCGTTGGTAGGTGGCACCTGTATTTTTCAACCCGAAGGGCATGCATGTGTAGCAGTAGGTATCCTTACCGACGATGAAGGAGGTTTTCAATATATCCGGTTCATACATTCTAATCTAATTATACCCAGAACAGGCGTCCATGAAACTTAATATTTCGTGGGCGGCAGTTGCATCTATTAGTAAATCAATACGAGGCAAAGGGTATTAGTCTTTGGGGCATGCTTTATTCAAGTTGGTGAAATCAATATACATTCGCCATTTGCCATTAGGCTTGAGCACCACTACAACATTGGAAAGCCATTCAGGGTAAATGGCTTCTTCTATGAACCTTGCCTCTAGTAGCTTGATCACTTCTTCAATTACCTTCTCTTGTCGCTCTGGTGCAAAGGTCCTTTTCTTCTAGAAAACTGGCTTGGATGTCGGATAAACGCTTAGCCTATGCTCGGCTAATTCCCGATCTACCCCGGGCATATCGGCCATCGACCATGCATACACATCAACATTATTCCTTAAAAATCTCACCAGGCTTTTGTTCTGCTCACCATTCAGGCCTGCTCCAATCTGCACTATGCGGCTTCCATCTCCCTTGATGATTTCTATAGGGATCAAATCCTCTGCTGGTTCCAACCTTTCATGCTCGCGACCGTCTCAACTGTCCTCAAGGTTGATCTAGAGTGTCTGAGGTTCCTTCCTCCTTATTCTCAAGTAACCCTCATAGCATTTCTTGGAGGTTACCTAGCTTCCTCGGCACTCTCCAATTCCTTGATCGATGGGAAAGTTCATTACTAGGTGGGGAGTGGAGACAACGGCCTGTAGGGTATTGAGTCTTGGCCGTCCAATTATCCTGTTGTGAGTGGAGTTCACTTTTACTACCAAAAAGTTCATCATTACAGTAGAGAGTTTTGGTTCCGTCCCCACCGTTACCAACAATTCAATTGAACCCTCAACATGCACAGGGGTACCATTAAACCCATATAATGGAGACTCTACCCTCTTCAGCATCTCGGACCTCAGTTGCATCTTTTCAAACGCGTCATAGTATAGGATGTCAACTGAACTCCCATTATCTACAAGGATCCTGGCCACCATACAGTTGGCAATGGTTATTTTGATCACCTCGTCAGTGGAAATTGTATACCAGACAAGTCCTCATCCGAGAACTTTTTTCTGCTGCTCAGTCTTCCTCTTCTTGCTATGTACTTCAATTTGGAATACGCATCGAGCATGATTCTTTCTAGAGTTGGAGAACTCACCCCCAACCTAGGGCCCCCGTAGATTGTGGTGATTTCCCTGAGTGGTGCATTCTCAGTGTGTCGGTTACCCCTTGCCTGATCTTCCTTATCCTCGGTACCTTCCAACCGAGCAGGCAACTTCATCCTTTCTTTGGGTTCCCAAGGACGGTACTCCTGTCTCCTTTCACCGCCTTCTTTTTTGACAAATCAGCCCAGGCGGTCCCTCTTGATGAGGGCTTCAATCTCATCCTTCAGTTGCTTGCAGTCCTCAGTGTCGTGACCATGATCTTGGTGATATCTATAGTATTTGTTCTTGTTATGCTCAAGTGTGGGCTTGATCATCTTGGTCGGCCAGCGCAACGTCACTTGCTCCTTGATCTCATTTAGGGTATATGCCCGGTTGTGGGCGAGGGCTGTGTAGACTGGCTCTGGGTTTGAGTCGTTCTTTGGAACCCAGGCCTTATCATCTCCCTTTCTCTTCCCATCCTTTTGGTCTTTGACATTCTTTTGGCCATTTCCTCTAGTCTGGGAATCTTTCTTTTCTTAGCATTTCTTCTCAAACTTGCCTTGTTTCTCCTATTTGGCCGCAAGACTTCTGCCAGATTGATGTACTTCTTGCAGTGTGAGAAGAGTTCATACATGTCCGCCGGCTCGTCCATGATCAGGGATTTCTTCAACTCGATATCCCTGATACTGCTGCGCAGAGCTTGGAACCTTCACAATCTAGTCCAAATTTTGCACTTCTAGTGCCTCCTTGTTAAATCTTGTAAGAAAGTCTCTGATTGATTCATCGGGGCGTTGCTTAGTAGCCAAAAGATTGGTCGTTGTCTTCTTATGGACTCTGCTACTCAAGAAGTGGGCAAGAAAAGCCTGCCCAAGCCCCACAAAGTTGGTTAGGGAGCGCGGCTTGAGGCGTGAGAACCACTGTCTTACCGCCCCCTTCAAGGTAGAGGGGAATGCCCTACACATTATGGTGTCAGATGCTCCGTGAAAGAACATCAATGATTTGAAGGTTTCTAGATGGTCCGTTGGATCTGTTGTGCCCGCATACTGCTCGATCGCAAGCATCTTGAAGCCTTTTGGCAGGGGTTCCTCTTTGATCTCGTCTGTGAAGGCAAGATCGGTGGTGAAGTAGAAACCTTGGCTTGGAGCTAGGTTCTTTCCCTTCATGACCTCTTGAATTTGATCCTGTAGCTCTAGCACTTTGTCGTTCAAAGCCTGCTCAACCTTGGTCATCTGGGAACCCTGGTGCTTGTTGTCCCCTTGGGCCTCTTTACCCTTTCTTCGAACGTTGTTCGCGTCATTGTGATTCTCGCTATGTTCAAGGGAATGGGTTCTTTCCCTCGCCTGTGACAGTTGTGGTGGTGTTGGGATTCCTTGTAGGAAATCGCGTTGCAGATCCAGCATTTGGTCCATCTTGTCTTGCCATCGAGCCTACATCGCATCGAACTGTTCCACCATCATGTACCGGGGCGGATATCTAGGGAGTCTTGGCTGAGATTCCTCCTACTGAGATTTGTTCACCTCTAGGATCGAATCTTCTGTCCCGGGGTGAGGACTTGCAGGTCCACCCAGAGCTCCTCCCGGAGTAACTGTTTGAGCGGCGGTCGCTGCAGCGGCGGTCGCTGCAGCAGCAACAGCGGCCTTGGAAATATTTGATTGATTATGAGTGTTTGTCATGGTGGAATCCTCACAGGTTTTCTTCTTTGTCTTCCCATAGACGGCACCAAAGATGTTGCACAATGAAAGGTGCTCGAGGGAGTTCCTCAAACGCTGCAACCTTAAAAACTAGAATCAAACTAGAAATGATTATGGAAAATGAAGATCACTCTTTATGGTTTCTTAATTTCTCCAGTGATGAAATACTCGAATTGAATTACATGGGTGCAAGGACCCCTATTTATATAAGTTTCTCTCCCCAGCCCTCTTTCTCCGATCCTTTCTTGGATCTGCCAGATGGCATTCCTTCTTTGGAAGGCGGTCCCCTTGAGCTCGGATTAGGAAACCCTTCAAAAGAGGGAGATACTCTCCTCGTATCCCAGGATCCAGAATCTTCTCTCATGAGGATTACGATTACCAGTCACCATCCACTAGGATGTTCTAAACAGATCTTGCTGACGTGTATAGACCAGTATAACCATTTTGCTAGTGGTCCAATCTATTCTGGACGAGGTGTGGTGGCTTGGAGTCCAAGCCACTCCACGTGTCATCCTCGGATTGGATAGATAAAGTATGGTGTATCATATTGTATGCTTGATTGAATGTTTTTCCTATGCGATCCCGGTTTGACTCTGGTGTCATGGGCCCCACTTGGTCCTTGGATCGGGGTCATTACAGTCTTGGTATCAAAGCAATAGGATTAGATAGATTGTGTAGACTAGTGGTCTGATGGCATAGAAATGATGATTGAACATAACTGAACTGAACTGAATTGAACTGGACTGAATGAGAACGGAACTGAACTAAAGAGAATAGAATATAAATTAGACTGAAACAATATTGAACTGTGAAATGATATTGAACTATTAGTTCACTTTCTCCAATAATAAAGACTTTTATTTTGCACTCCTCCATACTGCTCCCTTATGTATTACTGCCAGATGTAGGTTTGGGATTTACATGTGTCACCAAGACCCAGTACCTGAGAGGGCCTTGTCACTGCATGTTGTGAGCGTAGTCATTGGTTGTGAGCGTATTCTTTGGTTCACCAATGACTGCGGTTCAAGAGAACTAAAGCCGGTGTTCTGGGAATGTGTAAATATTATGTGAGTGAAAGAGTCACTTAACATGGTCTCCATTGCTCGATTGAGGAACATCAAGGGGAGTTAGTCTGTGGATGGTCGGATTTGAATCAAGGTCATGAACCGTTTTATTAAATGATTTTTGTAAAACATATTTTCACATAAAATGATAATTTATAATTATGTATTTAAATAAATCATTTAATCGTGTTTTGTGGATTCTGATCACGTGCACAGACATTTCGATACGAACATGTACCATGGAATGGGGTTTGGCAGTACTAGTGTACATGCCCTAGATTCCATGACGACGATGTTGTTTAGTAGAGGGTTGGTGCATATTTGATATGTAGGGGTATTTTTGGAATTTGCTAATTAGTAATTAATTATTTTAAACTAGTATGAGCTTGATGCTGTTTATTTAAGGCCCATTAATGTTTAAATTAATTAATTATATTATTCCCTTTTTAGATTCTGTTTATTCACTAAGTAAAAGTCCATCAGGGTTTCAAGTCAAATAGGAGAGAGAGAGTCAGACTCTCACTGGGAATGAGGAAGGCTCTTTAAAGCCTCACCTATTTAAACACACCAGAGGGGGTGCAAAACCCATCTAAGGCTAAAATGAACTTTCTGCCCCCTCTGGAAAATTCGTTCAGACACATACTCTCTCCTCTCTCCTTCTTCTCTTTTACTCTCTTGCTCTCTAGAGCTTTGAGACCTAGTTAGGATTTTGAAAACCTGGTTTTTCGGTTTGGATCCAAGTCTTTGAGAAGAAATTCTGGTTTGGCTTAGTGTTCTTCTATTGCATCAAGTAGATCTAGATTAAAGCTTTCTTGATTGGCTCGTTAAAGGAAAAACCATTATTTGGAGGAGGAGAAACACTTGAGGCTTAATAGGTTAACAGATCTTCATGTTTGTTTTATACATTAAGTGTTTTAATTATTTGATAATCATGGGATGTGAAAGAAACCCGAATCGATCTCTTTTCTGCTGCGCATTCGGGTATGGGATAGTTCCTCTTTCCATGGGATGGAAAGGAGATGATTTTCTCTCTTCTTGTGAATCCCATAATTTTATGAGACAAGAAAAAAGAGGGTTTAGCAAGAAAATTTTATATCAAACCCTAATAGGAATTCATTAGGGTTCCCATGAACAACCATGGGATTGCCCTAGGGTCACCATGGGAGACCATGGGCTGACCCAGATTCCAATATTTGTGAATCCAGCTTGATTCATGATCCCATGGACTGTAGTTTGTCTACAAAATAAGGGTAAACTTATTGTTTAACCCTTTATCAAAAAACCCCAAAACCAAGTGTGTTGAAGGAATGAAGCGTTTAACCTTCTGCAGCACTGGAGCCAGTATCTTCTCCTTCTCCATCTCCGACCAACCTTCAACTTTAATCTCCGTCTGACCTGGACCTGCTGCATCAATCTCCGTCCAACCTACTACTTTAATCTCTCCAACTTATAATTTCCTCATCCTCTTCTCCACCTTTTTCTGCTTCTTTTGATTTTAGGATTTACAGAGATGCGAGAGAAGGGTCTAACAATCGATGTCTCTGTTCCCTTTTTGTTTCACTTCATATCACTCTCAACTTGAGTGTTCGACCTTTTCTATTTATTCCTGGAATCAATTGTAGCTTCATATAGTTTGTTCGACACAGTTCGAATCAGAGAGACATAGTTTCACAAGGGATAGAGATTTGAGAGAGGGAGGGAAGAAATCAGAAATGGAGAACAAAGTGAAGTGGAGGTTCAAGCGGGTTTGTCTTCTGTGGGAGCAGTACTGGCAATAGGAACTGCTATTGAGATGCTGCCCATGAATTAGGCGAAGAGCTTGTGAGTTGTGATTTTGCACTTCCATTTTTGGTTTCTTTATCTTTCCCCATTCTCCCTGATTCTGACCCATTATCTGTTGGGATTCTGCGAAGGTTTCACGGAGACTAAATCTTGTTTATGGTGGTGGGAGTGTTGGGTTGATGGGCTTAGTTTCTCAAGTTGTACACCATGGGGGGCAGCCATGTTCTTGGGTAGAACCGCAGTCATTCCTATGCTCTGCTTTTTCTATTCTCTGCCTCTACCCTGTTTATTAATTGGTTTTTTTTTTTTTGTTTCCGGATCATTCCCAAGGCTCTCATGGGTAAAGAGGTCAGCAATTTCATCCGGGTTTTCTCTTCTGTTGTTGTTTTCTTTGTTATTACGTTACTTATTGTTGTTGTCATCTAAATGTTGGGTGTTTTCCCTCCTTTAATCAGATAATTGGACAAACAATGAAGGAGGTGAAACCTGTAGCGGACATGCACCAAAGAAAAGTTGAGATGGCCCACTATTCCGATTGTTTTATTGCCTTTCCAGGTTCCTCTGTCTTCATCACCAGAAAGGAAAGAAGATGGTGTGAAGTGGGTTGAGGGTTCGGGGAAGAACAGGGGGAGGGGGTAGTGATGATCGTGTGGGGAAGAGGATGGTGTAGGATGGGGTTGCACGACGGTAATGGTGGTATTGGTGGGTGGCGGTGGTGGTGATTTGGGGTATAATTTGGAAATTTCAAATTTGGTATCCTAAATATAATTTACACGCTTGGATTATCAAAGTGCATTTTCTACACGCGTTGGGTATCTAAATTATCATTGTTTATCTTATTTTGATTGAGGTTAAAATTATCTTTTTAATTTTTGGATTGTTTTAAGTTGGCACCGCTACTCTAGAGAGGGACGGGTGTGAATTTTCAAATAAGAGGGGACGAGTTAAGTATGGGAAAACTTATGGGAGGGTGTCATGTAATTTACCCTTTATTTAATGAAAAACGAAATGCTAATGTGCACTTCATTTTCCAACTTGTTATCCAAAATACTTTACTTTTAGATATTTTTCATCCAAATGGAGCCTTAACAGTATCTGAAGAAGGGTTATCATATTTGACAAGTCGCTCATTCAACGAATCTCCCATGTGTCAGATATTAGAATGATGTTGTCATGGCAAAGATAATTGGCTTATTGGATTATTCATGTGATGTGGCTTGTTCAATACATTTCTTAATTTATTTTACATAAAACAAACGGAACCTCATAAAAAAGTCTTGAAAACGATTTTGCATGTACCAGGTCTTCGCATGGAGTACATGTTTTTGTTTTTTTTTTTTGATGAAACCAAAAAACTTATATAAGGTTAAATCATATGGATGTCCATACAAGCATTGCGTGCCAAGTTCTTAACTAAGACCGCAGTAAAAGTGCACACATTAAGATGAAAATTTACATTTTGGGTGAGATCAGAAATACGAAGTAGCGTAGGAACTAAGTGCCATGGCCATGGGCATTTGGTTGGAGATGGAAGACATTCAGTGATCAATTTATTATCATACCAAATTTTCTTAATCTGCAACCCAATACCGGCAGCATGGATGAGACCTTTAAGTATCGCATAAACATAGATATCTACATCCTGTGTACAGAGCAGTTTTCCTGCATCAAAAAACTTAAACTTGCCATCAACCAAAAAGATGTAGGCCCACCCCGCCCTAGTCAGTCCAGGTGAACTGAATCCTGCACAGATCAAGACAGGAAGATTACAACAAGGCAACAGAGGGATTTTGAGGGGTACAACTATATCAGGGATACAAACATTATGAGGATAATCCGATCCAAAAGTAGTTAGGTTTAAGTCAGCCAACCACTGTGAAACCGCATGTATGATCTTTAAGGGATTGAGTTGAATGGATTCAACTAATAACTTATTTCTAGAAGTCCATAGAAAATAGCAAGTTATAATGAAAGTGCTAAAAAACCACTTCAATAAGGATTTATTAGCCTTAAAGTGCAAGTAAAAAAACCGACAGAAGCGATGGAAATTATCAAAGGCCAAAAATTCAGTCCTTAGCCCCAGTGGTCCTGTTGCCCAGATACATTTGACCCAATCACAAGAAAGGAAAATGTGCCAAAGTGATTCGACACCGATTCCACAAAAAGCATAGTTCGCCTCACACTGGCTCAATTTCGATAGAATATCCTTTGTAGGAAGTCCTGCATTGAGCAAAGGCCAAAAGAAAACTTTAAACTTAGGATGAATTGGTAGTTTCCAAAAAAATTTCCACCAACCAACAGAATTATCAGATCTTTTAGTAGAGCAGGAAAATAAATGCCTTACAGCGAGTTTCGTGGTGAAAACTCCTGTAGACGAATTCAGACAATACCATTGATCACTAGAATTAGAAAAAGTAATAGATTGGACCAGAGGAGCAATATTATGAGGAACATATTGTGTTAAGAGGCCAAACTTCCAGTTAGATCCGTGCTTAAGAAGGCCAACAGTCAAGGATTTAGAGTTCATGGGTATCGGGTTAGAAGCTAAGCCAACAAGATTAGTAGAAAGGGAAGGAATCCATTTATCGTACCAGAGAGAAGTAGTGCGTCCATCACCGATCCGCGTGCACAACATATTTTGCAGAACAGGGGTTACCTGTGTAATACTATTCTAGGTCCAGGACCCCTTCTTAGCCCTAGTCTTAGAGTCAAAGAAACTAGTTTTGGGGAAATATTTGGTCTTTAAGACTCTGGCCCATAAAGAGGAAGGTTCATTCAGTAATCTCCACCCGAGTTTTAGAAGCAAAGCTTGATTGTGATGGTCAGCTTTTCTGAAGCCTAACCCCCCATAGGCCTTAGGGCGACACAACTTCTCCCAAGAAATGAGAGAGGATTTCTTCTTGGGACCACAATTGTCCATCTAAAATTGAAGGCAGACAGAGTCAAGTTTGCTACAGATTTAAAGTGGAAAGCAAAAGCATTGCATCAAATAACAGCATGGAGTACATGTTGATTGGTAGAAGAAAAATTCTTTGGATGATGTGTGACCGAGAGAAAGAGAGTTTATTTTTATATAATTTATATGAAATTGCGAATTGTAAAAGAATCAAGCATATATCATTACAATTAAATTGAAGGGTCAGGTCTCTGACTTGTCTTAGCCAAGACCTCAGATACTCTCTTCTTACCCTACCCTTTTCCTTATAGGCCCCACCAACCCCACCTGGTATGTAAGTCAATGTATATTTAAAACTCAGTAAATAGAATCGATTAAATTATTGAGTATTGAAGTTCAGATTGTGGACCTACTTATTGGAGCTGAGTTCATCACTTTTTTATTTTTTATTTTTTTTTTGGTAAAAGGATTTATTAAAGAAAGCCAATTCGCAATGAAATAACTATTAAAAAAAAAAAATCGCAATGAAATTCCCTTCACGAAGGGTATAAGAGAATATGATCCTGTAAAAGCACCTCAAGAGTGAAATACACTCTGCTATTATTAAGTGGATTCGCCATGGAATATTTTAAGCTTTTCCTGTAAGAATGGACAAGATCAGCTAGCAAATTATCACTCTCTATTGTGACTAAGCATAGCCCTTTTCTCTAGCTCATATTAATGCCTTCTGGACTGCTATAGCTTCAGCAACACATGCAAAATTAGTTCCACATTGACCAGAGAAGCAAAAGAGAAAGCGGCCAGAAGAATCTCTAGCAATGCCACCATATCCATTGATCCTAGTATTGTCGTAGCTAGCCCCATCGACATTGATTTTCACTTGACCGATCATGGTGGCTTCCATGAAATGTGAGTTTGCCTTAAGTATATTGATTTAAATCTACATGATTGTGTAAACTCAAAGGCAAATCGTCTAGCCATGTGACATATACTGGCTGCATTCAAAAAACTTTGGTGGAAAATGAAATTTAAATATGAAGTCCATAGGTGCCACAAAATGCTACAAATAGTAGAGAGCTTGTTGATAGACAATTCTACACCATTCGACTCCATGATGAAGTAGCGAAGGTCTATCTGAATGTTGGACCACAACTGAGTCCCAAGAGAATAGTCAAACCTCCATACATCATCAGCTCAAGGGCATGTTTGAAACAGGTTAGTGGGATCTAAGAAGGGAACAGAGCATAACTGACAATGTGGGGGCAAGTTAGTGAACTTGTTGTTTAGCATATCTACAATAGAGAGTTTTCCAAGGAGGAGCTTCCAAAGAAAGAATTGGACTTATGGATTAGTGGGGATGTGCCACAGCTTTAACCATACAGGGTCCACTAGCTTGGATTCATTTATCGTCTCAATGTTGTATGAGGAAGCTGCAGTGAAGACACTATTAGCGGTAGGAAGCCAGATGTACCTGTCTCGTTGATTCACTAAAGGAATGGGAATGGAGAGTATTGGCATAGAAACATCCATTAGCCACCATTGCAATATGATGTATTTGTGTCAACATCTGTCTTCATGATAAATGAGTTGACTTGCCAAGGTTGGTGCCAAAGGCGGCAATGGGAACAAGGCGAAGCTAGGGCGAAACTTGGTGATCCAAAAATCATTCAAAGGGTTTATAGACGTCCCATCCCCCACTTGACTAAAAATTCATTTGAATAGTAGAGACCTCGCTTCCAGAATTGACCTTCATCTCCAAGAAGCCGAAGTTGTCGTATGGGCATGGGGAAAGTCTAAATTAAGGAAATACTTTTGTTTCATTAGACACCCTCAAAGACAAGTAGGGTTCAGAAGTCCCCAAGCTTTTTTGGAAAGTATAGCTTTATTCATGGGACCAACGCGTTTCGGATTCAAACATCCACACCATTTGCGACGACAGATAAAATTCTAGGTGATGGTTGGAATTGAGAGTCCTCCCTGGTAGACCAAAAAAACTTTGGCAGGTGGAGTCCAAAGTCTGCAAAATAGACGATGGAAGTTGGAAGCAGGACATATAATACAAGGGAAGAGCCGAGAGGATGGATTGTATTAATATGTGCTTCCCAGTTGAGGATAGGACTTTGGATTTCTATCCCTATAGCTTGGTGTTCACCCTTTGAATCAGGTCTATGCAATCTGTCTTTCGAATACTTCCAGGGATAAGAGGAGTTCCCATATAAATATCTCTCTTAGATGTAGGAGTAACATGAAAATGTTGCTGAGAGTTCTTGTTTCAATGATGCCTGAACATTCGGGTTGTAATGTGCTCTGGTCTTTGTGATGTTCAAGCATTGCCCCAATATATCACAATACCTATTTACGATATTTGTTAGTGTTCTCACCTCCACTGTAGAGGCCTCTCCCTCCCCAAAAAGAATGAGTTCATCGCAGAGTCATGCATTAATTACATATTTGACTACCCTAATCCATTCATATACAAGTAATTTTTTTGGTAAATCATTCATATACATGCATATGAAAACCTTTTAAACAACCTTCTAAGGAAGGGGTTCCCATGCTGCCCAAATATCTTTCATGTGGCAGCTCATTTGGGGGCTAATCTTATGGATAGGTAGACCTAAGGTCTCTGCTCATATATCAAATTGTAATGGGAAATTTTTTATCACTAACCTGAATTTACACCCTATTTGCTTAAACTCTCCTGTCAGAAGTTTTCCTCTAATTCCCCCCAAAAAGTAAATTAATACCTCTTTTTCTCCCCTACTATTTTGAAATGACCTAATTATCCCACCCTTTTTTTTTAGCTAAAGGTCAACAAAGTATGTATCAAGAAAAATAAGATGATGTTACAGAACAGACTGAAAAGCTACCAAAAATCCTTATCCGACCTTTCACCTTCGGCAATGCCATCAGCAAAAGGCCAAACTCTGGAGAACGAATTACAAACAAGAAAATTCCTAATTATCCCACCCATTAACCTATTAATTGGTTCTCATCACATGTGAACTTCCATTGTTTTTTTATTTTATTATTCTTATCATCATTCAATTTTCATTTTTTTTTTTAATTTCTTCTTTTTCTTCTTGTTCTTGTTCTTCTTCTTGCAACCTCTCGTCTCTCTCCCCAAGGCCCCTCCTTTTCTGACTGAGCTCCCCACCCTACCCCTTGCCATCATGTAAATAATTTTTTTACCTTGAAGCTATATTTTGAACATCTTTTTGAAGAAAACCTTTAGCAGCTTTGCAGTTTATACAGCCTAAAAAACTTTCCTGTGAATAAAATACTTTTAAAATTTTATAGTCCATAGTAATTTCTTTTGTTAGCATGCTTAATTGTGGGTCTAGCTTGTATTCGAAAGCAACTCAGTGAGATTTTCGATGATCGTTTGTTTGACTAATAGGTTCATCATCTTGAAACGTTTTAAGAATTTGAATAATATCAAATGGTCTTGGAGTCTAAGAAGTTGTTTTGATTCCTTGAAGTTTTGTGATAAATTTTCATTGATTTCATTGCCTTTACCTACATGTGATAACAAGTTATTAGGTCTTAGGTTCAATTTCCCCTACTTTCATTTTCTTGACAAAAAAAAAACTTACATGTGATAACAACATATATATATATATATATATGTCCTACCATATATAAGGTAGAAATAATAGAAAGACTTGGAACTCAATATGAGTCTTAAGGAAAGACAGATCTCAAGATGAGTCCTAAGGAAAGACAAACACAAATAGAAGGTTAGGATAAGGAAATCGAATATATATAGTACCATTTGGTTGGCACAGGTATATTTGGTTGATACACCATTACACCCCCTCAAGCTGATGATTTAATGGGTCAAATCCTTAGCTTGTTCCGAAGATGCTGAAAGAGTTGAGACGACAGGCCTTTCGTAAAGAAATCAGCCCATCGATCGGCAATGGAAATAAACTGAACAGAAAGTTCCCATATGGTGATATTATCCCTTACAAAGTGAAAATCATTCTCGACGTGTTACAGGTATGAAACATGTGATTGGCTGATAGTATGTGGCCTCAAAATTGTCACACCAAATAGTTGGAGGGCGGTTCATAGGGGGACCAAGTTCCTTAAATAGAGAATGGAGCCAAGTAATTCAACTGCAACATTGGCTAAAGCCTAATATTCTGACACAATGGAGGAGCGAGCAACAGTTCATTGTTTGCAGGAGGACCATGATATGAGATTGCTTCCTAAGAAAATTGCATAACCCCCTGTAGACTTATTATCATTAGAGTCATGCACCAAGTCTATGTCGAAATACGCCTATAGATGAAGACCTGAATTACTATCAATTAGTATACCACGTGTATGGGTGTTTTTGAGATAACGCAATATGCATTTGACAAGAGCCCAGTGATCATCTGTAGGGGCATGCATAAACTGGCAAGGCTGGTTAATTGCGAAAGCAACATTTGGCTGAGTGAGTGTGATATACTGCAGCGCACCCACAATTAACATGTGTAGAGTGGCATTGGAGAATGGTGCACCCCCCTAAAGCAATGAGCTTCGACATAGTGGCAATGGGAGTGAGGACAGTTTACAAACTATCATACCTACTCGCTTCAATATATATGTGATGTATCGTTGCTGGAAGAAGACAAGACCCCTTGAATGATTAGTGGCTTCAATACCTAGAAAATAATGTAGAGGACCAAGGTCCTTAATGGAGAATTCACTAGAGAACTGTTTAAGTGACGTGGTCACATGGGAAGGTGAGTTGTTGGTAACTAGGTTATCATCCACATAGACCAAGACATAAGCCTTTTTGGAACCACAATTAAAGATAAAAAGTGAAGGATCTTTATGTGAAGCACAAAATCTTGATTGAATAAGAAGCTATGACAAACAATGGAACTAGGCCTGGGGAGCTTGTTTTAGCCCATAAAGTGATCGTTGCATTTTACACACATGATGGGGATGAGAAGCATCCTCAAATCCTAGCTGTTGGACCATATAAACTTCTTCATTTAGAACCCTATGTAGAAAATTGTTATTGGCATCTAGTTGGCCAATGACCCAGCCACGAGTAACCGCAAGAGAAATCACTATCCGGATTGTAGTTGGCTTTACCATAGGGCTGAATGTTTCCTTGTAATCTACACCCTATTGTTGGTGAAAGCCCTTAGCTACCAGGCACGATTTGTACCATTCAAGAGAGTTCAGCTGCCATATGCTTGATCCTATACACCCACTTACAACAAATAAGATTAAAACAGGGATTGGGAGGAACAAGTGTCTAGGTACCATTGCAAACAAGTGCATTAAACTCATTAGCCATGGCCGCCCACCATTAAGGTAGTTTATTTTTCTATGTAAAGCATGTGGGTTGAACAGGGTGCATTGTTGTGGTGGTGTGCTGGAGCTGCAAGTGGGGTTGAGTGTGTAACGTCATGGGATGAGTCCAGGTAGCTGGGGGGAGAGGCAACTTACGAACGTTTACAAGTGGGGAGGCTTGTTCGGTATGAGTTGACACTATAGGAGGTAAGGACAGGGGTGGTTGGGCATATAACTTATCTAGGGACCGAGATTCGGGGTCAGAGAAGATAGGGGAGGGAGCTAGTGATGGGGTGGTGTAATATCCCTAAAATTATTTTTTTTACAAGGGTATTTGGGTAATTTGCTTTAGCTACAAACTTGTTTGTTTTATAAATTAATATTTATACATGTAAATATAAATATGTATGAATGTGTATATATATATATATATATATATATATATATATCGCTAATTATGTATGGCTAATATTGTATAGCCAAGTTTTCGTGTAGGGGCTTACTGGGAATTTAAGAGCTTAAAGTAAAATATCGCTAATTATGTATGGTTAATATTGTAATCTAGGCATGTGTGGGGCCTAGGTTAGAGCTTAACTTATTTTGGAGGGAGATTATTGGAGATATTTTAGCACTTGATTTTTGTGAGATTGAGATATGATGAGGTGTAGGGCTAAGATTTAATCATGTGCTTAGTCAAGATTGAGTTGAATAAACTATGAATTCAAATTGGAAAGAATTGCTAGAAATTTTAAAGGATTATTAGCTATGAGTTAAATTTGGGAACAAAGATAAGATCATAAGAGAGTATTCAAAGGGCCATATCTTGTGGGATCCATCCTCCATCTTCTCCTCGATTTTGGAAAATGAATATTCTAGGCCTGACAAGTGGTAACCTACTATTGGATACTTATTAATTGCTTGAATAGCAATTTACCTCATAATTAGAAGGCCTACATCACATCTTAGCTAACTATTTGATCATGAGATTCTATACTAATTCAAGGGCTAATATTTATTTAGATAGAAGATGTGGGAAGATCAAAGAAATCCTAGTTTTAGGAAGTTAATAGAAAGGATTTTAGAAATAGAGAGAAGGATGATCTCTCCTATATCAAGCAACCCAAATTCATGGGGGCCTCAGCTCCCCACGAATTTTGAAGAGTGAGAAGAGAGGTGTGAGTTTGATGAAGGAAGAAAAAAAACAGAGAAAGAAAGAGAAGGAGAAAAGGAAGAAGGGAAGAAGACTGCCTCTCCCTCCTCAAACTTCAAGTTCCGATTTGGCCTGTTGAAGACCCTGTATCGAAGGGTTCAAGACCTTTTATCTCAAGGGTAGAAGACTTTGATTTTTAGTCTACAGTAAGAGTAAGTGAAAAACCCTCCTAATATCTATAAGTTTGATACATAGGTCTAGGTTATTCTATGGTAAGATAAGGCGTTTTCATATGATCATATATCTATGTATCCTATAAAAGTACATACTCTAATTTTTTTTGTCAAATTTTTTCAATGCCGAAAAGACCCTCTTCTCTCTCTCTAATTGACAAAAATACCCTCCTCTCTCTCTCTCTCTCTCTCCCCGAGAAGAAACCTCCAAAACTCCAAAAGACACATCCCTCCAGGGTTCTAGGCCTCCATCCCCCACCTTTTCTCTCTTCTGCGCATTGTTTGGAGGACACCTCCCTCCAGAACGCGACCCTTACATCTCTTTCAGGGCTACAGTCAGCCTATGGATACCTCGATCTCTAGGCGAAACAGTTCCCGAGCATTCGAAATCTGATCATTTGCCAACCAGTTTGAACGCGCAGCAGGTGATTATTGACGAATTCGCCAAAGAAAATCACAAGAAAGACCATAACAGCCCAACCGGAAAGGACAACACCCTGAGCCAAGGGATCGATAACCAGGCTTATTACGTATTGGGTCATCAGACTGCTAACATCCGTGATCTTTACACGTTGGGTCGTAAATTGGGTCAAGGACAATTCGGTACTACTTACTTGTGCACTGAGATTGCAACTGGTACCGAATACGCTTGTAAATCTATCACCAAGAGGAAGCTCATCTCAAGGGAAGATGTGTTAGATGTCAGCAGAGAAATTCAGATAATGCATCATCTCTCTGGTCACAAGAACAATGTGACCATTAAAGGAGCTTATGAAGATCAACTCTATGTGCATATCGTGATGGAGCTCTGTGCTGGGGGTGAATTATTTGATCGCATCATTCAGAGAGGGCATTACAGTGAAAGGAAGGCAGCTGAGTTGACAAAGATCATCGTGGGTGTTGTCGAGGCATGTCATTCCCTTGGTGTTATGCACAGGGATTTGAAACTAGAGAACTTTTTGCTGGTCAACAAAGACGATGATTTTTCGCTCAAAGCCATTGATTTTGGGCTCTCTATTCTTCAAACCAGGTATACCTTTCTTCTGAGGGTCGTTTGTCTTTTTGTTCAATACGTTATTGAGAAAGAAATATTAATTTTCTCCGAAAATTCTCCCAAAAATTTTACCTTGTGATAAGAAAATTGTCGATGCTGTCCACTTAGCTAATTATAAGAAATTTCGTGAAAAGCTTCCCTAAAAAATGATGGCCTTTCTAAAAATATGTTGGATCTCTTAGATTGTATAAAATATGACAATAGATATTTAATGTATAATCCGTGAGCATGATGCTAACTGAGGCTGTGAGCTCTGTCTCACAAACCTTTTGACTGTTGAAAAAAACAAAGAGGCTCTGAACGTATTCTAGATGTAAATAGCCTGACTTGTATGCTAAACTTGATACAACAACCGTAGACGAGGTCTGATTCTTTTCATGAGTATATAATCCTTGTTAGTTTTTATGATCACCTAAAATTAATTCTGAAGTTTCCATATATTTTGGATTGTCGACACTTTTCGAACTGTATGGCATTATGATCCTATAGGTCAAATCTTTACTGATGTGGTTGGAAGTCCGTATTATGTTGCTCCAGAGGTACTTTGCAAGCATTATGGGCCGGAAGCCGATGTATGGACGGCAGGAGTGATACTGTATATATTGCTGAGAGGTGTACCACCTTTTTGGGCAGGTATATCGGATTTGATATGATCGTGCTGCACGAGCTACTGATTCATTCTGAAAACTTTATTTGTTTGGAATTCAGAAACACAGCAGGGGATATTTGATGCAGTGTTGAAGGGGGCAAATTGACTTTGAATCAGACCCATGGCCTCTAATCTCTGACAGCGCTAAGGATCTCATCCAAAAGATGCTCTGTTCTCGGCCTTGTGATCGCTTGACTGCTCATGAAGTGCTTTGTAAGACATAAGACATCATCTTTTGTTAGTCTA
Organism: Telopea speciosissima; assembly: GCF_018873765.1. Lineage (NCBI taxonomy): Eukaryota > Viridiplantae > Streptophyta > Magnoliopsida > Proteales > Proteaceae > Telopea > Telopea speciosissima. Next base: position 49,566,091 of record NC_057920.1, read on the forward strand.
TTTGAAGACTTTCCGGTGTTTCCCTGGGGATTGTTATTTCCCCATCAATTCAATTAAATTCATAACACAATAATAATATGACAAAAATAGAATACAACAAAAAATAAGAACAAGAACCCCCTCATTTCGCTCAAGTGGGAAACCATTTTGATATACTTTCTTTTTCATGCTACATTTAGGTCATCCCTGGATATGCGAAAATGGAGTTGCTCCTGACAGAGCATTGGATGCTGCTGTCCTTTCCCGCCTAAAACAGTTCTCTGCAATGAATAAGTTAAAGAAGATGGCTTTACGGGTGAGTAATATACCACACTATCTATTCAAAAACATGAATGCATACTGAGGTAGATCAACTTATGCACTCTTGTAATGCTTTAACCAATGTTCTCTCTGCTCCAAATATTCTATCGATCTCTTTCTTCTATTGTTTCAGTAAATTCTCTTTCTTCCATTCGGGGGCAATACGTCAAAAGGAAACACAAAACTGCCATGGGAGATTGATCTCTTATTGATACATACTCTTCAGTTTTTATATCGTTCAACTTCGAGCGGAAGCTGCTCCGTCAGGTTATTCTCAAGCCACTCCCCCCTCCCCCCCCCCCCTTCTTTTCTCACATCTTTCTTTTATCTGTTTTGCTAATCGACATGCTAAATTTCTACCGTTCTATATTCTTTTGTTTTGTTTTGTTTAGTTCTCTGTTTTATTTTTCTTCAGGACCCTTAATTAAACACTTGTCTTCATTTCTCAAATGGACGAGGTCTTCCCCAAAAACGCCCCAAACAAGTAATTGGAAAGAGAGGTTGCTGATTATTATGGATAGAGATCCACTTTTGAATTCAAATTCAAATCCCATATCTGATAACGGGAGAGTGTGAGAGGCTGTTAAAACCGTCTCACCCTTATCTCTCTCTCTCTTATCTATATCTCCTATTTGTTCTCCTGTAAATTGTATAGCAGTAGTATAGGGGAACTCAGACTCTATCTCTTGTATTTTGAGTTTCAAATACTTTTGTAGAACTTCACATATAATATAAATACATAGACCATGATCACAATGAAACACGGTGAATTCAATCTCAAATATCCTATCTATCTTGGTATCAGAGCTACTGACCATCGTCCTTATCTTCTATGGCTGTCTCAGACTCCTCCTCCACTACTCCAACGATAATCTCTCTTACCAATATCATTCAATTTTTGCCCATCAAACTTGATCGAACCAACTTTCTACTATGGAAATCCCAATTCATCCCACTACTACATGCTCATGATCTATTTGGTTACATAGATGGCAGCTTTCCATGCCCTCCTAAAACACTTCCAGCCTCCCCCACCGAAACCACCACCTCCACGTTGGCCATTAATCCTGTGTAGACCTTGTGGAAACGACAGGATCAGATTATCTTATCTTAGATAATCTCTTTTTTAACTGAACACTCCATGGCCCATATTATTGGTGCTACATCGTCCCAGGCTGCATGGGATACTCTTGCACGGATTTATGCATCCCAATCCCAAGTCAGAATAATGCAACTCAAGTACCAACTGCTGCAAATCAAACGAGGCACTTTCTCCATGGCCGAGTACCTTCAAACGGCCAACGAGCTTGTTGCTCATCTTGCGGCTGCTGCCCACCCTATATCTGAAGCAGATATCATCCTTAGCATCTTGCTTGGCCTTGGATCAGACTATGAATCCTTTGCTACCTCTGTCACCACCCGAATAGACCCTCTTTCCCTTGATGATTTTACTGGTCTTTTTTATCTATTGAACCTAGATGACTAGTTTGCTTATATTTTAATGGGTACTTGCCAAACCGAGACACTGATTATGTGTGTTTTTATTAAAAAAAAAAGTATGTGTGTGTGTGTGTGTGTGTTTGTTTGTCTCTTTTGTGGTTGTTCCAATATATGGAAATGTTGTTCAGTTTGAGAATGGGTACTTGGTTGAGACTGTCGTGGAGGGAAACGAGCTGGAGGTCGTGCCATATTCCATCCGGGTCTCCCATGATGGTAGAACTCTTTACTGTTGACGCCGTAAATAGTAACATTTTTTGGATAACTCCACCTCTATCACAGTGTAGGCCTGTTGTTCTTTCTACGTTAGCAGTTTAATTTACTTAAAATTTTCTTACTCTGTCCATGGTGATTGCTTATAATTCTGAACAATTAGAACTTCATTATGTGTTATAGGCGTCAGATTGTCTTCTTATTATTCTTTTTATCAACCCCTTTTCAGTCTACTGCCCAACAGTTATCACTAAATGGATCAGCTGGATATTCATTTTGTACATGCATGATTGCCTGACATACATTTGTTTTATAGCATTTTAATTTTAGGAAAGTCTAGATTCTCCCTCCATTCCACGTCTCTCTCTCTCTCCTTACTTTCCTTTTTCTTTTGAAACACACATTCTCTCAAAAATATCTTTTATGATATATTTTCTCCATTAATACCTTATTCCTTCATCTTCATTGCTCGAATCTGTATTTTTCTAAATTCTTTCCTTACAAAAAAAAAAAATTTCTAAATTCTTTCCCCTCAATTGCTTTCCTAATCTTGCATTGTTTAGTTTCCTTATCCAGAAAAAATTCCTAATCCATGATATTTTGGTTGAGGATCCCAACCGAAGATATTCTGGTTGTGAGACCAGAAGCTTCAATTTGACAGGGAAATGCCTAACTAAAACCGTGAGCGAAGATGTTCAAGTCTACGAGATGGAGGAGGGAGAAGAACAAGATCAAAGCTGTATTTTTTTTTTTTTTTTTTGGTAGTAAGATCAAAGCTGTATTCAAACTGCAGTTTCAGGCAATTCAGGTATGTTTTTATATGATGTTAATTCTTGTTTAGTTCCCATTTGCTGAAAACTATAAAATGGAATTTGAGCATTGAATCGCTAATGCAGGGACATTCCGTGGACATGGTGTGTGTGCCCAGAATTTGAGCACTGAGTCGCTAATATTGTGTTGACCAGTTTTGTCATCCATGGACGTGGTGTGTGCCTGAACTACTTTTAATCATTGTAAGTAATCTTTCCAATTCCTCAACTCACTAGCAATTAAGCTCATCAGAATTTCCACATAACCCCTGTTTGATAGACTTTTAATGTTCCATATGCAGAGGCTAAGCAAGTATATACGAGTGATACCTAAGGTATTCTTCTCATTTTGGCATTCTCTAAAAGTATTCACTTGGTTGAAAGTTGTCATGGATTCAGATTAAAGTACACAATCTGAAGTATTTTTTTTTTGAGCTTCGGTGGCGCTCTCTTTGGATGCTATTCATAATAGACCTTTCTATTATTTTATTTTTGGTAGATTACCGTGAGGTTTGGTGGATCTCATGCCGATATTTGACTTATGGAGGAAAATTCTTAACTTCTATTTTGACTTATCATTCTCTTAGTGCAAAAGTGTAGCATAAATTTTGTCAATAAGATCTTGTACTTGTGTTTTTTGTTTATTTTCTCTCTTTTTCTCTCTATCTATCTTGTGTTGTTTCCTACTTTACATTGACATTTTTCTTTCAATTTTTCAAAATCTGGTTTATCCCAAGTATTTGAAACTTTGGGGGCATGTATTTGAAATGCATTCTTTGACCTTCTCTGCTAAATGAATGTGTTTGCATGCCATTTCAGAGTATAGTGTTGGAAAGCAACATAATATATGATCTATTGTTATAGAGGGTCCACAAGGCACAAAAATTGCTGACAAGCTCACCAAAGGGAATTCTAATTTTTTTTTTAACAATTATTTGCTTTATTGGATGACATGTTGTATATTGGGGCTTATAAATGAATGTAGCAGGTCAATAACTGTGCTGATTTTGTAGCTTATGCATTATATGTGAAATGTAAATGGTAGAAACTGAGAGTCCATACCTCTCTATCTTTAAGTGATGGTATCCTTGCAATTTTTCTCAATTTTCACATTGTCTATACTTTATTGATGTTGTGTGTACTTAATTCAAAATTTATTGCCCAATCTGATTATGTACTACACGTTCACTGTTATTACACTAAAAAAAGAATTGATTATAGAATTGCCCTTCAGGTTTAGATGAGGTATTTGAAAATTGAAAATATTAATTATGCATTATACTAGGTATCTTCACTTGGTTGCAAATTTACTTTTCTTTAGCTGATCAGAGGCCAAAACCTCAGTTCTGTGCAGGTAACTGTATTCTTCAAATCGATAATTGTCTTAAACCAAGGTGATTTTACTGTAGGGTTTTATTGCAATTCATTTTGAGGTTTCTTTTGCAGGTATGATGACTTCTTCTTGTCCATGCTCGCAAAAGGTGTGTATCCTCCTTATTGATCTTGATGTTATTGTTTTTCTTGTTACTGTAACTTCATTTTTTTGCAAACACTATTATTAGCTAAGCACTTGCCATGTCAAGAAAATTTAGTACTTTCTCCCTTTGGCAACTTGAACTTGTTCTGTCTCTCTTTTTGCTTGTGTTTTATTCTTTAACTATTTGTATAATAGAATCATTGTTTTGATCAATTGGATGCTTTATCATCTCTGTTCATATCCTTTTGCATATGTGGATTGTGGTGAGCTTTCAGCTCTTGAAGATACACTATTCACTTCTGCAGTCATCGAAGATTTTCTTATTGGGCTTTTCAAAGGATACAGAAGTTTTGATCGGTTACATTTGTATTTTCTTCTATTGATTGTTGTTGTTATTGGTTGACTATACAACTGTCTTTGTTTTCCGGCTATTAATGTTTCTCGACAATGGCCTTGCTATGGGGATGGGTTATTAAGTGTTCCCACTTTATGCTGCTAATGTTGTCGTGATTGATGTCCACAATAGTTTTACTTAGCAAGCTCTGCTATGTTTATACCAACAAAAAATTGTGTACTCGATATGATTAATTGGGAATTTCCCCCCCTCTTTCTTACATTGTTTGTAGCAGCCAATATAAAATGTGACATTCCTTATATTTATGTTGTCTTAGGTCTCCGGTTATCATTGGTACAAAGAAATATTGGTGTGTGCGTAGAGGAGTTCAATTTCTTTTTGATTCAATTCGGAAAACTGAGTTTTTAGGTTACTGGGCTGAAACTAGCTAGGTTTTAGGCTAGGATTTGATACGGAAATTAAGAATTGACGGCTATGGGTATTAGGGTTTGAGAATAAAGGAATCAGACTATGAGAGCAGGTCTCTTTGTTGAGACTTATTTTTATGAAGGAAACAGCAGCAGTAAACCATGAAAGATAGGGAAAAGAAAAAGAAACAAAAATGGTCTCAAACCATACTTAGTATACTTATCTAATGCACCTTGAGTTTGATAGGTACCAATGAATCATCACAATTCATAAGAAAGTGCTGAGAAAATTGTCGAATAGAAAATAGTTTTTTTTTTTTTTTTTTAAGGGAAAAGAATGTATGGCTTAAACAGAGCATGAGATGTCTAGGTCCCTTACTTTTTTAATTGGATTTCTATTTGATCTTGCATTTGAAAAGTCAAAACAAGACATTTTTCTATAGCCAAACATGTTTAACCTACTTAAACTCAGCCTGCATAACTTAAAACTGGTAGGTAGCAACTAAAATTACCAAATTATTGGTGTGGGTTGCATTAAACAAAAAAAATGCTTTAAATCTGAGGGCAGGTCAGGGCTGGAAATTTCTAGCCCTGAGTCAGGGTCGAGTCGGGCTAAGGTTGAGGCCTCGGGCTAAGCCTGGCTTTGCCTGGCCCGACCCTATTTTATGTTATACTAGAAAATAAATATTGATATCTATGTATCCTATTAAAGTACGTACTCTACCTTTTTTGTCAAATTTTTTTAAATGACAAAAATACCCTCACCCAACTTAAAACTCTTTAGATAGGTATGTGAAAACGCAGTCACTCACACAAAATTATTCTCTCCAACAATCACGACTATCCCCCAGATCTCTCTCTAACGTCTCTACACCCCTCATTCCGAGGCTAATAAATAGGACTAAGATCCCTTGCAAATAGGTCTATTGGTCACTCTCCCTCCACACAAGACCCTCCATGAAACGCCACCTCCCTCCCCTTCCTACATCTTCCCCCTCCATACATCTCTCTTGTCTTACTCACCGTCTCCCTCTCCCCTCACAATATTCACCCCAAAAACAATATGCCCCTCACCTCCCCCCTTATACCTTTCTCCTCCCTATTCTTCGCGGTCTACACATCTCTCATTTTTTAATTAACTTTGTAGTGATTTCTGGTTTAAAGTTTTGGAGGCCTATGCTATGTCATAAGTGATAAGGCGGAAGCCAGTGAGTGGGGCATGAGATGGCGGTTCTGGATTACAACAGTGTGTCATGGAAATTCTTATAACTAAGCCTATCTTTGGTATAGTTTTTATTTTCTGATTTTTGTCTTTAAAAACGTTTTTGGTTGTGCTTGGTATTGTTTATGGAACCTGTTTTTATTTAAAAAAGATTGAAAAAAAATCAAAAACCAAAAATGGATGAAAAGGCCTTTATGGATATTCGTTGAAAACTGTTTTAAGTCTATTTGTTCGGACTCTTTAATGAGCATGTGTTTATATACCCCAACATTGAAGGTTAAAATTGTAAATTGCTTTTATTTTTTAAACTGGCAAGCCTCTGACTCGATCTCCTCCTCCTTCATCGATCAAGAGAGAGATTGAGGAGACCATGATCGCAGCTAATGCCGACACCGCCGGCACCAGCAGCACTACCAACGGTCGCTGGTTTCTTCTCCGTCCTCTCAAGAAATTTCTCCGACTAAGATGACTTTCTATTTTCGCTTGCAGTAGATGGTAGCATCGTTGGCTCGGAGTTCCTGAAACCAAACAGAACCAGAAAAAAAAAAGTCTGACGACATGCCGATCCCCTTCTGATTTTCAATGTTTGCAACCCAACTTGCTTGCAGTTTTTTTTTTTTTGGGTGAATTCTGCAAGTGGTTGAACTATAGCCAAAGTCCTTAAGTTAATTAGAAAAAAAAAAAAGCACACTATAAAGAAAGATTTTGAAAGCCCAGGTCGTCCTTAAACTTCATTTGTCACAGATGTCTAAAACTATAATTTAATGGATTATTCTGCAATTCAAAATTATTGATCAGATGGGCTCTCGCAGTCGATTTGCTTGAAGTTTTTTTGAAGGTTACCGATTAATGGGATTGGGTTGCGGAGGAAGGAGAGGAGATTTTTTCTCCCTTCTGACGACATGCCGATCAACTCGAGAAGTGATTTTCTTCCTAATCACACCGTTGGATTTCTCTGATGCATCGTCTTCTTTTATCTTCACACAGCGCAGTCTCCTTCGGTTCCCCTCCTGTAGGATAAATTAAATCGGTTTCCGAAACTCTACCTGATGTTTGATTCTTTGTTACATTCTCCATCCCTGCCATAAGTAAATGAAAAGATTAACGAACTCATTTGGTTTTGGGTTTGGTTTGCTCCAACAAATCAAGAAATGAGAAGAAGAGGGTAACACTTGGAGGAAATCGCTCAATCTAAAAAAGGCAAATTTTTATCACCACAAGATCTAAGGTTGTCACAGAGAAATCAATTTATATCGGAGTAATCAAACAAAGGCCACCAAAGGGTAATCAGAGGTGAAAAGTGAAGTCCACAAAGGGGAATTGGAAAAGAAAAAGAATTATGTGGAACAACAGTAGAACGAGTCGAGAATCTCATTGGAATTAACATTATAACTCATCATCAATAGAATAAACAGAAGAGAGATAGAGAGTGTTACCGAGTCCTCCACCGAGGATCTGATGCACAGTCCTCTGTCTGTTGCACAATCGATCCGATGAATCCATGAGAAAGGGATAAGGGAAGAAACCAAAGATTTTTCAATTCATTGCTTCGTAGTAGCAAATCCGATAAGCATAACAATGGAATTTTAATTTTTTTTTTTTGAACTTTTTCTCATCCCTTTCCGTTCTCCAGGAAGAAAGATGGGTGGAGAGGGAATATCTTCATACATCATTTCTTCAAAAAACCATTCTACACATGATCATACCAAACTGTTTTTCACTTTTATATTCCATTATGTCTAATGTTTACCAAATGATTTTTAGTTTTTGATCAAAAATGGTTTTCTTTAATGATTTTTGTTAAATAGATAAAAATCAAAAATAAAAACTATACCAAACATAAATATTGGAAGGCATGATACCACGTCTATTCCCATCCCAACTTTTTCTCAGATTTGAAGATGGATCACCCCCAATATGTCAATTTGTTTTCTATTTGTTTATTCTGAGAAAAGACATGGCAGGTTATTCGTTGGCTCTCATTTTTTTTTTACCACTCCTTCCCTATTATGTTTACCATATTCTCATAAACATATCTTTATCATGTGAAGTTCTTGACAAAGAATGGAAATACGCTTGAGAAGATTTAGGAGGATCCGTTTCTACAGGAAACGTGTGTAAAAACACAACTTTCTAATACTATTACTGCATTTTCTCTCTCTTCTCTTCTCTTCTCAAACCTGCGACAATCTCGTACTCCTCTCTCTCTCTCTCTCTCAACTACTCTCATCCTTCACTTTCTTTGTCGCTCATTTGTAGGGAGAACTTATGGTTTTCTCTCCTTCGGGAGAACCTTCCAGATATCATATAAATTTGTACATTCTTATATATAGCTGACTATGTACTATCATGAAAATATAGACACAACTTCTAGTTATTAAAGCTTTTATGGCATGCTTGAAAACTTAATTATCAGAGAATACACGTTAATTGCTCTATGTGATTGCAATAAGTTCTTGACTTCACTCTTTGAATGTTTTAGAAGTTGATTATATTTTAATCATAGTAACCCACATGACAGTATGGTAAAAATTGGATTTGATATCTGGAGGGCCTTGAGGTGTTGAATAATTGGATGAGGCATTGGTTCTTTTCTCTTAGATTGTTAGGTAGAAAGAAGACATAGATATGTGGCTTGATTCAAATTCGGAACATGAATGGATATGTGACTTGAGTTCTACAATAAGGCATGAACAATATTACGAATGTACAAGCCTTATCCCAGCTAAACGGGTTGGCAGGACAAAAATATGGATTATTAATATAACCTCTTATTAGAAATAGAAACTATCCGTGTCTAGACAATTCGTAATTGGATTTAGCCATACAAATAAGTTTGGTATCTTATCCAATTTATGCAATATTGAAAACAAATTTAGATAAAATGTCCCAACATATAATAGTCGAAGAATCTTTCCACACAAAGGAACAGCTTATTAGAAGAAAAATGAAAAAAAAAGGCACTAAGCTCTCTTATTGTACCAATACTTACTCGTGATGCTTCCACCACTATATGTAACATCCACCACTATATGTAACATCATTGAATTCGTTTTTCTGTGTTAAATTGCATGCTCATATTGAAAACAAAAAAACTTCTCTCTTTGTCCTAACATTGGCATTTAAACATTTAATCTGTTCCATATTTATACCTCTCTCCATCATCTAACAAATGGCCACACATACATTTGCACCCTGAAACCAGGAGCCGAATGGCATCAAAGTATCTCAGACCCTGTTGCAGCCCTATGTATGATGATCATACGTCAATTTTTATTTTGTTTTCTCTGTCTCTCTCTCTAACGTATTGGTACAAGTGCATATATATATATATATATATATATATATATATATATATATAACTTCATTTTATGAGATGCATGATGAATTGGAGATGTATGATTTTATGGGATGCATGATGATTGATAGATGTTAGATTTTATGAGATACACATATGATTGTATGCAAGTATGATAAATGGATATAATTCTTGAATTGGTTTTGATTTCTCTATGCATGTGTGTTGGGAATTTAAACATGAACATGATATGAGTTGGATATGAGATATGCTTATATATGATTTTGAATATGAGAATCAAATAAGTACATGGCATGGAATATAGTTCTGATTTTGGCTTTATGATGTAATTATTGGAGCATATGGTTACCCCTATACGACATGGTCCAATGTTGATTTGGGTGGGTTGACAAGGTTGTGTAAGGCGCGCAGGCCACGTAAGGGCGTGGGTAAACTTACATCCTCTCACATTTGGAAATACCATGGTGATATAGGAGAAATTGGCATTATGGGTCAATATGCATGTCAAGGCTACGTAACGCGCGTAGGCCATGTAATGGCATGGGGCATTGTATTGAATCCCAAGAAAAAATGGAAATTATTGATACGTGGATGCTTTTTTTGTTGTATCATCATCTCCGGACATTTTATTTATCATTATGGGTTTTGCAATATTGGATCCTTTGTTTTCAAACTTGTATGGTATTAAGTTGGATTTTTCTCGCTAAATTTCTTCGAAAATTACCCCGATATTTTTCTCAAATGATGAGTATTTAGGGCATGACATTGTGGAAATGGATCGTGAGGTAGAAGAATCCCATACTGATGAATCTCACCATTTTATAGTCTATTAAGAGTTTTAATGTTCTTTTCCTCATTTTCGATTTCTTTTGCTTTGAAGGACATGAAATGGTTATTTGAGTATTTTGGTTAAAGACATGCAATAGTTTCTTTAGTTATTTTGAAGTTGGGATGATAGATTTGTTTAAGTTTTCTTTTTTTTTCTTTTGTTTTATTTAATTATTTTTACTTTCGCTGAATTTTACTCTAGATAATATGGATGTGTTTTAAATCTGAAATCGCTACCTCTGACGATTCACCAACTAAGTACAATCGATCCTTGAACCGATTAACGACCTTAATTCCCCTATTGGAGTGTGAGACGTTACAGGTGGGTGGTGGGAGACGTGGCAGGGAAAAGGGTGTTTGGGCCTGACCGAAAGGGTTTGGTGAAGGTGGGTTAGGAGTAGTCCTATTTGGGGCGGGAGTGGTAGGGGGTTAACGACCATTGGTACAAATTAAAAGTCTAAGGGGGGGGGGGGGGGAGAGGGAATCACACCTAATAGAAAGGGGGTAGATGTACAAAAGGGAAAGACGGATTTGTTGGAATGATCATGGCGGGTGATATAGACTTTATGAGTGGCCATGTCCATCCAATGATATCCCATATGAGAATTGCCTTACCCTAGAAGGACACATGAGGTAGACAGGAATTGCGTTTTATAAGGATTTTAAGGCCTAAGGAAAGGAAAACATAGACAACCAAATTTACACAAAGAAGAATAATCAGGTGGTCGATTATACACAAGTTCAAAGGGATATTTACCATTGGTGATTTGAGATTACATTCGATTAATAAGGTACAATGACATCTCAAAAGCAAAACGCAAATATTATTGAGGGACGGAACTGTGAGCAAGGAGTGTGAGCCCTGTTTCCACAATGTGATGGTGGCATCTTTCAACTGACCTTTGTTGTTCATGAGTATAGGAACAGGCAAGGCGATGTTGAATTCTTTATGTTGGCCAAACAACGGTCCAGGGATCAAACCATGGTTCCCTAGGGAGACCAAGATATTTATTCTTAGGGTTTTGCACACCCTGGGTTAGCCCATGGTGTCCCATGGGTGTCCCATTTTAATTTTTAGGGCTTCCCATGGTCGCCCATGGGAACCCTGGTGCATCCCTGTTAGGGTTTCTCCTTTCCTCATGTGTCCCATAAAATTTATTATCACAATAGGGACGAAGAAACTCATCCCTAGTCCATCACATGGCAAGGGGGATCCATCGCTAACTTGAATGCGCAGCGGAAAAGGTCGATTCGAGTTTCTTTCGCATCCCATAAATATTAATAATCAATAAACTGAAGGAATTAATGAAGAACTGCTAACCTGGTGAGCCTCAAGTGTTGCTTCTCCAATAGACAGTGGTTCTTCCTCCAGTGAGTGCTCCAAGCAAATAGATCTGAACCTCCAATGGTGCTACCAAGGTTCTACACGCCAGTCCCAGATGCCCTCAAACTCTTCAGCACAGATCTAGGGTTTCACAAACCCTAACTCTCAAACACAGGTGAGAGAAGCGAGAAGAAGAAGAGAGATCACAAGAGGGAGAGAGAGAAACCAAAAACGTAGGAGAGAGAGTGTCTGCTCCAAAAACATGGAGAGCTGCCTCTTCTGTGTTTTTTGGTCCCCTATTTATAATAATAGGGTTTAATTAAATCCTAGATAGATTTAATAGAGTCCTAGTGAGAGTCTTACTCTCTCTCTCTCACAGTCTGGCAGTTCTGTTTAAACTCAAAGTGCTACACAGGTGAAGAAGCAGAATCTAATAGGGAAAGTATTAATTAGATTCTTTATTCAATTATTAATGGATAATTAAAATTAGCACCAAATCCATTAATTAAATAAAGAGCCAATTAAATTAGCAAATTCCAAATAACTCCTTATATGATAACAATTTATCATATACAACCCCCCCACTAATCAACACCATCATTATGGAATCTAGGGCATGTACACATGTACTGCCAAACCCCAATTCATAGTACATGTCCATATAAGAGTGTCTGTGCATCCGATCGGGTCCCGTAAAACTCGATAAAACACTTTATTTGAAATAACTATAAATAATGTATCATTTTATGTAAAATAAATTTTGCAAAACCATTTCCAAAACGGTACTGGATTCAGATTCTGATCCGACCATGCACAGACAGTCTCTATCTTGGTGTTCCCCAATTGGGCAATGGTGACCGTGTTGGATAACTCTTTCACTCACAAAGTGTTCACGCAGTCCCAGAACACCGGCTTTGACTCGCTTGAGTCTCAGTCATTGATGAACCAAAGAATGCGATCACACTTTGCAGTGACAGGGTTCCCTCAGGTACAGGGTGTCGGTGACACATGTCTATGCCTTCCTACATCTGGCAGTAATACATGAGCGAATCGACAAAGTAGATTCTTCGCCAATGCACACATCAAACATGTGAGCACTCGCATTCGTACCCTGACATCACATGTGTAGGCATACCCAATGTGACGACCATATGATAAGGGTGCCCAGCCCAAACCCTAGTCGTGACTACCATTTTAAGTATAACTTACGGACACATAATGCTCAAAAATTTTATATCGCATGTGACAATATTAAACTAAAATGTATAAATGTTCAATACAAAGGTGAACCGAGTTGAATTGGACCGAATCGGATTTGATGGACACACACTTGTCCAACAATCTCCCACTTGTACATTAAAGCCAATTCCCCATACATTTAAAATCCATGCCCTCCATGTGTTTCTCAAACACTCCTGGTGACAAACCCTTTGTCATGGCATCAGACACATTTTCAGTTGTGTCCACTTTGGAGATACTCATGTCACCCTGCTGGATAATCTCTAGCTCTGATGAGGTGATACTTCCGCTGCACGTGCTTGTTCCTCTGATGAGCCCTAGGCTCCTTAGCTTGTGCAATGGCCCCTCTGTTGTCACATAACAGGGGAATAGGGCCCTTGACAGGATCAGGGACTACCTCCAAATCTGATAGGAATTTTCTCAGCCAAACACCTTCTTTTGCTGCATCACAAGCTGAAAGGTATTCTGCTTCGGTAGTAGAATTTGCTGTAGACTTTTGTTTCGCACTTCGCCACACAATGGCACCTCCACCCATTAGATATACCATCCCAGATGTGGATTTTCTGTCATCCTTGTCAGTTTGAAAATTTGAATCTATGTATCCCAATACTGACAATTGATCAGATCCAAAAACCAAGAAATATTCCTTAGTCCTTCTCAGGTACTTGAGGATATTCTTGACAGCACTCCAATGCTCTCGTTCAGGGTTAGATTGATAATGACTTACCATACCTACTACATAGCAAATGTCCGGCCTCGTACACAACATAACGTACATAAGACTCCCTACTGCTGAGGCATAGGGAATCCTCTTCATCTCTTCAATGTCTGTCTGAGACTGAGGACATTGAGATCTGGAAAGACTGACTCCATGTCTGAAGGGAACACTTTCCCTCTTAGAGTTCTCCATACTAAATCTGGCCAGGACTTTATCTATATAGGTCTCCTGTGACAAGCCTAGCATCCTTTTCTGGCGATCTCTTACGAGTTTGATCCCAAGGATATAGCTAGCTTCACCAAGGTCTTTCATCGAAAACGTTGTGGATAACCATTGTTTTACAGATGAAAGGAATCCTACATCGTTACCAATCAACAATATATCATTTACGTATAAAACAAGAAAATATACTGCCCTCCCACTGATCTTCTTGTAAACGCATGGTTCATCCATGTTTTGATCAAAACCAAACGATTTGATTGATTGATCAAACCTGATGTTCCAACTCCTGGAAGCCTGCTTCAACCCATAAATGGACCTCTATAATTTGCACACCTTTCTTTCTTCCTCCAAGGAAGAGAACCCCTCTGGCTGTTCCATGTAGATTTCCTCTTGAAGGAACACATTTAGAAATTCAGTCTACACATCCATCTGCTAGATCTCATAATCAAAGTGTGCTACGATAGTCAATAAAATCCTGATGGATTTCATCATCGCTACTGGTGAAAAGGTTTCCTCATAGTGTATACCCTCTTTCTGGGTATAGCCCTTTGCTACCAGTCTCACTTTAAATCTTTTGACCTTTCCATCTGCGTCCTTCTTCTTCTTAAAGATCCATTTACATCCAATCGGCTTGAAGCCAAGTGGTGGATCGACTAGAGTCCAGACCTTGTTGGAATGCATCGAATTGATTTCAGAGCGCATTGCTTTCAGCCACCTAGTGGCATCAACATCCTTTAGAGCCTCAGAGTATGTCATCGGATCATCATCCGATTCAACCGATACCATGTAGAACTCTTCCACTGTTTCCTCTTCGGTTAGAAGAGTTAGCCTGGTGGGTGGTCTAATAGTCCTCCCACTACGTCGAGGTTCCTCATGTGTTGGTATTTCAGCGGGTATGTCAGTTGGTCTCACTCGGAAGTGAGCGTTTCGAGCCATCGATAGCTCTTTTATGACTCTTGGTTCGGACCTCTGGGTCATCATTTCTTCCTCAAAAAATGTGACATGTTTACTTACAATGACCTTTTGGTCAATTGGGTCATAGAAATAATAGCCTATCGTGCCTTTGGGGTAGCCTAAGAAATAGCATCTCGAAGTCTTGGATTCCAACTTGTCTGTCTGTTGCTTTCGCACATGTGCTATGCAACCCCATACCCTAAGGTGTTGAATACTGGGCTTTTACCCCTTCCACAACTCAAAGGGTGTCCTGGCTACAGACTTAGATGGAACCCTATTCAAGATATATCTCGCCGTCTCTAAAGCGTACCCCTAAAAAAAAAGAGGCAGCTCACTATAAGTGAGTATTGACCTGACCATATCCAATAGGGTCCGATTGCGTCGTTCGGATACACCATTTTGTTGTGGTGTGCCTAGATTAGTTAGCTGACAAACTATCCCTTGGGATATGAGATGTTTTTTAAACTCATCCGATAGATATTCCCCTCCACGATCTGATCGTAAGGACTTGATGCATTTATCGAGCTGTCTTTCGACCTCGGCTTGGAATTCTTTGAATTTATCAAAGGCTTCTGATTTCCAAGGCATTAAGTATATGTAACCATATCTAGAGTAATCATCAGTGAATGTGATAAAGTACTCATACCCATATCTTGCTTGTATGTTTATGGGTCCACACACATCAGTGTGTATCAACTCCAATAGATCTGTGGCTCTAACACCTTTATTGCTAAAGGGTTTCTTGGTCATTTTGCCCGGAAGGCATGACTCACAGGTGGGGAATGGTTCTACCCTCAGACTCTCTAAGGGCCCATCCCTCACCAATCTACTGATTCGATCTACATTTATGTGATCCAATCTTAGATGCCACAGATATGTTGAGTTCACTGGAGCTGCTTTCCGTTTCAAATCAACATTTGAAACAACATTCGTTCTAATAGGGCAATCTAAAAAATACAAACCACTTTGCATATATCCGGATACCACAAAGGAATTATTAAAACGAATAATCAATTTAGAATTAAAGGAAAAACTATATCTGTCCAAAACAAATTTTGAAACTGAAATTATCTTCCTCTTGAAAGAGGGTACATAATAGCAATCCTTTAAAACTAAAATAGCAGAACTAAAATTTAAAATAAAAGTTCCCACAGCCAACGCCATGGTCTCAACTCCAGTTCCCATCCGAAGACGCACTTCATTTTTTTCCAGGTTCCTTGTCTCCTTGAACCCCTGCAAATCATTGCAAATGTGAACAGTGGATCCACTATCCACCAACCAAGAATTGGTCGGTTCAAAAGACAAATTAGACTCATAAAGAACGTGAACATCACATGTACCTTCTTTAGCAGCCTCTGTTTCATCTGGCTTCTTGTCTTTCAAAGTTGCCAGGTAACCACGACAATTTCTTTTCCAGTGACCCTCCTTCTTGCAATAGAAGCACTTGCCTTTGCCTTTATTGCCAGACTTCCCACCCTTGGCTTTCAGGGTCTTACCCTTACTTCCCTTTTTCTTCTTCTTCCCATTTGAAGAAGGCTTTGCCTCAGTTGCATTGACCTCAGCCTTGTCCTTTTTCAAGGACACTTCAGCCTCTATTAGTGCATTAGCAAGCTCAGTGAGCTCCATCTCCTTCTTGGACATCTTGTACGACATCCTAAAAAGTGCGTAGGCAGAAGTGAGTGACGCTAAGATCACATCAGTCTTGTATCGCAGGCTGAAATCAGTCCCCATGGATTACAGTTTTTCAAACAGATTGATCATTTTCATTACATGATCCATCACTGGAGTCCCCTGGGACATCTTGGAGTTATGGATTTGACTCACCGCATCAGAATGTGCGTGTGTCAACTGCCTGTTGAACAATTCAGCAAGCTTATCCATTTTACCCCCAGCAGTGCGTATATCCTTGACTGAGTCTACAACTGATTTTTCCAACGATCCTAGGACATAGAGTGATGCCTTAGAATCCCTCATGAGGAACTCTTGCATCTCTTCATTTGCCTCAAAATTGTTCGGGTCGGATTGAGGAGGAACTTGTTCATCTAGAACTGTGGACAGTCCTTCAGCAGTCAGGAGCAACTTAATGCTCCGGTACCAATCGACATAGTTTGTACCATTAAGTTTGTATTCGCTAATGAGTGTTAACAGGTTGGAATTAACGACAGCCATCATATATTAATCTACATATGCACAAGTAAATAACCACATGCTAATTAATAACCATTGAAAATAATAAATTGAGCACACACACATCAATGGTCTTTCATGATTTGGGTTTCCCTCATAACCCAAAAGATGAATTGGATACCTACAACCCTTGCATGCATAACCTACCCTATCGGGAGTCATTATACACACTATGGTAGTGTGGACCAAGTTGTCCGTCTCATGGGCTTTCAATATTTTTGGCCACCTGGGTGTTATGTCCAGATCCTGTCGGCTGACATATACCCAAGTCATGGACTTACCTATTGCATTAGTTAGAATCATGGAATCATGAAAGATGGCCCACTGTCGCAGTGCCCTCTCACTATCCATACCCTAACGTATCTAGATAGAGGTAAATATAGATAAATGTGTGACAGAGGTCTTGGCAATGTCCTGTTGGCTTATGCAGGGTCATGTCACACACTTTCTACATTTATCTTCAATAGGAGGCCATGGGCATGTCTACCGATTAAGACTAGTCCATATCATACATGTATTGTGAATAAAGAGGGATTAATTAACTCTCACATACATGGATAGATTTAAACAACATAATTAATCAACATTAATTAAAAGTGATTATGGGATGGCGGCATTTTTATCAGAAGCAATTAAAAAACCCTCCCAATAAAAATAAAACTAATAACTTTGGGTGCATTTATCATGCCATGGATGCCACGCCTCGATCATCTCCTCCGCCCGATTACGTCTTCAAAGTAGGTGACTTGCATCTCCATAAGATTTGAACACCACATATAGATGACCATCAACATGCCCTGGGAGTCCTAACTCCTCTAAAATTATAATGGAAACCTAAGAAAAATTCTATACACTTTCCTTTCCATAATAATAAAGAAACCCCGCATGGTGAAACCAACCCACCATTTGGGCTGCCCATGGGGTGGAGTACATTTGTTTATAAAAAAGATAGGGGGAGAGAGAGAAAGAGAGAGAAGCATCACATCCACCCATAACCCCATGTATCACATACATAAACAATCCATCCATTTATTAGAATGTCATTCCCATAATCACATCATAATATAATTCCATGCATGGGCATTAAAGCAAGTAAACCAAAAGTTAAAACATGGATTCCTTCAATTATTGAACCACCACATCGCATGTGATAACATGTATCCAAGCCCATAAAATTAAAATCGCATTGCATTTTAATTGCAAGTGGCTAATGAGGGAATCTCTTCATCCATCATCATCCTCCAAAAAACAAAACAAAATAATAAAATTCTGTTTTAAAAAAATAATGTTTTTTTATTTATTTATATTTATTTTTATTGTTAAACTGGAGGAAAAACAAGGGGGTGCATGCAGCCCACTTGCGCAGGCTGCAGGCACTCCCTGCACAGCCCATAGGCACAAGGCCCACGGACAGCAGCCTGCAGGCCCGCAGCCCGCAAGCTTGCTGACCGCAAGGGGATGCGCACAGGGGTAGGTTCATGGGGGAGGGCGTGCGCAGAGGCTTGGCAGCGTGCGCTCCCCCCCCCCCCCCCACATATAGAATATGATTAAAAAATTTTAAAATTAAAAATTAGTAATCGCAACCTAATTGGATACATGCTTCAATAATTGGAATAAATAAAACAAACCAAATCCATCATCACATAGGTAGGTTGTTACACTAACAACCTTGTAACTACCCATGTGCACATGGTAAGGTTGTTACAACAACCATATTCTAACCACCCATGTGCCAACTTGCATCCCACTCATGATAATTACATTAAACTATTAATTATCTAATATTCATGGGTGGGAAAGGTGGCTCTGATACCACACCGTTGGCTAAACAACGGTCCAGGGATCAAACCATGGTTCCCTAGGGAGACCAAAATATTTATTCTTAGGGTTTTGCACGCCCTGGGTTAGCCCATGGTGTCCCATGGGTGCCCCATTTTAATTTTTAGGGTTTTCCATGGTCGCCCATGGGAACCCTAGTGCATCCCTGTTAGGGTTTCTCCTTCCCTCATGTGTCCCATAAAATTTATTATCACAGTAGGGACGAAGAAACTCATCCCTAGTCCATCACATGGCAAGGGGGATTCATCCCTAACTCGAATGCGCAGCGAAAAAGGTCGATTGGAGTTTCTTTCGCATCCCATAAATATTAATAATCAATAAACTGAAGGAATTAATGAAGAACTGCTAACCTGGTGAGCATTAAGTGTTGCTCCTCCAATAGACAGTGGTTCTTCCTCCAGCGAGCGCTCCAAGCAAATAGATCTGAACCTCCAATGGTGCTACAAAGGTTCTCCACGCCAGTCCCAGATGCCCTCAAACTCCTCAGCACAGATCTAGGGTTTCACAAACCCTAACTCTCAAACACAGGTGAGAGAAGCAAGAAGAAGAAAAGAGATCACAAGAGGGAGAGAGAGAAACCAAAAACGTAGGAGAGAGAGTGTCTGCTCCAAAAATGTGGAGAGCTGCCTCTTCTACATTTTTTGGTCCCCTATTTATAATAATAGGGTTTAATTAAATCCTAGATAGATTTAATAGAGCCCTAGTGAGAGTCTGACTCTCTCTCTCTCTCTCAGTCTGGCAGTTTTGTTTAAACTCAAAGTGCTACACAGGTGAAGAAGCAGAATCTAATAGGGAAAGTATTAATTAGATTCTTTATTTAATTATTAATGGATAATTACAATTAGCACCAAATCCATTAATTAAATAAAGAGCCAATTAAATTAGCAAATTCCAAATAACTCCCTATATGATAACAATTTATCATATACAACCCCCCCACTAATCAACACCATCATTATGGAATCTAGGGCATGTACACATGTACTGCCAAACCCCAATCCATAGTACATGTCCATATAAGAGCGTCTGTGCATCCGATCGAGTCCCGCAAAACTCGATAAAACATTTTATTTGAAATAACTATAAATAATGTATCATTTTATGTAAAATAAATTTTGCAAAACCATTTCCAAAAGCGATCTGGATCCAGTTCGATCCGACCATGCCTGACAGTCTCTATCTTGGTGTTCCCCAATTGGGCAGTGGTGACCGTGTTGGATAACTCTTTCACTCATAAAGTGTTCACGCATTCCCAGAACACCGGCTTTGACTCGCTTGAGTCTCAGTCATTGATGAACCAAAGAATGCGATCACACTTTGCAGTGACAGGGTTCCCTCAGGTACAGGGTGTCGGTGACACATGTCTATCCCTTCCTACATCTGGCAGTAAATCGACAAAGTAGATTCTTCGCCAATGCACATATCAAACATGTGAGCACTCGCATTCGTACCCTGACATCACATGTCTAGGCATACCCAATGCGACGACCATATGATAAGGGTGCCCAGCCCAAACCCTAGTCGTGACTACCATTTTAAGTATAACTTACGGACACATAATGCTAAAAAATTTTATATCGCATGTGACAATATTAAACTAAAATGTATAAATGTTCAATACAAAGGTGAACCGGGTTGAACCGGACCGAATCGGGTTTGATGGACACACACTTGTCCAACACTTAATTGTTCAAAAAAGCAGGGGAGAGTGTGCTATTCACCTCCCCATTTAGATTGCAGGGCTTTAATTTCTCTATCAAACTGGTGCTCAGCAAGCGCTTGAAACCTTTCAAAAATATCGAAATCCTCAGAACAATGAAGGAGAGTATTATACTAGATATATCTACTGCAATCATCCTCAAAAATAAAAAGGTAGTGAAATCCATTAATTGAAACAAAATGATAAGATCCCCAAATGCCCGTAAAAATTACATCCAAAGGAAAAGAACAACAACTGGAAGAATCATGTAAATTAATCCTACTGGCCTTACCAAGTTGGCAAGTCTACAAAGAGGACTTACTTTAGAGGAAAGTCACGGTAATTTTTGAACACAGAATCTGAAGAAGGACACTCTCAAGGGGGTGGCCATGTTTTTTATGCCATCTATCACATGTGGTATGCTCAAAAATATTGGTTGGAGGACTGGATGGTATTGGGAAGGTGTAAAGACCGCCTTTACTTCGTCCGAAAAGAAGAGTTCTCCTGGTTTTCGGATCCTTAACATGAAAACACGAATGATGGAATTCAAAATAAATATTATTATCTTTGGTAAAATACTGTTCTAAAAGAAGAGATTTATTTCATTAAGGAACATGCAGAAAATTAGAAAGTTGAAAAGAACGATGGGGGGAGGGAACAAAAGTAGTACTAACAAGGGTTATAGAAAGCCCCTTACCATTCCTGATGTGAAACTGATCCATATCTGTGTAAGTTTCATAGGGACTACATGTGAGGTGTGACATGGTGAGTGGCACCTATATCAAGGTACCAGGTAGAGGGAGAGGGAGGTAGCTAGTAAGGGAGGTTGATTGTGGTAAGAAGGAGGATAGTAGGGATAATGAGTCAGCCAAGAGGGTAAGGCAGTGGTGGAGTGGATGATGGATAGGTATGGTAAGCAGATGACCAGGGGGTTGAGGGCAGTAATAACAATTGAAGATATGATGATTGGAATGTGGCAAATGGTACACCATAGGCAACCTTGCTGATTGGAACAACCACGACCACCGCGCCTAATACGACAACCACGACCCCGAGATAGGATGCAATCAGTAGAGGCAGATCGGCCTTGTTTGGCTTCAGAGCTGAACTTAGATCCACGGCTAACAAATGTTGGCAGTTGGAGATGTGTTATTGGTAGAGGCATCAACAAGCGTAAGCTTCTTGAGAGAAGAACTGTGAAGGAATTCATGGTTGAGAAGCATAGAGTGAAGTTAATCATAAGGTATCAGAGTAGGGCACCCCATCAGGGTTGGTATGACCATGAAATTCAGATCGGAGAGATCAAAATATGTGTATGTTGAAGTCAGCGATGGATAACAGTGTCCCAGCCGCACTGAGTTCAATGAAGATGACCTTCGCATGTTGCAAGAATGAGGAAATGAGCCCCTCGAGTTTGTGAAGAAGATCCTATAGTGCTAGGTGAAGCGACAACACTCAAATAGTAGATGTAGAGGCACACGTGGTGGAGAGAGTTTTCTAGATGGCTTGGTTTGTGGTTTTGCCGATTGTGAGGGAAAAAACCTATTCGAAAAGAGATGCGATGAGAAAATTTTGAATTAGGGCATCCTATTGATACTAGGCAGAGACAGCCGCTGCATCGAAAGGACACGGTAGGGATCTGTTTGAGTTAAAATAAAACCGCAAGTGTACGGGTCAATTGTAACTACGGGTTGAACACGAGGAGATATACGCCACTCTATTTAACTAACTTGAAAGTAATGCAAAGTGAACTAAATTAAAGTGTTAAATTAAACTAATTAAACTAACGAAAATCAATGCATCCTAACTTTTAGGCATCTAACAAAATTAAGGGATTAAATCGGCGTCCTAACACATGAGCATCTAACCTATCAAACTAAAGCGAATTGAAAGGAATAAAAATGCAGCCACACATACTAACCACATAAAAAGAAATAAGGGAATAAAAATGCATCCACATACCACAACCATATAAAATTAAAATAAAAGAAATAGAGGGAGAAGAAGAAGAAGATAGAGAGAGACAGAGGAGATGGAGAGTGAGATTGAGAGTTTAGATAGTAAAACCTGGATGTGCTTGCATGAATGTAATTGAAAAGCTTGAATACTTCCATAAACTTACCATGGCCTCTTCTTCTAAATCTTCAAGTCCTGTCATCAACTTAAGAACTTAGACTAGAAGGCTTAAAACCTAAACTAGAATTAAGAAATTACAACCCAATTGAATACTTAAATTGAAATTAAAGCATAAACTAAACCTATTATAACCATTAAATAAAAATCGAAAAAGCAAACTCGAACTTAGAAAATCCAAAAATCACAAATTAGAAGGAGAAGAAGAGAAGAAATTTCACTAAGTGAATGAGCCAAATTTACAAGAGAGGTAGGGGGTATTTATAGGGGAAAGGGGAGAAGAGAGAAGAGGGAAGTGTAGGAGAAATATTCCCTAAAAAAAGAGAATATTCTCTTCTCCTTCCTCCTTTACATTGCCTTGAATCCCAAGAAAAAAGAAAAAAATAGAAAGAGGAAGAGAAAAGAATATTGTTTACATAAACCTTCTATTTCTAGAAAAGTAAATTTCTAATTCTAACTTGTGCTTCCTTTTCTTTGTAGATATCTTCTCCAAGCAATAAAATCCAAGCATCTTTGATTTTTCAACTTTCCATAGATGAGAAAATATCTTTCAAAATAAATCTATCCTAAATGAAATTCCAGGAATGCCCTTGAAAAGTTGGAGGAGAGAGAGAGAGAGTGATGACTAGGATAGTGATGACTAGGATTCCACTCAACCAAATAACAAAATCCCCAATGTGTCCTCTAAAAATCGTGGGGCATTAAATGCAGCCCATAAAAATCGTGGACACCTTGTGGGCCTTCAAAATTAATGGAATCTAATGGCAATGTGGGTCCCTCCATGTGGGTAGCAGTCCTTCTCTCTCTTCAAGAATGCAAATTTGCTGAAACGGCCCTGTACTTGTAGTAGATCTCCACCATTGCTTAGAAATATCTTCTATAATATCAAAAATGTCCTTGGGCAGTGGTAGACTGACTATGGGCTTGCACTACAGCTCCTTTCTGACCCATTATCCTTTCTTGGGCTGAAAAGAATAATCAACTGTACGGTGGGCTAGACGAATGCGTACTTGCGTTCCGTCACGTCCAACTTGCTCCAAATTTAGTCCTCTTTACAGCCACGGAAGGAAAAATGGCAACTTTACGTGTAACTTGGGACATGCAGCTCCCGATAATCCAAAATAGCTCAAAACCTGAAAAACACAAGAAAGCACCAAAGTAACTCTGTCCAATGTGATAAAATGTATGCTTTATGCCCTAAGATTTCACACATAAATGTGCTCATCAGGATCCATCAAGGTACCCATAGAGATTTTGACCTTGAAGGAACGGTTCTGTTAATGTGATATTACTCCCATAAAATTATGATTCCTCAATGGAGGAATTTTTACGAGATTAGAAGAGCTTGAGATTTACAAGGAAACAAATAACAACGATTACACAGAATATATGATTTACATATTGACAAAGATTGTTGATGAAGCTTCCATCTAGAGAGGATTCCATATCGCATATGATCATGATTTCCCAGTTTGAGACAGAATCCATATTGCATGTGATAGTAGTTGCCAGAAATAAGAGATTGAGTTGTACATGGAATGTACAACCGCAAGAGAGGGCTATATCGTCAATACACCCCCTCAAGGTGGAGAATCGTGCAACCGAATCTTCAACTTGTCCCTCAAGAATTCAAATTGAACAGTAGCTAGAGCCTTAGTGAATGTGTCAACCTGTTGATCATGAGTGGAGATGAATTGAACCTGGAGTTGTTTCTTGGCCACACGATCACTAACAAAGTGAAAATCAACTTCCACGTGTTTGGTGCGGGTATAAAAAATAGGATTGGCAGAGAGGTAAGTGGCACCAATATTGTCACACCACAACACGGGAGAACCATGAAGAGGGAAACCAAGTTCCAAAAATAGAGATTCCAATCAAATCAGTTCGGCAGAGGCATCTGCCAATGCCTTATACTCGGCCTCTGTCGAAGAGCAGGCTACAATGCATTGTTTCCACGATGTCCAAGAGATCAAGTTTGGCCCAAGAAAAATAGCAAACCCTCCTGTGGATTTGTGGTCCGCCCCATCACTAGCCCAGTCGGCATTAGAGAAGGCTTGTAACTGGCATGAGGGGGATCGTTCCAATAAAAGAATGCGGGTGGAGGTGCTCTTAAGATAGCGTAAAATCGGTTTAACAAGCTGTCAATGATTCTTCGTTGGGAAATGCATATATTGGCAAGCACGATTGACTACAAATGCCACATCCGGGTAAGTGAGAGTCACATATTGAAGGGCCCCAACAACAGAGCAATACTTAGAAGGGTTATCGTGAGGAGTACCCTTGAGTCCGAATCCTTCAGAGTAGACATAGCTAGGCGTCTTAATGGGTTTGCAGTCAACCATTCCAGTGCGCCAGAGTAAATCAGAAATATATCGAGACTGTGAGAGAAGCAGCCCACGGGAATGATATGTAGCCTCAATCCCCAAGAAAAAATGTAGTGGTCCCAAATCCTAATATAGAATTCTCCGAACAGTTTTGCAAGAAGGGTAGGAATGGCAGAAGCATCACTACTCGTGATTAATATGTCATCCACATAAACTAGAATGTAACAGACATGAGAACCGGTGCACCAAATGAACAACGAGTTTTCAGTCTTAGAACCTGTAAAACCATGCTGAAGAAGGAAGGATGACAAGCAATGAAACCAAGCCCATGGGGCATGCTTGAGGCCGTATAGAGAACGATGAAGTCTGTAAACATGAGATGGATAATTAGAATCAACAAAGCCCTGTGATTGGGTCATGTATACCTCCTCCCGTAGCAAACCATGCAGAAAAGCGTTGTGAACGTCCAATTGCCTTATTTGCCAGCCCTGAGAGACCGCAATAGATAGGACACAACGGATTGTAGTGGGCTTCACAACTGGACTAAAAGTCTCACTGTAATCAATAACATATTGTTGATGGAAGCCCTTCGCAACCAAGCGCACTTTGTAGTGCTAAAGAGAACCGTCTACCTTGCGCTTGATCTGGTACACCCATTTACAACCAACCAGATTCATGTTAGGGGTCCGTGGTACAAGGGACCATGTGCCATTATGAACCAAGGCATTAAATTCCTCCGCCATTGCTTGGAGCCATTCAAAACCCTTTGAAGCCTGTGTAAAACAAGTTGGTTCCACAGAAACAACATTAGTGGAGAGGGCATGGGGAGGCTTGGTTTGTTGGTGAAGTTGCATGGGATGGGTAGAGGTTGGGGGCAGTAGGGGTTGGGGTTGGGTAGATGGGGGGTCGGTTGGGCTGGGGCAGGTTGGGTTAGAGCCGGCTAGAGGTCACAAAGTGGTCGGGTCCGTGAGAGAGTGGAGGATGGTGTAGGGGAGATGGGGGCTTGGGAGTTGGTGGGTATAGGAGAGGGGGAGGCCGTGTTGTAGATGGAAACGAGGGAAGGGAGAGATGATGGCACCGGTGAGACTTGGGGGAAGGCCAGTAGGGGCATGGGGGGTAAATGAGATGGAGATGGAACCTATATTGGGGTTGACGCCTAAGGAGGAGATGGTGGTGCACCTAAGATGGATTTGGAGAAGGGAAAATTCCCCTCATCAAATTGAACATGACGCGTAATAATGAGACGATTGGTTCGTAGATTGAGGCACCAATAACCCATATGAGAGGGACTATATCCTAAGAAAATGCACGGTGAAGACCAAAAATCCATTTTATTTTTATTGTATGGTCTAAGATAAGGAAAACAGAGGCACCTGAAAACTTTGAGAAAGGTGTAATCAGGTCGTTTATGAAAAACCAATTGAAACGGTGAAATACCAAGAGAAACGAAAGAAGGCATCCTATTTATTAAGTACACTGCAGTGTCAAAAGCAAATGGCCAAAAATAGCGTGGAACAGACCCATGAGCAAGAAGGGACAATCTAGTTTCAACGATGTGACGGTGAAGCCATTCAACCGTCCCTTGCTGTTCATGGGTATGAGGCGTAGATAATCGATGGTGAATCCCAAGTTTTTGAAAAAGTGAGGAGGCTTCAAAATTCACCCCCAATCAGTTTGCACATATTTGATTTGACGACCAAATTGCCTTTCCACAAGAGCCTTAAAAATTAGAGAAAATAGAAAGCACCTCAGATTTGCGCACAAGAGGATAAAACCATATAAACTTGGTATTATCGTCAATAAAAATTACATAATATTTATGACCTTCCAAAGATGGGGTAGGTGAAGGCCCCCAAACATCACTAAAAATTAAATCCAATGGGAAAATACTCTTACTAAATGTTTCATGCAAAGTTAATCTACTAGACTTGCCAAACTGATAGGCAGAACACAAAGTACTAATATGAGATGAAGAATGTGATAAATTATTAATATTAACCATATGCCGAAGAAGACGCTCATTGGGGTGCCCCAATCGACGATGCCAAAGTTCCATGGAGGTTCGAATAGCACCATTAGCAGAAGGAGGGGGGGAAGAGCGAAGTTCATAGAGTCCCCCATTACTCGGTCCGGACAGCAGAGTGGACTTGGTGACTAGATCCTTCACAAGAAAATGAGAAGGAAGAAATTCAAAAAAAAAAAAAACATGGTTATCACGAGCAAACTACTGAATAGAAAGTAATTGTTTAGTAATAAAAGGAATGTGCAGAACATTATTCAAGTAAAAAAATTTAGAAGAGTGAGAAGGAAGAGATGTAGAACCAAGATGGGAAATAGGTAAGCCCTTACCATTGCCAACCTATAACTGATCAGCACCAATGTTCATCATATTGGGACAAGGTCTGTAGGTCCGGGGTTACATGGTGAGAGGCGCCTGTGTCGGGATACCAGGGAAGAGGTGCAGCTGAGGGCGGGATAGGTAGTAGTGGCGGTTGGGAATGGACATAGGAAGGGGTAGTCGAGGGGTAGGTATAATGGGCAAGTGGTGTGTGGGTAGGAGGGTACTGTGGAGAACCCTGCGGGTAACCTTGTTTGAGGCAAAGAAAGCAACGTTCGACAGAGTGGTTGGTGCAGCCACAATAAGTGCAATAGAACCTGCTATATTGTTGTCTTGGTGTACTGAGAGGAAAACCACCACGCCCCTTGCCACCATGGCCCCTACCACGAAAATCCCTGCCACAACGGTTTGGTAGGGAGAACCGGAGGGAGGAGAGGTGGTGGCATGCTGAACCGTGTGGGCTGCAGGAGACGAATCAGGTGAAGAAAATTTAGAGAGTGCCAACTTCAAAGAAGAGCCATGAAGAAATTCGTGACTCAAGAGCATGGCGTGAAGGTCTTCGTAAGCAACAACATCAATCCTGGTTAAGAGAGAATCCATCATAGAACGGAAGTCAGATTCGAGACCACGAAAAATATGCAGATTAAATGTAGTCGGGCGCAGAAGATGGCCAGCAGCACTTAGCTCGCCAGAGATGGACTTGGCGTGCTGGACGAACTGTGAAACAGACTCATCAAACTTCTGAATTAGATCTTGCATGGCCATGGTGAGAGACATCAGACGACTCTCCGAAGGAGAAGAAAATGCAATGCACAGGGATTGCCATATGTCGCGGCTTGTAGTTTTCCAAAGAATGAGAGGGAAAACCTCTTCAGTAATAAAGGAGATGAGAAGGCTGCGGAGAAGAGAGTCCTGGCGACGCCAGGTAGCAGGAGCGGTGGGATCGTCAGGGCAAGGGAACGTGCCATCAAGATAGCCGAAGAGAACCTGACCAACCAGGAATGGTTCAATCTGGGTTTGATAGAAAATAAAGTTGTTGGACGTGAGCTTCAGGGATATGGTGGAAAGAGGGGACCGCACCACCAAGAGAAGGAGGATCTTGGCCGAGAGTGGAGGCACCGCTGGAGTGGGTGGGGGAGCCAGTCATGGTCGATTAGAAGTTAAGGGAAAAAAAATTCGTTTAGAGGTGAGCAGCTAAGGGAAAAAAAATTCGTTTAGAGGTGAGCAACTCATTGGAGCAAGGTGGCTCTAGATACCATGTTAATGTGATATTATTACCATTAAAGTATGATTCCTCAATGGAGGAATATATACAAGATTACAAGAGCTTGAGATTTACAATGAAACAAATAACAAAGATTACACAGAATATATGATTTACATATTGACAGAGATTGTTGTGAATCTTCCATCTGGAGAGGATTCCATATCGCATGTGATCATGATTTTCCAGTTTGAGACAGAATCCATATCGCATGTGATAACAGTTGCCAGAAATAAGAGATTGAGTTCTACATGGAATGTATAACCGCAAGAGAGGGTTATATCGTCAATAGGTTCCAACTAGGTTTTTCAAAATAAAAAAATTTTGGAGGTGAGTTTAAGAGAAAGATAATGGTGGGCATGGGGGTGTGAGTGGATAACGGGTGGTAACAGGAAGGGTGGGGTGGTTTTGTGGTTTAGTGGTAGGGGTAGGAGTGGCGATGGATATAGGAGAGGCCGTGGAGTCTCCATAAACCATGGAGAACGATGGGTAGAGAGGGGAAGGGGGATGCCGCGGCTGCAAGTGTTAATAGGGGCGGTGCTCGTTGGAGACAGAATCAAGTTATTTAAAGCTATAACTTCATTGATTAATTGCCTTACTTTCATGTGATAATAATATATATATGGGAGAATGTTCTCTCTGCCGCAGCGCAAGCGTCCAAGCACATGGGCAGCCTGTGCAGGGGAGCAGGGTGGTCATTGCACCCACCTCCATGTGCCTAAGTATAACCTGCGCTGTGACACAAAGAACAGTGCCCCTATATATATATATATATATATATTATATGAACCCCACCTCCTGAGCAAACGTAAAAATATCATTTTGCCAAATGGACTAATTCAAGTGTTTTCTTGAGATGGGGTGATGTACGTCACATCTGAGCAGTCCCTCAAATAAACAATATTTTATGACTCAGTCTAGCCTGCGTAGTGGACATGAAAACCCTGTGACTTTCTCAGCAACACCGTTGGGTTAAGAGACCTCCAACCATATCATGACGAAGCAGGCTGAGAGTGAGTAGAGTGATTCTGTTGACCAGATCATCAAAATGAGTTTGAGGGTCATTAGCTTGATAAATAATTTAAGTATTTAACGCGTATCCTCATCGTTAACAGAGAGATATACTAAGTCCGATTAATGAATAATAACAAAGAATTTTAGATGACAGAGTCTATCTGAATTACCAAGCAAATGTTGATAATTAATGGGTGATGCGTGTTTAGTCAGTACTTATCACTAGCTAGGGTCTAGGGATTGTATATCTTGTCAAACCTGATTCCGTTTACTTTACCATCTCCTCTCTACCAAGCAAATTTGCGGGCTTGGTTGCTTAACTGTCCAACTCCAAGAAAGGGACACATGCACCACAAAACAGTTCTTAGATAGGAGGTCTAGCTTACCAGGGGAAGAGAAAACGTGGTTTGAAAAGTTCTCTCTTTCATGACATAAGCTTAATACCAAGTCAAAATACCCCCTTCACTATCTTATTTCCCTCATGCATTATCTTAATTCACTCATCCATGCCGGTGCAGTGTTGTCGTACCCCAAATTCATTTGGGTTTGTAAAAACAATACCCCATTTATGATGTAGAAACACGAAGATAGAAAGAAGAAATAATCACACAATCATAATGTAAGGATTTACATGGTTTGACAAGATCCCCATGTCGACATCGAGATGAGAGTAGTTTTCACTTTCTCAAACCTCTTTGTTTAAAAAGAATTCTCCGTAATCCTAATAACCTGTCGCAACAATTTATATGAAAACAAAGCAATAAATTTTCCAAATTTACCCTACACAAAATCTAAAAATTTCTTGGGGAATTGTCACCCCCAACCCCCACATGAAACCCCCCCACCCGATAAACACTAAGGTAAGCCAACTCCTCTGCACTTCAAGCCCTACGGGTTGTTAATGGTCCTTCGGAAACTGTCCCCAATTTATAGAATACAAGATTTCAACTCAAAAAAAGATTGCCTTAATTTTGAATTGTAGGCACGATTTTTGTCTGGGAGTGCAACTGGGCGTATTTTGTGCCTAGACACATAGGGCAGAACAAGGGTGGAGTTTGGATCATTAAAGATGGGTGGCCGATCATTTCGCCCATCCCATCTGTCTGGACGCACCCTGCGCCCAGTGCAGAGAATTTTATCCCTTTTGAATTAGAGGTTCATTTGTGTAATAAAACCAAGGGAAGAATGTCAATATACCGAGTGGACCTAGTCTGCTGCTATACACGTTTAAAAATGCGTAACAAAGGACATTTACATTATAAAATTCCCATCATGTCCTCTAACTAAAAGTCCACCTTAATAGGCAATCTCTACCTATAAATAAATAAATCTCTTCATCGTCTTCTCTCTGTGTTCTCTTACATCGCTCCTTGTAAGAAGAAGAAGAAGAAGAAGATGGGTGGCTGTTTCTCTTGCAGATCATTTCCAGATTCCTTTGATGTTATTCGCGTGGTTCACTTCAATGGCTCAGTGCAAGACTTCGATGATCCACTCACGGTGGGTGATATCACAGGAAAGCCACCTAAGTATTTTGTTTGTACCCCATCACAACTTATTTCCTTCAACTCCTCAGAAGCTCTCTCACCGGATACTCAACTTCAACGAGGAAATATCTACTACGTATTACCCTTATCTGCTCTCCAGTGGGAAGCTTCACCGGTTGATTTTGTTGGTATAGCAACACGTCTTACCAAGGTTGCTAAACGTTCTGGATCCATTAATCATGCTAGGAGCCCACAAAGTAGTCCAGTTTTGGATGTATTGCAGAGCCTGGGAAGATCTAAGTCAACACCAGAACGAGTTAAACCGATTTCTGAAGAGGTTATTACAAGTGTCGAATTAAAGGAATCTGTAGAACATGTAAAGATGGATGATAATCATAAAATATCTTACAGAGCTCAGTCATGGAAACCAATCCTTGAGACTATCAAGGAAAAATCATTTGGCCGTCGAAGTGAGTCAGATCTTCCCAGCCCATTTATTAAAACACCTAGATAGTTTGAATTCAAAGCCAGATATATATGTGTGTGTACATAGTGATACAAAGTTGATTAGTTTGTTATTTTGACTCTTTGATTTTCCTAAATCCTCTTGATGTCAGATTTCCCATAGTAGAGATGTTACATGGGATGGAAATTTCATCCTTGAGACTGATAGGAGATTGGTAAAGATATCATGTGTTTAATTATTATGTCCATGAAATTTGAGAGCCATTAATCTAGAGAATAGACATGGGCCCTAGATATTGTGCTTGAACTTGTCAAATGCCCTATTCCCCTATTATATGACAACAAAGGGGTAATTGCACAAGCCAAGGAGCCTAGAGCTCATCAAAGGAAGAAGCACATGAAGCAGAAGTATAATCTCATTGGAGAGATTATCCAGTAGGACGACGTGTTTAACTCCAAGGTAGACACGACTGAAAATGTGTCTGATGCCATGACAAAGGGTTTGTCTCCTGGACTGTTTGAAAAACACATGAAGGGCATAAATTTAAAATGTATGAGAAATTAGCTTTGATGTACAAATGGGAGATTGTTGGATTTATATGTCCATCAAACCTGTTTTAGTTTGTATTGAACTATTTATATATTTTGATTTTATATTGTTGCATGCACAAATTTTTTTTTTGACTAGTATGTGTCCTTAAGTTTACACTTAAAATGGTAGTCACGACTAAGGTTTGGGCTAGACATCTTTATCATATGGTCATCGCATTGGATACAACTAGGCACATTGATGTCAGAGTACAAATGTGAGTACATATTATTATGTATTGACAAAGAATCTATTTATGACTATTCCCTCATGTGTTTTTGTCGGATGTAAGTAAGGGATAGACATATGTCACCGAGACTCAGTACCTGAGAGAATCCTGTCATTGCAAATTTTGAACACTTTTTTTGGTTTATCAATGACTGAGGTTCTAAGAACCAAAGCCAGTGTTCTTGGAATGTGCGAACATTTTGTGAGTGAAAGAATTACTCAACATGGTCTCTATTGCCTAATTGGGGAATATCAAGTGAGAGGTTATCTATGGATGGTCGGATGAGAATCAGGATCCTATACCATTTTGGAAATGGTTTTGCTAAACTTATTTTCACATTCACATACAATGATAGATTATATGTATGTTTTGATTAAAAATGTTTGATTTCGTTTTGCATATTCCGATCACGTACACAGGCGCTTTAATATGGACATGTACTATGGAATGTGGTTTGGCAGTATATGTATACATGCCCTAGATTCCATAATGATGATATTGATTAGTGGAGGGTTGGTACATAATAAGATGTTATTACGTAAGGGTATTTTTAGGACTTTCTAATTAATTAATTAGTTTATTTAATTTAATGGATGTGGTTCTATTATTTTATCATCCATTAAATAAAAATAAATAATTAATTATTATTCCCTTTAAGATTCTGCATCTTCACCAATTATATACACACTAGGATTAAATAGGTTCAAGTCAAGGAGGAGAGAGACGAGAGAGAGTCAGACTCTCACTAAGAAAGCAAAAAGGAGCTCCAACTATATATACCTAAGGGAGGGGGATCAGCCAAGCACTCTTGCCCGATTTTTCACTCCCTTTCCCTTGGCCGAACTGTCTACTCTCTCTCTCTCTTTGTCTCTTCTCCTTCTTCTTGCTCTCTAGTAATTGAGAGTGTGGGTTTTGAAACCTTAGTTCATATTAACCTGGAGAACCTTGGTTTCACCAAAGAAGGTTCAAGATTGTTTTACCTAGTGTGCTCATTGGAGGAAGAACCACTATCTAGAGGAGCAACACTTGAGGCTCTTCAGGTTAGCAAATCTAACTAACTCTTTTTTGGTTATTCTTGTGTTATTTGTTATTCATGGGATGCGAAAGAAAATCCAAATCGATCTCTTTTCACTATGCATTCGAGTATGGGATGGAAAAAGATGTTCTTTTCTCTTCTTCTCTTTTACCAAATTCTTATGAGATAGAAGAAGAGATCGGTGTGATAAATTTTTGTCTTACCATAAATACAATGTTGATCTATTTCCCCATCTATTGCGTTGGAAGAACTAAGGGATGATCCCATGATTGCCAACAATGTGGTATTAGAGCCACTCTTTCCCATCCATGGATAACAACTTATGGCTTGCAAGAATCAGTTTCTTTTGTATGGTTATGTTTCTTGAATCTTTTGGAAAGATAACAAAAGAAAAAAAATTGTTTTTTAGTTTCCCAGGGTTCTTGTTTTTCTTATGAATAGAAGGAGAGATTTGGGTTTCTTTGACTTCTGGGTGTTAATCGGATCCAAGTCTTAGACCCGATCCATGGCACCCATGAGGGGCGGCCTGACCCAACCCGTGAGCAAGGGGAGGGAGCCGTTCACTTTATGTGAATGACTCCCTCTCCCCCTTTCCTTGTTTGAGTGAAAGACTACAAAAGAGGGGGACTTAGGGTTTTGGCTATAAATAGATGCTCTAACCCTAAGTCCCATCATAACATTGGCAACCAAGATTTGTCTCTCTCTCCCTACTCTCCAAGTAATTGTGTAATCTTGGGATTCCATCTCTTCCCAAGGATTTGTGGTGTGGAGTTCTTCCTCGTGGAGAAATCTTTCAAGATATTTGAAGATCGTGAAAGAGAACTTTCGAGTCCGTGAAGCTAGTAACAAAACCCGTACGAGATCCTCTTCCGCTGCGTTTCCATCTCTGTTAAAGCAACACCCTAACGGGTGTTGATTTATTTACCCTTGGGAACCAAAGAGAGAAAGATCCATTTATCAATTTACCATATGGGAATGGTGAAAAACCTAAGAAACCATGGTTGTCTGTGTGCATGCTGCAAAACGCCTAAGCCCAAGCACCCCAGCACCAAGCGCTCAACGCCTTATGTCACACCCCACCCAAAATAACCCAGGGTTATGTGACTGAATGTCCATGACATTCCCAAGAACACCATAATCTCAATTCAGTGGTCTAATCTCAAAGTTAATGATCATAATAAAATCAGTAGTAATCAGATATAAGTAGTGGAAGATCAATACTAGCATACAAACATGTATTTATAGAGTTTCTAAGTGATACTTATATACAATACCATACTGCATTCCAAAGCTTTACATCCATCCATAAATACATAAATATTCAAAAAGAATATATACACAAAAGGAATATCAGTGTTCCTTAAAAAGAAGCTGCTAAAGGCACAGCTATCACAGGCACATGTGTCATCTTTCTTGTCCTGTTTAGCACCTCAACTGTTAGCTCCTAGATCAACATCATGCTGGAAAGAAGGATCCATGTCGATCATCATCTGATCACCTACCATGTCACCTTAAAAGAAAAGTATCTCGAGGGGTGAGCTCCACTGAGCCCAGTGAGGGGATACACACTAGATACACACAAGCAAACTTAGTTCATGATAAAATGCATAAATCAATATATGACAATCAAGATGCCTAACAAGCAAATGCCTAAGTATCATAATGGGGTCTATGTACTATAGCAACTCATGTTGCAGTGGAATCCTGCCAGCACTCTTATACATCCAGTCCGACAAACTCCCTAATTCAACCCTAGCTCTCACCCGGTCCTGGCATTCTCGTCAATCACCCAGTTTTGAGAATGGTACTCCAGTCTATCGGATGTCACCATTGGTTACCAATACCTTACCCCTGTTAGTAAGGAGTGTAGTACAGGGTACGTTCTATCCACATGATTCTAATTATGATGTGTATGTGCATGATTGAAGGTATGAACAGTGTCCATGTCATAGCCATTGCAACCCTCATGACAATGATCAACATAAAATAAATTTCTATGCATATGCATACCATGCTCTCTATCTTTAAATCACATACACATTCCAATGCGTTCTAACAATCATAACCAAAGATCCATATTTCAATGCAATAAATGATTCATAACACATATGATTCATGATTCAATGTATGCAACATATATAATATATAATAAATTAAACACTCCACAAAAGAAGTCACTTCCAACTCACCAAGTCACTTCAGTGATAAATCCTACAAGTCCCGAATCAAAACCCCGTGAGGCCTCGCCGTATCAATTGTCTCTATATAAATTTGGTGTTAATTAACCCTCAAGTGATATAAGAACAATCCCCAAAACCAAAACCTAAATAGTAAAAATAGAGTTCTGCTAGGAACACTGGATGCTCTAACGGGTTGATGATACATCGACCGGTTTGATCATCCGGTCACGGGACAGAGCCTGGATTTGAGATTCAAACTTAAATGGTTTGCTCCAAACCTCAAATTGAAGAGGAAGATTAGAGGGGAAAGATCAATCGCATAAAATACAATAGATTGGAACTCGAATTAGCTCCAATTAGGAGGAATCAAAGCCAATTAAGTTACATGAATCCTAATCATGGTTTGAAAGCTATTTGAACTAAAATTGAATAGATTTAAGGAAATTGGCACTAATCTTTTGATCATATAGTGCAAAATTAATTAGGGTTGGAGCATTCATAGCTTACAAGATATGCATGAAAGGCCAGAAGTGAATTTGAGGAGGATTCATATATTAACTAATGGATTACAACATAAGAAAGAGTAAATTCTTAGGTTAGAATTCCCACCTAGAGTTGATGATCAACTAGAGAAATATACAGCAGCAGTCCAGCAAAATCTTCTCCAGGTGAGTCCAGGTCTTCTCTTTCTTCTTCTCTTCTTTCTCTAGAGCTCAGATTCTGATTTGAGAATGGAAATAAAATGATTTAGAACCTAAGTTTCCTATTTATACTTTCATGCCACTTGAGCTTGTTTGCCTAGTTAGCATTATTCTTGCACATTGGGCTGTGTAATCAGCCATCACCACTTTGTAAGGTACACGAAGTACATGACGGATCACACAATATGGTGAGAGACAAGAGAGAAGACTTACCACGAGGCATGTGGGCCTCAAAGCACATTAATGTAATTTGATGTACAGTACCACTGGATGATCTAATCAGTTGATCAGGGGGATCGACTTGTGTGATCGTTCGGTGAGTGTTACAGTACTAGATCTTCAGCTTATGATTCAAGGATTTGCATTGTAACAATTATAGACTTATTCACTCTCCTTTTGGTCTTCAACAAACATAGTCCACACATCACTAGTGTCAGTGGGAACATCAGTGGGTTTGTCACACCCCACCCAGACTAACCCGGGTTATGTGATTGAATGTCCATAGACATTCCCAAAATCACCAGGATCTCAGTTCTCTGGCCTACTCACAATTGATAATCATAGTAATCAATATGATAAATCAGAGAAATGCAGCGGAAGATCAAAATACTATATATATTAACATCATCTACAGAGTTCTATATGATAGTTGTAAAGTCTGTGTAACCATTCTGATGTTTAAGCTTACAGTCATCCATATTTACATAATATCCCAAAAATATTATTTACACAAAAATAAGTGCCAGAAAGTATCTCAAAACATAACAACACTACCAATCACATCAAACAGTAGTCATCAAAGGCACAACTGTCACAGGCACATGAGGAATCATGCTCCTCCTGCTTAGCACCTACAATGTCTGCTCCCTGCTTAATGTGAAGCTGAGATGAAGGATCCGCATCCATCATCGCCATGCCACCTGCCATTTCTAAAAGAAAGGTATACTGAGGGGTAAGCTCCATTCAACCCAATGAGTGGATACATACAAGCATGCTCACATAGTCCATGATATATGCATGATACATTATAACCATCAACAGCCATGCCTACCAAATAAATGCCTAAGTCCCATGCTGGTTTTATGTACTACACCAACTCATGTTGTAGTGGAAGCCTACCAAACATGTGTACCTCCTGCCCAGCAAACCCCTAAGTAAACTCTAGCTCTCCCTCAATACTGTCGAGTCCCACTGCCACCTGAGTTCCAGTCCCATCAGATGTCACCATCGGTTACCAACACCTTATCCCCTGTTGGTAAGGGGTGTAGTACACAGCATGCTCTAGCCGCATGCATTCTAGGTATGATGTATATGCGAATGATTGAAGGTATACATAGAGCCCATACAAAGCCATACCAACCCCCATACAATGATCAACATAAATGAGTATATTTATATACAAATCCATATCATGCCTTCTATCTCTAGACTCACAAGCTCATTTCACAATGGTTATCTCAATAAGATCAATATGTCAATACAACAACATGCATCATAACACACATGATGTATGTCTCAAATAATGCAACATACATAATATTATAAATTAAGAATACTCCATAAAAGAATTACTTCCCACTCACCTTCAAGTACGTGAGGATTCCCACACTCAATTCCTTAATCAACCCTGTGAGGCAATGCCGTGTTACTTGTCTCTAGAAAAATAGGTGTACATTAGCCTACAAGCTAGATGTTGCTGCCTCTTGTGTTTTTCCTTTCTTTTTGATGTTTATCTTGTTGCATGTTTGGTTCCAACCTTTACCCTCTTTGGATATTGCATACAAGGCCACCTTAGTCATGTTTATGCTGCCTTAGACCTAACCTTATGCCTTTTGATCAATGGATCATATTGCATGTTGTTGTTCAGCCTTAATCCTTGCATGATCACTTCCATGCCTTGTTTTAAGCTCTAACACCTTAAGTTGGCCTAATCCCTCTTTTTATGAGCCAAGTTGAGCTTAGTCATGGAGGTTTTGCCATGTTGAACCTTTTCCCCCTATTCTCCCACCTTTGGTTGAGGTCTTGGCAAAACCATTTGAGTTTTGGACTCAGATTCGAGCCTGTGTTTGACCAGATGATAGGACCGATCGATGTATCCTATCGATCGGACAGAACATCCGGTGCCCCCTGTAGAACTCTGTTTTCTGTTTGGGTTTGGGCTTTTGGGAAATAAACTTTGATTCCTTCAGTGGAGACTATTGACCCAAGAAAGCTACTTGTGTGAGCCAGAACTCACACTTGCTAAACTTGGCATACAGTTTCTTCTTCCTCAGTCTCTATAATACAAATCTGAAGTATCTTGGAGTAAATCAAAATATCATAAATAAAGACGATGACAAACTTATCGAGAACATCTTGAAAGACCCTATTCATTAACTCCATAAATGTTGTTGACCGTTGGTCAATCCGAAAGACATTACTAGAAATTCATAGTGACCATAGCATGATCCGAACGTGGTCTTACTGATGTCACTCTCCTTGATCTTCAACTGATGGTACCCTGACCTTAAATCTTTCTTGGAGAAGACGCTTGCACCTTAAAGCGGATCAAATAGATAGTCGATCCTAGGTAGCAGATATTTGTTCTTGATTGTCAATTTGTTGAGTTCCCGATAGTTGATACACATCCACATGTTGCCATCCTTCTTCTTGATGAAGAGGACCGGGGCTCCCCAAGTAGTCACACTAGGTCGAATGAATCATTTCTTCAACAAATCTTGAAGCTAGGCCTGTAGTTCCTTCAACTCGGTCGATGCCATCCTATAAGGTGCTTTGGACACTGGTGTCACCCCTGGGAGTAAGTCAATGACGAAATCAGTCTCACGGTTGGGTGCTAACTCATTCAAGTCCTCCAGAAATACATCCAAAAAGTCCTTTACAGTCTTTAAATCTTCCAAAGGTCTTACCTTTGCTTTCATGTCGGTTACCGATGCTAAGCAACATTCACACCCTCGGTCTAACAACTTCTTAGCTTGGAGCGCCGAGATGATAAACTTTTGAGATTTCTTTTCTTATCACCGGTAAAGACAAATTCTTCCTCACCCCCAGGTCTGAAAATGATCTGCCGCTCAGCACACAACAAGTTTACCCTGTAGGCTGTCAAAAAATCTATACCCAGGATCACATAAAAAATGGTCATATCGAGTTCGATGAGATGCACGATCATGTCTCGGCCACACACTTGCACTAGATAGGGCTCATACACAACATCCAAACCTACTACATTCCCTATAGGCGTGCTAACAACAAGTCGTTGGGCTAGATGTGGGGTGTTATTCCCATCTTCTTAGCAAAGGAGGGAGAAACGAATGAATCAGACACACCAAAATCGTAAAGGACATGAGCGGGGATGCATGCAATAGATAAAGTACCTGACATGCAATAAGATACCAATTCATACTAATATGCAAGAACCACTTAATACACACGTATGCAAGGAATAGTTACAAGATAGGTTACCTGTCACGACTCCTGGTGTCGTCTTTGCCTCAACATTCATGACTGCATATACCTGGCCCGGAATCCTATTGCCCTGTGAGGGTTGTGGAGCTAGGTCGACCACTTGAGGGTAAGCTGGTCGTGGAGCTATGGGTTGTGTCGTATCAGGTTTCTTTTGAGGGAAACTCTTCGATATTTGACTAAACTGGTTGCAAGTGTAGCATCATACGCTGGTACCCGTGGGCTAAGATGATGCCGATGATGGGATAGTACGGGTCGACTGTGGTGCCTCTGGTCGTCTAAATTGCACTGGAGAGGGTTTGAGGTAGGGTCCCCAAGGAAACTTGCTAAGTCCTCTTGCATCATGAGCTGTAGCTGGTCTTTTGCCATACCCATGGTGGGCAAGGTATGAATCTCTCTGCCATTCCTTGAAGGATTTAGCCATTTGTACAACCCTTACATAGGTCTGAAACCCATGCGATACTCGTATGGCACTGATTTCGGGCCTTAGCCCCTTCTCGAATCATTGTGCTTTCTCTGCATCCTTCTTAAAATGGACTAGTGCAAAGTAGAATAACTCTTTGAACTTTTGTTGATATTCGAGTACAAATTTAGAACCTTGAATAAGACCCATGAATTCTGTTCCTTTCCTTTTTCTAAAGCTTTATGGGAAATGATTCTCGAAGAATGCCTCCTTAAGTTGCTCCCAGTGATGTCGAGATGGGTAGCAACAAGGATGGGCTAAGTGGACCTCCACCAAATGTTTGCCTTGCCCTTTAACTAGAAGGTGGCACATCTGACTTTGTACTTGTCAGTACAATCCAACACCGAGAAGGCTTTCTCCATCTCTCAAACTGACATTGTCGAAAGCAACGGGTCCTTTGTCAACCTGGAGAATTCCATTGGTCTCAGCTTTTGGAACCTTTCCATGAGTTTGGAAACGTCCATTCGAGCTGGTGCCAGAGCCACTACTGGTACAAAAGGGGTAGGAGGTACCATAGGAGAAATAAGTACTGGAATCGCGATGTTTATAGCCCTAGCTCACTCATCTACCTAACGGTGGGCCTCCAAATGTGCCATAAGATCCTGCTGCTGCCATTGGAAAGAGGCCTTCATATTCTCCATATAATCCATTTGTTGGGCCTAAAACCCTCTCAAAATATCCTCAACGATGGGGCTGACCTCATTAGCCATGGCATACCCCTAAGTATGAGGGTTTGCATTATTGGAGGTCCTGGTAGCTCCTGGACTAGGTGAGGTAGGCCTGCTGCCATTGCAGTTGCGGGTGCGCACCATGGTTGGATTCCTAAAAGAATAACCCAATTCAAATTAACTCACATTTAATCCACCATGCATTTAATCAAACAATCATTTAAAAGTATGCATTAGTGGGGTAGGATCATGGTCTGGTGAGTCAAAATGCTTAACCATGCGCATGGATCCCAAAATCACAAAAGATTCCAAAATAGGACCAAATTTACACTATGCAGTCGATTGTGCGGTTCAAGCAAGTCGTTGAACATAGGGGTGCGATCGATGGAAACAGTAGGTCCATCTTGGCACCAATTGGGTTTGCGGTCGATCGTGTGGTCGATTACCTGGGTTGAATACTTCGACCGTATAGGCCAAAAATACCTTTTAAATAGTCTGCACGAATTCTTTCTCATTCTAACTCAACCCTAGCCACGAGAGGAGCTTCTTCCACACACCAAGCAAGATTTCCTTGCTCATATAGGCTTGATTCCAAGCTCTAGAATTGATTTTTCACCACAACCTCGATGCCAACGATGAGTTTTATCTGATCAAACTCTCTTTTTATACTTTTTCTCCCATGTTCTCCAACTTAGTGCTAAAATTTATGATTTAAGCTAGGTTCTTTGTTCTTTTTGCATGTATGTGTGATTCCATCATATATGATTAAATATTGTTTACATGCACATGGAACTATATTGACATTCAATTGATACACAAATCACCTTTCCCCAAATTTTGAACCTAGAATTTTAGGGGTTTTTCTCAATTTGATAATGTAGGTAGATTTTGATCAAATTGGTTCGATGTGTTGATTGTTTTTGTGTTTAAACAATGTAAGCATGCTTATAGATTGATTAACCATAAGGAATTCCATGCTTCTCAACACATTCCTTGAAATTTTGGGTTTTCCCCAAATTCCTAATTTAGGGCTTTTGGAGATTCGCCCCAAATACACTGTGGCTTGTTTCTAGGGCTTGAATGTGTTGAGATAGGTTACTTACATTTTTGTTAGGTTAACCCAAACATGATTTCACACACTCACCCTCCCTTTGGGGAATTATCCAATTGATCAAGGCTTAAAATAAAAAATTCTTTGTTTTGCTGCATTTTTTATCTCAATGGCTTTAAATCGATGCACACACACTCCACACACAGTATGGTAATGATTATTTCATGCTTGATCCTCATGTCCCATTCATATTCTCAAATTTCCATATGTGTAGGTAAGCATCATGCCACTAAGAGGAAGAAGGGGAGCTAGAAACCAACCCCAAGAGTAGGAATATGATGCACATTGGTTCTGCTAGGCGGATCACCACGACCTATCGCCTTCCTACGCAAGAGCTAAGGTTACGCCAAAAAGACGGGTTATCTATGATGACTTTGCCTTTTTTCGGGTTGCACAGAGATTCGCTAGGCTTGGGTGGTCTATCATCTTTGAGCCGATGTGCTTCTACTACCTGGTCACGCGGACTTATTTGGTGATGAGGGACTACGAGTCACTACTCGGATCAACAGGAGGGACATCCCCTTTACAGCAGCTGAGTTGGCAAAGATAAAAGGTATTTCTCTAGAGGGGTCCAATCTTTATGCTCCTCCCAAGACCGAGTATAGCAAGATCATGTCCCACGAGGAGAACCGTACCATGATGGCTACTATAAGGCCCTCTCAAGTTCAAGGTCACCTTCTCATCAAGGATTAGTGTCCTTCTCCTTGCAACCTTTCACTTATAGTCCAGTTGATTGTGCAACCCACAGGTGGGCACAAGGACCAGGTAATCTTTCCTTCGACTTTCCTTACATAATTCCTTACTTTAGCATAGGATTTAAACACAGCAGTACTAACCTTCACTTTGTTTCCCATGCAGGTGTCACTCATGCAAACTTACTGTGCATACTGCATTTACACCGGTCACCCATTTAGCCTTATGAACATCATTATTCAGACCATGGCTTATCGAGTGGAGCACCCAGATGCAAGCAACCTTCCATACTGATGGCAGATCACGAAGATTCTCACCCATTTTGGTGTGCCTATTGATGAGGCCTGGAGTGGTATAATGAGGGATACAGATTTTGATAGAACTTCTTTGAAGAAGATGAAGATGGCTGGAAGGGAGGGCAATGTGGGACTTCCAGCTGATTGGGTGCAAGTTGCAAGAGAGGCCGAAGAGGAAGAAGCTAGAGGAGGTGGGGATGAGGATGATGATGATGATGAGAATGACAGTTCTTGTTACACCTATACCCCAACCACACTAATAGAACAACACCTTGATGAGTTATGTATGATAGTTATATGCCAAAGGTATCCAATTATACCCCTCTTATGTGTATGGACCCCCTCCAGAAGACCCCACCCCATTTGGAGTGGAATTGTCCTAGGTTTACCCTCAGCAGATGATACAGAAGGAATCCAGCGGACGATACATCATCCGCTCTATACTTCATCTGCTGGGCATAAATTGCCCAGAATTCGTGTGGCATTGTGTTGGGTCATCAAGACTCAAGCCTAGGGCTCCACTTTGGGTTAGCCTAACTTACTAAGGACCTAATGTGACCATCTTTGACCTAAGACTAAAACCCTACACCCTATTTGGGTCCCCGAGCATCTAAAACCCATTTTTGGCACTAAAACACCCCAAACACACCCTAAATACCTTAGCTAAGTTGAGCTAAACCCTACCCCTCCTCTCATTTCACTCATTTCTAAACCCTAAGAAAGAGAGAAAAACGTGGAGTGCTCAACTTGGAAAGAAGAAGAAGGAGAAGTGAAGAGGAAGGAGGAGAAAGGAAGGATCCCAAGACCATTTTGAGCTGCCCTTGAGCTCATCTCACTTCCTCCACTCAGCCTAACACCAACCTTGGACTTGGAGCTTGTGGGAGAGGTGAATTGAGACCCAAATCTAGCTTAGAAGCTTGTTCCCTTGTTGTACAAAGCTCACCTCATTATAAGCAAGCTAAACTATGAAGCTCCATGTCTAATATCTTAGCATTTGATAGATTTTTCATCTAATCTCTAACCTAAGCTTAGGGCTTCTTGTTTTATACTAGTTAGAACTTCTATTATGTTGATTTAATGTCAATTGATGACCTCCTTTAGTTGATTCCCTAACCCATAGCTAAGCCACCATGAAACCCTAAGCTAGAACCTTCCAAATTGGAGATTCTTATTGAATGGAACCAAGTGAGATCAGTCAAACAGAGTCGATCAAACTCGCCGGATGACAATTTAGACAATTCTATTTCCCAAATTTGGAAA
Source organism: Telopea speciosissima (assembly GCF_018873765.1). Lineage (NCBI taxonomy): Eukaryota > Viridiplantae > Streptophyta > Magnoliopsida > Proteales > Proteaceae > Telopea > Telopea speciosissima. The sequence continues at coordinate 49,610,407 of NC_057920.1, forward strand.
CCTGCTTTGATCATAGAATCATCCAGTGAGTGATCCGGACTCGCTAAATGCTCAAGAAAAATAGCCCGAGAGAGCTTCTCAACCCATAAATTTGGGGGTTTTCATGGATTCCCACTCCCAACTCCAAATCATGAAAATGGCAAACATAAATCACTGAGATCCACACCCTAAGTGTACTAGAACATAAATCATAGAAGAAAAATAGCTTAAATAGGGATGTAGATAATTATACCTTAGTTTCCACACTTTTTCAAACCCTAACTCGAAAATCCGTCAACCCACTTCGAATCTCTTCGATCAAGGGCTGCAATAAGGTGAAATGTATGCTAAATCACTCCATAAACACAACCAAATAAACCCTAAACCTCTAGCTTAAGAAACAAAAGGGTTTGAGTGAAGTTTTTACCTATTTCTCCCTCCCAAATGCTATGTGCTTGAAGATGAGTAACTCAAAATACTTTTTGTAGTAGCAGGAATCTTTTCCCTTCAATGATCTAAGCTCAAATCCCCTTCATTCCCATAAATCCAGCCATGACAAGCTAGGGTTTCCTCCTCTCTCTTTGTCTCTCCTTTCTCTGCTAATGTCTCATAAATGGCCTAACCTAACCTTTTCAACTTCTTTAAATGACTTAATCCATAAGCCACTATTTGAACCAAAACCATGGTCCAACCATGGTCCAATTCCCAAATCCTCATAAATCTCTATGTCCTTAAATTAACCCTTTCACTTGTCCAATTCAATTGAACCAGGTCTAGGGTCCAACCCCAACCTAAATACTACTCTTCAATGTGTTTAATATTTTATAAATTTCATAGTTAGTAATTTATTTAAGGCTTAAAGATCGCGGGACGTGCGTGGAAATAAGCTGGAAAAGCGTTGTTGAATCTAACCTTCCATTTCAGACGGTTACTTTTGAGGCGTCGATTATGCCTAGAGCATTTATGTGTTAGTCTGACAGCCTGACAGTTGATTTGAAATTTTCCTTTTGAAGTAAATTTTTAAAAATGAGGACAAATCCGTCAATTGCACAGTCCAAGTTGATGTGCGGAACTGAAGGATATTGCAAAACGTCATATAACGTAGCGGCCGGAAAGGGTAAAAGAGGGTTTCTCCTTAATCGTCGTCTTCCCTTAAAGAGGGTTTTTCAGTATTCGTCGTCTTCCATAGGTCTGAACAAACAGGGACCGCCGGCATCTCCATTATCGTGAGGATATTTCCATCGGTTTATCGAAGTTGTTTATTTTTCAGCACCGCGACTACAATTTAGAGAAGTTAGTTTGAGATATAAATTTTTATAGTTTAGAATAATGAGCTTGATTTATTGGCTAAAGCCAATGGGTTGGGAGTTAAAGTCTATCCAAGAGTAATGACACATGTTTTGGTGGATTGCTTGGCTATAGGTGATGTGAGGTCTAACACCTTTGGGAGTTCAAGCAGGAGTAATCTGACTTGAGATTAGCTACTTTATGAGTGTGTTATATTCTAAGATTTCTTCTAGTTGGGCTTATTAATATTAATGCATAATTAAGTAACATGTATATGGTATTATATAGGGCTGCAATAGGGTCGGGTTGGGCCGGGCTTTATAGAACCCTAGCCCAACCCTGAGTCCCCTTAGCTGGGCCAAGGCTCAACCCAACCCTGACTTAGGGCCTAAAACATCCAACCCTGACCCGCCCTCAGGGTCGGGCCGGGCTGACCCTGATTGGCCCTAATGTCAGATGGTTTTCCCTGAGCCCCTCATGTTAATCCAATTATCTCCAATAGCTTTCCCAATCATTTCCCGCTGGTTCGCATCATCCATGATCCTAAGGAGAACGTCAAAGTAGCATCATTGGGTGTCCTCTTCATGACATTGTCTCAGGTAATAAGGGTACTATGGGATTAATATAATCCACGTGGCTCACACAGTGATGAAGCAGGGATCCATTCAGTCACTCTCATAATCGGTCGATATAAGCATATGCAGTATGATATGCATGCTATGGCGCAACTCCCACTGAGGTGGGCATGTCACTTATGAAAATATAAACGCCATACGAATCTTAGTCTAGTCACTACTTCAAGCGCCTAACCTGAGTTTCTAGCACAGTCACCCTTATGGTTTCTGCTTGAAACCTCACATCCGGCTTTCCACAGGCTATATAGAAGTTTGGTATCTTCTAAGTTGGACCAAATAAGGTCTCATCTTAGCTCTGACTAAGGTGTCATCAGGTACATATGCTCATGGGCTCATTTCGCTTGCTACCCTCAAGCGCCGAGGTGAATCACCAATGTGAGTAGGTCGATTTAATGTCTGGTGACATCTTTACAATACTGAATGTATACACACAACATTGCTCAAACAAATATTCTCATTAATAAATGTAAGAGGAATACAAATAAATGTCCATTGATAAAAAGTTTTCCAAAAAATACACATCAAATCCGCTTGAGTCCTAGGTTCCTAACATGAACCAGGAAAACATCTCTGGCAACGGGCTTTGTCAAAGGATCAGCCACTACCAGTGGAGATATGCTACAGAACAACTTCACCTTGTGCGACCATATCTTGAATGTAGTGATACTATATATTAATGTGCTTGGCTCTACCATGAAACTTGGAGTCCTTTGCAAATGTAAGCGCAACCAGGCTGTCATAATGTATAAGCAAGCACTGTCGTGCTGTCACAAAGGGTGTTCATTGGTTTAGTTTCAATTTTGGTTCAATCTAAGTGCAATGGACGTAAACTAAAATCGAACCAACTATTCAAATTCCCTTCACACTGGTAAGACCAGAGAGAGAAAGAAAGAGAGAGAGAGAGGAGGGGGCAAAAATTAATCGATTGAAGAGGGAAACGTTGCCCACCATGAGATTGGCCTTCTTACTGCAATAAACAAATATCCTAGTATACATATTGTTGACAGCAATGAAGAGCTCTTTTTGGTGCTTGTTCTAGAAAGGATAGTGGAAGGTGACTCTAGCTAGTGGGAGAACCTCAACCTAGGTCCATCAAATTCAATTAATTAAATGGTCTAATGATCATTTATTTACAGCTATATAGTTTAAGCAATAGTGTGTCCTATAGTTTTGCCATATATTGTTTGCAACTATGGACAGAATAGGGTGTTTTGTTTACATGGTTGTTGCATTGTATGCTCATGTGAATGGTGTTTTCAGATATAAATGGAGATACTCATATATGTGTGTATCAAACAGGATCGTTTGAGAACTTGTATGGATTTAGTGTTGGTTATTTATGAAACAAGGATCTCTGTGATAGTTGTTTGGTCCCCAAACCTAAGAAGTCCTTACCGGTGTAGCCAGACATTGTGTGTTTTTGTAAACTAATGGTTGATGCCTCCACTAGCTACATATTAATACATTGGATTCACAGTGCATATATGTTAATGCAAAAGATTCTCAATATGGAATCCACTTCTCGAATAGGATGAATATCGTGAGAGAGATATCTGAATGTCATTGGATGAAGTTCCTAGTCCATTGAAAGCTTTGTAAATAGTTTACAAAAGATTTAGAATATTATTATATATTAATAATTTATTTTGAAAGAGTTTTAGAAAAGTTTTGGTGTCCAATCAACGGTCTAGACTCTCTAAATAAACTATTCGACGAACTAGGGTGGAGATAGTAATTTATTCCATAGCCTTAGGTCCATTATGGTATATAATTAAGTAGAGAAACTAAGTCTTTCCGGGCACTGTGAGGACAATGACCGCATCGTGGGGGATCGCCACATGTCCTCCACCTCATCCCTCTTTGGGGAGGGGGAGAGAGAGAGGTGAGATGTATGTTGGAGTCGCCACCTAGAGGAGGGTGTAGGACCCATGATGTAAATGTAATGACACCCTTTTGGGGATAAATGGTTCGTTGGTCTGGGTACGGGTCAAGTTACGATCAGGGGAAGGTATTAGGCACTCCAGTTCGCCCGGACTTGCCGGTCTTTCTATTGCTAGGCATTTTGGAATGAAAAAAAAACATGCTTTGACAGTGTAGAAGACGTAGGTAAAATGCAAGAAAGTAAAATACAAGGAGGGTGAAGGGAGCATATACTCGAAAGTTTGGCTGCAAGGTAAGGGTTAGTATACAGGAAAGTAAAACAAAGGGCCGACAAACCTAAATAACCTAAACATGATTGACTCTAGGCTAAGCATGATGATGTGATAAATGCATGTAAATGTAGATGTTAATTTAATACATATGCATGGGAAAACATAGGAATGAAGCGAGAAGAAATAGAAGTGTGCCAATAGTGTATGAGGGAATCTTAATTACGGGGGATTGGGATCATGGAAATGCAAGCATGAGAAGAATACAAGGTCTATAAAAATAAAAAAAGAGAAAGAGCAGCGAGGTGTGATCACCGTCTAGGAAGACGGGATCACACTCCTCTTGGAGATGCAAAATGTAATAATATACAAAGAACAATAAAAATTGAATGAGATGAAAGATCAAAGGCCTACCTAATAAAAGAGATCAAGATAAAGAGCTGGTGTAACTCAGGAGATTCGTACATCGAACAAGTATCACCGCTTGTTATGGCTTCTCTTGTCTCTTGTACTCAAGCACTTCGTAGTCAAGCCGAGATTTTTGGATTGGTGTTCTCAAAGTCTTGATGTCACAAGTGGGATTGTGATTCTCAAGGGGTGTAGGGAATGGTGGGCGTCAAAGCTCTTGAATGTACGCTAAGTATGAGTGTAAGGGAGCATTGTCTTTGGGCAAAGCTCATGAAAGGGGCATGGGGGGACTGTGTGTGTAGAAGCAAGTGGCCAAGACTATGTAAAGTGCATGTAAGGACTGTGTAACCCTCCTCAACATGGGAGGAGGTGTATTTATAGATGTAGAGGGGTGTGTGCACTCCCAAATTTGTGTAAGATTGGCTGAGTTAATCCGGATTGTCCAATGGGGGTGTCTTTGCATCGATGATGGGTATAAAGTTAAGGTAAGGACCAACGGTTGAGAGGTAAGTGTTTTGTTGCCTTAGGGGTTGTTTCTTGGGGCCTAAGGGAGCCAAGATTGAGATCCAAAGTGTCAAAAATAGACTGGGATGTGAAAGGTATCGCAATCGGAGCAAAATATGGAAGGTTTGGGCTTCTCGGATTTGCTGTTATTCGACAGTGAAATTGCCTGAGTTGACATCGAAGTGCGGTACACTCAACATTGAATGGTTGTCGATGAATAGGACTCAACATCAAAGGATGGCATTTGAGTGTTGATTTTCATTAGCTAAATGTCAAAGTGAGATAGACAGTTAAAAGGTACTATTCGACAGTGAGTGGATGTGGCTCGATGTCAATGGAAGGTGGGTTCAATATCGACTTGGGGCCTTTAAGTTTCGAGGTGGGTTCTAGTGTCGACGGGCATGGCTTGGGTGGTTTGGGCAAGGTTTTGGGATGGGCTAGGCTAATTCCAAGGGGTCTGGGTCAGGGCTAGCCGTTCCAAGGGTTCTTGGAGGCTCTGGTTTGGGCTCCAGACAGGGGAAAAGACTATCGGTAAATAGATTCGGACAGTGCACACTAACGCTACATCCATAAATACACCGGCTCTAGGCCTTAGAGGGTGCTCATCATCGTTACGGAAAACCTCCAGGGGAAAGACAAAATGAGGTGTTTATAGGCACACCTAAATGTGCGTGATCTCCCTAAAGCATGCTAGGAAACACCCTCACTGACTGGTCCGTATTCGAGGCCTAAAAAGTATGAGATCAAAGGGTGGTTTCACTGCGGACTACACATAGGTTCCAACAACTACCCTATGGGGCTAAAGCTAATTATGTTGTGCATGTACAATGTAGGAATGTGTATGCAATAGGAAGTGGATTGACATAGTACCTCCCTCAAGGACTCACCCTCATATCCGCCTATCCTACCTCATTGTGATCCCGATAAGTTCGGATAAATGACTTTGAATGCAAAACACTTGACATTAGCCAGTGGTATAGAAGCAATGTTAAAAAAACTGCCAAGAATCCCCCCTACATCAAAATGGTGTTAACACTTGTCCTAAATTTTAAAATATTTTTGGACCAAAACATGGACCAACATATATATTAATGGATAGTTCTTGGAAAGACGAATCTAACGATATATTGCACGAAAAAATCTGATGTCCGAGCGCGAATCAACGCTCAAAACTATAAAAAAGGGCATTTTCGAGACTAAAAGGGATCCATGGATCCGTGGAACCAAAAGTGAATCAATTTATGCCAAATCCTAAAATATCTATTTTTGGTTCCCTATCCAATTGAATTGTAATCCGAATTTCTCTACCCTAGAGCCATTTTTTTAGAGTTTTTCACTTGTTTTAGTGTTATCTTGACGCCCCGATGTCCCTTTCCCTTGTGTGTAGTTCCTCGATAAGGTTTTCGATGTCCCGAATCCGCAAGAATGGGAACCTTCTGAACCCAACCTTTTTTACGATGGTATAGTCTTCTAAGAGAGAGAGAAATAGTCAATCCCCCTCCACTTGAGCCGTGGTTCTGCCCGAATTTCTTCAACAAAGTGTATTCGATAGGTCAGAGTTCTACCAAAATTTTGTCAACAAAATTCTCCTGACAAGTAAGGGTTCTGCCCAAATTTCATCAACAAAAGTTCGTTTAATAAGTCAGGGTTTTGTTACAATTCCATCGATAAAGCTCGTCTGATAGAGCATAATTTTCGTCGAAATTTCTGTGCGAAAGTTCACCCAAGCAAGGAATCTTCCTTTTCTGATCCTCGTTGAGGGTCGTAGTTAGGTATGTTCACCCCTCATTTTATTTCAAAGGCATAATGTAGATTTTTAAAGTAACCTATTTTAGTGTAAATATTAGTGTGTTTACAGCTAATTAATGTAGAACTTGTATCATGATCGCATGTATAAATACTAGCCTTGCATGTTGGTATAAGACATTTTACTGAAGAATATTTGAATCTTAGAATATAGTAGAAAGACCGGCACATCTGGACGGAGTGAGGTCGTAAAACCTTCTCATCTCTGCAACCTGACCTCTTACAGATACTCTGGCCAGACCATATGGAATCAATCGTAGCCCTATCCTTTAACTGGGATTTGAGCTACACCCAGGGTTCTAGGCCCATAACAACCTAGGTGGAGACTCTTTTTCTTTTATTATTTTTAAATCGTGCATCCCACACACTCCTCTCTTTGACTTGCTAGCAGGGACCAATCGAAGAAGGCACTCCAGACCCCCGTAAGGTGTTTGGACCGGTGCGTATTGTACCTACAGTAAGATAGCATGATCTTTTATGTCCTTTTATTAGATCATGGTGTTTCTCATGCATATCGATTTGTCTATCTTTTTACATGCTATGTGATGATGATCTTTGGGTTAGTAGTGTTCATCTTAGTATCATATTCTTTCATCTTAGTATGCATGCATAAAATATAGATTCATGCTTATATCTGCATCTGTCTTAATGCATGTTTACTTCTCATGATAGATTTATGGTTTTCTCCTTTTTCTTTTTTTGATGAAAAAGGCTATTTATATAGAGAAGCAAAAAGACTTACAGAGTTTTGTACATCTAAGATATATCACACCATTTAACACCTATACTAGTAAAGTTCCCAGTAGCTTCTGCCAATTCACAGTAGTTGTTTATAAGGTTCCAAGGGATGGGAATAGAAGAAAGAGAATTAAACATTTCACAAAGCCCCTTGTTGCAAAACCATATTTTTTTTAGATTAATATGTTCATGCTTAGCTGCTCTCCATCCTTGAAGAAGTGGTGGATGGTGGATGGTGTGTGCTGTGTATCAATTCTGGACAGGAATTTGTAACTGGGGGGGCTGAATATTTAGATCTGAAATCCAGCGTAAGACATTATGGATGACCACCATTGGATCAGCCTTAGCTGCACACATAATTACTTTGTCCCTTACATGCCAAATATAATAAGAAGTTATAATAAAGACGGAGAAAAACCAAATTAAAGATTATTTGTCAAAGGCCTGTGAGCCAAGGAAAGATGCACAAAGGTCGGTGAAAGATAGAGTAGATAAATGCTTAGTTCTTAATCCAAGAGGGCCAGAAGCCCAGATACACTTAGTCCAATCACATGATAAGAAAAGATGCCTCATTGATTCATCGTAAGCGCCATAGAAAACACATGAAGGCTCGATGGGTATCCATTTTGAAAGAGATGCCCTGATAGGGATTCCTGCATTTAAAACACGCCAAAAGAAAATTTTAAAACGAGGATGAATATTAAGTTTCCAAAAGAATTTCCACCAATGGAACATCAAGGGCCTAGGAGAACTAAAAATAGTGGTAATGCAAGAAGTTGCTTTCTTTGTTGAATATTTGCCAGATTTTGAAAGAGAACAGCTCCATGAGTCCTCAGTATTGAAACTATTAATGCGCAAAATATTAGAGACAGTCAAAGGATCAAAACAAGATTGCAAGCTTACTCTATTCCATGATGCGTTAGACATTAGGTCATGGGCATTATGGAAAGTATTGGTGTGCAAAGTAATTTGAGGTAAGAACTTACCAGATGTGGAAGGTATCCAGTGGTCATACCAGTAGGAAGTAGTCTTACCATTCCCAATATGTCAAAACACCATCATGTTTAACTCCGGAAGAGTTTTTGCAATACTATTCCAAGTTCATGAGCCCCTCTTCGCAAGGATTTTTGGCTGAAAAATGGACAATTTAGGAAAATATTTTCCTTTGACAACTTTAGCGCAGATAGAAGTTGTCTCATTCAACAGTCTCCACCCAAGTTTCAGGATCAAGACTTTGTTGTGAACTTCAGATTTCCTAAGTCCAAGTCCTCCCTCTATAAGAGGTAGACAGATTTTGTCCTAGCCTAATAAATGACATTTTCCCCCCTCTCTGTGGTCCTTATTTCAGAATCGGAGATAGATCGAATCCAAATCCTTGCAAGTTTTCAGAGGGAAGAGGAAGCATGACGTTAGATAGGAAGGGGTGGAGGCCAAAACAGATTGGATTAAAATTTTACAACCTGCATATGATAAGTAATTGGCTTTCCAAGTCGAGAGCTTAGACCGAACTCTATCTACAACATGGGTAAGGTCTTTATACTTGGATTTAGAATGAAAGCGTTTAGTGCCCAGGTACAAAGAGTGGGGAGACATCTCCTTCATATGCATGAGACCACAAAGTCTCTTTTTCATGGAGTTCTCAACATATTGACTAAAACACAACTTCCTCTTCTGGAAGTTTATTTCCTGCCCGGTTAAGTCAGAAAAGAGGTCTAAAATAGCTTTGATGGTTAAGAAATCTTCATCATTAGCCCTGTAGAAAATAAAGGTATCATTTGCAAAGAGAAGATGACTTATTTCAGGGGCACCCCTTGCAATCTTAATACCTTTAAAGAGATTGATATCATGGTAAGCCACAAGAAGTCTGGACAGAACTTCCATACTGAGAAGGAAAAGATATGGACTTAGGGGGCATCCTAGCTTGTCTAAGGCCTTTGGAAGGTTTAAGGAAATCAAAAGAGCTTCCTTCAAGTTTGAAAGAGAAAGAAGTGGTTGAGATTAGAGAGTTTATCAGAATGATCCAGTCATCATTGAAGCCCAAGAATTTGAAAAGATTCCCAATGAGCTGCCATTCAACCTTGTCGTAGGCCTTGAACATATCGATTTTGATAGCAGCATAACCAGATTTGCCTTTGAGATGATTGAGATAATGGAAGAATTCCTGGGCAATTGTAATATTGTCGAAGATCTGCCGTCTAGGAATGAAAGCAGCTTATAATTGGGAAATAAAGGAAGATAGAAAGGGTCTTAACCTATTTGCAAGAATTTTTGGAATGATTTTGTAAGACACATTGCAGAGGCTGATTGGTTTGAAATCAACGGCCAAAGAGGCATTTTCTTTCTTTGGGATCATGCAAAAAAGGGTATGGTTGCAGCCAGATGGGAGGGATTCATTGGTAAAAAAACAGAAAACAAAATGGTGATGTCCAGATAAATAAGATCCCAGAACTTATCATTGATTTAACCCATGTTTTCTTCCATATTTCTTTTTACCGTTTCATGGTTTCCACCATTAGAATAGGTGTTTTATTGGTTTTGTATGGCTCAATATTGATTTCACGTTTGTATGTTCAAAATCATGTTTTTCCAGTGTTTTTACTATTGATTTAGACTCAAAATGATTTCCCCTATTTTTAGACATTTTCTAGATGTTTTCTAGGCTTGTTTTAGCCCTTGGGGTATTTTGATAATTAAGCATATTTTACTATGCATGAATTTCAATGCGTATTTTATTTGTGTTAGGTCATATAATTAGGGTTTTCTCTTACCAAAAAAAATATATATAATTAGGGTTTTCTACTTTTCTAGGTTCTGATTAACCTCAATAGGGTTTTCCTCATTTCAATCTAGATGCAATTAGGATTAGGTTTTGAGTCTTCATGGCATATTGCCGGTTGCGCTTAATTATGTATATTAACCCTTGTTTTACAGTCAAAACTTTCACGGCTATTGCTTCAACCTTCGATCACAAGATTACCACTTGCAATTAGTAAATCGTATGAATGTATGATGTTGGGCCTAGACCCGATTATTATTTGGACATTTATAGTGTTTGGTTAAACTTTATGGGCATCCGATTGAGACTAACCAACCACCGAAATATACGGCTATTGCTTCAACCTTCGATCACAAGATTACCACTTGCAATTAGTAAATGGTATGAATGTATGATGTTGGGCCTAGACCCGATTATTATTTGGACATTTATAGTGTTTGGTTAAACTTTATGGGCATCCGATTGAGACTAACCAACCACCGAAATATAAATGTGTCCACGCCTAGCTTATGAGGCCCAATGAACGAAAAGATACGGTAATAGTGCAAGACCTTAAACTGGCGAAGACCAATTAAGTCTGACCAAAACTGACTTTACAACTTTACTTTTCATTGTCCACTATTAACTTGACGTGTAAGATGCCATATAAATGGGTAGCGTAGGTCTGCAACAGGGTCGGGTTGGGCCGGGCTTTTTAAAACCCTAGCCCAACCTTGAGTCCCCTTAGCTGGGCCCAAGCCCGCCCTGACCCTGACTTAGGGCCTAAATACCTTGACCCTAACCCTGACCCTGACGGGCCAAGCCCAGCCCAAGCCCACCTTGATTGGGTCGGGCTTGGCCTAATGGCCCTACAATAATTAAATTAAAATGACAAGTCTAGAGAAGATGTGAGAGAGGAGGCTTGAAACCAAGACCTTTTGGCGGCAAATAGTTTTTTCACAACACAAACTGCCAAATGCGCTAAGCACTAATTTATATTAATAATAGCTTTTATTTTTTAATAAATAAAGAAATTTCTTCAGTGCCAAAATCAGGATAAAAAATCAGGGTCGGGCTGAGCCCGACGTCTCAACCCTGACCCGACCCGACCCTGACTCAGGGCTAGGAATTTCTGGCCCTAACCCGCCCTCAGGGCCAGAAATCTTATCCCAGGCCCTGTTCAGGCTCAGGGCGGGCCAGGGCGGATTCGGGCCAAACTTGCAGCCCTAGGGTGGCGTGTTGATCCCTCTATTATAAAATATTTATTATTTTTTCCCTCAAGAGAGTTTATTAGCGTGTTGCCCAATCATGCAGTTCGCATTTTCATTTAAAATTCAGAAGAAATTTTGTTCTCCCTTTGGCATATTGAGAAGTCACGAAGTCCCCTCCACTATTCTCCATATACATATAAAACCCACCCTCTCGACCTTAAAGGTCAAAGGCTCAAACCTCTTATTTGGTATCTGAAGAAACCGTTTCAGTTCAGCTCGTGACTCTTTGTCTACTTCATCTCTTCAAAATGGTATCTCTCTCTCTCTCTCTCTCTCTCTCTCTGTGTTTATTTGTTTTCATACTTAATCAAGATTGGTTTTGTGTAAAATACCCGTGGTTTTGTTTTCAGATTAAAACCTTTATTCCCTAATCCACTAAGCTTAAAAGAGTCTCAGAATTCAACCTTCTTAATTCTCTCTCCCTCAAAAAATTTATAGTGGTTTTTCTACAACTGATATAGCCCCAAACCCGAAAGTGTTTTCCGGTAAACAAGATTAACTGTTCTCGCTGGTCCGGTGAGCTTCTCCGATCCACGCCCACCATGGCCGGCAAATAGCCTCAACCAGCTCAACCTCTTATTTCTTCTAGTAAATTTCGTTAACGACTAACATGCGCTGGGTTGGTGATGGATGACTAACATGCGCTGGTTAATTTATTTTTGACCGGTTAATGTTTTATGAGGTGGGTCTTGTTTGACTTGTGTGGCAACCTTTGGAATTATTGGAATAGTTGGTGGGCCCGACAGTACACTTATTCTTACTTTAGTGCAATAATTATGAGATCGCCTCGAATTTTTATCCATTGCTGTGCATTGCAGCGCTACTGTGCTATTGTGCGGTACAGCTACGGTCATGTGTACATTTTCATTTTAATTATATGTTAATAAAGTATTCCATTTCATGTACTGCAATTATCTTTTGGCCAAGTTGAAATTTTTTGACATAATTGTATTATATGAAATATGGGGAATAGAATGCTACTCGATCGTTACATAACTGCCTTGGGGGTGCCTGGGAGTTTCGATCTGACTTTCCATGAGTGCAAGGCGGTGATTTTCAAAGGCCGCAAGGCAGTTTTGTGTCTAGGTCTGGTCGCCACGCCTAGCGCCTAACCGGATAGCTTTCTTTCTCCCATGAAATATTTATGAAAGATATAATTATTTATATTAAAAAAAAAAAAAAAAAGGGAAGGGAAAAAAAATTCCATACCTAAAGGGCTACTAAAACTCTGAAAGAGGAAAATGGTGACAAGAATCATATTAGTGTTTAACATGGAATTGTTATAATGCGATGCAGAGTACAGAAGAAAATGTTGACAAGAATCCTGTCCTTACACCTCCGATATCGTTAGATGGCGGAATGAATGTTGATCTAAGCACAAAGGATCATCTCCAGCGAGCCTTGAGCGTCTTCAAAAACGTACGGCCTGGATCTGATCTCACTCGTTTCCAGGTTTGTCTCCTTATTTGATCCATCATGAAAAAGAACGGTGCCTAGTTGCATGGCCCCTGCGCTAAGACATAAGAGCATGCAAAATAATCACCCGGCCTTGTGTAATAAAAAATATCATCCATGTGATGCCTCTGCACATGCTCTCATTGGCCCCCACACTGGTGCATAAATCACATGACTAGGCAACGATCTCTTATCCATAATAATACAAAGGATGAAGTGGTTCTCTGTCCGGAAGCGTAGAGAGCTATATGGCAATACATGGGTTAGTCCATGTGATGGAGAACCAAACAAGCATCTCATTGGTACAATTTCGACTTCAAATGAGTGGGGGAAGTAATTAAAATTACAAAAGATGTCAATTTTGTATTTTATATTCATCTCCATTTGATGGCATGTTGATAATTTTACTAACACTTCAAATCATAATTTGACCAACTTTCCTCATTTACTTTAGACTAAAATTTAGCAATTGAGACATATGTGGGATCCTCTATCAAGTGCACTAACTCAGGTGTTGCCAAGTGGTAAATATCTAAGCTTTATACTTCGAGTCCGAATCCTCTACTTCCGCCTGCCCGGTATTGCTGTGTGCCCTACACATAGCAAGGCGGAAAAGACCGCCTTACCCCCGCTTGGGCAAGGCGCTCATGCAGGGGTAAGGCAATCTTTTCATCGCCCTATTATGTCTGAGGCACACACGGTTGTACCGGGCAGGCAGAAGTAGAGGATCCCAATTCTTATACTTCACTAGGCATGGTAACACCTAGAATTAAGGATCAATTTAATCTAATAGGGATGTCAATATCGAGGTTGAACGGACAAACAACCACATCAAATTTCTTACCGATTTGGTTTTGGGTTTTCCTTTTAACGAAAAAAAAGAACGCTAACTGATCATGTGGTTTCTGTGCCTGGGCATTGGACTGTGTAAATTTACCATTTCTATCCCTAGTGAAATAAAAAAAATCCTGTTCACACAGATCCCATACATTTTCTCATTGACCCCACCCTGGTGCAAGCGCGCGCTACATGATCAAACAGTGAACTCCTGCCCTTAACTCCAGTTAATATTTATGTTTTTTTTTTTTGGGAAATGCAGCTGCCACCTCACTTCAACCTTCCGAAATCACTTCTCCAGTTAATTGGAGAATCTGTGTACTGCATTAGTGATGATCTGTTGAGCAGGTGCGCTAATGGTAAGAGCTCACTTGATAGAATTATGGGTGTTGTTGCTTGGAGCATATCAACTACACGGCCTCCCCTTGCTGGTGTTGCTCCCTTCAATCCCATTCTTGGAGAAACCCACCATGTCTCAAGGGGAACCCTCAATGTTCTACTTGAGCAGGTAATAAATTGATCCTCTTGATCTGTCATTCATTCATCTTTCACATTCCATGCTTTTGAAATTTAGAGAGAAAAATAATAATAATAATAATAAAATCAAAATAGTTTTCTGTTCGGGAGTGTGGTCTAGGCCAGCACTTCATGTGTCTATCTCTCTCCTCTTCAAAACAAGGGGACAAAGGTGTCTTTTCAAATGGTAAAGAGAGAGATAGACTCATAGGAGTGTAGACATATATAGGCCACACTTCGGGACAGAGAACTTTCTCTTAAGAAAATATTTAGGGATAGTATAGAGCTATCAAACCAGTTTATATTCAAATTCTCCACAGATGAGGCCTATCTATCTAACTGTTATGATGGATTAGCCCTTAATTATTTCTTTTCAAATTTTTTTTTGGGTTAATAGGTTTCACATCACCCACCAGTGACAGCACTTCATGCAACCGATGAGAAGGAAAAGTTGGAGATGCTTTGGTGCCAACATCCTGCCCCAAAATTTCATGGTAACTCAACCTTCTGTATTCTAAACGTCAATAGGAATCATGGGATATAGTTGGGAATGTGTTGTGGTGAGGACCCATGGGAGGATAGAATTATCATCCTTTGTGCCCATAAAAGCAACAAAAATGGAAGATAAGACTTCGGCAACTTTATTTACCAAAAAAAAAAAAGAAAAGAAATGGGCAACTTTATGCTGGAAAAAAAACTTTGTTCGATTGCGTGGCCTATGCCATCGTTCCTACGAGTTTTTGTCTTCTTCATGTGAAAAGACATCTCTACCCCATGTTTTGGGAGAGAAGAAAGATAGACATAGGTAGTGTAGGCTGTGCTTTCAGACAGAGAACTACTTCCTTTATATTATTTAGGGTAAGATAGTTCTCTAGTCGCATGGGTCGTGCACTAGTGTGGGGCCAATGAGAGTGTAGGAGCATCAATATGGATGAGATATTTTATTTCACAGGAGACGAGGTGGTAATTTCACGTCTTCTTGTGTTTGGCACAGGATCCACGTGACCGTTCTTTTTCCCTATTGTTTAATAAAACTTTATAGAAAAAATTACGGTTTTAAAAGACTATAAATATTATTTATTATGAAAGAATGAAAATTCCATATGTTGGAATTCAACCACTAGCCTGGTTACCCGTATGCGCAACGGAATTTGGATCGGGTATTTTACCTTTGCATTCAAGTTTAAGATCTTTTCTCATAACAAAAATTATCACAGGAAACACAGGTTACTTGAGAACCACAAGTGCAGTTCCTCTTCCAGATAATAGTTCTTCCACACTTGAGCAACGAAGGGATTTGAAGAAGATCAACTTATAAATCTTTAAATCAAAGCAAACAATCCACTCGAACTATCACCAACAACTTGAGATTCAAGACCTCAAAGCACTACACCAAAATCACACTTGATGAGAGTGAGAGAGAAGATTCGGCCAAAACTGTTCTCCCCCTCCTCTTGGTGCTACAATATATAACCACAAACCCTTAGGGTTGTGTGGGATTCCTTTATTCACTTTTCTAAGGTGAATAGGAAACTGTTGGTGAAGAAAAGTTTGACTTGCATTCCAACTTACTTCTAAAGAGGGAAGAGGTAGAATCTAAAAAGGAACTCTGTGATATTTTAATTATAATCAATATTTATCAAATAAAATTAATGACCATAAATAAAATATCACAAAACTATTTTAATTTCTTAATTAGATGTCATGCATAATTAAATTCTTTAATTTGCATATAGTCCTCCGCTAAGCAATATCTCATGATGTACTATAGGACATGTAATTAAATACTGTTAAACACCAATCTATTGTCCATGTCTTTGGTCAGAGATCATGTGATTATAATCAGACGATTAAAATATGATTAAATATTATTTAAAATAATATACTAATATATTTAATAAATAAAAAATAAAATTTTGTAAACCATTTACAAAAATGCCACTGAATTCAGATTCCAGTCCGATTGATAACATGCATTCTCTCTACTTGATATTCTCTAATTAAGGATAGTGGATTTCATGTTTAGCATCTCTTTTGTTTACGATGTGCCATCACGAATTCAACACACCGATATATAGTCCATATGACATCAACTATTAGCGTACCAAAACCCATAATATAACAACGTAACGATAAAGATCTCTTAGGTCAGAGGGTCACTGGTGACAGACACACATCTCTCCTTAATACGACAGGTAGTAACACATATATGAGAATATGTACCAGAGTCCTTTCTATGCATATACATTATGTGTACTTACATTTATGCCCCTGAAAATAACTTTTCTAGTGACATACAATGTAATGACCATATGGACAAGATGTCTGGTTCTATCCCTAGTCAAGAACCGTTTTAGGTGAAAACCCATGGAACAAACTTATAAGCCTGTAAATAAATTTATGCAATAAAATAATATTATATTTATTTATTCCAAATTAACCGGGTTTGATGGACATAATCCAACACCATCCTCCTATGGTTCATAAGAAATATGCTCCTCTGTCGCTTTTTGTTGTAAGGAGGACGGATAGGTTTCACATGGATTGGTGCCAAAATAAACAAAAATTTGGCCATTTTTTGTCGGTGCTTTTGTGTGTTAATGTTTGGGTGTTGAACCATTTATAATCTTTTAAAAATTCTATTTTAGGTACAACAGTAGAAGCTACATTGCATGGGAAGAGGCAATTGAAGCTGTTGAATCATGGTGAGAATTATGTGATGAACTCTCCTAAGCTGGTGATTAGATTCTTTCCAAAACATTGCACGGATTGGGTTGGTGACATTACAATCCAATGTGAAGAGTCAGGGCTTGGAGCCGAACTGTGTTATAGAAGTAATCCGGGAAAGGAAAGATCTGTTAAGGGGAGGATATTTGATTTTTCATCAACAACTAAGAGTATCACTCTCTATGAGATCAAAGGTCACTGGGACAGGTTTGTATTTTTGTTGAACTTTGCATTAATGACCATAAAGTATCAGATAAGTTTGTTTATTTAGGCTGCATTTTTGTTGTTATTATAGTTATGGGCAAATGTTAGGTACTTGATCGATACGTCAAAAGCTCTGAAGCTGATGAAATGCGTTAAATCTAGCCCTTTAACCTATTCTATACTAGGCTGGCCTAGTCTAGCGCCCATACACTACAGTAGGCCTCATTAGGCACATAACAGACCACCACGCTTCCACAGTTGTCATTCTTGGCGGCTGTCACTCTAGGTAGCTTTCAATCTGGAGGTAGGTAGCCCTTTTCAAGCGGCTCTACTCTGCTCTTGAGTTTTTGCCTGGTGGCAGGTAGCCCTTTCTTGACGGCTTTCACTCTACTCCAAGTAGCCCTCTCCATGACTCAAACCCGTGACGTGGTGCCCAGCTTTGATACCAAATGTTAGGTACTTGACCGATACTAGGCTAGGCCAATCTAGCGCCCATACACTAGAGTGGGCCCCAGTAGGCACATAACAAAAAATGTTCTCTGAACTACTGGATAGCGTATGTTAGCACCTCTTTGTCTATCTCTATCCTCCTCACATGAAATGACTTTGCTACCCTCCTATATATGATACCGTTTTATCATACTTCATTAATGCACTCCTCTATCCTACTTGCTTAGAGAACACTCTCATAGTTACTATAGAAACGAGGGGAAAACATGAATTCTCAGTGGAAATCTGAATTTCCATCTATGTGGTTACCTAGAAACTTTTCTGGCACATTCATCTCTTCATATTTTTCTATTTAATTTCTTCTCAATTTCATGAAATTTCAATTTTTTTTGACAATGTTAAGGAAAAAAGGATCTGTTTGCCATGCATGGCCAACTTATTTGCCACATGGATTGATTATTTTGATCTTCCCAACACTTAGACAAATGGGGAGAAATCCTTAGATAGAAGCCACATGTCAAATTTGTGGCCTATCTCAACAATATGAACCAAAATATATGAAGTTTTTCCTTTCGTTTTTAAACAAAGTTTATTGTTTTGGTTTGAACAATTAAGTTTCAAAACTTTAGTTCATAATATTATTGAATTTATTTTCTGAAAATTAACTTATAATTAAATGATAATACAATTTACTTTACATATTTGTGTGACAAATGAACTCTAGCAGATGGATGAAAAATGGGGTAGCAAAAACCCCTTCAAGACTAGGTAAACCACAACTATCACTCGGCACAAACCTTAGGCTCGAGGTCTGTTCTAGCTTCTACACGAAATATTCAAAAGTATGTAGGAGTGTGTGTGTGTGTGTGTGTGTGTATAGTTACCTAATCGGCTTTATCTCGATTGGTGACTTGGTAAAAGGGGAGGGTAGCAATATTCCTACTTTTACCCTCCTAGATGGGTACTAAATTCTTGGGATAGGGTTCCCACAAAGCCAATGTGCGTGTGGGGGGGAGGGGGGAGCAATAGGGATGTAAATGGATCAGATTTGACTTGGATATGGATTGGATATGATCGGATCCAGATATTTCATTGTCGAATATGAATACTTTTATACGAATTCGGATGCATATTGAATTCTGATTTTTAACCAGCCGTTTACATCTCTACCTTGTGTAACCCCGACCTTCCTCCCCATAGTGGATACAATTCACTCTCAATCCATATCTCTTAGATTATGATTCTCTTTTCCTCATATTCTAGAACCTGTTGAAGTTTCAAAAACCCTCAAGATCATGATTTACTTAATTTTTTATTATTAAGTATTCAGATTTTTTTTTCGGAAGGATTTTTATCGGAGTATTCAGATAATTTTCTGGATATCTTAATATAAACGAATACGGATATCCCTAAATGGATACGGATGTAAATAGGATTCGGATTTTCTGTATTCATTTACATCCCTAGGTGGAGGGAATATTCTAAGCCACACCAATGGAAGCACAAAGAATAGAGTATTGACCAATATAGCCGTTCTCATCCGTGGAACATGCTATATTGGTCTCCTTCCATGTATATTTCCTACCATGAATTGTCCATTCCATCTATATTACCTTCCATGCATTGTGCATTCCATTTACATTACTTTCCTTGTATTACATTGATTTGTAAATATTCACTACCTTGTATATCCACAAGTGATATAGACTGTTTCCTATTATCACATGTGGGATCTTCACCTACTAGGGATTCTCTAGTTCCCTATATTTACTCTTTGTAAACCAACTATATTGATTGAGGAATAATATTCACATCACCAAGTCTGATATGGTATCAAGAGCCTAGTTGCTCCAACGAGCTTTCTTCTCTACCTTTTCTTTTTTTTTTTTCTCCATGGCTGGGGAGACCGTCCAAGATTCAACCATCACTCCCACCGTGGACAGCACTTCTCTTACCCACACTTCTTCCATCTGGATCTCCTTCCCTTCATCATGCTCATCACTACATATCTATGAAACTAAATTCCAAGAATTCCTTGTTCTGGCAGACCCAGATCGAACCCTTTCTTGATGGCCAAGGACTATTCGGCCATCTCAATGGCACTACACCTTGCCCAACCGACCCTGCTACTGCACTCCATTGGCGACGACAGGACTCATTACTTCGGAGTCTACTCATCTCTTCTCTCTCTGAAGAGGTCTTCCCGTTGGTTCTTGGCAAGCGCACAAGCCAGGACATATGGGAGACACTGCACACTACCTTTTCATCACCCTCTGAGAGTCGCATCATGTCTCTAACAATGGCTCTCCAAGAGTTTGAACAGAAACCTGATGAATCGGTTTCCAATTTCCTGCAATGCGCAAGGACGATTTCTGAAGAACTGAGCGCTGCTGGGCATCCCTTGCGTCAAAGCACCTTCAATCTCCACATCTTTAAGGGATTGAAGTCCGACTTCAATGACATTGTCTCATCACTTCTTACTCGCACTACTCTGCTGCCCTATGATGACTTGCATGCGATGCTGCTCAGCCATGAATTCTTGCATGGTACCAAACTTACAAAACTCTCTCTGAATGATGGTGCATCTTCTACCACTCCTCCCTCTACCAATCAAGTTCAAAGGACAACATCCCAGCAGGACACCCGCCCTCCCTTTTCTGGCCATGGGGGTGGGTCCTGGCGTGGTCGTGGGAACCATGGCAGGGGAGGCCGTGGCCGTTCTCCAGGAACCAGACTATGGTGCCATTAGTGAAATAGGGACACCCATGACACCCTGCAATGTTACAGTAAGCCTAAACCGCCACCCAATTTTCCAACTTGCTCACTTTCTTCTTTTCAATACCAGCCCAACACCACACCCATGGCACATTACACCAACTATCCTGGCCACTCAAAGCCACCCATCCTACCCACACCTACATACAACCCATCTCAGCCGTTTACTTGGTACCTGGACACGGGTGCCACACATCATGTGACACCCAATCTCCATTCACTATCCTCATATGATTCTTACAAGGGTTCGGATTCCCAATAGGTCGGCAATGGTAAGAGTATACCCATATCCAATATTGGTACAACATCCATTTCTTCACCTTCTTCTTCTCGAAATTTTCTTTTATCTGATGTATTGCATGTTCCTTCGATTTCGAAACCTCTTCTTTCTGTCAATAGATTTGCTACTGACAATGATGTCCTTTTTGAATTTCATCCGTCTTGTTTTTTTGTGAAGGATCGGAGAACCAAAACTACAATTCTGTCCGGTCCAAGTGATGGCGGTCTTTACACGATTCCATCGTCCGTGGGCAATTCTCCTTCGGCTCACCTTACAAGTCGCACTTCTCTTGATGGCTGGCATTGTCGCCGTGGCCATCCTCATTCACAGCTTGTTCGTCATGTCGTACATCAAAATAATTTTCCTTTTTCTAAATCATCTTTCAATAATTTATGTGCTGCCTGCCAATTGGGCAAGGCTTGTCGCCAAACTTTAGGCGAAACTTTTTCTCGCAATTTATATCCTTTGGAATTAATCTTTAGTGATGTTTGGGGACCATCCCCTACCCCCTCTCCTGCTGGACACCGGTATTATGCTATATTTGTTGATGACTATTCCAAATACGTATGGTTCTATCCTATGGTTCAAAAATCAGAAGTTTTTGGGATTTTTATTGCTTTCCAAAAATTGGTTGAGCTGCAATTTAATAGGAAAATCAAATCTGTCCAAATAGACTGGGGTGGGGAATTTCGGACCTTACCAAAATTTTTCATTGATGTTGGGATCTCTCACCGTCTTTCTGCTCCTCACACCCATGAACAGCAGGGTGCGGTGGAGCGCCGTCATAGGCACATTGTGGAAACTGGTTTATCTTTATTGGCCCATGCTTCTGTCCCTCAAACATATTGGGTTTTTGCTTTTGAAACTACGATTTTCCTCATTAACCGCGTACCTTCACGCATCAATTCAGGGATGTCTCCCTACCAACTACTTTTTCATCGGGTTCCAAACTACTCTTTTCTACAAGTTTTTGGCTGTTTATGTTTTCTTCTTCTCTGTCCTTTCAATGCTCACAAAATGGATTTTCATTCTGCACCATACGTCTTTTTGGGTTACAGTCTGTCTCATCTAGCATACCGGTGCTTAGACCGCTCTACTGGTCGCATTCAAGTTTTTCGGCATGTGTCCTTTTCTAAAAATATATTTCCTTCTGCATCTCTCTCAACTCCAACACCGCCATCACCTCCAGTTCACTTGCCTTGGGCTGCTATACCAACAGCCCTAGCACCATTGCCGAACCCAACCACACCATCACGACCCATTCAACCACCGACTGTAGCCTCTCCACCCTTGTCACCACCTCATGTCCCATCACCAAACTGTGAAACCCACAGCCCGAAACCCAGCCCATCATCACCACCTCCACGGACCCGCACCATTGTGGATCTCTATCAGGATCCACCAGCCCATATTCCACCTCCACCACACCGTCACCACATGCGCCTGCGTTCACAAAAAGCGGCGCTTCACTCACTTCCTACCCAACCAAACCCACCCATTGAACCCACTTATTTTTCACAGGCTGTCAAGGTTCCCGTATGGCACACTGCCATGGCTAAGGAGTTTAATGCTCTAATTAAAAATGGCGGTGTTGTGAACGTAGGCACATGTGGTAGTAAAAGGGTTCCATTAGTAGCAGGGGGTGGACTATAGTGAAACCTTTAGCCTAGTGGTGAAACAACAAACCATTCGCACAGTCATCTCTCTAGCCGTATCCAAAGGATGGCCCATAAGGCAGTTGGATGTCCAAAATGCTTTCCTACATGGAGAGTTGACCGAAGAAGTTTACATGGTCCAACCACTTGGTTTTGAGGACAAGTCTCATCCTACTCATGTGTGCCGGCTACATAGGTCACTATACGGCCTTAAACAGGCCCCACGAGCTTGGTTCCAAAGGCTGTCTAGGTTTCTTTTATCCACTGGTTTCACTGCGTCTAAGACTGACACGTCTTTATTTATATTGAGACAGGGTGGTTCGGTTATATATGTACTCATCTATGTCGACGATATCTTGGTTGCTGGTGACTCACAGCCTAGTATTTCAGCTCTATTGACCAGCCTGGCCAAGGAATTTTCCATCAAGGATCTGGGATTGTTACATTACTTTTTGGGAATTGAGGCCTCTTACACCCGGGGGGTCTTGTTCTCTCCCAATAGCGCTACATATCTGATCTACTTGATCGAGCGGGGATGAAAGACTGCAAGTCTATATCTACACCTATATCAACCTCTTCAAAGCCATCTGATTCAGGGGGTGCTTCTTATTCTGACCCAAGTCACTACCGGTCTATTGTGGGTGCACTTTAGTATGTAGCCCTTACAAGACCAGATGTGACATTTGCATTGAATCGTGTCTGTTAATTTATGTACTCCCCAAAGAATGATGATTGGACCCTAGTGAAACGAATTCTGCGATATCTAAAGGGCACTATGACTCATGGTCTTGTATTTCAAAGATCGGCTTCGTTGACTCTTCAGGCCTATACAGATGCGGACTGGGCTGGCAGTCCTATTGATCGGCGGTCTACAGGTGCCTATGCCATTTTCTTAGGGCCCAATATTATTTCATGGAACTCAAGAAAGTAGAAAACAGTGTCCCGCTCATCTACAGAGGCAGAATACAAGGCCTTAGCAGAGGTCGTGGCTGAGTTGATCTGGTTGCAGACATTGTTTAAAGAACTTGGCATTCCACAGTCCACGGCCTCGATTCTGTGGTGTGACAATATCGAGGCTACATATCTGTCAGCAAATCCGGTTTTCCACGCTCAGACAAAGCACGTGGAGATCGACTTCCACTTTGTCCGAGAGCGAGTTACAGCCAAGTCCCTACAAGTGCAGTTCATCTCAACCCATGATCAAATAGCAGACATATTGACCAAAGCGCTGCCAACCGCGGGATTTCAGTTTATGAGGGACAAGCTAAAGATCCGCCACACCGGCTGTTCATCTTGAGGGGGTGTATTGACCAATATAGCCGTTCTCATCCATGGAATGTGCTATATTGGTCTCCTTCCATTTATATTTCCTACCATGAATTGTCCATTCCATCTATATTATCTACCATGCATTGTGCATTCCATTTACATTACTTTCCTTGTATTACTTTGATTTGTAAATATTCACTACCTTGTATATCCACATGTGAAATAGACTGTTTCCTATTATCACATGTGGATCTTCGCCTACTAGGGATTCACTAGTTCCCTATATATACTCTTTGTAAACCAACTATATTGATTGAGGAATAATATTCACATTACCAAGTCTGATACAGAGAATGGTATCATTCACATGGGACCCACATAATAGAGAAAAAATAAAGACAAGAGAGAAAGACAATAAAAAAAATCATTTGAGAGGGCAATAGTATATTGGCTTCGTGCAAAGCTTTTTTTCCTAAAATTTTATTCTTATCCTTGTAAATTTCTCATAGGATATTAAAATAATGGGGTGCTATTCTCTATGCCGTAGCACTGGCTGCGCCCAGGCACATGGGGTGGGCGCAATGAACACTTTGCCCCCTGCACAGGCTGCTCATGTGCTTGGGTGCAGCCTGCGCTGTGGCACAGATAACATTCTCCCTAAAATAATACTCTAGCTAAGTTCAGTTAAGTCCTGCTGCTCTAGACAACAGCAACAATTTCCACATTGTTTCCAGTTGGGGCATTCTTGCTTCCCTCTTGATGTAATCCTCCTGTCGCCTGCTTAATTGGGCAGTGTTCCTCTCTCTCTAGTATCCTTGGATTCTTTGTGCTTGTTGAATATATTTGCTATTTACCCTAAAAAAAAAGGTACCACTTATGCTCAATAGCTGGACTGGCTTTGCCCTTGGAACTATAAGTGCGTTTTTTAGACTGCGTTTGGTATGCATTCTTGGGATGCATTATGAGATGATTAAAACAGTGAAAATTATCATCTGAGTTCATTATTGACTAAAATGTTCCAAGAATGCATATCAAACGCAGCGGTAAACTTGATTGATTGGATGGATAAAAAAAGGAAAAGGATGAATAACCCAAACAAGATTTTTGTGTCATTGTGCATGCAGCACTGTAACAGCGAAGGACGTGAACAAAGGGACAGTTACAGTTATATACAATGCGAAAGAAGCAATTTCAAAACTGAAAATTCCTGTTGTCAACAATTCCAAGGTATCAACCTCTGCCATTACTACTCATCCATTGTTTAGTTTTAGGACTTCTTATAGCTAATCATTTCTGAATTTCCAAATCAGGAATTACAGCCAAGTGAATCAGTTCTTGTCTGGAGTGAAGTGAGCCAAAGCATATTGAACAAAGAATGGGAGAAAGCAAAAGAAGCAAAGATTATTATTGAGAATAAGCAGAGAGAGCTGTCAAGAGAAAGAGAGTCCAGAGGGGAAGCTTGGGTTCCTCAATTTTTTAATCTGTCTCATACTGAAGCGGGTGGATGGGATTGCTCTCCTAAGAAAAATTTGGTTTCGTCAGCTCCGATTGTTGTCCCTCTTTGATCAACTTAGTGGTATTACTTCTAAGTTGGCAACTTCAAGTGGCATGCATGTTGGATTTATGTGTCCATCAAACCCAATTTATTTTCTTTGAACCGTTTAAATTATTTGGTTTAATTATTATCACTTGTTACATAAAATGATGAGCAGTATGTGTCCTGAAGTTTTGACTTTAAATTGGAGTCACGACTAGGTTTGGGCTTGGCACCCTTATCATATGGTTGTCGTATTGGGTACACCTAGACATGTTGATGTCAGGGTAGGAATTTGAGCATACATACGTGTGTATCTCGCATTGCAATACTGTGTTCACCATTCCAAGAATAAAGATCAGAGATAAATTCATAGTCACAACGGAAGAGTTAAAGGATACTAATAACATATGATTAAGGATTTCAAAGTGATATCATATAATTCAATTATACAATTTGCCTAAAATCGAAGTATTAATAAGTACCAACTACCATAAGATCAACTATATAAGGAAAGGACCAAATGTAAATATCCACCATCATTTAATTACAGTCATCCATAGCATTCTCAAAACAAGATATAAATAGTGTTCCAAATCATTGGGCCTCTAGCCCACACCAATACTCTCCCTGAGTATCTATCTCGCATGTCTGATCACCATCATGTCCCTCCTCATCGGATCTCCCCATAATGTTATGACTAGGTATAAGTGTCCAGCCAGGGTCTCCCCAAACGCCAATACCAGCCAAGTATGGCCATCAGGACTCCTCATCGGTCTCCATAGCATTTTCTGTATTAGCATCTAAAAACAAAGGTTCCCGAGGGATGAGCTTCCACAAGTCATGTGAGCGATTAAACCACACATAAACATATATCAATAGGTACATCTATAATGCATGCTAAAGTATGCACATCACTTCTGATGCATGAATGTTTTTGTTCATTTTCCCCCTAACAACAAGATTCTAAGTCGGGTCAAGTACTACCATAGCACAGATAGCATCGTCGGTAAGCAGTGCCATAAACCGGATAATATTTCAACAATGTCAAACCCATACTACAATTGAAGCCAACGAGACTAGACCTCTCCACTAGATTGTTCACTAACCCGCGATATAAATCCGTTTTGGTGCCCAGCCCGAATCACTATCGATGCTTAGACTTCGCGGTGGACTACCTCAAAAACACGATTGGGACCTATGGGTTTGCCCGACACCTAAACCCCTACCAATAAGGGTCGTAGTATTGGGTAAACTATATCCTAACCAGCAAACAACTATTGAGATGCATAGGTATGCACATGTGTGGCCTAAAGGTTGAGTCCGTAGTGCCAATCATGGTGGCCCGGCTACCCTCTCGCCCCCTCTAGCTTACACACATACACTAGATAGTAGTACTATGTCGAGTATGATGCTGAAATACCGGTCGGCTGGTCACATCCCAACCCAATCCATCATACACAAATCATAATCATTATATATTCAGATCACTCTCCTCACAACACTCTCATAGCAATCCCAACTCCGGTGCACACTCACGACACTAGGATTCCATCACTCATTCATGTTCCATATCTTTCATATCATTAATCGCATAACATTCAAAATAAAGTTTCATCTTAGTATCATATATCATAATTGTATCTCATCATGTTCGCATCAATCCATAAGACATAGCATGCATATCAAGCACATCTCATCATTATACATATCCTAAGCACATGCCTAATGAGAAACATTCCATAAAATAGATCAAATGTTCAATCCACTCATAATCACCAAAGCATAAGAAATCACAGGTTTTATGTAGTGCACGCCCTCTATCGTAGGTGTACATTACCCTAACATGTCGATAAATAATCATACAATAGGTGAGAGAAGGTTTGGGCATCATGTTTGAAGTTAAATTCCCAAACCAGCATTCATTGGCCTGAGCAGACGATGGGATAGAGCCAACTATGAGCATCGTCCGCAAGCCAGTGGACTGTGTAGGCAGCAGTCCATATGAATTAGAGCGGACGATGCTCTTTTTCACTGAGCGGGTGATGTACCATCCACAGGCTGTATCGTTCGCTCAGACAACAGCTGCTGAGTTTTGGCTTGAGCTCGAACCAGTCCTTGGTCAATGGCCATGGGGCCAATCAGAGGCCCATGAGGGTTATTCTTATCCTCCATAAGAGCTACTAATCCTAGGGATTCTATCCTTTTAGGATTCCCATGGAGTTTAAATCAGAACTCATGAATGATTCTTAGTTTAATTTTCGAATGCCTTGTTTAAGTCTCACCGTCCATTTTAACACCCAAACCCCATCGGTCAAAACGTGATGGGTAATGTATGTGAGTACCCTGATTTACCCTTTAGATTTACCCTGATCATCTTCTTCCACCTCCAATACATTAGGGATGTGAAATTCAGATCTCTAACATTTCTGTATCTACTTCCTGTAGCAATCAGTTAATCTATTACTCTATTGTCAATGTGGTAAACCCAAAGTTTGTGTTGCTGCCTTCAACTCATTCAGTCCTGCTATTTGACTGAGTTTCCAAAATACAGGTATGGGTTTTAGGAACTGTTCATGTTACATTTTACCCCAACTTTGGAGGTCAGGTCGTTTTATTATGGGTTTTCGATGAAGTTGGAATGTGGGTTATATTGAAGTGGGATTGTGGGTTTGGTTGGATGTGTCATAACAAGTAGTGTTAATCCATCTGTGTGTTTCTAACATATAAGATTCCATAGAAGAACAATGTTGAATGCAGGTGTACAGAAAGTAAAGTGTTGAAATATCAGAGTTATTTATTATAAAATGGATGTGTATAATGTAGAGTTGTTTTTTTCGTTCATATGAATGGAGGTGTGTTTAGATCTACACTCGGTTGGGTTTGATTTGTATTTGATTTGAGTATTAATCGCATGTAACATATCCCCCTGTTGGATTGTTCATTGTTGTGAGGTCTGAATTGTCTTCTTATTAGAGTATTATAAGAAGTAGTATGGGTTAATTTCAGTAATGTACCAACAACTTCCTAGTTCAATTGGTGAGCCGTGGTGCACTTCATGCCCATGGTCACCAGGAGGTCTCAAGTTCGAGTCTCCTGGCTGGTACCTGATCCCCTCCCTGGTTCGAACCCCCCCTCTATACAAAATTTATATATATAAAGCTTCCAGTTCCAAAAAATTAAGAATAAGAAGAAAAAAAATTTTCAGTAATGTATTAGATTTATGTTGGTAACATAGGCGTTTGATGTAATTATGTATGGATTAAAAACAAAACTGTTGTTGAGACCACTGTTGCATGGATTTACATGTTGGGATTTTAGAATAATTATATGTTAATTGAACCAGCATGTGTTGGAACCACTGTATCGTACTCTTTTGTCAACGGCTGAAATTTGTTGGTAAGTAATCCCCTTATGTTGTGTAGAAATTAGATAGTGATGCTAAAATCTTATGATGGGTTGTAGATCGTTGAAGAGGGAAAATGGGGCAAAAGTATTATGTTGTCTTTCAGGGGCGAAAACCAGGAATTTACATGAGTTGGGAAGAGTGCAGTATGCACGTCCTTCGTTATCCAAATGCTGTCTATAAGGCTTACAGCTGCCATTCCAAAGCTGAAAGTATGTTCAAATTATACAATTCCAGTCAACAATCAGATGGGATCGAAGGGATATCGCAAAGTAATATATTGAGTGGTGATGTCCATGAATGATCGTTGGAGATGAAATCAATTGTTGAAGCCGGGTTGGATGAAACTCATCAAAGCTATGTAGATGTATATGGAGGGACAATCAACTATTTGAATGAAGGGGCTTATATGAAATTTGTAGTGGCAATGTCATTTGCTTGCTTTTTCTTAGTATTAGGAATAATGATTGGGTATTTCATCCGTTAGTATACTTTATATGTAAATAATAACAGTAATGTGTGACATGTTTTTATATACTTACTTTAAATGTATGAAATTGCAACACAATTGTCCTTGCCTTATTAATGTAAAAATTATTGTTATTCATTGAAAAATGTTGTGTGGCATGTTTAGTCTTGTGGTTAGGGGTTGTGCTACCTAGGAACAAATTATGCAAAGAAATGTGGTGGAGAACCGATGGAAAAAATAGCTTACTTTAATTAGTAGTCACGCTGGTTGCACAAATTAGATGAGTTGTGAACAGAAAATAGTCCTCAATCTTGAACGAATTGGTTGTTTCATTTGGATTGTCCATGCACAAATGTGATGAGAATATTGCAACATTTTGATATTATGTGCACTAAAAATGCAAGATTAGCATTATATAGTCCCTTGGTAACGAAGTATATGGAGTTTATATTTCGTATGATTAAGCACCAAGTATTTGAGGATATAAGGCACAATAAGAGGTTTAATGACTAATTGACATTAAGAATCGACAAAAGTATATGAATGAAAATTATAAGGAATTTAATTCTACGTTCAATAATGTTGATTCCAACATAGACAGCACGAAACGTATTGGATCACCTTGGGTGTGTCCTAGGTTTTCGCAGAGCATGCCCTAGGTTGAAGGGGTGTATGGGAGAACGAAATAAATTTCCAGCATCAGTAACAGCTATAGCTTTTGCTGCAACATTCAGCAGCTCCCATTAAACATGGGGTAGGGAAACTTCAATAAAGGCGGTACCCTAAGCGTATGACAAATGATTTAATAGAGAAATCAACAAATAGGAACTTAAGGGTTTATCATTCGTGCTGAAATGTAACTAAAGCAGTCTATCATAAGGCATAATGAAGTGTTAAAGTAAGTTGTGTTGCAAGAGTTTGGCCAAGATGTGCAAGTATAAGGGTTTTGAAAGAATGACAGCAGTAAAAAAGCAATGATGGAAATGATAAAATGACATTTTGGCGAGCATAATACTTGGTTATTTATCGGCTAAGTTAGGCCGCGAACTGTACCCCTTCATGAGTTTACTTTGTCCACTTCCTTTAATGCCAGTATACATGGGCACCCTTATACATCCATACATACCTTTTGAGATGAGATAAGTCCACTCTTGAGGTCAAAGAGGTGCAAAAGTTGAAGACAAAGACTAAGTCCCCACAAAGCATTTCCAATAGTATCCCAAAAGTAGTTCATAGAAAGGCTTTAGATGAGCAACAAACCTGGGCAATAAAATGAAAAGGTGTTCAATATTTGAAGGCTCAATATCCGTCGATTCAGAAGAATTTTATAAGGGGAGAGTGCCTTGTATTTCCTTCTCCTGTTAGTCACTAAATTTCCTTCCCTTTCCTTTTACGGTCGTTAATTGTTACGAATAATTTAATGATGAGGAAGGAAAAAGGCATGCACAAAAATGTATATCAAATGAATAAATTGTTAGGGTTTAGGGTTTAAGCACAAAGTTGGTTGAAACAATACACCCTACATATCAACTTTTGAATAAACTGGATATGTTGGAGTCCGGATCCTCCACTTCCACCTGCATATGTTGGGGCCTCCAGCTATAGTATTTACGGGAAAGACTAGGGTTTCAGGTTAGATGGGCTATATAGACTGTTGCCCACCACAGCCTGATTCATTGTTTTGGTTATACCCAACATATATGAGTGTGGAGGTAATTTCCAAAAAGCTTTGCTTCAACAAAAACACAAAAGGCCAAATTAGAAACATTATCCCACACACATATCCAAAGAGAGGTAATGGTCAATTGACCCCATAAAAATTAAATCCACAAAACAAAAGAATTGTATCTAAATAAACAGTCCACTTAAAGAGCAGAAATGTGGCATGAAATGTTGGATTACAACCCAAAAAGAAACAGATAGTGTCCCAACACTCAATCAGTTCCATGACTGTCAGTGAGAGTTGTGGTGTTTGGAATCTTGAGCATCTTCAGACTGTTGGTGTCAATATTTGCAGGTGGTTGAATAGTAACCTCATGGGTGAGATCAACATTGAAATGTTGTAGAATTTTAGTGATGAGGCGGCCATATGGGAGGTTCCCTTGGTCATTGTGAATGCCGAACCATACCATGTGATTCATGATGATCCAAGACATACAAATTTTCTGTTCACGCATCAGGCAGTAAATGATATATGCTTCAAAAGGACGAACTAAATCACATCTACCACCACGGGGTAGTATATTTGATTGGACATCAAATGTAGCACCTTTGCTACGGTGTACAAATGGTTGGACGTTATTTTAATGTTTGGAGAACATGGAGATTTACGTAAAATGGTTTCCAAAATCTCATTAGCCACATCCAATTCATATAAATGGATGGATGGAGGGAAGTACTTTTGTGTGTCCGATTCCTCTAACTCTAGAATATAGTCCAATTCTTCGAGTCCAAATTCAAAATACACTCCTTTGACAAAAGAAATAATTCTGAAGGTTGAGCCAATCTGCTCAATGCGCATATTGCAATAGAACAGTCTTACTAATACGGGGTAGCAGTCTGTGGTAGGATAGAGCAAATTCGACTTTCCCTCTAAGAGATGGGGGATATTTAAAGTAGAGACATGTTGATATATGACCTTTCTTCCTTGTTCGATGTTTCTAGACTGATAAAGATACCAACTAAACCGCCCTTTATCAAAGTCGAATAAACTTACCTGGGGGGGTGAGGAACCACGCATAAACGAATCTCTGTCGTCTTCAGTTAGAGAACATCCGTCGCTCTCCAAATCACCGTCACTCTCATACTCTCTGACTATAACTTTGCATGTTCCTAGAAATATTTCAGATTCCGATGGTGATCCCGTAGATATGTTGGGTATAGTTTCTGGGAATAGAAGAGTTGGGGATTTTGGTGTATATATGTGAAGTGGGGATGATGAAGGACCCATTACTTGCTTCAAGTCGTCGTTTATTTCAGGTCCTCTAAAGACTGTTCCCGACTGCTCTTTGGATGCCATGTATATGATGGTTATGGTTTCTGGGAAGAAGAGATTTGGGGATATAAATGGGTACAAGAAATGTGATGGAGATAGAAATGGGTGTGATTAAGGTTTCAGATTAGAAAGATTGTTGGCCAAGAGGGTTTGGGCTGACCGAAAAAAGAGGTTGGAGAAGATGGAGTGGCCAGAAGAGTTAGAGGAGTTCGAGGGGAGTTACGGTGGAGAAGAAGAAATGAATGAAGGATTGAGACGTGGGTTATTGAATAGAGTAGACGATGTGGACTTGTTAGAGGAGGGGAGGAGGTAGAATATGTTGCACCTACGGTTCCCTGACAGGTGTAGTTCCCTAGTTCCTCTCAGAAGAGGGGTGTGGGGCCCACCCGTCTTGAAGAAGCACAAGTTACCAAGGGATTATCAATTTAGGCAGTTGACTATTAATTGACTCCATTTGTTTGGGTTTGAAGTTGGAACAGTCTTGTGCCAACTTGGATATATTTTCCCAACAAAAGCCATTAACATATTTTCCCCACAATTTTTTATTTTTTTTTTAAGGTAGAACATATTTTCCCCACATTACTTTAGTGTCTCTCTTTCTTTCAAGCTCTCATACACAGTGAAATGGCAGTTTCTCTCTCTCATTCCTATTTCTATTGTTGATTTGAATCGAGCCTTCTGCAACTGTCTCCCATTCAAGATTTCTTTCAAAGTTAACCTATTGCAACCACCGTCAATCCCGTCAATCCTGATTTCCTGGGTGGCGCCTACTATCCTATTGTGGTACAAGATGTTGTTGCCTGGTAAGATCTTCTTATTACACCACTCCATCTCCCGCTACCTCTCTTATTCTGTCTCTATCTAGGACATTCCTCTATCTATCTATATCTGTCTACCTCTCTTATTCTATCTCTATCTATCTGTGAAGTTAAATTTGTCTATTCGAGCCTTTGCCTTCCAACAGAGCGATGCAACGGGGAGCTTCATAGCCGTTGGATCAGCTTCTTCCTATCGGGCAACAGAATTAAATGGAAAACCCTTTTTTGAATCGATCAACAATTGTATAGTAAACCAGGGTGAAGGTAGGGGTATGGTTTGGTTAATCAGGGTCAGGATATGGCTATAGATAAGCAAGGTTAGTTAATAATTAAAAAACTTATTTAACAATGAGACCGTTTGACCACCTCCGCTACGTGTCAGGATTGTAAGGGGGTACATATAGGAACCTACACATTCGGGAACCTGGGAGGAGTATAATCCCCATTGAACCTACCAGCCTAGGACGCTGGTATTAAGACCATGGTTAGATAAGATATCCATATCTCCTTGGGATTGAATCTATTCCAGAGCGCATGTTTCCACCCCTGCAAGAATCCTGTTAGCTCAGCCTCCCTTGGGTTAGTTGAACGTGAAATTCCTGCAGACACAAAAACACTTTTGCCTTCAAAAAAAAAATGCAATACCCTTATACTCCGGGCCAGTTAGGCCCATGGACAATTTAGAGAGGCCTGCGCAGCACAGAATAGGGAATGGGATATCGTTATTAGGCAGGGTACTATAATTAGTGGTGCATGCTATATTCTGGGGGGTAGGGGATGTGAGTGCATTAATATGGGGGGTTAAAAATTCCAATAGCACATCCAACGACTGACATTAGATAAAAGCAAGTACGGGTCGGCCCGAGACAACCCTCTTGAGACATTGTTTCTTACAAAGCACAGAAAATAGCTTCTTAAAATAAAATATGGAAATAAACGAGGAAGGGGAAGTCAAATCCAAAGCTTTGGAATTGAGAAGGGAGGCACAAAGATGTGCAATATTGGGACTACTAAGGTGCTCTGTTCTCAGGATGAGGGGCCCAGATGCCCAGACATGCTTAGTCCATTTAGAAGATATAAAAAGATGCCATTGGGTTTCATCACGAGTACCACAGAGAAAGCATGTAGGCTCGACCGGCAGCCAGTGAGAGATAATATCCTGGACAGGTAAACCTGCAAGTAAGACACGCCAAATAAACATTTTAAATTTTGGATTAAGTTTAAGTTTTCAGATAAAACGCCACCAAGTGGACAGATGCTTGTTATGGTGATTAGTACTTTGTAGATAAGAGCGAGCCTGTCGAGTGGAGATAGTCCCAGTTTTTGTCAAGAAGCATTTCCACTGATCCTCAGAGTCTGAAATAGCGGGTCTTGAAATTTGAGAAAAACAGCAAGGAGGGAATAAATTGTTAAGTAAAGAAGAATTCCAACCAGAGTTAGAACTAAGATCACTTACCATTTGTACCGACGTGTGTAAGAAGGTTGGTGGAATAACATGGGTTGGTATTGTAGGCACCCAGGGATGATTTGAATAGAAGGATGTTTTGGCATTACCAATATCCTTGCACACAATTTTATCCCTTGTATGTAGGGGTGTAAATGAATAGCCGAAATCTGTTTTCGTATCCGTGTCCGTATCCGTTTAGCAGTATTCGAATCGGTCGAAAAGCTAAACAGATGGGGATATGGATAGGCTATAGCTATCCAAAAATCTATATTTACATGTAAACGGATAAAACATCCAATCCATATCCGTGTTCGTATTGGTTTAGCAGTGTCTGAATCCGTCCGAAAAGGATTTCGGATGCGGATGCAGATATAGCACTGTCCAAACCGAATCCGATCTGTTTACAGCCCTACATGTATGTGGCGTAGTACCGAAAAGGTATCGGCACAGTGATGGTATCAGTGACGAGCAAAATAAGTACGCATTGCCCGATACGTTACCGATACTTAAAACCATGATCTCTTCGAAGAAGAACAGTGAGAATGAAATGTTGAATAAAAATTGAATAAAATAGAAAATTGAAGGAAAAATAAAAAAGAAAAACACCGAATGTAGTAAAAACTAGGAGAGAAAAGAAGTGGGTGAGTGGTTTCATTTTGTACTATTTTAATGACATAAAATTGGGTAAAAATTAGAAGATGAATGGTAGATTAAATAAATTAGCAGGTTACTAGGTGAAAAGGAAGGGCAATCTGGGTATTTAAAAACATAAGGGCAGAAGGAGATGTCAAAGTTTAAAAGTAGGGTAGTACTAGAAAAGAAGTTTAAGGTAGGGTTTTAATAAATATAGGCTAAGTGTAGGGTAGTGATAGTAATTGTCCCTTATAAGAAACATTACAGAGGCTAATAGGCCTGAAGTCATTAGCAGTGTTAGCATCATCATGGTTGGGGATCATACAAAATGGGGTATTCAAACAACCTTGAGGAAGCGACCCAGTGGAAAGAAGTGAATGCACAAGCCGAATCACATCAGGGTCAGTAAGGTCCAAAAAGTTTGATACAAACTATGCCTGAAACCCATCCATTCCAGCGGCTTTGAAGGCCACCATAGAAAAAAACTACTTGGCGGATTTCACTTCCTAAAGGGGGCGAGAGGAGAGATCGATGATCCTCCTGACAGATCACTGGGTCAAACAAACCTCCAATGACATCAGAGTCCAATGAAAACACTTGTTAAAGGATTTCACAAAAGGAGAGGTGTGGATGACAATGGAATTGTGATCCGACCCCAGCGAAGGCAATTTGTGCATGTGAGACAGAGGAAAAGAAGAAGCAAGGCAAGGTTAGCAAATGGTTGGTCCAGACATTGTTTAATTAATTTGGGAGGGCGTTGTTTATTAGTCCAAGTAAAGGGGGTTCCAGGGAAAGACAAAGGTTGAAGGGAAATGCCCATTCACAAGTATCGATATAATCGTCCAAGCCAACACTCCCCAAAATGTAGGGGGTCAGAAGCGTGAGGGGGAGCATATGACACAGACAGTAACCAATGGGGTAGTATTAAAGCCGTTGAGAAGGATGGAAATAAAATGTGCATGGAGATGAAGCAATTGGTGTCCAGGTTTAGCAAGAACCCAAAGCCGTCCCTTTAAACCCCTTACCCCAGTAGTACGTAAAGAGGCCACTGAAGAGTACTTAGAAGTGAGATCCTTACAACAGCAATCATCATAATTCACCACCTTGGTTTCAGAAAGGAAAATTCTATCACGAGAGAATTTAGTTAAATGGTGGTGAAGACAGTGGGGTGTGAAACGATTATTTAAACCCCTAACGTTCCAAGAGAGAAGAATCATGATGGCCCCAACAAATAGTCCGTAGACAAACAAGAATTAGATACAGGTACAGAACAGAAGCACACCAAACCTAAAACAAAAAAAAGAACATGCTAAAGCAACAAGATTAAATAAACAAGAATTACGAAAAACAGGCAACAAAGAACTACAGTAGGCAAACAGTACAACCAAGATGAAAGTAGAACGTAAAAGATAACTAAGAATTAAGAGTAACCTTTGGTGGTGAAATCCACGTCTCAAATATCGGCCTTCCAGTATAAACCAGGAAAGGGAGAGGCAAAGGAGAACAGCAGAGAAAATATTCCACAATTCAAAGACAAGAGAATAATGATCAGAGAATGAGTAACTTACCTGGGCTTCGGCGGAAAGATCGTCGGGGTCACTGAGATAGTAGGTGGGGATGGAGGAGTACATAGGAGGATGAATAGGCAACTCGTAATTATCAGAGACCAAAATGGCAAAAAACCAATCTTGAAGCATAGCAATGAGCAGTTGGGGATCAGAGGACAGTTCCAGAACATGGGAAAGAGAGTCCTTCAGTTTGTCAAACTCCGCGAGCATAGTGGATGGCCATGCAGGAAAAGTTATTTTGCGCTTCTTGGACACAGGCAGCGCAGTCTGAGCACCCATAAAAACTGCACCAGAAGATAGAGCCTGCTGAGAATAATGCACGCCCGAAGAGCCAACATTAGCGATGACCGTGTTGTGGAAGAAATTCGCTGATTCAGAAACTTGATGGATGGGCACTGTAGGAGGGGCGTCAGACAACCAAGTCGACACTAATCTGGGGCTCACCACATCAAGAAAGTTCCATTACAACTCTTCAGCCATTGCAAAGAAATGTGAGTGAGTCTGTGTCCTTAGGGCATTAAGTTCGGCCAAATTCTTAGCATCAAAAGTGCGAGTTGAATTCCTCTGGGTCAGCATAGGTGGTACAGTAATGGCCGAAACCGAAGAATCCTGTACAAAAGCCTGGTTGATAGGGGTTTGTTCGAAGGATTTCCTTTCGCCTTCATTTGAGACCTCCAAAGCAGACGAAGACCGTTCAGCCCTAACAGTGCTTCGCTCATTAGGCACCTAGTAAATATTGACCTGTATAGGAGGAACCACAGCACACCGGTAAAATCCAACCTGGGGCAGGTTAGGATTAGGGGCCCCCTTCAGATAAGGACAATGACCGATGTCATGACAGATATGTCCGCAGTACTCACAAAAAAGCAGCAGTTCATAACAAATCTCCACAGGGTATCTAATACCCAACTCGTCCTGGATCTTAGAGGAAATACTGACGGACCGGTGCTTCTTAAAAGCAATTTTGACTCTGGCAGTCCCCTGTGGTAGTCCCAAATCACCAAAGTTCAGTTGAACCTCAAGTGCCTTACCAGCACACGAAACCGCTTGGCGAACCAAGTTGGCCGAGAAACACTTATCAGGTATCTCACTAACCTGGGCCCAAATCTGGACCGTTTCCTTTTCATACCAAAAATGTGGGTCATGAGGAGGGTGCTTGAA
Source organism: Telopea speciosissima (assembly GCF_018873765.1). Taxonomy (NCBI): domain Eukaryota; kingdom Viridiplantae; phylum Streptophyta; class Magnoliopsida; order Proteales; family Proteaceae; genus Telopea; species Telopea speciosissima. The sequence goes on from NC_057920.1 coordinate 49,648,139, forward strand.
CACTTGTATCAAACACGTATTGAACCACCATGGTGCTAACGTCAGAATTTGATCCCTTTGAGTCAAAGTTTGGAATTCAGCATAAAAACATGCCTTCTCAAAACAGCAAATAGTAATTACTCCAAGAGGCTCCCACAGCCTACCAAGAAAGTTGCCAAGAACCCCCCTTTGAGGTTTGGGAAAACCAATAGTAAACCCATAAAGAGAGCGAGCTTCCACGTCAGGGGCATCGACTGGGTAAGAGTTCAGTGCCAAAATCCATATATAACCCGGTAAGGCCTCATTCAACCGGGAACTGCGATGGTGACCAAAATGATCCAAAGACCGGTGATAGGGACGATGCCGAGAATCAGAGTGCCTAGAGACCATGACAGTGCTCAACCAAAATCAGGGAAGCAAAGCTCCAGAGGAGCAACTCAAGCTTCAGTACACAGCCGTAGGACACCGCAATTAGTGGGGTAAACAGGGAAGTAGAACCGATTAGTGCAAGAGTGGAGGAAACGGCAGAGGAGAAGGAGTACAGAACGGTGAGAAGAACAGGGGAGCAAAGAGAGTCCAAAGCGACAAAGAACCTTGGAATACCACAAGTGCCTTATATATGGGAAAAGGGCAGCAGTTTATCAAAAAATTAGGGTTTCCAATGAACTACTTTGTGTGACACATCATGTCATGTAGGGTTGTGATGGATGACATGTCCTAAAGTGGATAGAAATTTTGCTGCTACACTAGTAGCAGGATTGTTCCTGCTACAAGGTTGGCAGTCAAAGAAATGGGATCTTAAAGGGTATTTCAGAAAAGACTAAAACCTACGAGGGTATTTATGAACCCAAAGGGGAAGTGAATTATTCCATTTCCTTGGCTGCTAGCCTTGTAGCAGGACCATTTCTGGTATGGGTGTAGCAGCTAAATTTTTTCCCCTACACTGCATGATTACCCATGTGTATGAAGAAGTGTTTGTAGTATGAGAGTGCAGGAGATAGTAAAGTCACTAATGTGAGAGAGGGAAGGGATAATTGAAATGGTAAATTACGTATGATCCCCTGGTTTTTAACCCAGTTCCCATCATGAAAATATTCGTATAAGTACCCCCACAATCACGACATGTGGCACTACCTGATCTAATGAATGATAGTAATCAACCTTAACCCAACGTAACTCACCTAACATTCTCTCTCCTCCCTCACTCCTCCGCATCCATCGTTTCTCTTTCTTTCTTCATTGTTCTTTCTTCTTTTCTGACAAACACGACGTGACACCTGTAACTCCTCTGTCACTATTAGTCCAACCGCCCCACTCCCCTGGTTTAAATCCAGACCAGTTTTTGTCTTCCTTCTTCTTATTCCCACCTTTCCCTCCCTCACATTAGCCAATAATAGTACCAGTTCTCTTGGCTTGCTTTATTACCGGTAATGGCTTCTTCAAGTTTTTATTTTGACCATCTCCACTTAAGACTCTCTCCTCTATAAATGGGAAACACAGGTTGTTTGGCATCCCATGACCCTCTGCCTCGTCTCTCCATTTCATCCACCAGGTACACAGAAACCCATCCCTTGGAAAGGTAAAGAAGGTCTCTTATAGTTTCATCTCGATCTTCTCCTAAGATCCCTGGGTCTGCCCTCCACCATAGATAATGAAGGAGGAGTAGAAGAGATATTTAACTCCGTCCAACATTGATTATGTTTTCCTTTAATAATTTACATTGTAGGCACGTCAGTTTAATTAACCTTAAGTCAATATTGGTGCTTAACCCAATAGATAATTAGAAATATGAGTTGCAGACGATGATAGGGGGAAGAGACAGTTGTGGATTCTTGTCCAGTCCTTCCGAAATAAGCAAGGGAAGGGTGGTCAAAGGGGAAAAAATGGGTTAACAACTCAAGACATTAGAAGTTTGTTCAACTGCAAACATTCCCACCACATAGCCACCATTAACACAGTGAGTCCAATAAACTGTTTTCCTTTAATTTGCTTTGAAGGAACCTCAAAAACAATGGGGCATGAATCTAATTTGTCTCACAAACTCAAGAGGAAGAAATAAACAAACATTTCAACTGACAGAATAAGAGGACATATTCAGTTGTTGGCATTAGGGTACACCCTGAAATTATGAAGAAATTGGAATCCAAACACAAATACACGAATTTAAAAAACTGAACAACCTTGAACCAATTTGATTTGATTGAGAACAAAGTTAAATTTCTCATCCCTTGGTCAGCTAAAGAAGGCTTCTTATAGCTCCATCTCGATCTTCTCGTAAGATCTCTCTTTCACTCCTCCACCAGAGATAATTAAGGAAGAAAAACAGAGATATTTAACCTAGTACTTAGAGGTTCCCTGCAATTTGAATGGCAAGGCGTCAGGTATTTTCAGTCAAGGATGGAGGTTGCTCCAACCCTTTTGATCTCTCCTCAGAAATCTTCAAACTCTCCTACATTATAAACCATAGCTGAAGAAGACGCAGATGATTACGATAGTGATGACTCTTAATGAACGTTTCTCTTCACTTCAACTTGAAACATGACATCAGGTTGAGCCATAAAGTTATTTTCCACATTATTCCATTCCTGGTCCCCATGTTGTGGAGAGACTGGGCACGTGGCTTTGGTCAGTCTAAGACGTAGAGAATTTTACCAACAAAAAAAAATTAGGCGTACAGAATTACGAAATTTATCTATTAACCCAACAATAATTACGAAATTGAATGTTAGTAAGTTAGTCCATCTTTTTTTTATTTTTTATAATATAGTAAGTCAGTCCATCCGCTACCGTTGGAAATGCACCAAAACCGCGTGTGTAGCTATGATTAGGCCCCAAGGGCCCGTGGTGATAGACTCATAGGATATAGAACTTGAGTAAAAATACCCTAATTTAAAGATAAAGATTGAAAAAGTACTTAATCACATATTTTTAAACGGGTACAGGAGGAGGTGAATGTTGACATACGTGGGCATACACAATCAACTCACATTCGTTCAGATGGAACATTTTTTAAATTTAGATTCTATCTGAACGACTTGGAGTTGAGGACGTAGCCTTCAGTAGGTGAACATTACCCCAACATAACCTAAAAACTGCACACACTCCTCCTTGCTACACAAACTTACAAAAGGTAACGTAAGAAACACACAGAAGTACGTGGAACTTTCCCAAAAGAACTGAAAGAGACTGTTAGATAAGTACAGTGAATTTCATTGCATGATTATCTCCTCTCAATAGGAGAGTATATATACTGATACCCAAATTCCATGATCTCCACTGTAGTTATACAAGGTAATGAATCACATAAAATATGGAAACTAAAGTAGGAGATATTCACTGAGATAACATTCTATATCACATGTCATACCAATTCTAGCTTGCCATTCATAGACAGATTTTATATCACAGGTGAAATATTCCAACCAGATTTTCTCCATATATGATCATCAAGAGACAAAAACATGTAAACCCTTGATACAGACAAAAGTGGACCAAACCAGTAGGTAAGCACAAAAACACAGAAAAGTTGTTACCCAAAAAAAAAAAAAACAAACACAAACCGACGTAGAACATTCCCTTAAAAAGTGTAAGACACAAAAGTTTCGCAGAGCAAACAAAATTACTGCAAAATTGGTCAGCCAATCAAAGTTGTAAAGGGGAGCATATAAAAGGGGAGTGGGGAACTATTTGCTGGACTATCCCGCCGTGGTGGAGTTGCTCCGAGATAATGGTGATTGCGAACGACGGCTCAGCAACATCGACCTAAAATATGAAGGTGGGAGACTGAGTACACGATTAGGACGTACAGAGTATGTTGGATGTACGAAGTTTCCCCTTGCTGGTGTACTCGGTCCAGCCCCATCTTGTATAGCAGTGGCGCAAACAGCTTTGCCTTTCAGTTTCACTTCATCCCTAACCGCAGTCGCTTCTACCTCCTCTCTTTTTGGGAAAAAAGGCAGATTATGGGTTCCCGCTTCTATTTTCAGAGTAGGAACTTCATCCTCCTCGTCAGAACTAGAGGAGATGTCAATGTATTCGACCACAGCCGGATCATCCGGTATGATTATTGGGTTCAAAGCACTTGAACCTGGCCTTTGATGTTGGGGAGGAATCAGAGCAGCAAGCTGGTTGCGCCACCTATTTTTGGCGCTTCTCAGTTGCAGAGGGAGTATTGTCCTCCTCCTGCTACAGTGGAGAGGTGAGAATGTTGTTCCATTCTTTTGGTGCCTAGGAACAATAGTAGGAATCTTCATGGGTGGTCTAAAGGAAGAGTTATTGGATGGAGTAGAGTGAAGTGATACTGATAAGCTGATATCATTTGCCTTTATAGGAAAAAATTTGGCGGGGAAAGTTCTTTGCTTCCTTGTCAGATTTTTCAAACTTTTCAAGTAATTGGGTGTCTTTCTCTGAGATTACCTTAGCTATCTTGCTTCTTTTTCCCACCAACTACACTTACTTTCCCGGCAAAATTGTGTCTCTCTTTCTTTCAAGTCTCACACATAGTCACAGTGAATCATTAATCTTGTAAAGATCTCTTTCTTGAGAGTCAAGTTTCTGTAAATTTGAACCTTGCTGATACTACCGTCAATCCTGATTGTGTGGACAACCTACTTCAAACCTATTTTGGTTCTATACTATTTGGCATGATTACAAATTTTTGGGAGTTTATGTCGACATCCTCTACCTCCCAAATTCTCTCTCTACATCTATCTCTAATTGTCTGCGTCAACGTTTGAGTTTGAGAAGAGATTTAAACATGGCCTCTAATCATGCCCATACATCTCTTGCAATAATATCATGTGAAAATCCCATTTTCACCCTTCCTATTTTTAAGTTATTAGGGAGTCCTTATCCCAAAAGCCACTTACCATGCAACATCCGATATTTTCATTTAAGGTTTTCCTCTCCAATTTCGTCTCCAAAGCGCAATGATTATGTATGTAGGCATTTAATGTGCACTTGGAGAAGATAGAGAAGGCCATCAAGTCATAAGTGTCAATCAAATCAATGTTGTAGTTTTTTTTTTTTTAGGTGAATAGGTTGTAGTGTCTTCAGTACTCTGCATCGTGCTATGTTGTGATACAACTGCACAGCTGTGTATCCCTTGAAAAATTCACAACTCTGAATCCTCCCAAGTATGGACCGCAAGGTTTCCTCCTCACTTTAAGGGAACTGTGTAAAGGCAAAAAGCAAAAGAGAAAATGGGCATTTGTATTACGGGTCATATTTGAGTATTACGGTTTTCCATTAATTGTTTAGGGAAAAGTTTTCATACCCTACACGGCTTACATGTGAGACGGTGGGAGTTTCAAGGCATTAAGTAATGCGTGGAGGCTTATGCTATTTCCAATTCTCTGTGAGAGGGGACACGACCGTGCATGCTTACACGACCGTATATGAAAACTTCCCCCAAATTTTTATTAGCATTATTTAGTAAGGGAGCCATTTAGTAATTATGTATGAGTATGGTTGGTGCTACGATTCTTAGTTGTGTATGTAGAGGTGTAAATGAATAGCCAAAATCCGCTTGCGTATCCATGTATCACTATCCGAATCCGTCCGATTGCTAACCGGATGTGGATACGGATAGTCAATAGCTATCCGAGAAGCTATATTTACATGTAAACGGATAAAATATCCGATCCATATCCGTGTCCGTATCCATATAGCACTATTGTTTATTTTTTTTTGTAAAACGCCATTAAGCACTATTCAGTATTGACCAATATATGCGCTATATTGGGTATCCTTGGTTTCCTTAACACTCTCAAGCTCTTACCTTTAACCAACACATGTGACTAGAGAATCCTTCTATTATCATCGCATGTGATCTATAGTTACTACCATCCTTATCACATGTAAATCCTTCATAAATTCCTAATCCAATGGGTGTCATTGTAACAATAAATATCATCTCTTGTAACTATTCAATTTAGGAATACAAATGACAACTTACATTCACAATAACCACTATCTGAATCCGTGCAAAAGCAAATCAGATACAGATGCGGATATACCACTATCCGAGCCGATTCCGATCCGCTTACATCCCTATGTGTATGGGTATTAGATGTCTTCTATCGCAGTTAGGGTTTTGAATGAATTGTCATTATTCCAAATGGTACTTTTTTGTTTTGGTTTAAGGCTTAAACACAGTAATTACCCAGTTAAAGGTTAGAAGGCACGATTTTCTTCAACTTTTTATATATGTTGTTATTTTTTTTTATACTTACACAGAGTAAATCATAACCAATGATAGGAGACACCCGATATCAGGAGTTCTGTTTGAAAGAAGGTACATGATCAGATGACTGATTGTTGCTATGAAGAGACTGTTACTTCCAATGTTAAGTTTTAATCAGTTGACCGGTTTTTATTGAGATTTTGGAACTCATAGCAATAAACAAGTTTAGTGTTGAACTTTTTTTTTATGAAACTGTAATCACACAAGTTTACTGTTCAACTTGATCTCCTGGTTGTTACTAAATTTGTAGTTTAGGGTAACAATAACTGGTGTACTTGTAATGAAATATGTATATAGTGTTACGTAAGCCATTTGCAGTCTTGTACTATATCGGTCAAATTTTTCAATTTTGCAGTCAACTTTATGACATTAATTGGTCGATTTGTCAGCGTTGATGGGTTCATTTTTATAAGATTATTGTATGAAATAGTAACAAATTTCTTGTAATTTAGGACATTGATTTATAGGTTGTTTTTATATCAACAGAATGACCTTATAAGGAATAATATTTCATATAGAACAAAAATTTTGGCAGATCCCGTTGAAAAATATGCAATTACATATAGGCTAGAATTCATATAAAATCAGTCATGTGCACCCCCTAAGATTACATAACAAAAAATATTACAATACCTCGTTTCAATGGTTACAATGATACACAATTATGAATTATATAGATATATAATTGATATAGGAAAACCCAAACAACCTGTTGAGACCTGTCATACCCAAACCACAACTACAAATTCCATATATCCTATTGACATAAAAAAATATCATTACACCCCTTGTAGACATTAAAACACATACATAACTTTACTAACCAATATGATATGTTCACCATAGTGAGACTACGAAGATAACCGATAATTTAGATTCGACTGACAACTATTAAATGCTGTATACACATAACTCAAAATAACCGTTACACCCATGACACATATACACACTTACTAATTACATATATACAAAACATACACAAAATTGACCCTAAGTTCCCTGACAACCATACACAATCAACGTAGATAGATATATAGACATCATACTAAAAATAAATCATAACACCCTATTAACCCATACAACAATTATTAATGGTAATGTATATATACAATATTTAATAGTGTAACAGTTGTGAGTAGGGGAGTAAATGAATAGCCCAAATCCGGTTCCGTATCCATTTAGAACTATCCGAATCCATGCGAAAGGTAAATTGATGTGGATACGGATAGGCTATACCAATCCGACAAGCTATATTTACATGTAAACGGATTATATCTCCGATCCATATCCGTGTTCGTATCCGTTTAGCTCTATCCAAATTCGTCCAAAAGGTAATCGAATGCGGATGCGGGTATAGCACTATCCGAGCCAAAACCGATCCGTTTACATCCCGAGTTGTGAGTGTATGGGAAAATAGACCCATACATATCTATATGTACTTTCACTCATGTAAGAGTGTAAGATTCACCTTACATGTTCGAGAATGGATACGGCCACCTTCATATCAACCAATATACGTGGATTTATCAGACTGGTCAGCAATGATCAGTCGACTGGTACAAATAATAGATCGATTTTTGACTTTTGAACATCACCCAAGTAACCTGATCGGTTGACTGTTATGGTTAATTGAAAAAAAATAAAAAATTTTGGGTTACTGCTAGAAATCACATCATACAAATACCGTTATTTTTTTACATTATAAGGCTGAGTGTTACTCTCATAACCTTGAGAATATTTTTCAAATCCTACAAAATTTACTTTTTTTTTTTTGGTAGAATCCTACAAAATTTACATATCCAACAAAGGTTCATCTTTGGGGACATCATTGGCCACGATCCATAGTTATAATCTTTGTACTTGTGATTTAAATAATTTAACTCCAGTCTCGAGTTGATCAAACTATTACTGTTCACCCTAAAAATATAAAGGAAAATTTAAACCTTGTTTCTTGCGTTATTGGAAGAGTCGAAAAGACGTAAATTGATTGCATATCGCTCATTTTCAATACTTGTCAGCCCATTAATATTTGGGTAAAAAGTTGGCCGCCAATGTCAGTTCCCTATTTATTATTCATTACGAAATAAATTTAAAAAAAAAACAATACCCTTTTTTTATTTGGCAAATCATACTAAACGACGACTCTCCGTTGTAAGTTGGTGCCTTGGTGGACAAGAAACCCTAAACTTAGGCCATTGTTAAGAGGATCGGTCGTCTCTGTCTCCCCTGGTTGTCTGACCTCCTTCTATAGTAGGCATGAGTAAGGCCCATTCCAAGGTATGTTACATTGTTCCATTTTCATTTCTCTATTTCTGGTTATCCCAGTCCTCATATTTTTTGGTTCTGCTTCCCCAAATTTGATTCATTAGCCATACAGGATAATGTCGTTTATTTTCTGTATATTAAATAGAAATGCAAACAAATGTCGCCAGTAATATGTGTATAAAATGTAATTGAAAAACTGAACAGTAGATTAGAAAATGAAACCCTCGATTTTTTGTGTCAAAAAATCAGTTATTTGGAATAAGATTTGGAGTTGTATGCAGTCCAATTGTTATGCGTTACCGTTCCAAATATTCTCTAGTCTGAATAATTGTGTTTACTCTTTATTTTCTTGAGGATGTTTTTTTGAAAATATATTTTATATGGGTTTTGGTAAAGATGAATGACAAAAGTAAAAGATAAAGATCAAAAGGGAGAACATCCGGTAGTTCTAATATTTCGGTCCGGAGGTCGGGGTGTATTCAGTCTCTATCATATAGTAGAAAAGGCGGGTGAAGGTAGAGATGTTGTCATTGCAAACATTGACTTAACTGAAGAAGAACCTGAGCATCAGCAGAATGAAGAACAACAGGGTCGTGTATTGGAGAAAAGAGAGTGTTCCAATTTCAAGGGAAAAGAGATGTATGACAATCATGTAAGAAATACTATTCCCTCGATTATCAACATAGATGTTTTTCATGTCAATTAATATGTGATGTTTTATGTTTACGAAAATTGTATGTTTTGTGACTGCAGGGGAGTAAAAATCGATACCAGGACCTATACATTGATTCCTATCAAAGGGTAATTTTAATATAGTCACACTTGATTTTGAATATGAGAAGGGTTTATTCACTATTAATCCGAAATTCCTTTCTTTCAGTCTCAGGCATTGCTCAAGCAAAATCAAGAATTAGCATTACAGTTGGAAACAGCATGGGGCATTATGACTAAGGTATGTATCATATTGTATTGACCAATCCATTAATTGTTGTAGTCTTGTACATGTATACCCAATGACAATATTTTATTCAGCTGATACTCAAAGGATTTATGATGATATAATATTGTTAGAATACAGGTACAAGCAACAAATATTGAACTAGAGGCCAAACTGGTAGCTGCTCAATCACAACTTCATATTGTATGTTTATCCATAACTTCCATATACGTCTGTGATCACTATTTTTTGTTCCTAATATAAATGCAGGGGTGAAATGAATTTTCTAAGACGAATACTGATTGTGCAGTTTCTGGATGCCCATGACAAGTTGAACCGGCAAGTATCAAATCTTAAGAGTACTCACTCATAACCCAACCCTACAATAGGTGCTGGTGGTACTGATATGAGTACCCACTTTCAACCCAACCCTACAATAACTGATGGTGATACTCATTCAGCCAAGATTGAAAAGGTAATTAGACTTGCAGCAGCGGGCCAACGAAAGCATTGTGGTTGAGATAGGCCTTCGAAAGGCCACAACCCTCGTCAGCCTTCGTCTAATGCCCGTGCAGATACTGAGACCAACTCACCAAACACCTCCTCAGAAATCTAGTACTCATTCTGAATGCTCGTACCTGATGTTTAAGTTTTGATACATATTTTTCATAAGGTTTTTGTAAACTATTTTGCAATTTACAATGTTTAATCTGTCTCCTGCTGTAAACTAACTAATGTTGTTTGGAATTTACTATCCTCTTCATCAAGCTTGTGATACAAATCTGATGATGGTGGTACGATACTGTTACGTATATCTTATTTATCATTTATTTAATATTAAGTGGTTGATTAGGAGTAAGTGTATAATTAGTTATTAGCAACCGGATGAGTTGGAGAGAAAATGTAGGAGAAGTTGTAGGTGTGGGAAGTGGGTAGTTGTGATAACCATTTATTTTACGTGTATTAATTTGTGAAAAGGTGAAAGAGAAACGACATTTGGAACAAAAACATTAATCTTGAATTTCTATCCAACAAAAAAATATATATATAATTTGCTTCGTGTGTAAAGCAAAACTCTATCCCAAATTTCTCTGTCTCTTCCTCTCTTTCTATCCCTATTGTTTCTCTTTTATTTTATTTTATTTTGTACATTATCTTCCACGTAACAGATACAATTTAGTACATATAAGGTTGGGAACTTTGTTCAATCCACAAGATCAAAATTTTATTGTAAAATTGATTTTGCATACACTAATGTTACCCTTGATTCAATCCCTAAATTAGTTAGTGTTCGGCCCTTCCTACAAGGAGAGGAAGAGGGTGACTGTGGTTAGCTTTCGAATTAAAGGATGAAATTACTCCTTCACCCTCAATTTTAGGACTTCATAAGCACATGGTTAGTGTTGTGTTATTATTTTAAAAAAGCATTTTTTGAGTCAAATTATTATTTCAAAAAGCACTTTTACAATAAAAGTATAAAAACATGTGTATTATGATCGTTCCCTCCTTTTTACTTCCCTCCAATTATTGGTTTTAATTTATTGTGCTCTCTTGTGTGAAAGAGGCAATATTGAGGTCAAGATTTGTCCCACATTTGTTGTGGGAGACTAGGTTGAGGTGTATATATATATATATATATATATATGGTTGCTTCGTTAAGGTGTGAGCCCTTTTGGAGAGGTGGTTACCCTACTCTCTTGTGTGTAGGGGGGTCCTTGAGGTGCTTTTGAATCACATAACAGGGGAACATTGATGTTGTATGTTGCATACTGAATATGCCCACCTTCTTAGAACCCATATATAGGTAGGTTTATTAGAGTAGCCATAACTCATAACCCATTGATGGGTGGACTGGATGGCTATAATAGATCGACTTATCACGTTTGATCATCAACCAAGCGTCATAGATCGGTCAACTGTTAGGGTTCATTTTTAAAATATCATGTTGGTTAATGGTTCATATAACATCGTACTTTGACCGCATTGACACATTACATTACAACCCTACCATGTTATCTTCGTTACCTTGTAAATTTTTTTGCAAATCCTACAACATTTACAGATGCCACAAAGGTGCATGTTTGAGCACATCATTGGCCACGAATGCTTTATCTTTGTGAGTTTAGATTTGGATTTGTTGACCAAAGAAATAAAGGGAAATTGAACACTTGTTTTTTGCTTATTGGAAGAGTCGAATAAACCTAAATTCATTACATATCGGTCATGTTCAAAACTTTTTTTTTTGTAGAAGTCATGTTCAAAACTTGACAGTAATAGATGCAATATGTCAAATCATCGTACATGCTTCATAGCTGTCATTGCTTTAATACTAATTTTATTGTGAATAAACGACTACTCTGCGTTGTTATTTGCCGCAGAGAACAAATGGTACAAAGTTGAATCCGATCTTCCTAACGGTGATTCTGGTACTGTTTGATAAGGAACTCTTTGTTTTTGCACTACCGGCTAAGGCAGCATCAGCCTTTCTACATTTTTTTTAAAGAAATAACACCCAAGAACAAATACTTGACTGAACATTTTTATTTCGATGATTTATATGTGAAAAAAAAAAACCTTTGCTATTGGAAAATAAAAATTTTTTGTTTAAAAATAAAAGAAAAAATAGATACAAGTAATGTTTATTTCGATGATTTATATATGAATAAAAAACCAAACACCTGCATTTACGCTTACAACCCTTAGTAGTGGACATGTTGTGTTTGACTCAATGAAGAGGAGATTGAGATTTGGTCATTTATTTGGACACAGAACTCCATTAGGAGTTGGGCATACGTAAAGAAAGTTGTGGATTAAATAGAAGATCTTTTGATGATTACATTCCAGTTCCCAACATATACAAAACCCAATAAAGTAAAGTGAACAAGTCAATCCCAACAATCCTCATTAACTTCGTCACAATAGCTTGGTGGCTTTGATTGTAATCCATATATCTTTTTTTTTTTTTTTGGTGAAATTTGTAATCCATGTATCTATTCTATCTATTATATGATTATATCTAGGCTATCATATTTCATACTATCTACCATTCAACAATATCAATAAACCTATTACCAAAAAAAAAATTTAATTATCAATATACCCAAATAAATACCCTTCATTAATCATTTTCCTGCTTAGTAGTTAAGGTATTACCTTAACCATTCCCTTATTCTCTCCCAAGAAAGGGCCTTCATTAATCGTGACTAGTTTATTCTCTCCCAAGAAATAGCCTTCATTAATCGTGAGTAGTGTGTACAGTGAAATTTTCCTTTTTTTAGGTAAGTGGATTTAAATTATTTAAGAAGTTAAGAATGAATAGTTATAGTGATATGACTATTACTACAAAAAAAATGGACTCTTCCATTCTTTCAAAAAAAATAATTAAAATAAAAATTAGAACAACTCTTCGTTTGTACCAAAAAAATACGACTATAAAAAAATTAAAAAAAAACTTCTCCAATCTTCTAAAAAAGACGGTTCAAATGTTCAATGCCAAAGGATACTAACCCTAAACCGTTTCGGATCCTGCTAGATACCCTTTGGCCAGTGTATATAGACAATATTGAAGGGTCATCTTCTCCATTTCTTATTTGTCTCCGACTTGGACAAACTGAAGGGTCGAAGAAGTATCATTCTCTTCGTTTCATCTAGCGTATCAGAGGAAAACGTTTTCAAGGTACATGTCCTCCTACTGTATAATATGAAAACGTAGAGGTACATCTCCTCCTTCTTGACTCTTTTAATCAATAACGTCTCAATTTGGTTAATGTATTTCTGCTCGTCTCCGTTTGATCGAAGAAGAATATTTTTGTTGACCACTACGTTCATTTTGTATGATAATTATCGTACTTGTCATGGATGGTTGATTCGGTAGTTTTAATGAGTTTGAGAATAGTTTGGAGGTTGGATGAATTTTTGGTTACAGTCCTTTTCCGTGTTGGATGGTTTTGTATGTTGTCCATTTTTTTATTGGAGTTATTGCACAACCAAACAATTTTTTATTCTTTGTATATCTGTTTTTGTTTTCTACTTCCTTCAATTTGGAGGATATTTGGTATTTTTTGTCATCCTTTTCTAACTTGTAGACTGTCGTGTTTACTGGAGTTTGTTTGCAATATGTTGACAAATTCTGCTGTAGTTGCTAACTCCACTCCCAAATGTACGAGAAGACCACCACCAACACACTTACTATTGTGTTGGTAGTGGGTTCATTTGGACTAGGATCCTCTACAATACCGGCGGGGCGGCAGTGCACATCTGACGGTACAGCAGAGCTCACGTGGCGCAGCACACATGGCACACATGGCCTTTGCTTTCCCGTCGGATGTGCACTGCCCCCCCCCCCCCCGCCGGTATTGTAGAGGATTTTTATCAGGGTTCATCATTTGTTGATCGAAAAGCCTGTAGATACAAGTTTTTCCCCTTCATGGTTGATCTAATTAACACCCTCAAAAGGATACACTATTGTGTTACTTTGAAAACTTGAGGATTATTCAACCAAAATTATCAGGCCTTTAACTAACAAGATATACTATTTACTTAAATTAGGGTTTCCCATAAAATTATTCTTTTCTCTAGCCAACAAAACCTTTATTTGACTGGTACATGAATGAATCTTTTTCAACCTCTTTCCATTTGGCTGTCCCAATATCACCACAATTAGGGGATTGTTAACTCTTCTACACTCACTTGGTCTGTAGCAATTAAATTTTTTTTTTTGTAGGATTATAGATTTCTGCAATTAAAGTAGTTATTTGGTACATCTTTAACTATATGTGGACTATACAGCAAATTTTTCGTTTAAATACATAATACAAAGCTTCAGAACCCCTTGGCTCAGTTTGATTATGTTGGACTAATTCATAATCTGTCTTCCAAACCCTCCTTTATGTTTGACTAATTCATAATCTGTCTTCCAAGCCCTCCTTTCTGCTGCTACTGCTACTCTCTGTCTTATAATGGATCGTTCAAAGATGATGAAACAAGCTAAGAAACAACTGCTTCCATCCATTGAAACTTTGCCAAACGAGCTGCTAACAGAGGTGGTAGCTCGAGTTGGATCTTCTGCAGTGACTGGCCTATTCAACCTGAAACAGACTTGTAAACAATTGTACAGGGCTGGGCTTGACACAGAAGTACTTCGAAGGGTCTCGTTAGAAAAGCTACTGGAAATTCCATGGCGGGTTTCACTTGGGTATCATTCCTTCATAAGACAGTGCGAGGAGAATGGTAACCCAAAAGCCCTGTTCAAGCAAGGAATGGTGGAATATTTTAGTAGAAAGGAATATGAGTTAGGGGTTGAGCTACTGAAGAAAGCAACTTATCTTGGACATGAAGTAGCTGGATACATGCTCGGATTAATCCTCTTGTGCACTAATTACCCACTAAAAGATCAAGCTTTAGAAATTCTGAAAAAAGTTGACCAAGGATGTTCACCATCATCATCAACAAAGCTTATAAATTGTCGTAAGCGATTGCAGGAGATAATCTGGGGAATGTAGACTACTCCTGTTGCTCTCCCAACACCACCTGAACCCATCTGTACCATTTCAGTCTGCAATAAGAGAAATGGCTCTTCTGGGTGGTTATCAATTGAAGATGAAGAACTTCTAAAGTGTGAAGCTTGTAAATGGGCTCGG
The DNA here is from genome assembly GCF_018873765.1 of Telopea speciosissima. Lineage (NCBI taxonomy): Eukaryota > Viridiplantae > Streptophyta > Magnoliopsida > Proteales > Proteaceae > Telopea > Telopea speciosissima. The sequence goes on from NC_057920.1 coordinate 49,663,203, forward strand.
GAAATTGTTTTGATTAGGAATGTGCTACATGCAACATTATAGACTGTTCTTCCTTAAATTAAATTAGGTCTATGAGGGTGTTCTTTTTTTTTTTTTTTTGGTGAAAAAACTATGAGGTTGTTCTTACTTGAAAATATGTTAAATTTTATTGAAAAAGTTCTCTCTCTGGGTGTGTGGCCTACGCCAATACTCCCATGAGTCTACCTCTCTCCTCCCCCTTGTCTTTCAAGATTTCAGTTTTATTCTGCTACCTTGGCTCAGTTTGATTATGTTTCACAAATTCAAGACCTTATTTCCCAAATAAAACCTCATAAGATTTACAAGCAATGCTGAAGGAGACCATAGACACCATTTTCCCATAATTTTTTATGATATGCATGAATATTTATTGAACAATAGTTTAGTACTTCATACTATTTTGCACATTGACAAAGTCGCATTACCTTCTAAAACCAAAATATTTTTTTCTCCAGCAATTAACAAATGATTACACGTGCATTTGCACGTCCATTTTTACTACTAGGTGTCAAACATGTCTGCCATTCCCACCTATGGAGCCCATCCACCTCAGCCCTCCATCAGTGATTTAAGTTGTATTCGTCTGTCGCCGGACGAAAAGAGGATTCAATCTTTGTTTGAAAGAATTGAGCTCTTCAACGGTCAAAATTTCAAACGTTGGAAACGTCTTATGCTATTCGCTTTGTATCAAGTTGGGGTATTGTTTCCTTTAGTAGTACCGAAATCGAACGAAAGTGATGATGTTGGACTTGAGACGGAGAGGATTGAATGGGAGAGTGCTGACGAAAAGTGCAAATTTCGTATATTGACACGTCTCTCTATTCAAGTGTATCGTGAATTCGTGATTACTATCAAATTGACTCAAGTTCTATGATTTGGGAAGCGTTGAACAAGAAGTATGGTCGTAGTGAATGATGTAATAGTTGGAATTTTCAAGTGTTCTACCTATCATGTTGAATACTATATTATTTTTGGGGAAAGAAATTGGGAATCATTAGCTGCTACTGCACAAACTCACCCAAAAGCAAAGGATGGTAACTAAACTTTTGAAACATATCCTACATGCAAAAGGAATCCTCCTCCCTCGAATTTCATTCAAATCAACTGTGATGTTGCTTGTAATAATAAAACAAAACGGGGTGGCATAGGCTTTATCCTTACAAATGAGTCTGCCTCTCCAATATCAGCCTATTCTTCTTGCATCCATTGTGAATCCCCTCGAATTGGTGAAGCAATTTCTATTAGATCTGGACTATTACATGCGGTTACAATTGGACCTGCCCATGTCACAGTGGAATCGGATTGTCAAAAATTGATCCACCAACTAACTGCAGATTCACAGGTGGAGAAGGAAATTTATAGTATTTGCCATCATATTTTGATATATGCAAAAGAAATTTGAATCATGTATTTTTTCTTTTGTTCCAAGATCCTCCAATTATGTGGCGGATTCATTTGCCAGGGCGGCCTTATCGGTCGACTTGTCATCATGCACCAGTCGACTCTATATTACCCCTGTCTGTCCAATCATTTCTATTTCCATATCTATACTGTTAATTAAGATTTTTTCCGACATTCGGAAAACGGAGCATTATTTTGTAGTCCACAAATCTATGTATACTGTTAAGTAAGGGTAGTACTCTTATCCAAAATGGTATTACTTAATTGTCATGAAACGGTGGACTGATTAATTTAGGTAAGTCGATTGTGTGGCGAAATTCAGTCGACTTGTCATCATAGATAGGTCGACTGTTCTCCAACGACCGTGGTATAAACCATCATTGCATTGGTTGTATATTGACAATATCATGTTTACAATAAAGAATGCATACAAACTCAGCCCTAAGGTCATTCATACAACGAAATGAAAGTTTTTTTTTATTTTATTTTATACTTACTTTACATTATAATTGCAACAATCCAATGTCCATCATTCTGATATTCTGCACACCTTACCAATGTAAATCTATGTACAGTATTGAAGTATGGGTATTGTAGCCAAAAAAAAAAAAAAGTAAAAGTAAGGGTATTACTTTTACCCAAAAAGGTATTACTTAATTGTCATTGAACGGTGGACTTGTTAATCATGAGCAGTCGAGTGTGTGGCAAAATTCAGTCGACTTGTCATCACAGATAGGTCCACTGTTCTCCAACAACCGTGGTATAAACCATCCTTGCAATGGTTCTATTGTGACAATATCATGTTTACAATGAAGAATGCATACAAACTCAGCCTATGTTGATTCATACCACCAAGTTTTTTTTTTTGTATTTAATAGTTAATTTACATTATAATTGTGACTATCCAGTGTCCATCGTTCAGAAATTCTGCGGATCTTACCATTAACTACGACAGAGATACCATAATATGTTATATTTTGAACTTTGAATTCTCAACACTTAGAGAACAGAAAACCCTAATGGTGTACTATGTCTCTCTCTCTCTCTCTATCCCCGAGTATTTCTCTATTGTTGACTTATGCTATTACTTTAGTCTCGTTACAAAGTGGATTGGTTACTATGGAGCAGTCGCATGTTAATCATGAAGCAGTCGACTTGTCATCATGCACCGGTCGACTATATATTACCCTGTCTGTCAAATCATCTCTATTTCCATATCCATACTATTAATTAAAGGCAAGTACCGACATTCGGAAAACTGACCATTATTTTGTAGTTCACAAATCTATGTATAGTGTTAAAGTAAGTGTATTACTCTTACCCAAAATGGTAGCACCTAATTGTGATTAAACGGTTGACTTGTTAATCATGAGCAGTCGATTGTGTGGCAAAATTCAGTCGACTTGTCATCATAGATCGGTCGACTGTTCTCCAACGACCGTGGTATAAACCATTGTTGCATTGGTTGTATATTGACAATATCATGTTTACAATAAAGAATGCATACAAACTCAGCCTAAGGTCATTCATACAACGAAATGAAAGTTTCTTTTTTTTATTTTATACTTACTTTACATTATAATTGCAACGATCCAATGTCCATCGTTCAGATATACCACCAAGTTTTTTTTTTTTTGTATTTAATAGTTAATTTACATTAAAATTGAGACGATCCAGTCTCAATTGTTCAGATATTCTGCAGATCTTACCATTAACTACGATAGAGATACAGAGAGATAGGGATAGACAGAGAGAGAGAGATTGGTTGATCACATGTAGCGTGACAATCCTCGGATGTAGGAGTGTAAATGAATAGCCAAAATCCATTTTCGTATCCGTGTCCATATCAGTGTAGCAGTAGCCGGATCCGTCCGAAAACTAAACGGATGAGGATTCGGAGAGAATATAGCTATCCGAAAAGCAAATAGATGGCTTGGTACAATGTAACGTATGGAAACAAGAAAAACTTTCCATCCTTCAACACAATCTATCAAGTACCAATTTAAGTGTGTACAATATATCAATAGGATTTTTCAAATTCGAAGAAGATTAGCTAAGTTTCAATGACACCTTTTTCAAAACTCATTACTCTTTCTTAACTTCCACTATATCTGGTACATTCATTGCGCATCTTACCATTAACTACAATCTATCTGGTACATTATATGGCTTGCAATGAGCCAAAAGCAATGAATGTACCAGCTACCCACCCATCCCCATGTCGGTACCCGATCTGAACTCCAACAAAAACTTTCCATCCTCCAAGACTGTATCAAGTACCAATTTAAATCTTTACCAAAAATAAAATAAAGTACCAATTTAAGTGTATATACATCAATAAGACTTTTCGAATTCCAATAAGATTAGCTAAGTTTCAATAACACCTTTTGTCAAAAGTAATTATTCTTTTTCACCTTCCAATGGATTTGGTCATTTATTGCGCATCTTTTACCAATATTTTGTTTTGGTACAAACGCATCTTACCATTAACTACAACATAAAAATTTGCGGCGATGTGACGTGTGACAAATTCGATATATGTTGGAGTAGATGGATCGTTTCTCATGTTCCTTGGATTTAAAATCTACATCTACAATCTACAAATCTACAAATAGAGATAAACAAATCCCTAGTGTAGCTCATTAAGTCACATCCTTAGCCTTATAAATAGTATGGCTTTAACTACTGTACTTCATAAATTTTACTCACACAAGATCAACAAACATGAGTACCTACGAAGTGCATATCTGTTTTGGTTTCTCACTATCTTCTCTCGTTTTATCCCATATGGATTTACTCATGGCCCCTTTCTGCAGCACTTTTCGTTGGACAGGCCGAGTACCCTTCTTATGTATGAATATTGTTTCATATTCAGGTGTGATTTTTCATCGACCTTCCTACTTCAGGTGTGATCTTCTGTCGACATATCACATCGTCAAGATCATTGTTGTGTTCTACCTCCCCCAAGGTTAGGAGTGTGGAACAATTTCAGGGACAAGAAAGGGAATTCATAATTGTCTCTACAGATCTACTGTCAAGCACACTGAAGTTGATAGAGCACATTGTTTGGGATTTCTTTCCCTCGTCTCCCCCTTCTGTGATGAACGCTGATACGGCTTCTTTCATAATTGAGCGGGAGAATCCATCGACAAGGGAGAAAGAGGACCATGAAAAGACAGTGCTTCCACAACTTCAATCATCATTTGTTTAGCGTGATGACTATGTTCAACTACAAGTGATCAATGTACGGTGTTCTCATGAGCATTTAAAGTAAAACCCAATTCAGAACGTTGTCCTTTATTAATGAAAATTTCATATTTCCTTAGTTTAAGCATTGATGTTGACCATTAGTCTTGGAAAAGCAAACCTTCCAGGATCGAAAAGATGTTCTGTGTTTTCCAAGACGTATGGTACGAATTTGTTATACATCATACCTTACATTAGGGAAATATATTGTCTTTCGTATATAAAGGAGATTTTCTGTCCTTGGGTTTATCTGTAACATGTAACGGATTAGTAACAATTATTGTGATTTCTTATAATTACTGTGTGAACCGTTTATTTCAAATTTCTATTATGTTGTGATTCATCGATTTGTAAATTAAAAGACATAATTGAAACTGGAGGGTAATCCAAAACATTGAATACTTGTTCAGCTATCTTTACGTCTACTCTCGGTTAATTTGGTATGTCCTAAATTAGAACCAATATGCTGATATCTTAAAAAATGATCGTAAGTGAACATTTGTTCTTCTTGTTAGATGGCTTTTTACTTTCATGTTTGGGTTAATTGAAAGAAGTGATGTTTCTGATGAAGGTTAATGGAGATTGCAATGGTTTTTACTTTCATTTTGTATTTCCAACTTGCATCAATGGTTGTTAAAATCTATTTCTCAACTCTGTATCTCCATTTACAGATTCTGTAATTGCTTTTTTCTTCCACCTATTTGATCCTCTACTCCTTATAACGTCCCCCAGACTTGCCTGAAGCACGTACCAAGGGATTTTGTGAGATAGAATTGTGGTTACCACTGTTAACGAATCACCTTCAATCCATAGCAGCATACAATTTAGACTATGGTTCCAAACAGAAGGTGTGAAGCAAAATAATGCTCCAAATAAATGTGTTATCTTCAGTCATATTATTCATATTCCACCATTATAAAGCTGGAATCTTGTTTGTTAACTACCAAAACTTGTATGACGACAAAATCCGTTGCAAAGAATTTTATGTCGATAATCTTATTGGCTATATGATAGGGAAAAAACTAATGATGAATCCCTGTTATTGATTGGTTTGTAGGAATATCTTGAGGAATACCAAGATATACATATATAACCATACATCTCATGTGAAGGTTATTTCCTAATGAATCCTGAATTTTAGCATCTACATTTGAACTGGAATCAGTGACTCAAATCCATTGATTAGACTTTCCATACTAATAATATTTTGTCATTGCAGCACACAAAATTCTAGATACAACTCCATAAAATAACTAAGATTATAATTCAAATCTTGAATGTAGGGAATTTGCATAGATCGATTGTAGAGACTAGAGTAACAAACTCAAATATTATAAGACAAAATAGATAACATGTCCATAAGTAATATCCATTTCCATCAACTTCCTCTGATGGACTGATTCATGCATCACAGTAGACTGGTTTTAAGTGGTGAAGTCCACATCTATGACTCGGCTTTCTTGTGTTTCATCTTCACCAACAGTTCCAGCCTGCATAAATGAATACAAAAAATGGTTAAATCTTACATACAGGGAAAATACAAAAAAACACAATACACTGGTTTTAAGTACTGTTCAATACTGTGACTCGGCTTTCCTATGTTTCATCCTCATCAACAGTTCCAGCCTGCATAAATTAATACAAAGAATGGTTATATCTTACATACAGGGAGAAAAAATAATTACCTTCATAAAGAGTAATTTTTTGGTAAGGCATATTCACCTCTTCCACATGTCGGTGTGCTGTTGTTACCACATTTTCCTTTGGAGGTGCATATGCATATCTAGATATGGTTAGCGGTTGGGTGAGATGGTAAAAAAAAAAGGATAAGTATCTATGTCTTGCTCTATCTTTGCCCAATATTCATCCACCCAAAGGAAGTCTCCTCCATGCCCACCACCTCGAGGACATTTATAAAATGGACGGTCAGGATTCTTTGCTGTTTGGGATATAAGATAAACCATCTTTCCACCACCACATTCACATAACGGTGGTGTTGTGTCAGGATACACCAACACATTTTTAAGCAATTCCTTCTTTGGTGTTGTGTCAGCCATATCTCTGCAATTACACATATGATTAAAATAAAGGAAAAAAAACAAAAAAAAAATTAAACAATAGAGAGGGATAGTTACAGATGCTGCTTTTTACGCACCATGTATAATGCAGTTGCAGAACCGGTGTAGCCTTGTAGCAGAGCAGCCGATAAGGAGGATGAAGACGATGACCCAAAACAATAGAAACCCTTGCAGATCAGTGTAATTTAGAGTATTGGGTTCGGTATGAGTGAGTTTGAACCGATCGGTTCATATTTTTTTGGGGGTTTACCTTCGGTCAAAAGGTCTAACAGGATGTTCAAAAACTTGTGAATCTTTATCAACTCCCACCCGTTGGATGGCAGTAATGAGAGGTTGCGTTTTCAAAGGACTTCTTATATTATTGTTCTTTATATCCAGTGTACCACTGATCTGAAGTGAATCAAAATAAAAAATGTTACCAAAAAATAAAAAATCAAAATCAAAATCAAAAATTTAAAAAATAAAAAGAATGAATCCTGGACCTCCTGGTTGGACGATGACCTTCCCAACACACTGTCATTGTCACTCCCTCCCTCTACTAGGCTTTCACCTGGAACTGACCCACTTGAAAAAAACTATTCTTCTCATGGACCGTCATGTACACATATCCTTGTTTATATTATTGTTTTTAAATCCAGTTTACCAGTACTCTAAAATGAATCAAATCAATCAGTCCAGCTTGTGTAGAAACATTTAAGTCCTTCTTCTACGCTTACCTTCCCAATATAGTCTCATTATCAGTCCCTTCCTCCTCTACTAATAGGCTTTGAATTGTCACTTCAAATGATCATTCAAATACTTTTGCCAAGATGGGTCATAATAAAGCTGACCACCTGTCATCCCCCTCACTATATTGTGGGACCCACTTAGATCATGAGTACTTATTGTATCACACCTATTTTCAGTACTTGGGAGGAAGTTATGAACAAAAGATTGTAGATAGATTTATAATATCCACATGATATCTACATCCTCTACTTCTAAAATTCTTGGCATGCATCCAACAGTTCATGTTAAAAAAAAATCAATATATCTCCCCCTCCACGCGGAAGGCAAACACGTAAAGCCTGAGATCAAACCCCGAGAACACTCGGTCAAACGAAAATTTCTACTCCCCAGCTCTGATACCACTTGTTAAGGACTTGGGTTTCATCCTTAAAAGCTAGCCGTTAAGGAGAGGGTGCCCAAGTACCCATTAACCCACCCATATCCGTTTCATATCCGATGTGGGACTATTCTTTTTGCCCTATGTGTGGATATCCCAATAGAATTGTGGAATTAAAAAAACTTCTATTTTGAGAAAGGGGTACTTTCAAAAGTGTAAAAAACACTTTATCCAAAAAAAAAAAATGTAAAAAACAAAAAACAGGTTCTACCCAAAAAAAAACTTACCATTAACAAAAAATAGGACTTATCACTGTAAAGTTATATTCGTTTTGCTGGGGCATAAACCCCTTCAACTAAATAATATTATTACCAAATCCTTTATCAACGGATTTGTTCCTCAAATCAGTGGAGGAGACGTTGAGCATCATGGGCGTAAATAACCCGTGGGTGGTTCCTCCTTGTTTACCAACATTCATCAAATTCATAGTTCACTCTTCTGCTGAAAAACTAGTAAGTGTAGAAATATTGAATCCTGGTCTTTAAATGCTTTAACGAAGTCCACATACAACCCTTTATTTTTGCGCTTTTGGCGCACATCTAACTTAATCGAGTACATTTTTCCTAATAACTATAGAATCAAGTATGACATTTGTAAGTTTCTTTCCACTATTTTAAGGCTTGTTAATTATTTGTGTTGTTGAAGCATATATGTTATCCGACTTGAAATATTCTTCATTTGTAACAATATTATAATATTTTGATTTCTTAACATAATAATCTATTACACATACTTGCAATTTATAACTTTCAACATGGGAAGAAAACCCTAATATATGAACGAAGAATGCCATGTCAATGTGCAATAACACCCTTTGTTTTATACCAGGATATCCCCAATGAGTTTGCACGAAGATATGGAGATCAAGTTCCAAATGTGGTCATTCTAAGGGTTCATACCGGATACATGTGGAAAGTAGACAAAAATAAAAGTGATGGTCAAATTTCTTTTACAAATGGCTAGAACTTATTCTCCAAGCAATTGAAACTCGAGTGTGGTTGTTTATTACTCTTCGAATACGATGTGCATTCGATTTTCAAAGTAATTGTGTTTGACCCTAGTGGTTGTGAATCACAATATTGAATGTTGGAGCCTAATGTCACAAAAGCAGAAGAAGGTCAAACAGGGAACCTACCAAATATGATGTCCGGTTCAATTAGAACATCAATCGATCTCGTATCTGGTGTTTCTAGTTCCACTCATTCTGTTAGAGGCAATTTTAATTTGGACTTAATTAGAAAGAAAATGCGTCATGAAAACTTCGTATCTACACAAGGGCTTGGTAACACAATTATATTACTTTATCATTATGACCTTTTCAAATGCCTTCAAATTTCTAATTCCATTTAAATCAAAATTCATGTTTTACATTCCTTGTGCAGAATGTTCATCTTCCATTTGCCCACAAACATTTCCAGAGGGGATGTCATCTGATTAACCTTTATTTTAATGGTAAATGTTGGTCTGTCCGTTTATATAACTATGACACCAAAGCTGCGTTTCGTGGCGGTTGGAAAATTTTTATTGATGATAATGGTATTTCAGTTGGAGACTGTTGTGTCTTCAACGTTAGTAAGAAGAATGGCCCAATTCATATCACAGTGGACATTTTACGTGCCACACTCAACCATGCCCTGCCTCTTCGAAATGGTAATTCTATAATTATGAATACCACTCAAATTCACTTAAATTGTTCTCACTTCCTTTTAATTGCGTTTATTTAAATCAATTTCTGCTTTACACTAAAAGGACGAAAGCATAGTCCACATGAAATAGAAGACAGTATGGCATCTCAAGTTGCACGTAGTTTCAAGTCTTACTACCCATTCTACTCTATGTATATGCATAAAAGCTATGCACGTAGAGAAGGCATGGTCAAGATCCAACCAATAATTCTATATGCACATACATCTTCCCTAATCAATTACGTTGTTGTTAACCATTACTGTATTCAATGGGTGTATTGCAGATTGTCAAAGCAGTTTTCGTCCGTAAGCACCTCACGGATGCAGGTGATACAGTCACACTCTTGGATTCACATGGTAGAAGATTTGCAGTCCGGTTCATCCAACGCAAAGGTCAGGGTAAATTGGGTGCTGGTTGGCTGAATTTGCAAAGATAAACAATATACATTTGGGGGATGCTTGTGTTTTTGAATTAATTGCCAAAACAGATATTGAAACTTTATTAAGGACAACTATTTTCAGGGGAGTTCGATCATGAAAGGTTTGTTAGAGGTGTACTTGTTAGTGATGTCAAACAATGCTTATAGTATTGGGGGGGACAATAATTCCACTGGGATACATCCCAGATTATGATACTTTACATGTGGTGTGTTCTGTAATTTTAAGTAAAGGTTACTTTAAATCTATGGGATTATCAGTTAATATATGTGACAAAGATATGGGTGTTGTTCTGCTAGAATTTGATTAGCTGAATAAATTTAAATGTAATATGTGTACATCGCAATTTCACTTTCTCTCTGCCTTTACAATAATATTTTGCTCACTTTTTCATAGTATGTTCACTTAATATTTGTTGTGACGTCGTTTACATGTGCCTAGATGTCATAAACTACGGATGAACTGATGACATTTTTTAAACTTCATTCGTGATTTTTAAACCACACATGATTATACTTAATCTCAACACATCAATTGCTCGGACTGATATTTGGATTCTTATAAGGATAAAAAGATATTGGACTCAAGAGTCGACTATAATCAAAGAACTGGGTTGACATTATCCTTGTTTCGAATTTTTTTCGAGCATTTAAACTTGTGAAACTTAAGAGTTTACAAGTCCAATCCTTTTTGTTAATCCATTTCTTTTTCAACGGTTATTTGTACTATAATACTATTCTATAAAAATCAAGAAAGAGGGCTTCTCTACAAATTCATAATTTACCTGCACCTGATGAACTGAGGGACTAAGTTTATACTCTTACAAACTTTGTCAACTTTGTCCCAAGTGGGAACAGAGCAGTTCTGGGCCTTTCACTGGGATTCAGATCTTCCATCTACCTGATCCATGATCACACAACAATCATCAATGTACAACGGTACACATAGTGGCAATCCAAACCCTTCTTTCTTAAGCCAACTCGATAATCACACAAATCAATACCTGCTCCACCTTGTCTATTTATGTGCTCCATTTGCCTCGTTGCTCCATTTCCCCATATGTTTGGACAGCACCCACCAGTCTGTGTGTTCGGGAAGGGGTAGGGTGTCCATTTATGCTCCCCTTCTATTACAGGTGCGTGGGGGTAAATGACAATGGACTACAACATATTGAATGTTTATTTTTTTATAGACTTCAACATTCCCAGTAAACATATATTCACCATCTACTCGTCAAGTTCTGTGCACATTGAAATATGGCATGTGTTGTAAGTGGCTTGACCGTGTAGATTTGGTTTCTTTACTTTCATGTTCCTTGTACACTTTCATATATGGGGTTTATGAGTTGGGGTATTGAATCAGGTCATGTTGGGGCTTCTCTAACACCCTAAACTTTTATACATTCATACCAGGGTTTCGAAACCTCCAACGAAACCTTTTTTTCTTTTTTTGTAAACACCTCCAAGGAAACCTTGACACATAATATTTTGAACACCGGGATAGCAACTAATCCGCGAAAGACTTTGATTAAAACATCATTTCTGATAACTATGAATGAATATCCTCCATTATTTTGACCAATGTGATCATTTAATAACTAATTTAATGCCACAATTGCTGAGTGCATCACACAACATCTTCGAAATTGCTCTATTCACAAATCCATGATCCGACTTATCTACCCATTGCAAAATGTAATTGCTCTCATATATGTACCCTACAAATCGTTATGCAGATTTCGTTGATTGTGAGGTTGGCTGTTCGCATCACCTGCATATCCATTAACTTACACAAAAGTAACCAATTAGTTTATTAAAAAAGAATACTACGACGGCATCACAACATTTTAAGGGTATAAAACACTTACGAGATAAATGACATTTCACCGCGTTATGTCTTGTACTTCCACAATGCGAGCAATGGTAAGGACGTCTATTCCTCAATTTTTCCAGGGCCGACTTCAACCGACTACTATTAGGTCTCCCTTTATTTAAAGACGACTCCCTTGGACAATAGACGGGTGTGGTGTTCAGATCTGATGGAAATACAGTGGAACGTTGTGATCCCAAATTGGTAGTGGAAACCCCACTGGTTGATGGCAAATTCAACAAGTCATTAAGACATTGGCTCATATGCTTATGCGCCAAACCATACCTCTTTGTGGAAAGGGATCCTTCACTGGATATTCGGTTAGCAATGTCTTGAAGTAACCACATAGGCTACAGGGTCTGCTGCTGAGATGAGCCCTCACGATGTTGTCCAACACTAGTATTAGCACCTTTGGTCCATCTACGCAAAACGTAGTTTGGTGAATTTCGGATATGTCCGTTATTACATACACCTTCAGTATGTGCCTGCACAGTAAGCCTAACTGCTTAAACTTCTTACAGCTACAACTGGTCATTTCACCATCTTCATTGTCAACCACATAGTTCAAGTTAATTTCTCGACTACCATCCATTGAAAATACCCTAGACCTTCTCTCGTGGGTATCAAATTCTATAACTTTAGCCACAAGTCCAAAGCATGCACGCCATTCTTTTAAGAATACCCCAAACACCTTCGCTATATAAACAAGCCTGGCTTAGTTCTCAATTTTATGCTCTGTATGCAAACATGGTAAGGAGGTCATGCATTTGATGTCTGCGTTCGCTTCCTTTTCTCTTCTTTTCTTAACAGCCTCATCATATTGTGTAATAAATTCACAAATTGGAGTAGATGGACTGAAGAAGCCTTTGAAGTACTTGTTCATTGACTCACCTCACTGGGTTGTGCTCATACCAGCAAAAAATATGTCAGGAAAGTAACATGGAACCCAATGCTTCCTTCGTTTCAACTGTCTCCTAAACCATTTATGTTCTTGTAAATTGAATCTCTCAATCATTCCTTCCCATTTTTGCTCAAAATCTGTAATTGTTTTCGAATCATGTATGCAACTATAATATGCGTTCTTCAGATCGGGGTATTTCTTGTATAAGGAACCCATGTGACTAGTCCTATGCTTCTCCAAATGCCAACCACACAGATGATGTACACAGTTTGGGAAAACATGTCTAATTGCTCTCATTATAGCCGGATCCTCGTCGGTCAATATAGACTTTGGTTGGACATTGTCCATTGCTTTAAGCCACGACTGAAACAGCCATATGAATGATTCCTTGGTTTCATTGGCTATTAACCCACAACCGAAGAGTGTGCATTGCATGTGATGATTAACACCTGTAAATAGAGCGAATGGAAACTTGTATTTATATTTCTTGTAGGTTGTGTCAAACACAATCACGACTCCAAAATTTTTATACTGTTCCCTTGAACGACCATCCACCCAAAAAAGCCCTGTCAATCGCTACTCCACGTCCATACTGATTGCATAAAAAAACTGTGCATCCGACATTGCTTTGCTCTTCAAATAGTTCACCGCTAACTAACAATCTACACCTAAGGTTTTCCTACACTTCATTCTGAAAATATTTCGGCAACGCTCCTCGCTGACACTACCATTCTGCTCGCCACCGGCAAACTCTGATACAATTGAAATGATGTCGCTCTGTTTAATCCCACATTGATGCAGTTTGCTAATTAGTTGCATTGTAGCATCTGTCATTTTTTGGTGTGACTGAAGTCTAAATGATTGGCTAGGATCCACCAGAGGGTGATTGTGTTCTTTTTCCAAAAGATCAACCACCCACTTCCCATTCCTGGACTTGATCCTCATTACTGCAAGGCAATCGCATTTTTTGGTTGTACGAGGTTTGTAATCCATTCCCTTTCTCGTCTTATCATTACACCATTTCTCACCTTGTTGTGAACACACATATGATCTAGCAAGTACACGATTACCCACTCTTGAGCGCTCCACCCTGAATTTCCAAACTGAAAATCCCATCTCTTTTGCATAAGCATTATAAAAGTTATATGCATCATCCTCGAATTCAAATTCCATGCCAAGACATGGTTCCAATACCAGGATTGAACTTCTAACATTGCTATTGTCATCTTCATTCAACTTCATTTCTTGGGGATCCTTACTCCTCATTACCTCAACACCACCAACATCAAGATTACACCCAGAAGATGCACTGCTATCATCGCTCCCATCAGTATCCATATAATCAAACCCTTGCTCACTAAAACTGATAGACCAATCATCCATATCATTTTCATCTTCTTCAGATGAACTGTCAATCCCCATCCTTTTCTTGCCTCGTACAACTGTCAAGCACGTTGCATTTTGATCTCTTGAACTGTTCCCCCTTTCCATTATTGCCTCATGAGGGTCCAAAACATTATGTTCTGGGACGGGAAGCAATATGGATAATTCGCCTTCAGATAAACTACTGCCTTCCATTTCGAACCCCCCTGTAAACAAAGATTTCTATGCACTTCTATGTATAAGTATTTTGACCTTTAATCAACTCAAATGAATCATTACAGTGTACAGAACAGAGTGAAGCTGTAACTTATATAAGATAAATTCAGTTTTAAGCCATTTCAACGACTTTATTGAACCAAAAAACTTGGATCAGTTCCGATATCAACGTCTATAAATTGGAAGAACAAAATCAACTGCCGAAACTTATCAAAAAACAAATAAAAATATTCAACTGCCGGAATAAAGCTCAAAATGAACTGAGTTTTAAGCCATTTCAACGATGAGTTCTGGTATGAACTGGGAAGAAGAAAATCAACTGCCGGAATGAAGCTCTAAATGAACTGACGGAATGAAGTTCATTAATATGCCACACTAGCTAGGAGCAAGGGTACAACATACTAACCTCTGCAAATGTGTTGAATGAGAACCTTGTCGGTGGTGAAGAATTTCAAAATGGATACCAAAGGAAAACAGTGGCGATGAATCTAAGCTGCAAGGGTATAACGACGAAAATATGGACAGCAAATCAGATGCCCGATGGTCTGCGCCTACAAACAAGATGCCAGAGTAGAACAATCGGTAAAAATGGAGAAGAAAAGAGATGCCGGGTCGGGTCCGTGCGTGAAAGTGAATAATGAAAAAGGGAAGATGATGTAAAGACGTTTTACAAAGTCGGTTCAGTTCTAGTAAAAAACTTAAACGGTGTAATTGACCAATTTGACCTCGTATACAAAAAACGGGAAATACAATTCAACTGTCAAGCTGTCAGAGTAACACATAAATGCTCAACGCATAATCGACGGCTCAAAAGTAAACGCTTTAAATGGAAGGTCAGATTTCAACAAAGTCTTTCCAGCTTATTTCCACGCACGTCCTGCTACCGGTCACCCTTTATTTAATACTTTTGAATGTGCTGATACAAGCACAACTTTATCCCTACTATTTCACCATAGTCTCTACACAAGCGTCTAGGCTAATGAGAGAGCACGCCCTGGGTATCTACCCAGGAGGCAGAGGCATCATTTCACGGTTTCCTGTGAGAGGGTGTAGGAAACACCACCAAGATACCCAGGAGGCAGAGGCATCATTTCACGGTTTCCTGTGAGAGGGTGTAGGAAACACCACCAAGTAGAGATATTTTTCCCATATAAGAAATCTCCCTAACAAATGTTGGAGCCTAGATGTTGTTTCTAAAATAAAATTCCTAATTTATTGAGGAATCTCACATCATCGAAATGAGTAAATTACAAAGCTACCCTTAACATACAATTCTTCACAAATATATCTCAAAAGTCATCCAAGGAGGGATGTTTTTTTTGGTAATAACATCCAAGGAGTTTAAACTCATAAATACCACAACAAACCATAAAAATAGGATATATTGAGTGTTATGACTTACTTTTGGCACTCATGGCCCCTCAGATCTTGTACAACTGTCTGAAAGCAGAAACCTCTCTGTTCCTTGGATTCCTACAAGGCATCAACCACATGGTCAAATTTTTGGGGTATTACAAAATACATCGCATCAAAGTTCGTAATCGGATTCCAGCGATTATTTGCATATGATATTTTATTATTTTCTAAGTCAAGATTGAATGATTGCTTAACCACTTATTATAGAGCTTCGGGACAATCCATCAACTTCGATCAAGAAGTCTTGTGTGGCTTTCTCTTCAAACATCCATTCAAAATTTAAGAGGTGGTTTTCAAGAGTTAGAAGTTCCATATGGTGTTGGTTCTAATAAATACTTGGGTCTTCCTACTGATTTTGGAATTTCTAAATCAACTTTATTTCAAGACTTATCCTTCAGGCTGGACAACAAATTACAGAGTTGGAAAATCCAAACTCTAATCAAATGTTGGGAAGGAAGTACTTCTGAAATTTGTGGAGTTTTCTATGTCCAACTATGCTTGTATGCATTTTAGATTGCCTATGTCTTACCATAAACATCTACATCAAAGTGCAACAAATTTTTATTGGGAAGACAAGGAGGGAGCTAAGATACATTGGGTCTTATGGAATTGCCTTTGTCTTCCCAAGGAAATAGGAGGTTTGGGTTTTAGATATCCTTTTCTACATAATAAGGTTTCGCTATCCAAATCTGTTTGGCGATTATGGAAGGACACATCAATCTTTTGGCTCGGTTTTTAAAAGATGTATATTATCCAAATTTGTCTTTTATGGAGGCTAGATTGGGATCACAACCAAGTTGGGGGTGGAGGAGTATTATGGAAGGTAGATATGCATTGGAGTCTAGACTCTGCTGTCATGTTGGAACTAGTGTGGATATAAATGTTTGGACTGATAAATGTATTCCCACAATTAAGGGTTTCAAAATTAGAAGTCCTTGTCCTACAAATCCACCTTTCATTATGGTTTTAGATCACATCGATCATGAAAGGAAAATGTGGTGCCTTGACATTATGGAGGGTTTACTCGATCCATCTGATATTAGAGAGATAAGGCGTATCAAATTGCCCTTAACAAGAAAAACTTGAGTGGTATGCGGCTAAAGATGGACTCTTTTCGGTCAAAAGCTCTCATCACCACTTAACTAATCAAGTAGAAGTTATTGCTTCAACCGAAGCCTCTTCCTCTCGGCAACATTCATGGAGTCGGGTTCCTTCTTCGGTTTGGAAAAGAATTTGGCATTACTCGACTTAACCGAAGATACATGATTTCTTATAGCGATGTTGTGCTTTGGGTTAAGGGTGTCAAATGGGAAGGTTCTGAGTAATTGGGACAGTTCCTTCCCGGATCTGGTCTCAAGGAGGTCAATCCCAGAACCGTCCCGTTTACTGAACAGTCCCAAAACTAGGATCCAGTCCCTTTAAAAATGGGACGGTCCGATTTCGGTTCCTTAATGGTTCTAACAACTCAAAATCTCAAACAGTCAAATATTACAAAATTCCTAATTATACAAATAAATTTCCCAAGAATACAAATAATTTAATATATTCCTAAACATAAAATAATCAAACATCAATTCTTAAGAATACAAATATTCAACTAAACCCAAAATAATTGATAATCCTTAGTTTTTATTTATAATTACAATATAACTCTTATATAAGTTATAACTATTAAGAATCATGTAATCATAAATAAGTAATTTAGGCATGTTAAATACGTCCTAGCGGTTCTGGTTCTGATGAAGACCCGAAAAGGCCACATCAACAGCCGATATTTAGTTTCTAAGGTGTGAACGCAATCAACATGCTAAGGAGATATTGCTGCTGACCTATTTTATAGAAGATCAATTTAAAGAGGATCTTTCCTATTTATTAGTAAAAGGAATAGATGAAGATATGCCAAACCGATTTAGAGGCAAGAGTTATTGGGTTCCCTTTCTTCCCCTATTTTATAGGAATGAAACCCACAAGAGGATCCGTCACTTTAAGGAGATTTGAGCCTATTAAATGGCTTTTGAAGTCTACCTCCTCTCCTATTTTTATGGAAAGAGGCCAAGAGATTATTCACCTAATCCCTAAACGATTTTGAAGACTCCAGCCCTCTTGCCATCTGGGACGATTTTGAGAGAGAGAGAGAGATTACTTTATTTAGATTTTATTAATTTTATTTGTTTTTAATTGTTAAGGAGCTCTTAGATTAGGATTTACTTTGATATTTATTTTCCTTTTATTTTATAATGTAATCGTTGATTTAATCAGAGCCGTAGGATAGATTGTAATTAGGGATTGAAGATTGGAGTTTATTTTTCTCTTTAAATATGTAAGAGCTATGCTCATTCGGTAGTGAAGTTAGATTAATGAATGAAGTTTACTCTCTTGAGTATTTTGAACTTTGAAGTGTTCTCCTCCGTAATCTCGGAAAGTTACATTGCATCCTTGAAGAGTTGCAAATTTTCCTATGTCCTTGAAGAGTCACGTTAAACCTGTTGCGATTTCTTTCTCCTTGTGTTCGTGTGCTTGACTCTCCTAATCTGTATCTTCCAATGAGGCTGCGTTAGGTTCTAATCAGTTCCTTAACAGGTTTTCGGTTTTGGACCCGTTGGGAAACCGTCCCATTTAATAATCGATCCCAAAACCAGTTCTCAGAACCATCCCATTTAGTTGTGGGAATGGTCGGTTCCGGGTTTTAGCGGGATGGTTTTGGCACGATTCCCAGTTCCAAACCAACATTGACACCCTTACTTTCAGTCTTGCTATCGGGGAGGCTTTTTATAGGTGAACTATCCCTGTGGATTCGAGTTGTGTTAGATGTGGTACTATTGAGACTATTTCTCATATTATGTTGGGTTGCTCCTATGCTAGGGCAGTTTGGTTTGATTTGACCTAGGGTTTTTTAATTCTAGAGGAGGAAGGTCTATCCACTCCAAAATGGATTGAAGGCTGGTCTTTTTTCCAACGACTTGGAAAAGAGGAAGCGGGGAGCAAAATTGAATTATCCTATGTGCCTTTATTTGCTGGTACCTCTAGTTGGCATGAAATGACACTTTGTTTGGACGACATCTATGGACTCCTGAAGCATTGATTCAATAATTTCATAGAGTTTTTTCAAGAAGTTTTATTTGGTAGCATGAGGATAGTAGATAATATCACTGAAATTCAAACTGTAGTGGCTGCCGCATCAGGCCCTTCCATTCTACAATTAACACAACAACTTGAAGACCTTTCTTGGATGAACGGTGGATTATCTCAACGTGAAGACCTTTCTTGGATGAACCGTGGATTATCTCTGATTTGGAGCACACTTTAACCTAGTTTTGTAAAAGTTAATTGTGATGCTAGCTTGTAATCGGATTGTACAGAAGGTGGTCCTGGATTTATTTACCGCAACTCTCCAAGGCATTCACTTATTGCTATTGGAGTCCTACAGAATTTGATGAACCAGTGATTGGGAAGCCATGGCCATTTGCACTGCACTTTTGGAAGGAATCTCTGAAGATCACAAGAAGATATCGATGGTATCAAATCAAAAGATGTAATCGTCTATCTAACAAATGAGATTACATCTTCCCCATTGAAGCTGTGGAGCATCTTGGAAGATATCCAACATTGGGCTTCTTTTTTAGATACATGCATGTTTTCTTATATTTCAAAGGAGATTAGCAATTTGGCTGACTCTCTGGCAAGGAGGACATGTTCGATAACGTGTACGACTATCTGGCCTAATTTTGACCCATGGATTCAGGGGATGTCTATCTCCTTCTTTGAGTACAACACGTTAACTCGTTAAGTACAAATAAATTCCCCCCTTCCCCCTCACACTAGGGGGTGGGGGGAAAATAGATCATCGTCAACTCCAACTCCTCTCCAATCATCCACCCAACAGTGGGGAGAATTTAAACACACATCTCTAGGTGTTGGCAGGTGTTAGGATGCGTGTCCAAATCATCTCAACCGTTAGATGAGTGGTTGGAGAGGAGGAGACGAGGAGTTGGACGCCCAAGTCATCTCAGGATTGGGGGTTTTTGCACACAAACGTAAAGGAGATGAAAGTCCATCAAAGAAGATAAGACTAACAATCTATTAATTTAACATTTTTGTCTGCTGCTTACATGGAGATATGTCAGCCATAATTAACCAATAGTGGGTCCCACTGTAATCTTCAATGCATACTTGGCACTCTCGGATAACAAAATTTGTCTCTCAAAGCTGAGCAAGAGCTGTCGTCGTCGACCATGGCTTCTCTGGCTCTGTTCTCCACATTCAAAGGCCCGGAAATCCCCAAATCTCAAGTTCTATTTTCTGCTGCAAGACCTTCAAGCAAGCCATTGATTATTTCATTTGCACTCAGGTGTCAGCGGAAAATCTCGGGCATCTCTGCTTCGGTCTCGACTCAGGAGGTTCTTACCAGTCCGGATGATCTCGTCTTGGCAATTCTCTCCAAGGTTTCTTTGATTATTTTGCTTCCTTTGCACTTCTCTGTTTCTGAGTTTTTCTTTTTGTCCCTTAATTTCTCTGTTAGATTTTTTTTATTACTACGTTTCTTTCGTGTTTCCCGGGTTGGAAAGACAATATGGTGTTTTAGTTTTAGATTCATGAACATATCTTACCTGAAAATCTATGCTGCTTTAACTAAAATTTTCAGAAAATGAATGACCTTTCCTGAAAAGTTTCTGATCAGCTTAAGGTTTAGCAAGCCCCAATATGGAAAATTTGATTTTACCTGGACTAGTTATGAATTGTAATGGGTTCCAAATGTACACCCCCCCAGCCCCAAGCAAATAAATAAATAAAATAAATGGATTTGAAAACGGGGTCTTTGGTAATATTATTCCTAATTGAGCCAGTATAAATATTTAAATAATTAAACTCCAGAGTGCAGACCAACCATGACTGAATAATTTTTTTATTTTTAATTTGTTTTTGCAATGATACCGATGGTGAGGGTAAGGGGTGGGACTTGGCTCTTGTGCAGCCGTGGCAGGAGCTGCACAGGTGCAGCAAGAAAACCACCCCAAATACAGGGGGGAGGTGGTCATTTCACATGTGCGCCCAAGGTGGGACCCACCTGTGAAATGACTACCTTACCCCTGTTTTTGCTGTCGTTTAGCGGTGATGCACCTGTGCAACTCCTGCCACGGCTGCACAAGATCTTTTTCCGCAAGGGGTGGGTTGTCTTGGTTTCTATTGATGTAGAATACAGTTCAGTAAGTATTAAGTTTGTGTTCAATACCCTTTATTCCTTTAAAACTTGGAGGAAAATTTTATAGGACATCACACGACAGGCTATGATGTATGGCTTAGAATGTTGGGCAGTTAAGAAACATCATGTACATAAATTTAGCGTAGCTGAAATGAGGATGTTGAGATGGATGTGTGGTAAAACTAGGAAAGATAATGTAAGGAAGGATCAAATTAGAGTTAATTTGGGAGTAGCTCCGATACATGATAAGTTGCAAGAAATGCATTTGAGTTGGCATGACCATGTACAACAGAGGCCTTTAGACACTCCAGTACGGAGGAGTGATTTGATTCAGATTGAAGGAGCTAAAAGAGTCAGGGGCAGACTTAAGATGACTTTGGGAGAAGTGGTGAGGAAAGACATGAATAGGTTAGGCCTTGTATCATGTATGACTTTGAATAGAGCTGATTGGAGGGTAGGGATCCATGTAACTAACCCCATTTAGTTGGGATGAGGCTGAGTTGTTGTTGTTCAAAACCTTTATTCTCGCTAACAACTCACCACCGACAAGCTTCAAAGACAAGAAAAGAAAAGGCAAATCCTAGTATGTCAGGAATGGATACAACTATGTTAGGAATGGATGCAAATTGGAAAATGTTGAAGTGAAATGAGATGGAACTATATACTTTCAAAAATGATGCTCTTTGCACCTTTTTACAAGTAGTAGAGAATAAACTTTTCCTAGTTAATGCATTACTGCTGCATCTCTTTCTTCTTACTACTACTGCTACTGTTTGGATTGATACTACTGGAATGCTGATACTTCTCCTATACCTTCTGTCCTTGCTATACGGCTTATCCTACTCCAACTATTATGATTACTGCCATTGCTATAATTGCTACTATGACAGCTGCTTCTGCTGAAGCGACAAGTGTTTGTGATTTAGTTATTTATATAGGTGCGAAATTGGTGGTCTTTTTCTGTCTAATGTCTTTCTTCTTTTTCATTTTCATTTTTCAAAACGAGTGGTTGTTTTTTTGCCTGATCCAATTGAATTACAGTGTGTTGTGTTGGATTTTCATAAGTTGGTTATTGTAAACCTAAATATGTTTTCATGAATTAGGTGACTGAAACAGATAGAGGAGTATTGCTACCGAAAGAAGGGCACCGTGAAGTTGCAGAGGTGGCCCAGCAATTGAAGGAGTACTGTGTCGACGAGCCTGTGAAATGCCCACTAATATTTGGAGGTAAATCCCAGATCCGTTGTTTTATATCTGTGATTAAGTAGTCCTATCTGGGGCCATAAAACTTGTAGATGTCAGTCTGGCCTGCACTCACCCTGTATTCCATAGTCAGGGGATGAAGACCTACAGCTGGATGGTCTCTCTTTCTCTCTCTCTTAACATTTTGATTCTTCCCAATTGATAGCAATATTTTTCTTAATTCAAAAGGCATAGGACATACTGATGCAGATTTATCACCAAATATAGTCTTGTTTTATTAGAAATAATTCTAGGGTTGGGTTCTATACATGTTGGGCCTTTGGAGTTGAAATTTAGGTAAATGATGTAAGTAAGAAAGAAGAAGGAGATGGAAGAAGAAGAGAAGAAGAAGCAGATGAAGAAATAGAGAGGAAGAGAATTTGGTGGAAAGTTGTGTGTGTGAGATTATCTCCACCACATC
This sequence comes from Telopea speciosissima, assembly GCF_018873765.1. Taxonomy (NCBI): domain Eukaryota; kingdom Viridiplantae; phylum Streptophyta; class Magnoliopsida; order Proteales; family Proteaceae; genus Telopea; species Telopea speciosissima. The sequence continues at coordinate 49,685,882 of NC_057920.1, forward strand.
TATATTACTTCACTAATGAAATAGACCAAATTACATACACCTCCCTAGGGAGATAAAAGGAAAAATTACAATATAAGGTAACTAGTAAACTAAGTAGTTCCTAAAGTACCCTTACAACATATAAGCTTTAACATATATAACCTCTAATACTCCCCCTCAAGCTGGAGAATAAATATCATGCATTCCCAGCTTGCATAATAGTGTACCAAACTGAAGAGAAGAAAGCCCTTTGGTAAAGATGTCCGCCAATTGATCACCTGTCTTCACAAAAGGAATGCAAATATAACCAGAGTCTATTTTCTCCTTGATGAAATCTCAATCCACTTCGATGTGCTTTGTTCTATCATATTGCACCGGATTGTAATCAATGCTTATAGCTGCCTATTGTCACAATAGAGCCGCATAGGATCATTATTTTTTTGGATTAAGAGCTTGTATAGTAGGGGGGGGGGGGAGGGAATTAGGGTATGGGGATAGGCCCCAAGGTGGTTGGAACTCATGCCCTCTTATTTGAGGAATTGGTCCCAACTGAGCTGACCCCTTGGGGTGCATAGGATCATTATTATCAAACCCCAACTCTTGAACCAATCGCTTTATCCATAGAAGTTCATAAACTTCATGTGCCATTGCCCTAAATTCTGCCTCTGCACTGGATCTAGCTACAACAGGTTGTTTCTTGCTTCTCCATGTAACCAAATTACCACCTACAAATGTGCAATAACCAGAAGTAGATCTTCTGTTGGAGATGGATCCAGCCCAATCGGCATCTGTAAAGCCCTCTATCCTCAGGTGGTCATGTCTGGCATACAATAGTCCTTTCCTTGGGGATGACTTCAAGTATCTAAGGATACGGTATACAGCATCCAAGTGCCCACTCTTGTGGGCATGCATAAATTGGTTCACAACTCCCACTGCATAAGAAATATCTAGGCTAGTTATAGACAGGTAGATGAGTTTCCCAAATAGTCTCTGGTACTTCTCTGTATCAACAAGAGGGTGACCACAATCTTCCCCTAATTTGTGATTTTGCTCAATAGGAGAGCTTGCTGGTTTGCAGCCCAACATACCTGTCTCTTTTAGCAAATCAAGAACAAACTTCCTTTGACATATGTTGATGCCTTTCTTAGACCTTAACACTTCAATTCCCAAAAACTACTTCAAGGGACCCAAATCTTTAATCTCAAACTGTTGAGCCAGGTAGGACTTCAGTCTAGCTATCTCAACACTGTCATTTCCAGTCACAATAATGTCATCAACATAGAGTAGAAGAGCTGTGATAGTACCATTACCACTCCGGGTAAATAAGGTATGGTCAGTTTGACTCTGAGAATACTCATTCTTCAGAATAGCCTGTCTGAACCTCTCAAACCATGCTTTTGGAGACTGTTTGAGACCATATAAGCCTTCTTGAGGAGACACACCTTGCCTTTAGCTGAAGGAACCTTGAAGCCAGGAGGAGGCTGCATGTATACTTCCTCCAATCACCGTGGAGGAAAGCATTATTCACATCCAACTGGAACAGTGGCCAATCTCTATTGGCTGCCAATGATAAGAGAACCAGAATAGAATTATGCTTAGCTACAGGAGCAAATGTCTCCTGATAGTCAATCCCATGCACTTGACTATACCCTCTGGCCACCAACCTTGCCTTGTACTTCTCAACTGCACCATCAGACCTATACTTGATTGTATAGACCCACCTGCATCCGACTGGGACTCTCCCCCTCGGAAGATCTACCAATTTCCAAGTACCATTCTTCTCAAGGGCCATCATTTCCTCAGACATGGCTTGTTTCCACTTTGGGTTAGACATAGCTTCATTGAGATTATTGGGAATGGAAACAGAAGAGAGAGCAACAATAAAAGAAAGAGATGTAGGAGAGAGAGAAACATAGGAAACAAACTGGGAAATAGGATTAGTGCAAGCTCTCTTTCCTTTTCTAACAGCAATCGGAAGGTCTAAATCAGAAGGAAGAGAAGGAATGTTACTTGACTGGGGAGGATGTATATCAGGATGTGGATCCAAAGAGAGCTCTTGGCAAGTCTTCTTTCCTTTACTCTGAAAGCATTCACCTTTTTTGTACTTAATGTGGTAATCCTTCTCATTACCAGAACCATTTTCCATAACCAACTCATTTTCATTGCTAGCATCAACCCCTGAATGAGTATCAGTATCAACAACCCCTTCTTTGTGTTTCCCAATATCAAACAAAAATAGAGAAGTAGGTAAAGGTGAGAGCAGACATTGGGTGAGTTGACAGAAGGTTTGCAGGCCGATGGAAGGAGGAGGGTTGGGGATTAGGCTATTGGAGGATGTGGGCCTTTCTGTAAGGCTAAAGAGCTTGTGGAGGGTCCTTTCTGATAGTTCGATGTGGAGTGCTTTCTTCAGGGCTAAGGTCTTTAAGGGTTTACACTTTGCTTTGGCTGAGTTAGCCGGTCGTGGCTTGAAATCTTGAAGAGGTGCCCTAGCTTTTAAAAACTTTATGTTAGAAAGGGCTCATTGGTTTGTGGGCTATGGCGATGGGGGTGATCTTTCAGTGCCTAAGGAGAAGGGCTTTGACCAGGGAGTTGAGAAGGCTGGGTTTGTTGTAGGCAGGGATGGAGTTGGAGCTCATAACGACAATGGTGTGGCTATGCTGAGAGGTGAGGGAACTTCGCGAAGTGGAGTCCCTGCTGAGTCTCACAAGATTGGGAGGGGTGGCCGTTGGAGGCCTACCATTAGGAGGGCTGATTCCTCAAAGGCCGTGGGGCCTCAGATGAGCACAATCTTAAGGGGTGGGGCGGCACCAGATGCTGCTATTTCTGATGGGATTTTGATCCCCACTCAACGAGATTTTGGTGCAATTCCGACTTCTGGAGGTGGGAGAAATCCTTATCTCTGATGGTAAAACTGTGACAGTTCAAGGGGACCCTAGGCGTGGTAATGGGAAGGAGAATCTTTCTGAAGTGGTGGCTGTCGTGGATAAGTCCTCGGCTCGTCCTCCGGCAGGGGAGTTTGGTGATTCATCTCGTGGAAGGTTGGAGAATCGACTGGATTTGCAGAGGGAAACGAGGTCGGTTATGAGTCTTTCAGAGGCTGAGTTGGATGCAGAAGAGGAACATGAGATGGGTGAATGAGAAGGATTTTCTTTGAAGGATTTGGTGGAGGTTGCTCGCCCTGTTCTTCGAAAGAGCGCTCTAAGGTCAGATGGGCCCAAGGTTTGCTCTCGTGCGTCGCGGGTCATTACATCTACGAAGGATGATTTCTGTGTAGGAGGAATTACTTTGGCGTTGGACTGGAAAGCCGCTTTAGAAGATCTTAGGGAGTCTAGTAAGGCTGTGGACAACAGCTTCAATGCCTTTTTGAAACGTATGCAGGAGGACAATGGTGTTTATGGCTCTAAAGAAGCTCCAAGAAACATTAAGTTTGGATGAAAAAAAAGGTTGGCGTCCCTGGAAGCTCGGTTCGCCGAGGAATGATTACTAGGTCTGTGGGACTGGATCCTCCTCCCCGTCGCGTTTATAATGATTGTGTTGTTTTGGAATATTAGAGGGTTGGGGAATAAGCCGTCTCCGAGGCGTTTGAGAACTCTTGTTTTATTTGATAAGGTAGACATGGTGGCCATTGCGGAGCCTAAAATTCAATTTTCTAAGGCGGCTTGTATTGTGAGGAAGATTGGAATGGATGCGGTGTGCTCCAATGGTGTGGAAAATGGTGAGAGAATTTGGGTATTTTGGAAAAGGGATGTCCAGGTGAAGGTGGCTAAGGAACACGTGCAGTTTGTCTTGTTGGAGTGTTCCTCTTTTAACTCCCCTAAATTTTTAATTACTTTTGTGCATGCTCTGTGCTCGGTGGGGGACCGTCGACTTCTTTGGGCTGGTTTACTGGAGGATGTGCGATCCGCTAACTTTCCTTGGGCGATTGGGGGAGATTTTAATGCTGTTTTAGATCCTGTTGAAAAGGTTGGAGGGAGATCAGCTTGCCCAATTTCTCTAGAGGATTTTGGGAATTTTGTGAATACAGCTGGACTTTTCGATGGTGGTTTTCAAGGTAATTCTTTTACCTGGTCTAATAACCAAAATGGCAGTAGCAAAGTTGTAGCTCGTCTTGATCGTTTCCTTTTTAATGGCTTGTGGGCTAATTCTTTGTTGTGAGTAAAGTGGTTCATTTGAGCAGGGTGTATTCGGATCATGCCCCCGTTCTTTCGGAATTTTCTGAGTAGGTGGCTGTTAAATTTTCTTCATTTAAATTCCAGCAGATGTGGCTTTCTCATCCTAGTTTTTTGGACTGTGTAAGGGAGTGTTGGGCGACACCGTGCTACGGCTCGCCTCTTCACATCCTTTTCCTTAAAGTAAAGACACTTCGTGCTCGTCTTCGGGCTTGGAATAAATCGGTGTTTGGCAATATTCACCAAAATGTTAGAAAGGCGAAGGATAGAGTTTGCTGAGTGGAAATAGAGTATGAGCAAATGCCTAATGAGATAATAGGGGTGGAACTGGAGGAAGCAAAAAATGCTCTCAATGGAATTTTACTTCAAGAAATTTTTGGAGACAAAAATCGAGAGTGAAATGGCTTTAGAAGGGGGAAAGAAATATAAAGTTTTTCCACACCATGGTCAATATTCGAAGACAACATCGGTGTGTGAATAAAATTAAAGATGTCAATGGCAGTTGGGTCACGGATGCAACAGATTTGGCTGATGAGGCGGTAAGATATTTATCTGACATTTTTTCTTCTCAAAATTGTCAGCAGGATGAGGGCCTTTTGCAGTACATTCCCCCCCATTGGTTTCTGAAGAGGAGAATGCACTTCTTCTTGTTTACCCTTCTTTTGAGGAGGTGAAAACGGCGGTTTTTGATTTGTCAGCAGATAGTGCCCCAGGACCGGATGGGTTCACAGGCTATTTTTTTACAGCTTGCTGAGAAATTATAGGAAATGATATTTAGGCTACTGTGAAGGATTTTTTCACTAGGGTTTTTTGCCGCGGTGTTACACTTCGTCTAATTTGGTGTTAATACCTAAGAAGGACAACCCAGAGGTAATGTCGGATTTTCACCCTATCAGTTTGTGTAACTTTTCTCATAAAATAATTGCTAAGATTATTGCAACAAGGTTAGCCACCATTCTCCCCTCTATTATTTCAGAGGAGTAAGGAGCCTTTATTCAGGGTCGGAATATTCATGACAATATAGCTTTGGTGCAAGAGGTAGTTCAAGACATTGATAGAGGAACCCGTGGTGGCAATGTGGTGCTTAAGCTAGATATGGCAAAGGCCTACGCCCGTCTCGAATGGGACTTTCTGTATAAAGTCTTACATAAGTTTGGTTTTGCGGAAGAGTGGATATCCCTGATTAAGAAAACTGTGGAAAATTGTTGGTTTTCTGTGGTTCTTGATGGTGGCCCCTCAGGTTTTTTCAAGTCTTCAAGGGGGGTGCGTCAAGGGGACCCCCTGTCTCCCTCTCTTTTTATTATAGCGGAGGAGGTTCTTAGCAGGGGATTGAGATCCTTGTTTGTGGAAGGTAGAGCTAAATTTTATCAGCTTCCTAGGGGATGCCCGAGAATTTTGCACAGTTTATTTGCTGATGATACAATAATTCTTTCCAAGGGATTGAAGACTTCATGGAAACAAATTTGTGGCTTTATTAATAGGTATGAAAATTTTTCTGGGCAGCTTGTTAATAAGGCTAAAAGCTGTTTCGTGATGACCAAGAAATCCGCCGACCGCAGGTGCCGTATGGTAGAGTCGGTTACTGGATTCCCTAGGAGGAAGTTACCAATCACTTATCTTGGTGTACATCTTTACACTGGACGACTTCGCGTAAAATTCTTTGATGATTTTTTAGCTAAAATGCGAAGAAAGGTTGCTGGCTGGCAAGGAAAATTACTGTCATCAGGTGGAAGCGTTGTACTGCTTAAACATGTGCTTGCATCAATGCCGATTGATATTATTTCGACTTTGGACATCCTTAAGACTGTGATTCGGAAGTTTAATGGCATTTGTTCAGATTTTTTGTTGGGACATTCTGATTGGGGTAAGCGACATCACTGGATGAGTTGGAATAAAGTGTGTAGGCCGATCTCTGAAGGTGGCCTGGGTATCCGCCGATTTGAAGACATGAGTCTGGCTTTGCGCTTAAAGGGCCTATAGAGAATTCTGTCTTCAAAATCTTTGTGGGGCTCTTTTTTTTTGGCAAAATTCCTAAAAAATGAGCATATTGTCTTGGCAGGTTTAAAGGCGGGTGGATTAGCATCTTGGAGGAAGGCTCTATTGCATAAAGAGTTTCTGCTATCAAATTCTCGGTGGCTCATTGGAAAAGGTGAGGTTTATTTTTGGCTGGATAACTGGTCCGGCTGGGGAGCTCTTGTGGATTTTGTAGATGGTGCTCTTCATCTTGATCTCGCTGTTCGAGTTAACGATGTTTTAAATGTGGATGGGAGCTGGAATCAGGAAGTGATGATTAAGATCGACTCAGTACTGTTCGTGAGAGCCTGTTGAATGGAAGTTTCTCTCTGTCTGATAAGGAGGATTACCTTGCTTGGACACCAACGAGTGATGGTAAGATCTCTACGAGGTCTTTGTGGAATGAAATCAGAATTGGTTCGATCGAGAAACCATTTGCTAAATGGTGCGATCCCTTCTAAGGTTGGTTTTTTTTCTTGCCGAGTCCTGAATGGGGGGGTCCCCATGGATGATACCATTATGAAGATGGGGTGGCCATTAGCTTCAAAGTGTTAGTGCTGTGGGCCTCCTTAGTGTGAAACGGTGACTCACTGTCTGGTTGCTGGTGCGACGGCGCGTAAAGTTTGGAGTTTTTTCTCTCAGTTGTGTGAAGTGGAACTTGTTCCTTTGCAGGAGGTGCGTAGTCGTATTTTGTTTTGGCATAGTCATGCAAAGGTCAACAGCTTGTGTGGTATGGTTATTGGTTTACTTCCTTCTTTCATAATTTGGGAATTATGGAAAGAAAGGAATAATCGCAGGCATGGGGAGAAGACTCGGTCTGCCGGCTGCATAGTGAAGATAATTAGAAATTGGATTAATGAGATCACTTTTTATTCGTCGTTTGTGAAGTCCTCTTCTTTCAGGGAATCTGTTATTCTTCAGTACTTTGGGGTGGCTCAGCATCCTAGAGCCTTTAAAACGCCGGTTCCGGTGTTCTGGTGCCCCCCATTTTCTTCTCTTAAGCTTATTGTGGATGGTGCTTGCAAAGGTAATCCGGGAGTAGGAGAGGGTGGGGGTATCATAAGGAATAAGGAGTGAAGGGTTATTGCTGCCTTTGCAAACTTCTATGGTGAGTGCACCAATTCCATTGCTGAGCTGAGGGCGTTGCGAGATGGTCTCAAGCTATATGAGAGCTTGGGAATTAAGGATTTTCATGTAAATTCTGATTCGGCGGCAACTGTTATGTGCATTGTGAAAAGAAGGTGCGGTTTTTGGAAAGGTTGGTACTGGTTTCAGGAACCTTTGGGGCTGATTGACTCTCTTAAGCCTTTGATTTCTTTCACATTCCGGGAAGGGAATAGGGCTGCAGATTTTTTGGCTAATTTAGCTTGTGATTCGAAGAGGGACACGAATTTTCACAGAGATTGTAGCTTACCTCAGATCTCCAAAGGATCTCTCGCGAGGATGCAAGTGGTCTTCCAGTTTTAAGATTATAATTTTGTATATGTTTGGGTTTGGTGGTGAGCTCTTTCTTTGAGTGTGTGTTTGTGATAATGTTTATGCTTGGGCTTGGGATTAGGCGGGAATGTCCCCCCCATTGTTTTCTTTATTATTTGGATTCTATTTAATAAAATCGTAAGGGCTGGCCCGGGTCCTAGATAATATTCGGGTTAAAAAAAAAAAAGAAAAAAAAAGAGAAGAGTGACATTCCATGTTCTGTCCCTGTGGATGAGTTCACTGACAAAAGTAGAGTAAGATCTTGTAGGGGCTGGTGTAAAACTTCTATGTGAATCCAGGTGAAGAATCCATGGGTCATTTCAAATATTGATCAAATCTCCTGAACCAACTCTCCAGCAGATCCATTTTGGAACAAAGGTTTTGTTTATTCAATGGATCTCCAAACCCATGAGGAAGAATTTGCCTTCCAAACATCTAGAAAGTTGATTGAGTTTGGGAAATATTTTTCTCTGAGAAGTTTGGCTCTAAAAGGGCCTGGATTTGAAAGCAGATGACACCCTAGTCCAAGCAGTGAAGCTAAATTATGATCCACACTTTTTCTTAAATTTAACCCACCTTTTGAATTCAGTTGACAAATGGCTTCCCACAATTGAAGTCAGGGTCTTCAGTATGAATCTTTACCACATCCCTAAAAAGATGATTGTAGCTGGTTAAGAGTTGTTTGGACCTTTGAAGTCAACCATTGTGTTGACATCCAATAGGAAGGTATGGATGACATAACAGATTGGATCAATTTGACTCTTCCAACAAATATGGCCTTGACTCTTTCTTTCAAAGTTTGAATGTCTCAGATTTTTATTATTTCGACAAAAGGGAGAAACATGCAAAAACATTCATTTCCTTGATCCCCAAGATGGAGCAGATATAGTGGATGTAGTGAATTTTAGGCCTTCTGCATTTTTGCTGAATAGGATTTCTGATTTTTGAGGTTCACACATTGTTCAGATAATGGTTCAAATCACTGAAGAACTTCTTGCAGGGCTTTGGTTTGGCCAGGCTTTGCCTTCAGAAAAATGAAGATCTAATCTGCAAATAGGAGATGGTGAATAATCGGGGCCAATCTCGCAATCTTAACCTCAGACCCAGAGAGTATTCTGTTCTCTTGATAGAACTGGAGAATGCGTGAGAAACTCTCCATTGCTATTATGAATAGCGCTAGGCTAAGAGGGTCACCCTATTGAAGAACAGTTCCAAAGGCTGAACAATTATTTTAATTTTGAAAGTGACAGTTGAGAGACAAACAGACATATGATCGCACCATTGGTCATTTGGTCACTGAAACCCATAAACTCCATAGGCTTTCGATATGTCTACTTTAGTTTCCTTGGACGCCCCTTTGGATTTGCATTTTCTCATATAGCTAACCACCTCACTGGCTGCCATAAAATTGTCTGAAATCTGCCTTCCTTTAATGAGAGCAATCTGCCAAGGTGATGCAGTTAGACGTTCGGTTAATTAGGGTTATTGTAATTTTATCTCGTTGATAGGAGTTATTAGGAAGTTGAATTTGAGATATTCTGTAATCTTCTTTTATTGCTATTGATGGAATCGTAGATAGAGTTAAGAGTTAGAATCAAATTTTGTTTCAGTATTAGGATTGGATTAGGACTTCTTTGTTTGTTTCTTTATATAAACATAGTAAGCCAACGATTCTAAGATATTCTTACCTTTCATGGTTGGGTACGTGAATGTTCTGCTCTTCCATCTTCCTCTATTCTTTTTGTTCACGATTGGGAAAAATATGACTTGTGTCTAATGAGACAGGCCCCCTTTATTTATAATATGGAGGAGAATTCTAGATTGAATAAAAGACCAAATTACCCCTATAAGACAATAAGACAATTCTACCCATTCTCATTTACAACACTCCCCCTCAATTTGGTGCATAGATGCCACACATTCCCAACTTGGAAACAATAGAATGAAAAATCCTACCACTAAGTCCCTTGGTAAATACATCAACCAACTGATCATGAGAAGGGACAAATGGAACACAAATAAGACCAGACTCCAACTTTTCCTTGATGAACGGTCAATCTCCACGTGTTTAGTCCTATCATGCTGAACTGGATTATGAGCAATGCTGATGGCGGATTTACTATTGCAGTAGAGCATCATAGGAAGAGGAACAGGGACAGCCAAATCAAGTAGAAGCCCACGGATACCATGTTCATGATTGGGAAAAATATGAATTGTGTCTAAGAAGTTGCATGCAGCGTTGCCCTAGAGTAATGAATGGTACCCCAAAGTTATGGAGAGAGAAAAAGGGGATGACACGGTCTAAGGAGCAAACAAAGAGAGATGAATCCACACTACCGCCGAGAAACCCATAAGCCAAAAAAAGAAGCTTTAGTCAATCAAACCAAGTCCGAGGGACCTGTTTGAAGCCATTAATAGACTGCTTCAGTTGGCTGACATGAGAGGATCTTTATGGATCAATACAGTCGGAAGGGTGAGTCATAAATACCTGTTTTGAGAGGTGCCTGTGAAGAAAGGAATTCTTCATTTCAAGTTGAGTAATGGTCCAGCTTTGCATGAGGGCAATACCAAGAACAATATAAACTGTAACTGAATGAACAATTGGAGAGGTCTCTTTAAAATCAATTCCAACCACTTGATTATATCCCTTCTCCACAAGGTGAGCCTTGAGCGATCATAGGGGACAAGAGTCCATGTGTGATTGTTGTACAAGGTGGCAAGCTCCTCATCCATTGCTGCCTTCTAACCAGGATGACAAAGAGCTGACTTCACAATTTTTGTTTCAACGGGAAGATTATCAGTAACATGTATATGGGCATAACAAGGATTTGGCTTGGAAATGCCACACTAAGCTCGAGTAACCATCTTTCGTTCCTCCAGAAAAGAATCACACTCCATAGTAGTGTCATCAATAGGTGATGTGGAGGGGAGAGATGGTAGGAGTTGGGGTGGTGGATCAGTTGTTATATGCTAAGGTGGTTGTGTGGGTCGATGCGAGGGTGACGATGATGTAGTGAATGAAGAGAAACCCGAAAGGAGGTGGTGGCACAGGTTGATCAAGACATTCAGAGAAGGTGGAGAGATCTCCAATAACCTGTGAAACAGAGTATGAAGAGAGTTGAGTTTAGTATAGTGAAATCAAGTTTATTAAAAACACTGTATCTAGAAATATAGAAACGGACTGTTGGAGGGTAGAGACATCGATATCCCTTATACTGATCACTATTAGTCCAGGAATACACATGGAATAGACTTGGGATTAAACTTGTTGGTGGAGGCATTCATGATATATAGGAAGCGTTGGGGTTCCATGCGGAAGGCGGAAAAATAGTCCCACATCAGATATGAATGGGGAATGTAGGGGTAATTGGGCACCCTTTCCTTAACGGCTAGCTTTTGAGGATGAGTTCTACCCAAGTACCTATAAACCCCCAAAATTACAAATCTTCCTTCTTCTTGTCTATAACTATACCAAAAGTTTGTGAAATTTTGTCAACCATGTGTTTTTGAGCCAAGTTGCATTATCTGTAGGATCACTTAAAGCCATGGCAGTCAAAGCTTGCAGAATATCATCCTCTTGAAATACATGATTATACTGTTCGTAGCATTTCAGGGTAGAGTGGTCAGTTTTCTCACATATTTGGCAAACAAGTTGAGATTGATCCACAGGATTGTGACAGCTGTCATTTTGTCTATAATTTTGCCGATAAGTTTGTGAATTTTGTTGTACACCATTTCGATTCTGTTGAGGCTGATTTGTCCGGTTGGCTTGAGTAATTCCTCTGTCATGAGAATTGAAGCATTTGGAATTGCTATCAGCATTGTAGCTCCTACCGTTGGACTGGTTTGCATTTCCCTTTTTTCTAGTTTTGTTGCATATTATCATTTCTTTGCTCATCAGAAGTCATTGATTGGTGGCCATCCCCACCCTTGTTGTGACAACGATTAAATATGACCAGCCAAGAAGTGATATCATCATAGGCTGAAATAGATGGGCAAAGGTATGCCTTAGAAAAGCCAACATCATACTTTGGTCCTAAACAATGAAGTAGGGCAATAACTTTGGCTTCATTAGCCAGCGGTTTTTCAATCGCTTCTAAAGAGTGACATATATTTTTGTACTGAACTAGAAATTTAAAGATAGAGACAGATGGCATTTTACGAAGAGATGTTAACTGGTGCGTGAGGAAAAACTCCCTTTCTTGGCTCTTCTGCATATTGACGTTTCAGGATTGTCCATACATCACGGGAGGTCTCAAGTCCAATGACTAAGCCAAGCACATTTTCTGACTGAGTGCTGATAGTCCATGCTTGAAGCAAATCATTGGAAAGCTTCCAGAGTTGAAATTCTGTGTTGGAAACTTCCTTTGCTCCAAGTGACTGAAACAAGGAAGAGTCCAAAATCATCTCCTTTGGTGGTGATATGGTATCATCAATAAGACCAAGAAAACCTTATTACTCTATCATGCCCCATCTTTTGTTTTTTACAATTGAGGTAGTTTTGTGGTTTGAGTTTGTAGGAAACAAAATTCCCTACATTGACTGTCGAGGGATATGGGTACTTGAGTGGGAGGTTGGAACTTGAAGTTGCCATTGGATGATAACAAAGAACTTGCTCTGATGCCAAGAAGTCAAAGCTAAGAAAAGTAGAAGACCAAATTGATCTCTCAGTCTCTATGTGAGAAGACCAAAGGAAGAGTCTATTATAATAAAGAACTTTACAAAGATATACAACTAGCTATGTTATACAGTAGCAAAGAATAAAAGAAACCTACCAACTACAGAGAAAATACACGTCATAGATTGAAGGTGATCTTAGATAAGAATAAAAGGTGTGTTGGCTGTTATCTCCTCTGAGTTGGCTGTTATGTCCTCTTGTGAGTTGGAAAGATATGTGGTACATCTATTACATACAGCCCAAGACAAGCTCCAAAAGGAGGGATTTTGAATTTAAATTCCATGACTTGACTTTTTGAGTTTTTTGAGCTCCAAAGTATTTCCCTCCCCCTCTTTTGATGGTTCAAATGACCGCTGTGTACTTATGTAGGTTCCAATAATTTGTTCAAGCTGTTTTTGGTCTTGTTGATCTCTCATATGAAACCCCATCCTACAGTTGCCCTAATACTTTTATCATGAGATACTGTAGGTCCCTTGAATGCCTACTGTTAAAATGACCACAGGACAAAGATATTGCTATCTGCCTATTGACTGTTTGATCAATTGGTTGTTCCCATCTTGAAACCAATTCCTTTATTTGATAAGTAACAAAATCGGTTGGTTCGCCAGGTGATACGTTCAAGATAATCTAAAAAATAAAGTAAGAAAAAAGAAGAGAAATAATAGGGATTTACAGAAGAAGCAACCGGACATCCTGGAGCAATTGGGAGGCCACCAATCCTCTTCTCAAGATAAACTTAAGAGATGATTTAGGGGATTCCAAAGTTTACTTTCCTTCTTTATAATGCAATATATATATTCATACAATATTAATAACCACCCAGTTGATCACGTCCTACAATATCTCTACTTCCACTAACTTCTCCTACTAACTCCTTCCCCATAAAATTACCCACAACGGCTTCCCATAAAAATAACTACCCATGACTTACCCATAATGACTTCCCAAAAATAAAACTACCCATGACACACATTTGTGCAAAGTCATGTACGCAACATTCCACCCCTCTTAAAATTTCCCTTGTCCTCAAGGGAGATAAAATACAATTAAAAATTAATATTGTTAAGAATGTCAATTAGAATAAGTAGGTTGGGGGTATTTTGGTCTGATTTATATCTTAGTTATGTTTCTAGCTTATTTCCTGTACTAAGGGCAGTTTGGGTATTTACCCTTGTAACTTGGTTAAGTCATTATAAATAATATTGCCTCTCCTCACGATTCAATTAATTAGAATCGTGAGGGAGGTTCCCTTGCTCTCCCAACCGATCTCTCTACTTCATCTTCTTCTTCTCTTCTCTCTCTCCATCTTCTCCCCTCTTCTTCTCTATTGATTACACTTGCAGGTCTGAATTGTTTCATGGTATCAGAGCAGCAATTCTGATCCACGATCTTCCCCTCTCCTGTGGTTCTGAAGGATTCCCTTTGTTCTCTCTTATTGTGGTCCTTATATTGCCTGAACCCTAGTCGTATTATGATGAAGGACTAGGGTTCCCTGCTATGCTAAAATTTGGCTGCCTGCAAAGTTTGATGGTTGAAGTGCTCTCTATCCCCATCTAAGATCGATTTTCCAAAAACCCTGAGAAAATCGATTTTGTCTCTCCTGAGAGTTTATTTTCTCTTCATTGGCTGCTGGTCTAGGGTTTTATTCCCTGCTGTTTGGTGATTGTTTGGCCATAAATTGATCTCCTTTTTGACTACTGCTCTCAGGGTTATCGAATTCTCTGTTTTTTTTGCCCTATTTTGGGTTTTTGGCTGAAATCGATTTGGCTTGGCCTGTTCTATTTGTTGGCTGCATCTGTCCAAGCTTCAAGATATTATCTATTTGGTTATAATGGCTCGTTCTAAGCCTCCTACAGATAACTTTAATGTCCAGATTACTACCATCAAGTTGAATGGTGCTTCGAACTATCTTCTTTGGTCTCAAGCCTTTGAGGTATATGTTACTGCTCGTCGGAAGATGTCTTACCTTACTATGACTCCTCCAGCCTCTACTGATGATAACTATGAAGATTGGAAGGCTGAGAATGCAACCCTCCTCTGCTGGCTTTTGAATAGCATGGAGCCCTCCATAGCCTCCAACGTGATGTTTTATAAAACTGCCAAGGGTGTTTGGGAAGAACTCAAGGAGAGATATTCTCAAGACACTAACCTCTCACGGATTTATGATTTATATGAAAAGCTTTTCTCCTTCAAGCAAGAAGGAAAATCGCTTGGCGAATACTACAGCTCTTTGAAGGGCATGTGGGAGGAACTGAATGTGTACCAGCCTATATCTACTGATGCTGCTGTGATTAAGGCTCAACATTCTGAATTTCTTGTTGCTAAGTTCCTTTCTGGGTTAGATTCTGATCTTCAATTATTCAAAAGCCAATTATTGACTGGTGAGAAGATCCCGTCTATGAATGAAGCTTACTGTCTCATACAAAGGGTTGTTTCTCCTTCCACGGTTAAATCTGATGCAACTCCTGTCTCTAAGGATAATTCTGCCCTTTTTACTCCTACTGGAGGGCGTAGTCGTAGTGGTGGTACCTCTTCTCGAGGTGGCCGTGGGGCTGGTTCTGGTGGTCGAGGGGCTGGTTCATCTTCTAGTGATGGTGGTTCTCGATGGTGTTCTCATTGTGGTCATCCTAACCACACTGTTGAAAAATGCTGGCTGAAACATGGCAAACCACAATGGGCTCGAGAGCAGTTTGCCAATGCCGCAGTCTCTGATGGAGCGGCTGGTTCTGTTCATCCTTCTAACACTAATCATGGGTCTCCTATTGATGGTGGTAATACTTCTAGTGATCTGGTTTCTCAATTGTTACAACGAGTTCAACAACTGGGGGCATCATCTTCTACTCCTATAGCTACTCTTGCCCACTCAAGTACTACTGCATGTTTCGCCTCTTCATCCTCTCCGTGGGTCATTAACTCCGGTGCATCTTCTCATATGACTGGTAAGCCTAATTTATTTTCCACTTTTACTCAGTCTACTACTCCATCTTGGATTTCCATTGCCGATGGATCCTTTATTCGTGTTACTGGTCATGGGGATATCCCCTTATCCTCTAATCTTTCCTTGACTAATGTTCTTCATGTACCTAGGCTGCTTCTTAATCTTTTGTCTGTTAGTCAGTTAACAAAATCTTTAAATTGCTCTATAACCTTTTATCCCTCTCATTGTATTTTCCAGGATCTCGCAACGAGGACGATGATTGGTGGCGGGTATGAGAAGGGTGGTCTCTATTATTTTGATTTGGCAACTTCTCCAACAGTGGCGGTTGCAACTTCTTCTGGTGTTTCTCCATTACATTGGCACTATCGGCTAGGACATCCTTCCTTATCCAAGCTGCGTCATCTGGTTCCTAGCTGTAAATCTGTCCCCCGTATTGAGTGTGAAGCTTGTGAGCTTGGCAAGCATCAACGAACTATTTTTCCTTTGAGTCCAGAGTCTAAGAGTACTTCTTTATTTCAGTTAGTCCATTCTGATATATGGGGTCCATGTTAGGTGAAGAGTCGATTAGGTTTTCGTTATTTTGTCAGTTTTATTAATGATCATTCTCGGATGATATGGTTGTACCTCTTGAAGGATAGATCTGAGTTTGTTTCTGTTTTCAAACAATTTTATAATGAAATTCATATTCAATTTGGTGTTCATTTGAAAATTTTACGTACTGATAATGCCTTGGAAATGGTTCAACATGAGATTTTTTCCTTTTATTCTGACAATGGCATCCTTCATCAAACTAGTTGCTCTTATACACCACAACAAAATGGTGTGGCGGAGCGCAAAAACAGCCCTTTGTTAGACATTACTAGATCATTGATGTTTCATATGAATGTTCCTAAACTCTATTGGGCTGATGTAGTGTTGACTGCTTGCTTCTTGATTAATCGTATGCCTTCTTCGGTTCTTAATGATCAAATTCCCTTTAATGTTGTTTTTCCGGAGCGGGCTGTTTTCTCTCTTCCTCCTCGTGTTTTTGGTTGCCAATGTTTTGTTCATGTTCTTCGCCCTGGCCTTGATAAATTGTCTCCTAGGGCTATCAAGTGTCTGTTTCTTGGTTATTCTCGTACCTAGAAGGGGTATCGGTGTTTTGATCCTGTTTCTCACCAACAATTTGTTTCCGCTGATGTGACTTTCTTCGAAAATACTCCTTATTTTTCTGGTTCTCCCAGTGATATTAAACTTACTGTTGATACTGGTGTTGTTGATCATGTTGATACTGCTGTTCCTCCTCTTCCATTGGTTGCCAATCCTTTGCAGGTCTATCACCGCCGTACCCAATAGCAGCCGCCGCTTGTGCCACCTCAAAATATTGTTGCTGGCCCTCTACCGCCACCAACTGAGTTCTTGCGTGCGGATCCCCCTTTAGATGCTGATGACCATCCTATTACTTTGCGCAAAGGTACTCGTACTTGCACTCAAAATAGTTCCCTTTACCCATTGGCAAATTATGTTTCTGTTGCTCATCTCCCAACTTCTTATCGTGCTTTTGCTACTACATTACACTCTACCTTTGTTCCCACTTCTTATACACTTGCCTTGTCTCACTCGGGGTGGAAACATGCTATGGATGTGGAGATGGATGCCTTGATCTCTCGTAAGACTTGGTCATTAGTGGATCTTCCACCTGGTAAAGATGTTGTTAAGTGTCGTTGGGTGTATATAGTTAAGTACAATCCAGATGGGACTGTGGAACGGCTCGAGGCCCGTTTGGTTACGAAAGGGTTTACACAGACCTATAGGGTCGACTATTTTGAGACCTTCTCTCCTGTTGCACGTTTGAATTCTGTTCGTATCATACTTTCCTTGGCAGTCAATCTTGATTGGCCTTTATTTCTGATGGATGTGAAGAACGCCTTCTTATATGGTGATCTCCAGGAGGAGGTATATATGGAGCAACCTCCTAGGTATGTTGCTCAGGGAAAGGATAGTGTCCGGGTTTGTCGCCTTCATAAGGTAATTTATGGACTAAAATAGTCTCCCCGTGCATGGTTTGACAAATTCAGCAGTGTTGTGGCTGGTTATGGGTTTTCTCAATGCTATTATGATTATTCTATCTTTGTTAGACGTCAGGGGTTTAACGTGGTCATTCTTGCAGTCTATGTCAATGACATTATTGTTACTAGTAATGATGCTTCTGGAATTGCACAGGTGAAGACTTATTTACATGATAATTTCCAGATCAAGGACTTAGGTAGCCTCAGGTACTTTCTTGGCATTGAGGTTGGTCGCTGCTCTCGAGGTCTTAGCCTGTCCCAGAGAAAGTATATCCTTAATTTACTTGATGAGACAGGAATGTTAGGTTGTAAACCTATTGATACTCCTATGGATCCCCATGTCAAGTTTAGTGTTTCTGATGATAGAGTTTGGTGACATACATTAGTATCGACGTCTGGTCGGTAAACTTATTTATCTCACAGTTACTCGTCCTGATATCTCCTTTGCTGTAGAAGTTGTTAGTCAATTCATGCAGAACCCTAAGCAAATACTTTGGGATGCTGCTTGTCGCATTCTAAGATACCTCAAAAGTGCTCCTGGTAAGAGA
Source organism: Telopea speciosissima (assembly GCF_018873765.1). Taxonomy (NCBI): domain Eukaryota; kingdom Viridiplantae; phylum Streptophyta; class Magnoliopsida; order Proteales; family Proteaceae; genus Telopea; species Telopea speciosissima. Next base: position 49,703,731 of record NC_057920.1, read on the forward strand.
TTAGTATATTGTTGCCATGGTCATACCAACGTGGTTGGGTTCTCTGATGCGGATTGGGCTGGTTCTGATGGCGATAGAAGATCGACCACAGGTTATTGTACCTTCTTTGGAGGAAATTTGGTTACTTGGAAGAGCAAGAAACAGACGACTGTAGCTCGTTCCAGTGCTGAAACTGAATACAGAGCCATGGCTCATACTGCTGCAGAGTTGATGTGGATTCGTTCGTTCCTTATTGAGCTTGGTTATTCTAGTGATCAGCCCATGGAGATGTACTGTGATAACCAAGCTGCTATTTACATTGTCAACAACCCTGTTTTTCATGAACGGACCAAACACATTGAAGTTGATTGTCATTTTGTTCGTGATGCTGTTCAGAAGAAGCTCATTATCACTCCTTTTGTTCGTTCACAGTTTCAGCTTGGAGATATGTTTACGAAGGCTTTGTTTTGACCTCAGTTCTTGGATGGTTGTTCCAAGATGGTCCTTGGTGATGTCTACGCTCCAGCTTGAGGGGGAGTGTTAAGAATGTCGATTAGAATTAGTAGGCTGGGGGTATTTTGGTCTGATTTATACCTTAGTTATGTTTCTAGTTTATTTCTTGTACTAAGGGCAGTTTTGGTATTTACCCTTGTAACTTTGTTAATTCATTATAAATAATATTGCCTCTCCTCACGATTCAATTATTAGAATCGTGAGGGAGGTTCCCTTGCTCTCCCAATTGATCTCTCTAGTTCATCTTCTTCTTCTCTTCTCTCTCTCCATCTTCTCCCCTCTTCTTCTCTACTGATTACACTTGCAGGTCTGAATTGTTTCAAAAACAATCCCACCCGGATCCCAGATATTGGTAGAGTCTCCATCGCCATTGCACTTAGGGAAGTCCAACCTCACAAACTTGGGCAAGAAACTGACAAAATCAGACAGCTTGGGATGATAGTCCTCAACAAGCAATATGTTTGAAAATTTTGAATCACGGTGTGTAATAGAGGACTTCTCGCCAATGAAGCAAAGAATACCTGTGTCGCCATTAAAGTGGAGGACATCAAACCTTGGGGTGAATGATTGTTGTAATTTTGTCGGATGCTCTTGATGTTCCCAGGTCGTACATCATGGATTGGGAGTGTAGCCAATGACTTCTTCCTTCTTCTAGCTTGCTTTGGGCCAAACGAGAATTAATCTTCTCGAACAACTCGTTGATCCTCTCCATGATCTGCTGGTCTAATGATGATCTGTTGCTGCCTTATGATGAGAGAGCCCACATTATTTTCTAGCTTTTCCACTCGTCGATCCATGCTTGGCTTTACGGACACCGCCGCCGGATGTCCTGGTGCAATTTGGAGGCCGCCAATCTTCTCAAGATAAACTTAAGAGATAATTTAGGGGATTCCAAACTCTACTTTCCTTCTTATATATATATATATAATATTAATAACCACCCACTTGATCAAGTCCTACAATAGCTCTACTTCCACTAATTTCTCCTACTAACTCCCTCCCAATAAAATTACCGACAATGGCTTCCCATAAAAATAAAACTACCCACGGCTTACCCACAAAGGCTTTTTATAAAAATAAAATTACCCATGACACGTGTGCAAAGTCCTGCACGTAACACCAGGTCTAGATCATATCTCTGTACTTTGAAACAGAAATATTACTAAGTGTTTCGTTGAAGAGCTCTCTTAAACAGAATTTTCGTAACACCAGTCCCTGCAAGAGTAACGACATTGGTTGGACCACCTTCATAGTCGAGTAGAATTGGCAAACAGATGTCCCATATGTGAGAAAGAAGAGGGGAAGACTTATATCATCTTTTCCCATTCTGGAGTCTCAGTATGTATAATCTTTCTTGCGTTTTTTTTTTTTGAGGTATCATGTGCTATGCATCTCCAATTTAAAGATATTTTCATTACATGGGCATTTGATCCCCAGGAGTAAGGGACTGAGTCATATGGCTGTAGGTGCCTTCCGCTATATGCTGGGAGTTTAGATAGGTATAGCTCTCTAAAAGCAGGAATTGGATTTCCAGATGATAAGTATTTGTCATCCCTCATAATGAACTAGGCCATTATGCATAAGACTTTAAATATGTCGATAGAAGAGGCTATGATGAAGAGCTGAACTGCATCCTCTGGGAATGACTTGTATTTGTGTGTCTTTTCTTAATAATAAAAAAAAAAAAAAAGAAAGAAAGAAAGTTATCATAAACAAAAGGGAAAATATCCTCACTATTTAAACAAATTTGTTTAGAGAAAATAACTATTCATTACAAATATGATGGGATTGAATTGCTGCTAAATAATGAAAGAATTAGTATTTTTAACATGAGAACACGATGCAGAAAAGAATTAGATACTCTTTTCATTTTTCAATCGTTCATGCTTGGTTCCGGCTCATGCATGAGCTACTCTCTCCATCCAAACTGACTGACTCCATGATCTTCATGCTTTCAGAGCCACTGGTCTTACTGTTCCAAGTCGTTCCTTATCAAAAGCCACTTTAGCACAAAAATTTCCATTACCTTCTTAGTCTTGGTACCTCACAATATATATGACCAGCATTTGTACACATCCCAGTGTGGAATAGCACCTTTTGTGATATAGGTTATGAGAGTACTCAATTCTTCCAGAAGATAATTATCTCCCACTTATCAATTTCTTTTATTTTTATGTTTTTTGTTTATGAGAAAATGCCTTCTAGTGGAATCATGATAGGTAACTGGTCTGCCCACATTTCCATCTTTTCGTTTTTTCTGTCACTCTCTTTACCTGACAGAGAAGTTCAGCAACAGTTTCTCAAAAAAATAAAAAATAAAAATAGTAATTCCTTTATTCATCGTGAATTTGCATTTTTATTCATAAAAAATTCATGCAATTTTTTTATAGTTCTTGAATATTGGCATCATCGCGAATTAATACTTTAGACGAAATGATTTTTGAAATTTATCATAGAAGGTTCTGAATTGTTGTTAAATTCCACATTTTGAATCATCAATTTATGCCTCATACCAATTAAGTGCTATTCAGAGTGGGACGTGGTCTACTGTTCACGGCCAACTTCACCTGGGGGTGGTTACCGGAGTGTATTAGGTCGCCTTGTGTTCAAAACAAATGACATGATACAGGAAGTCGAAGCTCCAGACATTGTGAGAAACAAGGTGTCCTTTTCTTTATTTGGGTTCCTTGATGGATGGGTTTCACTAAAAGGTAAGTGTCTTTACTTTCTAATGATGGTTTATATTTCTTTCTTCGTCTAAAATACAAATCCTCAAATCAAAGGATCCGGTCATTAGAGATGTAATTTGTGAAAAACAGAAATACTATCGATCAGTGATCACAAAAACATATAATATGTAATCCCCCCGCCCCGTCAATGTGTGCCATTTATTTTATTTATTGTATTCTCCTATAGAGAAGGAAAGTTTGGATACTTATGACTCAGATCATTCACTTGAGTTGAACTTAGCCTAGGAAATCTTCAATAAACTTAACAAATGGTGGGTCTTCACACAACAATGTATGCCATATATTTGCAGACCTATTATTTCTACACCGTACCGATGATTGTGGATTTTAATGCATTTTAGTTTCTATATTTACATGATGTTGAATTTCTCTGGATGTATTTAATATGATTTAGGTAAACTGAAGGCCTTGGATGATAAATGGATTCAAGTAGTATTTGAGCCTCCTGAGCTGAAGCTGGGGCCATTGAAATTCCAGTATGGTGGTGAAAGTGAGGTTAAACTGGAGATTACCTATGTAGATGAGAAGATTAGGTTGGGAAAAGGCTCTAGAGGTTCTCTATTTGTCTTCCAAAGATGCAGATAAGCTCGTCTGAACATTGGCCATGAAGCTAGGGTAACAACCGCAATGGTCAAGTTCTTTTTTGTCTCATAGTGTACTCATTAGTTAATTTTACTTTGTGTATTATGTGCTTTATTCTATTATTGATAAAGTGCATTGTTTTCTTGATAAACCTATGTATATCTGTGGACTTGGAAAAACAAGAATTACAAATATTGCTGTACTATATAATTGAAATGTGAAGGCAACTTGATCATTCAACTTTAGGAATGAATAATCAAGCCAAGCCATTGGCCTAGCCCTTTGTGGGCTTGGTGGATTGGACCTACAAGCCTAAATTAGGTTAGAGGCATGGACCAGGGCCTTAATGCTTATGTGGCCACTTCAGCCAGGGTTTTAGGTATCAGTATCGGATCAGCCATATCGACCGAGGCTATTGGTATCGGTTGTGACCGATATTGATACGATATTGATACATATCATTGGTATCGGCCAAAATGGTGTTTTTTTTGAGTTTTTGGCTAATACGTATTGGTATCGAATCAGTTTCGGAACTGGGGGATAACCATTCCGATACCGTGAACTAAAACTCTGATTGCAGGTTGGGCCACCCACTATAAGCACTACTTTGGCTTCTCACACAAATATAAATGCTTTGGAAACAATTAGGGGAAGTGCCTCCAAACTCCAAAGTTAATGCAAAGTGAACGTAGATTGATGAAATGCCCCTAGTTTCCATTATAAAACTATGGCAATGGGAGGTTGATGAGATGGGTCTCTCATATGGCAAGTTTGGCATCATTTGTATGAATTTCAATTCTCTAGGGTGTCGTTACCCAAAAAAAAATCTCTAGAGTGATTCTGACTTTAATCATCTTTGGCAGAAATTTGAAGTAACATTTGAAGTGTTGTTCTTTTGGGGAGGGGGGTGTGGAATACCTCCTATTTCTTCAAGCGAAAAATTCTGCTTCTCATCCCAAGAATTCTCATGGGTATCATTCACAGTAAGTATTTGTTTCTGTAAGGACAACTTCTATCCTTCCCAAAAGATCAATCTAGAAGTTGAGATGTAATACAAATGTGGCCAAATGGTCCGAGTTGGACCTTAATAAGAAAGCCCAAAGGTAATTTTGGAGATTAGCAATGATGAACCCAAATTCACACCGACTAATCGAAGATCACCACATGGCATGACCCAGAATAGTGGGCAGCACAGAGTTAGGGAAGCACCATCCACTGCCACCCTTGGGCGCCAACCCCTGGGGAGCGCGGACCTCCTTGGGCGCCAACCCCTTGGACGAAGACCCCGGACACGACTCTTCCGAACACATCATCTCCAAGCACAAGCTCCCTCGGATCGCCATCAACAAGACAACATCGTAAAGGACTCTAGGCCACCGCCTATCAAGTCACGTAGTCTGAACGGACTCATGCACCGGAAACCCCATCTACCACGTAGATGATCTATCCATCAAGGATACCAAGGCCATCAGGACACTACGTCCCACAGGAAGGTAACCTCTGAAGACACCACGTCTCTAAGGAAGGCAACTACCTAGTCTATCAATGACACCACATCTCTCGGGAAGACAACTCCCAAGTCTATCATGACACTACGTCTCTCAGCAAGACGATTACCAGGTCTACAGTGACACCATCTCTCACGGGAAGACAACCTATCAAGGATAAGCCCTACTACTCAGGGACTCTATCTCCTACGGCAAACACTATACATCAACTGGGACTCTGCACACTGTCATACACTACTATAAAAGAGAAGGTACTCTACTCCTCCAGGGATCTTGAGTTTTATTCACTCATCTGTTTGCTCAGAGAAATCTAACTTAGGCATCGAAGAGTCCTAGGCCGGATCCACACCGGTTCTCCTTTGTCACCCAGGGTCTTTTGCAGGTTACGGCACTCGAAGGACCGTTGAGCGATTTCTTGACGCAACAGATTGGCACCGTTTGTGGGAACGACGCTAGCCATTACCTTTACTAGCTTATTTCCATATCTGATCAATCATGGCACACAGGAAGACCACTCCCTCCACCAACAATGCCCCGATGGAGGGGAACGGATCACCTCTCCCAGAGAGTTCACGTCGTAGGGTCAATGACCATGCCTCTCATGGGGAGGACATCCCAGAGAACCAACCAGGTGGGGGAGTCAACCTCAACCCGGAAGTAGCCATTGAAGCACCCGTGGAAATAGTACCTGACCCTAATGCACCAGCCACTGTGGGTCAGATCAATGACCTACAGCGTCAGATCCTCGATGACCAATGACTCTTCCGCAAATACCTCAGGCAGAAGGCACCCACCGTCGCAGACGAGAGCAAAGCCCCAGGAGATCACCTCCCAGGGGTGACAGGTCTGAAAGGCACACTAGGCAACAGGGAGAACTCTCCCAACATCTAAGGAGAATGGCAAACGTCCCAGCACCGTCGGACCGGGGGAGAACACCATCACACCGATCCGTGGTACCTAACCCTGAAGGGTCCATTCGGAGGTCGGTGTTTGATGGTCGACTAGAAGGAAGACATGCACCAGGACAAAGCCGGACTTACCGTGAAGAGAGTCCCTCGCCTTCATGACAAGATTCATCACTGCATGATTCCTTCCCATCTCACCAATAGTCAAGACGGGAAGGGACTTCCAGGAGAAGGCGCAAACGGGGTCAGGACGAACAACCCACCAGGCGGGAAACGCGAGATGAAGAGATAGACCAGAGACTCCGCGAGCTGGATGAGAAATTGGAAGGGTTGAAGAAGCAGACCAAGGGAGAGACACATTCGGTACTTGGACAACACCCCTTCTCAGAAGAGATCATGACCGTCGCACTGCCATCCAGGTTCAGGTTACCCACCTTCGAACTCTACAGTGGAACCACTGACCCTAATGACCATATCAACCACTTGAATGGCATGATGACTCTATATGGTGGATCGGATGTGGTATCCTGTCGAGCATTCCCTGCATCCCTCATGGGTGCAACAACTTCATGGTTCTCCCGACTACAACCACGGTCGATTGGATCATTTGCAGAGCTATGCGAACAGTTTGTGACCCGCTTCTAGAGCAGCGTCAAATAGAAGAAGACCACAGTCAACCTACTAAACGTGATCCAAAACCCTGGGGAGTCCCTCAGGGAGTATGTCAGCAGGTTCACCAAGGAATCCTTGGAAGTCAGAGACTTGGATGACCAAACCCAGCATGCAGCCCTAGCAGGGGGCATCAGAGACATGGAACTAATCAAGGACTTGGCACGTCATGAGACCAAGACCATTAAAGAGCTCCTGGAGCGATGTAATGAGTTCGCCAATATGGCCCAGATAGTGCAAGCATGGAAGAAGGCAATTGAAGGTAAGGCCCAAGACAACAAGAGGTCAGCACCAGATGACCGTAAAGATAATAAAAGGTCGAGGACTGAGTGTCGATAGGAGAAAGGCGATCGACCGTCTAGAAGAAGTGATCGTCGATCAGAGAGAAGCGAGAGGGCAAGCAGCCCAGAGTTCACACCCCTCAACACCACTAGGTCACAGATGCTCATACAGATCCAAGACCGTGACCTAATCAAATGGCCACGACCTATGCTGACAGGACCTGAGAAGCGCAATCTTGACAAGTACTGCCTCTTCCACAAGGATAATGGGCATGACACAGAGGAATGCTATCAACTAAAGAGAGAGATAGAGAACCTTATGAGAGCAGGGAGCCTGGACAGGTACGTGAAGGGAAGGCTCAATGGCCGTTCGAGCCAAGGAGATCGAGGTCGAGATCGAGAAAGAGAAGAACCTAGGAGAGAGGAAAGGAGAGCGGATCGAGATAGAGGAAGAGACTGCCCTAATGAGAGAAGAGATGCAGCAGAACCCAGTGGCACCAAGGGAGCCCCCATCTTCACCATACTTGGAGGACCGGGGCAAGAGCCAACAAGGAAAGCCAAAGCTCATGCCAGGTTCGTGGGAGTAGCAGAGAGGCCAAGCAAAGTGGCAAAGACCGAGACGGTGATCTCCTTCTTAGATGCAGACTTGGAAGGCGTAAGCTTTTCGCATGAGGACGCCCTGGTAGTAAACGTGGAGATAGCAAATCGCCCAATACACAGGGTGTTGATTGATACATGGGCATCCGTGGACGTACTATCCCTAGAAGCCTACCTCCAATTCAGGTTCGAAGACGACCAACTGAAACCAGAGGCCACTTATCTCCATGGATTCTCGGGCGCGACAACCTCCATCAGAAGCACTATAGAGCTACCCGTCACGTTTGGTGAACACCCTCGATAGGTGACCATCGTGGTAAACTTCATGGTCGTCAGGCCCATCGTGTCATTCAATGGCCTCCTAAGATGACCATCCCTGACAGCCCTGAGGGGCATCGTATCTCCAATCCACCTGAAGATGAAGTTCCCCACTGACAATAGGGTGGGTGAAGTACGAGGTGATCAAAAGAAAGCCAGAGAATGCTATACCACCTTCGTGAAGAAGAACAATGGCAATACACGAGGGATGGCACTGTGCGTAGAGAACTTGGTCAATGACCAGAGAGATGAACTGATAGAGAAGAGAGGACGGCCGGTCGAGGACCTAGTTCCATGGCCACTCAGTAAGGATGACCCTTCCAAGGTCATACAGGTTGACTCACTGTTGAGCAACAAACAAAAAGAAAAATTGGGACACCTCCTGTAGGCAAACATGGATGTCTTCGCATGGTCGACTACAGACATGCTTGGCATACTCAGATCTATAGCAGAGCACAGGCTACATCTAGACCCGACTAGGAAGCTCGTCCAGCAAAAGAGAAGGAATTTCACCCTCGACCGATAGGCAGCCATCAAAGAAGAGGTCGAGAAGTTGAGCCGAGCATGATTCATCAGAGAGAAAAAGTTCCCTACCTGGCTTGCAAACATGGTCATGGTGCCCAAGCCCAATGGGAAGTGGAGGATGTGCATCGACTATACTGACTTGAATAAGGCATGTCCCAAGGATGAGTACCCACTCCCCAGGATCGATCTATTAATCGATGCAACTGCAGGACATGAGATGCTGAGTTTCATGGACGCCTACTCCGGCTACAACCAGATCCTTATGCATGAGGATGACGAGTCCTACACCGCCTTCCGAACGGACAAGGAGAACTACTGCTACCATGTCATGCCGTTTGGACTGAAGAATGCAGGGGCCACCTACCAAAGGATGGTCAACAAGATGTTTGAGGAACAGATAGGGTGCAACATGGAGGTATACGTGGATGACATGCTGGTGAAAAGCGTCCAAGCCCATCAATACCCGACCGACCTAGAGGAGGTGTTCGCTGTACTGAGAAGGAACCAAATGAAACTCAATCCTGCGAAGTGTGCTTTCAGAGTAACGTCTGGAAAATTCTTAAGGTTCATGGTCTCAGTACGGGGAATAGAAGCCAACCCCTCCAAGATCAAGGCCATCCAGGAGATGGCACCTCCGAGGACCGAACGAGTGTCAATGACCGCGGACCGAACAAGCGGCAATGATCGTGGATCGAACAAGCGTCAATGACCGCGGACCGAACAACCGTCAATGACCGTGGATCGAACAAGCGTCGATGACCGCGGATCAAATGAGCGTCAATGACCGCGGACCGAACAAGCGTCAATGACCACGGATCGAATGAATATCAACGACCACGGATCGAATGAGTGCCAATGACCACAGATTGAATAAGCGTCAATGACCGCCGACCGAATGGGGGTCCAAGGGTGCGAATCAGGATCGAACGAGGGCGCCATCAATGGGCGTTGAGTTTTACAAAAAAAAAAAAAAAAAAAAGGAAAAGAAAGAATATACATACTAAGTACAAACGGGAGCGGATCCCAATAGGAGCGGATCGATGACACCTAAACAGGAGCGGATTAAAGGACTCCCACCAGGCGCGGATTGAGCGCATAGGTGCTAACCAAGCACAAGAGGCAATAGTCAAGAAATAAAGAGGTGGCACACAACTCTTTGCCACCCAAAAGCAAACACCAGGCCGGCCAAGCCATCAAAGCAAGGCTAATGGCCAAGAGAGATCAAGCAAGCATGCAGAAGGCACCACGATTCATTGCCCCCCAAAAGCAAACACTTGGGGGCACCAAAAAGCAAAGACCAAGTTCAAAAAAGGTACGAGGCCAGCAGACCAGTAAGCTGGGCATGTTCGAGGTTCGAGGTTCGAGATTTGAGCAAAGAGGTGTCTGTGGCCAAAGACCAATTCAAAAAATAAATAAATAAAAAGGCTACAGCCAAGGACCATAGGCGACAAACCATGGTCAAAGTTCGAGGTTCGAGGTCCGAGGTCCGAGGTTTGGGAAGTTAGAGATGGTTCGAGTTCCAAGGATCGAGAATGCAACTGTTGATGCACTGTCCAGGCTAGCCAATGATGAACTCAAAAACATGGCTAGTGCAGTGTAAATATTACATGAGCCAATATACCAGGAGAAGCAAGTTAATGAAATTGATGAGGGGCCTAGCTAGATGGACCCTATACTCACCAACCTATAGAATGACATCCAACCAGAAGACAAGGTTGAAGTAAGGAATATGAGAGTGAGAGCTGCAGAGTACACCATCTTGGACGGAGTACTGTACAAGAGGGGGGCCATAGCACCACTACTTCGGTGCCTAGGACCCAAGGGAGCACGATATACCCTGGCAGAGGTGCATGAAGGGGTCTGCAAAAGCCACATGGGTAGAAGAGCCCTACCTACAAGATCCTCCGTCAGGGACTCTACTGGCCAAGAATGTAAGAGGAAGCCATCCAGTATGGCAAAGCCTGCGAGCAATGTCAGTTGTTCGCCCCAGTACCCCATCAACCCGCCACCAAGCTGACACAGGTCATCAACCCCATTCCCTTTGCCATGTGGGGGGTGGACATCCGGGGGGACTTCACAGCAGCTCCAGGCAACCTCAAGTACTTGGTGGTCGCCACAAACTACTTCACAAAGTGGGTGGAAGCCAAACCACTAGCCAAGATTACAGAGAATGAGATGGAGAAGTTCGTTTGTGACGACATCATCTACAGGTTCAGGGTACCAAAGCTCATAGTCCCAGACAATGGGAAATAGTTCAATAACCCCAAGTTCAAAGCCTTTTGTCAGAGTTATAATATTGACTATCGGCTTGTTTCGGTAGCATACCCATATGCCAATGGTCAGGTGGAGGTGACCAACAACGAATAGCCAAGTACTATAATACCAGGGTACGTGAACGGCTATTCCATCCGGGAGATCTAGTCCTAAGAAGGGCAAGTGCATCACAGCCAAGAAAAGAAGGGAAACTATCAACAAATTCAGAAGGACCCTATATAGTTTCCAAGTAGATACGTCCAGGGACATACCACTTGAAAACTCCTGGGGGCAAGAAGGTAGACCGCCCCTGGAACACCGGAAGAAGTACTATCAGTAAAAGTAACAACAGCGGAGTAGCAGCAGCACCAACAGTAGCAGTAGATGGCATTACAGTTTCAAGGATAATTTGAAAATTTTTTTTGGGAATACTCGACTTCTTCTACTACTCAATCAAGGCTTTATGCCTAAGGCAGTCCGCCACCACTGAGGCTTTAAGCCTAAGGCAGTCCGCCACCACTGAGGCTTTATGCCTAAGGCAGTTCGCCACCACTGAGGCTTTAAGCCTAAGGCAGTCCGCCACCACTGAGGCTTCAAGCCTAAGGCAGTTCGCCACTACTGAGGCTTCAAGCCTAAGGCAGTCCGCCACCACTGAGGCTTTATGCCTAAGGCAGTCCGCCACCACTGAGGCTTTACGCCTAAGGCAATCCGCCACTACTAAGGCTTCACGCTTAAGGCAGTCCGCCACCACTAAGGCTTTATGCCTAAGGCAGTCCGCCACCACCCGAGGCGTTATGCCACCAAGGTCCATGGACCACCCAACTAGGGCATCCCTATGGACCACCAGCTACATGGAGTTACACAGTTGAAAACCATCAAAGCAAGAGGAATCAAATGCATGTCATATCAACATCACCAGAAGAAAAAGTCAAGTACATACAAAAAGCAAGCATCACAATCCAAAAGCTGTCATCCAAAAAATGTTCATCCAAAAGTTCAACATCCAACCAAGAACACCTGGCAGGTCAAGCCAGGAATACATAAAAGGAAAGTACATAAGCAAACATCAAAGAAGTCAAGTATCTTACCAGGACTCAACTTCCAAAGACACAAGAAAGCCTCAGAATCCACCTGATGGATATCGAACGGGTCGCATCCCTGACAGCGCTGGAGGGAGTAGCGCTCAAAGTCGCTCAACTCAAAAGGGCGGTTCACCCTCCTGATATCAATAACTTCCCAGGTAGACCGCAAGGTATAGTAGGGGACCGTGGCGAAGAAGAAGCGATCCCTCCAGCACTTCACCGAACTGATGATCCCCACCAGAGGATCGAGCGCTATAAGAGATCTCCTAGGGAGACGATGGGCGAAGTGGTAACACCCACCTTCCCCCTTCTTCAACACGTAGAAGTAAGAGAACAAGGGAACAGTGGCAGCACAACCCATCCGGGCGAAGAACACATAGAAGCTCAGTATGACCCTCCAAGAGTTGGGCAACACCTGCCCAGGGGTAAGGCACCAATGCCCTAACACCAGCTCCACAAAGCGGGAGACAGGAAGACGAAGACCATGAACAAGGAAAATGCGGTATAGGCAGACCTCATCTCCTCGGTGGGAGTAAGCACGGTCATCCGGTCCAAGGACACGAAGCAAGACCTCAAGGGGTATATGGAACTCCCGACGTAGGGACGCCAGGTCTAAAGAAGTTAAGATACTAGCAATATGGGCCAACTTTCTCCTAGGGTCGCCAACAGAAGTGGAAGCTCGGGAGGCCTGACGACCTCTACTAGGAGCAGAATCTCCAGAAGCCTCTTCCCTAACACTAGCAACAGAGGAAGGCAAGGAAGCAGAAGTATCCGCAGGGGAAGACGCCTCAACAAATCCAACCCCAACCGAGGTTGGATCAGAGTCGTCAGCGGAAGACATGAACAAACAAGGAAGACAATGGGTTACTTACTCAGAATGAAGACCTCCCAAGACTAAGCAACCGAGGAGAAGAGAAAGGAACCACCTGCAACCATCAAAGCAAGGCCAATCAAAAAAAAAAAAAAAAAGAGAGTTGAAGGGCAAGTGTCCATGGAGGAAGGAAAGACAATGCTCACCAATAGACGTTGGTCAGAGAGGGGTAGGCACGGACCACGGGCCAAGAAAGGGACCGTCGACCTCCAACAGGCGCTGACCCCGGACCAAGATGGGCGCCTACCTCCAATAGGCGTGGACCGAGGACCAGGCATCGATCGCCAACCTCCAACAGGGCACGGATCGTGGACCCAGATAGGTGCCAACCTCCACCAGACAGGCACTGACCGCCAACCTCCAACAAGGCGCGGACCAAGATAGGCGCCGACCGCCAACGTCAACAGGGCGTGGACCAAGACAGGCATCGACCGCCAACCTCCAACAGGGCGCGGACCAAGACAGGTGCCGACCGCCAACATCAACAGGGCGCAGACCAAGACCGGTGCCGACTGCCAACGTCACAGGCATGGAACCAGGGGGCGACGACCTCCAACGCCACGCGGACTAAGATGACCGCCAAACTCCATCGTGACAGACGCCAATCGCCGACCTCAAGCGGGCTCAAACTGTAAATGGGCGAGGACCGGTGGGGCACTAGGCACGAATCCCTACGAAGGATCGCCCTCTAGGCATGGATTGCTTGAGCATAGGCGGTTTGGGCGCACACCATGTCAGCACCCACCTAGGAAGATGTCAAGTAAGCAACGCAAAGCACAACAAGCAAGGCCATAGGCACCAGGCCAAGCAAGACACCAAGAGCGAGGCTAATGTCTAAGAACTAGGCAAGATGCCCCTCATTGTGACAAACAATCAAATACTTGGGGGGCATAAGAAGTGGTCACCAAACCCAAAGCTCAAGTACAAAGTGAAAAGTGAAATGAAGGCAAAGACATACATATCTACAAAAAAAAAGAAGAAAGGGACAAAAGATGGGGAAGGAGGGGTTTGAACCTATGACTTCTCCCTTACCAAGTTATTCACAAGCACATCCTCAAAGAAGAAATTATTCGTAGAGAGCCCCCTGGTTAATACAAGGTAATGGAAGTCTACTCTCTTGGGCACTCCGTTCCAACAGAGTGGGGGGCAAATGATGAACCCAAATTCACACCGACTAATCGAAGATCGCCATGTGGCATGACCCAAAAGAGTGGGAGGCACAGAGTCAGGGAAGCACCATCCACCTCCACCCTTGGGCGCCAACCCCTGGGGAGTACGGACCTCCTTGGGCGCCAACCCCTTGGACGAAGACCCCAGACACGGCTCCTCCGAACACGTCATCTCCAAGCACAAGCTCCCTCGGATCACCATCAACAAGACAACATCGCCAAGGACTCTAGGCCACCGCCTATCAAGTCACGTAGTTTGAACGGACTCATGCACCGGAAACCCCATCTACCACGTAGATGATCTATCCATCAAGGATACCAAGGCCATCAGGACACTACGTCCCACATGAAGGTAACCTCTAAAGACACCACGTCTTTAAGGAAGGCAACTACCTAGTCTATCAATGACACCACATCTCTCGGAAAGACAACTCCCAAGTCTATCATGACACTACGTCTCTCAGCAAGACGACTACCAGGTCTACCGTGACACCACCTCTCACGGGAAGACAACCTATCAAGGATAAGCCCTACTACTCAGGGACTCTATCTCCTACGGCAAACACTCTACATCAACTGGGAATCTCCACACGGCCATACACTACTATAAAAGGGAAGGTACTCTACTCCTCCAGGGATCTTGAGTTTTATTCACTCATTTGTTTGCTCAGAGAAATCTAACTTAGGCATCAGAGAGTCCTAGGCTGGAACCACACCAGTTCTCCTTTGTCACCCAGGGTCTTTTGTAGGTTACGGCACTCGAAGGACCGGTGAGCGATTTCTTGACGCAACAAGCAAAACCCTGTGTGCAAGGAAGATCCATTTTTCTATGTAAATATATTATTTCATGTGATATCATTCCTTGTATAGATCAACTAGGTTGTAATCTATTTATATCTCCATTGGAGAATCAATCAATCTACTCCATAAAGTCAATTGCACTCCCAACAGCTTCTCTGATTATGCCCTCAAGACCTTTAATTGAGATAGGTTAACTTTAGTGCCTACACCCTTCCCTGTTGCCTATAATACCCAATGTGTCTTGCCTATCATTGCACCAACACTCGCATCACCATTCACACCTTCAACATTTGATTGCGCATTCACGACAACCATGGCGATTCCCTGCTTAGAACCATCGTTTGAAATCACATGTGGCACCAAACCCATCTCATCGTTTTCACCCCTACCTGAGGTTTCAAGAGATATCAACTGTACACCCCTTCCTACTAACGTACCACTAGCTATGCCACTCACATCCTCTCCACGTCTTTTTTCTAGCCTCTAAAAAAGAACCCCGTCATTGCCCCTATTTCGTAAACCCTGATCACCCTGCACTTTGCCTCACAGCCTCAACTGATGCCCACGCAAGGGTACGACCTCACCATGCTGAGAAGAACCCTTGCCAACTTGATTCACCACACCCACGAAGCACTCTCCTCACCCACTGTTGCAATCCCCACACACCCTGAAATCAGATCAACTCCCTTCCCCTTTGGATCTGGAGGCGCTACCTTGTTTTTCATTACCTTTCTACAAGCATCACCGTTATGTCCTAACTTCGAACAAACTCTACAGTATAGTGGAAGCTTCTCATAGACCACCTTTTGATAAAAACCATCCCCTCCACAACCGATCCACACCTTGGATGGAAGTGATGTTCGCAGATCAATTTCAATGCAAACACGAACGGCCACAGTTCGCGTGCAATTCAACGTTGCACCAACAATTTTGAGAACTCTCCCTGTTGCGTCAGAAAAGTCACCGAAGCGTCCTATGCCTACAAAACAAGATTAGCAGAGAGTACTGGGCTGTGCCGGCGATCTCACTCCAATGCTTAAGTCAGGATCCTTAGCAACAGATAATGAAAGTAGAATTCAGATGATGGTAATGGGTGTTACCTCCCTTACTTAAGGTGGGTGATGGGCAGAATCGTGCCCTAGTAGGAAAGCTGGATTCCTGGAGGGAGTGAGAGTGTTTAGGCGAGATGTGGGGGATAATGTTTATCCATAATTTCCCACGTGCCTGATTAGGAGCAGCATGGGCGATAATCTCGGACCACGTTGGCTTATGGCAAGCCTTGGGTTATTGATGTGAAGTATTGAGGTCGTCCCCCTTTTACTGGCTTGGGCCAGGTCGTTGTTATTTGGACGGTGGAGTGGCAAACCCGTGCTATTGTACAAGCTGGGTTCGAGCGTTGTGCCTTGCAATGCATTTCGCTTATTTAGCTTCGTCCTGGACGAGCTCATTGGTTCGCTTCAGCCACATGTGCCATCAGCTCGTTCTTGCGGTAAGAGGCCTCTTGACCCATCACGAGCCCCCCACTCCCTTGGGCATTGTCGCCCAGGGGAGTTGAGTCGGTTTGAATTCTCTGGCCTCCGCTCTCGCATGCGCAAACGTGACATTTTGATAGCTGGACGTGACTTGACATCCCAATTGACAGTTGACACGTGGCCATGGCCATAAAGGCGCCTCGATTCGAACCCTCGCCATTTTGGCTTGGCGACATTTGATGTTCCACACGCACCTGGCCATGTGGCCGCAGGCATTATGAAGTCTAGGCCGGACCTATGGCCTCTCAATCTCCGTCGCACGAAGGTGCCCATTGATGGGCAGCCACGTAGCATGGCCCATTATGTTGCATCGGGTATGCCCAACATCGATCGTTCTTAACCCCACGATGGGTCTTACTCTTGACCGTTGGATCTGGACGTTTCTTCTCCTTTCCTTAGCCTATAAATTGGGGCTTTCTTCCCCACTGCCATTCTTACTGATACTTTGCGATTTTTAGAGCTTTGTTTTCTTTTATCTCCTTACTGCTGTTCTTCACCAAGCTGTCGGACTACGAGCTCGTGCCGTATCCTCTGCTCGAGCCATGCCCTTCATTCCCTATAACTCTTGTTCTCTGCTTCTGCAAATTCTCCAGTCAATAAGTTCCTTCAAACCATGTCTTCTTCTTCTTCTCAGGTGGAGCCCCATAGGGTTTTCGGCGATGTTGCTAGAATGAGTGGGGGTTCTGACCCCGAGGTCAGTTCTGAGAGGACCCAGGAGGAGCGATCTGTACTCTTTGGGTCCAAGAAATTCGTTGCCCAGTATGGTCACTTGGCCTAGTCTTCTTTTGCTGCCCCCAGTGGGGGTTCCCTGACCCCGGCCGAAGCCCTGAAAGAGCGAACTGCCGAAGGCGGTGGGGCTCAAGATGAGGAAGAAGAGGGGGAGTCCGAAGAGAAAGCCACAGGAGTAGATGTCTGGGAGAGCACTCTGACTGAGTGCTGTCTGGCTGACCTGAGGAACTAATATGGGTTCCCTGAGGACGTGGCCACTTTTGTAAAGACCTCGAGAAAGAGGGCAAACACTCCTCACCCAGGGACTGTCTGGCTATATGAGGTCACGTTCCAGAGCGGCCTACGCCTGCCCGCCCATCAGTTTGTAGTAGACGTCCTCCGCCACTACACCATCTCTCTGAGTCAGCTGGTGGTGAACTCTTGGAAGAAACTCATCGGCTTCTACATGTTCTTCGTCCAGCTCGATCGTAGGCCATTTTCGTTTATTTTTTCTAGTTGAAGCAAACCACTGACGAGTGGTTTTACCTGGCCCTGTGCGGCATGAGGGGGTCGCTAAAGTCCGTGTGCTTCATAAGCCACATGCCCCAGTCTACCAAGAAGTGGAAGGATTGCTTCTTCTATGCGAGCATTCCTAGTGACCCCTTCAAGGCAGAATGGGAGAGAGTACGGTTGAAGATCGTGAATGCGGTCCCCCTGCTGAGCCAGTACGACCAGCAGTCTCTCAACTTGTGCATGCAGGGCATGACCTTCGACGTGCGCGAGCTAAAGGATGAGGCTCTATTGGTCAGGCACGGGGTGAGTCTCCTTCCCTTTTAGTTTTAATTTTCCTTTTTCTCTTGCATGTGTTTGCGAGCTAGGCTTCTGACTTCTGTCTTTTTTGCTTATTTTTTCAGTGA
This sequence comes from Telopea speciosissima, assembly GCF_018873765.1. Taxonomy (NCBI): domain Eukaryota; kingdom Viridiplantae; phylum Streptophyta; class Magnoliopsida; order Proteales; family Proteaceae; genus Telopea; species Telopea speciosissima. The sequence continues at coordinate 49,721,691 of NC_057920.1, forward strand.
ACTTCAAGGTAGATCCCCACGTACTCCGTGCCAGCACAGTTGAGGATAGGAAGAAAGCTGTCGCAAGACAGACTGAAAGGCAGACCCAGAGGCAGACCCGTTCCTCCGTGGGCATTGCCATTGGGGGATCGTCTACAGCCCCCCAAAGGAGAAGGTGGAGTCCTCCCTGAAGGGGAAGGAGGGGCCCTCCAAGACTCTGCCACCGAAGGTCCCCAAGGAGAAGAGGACCTATGACGACGTGGTGGTTGACCTTGAGGTGCCCACTAAGAAGACTGCCCTGGAGAAGGGCATTTCAAACAAAGCCCCTCAGGACACCACCCAGGGGGGTGCTGGTGGAGGTTCTTCTCAAGCCCCATTGAAGGGGAGGCGTCGACTTCACTTCCGATGGGAGGTGTATGAGGGCAACTCGGGCTTCACTGACCTGAAGGTGGCCCGGGAGCTGATGGACTACTGTCTCCCTCAGGGCCTGACCGCCATCAATAACCTCTCGAACGATGATCTGGCGAACTCGTTCGCCATAGACTTCGCCAGGGTAACCTCTTGTCCTTGTCATATTATTTTCCTTCTTCCTGCATTTCAGGCATGTTCTGACGCGGTTCCATCTTTTCAGGTCGTCCACGAGGCTAGTGAGGTCTGCTAGCGGATGGAGTCCCTTGCCACGACATGTGAGGAGGAGAAGAAGAAAAGAAAGGTTGTGGAGCAGCAGGCCTTGGAGGCTACCACGCGAATCTCATTACTTGAGACGGCGGCCAAGGATCACGAGGAAACCGTTAAGAGCCTGACGGATCGCAAGGACGAGCTCGAGCGGGAGCTCGCTATGGAGAAGAGGAAAGTCACGAGCCAGCAGGGGGACCTGGTCGATCGGGATGCCCGTGAGGCGTGAGCCATTGAGAAGGTAGTTGTGGAGGCTGTCGAGGCGTTCAAGGTCTCCAAGGAGTGGCACAACTTTATAGCCAAGAAGGTGGACGAGGGCTATAAACTTGGCGTGGGCGATACCGTTTGCAACGTCTTTCAAGGTACCCCCGAGTATGACTTCTTGAGCTTCAAGTATTATGCTCCCCCTTTTCCCGAGACTCCAGACATGTCGACCTCTCCTGCGCTTGAAGACCCTGCAGTTCAGAGCGAGCTCCTTGCTCCAGCAAATCGCCCTGCTCTCGACCTAGTCTCGATCGACGCAACCACTGCTTCAGATCCTCCTCCACCAACCAAAAAGGATTGAAGACCGTGTATCTCTCTTTTTTTCTTTTTTTTCTTTTTTTTTTTTTTTTGAGATGTAAATATTAACTCTCCATAAATGAAAAGCATTTTTCTTAAGTACTTGAGCACGTTCCCTTTTCTTACTCTTCGAATTCCCTTAGGTCGCGAACTTGGTGCCTTTGCTAGTGCTGCTATTTTGTGCCAACTCTCGAGGTCGTCCTTGGTGTCAACCTCGGAGGCTGGTCTCTTATGCTAGTCCTGTGGATTGGTCTTTTGTGCTAACGCTCGAGGTTGGTCTTTCGTGCCGACCTTATAGGTTGGTCTTTTATGCCAGTCCTATGGACTGGTCTTTTGTGCCAACACATTGAGGTTGGTCTTTATGCGCCAACCCTTAAGGTTGGTCTTTCCCGCCAGTCCTATGGACTGGTCTTTCTTGCCAACCTTTAAGGTTGGTCTTTATGGGCCAACCCGTAAGGTTGGTCTTTCGCGCCAGTCCTATGGACTGGTCTTTTGTGCCAACCTTTGAGGTTGGTCTTTATGGGCCAACCCTTAAGGATGGTCTTTCGCGCCAGTCCTATGGACTAGTCTTTCGTGCCAACCTTTGAGGTTGCTCTTTATGGGCCAACCCTTAAGGATGGTCTTTCGCGCCAGTCCTATGGACTGGTCTTTCGTGCCGACCCCAGGAGGTCGGTCTTTTAAAATTTTAGCCAATCGAACAATCATGAACTTGTGAGCACGAACTGAATTGTATTGATAGTGACGCAAACAATTCTTACATCAGCCTTACTGATAAATTTTTTTCAGATTCTCTAAGTTCCAAGGTCGCGGTATCTTGTTGCCCCCCGAGGTCTTCAAGCGATATGTGTCTGGCCTTATCTGCTTGGAGACCACATAGGGTCCTTCCCAGTTCACGTCCAGTTTCCCTTGATGTTGAGATTGGGAGGCGCTCACCTTGCGAAGTACCAAGTCTCCAGCCCTGAATGTCCTTTCTTTCACCTTAGAGTTGTAGTAGCGGGCTGTCCTTTGTTGATAGGCTATATTCCTCATCAGGGCGTCCTCTCTTACTTCATCAAGGAAGTTCAGGTTGGCTCTCAACCCATCCTGGTACGTTCTTTCGCTGAAATTGAGGCTTCTTTAATGAACCCGTTAATACTTTCACTGCGGCTAAGGCTTCAATTCCGTAGGCTAGCCGAAGCGGGCTCTTCCCCGTGGGCATTTGAATAGTTGTTCGATACGACCATAAGACACTTGGTAGCTCGTCCACCCACTTTGCCTTTCCTTCCAGCAATCTTCTTTTTATCCCACTTAGAAGGGTGCGATTGGTGACCTCTTGGCCATTTGCCTGCGGATAGGCCACTAATGTCATCCTCAGCTTTATGTCATACTGGGCGCAGAACGCCCTGAACTATGGGTTGTTGAACTGGAGTCCATTGTCTGTCACCAGTATCTTGGGCAGCCCAACCCGGTAAATGCTCTGAAAAATTTCTCCATCCGTTGTCGCGTAATTGTTGCCAGTGGCTATACTTCCACCTATTTGGTGAAGTAATCTACCACGATAATGAGGTATTTCCTTCCTCCTGAGGCTGGGGTGAAGTTGCCTAGTATATCCATGCCCCACATGGCAAATGGGATAGGGCTAAGTATCGAGGCCAGCTCAGTGGCTAGCTGGCATGGGATGGACGTAAACTTCTGGCATTGCTCGCACCTCTTTATGTACTGGATGGCGTCCTTTTTGCATATTTGGCCAGTAGAAGCCTAGCCTGAGCCCCTTGTAGGTCAGGTGGCGACCCCCCATGTGGCTGCCACATATCCCCCCATGAACTTCTATTAGGGTGTTCAGGGCGTGAGTGGGCGTTAGGCATTTCAGCAACAGGGCAGATGCTGATCTTTTGTATAACTTGCCTTCTACCATAGTATATCTTGCCGCGCGACCCTTTACCTTGCGTGCCTCAACCTTGTCCTCAGGCAGGATGTCGTCTCTTAGGTAGGCGATAATTGGGTCCATCCAACTTGGCTCCATTTCAATTGGCACGACCTCTTTAACTTGGTGGGAATGTTCAGACAAGTGTTCTATATACATTAACCCGTCCAGTTGGGCTAACGCCTCTGTTAAGAGGCATGAAAGCGCGCCTACCCTGTCATTCTTGTTCCTTGGTATTCTCTGCATTTCGAACACCTCAAACGAACTGACCAGTGTTTTTGCCATGGCCAGATATGCCGCCATGCGCTCATCCTTCACCTCGTACTCCCCGTTTATTTGATTCACGACCAGCTGTGAATCTGCTCAAACTGCCAGTCTCCTGACTTAGATGGCTTTGGCCGTGCTAAGGCCTGCTATCAGTGCCTCGTATTCAGCTTCGTTGTTGGATGCCGGGAACTTGAAGCGCAACGCGAATTGAATTTTGAAACCTTCTGGACTTGTTAGGATAAAACCTGCTCCACTGCCTTCTGGGTTACTCGACCTGTCCATGAACATCATCCAGTATGGTTCTGGAATGCTCTCTACTTCCATCTGGTCCTCTTGTTCTGGCTCGTTCTCGCCCTGGGTGCATTCAACCATGAAGTCAGCTAGGGCTTAGCCTTTTATGGCTGTTCTTGGTTTGTATTCGATCTGATATTCGCTCAGCTCTACTGCCCACACGATCAGCCTTCCAGACACATCGGGCTTATGGAGTACTTTTTTCAGTGGTTGATCAGTCATGACCAAAATTGGGTAGACTTGGAAGTACGGCCTTAGCTTTCTGACTGCCTTGACTAACACAAATGCGAGCTTCTCGATCTTTGGGTAGTGGGTCTCGGCATCGAGCAGCACATGACTGATGTAGTACACTGGCTTCTGTACTCTGTCCTCTTCTCTTACCAAGGTCGCGCTTATAGCCACAAGCGACGTTGCCAAGTACACTAGTAGTTCCCCTTTAGGGATGGGTCGTGCCAATAGAGGTGGACTGGCCAGATATGTCTTCAGATCTTCGAAGGCCTTTTGACAGTCTTCGGTCCATGCAAAGCCCTTAACGTCTTTCAAGTTCTTCAGGGTTTTAAAGAATGGCCGACACTTATCTCTCGATCGCGACACGAACCTGGCTAGTGCAGCTATTCTCCCATTCAATCTTTGTACCTCACGAACAGTCCTATGTGGGCTCATTTCTTGGATGGCCCGTAGCTTGGCTGGGTTGGCCTCGATCCCCCTTTGGGACACCATGTATCCCAAGAAATTTCCAGAACTTACCCCGAAGGCGCACTTGGCTGGGTTCAGCTTCATCTGGTGAGCCCGCAGTACCTCGAATGCTTTGTTCAAGTCAGCCAGATGATCTTCGGCTCGTATGCTCTTTACCAGCATATCGTCCACGTACACCTCCATGTTCTTACCAATCTGGGCTTTAAACATTTTGTTCACCATCCTTTGGTAGGTCACTCCAGTGTTCTTTAGGCCAAAAGGCATAACTAGGTAGCAGAAGTTCTCCTAGTCTGAGAGGAACGCGGTGTACTTCCCGTCTCCTTCTTTCATGAGGATCTGGTTGTATCCTGAGTACGCGTCCATGAAGCTCAGTCTTTCATGCCCAGCAGTCACATCTATTAGGAAGTCTATTCTGGGGAGAGGGTACTCATCCTTGGGGCACGCCTTATTGAGGTCGGTGTAGTCTACACACATCCTCCACTTCCCATTTGGCTTTAGCACCATCACCACATTGGCTAACCAGATAGGGAACTGTTCTTCCCTGATGAAGCTAGAGGCCTTCAGTTTCTCTATTTCTTCCTTCATCGTAGCCTGTCGCTCTAGAGCGAAGCTCCTTCTCTTCTGTTGGACCGACTTTCTAGCTGGGTCCACGTGTAGGGCGTGCCCTGCAATATGGCGTGGGATGCCTGGTATATCAGCCGCCATCCAGGCAAATACGTTAGCGTTCTTTCGGAGGAACGACATGAGCTCCTTTGATTCCTTCTCTTTTAATAGGGACCCAATCTTCACAGTCTTTGCGGGGTCCTGGTCCTCGATCACAACCTCCACGAGCTCTTCAACTGGCTCGCCTTGTTGGTAGCGCTGATCACCTTCTCGGTTGTCAGTGACCTCTACGACGTATGTTCTTCCCCTGCAATTGCCTTTAATTTGCTTTAAGAAGGCCGTGTGGCACTCTCGAGCTTTTTTCTGCTCAGTCCTACATTCCCCTATGCCGTTAGGTGTGGAGAACTTGACCTTTAGATGCTTGGTGGAGACCACGGCTCCCAGCTCGTTCAAACTTGGCCTACCGAGGATGGCATTGTAGGCGGTCGTGACCCAGACTACCATAAAGTTTACCTTTATGGTTTTCTGGCAGGGGGCGGTCCCCACTGTCATTAGTAGTTCCATCGACCCCTCGATCGGGGCGGGTACTCCTGAGAACCTGTAGAGCGGCACGGTCACGGGCTTCAACGTGCCCGACTCGAACCTAAACTGTAAATAAGCATCATATGATAGCATGTTGACCGACGCCCTAGTGTCCACCAAGATTCTATGCACTGGCCTGTTGGCTATAACTGCCTGAACCACGACAACGTCGTAGTGTGGCCAGCTTAGCCCCTTCATGTCCTCATTCGAGAACGTGATCACTGGCTCGGACCTCACTCTCTTCTCAGGCATCTTGGCCACTGCTACGAACCGCTCCTTCGCTTTGGCTTTGCATGACGACTCCGGCCCCGGGCCTCCCAAGATGGTGAGGATTGCAGGTGCAGTGGAGGTGTTGGCTTCATTATCGGTCCTCCTGACCTCTCTGCGATCATCTTGCCGGTCTTCTCGGTGATCTTTATCATCTCCGCCTCTGGGTCGGTCGTCCCCTTAGGGTCGCCCCTCGTAGATTCGTGACCTCTGGAGTTATCTTTTCCATCCTCCTTGACGTAGCGCCTCAGATGGCCTTTTTGTATCACGTCCTCGATCTCCCTCTTCAATTGCCTGCAGTCCTCTGTGTCGTGAACGACGTCCTTATGGAACTTACAGTACTTCTTCTAATTCTTGTCCTCAGGCTTGGAGAACATTGGCCTGGGTCACTATAGCAGACCTCGATCATACACCTCCATCAGGATCTTGGTCCTGCTAGTGTTGAGGGGCGTGTAATCTAGGCGCGTATAATCTGGGCTTTGGTCTCAGTCTGAATACCGATCTGACCTCGGCCTCTTGGTGTCTTTCTTCTTTTCTTCTTTCTCGCTCACTCTTTTCTTTTCTGGAGCTTTGGGGTCCGTTGTCTTTCGTGCCTTCATAATGTCAAACATGTTGGCGTACTGGTAGCAGCGTTCCAGTAACTAGGGCATGTTTGTGACCGGGCCTAGGGCGAGCGACTTCACCAGGTCGTGGTTGGTTACCCCGTTGTGCAGGGCATTGAAGGCCATGGCATCATCCAGGTCCTTGATCTCCAGAGCCTCCTCGTTGAAGCACGTGATGTAGTCTCTTATGGACTCATCAGGTCGCTGTTTTATTGCCAGCAGCTTAGCAGTGGTCTTCTTCTATTTGACGCGGCTGAAAGCGATTCACAAACGCCTTTGCCAACTCCGTGAAGCTTCTGATGGAGTTGGGCTTCAATTTTACGAACCAGAGTGCCGCTGGTCCCTTTAGGGAGGTTGGGAAGGAGAGGTACGATACGACGTCTGACTTGCCATATACTATCATCATCGCGTTGAAATAGCTGATGTGATCATTGGGGTCACCCTTCCTGTCATACGCCTCAAAAGTGGGAGGTTTAAAGCCTCGGGGGAGTTCAGCCCTCATGATCTCAGCCGTGAAGGGATGCTGGTCGGGCCTGAAACTCTCCTCAGGGATGCTGCCCTTCTGCAGGGCCTCCAATTTGGTGTTTATTTCTCTGAGCTTACGGTCAAGCTCGCTCTCAACGGCCTAATTGGCCACGAGCTCAGCGCGTGCCCGTCGTGCATTTAACTCATCCCGGAGGTCTTGCCTGGCCGACCTCTACTAGCTGACTCGCTCAGTACGAGCGTCTGAGGCTTTGGACCAACTCTGCTCTGTTCTGCCTTGGGTCCCCCGATTGGTGGACACTAACTGCTCCACCACATGAGAAGGATTGTTCCTTGTGGGCAGGTTTCTGGTACCGACGATCACCGACGGGGGTAAGCTCCTCCGAGATGGGTGTGATGATCTAGCCCTGCTCACAGTCGCCCGCGCCTCGTCTCTCGCAGGCCTCGAGTTCTCTTGCACTGGTCTGGGGAGTACTGGTGCTAGGGGCAGGATCGATACTGCTATCCATGTTAGGTTGGCCGCTCTCAAAGCCTGCAGCTCTTTGACCACCTCCCTGAGGAACTCATTTTGATGGAGGACTTGCCGCTGCAAGTCCTAGATCTGGCCCACTGAGGCTGTTGCATCTGGTCTCATAGTTGCCGGGATGAACCCCTCTGGCAACGGAGGTGGGGTTGGCAACGCTCTCGGGCTCAAGCTGGTATGTCCCTGTTCTGGGACTGTGCTTGGTCCAATTACTCTTGCTGTTGATGGCTGGGTCCCCGCCGCGCCTGCTATCGCCGGCGGTAACTGAGATCTGGTTGGTGCCGCAGTCGTTCGTCGTAGGGTCTGCTTTCCGGCTTGCCCTCCTCCTCGGGTATTTCTCGTCACTCGGCATACTGCTAGGTTTTCCCCAGCCTGTGGGGCTTCGGTGTTGGCGGGAACCACGTTTTGTTTGCCTGCCATGATCTGTGGTTAACTGGTAGAAGTTCTTAATGGCTTACTATTGTCGTTCCCACAGACGGAGCCAATCTGTTATGTCAGAAAAGTCACCAGAGCATCCTGTGCCTACAAAACGAGATTAGCAGAGAGTACCGGGTTGTGCCGATGATCTCACTCCGATGCTTAAGTGATGGGCAGAATAGTGCCCTAGTAGGAAAGCTGGATTCCCAGAGTGAGTGAGAGTGTTCAGGCGAGATGTGAGGGATAATGTTTATCCATAATTTCCCACGCGCTTGATTAGGCGCAACGTGGCGATAATCTCGGACCACGTTGGCTCATGGCAAGCCTCAGGTTATTGATTTGAAGTATTGAGGTTGTCCCCCTTTTACTGGCTTGGGCCAGTTCGTTGTAATTTGGACGGTGGAGTGGCGAACCCGTGCTATGGTACTAGCTGGGTTCGAGCGTCGTGCCTTGCGATGCATGTCACTTATTTAGCTTCGTCCTGGACGAGCTCATTGGTTCGCGTAAGCTGCGTGTGCCATAAGCTCATTCTCTGCATACTCCTCAACTCGTTCTCGCGGTGAGAGGCCTCTTGACCCATCACTCCCAATCACACCAGTAATAGAAAGCAGATAGTTACCTTGATAAAAATTAATGGGAAGCCCTGGAAAAGAAACCCAGATCGGGGCAAAGGGAGATTCCCAACCCGATTTGTAATCAGACGTCCACTTCATGAAACGCAACAGGTAGCCATGGACATGAATCTATTCTTTCATCCACACCTTAACATAATCTGAATGATTTACAAAATGAAACAACACGTGATATGGATCCAAGGTAGAGATGATCACGTCCCCCTGCACAAACAATGCCTTCTGCAGATTTGATCTCGAATAGGGAAGGCCTGTCGTAACGGTACTTATGGTGCAGCTTGGTGGGTGGTTCGAAGCGAGGATTCGACTAAGCTCTCTCTTCAAGGAGAACTAAGGTCGATGGTAAAACAAACAATGAGAAGAAGACGCAACTGAGCAAGCAATTCTTCTAGATTCCAGGGGATAGTCTTAACGACCAATGAAGCTTTTTATTTAAACTTATCTGCCTTACAATGCAGCATACTACAACCTTTTGTAGGCTAGAATTGATTCCCAAAACCCAATCTCGGTTCCCCTAAGATCCTATGGCCGAGATTATCTTACAACCACCATCTTCCTATTTTATTATAAAATAAAATCTTAAAATCTTGGACCCACCTACCTTCCTTCTAAGGCCTTCCACACATGGAGTGTCCTAGTAAGGAAGGAAGGATTCCTTATTATTCTCAAGGATCTTTGTTATTCTTAAAGATCTCTAGATTGCAATGACTCATTTCCAACGGCTAGTGTTGTGCTGATCTTGGTAAGTCTCTAATGGCCCGGCCTGATCTCTCCTTAATACGGGCTGAACGTCTCAATATTTTTGGATGGTTATTTTGAGCATCGATAACATTGGCCATCTGCTCCACAGGGTCATTCACTGCATCATTCCCCTCAGGTTGGGAAGAATGTTTCCATCATCCGAAGAATCACTGACATAAGGTGTCAGATGGCAAACATTAAAAACATCTGAAGTTTGCATATGGCTTGGTAGTTTCAGACGATACGCATTTGCGTTAAGACGCTCCAAGACTTCAACGGGGCCGATTTTTCTATCATTGAGCTTGCCATAGGTGCCAACAGGGTGACATTCTGGGGGTAGTAGAACCCACACGAAGTCACCAGGTTCGAAGATCACTTCTCGATGTTTCTAGTCAGCAGCGAGCTTATACTTGTCGTTGCAGGCTTCTAGATTGCGCTGAACATTTTCATGAATGGACTTGAGTTGGGACACAATGTCCTACACCTTTGTGAGCGGTTGTCGAAGAAAAGGGATGGACACAAGATCTAGCGCCGTAGTAGGTTCCCGACCATACACAACCATAAACAGACTGTAGCCCGTAGATCTGTTGACAGAGCTATTAAAAGCAAACTCCCGCAGTGAAAGACAAAATTCCCATGAACAGGGGTTATCATCAATAAGGCTTCGCAACAAGTTTCCAAGGGATCTATTCACCACCTCCGTTTGCCCATCAGTTTGGGGATGGAAAACGGTGCTATATTGCAACTTGGTGCTGATGAATTTCCAGAGCTGCCTCCAAAAATGGCCCAAAAATTTAGAATCCCTATTAGAAGTAATAGTTTAGGGTAGGTCGTGAAGTCGAAAAATTTCCTTGAAAAATAGGTCTGCTATGCGAGAAGCATCCATAGTTTTTCGACATGGGATGAAATGGGACATCTTTGAAAATTGATCGACCACCACAAAAACTGAATCCATACCGTGGCGTGTGCGCGATAATCTGAGCACAAAATCCATCGAAATGTCCTCCCAGGGAGCCGTCGGAATGGGGAGTGGTAGGTATAAACCAGCATTGGTAGGCTGCCCCTTTGCAATTTGACACATCCGGCAGCGGGCGACATATCTTTGCACGTCATGCCTCAGGTGCGGCCAAAAATAGTGGGCTGCAATCATTTGGAATGTTTTATCACGCCCAAAATGCCCAGTGTTGTGTAACTCTGAGAGAACCTTGAGGCGTAGCGAACACTCAGGTAAACATAGCCTATTTCCCTTGAAGAGGAAACCCTCATTCACAGAAAATTTTCCTGGCTGGCCATTCTGCACATCCGTCATTATCTTTGCAAAGTAGGGATCCTCAAGGTAGAGTTCTTGAAATGAATCAAACTCGAGCACCTCTGTGCGCAAGGTGTACAATAAAGTGCGTTTTCAGCTGAGGGTGTCCACGACCTGGTTCTACATGCCTGCTTTGTGCTTGATCACAAAGGTAAATTCCTGTGAGAACTCCACCCATTTTACTCGCCTTGAACTCAGCTTCTGCTGACTGGAGATGTATTTCAAGGCTTCATGATCAGTAAATAAAATAAATTCCCGGTGGATCAAGAAATGTCGCCAATATTCCAAGGTTCTAACCAGAGCGTAAAATTCTTGATCATATGTACTGTAGCGCAATTTAGCTCCACTCAATTTCTCGCTAAAGTAGGCGATGGGTCGCCGCCTTGGCTAAGGACTGCGCCTATGCCTGTACCCGAAGTGTCGCAGTGCACCTCAAACACCAAATCGAAATTTGGAAATGCTAAGACTAGGGCAGAACTCAGTTTTTCTTTCAATAGTGCAAAGTTGTGTTGGGCTTCCGGTGTCCAATCAAATACACCTTTCTTCATGCAAGCTGTCAAAGGTGTGGCCAAGGTGCTGAAATGGGCGATGAACCGACAGTAGAATGATGTAAGTCCGTGAAAACTTTTGACCTCGTGGATATTCATGGGGGTTGGCTAGTCCTGGATGACTTTAATTTTTTAGTCATCTACCGAAATGCCATTTCCTTAGATGATAAATCCTAAAAAAAGGATTTTCTCCACCATAAAGTAGCATTTATCTGGAGCTGCATATAATTGTTCCTACCTCAAAATGTGCAAAACAGCCCTTATATGGCTCAAGTGATTGTTAGTGGTACGACTGAAAATCAAAATATCGTCAAAATACACGACCACAAATTTTCCAATGAAAGGTTGTAAGATTTGAGTCATAAATCTCATAAATGTAGAAGGCGCGTTGGATAAGCCGAAAGGCATTACCAACCATTCAAACAAGCCATCACGGGTCTTGAAGGCGGTTTTCCACTCGTCGCCGGGCTTGATTCTAATTTGGTGATAGGCACTCTTTAGATCAAGTTTAGAGAAGATCTTTGCCCCGGATTTATAGTCTAGCAAGTCATCAGGACGAGGAATGGGAAACTTGTATTTGATGGTTATTTTATTGATTGGGCGACTATCGGCGCACATTCGCCAGGAGCCATTTTTTTTAGGAACAAGTAAGATGAGAACGGCACAGGGACTTGAGCTTTCTCGCACGAAGCCCTTGTTCAAAAGCTTGGTTACTTGCTGCTGTAGCTCGGCATGCTCGACAAGACTCATTCTGTAATGCGCCAAATTGGGAAGAGTTGAACCTAGCACTAAATCAATCTGGTGCTGTATCTTCAGCATGGGGGCAGACCAGGGGGTAACTCCTTAGGAAAAATATCAATGCACTCCTCCAATAATGGTTGTACTGCAATAGGTGCAACAGAAAAATCATGGCCCATTTCTGGTGTGTCTGATTTATTTAGTAGCAAAAACACCACATCAATAGAGGAAATAGCACTTTTTAACTCCTTTAATGTGAGTAGATTCACATGGCTCACATTCTCAGGAAGTGTGGACTTGATTGGTGTTTTGGAGGGAGCCAAAGTGACCCGTTTCCCTTGGTACAGGAATGAATATGCATTTTTAAACCCATCATGGGTTATTTTCTTATCAAATTGCCAGGGACGCCCCAAAATTATATGGCTGGCGTCCATGGGAAGGACGTCACACCAAATTTTATCGAAATAAATTGCGGCAATTGATAAAGAAACTAGGCATCATTTTGTTACAGTTACCTCCATTCCCTGTTTCAGCCAAGTCATCTTGTAAGGCGTGTGATGAGCACATTTATGTGTGAAATCTTAGGGCATAAAGCATACATTTTACCACATTGGATAGAGTTACTTTGGTGTTTTCTTGTGCTTTTCAGATTTTGGGCTATTTTGGGCTATTCTGGACTATCGGGAGCTGCATGTCCCAAGTTACACATAAAGTTGCTATTTTTCTTTCCCTAGCTGCAAAGAGGATTAAATTTGGAGTAAGTTGGATATGATGGAACGCAAGTACGCATTCGTCTAGCCCACCGTACAATTGATTATTCTTTTCAGCCCAAGAAAGGATAATGGGTTAGAAAGGAGTTGTAGTGCAAGCCCATAGTCATTCTACCACTGCCCAAGGACATTCTCTAAGTAATGGTAGAGATCTACTGCAAGTATAGGGCTGTTTCGGTAATTTTACATTCTTGAAGAGAGAGAAAGATTGCTACCCACATGGAGGGACCCACACTGCCACTAGATTCCATTATTTTTGAAGGCCCACTACTGTCCACGATTTTTATTGGCCTGCATTTAATGCCCACGATTTTTAGAAGACACATTGGGGATTTTGTTATTTGGTTGAGTGGAATCCTAGTCATCACTCTCTCTCTCTCTCTCCTCCAACTTTCCAAGGGTACTTTTGGAATTCTACTTGGGACAGATTTATTTTGAAAGATATTTTCTCACCTATGGAAGGTTGAAAGGTCAAAGATGCATTGATCTCATTGCTTGGAGAAGATATCTATAAAGAAAAGGAAACACAAGTTAGAATTAGAAAGTTACTTTTTAATAAATAGAAGGTTTATGCATCTAGGATTCTTTTCTCTCCCTCTTTCTATTTTTTTTCTTTTTTCTTGGGATTCAAGGCAATGTAAAGGAGGAAGGAGAAGAGAATATTCTCTTTTCTTAGGGAATATTTCTCCTACACTTCCCTCTTCTCTCTTCTCCTCTCTTCTCCCTATAAATACCCCTACCCTCTTCTTTGTAATGTGACTCATTCATTAGTGAAATTTCTTCTCTTCTTTTCCTTCTAAATTGTGATTTTTGGCTTTCTAGTTTTTAGTTTTGATTTCATAAGATTAGTTCTTTCAAGTTCTTAGTTTTGATTTCATAAGTCTAGTTTAATGGTTGTAATAGTTTTAGTTTAAAGCTTCCTAGTCTAAGTTCCTATGTTGATGACAAGACTTGGAGATTTAGAAGAGGAAGCCATGGTAAGTTTATTCAAGCACATCAATGTATCTCATTCTCTAAACCTTTAATCTCACTCTCCCTCTCCTCTATCTCTCTCTATCTTCTTATTCTTCTCCCTCTATTTTTATTTTTTTTTTATATGGTTGTGGTTTGTGGATGCACTTTTATTCCCTTATTTCTTTTTATGTGGTTATTATGTGTGGCCGCAATTTTATTCCTTTCAATTCGCTTTAGTTTGATAGGTTAGATGCTTATGAGTTAGGATGCATTAACTTTTATTAGTTTAATTAGTTTAATTTAACATTTTAATTTGGTTTACTTTGCATTACTTTTAAGTTAATTAAATAGAGTGGTGTATATCTCCTCGTGTTCGACCCGTAGCTACGATTAACCCGTACGCTTGCGGTAATTTTTGAACTCAAACAAATTTTTGGCGTCGTTGCCGGGGAGATTATTGACCACTTTATTTTTCTGATTTTTAAGTAGTTCGAAGTGCTTTAATTTACTCTCTTTCTCTTCCTCTTTTCTAAAAATAAAAAATAAAAAAAAATCAGTTTTTGAAAACCTCTTCTTGTTTCTCTTCTGTTTCAAATAGTGTGCGCGTAATCTAAACTCCTTCATATGCTCTAACCCTCCATCTTTTGGTGTCCCTCATAGGATTAAGTTACCTATGACGCTACATCTTGACTTGGTTGGGTGGTTTGGCATGTGACTTATCTTTGGAGGTGACCACTCTTGATAACAGGAAAGCGACATAGTGAGAGATTTTGGAGACAAAAACATATAGTAGTCCTCTACCCTACATTAGAATCCACTTGGAGTCGCACGTAGGTGGCTATAGAAGACTATACGGGTTCCCTTGCTGTCAACCTATATGGCATCCTTACAGCTTTGGAACCATTGTTTCGATTCTTGAGAGATAGATGTACTATCTACCTTGGGCTCCCTCTTGTTTTTAATACTTTTTTGTTAAGTCTTTTATTTTTTCTTTTAATTTTTCTAAAGGAGACCTCATATCTGTTTAGGTGGCTATGGTGTGGACTCGTGATTCATCTAATCGTCTTATTAGAATACCACCTTCTCCACTACCCTTAACCCCACCTTTGACTATGGGTGACCAACAACCTAAGACTCTTAAGGATAGATTTTACCCTACTAGGGCTGCACAGCCTTCTTGCATCAACTTACCATCTATTACAGGAAATAATTATGAACTCAAGACCAACTTCATTAGCATGCTACCCCACTTTCATGGGATGGCCAATGAAGATGCATATCTCTTCCTTAGGAAATTTGAGGAGGTCTGTGTTCTAATTAAGGTCCAGAATTTGACTGATGATGCAGTTAGGCTTAGGTTTATACCCTTTGCCTTGAAAGACCAGGCCAAGAAGTGGCTCTATATGGACTGCCAACAAACTCCATTAATACTTGGGATGAGTTCACCATTGTCTTCTTGAGAAAATTCTTCCCTCTTCACAAGACTAATAAGCTTAAGAGTGACATCCTCCAGTTCAGGCAGAAACCACATGAGTCCTTCTCTAAGTTCATGGAGAGATTCAAGGACCTCCTTTTAGAATGCCCTCACCATGGTTTTGACTTGTGGCAGCTATGCCAAATTATTTATGAGGGCATTGACTTTCAGACCAATCAACTTTTAGAGTCCATGTGTCCTACAGGCTTTACCTCTTTTTCTAATGATAATGATGCCTGGACATTCTTGACCAATTTGGCTGGCAAGACTAGGGAGTGGGAATCTTCCCAAGAGGCTAAAAGAACCACAAAGGGGTATCTCATTGAGGGTGTGCCAGCCAAAGAGGCCAAACTTGACAGCTTCATCAAAAGATTGGAGTCCATAATCCCTAAAGAGCCTATGCCAGTTCACCAGGTCAACCATGTGTCAATATGCAGTTGGTGTCATACACTTGGACATCTTTTGGAGGAATGCCCCAACACCTTTATGGGTAATTCCAACACTAAGAATGTGAGTGCTCTCTACCAAAATAACCCATATAGCAATACTTAAAATCCAGGATGGAGAAATCACCCCAATTTCTCCTGGAATCAAGGGAACCAAGCAGGCCCATCCAACTTTAACCATCAAGGCCAGCTTGGTGTCTAAAGGCCCAACTTTGCATCACAAAACTAGGAGATGTATCCTAACCCCTTTCCCCCTCATCCTCATTCAGAACCCATTATAAATTCTGCTAGGCCTCCTCTCCTTGCCCCTTATCAGCAACCCCCAGGGTTTACCAATATAAGAGAGGCAACAAGAATAATTGAGCTAGAGAAAAACATGGCCCTTCTCATGACAAGCCATAATAACATGAAAAAGCAACTCACCCAACTTGTCACAATCTTGTATGAGAGGGAAATAGGGAAGCTACCTAGCCAACCTGAGCCAAATCCTAGGCATCAAGTTCATATTCAGCAAGGTACCCAAGCTCCTCCACTCAATGTTGTACAAGGCCAACAGCTTCAAGGGCCCTCCGGCCAGGTTAATGTTGTCTATGCTTTAAGGAGTGACCGTGAGTATCAACAGGCTAGTACACGTCAGTCTTTACCACCTCATACTCCTGTTGACTCTCCCCCTTCTGAAGAGGCCGTTGTAGTGCCCACTGTTCCAGGTTCGTCTGATGAACCTGAAGAAATTCCAGATGATTTGGTTGAGAAAACCAAAGATGATTCTGTTGAGAAAGTTAAAAAGACCAACCCTGAAAGAATTTATACCCCACCTGCCTCTTTCCCAAATAGGTTGGTTAGCAAGAAGTCTCCTTCTGTGGAGAAGATATTGGATGTGTTCAAACAGGATCAGGTGAATATCCCCTTGTTGGATGCCATTGTCCAGATCCCCGCTTATGCTAAAGTACTTAAAGACTTATGTACCCAAAAGCGGACCACCAATGTGCCCAAAAAGGCTTTCTTGACTGCTAACATTAGTTCTCTCATCTCACAGCCAGTAGCAGCCAAGCATAAGGATCCTGGAAGCCCCACCATCTCTTGCACTATAGGCAATACCACTATTGAACATGTCTTATTGGACCTTGGTGCAAGTGTGAACCTCTTACCCTTTCATGTCTATCAACTGGGATTGGGAGAGCTGAAACCCACTAAAATCACTCTTCAGCTTACAGATCGGTCGATTAAAGTTCCTAAGGGAATGATTGAGGATGTCCTGTTGAAGGTTGGAGAATTTATTTTTCCTGTGGATTTTATTGTTTTAGATACCCAACCTACTGCCAACTTCAAGGACCAAATCCCTATCATCTTGGGTAGGCCATTCCTAGCTACCAGTAATGCTTTAATCAATTGTAGGAATGGTCTCATGAAATTATCTTTTGGCAATACTTCTGTTGACTTCAATGTATTTAGGTTGGGCAAGCAACCTGATATGGATGAAGAGGTGCATATGCTTTAATGATTTTTCGATGATATTGATGCTTTCTTTGAGATTGATTTTGATTCGGGATTTCAAGAATATATGCAAAAATTGGAGGGTGTTGATGATACCCCCTTATCTGAGGTCTGGAGCATCCAACCACCTTTGAAGCCCCTTGAACCCCTATCCACCTCCATTCCCAAACCCTCCATTATTGAGCCCCCCACATTAGACTTGAAGACATTGCCCTCCAACCTCAAGTATGCCTTCCTAGGGCAAGATCATACTCTCCCTGTTATTATTGCTTCTGATTTGACTTCTATTCAGGAAGAAGAGTTTATTAAGCTTTTAAAGGACCATAAGGAAGCCATAGGTTGGACTATGTCTGGCATCAAAGGTATTAGCCCCTTCATTGTTCAAATCGCATTCATCTGATGGAGAGTTCCAATCCTTCTAGGGAACCCCAAAGAAGGGCTAATCCTATGATGAAAGAGGCAATCAAGAAAGAGATCCTAAAGTGCTTGGATCATGGCATGACTTATCCTATTTCTGATAGCCAATGGGTGAGTCCTGTGCAGGTTGTGCCTAAGAAAGGAGGAGTCACTGTAGTTGAGAATGCCAATAATGAGTTGATTCCAACCCGTATCCAAACGGGATGGAGAGTGTGCATTGACTACAGGAAATTGAATGTGGCAACATGGAAGGACCACTTCCCCTTGCCTTTTATTGATCAGATGTTAGAGAGACTAGCTAGCCATGAATATTATTGTTTTCTTGATGGTTATGCAGGCTATAACCAAATCCCTATTGCTCTAGAGGACCAACACAAGACCACTTTCACATGCCTTTATGGAACTTTTACTTACCGGCGTATGCCTTTTGGGCTTTGCAATGTCCCTGCTACATTCCAAAGGTGCATGAAGAATATCTTTTCTGATATGGTAGAGCACTTCTTAGAGGTGTTTATGGATGATTTTTTTATTCACGGCTCTACCTTTTCTAATTGCTTACATCATCTCTCTTTGGTTCTCAAAAGATGCATAGAAAAGAACTTGGTCTTGAATTGGGAGAAGTGCCACTTCATGGTGAAGCAAGGCATAGTTCTTGGTCACATTGTGTCCAAAGAGGGGATTAAGGTTGATAGATCTAAGGTGGACCTCATTGCCAATTTACCACCACCCAAGAGTGTGAAGGACATTAGATCTTTTCTGGGCCATGCAGGTTTTTACAGAAGATTCATCAAGGATTTTAGCCAGATAGCTAGACCTCTCACTTCCCTTTTAGTAAAGGATTGGCCATTTGATTTTTTTCCTAAGTGTCATAAGAGTTTTGAGCAATTGAAAAGAGCATTGACCTCAGCCCCCATTATGCAAGCTCCAAAATGGACAGTGCCATTTGAGCTTATGTGTGATGCCTCTGATTTTGCTATAGGGGCTGTTCTTGGGCAAAGAATCAGCAACTTGCCCCATGTGATTTATTATGCTAGTAGGACTCTTGATGATGCACAGCTTAATTATACAACCATTGAGAAAGAATTTTTAGCTGTTGTGTTTGCTTTAGAGAAATTTAGGCCCTACTTGGTTGGATCACATGTTATTATTTACACTGACCATGCAGCTATCAAATAAGTTGTGTAGAAGAAAGATGCCAAGGCTCGCCTCATTAGGTGGGTCCTTTTATTGCAGAAATTTGATATGGAAATTAGGGATAAGAAAGTTAGTGAAAATTTGGTTGCAGACCATTTATCCCGGCTGCCTAATTCCTTGACTGTTGATTCTCCAGTCAACGAGAACTTCCCTGATGAGTATCTGATGGCAGTGTCTAGTGAACCTTGGTTTGCTGACATTGTCAATTATCTGGTTACGGGTGTGACACCTGCACATTGGTCCACCCAAGATAAGAATCATTTCTTTTCACAGGTAAAATATTTCTTTTGGGATGATCCTTATCTCTTTAAGACTTGTTCGGATCTAGTAATCCGGAGATGTGTTCCTGATCAGGAGCAACAACCTGTCTTATCTTTTTGCCATGATTAGGCTTGTGGAGGCCACTTTGGGCCTAATAAGACTACGGCCAAGGTTTTACAGTGTGAATTTTATTGGCCTAGTCTGTTTAAAGACGCTTTATCTTATTGCAAGGCATGTCCTTCATGCCAATCCTTAGGGCGTCTCACTAGGAGAAATATGATGCCCCTCAACCCAATTCTGGTGGTTGAGGTGTTTGATGTATGGGGTATTAGTTTCATGGGACCTTTCCCTAACTCTTTTGGTAACCTGTACATATTACTTATTGTGGACTATGTGTCCAAATGGATTGAGGGTGTTGCTTGTAAGACCAATGACCACAATGTGGTTGTGAGATTTTTGAAGAAGAACATCTTCTCCCTTGTTGGTACTCCCCGTGCTATCATTAGTGATCGAGGCAAGCATTTTTGCAACTGGCCTTTTGAGGCCCTCATAAGAAAATATGGTGTGATTCACAAGTTAGCCACACCCTACCATCCCCAAACCAGTGGCCAAGTTGAGGTTTTAAATTGGCAGATAAAGCAAATTCTTGAGAAAACCATCAACCCAAACCGCAAGGATTGATCTAACCGGTTGGTAGATGCTTTGTGGGCCCATATGACAGCCTTCAAGATTGATCTTGGTCAATCTCCATACCATCTGGTGTATGGAAAGGCATGTCACTTACCTGTAGAGATTGAGCACAAGGCCTTTTGGGCTATCAAGAAACTTAACTTTGACCTACCCACTGCAGGTGCCCATAGGAAACTCCAACTATCTAAGTTAGAAGAGATTAGGAATGAGGCATATGAGAATGCCCGAATTTACAAGGCGAAAACCAAGGCTTTCCATGATAGGCACATTTTGAGAAAATCTTTTGAGGTAGGCCAGAAAGTTTTGTTGTACAATTCTCGTTTGCATATCTTTCCAGGTAAGTTGCGCTCTAGATGGGATGGCCCCTATATAGTTTAGACTGTCTATCCTCATGGGGCTGTTGAAGTCCTCAATCCCAGTACAGGAGCTACTTTTAAGGTAAATGACCAACGTTTGAAGCCATACATTGAGATGCCTACTCCAATTGAGGAAGAGGTCATGGATCTCCATGAGCCTCTTTACCTTGACCACTGATATCCTGGTATGTATCCCCTCCCTTGTCCTTATTCTTTCTTTTCTGCATGCATTGAGGACATTGCATGAATTAAATGTGGGGGGGTGTTGGACTTAATTGCTGAATTTTGTGAATTGTGATTGTGGCGATAGTTTAGTTATGTGTATAAGGCTCTTCAATTTGCAAAGCGAGAGAAAGAGGGAATTAGGTTCCATAGCATGCGAAATAATAAAAAATCCTTTTTTAAGGACGGTAGTTGGTTTATATCCGGTGATGGGGATTGAGTTTGAAAATATGAGTGCTACTTCATTTAATGGTTAGATTCCTCTATGTGTTGATGGACCCTTTGATCTTTTGGCTAGTAGTTGAGACCAATTTGTTTGTGGCAAGGCAAGGCATGAAAGTGAATGGAAAAAAAAAAAGGAGACACAGAAAGAAAAGTGAAATTCCTTGGGACTAGACAAGGCAGTGTGCCTCATGAAGCAGGGTGACTTAATCGAAATCCCTTGGAAGGAAACTCAAAAAAAAAAAAAAAAAAAAACTCTTGCATCAATGTCTCAATGTCTTATGGATATATGCAAAAAAAAAAAGGCGAAGCTACCAAGTATTTGGGTGTCTGGTGTATGCTCCACCATGTCATTCAGAGAACAGTAATGAAGTAGAAATAGAGTTTGTGGTTGAGAAAGAAAAAAAAAGCTTTTGCCTTAATGCCTGAAAAAAAAGTATGGACAACAATACTCAATGCCTAAGTCTTTGGTTCCATCGATGTTATGAGTGATTTACTTGAAGGTGAGTAGTGTTCAGAAAATATGAGGAGATCCCTTGACCTTGATGCATGCTTGTTACTTGAATTGATGTGGGATGATAAAATTCAAGTGTGGGGGAATTTTTGGCTCCTTAATCTTTAGTTGAGTATTTCTTTGAGATTGTGTGTACTATCTTACTTATGCCATGAGAAAATTTTACATCATTCTTTTTTATTTATTGAATTTTGGGTGTATATTCACTACAAACACCCACGAGACACAACTCGTCCACTAGGGGTAACCTAGGGGTTTAAAGGCTTGTTGCACATGCTAAGTGCAACCGTGATTCCTACGAAAGTGAGTTAGGACTTTTTGCATTCTAGGTTAGTTTTTCTTTTGCTTTACTTGAGGACAAGTAACGTTCAAGTGTGGGGGAATCTGATGAGCACATTTATGTGTGAAATCTTAGGGCATAAAGCATACATTTTATCACATTGGACAGAGTTACTTTGGTGCTTTCTTGTGCTTTTCAGGTTTTGGGCTATTTTGGGCTATTCTGGATTATTGAGAGCTACATGTCCCAAGTTACACGTAAAGTTGCCATTTTTCTTTCCATGGCTGTAAAGAGGACTAAATTTGGAGCAAGTTGGATATGACGGAATGCAAGGACGCATTCGTCTAGCCCACTGTACAGTTGATTATTCTTTTCAAACCAAGAAAGGATAATGGGTCAGAAAGGAGTTGTAGTGCAAGCCCATAGTCATTCTACCACTGCCCAAGGACATTCTCTAAGTAATGGTAGAGATCTACTGCAAGTACAGGGCCGTTTCCGTAATTTTGCATTCTTGAAGAGAGAGAAGGATTGCTACCCACATGGAGGGACCCACACTGCCACTAGATTCCATTATTTTTGAAGGTCCACTACTGTCCACGATTTTTATTGGCCTGCATTTAATGCCCACGATTTTTAGAGGACACATTGGGAATTTTGTTATTTGGTTGAGTGGAATCCTAGTCATCGCTCTCTCTCTCTTCTCCAACTTTCCAAGGGCACTTTCGGAATTCTACTTGGGATAGATTTATTTTGAAAGATATTTTCTCACCTATGGAAGGTTGAAAGGTCAAAGATGGTTTGATCTCATTGCTTGGAGAAGATATCTACAAAGAGCCAACAATCACCGTCTTCTTGTCGGGGTGCTAAGAAAATCTGCTTCATCATAAGTAGCTTTCCGGTGTCAGCGTATAAGACGTGCCCATCATCATCATACCCAGATTCATCAAGCTGTGGATTATCATTCAATTCAAACTCGTCAACCCCATCTTCATTTGGATCGTTCTCAATTAACAAACCCTTCCCGTGTGGTCTGTTTTTGCAGTTGCTCGATCGATGCCCCAACTCCCCACAAGAATAACACCTTATTCCTGTACTAGAGTTACGCCCAGGGTTGCTGCTACCTTGGTTTGCTCGGACATCAGAGGAGTGTATGGCTGCTGCACTGCTGGTAATGTCTTTATTTGTGGACCCAGTTGTGCGAGTAGACCTGGTTGGTGTGGTCTTTCTATTATTTTGGCGCTCCACCTTCGACGCCCTTTGGTACGCATCAGACACATCCTAGATATCTAGCAACTCCAGCTGGTTCATTATGTAGCGTTGCAGTCCCCCAAGATACTTGGTGACCAGTTGTTCTCCCGAATCAGGGACATTGTTTCGGACTACCAGATCGTTGAACTCCTTGGAGTACTGCTCAACCGATCTGAATCCTTGCTTGAGGTTCTGAAACCTCATATACAGTTCACGGGCATAGTGAGTAGGAAAGAAATTTCTCCTCAACTTCTTCCATTTTGTTCCAATCCGTTACTAGGGGTTTACCGCTGTTCTGGCATAGTAATCGAACTCGACGCCACCAAGCGATGGCCTTGCCTCGCAGCCGCAAGATGATGAGGCCAACACGTTTGGCTTCGGGTACCTCTCGGTGCTCAAAAATTTCGTTAACGAGGGTCAGCCAATCAACGACCTCGTCCGAACTTTCGTCACCCGAGAACTCTAGGATGTCGCCCTTGAGTTTTCGGTTCCAATCCTGTTCGCGCTCAGCAGGGACTGGTCGAGGTTGCTGTTGGTGCGGCCGCCTCCCACGAGCATGTCGCAGGTCTTCCGAAGAAGAGGAGTGGTCACCCGAGTCAACCTCTTCATCCCTGGGTTGGTGCGTTGAAGTACGCAGCCTCTCCAGTTCGCGTGTTAATTCGATCACACGCTGACGAAGTTGCTGATTCTCTTCTCGAACGCTCACCTCCTCTAGTGGAGCAGCGAACCCACCTCTGCGCTTGGGTGCCATCAGTGCTCACTGTACTCCTCCAATCCTACAGCTTTGATACCAAAAAATGGTGCAGCTTGGTGGGCGGTTCGGAGCGAGGATTCGACTAAGCTCTCTCTTCAAGGAGAACTAAGATCGATGGTATAACAAACAAGGAGAAGAAGACGCAACTGAGCAAGCAATTCTTCTAGATTGCAGGGGATAGTCTTAACGACCAATGAAGCTTTTTATTTAAACTTATCTGCCTTACAATGCAGCATATTACAGCCTTTTATAGGCTAGAATTGATTCCCAAAACCCAATCTCGGTTCCCCTAAGATCCTATGGCCGAGATTATCTTACAACCACCATCTTCTTATTTTATTATAAAATAAAATCTTAAAATCTTGGACCCACCTACCTTCCTTCTAAGGCCTTCCACGCATGGACTGTCCTTATAAGGAATGAAGGATTCCTTATTATTCTCAAGGATCTTTGTTATTCTTAAAGATCTCTGAATTGCAATGACTCATTTCCAACGGCTAATGTTGTGCTGATCTTGGTAAGTCTCTAATGGCCCGGCCTGATCTCTCCTTAATAAGGGCTGAACGTCTCAATATTGTTGAATGGTTATTTTGAGCATCGATAACATTGGCCATTCACTCCGCAGGGTCATTCACTGTATCAACTTACCACTCAACATGGAACGAAAGGAAAACTCAGAATTCTGCACTTCCTCTTTCGTGGAAAAGACAGCTGGCTCTTCATAATATTTGGAGGGTTTTTTTATTTCCACTTCAACAGGGAGAGTAAAGATGGAGCGTTAAACTATCTTGGCAAAGGAAATAGGAAGGCCGCCACCCACGGCCGGAATCAATGGATCAGGTGGGCGATCCTCCCTTAGCGGAGGAGGATCGACCATGGAACCCTAGGCTGCAAGAAAAAATCCTGCTAACGTGTATCTCCAGAGCTAGTTCTACTAACGTGCACTTGTCATTGTCCTCACAGTTACTAAGGCCAAAGTCAAGAATGTCCGCTTCTGTCGCTCTCTGATCTCTTCCCCTTCTTTCCCTTTATACAAGAACGTCCGCTTCTTCTCTCCCTCTCTGATCTCTTCCCCTTCATCTCTATCTCTCTCCATCTCATGATATTTCTCTTTTTGTTTTTTCATGTATGGGGGTTATCGAATTTTTATCACCTGCGATTCCCCTACCTGGTACGGTTCCCTAGTGCCTCTAATAAAAGAGGGTGGATCCCACCCGGATAGGGTGTTAGTTCAGGGGGTAAAATGATCATTTCAGCCTCCCTATGAGAGGAACCGCACAACTGTACCGATCAACGAACCTCAAGGGATAAAGGTCCGGGGGTTATCCCATTTTCTTGGGCAAATCTGAAATCCTCCCTACACGGTTTTTAGATAGGATGGGGCCCACCATTGACTTAGACCCAATAATGAATATAAATAAAATACTCCCCCTTTTAGGGCTTAGAAGACTTCAACCAAAGACCTCTTAATAAATTAGTGTCTCAATAACTAGGCTGGATGCTCATTTTTTTACTAAATCCACAAATCAAATTAAAATAAAGAACTAAAACAATTTTTCATTTCTATTCACCTTATTTATCTATAAGTCATCCAAAATTAGGTTACCTCTAGAATTAAATTCTACACATCATGTCATTAAAAAGAACAACAATAATTTATGAAATTACACTTATAGTATAAAATTACAAAAATACCCCCTGGACTGATATTAATAATTTATATACTCTCATATTTCTAATTTCTGGGTCATTACAAAAAACCTACAACCAACCGGTAAATTTTTGCCCAACCACTTACTACATTTGATGGGCTGTATTAGAGGTGGGCCCCAACAAATCTAAGGAAAGAACACAAAAGGTTAATGCAGTGACACCTACATAATACCCCTTATAATTATTAACCAAAATTCAACACCATACCAAAGAAGGCAATTCACAGACTTGGGAGTGCCCTTAAGCGTAGTGTTAAAAAAGTTACAATCCAAAGGCTTCTTAACGAAGGTTGAGCCAATGTCAATCCCTAAACCCATACCAAGATTGTATAAGTCTGAACTTTAGTTCATTTACTATCAACAAAAAGGACATCCTACCAACAATTGCCTGTTGTTTCAACATGCCATCCAAGATCTCTTGGATGAAGGAAAGTTCAGTATTCAATCCAAACAACAACTAAATGTGCAAACTCATGATGGACAAACTAAGTCCATCAGCATGACTGCAGAAGATGAGAATTAAAGAAAGGATCATTCGATCCTCATTCAATCTGTACAGAGTGGAAATGAAATCCCTAAGTTAAAATGGACAGAAGCCAAGTTGACATTTGGAGCATGTTGATGATGGTTGAACCACTCACTACTAATGAGATAAACCAGATAGATCTTAGAGATGATGATGAAGATTAAGAAGACTTCGGTGAGAAGAATTTATTTAATGAAAGACTTTCGATGAGTGAACCCTGAGTCGACCATTAACATGATCTTCATCAGTGACAAGTTGGAAGAAGAATCAGATATTAAATCCGAAATAAATAAATAAAAAATTACGATTTTATTCTAAATTATATTCCAGGTACAAATTAGAATATGATCCCATTAATCCTAGCACTCAGAGCAGCAAGGAATTTAAGTTATCGGAATTGACTACAAAAAACACTCAGCTGAGCTAACAAGATAGAAGAATAAAGGCGCGCACTACTATTACCCATGAATGAATTTTCAAGACAATTGAAGACTCAGGCCAATATATCCAGCTGGGGATTACTAATTACAGAATCACTAATCGATCATATTGTTGTTCTAAAGCTCTAGAACATCCGTTTGGGTCGTCCAATGCAAGGGATTATCTGGCTACCCTTCTTCCAACTTTTACAGGTCAATTGCAGCTTTCAGCCAGTTGACCACCCTCTCTGATAAGTCACAAATGTATGTCAACTTCATCTCTTGAGAGATTGATCGACAACCTATTCTTTATGAGTGATATGGATAAACAAAGAACTTAATGCTATGACTTATTGAAGCTTGGTCTTGATCACTTTTTTTTTTTTCATTTTATGTGTGAGCTCCTTCTAAGTCATTGGCATTCGTCAATTCCTAAATAATCATTGTTTGATGAAGCTTATAAGTTGTGATTGCCAACTTCAAAGAGGCTTTCTTGATACTTTCAATTTAGTCTAAGTTTGATGTTTCTTTCTCCAATAAGGTACATCATGAGCTTTGTGGGCATAATATGTAAACCTTTTCATACTTAGGAGATAAGTCTGTATTCCCAAAGACCATCCTGACCATCTTTCAGGTCATCACCAAGGTGTCCAGTTATTAGACTCGCAACTAGGAGTCCACTGTTGACATCACCAAACCCAGTTAGAGTAATTGAGCAGCAGCTCAGTGGCCACATGGAGTAGTGAGGATGGAAGGGTTGTAGGTGTTGGGGTTAAGCAGGTACAATGTGATAATGCGAGGTCATCCACATTTTTTTGGATCACTCTTGAATGCTTGGAGTCCAAGGCAATCCTTAATTCTATATGTGACTGTTACATATTCAGAGAGTGTACAAAATAAACAGAGGAAAGATGTAGCTTGGAGGGAGCTGCCTCCTAGACAGAGAAGAAAAAATAATGGCCTTCCTGGCTTTCTTTGATATTTCGATGGTATTTATGATATTCTCCTTACATTTCGTACATTCAAATCGTAGCAGAATCGTAACAAAACATGCAATCACCCAAGGTGAAAGGCCTCATCTTCTGTCTCATGCCCCTGCGTAACAGCAAAGTCATTGGGGAATCATCTCCCATGTCTAGTTCTATTGCCCTACTGTCGCCTCTCTTGGTAGTCATCTCAGTAGGCACATCATTACCATCCACTTCACGAAGAACCTTGTCCTCAAGGTTCAGCTCAGTTAGATCCTCCCAAGATGCTTCTTCTAATGGTAGTATGTCCCACTGAACCAACGCCTGTGCTACCCAGCAGCCTTGGCGTTTCTAATGACGATAATTCAACACAGCAATTGGAGTGGGATGGGTCGAAAGAACGGAATTTGGTAGCGGTAAGGAACCAGGTCGTTCAGAGTGGTAACTGATACATTGCTTCAGAAGAGAGACATGAAAGACAAGGTGGATACAAGCGGTATCGGGTAGATAGAGTTTGTAAGCCACAGGACTGATGCATTCCACAATTTGGAATGGACCAAAAAAATGAAGACCAAGTTTCTGGTGAGTACGTAAGGCGACTGACTCCTAGCGATATGGTAGAAGCTTGACATAAACCCAATCACCATGTTAAAATTGCATATCTACTCGTCCTTTATCTGCCTGGCATTTCATATGAGACTGAGCTCAGGTCAGGTTGGACTTGAGGGTATGAAGAATGGCATCATGGTTCAAAAGCTCCTGGTAAACTGTGTCATTTGAAGAAGAACCATGCACATACCGAACAAGGGTTGGGGTAGATGTCTATATACCGCTTGAAAGGGGGGCATGCCTGTAAGGATCCGCCACGAGACTCGAGGAAGTTTTCCCTCCCCTTCCCGGAGGTTGGGCCTACAGATGGTGTGTCATTCGTTCTCCTCGATGGAAAGAAAGGTCTACGTCAATTATTGGGGGATTAAAATCATACAATAATATGAAATGGAGTCGCCACCTAGGGTTAGGGCTTAGGACTCCATTGGTGTAGCCTTGTGAAGGGCTACATGATTCTGTTTGGTTTGGTCAAAGATTCAAGGTAAGTGGTCAGGTTACGAGAGTGGGAAGGTGTTAGGCACCCACCTCGCCCACGTAAACCAGTTTTTCTGCTAGATGCTTGCTTTCGAATATGCTCCCATTGCAAAATGTCCTATACCAACATGCATGACTAAATGATTATGCATAAACTATTCAAAGCAAACTACACTACATTATTCTAAATACTATGTATACTACACATGAACACTTAAGGGTCTACATTGTGCCAAAATCAAAGGTTCACGATAGAAATGTATACATGTGCGCTAAACCAATGCGATTATGAAATATGCAAGCTGGAAAGTGTCCCCCGACTCAAGTGGAGACAAATGACTGACTTATCCTCTGTTGGATAGAGTAACGGCTTACAAGTGTTGATTCTTGAAATCTCAAGCAGAGTAACGACGTCAGGAGGTGTTGGGAGCAAAATGCTTGATCCTTAGACATAATGATTACGCCATAGAGAATTCTCGAATCTTCAATGGAATATGGTGGAAATAGGTTCGAAAGTCGGGTTTGAGTGATCTGGACCTTGGGTAGGGTAACAAGGCTCAAGGATTTGAAATTGGAGGTGGGGTGAACCCCAAAATGGGCGAAACAGGGCTCTGGAAGGCAAAACAGGCGAAACTAGACTCTGGGAGTGAGTTCTCCAAGAAATCTTCTTCTTCACAAATGAGGGAGGGGACCCCTATTTATAGGGGTTCCCGCCACTCCGCGGTGCTGCAGTAGTCTTTGGACTACGGGGGCGCCGCGATTGCGGGGATGTTGTAGTCCAAATTGGACTACGAGGCTACGGCTACCGCAGCGTTGTGGTAGCCAAGCTCCTAGGCTCCGACGTTGTGGTGTGCTTTGGTGCGAGGCAGAAGCCTGGACACCAGCTCTGCTACCGTTGCGTAATTTTGGCTCTTTCTTTCGGGGTTTCAGGGTTTGAAAGGGGGTGTCCATGGGAGACATCGTCAGTCATCCATGTCCGGTTGTCGTCATTGTCGGGGGTGGTGACAAAATCAGCGTCTACGGTTTGCCCCTCTTTGGCTGAGGCATGTGCCAACAGTCAAAGGGCTTAGACAAAAGATCTCTTGATTTTGTCACCCGAAGCATATATTGTCATTACTTTGCTCATAGGTAATAGAATTGAATGATAACACCACTCTTCAGTAAATCGATCGTTAAATATTCATGGAAAACAGTGAATAGAGCTATGTTTGCTAAAAACCGATAGTAAAAACCAACTTCTGTAAAAATCTACCATTCAACTATTATCAGGCAGTCTAGTTGTGATGAGATTTCATCACCAAACAGAAGTCTTGCTGTGATGAGACGGCATCTCTGGACCAGTCTCGCCGCAATGAGACGACATCGTCGAACCGATTTTACTGCGATGAGACGACATCGCCAACCGGTCTTGCTGCAATGAAACGGCATCATCGAATCAGTCTTGCTGTCATGAGAATCTTGTTTAGGGTTCCTTAGGGCAGCACGGACTTTTTCCCCAGACTTTTCAAGGCACCCTGGGGTTTTTTCCCTTATACTTTTCAAGGCATCTCGGGGTTTTTCCCCTAGACTTTCAGGGCATCTTTTTAGGGTATCTCGGGGTTTTTCCCCTCGACTTTTCAGGGCATATCGACGTTTTTCCCCTAGACTTTCAGGGCATCTCGGGGTTTTTCCCCTAGACTTTTAGGGCATCTCAGGGTTTTTCTCCTAAACTTTCAAGCCATCTTGGGATTTTTCCCCTAGACTTTCAGGGCATCTTGGGGTTTTTCCCCTAGACTTTCAAGCATCTCGGGGTTTTTCCCCTAGACTTTCAAGGCATCTTGGGGTTTTTCCCCTTGAGTTTCAGGGCATCTTGGGGTTTTTCCTCAGGGTTTGTCTTGACAACATTTTCTCTTCAAGACCTTTCCTAAAGAAATTTTTCTATTCAGGGCCTTCTTTTGAAATCATTTTCCCCTCAGGGTTTTTCTTGAAAATATTTTTCCTTTTCAGGGCCTTTCTTAAAAGCATTTTCTCCTTCAGGGTCTTTCTTGAGAACATTTTCCCCTTTCTAGGCCTTTCTCAAAAATATTTTCCCCTTCAGGGTTTTTCTTGAGAACATTTTCCCCTTTGTGGGCCTTTCTTGAAAACATTTTCCCCTTTAGGGTTTTTTTTTTCCCGGCTCCGATTGCAGCTCAGTGGCACCGCGAAGGGTAGTCCCCCATGGGGTCCACGAGTGACGAGCGGGCAGAGTGGTACACGAGTACCATACTGAAGGATACTGCCCACCACAAATGTTGTTGTGTTTGGGGGCAGGGCCTCAAGGAGGTAAGTGATCCTTCCTTTTATCCTCTTTATTACGATATCATTTGGGTCAATAATTCAATATTGATTCTTGCTCCTTGTACTGTAGGACCTCTATTGTCCAAATTATAAAAAATATATCCGCACAAATGACGTTCGAGCGTGGTACTTGTGGCTCTACCCCGCAGTGAGGGAGAAAGTTGATCAGACAGGGCTTAGCTGCACAACCCAATTGATTGCTCCGAAGTTGGATACTTCGGTGGTGCGAGCTCTCATATAGCGTTGGTGGCCAGGCACACAAACTTTCCACCTTCCGGTGGGGGAAGTGACCATCACTCCTCTTGACTTCCATATGCCCTTTGGTGGGACACCCGTCTACTTATCCAAGGAGGATCGCTCGAGGACGCTGAATATTAGTAGGCTCCTCGGATTTGAGGTAACAGAGAGCTCACTTCGCCTTACTGCTCTAAGAAGATATTGGGAGGGTCAGAACGTGACTAATGAGTCCCCTCCAGAGCGTTTGGACTAGGCTGCCAGGAGCTTTCTCCTATATCTAATTGCCAAGGTTCTCTTCTGTGACCTCCGAGGGTTCACAGATACTTCCTTCGCCTGTTTCTTCATAGATTTTGACGAGGCGAAGTCTTTCGACTAGGGAGGGTCGGCATATACCCACTTTTTGGGGATGCTTGACTTACTCCCCTTGGGCATTCCTGGCCTCATAGGCTGCACCTACGTCCTCTCAGTACGCGTTTTTCCTTCTTTTTTTTTTTTTCTTGACTCTAGCATTCATCATGGCATGTTCTTATGCTCTTTATTATCCCTTAACAGGTGTGGTACTATGAGGTACTAGGGGTTCACGCTCCTACATTGACAAACGCAGCAGCTTTCCACTTTCTGAGGGCTATGCAATGGGAACCGGGGAAGACTGGGAGAGGTGTCGTTGTCTCAGAGGAGCAACTGCGCCTTTAGCTTGATGATCTGACCATCGAGATGGTATTACCCTTTCTTCCTTTCCCCTACTGCTCGTTGATTATTTATGACTGATCTCTCTCTGTAATTCATTCCAGATCAAGTGGCAGCCTAATGACGAGGAACAGTCAGCTGACGAGGATGATGAGGATGAGTACGCATATGCCTTTGCACTCACCCAAAGGCGGATTCTTTTTATGGTCCGAAAAATAATGCCCTTTACCTAGGAGAACGGGTCACTCTTCAGTGGTCCGATGCTCAGTTGTTGTCATAGCCTCCTCCTCCTTCTTTGCATGTTATCCTCTTGGCCCCTAACCTTGTAGAGTTTAGGCAGGGCTTCCTGCTTTTGAGTTGACCCTGCCTAGCCAATCCTACCTCTATCAGGAGACGGTCTGTGTCCGCCTGACTAAAGAGGGCCCTATGGTAAATTCTTATTATTTTGATCCATTGACACCCTTTTATATACTCCTCTCTAACATTTTTTTTTCAACAGTATCCAGGTCGTCCCCTTATCCCAGGCGTATATGGATTACCCACTTTTGCCGGGGATGGCGCCAATTTTTCTCGATTTGTTCCTAGTAGGGCTCCCGCTCCACGGCTTGCTAGCATGAGTGACCACATTCCAGAGTATCGAGGGTGTACTATGCCCTCTGTGGTGGATGTTCATCCCACCATTGCTGGACCCTTGATCACGATTTAGGGCTCCCTGTCACAGCCCACGGGCCTAACTTGCAAGCCCATGGACTTGGACGTTAGGCTAAGACCAAGTCCATGACCTAGAACTCTCTACACTTAAAGGGAGTCTAGATATGTTCTAGAACCTCTAAAAGCAAGGATGGTTAAGGAAGGTTCTAGAAGAAGCTTCTAGATAAGCTTTGTAAAATAACTAAGGAAAGATGAGACTTCTAGAGTTCTCTAAGTAGCTAGAATCCTCCACAAAGGAGGTGGGAAGGTTCTAGTCTCTTAGGCTAGAAAGTTCTCCACCATTAGATGGAGGACACTTGTAAATATCTTAGGCATTCTTTGGGTTCTTGGTTGCCTATAAATAGAGGTGGCCTCGTTTGGCCAAAGCACCAAGCAAATGAGCATTCAAGCATTGTACTCAAAGCTTTCTAGTGCAATTCAAGTTTCATTCACTCAAACTCTCAAGTGTTCTCTAAGTTCTCTTCCCAAGTCCCTTACTAGAGTTGTGAAAGGTTGGCTTAGTGCTAGTGTGAGTGCTAAGTGCTGACGCGGTTGCTTAGGAAGGTCTAAGGCCGTGACATTCCGCTTCCCTTTGATGGGGTAAGTCATCCATTCTTCAATTTTAGATTTCTTACACAACTATGGTGCTGACTTGGCCCTATTATGGAAGATCGATGCTGAGAGATATGCTGACATGCGTCGAATGCAAAAGAACATGGACTTAGTCTTCTCTGAGCGGACGGGCATGCTTCAGGAGCTGGTGAGTACCTTCCCTCTTTTGATCAGTAGGACTCAGTATTCCGGAAAAAATACTTACATCCTTCTTGTTAGGGGGGGCAAGCTAGGCCTTTTGAGGATATCCTATGAAGCCTTAGAGGACCGCAAGCAGATTTATGAAGGGGAGATAGGCTCCAAAAGCAGGTTGAGACCATGGGAGGTGACCCTGGTCCATCAGTTGTGGATCGCAATGATGACAAGGAGGAGGCCTTACTTTCTGATGAAGATGACTAGACTTTTTTCTTCTTTCTGGGATGATTTTGTTCTCTTTTTGTTAAAGATTTTAGGATACTTTTTTATTTATGATGCAAGAAAGAATAACCCTCTTTTTTTTATGACATGCAAAAGTAGAAAACAATATTATGCAAAAGATGATCTTATGCAAATATGAGACAAAAATGAAGAGCAATCTCATACATTTTTTTTATGCAAAAGGAAAAAATAATCTATAGACAAATGAGCACAATCGTGTGCAACCATAGATAGATGATGATGCTTACCATATATTTCTCATTTTTGTACTGCATAACACCTATCTTACACAAATTGTCAGTGCACAATTATATGTGATGGGATCAACAAAAACTTTGATTGTCTAACTTATGGAGATGATCTGTGAGTCATTTAAGCATTCTCTCATCTTAAGTTTTTCTTAAAAAAAAAATTTATTTGTGAAAGCATTCTAAGGTCATTCACCTTCTTACTTGGTAATGCACAATTCCACATAGGCAGATTATTCACATCCCCATTACACATGTAGGCTCGACAAACATTGACAGGCCAAGATCGAATGAGTCAAAATTGCTATGAACAAGGTGGATAGGTCATTCTCCCCTTCCTCCATGGATAGTTTACCATCATTACCCTTCTTTTTTGCATGGTCATTTCGCCTCTTAGGCCGAGGCTCCGCAACGATCAGGAATTAATCCCCATGGAAAAATTCCCCCTTCAATTTCACATGCTCTTACCTGGTGGATTGCCCCAAGGAAACAAATCTTCTTCATCATGCCCCATCATCCTCTTTATCTTGGATAGAGATTGCCTCAACGATAAATTGATTCTTCTTCCAGTATTCCCATAATTCACCTTGCTGGTTAAAAGGGGGAGTACACTATCGCTGACATTCCAATCATCATAACTTTATAAGCCATAAATCTCTTTGAACTTGGTAGACAGATTTCTTTTTATTATTCATCACTGGGTCACATCAAGGAGAGAGATATTGACGAAGAAGAGGGTAGAGCAGAAATCTCTATGTGAATGGAAAGCAGAAAATGGATGAATGAAAAACTGTACATGTGGGAGGACCGAACTTAATTGTTCTTTCATCAAGTTACCTACATACCCTAAATAGGGATCAGGTCAAACGTAGTTCATAACAAAGATATCTTAATGTCAAAGCCTTGATAATTAAGTTCCATCATAGCCGAGTGAGCTCGAAGTTGTTACTGAGAATCTCACGATTATTTAGCTCCAGAGGACTTCACTAGGTTGTAATGGGGCTTAGGACTAGGTTCCAAAGGATGGTAAAGGCTCAAATGTGCCCCTAGGGTCCAACAATGACTTAACACTTCTACTCCCAAAATTCGACCAGGAACTTAGTAATTGATGTGGGTTTTGACATTTTTCTCTCCAGAAGTGTAGTTGAGAGATTTGGCAATTCCTCTCATGCTTCAACTGAAGACTTTGGCAATTTCTCCCCCAAAAATTGACTTTGACAATTCCTTCCCGAAATTGGCAAGTTGTACCCCCGATCTAATTGATGATTTGATGATTACTCCTAATTGTTTGCAAGATCTTGGGCCAACGCATCATTTCTCTCTCCCTTTTTTTTATTTTTTTTTTCTCTTTTTTTTTTGTTTGTTTGTTCCTTTTTTTCTCTTTTTTTTTAACTCCATTTTTTTGGGGGTTGGCCCAACTTCGGTTGTGGGAATGGAATTCTTTTTTCAATTTTTTTTTTGGGAATCGTATTGTCGCTTGTGACATCTAATTTCAGCACGAAGACCTCTTTTGGTTATACCCTAAGAACTGCTGAGACATTCGACAAACAGGAGGATGTATGGATAATGAGTTGTAGGTTAGCCGAGATGAGTTTTTTTAAATATAAGGCTAAGGCACAACAGGGGGACTAGTGGATTTTGCTATCTCAAGATTTGTCTAGGATAATTGGCAGTCAAAGGGGGCCTCCCTTGATGGGCTTCATAGGATGAAATCTTCATGTAAGCTACCAGCTCATTGGAAAAAGATCAGATATATGAAAAGCTCAAGATCTTTGACCATCAAGACCTTGACATTGGGAAAAGGGATAATGGATTTGTTTTTTACTGGTCATTCTAGATTGACCCAGTTTTTTATTTTATTTTATTTAATGGCCAACAATCATGAAATCATCATAAATTGTTATTTGGATGAAAGAAAAAAAGAAAGAGATTTGATACATGGAAAAGAAAACATATTCATTGATGGCTAATGGAAAAAACATTGCGGATGAGATTATAGAAGAAAATTTGACTGAATAAAAACCTAAAGAACTAAGGGACGCAGACCCAATGATGTCTTCAGTACAATCCCGTCTACACAAGAGTAAAGTACTATCGCTGCTTCGTCATCGGACTGCGTAGTTTGTACCATCAAAAGTGCCCTTCTAACTGGAGCTAGGTTCTGGATCCATTTTAAGTCAGCCAGAAAGACTAATGCTCATTAAGTTAATAACCGTAGTTTAATGCCTTCGAACGATAATGATGACCTTACTTAGTGTCTGCCCCTTTTCCATCGGATGAATATGGAGAACTTGCTTCGAAAACTCCACCGCTTTGTATGCTAGGCAATGTAAAGGAACTAGTCTCTTTCTACACTGGTGGTGACATCAAAAGGATTTTCCCATAAACTCGGAGGGATTTGCTCCTTAGGGACTTTGTTAATCTCACTAAGATGGTTCCTTATCTTCTCCTAATCACCTCTTCTGTATCCTCTATTAAAGAAATTTGCCAAACTGAATGCACTACCAGAATGGAAGGTGCACTGAAGTTGACGCCTGGTCAAATTTGTATCAGGTTCCCTTGCGACTCTTGTCTCCCGTGAGGAAAGTATTCTAAAGGATTGTGGAGAATATAGAGGGCATACCATTTTGCACAACCAAATAATTGTCCGAGCCATTGAGTTCGGGTCTAAAATTGAACAAAGAAATTTCATCGTGTTCGACCAAGGGAAAACAAACTCCGAGTGCAATTCATTCTGGCTCATATAGGTCAACAAGTCTGGAACACAGAAACTGAATGCTACCGCGTAACTTTCACAGATGTATGAAAGGAAACAAAGGGCTTCAGTGGACAACTGATAGACATCCCTTATCTCAAAGATATTGAAGAAAGGATAATCTCGATGGATAGGGAGCCCCTGGAGGTCGTCATTCTCATGATTGAAAAGGGTAATTTCATGAAACAGCTCTAGACAATCTTTACTCCTCGCTCGTAGGACACAATGCACAATCTGTTCTTGGAGATGGAAGGGCAAAAGGTCAATCCGAGATTGCAATTCTGCCAAAACTTGTTCTTCCTTGGGTTCTTCAACACCCTTGGGCTCACTTGGCTCTCCCACTTCGGCAACAATTATGTAGGTTGATGCAAGATGGGAAAATTTCGTGGTATCTTGGGTGATTGTCATTGATGGAAACATTTGATCTGTTGTGAC
This sequence comes from Telopea speciosissima, assembly GCF_018873765.1. Classification (NCBI taxonomy): domain Eukaryota; kingdom Viridiplantae; phylum Streptophyta; class Magnoliopsida; order Proteales; family Proteaceae; genus Telopea; species Telopea speciosissima. The sequence goes on from NC_057920.1 coordinate 49,757,909, forward strand.
CTCTTTTGAGGGGACTGACAAAGCTTGGATCAAGGAGGTGGGATCAAACCCCTTTACATCTTCTTCGAGAACATTGATTGTTTGATCATCAGACTGCTGCTTTATCCCAACCTTAACTAGCCTTGCATCTATCAGGTCTTGGATTGCATGCATGAGTTGTAATCCATCATTCCTTCCATCCATAATTTGAAGAAAAGGCAGTTAGGTGTCACGTTGCCAAAAGTGAATTCCCTTAGAGGAGGTCGTCGTTCCGCTTGAATCACCAGAGGGGGTGTGACAACCATTTTGACTTGTCTTTTAGAGCATTGGGTAGAACTTATTGCGTTCACTTCTTGACCCTTTTCTTTCCCTCCTTCAGAGCCTCTGCCTGAGTAAGTCCCGAAAACTTCTTTCATTGCACCTTGGGCTTGCTTCCCTTTGAATAACTTATCTTCAATGTGCTCGCCTGTCTCATGAATGCTTTAAGAGTCCTGGGGCACTAGGAGTAGAGAAAATCATGATATTCTCCGTGTAGGTTCTCCAGGATCATCTCCACCTGTTCCGCTTCCATCAGGTGGTTCCACATCTTTGTGGCCTTCTCTCTAAACCTTGTAACGAAATTAAAGAGCCCTTCATCCGGCCCTTGCATTAGTGTCTCTAACTCTCACCGTGTAATATCCATTTTGGTGTTATATGAATGATGCTTAGTGAAAGCCTTCACAACTACCGACCTGGTTTGAGCTTGAGTCTAGTCTAGTTGTGTTAGCCATCTCAAAGCCAATCCAGCCAATGAGTAGAAAAAAGCTTGTCCCATCTGATTCTCTATAAGATTCCAAGTCTTTGCCACAGTTGTAAAGATCTTGAGGTGGACCTTAGGGTTTCCAGTCCCATCAAACTTATCGAGCTCCCATTTGAAGTCCTCTGGTATCTTTTCTTCCGGACAGTATGTCAAGTCATCTTCGGGCTTCTCATGAGCTGTGTCCTTCACAACAACTTCAGGTTTTTCAACTTTCTCTCCCATTTAATGCTACCTTTTAGTCTTGGGATACTCCTAAGGTGTGTTGACTGTGGTGACTTCTTTCTTTTCCATCACAATCCTGGTGGGTACCCTAGACACTATTGGCCATGGGTTGAGCATGCTTCGGCTCTCCGAAAATATATGTATCTCCTTGGGGCTGGTCTTGCATTGTCTACAAGATCTGCACCATAAGCTACCTCATCTCTGCCATCTCAAACTGTAAATAATTCACTTGTCGACCTAACAACATTTTAGGTGGATCGCTGCTAGCAAGTCCATGGTGGTTCTATCTAGGAAAGGCCTTGCTGGATTCTACCTCTCAAAGTCGAGTGGAGAAAGGGAAGTACTTAAGACCTCTATATCAGATCGGACTGATTCAAGTTAGCCTATTGTCATGACAAGCCCACACGGGTAACAGGAACCTTTTCTTGATGTGAATTTTGCTTTTCAAAAGTAAGAAAATTTTTCAAGACACAGAATGGTCTGCCTATTATATACACTATATTTTTTATTTTTCCTTTATTTATACGAATAGATATTTACACACAAATATATACAAAACAACGTTAGTCCATGCAATGATTCGCCTTTAACCTTTTGATCCCCCCTTACTCAAGTAATCAACAGTTTAATTTCATTAAGATTCGGGAACATTCAGGGAATACCCTTACAACCACAGAAATTGATGTAATCATACCATAGATCCTTCATTGTTCGATGGTTCTTTAAGGTCAAATTCGAATCACCACATGTCAACAAACAAAACGGCCTAATTGAGAATTTCTTAGCGGTCTATCCTTCGCTAATATAGAGTGTCTTCCATTGCAGGATGATCAGAGCTTCATTATTGACGTACTATACTAGATAGTGTATCATTCTTCGAGGGACAATCGAGGCTACATTTTTCGATACACTAATCCAGATAGATATGTTGCTTTTGACGAGGGACTATCGAGGGATTGATAGCGCTCTTTTTCCATGATAAGCAATCGACATTAGGAGGGGTACACTACTGAGAATCTCGCTTATAGCCCCAAGCAAACTGTTAGTTTGTGGTGTATCCTAATCATATATGCTTTAATTTCCTATATGATGCATGCAATAGGTAGGCTGATAAGACATAACAAGGCCACCCTTGACAGATCTGATATACCTATCGTTTTACACAAATCGTAGGTATGTGGTCCTTTTGATATACTTGGGGAATAGGTCACGCGATCTCAGAGGAATCAACCTATTGACCTGTTTGGCTATCGAAAATACCCCACAACACACTATTGAATACCCTCGTAGTGATTCTAAACCAGTAAAGTAAATATCAAGGGTTCTAGCTTTGCCGTAAATTACCCAATACTACACATGGGGTCCAACGACTAACCACGGGGTTAAATGTGTTCCCATGTTGTGTGTGTGTGCATGATAGTGGTGTAGGAAGCAGCCATCATCCGATCTCAGAATACTTAGTATGATATGCCCCACCTCCCCGAGGGTAGAGGCCCAACAGGGAGTACTCTCGTCGTTTGATTTCACTTCGAACACAATGCATGATGTAGTTAGTACAACAAAAGAGGTTGGTCAAACATGTTATCATACAAACAATGCATAAGGGAGAAAATTCTTACGTTCAATGGTAGCATCTAGTATTGAAAGCTTGACCATCATATCCCCAATGGAATTGCCACTATGAGGATCCGCCAAGGGACTCGGGGAAGTTTTCCCTCCCCTTCCTGGAGGTTGGGTATATAGATGGTGTGTCATCTGCACTCCTCGATGGAAAGGTCTACGTCAATTATCGGGGGATTGGGATCATACAATCATATGAAATGGAGTTGTCACCTAGGGTTAGGGCTTAGGACCCAATTGGTGTAGCCTTATGAAGGGTTATATAATTCTGTTTGGTCTAGTCAGAGATTCGGTGTAAGTGGTCAGGTTATGAGAGTGGGAAGGTGTTAAGCACCGACCTCGCCCAGGTAAGTCGATCTTTATACTAGATATTTGTTTCCGAATATTCTCTCATTACCAAATGTCATATACCAACATGCATGCTGATGAACACATTTATGTGTGAAATCTTAGGGTCATAGAGCATGCATTTTTATACTTGGAACGGAGCTACACGAGGTTTTTGTTTGTGTTTTCAGATTTTAGGTTAATTCTTTTGAAAATAGAGCAAATGATGCTAAGGAAACGTTTTTAAGCTGTTTAGTGGTGTTTGGCAGTAGCCGGAAGCGCCCAGGAGTCGAGAAAATCAAGTTTGGATTGAGCATTGAAAAAATCATGCCAATAAGTCAAATTTGAATGTGATTACAGTGGGCCCCTTAGCATAATTTTGAGGTGTTAATAGTATGGATGTGTAGCCCATCGAGTCAGCTTTGCAACGGTTCAAATGACACCTGATTTCGAGTTGAAACGAAGAAGTTATGGCCATTTCCGTACCAATGCGCGAAAATGGCATGCCACTGTTTTCAATTTTTATGATAGGAGTTTGTTTGTAATTATCAAAAATTGGCTGGGGACAAAGTAAAGCAAAAGTTCAGATTTGAAGGGTTTTAGTGCAATTATCAAAAGCTATCTTTCCTGTTACCCGAAAGATTCCATTTGGAAGGCTCTGGAGCAGTCAAACTTCAACTGGAGATATCTTGAGCTCCCGAACTCCAAATTGGACAAAATTTAGGTCTATTTTGGGTGATTTATCGCAAGGAATGCAATAGTGAGGCCTATATAAGCACCCCATGTTCCACGTTTTTTGAAGGACAGAATTGGTATTTTATTTGTTGAGTAGAAGCCTAGTCATCACTTTCTCTCTCCTCCAACTTTCCAAGGGCACTTTTGGAATTTTACTATGGATAGATTTCTTTTGAAAAATATTCTCTCATCCATGGAAGGTTGAAAAGTCAAAGATGCCTTGATCTCATTGCTTGGAGAAGACACCTATAAAGAAAAGGAAGCACAGGTTTAGAATTAGAAAGTTACTTTTTGAAAAATAGAATGTTTATGTAGCTAGGATTTTTATCTCTCTTAGTTTCTATTTTTCTCTTTTTTCTTGGGATTCAAGTAATGTAAAGAATGAAGGAGAAGAGAATATTCTCTTCTCTTAGGGAATATTTCTCCTACCTCTTCTCTCTTCCCTCTTCTCCTCTTCCCCTCTTCCCCCTATAAATACCCATTGCCCTTTGGGTTGTAACAAGTTAATTTTTAGTTAGTTTTAGTTTTAGTTTTAATTCAGCTTTTAGTTCAATTAATTAGTGAAATTTTTTCTTCTCTTTTTCTAGTTTTTGGCTTTCTAAGTTCTAGTTTGATTTCATGCTTTCAATTCCATGGTTGTAATGCTTTTTATTCATGCTTTAATTTTATGTCTTCAATATGGTTGTAATAATTCTAGTTTAGTTTCAAGCTTTCTAGTCTAAGTTCCTAAGTTGATGACAAGACTTGGAGATTTAGAATAGGAAGCCATGCAAGGTCTGTTCAAGTATTCAAGCTCTTCACTTACATTCATGCAAGCAATTTCAGTCCGTGTCAAGCACATCCAGGTTTTTACTCTCTAAACTCTTAATCCCATTCTCCCTCTCTTCTATCTCATTCTCTCTTCTTCTATCTCATTCTCCTTCTTCTTCTTTTGTTTTTTTTATGTGGTTGTGGTGTGTGGCTGCAATTTATCCCTTCCAATCCGCGTTAGTTTGATAGGTTAGATGGATATGTGTTAGGACGCCAATTTAATTCATGTCAATTTAATTCGTTAAATGCTTGTGAATTAGGATGCGTTAATTTTTGTTAGTTTAATTTAATACTTTAATTTGGTTCACTCTGCATTATGTAAGTAACGTGGTCCTCAGGACGAGGGTTCCTCAGTCTCTTGGCAACAAGGATTGGCTTCGATGAATAACGGCGTATCGTTCTGATATATCATCATGGGGATTGGGATCATACTTTATAAAGGAATGGAGTCGCCACCTAGGATTAGGGCTTAGGACCCAATGAGTGTAGCCCCATCCGGGGTTAGCGGAAAGGGCTATGTGATTCCATATGGTCTGGTCAGAGATTCAGGGTAAGTAGTCAGATTACGAGGGTGGGAAGGTGTTAGGCACCCACCTCGCCCGGATAAACCGGTCTCTCTACTAGATGCTGATTTTCGAATATTCTCCTTTGATAATATATCCTATACTAACATGTAAGGCTAAGTTATGATGCATTAATCATGACAAAGAAGGAAAAATCATTTACTATGTACGCTAAAACGAGTTACTTTAATTGTCTACAGTATGCCAAAAAAATAATAAGAAGGAAAGAGACAGATACCTGTCAAGAAATACACAAAATAAATGAAAGCGCACCGAGTGCAAAATATGTGATGTTCCACGGCTCAGGTGGAGACGGACGATCGGCTTGTCTCTCTCTGTCGGGCAGAGTAAGGACTATATGAGATGGGTTTCGCTACTCAAACTTTGGGCAGAGTAACAGCTATATAAGGGATTCTTGTTATCTGTATACAGACAGAATAACGACTGTGAAGGGGGTTTTTCGTTATCCGTACACTGACGGGATAACAATACCCAAGAGTAGAATCGCTCTATGCTTGGATGGGTAACCGAATGATCTATCCACGTTGAAGAACTCCACTTACTCACATACTCATGAGGGGAAGACGGAGGAAAAGAGGGTGAAAAGGGGGCAAAACAAGCCCTGGAGGGTCTCCCTACCCGAGAAAAGCTTGTTTTTTGGGGTAGGGGGACCCTCCTATTTATAGGGAGGGGTCCCCTCTCTCTCCTGACCAGATAAGTCCTCCATGGCGCAGTGGAGATGTCCACAGCACCGTGGGAGACTTTTCCACAGCGCCGTGGGTGATGTCAGCAAGCTGATGTCACACCCCCTCGTGGCACCGTGGAAATCCTGTACACATCCCCACGGTGCCATGGGAAGGAACCTACGGCGCTGTGGAAGGAGTCCACGGCACCGTGGGGGCACAGTGCCATTTTTCCTTATTTTTTTGGTTTTTGGCTCCCTTCTGACTCTTCAGAAAATTTTCTGTCGGGGGGCTCCGCCCCCCTAGACCCCCACGGCCCGCTAACCGGCTAGCGGGACCGCCGTGGTGGGGGAGGGTGAGCAGTACCTCCTTCAGCATTTGGTAAAAAAGTCTTATAAGTCATTTTAGGGATGTTAAGGTGATTAGGTTTAGATGTAGGGACAAGAGTCCTTCTTGAGAGAGATACCGACGTCTGTCCGTGTCCTATTGTCATCATCGCCGGGGAGTGACAAAATTCAGTGTCTACACATTACTTTAAAGTGAGGAAAATATGGTGGCGTATATCTACTTGAGTTCAACTCGTAGCTACGATTGACCCGTACGCTTACGGTTATTATTTTGTGCAAACACATGCCTAAATGATGATGCATAAACTATTCAAAGCAAACTACACTACATTATGCTAAATACTATGTACCACGAACACTTAAGGGTCTACATTGTACCAAAATAAAAAATTAACGATAGAAATGTATACCTGTGCGCTAAACCAATGCAATTATGAAAGATGCAAGATGGAAAGCGTCCCCCAGCTCAAGTGGAGACCAATGACTGACTTATCCTCTGTCGGACATAGTAACGACTTACAAGTGTTGATTCTTGAAATCTCGGGCAAAATAACAGCATCACAAGGTCTTGGGAGCCAAATGCTCGATCCTCGAACAGAATGACTACGCCATAGAGAATTCTCAAAGATTTAATGGAATATGGTGGAAATAGGTTGGAAAGTCGGGTTTGGGTGATCCGGACCTTGGGCAGGGTAACAAGGCTCAAGGATTCGAAACTGGAGGTGGGGCGGACCCCAAAACGGGCAAAATAGGGCTTTGGGAGGCAAAACAGGTAAAACTAGGCTCTGAGAGCACGCCTCCAAGAAATCTTCTTCTTCACAAATGAGGTAGGGGACCCCTATTTATAGGAGTTCCTACCACTCCATGGTGCTATGGTAGCTACTGCAACGCCGCAGTAGTCTTTGGACCACAGAGGCGTCGCAGCTACCGTGACGCTACGGTAGCCAGGCCCCCAGGCTCCACGGTTGTGGTGTGTTTTGGTGCGCCGCGAAAGCCTAGATAGCGTCGTTACACGATTTTGGCTCTTTCTTTAGGGGTTTCAGGGTTTGAAAGGGGGTGTCCGTGGGGGTCATCATCATTCATCCGTGTTCGGTTGTCGTCACTGTCGGGGGTGGTGACAAAATTCAGCATCTACAATGCCTGCGGAAGTGTGGAACATAGTGTTATATCAATACTCTGCCCAAGGCAGGTATTTAACCCACTACCTGGGTTCATCCATCACAAAACTGCGCAGATACATTTCTAAGAAGCGGTTGAGAACTTCAGTCTGCCAATCCGTTTGGGGATGGTATGCGCTATTCGTAGCAAGAGCGGTTCCCTGAAGTTTGAAGAGCTTCTGCCAGAAATTACTGATGAATAATGGGTCTTTGTCACTCATAATGGAGTGAGGAAGACCGTGAAGTTTGACGATGTTACTGGCAAACACTTCAGCAACTTTCCAACTGGTGTAGTTGCTCATTAAGGCACAAAAATGGGCACACTTAGTGAGGCAGTTTACCACAACCAAGGTTGTCGTTTTTTCCAGTGGAAGGAGGAAGTATCGTGATAAAATCTATCGCTGTCTCCCAAACTTGTTGTGGAATGGGTAGTGGTTGTAATAGACTGGCAGGTGAAGTGCTGAGAGCCTTGATCTGTTGACAAGGTTGACAATCGGCTACAAAATTTTTAATGTGGGAACACATTCCCTTCACCAATCACTGGTTGAAGTATAACAAACCATTAATTAGCTTGTAATTGTGGCACGTAGCAGGGTCGGTGGTAATCTTCTCACAAATGGCACAGAGCTCTGGATCAGAGGCCACCTCGGATCGCACCTGATCGAAGAAATCGAATATTAAAATAGAGAAGGACAATAGGTTCATGCTTGCTGAGGGAGAGCATGACAATGCGTCTGCAGCCTTGTTTTCCATCACTATTTTATACTGAATCTCAAAGATGAAACCCAATAGCTTGGAAAGCCAATGCTGCTACTCGGGAGTTCAGATCATGTGTTCGGCTAATCCCTTGAGGCCTTGCTGGTCTGTTTGAATGAAGAATTTCTAACCTAGTAAGTATTGTCGCCAACGTATGATTGTCGAACGTATCAAGGTTCAAGATATTTCAAACAAGAAGTAAGCCTGAAATTAAAATTCTTTAATTATTCTTCTTCGTTTCTAGAAGGTCACATGCAAGGTGATTTTTGTGAGAATTCTGCCCAGCCAAATCTAATTGTTAAAATTTGCTAAAGTTTTGATCGAATCTTCCTCAAACCTAAGAGAGATTTGATTCAAATTTCATTACCATCTACCGAGCCGATTGTCTGAAATTACCTTTTTACCCCTCAATCCTATTTCTACTAGGATTCCTCAATAATTTCAGATTTAGTCATCTGATTTAACTATAACTTTCAGCATCTCTTCTCTCCTATATAATCCACTCTCCTAACTTAACCCTAACATCTAAACCCTAGGTCCCATCAAACCCTAACCCTAATTTCACAATTTCACATAATTTGACCTAACCGATTTTCCCAATCCATAGCAGATCCTGGTTATTGGTTCTAGTTGGTTTCCTACCAATCTAGAACTACATTAGAAAGCCTTAAGATCATGGATCAAGCACGTTGCAAGTTCTAGTTCTTGAGGTAGTTGCCATTCAGAAATCTGGTTCGACAAATTGGAAGTTAGATGAAACATCCGTTCAGACTAGGAAGCAATCTCAAAATCCCCTAAACGTCTGTAGATAGTCCTAAGCCTTTAATATCTTTCTTCTTACTTGACAGAGAGAAACCAACACTAGAGAAATGGTTCAAGTACACAGTTCAAATAAAGAAAAAGAATAGGTTCCCTAAGAAGAGAGGTGGATAAAAGCCAATCTCACAGTCCTGCACACATTGAAATAGAAATGATAAAGCTGACAGAGCCAAACAAGATAAAATGGCTAAGACCAACAGATTTTAAGATGACTAGGCGACTTGGCTAACATACAACAGAAGAGGGAAACAAAGGGCAAAGGGCATTTAGATGAGGGTGGATAAAAGCCAACTTTCTTTGTGCCTTAAATGAGGAAATCAGTCAGAAAAGCTGAGGCCAGAATTAAGTGGGAAAAAGTTTTCATAGAAAAGAAAGAAACTTTCTATGAACAGAACAGTTCAAAATATCCACTATAATGGCAAAGGAAAAGGCCCTAAAACAAGCCTGCAAAGTAGCAGAATGTACGAAGATCAGGAGGTACAACAAACATAAATCTACATCCAAGGGGAAAATAGAGAATATGACAAGGCTGCCATCCATGTAGGCTGATGGAGCCTAGACAAGTTTTGAACGATGTTTGCTCAGTATCCACACTGGGTAGGCAATTGGTCCCGGTGGCTGTAAAGATGTCGAGAACAGAAGACCACAACAAACGAAAGCTCCTGTTTTGGTTGATCAGTAAATTCCAATTGGTTCTAATCTTCCACTGATCCAGATACCACTTTTGGTTGCTCTACCAAGTCTTCTTTCATCAGAAAATACTCCCTTAATATATGCTTTAGTGTATCCACCAAAACCCATTAGAACATAATTTCATTATACAAACAAGTATCCCTAATTAAAATTATGCCAGCATTCTAGGAGCAGTAGCATTCCCTAAATGCACTTATGCACAGCTCAGCCAACATCAACCATCTCACAACAATGATTAATCAGTTGTACAACAAGGGAATTTATATCCTCGACATAAATTGCTTTCATTGGATAATCAATACAATGACTAAATTAATTTAACATGTAGAAATTTACAATCTGGGAATTCAACAACGGAAAAAAAAAATGGAGTGCAAGAAAATGGCAAGGATATTTCTATCCACCAACAACACTAGATCTCAGAATACAAGGAGATTCTTTTAAAAGATAAGACCAGCAGAAATCAATACAATCTTGTTAAATGGAAGAATGGAAAAATATGCACTGCACAGACATAAGTGAAACAGGGGAAGTGCCCTCACAAGAGAAAAAAGAAAATAGAGGACCTTTAAAATTACATACTTGGTGAGTCCTGGGCAGTTTTTGCATTCATAAAGTTTGCCAAGTCAGCCTGGGCCAACTTTAGGAATGTCATAGTGCTCACTCATATTTGCCAGATACTGGTTGAAGTCCTGAATGCGATCACGGTGTGATTTATTGGAAGTCTTGGCCAGCCTTTGGAGTTCAATTTTCTCCCTCTGCTCAAGAGACCGCCTCTCAGCAGGTGTGAGATGATCATCATGAGTAGGAACATTTCCATCCCCTCTCAATTGGTTGGCCTCATTTATAGCCTCACTAGTATCGGACATCCCTGTACTTCCAACTTACAAAACAAAGTATGATTAAAGCAAAAGATGAAAAGGAAATGCCAAAAAATCCCAGAACCCTCAAATTTAAGGATTGAATGACAGGAGGGAAGCCATCAATGCCGCCATTTCTATAGACACAAATACAAATGGAGCACAAACCACCAGTGTGTTAAACCTAGGAGCCATCTTGAGATAAAAGTTGATATGATCAGATGATTCAATATTAATATACTACGAAAAGAAGCAAATTTCCATTCATCAGGTCCTCTGGTTCATTAACGATATACATTTCCTTGGTGGCTACATCAAAAGGGAATCACAATGCCATATGCATGTGTGCCATTCGTACAGTGGAACCAGACGGGGACCTCTTCCATCTAAAGCAGAGGATCCCTCAGAATCCCAAATCGTTAATAAGCTCCAAAACCATAAACCAGGCAATGAAACTGTGACTTGGTGATGAAAAACAAACTTGCTATTCTTTCTTAATTCTATTTTATTATGAAATGAAGTTCAATACTCATTCTGACAGGATAAAATCAACCAACCTGTTGAAAGCTCCTTCCCCTTGACTTCAGTTATTTCATCATAATGTTTCTTCTGCTTCTTTTTCTTCTTTACTCCACCAACTTTAACATCCAAGGCTTTTCCCTTCAGCTTCAGCTTCCCACCAACAACATTTTCATATTCTGACATATTTCCTGACACAAAAAGAAAAATGCAAATAAGTGGTTAGCGATAAAAAAATAAAAATAAAAAATAAAAATAAACCTTCGAAATATTATGACAGATGAAAACATTAAAGATTTCAGAAATATAGATGAAATATCAGGGCCATACATCCCACCCACTCCCCTCTTTGCAACTGTTGGTGTCCATAAAATCTATACATTACTAAACAGAGCTTGACAACCATAAGAAATTTGGACAAAAAACCAATCCAGAGAAGCATACAATTTGATGAACAAAGATTGAATTTGTTGAGAGTAAACCAAAAGGAATATGACATCTCATAGATAGCCAAATAGAATGTGCTTGAATTCTTTGAAATACAAAGTGCGAAGATAGGATCTGTATGGTGCACATGGATCCACCAACATGCAAGCTGCTTTCGAACTATAAGCGTTCCAGAAGCCCTAGTCAACCGGGTCACATTTCTTGTTTAAGCCTTAAGGTGCTTAGATCTAATATATATTGAAAAATGAACGGGAAAAAGATGTAGAAGGGGTGGAAACGGGAGGAAATAGGGGGAAATAGTGGAGAAGAAGGAAGATACCTAGCTGTCCTTGCGGTGTCAGATCGATCTCCCAGTTCACTCAGTCATCTAAGGTCGAGGAAGGTCAAGGGAAGAAGACGTGCCACCGTCTCTCCTCCTGAATTTCTCACTTTCGTTTTAAAATTTGCATTACCTATTTTATACAAATCTTACATATTATTATTAAGTTATTTCACACATAAGTCTCCCACTAAAACTTATTATTTCACATATAAAACCCTCTCTTTGGCCTGCAAGCCTCTAGGCACCCTGCCACCCCCTGGCTTGCCTTATCACTATGAGAATTATGATAGTTTTGAAAACTGATTGCATCATAGGTGAACCAGGTGAGGATTTAAATTTCATCCACTATTGTTGGCTGTTCTTTAATCAAAGTTTATATTGCATGAGATTTTTCAAAACAGGTGGAACTCTTGATCAGAAATAAGAGAGTCAATCCACCCTAAACCAAATCTGTTTGATATTTTGATTTGAAAATTGATGGTGTAGCCCTTTTCTGAGATGTCAAGAGATTCAGACCAATATAAAATCACTAATAACATATTCACAACAATAATCTAGCCACTAACTTGCAGATAAAACATAGTTGTCACAGCGTCTAGGCAATCCAAGGCATTAGAGGGGGCCTGGGCGCAAGACGACCAAAACGCCCACCTAGGCTACCAAGGCGCCACTAATTGTCAAGGCACTTGGATGCCAAGGCGGTCACCTAGGCAGTGCCTAGGCAATGCCTAGACAAATATGAGATAAAATGCCATTTAGCAAGGGAGAACACGATCTCATTCACTCATATAACACAATAATTCGGCAACAATTACCATTACAATGATTCCGCATGATCAAGTCCCAACTAAACTTGGTCGGCTACATGGATCCTTACCCTCCAATCTGCTCTATTCGAGGTCATACTTGATACAAGGCCTAAGCTACGCATGCCTTTCCTCACCACTTCTCCTAAGGTCATTTTAGGTCTGTCCTTCGCTCTTTTAGTTCCTTTAATTTGAATAAATTACGGAGGGCATCCAAAGGGCTCCATTGAACATGGCCATGCCACCTCAAACGATTTTCTCATAACTTATCATGTATCGGAGCTACTCCCAAATCAAATCTAATATGATCATTCCTTTTCTTATTTTATTCTTCTTAGTTTTGCTACTCATCCATCTCAACATCCTCACTTCCGTTTCACTGAGTTTATCTATATGATGATTCTTAACTTCCCAACATTCTGCACCATACATCATAGTTGATCGTATTATTATCCTATAAAATTTTCCTTTAAGTTATAAAGGAATACGTCTATCAAACAATAGTCAAAACACACCTCTCTACTTCATCCATCCTTGGTGTTAATCCTCTTCCAACATCAACTGTTGTAACCTCATTAATAATAAAAAATTGAATGGTAATTGTTGCGTCAAGAAATCGTCGAGTGGTCCTGCGAGTGCCGTCACCTGCAAGTGGACCAAGGGGTCAACAGAGAGAACCGGTGTGGTTCCGGCCTAGGGCTCTCCGATGCCAAAGTTAGATCTCCTGGCGCAAATAGATGAATAGTGATTATTCAGTACGAGTTTAGATGTCCCCTGATGGGGTTGTGTACCTTGCCTTTTATAGTAGCGTATGGCGGTGTGGAGAGTCCCAGTTTGATGGCGATTGTCCCGTTGAGTGGATAGAGGCCCTGGGTAACGGGGCTCTATCCTGATTGGCCATCTCCCCGTGGGAGGGAGTGTCCCGGTGGTATCAAGATCCTTGGTGGATAGGTACCCGCGTGTGGTGATAACGTCCTTGGTGCTTGAATCCGTCTGGGTGACGTGACCTCTAAGCGACGGTCTAGAGTCCTGGTGGTGACATGAGTCTTAGCGATACGATCGGGTCATAGGTGGGTAGCCCCCACCTCACGTGCCCACGATGCTGTGCCTGGGTGCAGGCCGCGCCTAGGTGAGGCCGCGCCTGGATGTGTGGCTGCGCCGAGGTGAGGCCGCGCCCGAGTTGTGGCCGCGCCTAGGTGAGGCCGCGCCCGAGTGGTGGCCGCTCCTGGGTGAGGCCGCCCCTAGGTGAGGCCGCGCCTGGGTGAGGCCGCACCCCGGATGTGTGGCCGCGCCCGAGGGGTGGCCGTGCCTGGGTGGGGCCGCGCCCGAGTGGTGGCCGAGCCTAGGTGAGGCCGCGCCTGGGTGCTGGGACCCCGGTTTGTTCCCCTTAGCTATGGAGCGGGTCGTCTGTGACACGTGGCGATCGTTGATTGGCCCGGTGAATATTGGATGTATCATTTGCCCCCCACTCTCTTGGGATAGGATGTCCAAGAGAGTAGATGCCTCTACATAGTGAGGGGTCCGCTGCGAATAGACTTTCCTTGTGGGGTTTTCTTGTAAATCCACTAATGAGGTAGGAGAGGTTGGGGATTCAAACCTTTCCTCCTACACTTTTTCTTCTTTTGTTTTTTGTAGGTATATGTTCCTTTCTTTCACTTTCTCTTCTTTCACTTCTCATTTCTCTTTCTTACTTTTTGTCTCCCATTTTGCTCTTCTTTAATTCCCCCCTTGCATTCCACTTTTTGTTTTTTGTCCTCTCTTTGGTGCCCACCATGTGCTTATTTTAGGGTCACCTCCACTAGTATCCACTTTGCTTGATTTTGGGTCCTTGTGTTTGGTTTGTGTTCTCTTGATGCCTTGGTTTGCTTGGAAGGCTTGAGTGGTGCTTGGCTTGAGTGTCTTGCCTCTTGTGATCTCCGTCACTTGATCGTGCCTGTGGTGTGGCAGCGTCCTCATCGTGTGCCTGTCTTTCCGCGCGGTCGCCTTTTCTCTGAGGTAAATCGGTCCCTTTTCTTTCTTTTTCTCTCTTTTTTTTTTTTTTATTTTTTTTTTTATTTTTTTTATAGGGCGGCGCCTCGGTGAGGTCATGCTTGCGGGTGTGGCCGCGCCTGGGTGGCCGCGCCTGTGGGTGTGGCCGCGCAGGGGTGGCTGCGCTTGGGGTGGCCGCACTGGGGCGGTCGCGCTTGGGGTGGCCACGCCTGGGTGTGGCCGCGCCTTGCGAGTGTGGCCGCGCCTGGCTGGCCGCGCCTGGGTGTGGCCGCGCCTTGGTGTGGCTGTGCCTTGCGGGTGTGGCCCGTGCCTTACGGGTGTGGCCGCTCCTTACGGGTGTGGCCCGCGCCTTGCCGGTGAGGCCGCACTTATGGTGGCCGCGGTATGGGTGTGATGGACCCTCGCTCTTCTTCTCTTTTTTTCCTCTTGTATGTGATGGATCTGCTGTTTATATTTTGCAGGTGGCATTCCTTTCATTTTTTCTTGCCAGCTTCGGGGAGATCGCTTTCTCTAGTAAGTAGTTCATTCCCCTCTTGTCCTTCATGTCGTTCCTGGGTGACCTTGGCCCTGCTTCAGTCGGGGTTGGATCTTCAGAGGAGCGTTCCCCCGGATCGCCTTCTTCTGTGGGTACTCCCTCCTCTATACCCTCCCCTAGTGATACTGATGGAGGTGTGGGACCTTCTAGTGTCTCCGGTCCCAGTAGGGATCGTCAGCCCTCTGGGGCGGCATCCTCAGCCGCCGGTCCTGCTGATAGGTTAGGCCCTGTTGCTAGCATCTTGTCACCTTCTGACTTGGTCTCCCTCCGTGAGGAGTTCCATATTCCCGCCGAGGTCATGTTGCGTGCTCCTGGGCCTGGCAAGTATGCCTTCTCTCACCGTGTGGGTGAGATCTGTCTCTACCATTCATTTTTTCTCTAGGGCCTTCGCCTTCCTATCCCTCGCTTTGTCGAGTTAGTGTTAGAGCATTGGCACCTCACCCCTGGGCAGGTGTTGCCCAACTCTTGGAGGGTGATCTTGGGTTTCTATGTCTTCTTCGCCCGCTTAGGGCATGCCGCCACTGTTCCCCTTTTCTCCCACTTTTATCTGTTGAAGAAGGGGAACCATGGATGCTATCACTTTGCTCGCCGCGTGCTCAAGGGGCCCTATGCCTCTGTGGAGCTTCTCACGGGGATCACTAGCCACGTGAAGTATTGGAGGGATCGCTTCTTTTTTGCCACGGTCCCCCGATGCCCATTACGGACTGTTAGGGAACTTATTGACCTCAAGAGGGTCAATCAGGGGCTTGAACTGAGTGATTTTGAGGGTGACTCCCTCAAGCTGTGCCTGGGTCGCGATCCGTTCCACGTCCAGGAGTTGGACTTGGAGGCCTTCCTGTCTCTCTGGAAGCTGAGTCCTGGTAAGAGCATTGTCTTTTGTACTTGATTGGCATGTTGGTATTTGAATGTATATGTCATCTCGATTGGTTGGGCGGTCTATACGGTGGATACGCGTCCAGGACTTGATTTGCTCCGTAGCAATCTGTGGAGAAAGGCCGCTTCTCAGGGTGGTCCATCTGCTGGAGTAACCGATGTTAGTGGTGCTTCTGCGCCTGTGGTTGTTGGAGCGAAGTGGAAGGGTGGACCAGGACATGCCCGCATGATGAGCTCTGGTGTGCGTGTCCTCCTTCCCCGTACTTCTCCTGATGATGATGGCGTTTCTGGCTCTGTGCCTCTGCCTCCCTCTGTCGCTCCTTCCGGATCTTCTGTATTGCCCCTTTCCAAGGGGAAAGGTGTGAGTTCCTCTGGCGGTACTGCCATTGATCTTCCCATGCTGGGTGAGTCCCTGGTGATCACCTTGGGCGTGCCAGAGGGCTCGACCTTGGCCGAAGCTGGCTTGTCGCGGGAGTGGGTAGATAGGGGCAGGCTCCCTACCGCGAGAATGGCCTTGCAGAGGCTTAGCGATGCTTTGTCTGGCTCAGACCCTCTACCATGATATGGCCTCGGTGAGTTATCCCTTTTTTGTCTCGTCATGTTCATTGCTCCCTTTATTTTTAGATTATTTTACCGCCTGCCATGTTGATTGTAGGTCCATCACCGTATTGCTGAGGTGGTGCTTCGATTGGAGGGTCACGCTTCTTGTGAGGTGCAGATACAATGCACCCTGCGTGACGTGGAGAGGGAGCTCCAGGGACAGATTGATGCCCGTGAGAGAGCCGAGTCCGACGCACAGAGGGTGTCGGGGGAGCTTGCAGTGGCATCCGGGAAGCTCCTAGAGGTGTCTGAGGAGCTGCGTGCGACCTCTGCTGGTGCGGCCGAGAGCTCGGCTAGGGTTCTTGCCTTGGAGAAGGAGCTTCATTCATTAAGGGGAAGGCATGAGGCGGAGCTGGCATCTGCAGGTGAGTGAGTTGTGGCTGAGTTTCAGGCATCCCCTACGTTCTCTACGCTGTATCAGTCGCAGCTTTAGCCCGCCTATGAGGGAGGGGTCCGGGACTTAGCCGCTTGTGTCTTGGAGGTGACCCCCGATTATGACTTCTCTGTTTTAGGGTTCTCTGAGTTTGCTACGGCGCTTCCGGGTGTGGCTGTGGTGGAGAACATTCGGGTGTCAAAGGTGGAGGCTGCCCTGCCCGAGGGGGGTGCTGCTGCGCGTCCTCTTGAGGTGGACATGATGTCTCCTGCTGGGTCGGAGTTGACCCACCACTCTGTGATCCCTTGACCCTACGGCCGTACCGATCCTGTAGACGTCTCAACCTTTTTCCTTTTTTGAACTTGAGTTTGTAACTACTATGACTTTTCTATGTGATCGCTTTTGTTTTTCTTTGACTGCATTGTCTCCTGGTGATTGTTTGTGCATTGATACTCTCTGACCCTTGATAGTCATGGGATTTTGGTAGTGGCGTCGTGCCTTGGTGATCCTCGGACCTTAGTTGGTTAACGCCTTAAGCGTAGAGCCTCAGTGTTGGCATGACGCCTTAGGCATACAGCCTCAGTGGTGGCATGACGCCTTAGGCATGAAGCCTCAGTGTCGGCATGTTGCCTTAGGCAAAAAGCCTCAGTATTGGCGTGTCGCCTTAGGCATGTAGCCTCAATGTTGGCATGTTGCCTTAGGCATAAAGCCTCGATGTTGGCATGTTGCCTTAGGCATAAAGCCTCAGTGTTGGCATATCGCCTTAGGCATGTAGCCTCAGTGTTGGCATATCGCCTTAGGCATGAAGCCTCGATGTTGGCATATCGCCTTAGGCATGTAGCCTCAGTGTTGGCATATCGCCTTAGTCATGAAGCCTCGATGTTGGCATGTTGCCTTAGGCGTGAAGTCTCAGTGTTGGCATGTTGCCTTAGGCGTGAAGCCTCAGTGTTGGCATGTTGCCTTAGGCATAAAGCCTTAGTGTTGGCATGTCGCCTTAGGCATAAAGCCTCGATGTTGGCATGTCGCCTTAGGCATAAAGCCTCGATGTTGGCATGTTGCCTTAGGCATAAATCCTCAGTGTTGGCATGTCGCCTTAGGCATAAAGCCTCAGTGTTGGCATGTCGCCTTAGGCATAAAGCCTCAGTGTTGGCATGTCACCTTAGGCATAAAGCCTCAGTGTTGGCATGTCGCCTTAGGCATGAAGCCTCAGTGTTGGCATGTCGCCTTAATGTAGTGGCAGTGATTCGATTGAGTGGTAGAAGAAGACAAGTATTCTTGCAACATCTCTTTATTTTGAATGAAATTCAAATTGACCTTGAAACAGTGATGTCGTCTACTGCTATTCCTCTCGCTCTCGCTTCATTATCACTACCCCTTGCTATGCTTCTCGTATACTCTTGGTAGTACTAGAGTTCTAAGTACGGTCTACCTTCTTGCCCCACAGAGTCTTCAAGCCGTAAGTCCCTGGGCGTATCTACTTGGAGACTATGTAGGGTCCTTCCCAGTTGGGTGATAGCTTCCCTACCTTCTGTGGCTGTGATGCACTTGCCCTCCGTAGTACTAAATCTCCCTGGTGGAATAGCCTTTCCTTGACCCTGGCATTATAGTACCTGGTAGTACGTTGCTGGTAGGCGACGTTCCTTAGTAGTGCTCTCTCGCGGACCTCATCTATAAAGTCTAGGTTCGCCCGTAGTCCGTCGACATAGGTACGTTCATTGAAGTGCAGAACCCTATGGGACATGGCGCAGACCTCTACTGGCGCCAATGCTTCAGTGCCATATGCTAGGCGGAATGGGCTCTCTCCTGTGGGCATCCGTACTGTAGTTTGGTATGCCCACAGGACGCTTGGTAGCTCTTCTACCCACTTGCCTTTGGCTCCTTTTAGCCTTTTCTTGACTCCTTCCAGTAGCGTTATGTTGGTGACCTCCACCTGACCATTGGCCTGTGGGTATGCTACCGACATAGGCCGATAGTCGATGTTGTAGCTGTGACAGAATGCTTGGAATTTGGGGTTGTTGAATTGTTTTCCATTGTCTGAGACGAGGATCCGTGGTACCCCGAACCTGTAGATGACGTCGTCGCGGACAAACTTCTCCATCTCTGTCTTTATTATCTTGGCCAAGGGTTTAGCTTCAACCCACTTGGTGAAGTAGTCGATCGCGATGACCAGGTACTTTCTGTTTCCCGGTGCTGCGGTGAAGTTGCCTAAGATGTCTAGTCTCCACATGGAAAAAGGTATGGGGTTGAGGATTGATGTCAGCTTGGTGGCGGGTAGATGGGGTACTGGGGCGAACAACTGACATTGCTCGCACTTCTTGGCATATTGGATGGCCTCCTCTTGCATTCGTGGCCAGTACAGTCCCTGGAGGAGGATTTTGTAGGCTAGGGATCGTCCCCCCATGTGGCTTCCACATATCCCCTCATGGACTTCGGCTAGGGCGTACTCTGCCCCCTTGGGTCCTAGGCATCGGAGTAGTGGTGCTGTTGCCCCCCGCTTGTACAGTACCCCATCTAGGATGATGTACTTTACAGCTCTCATCCTGATCTTCCTTGCCTCGGCCTTGTCTTCGGGTAAGACATCGTTCTGGAGGTAGTTGAGTAGAGGGTCCATCCAGCTAGGTCCCTCCTCGACCTCGTTAACCTGCTTTTCCTTATACGTTGGCTCATGCAGGATCTCAACATAGACTGCGCTAGCCAAATTTTGGAGTTCCTCATTGGCTAGCCTGGATAGGGGCGTTAGCGGCGGCGTTCTCACCTCTAGGAACTCAAACCATCTCAAACTTCACGAAACCCTCAATCAACGCTTGAGCACGTGCTAGGTATGATGCCATCCTCTCATCTTTTGCCTCATACTCTCCATTCACCTGATTCACCACGAGCTGGGAGTCGCTCCGGGTGGATAGGTGTGTGACTTGGATGGCTTTGGCCACCCAGAGTCCAGCTAGTAATGTCTCGTACTCTGCTTCATTATTGGATGCTTGGAAGGTGAATCGGAGAGCATAGTGGATACAAAATCCCTCGGGGCTGGTTAATATGAGACCCGCGCCGCTTCCTATAGCATTGCTTGACCCATCCACGAACATGTCCCCTGATCCTTGATCCTTCTCTTCGGGCTCCCCTATTTCTGACTCGATCTCAGACAGGGTACACTCTGCAATGAAATCTGCAAGAGCCTGGCCTTTGATGGTTGTCCTTGGTTGGAACCTGATGTCATGCTCACTTAGCTCCATTGCCCATGCTATCAATCACCCGGAGACGTCCGGCTTGTGCAGTATCTTCTTCAGGGGTAGGTCTGTGAGGACTATGATGGTATGGGCTTGGAAGTATGGTCGTAGCTTCCTGGCTGCCGTTACCAATGCATAGGCTACCTTCTCGATCCTAGTGTACTGGGTCTCTGCATCGATCAGGACATGGCTAACGTAATAGATGGGCCTCTGGACTTTATCTTCTTCCCTCAGCAGTACTGCGCTGACCGCGACAGGGGTGGCGGCCAGGTAGAGCTGTAACTCTTCGTTGGGTTCTGGTCGCCCAAGCAGTGGTGGGCTCTCTAGGTACTCCTTCAATTCTCCGAACGCCTTCTGGCACTCTTCCGTCCATGTGAAATCTTTAGGGCTTCGAAGGTTCTTCAATGTTTTGAAGAATGGTAAGCACTTATCACTTGATCGTGACACGAACCTGGAAAGGGCGGCAACCCTTCCATTCAACCTCTGCACTTCCCTGACCGTTCGAGGAGGTGCCATTTCTTGGATGGCCTTGATCTTGGATGGGTTGGCTTCTATTCCACGGACTGAAACCATGAACCCCAAGAATTTTCCTGACGTTATGCCGAAGGCGCACTTTGCAGGGTTTAGCTTCATCTGGTTCCTCCTCAGTACTGCAAATGCCTCCTCTAGGTCGGTCAGGTGTTGGTTGGCATGGATGCTTTTCACGAGCATGTCATCCACATATACCTCCATATTGCGCCCGATCTGCTCCTCGAACATCTTGTTGACCATCCTCTGATAGGTGGCCCCTGCATTCTTTAACCCGAACGGCATGACGTGGTAGCAGTAGTTCTCTTTGTCCGTCCGAAATGCGGTGTAAGACTCATCATCCTCATACATGAGGATCTGGTTGTATCCGGAGTAGGCGTCCATGAAACTCGGCATCTCATGGTCGGCGGTGGCGTCGATCAGTAGGTCGATTCTGGGCAGTGGGTACTCATCTCTTGGGCATGCCTTGTTTAGGTCGGTATAGTCGACACACATCCTCCACTTCCCATTTGGCTTTGGTACCATGACCACGTTGGCGAGCCAGGTTGGGAACTTCTCCTTTCTGATGAACCCTGATCGGCTTAACTTCTCGACCTCCTCCTTGATTGCTGCTTGTCGGTCGAGGGCGAAGTTACGCCGCTTCTGTTGAACGGGCTTCCTGGTTGGGTCGACATGTAGTCGGTGTTCCGCTATGGAACATGGTATTCCCGGCATGTCGGAGGTCGACCATGCGAAGACATCCATGTTCGCTTGGAGGAGGTGTCCAAGCCCTTCTTTCTGTTCCTTGTTTAGCAGCGAGCCAACCTGAACGACCTTGGAGGGGTCGTCCTAGCTGAGGGGCCATGGGATGAGGTCTTCCATTGGCCTTCCCCTTCTCTTTGTCAGTTCATCTCTCTGGTCACTGACCATGCTCTCTAGGCAGAGTGCCATTCCACGGGTGTTGCCATTGTTCTTTTTCATGAAGGTGGCATAGCACTCCTTTGCTTTCTTCTGATCTCCTCGGACTTCGCCTACCCCATTCTCGGTGGGGAACTTCATCTTTAGGTGAAGTGGCGATATGACTCCTCTAAGGGCTGTCAGTGATGGTCGCCCTAAGAGGCCGTTGAAGGACACCACGGACCTGACTACCATGAAATTCACCATGATGGTTACTTGTTGAGGGTGTACCCCGAAGGTGACGGGTAGTTCTATGGTACCTCTGATGGAGGCGGTGGCACCTGAGAATCCATGGAGATAAGTGGGCTCTGGTTTGAGCTGGTCGTCCCCAAACCCGAACTGTCGATAGGTGTCCAAGGAGAGTACGTCAACAGACGCCCCTGTGTCTATCAGTACCCTGTGTACAGGTTGATTGGCTACCTCCACCTGTACTACCAGGGCATCTTCATGCGGGAAGTTTAGTCCTTCCAGGTCTTCATCCGAGAAGGAGATCACCGCCTCGGTCCTGGCTATCTTGCTGGGCTTCTCTGCCACTCCAACGAACCTGGCATGAGCTTTAGCTTTTCTGGTGGACTCTTACCCCGGTCCTCCAAATATGGTGAGGATAGGAGGTCCCTTGGTGCCACTAGGTTCTGTTGCATCTCTCTGCTCTTCTGGGCGGTCTCTCTCTCGATCTGTTCTTCTTTCTTCTTGTCTCGGTTCCACTCTATCTCCGTCGCGACCTCTATCTCCTTGGCCTGAGCGGTTGTCACGTCTCCCCTTTACATACTTGTTCAAGCTTCCTGCTCTTACCAGTTGTTCTATCTCTCTCTTCAATTGATAGCACTCCTCTGTGTCGTGCCCATTCTCTTTGTGGAAGAGGCAATATTTGTTAGAGTTCCGCTTCTCTGGTCCTGCTAGCATGGGTCGTGGCCAATGGAGTAGGTCACGGTCCTGGATCTGCATGAGTATCTGGGACCTGGTGGTGTTCAGTGGTGTGAACTCGGGGGTGCTTGCCCTCTCACTCCTCTCTGGGCGGCAGTCTGTCCTCCTAGATGGGCGGTCGCTCTTCTCTTGTCGATGCTCTGTCCTCGACCTCTTACCCTCTTTGCGGTCATCAGGTGCTGACCTCTTGTTGTCCTGTGGCTTAGCCTCGATTATTCTCGTTCTAGCTTGTAGTACCTCGGCCATATTTGAAAACTTGTTGCACCGCTCCAAGAGCTCTTTCATAGTCCTGGTCTCATGACGTGCCAGGTCCTTAATCAGGTCCAGGTCCCTAATACCTCCGGCTAAGGCTGCATGCTGTGTCTGGTCATCCAAGTCTCGAACCTCCAGGGACTCTTTGGTGAACCTGGTAACGTATTCCCTGAGAGATTCCCCAAGATTCTGTACCACATTTAGTAGATTGACGGTGGTCTTCTTCTGCTTGACGCTGCTTTGGAAGCGGGTGACGAACTATTCGCATAGCTCTGTGAACGAGCCTATAGATCTTAGTCGTAGCCTAGAGAACCATGATGTGGCTGCTCCCTTGAGGGATGCCGGGAATGCCCGACAGGAGACCACGTCCGACCCCCCATACAACGTCATCATGCCATTAAAGTAGTTGATGTGGTCATTGGGGTCAGTGGTACCACTGTAGAGTTCAAAGGTGGGTAGTCGAAACCTGGAAGGTAGTGTGGCTGACATGATCTCTGCCGAGAATGGGTGTTGTCCAGGTATGGAATGCGTCTCGCCTTTGGTCTGCTTCTTCAACCCTTCCAGTTTCTCATCCAGGTCGCGGAGTCTTTGATCGAGCTCCTCGTCCCGTGTCTGTCCCCCATTCCTGGCCAGACGTTTGCTGCGACCCCATTCACGCTCTCTCCTGGATGTCCCCTCCCGCCTTGAGTGTTGGCGGGATGGGGAATGGTCACGCCGTGATGAACCCTATCGTGAAGGTGAGGGGCTTTCTTCTCTGTAGGTCCAGCTTCGTCGTGGTATGTGACCTTCTTCCAGTCGTCCGTCGAACACAGACCTCCGGACCAATCTCAGTGGGCTAGACACCCTCGCCCTGGGTGTTGGCGTCCTCCCACGTTCTGACCGTGGTGAGAGGTCTCTTGTTCTCCTAGGATGCTGGGAAGGCTCCCCCCGCTGTGGAGTGGGGGTTGCCTATCGCGTAAGTCTCTCTGATCTCACGCCTCTGGGAGATGATCTCCTAGGGTTCGGCTCTTATCGAGGTACAGACTCCACCCTTGCTGATGGTGAAGTCCTTCGACGATGAGACGTCGCATGCTGCGTCAAGTATTCTCGAAAGAGTCATTGTTCATCGAGGATCTATCATTGCAGGTCGTTGATCTGACCCACAATGGCTGGAGCATTGGGGTCAGGTGTCACCTCCACCCCCGCATCATGGGCCTCGTCATTGTTGGGCTCATCGACCACGAACTGGTCATTAAGGGGGATCTCTTCCTCCAGAGGGACATGGTGTTGGTCGTTGGCTCTGCAAGGGCACTCTGGGGGTGGTGATCCATTCCTTGCTCCGTTGTTGGTGGTGGTAGTCTTCCTTCGTGCCATTGAATGAATATGGAAGCGAGCTAGTAGCTGTAATGGCTAGCGTCGTTCCCACAGACGGTGCCAATCTATTACGTCAAGAAATCGTCGAGCGGTCCTACGAGTGCCGTCACCTGCAAGTGGACCAAGGGGTCAACAGAGAGAACCGGTGTGGTTCCGGCCTAGGGCTCTCCGATGCCAAAGTTAGATCTCCTGGCGCAAATAGATGGATAGTAATTATTCAGTACGAGTTTAGATGTCCCCTGATGGGGTTGTGTACCTTGCCTTTTATAGTAGCGTATGGCGGTGTGGAGAGTCCCAGTTTGATGGCTATTGTCCCATTGAGTGGATAGAGGCCCTGGGTAACGGGGCTCTATCCTGATTGGCCATCTCCCCGTGGGAGGGAGTATCCCGGTGGTATCAAGATCCTTGGTGGATAGGTACCCGCGTGTGGTGATAACATCCTTGGTGCTTGAATCCGTCTGGGTGACGTGACCTCTAAGCGGCGGTCTAGAGTCCTGGTGGTGACATGAGTCTTAGCGATACGATCGGGTCATAGGTGGGTATCCCCCACCTCACGTGCCCACTATGTTGTGCCTGGGTGAGGCCGCGCCTGGATGTGTGGCCGCTCCTAGGTGAGGCCGCGCCCGAGTTGTGGCCGCGCCTAGGTGAGGCCGCGCCTGGGTGAGGCCACGCCCAGGATGTGTGGCCGCGCCTAGGTGAGGCCGCGCCAGAGTGGTGGCCGCTCCTGGGTGAGGCCGCGCCTGGGTGCTGGCCGCGCCCGGGTGCTGGGACCCCGGTTCGTTCCCCTTGGCTATGGAGCGGGTCGTCTGTGACACGTGGTGGTCGTTGATTGGCCCGGTGAATATTGGATGTATCAGTAATAATTATGTGGACTGAGTTAGGGGCATTAATTTTCTCTTGACGGCTGGAGGCCTCTTGTCTATTACTGAAGAAAATACTCCCCACATTCCCCACTATGGTGAAATTGAGGAAGTGCAGGCTTACAAACAGTATTGGAGGGAAGACTCTAAGGCAAAACTGCTCATCCTCAAGTCTGTTGAAAAAGTCAATTGTTGACACTATCAAGAATCTGCCAACAGCTGGTAGTATGTTGGATTAACTTAAAGAAGTCTACGGTAAGTAGAGCTGGCATGCTCATCACCAGCTTACCACACTCATCCACAATACCAAATTGACAGATAGGACACCAGTAGTAGATCATCTGATGAAAATGAAAAGTTTATTTTCTGAATTTGAATCCCTAGGAACCAAAGAATAATTTTCCCTACAATACAAGAGGGAAGTCATTCTGAATTCACTTCCCTCAGCTTATTCCCCATTTGCTCTTAATCTCCATATACATAAGATTGATGTGAATCTCACTGAACTGGGAAATATGTCGAGTGAAGTAGAATCAAGTTTTAAGAAACAAAAAACAAAAGTCTTTTCGACTTATGTGAAGTCTTCTTCAGAATTGAAATGTATCAAGAAGAAGAAAAGTAAGGCAAACTCGGACTCACATAAGGGAAAGGGAAGGGTAAAGGCAAGGACAACAAGAATACTAAAAAGGGAAAATGTTTTCTACTGTGACAAGAAGGGACATTGGAAGCGCAACTGTCGCGCTTACTTGGCAAGCTTAAAGAAGAAGCTAGAGGACAAAGGAAAGAATCCAGAAGGTACTTTTAATGCTCTTATTTTTTATGAGTCTAACTTGGCTTTTGAACCCACTAATTTGTGGCTTGTGGACTCTGGTGCCACTACACACATTTGTAATATGTTGCAAGGTTTAAGTTGACTAGAAGGCTGAACAAGAATGCAGTGCATCTCAGGATGGGCACAAGAGCTGAAGTCATGACAATGGCTGTAGAAACTATTATGTTAGAATTAGATTCTTTTATTTTAGTTTTGAAAGACAGCTTCTATGTTCCCTCATTTAAGAGGAACATAATTTTTGTTTCCAAATCGGTTATTGATGGCTATGTTTTTCATTTTTCATCAAAACTTATAACTTGTTCAACTAATAAATTAGTTACTTCTGGAAATTTACAAAATGATTTATATTTTCTAGACTCTATTATTAAAATGAATGAAATTTAAATATTGATTTGAAATGCAAGCGTGCTCCAGTGAACTCAACATACTTGTGGCATCTCAAACTAGGTCATATCAATATAGATAGGATTAGCTGATTGGTTAAGAATGGACCATTAGAAAGTCTAGAGGTCGAACCATATCTAACTTGTGAATTGTGCCTATAGGGCAAGATGACCAAAAAGAGTCAGTAATGTGTTAGAATTAATACATACCGATTTATGCGGACCCATAAATATCCAAGCAAGATATTGTTATGAATACTTTGTAACTTTTACCGATAACTACTCAAGATACGGTTATGTATACCAGATGCGTAAGAAATCCGAAACTTTTAAAAAGTTCAAAGAGTTTAAGTTGAAGTGGAAAAATAACTTGATTCTCAAATCAAGGGTATTCGATCAGGTCGAGGAGGAGAGTATTTATCGGATGAGTTTAAAGAGTTTCTCACAACCGAATGGATTGTTACCAAGTTAACAAACCTAGGGACACCACAACAAAACGGTGTCTCAGAAAAAGATGTAACAGGGCTTTGTTAGACATGGTCAGGACTATGCTCACTTTCAGTGAGTTACCTTTATCTTTTTAGAGATTCTCCCTTGAAACAACAATCTATATACTTAATAGGGTTCCCACTAAATCCGTACTCAAAACCCCTTATGAGTTGTGGTATGGACGAAAGTCTAGTCTTCAACATCTTAGGATTTGGGGTTGTATTGCGCATGTACGTAAGCAACAGATGTATAAGTTGGAATCATGGACTAATAGATGCTATTAAATCTTGGGATACCCCAAGGGTACCATTAGATTCTATTTCTTTGACCATAGTGAACAAAAATTCATAGTGATCAAACATGTAACTTTCCTTGAGAATGATCTTCTCTAAAAGATTAGATCCAGTGGTCATAAAAGAACTTTCTAATGACCGAGTACCATCAATTCCCACTGACAATGTTGATACTACACATGCTGCTGACCCCACACCTTCAAAGTCTAGACATAGTGGGAGGGTTCACAAACCCCCTAGTAGGTTTACTCTTCTTACAAAAGAAGAGAAAGTGGAAGAGTTCCACATGGTTTCCACTGATTCGGATACGCATCCGAACACTTATAAGGAAACTCTAAAGGATGTAGATGCTAATAAATGGATAGAAACTATGCACTTTAAGTTGGACTCAATGTATTCCAACAACGTATGGAATCTAGTTGATCCACCACAAGGCGTTAAGCCCATTGGATGCAAGTGGATCTTCCAGAGGAAAAGAGGCGTTGATGGAAAAGTTGAGAGATTCATAGCAATACTGGTTGTAAAAGGCTACACATATGATGAAGGGGTGGACTATGATGAGACCTTTTCACCAGTGGCAATGATGAATCCCATCAGGATTTTGTTAGCTATTGTCGCATATTTTGATTATGAGATCTAGCAAATGGATGTGCAAACTACATTCCTCAATAGGTTTCTTGAAGAAGAAATCCACATGCATCAGCCAGAAGGGTTCTCTAACATTGGTTAAGAGAATAAAGTATGCAAGTTGTTTAGGTTCATATATGGACTGAAACAGGCATCCATGAGTTGGAACATCCGGTTTGATCAGATAATCAAATCGTTTGGCTTTGATCAAAATATGGATGAACCATACGTTTACAAGAAGGTCAGTGGGAGTGCAATATGTTTTCTAGTATTGTATGTAGATGACATATTGTTGATGGGCAACAATGTGGGAATATTATCTTCTGTGAAGATATGATTGTTCACAATATTTTTAATGAAAGATCTAGGCGAAGCCATCTACATCCTAGGAATTGAACTTGTGAGAGATCGCAAGAGAAGGATGTTATGAGTGCCACAATCCACCCATATAGATAAGATTCTGGCTAAATTTAACATGAAAAATCCAAGAAAGGAAATTTACTTTTAAACATGGAGTTAGTTTATCCAAATCCCAATACCTTCAATCTCAAGAGGAAATTGAGGAGATTAAGAGAATTACATATGCCTTAGAAGTGGGAAGTCTCATGTATGTCATGTTATATTCTAGACCAGATATCTGATATTCGGAGAGTCAATATTAGTCCAATCCAAAATGGGAACATTGAACCACTGTGAATAATATCCTCAAGTACTTACAAAATACTAAGGATCACTTCTTGGTCGATGGCATTGATCAGATGTCAGTGATGAGATATACAGACTCGGACTTTCAGACCGATAAGCATGACCAAAAGTCTAATTCTAGAATGATATTTATGTTGGGAGGAGGATTAATTATTTGGAGGAGGGCAAAGCAGAAATCTAATACCGATTCTACCATTGAAGCTGAGTACATAAGAGCTAGTGAAGCAGCAACAGAAAATGTTTGGTTGAGAAAGTTTCTGACTGACCTGGGTGTTGTTCCTAATCTTGTGAAAGGGCCTATACCGTTATACTATGATAAGAAAGGGGGCTATTGCGCAAGCAAACGAGCCTAGGGCCCATCAGAGAAACAAACACTTGCAACAAAATTACCATCTTATTAGAGAGATCATTCAGAATGGTTATGTTGCAGTTATGAAGGTTGCCTCAAAAGACAATGTGTCAGATCCCATAACTAAAGGCTTGTCATCCATAGTGTTTATGAAGCATGTAGAGAGTATGGGTATAAAGCACATGGGAAATTGTCTTTGATGTATAAGTGGGAGATTGTTGGATTATGTCCATCAAACTCGATTAATTTGGAATAAATAAATTTAATACTATTTTATTTACGAGCTTATAAGTTTGTTCCATGGCTTTTCACCTAAAAACAGTTCTCAACTAGGGATAAGACCGGACATCCTATTCATATGGTTGTTACATTGTTTATTACTAGATAAGTTATTTCAGGGGCATAGATATAAGTACACATAATGTGTGTATAGAAAAGAATCTTGTACAAATTATCACATGTGTTGTTGTCTGTCGTATTAAGGAGAGATGCGTACCCATCACCAGTGACCCTCTGACCTGAGAGATCCTTGTCGTTACGATGTTACATTGCAGGTTTTAGTACACCAATGGTTAATGACACATAGACTATATAACTGTGTGTTGGATTCATGATGGTGCATCATGAACGAAAGAGATGCTCAACATAAAATCCACTACCCTTGATTGGGGAATATCAAGTAGAGAGAATGCATGTGATCAATCAGACTGGAATATGTTACTTTAAATAATGTTTAATTGCATTTTTTATCATTTGATTGTAATCACATGATCTCTGATTAAAGCCATCTACGATGGGTTGGGGTTTGGCAGATTTAATTACATGCCCTATAGTCCATCATGAGATATTATTTAGTGGAGGGTATTATGTGTAAATTAAAGATCCTTGTCGTTACGATGTTACATTGCAGGTTTTAGTACACCAATGGTTAATGACACATGGACTATATAACGTGTGTTGGATTCGTGATGATGCATCATGAACGAAAGAGATGCTCAACATAAAATCCACTACCCTTGATTGGGAATATCAAGTAGAGAGAATGCATGTGATCAATCCGACTAGAATATGTTACTTTAAATAATGTTTAATTGCATTTTTATCATCGATTGTAATCACATGATCTCGATTAAAGCCATCTACGATGGGTTGGGGTTTGGCAGTATTTAATTACATGCCCTATAGTCCATCATGAGATATTGTTTAGTGGAGGGTATTATGTGTAAATTAAAGATCCTTGTCGTTACGATGTTACATTGCAGGTTTTAGTACACCAATGGTTAATGACACATGGACTATATAACGGTGTGTTGGATTCGTGATGATGCATCATGAACGAAAGAGATGCTCAACATAAAATCCACTACCCTTGATTGGGGAATATCAAGTAGAGAGAATGCATGTGATCAATCCGACTAGAATATGTTACTTTAAATAATGTTTAATTGCATTTTTTATCATCTGATTGTAATCACATGATCTCTGATTAAAGCCATCTACGATGGATTGGGGTTTGGCAGTATTTAATTACATGCCCTATAGTCCATCATGAGATATTGTTTAGTGGAGGGTATTATGTGTAAATTAAAGATTTTAATTATGCATGACATTTAATTGGGAAATTAAAAATAGGTTGGTGATATTTATTTATGATCATTAATTATATAATTGACTATAATTAAAATATCACAAAGTCCCTTTCATATTCTACCTCTTCCCTCTTTAGAATCAAGTTGGAATGCAAGTCAAAGTTTGAATGAAGGAATTCATCACAACCGTTAAGGGTTGTAATTATAAAAGCACACCACAAGGCGGAATGGGTAGCAGTGCTGGACGAATTTTTTTGGCGTTCCCCCCTTGGCCAATCTCACTCTCTCTCTCCTCTCTCTTGTTCTCTTATGAGTGGTGGTGTGTGACTAGGGTTTTGGAAACCCTTTTTTGTTTATAAAAGTTCATGTTGGCTTACTTTGATTTGGAGATTCAAGAGTTGATCTTCTTCAAAGCTCAAGTGTGGAAGAACTATCATCTGAAGGAGGAACTACACTTGCAATTCTCAGGTAACCTATGTTTTGTTATGGGAAGATATCTCAAACTTGAATGCAAAGGTAAAATACTCGATCCAAATTTCGTTGCGCATTCAGGTAACTAGGTTGGTGGTTAAATTCCAATAGAAGCTCCTTAATGGTAGGATTAAGTGTAGATGCTGAATTTTGTCACCCCCCCCAAATGATGACGACAATCAGACGTAAATGACTGGCAATGTCCCCGAAAACCAACCATTCAACACCACCTAGCTTAAAAGCATCCTCGTTCACCCTGTAAGGCGTACATCATACGTACAATAGCCCCACAGACAAGGCACAGCCCCATCAGGAAACACCAAAGTCTGTGCGGCCCCACCAGGCAGCACCAAAGCCTATGCGGCCCTGTCGTGCAGTGCCATGAGCGCACTGCGGCCCTGCCAGGCAACCCCGCGGGCACCCAGATTCCATTTTCCCTTTTTTCCCATTTTCTGTGGCCTCACCATTGGGCCCCGAACAACCACTACGGCACTGCGGGGACCAATTTGCCTATAAATAGTCCCCCTCACCTCCTCATTTGAACATTCCAAGTTTATGGGAAAGGGGGCACACCCAGAGCTCCAATTTTCCAATTTTTCCTAGTTTCCTTATTCCGGGGCTCTTCCCCAACCCGATTTCGAGCCTCTGGGCCTTGTTTCCTTCTCCGAAGCCTGGGTTATCCGAACCTGGCTTCTTCGACCACTTTTTGTCTAAGTCCCGGGAACCTCCCATGGCCTAGCCACTCTACCCAATATTCAAGCATCCGATTTTTTGAAACCTTGAAACGTCGTTATTCTGCCTGAGATCTTAAGATCCAATACTAGTAAATCGTTACTCTATCTGACAAAGGGACAAAGCCAGTCTTTTGCTTCCACCTAAGCTGGGGGACGCCATCCGTCTTACATAATTGCATTCGTTTAAAGCGTACAAGCATACATTTCTTTTGTTAACTTTAAATTTTGGCACAATATAGTCTTTCAAGTATTCCTATGTAGTGTATGTGAGGACAATGACCGCATGGCAGGGGATCGCCATGTGTCCTCCACCTCATCCCTCTTTGGGGGGGGAGAGAGAGGTGAATTGAATGTTTGGAGTCACCACCTAGAGGAGGGTCTAAGACCCAAGGTTATAAATGTAATGACTCTCATACAATGCCCTTTTAGGGACAAATGGTCTGCTGGTTTGGGTACAGGTCAAGTTACGGTCCAGGGAAGGTATTAGGTACCCCAGTCTACCCGGACTTGACGGTCTTCTATTGCCAGGCATTATGGAATGAATAACATATTCTAATAGTATATAAATGCAAGTAGAATGCAAGAAAGTAAAGTATAAGGGGAGTGAAGAGAGCACATGCCCAGAAGTTCGGCTGTAAGGCAAGGATTAGTATACTAGAATGTAAAATAAAGGGCCCACAAACCTAAGTAACCTAATCATGATTGACTCTAGGCTAGCATAATAATGTGATAGATGCATATAAACGGAGATGATAATTTAATACGTATGCATGGAGGAATCTGAGAATAACGCAAGAAAGAATATGCCAATGGTGAATATACATAATGGAGTCTTAAACTATGAGGATTAGGATCATGGTGATGCATGCATGGGAGATGAGATACAACACATAAAAATGAAGAAGGAAGAAATAATATAGGGTGTGATCACCGTCTAGGGAGACAAGATCACACTCTTAGAGATGCAAAATGCGATAAAAGTAAGAAAAACAGTGAAATTGAATAAGATTAAAGACCAAAGGGCCTACCTAATGAAAGAAGGTTGAATTAAGAGTGTGGAGGTGTCCCTTATGTAACTCAGGAGATTCCTACGTTGAGAAAGTATCGCCGCTTGTTGTGGCTTCTCTTGTCTCTTGTACTTGAATGCTTCGTCATCAAGCCAAGATTACCGGATTGGTGTCTTCAAGTCTTGATCTTGGGGTCTCAAGCAAGGGGTGTATTGATCAAGAGATAAGGGGAGGTAATAGGCTACGGCCAAGTGAGGACCAAAGGCTAAGGACTCAAGTTAAGAGAGTGGGGAGTTGAATTGGAGCAAGCAAGCACCAAGGAAGGATTGTCTACGAACTGCGACTTGGAAAAACTCATAGGAAGTGCATGTAACCCTCTTCAACATGAGAGTGGGTTTATTTATAGATGTAGAGGGGTGTGTGCACTCCCAAAGTCGTGTAGGGTAGGTGGATTTAATCCTAATCGTCCATGATGACTGTTTTGCATCGACAGTGGGTGTAAAGTCAAGGTAGGGACCAATAGGGTGTAGGAAAGGGTTTAGTTGCCTTTGGGGTGTTTCTTGGGGCCTAGGGAGCCAAGATTGAGATCCAAAGTGCCAAAAATAGGCTAAGATGCGAAAGGAATAGCAATCAAAGCTAAACATGGCAAGTTTGGGCTTCTCAGATCAGCAGTTATTCGACAGTGAAAGTGCCTGATTTGACATCAAAATGGGGTATGATCAACATCAAGTGGTTGTCGATGAACAGAGCTTGACATCGAGGGTTGGTATTTGAGTGTCGATTGCCATTGTTTGAATGTTGAGGTAAGATAGATAGTAAAATTACACTATTTGACAATGAGAGAGTATGGCTCGATGTCGATGGCATGTGGGTTCAGTGTCAACTCAAGGCCTTTGAGTGTCAGAGTAGGTTTCAGTGCCAATGGGCATGGTTTGGATTGTTTGGGCCAGTTTTGGGTTGGGCCAGGCTGGTTCCAAGGGGTTTGGGTCAGGGCTAGCCTTTCCAGGGGTACTTAGAGGGCTTGGGAGGCTCTAGTTTGGGCTCCCGCAAGGGGAAGGATGATCGGTAAACAAATTCAGGTAGTGCACACTGATGCTACATCCACAAATACACTAGCTCTAGGCCTTGGAAGGTGTTCATCATCATTACGGGCAACCTCCGAGGAAAAGATAAAATGAGGTGTCCACAGTGTACAGTAGTTAGTATAATATAGTTGAATTTATTTAAATAATTTGTGCATCATTCTTTAGCCATACATGTGGGTGTAGGACATTCATAAAGGGAGAATCATAAAGGGAGAATATTCAAAAACAAGCATCTATTAGAAAGATCGGTTTACCTGGACGAGGTGGATGCCTAACACCTTCCCACTCTTTTAATTTGACCACTTACCCGGAATCTCTGACCAGACTAACCAAAGTCTCGTAGCCCTTCCCAGGGCTACACCAATGGGTCCTAGGCCCTAACCCTAGGTGGCGACTCCATTTTAAATTATTGTATGATCCCCATCCCCTGATAAATCTTGATAATCATTTATCCCTGAGAAGACACATTCCTTCTCTCTCCAATCGAGGAGCGGCTTACCCTCCGTGCACCCAGAGTGTTGAAAAAATGGATCCTCACATTAAGATCAGGAAAAAAAATACATAATTTAATTAAAATTGATTCATGGTTGTAGATGCTGAATTTTTTCACCACCCCCGGCAATGACGACAACTGGACATAGATGATTGACGATGTCCCCTATGGATGTTTCCCCAATTTCCAAAACCAGAAACACCAACCTAACACGAGCAATGCTCGCGCCCAACGAGGCACCACAGGAGCTTGCGGTGCCACAGATGGTGAAAATCCCTATAAATAGGGTTCTTCCCCCTCATTTGCAAGCAGTCCAGACTTCGGGAAGTGGACTCGCAGACCCTATTTTTTCAACTTTCCACCCTCCAAAACTCCATTTCACTTATATTGGGGTCTTCCCCATCTCCAACTCCAAATTTTCAAGCCTTGTTACCTTGTCCAAAGCCTGGGTTATCTAAACCCAACTTTCTAACCCATTCCATTTGATTCAATTGAAGATTGGAGATGAATTCCTCATGATGTAACTGTTCCGTCTGAGGATCAAGCATTCAACACCTCGTGACGTCCTTACTCTGTCTAAGATTTTAGGATATAACATTCGCTAGTTATTACTCTATCCGACAAAGGATAAGCCGGTCATTCCTCCTTACATCTTTCATAATTGCATTGGTTTAGCATACAGCTATACATTTCTACCGTTAATCTTTAATTTTGACACAATGTAGACTCTTAAGTATTCATGTTTGGTGTACATAATAGTTAGTGTAACGTAGTTTAGTTTTATTTAGTTTGTGCACCATTATTTAGCTATGCATGATTGGTATAGGACATTTATAAAGGGAGAATATTCAAAAACAAACATCTAGTAGAAAGACTTGTTTATCCGGGTGAGGTGGGTGCCTAACACCTTCCCACTCTCGTAACCTGACCACTTACCTAGAATCTCTGACCAGACCAAATGGAATCATGTAGTCCTTCATAGGGCGACACCAATCGGGTCCTAGGCCCTAACCCTAGGTAACGACTCCATATGATTGCTTGACTCCATCCCCAGATAATCGACATAAGACCCATCTTTCCATCGAGGAGCACGGATGACACACAACCATCCGCAGATAAGAACCACTTCACTGGATAAACACCCCCAATCCCCTGCGTGTGTGGAATGGATCCTCACATTGGTGTATCTTGTGTCAAGAGGTAGTGGAATACAATTGGAATTTATTTTTATCTTGTAATGTTACTAAAAGTATTTGGGTTGTAGGACCTCTGGGATTATGTACTGAACATTTACGTCTCAATCCATTTGCATCGTTTTGAAGCTTTTATCCATGACTCATCCTTGGATAAATCTTAAAAGGTTACTATTCTCTTGGTTGTTACAATTACTTGTTATTTTATTTGGATAGCTAATAATCAAACTACCTTTCTTCAAGTTTTTTTAATCCAACTCATTTTCTACATAATATTCTTCAGTGGATGACTAACTTGCCTTTATTTCATTCTTCTGTTTTGATAATCCTATTTCTGTTGTGCCTTGGTTTAATGACGACTACCAACGATTAATTACTGTGGATCATCCAATACTCATAACTCAAATGTTATGGTAGCTTTGATCCTACTTTGGGAAGGCAAGTTGGGCCTCTCTATTCTTCTAAAGAATAAAAAAAAAATTTGTACTGGCAGATCTGAATTTTGGTTTTCAAAATGTCCTTAAGAAGCAAAAGCAAAGGTATTGTAGCAAGGCCTACAAGATGCTTTGGAGATGTGGGATGGACTGAATTAATAATGACTTAGGATTGTCAGGATTTGATAAACTGGCTGGATCAAGATTGTCGTTATTGTGCAGAGTGGCAATGGGAAATCTTGGACATGTGCTCGATTTATCTAAATTAATTACGGTCTTTGACTATGTAACTGTTGCATTAACAAATCTCCATAGATTGTCTCCTCGCACTGTAGCCTACACAAGAGAACAGAATAAACACAAGAGAGTCGGTTTGCTCTTGCAGGGGACTCTCTGATGCTTAAGTCAAATCTCTCGTAGTAGTAGTTAAGAATAATGAAGATGGTTCTATAAGGGGTTATACCTGAGTATATATAGAGTTCATAGCAAGTAGAGGCGGTGATGGAGAGTCCTAATCTGCCAGCTTTCTATTCATAGTAGGAGAATCTATTATAGAGTCCTTGTAGGAGAGTGATCCCTGTTTAGTTGGGATTGTGGGCGCTACTCTTGTAGTTCCCTTTTAGGAGTGAATTAGTGTCAAGGATGAATTAACCCATCCCAACATGGTAGATTGCGCCATTTTATGAATGGACTCCTCATTGGAGCAGGTATGGGTGTGACCCGATGGACTTTTAGTCATTAATATATTACAACGATCCGATGACATGGCATGATGTCATTGGGTGGTTAGATTTAGGTATATCATAAGCCCCTCATGCCGGCAAGACCTTGAGGGTTTGTCAGAGTAGAAGATTTGTGCTTCACTTCATTCTTGACCGATCAAGGATTCTATTCATCGAACGAGATTATATTCTATGTTCGTGTTGTCAGCTAACAACGGTTTCTATGCTCTCGAACAACCTATAGACTTGCAACCAAACGTTGATGTGCTCAGCATTTTCTGCCGAACGGTAATAGACTGCACTCCTGACTGATTTACCACGTGTTCTATGCTCCCGACTAAGTATTTACACGCTGGACGTTCTCGACCAAGTGTTGATATCCATCGTACTCTCAACCGAGTGATATTGTTACCAACACTCTCGATCGAGTGGCAACGTAGTAGACCATTATGATCGAGCGACGATATCATTAGCACTCTCGACCGAGTGATATCTCCTTCGGCCAGGTAGCTTCATGTTACTTATTCTCAAGAAAATGGCTAGCCCTTTAACATTCTCTCGTTGCTGACCGAACGATGACTTTCTTTTCTCATTCCTTAGAGGATTAGTTCCTTGGAGGTATAGTTCCTTGGCGTTTGTAGAGAACTGGAGGTCCAGGTGTTAAAATGCCATGGTTGAATGTGTTGTGGGCCCTGGTTATCCGCCTAGGTGTTGTAAGGTTATGATGACCGTCACTTCAACGCCGCCAGTGCAGTAGTTACAGAGGTTAACTTGCTTGACAGACTTATTAGAGAGCGCCACGCCATCAGGTGCGCTGCTTGGGGTAGGGGGAAATGAAAAGGTGACTTTTCAATTTCAAAATCTATCCTTTCACACATGCATCCATTCATTTCGTGGGCTCAAATTTTTTAGAGCATTTATTGCTCTGTCTCTTTCTTCTCCAGTCATACTTTCCTTATTTAAAACCCTTTCTGATTTTCCTTTTCCCCCTTCTTCGTCTTCTCTAAGTTTCTTCTTCTCCAATACCTACAACTTCCTGCTTTCCTCGCGAGCGGCCTTCGTTGTGTTTTTGTTTTGAGTGCTAGTATTCCCTTCTAGGCTCCTTCGAACTTGTTTCCTTGTGTACTCTTCTCTGCGAACTCGAAACAGTAAGGCCTTTCTCTACTTCTTCATTCTACTTTCAGTTTTTCTGTATTCAGTTTTGTTGTATTCTTCTCTATTGTACATTGTAAATGGCTTCTTCTTCCTCTTCTTCTTCTGATCAAAACCCTCATGTGAACCCTCCTGCTCAGATGACTCTGATGGCTTCCGCCAATAGGTTAGTGTACCCTGGTGAGGGTCTAATTCCTCCTTGGGACCCCGAAAAGCCACAATCCCTGAGTTCAGGGAAGTTTTGCCCCCTTTGCAGCATGTAACATCTGTTGGTGCAGTAGATTTGGCCATGCCCAGCGCCATTAGAGGCATTGGTTGCATTTTCTATAAACATTCCCTGGCAACCGTGGATTATCTCTGCTTCCTTGAAGCAGGGGATTTATCAGATTATAGGAATAAGTGTCATCTTCCTGCTAATGCAATCCTCAGGCTCCCCAGGTCTAGGGAATCTAGGGAGTCTGCTTATACTCTGTCGAAGGGAGAGATGTGTCTGTATGAAACTTCTATTTTGGGGGGCTGAGGTTTCCGATCGGTGATGCCATTCGGGGTTTCTTAGGTGAATTGTTTGATCATTTCCACATATCCCCCCACCTAGCCCATCCCTAACTCATGGCAAAGCGTCCTAGGGTCCATGCTTCTTGTCACAAATCTTGACCGTCCCCTCTCTTTTCACTTTTTCAGCATCTCTACCTCACCACCCAGTAGGGGAAGGGGTGGTACAGCTTGAGCCAGCGTATTGGCAATCATTATTTTGTTGGGTTCGAATACTTCGATCAAGGGGTGGAAGAACTGTTTCTTTTTTGCCTCTGGGTTGGAGGGTCTTCCGCTCTGGAATATCTGGCATGAGCCCGTGATCAAAGTGGTGAATGCCAAGATTCCTCTTAGCGATGAAGAGATCACATCACCCTTCGCGTGATGAAAGCAGCACCTCTGTTCGACTTCATTGATCTGATGAACGAGTGGCTTCTATTCCAGCATGGGGTTAGCCTCGGTGAGCTTTGTATTTACTTTTTGTTGTCTTGAATCTGTGGTCTAATTGACTGACTTCTCTTCTTCTATCTTTTTAGTGCAATTCAATGATGCTGACATTTAGGCTGCTCCGAATATGCACTAGGCCCGCCATACTCCCTGGGTGGCTCCTGTTGCTAGTGCCAGCCATGCTGCATACGGTAAGGCCCAAGAGTCCAAGAAGAGAAAGAGGGTTATGAGCTCCAAGAAGGGGACATTGGCCCTTCCACTAGAGCCCCCCCAAGGAGAATCTTATCCCCTCTAATTCTCTGCCCCCTTCAATTCCTCCAATTCCTCACATGGGGGCAAAAATGACCACCCTACCCCTTGCCCGAAAATACTGCCCAATG
Organism: Telopea speciosissima; assembly: GCF_018873765.1. Classification (NCBI taxonomy): domain Eukaryota; kingdom Viridiplantae; phylum Streptophyta; class Magnoliopsida; order Proteales; family Proteaceae; genus Telopea; species Telopea speciosissima. The sequence continues at coordinate 49,796,736 of NC_057920.1, forward strand.
TGGGGTCCACTCCCCCCTATTAGAGGAATTGGAGGTGCCCACGAATTGGAGGAGATAATTAGGATACCACCTTGTCTGGATTGGTCGATAATCCTCCAGTTGCGGATTTGGTAGGCATTCGATCGGAGGAGGGGGTGGAAGTGGATCCTTCACTGGCGGATCCAAGTGGTGGTTTGGTTGACCCACCTGTTGACATTGTAGACCGATCGACTTCTTCCTCCCCAACAGGTACCCTCCTCGTTGATGAGTGTGACAGGGCTGATTCTACTCTTGGTTCCACTGATCCTCAGGATGATACCGTTTGTCTTGACCCCACCATTCCTAACTGGGGCCTTACCATAGATGATATAGTTTTTTATCATAGCGAGGATGCTGAAAAGTGGACAAAAGGCTGCCTCCTCCCAATTGATTGGGACTCCATGAAGGGCAATCCACCCGCGGTGATTGCCAAACGGGGGAGGGTCTATACCGCTCAGGTCAGTATTTTCCCCTTTTTCATTTTCTTATTATGATTGTGGATTTTCTGATTCTTCCCTGGTTGCAGCTCATTGCCTATGCCTCCCAAGCTTTTAATCTGATCGACGAGTTCGATGAGACATTTGCTAAACAATTGTAAGAGTTTGAGAACTTGTAAGGTGAACTTGTCACCGCCCGAAGAGAGAGAGATGTTGCGCATACTGAGCATGACCTTGCCCATCACTAGAACAAGAACATCTCATTGGACCTCACTGCTCAAAAACTTGACGTACCTAAACTAGGGGTATAGATAAAAGATGTTATTACCCAACATGAGCTGAGGGAATCCCAGTCGGCGTCCAAGATCAAGGCGCTGGAATCTAAGTTGGGAATCCAAAAAACACAACTGGAAGAGGGTGCAGCTGCCTTGGAGAAGGAGCTCCAAGCAAAGAGTGAAGTTGAGAATCGTGCGGCACAGCTCGAGACCTCATTGAAGGCTGCAGAGGAGGCAAAGTCTATCATAACTACTCAGGCTGTGGAAGATTATAAAAACTCCTAGGCCTTTAGGACAGATATGGCAAATGCCGATGTAGCACTCTACATCAAAGCCGGTCGGGAGGCACGGGAGTACATCTTAAAGCGGATCCCTAACTTCGATATATACAGCTGTAAGGCTCTTCGTGCTGACCTTGGCCCAATGCCCTCGCCGAGCGTCGGTGAGTTATCGGCCACTGCTGAAGAGGTGGTCAATGAGGACGAGAGGGAAGCGGTAATGAAGAGGACAGAAGTGGCGGCAAGGATGATGATGAGGGCGGTGATCAGGACAAAGAGGTCACCGAGAAAAATGACTCATAGTCTTTCTTTGTATTTTTGTTGATCGGCACTTCCTGCCGACTCTTGTAAAAAATACACTATTGCGATGAAATACATTTTGCATTTATTTTTGTTATTGGCAAGTTTTGATGGTGCCTGCTTAAACTTTTGCGTAATTAGCTCAGGTCCTTTTCATGCTCCCTATTCAGCAACTAGACGCTGGCATGGTCTACTTTAATTCCACCGCACAGATAGCGGAGTGGGAGGTGCAGTTGGATGATTGCCGGACGTGCTTTGATCCTTTAATGGATTATGCAAAATCTTTGGAAGACAAGTTGAGAAAGGTGGAGGAGAGTCTTGCGGATAGCGAGGTCGATTTATACAAAGCGAACCACTGTATTGAAGATCTCTCTGAACGGCTTGAATTTGCTCAGGAGGTGAATGATACTGTTCGTAATTGGATTGAGACAGAGAAAAGGGCTACCTTTAGGTAAGCCATAAGGGAATTTCAAAGTTCATCGTCTCGACAACGGTTCGCCTATCAAAATTATGTTGCGGGCGCTTGGTCTATTTATGATGTCGTTCGAGCCCAGTTGCCAAATTTCAAGTGGGCCGGCATCCCCCTTCCTTTGCCTGAGTCTCCTGGCCATTCTTTTTTGTTTTCTTCAGTATGTTCGTCTTAATTCTCGAACTCAATTTAACTATCGTCCGACGTTGACTTGCTTTAATAAAGAGGTTATTCTGTCGCTCGAAAGTGATTTTTTTTTTTTGCTTCAAGGGTGAAGTCTTTAGTTGCCTCATAAACGAGGATTTTATTGCCTCACGTCTGAGGTCTTTTGTTATATGCCGTCCGAAGGCATTTTTTATGCCTCTTGGATGAGGACTTTAATATATGCTCGGAAGTGGTCTTTTGTTGCCTTTTGGATGAGGACTTTAATTGCCGCTTGGAAGCAGTCTTTGCACAGACACAAATGCCTTTCAATTTTCTGAATTTAATTTTGCATAAGAAAAATTGGGAAAACAATTGTAAAACAACTAAGAAAATAATTTAAGAGTTGTCGCTCGGCGAGCATTTTACTGGTAAAATTTCTTTATATTCTCCGAATTCCAAGACCATGGTATCTTCTTTCCCCCTGAAGTCTTCAAGCGGCACGTCCCTGGACGGATCATTTTGGAGACTATGTATAGGCTTTCTCAAGTCGGGAAAAGTTTGCCCTCCTTTTTTGGCTACAAGGCGCTCACCTTTCTGAGTACTAAATCACCTGGCCGGAATAGTCGCTCCTTGACCCTTTTGTTGTAGTGTCGAGCCGATTTCTGTTGATATGCAATGTTTCATAGTAGGGCATCTTCTCGAATTTCGTCTAAGAAGCCTAAGTTTGCTCTGAAATCATCCTCATAAGCTCTTTCATTGAATGCAAGTACCCTATGAGATGATGCGATGACTTCTACGGGGGCAAGAGCTTCGGTGATGTAAGCCAATCGAAAAGGGCTTTCTCCGGTTGGGGTTCTCATCGTCGTTTTATATGCCCATAGGAAATTTAATAGTTCTTCTACCCATCTTCCTTTTGCTTCATCAAGCCTTTTCTTTATACTGCCGAACGATGTTCTATTTGTTTCTTCTACTTGGTTGTTCGATTGAGGGTATGTCACTACTGTCGAGCAGTGCTCAATATGGTATTTCTTGCAAAAGTCTTCAAAGACAGGGTTATCGAACTATTTACCGTTGTCGGTAACTAGGATGCGCGGCAACCCAAATCTATAGATGATTTTATCCCTGAAGAACTTTTCCATTTGCTTATCTGTTATAGTGGCTAATGGCTCAGCTTCTACCCACTTGGTGTAGTAATGAATTGCAACTACCACGTACTTCCCGTTCCCCGAGGCTGGTACAAAGTCCCCTAGGATATCCATCCCCCACATCGCGAAGGGAATCAGACTGAGCATCGCTACCAGCGGTGTCACTGGTTGATGGGGCACTAGGGAAAATAGCTGACATTTCTCGTATGTCTAGCATACTTGATGGCCTCTTCTTGCATTCTTGGCCAATAGAAACCTTGTCGCAGCACTTTGTAGGCTAGAGCTCTTCCTCCCATGTGGCTCCCACAGATTACTTCATGCATCTTAGCTAGTGCATACTACGCTCCTTTTGGACCAATGCATCTCAGTAGTGAGGCAGAGATGGACCTCTTATATAATACGTCGTCTATTAGCGTGTATTTCACCGCTTGGACCTTTAACTTCATTGCTTCTGTGTGGTCATCTGGGAGCTGTCCGTCTCTTAGGTACTGAACAATAGGATCCATCCAGCACGGTTCTTCCTCGAATTGGGCCATTATTTCTTCTTCGTAAGAGGGCTTGTCCAGGTTTTTTAGGTATACCGCTTGATCTAATTATGGGAGTTCCACTGTACATAATCTTGAAAGCGCATCCGCCACTATTTTCTCTGCATGGGATATTCTCTGCATCTGAAAGCTGATGAATCCTTTTATCAATTCCCTTGCTTTGGCAAGGTATAAAGCCATACCTTCATCTTTGTACTCCCCGTTCAACTTGTTTACCATGAGCTGTGAATCTTCGTGCACAATGATCTTTTCGATCTGCACCGCCCCAGCCACTCGTATTCCGACCAAAAGTGCCTCCTACTCTACTTCAATATTTGATGCAGGAAATTTGAACTTGAGCTTGTACTGTATCTTGAACCCCTCAGGGCTTGTCAGAATTAGTCTTGCCCCTCCTCCTACCGAGTAACTCAATCCATCCACGAACATGTTCCAAGGGGCTCGATCACAGCCTGTTTGTTCTGGTATCTCGTCCGGCTTATTTTTCAAGTGGGCTATGAAATCCACTAGCGCTTGACCCTTTATTGTCACTAGGGGCTTGAACTCGATGTTTTATTCGCTCAGCTCTACAACCCATGCTACTAGCCATCAGGAGACATCAGGTTTGTGGAGCACCTTCTTCAGCGGCTGATCAGTCAGTACGGTGACACTGTATGTTTGGAAGTATGGTCTTAACTTCCGGGAGGATATTACGAGGGCAAGTGCCAATTTTTCGATCTTCGGGTATCTAGCTTCCGCATCCAATAATACATGGCTGACATAATAGATCGGCTTCTATTGCCTCTTATCTTCCTTCAATAGGACTGCATTCATTGCCACCAGGGAAGCTGCTAAGTATAACAATAAGTCGTCGTTCGGTTCTAGTTTTACCAAAAGAGGTGGCATTTCTAAGTAATTCTTCAATTCCTCAAACACCTACTGACATTCTACTGTCCAAACAAAGCCCTTGGGACTTCTCAGGTTCTTCAGTGTTTGAAGAATGGTAGGCATTTGTCTCCCGCTCAGGACATGAATTTGGTTAGTGCTTTCACTCTACCATTCAGCTTCTGTACTTCTTTCACCATCTAGGGTGGTGCCATATCTCATATAACTTGTAACTTCGAGCCTCTATTCCCCTTTTTGAGACCATAAAGCCTAAAAACTTGCCAGACGTGACTCTAAAGGCACACTTCGTAGGGTTTAATTTCATCTGGTTCACCCGAAGGACTTTAAAGACTTCAACCAGATCTTCTATGTGTCGCCGGGCCTTAAAGCTCTTGACCAACATGTTGTCAATGTAGACCTCCATATTTCTTCCAATCTGGTCCTTGAACATCTTGTTCACCATCCTCTCATAGGTGGCTCATGCATTCTTTAATCCGAATGACATCATACTATAGCAATAATTTTCTTGGTTGGTCCTGAATGTCATGTAGGACTCATCTTCCTTCTTTATAAATATCTAGTAGTAGTTGGATTATGCATCCATAAAACTCAGCATCTCATGGCCCGTCGTTGCATCTATTAGCAAGTCAATACGAGGCAGTGGGTATTCATCTTTAGGGCAAGCTTTGTTTAGGTCTATGTAACCTACGCACATTTGCCACTTGCCATTTGATTTAGGGACCATCACCCCGTTTGCCAGCCAGGTTGGGAACTGTTCTTCTCGTATGAAGCCCGAACGGCTGAGCTTCTCCACTTCTTCCTTGATCGTTGCTTGTCGCTCTGAGGTGAAATTTCTTCTCTTCTTTTGTATGGGCTTTCTGGTGGGATCGATGTGGGGGAAGGCTCGGTAATATGTCTTGGGATACCCTACATGTCTTTTGTCGACCATGCGAATATATCTGCATTCTTCCTCAAGAAAGTTGATAGCTTTTCCTGCTGCTCTTCCTTCAGAAGGGCCTCTATCTGAATTGTGCGGTTGGTGTCTTCACTGTCGAGTGGTATCTTTACCAGGTCCTCCACCAGTTTCCCTCTACGTTCCCTTGTCTCATCTCTATTGTCCTAGATCTCTACTGCTAGTGTCATTCCTCTACAACTGCCTCTCATCTTCTTGACAAAGGTGGCATGGCATTCATGGGATTTTTTATGTTTCGTATGACATTCTTTGATTCCCTTTTATGTGGGGAACTTCATTTTGAGATGCTTTGTTGATACCACTGCTCCCAGATCATTGAGACTTATCCGTCCCAAGATAGCGTTAAATGCAAATGCCACCTTCACCACCATGAAGTTTACTAGTATAGTGGCGGTGCAAAGGCTTCCCGATCGTTACAGTCAGCTTTATAGACCCTTCAATAGGAGTAGATTCTCCAGAGAAGCCATATAGAGAAGTTCCTTCATACTGGAGTCTGTCATCTGGAAGGCCGAGCTGTTTGTATGCATCGTAGGATAACATATCTAAGGATGCTCCAGTGTCTATAAGGATCTTGTGCATTTTCCTGTTACCCATGATCACCTCGATTATTATTGCATCATCGTGCGACCAACTTACTCCTTCCATATTGTTGTCGGAGAAGGATATCATGGGAGTTACCCTAGCCCTTTTTTTTCTTTTGCCATTGCTATGCCAACGAACCTTTTATGGGCCTTTGCCTTCCAATTCTTGGCCTGGCCCCATAAATATGGTGAGAATGGTGGGCCCGATCGGCCGGTTATCTTTTGGATCTGCTCGGCATTCGTCTTGTCTCCTGTTGTAATTCCAAGCTAGTGGTCGTTCCTCTTGTCGTGCATCTTCCCTTCAGCGCTGGCCTTCTTCTCTCTGCCTAGGGAAATCCTCCCTTCGGTCCTCCTCTTCGCCTTTCACATTGTGGCATCGGACCTTCAATCTCCTTTTTTAACTGACGGCAGTCTTTTGTGTCATGCTCTGTATCCTTATGGAACCGGCAATATTTTTTCTAGTTTCGATCTTCCAGTTTAGAGAACATGGGCTTTGGCCACCAAAGGATACTTCGATCATGCACCTGCATAAGGATGTCTGTCTATGTGGTATTCAGAGGTGTATATTCTGGATTTGGATCTCTTTCTTGTCGCCGCTCGGTTTTGGGCCCCTTAACTTTCTCCTTCCTATCGTCTTTTTCATTGGATGACCTCTTCTTCTCTGGGGCTTTCTGCTCGGCCACCTTTTTGGCCTTTAGGACATCTTTCATATTGGCATAATGGTTGTAGCGGTCCATTGGTTCTTCCATGTTGGTAGGAGAGTCTAGCGCTATAGACACTACCTAGCCATTATATGTGATACCGTCGTACAAGGCATTGTATGCCATAGCATCGTTCAAATATTTGACGTTCAGGGATTCTTGGACAAACCTCACGAGGAAATCCTGAATCAACTCGTCGCTTCTTTGCTTCACTGCTAGCAAGTTAGCAGTTGTTTTCTTTTGTTTGATTCTGCTCTAGAAGCGGGTGATGAAGGCTGCATATAATTCTGCTAGGCTATTGATTGATCTAGGCTTGAGGCTTGAGAAATAGGCAGTGGCTGCTCCCTTGAGGGAACTCGGGAACGCTCAACAAATTACTTCCTATGACCCTCCATACAGCGTCATCATTGCATTGACATAGTTGATATGGTCATATGTGTCTGTTTTTCCATCATACATCTTGAAGCTTGGTGGCTTAAAAGTCGAGGGAAGGTCAGCATTCATGATAGTTGTCAAGTAGGGGTGGCCGCCCGGGATACGTTGTGACTTAGTATTGGATCGGCGATCCAAACTTTTGAGTTTTTTGTCGATTTCTTTCAACTTCTTCTCAAGGTCACTTTCCACCACTTGGTTAGTCTCTAGCGGGTTGGGGGGTCGTCAAATCCGACCCTTAGCTTGGGCTTGGGTATCCTCTGGCTCGACGAATAGTCAAACCCGATCGTCGTTCGTCCTGGGAGGAAGCCAATTTTCTATGAATTGTCGAACCCGATTCGCGTCTTCCACATTACCACCCGTTGGGCGAAGACCCTATTACACCTGTGTCTCACTTCTCTCCGAGCGATGAGTTTGATTGGCTTCGGGTAGAATATCACTTCGCCGCTCTGTATGTTCAGTTCTTACTACTCTAGAAGGGACTCGGGTTAGTCCTTGGCTTTTGTGCAACCTCCCTTGAACTCTGGTGGGCAAGTCTCCAGTTCTGACTACCGGGATAAGTGTCGACCCGTGGTGCCTGGGATGGGATGATCCCACTCGACTTTCAGCTCTTTCTTCTTCGGGAACAGGGGGTGGTGGTGGTACCAATAACGCCGGTTACAGTGGCACCAGTATCCCCTACAGATTTTGTAGGGGGATTGGTTGCTGCTGTTGCGGGAATGCAGTAGTCGCCATCTACTATCTAATGAATCCCTTGACTAGTTCGTTGGTCTGCAGCATTTGGATCTGTAAATCCCTTATCTGGGCATTAGTGGCCGGTGCATTAGGATCAAGGAACTATGGCAAAGGTGGTGGTGGCAGCGGTAGCTATTCTGTGGGTAGCTCTCCTTCACCGTGTGGGTTAGGGATCTCTTCTACTGGTGGGTTGGCCTCTTGGTAATTGCTGGTGGCGAGGGCGGCACAAGTAGGTCTTCCTCTATGGAGTGGTTGTTGTCTTCCACGTGCACGTTCTTCATCTCTGCGAGAAATTTCAAGTGGGGGAGAACCCCTCCTCACATTGCTGGTGGCATGGTTAGGTCTTACCATTGGTAGAGAATCCAAGTGGTTTTAGATGTCAGATGATCATTCCCACAAACGGAGCCACACTGTTATGTAAAGAAATCTCCACAGATTGTCTCCTCACGTTGTAGCCTGAACAGGAGAACAAAGTAAACACAAGAAAGCCGGTTTGCTCCAACAAGGGACTCTCCGATGTTTAAGTCAAATCTCTCGTAGCAGCAGTTAAGAATAATGAAGATGGTTCTGTAAAGGATTTGAGTATATATAGCGTTCATAGCAGGTAGAGGCGGTGGTGGAGAGTCCTAATCTGCCAGCTTTCTATTCATAGGAGGAGAATCTATTATAGAGTCCTTGTAGGAGAGTGATCCCTGATTAGTTAGGATCGTGGGTGCTACTCTTGTAGTTCCCTTTTAGGAATGAATTAGTGTCAAGAATGAATTGACCCATCCTGACGTGGCAAATTGCACCATTTTATGAATGGACTCCTCATTGGAGCGGGTATGGGTGTAACCCGATGGACCTTTAGACATTAATAGATTATAACAATCTGATGACGTGGCATGATGCCATTGGGTGGTTAGATTTAGGTATATCAATAACCTTTATGAAACAAGATAGGCTCTTTGTTTCGGTAGCTCATAATTTAACTACTAGAGATAGGGTAAGAAAGGTTAGGGACAAGGTCTCAGTTAACTTATGTTGGCAGTCATGGGATCATCTTTTGGTTCACCCAATCCCATAGGGATTGAAAAGATTAAAGTTAAAAAATTTCTTGATCACCTTCATGGTTGCCCATAGGAAACCAATAAACATTATATTTGGGTTTAGTATAAAAATTTTATACAACCATCTCTTTTCTTGTCCCATAAAAATTATGGGAAGGAAACAAGAAAAGAAAAATATCTCTTTCCATCTCATGGAAAGAGGAAACCATCTCATACCCGAATGCGCAGCGGAAAGATATGGATTCGGGCTTCTTTCACATCCCATGGTTAACAAATAAAAATAATTACTAAGGAATCAAAATAACTTGCTAACCTGTTGAGCCTCAAGTGTTGCTCCTCCAAATAGTGGTTCTTCCTCCAATGAGCACACCAGGTAAACAATCTTGAACCTTCTTTGGTGCAGCCAAGGTTCTCCAAGTAAAGCAGACTTGAAAACCTTTATTTTTCCAACAGTTGGCTCGACTTATTGACTTTGGCCGCTCGCTGGTTGTCGGGTCAGATTCCATAGATGTCTATTTAGATGTCGATTTCTTGCTTTCGAATTCAGGTGTAATTTCAATGTTAGTTCAGTTTCGGTTTCAGTTGAGGCTGAGGATCCTATTGTTTAATCCAAGAATCTCTTCATATCTTCAATACATGAGGGTTTTAAAAAACCCTACTTAGAAAATCCAATGAGAGTTTGACACTCTCTTTCCTCCATGACATGGACTTGTTTAAACCTGATGGGTTTCTAATTGATGAAACCTGATGGGCTTCTAATTGATGAAGAAGCAGAATCTAAAAGGGAATAGTCAATTAATTATGGGTAAAATACACGTACCCCCTAAAATGCACCCAATACTCCTCATACCCCCCTAAGGTTCTGACAAGTCCACGTACCACCCCCACTTTACCCCCCTAAAGCCATTTAAGACCACACTGTTAAGTTTAGGCGTTAAGTGCTAAAAACTTGACCAAAGTACCCTTTTTTTTTATCTCTTCTAAATTTGAAAAGACCTAATTGCCCTGACCTATTTGTTCATAATATGAAAAGACCTTTTTCCTCTAACCTAATTTGAAAGGACCCTTTACCCCCACTATTTGTCCTTGAGAACCTAACCCAACCTAATTACCAAAATGCCCTTGCTGGGGGATAATTACCAAAATGCCCCTTCAAAAAATGACCCTTTTAACCCAACATTTCAGAAAGATCTATGCCTTCTCATGTGGGAAATCACATCTCTCAGGGATGACCCTTCACAGAATAGGATTTGCCAGAAAATTAATGTTGAGTCCTTTGAGAGAAGTTTCATAAATGGAAGATGGATTTTGGGGAAACGATTCGGGGAAGATGGGGGCATTTTGGTAATTATGCCCTAGCAAGGACATTTTGGTAATTAGGTTGGGTTAGGTTCTTAAGAATAAATAGTGGGGGTAAAAGGGTCTTTTCAAATTAGGTTAGGGCAAAAAGGTCTTTTCATATTATGAATAAATAAGTCAGAGCAATTAGGTCTTTTTAAATTTAGAAATGATAGAAGAAAGGTCGTTTGGTCAAGTTTTTGGCACATAACGGTGTGGTCTTAAATGGCTTTAGGGGGGTAAAGTAGGGGTGGTACGTGGACTTGTCAAAACCTTAGGGGGGTATGAGGAATATTGGGTGCATTTTGGGGGGTATTTGTATTTTACCCATTAATTATTTATTTATTTTTAAAGGATAAATAAAATTAGCATCATATCTATTAAATTAAATAAACAATTAATTAATTAGCAAATTAATTTACCCTTACATAATAATAAATCATTATGTACCAACCCTCCACTAATCAACATCATCATTATGGAATATAGAGCATGTACACATGTACTGCCAAACCCCATTCTATAGTACATGTCTATCTCAGAGTGTTTGTGTATGCGATCGGAATCCGCAAAACGCAATCGAAGTCATCAAACATTTTAATCAAAAATTACATATAATCTATCATTTTATGTGAAAATAAGTTTTGCAAAAACCATTTCTAAAACGGTATTGGATCCAAATTCTAATCCGGCCATCCACAGACAATCTCTATCTTGATGTTCCCCAATCAGGCAGTGAAGACCATGTTGAGCAACCATTTCACTCACAAAATGTTTGCGCATTCCCAGAACACCGATTTTGACTCTCTTGAATCTTAGTCATTGATGATCCAAAGAATGGGTTCACATTTCACAGTGATCGACAAGATCCTCTCAGGTACTAAGTCTCGGTGACACATGTCTATCCCAATCTTACATATGACAAATAATACATGAAAGAGTCAACTTCTTCGCCAATGTACATCATGATGTGCACTCGCATTCATACCCTAACATTAACATGTCTAAGCATACTAAATGCGACGATCATATGATAAGGGTGCCCAGCCCAAACCCTAGTCGTGACTACCATTTTAAGTTAAACTTACGGACACATAATGCTTAAAAAGTTTATATCACATGTGATAATATTAAACCAAAATGTATAAACAGTTCAATACAATGTAAATCAGACCGAACCAAACCGAAACAAACCGCGTTTGATGGGCACATAAATCCAACAACTTATATACTGCTATTTTTAATAAATAACTAAACTTTTCTTCTCATTAAAAGAATAAAAAAAAAAAAAAAAAAAAAACCTATGCATCTATTGGTAAACTTGTATTATATACTTTCCAATATTATTAACAACCCTTTCCACTTCAACATCTTTTCAAAAAGACCTTTCATAAAAGGCCGTACCCAGTGCCCAAGGCTCCCATGTTTAGCAAGGTCTAGGGAAGGTCAAATGTACGCAGCCTTAACCCTAGTTCTTGAGAAACTATTTCCAGGACTTTAACCCATGACCAAGCATTCAAAAAGTGAGCACTTGACCAACGCAACAATCCAGATCCTCTACTGCCGAGCTGCCCGGCAGGACCGTGCAGCCCACACACAATGAGACTTGCAATGACCGCTTTGCCCCTACCCAAATGCCTTGCCCAAGTAGGGATAAGGTGGTCATTGCATGCCTCACTATGTCTGGACTGCACGGTCCTGTTAGGCAACTCGGCAATAGAGGATCACAATCCCCAACACACCAAGCACGACCTTCTATCTTGGATTTATTTCCTTTTTGTTACAGAGAAATTGTTTTACTCTTCCAAAAGAAGTCCATATATGTGTTCAGAAAATATTGAAACCGCCACCCTTCTATTCGTTTGAGTTTTATTGTTTGGGAGTGGTCTTAAGACTTTGGAACCCTAGGTTGCATCCGTGTACTAATTAATAACTGCATAAATATGAAAAATAGAAAATAAAAAATTAAAATTTTAAACAAACCACTGCTTGGGCTCTGAAATACAAGAAACCAATGAACAAAAACCCTCTTTTGGTAGTGTTTGCGTCCAAGCTATGTCTTGAAATCAGAGAGAGGATGCATCACAGCTCGGAATGGCCATCTCCAGCCAGTAGAGCACACCACCAGTACAAATTTAGCAGAATTTCATAGAAGTTAAAAGAGGCTCTATCAGCAAAAGAGCAACATGACATTTACCAAAGGTTGCAGAACTTAGAAGTGGAAACAAGGAGCTTCCCCCTTAAATATGCTTTACATCTTTTCTATATATGTTATATATTTCTCCTATATTTTATTTTATCAGACTACAAAGAATATCATAACCCTCTCAGGCTCTCGCATAGTATATATAAACCAACTAATGCTGGTAGCCCATAGCTACCACTGGGATCCTCACCTTGTGACCCCTGCTGCCTTTCATTAAGACCTCTCCAAAGCTATAGGACCCAGTCAACGATCTAACGGTGAGAGTCACTAAGAACTTCCGTGATGCACCAGGTAGCAGAGTCATAGCTGGAGGGCTAGCTTCAATGGCTATCTCTGGTGCCATCCTGGTCGAGATGACGTAAGTTTCTTCCTCAGCAACATTTGTGACCGTACGAGTAATAGTGCGAGTCCCCACAAGATGGGAAACAGTGATCGACGGACTGTTGAGATCAGATGCATAGCCACTGGTAGAGTTGCAGGAAGCACTAGTGTAGTTCCTGATCTCATGAGGATCAATGCCTGGTGTTGAACACAAGAATCTCACATAGTCTTCATAACCTATAGCAGTTGGGTTTAATAGTAATTAGTAAGACACTAAAACTACAAAAAATCTGCAGGAACTCTCTCAATAATGTTAGCTAAGAGAAATATAGATTACCCGCATCAAAGATGAGTCCAGGATCCAAAGCCGCGCTTGGATGGACATGGCCACTTCCATAGTCAAATGGCGTAGCAGTCACAAGCATCGTGGTTTCAGAACCAGAATATTGCATGGCTTGAAGAGGTCTGCCTGCTCGATCCAATGTCGTTGATGTTGTCATTAAGGCAGATTTTATTGCTGCTGGACTCCAATGCGGATGTTTCTGCTTCACAAGAGCTGCTATCCCAGATATATGTGGTGCTGCCATGCTAGTTCCCGATATCATAGCAAATTCTTCTCCTGCATTACAGAAGTATTTATAGCTTTATTTTCAGAATAACAAGAAATATTGGTCAAATTCTCCCTCCTATGCACTATTTGCATCCTCCTCTATAGCCCACCTAAGTGTGAGGGATGAAGCAAAGACACAAAATAATATGATCTTGGTAATCAGAATTATGCACCTAGAAAATTACACTCATCTGTTCCATTTGGGGACCATGCTGCCCAGATAAGAGATCCAGGAGCAAGAATATCTGGCTTGAGAACATCAGCGTCTTGAAAGCTGTAATCTTTAATATCTGGCCCTCGAGCAGAGAATAGTGCCACCTGAGGTGCTGATTTGTAGAGTATAGGCATCAAACCATTCCCAATGTTACCATTAGCTTTAAAGTTCCTCACTCGGCCAGTCCAGTCTCTTGACGTAGAGATGTTATAATAGTCTATAAGGTCCTACAATAAAAGTGAAACCAACTAGCATACTCAACCATCAAAATGACAGCAGAATGTAATATATATATATATATATAGATGGAAAATGAAAATAAAACTACAGATTAGACTTTATATGGAAAATATTAATAAAACTCAGATTAGACTTTACAAAACAGTGGAACATAGTTGAGTAACTGAGTCAGTTGAAGAAATGCTCCCGTCCAGGACACCACAAGCTAGTCATGTCTTCCACAGGCACATGAAATGGTGAATGATGAACTTAAGCCTTATACCTTAAATCTTTAGATAGGTGAAGAGTTATTTTAGCTTAATAAAAGATTAAAGATGGCAATCAAACAACTTCCATTTTTTTTCGTGTGTTTTTCTCTATCCAATCTCTTTATTTTAAAAAGGTACAAGTTGAGTGGGGAATTTCTTTTTTGTTGATCCACCAACAGTTCATTAACAGCAAGCTTTATAAAGGGTGTTTGACGACAGAATTTGTTTGACGAGTGCTTCTGAAGTGATTATGAGGTATCTTTGTTCGTTTATTTTTTTCCTTTTCTCTTTTTTGGTTGGGAGGGGGGGGGGGGGTTTGGGTGTTGGGGTAGACAAGTGTTTTGAGTGTTTAATGAAAACTAGTGGACGTCTTTTTCCCACTTCGCTTTTTATTTCTTCCTTCTTCCTAATCTGTCCCAACCCTTTCTTGGGGAGCATCTCACTCCCCCATATCTGTATAACTTACTTTTTTTTCACCTTTAATACATTTCTAGTTGCTGATAGGAAACATAATTGTCAAGGTCTCACCTTATGTGCCAAGGAGCCCACGCCCAAAACCTGATGATCTAGCCTTACATATGTTTCTTTAATCTCACTTTTACCCACCTTATGTTCTAAATTGAGATTTATAAATTAACCCTACATTCTAAATACACACGTATGTATGTTGTATGTGTGAAAAATACCTATATGGTGCTCCCTTGGGTGGCTTGGCCTCCCCAAGGCAGCGGCTTGGTGCCATGACAACTATGATCAGAAAGTCAAATAAATCTTGGGAAAAATATAAACATAGAGGCAGTTGAAGCTAGTTACCATTGATTTGCTGACATCTGTGATGAGAATACCAGGAATACCAACTGGAACAGGATCAAATTTGGTTCCTGGAGAAACATTTTCTACAGCAAGAACAAAACCAGCTGCACCAAGGCTCTTAGCCGTTTCTGAAACTTTCTTGATTGATGCAGTACAAACAACAAAGTTGAATGAATACCCACAGAGAAGAATGTTGCCCTTCACCAAATTTTTGTTCAAAACATCAGGATTTTGGCAGTCTGTAGGGCCATACTTCATAACAGACGAATCCAGCATTACATCATTGGCTGCGACCAGAGTGAAACTTTGATTCAAATGTGTAGCAGCTGCAATAAGCAATTAAAAGTCCATCAGTTTAAGAAAGGCAACGTTTTTGGAACGATAGCAGATTAAAAATTTACCATTCTAACTAAAGAATAGCAGATACCAAAAACCCACTGCTAAGAATTGTTGGAGACAGGATCAGAAAGCTTAAGAACAGAACAAATGATCTAAGAATATAAGATCTCCAGGCTGCTAACAGGACCAAATTCAGTTGTGAACTTCCAGCCCAATTGCTAAATTGATCTCTTTAATTTTTAGAATTAACTGCGATGTTATACTAATAAAGCAAGAGAGATCCCTTAGCACCCCCGCTGCAAATAAATAAATAAATAAATAAAGGGCAAATCTCATATACAATTTCCTGCACCTGTCCCTGATTTCCGCCCTTTGAAAGAAAATTTTCAACTTTCCCCCGAAAAACTATTTGAGTTTTTACTTATATGACTAATCTTTCCGCTTCCCCATAAATTCCCCAACAAGACTGGTCACACTAACTCACTAAGCCAGGGCCAGTTTCACTATACTAATCATTAAACTTAAGGATTTACCAATCAAAAGAACCCCCCAAAAAGTAAAAAATCTGAGATCAACTCATAAGTAGATTGGGACAATATGCAAAACCTGAAAACCCAGTATTCCTTCTCCATAGCTAATTCGCTGTGGATTGAATTTAAATACCTTTTAATAATCTTGCATCAGTCATTGGATTTAGGAAGGACTACCATTTCATATTAAACTAAACACAATATTATATGTTCTACCCAGTTCAGATATCAGATGGTCAAAATTTTAACTGCTCCATAAACAGAAGTCAACTCTTAACCTCCCCCCCCCCCTCCCCGCTCCCCTTTACACTTGACGGAAAATATCAATGTGTACAAATTTCTATTGTGTATACTAATCCCATTTTAGGTAGGCATATATAGGTTTGCAAACATGCAGGGTGCACCTGTGCCCTTTCTGAAATATGTCCGCATAATGAAAGAAAAAAAGTAAAGCAGTATTTACAGCAGAACAACTACACCATCTGAGAAGAATTCGATGCAATATTATTTCTGTGACAAACCAAGCACAGTGATTATGTCATGCACAGCCTAAGTTATAACTAACACTGATCTCTATGCACTTCTATGAATCAATCATTCAGTTCATGTCCATAGATGCTCTTTGATTAAACTACAGCATTTTCCTGCAGGTATCATAATGGCTTCCAAGACGTTCATCACATCAATCCAGTGACAAATAAGTACATGTAGCATATGAACTTACGTGACAAACCAATCCCAGGTAAGATCTTGCCATTTCCCAGTGTCAAATGATTTTTGTATCTGCGATCATCAATAGCAGCAGCTATGGATGCTATCCATGGACTGTAAGACAACATAGTTTTGGGGAAAGGACCACCATTTCCAGCTGCTTGTGCAACAAAAACTCCAGCTTTCACAGCAGAAAGAAGCGAGGCATCAAAAGGGTTTAAAAAAGTGATCCTGGTTGTTGCTGGAGGACTGTTTGCTCCCACTGAGAGATTGAGAATGTCTACACCATCCTGAACAGCCTGTTTACAAAAGTCTTTTCATTTGGAATCACATAACCAAAATCAACTGGCAAACAACACTGTTTTTATTTGCTATTACAGAATTTGAGCTTCCTAACATACAAGCACTTTTGCAAATCACATGGTCCAATGATTTATTTGGTTTTGAAACCCATCCAATAGAAAGGACACAGTACACAAGTGAGTTCTGTTCTTCAGTTACAGTATTTTTTTATGGATATATATCCAATTGAAGCAGGATACTCGAAAGGGCAGAAGGTTGAAGAGTTTCTTTTCTTAAGATAATTAAAACACCAAGGGTGTCATATTGGGAGCAAACAGATTTTAATGAAACATAGCATGATCAAGATTATTTTTCTTGCCAAGAAAGTTGAATTGGTTAAGTTTTATAAGCAAAGAGGGCAATGGTGTCATATTGGGAGCAAACAGATTTTAATGAAACAAAACATGATCAAGATTCTTTTTCTTGCCAAGAAAGTCGAATTGGTTAAGTTTTATAAGCACAGAGGGCAATGATGTGAAAGAGTTTTCACATCATTAATAAAACTGCAATGGAAAACTTTAGGTCAAAAAGCACTCAGCCAAATATTCAAGGAGGTTAAAACTAAAAAGAATCATGAACTAAATTATAATTTCAGGAGAGGAGCCAGAAGTATTCAGTGCAATACAGCTCAACTGAATTCTAGATTTATTTCATAAGTTCTCTGCACATATACAGCCTGGGTTAGTCCTTATTTGTTCCAGAAAAAATTTAAGCCAAAAAAATAAACACCTGCTTAAGGTCCAAAATTTGGACAATAGAATGCATAGGAAAATAGAAGATACACCTTCAAGTATTGTTTTGTACTCATGGGCATCTACAATTGAGTTGACTGAATTAGCACTATGAAAAATGATGAAACCTTTGTCACACCAAAACAATATATATTGGATAGCTAAGTTAAGCTCTAGTCATGTACTTGGATAATTTTTTTTGGTAAAGGTATTTGGATAATTTTAACCAAAAACATCTGTGATTCAGCATAGCCATGCAAAAAATGGCCATCTCTAATTGTCTGAGTCATGGAACAAAAGCAGACCTGCTCAATGGCAGCCACTACATCAGAAACAAAGCCTCCAAAAATCCTGTAGAGTGCTTTGTAGACAGCAATCCTGAAAATGTGAAAGAGACAAACTGAATGATCCCTGACCAGATAACAGATACAAAGGAAAAGGCTTATAAAGGACTAACACAGTGTCTGAGCTGGTAATAACTCCTTACCTGGCACGCGGAGCCATCCCACTTGCTTTCCCAAATTCATATCCATGCATTCGCACTGGAATTCCATTATTACCAGCCGCAATTGCTGCTGTGTGACTGTTATTAAATTTAAGTGCATAGATCAAAATTAATTAAAATGATAAAATAACTAAAATGGAACAAAGCCAAAAAAAAAAAATGGCAATTGATATATCACAAGTATCTGAATAAAAAAAGAATTGAAACAAGATTTCATATGAAAATGGTGAAAACAGACTGTTAAACCCTTGTCTTTTCTTGCATTAGAATACTAATTTTTAAATTAAATATAGAACTAATTCCAAAATAAAGTTTAGAAAGAAGGAAGAATATAATGATTAAATTGGAAATGATAGTATTAACTGGGAGAGTCCCAGACCATGAATAAACAGTAAAAATGACATGAATTGCCCTATGGACCATTATTGGAAAATCAGGTTTTCCGACTCGACTCACCCTCCAAAAAACCTGGCGACTCAGGCGAGTCAAACCTGGTCAGGGCGAGTCATGTTTTTTGTAGTTTTTTAAATAGATGTAGTCTTCTGCTCTGCAGCACTACCAGAAATGATTGTCTCAGCAAGCCTGCCAAGCCAGTGACTGAATCCCTGCAAAATTCCATCAAATCTTAATGAGCCTTTTTCTCCAGCACCAAGTCGACTGGCCACCCTCTACATGCCGTTGGAGCTAAGGGCTGTGCTGGCTCGGCCATCAGCCCTCTACTACAATCGGGTTATGAGTGTTTAATTGAGAGGTGCCGGCAGCAGAAGATTGTAGCAACGACTTCCAGTATCTAGCCAGCTCCAGGTGGTGATATATTAGGCAGAAAAGGCACCGTACCAATTGATGAGGATGGCGGCAATGGGAACAAGGAGGCGGTTTCCTTGGATGGTTGATCACAATGCCCACCGTGGTGTTCCCTGCACATCAGCATCAGAGACGATGGCCTGCTCTAGCAAGACTGTGCCAGGAGTGTGATCAGGGCGAAGAAGGATCTTGCTGAGGCCGCCGTCTTAGCAGGATTCAAAGAAGACGGTTGAGGTCATTCCATTGGTTGCCCTTCCTCAATCATCCAAGGCTGTGGTACTCATAGCTATCTCTGTAGCCCTCCAATTTGATCCTCCTCTCCAACAATATCATGAGAGCCAGAGGAAATGCTGACCAGGCAAACCACTACCAGAGACTTTGCAGAGTAGAAGATGGTGGAGCTATTTAATCAATTGATCGATCGATCAGCCAAGAGAGTGAGAGGGAGAGAGAAATAACACTTTGACATGGAGGTGGAGGAGGTGCATATTAACTAGCCTCTGCCCAGAGAGAGAGAAGGGGGTTAAAAAGATGACCAGACTTGGCGAGTTTCATGCGACTTGGCTATAAACACCAAGTCACTCTAGTCAATTTTTTATAGTGAGAAAGTCTACATGACTCTTGACCAGCTTTTGCCATTTTTTTTTCCTCGACTTGGGCAACTCACCTGAGTTAAAACCTGGTTTTCCAACAATGCTATGGGCCTCACCCAGATTCCATGTATCTAGCTGCAAATAATTGGTAATTGTTAGAAGTATGTGATGAAGGATAGAAAGGGCAAAGACCCCTCTCGGAATTAGCGTCAGACAATCTGGCGCTAATACTGAGAAGGGCTTCCTTTCTTCTCTTTTAGTTCCTTTTATATCCCTGTAAAGTGTCATATATAAATGGATATTTTCTGGTCTCTCTCTCAGATTAGAGTCCAGCTTTTCCCTCACTCTCTTCTCTTCTCTTCTCCTTCATTTTCTTTCTCTTCTTCCATTCCTCCATTGTTTACATGGTATCAAAGCATATCTGATCCAGAAGGGCAAGCTTCCACTTCCTCTTTCAGTCCCTTTCTTATTTCTATAGCCAAAAGAAGAAGGTGGGATAGACTCCATCAAATTTTGAAGACTCTCTAGGGATCTACTCTACCGTAGGGGGAAATTTACCCCATTTCTGCAGCCTTGAAGGTGTTCAAAGGATTGCTGCAATGGTTTAGAGACATCAATTCCTACTCTATATCAAGTTTAATGTTTTTTTTTGCAATGATTTAAGGTTGATTGAGATGCATTTCTGGAATGTTTTTGGTGTTTTTCCATTGCTGTGATTCTCTTTTTTGGGGCTAATGTGCTGCTGGATTAGTCGTGACATGTATATCGATTTTTGAATCGCTTTTTTGGACTGCTTTTTGGCTATTCTGCTTCTGTTGAGCTGCTGCTATGATTTTGGATTGTTCTTATTGGACTGGTTTGCTGTTTGAGGACCTTTATGTGTGGTTCTGTGAGTTACTGTTTGCTGTTGAACTACTGTTTGATGACTATTCTGGATTGAACCATAAGTATTTGCTCTGCTATGCACTTTCAGGTGCTTCTTTGGTGAAGATTGAGTATTGTTTGTGCTTCCATTGCCTCTCTGTTACTTGGTTTGAGTTAGCTTAAGAGCCATTATTGTTGGTTGGTGCTCCTCTTTGGTCGTAATTATGGGAGAGACATCGAAGGACACAAAGGTTGTGACCAAGGCCATATCCTCATCACCAAATTTTCTGACCTCTAAGAAGTTAGAAGGCAGTCAGAATTTTCAGCAATGGCACAAGATTACGACCTTGGTTCTCACAGGAAGGGGTGAGAAACATCACTTGACTGACAAGAAACTTGCTAGCATGGATGATGATACTTGGGGGGTCACTGATGCTCGTATCTTGGGTCAGATGAAACTCCATGGATAGTAATATTGTAGACCTTGTGACCCATATTGACACTGTCATAGAACTATGGGATTATCTGGCTGTTTTATATTCTGGACACAGCAACTCTCCCGGATTTATGAACTCCCCCAAGAGTTTTATCGAGTTGATCGGAAGAGTCGCCCTCTGACCCAACACTTGGCTAATTTCAAAATAATGTATGAGAAATTGAATGCTTTGTTGCCCATTACATCTTATGTGACACAGATGCAGCAGTTATGGGTTTCTTGGGCAGCTTGGGCCCTGAATTTGACTCAGTTCAGTCTCAGATTCTTGGAGATGTTACAGTTCCATCTCTTGCAGACACTTTCTCTCGAGTTCTTCGTATGTCTCGTGACACTACTCGAGTCTCTTCTGGTGATAGTACTGCTCTTGTGAGTAGTGGCTGCAGTGGGGGTTGTCAGCCTGCCAAAATTCCCCCAGCTACACCCTCTGTTAGTACTCATGATTCATTTGAGAAGTCTGAGAAATCTGGTCCTGTGAGGACCTGCCATCATTGTGGCAAACCTGGTCACATTCAATGCTTTTGTTGGAAATTACATGGCAAACCTCCTCAGTCTAAGATAATCAACACTGCCAGTATTGACCCTACAGTCCCATTTGTACCTATGAATGACCGCCGTGTGACCTTGACTATGACAGAGAAGAAATATGCTCGCTATAGCTAGGGAAATGCTTCTCAGGACATTTCTTCCACTGCTACTTTTGTTCAAACAAGTAATGCCACTGCGTGTCTCTCCACTTCTAGGCCTTGGATTATCGACTCAGGGGCCTCAGACCATATGTCTAGAACCTCAAGTATCTTTTCCTCTTTACACACTTCTCATTCCAGTGTTACTTTAGCTGATGGTTCCTGTGCTACAGTCAGAGGCACTGGTACTGTTCAGCCCACTTCTTCCTTGTCCCTATCTTATGTCTTGTATTTACCTAAATTTCCTTTTAACCTCTTGTCTGTTAGCCAACTTACTAATGCCTACAACTGTTCCATAACCTTTTTTCCAGATTCTTGTGTCTTTCAGGATTTGCAGACGAAGAGGATGATTGGTAGAGGCAGGGTCTCTGGGGGACTGTATCTTCTTGAGGACACATCTTCACTTGCTTGTTCAAGCATAGTTTCCCCTCATCAGCTCCACTATCGGCTTGGTCATCCATCCTTACAGAGTTTGCAAAAACTATTTCCAAGTTTGCGTTCTCTTTCAATTTTAAATTGTGAGTCGTGCCAGTTTGGCAAGCTTCACCGTGTGAGTTATCCCCCTCGTGTAACAAACGGGCCTTACATCCCTTCTCCCTAGTTCACTCAGATGTGTGGGGTCCCTTGTCGTGTGTCTTCCAAGTTGGACTTTAAATATTTTGTTACTTTTGTTGATGACTACTCTCGTGTTACTTGGTTGTAATTAATGAAATGTCGATCTGTATTGTTTTTTATCTTTTCTTCATTTGTTGCTGAAATTAAGAATCAATTTGGATCTTATATTAAAATTTTGCGTAGTGATAATGCAAGGGAGTATTTTTCTGCCCCTTTTTCTGATTTTATGACCACTCATGGGATCATTCATCAATCTTCCTGTACTGACACACCCCAACAAAATAGTGTGGCTTAACGGAAGAATCGTCACTTGATGGAAGTGACTCGGTCCCTTCTCTTTGAAATGAAAGTGGACAATTCTTTTTAGGCTGATGCAGTGTTAACTGCTTGTTACCTTATCAATCGAATGCCCTCATCTATCCTAGGTGGTGGCATTCCTCATGCTTTGCTCTTTCCTTCTTACTCTTTATTTCCTTGGCCACCACGTGTCTTTGGGTGTGTCTACTTTATTCGAGACCATACTCCAGGGTTATCGAAGTTAGACCCCAAAGCTGTTAAATGCATTTTTGTGGGATATTCTCGTGTTCAGAATGGGTATCGTTGTTATTCTCCTATTCTTTGCAAATATTTTAGTACTGTTGATGTTTCTTTCTTTGAGTCTCAATCTTATGTGCATGAGCCTGTTGTAGATCCTTCATTGGATGAGGATCTTCCTCTTTGTGTTATTCAGCCTCCTGTGCAACCTCTTGTTGCTCCACCTCTTGTGCAGCCTTCTGTTGTTCAACCTCCAGTTATTCATATCGTCCAAGGAAAGAAGCTGCTGCCCCCATTGATGCTCTGCCTACTGCCCCGTCTTTGCCGTCTGTGGATCCTACCCCTGCTCCTATATTTTCTGATTTGGATCAGCCCATTGCTCATCGGAAAGGTATCCATCGGTGTATTAAACACCCAATTTCTTTTCATGTTTCTTATTCTGGTTTATCTTCTACCTTTCAAACCTGTCTTTCCACTGTTGCATCTCATCCTATTCCTAAGACAGTTGCAGAGGCATTATCTATTTCTGGCAGAAGGAGGACAGCTATAGAAGAATAATTCCAGGCTTTGGAACATAATCACACTTGGGATCTTGTTCCACTGCCCCTTGGGAAGTCTGCCATTGGTTGTCGTTGGGTCTATGTAGTTAAAGTTAATGCTGATGGATCTCTTGCTCACCTGAAAGATCGATTGGTGGCCAAAGGCTATGCATAGGTGTATGGTATCGATTACTTGGATACCTTTTCTCCAGTTGCCAAGCTCTCCTCTGTTCGATTGGTGGCCAAAGGCTATGCACAGGTGTATGGTATCGATTATGATAAGAAAACATATTTGATTAATGCTTAAGTTCAATATGATTCCCTAAGCCCTTTATTTATACTAATAAAACAATATTTCATGGACATATATGCCCTTACATAGTATAAACAAAGGAAAAGAGAGAATAAAACAAGAGGAAAGGACCAGAATACCCCTACGGTATTCTGGCCTATATATTCTAACACTCCCCCTCAAGTTGGTGCAAAAATGTCACACATGCCCAACTTGGCTAGAAAAGGATGAAACACTTTGCCACTCAGCCCCTTCGTGAACACATCAGCCAGCTGATCAGAAGACTTCACATAGGGAACACAGATTAGTCCAGCTTCAAGTTTCTCCTTGATGAAATGTTTGTCCACCTCCACATGTTTAGTACGGTCAGTTGGACAGGATTATGAGCAATGCTTATGGCAGCCTTATTGTCACAATATAACATCATTGGAAGTTGGACAGCAACCCCAATATCTTGCAACAGCCCCTTAAGCCACAACAATTCACAGATACCATAAGCCATCGCACGGAATTCAGCCTCAGCACTGGACCTTGACACCACATTTTGTTTTTTACTACGCCAGGTGACAAGGTTCCCACCTACAAAAGAGCAATATCCAGAGATGGACTTCCTATCACTTGAACCAGCCCAATTCGCATCAGTGTATGCTTCAACCTTCAGATGACCATTGGGAGATAAAAGTATTCCTTGTCCCGGAGCAGACTTCAAGTATCATAAGATGCAAAGGACTACCTCCATATGAGAGGAATAAGGGTCATGCATAAATTGGCTGACCTTACTAACTGCAATGGCAATGTCTGGTCGAGCGTGAGACAGGTAGATAGGTTTGCCCACCAACCGCTGATAACGACCTTTGTCAACTGGTGTGCCTTCTTTCTCCTTAAGTCTTGTCGTAGCTTCTATGGGAGTGTCCGAAGGATGACACCCTAGCAGCCCCGTTTCAGACAGTAGATCCAGGACATACTTCCCCTGAGACAGAAATATGCCCTTTGAAGAGCGAGCAACCTCTATCCCTCGAAAATATTTCAGAGTCCCCAGATCCTTAATTTCAAACTCACGGCCAAGAAATAGCTTCAACCTTTCAACCTTTTGATCTCATCACCATCATTGCCGGTCACGACAATATCATCAACATATACTATGAGGAGAGTAACCCCCTATCACCCACAAGTTTGATGAACAAGGTATGATCAGCATTGCTTTGCTGGTAGCCCACTGAAAGCATAGCCTTATGAAATCTACCGAACCAGGCTCTAGGTGACTGCTTCAAGCTATAGAGTGCACGCTTCAATTGACACACCTTACCCTTGGTAGCAGGACTTGAGAAACCTGGAGGAATGTCCATATATACTTCTTCCTTTAGTTTACCATGGAGAAAGGCATTCTTCACATCCAACTGCTGAAGATCCCATCCAAGGTTCACTGCACAGGATAACAATACCCTTACAGTATTGAGTTTTGCTACCGGTGCAAAAGTCTCCTGGTAGTCAATGCCATATGTCTGATTGAAGCCTTTAGCAACTAGACGTGCCTTGTACCGATCCACTGTACCATCTGCCTTCTGCTTGACCACAAACACCCATTTACAACCCACTGGTTTTTTTCCTGCAGGAAGAACTACAAGATCCCACGTATTGTTTTTGTTCAATGCTCTCATTTCTTCCAACATTGCTGCCTTCCACTTCCCATCTGTAGATGCTTCCTGCCAATTTTTAGGAATGGAAACAGAAGAAAGGGAGGAAACAAAGATACGAAAAGAAGGAGAAAGAGAACTATAAGAAACAAAACGGGAAATGGGATGTGAAGTGTAGGTCCTGGTACCTTTACGATGTGCAATGGGTAGATCAGAAGAGGAAGGCTCAGCAGGAGGAGGATCTGGATCTTGAGTCGGCAACTGGATGGGAATCGGTGCTGCAGTGGACTGATTCTGCCCTTTGTTAGAACATCTCCGGTTATAAGTGAGAATGGCGGAATTGTCAATGGTCCTCCAAAAGTTACGAATGGTTTTCTGTACAGGAGTCAGCTCCCCCTGAATAGGAATATTACCACCACCTGTTTCCATGATCTCCCCCTGTATCGGATTCCCCTCATGTGAAGGGACAGCAGCCTTGAGAGGCTGGGCAGCAATCACAAGAGGCTGGACAGCAGCCACGGGAGGCTGTCCAGCAGCCGCGGGGGACTGGAAAGCAGCCGGGGAGGGTTGGTCAGTAGCTATAGGTGATGAAGGGAGGGGAAACCCAAGAGTATGAACCACATCTTCACTAGAACTCTCCCCCTGAAGAGGTGGGGAAGAATAATAGCAAAGGGTTTCATGAAAAACCACATCCATACTGACCATAGTACGACGGGAAAGAGGGTGGTAACACTTGTAACCTTTTTGGGTTGGAGAATAACCCAAAAAAATACACCTTAACCCACGGGGTTCAAGCTTGTCAGGCGACTTAGTATCCCTAGCATAACAGACACAGCCAAAGACCTTGGGAGGTACCACAAAGGAGGAATCTCCAAGTAAAATGTCAGATGGGCTATGGGAATCCAGAACCCGTGAAGGTAACCTATTAATAAGGTAAGCTGCAGTGAGAACAGCATCACCCCAATATTAGGATGGAACATGTCGAGCAAACATTAATGCTCTTGCCAGTTGCCACTTCCAATAAGTGACGGTTCTTTCTTTCAACCACACCATTTTGGGCCGGGGTATCAACACAACTAGTCTGATGTATAATCCCATGATCAGCAAGGTACTTTTGAAATTGGGATTCCTTATATTCAGTTCCATTATCACTCCGTAAAACCTTAAGAATGGCCTGGAATTGGGTCTGGATCATTTTATGAAAATGTTGAAAACAAAAAAACACTTGATTTTTAGTTTGAAGAAGATAAACCCAAGTATTTCGAGAATGACAATCAATAAATGAGACAAACCAACGATGGCCAGAAATAGAGGGTTTACGACTAGGTCCCCAAACATCTGAGTGCACTAAATGAAAACAAGAAGAACTCCTTTTATTTGATAAAGAAAACAGATTTGATTAATGCTTAAGTGAATCAATATGATTCCCTAAGCCCTTCATTTATACTAATAAAACAATATTACATGGACATATATGCCCTTACATAGTATAAACAAAGGAAAAGAGAATAAAACAAGAGGAAAGGACCAAAATACCCCTACGGTATTCTGGCCTATATATTCTAACAGATTACTTGGATACCTTTTCTCCAGTTGCCAAGCTCTCCTATGTTCATGTCTTGATCTCTCTTGTTGTCTCTCAGCGGTGGCCATTGCATCAGCTCAATGTCAAGAATGCCTTCCTCCATGGAGATCTCCAAGAGGAGGTGTATATGGAGCAACCTCCAGGGTTTGTTGCTCAGGGGGAGTCTGGGTTGGTTTGCAGATTGAAGAAATCTTTGTACGGATTGAAACAGTCTCTGAGGCCTGGTTTGGCTGATTTATAGAAGTGGTTCTTGAGCTTGGTTTGTCACGATGCAATAGTGACTATTCTCTCTTCTATCGTCAGACAAGTGCTGGAAGAATTTTTCTGATTGTATATGTTGATGACATTGTGATTACTGGTGATGATTCTACAAGAATTGATAGTTTGAAAACTCATCTACAACAGAGATTTGAAACCAAAGATTTGGGAAAGTTGAATTATTTCCTAGGAATTAAAGTGGCTCAATCCAGGAAGGGAATATCTCTCTCATAGCGGAAGTATACTCTTGACTTACTTATAGGGATTGGGATGCTAGGGTGCAAACCTCTTGATAACCCAATGGATCCCAATATCAAGCTTGTTGCAGATGAGGGAGATGCTCTTGATGATCCAGAAAGATACAGAAGGTTGGCTGGAAAGCTGAACTACTTGACATTCACTCGACCTGATATTTCATTTTCGGTTAGTGCTGTGAGTCAATTTATGTCATCTCCTAGGACACCTCTTTGGGATGCTGTCATTCAGATTTTAAAGTATCTCAAGAAGGCTCTCGGACGAGGATTAGTGTACACTAATCATGGACATACACGAGTTGAGGGATTTTCTGATGTAGATTGTGGGCTGGATCACTGATTGTTCGGAGGTCAACTACAGGCTACTGTATATTTGTTGGAGGGAACCTTGTCTCAAGGAAGAGTAAGAAGCAGAGTGTAATGGCTAGATCAAATGCAGAATCAGAGTACCGAGCCATGGCACATGCTACTTGTGAGCTGATTTGGTTGAAGATGTTGTTGACTGAGCTAAGGTTTGAGAGTTCTACACCAATGCAATTGTGGTGTGACAACCAGACAGCAATACATATTGCCTCAAACCCCGTATTCCATGAGAGAACTAAACATATTGAGGTGGATTGTCATTTTGTAAGAGAACAACTCCAACAAGGCGTAATCTCTACAAAGTATGTCAAGACTATAGAACAACTTGCTGATATTTTTACTAAGTCTCTAGTAAGTGGGAGGGTTGACTACATTTGTAACAAGCTGGGCATGATTGATATATATGCTCCAGCTTGAGGGGGAGTGTTAGGAGTATGTGATGAAGGGTAGAAAGGGCAAAGACCCCTCTCGGAATTAGCGTCAGACAATCTGGCACTAATCTCCAGAAGGGCTTCCTTTCTTCTCTTTTAGTTCCTTTTATACCCCTGTAAAGTGTCATATATAAATGGATATTTTCTGGTCTCTCTCTCAGATTAGAGAGTCCAGCTTTTCTCTCACTCTCTTCTCTTTTCTTCTCCTTCTTCTTCTTTGTCTTCTTCCATTCCTCTATTGTTTACAGTAATTAACTAAAAGGGTGTTTAACTGAAGAATAAGGAGCATATATGTAGCAGAGTATTCTTCATCATGCCTAAACAAATAGAAGCCTAAGAAAAAGTAGAACCCCAAGGGGTACCAAAAATGCTATAGGATCTCAATGGGTCAAAATAATACTAAAGGTGGCAGTGGATGGAATATAAGATTCTTGGCTCAATAATTAAAAAAAAAAGAGGACAAGAAAAGAATAATATTGTTCATAATTTGAAATAGAAACCATCAGTATTATATAGGATTATCTGTTAAATTTCTATGGCACTTAAAAACTATTAAAAAGAAAAGGAAAATATTTGACAAGAATAGCCTTCCCAAAATCCCTATACTCAATTTGACCCAAGCAAGCCAAGTCAACTGTTAAAGAGAAAATCAGGTTGGTTTGATTCAAGTCTGGTCATGTTTTAGGCCTAAGTCTTTAGATGTTGGGCCCATTAGGCCTGATAGGCCTGAAACTTAATTCAATTCCACGTCTTGCCCTAGTCAACAACCAGTCTTCTAGATATTTGGCTGATAACCTGACACTGGAAAGATTTTAAGATATAACCAATTCACTGCTGAAAATTCTGTCAATTGACGAACATAAGGGTCAACCAAAATTATCAGTAGTTTTTAAGGTTTATAACTAATAGTAAATCTGCAACAAAGCAAATTATTAGCTTACAGAAATAATTTTTTTGTAGAAAATATTAAGATTCCAATCAGCAGCAGTAAAGGCCCTTAGATACATCTTTTCATGATAATGAGGATGCACTAGAGATCTTCTCTGACTCACCTTAAATCGCTTTAATATATTTGCTCCTCAATTTCTTAGAGTAATATATATCCAACAATTTGCTCTGGGGTTGCACTTCCATATTTTTTGAATATATTTGACTGGGCTTAGAGGAGCTTTTATGGCGGTCTTGGTGGGTCTGAACAACAGACTGAGCTAGCTCCATATTGGACCTTTGGTCATTAAGGCTGTATGCGCCAGAGCTTTTAACTTGGCACATTGACACTCCCAATGATATCCAACTTCTGCCTTTCCCCAAATGTCAGTTCAGGAGGTCACCTGGTAACTCTAAGATTGATAAGACCAAAGTACCATGGAAGTTTCCAACATGTATATCAGGGGCGAGAAGTACGCTTCTATCCATTATCTACCTTAACTGAAGTATTCTGCAGTTATTAACTGTTTGAAACTTTCCAGATGCCAAGAAACTAGAAGCATGTAAACAGTTTCTATTTCCTGGAAACCACTACACTACATTCCATTTTTATGCATATGCAGCAGACACAAATAATTGTCTTCAAAAGTGACATCCAGTAACTAGGACTAGGAGTCTAACCTTCCATGTCCATCACCATCCAAAGGCGATGCAAAATCAATTGCAGGGTTAAATGCTCCAGCAGCAATTGCAGCTGCTGCAAAATGTTGAGCTCCGACAATCTTCCCATTGCAGAAGCTCTTCTTCGTGTTTGGATCAACTTCACATTTCCCTCTGTAATGAGGAACAGGGCCATATGGATCAGTATTGTGCATTGAAAAGCTCGGATGTTCTGGGTATATCCCAGAGTCGACAAAGCCAATCACAATATCTTCTCCTGCCCTGTCATAACCCCCTCCAGTCGGCCATACTCCGGTTGGAAGCCCCAAAAACTGTGGGGTATGTGTTGTAAGTCTCCTGACCTTCCAATCTCTCTCCACAGACTTCACACCAGGAGCCCTTCTAAGGGCTTCTGCCTGCCACACCAGATAAAATTTGTGTTAAGGAATCAAGGGCTGAAACATAGCAGTAGACCAAAACAAAACTGAGCGGAAAAGTTACAAAACAGTCGACTTGCATAGCTCACCTGTTCAGGGGAAATGTGAACAGAAAAACCATTGATAAGATGTCGGTAGCTGTAGAGCTTCTCGTACGTCCCATGTTCAAACAACAAGCCAAGAAGCATATCATGTTTCTTTTCAAGGTGACGGGAGTAGGATGTCACTGATTCACTGCTAGGACCATGGAGAAAAGGGATGAGAATAATAAGCAAATGAAGCAAATGATATTTCAAGTTTGTGTTCTTCAACCAGGAGAAATACAGTAATAGAAAAACACAAAATATTATCATTTATAACCAACCCAATCCAGTTAACCAAATAAAACATACAAATTCAAATGCAATTCTGTAAAATCTGTAACTTCATCTAAAGAAAGTACATGAGGTAAGCTTATGTTGTAAATTCAGAAAACCCAGGTGGGTAAAAGTGGTCCATGAGATAATAAAATAAAGATCTGATTTCCTGATTAGAGATGGAAAGAGAAATGAAATGAGGGTACAACACATTTTAAGGCACTATTTTACATTGGTGGGCCGTAGACCAAGAAATAGGTGGTTCAGCACCCTTTCTGCCTACAAGATTACCAGCCAAAATCCTAGGGGACAGTGATAAGTATCAACAAAATAAGTCCATACAATTGAGTTTGGGAACACAACAAAACGGTTCCCCTTGTCATTCCAGAAAAAAAAAAAAATTGAAGGATAATACTTCTTTTCTTTTTTTTTTTTCTTTTAATTTCCTCTTAACTACTTCAACATTTTTTTTCCAGTGACAATAAGACCTGCAAAGAACTAAGTATTTGTTTTATCAACATAGAGAACAATGCCCATGAGATACAAACTCTCTTCTGAAAGAATGTCAATGAGATATGAAAACTGCTACACAGCAACTCTACAGTCCAATAACCAAAGAATATATCCAAACTTCCATGGTTCCACAACTGTTAAGGACACAACACAGATGGCTAAGACACCATGCAGGATATCAGAATCCCTGAAAATTTTTCTTGTAAGCTACCATGTTGAAAAAGCCAAATGCTGACCAACACAAACCCAGAAATTCCAGAAGTGAACCCTATTGAACTCTAGGCATGAAATGCTCAAGAAAAACAAACCACAGTACCTGGTCACATCAATCTTTTCATCAGACTCAGCAGCAGTGGCCTCAAAACCTTCAACTCCTCCTCTGTAACTCACTACGGGTTCCCCCTCCATGGTCACTATGTAAAGCTCAGCCTTCCCGAAGACAAAAAGGCCAAAAAGCACAAAAAATGTGCAACTGAACTCCATCACCGTCATTATTGTAGATCCAATGGCAGCTATGGAACCGTAGAAGGTCTAAATACTTGGAGTCTCCAACTGTAAATACAGAATAAAAATAGTGTATCAACATCAAAATATCAAAATTGGATAAGAAAGAAACATTTTGCTACAATCATAGCTCATTCTCCATCATTAGAGTCGCAGGGACCAAAAGAAACAGAATGAGCTGAACAATCACAGTAAAAACACGAAAGCATGAGGTAAAGTTTGGAAGATATGTGCTTTCTGCCACTACAACAACTTAAGTCTCAGCAAGAAACGAAGGGGTAAAGCATGAAAAATCGTAAGCAAGATCACTGAGATCAGTTCGCAGAAGGAGAAGATAACTTAAAAGTACGTCAGTGAAGACGAATCAATTACAGAAAAAACGAAAGAAGGCGCTGTTTGCAGTGTGAAGCTAAGAAGTAAAATTTAGGAAAATCAGCTCAAAGGATTAAACAACTGAAATTTGTTAGAAGTGAGAACAGAAAATTTGGAGTTCTTGCCAGAAAAAACAATTGGTCTGATTGAAGAAAAGTATATGTTAAGAATTTGGAGTTCTTGTTGGAGTTCTTAACGCTAAATAACTTCAAACAGAGAGAGAGATTTATATGTTAAGAATACCAGTTAAACACTCGCCATCGAAGGTTTCAATTGAAGAAAAGCATTAACAGATTATAACTGTTCTATACTTGGAAGCTACTACTCAAATGTTTTTAAGATCGAAGAACTGGCACTTGCAAGAAATTAGGAAAAGGAAAGCTAGTGCTTTTACCAGAGAGATCAAGTGATCCACTCTCCGAAGTTGCTATTTACATTTGCTGCCATAAAGCATCTGAAACAGCATAAAATTTGAAGAAAGCCTTGATTTCTACCAATGCAATCGAAGAAAGGAATCAATATATCTCTTGTTATTCACATTGGTCCCATTAAAGAAGCTCACACATCAGTAAAGAAAGAAAAGCGAAGTTACTTTTCTGTTCTTTATTTTCTTCACCCCGACCGATCCACGAAAGGAATCAATGAAGCTACGTTATTCTCAGTAAAACCAACAAAGAAGCTAAAGATCAAAGTCACTCCGTTAACAAAAGCAGTGAAATCGAAGGAATTAAACACTAAATCTGCTACATTACATTGCTTCCACCATTAAAGCATAAAAATAGCAAAAAAAAACAGAGATTTCAGTGGAGTGACCGAAGTAGAAAATCGCTGAAACAGGGAATGAAAATATTGAATGATCTAAACAAACAAAATCGAAGAAAAATGGTTTTTCAATGAAGAGAACGAGCACTGAGAGAAAAGATTTACGATTCTGCCATTGGAGAAGCTTTAGTTGCAGAGAGCGATAGAGTGTGCGTGAGTGAGTGAGTGAAGGCTGAGGAGTGAGGAGACTGAGCTATTTTAGGGCTTTGAAATGGAGAGGTCCAAAGCACAGGAGACAGAAAATATAGGAGAATTTAATAATTACTTAATTTTAAATTAATTCATTATTTGAGGTCAAAAAAAGCGAGAAAAGGAAGGGCCGGTCATTTTCAAACTTTATTTGTGTCTCCTACACTCCTCTCTCATTTTTATTTTTTATTAATTAATTAATTTTCAGTAATTACACCGTATTGAAATTACGGAAATCACCCTCAAATCTAGTTATTCATAGTCACGTTATTTAAGTATTTTGGGTTGGATAAAGGATTTTAACGTAGATCACATGCAGAAGTCACACGATCCGAGCTTATTTACCGAAAGAGGTATTGATATAATGCACCAACTTTTCACAGCTAATCTTGTGGTCTTTTTAAGTTAAACCATTAGATTAATATATCCCGAATTCTCCAGTGCATGTTGATCTGTTTCTACAATGTGGCTCAATGGTGATTTCAATCGATTTGTTCTACCTAAGGTTTCAAGTCCTATGAACAAATTGATTGTATTAGTTGATTAAAAAAAAATCGATTTGTTCTACCTAAGGTTTCAAGTCCTATTAACAAATTGATTGTATTAGTTGATTAAAAAAAAAAAGACCGGGGTGGGGGTGGGGGTGGGGAGGAAAGAACACTATGTGGTTGTGTGGACAGCGTGGCTCATGTGCCTAGATACAAAAACACATGAAAATATCGCATTGTCCCCATGAAAAGGTGGAACTACTCAGGTCAATCCTTGCATGTGCTTCCATTGGCCATCACACACATGCAGGCTCTAGAGGTCTAGACAACGATCTCTTTTCTTAAAAAGAAGAGTGTATTAGTTGATTAGGATCAAAAGATCAACTAGCTCCATCTAATACCTGCTTATATTTTGATAAATTGTAAATTAAAATCAAATGGATAGGAATCAAATAAAATCTGAATTGTTTTGCATTTGATCTGATTTTATTGGTTTCTATTCGGTTATTAGGTTCACCTCTTGTTTATATGCAGTTTGTAGTGTCAGTTTTGAAAACAGTTTGTAATTTTGATTTTTAATGTGTTAAATTTTGGTTTACATGTGGTTTGTAGTGCCGGTTTACATTCAGTTTTACCTTTGTACCTGTTGCACAAAGAAAGATGCTACTTAACTATGAGGTTTCCCTCTCTGCAACACTGAAACTAGTAATGAAAACAAAGAACTCTATTGAAACTGTTTTGATTTCTCAATTGATTGGTCTCCCTAATCTGGGGGTCAATGGTCTTTATATACACAAATTCATCCCAATCCCCTTTACAAAGATCTTCCTGATAGGTTTCCTTTCTCGTCAAGAGATTGAGGTGTTCTCGATTTAGGATACTCCGTGGAGGAGTGATCTTCCCCTACTTTCCAGTAATTAGGAATCTTTCCACACATGGATTACGGTTACCATTCTTAACGCCTTTGGTATTATCCTTAACCGTCTCTGCTAACGTGGCTATACCGGTTTAACCGCCCTGCACGTAATATGCGAATCTTGAACGGAACGTGTTTCTTGGGCTTCAAGCTTCCAGGTGTCACCCTAGGACTAGGTGGATAAAATATGGTGTATCATTTGCCCCCTACTCCCTTTGTCTTGGATAAGGCATAGGGAGGACTTCACATTTCTTCCAAGTATCACTGCACCGATCATCATGCTGGGTTATCGGTTATCTTCATTGTAGACTTTTGTTGATGGTCAATTTTTGTCTAACCTTGTCGGTATTCGGTATTGCCGAACATCGCTTCGGAAAAAAATTTTCACTTCTGAAATGTGTCTTGGCTGTTGACGATTATACCCTAATATGAAGTTGAAACGTGGGTTTCCAAAAGTGTGCCGTCATTTGCCATCTCTAGCACGTGGGTCTAAAATATCTTCCAGATTTCACGTCTTTTGAGGGGACTTGAAAGGACATCATAAAGTTTGAATTTGAACCCTTTAAGCTCCCAGCATTACCTTGTCGACGAAGCGTCTCTAATAGTGCACATTGGATTAATCTGAGGTGTCCAACCTTTTTCCCCAAGGTATATAAGGTTCAAGCTTCCTAGGGCCTTTCTTCTTCATCGTTTCCAAGTTCTGAAGCTCAAGAGTTCTGATTCTTTGCTTTCGCTACATCTCTTGAAGCCTTTTTCTCAGCGCTCTTTCTCCAACTACATTCCTCTTTTATTTGAGGAATGCCGAGTTCTAAGAATGCCGCCAGTTTTGCCAAGGAATGCCATAAGTTCTTCTCTTCTCCTTTCTGCCTTTGATTCCCTTTGTTTTGCCAAAGAATGCCGAGTTCTAAGAATGCCCCCAGTTCTAAAACTATGCGGGACACTACCTCTTTATTTGAGGAATCTGATCAATTATACCATGGTTCAGTGACAAGAGATACTACCATGGTCCCTTCTAGGGTGCCTGTTGCGGTTCACCGCACTCATTTTGGTGCTTTTGCCAGCACCTCTTCCAGTAACCCTTCGAAGAAATCATCCGCCCTCCCTCGCATGAAGGTCCATCACATTCGTCAACCCCAAATCGATCCCACATAGGGAAGAGTGTAGATGATATTCCTTCGGTTTTAGGTGTGTTTGATGTCGTGGAGACTCGAGAAATCTACTCAATTCTGGAGTCCATTGATCTTAGGGCTGCTAGCCCTGAAGATAGGTTGAATACCGAGAATCCCCATGAAGTTAACCTCATTTCTGATGCCTTTGAGGCCGGTGTTCGGTTCCCCATTCCTCAATTCATTTCATGCCTTCTTAGACATTATGGTGTAGCCCCCAGCCAATTACTTCCAAATTCCTGGAGGTGCGTTGGCTCCTTTGTCCTCAGATGTACCCGGTTAGGCCGACATCCTTCCTCTACATAGTTCATCAGGTGCTTCCTGCTTAATTCGCTCAGCTCTCACCCTGGATGGTATTATTTCCGCCAGCATGAATCCAACATCCAGGTCATGGGTAAAACTTCTTCCTCCATCCATGCTTGGAAACAGCGGTTCGTTTGGGCTTCATGTTCGGGATACAAATTTCCCAGTAAGTGGTGCTCTCCCAATACTTCTGCTCGGAACAAGATTCCATTCCTCGATGATGAGGATCTAAAAACCCTCCAGTTGATAATAGATTCTAAAAGTCCCATGGAACTTGATGATATTGATGCCTTAGACATGTCTTGCTTGGAAAAGGGTGAGACTATGAGTGTACTTTGAGTGTGTTTGTATCCTCTTTCATTATACTGACCTTGTCTCATTATTTTGATGCAGTGGATTTTTATTTGGATTCCATGATGGATTTCATCACCGAGGAGAACATCCAAATCACTGGGGACGAAGTGACCCTTTCCCAGCTGTTGGAAAAGAAGAAGAGAAAGTAAGCTCCAACCAGGCAAGGGGGGATCCCCCCAGGAAGGAGTCCAAGAAGAGAGATGGCTCTCCTACCAAAGTCCCTGAGAGCCAGAGCCAACATGACCCTAGGAAGGAGAAGGCACTCTCGGTGAGGATCCTCCAAGCTACTGAATACGGTGCTCGAGATGATGTCCCTATTGGACCCCTTAAAAGCGGTCCAATTACGATGCTACCGAGCTCCAAATTGCTAGAGGATAAGTCAAAGGAGTCCAAAGGCAAGGAAAAATTGTCTCCAGACACGTTCATTTCCAAATGGTCGGTGCGGGTCGACCAAAAGGTTTTGGATGATGCCACTGCCATCGAGCAAATGGCATTGAATTGCATTCCTCCCGCTAATCGGAAGGCTCCCTCCGGGTTGGATGATGATACTTTGGAGAGAAACGCCTATACCTGGGCTTATGAGGTAATTTCCTTTCCTGTTTCCTTTTTTCTCCTCTTTTTTTTTCAAGTGTCTTCATTATTTCTCTGACATATTTAAATTCTCAGGCGTTAGCTTATGTCTTTGAGGTCATCCAACGGAAGAGGGAATATGCTTCCATGTATGGTAAGCAGGACCTGGAGTACAAGGAGCTACAATAGGTTTGCGAAGATCATGATCAGCAAATCTACGCACTCCGGAAGGGGGTCATGGAGCTGGAGGCGGCAAAGGAAGCTGTCGTTGTTGTTTGGGTGGCTGCTGAGCAGGCTCGGTAGGCAACCAATAAGCGTGCCAATGATTCTGCTCAGTTCCAAAAGAAGGTTGAGGACGAGTCAAAAAAGAGAGGCAATCTGGTGGAGAGCCAGAAAGCAGAGATTGCCAGCTTAAAAACCAGGATGGAGAAGGCTGAGGCTTCAGTAAAGGAAGTCTGGAAATAAGTTGTGGCTGCCTATATTGCCTCAGAGGAGAATAAACGGGAGCATCTGAAGACTTCCTCCAAGGTTTTCTTGCAATGTGTATATGCCTTCTGGAGGCAAAGTGGAGGAAAGAGATCCGACCTTCAATTTTAAGTGTATGAAGGAGGTGGAGAGTATGCTCTCCAAGCTGTAGGATGGCTCCTTCGTTCCATTACCTTCCAAGGGAGAGGTGAGGATTCCGGTACCACGCCCTTCCTCCGACACTGCAATGTCCTTGGGAACCATGGAGGAGCCATCTGTTGCTAGTGGGAAGACTTTTGGCCCTGAACATGACAGGTTATGGCACAGGAAAGTGAGCATGCCAAAATTTTAGCAGAAGGAGCTGAGGAGGGCCTTGCCAAGTTGAAGGAGTCTTCCTTCACCCCAATTAAAGATACTGAGAAGTCCACTTCTAATGCTCAGGATTCGGGCACAAATACCCCAGCTTTAGTTTAGCTTCATCCCTTATCTTGTTTGCTCCTTTTTTTTTTGTTGGGCTATTGTCTTGCCCTTGTACTCCATAGTTTACTTTAATGAAAAGTTTTTTTGGCCTGCATCTGATGCTTATTTCCTGTCCATTTTTGTACTTGTAAAATCCGAACATGACCATTAAATTATGCATATAGGGTTATCTTACCATGCCTAGTGTGCAATCCGATGGGGCGAGTCGAGAAGAAGAACTTCATGCTCGGCTAAGGGTATATAAATCCTCAAATGCTGTGTTGAAGATATTCAAAATGCGCCTTGAAGAGGAGCTGGACTACTACAAGTCACTTGAAAGGTGGGAGAATGATCTGTTGCAGAGACTTGACTTTGCCAGGGATATAGTTGACAATGTTGCTGACTATCTTTGGGTTTAGAGGTACTCTGCGGCAAACCTGACTATTGGCCATCTCCTGAAGTCGGTAGTGTTCCAACGCTTCTGTAAAGAGAAGGCCTTGAAAGGTGCTCAACAACTGTACAACAAGGTGAAGAAGGCTGCCCCCTACTTTAAGTGAGGGAATATAGATCTGGGTTTCAACTCCAAAATCCCCATAGAAGATGTCAAGTTGGGGCCTTCTTCCATTTCTTTGCCCTTCTTTCCTCCTCTTGAGAACCTTCCAGGTCTATTGCCTCCCAATCCTCGGCGTCCGAGACTTATGTATTTGTAACCATTTTCTTATATATTTTGGCAATGTAGACCTTTGTACATTTAATAATAAGATTTTCACCCCTTCATCCATTTGTAGATGATTTTCTTTTTTTTTTTTGTTCGTCTCTTGCTGTCAACGACATTCATCCCCCTTCTGATTGTTGTACCATTACTTTAATTGTGGTTCAACTCACCACTATAGTGTAAATCACCATTATGGTCGATAGACTATTATTTTCCTTGTTGTGCAACTCACCACTATGGTACAAATCACCATTATGGTCAGTAGACCATTATTTTCCTTATAGTGCAACTCATCACTATGGTGCAAATCACCATTATGGTCGATAGATCCATTATTTTTCTTGTGGTGCAACTCACCCCTATGGTGAAAATCACCATTATGGTCAGTAGACCATTATTTTTCTTGTGGTGCAACTCACCACTATGGTGCAAATCACCATTATGGTCAGTAGACCATTATTTTCCTTGTGGTGCAACTCATCACTATGGTGCAACTCACCACTATGATTGGTAGACCATTATTTTTCTTGTGGTGCAACTCACCACTATGGTGTAAATCACCATTATGGTCAGTAGACCATTATTTTTCTTGTGGTGTAACTCACCACTATGGTGCAAATCGCCATTATGGTCAGTAGACAATTAATTGACGACTTGCATATTAAAATGGTTCAATGGAAACTACCTTTATTAAATGTTAAAAACCAGAACATTGAGAATAACCACAAATGAATTTAAAATACATGAGGACTGACCTCTATTGATAGAATTTTCTCAAGTTTTTTGAATTCCATGATTGTGGTATGGGTACCCCCTCCAAAGTCTCCAAATGATAAGCTCCTAAAGCCACTTGTTTGGAGATTCTGTATGTTCCTTCCCAATTTGGTGCTAGTTTTCCTATGGCTCTTGGATCAGAAGCTTCTACTTTGCAGAGCGCAAGGTCTCCTTGATTAAATATTCTTGGTTTCACTTTGGCATTATAGTGGCATGCTACTCGCTGTTGATGCGCAACATTCTTCATCTGTGCTGTCTCTTTGACTTCTTCTAACAGGTCCAAATTTGTTCTTAATTCTTCACCATTGGTTTCTGGGTTATAGAGTTGTACTCTCAGTGACATTTCTCCGATCTCCATAGGGATTACCGCTTCTGTTCCATACGTCAACATAAATGGGGTTTCACCTGTTGCAAGTCTTGTGGTTGTCCGATAGGCCCACAAGAGGTTCAGTAGTTTTTCCACCTACAACCCCTTGGGTTTCTCCAGCTTCTTTTTTATTCCATCCAACAAGATTTTATTCATGGCTTCAGCTAGGCCATTGGACTGTGGATGTGCCACTAAAGTCTTGTGCAGCAGAATCTTATACCGATCGTTGAATTCTTTAAATTTTTATGCAAATTGCTTCCCATATTCTGTGATAAGGTTTCTCGGGATTCCATATTTGTGGATGACAGAGTGCAGAAAAAACTTCCACATGTTGGCTGCAGATATTATTGCTAATGGTTCTGCTTCCACCCACTTAGTGAAGTAATCCACTACTACCACCATGAACTGTTTTCCTCCTATTACCTTTGGGAAGGGTCCCAGAATATCCATCCCCCATTGTACAAAAGGTAATAGGCTTGAGATTATAGTGAATTCGGTTGCTGGTTGGTGGGTGATTGGTGCGAAGGTTTGTCACTTAACGCACTTGCGTACAAAACTCATTGCATCTTTACGTAGGTATGGTAAAAAATACCCTTGTCTGATAACTTTGTGAGCTAATGCTATGCCCCCCAAGTGTTGTACGCAAATGCCTGTATGAATCTCTCTGAGGACGTACTCAGCCCCTGATGGCCTGAGACACTTCAAATATGGCATGGCATATGCCTTTTTGTATAGCACTCCACCGATCATAATGAACCGTGCTGCTCTTATCCTTATCGTCTTGGGTTCCTTTTTGTTGGTCGGGAGTATGCCCCCTTGGAGATATGCGATGAGTGGGTCCATCCAGCATGGTTTATTTTCAATGGGCAATACATTCTTGGTTTCTTCAATGCTCGGTATTCCGAGAATGTCTATATACACTGTTTGACCCAACTCTTAAAAATCTAACGTGGCCAACCTGGATAGTGCATCTGCAAATGTGTTCTGTGCATGGGGCACTTGTAATATTTGAAAGTAATCAAATTCGACTATCAATTCACATACCTTCTTTAAAAATTGTGCCATGCGTTGCTCTTTGGCTTCATATTCCCCCTATACTTGGTTGACCATCAACTGTGAATCACTGTGCACGATAATATCAATGCCTCATATTCAGCTCCATTATTTATACTTTGGAATTCGAATTTTAATGCATACTATACCACAAATCCCCCTGGCTTGTCAAGATCAGTCCAGCCCCGCATCTTATGCTACTGGAGGATTTGTCTACATATAACGTCCAGGGGTCCAGTTGTTCTGCATGATCAGAATCTGCTGCTATCTCATCATCTGGTAGGGTGCATTCGACGATGAAATTTGCTAATGCTTGCGCTTTTGTAGCAGTGCACGGTTTGTACTGCACATCGAATTCTCTAAGCTCGACTGACCACGCCACTAGATGCCCCAAGTGATCGAGTTTTGATAAAATCTTCTTCAGCAGTTGATTCGTCACCACCACTATCGAGTAAGCTTGAAAGTAGGGCCTTAACTTCTGTGCAACCATTATCAGCTCATAAGTATGCTTTTCTATGTTACTATATCTTGTTTCTACATCAAGGAACACCTTGCTGACATAGTATATTGGTTTTTGTACTCGTCCATCATTTTTTATGAATACTGTACTTACAGCTACCGTGGTGACAATTAGGTAGAGCTGGAGCACATCCCCAGGGTTGGGTTTTGTTAATAATGATGGCTGCCAAGTATTTCTTCAAATCCGTGAACGCCTCTTGACATTTTTCCGTCCATTCAAACGTTAGCTTTACCCCTTTAGTCTGCCTCTCAACTGCTCAGTTTTTCAGTGCTTTGAAGAATGAAAGACACCGATCACCAGAAGTAGAAATGAATCTTCCTAGCGCAGCTACTCTTCCTATTAGCTCTTGCACTTCCTTGATTCGTCCAGGTGGCACCATATCTAAGATGGCCTTGATCTTGGCCAGATTTGCTTCTATCACTCTTTATGATACCATGAAGCTAAGGAATTTATCGGAAGATACCCCGAACGCACATTTGACAGGATTGAGCTTCATTTTGCTCTTTCTTAAAACTTAGAATGTTTTTTCGAGATCGATTATGTGGTTAGATACCTTCAGACTTTTCACGAGCATGTCGTCCACATTGACTTCTATGTTGCGCCCTATCTGCTTTTGAAAAATCTTGTTCACCAACCGCTGATAGGTGGCGCTTGCGCTCTTTAGCCCAAAAGGCATTACTTTGTAGCAGAATGTGTCTCTGCCCGCTATGAAGGAGGTTTTTAGTATGTCTGGTTCATATATTTTGATTTCTTTATACCCGAAATAGGCATCCATGAAACTTAGTAATTCATGGCCTGTTGTGGCATCTATCAATAAATCAATACGAGGCAAAGGGTAGCAGTCTTTAGGGTATGCTTTATTCAAATTAGTAAAATCAATACATATACCCCACTTGCCATTAGGCTTAGGCACCATAACTACATTAGAGAGCCACTCAGGATAAATGGCCTCCTTAATGAATCCTGCCTACAACAGCTTGACAACTTCCTCTACCACTTTTCCCTGGCATTCAGGTGCAAAGGTCCTCTTCTTCTGGAAGACTGGCTGCGACGCTGGATGGACGTTCAGCCTGTGCTCGGCTAATTCTTGGTCAATCTTGGGTATATCAGTGGCTGACCATGCGAAGACATCTGCATTGACCCTCAAGAACTCCACCATGCTCTTCTTTCACTCTCCCGTCAGGCCTGCGCCTACTTGCATGATGTGACGATCATCCCCTTCAACAATCTCCATCGAAATTAGGTCCTCAGCTGGCTCTGATCTTTCTTGCTCGGTATCATCATGAGCATCTTCAAGTGTAACTTAGAGCATTTGTGGCTCCTTCCCTTTTCCTCTCCAATAGCCCTCATAGCATTTTCTTGAGGTTATTTGGCTTCCACGGCATTCTCCTACTCCTCCCTCAATGGGGAATTTCATTATGAGGTGGGGAGTGGAGACTACGGCATGCAGGGCATTGAGGCCTGGTCGGCCGAGTATTCCATTAAAGGTGGAATTAACCTTCACCACCAGAAAGTTCATCATCATTGTGGACAACAAAGGCTCAGTCCCCACAGTCACCAATAGCTCAATAGAGCCTTCTACATGCATAGGGGATCCATTGAATCCGTAGAGTGGAGAATCCACCCATTTCAGCATCTCGGGTTTCAGTTGTATTTTCTCAAATGCATCATAATAAAGTACATCCACCGAGCTTCCGTTATCAACGAGTATCCTGGCTACCGAGCATTTGGCGATGGTCATCTTGATCACCAAGGCGTCATCATGGGGCGATTGTATATTAGAGAGATCTTCATCTAAAAAAGGTTATTTTCTGCTCGGTTCTTCTTTTTTTGTCTGGCATTTCAGCTTGGAACACGCACTGAGCATGATGTATTCTGGAATTTGAGGACTCTCCCCCTAAACCTGGGCCTCCAAAGATTGTAACTATCT
The DNA here is from genome assembly GCF_018873765.1 of Telopea speciosissima. Classification (NCBI taxonomy): domain Eukaryota; kingdom Viridiplantae; phylum Streptophyta; class Magnoliopsida; order Proteales; family Proteaceae; genus Telopea; species Telopea speciosissima. The sequence goes on from NC_057920.1 coordinate 49,839,632, forward strand.
CTCTGAGGGGTACATTCTTGGTATGGCGCCTACGCCCTGCTGGATCTGCCCTGTCTTCATTGTTGCCCAACTGAGCAGGGGATTTTGCTCTCTCCTCAGGTTCTCGGGTTCGGTTCCCCTGTCTTCTGTCGCCGCCCTCCTTTTTCACAAATCTGCTCAGGCGGCCCCTCTAGATGAGGGCTTCTATTTCATCCTTCAGTTGTCTGCAATCCTCCGTGTCATGGCCATGATCTTGGTGGAATCTACAGTATTTATTCTTATTGCGCTCATGTGCAGGCTTTATCATCTTTGCTAGCCAGCACAAGGTTACCTGGTCCTTAATCTCATTAAGGATGTATACCCAATTGTGCATGAGGGCAGTGTATGAGGGCTCCAGCTTCGAATCGCTTCTAGGAACCCATGCCCAATCATCTCTCCTCCTCTTCCCGTCTTTCTAGTCTTTACCATCTTCCTGGCCATTTCCCTCAGATTGGGAATCTTTCTTCTCGGGCTTTGTCTCTTTCTCTTGCTCGGTTGCAAGAACTTCTGCAAGATTGATATGTTTTTTGCAATGCAAGAAGAGTTCATACATATCAGCTGGCTCGTCCATGATTAAGGACTTCTTCAATTCATCATCCTTGATGCCATTGCGCAGGCCTTGGAACTTCACAATTGGATCCAAATTTTGGACCTCTAGAGCCTCACTGTTGAATCTGGTGAGAAAGTTTCTGATCATTTCATCAGAGCTTTGCTTGATGGTCAAAAGATTGGTCATTGTCTTCTTATGGACTCTACTACTCATGAAGTTGGCAAGAAAGGCCCATTCGAGCTCCACGAAGCTAGAGAGTGATTGTGGCTTCAGGCGCGTGAATCACTGTCTTGCCGAACCCTTCAAGGTAGAGGGGAATGCCCGGCACATAATAGCATCTGATACTCCTTGAAAGAACATCAAAGATTTGAAACTTTCAAGATGGTCCTCCGGATCCGTCGTGCCTCCATACTACTCAATGGTTAGCATCTTGAAACCCTTAGGCAGGCGCTCCGCCCTGATCTCGTCTGTGAAGGCGAGATCGGTGGAGAATTGGAAGTCGTGGCTTGGAGCATGATTCTTTCCCTTCAGAACTTCTTGGATTTGCTCCTGCAACTCCATCACCTTGTCATTCAGGGCCTGTTCTACCTTGGTCATCTGAGATTCTTGTCTCCTGTTATCTCCCAGAGCTTCTTTACCCTTTCCCCAAACATTGTTTGCATCTCTACGATTTTCACTATGTTCTCGGGAATGGGTTCTCTCCTTCCCCTGGGATGGGTGCGGAGGTTGCGGTGGAATTCCCTGTAGGATGTTATGCTGCATTTCCATCATCTGGTTCATCTGGTCATGTCACCGAGTCTACATTGCTTCGAACTGTTCCACCGTTATATACCGCATTGGATCTCCATAGAGTCTTGGTTGGGAATCTTCCTTCTGGGAATCGTCCTCTTCTATGATTACATCATCCCGTCCGGCGTGAGGACCAGAGGGTCCCTCAGGTGCCCCTTCTTGTGCAGTGGCTCAAGCGGCAGCCGCGGCAGTAGCGACAGCAGCCTTCGAGATCTTTGACTGGTTGCAAGTGTTGGTCATCATGGGATCTTCGCAGGTTTCTCGCTCTTCATTACCACAGACGGCGCCAAAAATGTTGCACAAAGAAAGATGCTAATTAACTATGAGGTTTCCCTCTCTGCAACATTGAAACTAATAATGGAAACAAAGATATCTCTTGAAACTATTTTGATTGCTTAATTGATTGATCTCCCTAATCTGGGCTCAATGGCCTCTATTTATACAAATTTTATCCCAATTCCCTTTACAAAGATCTTCCCAATAGGTTTCCGTTCTCGTCAAGAGATTGAGGTATTCTCGGTTTAGGATACTCCGTGGAGGAATGACCTTCCCCTACTTTCCAGTAATAAGGAATCTTTCCATACATGGATTATGGTTACCATTCCCAACGCCTTCGGGGGTCTCCTTAACCGTCTCTGCTGACGTGGCTGTAGCCGTTTAACCGCCCTGCACGTGATATGCTAATCTTGGACGGAACGTGTTTCTTGGGCTTCAAGCTTTCAGGTGTCACCCTAGGACTGGGTGGATAAAATATGGTGTATCTGTACCCTTTAATTAATTCCTTTTACATTTAATTTGAGAGCATGAATAGATAAATTTAGAATACTAAAACTTACCATTTCAATAGATATTGCGGATTCTCTAATTGTACATTCTAACATCATAAAAAGCCACCTTAGAGATACAATCCCTTAAAAAACATAGAACCAACTTTGCTTGAACATAAGGCAGTGTAGAAATTTGAGTTAATTTATTCAAAATTATTGATTGGCCAAATTGAACCTTCATCAATCAAAATCATTGTGTCAAAAGAAAATGGTTGAGTTTACCAAAAAAATAAAAAATTGGTTGAGAGAACTATAGCATTCAATGAAATAATTCATGGTTTGCGTCAACAAAAGGATACGGTAAAAAAAAAAAAAAGTTATACCCAATGCACAAGGCTCCCGTGTTTAGCAGGGTTCGAGGAGGGTCAAATGTACGCAACCTTACCCTTGTTTCTAGAGACGATCTTTAAATGGCATAGATGTGCAATGGATATATGTGGGAGGAAGGTTAGTTAAACTGCTTCTATTTGTTTTGCATAAATCGGTTCCCATTCGCTTTAGAATCATTAATTTTATGATTCTAAACCGAACTGGGAAGAGAACCTAGTAAATCAGAATCAAGTAATTTCTCTATGATCTGGTTCAATTACATCGTAAAGAGTCGGTTCTAGTTCCATTTTGACACCCTTAATAAGTCTTAAATAATTAATTTATGCCCAGAGTTTAAAAGAGAATCCATATCAATCCCTATTTCACCATATAAATAGCAAAACCCTTCTGGAAAAAAATTTTTTGATTCACAATGCCATATCACAAGATACTAAGCAGTTGTTTTTAGAACATATAGGGCTGATTTCATCAATTTGACAGTTGAATGGATAAACTCGTCTATGATAATATGATAGCTTTCTTGTCAAATTTTAAGAGCATAGTATTTTTATTTCTTTCTTTCTAATAGTCTATTTCAATCGTATGGATTATAGACCACTTATTAGGGGTGTAAATGAATAGCCGAAATCCGTTTCCGTATCCGTGTCCATATCTGTTTAGCACTGTCCGAATCCGTTCGAAAGCTAAATGGATGCGGATACAGAGAGGCTATAACTATCTGAAAAGCTATATTTACATGTAAACGGATAAAATATCTGATTCGTATCCGTGTCCGTATCCGTTTAGCACTAACTGAATCCGTCCGAAAGTTAATCGGATGCGGTATAGATATAGCACTATCCGAACCATATCCGATCCGTTTACATCCTTACCACTTATACCTCTTCCATTATTTCCCATGGTCCAGATTTCTCTCCTTAGATTAAAACTACACAAAAAGAAGACTATCAAGGAAGGAAGAGACAGATTCAGAGATATATAAATTTGGATACCAATCAAGTTCGTAGTGAAGACAAAATTTGTGTTGCTAATTAAACTGCCAAATCTCTACTACCTAACCTTAGCCCTTTCTCCTCTCAACCCCCCAACCCAATGTTTTGAAACCAAGAACAGCTGTGGACTCATAATGAGGTGAGCTCATGGGTCAAAGCAATTGATTGTGTCAAACAAGTCAAAATAATTTGTCCATAATCAAGTTTTCAAGATTCAATGGTGGCTTGATGGCAACTTGTATGTGACCTTATGTCTCATGATTAAGAATTAGGACCAACAAACAGATGTATCCCACCATAAGGATTTAAATATAAAAATTTTATACTAAAGTATGAAGAATTTTTTAACCATGGGGCCATCTAGTTTATGTACTATTATTGTTAAAATGGCTCTCTAGAGTCTAGATCCGCCAATCTAGAGAGGTATCTTTAGACCAACTTTTCTTTTTAATTTCCAACAATATTGTGGCACTCTTTAGAAATATCAACATGTCAAATTTGAACTCTGTTTGAAAGCGTAGTTCCTGCGCTCAAAGACAATATGAGGTAAAATGACTGTCCCACCCTCATAAAAGGTGGAAATTTCATCACTGTTGATGCTTCTACGTGTGTTCGTATTGATTTCGTATTGGCGTAAGAGCCACGCTTCCTAATAGAGAACGCGTTCCCATTAAACTTTTGCACATTCTATTAAGACATTGTACTTTATTTTATACAATACCTCTTTTCACCAACCAAATTATTGTACTAGAAAATATAATTAGGATCATTACTCAATTTGTTCTGGTCTTCTCATACAATTAGCTGGTTTAACCCCATCAACCCCACCCCACCCCACCCCACCCCACCCCACCCCCACCCCCAAAAAAAAAAAAAAAAAAAAAAAACACCTTACCTAGTGATCCATCTAAATATAGGTAGGATCATTACTCCCTTTTGTTCTGATCTTCTCATACAATTAGCTGGTTTAACCCCATCAACCCCACCCCACCCCCACCCCCACCCCCCCCCCCCAAAAAAAAAAAAAAAAAAAAAAACAACACCTTACCTAGTGATCCATCTAAATATAGGTAGGATCATTACTCCCTTTTGTTCTGATCTTCTCAAGCCATTAGCTAGTTTAAACCACTCATAAAAACTTACCTAGCGATTAATTTAAATAGATAGTTCTAATAATCTTATTTGAGACGCATGGCAAATCGATCATTATCATTTTAGAGTTGAATGGCAATCGTCAAACCCCTAGTTATCGGATGCATTTATCAAAAGGCAGTAGTAGTAGACCACTATGTTGCTTTTGGTGTTCTCTTTGTTTGATTTTATGGTACGCTTCCATTATCAACTAAAAAATTGTCTCAAACCTGCTTGTTGGCCTTTTGGATTTGCTATATTTTAAATGGGAAAATGTTCTCTAGTGTTTGGGGAGGGGAGGAATGACCACCTCGCCCCCGAGATGTCAGCACCCGCTCTCATTGTTTGTTGCGTACGCATGACCCCCTGCGCTCCCCATAGAGAATCATCCCTCATTTTAAATAAGATCTGACTTTTCTACTTCTGCCTGTCCGGTACTGTCGCGTGCCCCCACACACAAGCGCGGTGGAAAGTACCGCCTTACCCCCGCTCGGGCAACGCGCTCTGGCAGGGGTAAGGCGGTACATTCTGCCTTGCGCACACAGCAGTAGGGGCAGGCGGAAAAGATTATTACACTGCATTTGTACAGATTCCTTTATACCCTCCTCATGTAATAAACAGTGGGACTCACACTGATATTTGTCTCTCCTATTTTGACCATGTGGACCCCATGTGGATGATACAATTTTCCAACCCCTTATTAGTTGCATAGTGCAAATCCTTTCTTATATTACCCTTGTAGGAAACCTTCCCCCATCAAAATAAAATTAGTTGCATTAATTCCCACTTCTAATGCTACACCCCCTTAGCTTTTAAGCTATGTAGATCAGTCTAAGATTGATTACTTTCAACTATCTTAGATCAACCTTCCAAAAGAAAGACCTAATTCATTTGATTATTAAAGTCCCTAACCACCTGTTCAATTTTTTAATGGTTAGGATTGATATTGCCAATTATTTTGTGAGGTTATTTTTAGGTTAGGGATGACAATGGAGCTTCTTGAATGGAATGCATTCCTTGCCCTCATTACTAGGTATGGCTAGGCTTAATTGGGATTTGAATTTTAAATCATTTCTTTGGATTATGGAAGAATAGATTGCATGTACAATACAATCTTAATCGCTTATTGATAATTATCCTATACTTTATACAACAATAAAGGATGATTCATAGCTTTGTAGTTGTATAAATTCCACTGTGGTGAGTGGAGATTGTTATTTAACAATCTCAAAAGGAAAGAAAAATCGAGAAAGAGAAGATTTTACTGTCGTTAAAGGACAAAAGAGCTACAATAGCTGTGCTGTTGATGAAATGACAAAAAGTAAATAAACACACTTAATCATCATTGAGATAAGGAACTTCTTTCTATGATTTAATGAGACTAAATTCGTTTTGGGAGACTACATTCATATCATCTTAAAAGTGAAACAACTTTCCAAATGCAAGGATGACTTTCCATTGATTCCTTTATGTTTTTTTTTTGCTTAGTTTCACTGTGATTTCCTTTTGTTATTTATGAAAATCTCAATTCATTAGAGAAAAAAGAATATGATTTTTTTTTTTGGGGGGGGGGGGGGGTAAACATGGAAAGAGGGGGATTCGAACTCTATCAAATAGTTCGTACAAGGGATTATTAATTCGTCGCTTTCATCCAATGCATCGTGGAGTCAACCAATCCACGACCAATTAATGTTTGGATAAAAATTCTTTTTACCACCATCCTATTAAGAGAATTCATATTTTGCTTTAAAAATTTTCTGATAATTTCACTAGTTCATAACAATGTCATATTGGATCCACAAATGCCTGTATTTTTTTATGGGAGAAAGAATGTTGTCAAACTGCTTAGCATACGTTAGTGTCTCCTTGTGTCTATTTCTCGATCTGCTCTTTTTTTTAAATAACATATTTGCCCCCTACCATGGGAGGAGAGAGATGAACACAAGAAACACTAATGTACGCTATGTAGCCACACAACGTTCTCTCCCATTTTTATTTATATTGAAATCATTATACCCTGCTTTTATATTTATATTGAAATCACTGTTATTCGTGCTAGAGCTAGTTCTTATAGTTATTTTACTGTAATTAAATAATTTCTTCTTTAATCACAAAATAATTAAAAAACAATTGAAGAATTTACAAACTACATGATAATCGAATTGCAATCCGAAAAACCAAACCAAACAATGAATATACTTTTGTGTTTTGGGGTATATTGCTTGTGCATTGAGTTGGGACATCAATAACTACCACATGTCTCATCTTTTGGTGATTAGGAGACATGTAAATGAATTCCACCGAAAGAATTGCATACAAAAATATCAGTTTGATTAGGTAAATTTAATCATCTTATCAATTTGCTTAAAATTTTCTTTGTGATCATTTAAAAAAAGGGAAAAGGTTTCCCAGGACACTAGTGTGAAGAATCTCCCATACCACCACACCAATGGCAATTTGAAAATCGATATCATTCACATAGAGCCCACATGGTTTGAGTAGAAGAGAGAAAATAATAAAAACATGTGAGATGTTGATAGTACATTGGCATCGTGAATAATTTTTTTCCCTTTAAACAAATAAAATAACAAACTATATATTTGTTACCATTGTGCTCTTATTGATTTTTACTCTAATAGATCTCTTAAGTGGAACCCATCTAACAATGTTAGCGGATTCACTAGAAGGAATCCGTGTCCTTCCTGTCTTCTAGGATTTTTTATTCTTATCCTTACCTATTGTAATTTGATTCCTACTATGTCTCTTACTTTCCCCTTATTGTAAATCTCCCATATCTTATCCCTTATTCACAGGGATAGTTATCTTGTACTGTTTTGGATATTTAACCCCATATAGAATAATGAATAAACTATGCAATTCCCTTCAACGTGGTCTCCTTCTTCACAAACAATGAATTGTTCTACTCTTAGTTTGAGACATTTATTTGGCAAATTGTAAACTCTCATATCTATTGAAGAAAAAGAAAGAAAATGACAGCTTTCATCCTATTAAATTAATTCTTAATATAAATTAAAAGAAACAAGACTGAAAATGATGGAACTCATAGTATGACATGATCCTTTAATATTTATTTATGCGAAAAAGAATACTAACTGATCACGTGGTTTCTGTGCCCAGACATAGGAGTGTCGTTCTCTTATCCTTTATTTATGTAAGGCAGAAGTTCATTAGGATGGGCATCTTGATAAGCTTACCAGGGTGTCATATCTTTTTTACTCATGTGGCAAGATGATATGGAAATTCTATTTGTTTGGTTTGATATGAATAGGATTGGATTAGCATGTTGTTAAATTTCAAAACCTAATTCAATCAAATATATTTTCATGTCATGCATCATTGTGTTTTTAGTTGTACATGTATGCTCCTGCACTTTCTCTTAATCCAATCCCTAGATTTTCAGAAATTTTTTGCCACTTGGCAAACTCTATTCAGGTTAAAACTCGACACATAGGTCGGGGATCTTATAATCTACATGTTTATAAAATTTGGGTCTCGTCTAATCTACCATGTGGCAAAAACTTGGACCGTCATAACAAGTTTATCAAGATGGCACATCTTGAGTAACATCGCCTTTTTATTTTTTTAATAAATATTGAGTTTGTTGTTATCATTATTAGACTATTTAGTTGCTCTATTTACCCCTAATTTCTTATATTTTAATTGTGAGAAAAGATCCTCCAAGCAGCCCCCTTTGAGAGAGCCCCTAACATCCCAGTTTTTATTATTTCCCTCCTTCCTCAAGGAAAATAAAAAACTAAAAAGAATGGGACTAGGTTGATGACAATCATCTCATAATTAAAATGGATTATGGACAAGTTAAAGAATATAGGTCTTCATCATCCCAATCTAAGACAGATGGTGAGTTATATATTGAGAACTACAACTCATGTATGAGTAGTTGTAGCCCAAGATCAAGACAACTCCTTAATGTATTTATTTATTTGGAGGTGGGGTGCTTTGGTTTGAACTTGTAATATTGTTTATGATGGCAACTTGGGGAAGTTTTTCTTAATCATACTTTGACAATTATATATATAAATATATTTTGTATGCATGTCCGGGAGTGTGGCCTACACTAGCACTCCCATGAGTCTATCTCTTTCCTCCCCATTTAAAAAAACACCTCTGCCCCCTTGTTTTGAGGAAGAGAGAGATAGACACATGAGAGTGCTCACACAGGCCACACTCAGAGAGAGAGAGAGAGAGAGAGAGAGAGAGAGAGAGAGAGAGAGAGAGAGGTGCAATAAGATCCTATATCTTATATGGTAGTAATAGGTATGTATAGATAGGATTCTTATTATGAGATTCTGGGATTTGAGGAGACCTAGAATCTGTATTATAAGATTCAACATATTTATATAGAACCATAGAATTTTGTATTGTGATACACAAAGTTGCAAAGTTTTATCATATCACTACACATATTTATTTGAGTATCAATTTATTCAAAAATGAAATTATCAGATCAAATATAATTTTTGGTCAAAAACGTTGTCCACCGTGGTTTCAGACATGCATGAATGGTGATTTTATGTCTAAAATCATCCAAAACCTGTGATATATTAATTGAGTGTTGTGAAATGAACTATGATTTACAACTTGATGATGTAGAACATAATTTCTAAAAGAAAAAGAGCGCTACTTAGGTGTGCTGCCCCTGCGCCTAGACACATGATCGACGAGCTACATGATTGTTGCACCCCTGGGATTTTTTGTCTTTCCATGGTGGTGTGGCGGTCATTTCACACACCTCTATGTCTGGGCACAGGGGCAGCGTACGGTATGCACCCAAGAAGTGATCTCTCTCTCTTTTTGAAATTAAGTGTTAGATATTTCTAAAATTAGTGTTATATAGGAATTGGGAGAGAGTTCCCCATGGTGCCAGTGTGGGGAGGAATCTGCACATTACGACAGTAGGTGTTATGAAAAAGGTATCATTCATGTGGGACCCACATTTTGAAAGTAAGTAAAAGAAAACAATAAAAAAATTATGTGAGAGGGAAACTGTACACAGATCAACAACGTATCAATTTTTTTCCCATAAGAAACTTTCCTCTTTTTCTTTCGTATTTTCTCATAAGAGTGTTCCCTCTTTAGCACACTAGGTGCCTTCTTCGATAATTATGTTAATAATTTTTAGAGAGTTTTTTCTTTTTTTTGGAAGAAATGAGCTTTGAATTATATAAGAGAGGGAGTAATTTACATTCGATAGTAGTTCTTCGCAGATGCATACTCCCTTATAAGGCGAGAGAGAGCAGCCGGAAGACTATTAGGACAGAGGTGAACCTCTTGGCAGGAATTTAGAAAGCCCGCCGCGAAGTCCGCACAGGAGTTGATTTCCCTAACATGGTGGGCAAACACGCAACTCCGAAAACAATCATGTAGCTCCAAAATATCACTAACCAGGTCAAGTAGATACCACGACACTTGGAATCGCCCTGAGATAGTTTGCACAATAGTAAGCGAATCAGAACGCACCTGGACCTGAGGAAGCCCTAAGCACCTTGCCTTCGCCAGCCCCATCTTCATAGTCATTAACTCCATACGAAGTATACTATTATCCACAGCTGCTCCCGCCAAAGCAAACACGGCCGTTCTAGCAGTGTCACGTCCAATAGCACCATAGCCACCCATGCCATCCCCTCGAACAAAGCCATCACAATTTAGAGCAGTCTAGCCATCTGGAGGGTGTGGCCACTTAATCGGCCTTGGGTTGCTGCAACTAAAAACCACATCAATCCGCCATCATTGGAAGAAGCTACGATTGCTGCCGGAGTCTAGAATCCTTGCCTACAACCCAGCGAAACAAGCACAGGTTTCATTAATGATGCAATTTAGAACCCCCCACATGACGCACACCGGTTCTGAAAAAGCCTGTTGTTTCTTTCAGACCAAATCCGATAAATCGTGGAAGTAAAGCTAAACCGCTTGATCTGGCTAGTAAGGGAATCACCTTTGAAATGATTGAGCAACCATGTACTCTCCTCCTGCCAGGACGATAAAGGCTCTCCACAATACCCATGCTACACAAGAATGCCTTTCCATATTGATGATGAGAATGGGCATTGAAAAAAGAGATGATCAATCGACTCCACAACCCCTTGACAGAGAATACAGGCATCCTCCGCGACGACACCCCATCTAAGCAATCGGTCTCTTGTGGGAAGTCTTAGGCGTACAGCAAGCCATGCAATCAGGGAGAAACGAGGTTGTGAGGATGGGAACCAAATGAGTTTATGCCAAGGCGCCTGGATACCTTGACTACGAACCGCTTCCCAAGCTGACTTCAAAGTGAACAATTTTTAGAGAGTTATATTAGAAGAAAAAAAAGGGATAGATGTCAAGTTTAACTTGAATAAATATCTATTTCTACTACGTGGTAAATTAGTCGGGTCTAAAAGTCCATGTGACAGATTAGGTGGAGCTAAAATTTTATAGACAATGAGACTCTAAAGTTTGTGATCACATGTCAAGTTTCATACCCAAAAAAAAATTGGCATATAGCAATCTAAAGCATTGAAAAAGTTAAGAACACTCTCTTTAGATAAAAGGACTTAAGTTAAGAGTTAAAGTAAGTTATTTTATTATTTTATTTTATATATTCTAAAATTACTTGAGAATTCCACAATGTGAAACTAAAAAAGATGGTAAACTTGGTTTGACTACGACCATCTTTAGTATCCTCTTCCTCTATAGTGCCTCAATATGAAATATCTTTGTGGGACCAATTATAGAAAGCAAAAAGCATCTAGAAGAAATTTTTTTTTTTCCGGTAGATTAAAATAAAAACACAAATTGACTTAGTGGGACTAATCTCTGCTTACCGCGTCTCAACAGTCCACACCATGACACGTTGCACTCATAATCTTCTTTTAGTGTGGGCACGCTACTTGTGGAAAGATGTCACGTGTAAAGAAGATAACGCGTTATGGAGAAGTTGGCGAAATCTCACATCAGCTTTAATGCGTATATCCATGCAATTTAATTTATATTTCCTTAAATATTTTGGTCTGTGTGGCTCTTGCACCAGCATGGGCCAATGCAACAACACGCCAGGCATCTAACATGGGGTGGGGTGGTCATTTTGTCACCCACTGTGATTGGGTGTAGGGCCTGAGCAAACAACAACATTTGCTTTTTGCTTTCCCATATTTTTTAGGAGGAGATTGTTGTTAGGCTAGGTGGCCCTTGCATCAATACAAGGGGTAATGAGAGCATATGTGGAGTTATCCAATAGGAGTGAGATTTTTTATTTCACAGGGGGTGAGGCGATTATTTCTCCCTTCGTATGTCTGGGCATCATGGTTTGAGGAATTGGTATCGGATTGATCGATTCGTATCGATATTGATGGAGACTGTTACTAATTACTAACCGATCCTGTATTGATGGATTGATACGAATTGAACAAAGGTAAAAATGTGAAAAAAAAAAAAAAAATTTCAAAGGAAACGGGTAAATTTGTCTGATCCAGATCAATATCAAACTTCTCATTTTTTATGTACACGAGAAAGGGTTGTTTGAGCTAATGGTAAGGGAGAGTACACTATCACTCTCTCTCACTTTCTCTTCACATAAAAAAAAATTCTATCCATGTTGATGCTACTATGTCCGCTCTCATTGGCCCCGTGCTAGTGCAGGCCACGGGCAGGCTCTTTCATGATGAAGGATAGATGAAGGGAAAATGGGTCCTATAACTTACCAAGATAATTCCCAAAATTTAACTTTCAAGCATTAGTCTTTATAGCAGACAATAAGGAATGATGGGGGATAACCTTCCACACTGCGGTTGTGGATCCATTCTTCTCAACAAAATAAATTCCAAACTTGTTATGGGGCTCCCAAGTCGATTTTTTTTCCTGTCAGGTTCCCTAACCCGTCCGATTGTCCGATTCCTTTCATAGGGAGCGAAAATGACAACTTAACTACACCCGGACAGTGTGTTCAGGTAGGGGGTTAGATCGTAATTTCTGCCCCCTATAAAAGGAACCGAAAAACTGTACCAAATAGGGAACCTAGGAGGATAATGATCCCTCTCAAGTCCGAAATACACTTTTTTTTTTCTCTTTTAATTTGGTATGGCTCTCAAATATGGTGGTAGTGTTAATTATTGGAGCACGAAGGGTACTTAAATTTGTTAGGTATAACCAACCTAGAGATGGGTAACTTAAATTTCTAATAAATTTTATCATAATATTGAGTAAATAGATTCATAAACGAATGAATTAATGCTTTTAGTACTCTCATTCCCATATGTTAAATCTGATATCATTAAAGAATCCAAAAGCTTTAGACAATGGACATGGACGGTTTGTAACGGCTACTTTTTCTGAGAACATGTGAAGGTGTCCCCACGAGGCCCCACCCCTTGTCTTTACGCTTGTACATCACATGTGAACATGAACAATCAGCAAAATTCACAAACAAAATTAAAACAGGTCAAAGTTTCTGATGGAAGTGATCCAATGTATGGGAACCATGTTATTACAGTGTCCTACTTCAGATCAATCGATTGATCACACGAACTAGATTCTCTGTTATGGTGATTTCTTGATTGGACGGTGATACTCAATGAATCATCGTAATATAATGTTCCAAGTATATTGTATCATATTAATGTTCCAGGTATATTATATCATATTTTGTTTTCTCAAAAGATATAAAAGACATCTTTTTATCTGCGGATAGATCGGTTAATGAGACTTGCACCAGTGGCTCTTGGGTTTAGGGAGACAAAGGTTCCTGTCACATAGTGCTGAAAAGTCATTCACTCTTTCTTGTTTCAACCTCCAAACCTCTTCCTATTATGAGAAAAAAGAAATCTCTCTCTCTCGATCGATAATGGTTTGAGGTATCAGTATCAGATCGCCCGATAATACTGATACTGCACGGTTTTGAAGGTGATCAATATCGATATTTGATCAGTACTATATTGGTGAAATGATACGGACAAGGGGTAAAATAGTAAACACAAAGCACATTCTTAAAAAAAAATTAGGGCTAAACTTGTTCAATACGTGCCAATCTAAATCGATATCATATCGATTTATACCTAATCTGATCCGTTAAAGCTATCTCCAACCCCAACCCCCCAACCAATAAAAAAGGGAGAAAGAAAGCTACCCGGTCGTGAAGTGCACACCGCCCCTGTGTCCAGACACATAGGCACACGTAATGACCGCTGCACCCCTAGAAAGATGGAAATGACCAGAAGTGCAGGGGCAGCGTGTGCTGCACAACCGAGTGGCGTTCCCTTTCCACACACGGATCTTCTGCTTTCTTACCGAATGGAGCATGTCACCTTTCTAAAGCAATTGAAAAGGTAATTGACTCTTTCTTGGGTAATTGGATAAAAAATCACCACTCTCACTCCCTCTCTTATATATATATATATATATATATATATATATTAAGGGAGAATGTTCTCTGTGCCACAGCGTAGACTGCGCCCAGACACATAGGCCTGCCACTCAAGGGGCAAGGTGGTTATTGTGCCCACCCTCATGTGCCTGGGCGCAGCCTGCGCTGTGGCACAGAGAATAGCGCCCCATATACTAATCACTCATGTATATGCGGTTAATCTCTCTCTCTCTCTCTCTCTCTCTCTCTCTCTCATATAGTTGTGGTTAAGCAGAATCACATGCTAGGATAAATGAGTAGAAGTTGGGCCCCATGCAGTATGGTTCCCTGGTTTTGTTAGGTGGCTGACCATACATTCAATATTTTTTGGGTCAAGGACAATACATTCAATATTTTTTTTTGATGAAGAAAAAGTATATATATATAAAATTAGTGTAAATGGGTATAAACAGTGTTCTTGGCTTGTGCATGACGTGCCAAGTTAGAAGCTATTGCTATACAAAACCTGTCTCCCTGTTCCTGAAATCTAACATCATTATATGAGTCCGAGATATATAGTAGATCCTTAATATGTTTCCAAGGCCAAGTGGAGTTGGTTGGAGATGGAAGAACTTTGGTGATCTTAGGATAAGAGCACCACACTTCTCAAATCTTCAACCCCAAAACTGATGAATGATCTAAACCGGCCTGAATACTATGTAAGGCAGGTTCCAAGTGTGAAGAAGCAGTCAGATATCCTGCAACACAAAAAGTAAATCTTCCTCCTATCAAAAAGATATACGACCATCCCGCAGTACTCAACCCAGGTAAATCCTGCAGAAATTAAGACATGAAAATCTAATTTTGGTAAGCCAAAGGAATGAGGGGAAGGCTAGTATATGTCATGACAATAATTCACATCAGAGGATGAAATAACGGGAGGGGATAACTTTGAATTAGACAAATATCTCATAATTAAGTTCATCACCCGGGTTGGGTTTGGTTTTTCTCCTCTAAACACCACATTGTTTCGAGCATTCCAAATGAAATAACAGGTAATAATAAACACATTAAAAAACCAGATTAAAGATTGTTTATCTAAAGCAGTATTGAAAAAAGTGTTGATGCAGAGTTCTTGCAGATTTTGAAAGACTAGAAATTTTGTTCTCAGGCCTAGAGGTCCTGCCACCCAAAGATTCTTAACCCAATCACAAGATATGAATAAGTGCCAGTATGATTCGGCACAATTTCCACATAGAGCACAGGAAGAGTCAATCGGAAGCCATTTTGAGAGAGTAGCCTTGACTGGGAGTCCTGCATTTAGAATACGCCAGAAGAAAGATTTAAATTTTGGATGAAGCTTGAGTTTCCAAAAGAATTTCCACCAGACAGTGTTAAAATGATTACTATTCCTAACATTAGAAATTAGCTGCAAGCTTAGTAGTGAAAAGACCCTTTTTGGATTTTGTGTACCACCACAAATCATCAGAATGAGAAAGCTTGATTAAAGAAATTTGAGAAGAGATGTTAGATGGCAACACTTGGTTTAGGGACTCGATATTCCAACTATCCCCCAACCTATAGTTTTCAATTAAACGAGTACCAATGTCAGAAGATAGAGGAACTAAAGAGAGGGTAGATAAGTTACCTGAAACAGAGGGTAGCCATCTGTCAATCCAGAAAAAGGTGGTTTTGCCATTTCCTACTTTCCTAATTACCGATTTTTGGAGATCTGGGATGATGTGAGCAATGCTATTCCATGCCCACGACCTCCTTTTTTTCCTGGTCATAGGATCAAAGAAAGATTTTTTAGGAAAATACTTGGCTTTGAGGATTTTGGCCCATATTGAAGATTTTTTGGTTATTAATCTCCAACCCAACTTCATAATTAGGGCCTTGTTATGGTGCTTCGCTTTTCTAAATCCCAAACCTCCATAACCTTTTGAGAGACACATCTTGTCCCAAGCAATGCGACAAGTACCCTTCCTCTTGCCATCAGAACTTCCCGACCAAAAATTAAGACAGATTGAATCTATCTGTCGATAGACCTTGGGGAAATAAGAAATAGTTCATTAAATAAGCTGGGGTAGAGGTTAAAGCAGATTGGATTAAAACCGAATGTCCTGCATAAGAAAGACAATTTGATTTCCAGGAGGCTAATTTGCATTGCATTCGGAGGACCACCCCGTTCAGTTCTTTTACTTTGGATCTGCAATGGAAAAGGTTAGTACCCAAGTAAACAGAATCCTTGGACATCTCCTTACCAACGTGGGAACAAAGGGACCTTCTTTCGGTGGTGGATACATTCTTACTAAAATGTATTTCACTTTTGTTAAATTTTATTTTTTGACCTGATAGGTCAGAAAAGAGATCCAAAATTGTTTTGATTGTTAAGAGGTCCTCCTGCTCAGCCCTACAAAAGATGAAAATATCATCAACAAAGAATAAATGGGATATTTCGGGGGCCGATCTGGAGATCTTGATTCACTGAAAAAGATTAAGTTCACAATAGGTAGTGAGTAACCTGGAGAGAACTTCCATGGCTATAATAAATAGATAGGGACTAAGAGGGCATCCTTGTCGAATGCCCCTTGAAGCCCGAAAGTTATCAAAGGGACTACCATCCATCTTGATAGAAAATTAGTGGTGGTTATAAGAGCATTTATCAAGGAACACCACTTCTCATCGAAACCAAGAAAATTAAAGAGAGAGGTTATCAAACCCCACTTAATATGATTATAAGCCTTTGACATGTCAATTTTTATTGCAGCAAATTTTCCTTTACCTCTAGTATGGTTGAGAAAGTAGAAAATTTCCTGTGCCACAATAACATTGTCGGAGATTTGTCTACCAGGCACAAAAGCAGCTTGGAAAGGAGAGATGACTGAATTTAGAAAAGGTTTTAGTCTATTAGCCATCATTTTAGAGAGGATTTTATACGCCACATTGCACAGGCTAATGGGCCGAAAATCCCCAACCGAAACAGCATTATCCTTCTTGGGTATCAAACATATGAGGGTATGATTGAGTCCATGAGGAATGGTTGCCTCCCTAAAAAAAGAAGTCAGATTTAATAAATCAGGGCTAACCAGATCCCAACATTTCTGATAGAAGATAGCCTGGAAGTCATCAATTCCAGGGGCTTTCAAAGGTCCCAAAGAAAAGACCACATTTTTTATTTCATCTAATAAGGGGGGGGGGGGGTGCAAAGAGTTTCTGAGTCGGTAAACGACAAGACCTGTGGAAATAAAGATTCAATGAAATTGGCTTCCAGGGGGTTCGAAGAAGTGAAAACTGTTGGGAGTGACCTAAAATACCCTGCCTAGATCCCGGCTCGGACGAGGGAGCGATGCACGCTGGCTGGTGTGCCATAAGGAATTAAAGTTGCACCTTCCCTCACAAGGCATTTTTTGGGGGATTGGCAAGTGCTTAATCCTACAATTGGTATCAGAGCAGGTTGTCGCGAGTTTGAGTCTCCCCGGTGCCATGGGTGCTCTGTTATTGGGCGTGCATTTGGGGGGGGGATTGTTGGGAGTGACCTAAAATGCCCTGCCCAGATCTCAGTTTGGGTGAGGGAGCGATACGTGCTGGCTGGTGTGCAATAAGGAATTAAAGTTGCGCCTTCCCTCACAAGACGTCTTTTGGGGGATTGACAAGCGCTTAATCCTACAAAAACTTTCTCAAGATGGAGTGCAAATATATGGGCAATAGCCTTAGGATCCTCCACTTTGTTCCCCGAGGAGTCAAGGATGAAGTTAATTCTTCTTTTTCTTAGATTGGTCTTCGCTACCGCATAGTAGAATTTTGTATTTCTGTCACCATCCTTAATATAAAGATGTCTCGACTTTTGAATCCAGAAAGCTTCTTCAGCATCAAATATCCAACCTGCTTGCTTCTGTATTTTATTCAACAAAATAGAGTCAAGGATAGTACCTTCAGAAATGTTATGAAAATTATTGAAAAGTTGGGATTTGAGATTTGAAATATGGCCGAAAGTGTTTTTGTTCCAGGATCTCAGAGAGTTGGCCAGGGAAGAGAGTTTGGTTGTTATTTGATCATGGGGGGAGGTTTTCCAAATGTTATCACAAAAGGTTTTGAATTCTGGGTGGAAGGTCCAAGCGTCTTGGAAATGGAAGATTTTTTTGTAATGAATCCTGGAACCAGATGTTGAGAGAAGAATAGGGTTATGATCTGAGTCGATAGTTGATAGTTTATTAAAATAAGCATCAGAGAAATTGTTTTAGGCTGAATGCCTTGGTGGGCTTCCGTTTATTCACTTGAAGATGTCATGGAAATTGATAGAATTTTAAATGTTTTAAAATAGATGATTTAAAATATTATTTTTTATTTGGTCTAAGTTTTTCTCCATTGCGTAGTGAACGGAAATATTTTCAATCTACCTCAAGGGATCAACTCAGTTGGCAAAAGACCAACTCCTCAAATAAGAGGTCATGAGTTCAAACCACCTTGGGGCCTATCCCCATCCCCTATCCCCCCTATTAAAGCTCTCCAATTCCAAAAAAAAAATAAAAAATATTTTCAATCATTTTTTGTAGTGATCGTTAGATAGTAACAATGAAATCCAAGCCCTTGAACCCACGTGTTAAATATTGTTACCCCCGAACCCAAACTAAGATTAATTTAGACTTGGTGTCACGCCCCAAACCACCCCCTAAGAGGATTGGACAAGTGACCCAGATATCGTACCATATCCGCCAATCCTCCAAGATCCAGAAGCAGTACTTACATGTCACAAACCACACAATATGGGTAGAAAGATAATAAATATATATTAGAGTGCAACGGAAGACTTGAACTACCCATTGATGATCTATATCATTTATAGTAAAATCCCGAATACCTATGTTATATCATATACATATCCATTTATGCTCAAAAGTATAATATTCTGATAATTACACATTTTGAAAGAAAGAAACTTGAATAATCTCAAAATCGTCGTTAAACAACAAGATGATGAAGATCTACAGTTCCATTGATAGCGTCGTCACCCAAAAGTAAAGTAATACTTGCAAAATCACCTAAAAGAAAGATTCCACGAGTGTGAGCTCCACCGAGCCCGTGAATGAAATATAAACTATGCATGCACATGCAAGCACAACCATGAGTCTATGTGCATGAGATTCATTGATATTAATTAAGCCACCTAGAAACAAAACTAAGACAAGTAGAAGTACTACTACAATCCCCAATACATGTATCCCTGGTGCGGGCTTTTAACCCTTTTCTGCGATACACCCATTTAGTTGTCAAAGAAAACCAGTCGGCTCCATTATCTATGCCTTGGTCAGCCCGACCAACCCTCTAGGTTACTGTAGACACTAAATTTTGTCATCCCCCCCAGCGATGATAATGATCAGACACAGATGATTGACAATGTCCCCGAAAACCAATATGGTATCAAAAAACATCTCCACTCACCCCGTAAAGCGTACATCGTGCACACGACCCCCCCAGACCGCCCCGAATAGCCCACGCAATCCCACAAGGCAGTGTCATAGTCACTGCCTGGTAAGGTAGTGTCCCACATTGCACGGCCCCACCACGCAGTGCCGTGGCCCTGCGGGCGCCCAGATCCAATTTTTTCCAATTTTTGCTCTGCCACAGCTCCGCTATGCGGCCCCGCACATTTTCCACGGCGCCGCCAAACCCAAAATTTGCCTATAAAAGGGGGTCACCCCCCTCATTTGGAAAAATCCAAGTTTGTGGGAGAGGGGGCACCCCTAGAGCTCCAATTTTCCAGTTTTTTCTTGTTTCCTTATTTTGGGGCTCCTCCCCATTCTGATTTTGAGCCTTCGAGCCTCGTCCCTCTGTTTGAAGTCTGGGCTATCCGAGTCTGGCCTCCTCGACTCTTTCTTGCCCAAATCTAGGAAACCTCCCATGGCATAGCCACTCTGTCTGACCTTTGAGCCTCTAGTTTCCAAATCCTTGGAACACCGTTAATCTGTCCGAGATCCGAAGATCTGACACTTGTAAGCTGTTACTTTGTTCAATGAAGGGACAAAGCCAATCTTTTGCCTCTACCTGAGCTGGGGGACGCTGCCCGTCTTACATAGTTGCATTTATTTAAAGCATACAGGTATATATTTCTTCCATTAACTTTTTAATGCGAGTACGATGTAGTTCTTTCAAGTATTTTCGTGTAATGTACAATAGTTAGTATAATATAGTTTAATTTAATTAAATAGTTTGTGCATCATTATTTAGCCATACATACGGGAATAGGACATTCATAAAGGGAGAATATTTGAAAACAAATATCTAGTAGAAAGACTGGTTTATCCAGGCGAGGTGGGTGCCTAACACCTTCCCTCTTACCCCGAATCTCTGACCAGCCCAACCGAAGTCTCATAGCCCTTCTAGGGCTACGTCAATAGGTCCTAAGCCCTAACCCTAGGTGGCGACTCCATTTCATTTTATTGTATGACACCCATCCCCTAATAAATTGAACCATACCCTTGAGAAGACGCATTTCTTCTCTCACTCCATACGAGGGGCACGTAAAACCCCATCCATGCGCGTCAAGTGTCGGACACGTAAACCCTCACAATGGTGACTTTGCTGGAGAATTATGGTTAAGCTTTCAATACTAGATGTTACCGTTGAACACAAGAATTTTCTCCCTTCTGCATTAATTGATTGAAACATGTTTGGCTAACCCCTTTTATTGTACTAAATGCATCATGCATCATGTTCAAAGTGAAATCAAATGATGAGGGTACTCCCTGTTATGCCTCTACCCCTGGGGAGGTGGAGCACATCATACTAAGTACTCTGAGATCGGATGATATCACTTCCTGCTGTACTATCTTGCACACACAACACTTCATGGGAACACACAGCCCCGTGGTTAGTCGTTGAACCCCATGTGTAGTCATGGGCAATTCATGGTCGAAGCCTCAGCCCTTAATATTTACTGTACGGGTCTAGAATTACTGACGAGGGTATTCACTAGTGTGCCATGGGGTACTTCACTACTCAAAAAGGGCACTAGGTTGATTACTCTTACATCACGTGATCTATTCCCTAGGTATATCAAAAGAACCACATACCCGCAATTCGCTATCATGAGCGACAGGTATATCGGTCCTGTCAAAGGTGACCTTGTTCTGTCCTATCATCCTACATATTGCATGCATCATGTAAGAAATTAGACCATATAGGACTAGGCTACGCCATAAACTAACCTCGTAGCTTTTCGAGATCGAAAGTGGAAATCTCAGCAGTATACTTTCTCTTAATACAGAATACCAATTAGGATAATAATTCTATTTGTCCCTTGAATGTCCCTTAGTGCACATTGTATGTCCATTTAGGTCAGTGTATCGGAAAATGTAGCCTCGATTGTCCCTCAAAGAAAGATACACTAGCTAAGTAATGCGACAATAATAGAATTTTGATAAGAGGTGCTCTGTATTAGGAAAAGGTAGATCGTTGAGAAGTCCTTGATTAGATCTCCTTGTAATAATTCAAATTTGATCTCCGACAACTATTAAATGATGAAGGATCTATGGCAATCCTTAAATCACATCACAAGATCGCAAGGGTTATTCCGGAGCAGTCTTGAACGTAGATGCAAACCTCACCATCGACTACTCGAGTAAAATAGAATCAAGAGAGTAAAAGTCAATTGTCATTTTGTTTGTATATATATCTGCGTGTATATATTTGTTTATAAACAAAAAAATATAAAATATTAAAACAAGATAAAAATTGAATCACCTGAGTCCTAAATTTGTCCCCTTTTAACTTTGCAAGGCACAATTCCGTGACAAAGAAAACCCTCGTTACTCATGTGGAACCGTCATGGCGGTCGATTGAATCGAGCCATTCTCCACCAGTTCCCTCCTTCTAAGCTTGTTGAAAATTCTGGTTCACCTTCCTTGACTTCTAGTCCCTCGACACAAAGTCCAACAAGGTCACCCCCTATCATGAGCACCATGGATCCGCCAAAGGTTAATTCTTCAGAGGAAGCACTAAGTCAGGAAATGGTTAGCATGCGGAGGGAAATGATAGAGATGAAATAGCTGGTTACACAGTTGGTCCATTCAATGCAAGGTCAATCTCGAGTAGATAATGCACCAACCCCCGGGGAGCCAACGGTGTCTAGGGCAATACCCAATATCATAATAGAAGAAGAGGATATAGCCATCAATGCTCCCCAAGACCCACCAGAAATGAAGAGGGAGAAGCAAATGAGGGAGAAAGTTGAAAAGCTCAAAGTGGCAATGAAAGGAAAGGCTGTTGAGAAACCAGAAGAAGACAAGGTCTGCTTTACTGGAGAAAGAATACCCGAAGATTTCTAATGGAAGCTCGACAATTTTGATGGGACAGGAGATCACCGAGCTCACTTGAAGATTTTTGTTATAGTGGCCAAGTCATGGAATCTCACAGAAAATCAAATGGGACAAGCATTCCTTTACTCGTTAGCAGGATCAACTCTGAGGTGGCTAACCCAGTTGGACCAAACCTAGACTCAAACTTGGTCGGCAATTGTAAAGACATTCACAAAATAGTACTCTTACAACACTGAAGTGGACATCACCCGGCGTGAGTTGGAAACTCTAAGGCAAGGATTCGACGAGGGATTTTCTAACTTCATCATGAGGTTCCATGAAAAGGCGTCCAAGATGTGGAACTGCCGAATGAATCAGAATAGGTTGAAATCATATTGGAAAACCTACATGGAGAGTACCATAATCGCCTCTATTATCAGCACATCAAGACATTCGAAGCACTCATAGCCATTGAGAAGCGTATTGAGGACAAGTTCTTTAAAGGAAAACAAACCCAGATTTCAACCAAAGAGGCTTCCGAATCTTATTCTGGTAAGAACAACAGAGGAGGAAGAGGGAAAGGCCCCGAAGTGAATGCAGTTACTACTATTCAGTACACCAAGAAGTAAATTTCACCAACAATTGCTCCTCCTTTTGTAATCCAGGTTGAGGAGTCAACCTCTCCCAGACAGTTTCCTTTGGCAAAGTTTGAGTCTAGAGGGAAGGGATGTTGAATGTTGTACCACTGCGGCCCGTGAATACGACCAATCCACCTCCAAGATATAAGCTAGAGTGGCACTGTTATTACCACAATCAGAAGAGTCTATCAGATAGACATATGCTATCTTAACAACCCAAACTGAGGAGAGTAAGCTGAAAAGAAAAGAATTGGAGGCACTAAAGCAAGAGCCGAATGAAGGATTCTCTGACTTCGTCAGAAGGTTCTGTAAAGAAGCCGAAAGGACACAACCCCATCTAACGGAGGAAGAGCAAGTGAAGATAATCCTGGAGAATCTACATGGAGTGCATCATGAGTATCTATACCTTCAGCGTCGTGAGATACTGGAAACATTTGCCACCCTGAATGGTTCTCTTAATGAAGACGAACTCGACTCCCCAAGATTGTCCATGGGATTTGTGAATGCTTTGGATGAAGGGACAATGGGTTTGGACCCAACCACTTTAATCTGGCCCATAAAAGCACATTTGAGGGAATTGAAAATAGTATGGAGGGACAAAGTCCACCTCATGTGGTAGATGGATCTCCCTGCAGAAGCAAGAACCAATATCAGCAACTTCCTGAAGGAAATTTATAAAGAATATATAATCAAAAGTCAACCAATGCCATTTCATGGCCGGAGCATATACGCTTGGAAAAGGAGAGCGAGGAGAATGATGGTATGTGTTTACTGTGCAAGGATAAATTACAACAGAAAGTTCAGAGGAGGCGGACAACGTTGTGACCGAGGAAAAGGCCTAGCTTTGGACCATCGGATGATAAAGCTTGAATTTCTAGAGAATGAACTCGATAGCCTTGGACCCAATGCGCAACTAAGAATATTGGGTTCACCGATTATGAGATCAGTCACATGGCCCATGTGGAGAATTCGAAAGATGAAGAAGATTTCAGAATTCACATTCAATCCATTGAGGAGGGGTCGTCTGAAGACAACATGAGAACAATTGAAGGAGTCACATTAAGTTTGATCCAAGTTGTATTTGCACTAGCCACTGGTGAAACTCTCTCTGGAGATACTTTCCTTATCTAGATGGGAGGAGGGACCGACAATAGTGAAGAAGGCTTTTAGCCAAAATCTGAAGATGAGTTCTCTGTTGAAACCCTACAATGGATAAATAGCATCGGAGTTGATGATGATGAAGCAGACCCAACAGACTTCATTCAGCCTATCCCTCAAGAAGACGAAGGAAGAAGCGGTGATGAAGAAGTAGGGTCACTAGTAAATCAAAGAAGGGTGTGGTGTGTCAAAGGAGACGACTTTGACAAATGGAATATGAGCATCTTCTACCAAGTGCAAGGCATCCTTGAGCTAATGTCCACCACTCATGACATCTTGTATAAGGCTACTTCCCAAACATGGTGTGTGAACAATTCGTGGCACAATGCGAGAAGATAGAGTTGCCAACGGAAGAAGACTTTCTCCAGAGAACATTACATGAGTTAAGGAACATGACCTGGTTAAATCTCGCTTTGGCGAAAGATTTCTTTGGGAATCCTCTTCAAGATCCCATGTTGTACTCAGACAACTGGCCATATTTTGGGCCCCCAAAGATGACAGAAGAATGGGAAACTTGGATCGGTAATTTCAATACTGGGGATCTATATTTTGACCCAACAGAAGGAATCCACCCTATTGATAGCAGTGGAGAAGAAGGGAATGATTCAAGCAATGAGGAAACGTGCAGCAAAAATCTGAATGAGGAAATAATGGATGAAGACACGGGCGATGAATTACCCGATGAAGCATCTGAAATGGAGGTAAAACCTCCTACCAACCAGTATGAGGAAATCTGTGGGCAAGGAGCTTGGGCTCTCCCCTTCAAAGCAAGAAGAATCCTCCGAATGGTGGATAACATTCATCAAATGTTGTTCGAAGTAGCTCCTACAGATGTAAGATATCAGAAAGCGTTGCAGCGATACTACCCGGTAGTTAATAAGTGGCCTTTGCCTAGAGTCATGAAAGAATTGGAAGGTGCTGTCACACTTGTGTTTGCCCTGGAAAAAGATTTATGTGGAAGTCCTCCAGCATCTCCAGACTAAGGAAGTGGGGAATACTATGAGTGCATGCAAGCACACGACCAGTGGTTCCACCTCTACAACATCAATATGGAAGAACCAATGAAAGATCCCATGGAAAACATTCATCCGGTCATATCTAGTGATGAGGAGGGCTCATCAGAAGAAGAAGAACATTTTGGATCATTATCCGAAGCAATGAGATTCCAAAAATTAGTCAGTGTGATCTTTGAAATGATCCAACAGATGATGCCTGTAGGACCGCAAAGGCCGCACCATGACCAGCTCATCAAGCACCTCTATGAAAAGCAGCCTTGTCCAAAATTCTGCAGAAGGCCCGAAAGACCATTGTTACCTTAAAAGCAGAATACGAAGTCACTAGCCCAAGAAGGGGGAGTCCTATGGTAGGAACCCTTGTGAGAACTAAAAGTAACTTGTAAGATGAAGAGTTGTGCCCAGTCAAACTCATCATACAGGGGAAAGAGCCCGAGGTTTCGAAGACCCGAAGTGGAAAGAACTTCAAAGATAAAGGATTGATTATAGAAAAGCCCTATATGCCTGTCCCCAATCAAGTTAAGTACAAGCCAAAAAATCAGGTGTTGAGCTAGCTGAAAAAAGTACAAGCTAACATCTCTATCTGAGGGTTATTGATGGCCTCCCCGTTACATTGGGAAGCAATTCTACAAGCACTCAATAAGGTCCAAGTACCAATAGAAATGGGTCTGGAAGAACTCTCACACATTGTAGGGGCCACCTATACCATGCAATCTCTCTCCTTCTTGGAAAATGATCTCCCACCTGGAGGAAAGAACCATAATTGAGCTCGGCACATTACAATAGAGTAGAATGGGAACCAAGTCCCTTAAGTTCTGATTGACAACGGGTCAGTTCTCAATGTCATACCTCTTAAGGCTGAAAGTTGTATAGGTTTGGATCTGACCCAAATGAAGCCCTCTGCTCAGACAATCCAAACATATGATAACACAAGAAGGAAGGTTCTGGGTGTTCCGACCATAGAAATCCGAGTCGGACCTGCTCTGTTCACTATGGAATGTCAAGTGATTGACATCCAAGCATCATTCAACATGTTGTTGGGACGGCCTTGGCTGCATTCTGTAAGAGTAATAGCCTCAAGCTTGCATCAGAAAATGAAATTTGTCTATGGAGGAAAAATGATCACTATCTTTAGCGATCCAAAGATTGTCCACACCTTGGTAAGCATCAAAGTAGGTGGGGAAGCCCCGATGGATATCCAGTTGGGAGGATTTGAGATTGGGGCAACCAGTGCATTGGCTTCAGAAATGAAAGAGATAATTCCATCTAGTTACCCATCTGCACGGAGCGGAACAATTCTGAAGATGATGAACAATATGGGATATTTTCTGGGACTTGGATTAGGAAGGAACCAACAAGGGATTCCACAATTCCCTGACTTTTCGACCTACAACAACCATCGAGGGCTAGGATACAAGGTACCAGAGAAAGGAAGTTATCCTAAGCACATGAGCCAAGAATGCCAAAAGGCCAAGAGACCATCTCATACTTCAGGACTTTAAATGGATATTTTATCAGAAAAGGTGACAACTTCCCTTACTGCGGAAATGTTGAGCCTTGGTTTGATCATGACAATGGAAGTCTCCAGCCAGGGTTTGAAATCTTCTTTCAGGAGGACATCGATTGGATTGACCTCGAAGTAGAGCAAATGAAATTGAAAGCTACTGAAGAAGAACTAACATCGAAGGACTGTTTGAAATAGCAATAATCTCTGCAGGGGAGGAAGAAGGGCCAAAACCTTATCTGTTAATTCACCCTATCCAAGAGCCAGTTGTGAATTGGATTAGTGTCGTTGAAAGTTTTGGTAAGATAGAGTCTCAGGGAGTGGTCAGCTCCAAGTTAGTGTTGTTCTATCGATGAGTCTGTTGTAATCAAGGAGGGTATTACCTTCCAGTCTGTTGAGTCTGCTTGTATTCCTACTCTTATCATGAATGAAATCAATCATTCCGAGTATCTCTCCTCTCCATTTGATTTCCCTTTTGATTCTTCTTCCTATGACGAAGATATCCTCGAACACCATCATTTAATAAAGCAATTAAAACAAAGAAAAGCCCAACATGTCCGAGAGGACTTATGCCCCATAAATTTGGAAATTGAATAATGCCCACGAATGGTTAAAATTGGTGCCTTGCTCAGCAAAGAGGAAATTGGTTAAATGATAGCCCTGTTGAAGGAATTTCAAGAAGTATTCGCTTGGTCCTACGAGGATATGCCCGACATCGATCCAAAGATAGTGCAACACCAACTGCATACTTATCCAGATGCACAGCTGGTCAACCAAAAGCCCAAAAGGATGCGACCTAAATGGAGTGAGAAGATCAGGGAAGAAGTTATAAAGCAGTAGAATGCAAGATTTATACAAGTGACACAGTAACCTCAATGGTTGTCCAATATTGTCCCCGTACCTAAGAAAGACGGGATGGTGAGATTGTACATGGATTTTTGAGACCTCAACAAAGTCAGTCCCCAAGACGACTTTCCCATGCCGCATATTGACATACTAGTCGACAACACGACAAAACACGCCTTGTTATCATCATGGATGGATTCTCCGGATACAATCAAATCAGCATGTGTCCAAAGGATAGAGAAAAGACAGCGTTTACCATACCATAGGGGACATACTGTTACAAGGTAATGCCCTTTGGTTTGAAGAAGCTGGGTAACATATCAAAGGGTGGCAATGGCCATTCTCCATGACATGATACACAAAGAAGTGGAAGTGTATGTGGATGACATGATTGTCAAGTCAGTTACTCGACAGGGGCATTTTGTGGCATTGAGGAAGTTCTTCGAATGAATTAAAGAGTACAATCTAAGGCTAAACCCTCAGAAGTATGTGTTTGGAGAAACAGCAGGGAAACTCCTAGGATTTCTATTCAGCAAGAGAGGAATAGAAGTGGATCTCGACAAGATAAAGGCCATAACAGAAATGACTACACGAAAAACAGAAAAGGAAATCCAGGGTTTCTTAGGATGAATTTAGTACATAAGTCGGTTCATAGCCCGGCTAACCACCGTATATGAACCCATCTTCAAGCTCCTAAAGAAAGAAGAACCAAAGCAATGGAATGATAAGTGCCAAGAGGCATTCGTATAGATAAAATAATACCTAACGAATCTAGCCGTCCTTGTTCCGCCAGTATTGGGCGAACCACTACTATTGTACTTATCTATCGACAAAACATCAATGGGATCCATGATGGCACAACATGATCAGAAGAGTGGGGAAGAACACGCGGTTTATTACTTAAGCAAGAAACTGTTAGAGTACAAAACTCGTTACACCCCATTGGAAAAGACGTGCACTGCTTTGGTTTGGGCGACCAAGAGGCTGAGACATTACATGATCGCACATCAAATGCGGCTCATCTCCAGGATGGATCGGATTAAATATCTCTTCGAGAAGCCAACATTGACAGGTAGGATGGCCAGATGGTTGTTGCTATTGTCCGAATTTGACATAACATATGTCAACCAGAAATCCATAAAAGGATGAGCAATCTCGGACTATCTAGCTGCATACCCAACCAGGGTAGATTCACAGCTGCTAGAAGACTCAACTTGTTTGACAGAGGGCCATATAGACCAAAACACATTTTAAAAACACGTTCCAATAGTACATAGGCTAATAAGTGGGTCCCACATGGTCACATTATCGGGACAATGTTCCCACGGGTCAATCTAAGTATGGGGAGGTGATTCGGGGTACGAGACATTGGGCCCCACACATCAGAAGTGAAATTCACATAGGACAGTAGCATTGGTCTGTTGGACTGGTTGATCTAGATCAACCAGTGTGGATTGACCAGAGGCAGCAACAATAGGAAAGTTTGGGTTTGAAGTGGAATTTTAGCTCACTTGGAGGGAGAATTGGAAAATGGTTTCTTCTAACCAAATGAAGTCCTATGAGTCTAGTTTCTATCAAATAAAAAATCAAGGTAATCAAGGTTCACATGGTTGAGTTATGTCATTTAACTGAACAGGGGTCAATCTACCAGAATAGAAAAATTCAATCTATGACAACAACTTGAAGTGGAATTCCAGATCACCTGGAGACATAATTAGACAATGGTTCCTTCTAATAAAATGGACCTTTATGAATCTAGTTCTAACAAAATTAGAATCAAAGAAAATGAGGTTCGGATGATAAAGTTATGTCATTTTAATTAAACAGGGGTCAATCTGCCAGAGTAGCAGAATTTGACATTCGAGTTGGGATTTAACATACATGTATGGAATTGAGTTCTCATCATGACATGCGAGGGTTTGGATGATCCAATCTCAACCTAGACTAGAACTTAATCATAACCCTAGTCAGATCTCAAACCCAAAATAGGTTGAAAGGAGTTGTGTCAGATCAACCACGGGCCTAGGCCTTCGTGACCACCCACCCACATGCTTTTTAAGTCATTTATAATATGTATTTAGGTAGGACCTTAGAAATCAAGGGGTGATACCTACCTTAGGCTGTACATTTGGTGGTGAACTGTACAGTTGCAAGGAGTTGGTATTCACCTTCTTAATGGCATGTAGGATCTTACTATCGAGTTTACATCATTCATCTCAATCACTGGGCTGATGCACCACAAGGCACCAACAAGTATGGGTTTGGGTTTTGGACCTATATCCAAAAATTCAAATTAGCCCATATTTTTGGGCATAGGTTTAACATTCCACCCACCTTACAAGAATTTCATCCTTGAAATTCAACGTACCTGGGGATTCAAGTAGAATGGGATACTACCGCCTTTCATCTTCTCGTCAACTGGACGTTCCTTGTTCGGGGCGACTACTTCGCAGTACTTTTACAACAAGATAATCCGATTGTGGAGATTGTACTCCTTACATCCCACAATCCTTTCGGGTTTCATAGGTCATGGCGGCAGCAAGCTCAAGTGGTTCTTGAGTTAAGACATGAGTCGAGTTCGGGAGGTACTTCTTCAACACCGATACATAGAATACGTCATGGACTTCTGCCAATCAGTATGCCACTGTTCGTGATTCTCGGATTCAACATCCCTTTCTTATTGAACCGCATCACCCCTTTGGTTGGTGATACCCAAGGAAATACCTGATCATCCATGGCGTACTTCAGGTCCTTCTGTCTTGTACCAGCATAGCTCATTGCTTCGATTAAGCTGTCAAGGTTTGGTTCTCAAACATATCCACCTAACAACAGGTGATCTAAATCACTTCCGGGTTTGGATAATCTAAGGCTCTTCTTAATATAAAGGTCCAAAGGGAATCGAATCTCATACATAAACCCTCAAGAAATCAAACAATCCAATTATCTCTGTGCATTTCATCTAATATTCTATACTTCTATAGTATTTAGTCCTAAGGCATAAATCTAAACTATCTGAGCTTACACGACTTATTCCTATGAAAACTTTCACTTTGGGTTCTCCAATACCTAGCTGAACTCTAGAATGAATTAGAATATTGATGGAATCCCTATTGTTCACTCCCAATAACAGAGGGGACATTCGGTGATCCATTACCCCCTTCATACCTATTATTGAGCAAGGTTTTGTCAAATCCCTTAGTTCCAGTTTCTTTCTGTTCTCGGTTGTTCTTGGTTATACCAACACCCATTTCCGTCCTTTTCACCAACTTAAATTCTTCACATCTATTATTTACTTCTAACCACCTAGTATACTTCACACTTTCCTAAATTCTGCCTGGAATGTTCTATTTATTTGGTTTGCGGTACGAAGAGCTAACTACGCGCCTACAGTCTTATACC
Source organism: Telopea speciosissima (assembly GCF_018873765.1). NCBI lineage: Eukaryota > Viridiplantae > Streptophyta > Magnoliopsida > Proteales > Proteaceae > Telopea > Telopea speciosissima. Next base: position 49,870,482 of record NC_057920.1, read on the forward strand.
CTCTAAGTTCTTCGAAGGTACAATTCTCTTATCAACAAACTTAGTAGAATGAAAGAGTGTGATGTGCTGCAATCAAATAATACTCGAATAGGTGAGGATGATACAAATAGAGTACCTGTCATCATTTCGAATTTGCCTCAGCTTCCCCTGTGGTCAAGGCATATACTTACCCTTGAACCCTCTCTGTGGGGCTGGAAGGCCGGGCAGCAGACTGGAACGGCGGGTGTGAATTGTATCTCTGGCTGGCACACTCTCTCGCTATGTGTCCCAGGTTGTTGCACATGAAACACCTGGTGGGCACAGTGGGTTGAGGAGAGGGCTCACTCGCTTGACTCGATGCCGACGGAGGAGGTTGAAAAGTTTGTTCCATTTCTGGGCTACTATCTTGTTGTGGCTGCTTCGGATAGATGACATTCAGATACGGCACGTACTTGTCTCCATGATACTGGCAAGCCCTGGCCATATGCCCCGACCGATTGTAGATGAAACATCAATTGTTCAACTTAGACGGTCGAGGCACAGCGGTGAATTGTGCCTATTGGCTAGGTCAATTTGCATCCTCCCCGTCAGAGCATGCTGGAGTTGAATCAGGATAGGGTCCTCTAGTAGCCTTATTAGGTTATCCAGACTCTTGCGAGTTCATAGGTCTCTTCCTAGACCCTTGTTGTGTTACGCCCTCAACTCCTAGTCCATCCTCCATAGACTTATTGGGTACAGGTGGTGTGTCAAATACAGAAGAAGTCCCTAGTACAACATGTGCCCGCTTTGCAGCTTGAAGGTATGCGTTCATGCAGGTCATGAATTATTGCTGTTGTTGTATTGCGGTTACTAACTGAGTGGTCATATTGGCTAGCAACTCTTGTTGTTGTTGCTGGATTTGCAATAGGATTTGTTGCTATTGTTGCATTATTTGCATCATATTGGCCATGATGGTAGTCACCTCATTAACAGTCATAACAGGGGGAGGTGCAGGTGCATGAGCTGGAGGGGCCTCAGGTGCAGATGCAGGTGGAACTTCTATGTTTTGAGCAACAAGTTCATTGGGAGGATTAATTGGAGGGGTAATAGGAGGACATGCTCCACAAGGAATATTTCTGTTGGATCGAGTTTGCACCATGATTGCTTTCTGAAAAGAATTTAGGATTTAAGATTACTTGAATGCAACAGGAAGATTTAACATATTTCATCTATTGAGGCAACATTTACATACTTGAATTATTTGAATGGAATGATTTGGAACAAGAAGTTTGAAATGCATGGGTGCGACGTTCTAAAGGCCGTGTTAAGCAAGATATGCACCCACATGCCCCCAATTCAGGCACTGGATTCGGTCCGACCATCGATGGAGTAAGATTTTGATACAGGTTGTTTGAGTCTGGAAGTATTCTATTTTCTTTTTAATTACACAAAAGTCCCTGACTGTCAGGGTTCGATTATAGTACAGCTGGGTCCGTAGTTATCTATGATTCGCTGATTATCATTTCGAGCTTAAGGTTCAACTCAAGAGTAGACCTAGTTTTAAAATTTCTAGAATATAAATCTTCCATTTTATTTTCGTGTTTATGCCTACTTATTGGTTGTACTTCCGTTTATGCTATATTTGGAAATAGAACTTTCGATTCCCTTCTTGAATGTAAAAGCTTATGCTTCTTCAATTATGATGTTATCGGCTTTTGCACCTGGCTAGTCTCCTATTGTGTTTTTCTATTTCTTAATTTCTGTGTTTTCTTAAAATTTTTGTTTCTTTATCTCTAGACCACCCACCATCCTACTTCTGTTGTTTGTGAATATAAATAAAGCTTCTCGCTCTGATACCACTCTGTCACACCCCAAACCACCCCCTGGGAGGATTTAGGCAAGTGACCCAGATATCCTACGATATCCGTCAATCCCCAAGGATCCAGAAGCAGTACTTACATGTCACAAACCACACAATGAAGGTAAAAAGATAACAAATGAATATCAGAGTACAATGGAAGATCAAACTACCCATAGATGATTTATATCATTTATAATAAAATCCCAAATACCTATGCTATACCATATACATATCCATTTATGTTCAAAAAGTACATTATCATGGTAATTACACTTCTTGAAAGAGAGAAACTCAGATAATAGCAAAATTTTCATAGATCAACAACATGAGGAAGATCTACAGTTTCATCAACAGCTTCATCGTCCATTGGCATACCAGTACCTGTAAAATCACCTAAAAGTGAATATACAAGAGTGTGAGCTCCACCGAGCCCGTGAATGAAATATAAACCATGCATGTACATGCAAGCACAACCATGAGCCTATATGAATGATATTCATTATTATTATTAAGCCATTTAACAAACAAAACTAAGGTAGGTATAGTGCTACTACAATCCCCAATACATGTATCCCTGGTGTGGGCCTCTAACCCCTTCTCGCGATACACCCATTGAGTTGTTGGAGAAAACTAGTCGGCTCTAGCATCCCTTCCCAAGGTCAGCTCGACCGGCCCTCCAGGTTACCATTGTGCTACCACCAGCCCTATTAACTGATGGGCCAACAGACACACCTGTCCTAGTGACCCGATGAGCCGACTAACTGAGCAATGCCCTTCAGAACATTGGCCTCACACTTTTGTGGTATCCAACACCTAAAATCCTGTTGGCAAGGGTTTGTAGCACGGGTAGGGATGTAAACGGATCGGATTCGGATCGGATACGGATCGGATGTGATCGGAGCCGGATATTCCTTGGCCGAATACGGATACCTCTAAACGGATTCGGATGCGGATCGGATTCGGATTTTCGACCATCCGTTTACATATCTGCCTTGTGTAACCCGAACCTTCCTCCCCCTAGCGGATACAATTCTCTCTCAATCCATATCTCTTAGATCATGATTCTCTTTTCATCATATTCTAGAACTTGTTTAATCTTCAAAAACCCTAAAAATCATTATTTACTTAATTTTTTATTATTAAGTATTCGGATTTTTTTTTGGACGGATTTTAATCGGAGTATTCGGATTATTTTCCGAATATCTCTAAACGAATACGGATGCCCCTAAACGAATACGGATGCGAATTCGGATTCGGATTTCGGTTATCCATTTACATCCCTAAGCACGGGTGATGATTACCTAGCCATATGCATTCTACATGACATAGTATGAGTCGAGTAGTACCCCGCATCCCATTCTACGGGCCACCACTAGCCTCAATTCCAAGCCGGTTATGATATCTAGACTAGCAGTTTTAATGATATCATACGAGTCGGGTGGTGTCAACCACATCCCATTCTACGGGCTACCACCGGCCTCGTTTCTATTTAGGCTAACAATTTATATGCAAGCATTCCATCAACAGTTCTCAACATAATTCCAATAAGAATATGAAAATATAAATATAAAGACGGAAAAATAAATTGTTATTGTTATCATAACTGATTAGTTATGTTACACCTACATGTATGGTGTAATTCCACTCACCTTGGCTATGCTCCACTTGCTCGAAGGACTGTCGGTCCTCAAAAGCACCTTGATATGTGTCGTCGGGCAAATAGTTAAAACCTATGATAAATAAATTAGAATTTTATATTAATACACATTAAATTAACCTAGGAGACTAGGGGTAACCATGGTTTAGTTCTCAAACCAGGGTTGGACCCAAAATTGTAAAAACAACAGTATTGGTCCATCCAATGGACTAGTGCAAGTACAACTCAAAATTCTTAAAGGCTTGCACAGTTTGGACTTGGTTCCACTGATCTCTAGTTATCAAGGATGATCAGGAGGTAAGAGTAGGTTACATACACGATAATTAACATGTCTAAAAAAAAATATCCAACATGCATGATGGTCTTGAGGTATATGGCTCATATGGGTAACATGCATGCTTGCACATAAAGGAAACAACAGAAATCTTCTTGGGATGACTTTGATTGACTCAAGACCAGCTTTGTTATGCTAGATCAGTCATGGAATGGACAAGAATTCAAGGAAAACATGTACAATCACATAGGACTACACTCTAGGCTTGCCATGGATATGAGAATCACTCATCAAAGGTTGAAAATGATAGTTACAGCATGTATTCATAATCAGGATGGTAGATGGTAGACCAAACATAGCAGATCCATGCATACATGCAAGGATCCTAGCTCCTAAGCTAGCAATACATGGTTATTATAGTAGAAAACATGAGAAAACATGGTTGCACCACAAGACTTGGGAGTCAATTCATGCATAGGACCTAGGAATCAGTATAGGAAGCTAAGAATAGAGAAAATTAGGGGTTTGAGGGTTGTTACCTTGATGATCCTGGGAACAAGGAAGGTTCCAAAACCTCTTCTCCTTGCTTCCTCCTTCTCTTCTTTCTCTCCCAAACACCCACGGTTTTGCTAAGAAACGAGCTCAAACCTGAGCTCATTGTATATATACTAAGCACCACTAAGGCTTATTTGGCAGGGTCCATATGGACCAAAACACATTTTAAAAACACATTCCAATAGCACATAGGCTAATAAGTGGGTCCCATATGGTCACATTATCGGGACAATGTTCCCACGGGTCAATCTAGGTATGGGGAGGTGATTCGGGGTACGAGACATTGGGCCCCACACATCAGAAGTGAAATTCACATAGGACAGTAGCATTGGTCTGTTGGACTGGTTGATCTAGATTAACCAGTGTGGATTGACCAGAGGCAGCAACAATAGGAAAGTTTGGGTTTGAAGTGGAATTTTAGCTCACTTGGAGGGAGAATTGGAAAATGGTTTCTTCTAACCAAATGAAGTGCTATGAGTCTAGTTTCTATCAAATCAAGAATCAAGGCAATCAAGGTTCACATAGTTGAGTTATGTCGTTTTAACTGAACAGGGGTCAATCTACCAGAATAGAAGAATTCAATCCATGATAGCAACTTGAAGTGGAATTCCAGATCACTTGGAGACAAAATTAGACAATGGTTCCTTCTAATACAGTGGACCTCTATGAATCTAGTTTCTAAAAAAATTGGAATCAAAGTAAATGAGGTTCGGATGGTAAAGTTATGCCATTTTAATTAAAATGTATTTAGGTAGCAGAATTTGACATTCGAGTTGGGATTTAACATACATGTATGGAATTGAGTTCTCATCATGACATGCAAGGGTTTGGATGATCCAATCTCAACCTAGACTAGAACTTAATCATAACCCTAGTCAGATCTCAAACCCAAAATAGGTTGAAAGGAGTTGTGTCAAATCAACCACGGGCCAAGGCCTTCGCGTGACCACCCACCCACATGCTTCTTAAGTCATTTATAATATGTATTTAGGTAGGACCTTAGAAATCAAGGAGTGATACCTACCTTAGGCTGCACATTTGGTGGTGAACTGTACAGTTGCAAGGAGTTGGTGTTCACCTTCTTAATGACATGTAGGATCTTACTACCGGGCTTACATCGTTCATCTCGATCACCGGGCTGAAGCACCACAAGGCACCAGCAGGTATGGGTTCGGGTTTCGGACCTATATCCAAAAATTCAAATTAGCCCGTATTCTTGGGCACGGGTTTAACAGTCATAACATTTATATTATGGGTCCTAGACCCTCCTCTAGGTGGCGACTCCCCCACATTACATTTTCACCTCTCTCTCTTTTCTCCATCCAAAGGAGAGGGATGAGGTGGAGAACACATGGTGATTTTCCCCCGCCATGCCATTTACCTCATAGTGGTGACTCCACTGGGGACACTTTTACTTATGCCAATTGAGACCGAACCAGCCCAGCTTGTCAACATAGTAGGAGCCCTCTATGCGGTCAAAGCAACCATGTTCTCAGATAAGGATCTCCCACCTGAAGGGCCTAATCACACAATGGCACTCTACATCACCATCGGTTGCAATGGCAGTCGAATCCCTCAAGTCTTAGTGGACAATGGTTTAACCCTGAATGTCTGCCCACTACGAACCATCTAGCACATAGGGATTGATCCATCAAAGCTACAACCCTCCACACAAGGAGTGAGAGCCTACGACAACACTTAAAGGAATGTCATTGGAATTTTAAGCACCAAAATCACCATGGGCCTAACCAAGTTCCAAGTCGAATTCCAAGTCATCAACATCCCTTCATCTTTCAATATGCTCCTTGGAAGGCCATGGCTTCATGCAGCCGGGGCAGTGCCATCCTGTCTCCACCAGAAGTTCAAGTTCATAGTCAACGACAAGGTCATCACCATCTTGGCCGATCCTGAGGTGATAAGCATGCTTGCCAACGTAGAGACTAGCAAGGAATTTGACTCTCAGCTAGCCGATTTTTAGTTCGATACCGTGTGCGCCACATACCCGGCATAACCCCTAAGAGAGAGGCTTTATCTTACCCACTTAAATTGTCACAATGCAGTAGTTCCAAATATGCTCAAGAAAATGGGGTATTTTTTGGGTATGGGCCTTGGAAAGTTGCACCAAGGAATGTCTGAGTTCATCTTACCCTCTCAAAGAATACTATGGTCTAGGCTACACCCTGACCAAAGTAGATCTCTTCAAGCGGGTCCAGAAGGAGTAATAGAAGAGAAACAAGGCATACATGAAAAAGCTGTACAAAGAGGACCCCAAGAAGTACAAGAGGGTAAAGAATTCAAAGAACACCAAAGCTTAGGTAAACGTTACTACATATTACCCTACAACTCTCAATGGATATTTCATCAAAGAAGGGGATACCCTCCCTTATTGTGGATTTAATGAACCATGATATGATGAAATTTCTCAAAAACTAATGCCAGGTCTTGAAATATTCTTTACAGATTAAACGGACTTGTTAGAGATCCTTCAAGAAAATCGTGTGGACTCTAACAAAGACTGGCAAGATGAAGCAGCCTCTTTCCAACTAGAAACCCTGGTTGAAGGAGTGATCGCGACACTAGATGACCCTAAAGATTGGAATCCAAACCCGCAAGCGATGATCTACCCAGCTGAAGGAGCTATACCCAATTGGACCCAGTTTTTGGAGTACCGCTTCTACAAAGTCGTCGACAATTCTAGTTCTAGTCTTAGTTTACATTTTAGCTCTTCTAGTTCCAGTTTTGAGTTTGAGTTTAGTTCTTCTTCTAGTTCTTCTGAGTCCATGTCTGAGTCCGATCTAGACGTTGAGTTTGATTTCAACGAATAACTTTCTTCTGGTTACATTGTTCCTCTTCTTGCTTACATAAATTGCGACGAAATGTTCAATGATCCTCCACCTGATCTCCTAAAAATAATTCAACAAAATGAAGAACAAAGAGCTCAACTAGTTTTTGAGGGCTTTAAAATCATCAATTTAGGATCATCAAAATTGCCAGGAGAAATAAAAATTCGCTCAACCTTGAATGAATAAGAGGTCCAACCTTTAATTGAGCTCTTAAAGGAATACATGGAAGTGTTTGCATGGTCATACGATGACATGTTCAGAATTGACACCTACATTGTCACACACCGTCTACCTTTATACCCTGGGATGAAACTAGTAAAGCAAAACTCAGACGGATGAGACCAGAGTAGGTCTTAAAGATCAAAGAGGAAGTCACTAAACAACTTGAAGCAAGATTCTTAAAAGTGATGGAATATCCTAAATGGTTGGCAAACATTGTGCCAGTACCTAAGAAAGATGGACGAGTCCGAATGTGTTTAGACTTTAGGGACCTGAACAAGGCAAGCCCAAAGGATGACTATCTCTTACTACACATTGACATACTCATACATAATACGGCCAGGCATACCCTTTTATCTTTTATGGACGGGTTCTTCGGGTATAACCAAATCAAGATGCATCCAAAGACATGCAAAACACATCCTTCATAACTCAATGGGGAACATATTTTTACAAGGTAATGCCTATTGGACTCAAGAATATTGGGGCAACCTATCAAAGGGTGGCAACCACCGTTTTACATGACCTAATGCACAAAGACTTCTTGGTCTATGTCGACGACATGATCATCAAGTCAAAAGAACATGAGGGACATGTTGAGGCCTTAAGAAAATTCTTTGAAAGAATTAAGACATATAAGCTAAGGCTAAACCCCCAGAAGTGTGTATTTGGAACAACAGTAGAAAACTTCTAGGCTTCATAGTCAGCCACAGGGGCATTAAGGTCGACCCTGTGAGGATCCGGTTTCTTTTCCATCCAGCGCTCGAATGGCGCTTGGAGGCTTTCTTTATGCTCCTCGGTTGGACGAAGAGAAGGAATGCATCTTCTCAAGGGGTATATGTGAATTTATCAGGAGATGGGGGTCATGCAATGACATGAAATGGAGTCGCCACCTAGGGTTAGGGCCTAGGACCCATTGGTGTAGTCCTAGAAGGGCTACGAGACTTTGGTTGGTCTGGTCATAGATTCAAGGTAAGTGGTCAGGTTATGAGATTGGGAAGGTGTTAGGTACCCACCTCGCCGGATAAACTAGTCTTTCTACTAGATGCTTGTTTTCGAATATTCTCCCTTTATGAATGTCCTATTCTCTCATGTATGGCTAAATAATGATGCAACAACTATTTAATTAAATTAAATTATGTCACACTAACTATTGTACACTACATGAGAATACTTGAAAGGACTACATTGTATAGGAATTAAAAGGTTAACGAAAGAAATGTATAACTGTACGCTTTAAATGAATGCAATTATGCAAGACAGATAGCATCCCCCAGCTCAGGTGGAGGCAAAAGATTGGCTTTGTCCCTTCGTCGGACAAAGTAACTATTTATGAGGGTCAGATCTTTAGATCTCGAATAGAATAACAGTGTTCCAAGGCATTGGAAACTAGGGGCTCAAACGCCAGACAGAGTGGCTATGCCATGGGAGGTTTCCCCGATTTGAGAAAAAATGGTCGAGGAAGCCAGACTCGGATAGCTCGGGCTTTGGGCAGGGGGACGAGGCTTGAAGGCTCGAAATCAGATTGGGTAAGAGCCCCAAAACAAGGAAACAAGAAAAAAACTAGAAAATTAGAGCTCTGGGGGTGCCCCCTCTCCCATAAACTTCGATCATGCAAATGAGGGGGGGTGACCCCCTTTCTATAGGCAAATTTTGGGTTCGCCGCTGTCGCTAAAAATGTGTGGGGCCACATGGCGAGGCCACGACAGAGCAAAAAAATGGAAAAAATTTGGATTTGGGTGCCCACGGGGCTGCACGGTAGGGCAGTAGCATGTGCGCGGCACCATGTGCAAGGGCCACACCGTCGGGCGGAAGGGCCACACAGATGTATGTGTACAACACTACATGATAGGACCATACAGGCTGCGATGCCATACGGTAGGGCCGTGCAGTGCGTGGCACTGCCTCGTGGGGCCACGGCCATAGCACTGCCTTACGTGGTTGTGCAGGCTATTTGGGGCCGTCTGGTGGGGTTATCGTACAAAGTACGCTCTATGGGGCGAGTGGATATGTTTTCTGGGCTATACAGTGTTGGTTTTCAGAGGCATTGCTAGTCATTTGCGTCTGATTGTTGTGATCGTTGGGGGGTGACAAAATTTAGTGTCTATAGTTTACCCCTCTTTGGTCGAAGCCTATGCCAACAGTCGAAGGGCGAAGATAAAAGACCACTTGATTTTGTTACCGAGAGCATGCATCACCATGACTTTGCTCATAGGTGGTGGAGTTGAATGATAAAACTGTGCTTCGGCAAAACCATTCGATGAGCAAAAATTGCTGTCACTTTGCTCATGGGTGACAGATTTTTAAATGATAAAAATCACGTTTTGGGAAACCATTCGGTAAGTCCTTTGAGGTTCAGATGGCTTTACTTGGGCGTGCCCTTACCTGATGAGGTAGCATTGCTCAGTTGGATTTCTCCCTGGTGTTCGAACATTTCTTGCTGGGATTCTGATCTTTGGGCTTTGCTCGGCTGGATTTCCTCATGCATTCGAACATTTCTTAGTGGGAACCTAATCTTTGGGCATTACTCGGCTGGATTTCCTCCTAGTGTTTCAACATTGCTTGGCAGGAACTTGATCTTGCTCGCCCGTACTTTTGATGATGTGATAGCAATTGCGACGATGAGACAGCATTGCGATCAAGTGATGATTGTGTACGATGAGACGGCATCATGACCGAGCTTTTTGAAAATGTAATGATGAGAAGGCATCACGACCAAACTTTTTGACAAGTGTAACGATGAGACGGCATTGCGACTAAATTTTTGAAAGTGTAACGATGAGACAGAATCGCGACCAAATTTTTGAAAAGTGTAACGTTGAGACGGCATCGCGATCGAATTTCTAAAAGTGTATCGATGAGACTGCATCGCGATCAAACTTTTGAAAGTATAACGATGAGACGGCATCGTGACCAAATTTTTTAAAGTGTAACGATGAGACAGCATCGCGATCGAACTTTTGAAAGTGTAACGATGAGACGGTATAGTGACCAAACTTTTGAAAGTGTAACGATGAGACGACATCATGATCGAATTTTTAAAAGTGTAACGATGAGATGGCATCACGACCAAACTTTTGAAAGTGTAACAATGAGATGGCATCGTGATCGAATTTCTAAAAGTGTATCAATGAGATGGCATTATGATCGAATTTTTTAAAGTTTAATGATGAGACGGCATCGTAATCGAACTTTTGAAAGTACAATGATGAGACGACATTATCGAATTTTTGAAAGTGTAACGATGAGACGGCATCACAACCGAACTTTTGAAAGTGTAACGATGAGACAGCATTGCGATCAAACTTTTGAAAGTGTAACGATGAGACGGCATTGTAACTGAACTTTTGAAAGTGTAGCGATGAGATGGCATCGCGATCGAACCTTTAAAAGTGTAACGATGAGATGGCATCGCGATTGAACTTTTGAGAGTGTAACAATGAGATGGCATTGCGATCAAACTTTTGAAAGTTTAACGATGAGATGGCATCGCGACCGAACTTTTGAAAGTGTAATGATGAGATGGCATTGTGATTGAATTTTTGAAAGTGTATTGATAAGATGGCATCGCGACCAAACTTTTGAAAGTGCAACGATGAGATGGCATCACGACCAAATTTTTGAAAGATAGGAAGTTTCCCGGTCCAAAATTTTTGAAAAGAATAATTTAGGGTATGCCGACGAGGCCCAAGAGAACATGGCATTGAGGCTCCAAAAAAAATTTTCTTGAAACCTTACTACCTTCTCAAAATGAAACCAATCTAGAGCAACCAACTTGGCGATATGAGGGATTCTTGGGATTATCATGAGAACTACAGTCCTAATCAAGCTGAGGAGAACAGACATCTCAGGAGGCAATTGGCATTTACGGGAATCACCCCATGCCCCGTTTATGCCGCACAGTGATGAGACCGGTGATGATGAGGGATATGCTGATGACGATGAGGAGGTGCCGGATGCCAAGACTTTCTCCTCTAGTGATGAGAACTAGTCTCGTCTCCTCCCTTTCTTGTTACATACATTTTCATTAGACTTTATTTTTTTTTTAATTATGGGAATGTTGGATGATGGTTGGACGATGCCCTTTTCTTTATTTCTTTATTTTATTATGCTTATGGAATGGGAAAAATATGTTAATCTATTTGAGACACTTGCTTTTTCCTTTGCAACACACAATTTCCAGATATTTTCATTTAATCCCTAATCATTACATGCATGGAAATAGTAGAGGGGTAAGGCCAATAAATAAAAAAAAGGGTGGGGAATTGACACATAAACCAACAATGTTACCCTGTAGTTACATATTTCCACCATAGTTTACCCAGTAGATTCATAATTGTCGGTGTCAATTCTTCTAGTGGTTGAATCTTCACTTCCATCACCTTAGGTGGCGACTGATACTGTGTTGGTACTAACTGAGGCAAGTAGAAAGTAGTATGAGTCAAACCCGTTAAACTCACAAGCATTATAGCTTGGAGTTTCGAGAATTGGGGTATTCATGTCCCACCAATGGCAATTCCATTGAACCTGCTCGTTTGTCCTTTCTTACGAATATTTCTTCCAGTCTTTGATTGCACGGAATTCCTCTGTCTCACTTCGAATTTGGAAATACTTTGGCTTAAATCTGGCATCGACTATAGGATTGACCAACCGTAGTCTCTCCATCAACCATATCTGCAAGATCGTGGGTGATCCTGTGCAATAATCTGTTCTATATCTTTAGGAAGCACTCATTTCATCCAGACCCTTGAAAGTCTCTGCCAGTATGGTGGGGACAATGTCGCACCCATCTAGAAGCTGCCAAACGAGGTCTACAACCACAAGGGGAACACCCCTGTTTGGAGTTTGCAACAAGTATCTTCCGATCATGCAAAAGAGATATGCTCTCCTTCTATTCTTTTGTTGGGTTCCTTTGGCTCCTTTTGTCTGGAGAAAATGCCTGCTACTTTTAGCATATCTACCTTTCCGTAATTCATAATTTATTTGACTTCCCTCTTGTTCCATCCGAAGAAATCTTGTAAAACTTCTTCGTAATTGTTGCGTAAGGGGGGCAAAAGAGTCTCCCTAGTGGTGGTGTGAGCATGTAAGCTTGGAATTCTTCAATTGTGGGTGTTGTCCTTACTTCTTCAAATCTGAAAACATGCAGTTTTGAATCCCAACATTGGTGTGCTTGTTGGATCCACCAATACTCTGAGAGATGGCACCTGAATTTCTACGGGTAATACTGTCTCCATCCTATAGACCAAGGAAAAAGGGGTTGCCCCAGTAGAGGTTCGAATTGCGGTTCGATAGGCCTATAATGCGTATGGGAGCTTTTCTTCCCAATCCTTATGGGTATCAACCATTTTGTACAATATGACTTTGACATTCTTGTTGGCTGCTTCCACTGCTCCATTAATCTGTGGTCTATAAGTCATAGACCGATGCCTTTGGATACCAAACTTGGTGCAGAACTTGTTTGCTTTTTCGCTTTTTCCCAAAAATGTGCTCCTTGATCGTATATGAGGGCATGTGGCACTCTATATCTACATATAATGTTCTCTTTGATGATTTGCTACCTTTGCAGCTGTCAAGATAGTATAAGACTGTGCCTCCATCCATTTGGTGAAATAGTCTATGGCCACAAGGATGAATTCATGTCCATTGGATGCCTTTGGCGTGACTTTCCCAATTATATCAATGCCCTATGTTGAAAATGGTCAGGGAGCATTTAATGAATGTGTTGGACAACCTAGAGGGGCTGAATAGGTTATCTTAGTGAAATTTTTGTTCTTTTAAAATTATACTAGAGTTTCAAGACAATGTAATTTAAAGTAAATTAAAACAAGAGAGACACAAGCATTTACAGTGGTTTGACTTAACCTTGAGTCTACATCCACTTCTCTCAACCTTGAGAATATTCCACTAATCTTTTCCCTTTCAGTATAATAAGTGGACAAAACACCTTTACAAATCTTTTTTACCAGGATAAGAGGATCCTACAATCTGTTAAGGATAAGAGAACCATGCACTCTTTTAAGGATAAGAGAATCCCTTACAAAACCTAAGTACAGTCTAGGAAAATGTAAGCACACCTTACCCGCCTAGAGTCAACCTGACTCAAGAGTAAGAAAATAAATAAAAAAAGAGATTAAAAGAAAAATGTTACCTAAGCGGAAATGTTCCAACTTACTTCACGCAATGCAATTGTGAATATATAATGAATAATATGAAGATGCTGACCATTGAGCTTTATACTAGAAGAAGATAAGTCTTTGAGTGATGATGTCAACCTTGAGTAACTAAGCTTTCTTCTTGACTTGAAATACTAGCACTAAGAGCTTGTATAGACTTTTTCACTTCACAATAAAGTGTTCTTTTGGATTGTAGTGATGGTCAAAAGGTCTGACATGATTGGTATTTATAGGCTTCATCTAATGCTAAAAAAACATGAGTCAAAAGTGCTCTAATGACTATAAAATAGCTAGTTTTTAGCTCAACAGGTTGATCGCTTGGTTCTGCCAATCGACCGCTAGATATAGCCATTGGGAAAAATAGAGTCGTTAGGACTTTTAAGTCCAAGTGGTCGATAACCGATCAACCAGTTGTGCGACCGTTGGGGGGAACCGGTTGCACACTGTTTCCAATAGTCGATTTGGCTCTGCAACCGGTTAACCGATTGTCTGACTGATTAGGATTTTTAGGCATTTTGCTAGCCTATCTCTAACAGTCTTTAGTCCAGTATTTTCCCAATGAATGCTAAGGACTTCTAGTGTTACGGCCTGGCATATTTTGATCCGAACCCTAACCCGAATCCGAATGTAGATATGGAACCCAAGGTCATAGCACCGTGCACGTTATGGAGTATTGATTTGATGTTCTAACAAGTAGAAGATGAAGAAGGAATCCCGGTGATAACCCGTCGCTCGTCAGCAAAATGACAGATACCTCCCCCATGCGATTGTGGGATCCACACAGATGTACAACTCATGGTAAAGGACCCTAACCTCGTATTAGGTGTTTTTAGTATTATAAATATGTTTGTGTGGGCTCTCTTGCGAAACGCATTGACTTTTGGATGTTCCGACACGGAGAAAACAAAAACTGAATTCTCAGGTTGATGTACTAGTTGATTTCTGCATCAACCAGAGAATCGTACCATCACGGATTTTTGCTCTAGAGACGCGGGGCCCAGTGTTTTAGATCAGAGATCTCATCACCGCATCCTAATTAATGACTTGGAATGTTTTTCGCAATATTTTGGGACCCGTGGGGCCCACTAATTTGACTAACAGTGTAAGTGTCGGTTTATTACATAAATACAAAACTATCACTAAGCAACAAATGTTGTAAATAGTGTTTAATAGGGCTATATAAGATAAAAGTTTAAATTATTTAAATATAACTAGTCAAACCGACCTAATACCACGATTAAAGAAATAAACATAAAATAACTCTAACTTTATTCATCTCTTCTACTGTAACTGACTAAAAGATGGATAAGAGGAAGAATTAAATAATAAAAAATCTAACTAAACTCTAAACGACACATGTTAGGACTTAGGATTGATTAAAAAACTTGAAACATATCTAATGGGGCAATCTACACTATTCTAACTAATTAAAAACCACTAACATCTATCCACCCCACTAACCGACTTAGATTAGTTTAACAAAAGAAAACACTTAGACTTATCCACTACAAGCTTCTAAACTAATCTAATTAAATTAAAGAAAAACACTATGTTTCCTTAACACCCCACTCAACGACTAATGTTCTATCTTAGCAAAGGAATTTGAAACAGAGAAGGAGAAGAAGAAGAAGAAAGGGAGAAGAAGGTGCCGGATTGGGGAGGATTTGCTAACTTAAGGTAAAATCCTCACTTCCTCATCTTTTCTCTAATTAAACCATAGAGGATCCTACTAAACCCATGATGATTTGGAATGAACTATGTTCTTTCAATTCTTGTAGTTTATGAAATTGATTTTTGATTTATAGAATTAGAAGGTTAAACCCATGTATGTATAAATCCTAAACTCCATGCTAACCATAGCACTAACCTGTTCACAGCTCTAGGGACTGAATTAAAACAATTGATGCATATTCAGCCACATAGAACTATTTTATCCAAGAACTGATCCATGAAATTGCCGTCATGGCTGTACCCACCTTTAAAACCCTGACTGTTCTATACAAATCGATCATACCATGGTTCCATTCATGGTAATGATCACGTAAGCAACATCCATGATCAATTGAATGAGGATTCAGCCCAAAACCCATTAAAGATTATGTTTCTGCATTTTTGGGGCTGCTGTGCATCTCTGGTCGATGTCCCAGTTGATTGGATCATCAACCAAAGAATGCAACTTCAATTTTTAAAACCACTACCATCTTAGGTTGGTGTCCTAGTTGACTGGTTCATCAACCAGAGAATAATTATTTCAATTTTTAGAACACTACCATCTCAGGTTGATGTCCAGGTTGACTGCCTCATCAACCTGAGATGTTGTTTCACTTGTAAACACATCCTAGACCTTACCTAACCTTACCACAAGGTAACCCTAGGACTCCACTCAAGTTTCTGATACTTTCTAACACCGGATGTGATTAAACATTCGTAGGACTTTACCTCTCGCTCGTCAAATCGCACCAAGCACTGACACGGAACATAACCCGACATCACCATTACAATCGTAATAATGTAAATGGGGGTAGGCTTTGATTTCTTTTAAAAGTATTTATTTCATTCTTAGATGTATTTTTCAGGTATCATTGCATATTTAAATTTATGTTTTATTTATGATATTTATTGATTTCATTGTTTATAACTTATAGTTGTGAATGATATGAAGTGGAATGGTTGGCAATATGAATTTCTTGTGATAGATTAGATGCCGTAGTAGGCTTGGAAACGAGAGGTATGATGTACCGTAGTATGGGATGCGGGAGCACTGTACACCTCGTTCTATGCCATTTAACGCATATGGCTAGGAATGTAATTCCTTAGTGCTACAACCCTTACCAGTAGGGGTTCAGGTGTTGGGTGATCATAGCTCCCTGTCATTGAGGAGTGTGAAGGACGTCGGGATGGGGTCCTGGCTATGATTATCGGGGTCTACCCATGGGAAGGTATATAATTCCAACGACTACTGTGGGCTCCATACAACAGTTGAGGTTATGTCTCGGGGCGGTTAAGAAGGAACCGAGAATGTTTTTCGAGTTGTTGTCGTAGCACCGACCCGACTTAGGCATTTGTTTGTTAGGTGGATTTAATATTAAAATTGAACCCATGCATTTAGGATGCATGCTTGTGTGTGTGTGGTCTATCCTGTACTTGCTGGGCTCAGTGGAGCTCACCCCTGTGGAATTTTCTCTTTTTAGATGTTCCTGCAGGTGAATGCGTTTGTGGCAGAAAGGTTTACTTGGAGAACAGTAACTGATGATGTGGCGTTACCTTTTTATTTTCTTTTATTTAGTACTATCCTTTTTGGTGACAGAGTTTCTACTATTTATATTTTAGAATAGTTATGTGTTGGCTCGATGGTCGTGAACTTGGGAATATCGAGCTGTTGAAACTTTTAATGTAAATAATAATATATATAGGACTTGTAAATATTTACTTTCCCTGCACTCTGATCAATGTAACACGTGTTATCTTGAAGTTGTGTTGTGCTTGTGACGTATATTTACTGCATCTGGATCCTGGTGGTCTCCGAATACATCGGGTATTCAGGTTAGCCATCAAATCCTCCCAGGGGGTGGGTTTGGGGTGTGACATAGATGGTATCAGAGCGAGATGCTCTATTTACACTCACAATCGGGAAGTAAAAGTAATATGGTCTAGAGCCAATGAAATAAAAAAAAAATTTATTATTAAATAACATAAATGTAAATGGGAGTAGAAGAACACCGATGGAGTCTAGCCATAAACAAAAACTACTAATATTCCAAGTGCATAAACTTCTACATAGTTCCCCACGAGAATAACCTATAATAGAAAATACAACTAATAACGGGAAGGAAATAAAACATATGAGAAATCCGTAGACAGCCCTAAGCTAAAAGCTACTCCTACGGATCCTGTGGTGGTGGTGGACGTGAGTCAAACCCGAAGTGGGTATCCCAATAGTCGAATCTCTGCTCCAAAGTGCCCACCCTGCCGCCCAACGAAGAGATATCCCCTCGAAGGCTCGAGAAACCCTTATCCATCCGAGTACCCAAGCTGTCGAGGTGAGCGATTACGTCCTCCAATCCATCAGCCCCAGTAGAAGGTGATGACCCCGGAGATGATGAAGCCCCAGGGTGACCTCTAGCAGTACCCCCATAACCAAGCTCTTCCTCATCCTCGCTCCCAGGCAAATCATACATCTTCATCCTCTTCAAGGAAACCCTGTTGATTGGCTCGGTGCTTTCTCCACCTGCTACCTCCTCAGTAAAGTCAACCCCAAAGTACTGGAAAACTCGAGATTAAAGCCTTCCATAGGGGAAGTTACCATCCTCTAGGTTCCTAGCATGATATAGCATGGTCTTCAGGATAAGGTATGGGAGACAAATCTGTGGACCCTCTCTACCCGCTAAGTACAAATAGTAGGTCACATAGGCTCTCGCTATGGCAACCCCACTCCTATTTCCCCCCTTAGGAGAAATGTTGTACTGTACTATCCGACTTAGGATTCTAGCAGAAGGCTTGAACTCCACCTCTGACTTTGGTGTTGTAGTAGTTGTTCCTATAAGAACCTCAAAAACCTTATCACGTGTTGCCAAGGGTATAAGGTCAGAGGAGTCAAATTTGGGTTTGCAATAAAAAAATTTACCATGAGGGACAACCCCCAAAATGACAAACAACTGATGTACCAATAACCTCATGTCAACTCCCTTTACTCGACTTTTCAACTAAAAACCTAAGCCTTCATCATCACTAGAGACCGTCAAGTTACAATAGAAGTGCCTAACCAATGAAGGATAACAGGGCAGCTCTAGGGATAGCATGGGCGCCCAACCCCAGGCATTAAATCTCTCATAAACCCTGAACTTCTTCAGATCTTTTATGTTCACATCTTTCCCATTTTCCACTTTCTTGTGTTGGTCCTGCGAGTGCCATCACCTACAAGAGGACCAAGAAGTCACCAGAGAGAACCGGTGTGGTTCCGGCCTAGGGCTCTCCGATGCCAAAGTCAGATCTCCTGAGCAAATAGATGAATAGTAATTATCCAAGATGGGTTGAGGGTGTGAGATACCTCTTCTTTTATAGTGGTCTGTGGTGGAGTGGAGAGTCCCTAGTTGATGTGGAGTCTTCTTCATGGGTGGAGGAGTCCTGAGTAGCAGGGCTCCTCCCTGGTTGGTTGTCTTCCCGTGAGACTTAGTATCCCAGTAGGGTTGTCCTTCTTGGTGGATAGATCCTTTTACGTGGTAGATAAGGTCCCTGGTGCTTGAGTCCATCTGGGTTACGTAAGTGGTAGGTGATGGCCCGGAGTCCTCGCGGTGGTGTATATCTTGTTGGCGACATGGTGGTGGTGTCGTTCAGCTTGTACCTGCACCCTGTCAAGGTCTTAACACCTTAGTGGATGAGGCCTGAGAGGGAAAGATGTCCAGGTGGTCCTTAGCCCAATGTGGGTGGTGCCCAGGGCGGCTGGCGCCCTAGTGGATGCCGCCCTAGGGGATGGCGCCCAAGTGCGGGTGATGGCATCCAAGGTGTAGCTGGTGTTTGGGTGGATCTCCTACTGTTAGTGTCTAGGTGGATCTCCTGCTGTTGGTGTCCGGGTGGATCTCCTGCTGTTCAGGGACACGTGGCATCTTCTGATAGGTTGGGATGATTTGTGGTTCATCATTTGCCCCCACTCTCTTGGAACAATGTGCTCAAGAGAGTTCTCTATACACTTGTATGTTACCCAGGGGGTTGGCGGCAAATAATCTCTCTCAAGGGGTGAGTCTGCAAATTGTTGGGTGAGGGAGAGGTTGTGGGTTCAAACCCCTCCTCTCACATCTTTTTACCTTTTTCTTTTCTTTTTTCTTTTTTGTAGAGATATGTATTCTTCTTTTTCTCATTCACTTTCCATTTCCTCTCATTTCCTCTCCTTCTCTTGTCTTTTTCCTTCCACTTCTTTGTTTTTCGGCTCTTCTCCCCTACCTTGTTTTTTGTCCCTCTCTTGGTGTGACCCCCAAGTGTTTGTCACATGTCCTCTCTCATGTCCTCCCTTGCCTATTAGCCTTAGGACTTGGTGTCTTCTCTGCTGGAGGTGTGCCAACGGTATTGTCCCTAGGCTCGTGCTCTGACCACCACCCGTGCTTGGGCCTTGGCTTTGGCCTGCTCCGTCTACTCTTGGCCACGACCACGCTTATGTCGTCGCGCTCGCCTATCGTCGTCGTGCCACGTCTGTTTGCCATCATTATGCCTACCTTGGTGCATCACGCCCACCTTGGTGCATCACGCCTGCCTGCCTGTCGCGCCCGCCTGTTCGTCACGCCCGACCTGTCGCGCCTGCCTGTTCGTTACGCCCTTCTTCTCTCGATCGCTGTCACTGTTGCGTCGTGCCCGGCCACCTTCTCTTGGTCACGCCTGCCTTAGTCGTGTCCCTATCTTGGCGTTTGGCGCCTGCGGTCTGTGGTCCGCGTCTGTGTAGTGGTCAGTGCTTGACCATGTTTTGATTAGTGCCTTTGTTGCGGTTGGCGCCTGGTAAGAGCCTATACAAATTTTTTTTTTTTTTAGATGACTTTCCCTTATCAATTCACATGTTGGTGGTTGTAGGTTGACATCCCTCTTCGGGCGTTGGAGATTGTCGCTCCGAGTAAGTAGCTTGATCCTTCCTTCTTTATTCATGTCATCTCCCGACGACTCTAATCCAGCCACCGCCCCGGCCGAGTATCCTGGGGAGTCTTTGTCTGGGTCATCCTTCCCGGCGGGTATCGCCTCGTCATTGCCCTCTCCCCTGCTAGTGATGGGGAGGAGGAGGTTCCTAGAGGCTCCGCCTCTGGTGTCAGTAGGGGTCGCAGGGTTCCCCAGGCCTCAATTGGGGATCCTCGCAGTACGCTGGCCCAGACTGCTAGTGTCCTGACCGCCTCGGAGTTAGTTTCTATCCGTCGCGAGTTTCATATCCCTCTTGAGATCGTTCTTCGTGTCCCCGGACCTGACGACCGTGCCTACTCCCATCGAGCGAACGAGGTCTGCCTCTACCGCATTTTCTTCACCTACGATCTTCGTCATCCTGTCTCCCGCTTTGTGGAGTTCGTATTGGAGCATTGGTGCCTTACCCCTGGGTAGGTGACGCCCAACTCTTGGCGGATTATTTTAGGAGTATATGTGTTTTTTGCCCAAGCGGGGCGTGCAACCACTGTTCCCCTATTTTCGTACTTCTACGGTATGAGGAAGGGGGACGGCGGGTGCCACCACTTCACCTGTCGTGCTCCCAAGGGGGCTCTTGCCGCATTTGATCCTATTGTGGGGATTACCGACTCAGTGAAGCGCTAGAGGGATCGCTTCTTCTTTGCCATGGTCCCCCGATGTGCATTGCGGTCTACCTGGGCGGCCATTGATCTCAAGAGGGTGAACTGCCCTCTTACGCTGAGTAATTGTGAGCTCGACACCCTCCGGCAATGTCAGGGATGTGACCCGTTCGACGTTCATCAGTTGGATTCTGAGGCCTTCTTGTGCCTCTAGAAGTTGAGTCCTGGTAAGATTTTTCCTTTTTTGCTTGCATCCATGTTTATCTTCTACTTTACTAGCTGCCTGACTTGTCCTGTGGTCTTGATTTGATGTTGTTCTGCACTGAGTATGCGGCCAGACCTTAACGTTTATCGGTCCAGTATACGGAGGAAAGGCCCTTCAGTCGCTCCTCCTGCGAGTGGTTCTGGTTTTGGAGCTACTGGTGTCGACGTTCCCCCGGTCCCTGCCCCTTCTTCTCTTGCGATCTCTAGGACCAAGTAGAAGGGTGGTCCAGATTCTTCCAGTGTGACAAGGTCTGGCATGCATGTCATCCTCCTATGCTCTTCTCCCCCGTCGTTGCTGCTTCAGGGTCTCCTGCTCCGCCTCCCACAGTTGCCCCCCTGGGGCCTTCTACTTTGCCCCCTCTACGGGGAAGGGGGTGAGTTCTTCTTCGGTCGGCATGGCTGTCGATCCGGTAGTCCCTTCGTCGCTGGTGCTTTCCTTAGATCTTGAGGAGGGTGCGACACTGTCTGGGCATGGCGTGCCACGGGAGTGGTTGGATAAGGAGAGGCTCCCTGCTGAGAGTCAGCCCTGGAGGGGCTTAGTGATGCGTTCCTGGCACAGACCCTTTATCATGACATGGCCTCTGTAAGTCCTACCTCTTCTTTCCCTTGATCTTTCGTGCTTGTAGCTTTCCCTGTATACTCAATGGCTAGGTTGCTTATAGGTTTAGCACTGCGCTACGAAGGCGGTACTCCATCTTGAGAGATGCGCTTTTTGGGAGGTTCAGTTATCCCGCCAGCTGCAGGGTCAGGAGAGGGAGCTCCAGGGGCAGAAGGCGGCTCAGGAGGAGGATGCGGCTCGTGAGAGGAGCATGGCTGAGGAGCTCAAGGTGGCATCCGAGGGACTCATGGTGGTGTCCGAGGAGCTCCAAGCGTCGTCTGCTGCGACGGCTGAGAGTTCGACCAGAGTCTGCGCCTTCTAGGAGGAGGTTCGTGTGCTGAGGGAGAGTCGTGAGGTCGAGCTGTCCGCGGCTGGGGAGCGAACTGTAGCTGAGTTCCGGGAGTCTCGGGCAATGTTAGACTTGTTCCACGAGAGTACCCAGGAGGTATATGAGGGGGGTCTCTGAGATTTGGCAGAGCGCGTCTTGGAGGAGACCCCTGGTTATGATTTCTTGAGATTCGCCTCGGTGCTGTCTGCGTTGGTTTCGAGTTCCTACTGGGGATGGTTTTGTGGCATCTGGGGTGAGTACGATCTTGCTTGAGGAGAGCGCGGTCTTGCCCGTGGGGAGCACAACCTTGCCTGTGGAGAGCGTGGCTCTGCCTGAGGAGAGCACGGTCCTACTTGAGGAGAGTGTAGCTCATCCCCCTGAGGGTGACATGATGTCTCCTACAGGGTTCGACGTGACTCCTCCCGTCGACGCCCCATGATTTTATATGTATTCTGAACAGTGAACCTTGGGATGCTGAACTTGGTTGTAGTTGTGACCTTGGTCGTTTGTAGTTGATGTGTTTTCCTTCTATTTTTCTCCTTGCTACGTAGGACCTTGATGATCTTCGGTCCCTGGTGGTCTGGGGACCCGGGTGGCCTTGTGCCTTATTGGTCATTGGACCTTGGCGGCCTACAGGCCTTGGTGGTCATTAGACCTGGGTGGCCTTGCGCCTTATTGATCATCGGACCTTGGTGGCCTACGGGCCTTAGTGGTCATCGGACCTGGGTGGCCTTGAGCCTTGGTGGTCTGCGGGCCTTAGTGGTCATCAGACCTGGGTGCCCTTGTGCCTTGGTGGTCATCGGACCTTGGTGGCCTACGGGCCTTGATGGTCATCGGACTTGGGTGGCCTTACGCCTTGGTGGTTATTGGACCTTGGTGGCCTACGGGCCTTGATGGTCATTGGACCTAGGTGGCCTTGCGCCTTGGTGGTCATCGGACCTTGGTGGCCTACGGGCCTTGGTGGTCATTAGACCTGGGTGGCCTTATGCCTTGGTGGTCATCGAACCCTGGTGGCCTACGGGCCTTTGTGGTCATCAGACTTGGGTGGCCTTGCGCCTTGGTGATCATCAGACCTTGGTGGCCTACGGGCCTTGGTGGTCATCGGACCTGAGTGGCCTACGGGCCTTGATGGTCATTGGACCTGAGTGGCCTTGCCCCTTGGTGGTCATCGGACCTTGGTGACCTACGGGCCTTGGTGGTAGTTGGCCAACAGGCAGGAGTAGACAAGCGTATCCCAATTTCCAAATATAAATTTTAAATTAAAATTTCAAACAACTCTTGAAAATCCAAATCTACTATGTATCATGGCTGACTATCGACTCTGCTACTGCTACTTGGCTGACTAGCGACTCTGCTACTCCTACTTGGTTGACTGATGACTCTGCTACTGCTGCTAGTGTTTCTTTCACTGGTAGTACTTCTTCAGGTGTTCTGAGTTCCAAGTGCGCTCTATCTTCTTACCCCCCTGAGTCTTCAAGCGGTAGGTCCCTGGATGAATCTGCTTGGAGACTATGTAAGGTCCTTCCCAGTTGGCTAATAGCTTACCTTCTTTCCTTGGCTAGGAAGCACTGGCCCTTCTCAGGACCAGGTCTCCTTGGTGGAACAGCCTCTCTCTAACCCTGGTGTTGTTGTATTTGGCGGTTCGTTGCTGGTAGGCTACATTCCTTAGGAGTGCTTTCTCCCGGACTTCATTGATGAAGTCCAGGTTCGCCCATAGTCTGTCGACATAGGTGCGCTCGTTGAAATGTAGGACTCGATGGGACATAGCGAGGACCTCGACGGGTGTCAGTGCCTCCGTGCCATATGCCAGGCAGAATGGGCTCTCCCCTGTGGGAGTCCTGACTTTGGTCCGCTACGCCTACAGTACACTTGGTAGTTCCTCGACCCACTTCCCCTTAGCTCCCTCTAGCCTCTTCTTGACCCCTTCTAGTAATGTTCTGTTGGTCACCTCCACCTGACCATTGGCCTGTGGGTAAGCTACCAAAACAGGCCGATAGTCGATGTTGTAGCTCTGACAGAATGCCCTAAACTTAAGGTTATCGAACTGTTTGCCGTTGTCTGAGACTAGGATCTTTGGTACCCCGAACCTGTAGATGACCGTCGTCGCGGACAAACTTCTCCATTTCTGCCTCTGTGATTTTAGCCAATGGCTTAGCCTCGACCCACTTGGTGAAGTAGTCGATAGCGACGACCAAGTACTTCCTGTTCCCCGATGCTGTCGTGAAGTCGCCCAGGATGTCCATCCCCCACATGGCAAAGGGTATGGGGTTGAGGATCGATGTCAGTTTGGTGGCAGGTAGATGGGGTATTGGGGCAAACAACTGACACTGCTCGCACTTCTTGACATACTGTATGGCCTCCTCTTGCATTTGTGGCCAGTAGAGTCCCTGGTGGAGGACCTTGTAGGGTAGGGCTTGTCCTCCCATGTGGCCTTCGCATATCCCCTCATGGACTTCAGCCAGGGCGGACTTGGCTCCCTTAGGTCCCAGGCACTGGAGTAGTGGTGCTGTGACCCCCCTCTTGTATAGTACTCCATCCAGGTGCCGCTCTCATCCTGACCTTCCTCGCCTCTACCTTGTCCTCTGGTAAGATGTCATTCTGTATGTAGTCAAGTATAGGGTCCATCCAGCTGGGCCCTTCCTTGATGGCATTGACCTGCTTCTCTTGGTATGTTGGTTCATGTAGTATTTCAATGTACACCGTCCCTGCCAGGTTTTGGAATTCATCATTGGCAAGCCTGGATAGAGCATCAACGGTGGTGTTCTCGATCCTGGGAACGTGAACCATCTCAAACTTCACGAACCCCTCGATCAATGACCAGGCACGTGCTAGGTATGCCGCCATTCGCTCATCCTTTGCCTCATATTCTCCATTCACCTTGTTCACCACAAGCTGGGAGTCACTCCGGATGGATAGGTGTGTGATTTGGATGGCCTTGGCCACCCGGAGTCCGGCTAGTAGTGCCTCATACTCGGCTTTATTGTTGGATGCTTGGAAGGTGAACCAGAGGGCATACTGGATCCAGAATCCCTCGGGGCTGTTGAGTATGAAGCCAACCCCACTTCTTGTTGCATTACTCGAACCATCCACGAACATCATCCACGATCCTTGGTCATGTTCCTCTGGTTCTTCTTCCTCTGGCTCGATCTCAGATAGGGTGCATTCGACGACGAAGTCCGCCAGAGCTTGACCTTTGATGGCAGTCAGGGGTTGGAACCTGATGTCATGCTCACTTAGTTCCACTGCCCAAGCGTTGAGTCGTCCGGATATGTCTGGCTTATGGAGTACCTTCTTCAGGGGTAGGTCAGTGAGGACTATGATGGTGTGGGCTTGGAAGTATGGTCGTAGCTTCCTAGCTGCGATTACTAGTGCATAGGCGACCTTCTCGATCCTTGTGTACCTGGTCTCTGCATCGATCAGAACGTGGCTGACATAGTAGATGGGCCTCTGGACCCTGCCTTCTTCTTTCAAGAGTACTGCGCTTACAGCGATCAGGGTGGCCACCAAGTAGACCTGTAGGTCTTCATTGGGTTCTGGCCGCCCCAGTAGTGGTGGACTTTCCAGGTACTCCTTCAGTTCTTCGAACGCCTTCTGGCACTCCTCTGTCCACGTGAAGTCCTTTGGGCTTCTGAGGTTCTTCAATGTTTTGAAGAATGGCAGGTACTTGTCGCCCAACCGTGACACGAACCTCGAAAGGGCTGTGACCCTTCCATTCAACCTCTGCACCTCTCTGACCGTCCGGGGGGGTGCCATCTCCTGGATGGCTTTTATCTTGGACGGGTTGGCTTGTATTCCCCGTACTGAGACCATGAACCCTAGGAATTTTCCTGACGTTACCCCGAAGGCGCACTTTGCAGGGTTCAGCTTCATCTGGTTCCTTCTCAATACTATGAAGGGTTCCTCCAGGTCGGTGAGGTGCTGTTGAGCTTGGACGCTTTTCATGAGCATGTCATCCACATACACCTCCATGTTGCGCCCAATTTGTTCTTCAAACATTTTGTTGACCATTCTCTGGTAGGTGGCCCCTGCGTTCTTTAACCCGAATGGCATGACACGGTAGCAGTAGTTCTCCTGGTCCATTCAGAATGCCGTGTAGGGCTCGTCGGCCTCATGCATTAGGATCTGGTTGTACCTCGAGTAGGCGTCCATGAAGCTCAACATCTCATGGCCTACTGTGGCATTGATCAACAGGTCGATCCTGGGTAGTAGGTACTCATCTTTCGGGCAGGCCTTGTTCAGGTCAGTGTAATCAACACACATCCTCCACTTCCCGTTAGGCTTCGACACCATGACTATGTTCGCCAGCCAGGTGGGGAATTTATCCTTCCTGATGAACCCCAACTGGCTCAGTTTCTCGACCTCTTCCTTGATTACTGTCTGTCGATCAAGGGCGAAGTTATGCTTCTTTTGCTGGATGGGCTTCCTGGTCGGATTGATGTGCAACCAGTGCTCTGCTATAGAGCGTGGTATGCCTGGCATGTCAGAGGTCGACCATGCGAAGACATTCATGTTGGTTTGGAGGAGGTGCCCGAGCTCATTCCTCTGGTCGCTGCTCAACAGTGAGCCTATCTGTACAACCTTGGAGGGGTCGTCCTTACTGAGTGGCCATGGGATGAGGTCCTCCATCGGTCTACCTCTCCTCTCTGTCAGTTCATCTCTCTGGTCGCTGACCAGGGTCTCTAGGCAGAGTGCCATTCCTTAGGTGTTGCCAATGTTCTTCTTTATGAAGGTCGCATAGCACTCCCTTGCTTTCTTCTGATCTCCCCAGACCTCACCTACCCCATTATCGGTGGGGAACTTCATCTTCAGGTGGAGTGGCGATACGACTCCTCTAAGGGCTATCAGGGATGGCCGCCCTAGGAGGCCGTTGAATGACACCACAGACTTGACAACCATGAAGTTCACCATGATCGTCACTTGTTGAGGGTGTACTCCAAAGGTGATTGGTAACTCTATGGTGCCTCTGATGGAGGCGGTCGAGCCCGAGAATCCATGGAGGTAGGTAGGTTCTGGCCTGAGCTGATCATCCCTGAACCCGAACTATTGGTAGGCATCCAAGGAGAGCACATCTACAGACGCTCCTGTGTCTATCAGTACCCTGTGTACAAGTCGGTTGGCTACCTCCACCTGTACCACCAGGGCATCCTCATGTGGGAAGCTTAGTCCTTCCAGGTCTTCATCCGAGAAGGAGATCACAGTCTCGGTCTTGGCTATCTTTCTTGGCTTCTCTGTAACTCCCACGAACTGAGCATGGGATTTGGCCTTCCTGGTGGACTCCTGCCCCGGTCCTCCTAGTATGGTGAGGATGGGGGCTCCCTTGGTGCCACTAGGCTCTGCTGCATCTCTCCACTCTTCTGGACGGTCTCTCTCTCGATCCGTCCTCCTCTCTTCTCTTCTTGATTCCTCTCTCTCCCGGTCACGACCTTTATCTGCTTGACCTGAACGACCATCACGTCTTCCTTTCACGTATTTGTTCAAGCTCCCAGGCCTTACAAGGTTTTCTATCTCCCTCTTCAGCGGGTAATAGTCCTCTGTATCATGCCCATTCTCCTTGTGGAAGAGACAGTATTTGTTAGGGTTTCGCTTCTCGGGTCCTGCCAGCATGGGTCGTGGCCAACGGATTAGGTCACGATCCTAGATCTGCATAAGGATTTGTGACCTGGTTGTGTTCAACGGCGTGAACTCAGGGCTGCTGGATCTTTCACTTCTCTCAGGACGACGATCAGTTCTTCCTGATGGGCAGTCGCACTTCTCTTATAGGCGTTCTGTCCTTGACCGCTTGCCTTCCTTACGGTCGTCTGGCGCTGACCTCTTATTATCTTGCGGCTTGGCCTCGATCACCTTCTTCCTGGCTTACAGTACCTCTGCCATATTGGCAAACTCATTACACCGCTCCAGGAGCTCCTTCATAGTCCTGGTCTCGTAACGCGCCAGGTCCTTGATCAGGTCCGGGTCTCTGATGCCTCCCGCCAAGGCTGCATGCTGGGTCTGGTCGTCAAAGTCTCGAACTTCCAAGGAATCCTTGGTGAACCTACTGACATATTCCCTAAGAGATTCCCCTGGGTTCTGTACCACGTTCAGTAGATTGACGGTGGTCTTCTTTTGCTTGATGTTGCTCTAGAAGCGGGTGACGAATTATTCGCACAGCTCCACGAGTAAACCTATCGACCTCGGTCGTAGCCTGGAGAACCATAAAGTAGCTGCACCCTTGAGGGATGTAGGGAATGCTCGACAGGAGACCACGTTCGATCCGCCATACAGGGTCATCATCCCATTGAAATAGTTGATGTGGTCATTAGGGTCCGTGGTACCATTGTAGAGCTCAAAGGTAGGCAACCTAAACCTGGAGAGAGTGTGGCGGACATGACCTCCGTGGAGAATGGATGCTGACCTAGTATGGAATGTGTCTTGCCCTTGGTCTGCTTCTTCAACCCTTTCAGCTTCTCGTCCAGGTCACGCAGTCTTCGATCTAGCTCCTCATCTCGTGTCTGTCCTTTATGCCTGGCAGGACGTTCACTGCGACCTCATTCCCATCTACTCCTTGAAGTTCCCTCCTGCCTTGAGTGCTGGCGGGTTGGTGAGTGGTCACGCCGTGATGAACCCTGGCACGAAGGTGAGGGGCTCTCCTCCCTGTAGGTTTGGCTACGTGGTGGTATGGGACTTCCTCCCAGTCGACCTTTGAACACGGACCTCTGGATGGATCTCTCCGGGCTTGGCACCCTTGTCCTAGGTGTTGGTGTCCTCCCATGCTCTGACCTTACAAGGAGGTCTGCCATCCTTTTGGGATGCTGGGAAGGATCCCCCTACTGGTGTATAAGAGTTGCCCGCCCTGTAGCTCTCCCCGATCTGTCACCCCTGGGAGAAGACCTCCTAGGGTTTGATTCTTGTCGTGGTATAGGCTCTACTCTTAGTGATGATGATGTTCTGTGGTGGTGAGATATGGCCCGCTGCCTCAGGTAGTCTCTAAAGAGTCGCTGTTCATCGAGGATTTGTCTCTGTAGGACGTTAATCTGACCCATGGTGGCTGGTGCATTGGGGTCAGGTACCACCTCCACCACTACGTCGTTTGTAGGGTCGTTGTTGGTCTCATCGACCGTGACTTGGTCATCATGAGGGATCTTTTCCTCCAGAGGGACATGGTCCTGGCCATTGGCTCTGCGATGAGAGCACTCTGGAGGGGGTGATCCATTCCTTGCAACATTATTGGTGGAGGTAGTCTTCCTTCGTGGCAGCATTGTATGAGTATGGAAGCGAGCTAGTAGGTATGATGGCTAGCATCGTTCCCACAGACGGTGCCAATCTATTGCATCAAGAAATCGCTCAGGGGTCCTTCAAGTGCCGTAACCTGCAAAAGACCCTGGGTGACAAAGGACAACCGGTGTGGTTCCGGCCTAGGACTCTCCGATGCCAAAGTTAGATCTCTCTGAGCAAACAGATGAGTGAATAGTTAGAATTCAGGATCCCCTGAGGGGGTAGATTACCTTCCCTTTTATAGTAGTGTATGACGGTATAGAGAGTCCCAGTTGATGTAGAGTGGCCTTCATAGTTGATAAAGTCCTTGAATAGCAGGGCTTATCCTTGATAAGTTGTCTTCTCATGAGAGGTGATGTCCTTGATAGACTTGGTGTCTTGGATGGATAGACTTTAGATAGATTCCGGGTGCATGGGTCTGTTCTGACTACGTTGACTGGTAGGCGGTGGCCCAGAGTCCTGGAGGCAGTGTGTGTCCTACAGTTGGTGGCGGTAGTACTTTGACCTTTGTCTGCACCCGTCCACGCGCATATGGGTCTGAGCCCAGAGGGGGTGTTTCGCCCAAGGGTGTTCGCCAGGGTGTTTGCCCAAGGGTGTTCGCCCTAAGGGAGTGTTCGCCCAAGGGGTGTTCACCCAAGGGTGTTCGCCCCAAGGGGGTGTTCGCCCCAAGGGGGTGTTTGCCCAAGGGGTGTTCGCCCAAGGGGTGTTCCACGATTGATCTTCTCCCAGGTAGGGTTCACCTCTGGTCCCGCCACGTGGTAGCCCCCGATTGGTCAGCTTTATTTCAGGTTCATCAAACATAAAATAACTCTAACTCTATTCATCTCTTCTACTGTAACCAACTAAAAGATAGATAAGAGGAAGAATTAAATAATCAAAAATCTAATTAAACTCTAAATGACACATGTTAGGACTTAGGATTGATTAAAAAACTTGAAACATATCTAATGGGACATTCTACACTATTCTAACTAATTAAAAACCACTAATATCTATCCACCCCACTAACCGACTTAGATTAGTTTAACAAAAGAAAACACTTAGACTTATCCACTACAAGCTTCTAAACTAATCTAATTAAATTAAAGAAAAACACTATGTTTCCTTAACACTCCACTCAACAACTAATGTTCTATCTTAGCAAAGGAAGTTGAAACAGAGAAGGAGAAGAAGAAGAAGAAAGGGAGAAGAAGGTGCCAAATTGGGGAGGATTTGCTAACTTAAGGTAAAATCCTCACTTCCTCATCTTTTCTCTAATTAAACCATAAAGGATCCTACTAAACCCATGATGATTTGGAATGAACTATGTTCTTTCAATTATTGTAGTTTATGAAATTGATTTTTGATTTATAGAATTAGAAGGTTAAACCCATGTATGTATAAACCCTAAACTCCATGCTAACCATAGCACTAACCTGTTCACAGCTCTAGGGACTGAATTAAAACAATTGATGCATATTCAGCCACATAGAACTGTTTTATCCAAGAACTGATCCATTAAATTGTCGTCATGGTTGTACCCACCTTCAAAACCCTGACTTTTCCATACAAATCGATCATACCATGGTTCTATTCATGCTAATGATCACGCAAGCAACATCCATGATCAATTGAATGAGGATTCAGCCCAAAACCAATTAAAAATTTTTTTTCTGCATTTTTGGGGCTGATGTGCATCTCTGGTCGATGTCCCAGTTGATTGGACCATCAACCAGAGAATGCAACTTCAATTTTTAAAAACACTACCATCTCAGGTTGGTGTCCCAGTTAACTGGTTCATCAACCAGAGAATAATTATTTCAATTTTTAGAACACTGTCATCTCAGGTTGATGTCCAGGTTGACTGCCTCATCAACCTGAGATGTTGTTTCACTTGTAAACATGTCCTAGACCTTACCTAACCTTACCACAAGGTAACCCTAGGACTCCACTCAAGTTTCTAATGCTTTCTAACATCAGATGTGATTAAACATTCGTAGGACTTTACCTCTTGCTTGTCAAATCGCGCCGACCACCAACACAGAACATAACCCGACATCACCATTGCAATCGTAATAAGGTAAGTGGGGGTGGGCTTTGATTTCTTTTAAAAGTGTTTATTTCATTCTTAGATGTATTTGCTTGGAATCATTGCATATTTAAATTTATGTTTTATTTATGATATTTATTGATTTCATTGTTTATAACTTATGGTTGTGAATGATATGATGTGGAATGGCTGGCAATATGAATTCTTGTGATAGATTAGATGTCGTAGTTGGCTTGGAACCGAGAGGTATGGTATGCCATAGTATAGGATGCAGGAGCATTGTACACCTCGTACTATGCCATTTAGCGCATATGGCTAGGAATGTCATTCCTTAGTGCTACAACCCTTAGCAGTAGGGGTTCAGGTGTTGGGTGATCATAGCTCCCTATCACTGAGGAGTGTGAAGGATGCCGGGATGGGGTCCTGGCTATGATTATTGGGGTCTACCCATGAAAAGATATATAATACCAACGACTATTGTGGGCTCCATACAACAGTTGAGGTTACGTCTCGGGGCGGTTAAGAAGGAACCGAGAACGTTTCCCGAGTTGTTGTCATAGCACCGACCCAACTTAGGCATTTGTTTGTTAGGTGGATTTAATATTAAAATTGAACCCATGCATTTAGGATGCTTGCTTGTGTGTGTGTGGTCTATCCTTTACTTGCTGGGCTCAGTGGAGCTCACCCCTGTGGAATTTTTTCTTTTTAAATGATTCTGCAGGTGAGTGCGTTTGTGGCAGAAAGGTTTACTTGGAGAACAGGAATTGATGGAGTGGCGTTACCTTTTTATTTTCATTTGTTTAGTACTAGCCTTTTTGGTGGAAGAGTTTCCACTATTTATATTTTAGAATAGTTGTGTGTTAGCTCGATGGTCGTGAACTTAGG
The DNA here is from genome assembly GCF_018873765.1 of Telopea speciosissima. Taxonomy (NCBI): domain Eukaryota; kingdom Viridiplantae; phylum Streptophyta; class Magnoliopsida; order Proteales; family Proteaceae; genus Telopea; species Telopea speciosissima. The sequence goes on from NC_057920.1 coordinate 49,902,627, forward strand.
AATATCGAGCTGTTAAAACTTTTAATATAAATAATAATAATAATAATAATATATATATAGGACTTGTAAATATTTACTTTCCCTGCACTCTGATCAATATAACACGTGTTATCTTGAAGTTGTGTTGTGCTTGTGACGTGTATTTACTACATCTAGATCCTGGCGGTCTCCGAATACATCGGGTATTCGGGTCAGCCATCGAATCCTCCCAGGAGGTGGGTTCGGGATGTGACATCTAGGATCTTTAAGTACCTTCCTAGAGTCTCTATATGATGCAAATGCAATTTCATTTATACGTATGCAATTATAATTACAATTTTGCAAGTGTGTATGTGTATGTGCATATGAGCATCTTCAACTTGATTTCTTCTTTAAGAGATGTTCTTCAATATTCAAATGGTCTTTTTTTCAAGAGCTATTTATCTTGGAAATTCTTTACAGGCTTGATCTCTTCAGACTTTGTCTTGAGCTTCCTCGTGTTTTAAGCCTTGACTCGCTCTTTTTTATTATTACATTAAACCTGTTGACTTTTAATAGAACACAATGGCTTGTGCCAACTCGTTTGTTATCATCAAAACATTTATAGAGGGAGGGAAGAATTTTCCCGACAATATCCCCATTTTTTATGATGACAACTATATGATTTGGAAATAACAGGTATAGTGTAATGATAATAAATAAGACAAGAGGCTCATACATCATCATTATAAATCATTATAAACATAAACATACGCAATAAGACAAGTAACTCATGCATCATCATTGTAAATAAACATAAGCATAAGTTGTAAGTAAATTCAAATCATGACACTTCTCCCCCTTTGTCAACAACAAAAAGTAATAGTTTCAGAGAAGCACCCCCTGCAGATAAAATCTACACATCTATAAGCATACTCCTCCTAAACATATGCATCAAAATGAAAGAAGAATGACAAAATATAATTACCAAAATAAGATTAAATCATATAATCCATATCAGCAAAAATACTTAAGTTTTAGGGAGTATGACACACTGAAAGAAAAGTAAAGAGTTCAAATCTAGAGTTATTACAACCCAAATGAAAATTGTTTAGAGTGATCAGAGATAAAAATAAAAAATAAAAACTAAGGGGCAAGAGGAGGAGACATGTTGAAGTAGTAGGTGATGCAAGCATGATCAAACACAATGGACTCAAGCTTCTTGTCCATCTCATCGAGCCGCCCAATTGTCTTCTCCATGTAGTCCATCATAACTGTCCTGTCACCAAATGCACTAGAGGATCCTTCACCTGTCTCAGGATCGTAATCCTCATCCTCCTCTTCGCTTTCATCATAGTCTTCGTCTTTAGTTGTGAAGGCATTGTTTTAGGTAGCCCTCAACAAAGGGAAGAACCACAAAAAGGTTCATCTTCTTGATTGTGGTGGCATCAATATCGCATGGCTTGTCCTCAAGAATTTCACCAAAAAAATCAACTTAAAAATAATGAAAGATAGTAATGAGAGATCTACCATAAGGTAGACTATCCTTAGTAGTCCTTCGAGAGGCAGCCTCCATAACTCGCATCATAAGATAGGGAAGACTAATTTGGTTCCCAGTAACAAGACACCAGGCAAGAAAGGCCTCGAAAGGCTTGACAGCATCCCTATGGGAAGAGTGTTGTAGGAGTTGATCAGACACATGATCCTAGGAGTGTCATGAAGTTGGACAACCTTGAGGTTATGAGAGTCCCCATTGTAATCAAGCATAATTTTTCCATACACTTCAGCCTCATTCATAAAGTCATCAAAATTTTGTTTGGTCTTGAGGAACTTCTTTTCACCATAAGCCCTAATATTTAGGATGTCTTCAAGATCATCCAAGGTAAAAGAGATGGGAGTTCCCTTGACAAGAGAATTGATTCTAATGTCATCATCCTCTTGAACAACTTGAAGATTGCAATAAAAGTACTTGACAAGATTGGGATAGCAAAGATTATTGTGATAAAAAGTGGCATCCCAACCTAGAAAAGAGTAATACTCAAAGATGTTACCGGTTTGGAGTTCTGAAGTCCTCACATAGCGTTCTTGAATGACTTTCCTCTCCAAGTACCTGGGCCAAAAGATTAAAGCCTCCAAGGATGAAAAGAGATCATGATTGAAGGAGGTTTTTCCCTTCTTGGCAAGAGTCTTTCTCTTCTTGCTTGGAGCACCTTCTTTGGGAGCCATTTAGAAGGAGAAAAGGAGGGTTTTGATTGAATATGGTGAGATTTGATGGAATAGGGACAATGAATCAAGGGATTTTGAAGAGTATTTTCCCTAGTTTACTTGCCCTAGGGTTTTAGAAGGGAAGAGGATGAAAAATTAAAAGAGACAAGTGAGCAAATGGACCCACGAATTGGCTTTAAATAGGGATTTTCCGCGTTTCGATCGATCGATTTGAGTAAAAACTCAAATTTTCCAGATTTCAGACCTAGATTTTATTCTGGGGTTTACTTGAGGAAATTTTGCAGAGATTTATTCAAATGGATTGTAAATCCCTAATTCTCTCCTAAGAGTAAAAAATTTATCTTCTAGCAAGGGTTTTGTGAAGATATCGGCTAATTGTTTTTCTATTTCTCTGTAGCTAAGAGTCACTTCACCTTTTTGAATTGTATCCCTTAGAAAATGGTGTCTGATATTGATGTATTTTGCTCGAGAGTGAAGAATGGGATTCTTGCTGAGATTTATAGCACTTGTGTTATCACATTGAATTATTGATGGTGGGAAAGATATTCCATAGTCCATTAGAGTTTGTCTCATCTATAGGACTTGGGCACAACACCTACCAGCAGCGATATATTCAGCTTCAGCGGTGGAGAGGGTAACGAAATTCTGTTTCTTGCTAAACTAAGAAATAAAGCAAGAACCAAGGAAGTGACACGTACCGCTAGTGTTTTTTCGATCAACATGACAACCGGCAAAATCAAAGTCATTATGCATAGGATACCATAATCCAATGTCAATCGTGCCTATCAGGTATTTGAAAATTCGCTTTTACAGCACTAACATGTGATTACATAGGAATTGCCTGAAATCTGGCACAAGCACAGCCACTAAACATGATATTAGGTCTGCTAGCAGTTAAATATAATAAGCTTCCTATCATTCCTCTATATCGAGTAGCATTAGTTGATATACCATTCTCATCCTTTGATAGTTTTAAGGATGTGCTCATTGGAGTGCTTGATGATTTTTGTGAGTTGATATCAAATTTCTTTAACAATTCCTTCACATATTTAGATTGATTCAGAAATATTCCTTTAGAGGTTTGTTTTATTTGAAGTCCTAAAAAGAAATTTAACTCACCCATCAGGCTCATTTCGAATTTATTGCTCATACAAGTACTAAATTCAACATAATGAGTCATTTATAGCACCGAAAATTATATTATCCATATAGATCTAAACTATGATTAAATCAAAATTCTTGTGCTTAAAAAATAATGTAGTATCTACTTTTCCCATAGAAAAATTGTTTTCAAGCAAGAATTTACTTAATCTATCACACCATGCTCGAGGAGCCTGTTTAAGATCATATAATGTTTTCTTTAATCTAAAAACATGAGATGAAAATTTTGAATCTTCAAATCCAAGAGGTTGTGCAACAAATACTTCTTCCATTATGAATCCATTCAAGAATGCACTTTTGACATCCATTTGAAATAATTTAAAATTTTTGTGGCAGGCAAAAACCAATAACATTCTAATGGATTCAAGTCTAGCAACGGGGGCATAAGTTTCATCGAAATCTATTCCCTCTTGCTGATTATATCCTTGGGCATCCAACCTTACTTTATGCTTTATTATTATTCCATTCTCGTCAAGTTTATTTCTAAAAACCCACTTAGTACCAATAATTGTTTTATTTTTGGGTTTGGATACAAGTTCCAAACACCATTTCTTTCGAATTTATGTAGTTCTTACATAGCGATAATCCAATCATTATCACTAAGTGCTTCTTTTATGTTTTTGGGTTCTATTTGGATAGAAAAGCAGCACAATTGCAAATGTTCTGGATTTTAGATCTATTTTTGTACACCTATATCAAGATTTCCAGTAATTTGTTCCAAAGGGTGGTCTTTTATAGAAATAATTTCTTTATGCAGTTCTTGAGTTTGGTCTTGTGGCTGTCAAGATATGTATCTTCACTTTTCTTATTGATATCTACCAGTAAGTCTTCAACATTGTCATCCAAGGGTCTATATTTTTCCTTTGGTGCAGAAATATCAAATTTAACATTCATGGACTCTTCAACCACCAAGCTTCTCTTATTAAATACCCTATAGGCATGAGTATTTAAGGAATATCCAAGAAAGATTTCTTCGTCTGACTTTTCATCAAATTTTTCATGCTCGACTTTAGTATTCAATATACTACACTTGCATCCGAAAATTTGAAAATAGTCGACTTTTGGTATTTTTTCATGATACAACTCATATGGTGTCTTTGAGAGTATTTTTCTAATAGAGACTTGGTTTAGTACATAACAAGCTGTGCTTACAGCTTCAGCCTAGAAGTATTTGGGTAAAGAGTATTCATTCAACATAGTTCTAGCAGTCTCTTGAAGAGATCTAGTTTTCCTTTCAACTACTCCATTAGACTGGGGAATTCTAGGGACAAAAAAGTTATGTGTGATCCCTAGATCATCACCAAATTTTCCAAATTCATTCTGATTATCGAATTCTCTTCCATGTTCGCTTTGAATAGTTGAAATCATATAGCCCTTCTGAATTTGAATTTTCTTGCACAAAGATGTAAATTCATCAAAGGCATTGTTTTTATGACTAAAAAATAAAGTCCATGTAAATCATGAATAGTCATCAACTATCACAGGTATAGTGTTTTACACCAAGACTAGGTGTTGTGATTGGTCCAAATAAGTCTAGATGCAATAGTTTCAAAGGTCTATCGGTTGACACTATATTTTTGGCCTTGTGTGATACATTGGTCTATTTACCCCTTTGACATGCATCACAAAAATGATCTTTGTCAAAATTTAGTTTTGGAAGATTTCTAACTAAATTTTTTGAGGCATTAGTTTTGATTAATTTTACATTTATATGACCAAGTTTCCTATCACGTACACTAGATTCAGTACTAGAAAAAAGGCAAGTGTTCATAAGATTAGATTCATCAATCAAACATGTATAGATGTTATTTCTTATAGTCCCTTTCAGCATTATTTGATTTTCAGAATTAACTACCAAACAATGTGATGCATCAAAGTTTACTTTATATTCCATACTACATAGTTGACTAACACTAAACAAATTGTATACTAATTTAGTTACCAAACACACATTTGAAATAGTTGTACCTCCGATTTCAATGTTTTCAATACCAATAATTTTTTCTTTTCTATTGTCTCCAAAAGCCACCCATCCACCATCTTGCTTCTTTAGTTCAGTGAATAATTTGGAGTTTGCCGTCATGTGCTTGGAGCAGCCACTATCGATGTACTATTCAATTTCACATTTGCTCTTCAAGCATACCTACAAAATATAATCAATTATAAATTGGTTCACATATCTTCATGGGTCCATCGGTGTTAGGATCAAATCTTCCTTTGGATACCCAAACCTTTTTATAGTTATTTTTCTTATCTGGAACATAACATTTAGGTCGTTGATACCTAGGATCACAATCATCAAATGGGGACGGTGCCCTTACTGGTTTTTGTGGCTTTTGATGATCAAAATATTTTTGAGGCCTCCTTCCTCTTTGAGTTCTTTGGTATACATTTGGTCTATAATAACCATATTGTTCAGAATGATAAATCATATATGACTTATGAGTATGTTGAGGTCTAGGCCTTCTTTCCATCATGTATGGAGCCTGGGATTGATGGTATTGCCTTTGGATTCTTTGAGGTGCGAAGTTTCTTTGGGGTCTATCCCTTCTTTGAGATGCATATTGAAAAGCATAATTGTTCTGTTTTCCATATGTTTTTCTTCTTTCTCTATTTCTTGAATGAGGACCATAAGAAGTTGATGCTTGACCTTGATTGAATCTTTTATCTTCTTGATACACAACTTTTCCTTTGCCTTTAGCTTGATATGAAATTCTCCCATTATAGCGTAGTCCCTCTTTGTCCAGAGGTCCTTTTTATGGTGTACCAAGAAGAGCATCTAAGGATTTTTATCCTTTGGTAAAAGTATGTAGAGCAGTCGTCAATTTTTCATTCTCCTTTTCAAACTTTGCAATATAGGAATGTAAGTCATCTACTTTATTATGTAATAAAATGACTTCTTTTTCAAGATTGATTTTGGTTATCTCTAGTCGTTGACTAGTTTCATATAGTGCTTCGAAACCTTTCTCAATGGCATTCTCATCAATGTTATCAGTATCTATATCATCACATAAATCACTATATTTAGATGTTATGATATATCCAGAAGTTACCTCGTCATTGTCTTCCTCTTGAGTAAGTGCCATAAGTGCTAGATTACTGTATTCATCATCGGACTCCTCTTCTTGTTCTTCTTTGCTAGAGTCCCAAAAAATTTCTGCAATATAGGATTTCTTCTTTTCTCCAGATTTTGGACATTCGGTTCTAAATGTCTTGGTTTTCGACATTCAAAGAAAATAATATCTTTTTTGTTAGTAGATATAGTTTTGTCTTTGGATGGGAATTTACCTTATTGTTCCTTGGAAAAGTTTCCTTTGTTGAATGATCTTCCTCCTCTTCTTTTAAGAAACTTTTGAAATTTTCTGGTTATCAAGGACATTTCTTTATCAGAGAAGGTGATGTTGTCTTCATCCTCACTCTCGTCATCAGATATATTTGACATTTTAAGTGCAATGACTTTCTTCTTCGGTTCCTTTGTCTCAGCATATTTTTCATCCTCATTCAACTCAACTTCATGAGTTAGTAAAGAACCCAATAATTCATCCATACTTACCTTTTCAATGTCTTTGGCTTCTTTGATTGTAATTATCATTGGTCTCCACTTGGGGGTAGTGATCTAAGGATCTTTTGAATATTTTCTGATTTGATGTAGGTTTTTCCAAGGCCTTTTAGCTTATTAATAATATTAGTAAATCTTAAAAATATGCTAGCAATATTCTCATGAACAGGTTTATCTATTTTGGATTCTTTTACTTGTGAGGTTCCTTCATATGAAACCACAAGTGTATCCCAAATTTTTTTAGCTGTCTCACACATAGCTGTCTTATTGAATTCAGAATCGCTCAATGCACATTGCAAAAAGGTGATAGCTTTATAATTATGTTGAACTTTCTTCTTTTCAAAGGAGTTAGTTCAGATGTGTCCTAGCACGATTTCACCATCTACTATTTTAAAGTATAGGTGTGGTCCATTTTCAATCAAATGTCACACATCAAAATTGTGGGCACATATAAAATATCTGAATCTAATTTTCCAGTAAGGACAGTTGTCTCCATTAAACAATGGTGGTCTTGATACATTCAACCCTTCAAGTGTAGTAGGGTGATGTGATCTCATTGATCTTTTAGACTCTTAAAGTGAGCTCCCACTCTGATACCAAGTGTTGGATAACCTAGAGGGGGGTGAATAGGTTACCTTAGTGGAATTTTTGTTCTTTTAAAATTATACTAGAGTTTCAAGACAATGTAATTCAAAGTAAATTAAAATAAGAAAGACACAAGCATTTATAGTGGTTCAACTTAACCTTGAGTCCACATCTACTCCTCTCAACCTTGAAAGAATTCTAGTAATCTTTTTCCTTTCATTACAATAGATGAGAAAAACACATTTATAATGTTGGATAACCTGGAGGGGGGTAAATAGGTTACCACTAGTGAAACGTTGTCCTTTTAAAATTTTCTTTGAATTAAAACAAGATAGAGAGAGAAACTACGTAAATAGAGGACACATAGAATTTATAGTGGTTCGGCTAAACTAGCTTACGTCCACTCCTCTCAACCTTGAGAGAATTTTACTAGTTACTTTCTTTCAGTACAGTAGGTGGGAAGAACGCATTTACAATCTTTTTCCATGGGATAAGAGGATCCCAATCTTTTAAGGATAAGAGGATCCTTACAAAACCTAAGTACAGTCTAGGTTAATGCAACAATACTTTATAAACTTAAAAGCATAAACTAATACAAAGAGAATAAAGGTAAGAGTTACCTAGGCAAGGAGTGTGATGTGTACTCCTTGCAAGTGTCAAAATGATGCAAGAATGAATGCTTGTAATGATGACCTTCTTCAAGACTATTCTTTAGAGTGCAAGCATATGAAGGTCTTTAAAGCTTTGAAGTCAACCTTAAAATAGACTTGATGAGAACAAGAAGACTTCAATAAATGAGAGCTTGAATTGACTTTTCACCTTTCACAAAAATGCTAATTTGGACTGTAGTGGATGGGTGAAAAGTACTGACATGTTCTCTATTTATAGGCTCATTAATGGCCTTTAGAACATGTGCAAAATGTGCTCTAACGGATCTATTTTTAACCCATTCAGTCGACCTGAAGATTGATCTGGTCAACCGGATCATAGCCGTTGGAGAAACTAGTCGTTAAAAACTAGCCGTTGGAGGGCAGTAGGGCCATCTGATTAATGTCCGGTCGATCGGATCATTTATGGGAACGTACCCATGAGGCCACTGCCAGATCCGATCGATACATACATTATGATCCGATCGATCGGATCACAGACCGGATCCCAGTCTTGGCTTGATTTAGACAGTATGCCTATGGGGATTGGTCCGGGGCTTTTTCCAACCGACTCCAACATGTTTAAGGGTCAAGGAGAGTTCAAGTTTAACCTCCTAAGGTCTTTAAATGATGCATACGCTTTTTTATTTATTTAATGCAAATGCAATTACAAGTATGCAGTGAGTGTTTCTAAGTATGTGCTCACGAGTATCTTGATCTTGATGAAGGTCTTGGTCTCTTTCTTCAAGTGATGTTCTTCAATCTTCAAAAGATCTTCCAAGATTTTCTTTTCTTGAAAAGCTTAGCATGCCTTTGATATCTTGATCTTCATGGCTTTGTCCTTTAGATCTCGACTTCGTACTATATGTCTTCTACTCTTTTGACTTTATTAGCCCTGTTGACATATAGACATATACAAGACTATTTCTAACATGTTTGTTATTATCAAAACACTTATTAAGGTGGGAATAGAATTCCTCAACAATCTCCCCCATTTTGATGATGACAAACATATGATTTGGCAGCAATATATAGCATAGTATCCAAAACTTTAAAGCAATCAAATCATACAGCATAATCATATAATCATAAGTCAAATAAATCATTATATCTTCTCCCCCTTTGTCAACAACAAAAAGGTGTAGAGAAGGCTCCCCTTGCAATAGTGAGTCATATGTAAAAACAAAGGATTGCAACTAATGCAAAACAAGTCAACCATATAATAAAAGTCCAAATCAAAGAAATCATGTAGTTTTAGAGTTCTAAATCAAATAGTCCAAATCAAAAGCACTCTCCCCCTAGAATAGTGCAACAGCTAAAGTCATTCCAAAAGTAAAAGCAGCTATTTTAAAGTACTATAACCCAAATTATCTTTTAACAGAAAACATAAGGAAAAACACTAATCATCTACAGGAGGGGTGGAGATGTGAAAATGCTGGGTAATCATCCGTAGTTGAGCCATAATCTCCTTGTTATCTCCACGAAGTGCTGCGAATTGATCATCAAAGCCCTGGAGGCGAGAGTCAAGTTTCTCCTGGTATGCTGTAAACTCAGCCCTGGTCACATATTCTTCATCCTCGCTATCATCATCATCAGAAGCATCACTGTCAACAAGGGATGAAGAGGCTTGCTTGCACCTAGTAGGAATAGCCATCTTCTTCAAGGTAGAAGAATCAATTGCAATAGGATTTGAAGTTAGAACTTCATCTGAGAGATCAACTTCAAAATACTTGAAAATGACAGTTAAGAGACGACTATAGGGAAGGCTAGCCTTGGAGTCTTTCTCAGCAACTAATTCCAAATCACATAGGGAAGACATATTTGATGGGTATTGGCAATGCACTAAATAGGATATGCTTGGAAACGGGTAACGGCATCTCTATGCCCACCAAGAGGGAGAATATTATAAGTAAGAATCAGATTCACCACTCTTGGGATATCTCCTAGATGAATGGTGGTAAGGCCCTTTGTTTCACCCAAATAATTCTTGAAAATTGCACCATAAACCTCATCAACATTCATAAAGCCTTCTGGAGAGGTTTTGGTACGGAGATACTTGCGGTCTCCAGAGTCATCAACTCCAATAATTTGGGCAAGTTCCACAGTGTCAAAAGAGAGGTGTTTTCCCTTAACAAGAGAAGTGATTATATAGTCCCCTTCAACACCCACCACTTGAAGGTTGCAATAAAACAGTTGCACAAGCCTAGGATAGGCCTTCTCTTGGGGATAAAGAATGGAATCCCATCCCAACATCTCAAAGAAAGTATTAATCTCACAAGGAAGAATATTGTTGAGTTCAGTGACACTTACAAATCTCTCCCTAATAAGTTTCTTGAGTTGAAATTGCTTCCACCAAATAGAAGCCTCCTTTAAGATGAACAAAGTGCCATCATAAGCATCCTTTTTTGAAGCAACAGTCTTTCTCTTCTTTGAGGATTCTCCTTTGGAAGCCATTGAGAACAAGGGTTTTGGAGAAAGAGGTATTTGAAAGGTTTTTGGGAAAAGAAGAAGGAAAACTTAGAGATTTGATGGTAAAGATGAGATTGGATCACCGAAAGAGCAAAAGTCTTCAAAGGTTTTGCAAGATTTTACCCTAGGAACTCAAGAGAGGGTTTTTGGAGAGAAGAGAGAAGGGTTTCGCACAAAAGGGAATGAGCCAAATAACCCAAGGACTTGGTTTAAAAACCATTCTGTCTGCGATCCGATCGATCGGATGACCTAAAACCTGAATTTTAAGTCGGTCCGGCCCAGAAATTGATCGTAAGACCTATTTGGCTAGGTTCAGGGGATTTTGCTCAATCAAAAGGATTACACATACCTAATTCACGTCGAAGATCATAAAATCGTTTTACAGACAGCGGTTTGGTGAAGATGTCAGCGACTTGCTTCACTATCTCAATATGTTCGAGGACTACTTCACCCTTTAAGATAGTGTCTCAAAGGAAATGATGGCGAACATCGATATGCTTTGCTCTTGAGTGAAGAATAGGATTTTTACTCAGATTGATGGCGCTAGTGCTATCGCAGAGAATTTTGGAAGGGTTGAATTGAAGTCCATAGTCTTGAGGAGTCTAACGCATCCAAAGGATTTGGGCACAACACCTGCCGGCTGCAATGTACTCAGCTTCGGTAGTTGAGAGTGCTACATAGTTTTGCTTCTTGCTGAACCAAAAAATGAGGCAAGATCCAAGAAAGTGGCAAGTACCACTCGTGCTCTTGCAATCAATATGACAACCAGCAAAATCGGCGTCAGAAAAGCTAAGTAATTCAAAATCATTGTGCATTGGATACCACAACCCTATATTAATAGTCCCTTTTAAATATTTAAAGATTCTTTTAACTGCACTTAAATGTGATTGCATAGGACTAGCCTGAAATCTAGCACATGCACAAACACTAAACATGATATCTGGTCTACTAGCAGTTAAGTATAACAGACTTCCAATCTTACCTCGATAACAAGTAGGATCAACTGGGGTTCCATTCTCATTTTTTGAGAGAGTTATTGAGGTACTCATGGGAGTGTTAGAGGCCTTTTGGGAATTAATATCAAATTTCTTTAATAGCTCTTTGATATATTTTGATTGATTGATAAAAATCCCATTTTCAGTTTATTTGATTTGAAGACCTAAAAAGAAGTTGAGTTCACCCATTAAACTTATTTCAAACTCACTTTTTATGCAACTACTAAATTCAATACATAAAGATTCATCAGTAGCACCAAATATAATATCATCTACATATATTTGCACTATAATTAAATTTGAGCCCTTACGTTTAACAAACAATGTAGTGTCTATCTTATCAATGGTATAAGCATTTTCAATCAGAAATGTCTTCAATCTATCATACCATGCTCTTGGTGCCTGTTTAAGTCCATACAAAGCTTTCTTTAATCTAAAGACATTATCAGGGTGAGAAGAGTTTTCAAAATCTGGAGGTTGAGAGACATACACTTCTTCTTCAATAAATCCATTCAAGAAAGCACTTTTCACATCCATTTGAAAAAGTTTAAAGGTTTTATGACAGACAAATGCTAGGAGCATTCTAATGGCTTCTAACCTAGCAACAGGAGCATAAGTTTCATCAAAATCGATTCCCTCTTGCTAATTATATCCTTGAGCCACTAGTCTAGCCTTATTTCTGACTACAATACCATTTTCATCTAATTTATTTTTGAACACTCATTTTATTCCAATTATGGATTTGTTTTTGGGTTTTAGCACAAGCTCCCAGACATCATTTCTATCAAATTGATGGAGTTCTTCTTGCATAGTCAAAATCCAATCACTATCCAATAGAGCTTCTTTTATGTTCTTAGGTTCTATCATAGATAGGAATGTAGCAAAATTGCAAGTGTTTTGAAGTTTAGACCTAGTTTGAACACCTGATTCTAAGTCACCAATGACTTGTTCTAATGGATGGTTTCTTACTAGTCTAACTTCTTTAAGAAGCTCCAAAGAGTTTTCTTTAGATGTTTCTATAGGGGAATCTTCATTTAAAGAAGTAGTCTCCACCCTTTTAGAGATTTAAAAAATGACATCCTTATCCTCATCAACTAGAGGTTTATACTTTTCTCTTGGAGGAGAAATATCAAATCTAATGTTCATAGATTCCTCTACAACTAAGGTACTTTTGTTGAATACTCTATAGGTACGGTTATTGCTAGAGTATCCCAAGAAAAATGCCTTCATCTGATTTTTCATCAAATTTACCTTTGGAGTCTTTAGTATTCAAAATAAAACATTTACATCCAAAATTTTGAAAATAATCAACTTTGGGCTTCTTATCAAAATATAACTCATAAGGTGTTTTAGATAGGATTTTTTGAATCAAAACACGATTTAAAACATAACATGCAGTATTCACAGCTTCAGCCCAAAAATATTTAGGTAGAGAATATTCATTAAGCATAGTCCGGACAGTCTCTTGAAGAGATCTATTCTTCCTTTCAACAATCCTTTTAGAATGAGGAGTTCTAGGAGCTGAAAAGTTGTGAGTGATGCCTTCATCATCACAGTATTTTTCAAATTGATTGGAGTTGTCAAACTCACCACCATGATCACTTCTTATTGTAGTGACCAAATAGCCCTTTTGATTTTGGATTTTCTTACAGGGTTTTGAAAATTCATTAAAGGCCTCATTTTTATGTCTAAGAAAAGAGGTCCAAGTAAATCTAGAGTAATCATCAACAATGACAAAAGTGTATACTTTATCACTCAAGCTAGGAGTTGGAATAGGACCAAAAAGATCCAAATGGAGAAGTTCAAGTGGTCTAGTAGTTGAAACTATGTTCTTTGATTTATATGACACTTTTACTTGTTTACCCTTTTGACATGCATCACAAAAATGATTCTTGTCAAATTTAAGTTTAGGTAAATTTCGGACAAAATCTTTGGAGGCTATAGAGTGAATCAACTTGATATTTATATGTCCAAGTTTTCTATGCCAAACATTTGAATCTTCATAGGAAACTAAACAAGTATTGCTAGAACTAGCTTCATCAATAATGCAAGTATATATGTTGTTATTTCTAGTTTCCTTCAAGATTACTATATTATCAGCATCCATCACTAAGCAATGTGAAATATCAAAACTTACTTTATATCCAACACTACATAGTTGACTTACACTAAGTAGGTTGTAGGCAAGTTTATTTACCAAATAGACGTTTGAGATGGTAGTACCTCCTATGTTGATGTTTCCAATGTCGATTATCTTTTCTTTGCCATTATCCTCGAAAATCACCCATCCTCCATCATACTTTCTCAACTTTGTAAATAGCTTTGTATTTGTCGTCATATGCTTGGAGCATCCACTGTCGATATACCATTCTACTTGGCCTTTGCTCTTCAAGTATACCTACAAAATAAAGTTTACACTTGCATTGGTCCCCATAATCTCATGGGTCCATCATTGTTAGAGTTGAGAGATTCCTTAGGTACCCAAACTTTCTTGTATGTATGGTTCTTGTTAGAATCATAGTTTGTGTCTGGAACATAGTTCTTGGGTCTTTGGTACCTAGGATCACAAATATCAAATAGAGATGGTGCTCTTTTCTGTCTTTGAGACCTTTGCTAGTCAAAAGAGTTTTGAGTCCTTCTACCTCTTTGGAACTTTTGATGGTCATAGGATCTAAATGAGTTGTACTTCATATATGGTCTATGGTTTGGTTGAGGTCTATAGCTTCTTTCCATTATGTATAGAAATTGTGGTCTATGAAATTGCCTTTGGGGTCTTTGAGGAATATATTCCCTTGGAGGTCTATTCCTTCTTTGAGAGGTATATTGAAATATATGATTATGTTGATTTCTATACCTTTGATTTCTATGCCCTTGATTTCTATATCCTTGATTCCTTGAAGGGGGAACATGAGAGATTGATGTTTGACTTTGATTTGTTCTTCCTTCTTCTATGTACACCATTTTCTCTTTACCTTTGATATGATATAGGATTCTCCCATTATAGCATAGTCCTTCCTTGTCTTGTGCTACTTTTTGAGGTGTACCAAGAAGAGTATCTAACGATTTTTGTCCCTTGGTAAAGGTAAGCAAGGCCGACATCAATCTCTTATTTTCTCCTTCTAGTTGGACAATGTAGATGCGAAGATCATCTATATTATTATGCAATTCTATTACTTCTTTCTCTAAAAAGGAGTTTGAAGCTTCAAGCTTGCGACTTGCCTCATAGAGAACTTCAAAACCCTTTTCAATATCATCTTCATCTATGTCATCCGTATCTATCTCTTCAATTGAATCACTATATTTAGAATTAGAAGTAAGATAGACTGAACTTACCTCGATGTCATCTTCTGTTACCATAAGAGCTAGATTTATAACTTCGTCATCAGAATCTCCTACTACTTCTTCTTAACTTGAGTCCCATGAAATTTCAGCGACATATGCTTTCTTCTTTTCTTGTCCTTTTGGGCACTCAGTTCTAAAGTGGCCAGGCTTTCTGCAGTCATAGCAAACAATATCTTTCTTAGAAGAAAATTTTTTGTCTTTGGATAGATTCTTATCTTTTCTTGCTTGTCCCTTGTTGAAATATTTCCCTCATTTCTTTTTGAAGAATTTTTTAAACTTCTTGGTAATAAGGGATATTTCTTTTTTTGAGAGATTTATGTCTTCTTCTTCATTACACTCTTTATCAGATGGGCTTATTGTCTTGAAAGCTATGGTCTTCTTCTTTGGTTCTTTTATTTCTGACCATCTTTCATCTTCATTTAATTCAACTTCATGAGTGAGTAGAGATCCAAGCAATTCGTCCAGGCTCACTTTGACATGATCTTTTGCTTCCTTTATGGCCGTTACCTTCGGTCTCCACTTGAGGGAAGCGACCTAAGCATTTTCCTGACATTTTTGAACTTGGTATATGTTTTACCTAAGCCCTTCAACTTGTTGGTGATGTTAGTAAAGCACAAAAACATATTGGAAATATTCTCATTTTCTAACATCTTAAATAATTCATATTCATACACAAGTTTATTAATTTTAGATTCTTTTATTTGTGATGTTCCTTCATATAATACCACAAGTGTATCCCAAATCTCTTTTGCCATTTCATATATCATAATTTTGTTGAATTCGGAATCACTTAAGGCATATTGTAGGAAGGTGATAGCCTTAAAGTTATATTGAATTTTCTCCTTTTCAGCAGGAGTTAATTCAAAGGTTTCCTTAGGAATACTCTCACATTCCATAATTTTAGTGAAGGAGTATGGCCCACGTTCAATTACATGTCATACCTCAAGATTATGAGCACAGGTAAAGTTCCTGAATCTAATTTTTAAATATGAAAAATTATTTCCATTGAACAGAGGAGGTCTAGAGACATTCAGTCCCTCAAATGGATTATTGTAATGTAATCTCATAGATCTTAAGTCTCAAATAAAATGAGCTCCCACTCTGATACCAAATGTTGGATAATCTAGAGGGGGTGAATAGGTTACCACTAGTAAAACGTTGTCCTTTTAAAATTTTCTTCGAATTAAAACAAGATAGAGAGAGAAACTACACAAATAGAGGACACACAGAATTTATTATGGTTCGGCTAAACTAGCCTACGTCCACTCCTCTCAACCTTGAGAAAATTTCACTAATTACTTCCTTTCAGTACAGTAGGTGGGAAGAACACATTTACAATCTTTTTTCATGGGATAAGAGGATCCCCATCTTTTAAGGATAAGAGGATCCTTGCAAAACCTAAGTATAGTCTAGGCTAATGCAATAATGCTTTATAAACTTAAAAGCATAAACTAATACAAAGAGAATAAAGGTAAGAGTTACCTAGGCAAGGAGTGTGATGTGTACTCCTTGCAAGTGTCAAAATGATGCAAGAATGAATGTTTATAATGATAACCTTCTTCAAGACTATTTTTAAGAGTGCAAGCATATGCAGGTCTTTAAAACTTTGAAGTCAACCTTGGAATAGACTTGATGAGGACAAGAAGACTTCAATAAATGAGAGCTTGAATTGACTTTTCACCTTTCACAAAAGTGCTAATTTGGACTATAGTGGATGGGTGAAAAGTACTAACATGTTCTCTATTTGTAGGTTCATTAATGACCTTTAGAACATGTGCAAAATGTGCTCTAACGGATCCATTTTTAACCCATCCGATCGACCTGAAGATTGATCCGATCGACCGGATCATAACCGTTGGAGGGAAATAGGGCCATCCGATCGATGTCCGATCGACCGGATCATTTATGGGAACGTACCCATGATGCCACTGCCAGATCCGATCGATACATACGCTGTGATCCGGTCGACCGGATCACAGATCGGATCCTAGTCTTGGCTTGATTCAGACAGTATGCCTATGGGGATTGGTCTGGGACTTTTTCCAACCGACTCCAACATGTTTAAGGGTCAAGGAGAGTTCAAGTTTAACCTCCTAAGGTCTCTAAATGATGCATATGATTTTTCATTTATTTAATGCAAATGTAATTACAAGTATGCAGTGAGTGTTTCTAAGTATGTGCGCACGAGCATCTTGATCTTGATGAAGGTCTTGGTCTCTTTCTTCGAGTGATGTTCTTCAATCTTCAAAAGATCTTCCAAGATTTTCTTTTCTTGAAAAGCTTTGCCTGCCTTTGATATCTTGATCTTCATGGCTTTGTCCTTTACATCTCGACTTCGTACTATATATCTTCTACTCTTTTGACTTTATTAGCCCTGTTGACATATAGACATATACAAGACCATTTCTAACATGTTTGTTATCATCAAAACACTTATGGAGGTGGGAATAGAATTTTCTAACATACAAATCTTTTTTACCAGGATAAGAGGATCCTATAATCTGTTAAGGATAAGAGAACCCCACACTCTTTTAAGGATAAGAGAATCCCTTACAAAACCTAAGTACAATCTAGGAAAATGTAAGCACACCTTACCCGTCTAGAGTCAACCTGACTCAAAAGTAAGAAAATAAATAACAAAAGAGATTAAAAGAAAAATGTTACCGAAGCGAAAGTGTTCCAACTTACTTCACGCAATGCAATTGTGAATATGCAATGAATAATATGAAGATGCTTGACCTTTGAGCTTTATACTAGAAGAAAATAAGTCTTTGAGTGATGATGTCAACCTTGAGTAACTAAGCTTTCTTCTTGACTTAAAATACTTGCACTAAGAGCTTGTATAGACTTTTTCACTTCACAGTAAAGTGTTCTTTTGGATTGTAGTGATGGTCAAAAGGTCTGACATGATTGGTATTTATAAGCATCATTTAATGCTCAAAAATCATGTGTCAAAATTGCTCTAATGGCTATAAAACGGCTAGTTTTCAGCTCCACCAATCGACCATTTGGTTCTGTCGGTAGACCGCTAGATATAGTCATTGGGGAAAATAGAGGCATTAGGACTTTTCAATCCAAGTGGTCGATAGTCGGTTGACCGATTGTGCGACCGACAGGTGTTGGGCGACCATTTGGTGGAACCGGTTAAAACCGATTGTCCAAACGATTGGGATTTTTAGGTATTTTACCAGCCTGTCTCTGACAATCTTTGGTCCAGTCTTTTCCCAATGAGTGCTAAAGACTTCTAGGGTCTTTAAGTACCTTCCTAGAGTTTTTATATGATGCAAATGCAATTTCATTTATACGTATGCAATTACAATTACAATTATGCAAGTGTGTATGTGTATGTGCATACGAGCATCTTCAACTTGATTTCTTCTTTAAAAGATGTTCTTCAATCTTCAAATGGTCTTTTCTTCAAGAGCTATTTATCTTGGAAATTCTTTACAGGCTTGATCTCTTCAGACTTTGTCTTGAGCTTCCTCGTGTTTTAAACCTTGAATCGCTCTTCTTTATTATTACATTAAACCTGTTGACATAATAGAACACAATGGCTTGTGCCAACTCTAAGGGTGTCAATGGGCCGGGCTGGGCCAGGTCTGCCCTAAACCCTAGCCCAACCTTAGAGCCCTTAACCTAAACCCAAACCCAACCCAACCCCTGCCAAGGCCTAAGACACCCTCAACCCAACCCGACCCTGCCAGGGTTTTTCCTAGCCCTACCTGGCCCTGATTGACCCTGATTAGGTCAGGCAGGGCCGGGTTGGCCCAGATTGACCCTGTCCCTAACCCTGATTGACTCAGGCATATGAATTTGTAGTCAGAGCTTCCTTCCAACTCTCTATGGTCTAGGCATCAATTTCTCCTTGTGTTTTTGGAATGATCCTTCAAACCTTCCGATCTGGTGGCAAACATCTCTTTGACCAGCATTGAGGAATATGGGCAAAACTGTTTGACCATTGAATGATGATCTATGAAAATGAACTATCTCAACTAGTTCCACGAGACGACAGGATGGAGATTTGGAAACGCAGATTGCTTCCAGGAGCACCGATTGGATCTCTTCTCCACCCCACAGGTCTTTGCTGTCTTTAAACACATTGATTCCTGCTCTTTCAGATCTCTGTGAAGGAAAGCAGTGAAGTTATTGCAAGTGTCTACACCACTAAAATAGAGAAACACATCATAATTAGTGGATGATCCTTCAACGGTGGAGGAAGAGGAGGAGGTAGCCCATCATGTGCGGCCATGAAGTTGCAGTTGGAGTTGATGTTGCAAAGAGGATGTCGAGAGATGTAATGGAGTTTCAATCTTTCTTTCTCTATGGTTATGGTTAGTAGGTGGTATGGTAGAGTTGTAATTGGAGTTTCTGAAACAAACTCAAACATGAATCAAGAGCATAATGTAAACTAACAGAAGTACAGACACTCTATTTCTTCAAATTCTTTTCCTCAATAAACAAGCCAAAATAACGCATTTCTGATAACTAGTCATACAATATCTTCCCAAAACAAAACTAAAAGTAAACTAAAACTAAAGTAAGATAGAGATGTTACACCATTTCAACAAGATCAGGCTTCAGAGCCTAGATCTTTGAACTTTACCCCCCCCCCCCCCAAAAAAATCCCAGATCTCTGAATCCTCTTCTCCACACCTAGTCCCACAGGAAAATAACTGAACTTTAATGCTGGATCTCTAGTCAAATAAACACAAGAAGTAAGAACCCATGTTGAGAAAAGCCAAAAGGAAGTCCAAATCAACCTCATTGTGAAGAACACTAGATAAAAATGCAATTGGTTGGGGTTTTCCTCTCTGGGTTTTCTATTTTGTTCAGTAATGTATCTATTTCTTTCTCTCTTTTTTCTGTTGTAGCAGTAATGGGTTTTTTCGTGAACTTCAGCTTCCACTCTCCTGCTTCAGCTCTTCATGCCAAACTGAACTTCAGGCCTTCAGCCTCCACTCTCTAGCGGTGCCCTTAGCCTCTTACTCAGTTACTCCAATTAGGGCTTGGCTTTACCTAGCTAGCCGAATGTGCCCTCAGTGATTAGAAGGATTTCAGATTTTTTTTTAGTCTTTTACTTTTTAATTTTTTTGGCTTAGGCTGATTGGCTGAAAACTATAAAATTATATATATACTTAGAATATTAATATAGGTCCAAGCTTAGCCCGTGGCCTGAATCCGAGCCCAACCCGACCCTGCCAGGGCCAGGCTAATACTAAACCCAATCTCGCCCTTCGGGTTGAAAAATCAAAATCGGGTCCGGGCCGGGCTTAGGGCGGGTTCGGGCCGGCCGGGCTTTTTTGACACCCCTAGCCAACTCGTTTGTTATAATCAAAACATTTATAGAGGGAGGGAAGAATTTTCCCAACAGAATGTAGCTCCGTTGGAGGAATGTGAATGATATTGGCAAATATCTGGCATTTATGACATCTTCACACGAATGATGCGCAATCAACTTCTATGGTTGCCCAATAACATCCCATTTTGAGGATTTTCTTAGCGAGTGTCCTGGCATTCATGTGTGGCCCGTAGATTCCCTTATAGATTTCTTTCATGATGAGTTGGGCATGTTCCTCCTCTACGCACAGTAGTTGTATACCATCGTAGGACCTGTTGTATAGCAGGTCACCTTGAAGTAAAAACTACATGGCGTGCTTCCACAACCTCTTCTATTCACCAACTATGGAATTCGGAGGATATTTCCTTTCTCTAATGAAGTCAATGATGGGTGCAGACCACGACCTCCCATCAGTTGTCAGAGCAAATTCTGACTCTTCATATGTTGATCCATGCCTTCTATCTACCAAAAATGGGTGAACTTGAGTATCTGGTGTGCATTCAACCATTGAAGCCAAAGTAGCTAGGGCATTGGCGAATCTGTTATTGTCCCTCGAAAAATATTTGAGGGTGATTTCATCAAGACTCTTGGTCAAGTTCTCCAAATGTTCTTGGTAAGATTTTAGCTTCTCATCCTTTATCTTCCACTTCCCTTGAGTTTGACAAATCACTATTGACAAGTCCCCATAGACTCTCAGCTTCTTGATCTCTAATGCCATGGCGGCTTTGAGACCGATTGCACATGCTTCATATTCTACAATGGTGTTGGTGCAATGGAATTCTAGTCGGAATGCAGATGGTAGATAGAGATCATCTGGGGTTATCAAAAATATTCCTACCCCATATCCTCTCTGATTGGCTACACCATTAAAGTACAATTGCCACCAGTCTTCACACTCTTCTTCCTCCATATATGCCAAATCTTCATCTGGGAATGAGTCTTCTAACGGCTGTGAATATACCCCAGTTGGGTATGCAGCTAGATAGTCCGAGATTGCTCGTCCTTTTATGGATTTCTGGTTGACATATGTTATGTCATATTCTGACAGCAGCAACAACCATCTGGCCATCCTTCCTATCAATGCTGGCTTCTCGAAGAGATATTTCATTGGATCCATCCTTGAGATGAGCCAGATTTGATGTGCGATAATGTAATGTCTCAGCCTCTTGGTCCCCCAAACCAAAGCGGTGCACGTCTTTTCCAATGGGGTGTAACGAGTTTCGTACTCCAATAGTTTCTTACTTAAGTAATAATCCATGTGTTCTTCCCACTTTTCTGATCTTGTTGTGCCATCATGGATCATTAATGTTTTACTGACAGATAAATACAATACTAGTGGTTCGACCAATACTGGTGGAACAAGGATGGGTGGGTTCATCAGGTATTCTTTTATCCTTACGAACGCCTCTTGACACTTGTTATTCCATTGCTTTGGTTCTTCTTTCATTAGGAGTGAGAAGATGGGTTCACATACGATGGTTAGCTGGGCTATGAATCGACTTATATACTAAATTCGTCCTAAGAAACCCCAAACTTCTTTTTCTATTTTTGGTGTTGGTATGTATGTTATGGCCTTTATCTTGTTGGGATCCACTTTTATCCCTCTCTCGCTAACGAGATATCCTAGGAGTTTCCCCGCTGTTGCTCCGAACACATACTTTTTAGGGTTAAACCTTAGCTTGTACTCCTTAATTCGTTCAAAGAACTTTCTCAAAGCTATAAAATGCCCCCATCGAGTGACCGACTTGACAATCATGTCTGTCATCCACATACACCTCTACTTCTTTGTGTATCATGTCATAGAGAATGATCATTACTGCCCTTTGATATGTTGCCCCAGCATTCTTCAAACCAAAGGGCATTACCTTGTAACAATAAGTTCCCCATGGTGTGTAAACGCTATCTTTTCACTGTCCTTTGGACACATGCTGATTTGATTATACCTGAAGAATCCGTCCATGAATGATAACAAGACGTGTTTTGCCGTGTTATCAACCAATATGTCAATATGCAGCAAGGGAAAGTCGTCTTTGGGACTGACTTTGTTGAGGTCTCAGAAATCCACGCACATTCTCACCTTCCCGTCTTTCTTGGGTACAGGGACAATATTGGACAACCACTGAGGATACTGTGTCACTTGTAGAAATCCTGCATTCCGCTGCTTTATGACTTCTTCCCTAATCTTCTCACTCCATTCAGGTCACATCCTTTTGGGCTTTTGCTTGACCGGCAGTGCATATGGATAAGTAGGCAGTTGGTGTTGCACTATCTCTGGATTGATGCTGGGCATATCTTCATAGGACCAAGCGAAGATTTCTTAAAATTCCTTCAACATGGCTATCATTTAACCGACTTCCTCCTTGCTGAGGGAGGCACCAATCTTAACCATCCGTGGGCATTATTCAGTTCCCAAATTTATGGGGAATACGTCCTATCGGACATATTGGGCTTTTCTTTGTTTTAATTCCTTTATTAAATGCTGATGTTCGAGGATATCCTCGTAATCAGAAGAAGAATCCAAAGGAGAATCAGATGGAGAGAACACATACTCGAAATGGTTGATTTCATTCATGATAAGAGCAGAAATACAAGGAGACTTGATAGACTAGAATGTACCACCCTCCTTGATTACAACAGACTCATCGACAGACATGACTAACTCGGAGTTGACCACTTCCTGAGACTCTATCTTACTAAACCTTTCATAGACACTAATCCAGTTCACTATTGGCTCTTGGACAGTGTGAATTAACAAATAAGGTTTTGGCCCTTTTTCCTCCTCTGCAGAGATCGTGGCTATTTTAAATAGTCCTCTGATGTTTAGTTCTTCTTCAGTAGCTTTCAATTTCATCTGTTCTACTTCAAGGGTGATCGAATCGATGTCCTCTTGAAAGAAGATTTCAAACCCTGGCTGGAGACTTCCATTGTCATGATTGAACCAAGGCTTAAAATTTCCATTGTAAGGGAAGCTGTCACCTTCTTTGACAAAATATCCATTTAAAGTCTTGAAGTATGGAGATGGTTTCTTGGCCTTCTGGCATTCTTGGCTCATTCGCTCAGGATAACTTCCCTTCTTTGGTGCTTTGTATCCTAGCCCGCGATGGTTGCCATAGGTAGGAAAGTCAGGGAATTGTGGAATCCCTTGTTGATTCCTTCCTAATCCAAGTCCTAGAAAATATCCCCTATTGTTCATCATCTTCATAATTGTTCCACTCCATGTGGATGGGTAACTGGATGGAATTATCTCCTTCATTTTTTAGGCCATTACACTGATTGCCTTAATCTCAAATCCTCCCAACTGGATATCTGTCGAAGCTTCCCCACCTACTTCGGTGCTTGCCAAGGTGTGGACAATCTTTGGATCGCCAAAGATAGTGATCATTTTTCCTTCATAGACAAATTTCATTTTCTGATGTAGGCTTGAGACTATAACTCCTACGGAATACAGCCAAGGCCGTCCCAACAGCATGTTGAATGATGCTTGGATGTCAATCAATTGACATTCCACAGTGAACAGAGCAGGTACGACTCTAATGTCTATGGTCAAAACACCTAGAACCTTCCTTCTTATGTTGTTATATGCTCAGATTGTCTGAGCAGAGGGCTTCATTTGGGTCAAATCCAACCCTATACAACTTACAGCCTTAAGAAGTATGACATTGAGAGTCGATCCATTGTCAATCAGAACTTGAGCGACTTGGTTCCATTGCACTCTATTGTAATGTGCAGAGCTCAATTATGGTCCTTTCCCCTAGGTTGGAGATCACTTTCCAAGAAGGAGAGAGACTGCATGGCATAGGTGGCCCCTATAATGTGTGAGAGTTCTTCTGGACCCATTTCTATTGGTACTTCAACCTTGTAAAGTGCTTTCAAAATTGCTTCTCGGTGCAATGGGGAGGCCAACAATAATCCCCAGATAGAGATGTTAGCTTGTACCTTCTTTAGCTGGCTCAGCACCTAATTTGTTGGCTTGTATTTGACTTGATTAGGAGCAAGCACGTAGGGCATTTCTACAATCAATCCTTTATCTTTTAAATTCTCTCCACTTCGGGTCTTCGAAACCTTGGGCTCCTTCCCTTTTATGATGAGTTCGACTGGGCACAACTCATCTTCCAAGTCACTTTCAGTTATCACAAGGGTTCCCACCATGGGATTCCTCCTTCTTGGGCTAGTGACATTGCATTCTGCTTTCAAGGCAGCAATCGTCTTTTGGGCCTTCTACGGAATTTTAGACAAGGCTTCTTGCTTTTTATAGAGGTGCTTGATGAGCCGATCATGGTCCGGCCTTCGCGATCCTACTAGCATCATCTGATGGATCATTTTAAAGATCTCTGGCTGATTTTTGGAATCTCATTGCTTCAAATAAAGATCTAAAATGTTTCTCCTCTTCTGATGAGCCCTCATCATCACTAGATATAACCAGACGAATGTTTTTCATGGGATCTTTCATTAGTTATTCCATATTGATATTATTGAGTTGGAAATACTGGTTGTGTACTTGCATGAACTCATGATATCCCCTACTTCCTTGATCTGGGGATGCCGGAGGGCTTCCACATAAATCTTTTGCCAGGGTAAACACCAATGTGACTGAGTCCTCCAACTCTTTCATGACTTGAGGTAAAGGCCATTTTTCATTTACTAGTTGTTGTCATCGTAGTTCTTCTTGGTACCTTTTGTTTGAAGGCACTACTTTAAAAAGCATTTGATGTATCTTGTCGACTATTTTGAGGATCCCTCTTACTTCAAAGGAAGAGACCAAGCTCTTGGTCCACAAATTTCCTCATATCGGTTGACAGGAGGTTCTATCTCCATTTCTGATGCTTCATCGGGTAGTTCGTCACCAGTGTCTTCATCCATCACTTCATCGTTCAAACTTTCGCTGGATGTTTCCTCATTGCTTGAATCATCTCCTTCTTCTCCACTGCTATCAACAGGGTGAATTCCTTCTATTGGGTCAAAGTATGGATCTCCAATATTGATGTTACCGATCCAAGTTTCCCATTCTTCCGTCATCTTTGGGGGCCCAGAATATGGCAAGTTATCTAAATACAACATGGGATCTTAAGGAGGACTCCCAAAGAAATCTTTCGCCAAAGCGAGATTTAACCAGGTCATGTTCCTTAACTCATGTAATGTTCTTTGGAGAAAGTCTTCTTCCATTGGCAACTCTATCTTCTCGCATTGTGCCATGAAGTTTTTGCACACCATGTTCAGGAAGTGGGAAGTAGCCTTATACAGGATGTCATGAGTTGTGGATGTCAGCTCAAGGATGTCTTGCACTTGGTAGAATATGCTCATATTCCATTTGTCAAAGTCTTCCCCTTTGATGAACCACACCCTTCTTCGATTTACTGGAGACCTTACTTCTTTGTTGCTCTTCCTTCGTCTTCTTGACGAATAGGCTGAATGACGTCTGTTGGGTTTGCTTCATCATCATCAAATTCGATGGTATTTATCCACTGTAGGGTTTCAACGGAGAACTCTTCTTTAGATTATGGCTCAAAGTCTTATTCTTCACTATCGTCGGTCCCTCCTCCCATCTAGATAAGGAAAGTGTCTCCAAATAGAGTTTCACCAATGGCTAGTGCACATACAGGTTGGATCAAACTTGGTATGACCTCTTCAATTGTTCTCATGCAATCTTCAGACGACCCCTCCTCAATGCGTTAAATGTGAACTGTGAAATCTTTTTCACCTTCCGAATTCTCCACATTGCCATGTGACTGATCTCATAATCGGTGAACCCAAATGTTCTCAGTTGTGCATTAGGTCCGAGGCTATCAAGTTCATTCTCTAGAAATTCAAGCTTCATCGTCCAATGGTAAGAGGCTAGGCCTTTCCCTCGGTCACAACGCTATCCTTCTCCTCTGAACTTTTCATTGCAGTTTGTCCTTGCACAGCAAACACATACCATCATTCTTCTCGCTCTGCTTTTCTGAGCGTACATGCTCCGGCCACAAAATGGCGTTGGCTGAATTTTGATCATCTCTTCTTTGCACATTTCCTTCAGGAAGTTACTGATATTGGTTCTTGCTTCTGCAGGGAGATCCATCTACCACATGAGGCGCACTTTGTCCCTCCACACTATTCTCAATTCCCTCAAAGGTGCTTTTACGGGCCATATTAGAGTAGTTGGGTCCAAACCCATTGTACCTTCTTCCAAAGCATTCACAGATCCCATGGACGATCTTGGGGAGTCGAGTTCATCTTTAGCAAGTGACCCACTCAGGGTGGCAAATGTTTTTAGTATCTTACACTGCTGAGGGTAAAGATACTCATGATACACTCCATATAGATTCTCTAGGATTATCCCCACTTCCTCTTCCTCTGCTAGATGGGGTTGTATCCTTTAGACTTCTTTAGGGAACCTTCTGACAAAGTCGGGGAATCCTTCATTCGGCTCTTGCCTTCCAATTCCTTTTCTTCTTACTCTCCTCAGTTTGGGCTATAGGATAGCCCTATAGATTCGAGCGTCCATCAGCCTTCGTTCTTGCTTCACAAGTTGAATCAGGACCGTCGGGCCCTTAAAGGGAACATCCTCTTGTAACATGTTTATTCCATGATCTGGCAGAGGGTTAGTAGTCACATTAGGGTGTTGACCTATCTTTAATTCAATTTTTCCCGCATCTATCAAGTCTTAGATTGCATGTTTGAGGTGTATGCATCTGTTTGTTGAATGATCCTTCTGATTGTGGTAATAACAGTGCCACTCTGGTTTATATCCTAGAGGTGGATTGGCCATATTCACAGGCTGCGGTGGTACAACATCCAACATCCCTTTCCTCTTGAGTTTGAAGAAAGGCGAGTGGGTATCATACCGCCAAAGGTAAACTATCTGGGAGGGTTGACTGCTCAGCCTGAATCACCAAAGGAGGAGCAACTGTTGGTGAAATTTGCTTCTCGGTGTACTAAACGGTAGTAATTGCATTCACTTCAGGGCTTTTCCCTCTTCGTCCTCTATTGTTCTTGCAAGAATAAGATCTGGAAGTCTCTTTGGTTGAAGTCTGGGCTTGTTTCCCTTTGAAGAGTTTGTCCTCAATGTGCTTCCCAATGGCTATGAGTGCTTCGAAGGTCTTAAAGTACTGACAGTAGAGGCGATCATGGTACTCTCCATGTAGGTTTTCCAATATGATTTCAACCTATTCTGATTCATTCAGGCAGTTCCACATCTTGGATACCTTTTCACGGAACCTCAGGATGAAGTTAGAAAATCCCGCGTCGGCTCTTTGCCTCAGGTTTTCCAATTTACGTTGGGTGATGTCTACTTCAGTGTTGTAAGAGTACTGTTTGGTGAATGCCTTCATAATTGCCAACCAAGTTTGAGTCTGAGTTTGGTCCAATTGGGTTAGCCACCTCAGAGCTGATCCTGCTAACGAGTAAAGGAATGCTTGTTCCATTTGATTTTCTATGAGATTCCACGACTTGGCCACTATAACAAAAATCTTCAAGTGAGCTTGGGGATCTCCTATCCCGTCGAACTAGTCGAGCTTCCATTTGAAATCTTCGACTATTCTTTCTCCAGCAAAGCAGACCATGTCTTCTTCTGGCTTCTCAACAGCCTTTCCTTTCATTGCCACTTCGAGCTTCTCAACTTTCTCCCTCATCTGCTTCTCCTTTTCCATTTCTGGTGGTTCTTGGTGAGCATTGATGACTATATCCTCTTCTTCTATTATGATCCTGGGGTGTACCTTAGACATCGTTGGGGTCACCCTTAATTCTCCAGGGGTTGGTGCATTGTCTGCTCGAGAATGACCTTGCATTGACTGGATCAACTATGTAACCAGCTGTTTCATCTCTGTCATTTCCCTCTGCATGCTAACCATTTCCTGACTCAATGCTTCCTCTGAAGAATTGGCTTCTGGCGGATCCATGGTGCTCGTGACAGGGGATGACCTTATTGGACTTTGTGTCAGGGGACTAGAAGTTAAGGGAGGTGAACCAGAATTTTCAACAAGCTTAGAAGGTGGAATTTGGTGGAGATTGGCCTGGTTCAATCAACCACCAAGACGGTTCCACACGGGTAATGAGGATTTTCTTTATTGCGGAATTGTTCCTCACAAAGGTAAAAGGGGAACAATTTAGGACTCAAGTGGGGACATTCATTTTTTATCTTGTTTTTATATATATTTTTTTTGTTTACAAGCAAATATATACACACATATATATATACAAACAAAGTGACAATTCGCTTTTACTCTCTTGATACTATTTTACTCGGGTAGTCGATGGTAAGGTTTGCATCTTCATTCAAGACTGCTCTGGAATAACCATTGCGATCTTATGATATGATGCAAGCTTGCCATAGATCCTTCGTCATTTAATAGTTCTCGGAGATCAAATTTGAATAATCACAAGCAGATCTAATCGAGGACTTCTCAACGATCTAACTTTTCCTAATACAGAGCACCTCTCATCAGAATCCTAGTCACATTATTTAGACAGTGTATCTTTCTCCGAGGGACAATTGAGGCTACATTTTTCGATAGACTGACCTAAATGGATATGCGACGTGCATCGAGGGACATTCGAAGGACAAATAGAATTCTTCCCCTGATTGGTATTCTGCATTAAGAGAAAGTATGCTGCTGAGATTTCCACTTTCAGCCTCAAAAAGCTACGAGGTTAGTTTGTGGTGTATCCTAGTCGTATATGGTCTAATTTCTTACATGATGCATGCAATAGGTAGGCTGATAGAACAGAACAAGGTCACCCTTGATAGGACCAATATACCTATTGCTCGTGATAGCGAATTGCGGGTACGTGGTTCTTTTGATATACGTGAGGAATAGATCTCGCGATCTCAGAGTAATCAACCTAGTGCCCTTTTTGAGTAGTAGAGTACCCCACGACACACTAGCAAATACCCTCATCGGTAATTCTAAACTCGTACAGTAAAGATCAATAGTTGTGGCTTCGACCGTAAATTACACATGACTACACATGGGGTTCAACCACTAACCATGGAGTTGTGTGTTCCCATGAAGTGTTGTGTGTGCATGATAGTGATACAGGAAGTGGGTATCATCCGATCTCAGAGTACTTAGTATGAAGTGCCCCACCTCCCGGGAGTAGATGCACAATAGGGAGTACCCTCGTCGTTTGATTTCACTGCGAAAACGATGCATGATGCAGTTAGTACAATAAAAGGGGTTAGCCAAACATGTTTCAATCAATCAATGCAGAAGGGAAAAAATTCTAGCGTTCAATGGTAGCTTCTAGTATTGAAAGCTTGACCATAACTCCCTAGCGGAGTCACCACAGTGAGGGTCCGGTCTCTTTTCCGTTCAGCGCTCGAATGGCACACGGAGGGTTTCTTTATGCTCCTTGGTTGGAAGGAGAGAAGGAATGCGTATTCTCAGGGAGTATATGTGAATTTATCAGGGTATGGGGGTCATACAATGACATGAAATGGAGTCGCCACCTAGGGTTAGGGCCTAGGACCCATTAATGTAGCCCTAGAAGGGCTACGAGACTTCGGCTGGTCTGGTAAGAGATTTGGGGTAAGTGGTCAGGTTACCAGAGTGGGAAGGTGTTAGGCACCCACCTCACCAGGATAAACCGGTCTTCCTACTAGATATTTGTTTTCAAATATTCTCCCTTTATGAATGTCCTACTCCCACATGTATGGCTAAATAATCATGCACCAACTATTTAATTAAATTAAACTATGTTATACTAACTATTGTACACTACACGAGAATACTTGAAAGGACTACATAGCACTGGAATTAAAAAGTTAACAGAAGAAATGTATACTTGCACGCTTTAAACGAATGCAATTATGCAAGACGGACAATGTCCCCCAGCTCAGGTGGAGGCAAAAGACTGGTTTTGTCCCTTTGTCAGACAGAGTAACGGCTTGCGAGTGTCAGATCTTAAGATCTCGGACAGAATAACGGCATTCCAAGGCATTGGAAACTAGGGGCTCAAAGGCCGGACAGAGTGGCTATGCCACGGGAGGTTTCCCCAATTTCAAAAAAAAGGGTCAAGGAAGCCAGACTCGGATAGCCCGGGCTTCGGACAGGGGCACAAGGCTCGCAGGCTTGAAATCAGATTGAGGAAGAGCTCCAAAACAAGTAAAAAAAGAAAAAAATTGGAAAATTGGAGCTGTGGGGGTGCCCCCTCTCCCACAAAATCCAGATTTGGGTGCCCGTGGGGCCGCAGGGGAGGGCCACAATGCGCACGCGGAGATGTGTAATAGGGCCGCACAGACTTGCGCACTCGGCTTTATACGACAGGGCCGCTCAGGCCATGGCACCGTGCGGTAGGGCCACGTAGACCATGGTAGGGCCGCACAGTACATGGCAATGCCTTGCGAGGTTGTGCAGGCTGTTCAGGGCTGTCCGATGGGGTTATCGTATGAAGTACACTCTACGGGGCGAGTGGGGATGTTTTCTGGGCTATACAGTGTTGGTTTCAGGGGCATTGCCAGTCATCTGCATCTGATTGTCGTCATCACTAGGGGGTGACAAAATTCAGCGTCTATAGACCCCACCAAGATCAAGGCAATTATGGACATGCCACCATCCAAAACCGTAAAAGAAATTAGAGGATTTCTTGGAAGAATCCAACACATCAGTTGGTTCATTTCTTGGCTAATCATGGTGTGTGAACCAATCTTCAATCTGCTAAAAAAGAATGAGCGATGTCAGGCTGCATTCGAACAATCAAGGAAATATCTGGCCAATCCACCGGTATTGGCACCCCTGATACATGGCAAACCTCTATTGTTATACTTGTCCATAACAGACACGGCCATGGGAGCAATATTAGCATAACACCAGGAAGATGGCAAGACAAAGCAGGCTATATACTATTTAAGCAAGAAGTTTGGGGACTATGAGACAAGATATACCACTGGAGAAAGTCTGCACGGGTCTGATCTAGGCCACGAGGTGGTTGAGGCATTACATGATAGCTCACCAAGTGTTTCTAATCTCGAGGATGGACCAATCAAGTACCTATTCGAGAAATCTACTTTAATAGGGAGATTAGCATGATGGTCGCTCTTATTGTTAGGGTTCAATGTCAAGCATGTGACACAAAAGTCAATCAAAGGACGAGCAATCATAGATCATTTATCAGTGCATCCAAACCTTGAAACTAGACCGTTGGAAGATGTATTTCCCGATGAGGACATTGCATAATTAAACCAGAAGATGCCGATATGGTCTGGCAATTACTATTTGATGGAGCAACCAATCACAATGGGTTATGGAGCCGGCATATTATTAATCACTCTCGTGGGAACCCATATGCCCTGGGTGTTTAAGCTAAACTTTGAGTGCACCAACAATATGGCTGAATACGAAGCTTGCACCATAGGACTTGAGGCCGCCTTATCAATAGGGCTCAAGAGACTAGAAAGTCTATGGGGATTCTTCCTTGGTCATATGCCAAGTGCAAAGAAAGTGAAAAACAAATGAGAAGTTGGTTCCCTATCAAGAATACGTTGAGGTACTGTCCAGAGAATTTGAGGAAATCACTTTCTCTTACATGCCAAGCGATAACAATTGGTTTGCCAATGCACTAACAATGTTAGCATCCATGGTTGAGATGGAATCTAAAATAATGGTACACCCATTCTCGATTAATCAAAGACATCCACCGACATATGTCAATCACATCCATGCCTTGACGGTGTATGGAAGGCCATGGTATATGTTTGAGTTAAAATAAAACCGCAAGCGTACGGGTCAATCGTAGCTACGGGTCGAACACGAGGAGATATACGCCACTCTATTTAACTAACTTAAAAGTAATGCAAAGTGAACCAAATTAAAGTGTTAAATTAAACTAATTAAACTAACGAAAATCAATGCATCCTAACTCATAAGCATCTAACAAAATTAAAGGATTAAATCGGCGTCCTAACACATGAGCATCTAACCTATCAAACTAAAGCGAATTGAAAGGAATAAAAATACAGCCACACATACTAACCATATAAAAAGAAATAAGGGAATAAAAATGCATCCATAAACCACAACCATATAAAATTAAAATAAAAGAAATAGAGGGGGAAAAAGAAGAAGATAGAGAGAGATAGAGGAGAGGGAGAATGAGATTGAGAGTTTAGATAGTAAAACCCGGATGTGCTTGCATGAATGTAATTGAAAAGCTTGAATATTTGCATAAACTTACCATGACCTCCTCTTCTAAATCTTCAAGTCTTGTCATCAACTTAAGAACTTAGACTAGAAGGCTTAAAACCTAAACTAGAATTAAGAAATTACAACCCAATTGAAGACTTAAATTGAAATTAAAGTATAAACTAAACCTATTACAACCATTAAATGAAAATCAAAAAGCAAACTAGAACTTAGAAAAGCCAAAAATCACAACTTAGAAGGAGAAGAAGAAAAGAAATTTTACTAAGTGAATGAACTAAAAATTACACTAAAAACTAAATTAAAATTGAACTAGAAACTAACTAAAAACTAACTTCTTATAACCCAGAGGGCAAGGGGTATTTATAGGGGGAAGAGAGGAGAAGAGAGAAGAGGGAAGTGTAGGAGA
This sequence comes from Telopea speciosissima, assembly GCF_018873765.1. Classification (NCBI taxonomy): domain Eukaryota; kingdom Viridiplantae; phylum Streptophyta; class Magnoliopsida; order Proteales; family Proteaceae; genus Telopea; species Telopea speciosissima. Next base: position 49,935,429 of record NC_057920.1, read on the forward strand.
AATATTCCCTAAGAAAAAAGAATATTCTCTTCTCCTTCCTCTTTTACAATGCCTTGAATCCTAAGAAAAAAGTTAAAAAATAGAAAGAAGAAGAAGAGAAGATTGTTTACATAGACCTTCTATTTCTAGAAAAGTAAACTTCCAATTCTAACAAATGCTTCCTTTTCTTTGTAGATATCTTCTCCAAGCAATAAAATCAAAGCATCTTTGACTTTCAACTTTCCATAGGTGAGAGAATATCTTTCAAAATAAATCTATCCCAAGTAGAATTCTAGAAGTGCCCTTGAGAAATTGGAGGAGAGAGAGAGTAAGGGTGATGACTAGGATTCCTTCAAGAATAAATAAAATACCCATTATATCCTTCAGAAAACGTGGAGCATGGGGTGCTTACATAGACCTCACCATTGTGTTCCTTGTGAAAAATCACCCAAAATAGACCCAAATTTCGTCCAATTTGGAGTTGGGGAGCCCAAGATATCTTAAGTTGAAGTTGGACTGTTCAGAGCCCTCCAAATGGAATCTTTAGGGTACAGGAAATATAACTTCTGGTTATTGCGTTAAGCCTCCTGCAATCCGAACTTCCGCTTCACTTTGTCCCCACCTGACTGTCAGTGATTACAAATAAACCCCTACAGACCATTTTCGCGCGTTGTTACGAAAACGACCGTCACTTCTTCGTTTCAACTCGGAATCAAGTGTCGTTTGAACCGTTACGAAGCTGATTCGATGGGCTACGCATCCATGCCATTAACACTTCTAAATAACTTAAAAACATTTTTTTAGCATCATCTCCTCCATTTTCACAAGAATTCACCTAAAACCTGAAAAGCACAAGAAAGAACCAAGTAACTCTGTCCAATGTGGTAAAATGTATGCTTTATGCCCTAAGATTTCACACATAAATGTGCTCATCAGTATACAAATGAAGTGGATTTTATCAGGGAAGGACGATACCCTAAGGATGCTACAACTAAGGAAAAGCCTTTCTTAAGGAGATACGCTACGCAATTCATCCTACTAGAGGACATTCTATACAAGAGATCACATGATTGAGTACAACTATTGTTTGTTGATGAGGAACAGTCAAAGCTAGTCATGGATCGAATCCACGAAGACATATGTGGGTCTCACATGAATGCAAGGATGATGGCCAAAAAGATCCTTAGACTAGGGTATTGTTGGAACACTATGGAAGTTGACTGTGCACAATATGTAAAGAAATGTCACAAAGTGTTAGATATTCGGCAATCACATACACACACCGCTTTCAGTGTTGCATACTCTGAGTTCTCCTTGGTCATTCTCCACTTGGGGCATCGATGTCATTGGCTAGGTGGTCCCTAAAACTTCTAATGGTCATGAGTACATTTTAGTAGCCATTGACTACTTTACCAAGTGGGTGGAAGCACAATCTTATTCCAAACTAACAGAAGCCAAGGTGACTAAATTCATAAGCAATAAATCATGTGCCGGTACGAAGTATCCCACGAGCTCATATCAGATCAAGGATCCCACTTCAGAGGAGAGGTGAAGAAACTATGTGGCAAAATGAACATCCAAAGGCATACATCATCACCTTACAGACCTCAAACTAATGGTGCAGTGGAAGCCACCAACAAGAACATCAAAAGAATAATGCAAAAGATGGCCAATAAGCACAGTGATTGAGCCTTAAGCTGCCCTATGCACTTTAGACATACAGGACATCCATCCGAACTTCGACTGGGGTAACACCTTACTCACTGATCTATGGATTGAATGGAAGCAGTCCTTCCAATCGAACTAGAAATACCCTCTCTTCGGGTCATGATGAATAGTGAAATTCTAGAAGCGGAATGGATTAAGACTAGATTCCAAGAACTAAACCTCATTGACGAGAGAAGAATGCATGCCATGGACAACATGAAGAAATACCAACAAAGGATGATACAAACATTCAACAAGAAGGTTGTACCATGTCAACTATCCGTTGGTGATCTGGTGCTTAAGGAGCAATGAGCACCCATACATGATCCACGAGGCAAGTTCAGGCCCAATTGTAACGGCCCTTACATGATTAAGAAGATACTATCTAGCCAAGCAGTACGAGTGGTGGATCTAGATGGGATCAAGCTCCCTTATCTTACAAATATGGATTAGCTTAAAAAGTACTATGTCTAAAGTTTCCTAAACAACGGAACTACGTTCGACCTGATCCCTTAAAAACTTAAGGGTACGTAGGCATCTTGGTGACATAAACATTAGGACCGATCATATAAAAAAAAATCAAAGTCAACCCAATCAAATTAAAGTTCAATCACAAGTTCAGAGTTTGAGCCACAACAATGTTCAAAAAGCAAAAAAAAAAAAAAAAAAAAAAAAAAAAAAAACAAAGCACCAATGCAAAAAAAAAAAAAAAGAGAGAGAAAAGTACTACTCTTGGCAATCAAAACATCCTAATAACTCAAGTCCTCCACCTTCTTCTGCAACTTTGCAATCCTTGCCTTCAAAACCACTGGGTCATTTGTATCCTCATCATCATCTTCTTCCACTTCCTTGGAACGCTTGGAACTCGAAGAGCTTGAAGTTTCCTTTCACTCCCATGTCAATCTCCTCCTTGCAGTCTTTTTCTTTCCTTGGGTCTTCACCCAATTCTCACACTCAACGATCATTCCTCCATCATCAACAGCTCCTACAGTTTTCAATATTGTCTTGGATCGCCACAGACTAGCTATCCTCCCCACCAATTCTTTGTCTAGCTGCTCCGATGGATGAAAGTTCACCAAGTCTTCAGGTATGTCTTGAGTCAGTCCGTATTATCGACGCAGCCAATTAGGCATATAGAAAGAAGTGTGACCAAACCCCATCAGGCGCACGTGGTTACACCCAGAAGATTCAGCACCGATGCATTGACAGGCCACATAGAGCACTGCCAACGGATGTCATTAGAAGAAATATGGGATAGAGCACGCTCCCAAGCATCCCAATGGTGACACTCCATCACTACCGAATGGAGAAGATAGTGCTTGATTTTGAAGTCTCTTCTCGTCGGCTTCACAAATTGCAGCCTCTCAATAAGCCAAACCTACCATACAAATGAAAATAAGGGTGATTCCAAACGCATGGAAAAAAGAGAGAAAGAAAGAAAATTTATAAGGAAGAAGAATACCTGCAACAAGTATGGATTGCCAGCAAAATATTCACTACGAGAAGTATGATTCCCACTCAAGATATCCAAACCCCTCATCGTTTCCGCCAAGATGGTCAGGACGATATTGCTACCCCATTGGATTTTCTTGACTACCTCCATTAGTACAGGGGAAGCCCCACGAGCACCAGAATGAAGTAGGAATTGAGTGATTACACAAAACAAGAAAGCTCTCTTCCTACACTCCATGAACCCATGATCACCCCTACGTTAACCCGCAAAGAGGCGGATAATTGCCAAGACATCGATATGGTGACCATGCGTAAAATTGGGGAAGACGTCCCTTTTCTAATCCAAAGAAGGACATGAAGTCTTTGGAATAGTCATTCTTTAGGAGGGATGTATCATGGCACCATGACGAGGAGAGAGGAAGCATGCACAAAATTCCTCATAAGTTGGACATACCTTAGCTGTACCAAAGCAGAACACATGAACCTCTGGGACCCAGTAACGACAAACACCTCAAAGTAAGTCCCATGCAAGCGTCATGTTCTTCATACCCATCAAATGCTAGAGATGCACTCTTCCCAAGGCTTCACGATCATCCTTCAACATGGAATCCATCCAAGAACTCAACGCCTTATCCATTGATCAAGAACAAAGAAAACAACAAAATAGGAGGAAAGGGAAAGAAGAAGCCCCGAGGAAACACCCTAAGAGCAAGGACAAGAGTTTCCACACTCCCTAGGTCCCTTAATAAAGCCCCAAGGACGAGCAAAGGCCCAAGAAGGGAAGGGGAATAAAAAAATCTTGCAATTGGGTATTTAAAAAAGGAAACAAACTGGAATTGAAAACACGGAGTCGACAGTGAAACTCCCCGAGTCAACAGCGAACCATGTTACCATTGACATCGAAACAATGTCAAGGATTTCACTTCGATGTTGATCCCAAATGGTTCGCTGTTGAGCAGTGCTCTTCCACTGTCTAAGCCAGTTTGACAGTTAGTCAATGACACTCGACACTCACGATTTTCTCTTAGATGTTGAGGGATATCGATCGACAGCAGTTCGATGTCGATACTGTGTTGTTCACAGCTTAAGCAGTCCTTTACATTTTTGGGCAGTTCGTACTACGCCAGTGGGTCCCTGCTGTCCCAACACAATACACCCTAGGGTCACGATTGACCAACCCACATCACATTCACATCGACATATCTTATTTTGACCTATCCAATCACACATTTGATCAAAAATCATATAATTAGGTCAAATAAAATTGGATTTAAATCTTTCAAAAAAACAACTACAAGGCTTAAAGGCCCAAAACTGTCTACACCTCTATACATTTTCAAAAGCAAAAAAGCGGGGACTTAACTACTACTCCCTACCATCTTCATCCTCTTCCTCATCCTCATCGTCCTCATCATCATCCATGCCATCCTCTTCATCATCACATCACTCCCGCTCTTTTCTGGCTCATCCTCAACCCCTACACCTTGATCACCAATGAGATCATCAATCTAAATAGTCGGGGGGTCAGGCACATAAGTCTCTGTAGCCGGGGCATTCCGGGCAGCAGCTAGGGCCTCATCTCTTTCCTTCTCGAGCCGATTGGCGTTCGCCTCATAACCTAGGATGTCACCCTCCTGCACCACACATCAAGCATCAGCATCATCATGCATCTTCTATTATGTACTAACAATGTAGGAAACAACATGACACAACATTCAACTTACCAATTCAAGAATCCTCTCGCTCTGTGATGCAACGAGTTCCGTTATACTAGCAACCATCCCCAATAGATCATCATATCTATAACCGGGAACCTGCATCAAAATCAATGGTTAGCCCGTTACGTAAGAAGGGAAAAACAAATCCAAAGCAACATCAATACTCACAAAGTTGAAGCCACATGGAAAGTCAACAACAGAAGAAGGACGAGGGATAGGCACTTCCCTGCCACGATAGACGAAGGACCACCTCGGCACTGGGAAGAAAGCATCAGGCACCTTGTGGAAACACAAGGGTGCTGAAGATGATCTAGCCCCAGTATCGCCAATAGGGAAAGGCGTCGCCCTAGGAGCAGACTCAAAAGAGGAAGCCTCACGAGCTGAGGTACCAGCACTAGCAGTGGCAGCACTAGTAGCCTCCCCAGTCTCGTAAGGATCAAAGCCACTAGGAGCTTGAACATGCAAAGGACAGTTAGTAACCAAGATGCAAACTGGGAGCATAGAAAAGCAAGAAGCAAAAGAAATCGAGACTTACCTGTGGACCCGAAGGAGTGAGTCGAATGCATATAAACTCCTTCACCCTATACCCGCGGTAGCATCCCCACGAGCTAGGCTCAACGAAGGGCCATGCATCGACGCCCTTCATGAACCAGTTCATCTCCTTTTTGGAGAGTCTCTCCGGTTTAAGCACGAAGCGAGGAGGCTTCATGGGAATACAAGGCCTCTCAACATCAGGCCACTGCCTGTAGGCCTGATCCCCCAGATACTATGCATACCTAGATGACCCGGTAAAGACCATGCGTTGTGGCACGAGCCTCCTTGCAGCCTCCAGTCGAGCTTGCGCACCCAATTCGAGAGACTCGAACGGCTACCTCACAACCTGTCAACACAGATACATCAAAGACAGAATCACAATCAAAACTAAGTCAAGCATGAAGCAACAACACAGGTAAACAAAAAACAAGTCTTTACCTCCTGTGGGGAGAGCCGATCTAACGTCGCCCTGACTATCGACACGGGAACCTTCCTCTCCTTGGGACGGGTGTTATCAGGCAAACACATCCCCACCCTAGGAAAGTAGGAATTGTCTCTAAATATCAACCTGGGAGCTCGTACCCCTAGGTGGACATAGCACTAGCACTATAATCAGATCAACAGACATTACCACAAGCAATACAAGCAAACATAACTCAAGAAAAAAAAAGAGGAAAGGAATGACGGATTACCTCTGGTACAAACCAAGTACCGTCGATGCACTGGGTGCACTCCATGGCCAAGGAATCCAACGTCCTCAACATATGGGCATAGCCCGCTCCAACCTAGTTGAAGATCTTCACCTTCGACAGGTCCCTGAGGTACCACACCATGGAGATGTGAATCCTCATACCGCTGGTACTAAACAAGGTGTTTCCCAAGAGATAGAAGATGAAACATCTTGCCTACTGATCCAACTCCTCACGGCTGGAAGAATCGATCACCGTCTTCTTGTCCCACTCATGAAGGAACCACTGCACCGCCACATGCGAATCAGGAGGAAGAGACCCAAGAAGCCTCGTCAACTACTGATCCTTGTACACCTAGCGAGAGAGAGAGAGAGAGAGAGAGTTGCAGAACGGTATTTGGAACTCACCTCTACAGATGCCTTTGGGCACAGAAGCCCTTCTCCTCTTCGTTGATGTGAAGCCCCTTTTCCTCTCCTACTTGCACTTTCTATTGGGTTTTCCCCAAAATTAATGGTTTTTCATGTGTTTCAATTTATTTTATAAACCGTCAAACCATGTCTAAGGCTACGTTTGGTAAATATCTGAACAGGGTTCAGAATTGTTTTTTCGTTCTTTAAGAACAAAAAAACATGAATTTCTGTTTGGCTTGACGGTTCATTTTTCTGTTCTTTTAGAACGAACCGGAGGAATATTTGATGTAAAGAACAAGAACGACAAAGTATCACGATTCACAATCAAAACTCGTGAGCAACTGGGCTTCAAGACAAACTTGCGAGACAGATCTGGGGAAGAGAAGGGAAGAGAAGTAGCAGGCAAAGCTCTCTTGCGACAAACCCATTTTTCTGTTCGTTTTCCTCTCGTTCATTGCTCCCCAAAGGTCGCCTACAACTCTCATCTCAACAATGATCGTCTGTGATCTCTTCTCTACTGCCTGCTACCATACGGCTCCTAGCCCCTCTCGCTTGCCTATGCGATTGGATTTGAAAGATTGAACTAGCCCAGGTGAACCCTCATTCGTGTTCTTCTTTTGTACTTCTCATTTTTTTTTTACAGATTTCAAGTAGCAATAGCAAACTAGGGATTGGAGGACCCCATTCGGGCGTGTTCAAATTTGAGCCTCATCCTCCCTCGCGAAGCTCGCCATCAACAAAAACAATTTTAGAAACCTAACACCTCTCATCGCATGGCATCTCTAACCTCTCCCAGTCTCCCTCACACTCAATGGCATGCCGCGAGCCAGCAACCTACAGCCCCGGCCACCAGAAACCTGCAGCGGTCAAAGGACTCCTACACAAATTGGATTTCTCTTGCTTCATAATTTGCTTGTTTGTATTTGGGATTTTATTTTTCTCCTTTCGGAAGCAACCAAAAAACTATGATTTCTGCTTTATCTTGATTCTTGACTCCTCTATTGGATTATTTCTTGGGCGTCTTCTCTAGCTGCTAAAAATTCTTGTTTTATTTTTTATTTTTAAGAAGTTCTAGATAGATGACCCAATGATTCTGCAATTCATACGTATTTTTTATTGCATTTATGTGAGTTATGTAGCTTTTATATTTTGTTGGTTGCAAGATTTATCGTCTATTCTTCTTCTATTTTTTTTTATTTTTGCTGCTCCCTTTCTCGGTTAGTTTTACTTCAGTTTATTTTTTTCCCCCAATGGGTTACTTTGGAATTATGTTTCCATATTTATACTAAAGAGACATATGTTGATCTTGAGCCTGATCAACCTAACCCTATATGAAGGAGAAGTATGATACATTTGTGTTTGTTTTAATGAAAGACATGGATCTTGACCAGGTTCTAAGGAATGGACTGTTTAACACCCTTTGCAGGTGTCTAGAAATTGTCTGGTGGGAAAAATCATTGATTGATCAAATGATAGGCAGAACAGGAATTGGATACTATGTTGCTTTGCCTCTACCATCTCTAATGGAAATAAGATATGGTGAAATTGAACACATTAAATTATAGCGTGTGTAATGGAATCCATGGTGGTGATCAATATTATATTTTAGCTTTTATTGTCATTATCTCTAAGGTCAACAAACCTGAAATACTGTAGCTTATCTTAGAAGACACTCTTCCAACACCTGACCACTAGTTTACTTGTCATTGTTCCTAAAATTGTTCAGAAATGGGTCTTAATTGAAGTTACAAGTATTCTTAAGAACATTGCCATGACACAGGAATTGGGATTATAGTTGGGCAGGGGAAAGATTGGAGAAAGTGTCATCTGAGAGCTTGATGGCTAAGGCTTAATCATTTAGAGGTTCTCAACAGGTTTGGATTCTTTTTTGTTGGATTGATCTCACAGCAACATAGCTCATTTCATTAGAACTTTATCCAAGCTACTTGTTGGTAGTGAGTGAGTATTGGTAATTAGTTGTAAGATTATAAAGGTTGTTCAGCAAAAGAAAAAAGAGCTTAAGCTTTTCTTTGATTTTCTCTACACATCTCTTGTTCTTACTGGATTTCTCATGGTTATAATAATTGTAGAGATTTGTCAATTTCTCTAAGGCTGCATATGGTGGGAGTGCAGGTGTTGTTCTTATCTTGCTGCTCTGTCTCCCATTAGCAATTGTTTTAAAGGAAGAGATTAATCTCTGGAAGAACAAGTGATCAAATACCTTGAACAATTCTGATTCTTCCCAGTTCAGATCAATAATTGAGGAGCCTATGGATAGAACTGGAACTACTGTCCACCACTGAGTATTACTTCAATTTCTTCGCTTGACCCAGATGTTAAAAGCACCAAAGAGAGGTGAAGACTACACTGTTTTGCAGGCGCTATTGAACTTAGACATGTTGATTCTCTTTGTGGCAGCAATTTGTGGGATATGCGGTAGGTAATTGCAAGCCAAATTGCAAAATAGCCTCCAAAGCTCATTGCTGCGCCTATGAAGATTACAAGCCATGGTGGTGAGAGATCAGAGATAACCTCATAGAGAACACCTACATTGGCACTCAATTCCTTGAAGAAACTTAAGAGATTGAGTGTTGTTTGATCATACCCAAGTGATGATTTGATACTATTTGAATAAATACCAAACATGTAGATTGAGGTTCTCAACAGGTTTGGTTTGGTTTTGCTGTATTTTTGTTTTGGATCTCTACTTGATAGGTCTTTAGCTCAAATTGGTAGAGCACTTGGAACATGAGCATATTCCAAGGGGATGGTGATTCGAATCCACCAAGGCCTTTTTTATTCAAATGTTCATAGCATAGTCAGTTATGGCACTAATCCACACAAAAACCCAATTTTTAATGGCATCTTTGAAATTTGACATATTTTTATAATTACTTTAGTTATGTTAATGAGATATTTTAATTTTATGTTAAGGTTGATAAGAGAGAAAATGATTTTACAAGTATTTTTTGGTATAATTTAGAAGGAAATGGCATTATTATAAATAATGTCAAATAGGGAAGAACAAATTATACCAAACACCATTTTCGTTCTGAACGGCGTTCTTGAGACCGTTATCAAACTGTCATTTTCGGTCTCAGAACGCTGTTCCAGACTAGAAACGCCAAAGAACATTTCTAGTCAAGAACGGGTGTTCTTTGTTCAAACATTTACCAAACGTAGCCTAAAGAGGTCTGTAAACGTTCTTTTCCACTTTTTTTCATCCAGTTCGTTCTTTAAGACCAAAGAACGAACCGTTTTACCTATGCTTTTGTTCTCGGAAAACAAAAGAACGGAAACAACGTCCTTGAGACCATCACCAAACGCACTCTATGGCTGCGTTTGGTAATGGTCTGAACAAAGAACGTCCGTTCTTGAATAGAAATGTTCTTTTACGTTCTTGGTCTAGAACGGGGTTATGAGACCGAAAATGACCAAGAACGCTGTTCAGAACGAAAATGGTGTTTGATAAAATCTGTTCTTCCCTATTTGATGTTAATTACAATAATGCCATTTCTTTGTGAATTATACCAAAAAAAGACTTGTAAAATCATTTTCTCTTACCAACCTTAGCATAAAATTAAAATATCTCATTAACATAACCAAAGTAAGTATAAAAAGATGTCAAATTTCAAAGATGCCATTAAAATTGGGTTCTTGAGTGGATTAGTGGCATAACTAACTATGTTATGAACAGTTGAATAAAGAGGGCCTTGGTGGACTCGAACCACCATCCTCTTGGAACATGAGCATGTTCCAAGTGCTCTACCAATTTGAGCTAAAGGCCCATCAAGTTGTCAATGAATTAACACAACAGATTAAACCAAATTATATTCTCCATTCTTTTGGATTCTAGACAGCCACGAGATTCCATAGACTGAATGATCTTAACTAACTGAAGCACTTGGCTATTTTGGACATGAGACGTAAAGAAATTTTTTGTTTTTCAAAGAAAAGGCAATTAGTACAAACAGAAAAATGGTGGTGCCAATGCCAAAACCTTTTGAAATTGGTCCTAAGAGATAACATAGATGGGCCTTGCTCCAAGAAGTATGACTAGAGGGGCCATCTTAATTTGTACTCTAGTTTAATAATGTGATTTTCTCACCAATGAAGTTTAACCAGCTGTACAGTGGAGAAATTGGTAGAACCATAGGCTCTGTTTGGTTACAAGGAAAGTGAAGGGAAGTATTTTCATTTTCCTGTAAAACATCTCACTTCTGAAGGAACTATTTGCATTTCCCTTGAAACCAAACACCAAAAATAATGCTGGAAAAACAAAAGACATCACTAATATATAACTCCCTTTTTTCCCCCCATTAACTTAGGCTCACAGTGCCTAGTTTATCAGATTCAACCACATTAGTTAGATACTTAACACAAGTTTGCTACCCTGTATTATTCAATCCGTTTGTTCACAGCTACCCTGCGCTAACCTCATCTTCTGGAAGCTAGCTTCTGGTTCAAATGTTCCATCCAGCAGATTCAGTTTTAAAAATTCTGCTTCTACTATCTGTCAACAGAAATATGATTTTTTAGACATTCTTCATTGATACTCCAGACTCAAACACATTTTATTAAGCTAGAGATGATACTGAAAGTAAACAAAAAAAAAGGGGGGGGGGAAAGAAAGAAAGAAGGAACATATATAATGGTCAGCATGAAATCACAATTTCCTAGTAGTGGAATAATGCAGGAAACAATAGGAGAAACTGATTCTGAAAACATCTTGATTTGTCTACGATGATTCGGTGTAGGCAAATTTCACATGAAGATGACGACTGCAAAGAATTTATCTTAAAGCTACTATTCTGGCTTTGTGTTTGCTTTGATTACAGATGACAAAACAATATCTGGCTTTGTGTTTGCTTTGATTTTATTGCTTTTCTTTTGGTTTATCTATTGAAAAAACATATTACATTACAATGGAAGGCAGTGGGAAGATACATAGACAACTGCTAGTTTATCCTATAGCAAACCTTTTCCCAATAGTTTTATGACCTTCAAGGGGTGGTATATATATATTTGCAGTAAAAAGAACTGTCCTGGATATGTTAAAAACATATTTCCGATTGAGAAGGTTTGGTTCATCTGTTGGGATTGAGTATGCCTTTCAGGATGAGGTGAGACCTGGGTCTTTTCCACGTACAGTACAACTATGTCCATACAGGTAGTTCAACCCAGTTCCTCTTCATGCTGACATAATATGCTTGTGTCATAGTCAAATTTCCAAAGATTCCATGAAAAAAAACCAATTATTTCACATAACCACCGTTACAATGGAGCTTCTTAAGCTGGAAGATGATTACTCATTCCTCTTATTTCCCTGGGATTAGTTGATTGAAGCAGGGATAGAAAAAGATCCTAAATTATGCCTATGATTTGTAGGCCCAACATAATTAATGGCACAAACAACCAGACAACTAAGAGAAAAGAAGGGATCATGTGTGTAAATTGAATAACAACCCAAGATAGACCTTGTGCAGATGTAATAAAAGGAAAAAAAGAGAAACCAAGTGCAATGTGTTGATAAATCGGAAGAGATGGAGAAAAAAATGCATAACACATAACGGAAATGGAAAAGAAGTACCTATCACAAAAAAAAAAAAATGGAGAAGAAGTTCGGTAAGCAGTTCTATTGACAGAGATGAAAATCTCACAACAATCGACCAGTTAACTTCTGAAAAACATTACAGATTTCAGGAAAAAATCGGCCAACAATCACAAATTTCAAACATTACACCATAAATCATTCATCAACGCATGAAAAACAATACAGGAAAAAATCGGAAAGAAAAAAGAAGAACGAAGACGAGATTTTCTAAAACCGAGCGGATCAAAATGCCTCTTGGAAAACCTAATCCTGAAAAACTAAATTGAAAGCCCAATTGGGAACCACACAGACCAGAAACGAAAGTCACAAGAATGATAACCTAATTAGAGAGAGAGAGAGAGTCACCTTCGTTGTTGTCAACTTCAGTTGCAGAGGGGGTCGTGCTAGAGAGGACCACTGTAGCAGAAACCTTCAAATTTGAGGGATGTTGCTCCAAATCCTGAGACACAAGGGAGAAAAATCGATAGAGCCCTAATCAAATCTTCATCCCAACAAACGACCGAGAGAGAGAGAGAGAGAGAGAGAGAGAGAGAGAGAGAGAGAGAGAGTATCGACCTGCAAGTTTCGCCTGCTCTTCCTTCCCCGGATATGTCTCTTCGTTTTTTTTTTGTCTTCAAGGCTTGCTCACGGGTTTTGCTCGTGAATTGCGCGATCGATCGTTCTTTGTTATTTGAGACGGTCTACAAAAAATATTCTTTTGGTGCTCAAGACCTCCGGTTCGTTCTAAAAAAACGAAAAAACGAACCGCAAAGCCAAACACTTTTTCATGTTTTTTTATTCTTTTTGAACAAAAGAACTGTTCTGACGTTACCAAACGCACTCTATGAGTTTATAATACTTTTTCCTGCTCTTGTATTGGTGTGACAAGATATCAGTAGGAAGAAGACCCGTAGAGGATACGATAGTACGCACTTCGGTTCAAGGAACGTGTCCGTTGCACAGCAGAGTCCAAAGCAAATTGAATTTCTCTCTCTCTCGATGATAATTTCCTTGAGCTCCAATCCTTATAATACGAAGACCCCAACTCCAGGTTTTTGAAATCCTTACTTAAAAATTTTTCGATAAGTTTGTTCACAAGAAATATTTAGATTTTACATTTAATCAATAATCTACACTTTTTTGTATATTTATCTGTAAATTTTCTAACATGGGTTACGCAGTTACGCTTGAATTTTTCAGGAAGAAAATGCAAATACTCGGGCCAATCAGTGGTAATGTCTCTGTTACTACTTTTATCAATTTTTGAAATTTGAATTAGTTAAACCCTACAATTGCCATGGAAATCCGTAAATACACGAGGATTATCTCTTTTTATTCTGGAAAAAATGCCCTGATTGCCATTTTCAACTTATTGAGCCACATGAGATTTTTGGTCTCAGCTTAATCTGAAGTTTCACCATGACGTTTTATGGTGGGGGAGTCTCTTATTATGTGTGTCTGTGGGGTGGGGGGGGTGGGGTTGAGGGGGTAAAGTTTGAAGCACAACATAAAGTTTTAAGCACAATATGATGTCCTCTCTGCTCTGTTAAAATTGGCAGAGAGCACTTCCTTTACGTCTATTAACAGTTGGGAGAAGAAGATCCAGTGGAGTTCAGCTTTTGGTTGAAGAGTACAAAGAGAAACTCAAGTACTATTGCAGTGTTGACGATATCCAAATTCGATCCAATCCAAAAAAGTCTTGGTACTTCCTTGCATTTTGCCCTTCTAACATGTCGTAGTTGTGATATAACCTTTTTCCCCCCTTTGTCTCACTGGCCTCTGATGAAGATGATGGCATAGAATATGCTTTTACTTATTGGGGTGGGTGTTTCACTCTATGTTCAGTTGTTTTTTGTTTGTATTGTTACTCATAGCATATGTATATCTGATGTATTATATGTATGGTGTCAGATTTGAATGGTGGAGTATGATTCATTGAGAAAATTGAGAAAACCCAAGTAGTTCAAATTAAGTCTTGGCTAAGTTGTAAATTTATGTGATTTAGAACAATCTTCAAAAGGAAAGTAATATTGAAAGGAGATATTAAAGATAGATTTGGTGTGAAATAGCATGAAACACTAGGGGGAAACAAGGTTCATGTGTTTAAGAGGAATTCAATGCAACCCCCATTTCAAATTAAGCTTTTGTTTTATAATAACCTGTAAGACACATAATGAACTGCCTTGGCAGACATAGATGGTAATGCAGTAATGCCTCCTATTTGGTCTATGGGACAAAGAGTTTGTAATTTGGTACCAATGAACTGATGTTGATATTTAAAGAGGTCTCTACTAACAAAATTAGCTAGAAGAAAATCAGAGGTTACAATTTCAGACTCCCAAGATTTCTTGAACATAAAAACACCCTGTCTCTATTATGAACCACGATATCTCATAATTCTTCTGGATATAAAGGCCTGTCTTTTACCTTTGGCATTGGATCAAGCTACAATCTGGTGCTTCTAAGACACAAGATGTTGTAATATGGGTACACGGGTAGAATTGTCTTATAGGGGTATTTTGGTTTTGACTCATTCTAGATTACCTCACCCATATTATAAATAAAGCTGGCCTATGTCCCATTAGACACAAGTCAGATTCACCAAAACCACATGGTATCAGAGTTGAAGATTTGAAACCCTAATCGCAAACCCTCTCTATCCCTTTCTTGATTTCAGCGCCTCCACCAACAAAACTGAGACTCTCTCTTCTTGGTTTGCATCTCTCACCACCATTACCCTTCTCTTTGTTCTCGGGGGTTCCTCCCTAGTCCATCGAGGGCCGTTCTCTTACCTTGAAGATGCCTCTTGAGATCTAGATTTATACGGGATCTTTTTCTCATGATCTGAGAAGTTTACCAGTTTTTCATAAGTAACCCTTTTTGTGGTCATAGTGCATCTGTTATAACATCCCCGTGGATGATCAATTTCGGGGTGTCAGATCACATGACAGGTTCATCTAACCTTTTCTTTCAGTATACTCCCTGCTCTGGTAAAGGCAGGGTTCGGTTAGCGAATGGAACTCATTCTGTAATTTCTGGGAAGGGTTCTATTCCTTATTCTCCTACTTTGCCTCTTTCCTTTGTTTTGCATGTTCCAACTTTTCCCACTAACTTGCCCATTAGAAGTCTTACATCTAGTCTTAATTGCAAAGTCACCTTTTTCCCTTCTCATTGTGTTTTTCAAGATCTGGTGATAGGGGCAATGGTTGGTTTTGGTAGAGTGCATAATGATCTGTATCTGCTTGACGATGGCTCCTCTTTGGTCTCTAGTCAGGCTCTACAAACATCTTCTTTGTCGCCTCCCATTTCTGAGTTACTATAGTGGCACCGTTGTTTGGGACATCCTCCTTTGGGGACTTTAGCTAGGATTTTCCCCTTTTTTCGGCATTGTAATTCGAGTCAATTTTTTTTTGTGAGGCATGTGTTTTGGCCAAAAACTTGAACCAGTTATTCTATTTCAGATAATAAAAGTGTCACTCCTGTTTCTTTATACAGTCTGATATTTGGGGTCCATCCCGTTGTATATCTGAAACTGGCTTCTGATGGTTTGTTACTTTTATCAAATGCCACTCTAGGATCACTTGGGTTTATATGATGCGCACCAAGGGGGAGGTTACTTCAAAAGTATGGTGTAGAGTGTAGACTCAATTCAGTAGAAGGGCGCCTAGGTGACGCCTTGACAACCTTGGTGTAGACTCATTTCATTGCTACTGATAAGGTTCTTTGAAGTAACAACGGCCGTGAATACTTCAAGGGCTCCTTTTAGTCTTATCTTGCTGCCCATGGGATCCTCCATCAGACTAGTTGCGTCGATACTCCGGCTCAAAATGGTGTTGCTGAATGGAAGAATCGACATCTGCTAGAAGTTGCTTGGTCTCTCATGTTTGAGATGCATGTTCCTCCCCAGTACTGGAGTGACACAATTCTTATTGCGGCCTTTCTGATCAATTGAATGCCCTCTTGGGTCCTTGGCTTCCACTCTCCTTTGGATCTCCTCCAGGGCTCTGCTGCATTTCCGGTACCTCCCAAAGTGTTTGGCTGTGTTTGTTATGCTCGTAACCATCATATGGGAAATTTGACCCTCGTGGCCTTCGGTGCATTGTTTGGGTTACTCTGCCACTCAAAAGGGCTATCGATGTTATCACCCTCCATCCCGATGCTGGTTTGTAACTATGGATGCCATCTTTCATGAGTCTGCTGCATACTATCCTGCGACACCTGATGTAGGAGCACCATCATCCCAAGCTAGTCCAGCCAATAGTAGGCCTAGCCCCAGCCCAGACTAGACCAAGGCCAACAGGATCAGCCTAGGCCCACGGCTAGCAAGCCTGGTCAGGGTTGTGTGGGTATTTTCTGGTCAATCCCAGCAGTGACTCTTCAGTTACAGCAAAGCGTCTTTTTAATTTTCTTAGTTTCTAGTTTAGTGTCTTTTTGTATTCCTAGGGAGAGTTAATGAGATTGTTTTAAGTTCCTAGGCGTAGTAATTTCCTTTTAAATTTCCTTGGTAGTAGTTTGAAAGTCGTAGTCTATATATTTAATGTTTTATTGGATCTATTTTCTAGGTGTGGGGAAACCCAAAAGTCCTTTTGTATTCTCACTGTAACTTGAGGCTTTAGCCTCCACATTTTCTATATAAAGGCAAAACGTGGGGAGGGTTCATATAACCTCCAGAATTTTAAAATTGCTCTCTTTTGTGAGACTTTTCTTGTGAACTCAACTGGCTGTGGATCTCAGCGTTTATATCCAAGGTGGTGGCTTAGGTGGGACTCCTACGGCTGGTAGACTGGTGGGACTCCAATTCTACATCTATCTATCCATCTCCATCATCATCCATCTTCATCATCACCACCACCAATCTTCATGCCCCTATTCTCTTCCAGATTCTTGGCTTGCTTACCCATTCCGGTTTGCATCATTTTGGTATTAGAGCTATGTTTGGTGAGGAGAATAACCCCCAATCAATGGAAGAAATTTCTGCTACCATGAAGCAAGTTCTTGATTTCATGATGCAGGAGCACCATCATCTCAAGCTAGTCCAGCCAACAGTAGGCCTAGCCCCAGCCTAGACTAGACCAAGGCCAATAGGATCAGCCCAGGCCCACGCCAGCAAGCCTGGTTGGGGTTGTGTAGGTATTTGCTGGTCAATCCCAGCAGTGACTCTTCAGTTACAGCAAAGTGTCTTTTTAATTTTCCTAGTTTCTGGTTAAGTGTCTTTTTGTATTACTAGGGAGAGTTAATGAGATTGTTTTAAGTTCCTAGGCGTAGTAATTGCCTTTTAAATTTCCTTGGTAGTAGTTTGAAAGTCGTAGTCTATATATTTAATGTTTTATTGGGTCTATTTTCTAGGTGTGGGGAAACCTAAAAGTCCTTTTGTATTCTCAATGTAACTTGAGGCTTTAGCCTCCATATTTTCTATATAAAGGCAAAACGTGGGGAGGGTTCATATAACCTCCAGAATTTTAAAATTGTTCTCGTTTGTGAGACTTTACTTGTGGACTCAAGTGGCTGTGGATCTCAGCGTTTATATCCAAGGTGGTGGCCTAGGTGGGACTCCTATGGCTGGTAGATTGGTGGGACTCCAATTCTACATCTATCTATCCATCTCCATCATCATCCATCTTCATCATCACCACCACCAACCTTCATCATTCCTGCCCCTATTCTCTTCCAGATTCGATCTTGGCTTGCTTACCCATTCCAGTTTGCATCAATACCTCTTCAGGGGGACCCTTCTTCCACAGTGGAAGATGTGCCGCCACTCGAAGTTGATATACCGCAACCTAATATTCTTGTTCAGGGGGAGACTGACACTACCACACCGGTTTAGCCGCCGAGATCAGAGATGCATGTCTATGTTCGCAAATGTCAGCAGACTCAGACCACTATTGCACCTACTCTACCACGCCAATTGCCACCTCTCGAGCCTGATCCAGTTCCCTTGGATCCTGGTAACAGTCTTCCCTCTTCTGATGTTGATTACCTTGTTGACCCCACTCTTGATTTGCCTATTGCTGTTCGCAAAGGTACTAGGTCCTGTACTTTACATCCTATTGCTAAGACTGTTTCTTATGACTCGCTCTCTCCCTCCTACTTTAGTTTTGTGTCCTCTCTGTCCCTTGTTTCTATTCCCCAGAACTCGCAGGAAGCTATTGCAGACTCACAATGGCATGTAGCTATGGTTGAAGAGATGCAGCCATTAAGGAAGAATTACACATGGGATCTGGTTTGTCTTCCTCCACAAAAGAAGATAGTGGGTTGCAAGTAGGTATTCACACTTCACAGCTAAGCAGAAAGCTGATGGTACGATGGATCGTTGTGAAGCCAGACTTGTTGCCAAGGGCTTCACTCAGACTTATGGGATCGACTACCAGGAGATGTTTGTACCAGTGGTCAAGATGAACGCCATCCGCTTGTCCTGTGCTGTTAACTTAGGCTTGGATCTACAACAACTGGATGTGAAGAGCGCTTTCCTTCATGTGGAACTTGAGGAGGAAGTGTATATGGACATTTCTCTTGGATTTACATGCTCACAAACTTAGGGGAAGATGTGTGTTAGAATAAGTAGTTCTACTCGATAGGGGTATTTCTGTCCTTTTTATGTTCTTTCTCCCTTAGCCGATTCCTCTTGGGTATTCCTAATTAGAATCGGCAAGGGTAGCTTTCCTATTTGTAGTGTGAGTAGTTGTAACTCTTTGAATAGAAATAAAGTAGCTTGGTGATCCATATTGATCACTCAGGCATTCAGTTTCAAGGCTGTTTACATGGTATCAGAGCCATCTTTGATCTAGAAGAGCAGCCTTCTCGGTTTTCAGGTTTTTTGTTCTCCATCACTCTCGGTTTCTGGTTTTCTTCTTCTCCACCACTCTCGGCCTCTCTCTCTCTCACTCAGGGCAGCAACTATGAGGTAATCTAATGAAGATTTAGCTGCTGCCCTCAATTTCACCTCATTGAAGATCGAAGACAATTGGTGTGACCTGAATCTGCCGCAGGTTTCCTCCACCCTTAGGGATCGAGCTACTCCTTCAACTCAAGCTTGATTTCTGCTTTTTTTGGAGATTGATTCCTGCTCTTATTGGTCTACACCCTTCCCTGATTGAAGACTGTAGCTTTGGATAAAAACCAATTCAGATTCAACCTTGCGATTTCTCTACTTTCAGGTTTTTCCTAAATTTTAATAAATTTAGGGCTTTTTATTGGCTCATCAAAGGAGCTAATTTTTGGAGGATATCTTCCCTACTACTAGAGGGAAACTCGACCTCAGTTTCAGCCAGTTCTGATGGCTGAAAATTCTGCAATATCAAAACCCAGGACTCTTCTCGATTCTAGTAACTGCCCTGCTAGGGTTTTTTATTTACTCATCAGAAGTTGCTGATTTTTTGAAGACTTATTCCTCACTACCTGAAGAGAATTCGATCCAAGTTTGAGCCTATTCTGACGGCTAATTTTATAGGAATTTCAAAACCCGTTCATTACACACTTTTGACATCATGTCTGATCTTACTTCAGCTGACTCAGATGGATCTGCTCAACTAGAGTACATTCCTTTTGCTTCTGCCACTAAACTAGATGGGACTAATTACTTGATGTGGTCAAGGTCTACTTACCTTACTATTGCTGGCCGTGGCTACACAGGACACCGTATGGGCAGCCTTCCCAAACCTGTTGAAGGATCTGCCCTGGCTCGATGGTTATCTCATGACTCTATGGTAATGTCATATCTTATACATTCTATGTATTCTTCCATTGCACCTGGTTATCTTCTCCTAGACGCTGCTGCCCAGATATGGAAGGCAGCAAAGGATACCTAGTCCTAGGTTGGGAATGATGCTCAGGTATATGAATTAAAGAAAACAATTCATGATACTAAACAGAATGAGTTGACAGTCTCTCAATACTATGCTGAACTCCGCAAGTGCTGGCAAAACTTGACCATTACTCTGATTATCAGCCCACTACTGCTACTGATATTGCTGCATACAGGAAACATGTTGATAAAATTAGGGTTTATGATTTTTTGGCTGGCCTTAATGTTGAATATGATCCGATTAGAGTTCAGATTCGCAGCAAGGATCCTTTCCCTACTCTGGAACAGTCCTATGCATTAGTCCACATTGAAGATCGACGCCGTGCAGCTATGCTCCATAATACACCTCCAGATCGGTAAGCTCTAAACACTGGGACTACTTCGAATCCTCCTATTGCTGAAACTTCTAAATCTGAAAAGGCAGCCATCAAATGTGAACATTGTGGTAAGTTATGGCACACTAAGGCCACATGTTGGAAGGTGCATGGTAAACCAGATGACTTTGAAGCTAAGCGTGCTGCTCCTGGGAAATTGAAAAACAAACCCAATCATACTGAGGCTATCACTACTACTCCTACTACTAACACTAGACTATTCAAGGAGGAACTTCAGGCTTTCCGGCGTATGTTATAGGCTTCCGCTCCTACTACATCGACTCTTGCCAGTTCTTCCACCGCTCCAAGTTCAAATTTTGCCTACTCAGGCATTTCTTTTGCTGGTCATTGTGCATCGGTGGTCTCTTCTCCCTGGATCATAGACTCCAGTGCCACTGATCACATGACTGGATCATCCAGCCTATTTTATCGTTATTCTCCTACTTTTGGTAAA
The DNA here is from genome assembly GCF_018873765.1 of Telopea speciosissima. Taxonomy (NCBI): domain Eukaryota; kingdom Viridiplantae; phylum Streptophyta; class Magnoliopsida; order Proteales; family Proteaceae; genus Telopea; species Telopea speciosissima. The sequence continues at coordinate 49,956,143 of NC_057920.1, forward strand.
GATAAAGTTCGAGTGGTTGATGGTTCTCTCTCTTCTGTGTCTGGGAAAGGATCTATCAGTTGCTCTCCCTCTCTCACTTTATCCTCTGTTTTACATATACCTAAATTTACAACTAATCTTCTATCCATCAGTAGTCTTACCCGTGACATAAATTGCAAAGTAACTTTCTTCCCTTCACACTGTGTTTTTCAGGATCTGGCAACGAGGGCGACGATTGGATGTGGTAAGATGCATGGTGGATTGTACCTATTTGGTAATAGGAGTCCTCCTTCATCGCAACTTCCTTTTCCCATTCATCAAAGCACATTAGTCTCTTCTGAACTTCAACAATGGCATAAACGACTAGGTCACCCCCCTTTAGGGACTTTATCCTTTTTATTTCCAGCATTAGTTAAACAATGTAATAAGGACGAATTTTTTTGTGAGGCCTGTGTTTTGGCCAAACAACATCGTTCCACTTATTCTATTTGTAATAAAAGAAGTTCTTCTCCTTTTAATCTTGTTCACTCTGGTGCATGGGGACCTAGCCGTAAACCTTCCCTTTCTGGTTATCGTTGGTTTGTTTCTTTTATTGATTGTTATTCTAGGAGTACATGGGTATATTTATTGCATAACAAAAGTAATGTTTTCTGTTGTTTTCAAAATTTTCTTAAGATGTTTCAGACCCAATACCATGCCACTCTCTTGATATTGCGAAGTAACAAGGGCAAAGAATATATGGATGGTCGTTTCCAACATTACCTTACGACCCATGGAATACTCCATTAGACCAGTTGTGTCGATACCCCAGCCCAAAATGGTGTGACTGAAAGGAAGAACCGCCACCTCCTTGAGGTGGCTCGGGCTCTTATGTTTGCCCATTCTGTTCCTTCCCAATATTGGGGAGATGCTGTCCTTATTGCAGCCTATCTCATTAATAGGCTGCCTACCTGAGTGCTTGACTCACAAATCCCTGCTAATTTATTACAGGGCTCTTCCTCCTTTGTCGTTCCCCGAAAAGTTTTTGGTTGTGTATGTTATGCTAGGGATACCAGATCCCCAGGTAAACTTGAACCTCGTGGCAATCGTTGTATTTTCTTGGAATATTCTCCATCCCGAAAGGATTATAATTGTTACCATCCCCCCACCCGTCGTACCTTGGTCAATATGGATTTTATCTTTCATGAAGCTCTCTCCTATTATCCTTTCACGCCTCTTCAGGGGGAGAATTTCAGTGAAGATGTGTTAGTTGACCTTGTTCAGAACCAGCAGAATATTGACCTCACCCCTCTTGAGTCTTGACCCTCCTGCTCCTCCCCTCCCTCTTAATGAAGACAAAGAGGATTTTCCACAGGGGGAGAACTTAGATGCTGAAAATCCCATTCAGGAGGAGTTGACTCTAGTCCAACAAACTATTAGGGAATTTCAGAAGAGAATCAATGGCTCTAACCTCAAAACCTACCACAGAGGACATTCCAAAAATAAGCTGCTTCCATCTACTGCAGCACCAGTACCAATCCAGTTGCTGGCTCTGAAACCAGATGATTCTCTAGGTAACATCTCTTCTCCTTCTTCTCCTGACTTACTTATTGCTCATCGCAAAGGTATTCGGGCTTGTACTCAACATCCTATTTCTCATGTAGTCTCTTATGAATCCCTTTCTCCATCCTTTCGTACATTTGTCTCTTCTCTTTCTTCTGTTCGTATTCCCCAAAATTGGCAGGAAGCTTTTACAGATGGAAAGTGGAGGCAACAATGATGGAAGAAATGAAAGCCTTACAAAAGAATGATACATGGGAGCTTATGGTTCTTCCTCCAGTAAAGAAACCAGTTGGATGTAAATGGGTGTTTGTGGTGAAACAGAAGGTAGATGGTACTGTGGATTGATACAAAGCACGATTGGTGGCAAAGGGATTTACTCAGACTTATGGATCGACTTCCAGGAGACCTTTGCACTGGTTGCAAAGCTGAACACTATCAGAGTACTACTATCTGAGCAGTAAATCTGGGATGAGAATTGCAACAGTTAGATGTGAAGAATGCCTTCCTCCATGGAGAGCTTGAAGAGGAAGTATATATGGATATTCCACCAGGTTTCTCATGTGATAAAACCAATGGCAAAGTATGTAAAGCGTGCTTTATACGGGCTGAAGCAGTTACCCCGTGCATGGTTTGGACGGTTTCTCAAGGCTATGGTTTCTGTGGGTTCTAAGCAGAGTAATGCTGATCATACCCTGTTTATAAAAAGGAATGGTGAAAAAATAACCATTCTCATAGTCTATGTGGATGACATTGTGGTTACTGGGAATGATAATAATGAGATCAACAAGTTGAAGACTTTCCTTGGCCAAGAGTTTGAAATAAAAGATCTGGGAAACCTAAAGTACTTTCTAGGGATAGAAGTTGCTCGATCCTCTAAGGGTATCTTTCTCTCTCAAAGGAAGTACATCCTAGACCTGTTGGCAGAGATGGGAATGCTAGGGTGTCATCCTTCTGATACACTTATGGAAGCTACTACACGGCTCAAAGAAAAGGAGGGTGAACCTTTTGACAAAGATCGTTATCAGAGATTGGTCGGCAAGCTTATTTATCTATCTCATACATTACCAGATATAGCCGTCGCTGTGAGTATGGTAAGTCAGTTGATGCATGATCCTCATTCTTCTCACATGGATGCTGTTCTTCGAATTCTCCGATATTTGAAGTCAGCCCTGGGAAAAGGAATTCTTTTGTTTCCAAATGGCCATCTTCATGTTGAAGTATATACTGATGCTGATTGGGCTGGATCCTCTGATAGGCAGTCCATCTCCGGCTATTGCTCATTTTTTGGTGGAAACCTCATCACATGGCGTAGTAAAAAGCAGAACGTAGTGGCAAGGTCTAGTGTCGAAGCAGAATTTCGTGCTATGGCACAGGTTATTTGTGAATTGTTTTGGCTCAAAGGCTTATTGCAAGATCTTGGTGCTCCTGTCCTCCCATGATGTTATATTGTGACAACAAGGCTGCTATTAGCATTGCTCACAATCCTGTTCAGCATGATCGTCCCAAGCATGTGGAGGTTGATAGGCACTTTATCAAAGAGAAATTGGAAGAAGGGCTGGTCTGTGTTCCTTTTGTGAAGTTTGCTGACCAACTAGCTGATGTGTTCTCTAAGGGATTAAGTGGAAAAGTTTTTCATCATATTCTTGTCAAGTTGGGCATGTTTGATGTTTATGCTCCAACTTGAGGGGGAGTGTTAGAATAAGTAATTCTACTCGATATGGGTATTTCTGTCCATTTTTATGTTCTTTCTCCCTTGGCCGATTCCTCTTGGGTATTCCTAATTAGAATCGGCAAGGGTAGGTTTCCTATTTGTAGTGTGAGTAATTGTAACTCTTTGAATATAAGTTTCAAAGCTGTTTACAGTGTGCAAGCTAAGCGTGCTTTATATGGGCTGAAGCAGTCACCACATGTTTGGTTTGGGCGTTTTCATAAAGCTATGGTTACCGTAGGCTACTACTCTCAAAGTAATGCTGACCATAGATTGTTTATCAAACGACCAGGTGGAAAGATTGCTCTATCGATTGTGTACGTTGATGATATTGTCGTCACCAATGATGACATTGAAGAAGTTTCTTTTCTCAAGAGATATTTGGGCAAGGAATTCGAGATTAAGGATCTTGGACAGCTTCGTTATTTTCTTGGCATTGAAGTTGCCTGGTCCTTTAGTGGCATCTACCTATCTCAGCGGAAGTATGTGCTTGACCTTCTTTCTGACATTGGTATATGTTGGGATGCAAGCCGGCTGATACTCCTATTGATGCTAACTATCACCTGGTTAGCAAGGAAGATGATCCCGTGGATAAGGGAGGATACCAGAGATTAGTCGGGCGACTGATTTACCTTTCTCATACTTGCGCTGACATTGCTTACGCCGTTAGCTTGGTCAGCCAGTACATGCATGATCCTTATTCCACCCACATGGAAGCAGTGCTGCGCATTCTCCGCTTGAAGTCTGCCTCAGGTCATGGCATCCTCTTTTCTCCCCATGATCATCTTTGAGTTGAAACTTTCACGGATGCTGATTGGGCGCGTTAACTTATTGTCCGTAGGTCTACCACAGGTTATGGTACCTTCGTTGGTGGTAACCTCATTACTTGAAGGAGTAAGAAGCAAGCTGTTGTGGCTCGGTCTAATGCTGAGGCAGAGTTCCGTGATATGGCTCATGGCATTTGTGAACTTCTATGGCTTCAGGGGCTTCTCACCGATTTGAATGTTCCCATTACACTCCCTATGATCAAAATTTATTGTGACAGCAAATATGCCATCAGCATTGTAATGGGGGGAGGGAAAGCAAGAAAGAGAAGATAGGAAGGAAATCAGAATTGTAGGGGGAAAAGAGAAGAAGCAGTAGGAGAAGAAGAAGAGGGGGGGGGGGGAGAGAGAGAGGAGAGACTTAAAGAAAGAAGAAGACTCCAACGATTCTGCAATTTTTATTTTCTGTTCTGTTCTACCTATTCTGTAGGCTATTACATATTTAAACAACAAAATAAAGGGGTGGTTATGAGTATGGGGCGGGAAATAAGGTTGCTGTCCAAATTGGACAGTAATCCAAAACCGTGGCGGGAAAGGGTGGATGGGAAGAATAGGGGAGGAAGTTGCAACTTACAACCAAAACAGTTTTGTAACTTCTAAAAAGAAAACAAAAAAAAAAAACTGCCTGCAGAAAAAAACTACCTATTTAAAATTCAAAATATCTAGCAACACAAAACTTAAAAGAAAGAAATAAAATAAAATCAAAGATCTTCATATGCTGATGTGGATGGTGGTGTGGCTGCTGATGTGGCATGAGATGCTGACATGGCAAGGTGCTGATATTTCATTCCTGATAGTGTGATCTTCTCTTTCTTTGGTATTCCTTGAAGGGTTGACCAGATTGTGTTGGAAAAAATGCCCTCATCAAGCAGCCCCCAAATGTCCTGCATCAACTCTCCCTTGCTTCAAAAAAAACTCAACCACGAGTTTTATAGAACGGAAGAATCAAATTAGTAACCATCGATGTCAATTTGCAGTCCTCAATCGACCAGTCTTCATTCATGGCAACTTCTGTGTAGCAGAAAAATAACAAGACAACAGTAACAAGGGACGGAGGGGGAAGGGAGAAATATAGAGAACCTGGAGAGGAGAATAGAAGAAGAGAAGAAGAAGAACTCGGGAAGAAGGGGAAGGGGAACAGAATTCAAGAAGAAGAAGAAAAAAGAGGAGTTGAGACTTGAGAGAGAGAGATTCACCCAGGTTTGAGCTCTGATACCAAATAATGGGGGGAGGGAAAGAAAGTAAGAGAAGATAGGAAGGAAATCTGAATTGCAGGGGGGAAAGAGAAGTAGTAGGAGAAGAAGAAGAGGGGGGGGGGGAGAGAGAGGAGAGACTTAAAGAAAGAAGAAGACTCCAACGATTTTGCAATTTTTATTTTCTGTTCTGTTCTACCTATTTTGTAGGCTATTACATATTTAAACAGCAAAATAAAGGGGTGGTTACAAGTATGGGGAGGGAAATAAGGTTGCTGTCCAAATTTGGACAGTAATCCAAAACTGTGGAGGGAAAGGATGGATGGGAAGAATAGGGGAGGAAGTTACTACTTACAACCAAAACAGTTTTGTAACTTCTAAAAAGAAAACAGAAAAAAAAAACTGCCTGCAGAAAAAAACTGCCTATTTAAAATTCACAATATCTAGGAACACAAGACTTAAAAGAAGGAAATAAAATAAAATCAAAGATCTTCATATGCTGATGTGGATGACTGCTGACATGGTTGCTGATGTGGATGGTGACGTGGCTGCTGATGTGGCATGAGATGCTGACATGGCAAGGTGCTGATATGTCATTCCTGATGGCGTGATCTTCTCTTTCTTTGGTATTCCTTAAAGGGTTGACCAGATTGTGTTGGAAAAAATGCCCTCATCAAGCAGCCCCCCAAATGTCCTGCATCACATTGCTCACAACCCAGTCCAGCATGATTGGGCGAAACACGTGGAGGTTGATCGTCACTTCATCAAAGAAAAACTGGATCCAGGTGTTATCTGTGTGCCTTTTGTCCTAGCAATAAACAACTGGCTGATATATTTACTAAAAGTCTTAGTGGAAAAATGTTTCATCCTATTGTTTGGAAGTTGGGCATGTGTGATATCTATGTACCGACTTGAGGGGGAGTATTGTAATATGGGTACAAGGGTTGAATTTTCTTATAGGGGTATTTTGGTCTTGTACTCATTCTAGATTGTTCTTCTCTATATTATAAATAAAGCTGGCCTATCCCATTAGAGACAAGTCACATTCACCAAATCCATACAAGAAAGTAGCACAGGAAAATACTGTAGTGTTAACAGATTTAGAATTAGAGTAAGGCTTGGATGATTAATGATCACCCCAAGCTCTTTATTTATATTATTGAAAATAGGGGACAAAATTACAAGTAAGCAATGTGGGACTAAAACCCACATAATAGAAACATAATAGAAACAAGAATATGTCTAGAATACCCCTACGGTTCTTACACTCCCCCTCAAATTGGAGCAAATATGTCAATCATGCCCAACTTGAGTAGATTAGGATGGAACAATTTCCCAGACAATCTAATGTAGTCCTAGATAGGTAGGAGACCTACCAGGAGCCAGATAACAGAATAAATAGCAAAAAGGGGCTGTTGGTTCACATGGACAGCCTAGGTTTTAGGTTAATTCTAGGGTTTAGGATGGGAATTTGGGAATGGGTCTTATATGGTTTTAATATGCAGGTTTAGGGGACTATTATGATATAAAAAAAAACAGGATTTGGTTCAGTTTAAAATTCCTGCAGAATTAGGGTTAGGGTTTCGGGTTTTTAGAAATTAGGGAAATCACTAAAGCTAGGGTTTAGATGGATGGATAGGGCTGGGCTTAGGATCAAGTTTAGGGGACTATGAGGGGAGGCTGTGGTCAAAGTTTGGATGATTTCTAATGGGTAAACAGATCTGGACAGAACTGAGATCCTCCTAGGGTTTATGAAAATAAAACAGAAAAAGAAAAGGGAATCGAATGGGGAAGGGAGGGAAAGATAAAAACAGAAAATTAAAATTCAAACTCACACTGGAATCCACCGGCAGTAGCTTGAATGTTTGAAGGATGAAACCACCTTCGAAGAGAGATCCTCTCAGCCGTCACGGCGTAAAGAGTCGCAGGAATCCACCCACCCTTCCACCTTGAAGTCCACAAGGATGCACACTCACATAATGTCTCTTCCTTCTAAAATCGTGGAAGGGAGAGTTCTAATCTAACTTAATTAAATTAAAACAGTAAATGTCCTAACTACCCCTACTAACTTAAAATAAAAGAATCTAACTTAAAAACAACTAATTTATTCCATATTAGCCAATAGGATATAAGAACCTATTAACCAATAGGAACACTTCACTTAAATTAGACCCATTGAACCAATTGGATGCAACCAATTCTAAACTGGTTCAATCTAAAAACAAGAAAATAAACTAAGTATGGAAAATAATAAATTCTAATCTATGGCTCCCTATTCAAACCCTAAGTTCAGGGCCTCTTCTTCTTCTTCTTCCTTCTTGGAGCTGCATCACAATCCCTTGGTGAAAAAATCAGCAACCTGATCAGTAGACTTCACAAAGGGAACACAAATCAATCCGTCTTCCAACTTCTCCTTGATAAAATGCCTGTCTACTTCAACATGCTTGGTGCAATCATGTTGTACTGGATTGTGAGCAATGCTGATTGCAGCTTTGCTGTCACAGTACAACATTATAGGAAGATGAACAGGAACACCAAGGTCTTGTAACAAGCCTTTCATCCAAAGTAACTCACAAATGCCCTGTGCCATAGCATGAAACTCTGCTTTAGCACTAGAACGAGCCACCACATTCTGCTTCTTGCTACGCCAAGTGACAAGATTGCCCCCTACAAAAGAACAATACCCAGAGATAATTTTCGATCTGCAGAACCAGCCCAGTCAACATCGGTATATGCCTCTACCCGTAGGTGACCATGAGGAGACAGAAGAATGCCTTTTCCAGGAGCTGACTTCAAGTAGTGAAGAATCCGAAGAACAACCTCCATATAAGAAGAATAGGGGTCATGCTTAAACTGACTCTCAGTACTCACAGCAACAGCAATGTCTGGACGTGTGTGTGAGAGATAAATCAGCTTCCCCACTAGTCTTTGGTACCGGCCTTTATCAACAGGTTCACCCTCCTTTTCTTTGAGACGTACAGTAGCCTCCATAGGAGTATCTGAAGGGTGACATCCTAATAAGCCAGTTTTAGAAAACAAGTTTAGGACGACTTCCTTTGGGAGAGAAAGATGCCATTAGAAGACCTGGCAACCTCAATCCCTAGAAAGTACCATAGCTTCCCTAGGTCTTTAATCTCAAACTCCTGCCCAAGAAACTTCTTCAACCGGTTGATCTCATCACCATCGTTGTGAGTAACCATAATGTCATCCACATAGACTATAAGAACAGTGAGGTTTTTTCTAGCCCTCTTTATAAAGAGAGTGTGATAAGCATTACTCTGCTTATAGCCCACAGAAATCATGGCCTTATGAAACTGACCAAACCAAGCTCTAGGTGACTGCTTCAGCCCATAAAGTGCTCGCTTCAATTTGCACCCGTTACCTTGATTACTGTCACAAGAAAACTCTGTTGGAATATCCATGTACACCTTCTCACCAAGTTCTCCATTTAGGAAGGCATTCTTCACATCCAGTTGTTGTAGATCCCATCCAAGATTGACTGCATAAGATAGCAAAACCCGAACTGTATTCAACTTTGCAACAAGAGCAAAGGTTTCCTGGTAGTCAATCCCATATGTCTGAGTGAAGCCTCTTGCAACCAGACGTGCCTTATATCGATCCACAATGCCATCAACCTTCTGTTTGACCACAAATACCCATTTACATCCCACTGGTTTTTTTCCCTGGAGGAAGATCTACAAGATCCCAAGTATTATTTTTTTTCAAGGCTCTCATTTCTTCCAACATAGCTGCTTTCCACTTTCCATCTGCATAAGCTTCCTGCCAATTTTTAGGAACAGAAACAGAAGAAAGAGAAGACACAAATGAACGAAAAAATGGAGAAAGAACTATATGAAACAAAGCGAGAAATGGGATGCAAGGTGCAAGTCCTAGTACCTTTGCGATGAGCAATAGGTAGTTCGGAAGGAGAAGTCTTACCAGGAGGAGGAGGATGAGGATTTGGATCCTGAGCCGGCAATTGGATAGGTATTGGTGCCATAGTGGATTGATGCTGCCCTCTTTTGGAGCATCTCTTTCGGTAGGTGATAACATTCGAGTTGACAATTCTCTTCTGAAATTCACTGATGGTCTTCTGGATTGGAGTCAACTCCTCCTGACTAGGAACATGACCATCATTATTTTCTATAAGCTCCCCTTGTAAAGGACTCCCTGCGGAAGAAGGGACAACAGCCAAAGTAGGCTCCAAAGTAGGCTGGACAGCAGCCAAAATAGGCTCCAAAGTAGATGGGAGAGGAGGAGCCTCAAGGGGAGGAAGCACAAACACATCTCCACTAGAACCAGAATTCTCCCCCTGAAGATGTGGGGATGGATAGTAGGAAAGACGTTCATGAAAAACGACATCCATACTGACCAAAGTACGACGGAAAGGGGGATGGTAACACTTATAACCTTTCTGGGTTGGACAGTAACCCAAGAAAACACACCGCAACCCATGAGGGTCAAGTTTACCATGAGATTTCATGTCTTTGGCATAACACACACAACCAAACACCTCGGGAGGAACCACAAAGGTGGAATTCCCATGTAAAAGTTCGGCCAGACTGCGGGAGTCAAGAACACGAAAAGGCAACTGATTAATGAGATAGGTTGCAGTGAGTATAGCATCCCCCCAATATTGGGAGGGAATATGGCAGGAAAACATCAACGCCCTGGTCACTTCCAACAAATGTCGGTTCTTCCTTTGAGCCACACCATTTTGGGCTAGGATATCGACACAGCTAGTCTGGTGAATAATCCCATTATTAGCCAAATACTTCTGAAATTGGTTTTCCTTATACTCGGTGCCATTATCACTTCTCAAAACCTTGAGATTAGCTTGAAATTGAGTTTGGATCCTTTTATGGAAATGCTGAAAACAGGAAAAAACTTGACTCTTGTTGTGCATAAGATAAACCCATGTATGCCTAGAATGACAATCAATAAAAGAAACAAACCAACGATGACCAGAATGGGAAGTTTTATGACTAGGGCCCCAAACATCAGAATGCACCAATTGAAAAAGTGAAGAACTCCTTTTATTTGAAATCGAATAAGTAGAAAGTGTCTGTTTGGCCAGAATACAAGCCTCACAAAAAAAATCGGTCTTATCACATGTTTTGGACTAAAGTAGGAAATAAAGATGCTAATATTCCTAATGGAGGGTGACCTAATCTAGAGTGCCATTAGTAAATTTCAGAAGAGACTAAGGAGTTCTGATGTGGATATGGTAACGGGGGTGGAGTGAGACAACCATCATCAAGCAGGTACAAGCATAGTTCGAAAACTCGGGTCTCGGTGGGATCTCGGTCCCTTGGAAAACCGAGACGAGTCGAGATCTCGCCGAGATTCTGCATTTGGTTTTTTTGGACTCGGACCCCAAACTCGGTGGGTTTTACACATATTTTGGGTCTGAAACTTGGTATTCAGCCTATTTCAGGCCATTTAAACACAATGGCATGCCCAGATTTCCTAAAAAACAAGTCCAAATATGAGTTTCACTTTGGACCATAGGTTGGTAGGCGACGAGTCGTACTAAAACAACCTACTCTATACATAATTTAGTAATACATAACAAATTAGCAATCAAAACATTCAATTTAGTACATATCAATCAAAACATTCAAATAAAGAGTACATTACATCAATCTTCTCTGAATTTGTTACATAAAATGTGATCGATTAATGAATTCTTCTCCATATTGATCCACAAAGAATTCCCATGTCATAGAATTGCTGAAGTATTGCGCATAGTATGACACAGCCTCCATATAAGTGTTGTCATCAACATATACCAAACTTCCTATCCTAGGGTACATGGGAGGCTGTTTGTATGAGGTGTGAGATTCACTGTTATTGTCATATTGAGTTTGAGGCGTGTATGGCTGGTTTGGGACTGGGAATATGTACCAAAACCTGACCCAGTGCTTTGATTGTCAAACTCAATTGCTGACTGCCCAAACTGACCATAGCCACTATATTCAAAACCGGTGCTCTCCTGGCCATATTCATAGCCATGATGATGCTGAGATGAATGCCATGACTGAGACTCACCTGTGAAACGCCCAAGGTCTAAGGATGTAAACGGATCGGATTCGGCTCGGATAGTGCTATATCCATATCCGTATCCGCATCCGATTAGCTTTCGGACGGATTCGGATAGTGCTAAACGGATACGGATCGGATATTTTATCCGTTTACATGTAAATATAGCTTTTTGGATGGCTATAGTCTATCTGTATCCGTATCCGTTTAGCTTTCGAACGGATTTAGATAGTGCTAAATGGATACGAACACGAATTCGGAAACGGATTTCGGCTATTCATTTACATCCCTAACAAGGTCCGCTTGCGTTTCCACATCATACTGGTACTACTCGCGCATCCCCTCATGACAATCATCATAATAACCACCACTCTGCATGCCACTACCACCACCACCATCACCACCATCACCATCACCACCACCATCATCATCACCAGGACTTCCTCCAGCAGCCTCAAAAGGTCTCGGTGACTCTGAATGTGCACGCCCCTCTTACGACATATAGTCCTCAACATCAGTACCGGTTACAGACGCAATGGTGGGGTCGGGCCTACCCCCAGGCTGATCCATATCAGGTGTACCACGATCCCTCACCCACTGGAATAGGGGATCCTCATCATCATCAGAGTCCTCCTGGAAAGTGTTGGATAGTTCAATGGGTACTTTGTCATTGGCTTTAATTCCTTCACGTATGTGCCTCATCCTTAATCTCATATTGTAGTGCACATACACAAGCTGCTCCAGTCGTTCGCTACCCAACCTGTTCCGCCTCTTTGAATGTATCAATGAGAATGTACTCTAGTTGCGCTCGCATCCGGAGGATGAACAAGTTTGTGAGAGCACTCTCACTGCTACCTTCCTCAGGTTGGGTGAACTTGTACCATAAAGCACCCATCAGTCGGCTGCATTACAAATATAGAATATTAAGAATATGTACATTCTAAAGGGATAAAATTATAATTCATAAATGTAATATCATGCCACCTACCAGGGTCTGACTTTTGTCTACCCTCCACTGTGGCTTGTCGACCGAAACTTACTGAGGCTTCTCTGAAGTATTTGATCTATTTTCATTTTAAATTTCGAACATTGTTAGAGGCATTAGTATTTGCTATTTAGTAATTACATTCATAAACTAACTACCAAAGTACCAAAGTCCCATACTCTCACCTCATCATTGCAGGTAGCTTGTATCTTTGGATTGGGCTCCAACTTCTCAATAACAGCTTGAACTCCCACTAACAAATATGTGTCTAGCCCAAGATCATGGGAGTACTGATACTTTGGATTCAAATAATATGCTGGTAAAGTAGATACCACAAATATAATTTGTTAGTGACTTAATGCCTTTGGGTTTTGAATATGTAAATGTAAAAAAGTTTTAACATTTAAAGTGTAAAGTATGTTGAACTCACCAGCTTTATGCAATGGATGACTGAAGTGCTTTTTCCACCGCTCATCAATGATGTTAATGTAGGACTTTGCACTTCGAGGTATAGCAGCTCTAACCATTTCCTTCTTTTTTTGAATGGCAGCATAAATGTGGGCCAAGGTAGGTTTCTTCTCTGTATTAACCATCCTCAGTACTGCCACCACTGACTCTAATATGGCAACCACTTTATGTAAGTCCTTCCAGAATCTGTCACTTGCAATGGTCTGTTGTCCTGCTCTCCCTTCTTCTGACCTGGAACCTTGCCAACCAAACCAATGTTCACTTGCAAACATAGACCTCTGACCTATCACCTTCGTTTGAAAGCTCTTCAATACAATGTAACTGGTGGCAAATTGAGTGATACCAGGCCTCACTAAATCTTTATTGCATTTTTCTCCCTCAACATGGCTAAAGCATAACCATGGTTATATACAAAATTTGTCACTTGTCTTGCCCTGTTTACCACACCCGCCACCAAAGTTTTTTTCCCTATATCCTTCAGCATTAAACCAATGGAATGTGCTGCACATGGAGTCCAAAAGAGCCGGATCCTCTTATTCTTCTTATTCATTAACTTCTCTCCAGCCTTTTTAAAGTTAGAACCGTTATTTGTCACAATTTGGATAACGTTCTTTGCTCCTACCTCGTCCACCACTTGCTTCAACTCCTTATACAAGTATGATGCATCCTTTACATGCTTTGATGCATCGACAGACTTCAAGAATACAGTCTTCCCATTGCAACTCACCATTGAATTTATAATGGACAGTCTAGTAGGTCCAGTCCAACTATCAGCCATAAGAGTAATCCCATACGTCTCCCACATTGGCTTCAAACCATCAATGTACTCTTTCAGCTTCTGTACCTCCTGAGGCAAATATACATTATATAATTTATGGGGTGAAGGCCCCTTCCATCCTAGGCCATCCTTCCCTGTAGCGTCAAGGAATGCATTATAGTATGTTCCTTGTGCTACATTAGCTGGAATGCCATTGTATAGCATGAACTTGCTGAAGACTTTCCATGCTTCCTCTTGTTTACCACCATACATTTGCGGGATGGTTGGTTGGTAGGCATCTTGTTGCCTAAAAATTGTTGGATCCTGCTAAAAAATGGGATCTGGAGAATGTGCTCGTGGTCGGGATGGGGGTCGTGGTATATTTCTTGTCTCAGTGCTCCTCCTCTCATCTTCTTGCATTGGTGCAGCTGAGCCAGATCCACCAGCTCCTCTTGCCTGCTCATATCTTCTTACATTCTCAAAATGCAAACTTTGTCTACTCTCTGCCAAAGTCTGCTGGTAAATTCTCCATTCAGCCTCTGATTGAAACTCACCAGGTGGAGACCTAAATTCAGTATCATCTCCTCTACGGACCTCTACACCAGGCCTCTCTAGTACTGCCTCATCAAACTGTTGTTGTCTTCTTTCCCTCTCAGTTTTTTTTATTCTTCCTCCTCTCAAGTGTTGTGCCATAGCCAGTTTCACTTGGGTCGGAACATTTGGGCATGAGGCAACATCCTTGCCTGTACTAGACAAATGTTGCTTTAACCTGGTGGCTCCTCTAGATAGCAACTTTCCACAATAATTGCATTTGGACTTCTTTTTGTCTTCGGACATTGGGACTCCATGTTGCCATGCTATATCAGACATTGTATACAAAATATCTTATATTTTACACTGTTATATAAAAAAGCATGTATTAATAACTATTAAAGATTTAAAGTAATGTATTCAAGACTTAAAGTATTCTATTCATAACTGTTAAACATAATGTCAAGCTACTAGAACAATCAAATAACTATCTTTTATTTATCCCCTTACCCTAGTATTTATTTCTTAATTAAAAATAATATTTAGAATTTTTATTAAAAATATTTATACCTTAAAGTATAAGAAAAATATAATGTGATGATGTATTTGATACCATTTGAAGTTGAACATTATGTACATATGTTGTGCATAATTTTCCATAAACAACAAGTATTTTTCCTTAATATTATATATATATTTTTAATTTTAATAATATTTTTATTAATTCTGAAAAATAAAATAATTTTTTTAATGGGTGAAAATAAAAAACTGATCCATGAGGCTGTAGAGCATCCAAAGTTGTTCAACATATATGAAAATCATTTCCAAACAATCACTATTCATCCTAATTTTTCAATTTTTTTTTCAAATAAATCATTTATTTTTGCAGAGATTATAATAAAAAAAATAATAGCAGAAAAATAATTCAGACTCTATCATGTGATAGATCGGCCAAAGTTGTTCAACATATATGAAAATCATTGCCAACCAATCACTATTCATCATATTTTTTTCAATTTTTTTTCAAAAAAATCATTGATTTTTGCAGAAATTATAATAAAAAAAATAATAATAGAAAAATAATTCGGACTCCATCAAGTGATAGATCGGCCAAAGTTGTTTAACATATCTCAAAATCACATGAATGTATCAAGGATTGCACAAATTTTGTTGAAAAAAATAGATTTGGGGAAAAGAGGGAATACCTTTGAAAAATCTTCAAATATGTGATGATTCTTGCAATATTGGAATTGAATCTTCAATTTAGTAGTTGAATCACACTTGAAACCATGCAATCCATTCAAAATTTGAAGCCAAGAAGAAGAAAATGGAGTTTGGAGCTTTTTTTTTCAAAGTTTTAGCCTTAAGGACAGAACTCGCCGAGATATGCGAGTTTTGTCCATGGTTAGGTGTTATTATTTTAGGTAGATGGGTCATAATGGGTAAACAAAATGGGTCAAACCGATATCCGAAAAGCGAGAAATTGCAGTTTTAGAATGCATAGAAGGTATCGTCTCGGGTTTTTGAAATACCGAGAAACTCGGCGTTTCTCGATCCATACAAGCCACCATGCATTTTACCCAATCCAATTGTCTTCTTAGAGGCCAGATCCTGAAACATACAATGGGAAGGAAAAAAAAGTCACTTTACAGTTAAAATCACGAGTAAGACTACTAATGGAAAGAAGGTTAGTAGTAAAATTACGAATATGCAAAACCGAAGACAAAGTAAGGGAGGAAGTGCAGTTGATGATTCCTTTTCTAGATATGGAGGAAAGGGAACCATCAGCCACTTTGACCTTGTCTTTCCCAGAAGTAGGAGAATACCGATGGAATAGACTAGAGGAACCGGTCATGTGATCTGTAGCCCCAGAATCTATGATCTAAGGATGGGAAGCTACAGAAACACAATGACCACCAAATGGAATACCTGACCTGGCAAAGTGTGAACCTGAAGGAGCAAAAGAGGTGGCAGGAGCTGATGTAGTAGAGGCAGCAGCAGCGGAAGACCTTAGCATTCGTAGGAAAGCTTGTAGATCATCCTGGGATAGACCAGTGTCAGTAGCCGGGGCTGTAGGAACAGATTCAGAGTGGTTTGCCTTACTTTTTGTCTTCTTCTTGGCAGCCCTTTTAGCCTCAAAGTCAGCTGGCTTCCCGTGAAGCTTCCAACACTTCTCTTTAGTGTGGTAAGGCTTGTGACAATGCTCACAAGTAACAGTCCCTATAGTAGAATCACCAAGAGAAACATGTCTGACAGGTGCAGGGGTAGCCTGGGCAGCAGACTGGAGGGCTGATCTGTCAGTAACCGGAGGGTGAAGCATAGCAGCCCGACGGTTCTCTTCAGAGGAGGCCAAAGCATATGATTGTTCAAGTGTGGGAAAAGGGGAATGACCCAATACTTGAACACGAATCTGGTCATACTCCATGTTCAAACCAGTCAAAAAATCATACACCCTGGTTTTGTCCAGATGCTTCTTATATGCAGTGATATCAGCAGTTGTAGTGGGATGGTAATCAGAAAAATGGTCTAGTTGCTGCCAGAGACTACGCAAAATAGCATAGTATTTGGAGACAAATAACTCCCCCTAAGTAGTATTATTGGCCTTCTTTCGAAGTTCATACACTTATGCATCATTACCGAGCTGGCCATTTGTCTCCTTGCAAGTAGACCAAATCTGATGGGCTGTATCAAGGAGAAGAAAACCATTGGTAAGGTTTGATTGCTTTGAGCCAATCAAATAGGACATAAGTATACCATTGTTGGAGATCCATTTGGTCAAGAGAGTGCCAGGAGCAGTCGGCATGGTGATAGTATCTTCACTATGGCCAGTAAGCCCGCGGCGAGCAATAGCAAAGTATGCCGAACGAGACCAGATCAAATAATTGCTCCTATCCAGTTTGATAGGATTAGGGAGGAGATCACGGGTGTCATTCCTACCAAGTCCATCAGCAGCAAAGGTGCCAGTAGAGACTTCAGAGTCACCCATAATGCAGCCAAAAAACCCAAATCGCAGAGGAGGACTGTGGTGATAAGAAGCCCAAGAAATCCTTCTAATTAAAGGCTGAAAATTGGAGGAGAATCCCCTTTCAATGTGAGAATATGTGTCTCCAAAAATCAGCAGTAGCAGACAAGTGTAGCCCCTAGATCGATTTTTTCAGGGTTTTGGAAAAAAACCCTATTTGGCTGAAATCAATATAGGGAAGATTAGGCCCAAAAACTGAATTGTTGAGACTCAAATTGGAGTCAAATCTGTTTTTATAAGTGGAGAACCGGCCTTCAAAAAATCAGCACCAACAGAGGCTCAAAACCCTGAGATCGATTTTTTCAGGGTTTTGAAAAAAACCCTGATTTTGTTGAGATCGATGTAGGGAGAGAAGCCTGCAAAAAAACACTGGATTGAGTTGAAACTTGGCTCGAGTGTGGGTCTAGAAGAGACTGAGCACTCTTCCAAATATCAGCCCCAACAGAGGACAGCAGCTCCTAGATCGATATTTGTCAGGGTTTTGAAAAAAAACCCTGTTTTTGGAGAAATCGATCTAAGAGGTCTTCAAGGCAGATCTGAGATAGAAAAAGTATTCAACAAAGGAGCCTGCTGCAGTTCTTGATCTTCAATAAGGGAGATTGGTTCCTTATACATGAGGTGGAATCAATCAAATATGTGAAACTTCAAATATCGCAGCCAAGGTGTTGTTGATATCGAACATATTTATTTAACCATGGAATGAGGTGAGAAAGGGCAGCAGCTGGATCTATGGATCACCTCAGCAGTGCTGCCCTATTGAAGAATAGAAAACAAAAGAAGAAAAGAGAGAAGAGAAGAGGAGATCGAGAGAGAGAGAGAGAGAGATAGAGAGAGAGACGAGAAAGAAAAAGCTGAAATTAGAAGGTAAGGGACCCTAATTTGAAACCTGCTCTGATGCCATGTTAACAGAGTTAGAATTAGAGTAAGGCTTGGATGATTAATGATCACCCCAAGCTCTTTATTTATATTATTGAAAATAGAGGACAGAATTATAAGTAAGCAATGTGGGACTAAAACCCACATAATAGAAACAAGAATATGTCCAGAATACCCCTAAGGTTCTAACATGTAGCTTACCAGAGGATGATGATATTGCGATTACAGCCAACTGGGATTAGCATATATGAAAAGAGAGCTCCAACTAGGTCTAGTATGGGCGGCGCCCGGGGGGGGGGGGGAGAAGGAAAGAAGAACCTGGTCAGCTACGATGTGGTGGTCGTAGAAATTATGAAGGAACTGAAATTTGGTTTGCAGAAAAATGCTATTACTTTGTAAAATAAAGCATTGAATATCCATAGCAAGCCTTGAAAAAGGTAATTGGCTCTAGTGAAATTCTGTTGAAAAAAAATACTACGACTTATATTCCCTGGTGAAGCTCTCTTGGTTCCTTTATCCTGAACATAAATACTGATTAAGATATAGCAATCGAATGACTCTTAGCTTTGATAATATCAGCAATATTAAAAAGCAAAACAACTGGCCTTCGAAGTCTTTGAAGACGAATAAATAATTATCTTCTACCTTCCTGTAATTATGAACCTTGCGCATAGAGGAGCTAAAACTATAGTTCGAGGTTTCGGTTGAAACTTGCACATTTTATATGCAAGTTTTAATGTTTGGTTTCGGGTGTCCAATGGACAAATTAAGTCCTGAAACTTGTAGGACACCCTATAATAGGCCATAGTGGAACCCTTAGATTTTAAAAAATCACACCGAAAATGGTAGTTTAGCTGTAATCAAATCAGCTCTGAAAGTCTTTTAAATCCTTAGAGTTGAAAGGTGAATTGACTAACTGGACTGATACTAAGATCAAGGTCGTAGTAAATTGTATAATTTTCTATTTTTTTTTCTTTTCTTCTGTGTGTGTGTGTATCCTATATACTTCTGTTCCACCATCTATTCCTACATTTCACATCTAAACAAAGAAAAGTAGAAAACATACCCACCGCCATAATACAGTACTCCTTCATTGGTATGTCTGATCTACCTACTTTTTGTTACCTGATGGAATAGTCTGGTAGCTATTTATCCTTTTAGATGCTAGTTTGTATGTGAGATTTGCTCTTTTACCTTGACAAGGAATTAATGACGAGATAATTTATTTGTTTAGAAACACAAAATAAACATTGGAGGGTTTCACTGGAATTCTCTTATTTGTTGTGATATTTTTATATATTTTCTCATCATTTCTCTCTTAATCTGCTTTTACTTCATGCAGTGATGTGAAGGCTCAGGTTGAACGGGAAGACATGGCTGTCATGCAGCACATAAAGTCCGAAGATTGGGTATAATCTTAAATCCACTTTGTAGATTTTCTTATTAATGATTTTTTAATGTTAATTTCATGACTTATCTGTGCGTTGGAGAGCATTCCAATTTCTCCAATAAAGAAGAACACGAGATAGAAGGCCAAACCTTTGGTCCTCTGATGTAGAATGGTCTGAGGCACTCCTGTGACATGATTCTCATGTGAATGGATATGGGGACCCACCATTGGATGGATCCCAGAAATTGCTTGAGTAAAGAAAATCAGTCTTTTCTTGTGATTGCAGCTGTATATTTCCACTGCACGTTGTGGGGGACTTAGGATTGTGCAGTAGTTCTGATTTTTGGTCTAGGCAATCTTGAGGTTGGCATTGTTCAGTGATAGATCCGGATCCTCTGAACCCAAGACACTAGGCATTTATAAACACCCCAGACCTGTCTTATGGGTCTTGTGACAGAAGGCCCAAGTCATTAGTCCCTTCCGAATTAAAATGCTATCAGGCATTCCCAAACGATGAGAAAAGCATACCTGAGAGTCCCTGTCTGCCTCCTCCCTGAGTGTCGTCCCCCTTGGCTGGCCTCCTTGGTGTGATGCCGCCATCTCACAAGCATGGTCCGAAAACTCGGGTATCAAAGCCAACTCGGCCCACGAAAAAACCGAGTTGGGTTGAGATCTTTGCCAGTTTTTGCAATTTTTTTTTTGTTTGACTCGGAGGCCCATCTCGGTGGATTTTAGGGCTCTGTTGGGTCTGAAAATTGGTACACAGCCTATTTTAGGCCATTTAAAGTTGCAAAAACAAAGTCCAAATATGACTTACATCGGACCCTTAGTTGCTAGGTGGCGACGTATTAAAATAGCATAATAGATACATTAATGACATAATTTATGTACATAGAACTCAAACAAAACATTCAATTAATAGGAAACAAGTTAATAAGCATTATAAATGTTTAAGTTACAAGTTACAACTTCATCACATAAAATGAGATTGAATGGCATATTCATTCCCTATTTGTCCCACATAGTCTTCCCATGACATATTGTTGCTAAACTGTTGTGTATAGTCTTCCACAGCATTCATATAAGAGTTCTCATCCACATATGCCAACATCCCTAACCTAGGGTATAGCTGTTCCACAGTGGAGTTAGACCGTTGCCATGAAGGATGAGATGCACCGCTTATGCTACTGTTATATTGAGGAATGCCTGGGACTTGGAATGTGGACGGATCGATGGACCCAATGCTGTACCCAATGCCAGACTCACTACTTTGATAGTCATACGCATGTGTTGGCTGCCCAAACTGACCATAGGAACTATATTCAGAACCGGTGCTCTGCTGGCCATAATCATACTCATAATGAGGTTGATATGATTGCCACGGCTGATGTTGACTACCAGTATCCATACTCATGCTTCCAAAACTTGCTACCATGGTGTTCATACGCGTGTCATCATACTGAGGTTGGTTCTGTTTGTGACCCGTCCTTCTCTTGTAAGTTTTGCTGTGGCCACCATGGTCTTGATCTTGTGTGGCATGTGTAAACTGAGACTCACCTGTGAAACGCACGGGGTCCTGCTGTGTTCCCACTTCTTGCTGGTATTGGTCGCGCATCCCCTCATGACGATCATCATAATAACCACTAGCAGGCATGCCACCACCAGTACCACCACCACGTCTACCACCACCACCACCACCAGCAGGAGGGTCATCACCACCAGCAGGGTCATCACCATCACCATCATCACCATCATCATCATCATCAGGAGGAGATCCTGTTGCAGCCTCAAATGGTCTCTGTGACTGAGAATGTGCATGCCCCTCTTGCGACATATAGTCCTCAACATCTGTGCCGGTTACGGACGCAATAGTGGAGTCAGGCCTACCTCCAGGCTCATCCATCTCTGGTGCACCATGATCCCTCACCCACTGGAATAGGGGATCCTCATCCTCATTAGAGTCCTCCTGGAATATGTTGGCTAGCTCGATGGGCTCTTTGTCATTCTTCTCAAATTCTTCATGTATGTGCCTCATCCTTAGTCTCATATTATAATGCACATACACCAGTTGCTCTAGTCGTTGACTACCCAATCTGCTCTGCCTCTTTGAGTGTATCAAGGCGAATGTACTCCAGTTGCGCTTGCTGCCAGAGGATGAACAGGTTTGTGACAGCACTTTGATTGCTACCTTCCTCAGGTTGGGTGAACTTGTACCATACAGCACCCACCAGTCAGCTGCATTATAAACAAAGAATATTAAGAATATGTGAATTGTAAAGGGATAAAATTATAAGTCATATGTAAAATCATGCCACATTGCCACCTATCAGGGTCTGACTTTTGTCTACCCTCCACTGTAGATTTTCGATCGAAACTTGCTGAGGCCTCTCTGAAGGCCTTGATCTATTTACATTTGAAATTTGAAACAGTGTTAGAGGCATCAGTATTTGCTATTTAGTAATTACATTCCTTTACTGACTAGCAAAATACCAAAGTCCCATAGTCTCACCTCATCATTGCGGTCAGATTGTGTCTTGGGATTGACCTCCAACTTCTCAATAACGACTTCAATCGCCATAACAAATCCGTGTCCAGCCCAAGATCATGCGAGTACTGGTACTTTGGATTCAAATAGTATGCTAGTAAAGGGGAAACCACAAATATAAGTTGTTAGTGACTTAATACTTTAGAGGTTTGAATATGTAAATGTAAAAACTCACATAAAGTGTATAGATGTTGAAGTGTTGAACTCACCAGCTTTATGCAAGGGATGACTCAAGTGCTTCTCCCATTGCTCATCAATGATGTTAATGTATGAGCGAGCACTTCGGGGTATTGCAGCTCGGACCATTTCCTTCAGCTTTTGCAGGGCAGCATATATGTGGGGCAAGGTAGGCTTCTTCTCAGTGTCAACCATCCTTAGTACTGCCACCATTGGTTCTAATATGGCAACAACTTTATACAAGTCATTCCAAAATCCATTACTTGCAATGGTCTCTTGTGCTGCCTTCCCTTCTTGTGTCCTAGAGCCTGGCCAAGTAAACCATTGGTTACTTGCAAACATTGACCTCAGACCTACCACCTTTGACTGGATGCTCTTCAATGCAATGTAATTGGTGGCAAATCTAGTGATGCCTGGCCTCACTAAATCCCCCTTGCATTTCTCCCTCATTAAGGCTAAAGCATAACCATGGTTATACACAAAGGTGGTCACTTGCCTTGCCCTATTGACCACATCAGCCACCAAAGCTTTTTTTCCCATGTCCTTCAGCGTTAGATCAATAGAATGGGCTGCACATGGAGTCCAAAAGAGGCGGATCCTCTTACTCTTCTTGTTCATCAGTTTCTCTCCAGCCTTCTTAAAATTAGAACCGTTATCCGTCACAATTTGTTTAACGTTCTTTGCTCCTATATCTTCCTCTACCACTTGCTTCAGTAGCTTGTACAAGTATGATGCATCCTTAACATGCTTTGATGCATCAACAGACTTTAAGAAGACAGTCTTCCCATTACAACTCACCATGAAATTTATAATGGACTGTCTAGTAGGTCCAGTCAGCCATAAGAGTAACCCCATATGTGTCCCACAATGGCTTCAGACCCTCTATGTACTCTTTCAGCTCCTCTACCTCTTTAGGCAATTATACATTATACAACTCATATGGTGTAGGCCCCTTCCATCCTGGGCCAGCCCTCCCTGCAGCATCAATGAATGCATTAAAATAGGTTCCTTGTGCTACATTAGCTAGAATGCCATTGTATAGCATGAACTTGCTGAAGGCTTTCCGTGCATCCTCTTGTTTACCACCAAACACTTGTGGGATGGTTGGCTGGAAGGTATTTTGTTGCCTAAAAGTAGATGGATCCTGCTCAAAAATGGTATCTGGGGAACGTGCTCGTGGTCGGGCTTGGGGCCGTGGGATATCTCTTGTGCCAGTGCTTCTCCTCCTCTTATCTTCTTGCACTGGTGCAGCTGAGCCAGATCTACCAGCTCCTCTTGCTTGCTCATATGCTCTGATATTGTCAAAATGAAAACTTTGCTTACTCGCTGCTAAAGTCTGTTGGTAAATCCTCTATTCAGCCTCTGATTGGAGCTCACCAGGTGTAGGCCTATATTCAGTATCATCTCCTACTCCCCCAAGGATGTCTACACCAGGCCTCTCTAGCACTACCTCATCGAAAGCTATTTGTTGTCTCTCCCTCTCAGCTTTCTTTGTCCGTACTCTTCTTAAATTTTGTGCCATTGCCAGTTTCACTTGGCTCGGAACATTTTGGCATTTGGCAACATTCTTGCCCAGACCAGACAAATGTTCCTTTAACCTAGTTGCTCCTCCAGAATTTAGAATCTTCCCACAGTAGTTACACTTTGACCTCTTTTTGTCCTCAGACATTGGGACTCCATGTAACCATGCTATATCCCCCATTGTGTAACCCTTATCTGATTTTTTACACTGTTACATAAAAAAACATGTATTAGTAACTATTACAGACTTAAAGTATGGTAATAAATACTTAAAGTATTGTATTTATAACTATTACACATAATATAAAGCTACTAGAACAATCAAATACCTATCTCTTATTTATTCCCTAACCCTAGTATTTATTTATTAATTAAAAATAATATTTACAATTTTTATTAAAAATAATTATACCTTCAAATATAAAATATTATAATATAATGATGTATTTGACATCATTTGAAGTTGGACATTATGTACAACTGTTGTGCATAATTTTCCAACAAAAACAGGTATTTTTCCTTAATTTTATATATTTTTTAACTATTTAAATAATATAATTATTAAATCTGAAAAATAAAATATTTTTTTTAATGGGTGAAAAAAAAAAATGACTCCATGAGGCTGTAGAGCATGCAAACTAGTCTAACATACATCAAGATCACATCCAAACAATAAGTATTTATCCTATTTTTTTAATTTTTTTTTTGAAAAAAATCATTTTTTTTCCAGAAATTATAATAAATAATTTAATAACCCAAAAAAAATTCGGCCTCCTTCAAGTGATAGATCGGCCTAACTTGTATAACATAACTCAAAATCACACCCATCTACCAAGATTTCATCAAATTTTTTTCAAAAAAATAGGTTTAGGGAAAATGGGTTTACCTTTCAAAAAACCTTCACAAACTTGAGCAATCCTCCAAAATTGAGCTGCAATCTTCACTTTGCCCCCAAATTCAGATTCCAAATGTTTCAATCCAACCAAAAAATGAACATGGGAAGAGAAGATTGAGAGAAGAAGAGAGAAGAAGAGAGTTGGAGAGAAGAAGAGTGTTGGAGAGCTCTCTGTCGACAGAATAGGCAAAAACAGACTTGTTTTAAGACTTAAAACAAGTCATTTGGGTCAAATCATGGTGCCCATACCCGAGATCCACTATTCGACCCGAGATCTCGGTGAGATTTTGCATTTTTCCTCCTGTTTTTTCACTGGTTTTTGAAGCTTTTTCGAGACGAGATCTCGCGAGATCGAGATCTCGCCGAGATATCTCCGAGATCTTGCACTTTTATGTTTCCCCTTCCATCTCGACTCGGATTTCTAAAAAATCGAGAATCTCGACGAGATCTCGCGAGATTTCGGACTATGCTCACAAGTTCTCCTCTCCTTCGCCCCCATCCTCTTACATGTCTTCATCCCAAACCCCTGATGCCCCACCTCCTTCCCAGTGGAGTACCCTCTTCAGCCATACCCCTGCATCGATGAGAGAAGGTCTTCCTCTCCACTTCATTGCACCCTCCATCGTTGGAAACTCAAAAATAGCTCACTGTCCACCTGGTTTATTAGATGACAAAGTCAAGCTTTGGGGCGATTGCCTGGTTTGCCATTTCATTGGGTCCAGGCCTCCATTTCTAAACAGTGGAGAGTCCAAGGGAGCCTCAAGATCTTCCTTCTGGACAATGGATTCTTTGTTTTCTAGTTCTTAGACGATCATTACAAACTCCAAACTCTCGAAAGTGGTCCGTGGCAAGTGGGAAAGAAGCCCATATTTCTCTGTCAATGGCATTGTCAACTTCAGTTCTGCTGTGTTGATTTGTCCACTATTCCCCTGTTGATCTCCCCCTAGGTCTTCCCCTTCACTTCTGGTGCACGGAGGACCTCAGTGCCGTGGGTTGGTAGTGGGAACTCCACTCTACACTGATGCCAGAACTATGAGGAAGGGGACTGTCTTGTGTATGCCCAAATTTGTGTTGAAGTCTTTACTGATGATCCATTACCTTCCTCCATCCCTGTGAATGATGGTGAAGCCTACTCCTTTGAGCAAGATATTGTATATGATTGGAGCCCTCCTCACTGCTTGTCTACAAGTTGTTTGGTCACGACTCCAACCTCTATTCTCCAAAGGTTGCTTCTGCTACTCAAGAAGATCTTCCATCAACAACTTCTGAATGCATCTTTCCTAGGGCTGCAATAGGGTCGGGTTGGGCCGGGCTTTATAGAACCCTAGCCCAACCTTGAGTCCCCTTGGCTGGGCCCAGGCCCGACACGACCCGACCCTTACACAAGGCCTGAAAAATCCAACCTTGATCCACCCTCAGGGTCGGGCCGGGCTGACCCTGATTGGCTCTGATCATGGGGAGGGGGAAGGAAATGCATGGGCTGGAATGGGTCGGAGAGAAAATTATCAATTTTATGTAAAATAACATAATAAGAAAATGTATTATATCACATATTATCTTCATATATAATATATTATATAACAAAATGTGGGTGGCGTTTAAAGTTTATAATATATATATTATATAAATATATATTTTATAGTATAACTTAAAACAGGGTCGGGCCTGGCCGGGCTAGGCTTAGCCCGAGGCCTCAACCCTGACCCGACCTGACCCTCACTCAAGGCTAGAAATTTCCAGCCCTGACCAGCCCTCAGGGCCAAATATCTCAGCCTAGACCCTGTTTGGGCTCAGGGCGGGCTAGGGCAGGTTCGGGCCGACAGGGCCAAACTGGCACCCTTAATCTTTCCCAACCATTCTACCCGCTATCCTGCTCCTCCAATCCTCCCTTGAACTCCCAACCTTCCTCCTGGGAACTGCTCCCTTAGTCGAGGAAGAACTAAAATCAGGCATCGTCGGAAGAATCGTCCAGGGAATATTCCGGCATCTGGGTCTCCGATATGTCACTCCGCGGCTCACTATAACCTACCGGTGGTCTCAAACTCTGCATTACCCAACAATTGCAACTGATTTGTGGCCCTGATCTCTGTCGAAATTGCAGACCTTAGCACTGCCCCTGAGGAATCTTCAGAACCTTGACGGCTTGAGACATCGCTCTCCCTTGGGTTCCCTAACAGTTGACATCAGAAGATCTACTTTTGTGCCTTTATCTCCTTCGGCTCAGTTGTCGGACAACTCTAAGTTCTCTCTGTCTATAGCTCTACCCTTGAATGGGAGACAAAGGTTCTCATGACGATGCCCCATCTCTAAACCCACGTACTATTCAAACCTTCTAGCCCTTGCGCCTTCTGTGGGGCCCAGGTCTTGTCTCCTTCCCACTCAAGATGCCTCTATGATCATGGGTCCCACTTTTCCTATAAGCATGCCTTCTCATGGTACCGTAGCTTTTCCCTTGGTCTCCAGTCCCGTAGGTCCTCTTCTCGTAAGTGTGCCTTCTCATGGAACTTACCAAATTCATTAACTCCTTTAAAGACCATTTTGACCCCAATCCAACATTGCATAAGCCCCATTATTTCCCGTGGTCCATCTCCAACCCATCTGGCCTCTCAGGTCCCTTCTGGGCCGATTTTGCCGATCTCACATCTGATTGAAGGGTCTTCTCTTTCACCCGATCATTCATCCGAGTCTCTCCCGCCTAGTGGCTGCTCTTTGCTTCTAACTCCTTTTGTGTTCCCTATTCCTCCTCCCAGCCATTCGACCAATTCTCCCCAATCCCATTTTCGAGCTTACTAGCTTATCACAGGCGCCATAGAAGCTCCTTGCAAGTTAGAAATCTCCTCCATAGCCCCTTCTCCCAGGGGTTTGAGCTGTACCCCCCCATTTGTCTCAATGAATCTGGGTGTTATCTGGAACACCAGGGGCGTCAATTCCCCCTCCAAGCATGCAGCTGTTCGCTCTCGTATCAAGCTCATTCCCGAGCTTATGCTGACTCATTTAAACTGGTATTAAAGAATCTAATGCTGTCCGCATCTCTTCCACCATTGCTCCTGGCTAGATCCTCTTATCCAATTATTCCCATCACCCTAATGAACGCATTTGGGTCCCCTTTCTCCTCGGTCCACCCGCCCTATTTTTGAGAAATTCATTTGCTTTTCAAAGAGGCAAGGGAAAAGAGGAATTCATCAAATTAATAAAAAATATAGGGGAGCCCTCAAAAATCCGCATTACCCTTCTTTCCTCCACCTTAACGTCATGGATTGCCTTGGGAATTCTCACTTTTTGTTCACTGTTACGTATGCTTCTAATTGCCCTTCTGAGAGAGCCTCTATTTGGAATGATCTTCGTTGCATTGCTGGTCAGGTTGGGACTCTTCCATGGGGCTTGGGAGGTGACTTCAATGTGGTTTGATACGGTCATGGAAAACAAGGAGGTGATCAGTTGGATATGGCCTTAGTGGAAGCCTTTAATGATTATATTGAGGATATTGGGGTGAATGATCTCAGGTGGTTAGGTCCTAAATTCACCTGGAATAATAAAAGAGTTGGTGGTTCTTGGATTGCTTGTAAACTTGATAGAGTGCTCGTAAATGAAGCCTGGCTCTCCATCTTTTCCTCTTTCCATGCCTCTAACACCCCAGGTATCTCTGACCATTGCACCGTCTCCTTGCTTATCCAACCACAGATCACCTTTGGTTCCAAACCATTCAAAGATATGTGGTCCTCTCACCCAAACTTTCTCTCTATTGTTAAGGAAGCTTGGGACAAGTTAGTTCAAGCTTTCTCATCCCCTCTTATTGCTTTTGCCAGGAAGCTGTGAAATGTGAAATGTGCTCTTAAAGCGTGGAACATTAACTCTTAAGTAAGAATACATTTTCTATGGAATATGCTAGCTGGAGAAATCTCATCAGATATATGCAATTTATTCAAGGAAAGAGACCATTTTGTTCAAAGATATGGTAATAGAAAGAATTCAGGTCACGAAAAATTGAAGAGGATCTGCAATGCCTTGTACATTTAGCTGTCTTAGCTGTCTGTTAATTTGAAACGATGTTCTTTCAGAGTTAGTGAAAAGTGAGAAAGGTTTAGCTAGGGCCTCCCCTTTAAGCGATGCATCGCGTCGACACCCAGATTCTGTGACAAGTAGGTAAGGGTTTGGTTCATGGAGAATCTGAATCTGACGGTGGTGGTAGTCCTGGGATTTGGTCCATGGAGAATCTGAATCCTACGGTGGATGGTGGGATGATGGAGGAGAACCTGACGCTAACTGAGTCGGAGCAGAGAGTGAAAGAGGAGCAAGGAAAGGATTCTGGGGATGCTGGTGGTGGGTACATGGTTTAAAGTATCGCATCGTATAGTATTGATACGTATCGGTATTGCAAGGTATTGATACGATACATAGAGATGTGTATCTTTTTTTTTTTTGTTTTGAAAAATATCATGTATCGATAAGTATCGCATTGTATCGGCCGATACGGTGCGATACAATACTACTGATACTCATCGATACGTCAAGTTAAGGGATTGAAAAAAAAGTTAATGTATTGGTATGTATTGCTAACGTATCGGCTGATACGATGCGATACATGCCATTAAAAGCTTGTGTTTACATTCCAGAACTCAAAAACAAGTTCTGAAGATGGAAATGACCACCCAAGAGTCTCATTCCTTGCTCTCAACCTCGTTTTTTTCCACTTCTTAGACTTGGGGTTTAAATTGAAGAATAAAAAATGAATCAGATTCAACCAGCAAACCTTTCTTTTGATCATTCAAGTGGCTGAAATAAGAGATTGAAGGAGAAGTTCTCAGAAAAGGTAGGTTTTCAAAGGACTTGATTTTTTTGGTTAAATCAGTAAGAGAACTTGTCTTATTATACAATAGAAAATGACTACATGTAAGAAACCCCATCCTTTATAAGAATTTCTATTGAATGCACTTGTCTCATCATTATACTTTGTTCTTCATTTTAGTGTTTATGCATGATACATGTTATATATTGCTTGTTTAAACAATTTTTGGCTCCAAAAGTGTATTTCCATGCATATCTTAACCATTTTCATGTGTATCTTGCATATCTCCAATACGATAAGTCTCTTAAAATCACCCACCGATACGATGTCCGATACTTGTTATTGTGAATGGTATAAGGCTCGGTATTAGTGCCTATACTAATACCGAGATATGTGAGGAGGGTATTTATGTCTAGGTTATTTATTCTTTTTTACTTTCTATGTTTCCTGTTTTACCCTTGAGTAAATATATAGTGAAGTATTGAGGGAGATTACACTTATCGTGTAACTCCCAAGTTGCACATCTCTTCTTCTCCTCTCTCTCTTGATTTCCCTTCTTCTTCTTCTTCTTTTTCTCTTATAGTTTACAATACCGATACTTTAATACCTGGGTGGGTATTTGCAACACAAGGTGCATGTAAGCCCAAATCATGAGAATATTACTTCACAGCCGAGATTGTGTTGGGTGTCCTCTCTTGCCTGTAACGCCAACACACTTGACCTTGTAAGTGATAGTGCAGAGGCTACAGAAAAACTAGAAAGTTGATGTATGTAACTAACTGTATGTGACTAACATATAGCATTTATACCTAGAGCGCCTAGGCGGGTTCCATGTCGCCTAAGCGCCACCGCCTTGGCACACCTTGTTGCCTTGACAACTATTTTCTCTAGCCTTCCTAGAAACAGAAACAAAATAGAAACTGATTTACTTCTCTTAGAGACTGACTAAATAGAGAAACAAAAACCAGCTTAGACTCTAGCTAAGAACCAATTTTGTGTATGGCTGATACCCCACGCATTTGGGCTTATAAAATTCGCCAATTACAATATTGATTAAAAAATACTTGGCCAAAGGCCTGTATGATCCAGTGTGGCCTTGAAATAAAGCATAATTAGGCCCAGTCGAGTTGGGCTGCCTGCATCAATCCTGTTATCATAGCTTCTCTTGCCTTTTGTAACTGTTGTAATATGGGCGCAGGGGTAGAATTGTCATTAGGGGTATTTTAGTCCTGTACACATTCTAGATTGTTCTCCATATTATAAATAAAGCTGGCCTGTGTCCCATTCGACACAAGTCATATTCATTAAACCAACATGGTATCAGAGCAGAAGATCTGATCTGAAACCCTAACTGCAGCTCTCTTTCTCCCTTTCTCGATTTCTGTGACTCCAACACCCACAGTTGAGCCTCTCTCTCCTCTCGGTTTGCATCTCCTACCACCACCACTCTTCTAACTGCTCTCCGTGGGTCTCCCCTAGTCCACCGAGAGCCTTGTTCCCTCTCTTTGGCCATGTCTCTCAAGATCTAAACATTCACGGGATTTTTCCCATGATTTGAGAGGTGTTTTGTTGTTTTTCCTCCACAGGTTTTCTTGTGCCTTTTTTTTCCGATCTACAGGGCCAACCCTGTATGTCGATTTTTCAGTGCCAATCCCTGCTTTTCCTTCTTCAAGGATATCAGTTTTTCAGAGCCAACCCTGTTACTGATTTTTTCCAGGACCGGCATTGCCTTTCGTTTTTTGGTTTGAGGTGTCTCCAGGTCTTTGGTTTATCGCAGAACCATTACTGGTTGTCGTCTCCACTCAAGGCCAACCCTGCCTTATCGATTTTACAGGGTCCATACCCCAAAAGTCGATTTTTTCCTGGCTGCTGATTTTTTTTATTTGGCTCTCTCTTACGGCTTGCTCCATGCCTGGATTCTCAGAAATTTCTACTACTTCAACTGGGATGGAAGGATTGACTCAGGGGAACTTTCCTTCTTCCCCACCCTGTCCTGTCAAGCTTAACGGTACCAATTACCTAATGTGGTTGTGTTCTTGCACTATCTATATCAAGTCCCGTGGTTACTACGGGTACCTTACTGGCGATAATACACGGCCTACCACTGCAGGTTCTGCTGTTGATAAATGGGAATGTGAAAATTACCTCATTATGGTGTTTCTTATTTGTGGAATACCGTGAGTACTGGCTTGATCCAAGTGATCACAGCCCAACCTTTATGTTGAGATGTGTTACCCGATATTATAAGGGTATTTTTGGTATTTTATTTATGCTTTATTTATGTACTTTTGAACAAGGGTAGAATTGTAATTTGGGATGTGACACTGTTCACGTGAACAGTGTTTCCCTTGTAATCTCTTTTATTATTATTATTATAAATAGAGAGCTTGACTGATCTCATTGATCATTCAAGCCATTCACGAAATTCCTGTTTTGTTAACATGGTATCAGAGTCAAATACACTCTGATCTAGGTTTTCAAAACCCACCTCCCTCCCTTCAATTTTTTTTTTTCTCCTACCCTTTATCGAGCTTCTTCCTGTCTTCTTTCTTCCTTTCTTTTGGTTCTTCTCCTCCCATCAGGGCAGCACTACTGAGGTGATCGTAATGATCTAGCTGCTGCCCCAACATACTTCCTTTTTTATGCCTCTTTTTTGGATCGAGTGGAGCTGAAGAACTGTCTGCGATTTGAAGATTCCTATTTTTTTTGGAGATCAGGCCTCTACATCTGTTTCGGCTGCATCTTCTATTGTGGGATCTTTATTTGATATTGTTCTCAGCCCCTATTCACTTCATTAGATTGGTTGAAGACCCCAGCCCCTTATCGATCTCTCTTCTCAAGGGTTTTGAAAAAACCCTAACATTAATCGATCTTGGGGTTGGGCTGCTGGTTCCTGCTGCATCTGATTGGCACCCTTGCTGACTTCATTTGACATCATTCCCAGCCTACATATCTGAGATTTTTTGCTCCAAACTCAAACTTATCCGGCTAGTCCAACCTTGTTCCCTGACTCTGTCATGACCCCTGTTTATCATGACTATATGGCTCCGCATAGTTTTCCTACAGCCATGTTTAAGGAACTCCAGGATCAGCAGAGACATCTGACTGCACATCAGGCACGATCCGCTAAACCTAAGCGATCTCATGCCTCATACTCATCATCACCCCAGCCAGTTTTTCAACCTTCCCCATTAAACCTTGCCAAGCCTATGGTGCAACCCACTTTCCAACCTTTACCAGAACAATCTTCAGGACCCCCTGGATTTGTTCCCTGGGTTCCTCCCAGATCTAAACCATCACCTCCTGCCTCGGTTTACACTGTCATCCCAGCACCTGCCCATCCAAATACCCTTAGCAATTATTTGACCCAGTTAACCTTAGCCCCTCCGGCCATCCCTGCTTTATCTCTCTCTAAGGTTTCCACTGTCCCTACTTTTTCGGACTCAGACTCCCAGTCTTCTTCGAGCCCTTTGCCCATCTACCAGACCAACCCCCCTCAGGCACCAGACGCAACTGAACCCATCATCTATAGCAGTGATAGTGAAGTGGATACTGCTCCACAGACCCAACAGCAGCATCCGCCTCAGGACCAGCATCCCATGATGCCTCCCCAGATCCAGGTTCCAGGCCCTTTTGGCAATCAAGACCCCAAACAGCTGTTTACCTTTGACGGTCTTCCGTTCCATAAATGGCCTGAACGCATCTCTGAGTTTCATGCCTGGCTCACTGCAGAAATGTTAATTGCTGGTGCTACTGACAATACTGTCCTCACCAAGTTTTTGGCCCGTTCCCATGGCACTCTTAGAGAATGGTTTATGGCCCTTGGTGGTTATCGTCAGCTTCAATGGACTCAGATCCCCATCGATGTTTTCATCGCCCAATTATACAATGAAATGATTGGCCCCATTGAAAACAATCGCATTAAAGCTCGTGAAGAATACTTCCAGATGAAGTGCTGCTCTTTCCAAAAGGCTGATCTCGCCAAGCATTATACCCGCATGCTGGACCGTTTCTACATCCTAGGTGGACTGGATGATCCTAATATGAAGCAGGTCTTCCTCAACTCTTTCCCTGAACCTCTGGGGAAGGAAGCCCTCAAATCTTTGCAGCAATTTGGCCTTCGAATTGATCAAGCCCCTATTGGACGTCTTTACCAAGAGATCCTCGGTACCCTGCAAAAGCTTTGTGACCAACAGCTCTTCTTCAAACAATGGGAGAAGACTACCCATAAGCTCACAGATGCGTGTGACACCTCCTATCTCAAGATCAAATGTAAAGACAAGGACTGCTCATGTCCTTCCAAGAAGAAGTCCCATTTCTCCAAAGTCCATCCCAGCAAATTCCGTTCTAGACATGACCGACCTCATCTGTTCAAACGGAAACCTCCACAGCAGCGGCCTTACAAATTCTTCAAACGTAAGAAGTTCCGGCAGAAGACTTCCACTAAGTGCTATGCCTGCGGCAAAATTGGTCATTTTGCTCGGAACTGTCCTGACAAGGCTAAGCAAGCCAAGCTCATGCATATGCTTGCCCCTTTTTCCATCACGGATGATCCTGATGCAGACGTTGAATCCCTCTACTCTGTGGACGAAGATTTTACGCCCGATCTACTGTTCGTTCTTGAAAATTGGAACGAAGATCCGGACACTCTTTCACCCGAATCTGAACCCGAGTCCGATGGATTTGACCCCATCTACCCGATTACTTCATCTTTGTCCTCTCCTAACCCTTCTAAGTCACCAGCTTTGGCTATCACCAAAACCCCTTTACCACAGGCTCCTCTTTCCATCCTTCCTACAACATGGGATCGTCCTATCAAGGTTATTGGCTATTTTGATACTGGATGCTCTACAACCATCCTCGCACCCCATGTTCTCCCCTCGGACTATTGGAAGCCACATCGCCAGCTTTTTACTGCGGCCGATGGTCAAACCTTCTCGGTCGACCTCATTTCCAAACATCCCATTAGGTTGAGGTTATTTCCCTCTCTTACCATTTCCCACACAGTGTTAGGTTCTTCACTCCCTGGTCGTGATGCCCTTATTGGCTTTGACGTCTTATGCCAGTTACCCCACCTTCGATGGAGTATCCATGGCCTCAGCTATAAGAAGCATTTTATCCCCTGGACCACTATCCCCAAATTGTTACTAATGGCTCCTATTGCAGGTATCAAGGACCACTTAATCCTCCGTTGCAGTGCAGACAATCATAATGAGTTCCTTACAAAGTGTTCCAGCCCCCTCTGGAAAAATGCTAAGTTCTTCATCCGTCTTCCTTTCAAGAAGAATGAGGATATCAACCCTACCAAGGCCAGCCATTCGGGCATGAACCCTGAACATCTCACCAGTGCCCGTCAAGAGATCGCACTCTTGGAAGCCCAGGGTCTCATCGAGAAGACATCTTCCCCTTGGGCCTGCGAAGCTTTTTATGTCAATAAAAGAGCAGAACAGCGACGCGGCAAGCTCCGCCTTGTGATCAATTATCAACCTCTCAATGCGTTTCTGCTTGATGACAAGTTTTCATTACCAACCAGGCCAGCTCTTCTCCTTCAGCTATCTACGGCCAAGTTTTTCAGCAAGTTTGATCTCAAAGCAGGATTCTGGCAGTTAGGAATTCATCCAGATGATCGGCCCAAGACAGGTTTCTGTGTTCCTGGAGGACATTACCAATGGACTGTTCTCCCTTTTGGACTGAAAGTGGCTCCATCATTGT
Organism: Telopea speciosissima; assembly: GCF_018873765.1. NCBI lineage: Eukaryota > Viridiplantae > Streptophyta > Magnoliopsida > Proteales > Proteaceae > Telopea > Telopea speciosissima. The sequence goes on from NC_057920.1 coordinate 49,991,096, forward strand.
TTCAGCAAGCCATGTTACGAATCTATGCTCCCATCCAAGAACATGCTCTCATCTACATTGACGACATCCTCCTTTTTTCTACTACAGAGGACGAACATGCCCTCCTTCTTCAACAATTCTTGGACATTACTGTGACCCATGGCATCATGCTTTCTCCAACAAAGATGGTCGTAGCAGTCAGCACAATTGACTTTTTGGGTGTCACCATCTCCAATGGACAATTTCAGCTACAACCCCATATTGGTCACTCCCTGCTAGATTTCTCGGACGGTCCCCTTACCCGTCAGGAAGTACAACAGTTCCTCGGCATCATCAACTATATGGCCGAATTCCTTCCTCATCAGATCCGTCTGACTAGTCATCTTCACCGCCTTTTGAAGAAAGATGCACCGCCATGGTCCACTATTCATACCCAGGCAGTCAAGGGTTTGAAAGCTTTGGCTCAAGATCTTCCCACTCTGCAAATTCCTTCTACAGGTCTCCGCATCCTCCAGACAGATGCTAGTGATACACAATGGGGTGCTGTTCTCCTCGAAGAACTCCCGGACAAGACACGACGTATCTGTGGTTATCGAAGTGGAGAGTTCAAGCTCTCTGAGAAGCATTATCGCTCCACATTCAAGGAAATTCTTGCGGTTCGACGCGGTATTGAGAAGTTTCAGTTCTTCCTCATCGGACATTCCTTCCTGATAGAGATGGACATGACAGCTTTCCCAAAGATGTTACAGTTCAAGCAGAAGCAGCTTCCTGAATCTCAGCTCCTTCGATGGGCTCAGTGGTTTTCCCAATGGTCATTCAAGGTTCGCCATATCAAAGGCAAAGACAATGTGCTTGCAGACTTCCTCTCTCGCACTAAGAGGAAATTACCATTATCTTCTTCCATCCCTGTCCTTTGCATGCCTCTTACCCCAGGTGCTTCCTCCTCTTCCTCTCCAGCACTTCCACCACCTGATCCCTTGCATCAGCTACTACCCATACTTCCAGCCTCTCTTTTCAGCAGTCTCTCTCTTCGCACTCTGAAAGCATATAGTATCTCTACATACCAGTCTATCCTCCTCTCTATTGTTCACACCAGTGGACTTCAGTTCGACTGGGTTGTCTGTCACCCGGATTATCCTTTCCTTACCCCGTTTGCCATCAATCCAGCTCTGTTTGATAGTGAATGTGTGGTCTTTTTCTGGCACCTTCTTGCGGTCCATAAGGTGGCTCTCACCTTCAACCGCCATACCCTCTGGCATTACCTCAGCACAGTTTCCACCATCTTCTCAAACCCAACAGGCTCAGCCTATTTTCGTCTTCAACGACCCCAGTGCTTAGCCCGTTTTCTCCGTCTCTTTGCTCCTATTCCCACTTGGCTCAATATCCTCTCCGCCTTGGATGAGCTTCCCTTTGTTACTTACATCTTCCACCGACCACCTGATTTTATTCACCATCATCTGGTTACTCCCCCCATTTTGGATCATAACCTCATTGCTTATGACCCTACCTTCACCTTCCACGAATCCAGCTCCCAGGATCTCTTCATCCATCGTGACCAGTCAGATGAGCATAAGGCTCGTTGGTTCTCTTTCATGACAACCATGTGCACCCATAACCATGTTGATCCAGCCACTTTGCCCTCTTGTCTTCTACAAAGTACCGACACGGCTTGGGAAGTCAACAACATTCTGCATCACCCGTTCATCCACCGCATACTGAGCGAGCACATGGAGTTCGAGGTCGATCATGCCCTAGACCTCTTCATTCCCTACACCAGCGATACCGACTTTGATACAGATTAGTTTTTATTTTTGAATGTATGTCTGTATTGTGTATTGAGTGTGTATTGAGTATGTATGTCTCTGTGTATTGAGTATGTATGTATTGAGAATCCTCTACTTGTATTTGTACCGACAACACTCAACATCAGTTTGGTGTCGGTATCCACCAACTATGGTTAGGTGAAGACTTTTGTCCACCAACTATGGTTAAGTGAAGACTTTTGTCCACCAACTATGGTTAAGTGAAGACTTTTGTCCACCAACTATGGTTAGGTTAGTTGAAGACTTTTGTACCTTGTAAACCTAACACGGGTTAGTTGTGTTCTCTATTTAAGCAGCTCGATTGGTTACTTGCTGCGATGACTGGTTCAGATTCTTCTTCGGCCTCTTCTGGCATTGATGGCCAGCCCCTGACTGATTTTCTTCCCCTTGTTGCCCCAATCAAACTTGATGGCTCTAACTACCTGAAGTGGTCTCGGTCTACCTATTTGACAGCAGCTGGCCGTGGCCTCACTGGCCATCTTCTTGGGACAACAACTAAACCGGTGGAAGAGGGTTCTCAGCTCAACAAGTGGTTATCTAATGATGCAATGGTGATGTCCTACTTGATCCATTCTATGCAAGGGGATATCTCAGACAATTTTCTTCTACTGGATACAACCCATACTATCTGGAATGGTGCCAAAGAGACTTATGGTCGCACGGGGAATGATGCACAGGTCTATGAGATTAGAAAGAAGGCTAATGCCACTACCCAACAGGAGCTCTCTGTCTTCAAATACTATGCTGCCCTCAAGAACATGTGGCAGCAATTGGATCATTACTTCGACTATCAGCCCTCTACTGCTACTGATCTGGCTGCCTATCGCAAACACGTTGACAAAATACGTGTCTATGATTTTTTGGCTGGACTAAATATGGAGTTTGATCCTATTCGGGTGCAAGTACTTGGGCAGTCCCCTTTTCCATCCCTAGAGCAGGCCTTTGCCTTGGTTCATAATGAGGAATCTCGTCGGGCTGCTATGCTGCATTCCTCTACTGTTGATCGATCCGCCTTGCAAGTTGCTTCCAGTACTCCTTCTCTTACCATTGCTGATGGTGGTACTGCTGTCCCTAAAGGTCCTGTCAAGTGTGAACACTGCAATAGGCTCTATCATATTAAGGCTCAATGCTGGAAGCTCCATGGGAAGCCTGCCGATTTTGAGGAAAAGAAAGCCCGTGGGAAGTTTAGGCCCAAGGCTCATATGGCTGATTCTCCTACTACTGCTGCTGCTGCCCCTTCATCTGATATTGGGCTTACTCAGGATGAGCTCCTAGCTTTTCGTCGCATGCCACAGGCCTCTTCCGCTGCCTCTACTACGACATCTGCACCTGTTGCCCCTCCTGGTTCTAATTTTGCGTCAGGTACTCCAGTCAATAGTCTGTGTGCATCGGCTGTATCCAGTCCTTGGATTATAGATTCCGGTGCCACTGACCACATGACTGGCTCCTCCCATGTATTTCATCTTTATACTCCATCTTCTGGCAAAGACAGTGTTCGAGTAACTAATGGTTCCCTTTCTCCTATTAATGGGAAGGGTTCCATACGCTGCTCACCTACCCTTTCATTAAAATCTGTTTTGCATGTTCCGTCCTTTTCTACCAACCTGCTCTCTATTAGTAGTCTAACTAGAGATCTGAACTGCAAACTGACTTTTTTCCCTTCTCATTGTGTCATACAAGATCTGGAGACGGGGCGCACGATTGGGGGTGGTACGATGTAGGGTGGTCTGTAGTTACTTGACCCGGGTTAGCCTTCTACTTTGCATTCGGCTTCCTCTACAGCTCATCATTAACAGTCCACCTCGTCCCCTGACCTCATCTCTGGCACTGTCTACTTGGTCATCCATCCCTTAGTACTTTGTCTCTTTTGTTTCCGCGCTTGATTAAGCATTGTAATAGGAATGAGTTTTTATGTGAGGCTTGTGTTTTGGCCAAACAGACTCGTTCCAGTTATTCTTCATTAAATAAAAGAAGTGAGTCTCCTTTTGCTTTGGTTCATTCTGATGTGTGGGGCCTTGCCCGTTGTACTTCCCTTTCTGGTCATCGATGGTTTGTCTCGTTTATTGATTGTTATCCTCGTGCCACTTGGGTGTACATGATAAGCCATAAAAGTGAGATCTTCCGTTGTTTTCAGTTATTTCATTGTATGGTTTAGACCCAATTCAATGCCACCTTGCGCATTTTACGTAGTGATAATGGCAGAGAGTACATGGAGGGTCAGTTCCAACTTTATTTGGTTGCACATGGTATTGTCCATCAGACCAGCTGTGTTGACATACCTGCCCAGAATGGGGTTGCTGAAAGGAAAAATAGACATCTCCTTGAGGTAGCCCGGGCCATTATGTTTGCACGGCAGGTTCCTTCTCACTACTGGGGTGATGCCATTCTTACTGCTGCTTATCTCATCAACCGTGTACCTACCCGTGTCCTTGATGGTCGTTCCCCCGTTGATCTCCTCTAGGGTTCCTCCTCCTTTGTGGTTCCCCCCAAAGTTTTTGGTTGTGTTTGCTATGTTCACAATCATCATCCTCATGGGAAATTTGATCCACGGAGCATTTGGTGTATTTTTCTGGGCTATTCTGCAACCCAAGAAGGATACACGTGTTACCATCCACCTTCTCGTCGTACTTTTGTCTCCATGGATATTGTCTTCCATGAGTCCTTATCATATTATTCCCAGACACCTCTTCAGGGGGAGCAGGATCAGGGTTTTGAAGATGTGTCTGCTATTCTTCTGGTTTCTATTCAGGGGGAGCCCTCTGTAACTTCAGCTCCTACAGTGGCTCCTATTCAGGGGGAGCGTGGACCAGTCAGTCAAATCCCTGTTGATAGGGTATATACCCGGGAGCGCACAGGACAAGTTGAGACTACCACCACCACCATACCACCTCTACAATCGTCTGCACTTGATCCAGATCCAGACCTTACGACATCATCTGGTAAGGATCCTTCCCTTGACTTACCTATCGCTGTTCGAAAAGGCGTTAGGTCATGCACCCAACACCCCATCTCCAATGTTGTTTCCTATGATGCTTTATCTCCTTCCTATCGTGCATTTGTTTCTTCTCTTTCCTCTGTTTCTATTCCTCAGAAATGGGCAGGAGGCGATTGCAGATCCAAAGTGGAAAGCAGCCATGATGGAAGAAATGACGGCCTTACTTAAAAATGAGACATGGGAGATAGTTGTTCTTCCTTTGGGTAAGAAACCAGTCGGGTGCAAATGGGTATTTGTTGTCAAGCAGAAGCCAGATGGAACAGTGGATAGATAGAAAGCCAGGCTTGTGGCCAGAGGCTTCACTCAGACTTATGGGATCGACTACCAGGAGACATTTGCCCCTGTTGCGAAGTTGAACACTGTCCAGGTCTTACTGTCTTGTGTTGTCAACTTTGGCTGGGACCTACAGCAGTTGGATGTAAACAATGCATTTCTTCATGGGGAGTTGGAAGAGGAGGTTTATATGGATGTTCCTTCGGGTTTTTCCTCTGACAAGACCCATGGGAAAGTTTGTAGGCTCAAAAGGGCACTCTATGGGTTGAAGCAATCTCCATGGGCATGGTTTGGTAGGTTTCATAAAGCCATGGTCTCCTGTGGATACAAACAGAGTAATGCTGATCACACTCTGTTCATCAAGCGAAAGGGAGAAAAGGTCACTCTTCTCGTAGTTTATGTTGATGACATAGTTGTGACTAGTAATGATACAGATGAAGTTTCTCACCTGAAGGCTTTCTTGGGACGGGAATTTGGTATAAAAGATCTAGGATAGCTAAGATATTTTCTTGGGATTGAAGTTGCCCGTTCTCCAAAGGCATCTTTCTCTCCCAGAGAAAGTATGTTCTAGGTTTACTGTCAGAGACTGGTTTGCTTGGTTGTCATCTTTGTGACACTCCCTTGGAAGCTACTACCCGTCTGCAAGAGAAGGATGGCGAACCTGCTGATAAGGGCAGATATCAACGATTGGTGGGTAAGCTGATTTATCTCTCCCACACCAGACCAGATATTGCCATTGCTGTGAGTCTTGTGAGCCAGTTCATGCATGATCCTTATTCCACTCACATGGTTGCTATTCTTTGTATTCTCTATTACTTGAAGTCAGCTCCAGGAAAGGGGATCCTTTTGTCTCCTCATGACCATCTTCGCATTGAGGCTTACACAGATGCTGACTGGGGTGGTTACCCTGACAGGAAATCTACCTCTGGCTATTGTACTTTTGTTGGAGGAAATCTGGTCACATGGCGGAGTAAAAAGCAAAATGTTGTGGCAAGATCTAGTGCTGAAGCTGAATTCTGTGCTATGGCCCAGGGCATATGTGAGTTACTGTGGCTTCAGAGTTTACTCCTTGATATCCGTGGTTCTGTTCATCTTCCAATGATGTTGTATTATGACAACAAAACAGCAATTAGCATTGCCCACAATCCAGTGTAGCATGACCGTACCAAAGATGTGGAGATTGACAAACACTTCATCAAGGAGAAGTTAGAGAGTGGGCAGATTTGTATCCCTTTTGTGAAGTCTGGAGATCAACTGGCTGATGTCTTCACCAAAGGGTTGAGTGGGAAGTTGTTTTATCCTAGTCTAGTCAAGTTGGGCATGTGTGATATCTATGCCCCAACTTGAGGGGGAGTGTTGAGATGTGTTACACGATATTATAAGAGTATTTTTGGTATTTTATTTATGCTTTATTTATATACTTTGAACAAGGGTAGAATTGTAATTTGGGCTGTGGCACTGTTCACGTGAGCAGTGTCGTGAACAGTGTTTCCCTTTGTAATCTCTTTTATTATTATTATTATAAATAGAGAGCTTGACTGATCTCATTGATCATTCAAGCCATTCACGAAATTCCTGTTTAGTTAACACTTTATTTATAATATTGAAATAATATGACAAGAATACAACTAAGCAATATGGGACTAAAACCCATATTACAACATTCCCCCTCAAGTTGGTGCATACATATTAAACATGCCCAACTTGCTACTTATAGGAAAAAATAATTTTGGACTGATTCCTTTGGTGAGGATATCAGCCAGCTGATCACTAGACTATACAGATTATCCCTTGTTTCAACTTTTCTTTGATAAAATGCCGGTCAATCTCAACATGTTTGGTACGATTATGTTGAACCGGATTGTGTGCAATGCTGATTGCAGACTTGCTATTACAGTAGAGTCGCATAGGAAGATCATTAACCATCCCCAAATCTTGAAGAAGCCCCTTGAGCCAAAGAAGTTCACAAATACCCTGGGCCATAGCTTGGAACTCAGCTTCAGCACTAGATCGAGCTACAACAGCTTGCTTTTTGGTTCTCCAAGTAGTTAGGTTTCCTCCAACAAATGTGTAGTACCCGGATGTGGATTTCCTATCATCAGGACTGCCAGCCCAATCTGCATCAGTGTATGTTTCTATCCGGAGGTGGCTCTGAGGAGAGAACAAGATTCCTTTTCCAGGAGATGACTTAAGGTAACGGAGAATTCTATACGCTGCTTCCAAGTGAGAAGAGTGAGGATCATGCATGTACTGACTGACAAGGCTTACAACAAATGTGATATTCGGCCGAGTATGTGAGAGGTAGATCAATCGGCCAACTAACCTCTGATAACTGCCCTTGTCCACCTGGTCGCCGTCCTTACTCTTCAAATGTGTGTTGGGCTCAAGGGGGGTATCTACTGGTTTACACCCAAGCATCCCTGTCTCTTGTAACAAATCTAAGGTATATTTCCTTTGAGAGAGAGATACGCCCTTAGCTGAATAGGCAACCTCAATCCCTAACAAATACCTTAATCTATCCAATTCCTTGACTCCAAACTCGGTGCCTAAATAAGCCTTCCAACTTCTGTATTTCCTGTGCATCACTGCCTGTGATCACTATATCATCAACATAGACAATCAGCATTGTCACTTGCTGTCCTACCTTCTTCACAAACAACATATGATCAGCATTGCTCTGCTTGTACCCATAAGCAATCATAGCCTTATGGAACCGGCCAAACCAAGCCCTAGGTGACTGTTTCAGACCATATAGGGCCTTCTTCAATTTACATACCTTTCCCTGAGTTTTTGAAGAAGTAAAACCAGGAGGTATCTCCATGTAGTCTTCTTCCAGATCTCCATGCAAGAAGGCATTCTTCACATCAAGTTGCTGGAGTTCCCGTCCTCGATTCACAGCACAAGAGATAATAACCCGTACAGTATTCATCTTTGCTGTAGGAGCAAAGGTCTCTTGGTAGTCAATACCTTGGGTTTGAGTAAACCCTTTGGCAACAAGCCTCGCCTTGTATCTCTCAACTGAGCCATCAGCCTTGTGCTTCACTACAAAGACCCATTTGCAACCAACAGGTCTTTTTCCAGGTGGAGGACTCACCAAATCCTAGGTCTGATTTTTTTCAAGGGCATGCATCTCTTCATTCATCGCATCCTTCCATTTCTGTTCGGCTATAGCCTCCTACAAGTTGTTAGGGACGGAAACAGAGGATAAAGAAGCTATGAAGGCATGGAAAGCAGGAGTTAGTGAGTTATATGACACAAAGTTGGAAATAGGGTGCAATGTACAACTTCTCTTTGATTTCTGAACAGCAATGGGTAAATCAAGACTGGGATCAATAGGGGGCTTACCAGAAATCTGATTAGGATCAAGACTTGGAGCAGGAGCTGATGCCGATTGAGTAGGATCAGTGGTGGTGGTCGCTTTGTATAGAGGGCCGTCCAGAGGGTGCAGCAGTAGCAGGTAACTGACAGGTATTCCCCCTTCCCCTTCTCCTTTCTCCTCCTCCTCCTCCTTCTCGGTTTTCTGCCTCCCCCTTTTTTTTGTTCTCGGTCTCATCCTTTTTCCATCTCTCTCGGTTTTTCTCCCTCTCTTTCTCTCTCTCACTTTTCTGATTTCTTTTTTTTTTTTTGTTTTTTTTTTTATATCTCTGTCTCTTTCTTTTGATATCTCTCTTTCCTTCTCTCACGATGACTCTCCCTCCCTCTCTCACTCTATATTTTCCCCCACTCCTTATCTCTCTCAGTTTCTTTCTCTCTCTCTCTCTCCCTATCCCCCTCGGTCTCTCTCTCCCTTTTTCACACAATATTTCTGTCCCCCTTTGTATTATTATTATTATTATTATTTTTTCTACTTTCCTATTTTATCTCTACTCCTTTTCACGATTCTGAAATTCCCCCTTTTCTCACGGTTTATTTGCTGGATATGGTGGGTCCACCTCTGACTTAAATCCAAAAATTTAAAAGCTTAATTATAACACCATCCCTCCCTTTGCAGCTTATAAGACTTGAACCTAGGACCTCTTAATAAATTAGTCCCCAAAACAAATTTAAATGAAGAAATAAGGCACTCTTTAATTCTTAAATCTATGCCATTCAACACTAGGTTAATAATTAAACTTTAAATTCTGCACATAATGGTATAAGAAAAGAATAGTTAAAAATTTCCAGAATTGCCCCTGAGGTGTAAAGTTTATGTAAATACCCCTGGTGTATAAAATTGCGAAAATGCCCCTATGCTTAAATAATTAATTATTTAGCAACACTTTCAAGCTTTCAAAATTCTGGGGCATTACAAAATATCTTCAACTGAATCATGTGGACCCCACTTTAGATGACTTAATAGGTGCAGCCGAAGTCCATAGCTTGTGATTCCCACCCTTTAAGTTATCTCCATCGGTTCAGTTAAAAAGACTTGAAGACATTGCCAAAACTGCCCCCACAATTCTTTTAGTAATATTCTCACCAAGCCAAATTAAGGATCTGTGACATGAACAGTGTTTTGGCCTCTTCATGTCTTGTTCTACATCAGTTGTAATATGGGTGCAGGGATAGAATTGTCATTAGAGGTATTTTAGTCCTGTACACATTCTAGATTCTTCTCCTCCGTATTATAAATAAAGCTGGCCTGTGTCCCATTCGACACAAGTCATATTCATTAAACCAATAGTAACTGGTAGATCTTTCTTTTTTTGGTGAATAAGTATGTATTACCAAACCCCAGGGGGGGGCAGGAAGGAAAAAGGGGGGGGGGGAATATACAAGGAGAGGGGAGAGAGAGAATGGAGGACAAAAAGGGGGGAAAGGACCAAAATCAAGCCCTCCTTAAAAAGGAAAGGGACTGAAAGACTGCTATCTAGACCTCAGGTAACAACAATGTGCCTGTTCCTTGGTGAATCCATGAAGGAACGATGAGGGATGGTACTGATCTTGGAGGAAACTTCGAAGGAGATGTCTTTCCAAATCAAGTCAAAGGATCTAGATTTGGAAGTCCATCTCCTAAGATTCCTCTCCATCCAGATGTGATGCACAACAGAGCCGAAAACAAGCTTGGCAATAGTTTCGCAGATGGTGCTGCCTTTGAAGGCCTTGGTCAACCAAATACATTCTCTATCAAATGGAAGATGTCTCCTGCTGCGGTGCCAGATGGTTGAGAGGGCTTTTTTCCAAATGGTTGAAGAAAAAGGGCATGCAAAGAAGAGATGGGCAGTGTCCTCAAAACCGTTCCAGCAAAAAGTGCAAAAGGGATGGGCGGGGATGTTACAGTGTAGGAGAAAGGCTTGGGTTGGGAGGAAAGGTTAAGCAATCTCAAGGTTGTGAGGCTGTGGCGAGGGATGGAGCCTTTGAACCAGACTAGGTTGGCCAAGGAACGGGGGTGTTGGGGTTACGGACAAAATTCCAAGCTGATTTAGTGGTAAAACGGCCAGAGGGGGAGGGGAGCCAAATTGCCTTATCCGCAAGAGCAGTGGGGGAGAGGTGGAGGGGGGGAAGGGTAGGCCAAACCTGGGATAGGACGATGGGGAGGGGAGGAGGGGACCAGGAACCAAGAGAGATGATGGAGGACATGGGGGCAGATTTGGGGATGCCCGAGGAATAGACTGCTCTAGCTCCAAAGACATTGTAGAGGATGCCTAAGGGGTGCCAGGGGTCAAGCCAAAGAGAGGTAGAAGAGCCGTTGACAATTGCCGTGGAGGTGGCTCTAAGCGCAAGAGGCCTAAGAAGGAGGATCTTACGCCAAACCCAAGACGAGTAAGAGCGGATGGGAACAGTCCAAATGGAATCATTCTTGAGGAGATGAGAGTAGACCCAGTTGACCCAGATGGAATCGTGCTTGGAAGAGTTTTTCTAGATAAGCTTAAGGATTCCAGCAGTGTTAGAGTCCTGAATGCGGCGAATGCCTAAGCCCCCTTCCGCCTTAGGGAGACAGACGGATTTCCAGCTAAATGGATGCAGGAATTTGGAGGTTTCTTTCCCTTTCCAAAGGAAATCACAGAAGAGGTTCTCCAAGGCTTTGATGGTGGCTTTAGGAATGCCGAAGATGCCACACCAGTAAGTGTAAGAAGATTGAAGAAATCTAATGCATTCAAGCCTACCCACATAGGATAAGAGTCTGCCCTTCCAAAGCTGGAGGCGCTTGCGGATATTATCAAGCATGGGGATACAATGATGGCTGGAAAGCCTGGTAGGGATGAGAGGCAGGCCAAGGTATTTGACGGGGAGGGAACCAATAGATAAGCCAGTGAGACGCTGGAGGGTGTCTTTATCTAACTCAGAGACACTCGCAAGGAAGATTTTGGATTTGAGGAGGTTGATGCGGAGACCGGAGAGGTCTTTAAAGAGGCAGAGGGAGGACATGATGGCAGAAATAGAAGAGGGGGAGGCCTTTGAGAAGATCATCAAATGATCAGCAAAGGCCAGGTAGGTAAGGTTGATGTGCTTGCATTTGGGAATGGGGGAAATGAGGTGGAGATCTGTTTTGGATTAAAGGCTCCTAGAAAGGACTTCTAAGGCAAGGGAGAAGAGAAAGGGGGAGAGAGGGCAGCCTTGGCGGATGCCAACTTTGGAGTTGAAATATCCGGCTGGGGAGCCAATAACAAGAACGGAGTAGGAGGGGGAGGAGATGCAGGCATAAATCCATCGGGCAAAAGCATTAGGGAAACCCATTTGGGTGGGCACGTTGCAGATGAAATCCCAACAGAGGGAATCGAACGCTTTGTATAGGTCGATCTTCATGAGAACAGCTGGGGAGTGGGATTTATGGTCAAAGCCACGCACAATCTCCGAGTACAGGATAATATTATCTGCAATGCTATGACCAGAGATAAAGGCGGATTGATTGGGGTTGACCAGATCAGGGATGACTTGCTGGATCCTGTTGGCAAGAATCTTTGCAATGAACTTGTAGAGAAGATTGCAGAGCGAGATGGGTCTGAAATCAGACAAGGAGGAGGCTCCATCCATTTTAGAAATGAGACAGAGGAAGGTCTGGTTGATCTGGGCAAGTTGACTGGGTTTGAAGAAGAAGCTACGGATAGCTTTGAAGAGTTCTCCTTTGATAGAATCCCAGCAACTGAGGAAGAAATACTGAAACCATCGGGACCAGGAGCTTTGTTGGATTTATGGGAGAGGATGGCTTTAGAGATCTCATCATCCGAGGGGATAGACAAAAGGAAGTCAGTCAGAGAAGGGGGGACAAATTTGTTGATGAGATTCGAGGGGAGGGTGGAGGCGGGGTGGGGAGGGGGTTGAAAAGGGATGAGAAGGAGGCAGCTTCGGCCTTTATCCCAGAGACGGAGGAGATAGGAGTCCCATCCGAAGTGATGAGTTGGGTGATGGAGTTAGAGTTAAGCTTGGCGCGCAAGGATCGATGGAAGAAGGCTGTGTTAGAGTCTCCCAATTCTAGCCATTTGATCTTGGATTTTTGGCGCAGGAAGCTTTCTTCAAGGAGGGAGAGAGAGGAGAGCTCCTCAAAGAGCTTTTTCTCCTCCAAAGCAAGATCCTGGAGGGAAGGATCCAGCTGGAGGGAAGATTGGACACGGGCTAAATCAGAACGGCAGGAGGAAAGACGAGAAGGAATGTTCCCAAAAGTGGAGAGATTCCAAAGCTTGAGAGCCGATTTGGTACGACGGAGCTTAGAGGCTGCTTGGAGGAAGGTGGGAAGGAAGTTATCATGGGAGGTCTACATGTCAAAGAATTTGAAAGGCTTAGGGCCAAAAGACGAATAGGGCTTGATGAGGAGATGGCAAGGACTGTGATCTGATAAGCCCTGGGGATGGAAATTAGCATGTGAATGGGGAAAGGTGGAGAGCCAAGTGTCGTTGATGAGGAGGCGATCAAGCTTGCAAGCAACACGGTCGGGGCCAACCCGTCTATTATGCCACGTAAGAGGAGACCCTGACCACCGAAGGTCGTCGAGACCAAGGTTTAATATTTCGCGATATCTCGGTATCTCGGGCCTACTGAGATATCCGAGATACCCGAAATATCGCGAAATATGACCGAAATATTGCATTTTTTCTGCAATATTTCGGGGGTCCATCTCGGGGGGTATTTGGCCATATCTAGGCCTGAAACTTCATGGATAGCCTTATTTAAGCTTAATAAACACATTTAAACCATAAAATTGTAAAAATGTGAATTCAAATTGGTGTTTTGGGCTTGCACCCTTGATTGACATACGGTCACCGACCCTAATGTATAAATAGTTAAATACACATAGATTAGGCAGTTAATATTTAATAATAGTATTTAACTTCATCACATATCAAGTTAAAGCCAATACACATTAATGAGTACCATGATTCTCATAAACTCCATAATATTCAATAACTCGCTTAAAGCCTTAAAGGCAATACACTAAGTGTTAAAGTTAGTAAGTCACAAGACTCGCAACTCGCAAGTCACAACTCACAAGTTCATAGATCAATGAAATCACAACTTAAGTTACAAATTACAAGTGCTAAACTGCTAATAGTAGTTACTGTGCCTCCCTGGATCAATCCCACTCATGCCTTGCTGGAGTCGACGTCCATTGCTCTCTGTTTGAAGGACATATGTGGACCATGGTATAGAATCGGAGAAGAAACGAGTGTAGTCATCCACAAGTGTCACGTAAATGGAATCATCAACATACTGTAGGTAACCTATCCTAGGATATAAGCTAGGGTTACCAATCGATCCAGTCCGTGAAGAAGATGATCCACTGTGATATGATGTTGGCGCCGGCGCAAGAGGCGATGGCATTGGATGCATGTATGGCTGGTGAGGTTGGTAGTTAGGTCCGCTAGGGCATGCAAAGATGTTATCTACAAAAGATGATCCAGTATGTCCCTGGGACTGGGACTGGGACTGGTAGTTATAGTCCCCTACCACTAAACTGCCCATATGATGATGATCCATATCCATATCCACCGTAAGGTTGTGATGCACCATAATCCGATGCCAATGGAGTGGTATGTGCGTCAAAGATGGGGCACGCCAATGTCCAGTCGGTCTTCCCTCCCTATCACCCATACTCAAACCACCAACAGAGCTAGATAGGTTATCAATGTCCATGTGATCAGGTTGCAACTGTGTTTGTTGACCCCTACGCTTCCTGTTGTATGTATGTAGGGGGCCTCTTGAGGGTCGGGGTGCGGGGCCACGTGCTCCGTGGTCCGTATCTTGTGTGGCATGATCAAACTGTGTCTCTCCAGTGAATTGGAGTAGCTCTACAGGTGCCGTATCCTGGGCCTCCTGGCCTACCACATAACGCTCTCGCATGCCGTCAAGTTCTTCACCAGCATCACCACCACCAACATCACCAGCACCAGCATCACCACCACCAGCATCACCATCACCACCACCAGCATCACCATCATCACCATCATCATCATTTGAGGACTTAGACCAGTCTTCATCATCAGCAACATTGCCACCAGTGGGCTGGAATGGTATGGGTGAGGCTTCCCTTGCATGTATCTGACCCTCGTCAGCCATATACTCGTCCACATCAGCACCAATCTCAGAAGCTATCATGGGGTCGGGCCTACCTCCCTCCTCATCCAACACTAGCTCACCTTTATCCCTCACCCAATCCATAATAGGGTCCTCATCGTCTGAGTCAACTTGAAAGATGTCAGCTAGATCAATGGTGCCCCTCTGTCCCTCATGTCCCATGCGTATGTGTTGCAGTTTCAGCCTCAAGTTGTAGTGCACATACACCATGTCAGATAAACGTTGAGACCCTAATCTGTTGCGCCTCTTGGAGTGGATGAGTGCAAAGGTACTCTAGTTCCTCTCACAACCAGATGTAGAACATGTTTGGGCAAGGACTTTAATTGCTATTCTTCTTAAGTTTTCAGCCGATTCCCCATACAACCCCTACCATTCAGCTGCATTACAAGTTTACAACAAAAAAGACATGTGTCAAATGTTGTTTCAACTTTCAAATTTCAATACATATGTAATTTAAAACTTAAAAGAATTACCAGCATCACCACGTGCTCTGCCTTGTATCGTAGCCTCAGTTCCAAAACTTCCCAATGCATCCCTAAATACCCTTGATCTACACCCATGTGGAAAATTAGTAAGTACTTCTTCACTACTTATTTGAAAGCATCAATAAGTTGAGTTTCCAAATGAATTCACCTCATTGTTGCAAATTGCTTGTAGTGCACCATCTGGCTCCAACTTCTTCACTACTTGTTTCACAGCATCAATAAGTTGAGTTTCCAACCCAAGCCTATTGTTATATTGATACTTAGGGTTCAAGTAGTATGCTGAAATATGACATATAGAATAGAGGTATTGTCAAATGCATAGGTAATTAGTAAATAATAATACTATGAATTAGTAAACATAAAACAAATTTACTCACCAGCCTTATGCAGTGGATGCATAAGTTGATTCTCCCAGCGAGCATTTATGATATCTAAGAAGTGTTTGCTACTGCGAGGAGCCACACTATAGACACTATCTTTCATCAAGTCTATTGCAGCATATAGGACTGGTATGGTTGGGCCCTTCAGAGCGGAGTCAGCAACATGTAGAACTTTAACTACTGGCTCCAAAACTTTCACCACTTTGCTTAGTTTAGTCCAGAAGTCCTCAAATGACATCGTTGCTTATGCTTCCCTCCCATTTGCAGTCTTGGAACTCTTCCATTCAAACCACTCCTCAGAAGCAAACATGCTTCTCAGCCCGGCCTTCTTTGTCTCAATGCTTTTGAGGGCAATGTAGTTGGTGGCAAATCTTGTGATGCCAGGCCTAACCAAGTCACCCCCACATTTTTCCCTCAATAGATTGAGTGCATAGGAGTGGTTGTATACAAAGTTGGTGACTTGTCTTGCACTTTCAACCAAAGTCTTCACCAACTTTAACTTTCCCATATCTTTTAGCATTAAGTCAATGCAATGGGCTGCACAAGGAGTTCAGAAGAGCCAGTACTTACTATTGTTCATCATCTTCTCACCAGCCAGCTTGAAGTTACTTCCATTATCCGTTACAATCTGGACAACATTCTCAATACCCACATCTTTTTTCACTACTTCCTTTAACAATCTGTAAATATATTTTGCATCCTTTATCTCTTTGGATGCATCCACAGATTTGAGGAACACTGTCCTCCCATCACAATAAACCATGAAATTGATGGACTTTCTTGTAGGCACAGTCCATCCATCTGCCATTATAGTTACCCCATATGTCTCCCACATATTCCTCATCTCACTAATGTACTCATCAATCTCACTCTTTTGTTGAGGTAGATAAACATTCATTACCTCATATGGGGTGGGGCCCTTGAATCCTGGGCCAGCCTCTGCAATGGTATCTATCATGGTATCATAGTGGGGGCCTTGTGTAATGTTTGCTGGGATGGTATGGTATAGCATCCACTTAGCTATTGATTCTTTAACCAATCCCTTCATCCCCTTCCATGCTCCTTTGATTCTGGGTTGACTGCTTCCTTTCTTCTTATGCAATTTAGGATTAGATGTTGATGGTGGTACTGGTACTGGTACTGGTAGAGGTGTTGGGGCTGCCCTTACACTTTGTGATCTTCTAAAAGGATTCAAAGATCTAGGACCTCTAGAACTGCCAGCTCCTCTACTACCCCCTACTCTTTGTCTCTGCTGATCATCTTGAAAACTTACTCTACTCCTTGAAACAGTCCGCCTAAAATCCCTAGCCTCCTCTGCTGTTTGTATGTCATCAGGTACTGCAATGTCCTCATCATCATCATCATCATCATCATTGTATTGTCTTCCTCCTCCCATCGAACTCCTCACTGTATCCTCAAGTTGTTCTCTTATCCTTTGCTTGTCAGCCTTCCTCTTCTTCTTTCCCCTCAAACTATCACCAATCTCCCTGGCTACTTCAATAGGGACCATATGACAACCTACAACATCTTTAGATCCTCCAGTCAGATGTTGTTTAAGTCTACTGGACCCACCTCCCATAAATTGCATGTGACAATAGTTACATATAGATTTTCTCTTATCCCCATCAATGGGAGTGCCATGTAACCATGCAATGTCACCCCTATGCTGGCTGGCTGGTCTCTCTTGTTCCCTCTGTTCTCTTTGTTCCCTCCGCCCCCTTTGTTGACTACTTTCCCCCACCTTTTGCTTGCCCTTCGCACGTTGTCTAGCACGATCCGCCATAATGATACTTGTTTACTGCAATGTAAGTAATACAAATAATTAAAAAACTTAATGTAGATGCACTTCCATTGACACTTTTAGATTACTAATACACTTGTATAGTTATTTAATATTTTTTCCCCAACCCTTATATTTTTCACATAATTAAAACCAATTTTTTATATATAATGTTAATATAAGTATTGACCTAACACAACAAAACCAAAAATTAGTAAACATAATATACATGTAATGCATTTCAAAACATATAGAAATAACTTTCATATTTTTTCATTATATTTTTAAACTTAAAACTCATATTTTTCCTTTTTTATTTTTTTTATTTTTTATTTTTTATATATTTTTCTTAATTTCCGAAAATTAAAATAATTATTTAAGAGCAGAAAAATAAATCCGACACCGTGAAGCCGTAGATCGGTCATTGGTGTCTAACATATATTTAATTCATTACCATCTAAGTCATATTATCCCTAATTATTTCCTATTTTAATTGTAGGAAAATGAATTTTTAAAACCAGAAAATTAAAAAAAAAAAATACATATGGAAAAAAAATTTCGACACCGTGAGGCTATAGATCGGCCTCCGGTGTCTAACATATATTAATATCATCACCATCCAACAAAATTTGTACATAGTCTTTTCAAAAAAATAGTTTTAGAGAAATAGAATTTACTTTAAATAGTGGAAAAAGGTTTGGATGATGAGCTTAGATGACCCTCCAATGAGTTTACCGGCGAAAATCCGACAACAATGTGCTTGAACAATGGCTAGAGTGTTGGATGAGAGCTTGGAAGAGTGGAAGAATAGGCAAATGACTGAAATTCCTTAGCAAATGCAGCTCTCGGTCGAAATATGGACCGAAATTGGTGAAATATTGTATTAAAGCCCCCCTTCACGTGACACTTTAAGCCAAAATACCATATTTCGTCGATATCTCACGAGATATCGACGAAATATGGTATTTTTTCATTTCGACCTGATTTCGCATCTCGGTAAGCTCGAGATATACGAAATTAAGCGATATTTCGGCGAAATATTGTGAGATTTTGAACCATGGTCGAGACCGAGATCTTCAATACAATCATTGAAGGAGTTGACAGAATGAAGGTCAATGGGACGACCTCCAAATTTTTCAGATTGGAATCTGACAACATTGAAATCACCGCCCACACCCCAAGGAAGGGAATTTGTCCCAGGTTTGAGGAGAGAGAGATCATTCCAAAGGGCTAAACGGCGGCTGCCAAATTATGGGCATAGACCACAGAGAGGAAGAGGGAAGAGGGGGAGTTAGGGAAAGAGAGATGAAGATGAAGGAGTTGGGAAGTGGAATGAGAAATGGAAATGTGATTTTTTAGGGATTCCAGAGGATCCAAATACGGCCATTTGGTGAATGGTTATAGTTGGAGATCAAGGACCAAGAAGGAGCAATGGATCCTGCAATACGGGAGGCGTTCTCTTGGAGGACGCGGGTCTCAAGTAGAGCGCAAAAGGAGGAGTTAAGAGGAGTTGATAAACGATCTAATTTCATGGTGCTTTGCTAGGGAGTTGAGACCCCTAACATTCCAAATGAAACCAGCAGACATGACTAAAGGGTAGAGGGCAGGGATGTCCTAGGAGGGACACTCCGGTAGCATTGACAGGAGAAGACAATAGCCGGATTGCAAACAAAGGGGCGCCAGGGAGGGGAGGGTCTTACAAGACCAAGGGGCGGGGGGGAGCGCACAGTGGATAAAGGCAAAGGAGTTCTAAGGAGTTCTATTTTTCATGCGATTTTTTCTCTCATAATAAATTTCTTTGAAGAATAGAAGACCACACCAAATGGTTAATAAGAATGTCAGCAGAAAAAGTGCAAGAAAATAGGAAGCACAATACATGACATCAGCCTCTTGCCAATCAGACACTAGATACAGAAACTGGAGAAGATAACACTTACGAAAGTCCTTGATAGAACCCATTCTGTCAAACAGTAACCACTTTTTAACTTAAATAAGGAACACATGCAGAGGTCTCTCTCTCTCACTTTGAATTAATTTTGTTACAGAAACATATTTAATATCATAGTTGTCACGGCGAATAGGTGAACCTAAGGCATTGGAGGGAAAGCAGGGCTACCAAAACGCCTGCCTAGGAGACCAACACGACACGAGTTGTCAAGGCGGCTGGATGCCAAGGCAGTCACCTAAGTGATTCCTTGACAACTATGTTTAATATTATCTTATATGAGGCAGATTGCACATGTAGATAGTGTTATGGTCTTATTATATTATTGTAGATTCTCTAGCATGGAAAATCAGCTATATAGCTCACTTCTGCATATGCATTTTGATCAACCTTTTTATTCGAAGTCTTGTAATTCTTGGCTTCAGTACGATGTTAATTCACTGACAGCTTGGCCGCCTTCTACGTTTTTGTTATTATTTGCTTCCAGGTTGTGATGTTGGATGAGCATGGTTCAAACATAGGATCCACGCAGATGGCAGAATTGGTGGGAGATGCAGGGAATACAGTATGAACTTCAATTTAATTTCCACAAGTTTCCAAAAGTATGTTGCTGTGTGGCAAGGATGTGGACATGTCACTGTCCAACATAGCAACCCTAAAAACTTGTCATGAGACATGTCTGTGCATCTATGTACTAGTAACATTCTTTCTATTGGCAATGACTTTGTAGTGACTATAGTTGTGTTCCCTCATCCTCAACTTAAGTCAACTAGTTATTTTCCCAACTAAATGGTATGAATCCTGTTTTGTCATTCAACCATGTTCACAGCTATATTTGTTGTTAAACCTAAGGCAACCATATTTTTTTCACCACTTCTTTTCAAGTAAGCTTCATTCGATCCATTGTTTTTTTAGCTCTTATAGCATTCAGACTGTAATCAAATATACCTTCACAAACAGCTAGTCAGAAACCAGAACAAGAGAAGAAAGAGAGTGGAAGAGGAAGAAGAGAGAAGAGAATAGGAAGAAACTGATCCAGCGACAGAATCGGTATGTGATTGCTGCCGCTGGACTCTATTGCGTATAAAGATAATGTTGTTGAGTTACAATCTAACAAGGAAAAGGAAAACCAATTAGGAAACTACTAAGTAACATAAGTCAAATTAGGAAACTAAATAACTTATCACGATGGGGTTCTCCCCTATCGTGAATACATCAGACACACTAACTACCGCCAACTTAACACACACTCTCTCTCTCTCCTTCTTATGGGTGTATTCAATGGGCTTCGTTGTACATGTTAATGTAGTCCTAGATTGGTAGAAGGCCAACTAGGAGCCACTAAACCAGGATTTGACATGAACTGGTAATCCGATTAGGGCAAAATATGATTTTAGGTCAAAATTAGGTTTGGGGTTTGAGGTGTTGGTTATGCTAGGCAGGTGTAGGGGATTCTATCAGTGAAGGTCTTGAGATGTTTTGATGGGCAGAAGTGTGTAAACTTGAATAGACAGCAAATTAGGGTTAGGGTTTTGGGTTTTTGAAAAGAGTAATTTAATGGATTCTAGGGTTTAGGATGGAGGGATGGGTCTAGGACTTGGATTGAGTGTTAAGAGAGGGTGTGAGGGAGGTTCGGTCCAAATATGGACAGATTCTGATGGTGGAATAGTGCTGTGCAGGTTTTAGGGTTTATCGGGTTTGATTTGAGATGGAGGGGATTAGGGTTTTAATGGTGGGAATGGGCAGCAGTGTGGATCGAGTATTCCTTATGGGCAGGAGGTGTTATGGGTGAAGTTTGGTGAGTTTTTAATGGCTGGTTATGTCAGTGGGTTACTTAGGGTTATGTAAAATTGAAAAACAAAAGGGGGAAAACTGAGGGTTGGGCTGTAGAGGATGATACGAAGAAGTATGAGGTTGCGGATGCTTCTAAACTTACTTGCAGTAGCAGAGAGTAATCGGCAGCAGCTTGAATAAATATTGGATCTTTGACAGAAAACTTGAAGAACTTGACACTAACTACCTGGGCTTCACACAGCAAGGTGTCGATTGGATCAGGCGCCAATCCCACCAATGAATCACCCGGGCTTCACACAACAAGGTGTCGATTGGATCAAACACCAATCCCACCAGCTTTGATCATACACATAGCAAGTCTTCAAGAGAAGAAAGGTTGCAGTAGCTTGCAAGAGCAAATTTCATAAAACAGTGAGGTAAAGAGGAGCCCCACGGTTTTCCTTTATTTATATTGGCCCAAGGCCCAAATTCCTATGTAGCCTAGGAATAGGAAATCCCAAATCTTTGGCTGAGACTAAATACAAAACACCCCCTCTCTAAAATTCGTGTAGAGGTGTGGACCCAAAAAATCACTTAAGTTAAAAAGATTCTATTCTAAAAGAATATTCTAAAATCATTTAAATTGGACCAGTGGTTCAACTGGTTCAATTTAAAACACTAAATTACTAAAACATGAAAATAAACTAAGTATTGGGCTGATCCTGTATGCAACTTATGTACCCCTACTTTAGGTCCATAAAAGTCACCTGTTACATTGAAAATCCATGGGATCAAAGGCCCAACATGTCTATAACCCCACCCTAGACTTATTTGAAAGAAGCCCTGTTTGGTGATAAAACTGCATCGCATGTCTTAACCAACTCAAATGATTCTCCTTTAACTATTGAAGGTACTGCTAAATCACCTCTAATGTGTTCACTCCTTATTCTATTTGTAATGCCCCGCATTTCTAGTATAATACTTTAATATTGATTTGGATTATTTGTTATTATTTTAGTGTCTATTGAATTGTTTTATTTATTTATGATAAATAGTGCAAGCACGAGGTAACATGCTTGTATTAATCTTAGTTACTAAATATTGATTAGTATTTGATTAATATTATTCATTAAGCTAATCCTATTTATTAGGGGGATTAATGAAGGATTAGAGGTGGCTTAGCATGATTGGACCATGTGTCCTATTTAAAGGCTGCCATATGGTGTGCGTGGAGAGGATGAGGTGGTGGCATGGTTAGTAGCCACATGGCATAGAGGTGTGGTGTTATCAAGAGTCAGCCACTTTGTTTTGCTAAGTCTAAACAGCTACCATTTGCATGGGAGAGGTGGTGTGGTAATGCTTAGCCAGCCACATGGTGGTGGAAGGACGAGGTGGCACTTGAGGTGCAACAGCTTGTGAGCAGCTTGTAAGTAAGTAGGTGAAGCAGCTAAGGGCTGGGAGTTAGAAAACTCTCAACTGTGGGTTTGCTTAGGTACTAAATAGAAAAGCGAGAGCAAGGGAAAGAAAGAAGGGAAGGGAGGAAAAGAGAAATAGAAGAAGGTAAGTTATTGGGTTTGGGATACTGTTTTGCTACTATACTTGATGAGATTTGGTCGACTATATTGCTGAATCAAGATTTGGAAGAAGAAATTGAAAGAAAAAAAGAAAAAGAAGAAGAAGAAGGAAGTAGAAGGAGGAAAAACCTGAACTGAGTCAGATGGAATTCAGATTATAAAGGAATTAGGGGGGATTTTGGTTGCTGGAATTCTGAATTGAAGAGGGAATTGGGATTTCTGCTGGGGTGTTAGCTTGGGTCCTTGAGGAAAACTTATACACAAGTAGTTTTGTACGTGGACGCTTACTTTATTTAAAAAAGGTGAGGGATCATGGTTATGTATATGTTTGCAAGAACGAATGATGTGAGAGGAATACGGTTATAGGATCTTGCATAAATCATGAATCTTGTTCTTGAACTTGAAGGAGATCTTCAAAGAATTGAAAGAAAGCTTCAAAGAACCATCTGGGCTTCACACCGCAAGGTGTCGATTGGATCAAACATCAATCCCACCAACGAACCACCTAGGCTTCCCACTGCAAGGTGTCTGTTATAACCAGATACTGAACAACCAGATTGGAGAGAAGAGAAGAGAAGAAAGAAGGAGAAAGAGGAGGAGAAGAAGAAGAGAGTGCAAATCCAAAGAGAAAGGGAACCTGCGGTAGAACAGTATGTACTATCGCAGGTCACTTGATGTATTATTTATATTGAAATAAGTTTAGGACAAAACTTCCCTTACATCAATGAAACACTAGAAAAACAGAAATAAAACAAAGGAAAAGCACAATGACCTATCTGCCCTTACAACTATCGACTTCAACACTCCCCCTCAAGCTGGAGCATATATATCACCCATGCTCATCTTGTTACAACAACATCGAAAAGTAGGAGCAGATAAGGACTTTGTGAACACATCTACAATCTGATCAGAAGAAGAGACAAATGGTGTCTCAACCAGCTTCTTCAAAACGGCGCTGCGAACAAAGTGAAAATCCACCTCTATATGCTTAGTTCTTTCATGAAAGACAAGATTACTAGCAATATAGATGGCTGCCTGGTTGTCACAAAACATCTTCATAGGGGTTGGAACTGAAAAACCCATCTCAAGTAGGAGAGACCTAACCCACATCAACTCTGCAGTGGTATGGGCCATGGCTCGATACTCCGCTTCAGCTGGACCTGGCAATTGTGGTCTGTTTCTTGCTTCGCCACGTAACCAGATTTCCCCCAACGAACATGCCATACCCAGTAATAGATCGACGATCACTAGTTGAACCTGCCCAATCTACATCAGAGTAGGCAACAAGCTCCATATGCTTATTGGGTCGATACATTTGCCCCTTTCTAGGGACCCCCTTCAAATACCAAAGAACCTAAATGGCTGCATCCCAATGAGACTTACAAGGAGACTGCATAAATTGGCTGAGAACACCAACAGCATAAGAAATATCTGGCCTAGTGATAGTCAAATACAAGAACTTCCCAATCAAGCTTCTGTAAGAGTGAACATCCTTCATACCCTTACCATCATCAGAGCCAAACTTGTGATTAGTATCCATAGGAATATCTACTGGTTTTGCAGCAAGCATGCCAGTTTCGGTCAAGAGATCAAATACATATTTCCTTTGGGATAGGCCGATTCCCTTTTTACTTCAAATAACCTTAATCCCAAGGAAGTAGTGAAGCTGGCCCAAATCTTTAGTTTGAAAGTTCTGTAAATAATTTTTTACTTTTTTGATTCCACCCTCATCATTCCCTGACACAATAGTGTCATCAACATAAACCACAAGTACAACCAATTTCTCTCCTTGGCAACGAACAAACACAGAATGGTCAGAGAAGCATTGAGTAAAACCAAAGTGAGTCACAACAGAACTAAACTTCTCGAACCATGCACGTGGAGATTGTTTCAGCCCATAAATGGCCTTGTGCAGCCTACACACACGACTACTATTCTCCCCCTGAGCAACATAGCCTGGAGGTTGCTCCATATAGACCTCTTCAAGTAGATCACCATAAAGAAAGGCATTCTTGATGTCTAACTGGTACAAGGGCCAATCAAAATTCACAGCTAGAGAAATAATTAGGCGAACAGAGTTCAGCCTAGCCACAGGACAACACCGTAAGTCTGGGTGTACCCTTTAGCCACCAGGCGGGCTTTAAGCCGCTTAACAGACCTATCAGAATGATACTTAATAGTGTACCCCCACCAACACTTGACTAGGTCTTTATCAGGAGGTAAATCTACCAACTCCCATGTATTTTGAGTCGGTAAAACATCCATTTCCACATCCATGGCCTTTTTCTAGGCAGGGTTACTAAGAGCCTCATTGTGAGTGCGGGGAACAGCATAGGAAGACAAAGAGATAGTAAGACTACGAGGACAAGAGTCACAAGACGGAAGATGGTATAAAGAAACAAACTGCTCAATATGATAGATAACTAAAGACTTATGAGTACACGAACGTTTACCTTTCCGAGTGGCAATGGGTAAGTCATCAGGATCTGGAGCAGCTGGTAAGTCAGGAGGAACAGGTAAGACTGAATCTCCACCAGAGGTTGAAGAAGGTACAGGAAGCAATGCAAAAGGGCCATTCTGATCTGGATGGAGCTGCCCAAAGTGCCGCTTACGCCGATACACCTGTAGTGGAGAGGTAGGCAGGGGAACAATGGCAAGAATAGGGGGGTCAGACACAACTAATGGATCACTGGACACAGTGGGCTGATCAGAAAAATAGGATGTTCCTTCAAAAAGGTGACATCTGCACTCACAAACTGCCTTCTTGTAAGAGGATCATAACACCTATATCCCTTCTGGGTTCTAGAGTAACCCAAGAAGACACATTTGGTTGACCTAGGGTCCAATTTATCTCCATGGATATGGAGATTATGAACAAAGCAAACACACCCAAACACTTTAGGAGGCAGACTAAAACTCGAAATACTAGGAAACAAAATAGAAAAGGGTGACTTGTCACCAAGAACAGAAGATGGCATACGGTTAATCAAAAAACATGCAGTAAAAACTACATTACACAAAAAATGTTTGGGCACCTGCATATGCAACATGAGGGCCCTGACAACTTCAAGTAAGTACCTATTTTTCTGTTCCGCTACCCCATTATGTTGAAGAGTATAGGAACAACTAGTTTGATGAATCATCCCGTTAGCAACACAAAAAGATGAGATCTCAGTTTGAAGAAACTCCAAAGCATTATCAGACCGAAAAATTTTAACAGAAGCATTAAATTGGGTCTTTATTTCATTGCAAAAATTTTGAAACACGGATAAAAATTCTAATCTATCCTTTAAAAGGTACAACCAAGTAGTCCGGGAATAATCATCCACAAAAGTGACAAAATAACGAAAACCATGACTATTGTTTGCACGACAAGGACCCCACACATCGGAATGCACCAAGGAAAATAAAGAAGCACTACGGGGCATAGAACAAGAGGGAAACGTATCACGATGATGCTTACCCAACTCGCAGCCCTCACACTCTAATTTATTTAAAGACTTAAACTGGGGAAAAACAACTTTTAACCTAGACAAAGACAAATGTCCTAGCCTACAATGCCATCGAAATGGAGACTCTCCATCAACAGTAGTAGTTGCAGCTGAAGCAGATGGGGCAGCACCATGCAAATAATGTAGTCCATCTTTCTCACACGCCCCACCAATCGTCTTCCTCGTGTGAAGATCCTGAAAAACACAGTAAGAAGGAAAGAAGGTTAAAGAACAATTCAAACTTTTAGTAAATTGACTAATAGAAAGAAGACTTAAAGGAAATTGGGGAACATGTAGGGCAGAAGAAAGAGAAATATTAGAATTAAGAGAAACGGTACCATGTCCGGTAATAACAGGAGGGATATGAGAGCTAGGAGAAATAGAGCTAAAAACAGACGACTTACCAGTCATGTGAGTGGAAGCCCCCGAATCAATGATCCAAGGTGTGGAAGTAGTGGAAAAGAGAGCAGCAGGTGTACCTGCATGAGCTAGAGTGGCAGCAGTGGTGGATGCCCAAGAAGTGGAAGTGGATGACTCCAGACTCTTGATGCGACGCATGAGTTGTTGCATCTCATCACGGATGTTGGTAGAAGAATCTCCCATAGTCGAATCAGCCTTAGTATCACTAGGTGTAACAAAATCAGTACCACCTTCAGAACTTGCATGATTGGCCAAGTTTTGAGCCCATTCGGGTTTCCCATGCTTGGACCAGCAAGTATCAACAGTGTGATTTGTCTTCCCACAATAAGAACACAATTGGGCTGCTTTATCAATATGCTGCCCACCAGAAGTACGACCACCAAAGCCACGTCTCCCCCTGAACTACGGCCTCTACCACGGCCTCTAGTAGTAGTGAAAGCCGAATTTTCCTTGGGGTTAGTTTCAGGCTTGGAGCTAGGAGAAACAATACGCTGCAGCCGAGTAAAAGTATCATTCAAGGTAGGGACAGATTCACCTGCCAACAGATGTCCTTTAACAGCCTTAAGACTAGGACTTAAACCAGCTAGAAACTTAGAGACAAAAAACTCATTCCTTTGAGCCTTCAACTTTTCAATGTCAGTAGTAAGAGGCTGGAAAACATTCAACTCTTCAACCATGCCCTTAAAGGCACTGTAATAATCTTGGAGCGGCTTGTCTCCCTACTGAAACTGAAACAATTTCTCATAAAGTTCAAAGATCCGTGTCATACTCTTCTCTTGAGAGTATGTCTCCTTGAGGTCATCCCAGACTCCCTTTGCTGTGGTGTGAAACATAACATTCACAGCGATATCCGGCTCCATGCTGTTCCATAACCAAATTAAAATAATTGCATTCTCTTTATTCCAAGTGCTGTAGTCCTTAGAATCAGGTTCTGGAGGAGGGGAAGTAATGTAGCTAAGCTTGTCCTTAGCTATAATGTAAACCCGGACAGCTTGTGCCCACAATAAGTAGTTGGAATTCCCTTTCAACTTTATGGATGTAATCTGAAAATTGACATTGTCCTGGGGGGTCTTCGAATCAGCCATAGTAGATAAACTTAAAAAAAAAAAATCGATAGAACGATCACAGAAGGTAATTGATTCTGAAGTAATAGAAGTAGAGGAGCAGCAACCAATAACAGCAGCTGATAATAAAAGGCAGCTAATGCAGTAGGAAAAGAAGTAATAGGCAGCAACAACCCCATAATAGGCAGCAGCAACACCACACTCGATAGAAGCAGCCAAGGCAGGGAACAAAGCAGAATCGATGTCAGGGTTATTGGGAAGAAGAATAAAACCTTCAAACAAGCAGCACCATCACTCGAAATAGGTTACAATAACCCCCAGAAGCACTAAGCATCATGTAGAAGCAAGCCTGAACCATAGGACATCAAACCAAACCTTCCCAGGGAAAATCGATTATTGTCAGGGTTTTATTTGACATCGATTTCAGCAGCCTTCAAAAAATAGTTGAGGGAGAACTCCAATCATGCATAAAAAAAGGTAGGTAGCAGTAGAAATCGCTCCATTAATTCTTCAGAGGAGTGGAACTACATCATAGAAGGAGCAGCTATAGGTGGCTGCACACCACAAGCAAAAGTCGAGTAAAGAGAACCAGAAGAAGATCATGAGATGGTGCTCCAATCTGATTAGATAAGCTCAGATACCATGTTATAATACCAGATACTGAACAACCAGATTGGAGAGAAGAGAAGAGAAGAAAGGAGGAGAAGAAGAAGAGAGTGCAAATCCCAAGAGAAAGGGGACCTGCGGTAGAACAGTATGTTCTATCGCAGGTCACTTAATGTATTATTTATATTGAAATAAGTTTAGGACAAAACTGCCCTTACATCAATGAAACACTAGAAAAACAGAAATAAAACAAAGGAAAAGCACAATGACCTATCTGCCCGTACAACTATCGACTTCAACAGTGTCAATCGGATCAAACACCGATCCCACCAGCCTTGATCAAGCACAAGACAAAAATCTTCAATGGAGAAGAAGAGCAGCCAAAACCTTTTCTTTAATATCAAAATTCGTGTTCAATGCTTGCCCCCCTTACAACCTTATATAAAAGACTCAAAAATAGACTCCTACACTAAAAAGGAAAGGCCTAACCCAATCCTTAACATATTAAGTAGCTTAAACTCACTAGGAAACTGAAATAGACTCAAAACAGAGTCCTTATCCAGCCCCACTAAACACTTAAAAAAATTACTAAAATCACTTAAATTGAACCATTGATTGAACCGGTTCAATTTATGAACAAAAACACCAAAATAAAACTAAATATGGAACTAAAACAACTCATCCCATATGCAACCTAATTACCCATATTTTAGGCCCATAAAAGTCGCCTATTACATAGAAAACCCATGGTATCAAAGGCCCAACATGAAAATAACCCAACCCTAGACTTGTTCTTATTAAAACAAAGCCTATTTTGGTGATGAATCTACATCACTTTCATTGGGAGTTTCTTGAAGCTCAAAACTAAAAGATTCTTGCCCTATGAGTTAGTTTTCCAATGCCTCAAGAATTGAGTCAATCCAAGTTTGGATATGGGAGCTATGATCTCAAACACAGATGTCGTGCATGGTGCCCAAAATTCTATTTTCTATATAAGTATATATGCAATAACTTTATGTACTTTTTGAGCTGTCCTTCATTTGGAATTTGTAGAAGCTCAAAATATGGGAAAGGTA
Organism: Telopea speciosissima; assembly: GCF_018873765.1. NCBI lineage: Eukaryota > Viridiplantae > Streptophyta > Magnoliopsida > Proteales > Proteaceae > Telopea > Telopea speciosissima. The sequence goes on from NC_057920.1 coordinate 50,020,249, forward strand.
GATCTCTAAGTTAGCTTTCGAATCATTTAAGAATCAGATCAATCTGATATCGGGGTTGGAGGTTATGGCTTGATCATCAGGCATGGTGCGTATGCTTCACGAAGCTGTTTCGTCTAATACATCAGATTCAAGCTCATTTTTGGAACACGTGTACTGATTCTGGGTTGATGGTGAAAACATGAAACTTGTAGCCAAATGTAGTCCTAGATTAGAAGGGGTCCAACTAGAAGCTGATAAGCAGGATCTGCCATGAACATGGTAGTTCGAATAGGTCAAAATAGGTGTTTTTTGTTAAATTAGGGTTAAGGTTTAATGTGACCTAGGGTTTGATGGTAGGGTTAGGTCAAGTTAATGTAGGGGAGCCTTCTAGTGAAGGTCTTGTTAAGTTTTAACAAGTCTAGGCCTTTTAATTAGAATCGGCAGCAAGGTAAGGGTTAGGGTTTCAGGTTTTTGAAAAGAGGAAAAAAATGGATTTATAGGGTTTATGATGGTTAGATGAAGGAACCATTTGGATTGAGTTTTCCTCAGTATGAGAGGAGACTTTGACCAAAGTTTGGTGTGATTTGGCTGGCTGTTTTGGTCTGGGCAGATTTTAGGTATTGGGAAAATTGAAAACAAAAGGGGGAATCTTAAGGTTTGGGCTGTAAGAGGATTAGAAGAAGAATTGTAGGGGGTGGGATGATTCAAACTTACTGTAGTTGCAGAGAATCCTTGGCAACAACTTGTTTGAAGGGAGAAACTTGTATACAAATTAAATCTTGCACGAAGAACACCAAAAGAAATCTTCGAAAGAACTACCTGGGCTTTACTCCGCAATGTATCGATTGGATCAAACACCGATCCCACCAGCCTTGATCAAACACAAGACAAGAATCTTCAATGGAGAAGAAGAGTAGTCAAAAAGCTTTTCATTAATATCAAAATTCGTGCTCAATACTTGTCCCCCTTACAACCTTATATAAAAGACTCAAAAATAGACTCCTACACTAAAAAGGAAAGGCCTAACTCAATCCTTAACCTATTAGGTAACTTAAATGGACGAGGAAATTGAAATAGACTCCATCAAAACAGAGTCCTAATCCAGCCCCATAAACACTTAAAAGTAAACTACTAAAATCACTTAAATTGAACCGGTTCAATTTATGAACAAAAACACCAAAATAAAACTAATTATGGAACTAAAACAACTAATTTCGTATGCAACCTAATTACCCATATTTTAGGCCCATAAAAGTGGTCTATTACATAGAAAACCAATAGGATCAAAGGCCCAACATGTATATATCCCAACCCAAAGCTTATTTCCAATAAAAAAAAAGTCCTTTAGGTGATTAATCTACATCATAGCCCTTTGAGTTAGCTTTCATATGGAAAAAGAATCAAGTTAATCAGAGATCAAGCAAGAGAGTTATGACCATTTGAGAAGAGGTCAGAGTGTTGGATCATAGAACCGGCCAGCTGGTTGGAAAACCAAATCCATTTTGGCCGAGAGCAAAGTGAACAGAAATTGACTCGCCGCTCGCTCAAATGGGCGACCGATTTGCCCAGAAAACGTGATTTTGGGTTTTTAAGTGGAATTTTTTGATTGGGGTTATAAAAGGGACCTAGGGCTTCAAAAGAAAGATCTAGGGAGAGGTTCTTGAGCTTGAGAGGAGTGGTCTACGAAGGAGAGGAAGTTCCAACAATGAGAAACCCAACAATCCCCAAAGCTTCTATTCTCCTTTGATGATTCAAGCATTTAAGTGAAGATTTGTTGAAGTGCATTCAAGAACACATTAAGGGTTTATGAAGAAGGCTCAAAGAAGGTTTAGCTTGCTCAAGAACATTGATTGAAGTTCTTCATATGTTGAGTTGAAGGTTGTGAGTAGAAGAGTGATTGGGTTGTGAAGAGAAGAGAAGGAGAAGGAGAAGAGGATGAATACAAACCTAGGTTTGTAATGGAGACTCAAGAGAGAGGAAGGAAGAAGATAGAGGAGTGCATCAAAGATTGGAGATGTGGGTGTGACAACAAAAAAAAAAAAGGTTTCCCGGTTATGTAGGTAACCCCCTTGTAAATCCCCTTTGTTGCAATTGACTGTAGGCTAGGTTTTTGTGATTTTTCCTGTGTCATTACTTGTAGTCTGTTGGGTGTGATTTGTATGTGTGAGCTTGTAACTGGGGCATTTCATATAAGCCCATTATTATTGAGCTATCAAGTGGGTGCTTGATAGTTGGAGGTAGGGGCTCCCGTGTAGTGGGTACAAGTGTACAACACAAAGATAGGGGTTGGTGCTCCTATGTCGTGGGTGTGACACGAATTTGTATTGTGCATTATACAATGACCAATTAGGCCATTTGCATCATGGATGTAGGCACACTGCCGAACTACTTATATCTCCGTCGTGTGGTGTGAGCTTATTGCTTACGTTTTTGCATTGCTATATTATCTGCGGCAGGATGGTTTGTGGAGTATGGATTATGTGATGAGTGGCTTGTGTTAGCCCTGGCTGGTGATCACCGTATGTGTTTGCTGCAGGGTGATATGTATGTTGTGTACATTTGATAGACCTGGCCACATGGTTGTAACTTGTAAGTGCATGAGGTTGCAATGTATATGTGTGTGATTGGGTGGTTGCTTTGTGATTGTGGTTGAGTGCCAGTGACGCCGATGAGTGAGTTGGGTTCAAGTTTTTGGACACCGCTGATGCACCCCCTCTCAGTGGCAATCTTAGTTCACCATTCCTCTGGTCTTTTACCCCCTACAGCGGTCCGTAATAGCCTTCCAGAATTTATTAGAGTATGAAGAATTAACTTTAAACATAGTTGATGGTCAAAATTAGGTAGAAGAAAATGGCCTACTTCCGTCCTTGATCTGCTCGTTTGTGCTTGATGACTAAACTGCATACCACATCTTGTTAACCCAAAATATGGATCATAGATATTAAGGTCTGTCATGTTTTACTTACCGTGACTAGGGAAATTGCTTTGTTGTTGTTTGGGGGAGGGGGAGAGGGGGGGGGGGGGTGGAGGGAGAAACGGGTAAGAGTATCATTATACAAGGTTCAAAACTTCTCTAGCTTAATGGTTTGTGGAGCTTCACCTTTTAATACAGATTTCTTCTTTTCCTTCAGCATTCTAGAGTCTCATGGTTCTTATCTTTGAGATTTCCTGCAGTCATTGATGATCAGAGCCATTTAGTCTCACTTGCCAAATCCTGAAGGTTAGGATGGCCAAGACCATCCGGGCGGTAGGGCAACTTTTCTTCTGTGAGAACTTCTTTGTAGGGCTTAATCAAGGACAAGCTCTGATATATAACTGCATCATCGTGTCTTGATATACCATTAATTAATGCATATTCCTTTCCTTCGTAGTTTGATTACATGTACACTTGTCTGACCATATGGTTTGGCCCATAGCTTCACTTGTGCTTGTTTAAACTTTGGGATTTATTCATTGACGTTGATGGCTTTGTAATCATTTGTATTCTTTGTAGGGTTCATCAAGGTTATTGTTTTGCATTGGTGGACCTTATGGTCATGGGCCACAATTGCGTGATCGTGCAAATGTAACAATCAGGTTGTCTTCTTTGGTTTTAAATCATCAAATTGCATTGATAGTGCTACTGGAACAACTTTACAGGTAATTTGGCTTTCAATCCTAAACCATGTAGTTTTAGATTTTCAATTTGGCTTTCAATCCTATACTCTGTGGTTTTAGATTTTCAAATCTGGGCTTTTGTATCCTTTTGTCCCTAAGAAATTTGCATAACTCTTGAAAAAGGCATGTAATACACTGGGTAGCTTGCAAGTGCACCCACAAGATTATGGTATTCTCATAAAAAGGGACATGGTTTTGGTTGAACTGATAAGTTTCTTCTTTCCAGTCGTGTAAGGGTCGGCTTGCGCGACCTTTTGGAGGGTTTGGGGCAGGCATAAGTATGATCTAGTCCAGCTTTTGTGTGTGGTTGATGCATGAACTACCCAACCAACTGTGTCATTGACTCATTGTACTGTTTCATTTAAAGAGATAGATACTCTAGACTAGGCCAATTGAGTCCTTTTTGCTCACTAGTTTACAGAACCTATTGGTTTGAACCAACTGAAACTGTATCAACACCACTTGAAAAGTTATTTTAATATGAAAGAAGCTAATAATACATTTAGAAATATTAATTGAATCGGAGATCCCTGAGTCCCAATAACCTATTTTTGGGGTATTTTTGAGTGAATTAAGTCTGACAACCTGTGGCTTTATTGTACTCCACTCCTGCTCTCACATTGATGTAATATGGTCATGTACCTAGGTGACTAAATCAATGACCAGTGTTTGATTTTTGGCAAGGGTCCAAGGTGGTTGCTTTTCTTGCATCAAACAAGGTGTGTTGTCTCCTTGGACCTAACTCCTAAGAAGGCACCTGGATACCTAGGGAACTATGCTCTAGAGTTGGAGTACATGGTCTTTCTTGGTTTGTCTTCCCCTCTGTAACAACCTTTATTGATGGCTGAAATGGAAGCATAAAAAAGGTGGTGCAAACCCGGATTGGAATAACCCTTATTGGGTTGCTTGTTGGCCAACCCAAGCAATAGAACTCAATTAATCCAAAGCTGATGGCAATTTCGGAATTATGGTAGCAAGCTATAAAGAAAATGAACTAATTAGTGGGACAGGACGTTGATGAGGAAAGGGTAAACTTGGAAGTAAAAATAAAATCAGGAGCAAGGAGAATGTTGGAATATGTACACCAGAATACCATGGGGGGTATTCTGGTCTTTTGGGTGTTTTATTTATATATTTATGAGCAAGGGTAGAAATGTAATTAGGGTTGTAACAGTGTTCACGTGAACAGTACGTGAACAGTGTTGTGAATAGTATTTCCCCTCGTAATCTCTTTTATTATTATAAATAGAGAGCTTGACTGATCTCATTGATAATTCTAGCCAGTCTCCCATTCTCGGTTCTGCTAACATGGCATCAGAGCCAATTCTCTGATCTAGGTTAGAAAAAAACCTTCTTTTCTTCCATCACCTTCTCCCACCTTTCTCTCTCTCTCTCTCTCTCGGCTTCTCCTTCTTCTGTTTTTTCTTTTTCTCATCCTTGTAAGGGGGGCAGCACCAATGAGGAAAAACCGAATTCAATGATTTAGTTGCTGCCCTCCTCCCAATCTGTTTTTTTTTTTCATAACCTAAATTCTAATCAATACTGCTGGAACCATACCTGTGATATTGGAGCTTTCCAGAATTTTGAAGATCAGATTCCTCACATGAAGGCTGACCCTCCATTGTTGGAGCTCCCTCTACTTTCTTTTCCAGCACCTATCTAGCTCTTCTATCTACTACACTCTCTTTTCTATTCCAGCTTGGTTCACCCAATCGATCTCACCTTTTTAGGGTTTTTCAAAACCCTGACTCCAATCGATTTTAGGATTCCTCCTTCCAGTTGATGCTGATTTTTTGTGGGTTGTTTTCCTCCAATACAAGGACCACTTGACCTCAATATTGCACCTTTTCAAGTTTTTTTAAAGACCCCTACCCCAACCGATCTCTACTTTTTAGGGTTTTCCAAAACCCTGACACAAATCGATTTTTTGGGATAGGGATGAGCTGCTATAGTGCTTTGGAGGTGGTTCTAACATTAAAAGAGACACTCTACTTCATCAATTCATGGCTTAAAGAAGGTCTATTTACTGCGATAGCTGCTGCCCTACTTTTCTGCAAATTTTTTGGTGTCTCTCCCTCTTGAAGACCAAGTCTCATTCTAACTGGAGATTGGTTGTTCGCATTGGAGGTCCCATTCAAGCAGTACTAATTAACATCTATTGCAAGTCTACTTCAGCAATTGAAGCCCCCTTTCCCTATATCGATCTCAATTTCAGGGTTTTCCAAAACCCTCCTTAGGGTTAGGGCTATCCTATCAAGTTGATTTTTTTAGGGGAGTCTTATACATACCGGAGGAGTGTTCGACCCAAATTTCAGCATTATCCTTGGAGTATTTTTTGAACAAATTCAGGTTTCTTTCTTATGATCGATTTCTCCAACTATCAACCTATATTTGTTTGGTTCCTCTGTGACTGGCTGCATCAATTCCTATTGGATCTGCTGAGTTATTGTCTTCTACTTGCTGGTTCTATTGAGCTTTACTACATCCCTTACTGGTTCTGTTGATTGGCTTCTGTAAGCATGACTGGTTAACTTGTAACTACTGCTGCCCTGGTTTTGAGACTGAGTATCCTACTATTGGAGATCGAAGTTCTTTTACATTGTTGAAGAGTTGAATCTACTACCTTGGAGATCAGTTTATTTGGGATAACAACAGTGTGTTCATGGTTATTGGTTGCGACTACGAATCTATTCAGTTGTGTGAAGCTTTTCTATTGGTTCATATCCAGCTTACTTTGAGAACTTGATCCGAGCATTGTTCTCTAATTCAGATCTGGTCCAAGTTTTTCTAGAAGCTTATTACATCAATTCTGCCCAGATATCATCAGTTCTATTCAGCATATGGGAGTTTATAGATTGGAGTTTTGCACACTGGTTCTTCCTTGTTTGAAGATTGCTCAAGCCTTGAAGATTGGAGCCTTTCCTTGCTTCAAATCAGATCTGTTTTCTTATTAGATCTGCAAATTGGAGTTTGGTGTTTCTCCCATGCAAGAGTTTCCATCCAAGAAGTTTGTTTGATCGATTGAAGAAGGTCGAAAATTGCTATGTTGCATTGTTTTTTCTCCATGATTCTTTATCCCACTGCCTTTTTCACTTACCCATCTCCCATATCATACCTTTGGCATTTACCCATAACCACTTTGAAAGTTTATGGTATACTCTAATTTGCCATTCCTTCTTTTTTTAATTACCCATAGCACCTTTGGAAAAATTCTGGAACATCATACTTTTGCCCTATTTCTTACATCATCTTCGTTATTTGTCCACGTGTACTACTACACGTAAGGGGGGGATTATGTAAAATACACCTGTAGACATTGCAGAACGTAGAACTTGCAGGAACATTGGTGCAAAACATAGAAGATCAGTGTTTCTCCACCATTGCCATTGGGTATTCTTTGTTATTGGGTTGAGTTTGCCATAAGGGGGAGATTGAAGTATTGAGAGTATTGAAGATATTTGGTTGTTGCCTGCCTATTTGAGGATTACAGTGCCTATTTGAGGATTTATAGTTGGGTTGATTCAGTTGTTTCCGCTGCTTGCTGCCCTAGTTTTTCACTTCAAGATTTTACGTCACTATGACACTCTGAGATTCATCACTGGACAGCTATTGAAGATTGGTGAAAACTTTGTTGATAAAGTCTGCCCAGGTTTTGAAGATCAATTATTTCAAGTTCTTGAAGGTTTATTTGGGAGCTTCATTCATCCGTCTGTGTGTCAAGCTAGAATGGAATTTGCTACAACTCTGTTACTCCCTATTTTGTTCAAGTTGGGCATTAGTGCCGTATATGCGCCAACTTGAGGGGGCGTGTTAGAATGTTGGAGTGTTAACATTTTTTTTTCTTATTAGTTCAAGCTGGAGCTTCTTTACTTATTTGTATACTCCAGCTTGAGGGGGAGTGTTGGAATATGTATACCAGAATACCATGGGGGGTATTCTGGTCTTTTGGGTGTTTTATTTATTTTTTATTTATGTATTTATGAGCAAGGGTAGAAATGTAATTAGGGTTGTGACACTGTTCACGTGAACAGTGTCGTGAATAGTGTTTCCCCCTGTAATCTCTTTTATTATTATAAATAGAGAGGTTGACTGATCTCATTGATAATTCAAGCCATTCTCCCATTCTCGGTTCTGCTAACAGAGAATATGGGAGAAAGGGAGAGGTATTATGGGAAACTAAAAAATAAAATTAAAGGATTTAAAGAATCATGGGAAGGGGCTGTCTTCTTCAACCTCATGCTGGATATGAATATGGCTAAGGCAGTAAGCCGGCAGCAGTATTTTTGGAATAACCTCCACACTACAAGTCCAAACAAGCCAATATGCTTGGACCTGAGTCCCTATGAAGTCCAGGTAGTATCTCAGCGATACAGCCTTGACTCATTAAGCAAAAACTCTCTGAGATTATTTCTGGCGGTACCTTGAGCCAATCTGAGTTGCAGACTTCGATTGTCACAGCAGGAAGGGATTTTTGCGGAGAGGCTGTAAGGGTTGGTCGCCCAGGGCAAGGGTTTCTTCGACGCTAATCTCGGGGAGAAAAGAGGGTGAGAGAGATAAAAACAGCCAAGGAGAGGGCCTGTTGTTACCGCCTGAAACAGAGAAGGAACAGTATAAGAAACTGCAGATAGGAAGAAAGGATGCATGAGAGAGGAAGATTGCAGGAAGTTGGGGGGGGGGGGAAGCTCGCACAAACACCACACGCCACGCAGGCACAACCAAACTCGGTTTTCAATTCATCTTTTCAATTTGGGTTACAAGCATATATATAAAAAGGAAATTAAAAATTTCCTAATTGAAGTCTACAAAAACAGCAATAGAATTAAAATCTATCTCCTAATTACTTCCTAAAACTTAGACTAACAAAAATAAAAACTCAAATTGGAAATTTTCCTACATGTCTAATAGCTACCCAAAAGTATTGGTATCACGTATCGTATCGGTTGGGTGATTTTAAGAGCCGTTTTGTATCGTATCATATCGGAGATATGTATCGCACACTACAGAGACACATGGAAATGGCCAAGCTACACATGAAAATACACTTTTGGAACAAAAAAAAATACAAATAAGCAATATGTACCATGTATCATGCATAAACACTAAAATGGAGAATAATATATAACCAGACAAGTGCATTAAAGAAATTGTTGTAACATATGAGGTTTCTTACATGTATCCCTCCCTCTATAGCCATGAAGAGTGTCGGGGAAGTTAAAACTCATATTTAAAAGAGTCTACAGGAATAGGAGCGACTATGATGATATTGTGCACTAACCGACATAAGCACAATACTGATGGTAATGTGTCTCCCACTCATAGAAGAATTGCATGTACTACTCTGGAGTGGCCAATGTCTGTATAGTACTGAGAAGGGGTTCAGCTAAGAACCACTCTACAGTAGGATCGTTAATGGTTGCAGCAGATCATCAATAATAGAAGCAAATCAGAATTAGAAGAATAACACCAAAATAGAAGGTAGCAAATATTATGCAAACCAGCTGTGAGAATGGGTTCTAAGGCAGATCGAGTGGAATATGCAATGAGGAGAATCTTTGCTGAAAAATTCAGCCAATTCCAAAGGCTAACTTGTGAGATATGAACAAGATCCCAAAATAGAAGGTTAGGGCAGATCTCCCAAACCAGAGGAACTTAGAACACCAAACTTGGGATCGAGTGTAGCCCTTGATTGTGTGATTGTGCTCTCCAAACCTCTGCTGAATATGAGCCTCAGGTGTAGAGATACTAGCACTTGAAGTTTGCTGGCAATTCTGGGCAGAATTGGAATCGCAAGAGAGTCTCTGGCCTTCCTGTTGTAATATGGGTACAAGGGTAGAATTGTCAATAGGGGTATTTTGGTCTTGTACTCATTCTAGAATTTTCTATTCTACATTATAAATAAAGCTGGCCTGTGTCTCATTGACACAAGTGATTCTCCCAATTTCTAAGATTTCATCATGGTATCCAAAGCCAAGAGAAATCGATCTAGGGTTTCGTATCATGCTTGAGAGACCAATAGCAGCCGCCTCTCACAGAATCACAGCACCACCACCACTTCCGCCTCCTCTCTCCCTTCTCGCCTCTCTCTCTCTTCTCATGAGCCTACAGCCCCATCTCCCTCCCACTTTTTTTCGTTTTTTGCCCCCTCCACCTTTTTCCGCCACCACCGCCACAGCCGCAGGGGTTCCCCTTCCCTGCCTCTCTCTTTCGGCCTCTTTGGTGGTGAGTGTGTTCCATCAAGGGCCCTTTCCTTCTACTATGCGATAAATCTCCTGCTTCTCTTGGAGATATTTTTTATGTGCTACTTCTTTGAGTGAAGCCTTGTGATTTTTTTGCCTTTCTCTACGGCCATGTCTGAAGACAAATTCTGCCATTTCTTCTGTACAAGGAGGGTCCTCTGTGCACTGTGAGAAGGATTTCCCTACCTTCCAGACTAACTCTGTTACTCTTGATGGCAATAATTACCTCATGTGGTCGAGGTCTGTTTCGCGTGGTGTTGGTTCCCATGGTTTGAAAGACCATCTGATGGGTACCTCTGTTCATCCAATTGCTGCAGGGAAGGCCCAAGTTAAATGGGATCTCAATGAGTGCCTTGTGATGTCTTTTCTTCTCAGTTCGATTGATCCTGCTATTTCCTAGAGTTATCTTCTGTTGGAGAATGTTGCCGATGTATGGAGTGTTACCAAAGAAACCTATTCTAAGGTTGGTAATGCTGCCCAGTGCTACGAGCTCCGTCGGAAGATTCATAAAGATGGAACAGAAGGATCTTACTCTTAGCCAATACTATAATGCCATGCGAGGTATTTGGTAGACCTTGGATTTCTATGGGAAGTTTACTGCTACATGTCAGGTGGACACTATTGCCTACCGCCAATGGGAAGAAAAGCTTCGGGTGTAGAATTTTTTGGCGGGCCTGAATATGGAGTATGATCCAATCCGTGCTCATGTCTTGAATAATGATCCCTTTCTTACCCTTGCACAGGCCTATGCCATTCTGGCCTCTGAAGAAAGCCAGCGTGAAGCTATGGAGCACCCTCCACCCGTGGAGCATGCTGCCCTATATACGGATCCCTCCAAATGGGCTCTGACCTCCTTTGCTGGCTCACCTGGGGTCCAGAATCATGGTCCTGCTGCTCTAGCTGGTCGCCCTCCTGTGAAGTGTGACTATTGTGGGAAGGAACGCCACACCGAGGATCTTTGTTGGAAATCCATGGTCGTCCTCCTGAGCTTCGTGGGCGTGGTCAACCAAGACCTGGAGGCAGTGCTGCCCACCAGTCTACCTTTGAGGATGCTTCCTCTAGTACACCCCTCTCTACCAATAAGATGACTCACCTGTGGAGTTTGATGTCTAGGCTGGAATCTTCTACCTCAGCACCTTCAACCCATGCCAGTGTTGCCTCTGCCACTACACCTTCCTCTAACAGTTCTACCACAGGTATTTCATTTTGTGGCCATAGCTCCTCTGTCAAATCTTTTTCTTGGATCATTGACTCTAGAGCTACTGATCACATGTCGAGTTCTCCTAAAAATTTTTCCCAGTATTTCCATTAGCTGGTAACCATAAAGTTCGGGTTGCTAATGGTTCTTTTTCGCCTATATTTGGCAAGGGTGTTATCCATTGTTCCCCATCCCTTTATTTATCTTCTGTGCTTCATGTCCCCAATTTTTCCACTAACCTGTTAGCCATTAGTAGTATTACATGTGAGCTCAATTGTAAAGTGATTTTCTTTCCTTCTCACTGTGTATTTCAAGACTTGGAAACGGGCAGTACGATTGCATGTGGTAAGATGGAAGGTGGCCTGTACCTGTTAGAGCAGCCTCCTATTGTATTATCTACCGTAGCTTCTCTCCCAGGATTTGATTCCAAAGCACTTGCTGATTTGCACACTTGGCATTGTCGATTGGGACACCCACCCTTAAGAACTCTATCTAGTTTATTTCCTAGACTAAATTATGTAATTTGAACAATTTTCATTGTGATGCTTGCATTCTTGCAAAGCAAACTCGGAATACGTACCCTGTGTCGGGCAATCATACTTTGTTTCATTTCAGTTTAATTCATTCTGATGTGTTGGCCCTGCCCGTGCGGTGTCTTCTTCTGGTTATCGTTGGTTTGTGACTTTTATTGATTGTTTTAGTCGTACAACTTGGGTTTATTTAATGCAACAGAAGAGTGATGTGTTTTCTATATTTCTGCATTTTCACAACATGGTTTGCACTCAATTTGATGCTAAAATCAGAATTCTTTGGTCTGATAATGGCACTGAGTACTTGGTTGGGACATTTCAGTCCTATTTTTCTGCCCATGGGATTATCCATCATACATCCTGTATTGATACTCCACCTCAAAATGGAGTGGCAGAGAGAAAAAACCATCATCTTCTTGCGGTTGCTAGGTCCCTAATGTTTGCTATGAATGTTCCTGTTCAATTTTGGAGGGATGTTGTTACCACTGCAGCCTTTCTTATTATTAGGATGCCCTCTCATGTCCTAAATAATAAGAGTCCCATAGAAACTCTTCTTGGTACTGTCATCTTTCCAGTCCCTCCTAAAGTTTTTGGCTGTGTTGCTTTTGTTCATAAGCACCATGTCCATGGGAAATTAGATCACAGGGGTCTCAGATGTATTTTTTGGGGTACTCTGCTACCCAAAAAGGATATAAATGATACCATCCTTCCTCTTGAAAAGTCTTTGTTTCCATGGATGTTATTTTTTAGGAAGATGTTCCCTTATACCCTGTCCCTCTTCAGGGGGAGTCTGTTCACCCATAAGAGGTCCTTCAAATTCCTATACATCTACCATGGGAAGAAGAGGATGTTCTTGAGGACGGGGTTACTAGTCAGGAACATCAGGAACAGGAGCAAAGCCAAAGTAAGGTTCCTGTTTAGGGGGAGATTGAGCAATGCCAAAGTGAGGTTCCTGTTCAAGGGGAGACTCCTGAACCTATTGAAACCACCATTCAGCTAGGAAAGGAAAAAATGGTTCAGGGAGATAAGTCACTTCAGATATATGCCAGGAAGAGAAAGCACAACCAGAGCAGACCTACTACCATCTCTCCTACAGAATTGATTAGAACGGTTCCATGTTCTACTAACTCTGAGCCCTCTGGTAAGCTTCCATCTGTTCCTCCTTATGATCCTACTTTAGATCTTCCTATTGCTGTTAGGAAAGGTAAACGTAGTTGTACTCATCACCTAATTTCTAATATGGTTTCTTATGACTCGTTGTCTCCTAGTTTCTAGACCTTTTTTGCTTCTTTGTCCTCTGTTTTGCTTCCTAACTCCTGGCAGGAGGCAATGGCACATTCGGATTGGAAAGAAGCTATGGAGGAAGAGATGAGAGCCCTTGGCAAAAATAACACGTGGGATTTGGTTCAGCTTCCACCGGGAAAGAGAGCTGTAGAGTGTAAATGGATCTTTTCTGTCAAACACAAGGCTGATGGAAGTATTGAGAAATATAAAGCCAGGCTGGTTGCTAGAGGCTTTACCCAGACGTATGGGATTGATTACCAGGAGACGTTTGCTCCAATAGCTAAGATGAACACTGTAAGAGTTTTCCTGTCTTATGCAGTAAATCAGGGATGGAACTTATTTCAGCTTGATGTAAAAAATGCGTTCTTGCATGGTGAATTGGCTGAAGTAGTCTACATGGACATTCCACCAGGTTTTGATTCTCAGAAGACTCAGGGAAAGGTATGTAAGCTCAATCGAGCTCTTTATGGGTTGAAGCAATCACCTAGGGCGTGGTTTGGTAGGTTTCATAAGGCTATGGTCTCCATTGGGTTCAAGCAAAGCAATGCAGATCACACACTTTTTTAAAAGGACTACCAAATTTGTGACAATGTTGATAGTGTATGTGGGTGACATAGTCGTCACAGGGAGTAGCCTGGAGGAGATTGATTCTTTAAAGAAATTTTTGGGTACTGAGTTTGAGATCAAAGATCTGGGTAAGTTTAGGTACTTCTTGGATATTGAGGTTGCCTATTCAAACAAAGGAATATCTTTATCTCAAAGAAAGTACACCATGGATTTATTATCTGAGATAGGTATGTTGAGAAGTAAGCCAACTGACATCCCTGTAGAGCCTAATTGTCACCTTCGGTCAAAAGAAGGGGAACCTGTAAATAGAGAGCAGTACCAAAGATTGGTAGAACGATTGATTTGCTTGTCCCACACTCATCCAGATTTTGCCTTTGCAGTAAGTCTAGTAAGCCAGTATATGCATGACCCCTATTCTACACTTTTAGATGCAGTCTACAGAATTTTGAGGTATTTGAAAGCTTCTCCCGGGGAGGGGAGGCCGAAGCTAGCAAAGGCCTAACAACAACTGTACATAAAGACCCATCTTCAGAGATTGCCCATGAACCAGGAATTGAAGAAAGCGACAATAAATCATAATAAGTTGTCACGACAAAGGCCATGACCACGGATATCTATACTTAAGAGGCAGTGGCTTCTCAGTGTTGGGTAAGGAAGAGTCCAAGGGGGACCTCTTCTTGGGATAAGGGGGAGCTTATGTCACACTGATAGTAAACACAAAGGGAGGGGGGTGAGGAACAATAGAGGGCTGGAGTTGGTGAGGGGTTGAACAGAGGGAGGGAGAAGATCTCTGTGTGAAAGGGGGGAGACGGGGGAGCAGGGAGAGGAGGACCTCTATACAGACACAAAAGGGAGAAGGGCCGCAATAGAAACATGCAGAGGAGGGAGAGGAATCACCCCCATAGCCGAACCCAGCTCCAAAGCTGAAAGAGGGACGAACAGAGGCAGGGCTGGGATGGTGGACTGACAAGATGGAATATGGGTCGTTTGGGTCGGCAGGGGCTCCAATTCCATAGAAGATGGGAGGAGAGGTGAATGAAGTAACCTTTGGTTAAGATTGTAGGCCAAAGGTGTGGTTAAAGCCCATGGGCCAGAGTTGACAAGGGACTAGACCGAAGGCATTAGCAGGGTTTGGGAAGAGCGCTGGAAATGGACCAAAGGAGTGGGCCTAGAACAGTTAACATTATTATTAATATAGGCTGAAGAAAGAGAGGAGGTTTGGTTTGCTTTAGTGGAGAGGGGGGCACCCCAAAAGGGAAAGTGGGGTAAGGCAAAGGGGTAAGGGTAAGGGATGAGGAAGGCCTTTCGAATCCCGCAGATGGAGGAAAAAGGTTGATTGGCAGCAGAGGAGCAGAGGTGCGAGAGCCGAAAGAGGAAGGGGCGACAGGTTGATGGTGTGACCTTGCAGGAGGGTCAGCAGAGGAGGGATGATCTGTGGGAATGACACAGGGAGAGGATGGGATAGCGGTGTTAGGGCTGTCGAAGGGCAAAGATCTGTGTCTTCCACAGTCTGGAGGACTGAGAAGCTGTTATGACCAGCAGTCCTTGGCAACATCTGAGTACCATCACCTACCGGAGGGATTGGCATGGACGGACCTTTAGAGTGACCTCCGGGGGAGCCAGAAGGAGGGGCACGACAGTGGTCCTTACGAGTTACGACACAGTCTGGGTTTTCTCCAACCTCTACTAGGTAAGCGATGGTGGATCGATGGGGGTTTTGGGAATGAGGGAGAGATGGAGGATGGGTGGGGTAGGCTGGCCTTGGTTGAGCAGAATATCGAGGCTTGGGAGGAGGATGGATGAGCAAGAGTTGGTAGAGTGGCTTAGAGTTTTGCAGGAGACATAGTGCAGAGGCAGCCAATCCCAATAGACTTGCTACTAGAAGCAGTAATTGACATCATCTGCTATCGTGATGTTGGCGGGAGGTCCTAGGCAGTAACCTCGACATAGATTCGGGCAATGGGCATAGGCAAGGGGGTCCATGCTTTTCGTGCTCCGATTAGAGAAAAGTGGTTTTCCCAGGGCAGATCTGATTCGCCAACCTCTACTAGGTAAGCGATGGTGGATCGACGGGGGTTTTGGGAACGAGGGAGAGATGGAGGATGGGTGTGGTAGCCTGGCCTTGGTTGAGCAGAATATTGAGGCTTGGGAGGAGGATGGAGGAGCAAGAGTTGGTAGAGTGGCTTAGAGCTTTGCAGGAGACATAGTGCAGAGGCAGCCAATCCCAATAGACTTGCTACTAGAAGCAGTAATTGACATCATCTGCTATCGTGATGTTGGCGGGAGGTCCTAGGCAGTAACCTCGACATAGATATTTGGGCATAGGCGAGGGGGTCCATGCTTTTCGTGCTCCAATTAGAGAAAAGTGGTTTTCCCAGGGTGGATCTGATGATGCTCAGCCCATCTTCACACCAATAATGGAGAGGGAGCCCAGGGAAGGATATCGATAAAGGGATGGTGCTTAAGTATACACGGTGGAGTTGCAGTTGTTGATCCCATTGCCGCAGAATGAGAGTTCTGCCATTTGATTGCTTCATTATCCAGAAGGCTTGTAGGACAGAGGCAATGTTGGAGTTCCCAATGAGTTTGGGGAAAACAAACCTTAGGGGGAGACCTTCTCCGGCAGAGAGGCTACATTGGCTGAAAAGAAAGGTCCATGCCATCCCGCTCTTAGGAGGCGGAGCACCCCCCCCCCCCCCCACATACTATTATTCTAACAAAAAACTCAAAATAGTTTCATTTATTCAAATTTCAATCAGGTGTTGCTGAAAATGATTACTATGTATTTCTCCTACCCTTTCTATAAATGACATACATGGAATTGTTTTTAATACAAAGGCCCATTATTAGTTTACTAGGTGGGATTACACAAACTCCTAGTCAAATTGGCGCTTAACTAGAAAATTTTTGGTTGCCAAGTGCATCCAGTTCTTAACAGTCCAAGTTCCCCTGAGACTTATTCCTTGGTCATGTTTTTCAGTTCTTAGGTTCAGATTTAACAACTTATGAAGAGCTAAAAGCATATAACTTAAATGGACTTAGAGGCCAGCTTAGGATTTAAGAAAACATTGAGGAACTCCCTTTTAGTTGGTATATCCATGCATCAGAATGACCTAAACTTAAATTTGTTGTTCCATTTTACATGAGCTGACTTTTGCCCTCACCGTGCCCTTAAGTATTTGTAAATTTTCCTTAAATACATTGTTCTTTTTTAATAAGTGAACTAACGGTAACTGGGTCTTGGTTTGATCTTTTAGGGCATGGACCATTCTTAAAGGACAGAACTACCATCACTAGAAGTGTCACTTTATTCTTCCAGGCAAGACATGCAAAGTGGTATTTTAGAGTATACTTTTCATGTATTTTCTTGTAAATTGATTTGAATCGTTGAACATTGAATTCTTCTTTCACAATACTTTTATCTCTTGTCAAAATGAATTTTGTTTTCATGTTAAATTTTAATTGGATGTTGGTTAGTATTATAGTTGTGAGGGAAAAATTCCCCAAAAGTTTTTTTTTTTATGACACTGTAGGAAAACACTTTCTTTATTCTTAAATTTAGTAATCTTAATTAGGTAGTCAAGTTGTACAACACAAAAATATGGAGGAGCTGCCAATTTTCTTATGCAGGGTAGCTAAGATGACATCCAAATGAAAAGATAAAACGATTCCACCTTCCCTTCCACACACACACACAACCCCCCCCCCCCCCCGTTTCTTCTTTTGATGGTGTAATAATAAGTATGTAAATATGTTGCCGGATATAAGGAAGATGTCGGAGATGAAGAGCTCACCGGAGTAGATGTCTTGGAGATGTCTTCCTCCTCTCACCAACCTCTTTTCCCTGCAGCCCCTCTTCCGCCGCTACCAGTTCTCTTTCTCCTTCTCAACTCCTTCCTCTTCACTCCCAGACCTTCCCATCTGAGTAATCCTCTTCCTTGTGACACTCCTTCTGTATCCCGTCTAACCAACCCGGCCGGTCAATATCATCCCTCCTCCCCTTCTCCGAGCCTCCCATCTTACTCTCCTGAAGTCAAGGCAACACCATCCATTTCCCAACAACCTTTGGACACTCTTTTAAACCATAATGCTGTTCACCTTCATTGTCTGCAGTCTTCTGACTCTCAGATTCTTCCTCTATCGTTGGATGCAGGTCCCCTACCTTTGCCTCCCAAGGATGCCGATGTCTCTAACCCAGTTCAACATCCATCGCAACCTCCTACCTCATCTTGGGCAGGTTTGTTATCTAAACCCAACTCTGACTCGTGTAGGACTGGTACTGAAGGTTACAAGTTGAAGCATGTGCCTCTCAACTCCGTTAATGGCATCCCCATTGCTTTTTGCCCAAAAGAAGTGGTAGAACAAGGAGCTGCCCTCTGGAATTCAACAGCTACTGGTTTCATAATAGGTAAAAGGGCTCTTTTCCATGTGATAAAGAACATCTTATAGAGGTTGTGGCACCACTGCCCAGGGTTCAATATGTTTCTGATTGATAATGGTCTATCCATTTTTAAATTCATATCCGAAGGTGATGTGTACTCTATAATTGAGAAAGGACCTTGGTTTATTATTAAAAAACCTCTCATTATAAAGCCATAAAACACTAAAAGTGGATTGAATCTTCATGAATTTAGATCCCTTCCGTTGTGGATCTCTCTCCGTCATCTTCCCCTCCAGTTTTGGACTCAAGGAGCTCTGGGCAAGCCTTTGATGATTGACCTTAACATTGTGCATCGTGAAAGGTTGTCCTATGCTAGGCTATTGGTAGAGGTAAGTGCCGAGTTTTCCTTCGGATCTAGTACCAAAGTTAAACCAGAAAAGGGTTTGGAATTTGATCATCCTATGCACTTTGATTAGGTTCCGCTAGGTGTCTAAGATGCAAGATTTTTGGTCATATTGATAAGGACTGCAGTTTTTAGACCTCTAATAGGAATATGTTGGAGGAGCAGTAAGTAGCAATCTTGATAAATCTCTTGATTTGGAGCAAGCTTTACAGGTTCCATCTTAGGGTGAGGATCCATGTATAGTCCCTGAGGTAGGCGCTACTGAAACATTGTTCTCTAATGGTTATGAGGAAGAGATGGTTTAAGGATTAGTTGAGCTCTCGGCTATTGATGGAGTTGCATCACAAGTTGTTAATGCAGTTCACTCTTCTCCTCAGCTGCAAAAACTTACCGGAGCTCTCTCATCAGAGAAAAAGAAGGGAAAACGGAATAGAAAGAAACATAAAGCGCAGCTGGCTGAGTCTTCTGCCCCTGGTGATGTTGCAGTTTGTACTGTAGCTGTTAAGAGTCAGATGTTGCATGGTTTTCGTAATCTTAGCCATGTGGTAAACACCACTTCTGCCATTATTCCCTCTTTGGGTAACCGGTTTCAAATTGTCGAAGTGCATACCTTGGACTCCACCCCTTGCTCTGCTTGTCCACAACCTTCTCATCCTTCACAGCCTATAGCTTCTACCCACGTAGTCTTCCCCCCCCCCCCCCCAACCTCAACCAACCTCCAGCCTTTCTGTTACCCCTCAGTCTGATTCCTCTCAGACTGTGTTGCCTTCCTCTGGTCACCTTTATGCTCCACTCAGTCTCTCTCCCAACTTGTCTTCTCTTTTGACTTCCTTTTATCTGCAGTCTGCTTCTGCTGAGGAGAATACCTTGGCCCCCTCCTTACCCTTGGTGGTAAACCCCTCTGAAGTCATTGGCAGTGTTTCCCCATCTTCCATCCCTTTGCCTCCTTCAGCCATTGGTTGGATTACTCTGCCCTTTGACCCCACCATTCGCATGTTTCTTGGGTCAGTGCTCCCTATTCCTGAATCTCAAGTTCAGGGAAATACGAATCATTCTGTCCTGGTTGCTGCCCAGCCTTCTGTTGGTTCTCGGTTCTAGGGCCATCCAGTCCTCTATTGGTTCTGGTTCTAAGACAACCCAGCTTCGTTGTTCTTCTTGGCTCAAGTCCCCTCCCAGGCCCCCCTTTGGACCTGGTTCACCCCCTGCCTAGTCTTGGTCTCTTCTTTCTTGGTGTTCAGAATTTGTTTGTCTGCTCCCTCAGTTTCTCAATGCAGTCTCTTCATATGGTGGTGTGGAATGTTAGAGGTCTTAATCATCACGCTAAGCAGGCTATTTTTAATGATTATATTCGAAGTAAGCAGCCCAGGATATGTGTTCTTGTTGAGACCAAGTGAGAGAAATCCATTCGCGGGGATTTTATTGCTTCCATTGCTCCGGGTTGGAGCTTCCTTCATAACTATAGCTCAAGTGAATGTGGCCGCATCTGGATGTTATGGGATAATATCTTGCTAAATGTTGATTTTATCAGTGAGAATTGCCAACTTCTTCATGTGTCGGCTGTTGCTACAGTGTCTAATTCCAGATTTAGTGCGGTCTATGCATCCAACAACAGCCTAGATCGAACTCAGTTATGGTCTTCTCTTGTTTCTATTTCTTCCCTTGTTGGTGACTCTCCTTGGTGCATTGCAGGTGCCTTTAGTTTCATTCTATATAATCATGAAAGGAGGGGGAAGTGCAGGGTGATTCATCTGCCATCTCAGACTTCTTTGTGTGTTGGGACTTGATTAATGTGATTGACCTTCATTAAACTGGTTTTAATTTTACCTGATCGAATCGGAAGGGTGCAATGCAAGCTGGATAGGGTGCTTACCAATCCAAGTTGGTTAGCTCACTTTCCTGCCTCTTCTGTTGTCTTTGATTCTCCAGGTATCTCAGATCATTCGCTGGCCTTAGTTTCTTTTGCTCCATATTATTCCTCTGGCTCTGAGCCGTTCAAGTTCTTCGACATGTGGACTTCTTGTGAAGATTTTCAAGTCTTGGTGTCATGAGAATGGAATCAGCTCCTTGGTATGTACTCTGCCTGTCTTATTATTGACCTTGCTATGAATCTAAAGTCAGTTAAGTTGATGCTCAAATGTTGGAATAGATCAAATTTTGGTAATATTGCTTCAAACGTTAAGGAAGATAAGGGGCTGCTTAATAGCATTCAAGCTCGGCTTTAAGTTGACAGGGATGATATGGGTCTTGCTTTGAAGAAGAAAATTTCAGTTGAGCTGGGCAATTTACTTCTTTAGGAAGAGTGCTTTTATAAGTAGAAACCTAGGGTCGACTTGTTGACCCTTGGGGATTCCAATATTGTCTTTATTCATCGCACAATGAGAGCTAGGTAGAACTTCAACTCAATTTATAAGCTCACTTCAGCTGAAGGTAGTATTTTGGATGATCCTGGGGCCATTAAACTTGAGATCCTTCCCCACTTTGAGAACTTATTTTCCCCTCACCCATCTTTGGATCTGATTCTGGATATCCCCTCCCATTTCAGATTTAGTTTGATCTCTCAGGAACAAAGAATCAAAGATGTGCTCTTGCAGTTGCAGCTCTCCCTTCGGATGAGGAAATTTTTGTGGCCATTATGTCTCACCAACTTCAGAAATCCCCGGGGCTAGATGGTTTTAGTATATGTTTTTATAAAGCTTCTTGGGCTATCATCAAGGAGGATTGGTCAGTGCTATCTAAAGCTTCTTTCTCTAGCCTAGCCAAGTTGAAAGTATCAGTCACTATTTCATCAGCCTCATTCCCAAGATAGAGGGAGCTTCTAAGGTGTGTGACTTTAGGCCTATTTCTTTAAGTATCTCCTTTATAAGTTCATTGCTAAGGTGCTAGCTAATAGGCTGCAATCTGTCATTGGTGAGCTTGATAGTAGCAACCAATCTGGTTTTATTCCTGGTAGAAGCATCACTGATAATATTCTGATTTGTAATGGATTGATCATGGTTTTGGGAGATCTCATTCCACGCCTCCTGCAATGCTAAAAATATATATTTGGAAGGCATTCAATACAGTTAAGTGGATGCATATTTTAAGCATCATGGAAAGACTGAACTCCCCCCCCCCCCCCTCCTTTCCCTGCTAGGTTCATCTGTCCTATCTACAGTCCGAATGTCTGTGTTGGTGAATGGGTCTCCGGCTGGCTTCTTTGCTCGAAAGAGGGTTATTAGACAAGGCCGTCCTCTTTCTCCTCCATTGTTCTCACTGGTGATGGAGTGTCTCTCTTATTGTCTAAAATGCAAGATTAAGCGACAACAGATGTAATTACTCCCTAAATGTAAAGATTTGAGTTTGTCACATCTTGTCTATGCTGATGAGATCTTTATTTTCATGAGAGCAAATGCTATTTCCACTTCTGCTGCCATGGATGCTTTGAAGTTGTTTGGTGATATATCTTGTTTGAGCATTAATCCAGAAAAATCTTTGATTTTTATCACTGGTGTGTCGGATGATGTCAAGGCTCAGCTCAAGGATATTGTAGGTTGTTCTATTGTTAATCTGCTAGGTATTCCTCTTATTTCCTCTAGGCTTTCTTTGCATCTTGTATCCTTATTCTGGACAGGTTAAAGAAGAGGCTTTAATTGTGGAAGAGTAGACTTCTTTCTTTTACAGGGAGGCTGGGATTGATCATAGTGGTTGTATTCTTCTTTTATTTTTCTTTATTAAAGTTTATTCACCCAAAAAAAAAAAAAAAAAAAAAACAGATCACATCTGAAAAGTCCACTTGCTCCCCTCTTTACATTCTAATTTTGCATTTCTCTATTTTTGTTCTTTTAAATATATCATTATTTTCACATCGTTATTCATATGAATCACAATATCAATTAAACTAGTGCGAGTCACAAAAACCCAGTGTCCAACTCAAATTCTTGTTCGAATTGGATCAACATTTTTGGAGAAGACAGTTGGTTAGGCATTTGTTAGAAAGGATCAGCCTCATGGATGTTTGACAATATCCATGACATAAGCGGCTAAGTTTCACATGTAGCCCATTCAAACACTTATATCATTTAGAATTATAATTGGAACTGAAAACCATCTCGTTGTTGATGCTGGGAAACTTTCTTCAGAGACTAAATATCAAACCTGCAGTTCTTTGAGAGAGGGGGGAAGAGTCCCATAGACTTAAACATAGTCATAAAAATGATTCAGTTATCGAATTGAGGAGTAGAAAGTTACTTTGAAGAAAGACGTAAAAACACATGCATGACTTGAGGTATTTTTTAATCTTTCTTTATATGCTTTGCCTTCAAATTGTTTGGATATTTTATGGTTATTGTTATGTGCCTAGTGGGGTCTACTCTAGTGTATGGAATAGGTTAAAGGGCTTGATTTAATGTGTTCCATCAGTTCTGGAGTTTTTGACGTATCGGTCAAATACCTAGCATTTGATATTAGAGTTGGACACCATGTCACAGGTTCGATTCACGGAAAGGGCTATTTAGGAGAGAGCTACCTGAAGTAGAGTGAAATCCATCAAGAAAGGGTTATCTGCTGTCAAGCAAAAACCTTAGAGCAGAGTGGAACCCCTTGAAAAAGGATACCTACCACCAGAGTGAAAGCTGCCTAGAGTGAGAGTCGTTGAGGACGATGGCTGCGGAAGCGTGGTGGACTGTTATGTGCTTAGTAGGTCACACTCTAGTGTATAGGCGTTAGTTGGGGCTAGCCTAGTATGAGATAGGTTAAAGGGTTTGATTTAACACATTCCAACAGCTTTGGAGCTTTTGGCATATCGGTCAAATGCCTAACAATTATCACACCAAATTATACGTTTATAGGTGTTAAATTCTTTTCTACAATAAGGTAGAACCAAAGTCTCTAACTTTATGTCATAATGAAGTTAATTAGTCTTTAACATTTTTTTTTATAGTTAGGTCCCAGGGGAGTTGCAACTCATGACCTCTTAATTGTGAGGTGTTGGTCCTTGTCAATTGTTAACGTAAACACAGAAAACTCAAAAAAAAAAAAGGCAAAGATGACAGAAATTTAATGTGATTCATACAACAATATGATGTGCTACATCCACAATAAAATATGTGTTTTTACCCGTGGTTTTTTCTGCGGCTATTGATAGAAAAAACCCAACTCATTCGCGGCTAAATGTAGCATGATAATTGAAAAACTGTCTATAGCCACGGTTTTAAAATACACACATGTATAGTCTTTTTAGCTGCGTTATTCTAAAACTACGGCCATAAAGTAGGTGTTACATCTATCTCATTATAGTTAACTAGGCGGTTTATACACCAGTAATATATTAGATTTGCCTTTCCATCGTGGTTTTATAAAACTGACGGTACATACATATTATTAAATTTTGTAATTTATAAAATCTTATTTATTTATTTATATTTTGTCATGGTTTTATCCAATCGCAGCCAAATACTACTATGTCGTTTATATATAGCCGCGATTGTATAAAATAGCTTATTTCTAGAACCAGTAATTACATTTACCATCAAGCTAACATTCACTGCATTCCTCACATTCACCCACATATTTGGTGTAACATCATTCACATCATTTCTCACTCTCAATTCTCAAACAAGATCAAAAAGAAAAACAAAATTATCGTCTATCCTTTGAGTTCTTGCAAGCCTGGGCCCTCCATACAAAGAAAAGTTGATTAAACTAATATAAACAAATACTACACTTGATCCAAAAAGGGCCCTATCTAAAAGGAAAAAAGAAAACATGGTTAACAAATTACTGGTGTTTAGCTGCCTCTCTCTTTTGGTCTTAGAACACTTGCCATAAAGAGAAGCATTAATAATTAGGCTTTGTTATTATAATGTAGCAGATTATTACAATGGATAGAAGCACTCCCAATGAAAATTAACATAAACACCGCCGGACCAGCGAAGCTCCAATGGAGAGTGGCATGATATGCCAAAACCCAAAAAAATGAAACATACAAGGTACCCCAAACCACTTGTAATAACAGCAAAGCCAAATATACAAAACAAAACCCATGATATGATACTATATCATAATGTTGTGATTGATCCAATATCATGTTATCAAGATTAAGTAATAATGTGCTTTGATATTGCCTAATACTATAGTGTTAAATTATGGGGTTCGAAGTGAATGGAGATTTCAAGTAAGTATTGAAATAACAGTCTGCCCGGCTATCCTCTCGCCCCCTCTAGCTCATACATACACATACAAGAGTACGGCGAATGTGATACCGAAGTAACGGTCGGTCGGTCACAAACCCGTTTTCATCCTAATGTAGCAATTATATCTAATGCAATTTACATCTGCATGAGCAATAAGTAAATATCACATGACAATCACAAGTCTGGCACCCAATCACGGTACTTGGATCCCATCATCCACATTCATCTCATAATCATCACATGTCCATTGTACATCTCCAATTCGAACCTTACTCCAACAACAAACTCAACCTTATCCCAACTAAATGGGGTCGGCTACATGGATCCTTGCCAAAAGTAGGGAAAACTAACAAAAAGTAAGAGGAATGAAGAAATGAGAGATGAGAAGTTTGAAATGAGAAATGAAAGTAAGAAGAAAGAGGCATAGTCCAAGAATTCAGGAAAATCTTAGCTAAATGGGGCAAGCAACATGGATCCTTGCCCTCTAATACGCTCTATCTGAGGTCATACTTGGTACGAGACCCAGACTATGCATGTCACATTCCTTATAACCTCTCCTATGGTCATTGTAGCAAACTCAACCTTATCCCAACTAAATGGGGTCGGCTACATGGATCCTTGCAAAAAAATAGGGAAAACTAACGGAAAGTAAGAGGAATGAAGAAATGAGAGATGAGAAGTTTGAAATGAGAAATGAAAGTAAGAAGAAAGAGGCATAGTCCAAGAATTCAGGAAAATCTTAGCTAAATGGGGCAAGCAACATGGATCCTTGCCCTCTAATAGGCTCTATCTGAGGTCATACTTGGTACGAGACCCAGACTATGCATTTCACATTCCTTACAACCTCTCCTATGGTCATTGTAGCGCCCCAGTCTCGGGATAAGGGAAAGGTACCACCCTCATGGGTGCTGACCGTAAGGTCAGATATATTTATCACATAATATGACGTTTAGTTAACACAATACATCAGTCTCATTCAATTAATCACTATCCTTTGACATTTCAGAGTTTACTTCGAAATGGAAAAATTAACCTTAATATACATCTTAAAATTCAACATTACTGTATATAATCTCAGAGTGCACAACACATCGGAAATCATGAAATCACAATCACAATCTAACAATAATACTTAGACATATTACACATACATTTCTATTTATTGAAAAATTTGATTTTCCAAAATATGACACCGGTCTTTACAGCCGAAGCTCCATCAGTCCAACAGCAGTAAGTCCTTGAGACAAGTCTTGCAAAGTAATAAAAGAACGGTCCCCGAGGGGTAAGCCACACAGCCTAGTGAGCAAAGCCTACTCTAAGATTCACTCACCAATTACAAACATCAAGTAAAATATCGAGTAATTTAGAAATAATCTCCTGTTGTATTTTCTTTCAAATCCTCAGTTCAAAATATTTTTCTCACACAGAAAACCAAGTCTTTCGAAATCATTTTTCTCGTTCTTGAATCAACGCCGCCCCCACACTCATGGTGAGGAGGTCCCACACAATAATTACTCACACATTAAATCTTTCTCAAAACCAGGATGAAATCATATCATACCATCTCCACACATTCATAGTGGAGTGAGATCACAATAACAACAATATGCTATCACTCACCATTTGTAAATGGCCACACACAATTGTACCCTCCACATAGTGGGGTATACCGATAACTTCTATTGCACTTCACAACTTTTGCTGACGATCACGTGGCCTTAGTCTACTGTACCCACCATCCCAAAACTTCCCCCGCTGGATGCGGTACATCATGGATATCCTTTCATCCCATTACTTCCCCCACTGGATGAGGTTTCCACACCAACATCTCATATTGTAACTTTCCCCACTCGATGAGGTAACACTCATTACACAATATGTACATTTTCATCTTTTCCATACTCACTCCCTGAGTGAGATGGACTCACAATATCCATCATATTATCCACAAACACAAGTAATAACACAACACACACATGCTGCAAATCACAACATATTTGATACATTTATAAGCCTCCATTACCCATTTATTTAAAACAAATTGTTTCATTTCCACATTTCAATGTCCTTACTCATAAATCCATGTAATCCAACATTTGAACAAGGTTTTCATCATTCACCGTATCAACATCTAGTACGGATGGTGCCACAAGGAAACAATCACACGAAGAGTTTTCTAAAACGACATATGGATGTATTATACACTGACACGATGTTAAACATTACCTCAATCATATACCATATGTAAATTTAAAACTTTAAAATCAACTCACAACATATCGCTTAACTATTTATATAGCTACTGTTTGCAAGAAATAATAACCGCAAGTGTACGGATCAATCGTAGCTACGGGTCGAACTCAAGGAGATGTACGCCACTCTATCTTACTCACTTTAAAGCAATGCAAAGTGAACCAAATTAATTAAAGTGTGAAATTAAACTAATGATAATTAAATTAACGTATCTTAACGCACAAGCATCTAGCAAAATTACGTATCTAACGAATTGAATTGACGTCCTAACACATATCCATCTAACCTATCAATAATAATGCGGATTGGAGGGAATAAATCGCAGCCACACACCACAACCACATAAAAAAAAACAAAAGAAAGAGATTAGAGAGGGAGAATGAGACTAAGAGATTAGAGAGGTAAAACCCGAAGGTGCTTGAACCAGATTGAAATTGCTTGCTTCTTCTAACACACTTGAAATGGCGCTACCAAATCTAAAATTAAAACAAAAATAATTAAATTAAAATCCTAACATAATGCATGATGATGATAGTAAATAAAAAGAATAAAATCCTAAAAACATGATTGAATTAGAGAGGTAGAGAATGAGAATAAAAATAATGGAGAATGAAAATTCCTAATAGAATGGAGGGATTAGAGGAGATGAGAATACTAATAAAATAAAAATAATAGAAGAAAGAGGTAGAGAATAAGAAGAAATTAGAAATTAGAAGAATTAAGAGGTTAAGAAGAAGAAGAAAATAAAAATAAAAATAAGACTTAATACTCTCTTCTACCAAAGTTGAAAGTGGGTGAATTAATTAGCCTTTGCATTAGTGTAATTGATGAAGCTTGAACACTTGAATAACCCTTGCATGGCTTCCTCTTCTAAATCTCCAAGTCTTCTTACAAGAATTAGAAACTTAGACTAGAAAGCTTTAAAACTAAACTAGAATTAAGAGATTACAACCATATTGAAGATATTAATTGAAATTAAAACTTGCATAAACTCATTACAACCATTAAACTAAGCTCATAAAATCAAACTAGAACTAGAGAAATCACAAATTAGAAGGAGAAGAAGAAGAAAAATCATAAAAAAAATGAACTGAAATTGCATTAAAAATTAACTAAACTAAACTAGAACTAACTAGTTACAACCCAAAGGGCAACGGGTATTTATAGGGGGAAGGAGAAAAGAAGAGAGAAGAGGTAGGAGAAAAATTCCCTTCTCCTTCCTTTACAAAAAGCTTGAACCCCAAGAAAAAAAGAAAAAATAGAAAGAGGGAGAGATACAAAGCTTAGCTCCTTAAATCTGCTATTTTCTAAAAAGTGGACTTTCTAATTTCATTTTTGTGCTTCCTTTTCTTTGCATGAGTCTTCTCCAAGTAAAGTGATCAAGGCATCTTCAATGTTTGACTTTTCAACCTTCCAAGGATAAGAGAATCTTTTCCAAAAGAAATCTATCCAAAGTAAAATTCTTGTAATGTCCCTTGAAAATTTGGAGGAGAGAGAGAGAGAGAGGGTGATGACTAGGATTCCCTTCAAGAATTAATTAAATCCCCATTCTGTCCTTCAAAAAACGTGGAGCATGGGATGCTTATATAGGCCTCACTGTTGCATTCCTTGCGAAAAATCACCCAAAATAGACCCAAATTTTGTCCAATTTGGAGTTCGGGAGCCCAAGATATCTCAAGTTGAAGTTGGACTGCTCCGGAGCCTTCCAAATGGAATCTTTCGGCTAACAGGAAAGTTAATTCCGGATTTATCACGATGTAGGCACGTACGCGGAACTTCTGCGCCACGGCATCATTCTGGGCCGTCAAATCTGCCTCTAAAAATTGGACTTGATATCAGCCTTCGGATCGGCGTCTACTTGAATTTTAAGATAACTTTTGATAATTGCACTACAGCCCCTTGAATCTGAACTTCAGCTTTACTTTGTCCCCAGCCGATTTTTGATAATTATAAACAAACCCCTGTCATAAAAATTGAAAACAGTGGCATGCCATTTTCGCGTGTCGTTACGGAAACGGCCGTAACTTCTTTGTTTCAACTCGGAATCAAGTGCCGTTTGAACCGTTACGAAGCTGACTCGACGGGCTACGCATCCATACTATTAACACCTCAAAATTATGCTAAGGAGCCCACTTTACTTAAGTTAAAATTTGACTAATTGACGTGATTTTTTCAGGGCTTAATCCAAACTTTATTTTCTCGACTGCTGGGCGCTTCCGACTACTGCCAAACACCACTAAACAGCTTAAAAATGGCTCCTTAGCATCATTTGCTCCATTTTCACAATAAATCACCTAAAATCTAAAAACACAAACAACAACCTCGAGTAGCTCCGTTCCAAGTATAAAAATGCATGCTTTATGGCCCTAAGATTTCACACATAAATGTGCTCATCAGATTCCCCCACACTTGAACTTTGCTTGTCCTCAAGTAAACAAAACAAAAACTATCCTAAAATACAGAAATCCTAACTCACTTTCGTGGTAATCACGGCTGCACTTAGCATACACAACAAGCCTTTAAACCCCTAGGTTACCCCTAGTGGACGAGTTTTGTCTCGTGGGTGTTTGCAGTGAATGTACACCCAAAATTCAATAAGTCAAAAAATGCTGTAAATTTTAACCATGGCATAAGTAGGATAGTGCACACTAGCTCTAAGAGTGCTCAACTAAAGATCAAGGAGCCAAAGATTCCCCCACACTTGAATTTTATCATCCCACATCAATTTAAGTAACAAGCATGCATCAAGATTATGGGATCTCCTCATATTTTCTGAACACTACTCACCTTCAGGTAAACTCTATTTCTACTCCACTACTGTTCTCTGAATGACATGGTGGAGCATACACCAGACACCCAAATACTTGGTAGCTTCGCTTTTTTCATATATCCATAAAAACTTTGAGACATTGATGCTAGAATTTTTTTTATGAGTTTCCTTCCAAGGAATTTCGAACAAGTCACCCTGCTTCCTGAGGCACAGTGCCCTGTTTAGTCCCAAGGAATTCCACTTTCCTTTCTTGTTTCTTTTTTTCTTTTCTTTTCTTTTTCTTTCAATTTCATGCCTTGCCTTGCCACAAACAAATTGGTCTCAACTACTAGCCAAAAGATCAAAGGGTCCATAAAACACATAGAGGAATCTAGCCATCAAATGAAATAGTACTCATATTTTCCAACTTAGTCCCTCTCACCAGATACATACCAATTACAGTCCTTGAAAAGGGATTTTTTTTATTATTTCGCATGCTAGGGCACCTAATTTCCTCTTTCTCTCACTTCGCAATCAAAATTCATCAATTAAGTCCAACACACCCCCCCACTCTTAATTCATGTAGTATCCTCAATGCATGTAGAAAAGAAAGAATAAGGACAAGGGATGGGATCAGGTGGCTTACCAGATATAAGCACAAAGAGGATCATGTAGAGTCATGAGCTCTACAAAAAGTTCTAGGGGCAACAACAGAAATCTCAATCCATAGCCGATAAATGTAGAAAGAGCTTTAGAACCAGAAAACACTTGACTATGAATTTTAGTAAAGCGAGAAATAATATGGAAGCTAAGCACAAGTGAGAAACACCTAACAGAAAAATCTGTCCACATGGGATAGTGGAAAGCAGTGAAAAATAGTCCATGTAAACAAATCCTCCCATTCCCTCCTATGGTCAATGTAGAATGCATACCATTATCACAAAAACCAACCAAGAATGGTTCGCAGTAAGCATCAAAAGGATCATAAATATCAGTAACCTCATCAAGATAATCATAAAAAATGGGAGGCTTATTCAAATCAATCCTAGCAATAAAACTATCCGCTCTTTGCATAACTTGGTTTTCCAAATTAGGATCATAATAATATGTTTGAAGAGCATCATGACTAACATTGTCCTCCTCAATAAAATCATCAAACCTAGGAGGTTTGGACCAATCAACATACGGGACAATCATGGGGTAATCATCAAATCTAGGAGGTTTGGACCAATCAATAATGGAGGGTTTAGGAATGGAAGTAGATAGGGGTCCAAGGGGCTCCAATGGTGGTTGGATGTTCCAGACCTCAGATAAGGTAGTATCATCAACACCTTCCAATTCCTTCTTACAGTCCTGAAATCTTGAATCAAAATCAATGTTAAAGAAAGTCTCAACATCATTGGGGAATTTATGAAGCATATGTACCTCTTCATCCATATCAGACTACTTGTCCAACCTAAACACATTAAAATCCACAGAGGTATTGCCAAAAGATAATTTCATGAGACCATTCCTACAATTGATTAAAGCATTACTGGTAGCAAGGAAGGGTCTACCCAAGATAATTGGGATTTTGTCCTTAAAATTTATAGTAGGTTGGGTATCTAAAATAATAAAATCCACAGGGAAGACAAATTCACCAACCTTTATTAGGACATCCTCAACCATCCCCTTAGGAACTTTAACCGACCTATCTGTAAGCTGAAGGGTAATTCTGGTGGGTTTCAGCTCTCCCAATCCCAACTATTAGTAGACATGAAAGGATAGCAGGTTCACTCTTGCACCAAGGTCCAATAAGACATGATCAATAGTGGTGTTGCCTATAGTGCAAGAGATGGTGGGGCTACCTGGGTCCTTATGCTTGGTTGCTACCGACTGTGCTATAAGAGAACTGATGTTAGCAGCCAAGAATGCCTTTTTGGGCACATTAGTGGTCCGCTTTTAGGTGCATAAGTTTTTGATGACTTTAGCATAAGCGGGGACCTGGGCTATAGCATCCAATAAGGGAATATTCACCTGAACCTGCTTAAAAACATCCAATATTTTCTCCACATAAAGAGACTTCTTGCTAACCAACCTATTTGGGAAAGGGGTAGGTGGGGTATAAACTCTCTCAGGGGTGGTCCTTTTCACTGTTTCAACAGAATCATCTTTGGTTTTCTCAACCAAATCATTGGAATCTCTTCAGGTTCATCAGATGAACCTGGAACAGAAGGCACTACAATGGCCTCTTCTGAAGGGGGAGAGTCAATAGGAGTATGAGATGGTAAAGATTGAGGCGTACTAACCTGTTGATACTCACGGCCACTCCTTAAAGCATATACAACATTTACCTGATTGGAGGGCCCTTGATGCTGTTGGTCTTGTACAACATTGAGTGGAGGAGCTTGGGTACCTTGCTGAATACGAACCTGATGCCTAGGATTTGGCTCAGGTTGGCTAGGTAACATCCCTGTTTTCCTCTCATGCAGGATTGTTATAAGTCGGGTGAGTTGTTTCTCCATATTATTGTGGCTTGTCATGAGAAGGGCAATCCTATTTTCCATCTCACTCATTCTTGTTGCTTCTCCTGTATTGATAAACCCTGGGGGTTGCTGATAAGGTGCGAGGAGAGGTGGCCTAGCAGAATTCATACTGGGTCCTAAATGAGGACGAGGGGGAAAGGGGTGAGGAGACATACCTTGATTTTGTAGTGCAAAGTTGGGCCTTTGGAAACCAAGATGGCATTGATTGTGAAAGTTGGAAGGGCTTGCTTGGTTTCCTTGATTCCAGGAGAAATTTAGGCGATTTCTCCAGCCTGGATTGTAAGTGTTGCTATATGGATTATTCTGGTAGAGAGCACTTACATTCTCAGTGTTGGAATTACCCACAAAGGTGTTGGAACATTCCTCCAAAAGATGTCCAATATTGACACATGGTTGACCTGGTTAACCGGTACAGGCTCTTTAGGCATTATGGACTCTAGCCTTTTGATGAGGCTATCCAGTTTGGCTTCCTTTGCTGGCACACCCTCAATGAGGTACCCTTTAGTGGTCCTTTCAGTCTCTTGGGAGGATTTTCACGCCCTAGTCTTATCAGCCAAGTTGGTTAAGATGTCCAAGCCTCATTCTCATCAGAAAAAGAGGTAAAGCCTGCAGGATACATAGACTCTAAAAGTTGCTTGGTCTAAAAGTCAATGCCCTCATAAATTATTTGGCAGATTTGCCACAAGTCAATACCATGGTGAGGGCATTCTAATAGGAGGTCTTGAAATCTTTCCATGAACCTAGAGAAGGACTCATGTGGTTTCTGCCTGAATTGGAGTATGTCACTCTTGAGTTTATTGATTTTGTGAAGAGGGAAGAATTTTCTCAAAAAGACAATTGTGAACTGATCCCATGTAGTAATGGAATTAGTCGGCAGCCTATAGAGCCACTTATTGGCCTGGTCTTTCAGGGCATATGGTATAAACCGAAGCCTAACTGCATCATCAGTTAAATTTTGAACCTTAATTAGAACACAGACCTCCTCAAATTCTCTAAGAAAAAGATAGGCATCCTCATTAGCCATCCCATAGAAGTGGGGTAGCATACTGATGAAGTGGATCTTGAGTTCATAGTTGTTTCCTGTAGCAATTGGCAGATTGATGCAAGAAGGCTGTGCAGCCTTGGTAGGATAAAACCTATCCTTGAGAGTCTTGGGTTGTTGGTCTCCCATGGCAGTAGGTGGGGTCAAAGGTGGTGGAGAAGGTGGTATTCTAATAAGACGATTAGATGAATCACGAGTCCACACTGTAGCCACCTAAACATATATGAGGTCTCCTTTAGAAAAATTAAAGAATAATAAAAGCACTCACTATGTCGCTTTCCTGTTATCAAAGTGAGTTACGGAAAAATCAACAAAAGCACTCACTTTGTTTTTCACTAATTATTAAACTAAAATTGCATAAAAAAAAATTAACTAAAAACTAAACTAGAACTAACTAGTTACAACCCAAAGGGCAAGGGATATTTATAGGGGGAAGGAGAAAAGAAGAGAGAAGAGGTAGGAGAAATGTTCCCTTCTCCTTCCTTTACAAAAAGCTTGAACCCCAAGAAAAAAAGAAAAAATAGAAAGTGGGAGAGATAAAAATCTTAGCTACATAAACCTTCAATTTTTCAAAAAGTGGACTTTCTAATTTAATTTTGTGCTTCCTTTTCTTTGCAGGTGTCTTCTCCAAACAATGAGATCAAGGCATCTTTGACTTTTCAACCTTCCAAGGATGAGAGAATATTCTCCCAAAATATATCCTTCCATAGTAAAATTCCTATAATGCCCCTTGGATATTTGGAGGAGAAAGAGTGAGAGTGATGACTAGGATTCCATTCAAGAATTAATTAAATCCACATTCTGTCCTTAAAAAAATGTGGAGCATGGGATGCTTATATAGGCCTCACTGTTGCATTCCTTGCAAAAAATCACCCAAAATAGACCCAAATTTCCTCCAATTTGGAGTTTGGGAGACCAAGATATCTCAAGTTGAAGTTGGACTACTCCAGAGCCTTTCAAATGGAATCTTTCGGCTAACAGAAACGATAACTTTTGATAATTACAATACGGCTCCTTGAATCCAAACTTCCGCTTTACTTTGTCCCCGTCCGATTATCAATAATTATAAACAAACCCCTATCATAAAAATTGAAAACAGTGGCATGCCATTTTCGCGCGTCGTTACAGAAACGTTCGTAACTTCTTCGTTTCAACTCGGAATCAAGTGCCGCTTCAACCGTTGCGAAGCTGACTCGACGGGCTACGGATCCATACTATTAACACCTCAAAATCATGCTAAGGGGCCCACTATATTCACTTTCAAATTTGATTGATTGACGTGATTCTTTCAGTGCTCAATCCAAACTTGTTTCTTGACTCCTAGGCGTTTCTGGCTACTGCCCAACACCACTAAATAGCTTTAAAATGGTTCCTTAGCATCATTTGCTCCATTTTCATAATAATTCACCTAAAACCTGAAAACACAAACAAAAACCTCGAGTAGCTCCGTTCCAAGTATAAAAATGCATACTCTATGGCCTTAAGATTTCACACATAAATGTGCTCCTCAAATTAAACTAGAATTAAGAGATTACAACCATATTGAAGACATTAATTGAAATTACAATTTCCATAAACTCATTACAACCATTAAACTAAGCTCATAAAATCAAACTAGAACTAGAGAAATCACAAATTAGAAGGAGAAGAAGAAGAAAAATCATACAAAACTGAACTGAAATTGCATTAAAAATTAACTAAACTAAACTAGAACTAACTAGTTACAACCCAAAGGGCAAGGTATAGGAGGAAGGAGAAAAGAAGAGAGAAGAGGTAGGAGAAATATTCCCTTCTCCTTCCGTTACAAAAAGCTTGAACCCCAAGAAAAAAAAGAAAAAATAGAAAGAGGGAGAGATACAAAGCTTAGTTCCCTAAACCTGCTATTTTCTAAAAAGTAGACTTTCTAATTTCATTCTTGTGCTTCATTTTCTTTGCATGAGTCTTCTCCAAGTACAGTGATCAAGCCATCTTCAATGTTTGACTTTTCAACCTTCCAAGGATAAGGAAATTTTTTCAAAAGAAATCTATCCAAAGTAAAATTCCTATAATGCCCCTTGGAAATTTGGAGGGGAGAGAGAGAGAGAGAGAGAGAGGGTGATGACTAGGATTCCCTTCAAGAATTAATTAAATCTCCATTATGTCCTTCAAAAAACGTGGAGCATGGGATGATTATATAGGCCTTACTGTTGCATTCCTTGCGAAAAATCACCCAAAATAGACCCAAATTTCGTCCAATTTGGAGTTCGGGAGCCCAAGATATCTCAAGTTGAAGTTGGACTGCTCCAGAGCCTTCCAAATGGAATCCTTTGGCTAACAGGAAAGTCAATTCTGGATTTATCGCGATGTAGGCGTGTACGCGGAACTTCTATGCTACGGCATCATTCTGGGCCGTCAGATCTGCCTCTAAAAATCGGACTTGATATCAGCCTTCGGATCGGCGTCTACTTGAATTTTAAGATAACTTCTGGTAATTGCACTACGGCCCTCGAATCCGAACTTCCACTTTACATTGTCCCCGGCTATTTTTGATAATTACAAACAAATTCCTATCATAAAACTTGAAAACAGTGGCATGCCATTTTCGCGCGTCGTTACAGAAACGACCGTAACTTCTTCGTTTCAACTCGGAATCAAGTGCCGTTTGAACCGTTGCGAAGCTGACTCGACGGGCTACGCATCCATACTACTAACAGCTCAAAATTATGCTAAGGGGCCCACTGTACTCACGTTAAAATATGACTAATTGGCATGATTCTTTCAGTGCTCAATCCAAAGTTTATTTTCTCGACTCCTCGGCTCTTCCAGCTACTGTCAAACACCACTAAACAGCTTAAAAACGGCTCCTTAGCATCATTTGCTCCATTTTCACAGGAATTCACCTAAAACCTGAAAACACAAACAAAAACCTCGAGTAGCTCAAGTATAAAAATGCATGCTTTATGGCCCTAAGATTTCACACATAAATGTGCTCATCAGCTACATACGCACAAGGTTGGGGAGTAATGCTCAGGGTAGGGTTTACTCACATTGGTTCCATCACACCATCCGTGTCATGGCCATCTATTCATATAAAAGGGATACAGTGTGTTAGAGTCCTTATGTGTGTCACCCATGTCGCTCCCATTAGGTTCTGCTCGAGAAAATGAGCAAAGGTAGTCTTCAGGGACATAATGGACTAGCCGGTAGGCTATTGAGCCAGCCCAAAGCCAACCCAAGTGCCTAACAGATCACCGATATGGCTAGCAGACTCATCGATAAGTGATCCGTTAGCTCTGGTAGTTTTTAAAATTTTTTTTTTGGTAATTGGGAGCTTTACATATATATTTGATAGAAGGGGGGGGATCGAACCGGGGAGGGGATAAGATACCAGCCAAGAGACTCGAACTCGAGACCTCTTGGTGAGCATGGGCATGAAGCGCACCACGGCTCACCAACTGAGCTAAGCAGTAGTTTTTTAATTTTGTAGGTTTAAAGTTCCAGAGACTAACGGTGACCACCGGTATCCCTATTGGCTCGCCCGTAGAGATACTGTACTCGCCAATAGAGCTTAGAAAATAAATCCGAGATGATTTTCTACTCGAACTCCGGTAGGGTTTGAAGGGGATTTTCTTCCCCAGCCAAGATGCGAAGTTTCCAACGCTCTATAACCACTCAGGGCATTCTAATTACTACAAAAGTACACCATATCCCCTAATTGAACCATTCTAACATAACAACAAGAAAGCTTCAAGAATCAAAAGGGAAAACATACCTTAGGATCCAAATCCTACACTCGGCTCACAAAACCTTTTGAACCTAGCAGCTTAAGCATTCAAAATCCTTTCAAATAGTGACTTGATTACGCATGCAACACCATTCTAGTGTGTAGACACGAATGCCAACACCCCAAGTTAGAAATACCACTTACCCAAACCCCTTTTTCTATAGCTAGTTCAACATTCCACCTAAACTCAAGCTAGATCCATGGTGGAATTTGTTCAGTATCACCATCACTTGCTCGATTTCATTAGATTTTTGGAGTGTGCAGCATGTACAACAACATGCATAATCCAAATCTCTCTTAATCCCCTTCTTTATCCTCACTTCCCTCTCTTACTCTCTTCCTCTTCTTCTTCTTCCTTTATTACTGAAGGGAATCTCTCCCTAGCTAAATCTCCAACTGGTCCATATATAGATCGAAGTAAAATTCTAATTAGTTCTCTAATAATCATATTTAGCCCATTAACTAATGCAACCTATAATTTAACTAACTCACTATTAATGGCATCAATTATAATTTACCAAGCCCTCACAAATTTCCCAGATCTACCCATGCTGAACAGTACCTTCCACAGTGTCCCCACTCACATCCTCACCAATAGGACCTCATGCAACCTCACCTAACTCTTTCACTCCCAGTCCTTGTAGGATTTATGTCACGCCCCCATCCCAATAAAGGATAAAATACAAGAAAAGGGGTGACTGGGATGACGAGTGTCATCCCTAAACTACCAGGATCATAGATACAGTGTCCCAAACCACAGTCTATGACCAATATTAAATCATAATAATATCACATTTGTGTAAGCAAACGGAATAATTCATTCCAAGATAGATCGAAATCAGCGGAAGTGTAAATCAATTTAAAATCGAATA
Source organism: Telopea speciosissima (assembly GCF_018873765.1). Lineage (NCBI taxonomy): Eukaryota > Viridiplantae > Streptophyta > Magnoliopsida > Proteales > Proteaceae > Telopea > Telopea speciosissima. The sequence continues at coordinate 50,057,858 of NC_057920.1, forward strand.
ATTACAAGGTGTTCATTGACTAATAATAATATATACTGTAGTTACAACTTTTCCTAAAACCATCAAGTAATTATTCCAAAAGTATGCATGGAGTTTGTACATGACTAATGATAAACATAAAATAAAGAGTAAGATTATGCCCCAAGGGCACCACCATTGAATGTACATCAACATCCAAGTCCACCCACTAGCTTAACTCGATTCACATCAGAAGGAGCACGTCACAAGATTACTTGCACATCAACTAAAAGAGGTTGCGCAACGGGGTTAGCTCCACAAGCTAGTGAGAGAGCAAAGGGGAATGCACATACACACAAACACACAATTTCAAACAGTTCATGATGCATGCACATGTTAAATTCATTTTCCACCTAGCACATAAATTTAAGTCAGGTATATGCTACTATGATAATTGGGAGATACTGTGGGTCACTTAACTTATCACCACAATGAAACCTCAATTATCACAAGGGAGCCTACGCCGGTCGAAGCCACCAAGACCACCTAGTGGCAGACCCCGATAGCCATTACTACCGCTGACCTAGCCTCTCTCCCCCACATGCAACAGGTGCTCTGACTACCCAACACATAAACCCCTGTTGATAAGGGTCATAGCATAAGGGGACAAGAATCCTAACCACAGATATACTACATGCAAGTCTTATCATCCTGAGAGGTATTCCGGGTGCATCAACGTCCCATTCCATCTAGTACCCGGGTACCAGCACGGCACGACACATACAAAGCATGATGACAATCAATGAATTTCATAAACATTTCTAGGGTTCCAGTATCGGTACTCCCGGCACCGTAACCAATACAATAATGAAGCAATTCACATATCCACATTTGAATTAGTTCACAAATTTAGATAAATAATGCAATTATGTAAAATTTTTATTAATCATATAATAGTATGATAATGATTATTTAATAAATAGCAAACCCAAACAATCACCCAAACCCACTCACAGTAGTTCGGATTTTGCTCGATGTGTTTGGTATGGATTGCCTTGAAATACACTCTCCTGTACAAGTTAGACGGCCTAAAGATGCGAGAGAAAATGTTAGAAGGTGTGTGGAGGGATCGCATGCCGAGCCCCAAAGGCTAAAGTTGGGTTTTACACTAGACAGTACGGACGGACTCACGGACGGAAGCAATAGGGTGAGTTCATTCGTGGCTCCGTCTAAGCCAAACGGTCAAAATAAGAGGGACAGATTCACAGACAGAACCTCTCCATGAATCCGTTCGTGCATCCGTTCTATCCCTAAGACATTCCTGAGAGGGAATGAAACCAGTAGGTGAATTCGTTCCTGGCTCCGCTCGAACCAGTCACTAAAATGTATTGGACGGATTCACGAACGGAACCATGATGCTTGATCCGTTCGTGCATCCGTCGAGGTTCTTCCCGAGATTTCTAAGGATTTTTCTCTCCATCTTGGAACCTGGAGGTCACATGGCCCTCAAGGTCATGGAGGGGAGTCATAGGCCTTCCTAGGGTCACTAGAACCTAGTCCCATCCCATGGGTCCAAAGTCACACAAGGATTTAACTCCTTTGGTCCAAGTATAGGATTTAGGGTTTGGAAACCATAGAACAGCAGCAATGGCTGTAAATGGGCTGAGTGGAGCTAACTTTAGGGGTAGGTCTTCATTAATAGAACCCCATTATGGGCTAAGCTCCACCTTGAGTCCCAAATGGAACCCTAGGTTAACTCTTCCTTAGTAAAACCTACCTAAACATAAGAATAAATGGAGAAGGGGGAGGTGTAGTAGGATGGAAGCATACCTAGTTGAGTGGAGCCCAAACCCCAGCTTCAACCAGCCTTGAAGATCCACCTTCCACTCTCTCCTTCCTCCCTTTTTCTTCTTTTCTTCTATCCTTGTCCGGACAACAAGAGGGGAGGAGGTAGGACAGCAAGACCACTTCTCTTGCTTCCCCTTCCTTTTTCTTCCTTCCCCTCCCATTCCTCTTCCTTTCTCCTTCTTCTTCTTCCTTTCTTCTTCTCCTCCATGGTTTGGCTTGGAGGGGGAGAAATGGGAAATCTAGAGCTAAGCCCTCCTTTTGTAAAAGAAATGGGCCTTAGGGTTTGTTTGCCTAGGTCCCTCAAAGTTACGAATCCTTTTAATTCAACTTGGGCCTTAGGGCCAGTTTGGCTAAGGTTTCAAGCCCCTTTAGGTCCAATTAGTTAGGATATGTTTGGCTTAGCCTAAGGTCCTAAAATGTATTTTAGTCTAGGGCTTGTTTGGCTCAGTACAATAAAAGAGAACCATTATTTGTTTTAGTTAAGTCTTGTGGGCCCACTTTCATGGCCCAACAAACCAAGAGAAGGTAGGTATGGGGGTCTATCTTGTCCAAGAGCTTAGTCATTGTGTCCAGAGCACAGGGACGTGGGTCCCGCATGAGAAAAAAGTAAAAAGGAAAGAAATAACACGGAAGGATCCACGAACGGAACCAGTCTTGTGAGTCTATTCGTGACTCCGTTGCTGCTGTAAGAGCAAAAAACACAAAGAAAGTTGCGGGGCTTTGACCCACCCTTCCAGAACTTCGAAGGGGACAAGTATACTAAAATTTAGGGTTCAGGGCTTACTTCCCGGTGTGGTTCAGTCGTCCATCAAGGTGTGAATACAATCCTTGTGTTCGAGCCTTCCCCTCCCCCCCCCCCCTTGACTATTACAGTCCAAGGTCATAGGTGTTGACCATTGGCATAGTGGCATCACCCATCAACAAAAGTTCAAATTGACCTGGCATATTAGGGTGCATTTTGGGTACGGGTGAAACATTCCCCCAAGCTTATAAAAATTTTGTCTTCGAAACTGAATGCATCTAGGGACTCCAATAAGTGAGGATACTTTAAATAACAACACTTCCTACTCAACCACTACCCGGACTATGTTAGGGGTTCCAGTCAAAAGTGGGGTTTTTTTTTTCTTCCTTACAGAATCACATCACCACAGAGGATGTGGTTTAAGGCAACCCTGGGATTAATTGGGCTAAAGGTCGATGCTTCTAAGTATCCAGGGAGATTCGAACTTCAGATACATGGTTAAACCATAAGGAACAAGGGTCTATTTGATCTTCCAGATCAGGTCGATATTAAACTCTCATTACCTTGAGTTGCAAGGTCAAGCTTATACTATCCTTCACATAAGGTTCTTGTCCTGAATGCTTTCACTTCAGATCCTTCCATTACCTAACCCAACTTTAGAATGATTTGGAATATTGATGGAATCTCCTATTCTTCACTCCCAATACGGAGGGAACGCATTTGGTGACCCATTATTCCATTGATGCCTATTGTTGGAATAGGTCCTGTCACAGCTTTCAGTTCCAATTTTTTTCAAAACCACATAAGCCTACAAACTAATCACTCGATAAAAAGTAAGTTTATATCAGCCCTCCTTTTAGGAGCTAACATTCACTTCTTAGTCTCGGTCTAAGTCAACTCTTCTAAGTGATGCTCCAGGTCAGGCAAGCTTGCTAATTAGCTCACTCGAGGTTCACCCAGGGCCCACATCAAAATTACCAACTATAAACCAACAAATCGCCTGACAAAGTTCAGTGCCCAAGTCAACTGACATAGTAAGATCAAGGTTAAGGTCATACTAGAAGCGCAGGGAAACCATCTAGGTCAAGCATTTAAGGATTAAGAAAGGTACCTACTTAGATTCAAATTCATATATATCATTAAGTAAAAATAAATAAATAAAAAAGAACATACTCACATCCCTAAGGATGCATCCGCCAAACAAGGCTAACCTATGAAGAAAGGTCAACCTCAAAGTACAACATGTTAGGAGATCCGGACCAAAAGATATTAAACACAGATGGGTCGGGTATAAGTATGGGTCATAACTCAGGTGTGGGTCCGATAAATTTCATAGAAATGGAGAAACCCGTGATTAGTTCTCCACTCATATTCTAGGGTTTTGTCCAACATTAAAAGCCTTATTACTTTCATGATCAAGGTTATTTGGGAGTTCTAAATGCAATTTGGCATTCCATCCATGGATTTAGGTAAGGGTTTGGGTGAACTGAGTTCAAAAATCAAAATAGAATTGCTACTAATTCAGGGAAATACATGAGTAGGGTCCCATTTGCACAATATCTCCATTAATCAAAATATCCCCCTTTTTTTTTTTTTTTTTTCTTCTTTTTTTTAGTGTACTACCCATGAGTTTGGTATTTTGCTTGGAAACATGCAATAACCAAGGGCATAGGCTTGTTTCTACAAAATCACCCCCTTCCATTTCCATGCTCTAAGGAATTCATTTCCCCCAAGGTATTCACACATCCTACTTGTTAATTATGGCTTGTCTAATTGTTGTGTAACTTCTCTTGCTCAATTAATTCCTACATGTATACATGTTTGCATCTATATATATATATATATATATATATATATATATATATATATACATGTGGGTTTTGTCTTATGTATCTGAGTTTGACTTAATCATTGTTATCTTTTATTGGTTTCTTGTGTGCAGGGATTAATCCATGGCCCCACGAAGAAGGAATGCTCCAGCCACCTTACCACCTCCACCCTCGCCCTTTAATGCCAAAAGGTTTATATCAGCAAAGGCCGAGGGCCTATACCATGAGCATTTCCATGACAGCAAGATCTTAGTGGAGCGGGATGCAGTGGTTGAAGAGTTGGTTGCCTTTAAGGTGGATATCAGGTTCAACCATTTAAGGTGGACCAGCATGCTAACCAATCCTGAGTTCTACTATCCCACCCTTGTCAGAGAGTTTTACTCCAACCTGGTACCTATCTAAGAGGATGCGGACAGCCTCAGACTGACTTCCTTTGTGAAAGGAGTGCCCATATCCTTCAATGAGGTGGAGTTGGGGATACTTTTGAACATATCTTCAGAAGGGAACAGGGTGTATTATCCTCCTGGGAGTGATCCCAACAGGTGCTTGTCTCCGACTGATCGTCAGCTCTTGTATCAGGTGCTTACAGATTATGTGTTTAATGACAGTTATGACCTCTCTAGATTTGGTCCTTCTCAGTGGGTCCTTACATACATCGCCAAGACAAACTTGGCCCCAGCTAGAGGACATAGCACCGAGCCTCCTCTGATGGCAGCATCACTGGCGTCTCTCTCTACACAGGCAAGCAGACTTGCCTCCCTTATATCATCATCCAGCACATGGCACATGCAGTCGCCAATCCCCGTCGAAAGAACACTTTGCCCTATGGAAGGCTGCTCACCCGGATTTTTCTTCATTATGGAATAGATCTCAACAATGAGACCCATGCTGCGAGCTCCGAGGGACCATTTGGGTTTAATTTATTGCAGCGGATGGGCATACCATATGATTCCTATAGTTTTGGGGAGCCGGTCAACTATGGAGGGGGTGGAAGAGCCCAAGGGAGCGAGGATGATGATGTGGAGGCGGTGGGATCCAGGCAGCACACCACAGGGGCTACCAGTGCAGAGGATGCAGGTGCAAATGCTGTTCTTGTTGCCATCAGGCAATTGAATTTGAGGATGTCAGAGGGATTCACTGAAATCAAAGGGCAGTTCTTGTAATTAGCACCCTAAGAGGATGGAAAAAGAGCTTAATGACATTAATACCTTCCTCTTCTATGGCGCGAGCGAGAAGACAGATGACCAAGATGGCATGGAGAGCTAGCCTAGTTACTTGTCTTGAAGTCAAAAGTTGTTTGGTTTAGGGTTTTCTTTTCAGTTTTCTTTTTTTTTTCTTTGAACTTGTTGGAACTCTTTCCTTTCTAGCTTTTCTCTATTTTTTTTTTTTTTTTTGATCCAGCTGAACTTTAGAAAGCTTTGATGGTGGTTTGATGTTTATGTTTTGTTTGAAAGAAGGTGTAATTACCTCCAAGGGAGGTCTTGAAATGTATGGACAACCAATGTTTAAACTCATTACATATATATACATATTTCCTTCCAATTTGGGTTTCCTTTGGATTGTTATGGTTATCATACTTTGCGATGTCCCTGTAATACTCCTCTAGGGGTATAACAATGTAACTCGACAGCTGGCACCGGGACATGCATGTACTTCAAGTCCTAATTTTCATATTTGTCTATTATTTTCTAGAGTTCTTAGTTTGCACCATAGCTAGTCTTCTTCTTATGTCTACATACATTCAGTTATGATCTTGAGATTTTTAATTAGAACCTATATGTAAGGAGTAAATTGAAAGTCTACGCCATACTGCGGTTGGTGTAGAGCATCATGCTCTGACAATATGTTGTCACGCCCCCATTGTAAAAAAGGATAAAGTACAAGAAAAGGGGTGACTGGGACGACAAGTGTTATCCCTAAACTACCAGGATCACAGATACAGTGTCTGAAACCACAGTCTATGACCAATATTAAATCATAATAATATCACATTTGTGCAAGCAAACAGAATAATTCATTCCAAGATAGATCGAAATCAGCGGAAGTGTAAATCAATTTAAAATCGAATAATTACAAGGTGTTCATTGACTAATAATAATATATACTGTAGTTACAACTTTTCCTAAAACCATCAAGTAATTATTCCAAAAGTATGCATGGAGTTTGTACATGACTAATGATAAACATAAAATAAAGAGTAAGATTATGCCCCAAGGGCACCACCATTGAATGTACATCAACATCCAAGTCCACCCACTAGCTTAACTCGATTCACATCAGAAGGAGCACGTCACAAGATTACCTGCACATCAACTAAAAGAGGTTACGCAACGGGGTTAGCTCCACAAGCTGGTGAGAGAGCAAAGGGGAATGCACATACACACAAACACACAATTTCAAACAGTTCATGATGCATGCACATGTTAAATTCATTTTCCACCTAGCACATAAATTTAAGTCAGGTATATGCTACTATGATAATTGGGAGATACTGTGGGTTACTTAACTTATCACCACAATGAAACATCAATTATCACAAGGGAGCCTACGCCGGTCGAAGCCACCAAGATCACCTAGTGGCAGACCCCGATAGCCATTACTACCGCTGACCTAGCCTCTCTCCCCCACATGCAACAGGTGCTCTGACTACCCAACACATAAACCCCTGTTGATAAGGGTCATAGCATAAGGGGACAAGAATCCTAACCACAGATATACTATATGCAAGTCCTATCATCCTGAGAGGTATTCTGGGTGCATCAACGTCCCATTCCATCTAGTACCTGGGTACCAGCACGGCACGACACATACAGAGCAGGATGACAGTCAATAAATTTCATAAATATTTCTAGGGTTCCAGTATCTGTACTCCCGGCACCGTAACCGATACAATAATGAAGCAATTCACATATTGTAGACACCACATTTTGACACCTTGGAAGTATGTCTTGGCAATGATGGTTAAGGACGTAACTCGTGTGGTGACTGAATGGTAAGAATTACCAAATTACCCCTACCCCACTTTTTGTAACCAAACTATCCCAAATAGAGCCTAAACCCTTAACATAGCCGTATTTAACCATTTTAAGTTCACATTTGAAGTTTCACCCAAATCCAACACCTTTCATGAAAATGACCGTTTTGCCCCTGGCACTGTTCTCGGTATCTAGACCACCCGATTTAGTCTGAAATACTTTGGATGACCTCATTTGGTCATATTAAGTTTTCACGTAAAGTTTCGGCCAAATCGGGTAACTTTTGTGAAAATGACCATTTTGCCCCTGGTATGGTTCTTGGTACCCGAGCCACCCGATGTGACCTGAAATCATTTGGATAACTTTATTTGGTCATATTGTGCTTACACATAAAATTTCATGTAATTTTGGTATCATTTGGACCTTGATCGGTGTGAAACACCATTTATGTGCTTTCCTCGATATCCATGCCATTTTTAGGCAAAATCCGACCATATCTGTCACACGGATGAAAAGTATGGGTTGAGACTTTCGCGGCAATATGTGGCGCGTCAAAATTGGCCACACGGATGGAAGATATCAATATTTGAATGTGGGCCTTTAAAATGGAATCTTTAAGGAGAGAAAAATAAAATAAAAAAAAGTGGCCGACCCGAGTCAGACCGGATTGACCCGACCGGATCAACCCGGCCTGACCCGACCCAGCTAGGACTGTCGGCAGGGGACAAGCCCCCACCATTTAGGCTGAGCCACACAAGGCCCATCACCCATGCCCACCTGCCCAGCAGGCCTAGGCACACGCAAGCCCAGGCTGCACAGCAAGCCTAGGCACATGCAAGCCCAGGCTGCTCAGCAAGCCTGGCCACACGCAAGCCAGCCCATCACTCCTTATCCTAGCCATTAATGCACCAGGGGTCTTTGAGACGTTTCCTCGAACACTTTTTTCCTATAAATAGGAGGTGTTTTAGAGAGGTTAGAGACGGAGGAAAATTAGTGAAAAATTACCTTCACGTAGTCCTTGATCCCCTCTTTCCATCCATGGTTTTCTTATCCATAGGTTATGCTCCATTACTGATATAAAATTCCGTAAATACCCCTTTTTCACCACCCTTGCCATTCGGAGCAACCACACTTGGAGCGGCTTTTGGAGGTTTCCGGAGATACTTACGGTAAAAAAAAGGATACTCAAGCTGAGCCCAGGCACTTCCACGCTTCAAGGGTATTTTTGCATATTTTTTACTTATTTCTAAGTATTTGTTTTGATTTTCTTTACAACAAAGGTTGTTTTTCAGTTATAAAAATGTTAAAAATAATTCAAGAGTGATAAAAATATGAAATTTTCAGGGATGATGCTTGTCACTATGTTTGACAATCATTAATTTGCTGAAGCTCCAAATCATTTTTTTTGTGACATTTTTGCCCCTATAAAGGATTTTGGATTATGTAAAATCTGAATATGTGGGTGGGTATTTGGATAAAAGTGTTATGACCATGTTAAAGATCATGTTTTTATTAGTGGGAATGGGCTCTGGTTTGATCCAATTCGGATCTGTGATGGGGATTTTGTATTTTTCTTTGTTTTCCCTTCTTTTTTAGCATTTCAGAAAATATTAAAAATAATATAAATGCATAAAAATTCACAAAAAATTTATGGAATGCATATTTCATCATGCTTGATTTTATGGAATCATTATCCACTGACATGCATGTTTGATAGTTTTTATACATTTCCCACCTCATTTAGGGGTATAAATGTCATTTTTCTAATTATAATGAAAAATTCTGGAAAAATAGGAAAAAATGTTTTTATGCATGACATGCTGTTTTAGAATGGTTTAGGATGTTTTCATATGCATACGTGACCATCATGCTTGATAGATATGCATACAAAGTCATTTGCGCCCTCTAGGGGCATTTTGGTAATTTACCAAACGTGGGCTTAGGCTATCATTCTAGAAATATCATTTGGTGTGTTCAGTCATTTTAGGATGTTTAACATCACTTTCGATGCCTACAATGATTCTAAGTTGACACTTTTGCCATTTTTCCCTTAGGGGCATTTTGGTCATTTTGTGACCAAACCTTGCTTAGGACCCCGGAAAGGCTCCTGTTACTTTTGCCGCATGTTTTAACATTTAATAAACATGTTTTAAGCATAAGTCAGCATTTTCATGAATTATCATGCATTTTCTACATGTTTGCCATAACAGAGGCATTTTGGTAATTTTTACCACCCCACATTTCCTTGCCATTTCATGTGCTCTTGATGATCCAAATGCATGATGTTAATGTTATTTAATCATGTTTTGCTTATTTACAGCATTTAAATATGATTTCACTCCTTTGTACATATTTTGGCCCTTTAGTGGCATTTTCATAATTTTGGCTATTTTGGCCTATAAGCTGTTGTGCTTATCAATATAATTGTCCTTCTCCATGATATAAATCATATAATTAGACTTGGTTTTCTTTTTTACAGTCAACCATGTTTTAGACCATAGAGTTAGGCTTTCTAATTTAGGTAAAATCCATTAATTAGCTTAACTAGGATGCATAATGTACATAACCATCTAGCCTAGTGGTAGTAATCAGGATTAAAACATTAATCTTAATTAGCCTAACTAGGTTCATAAATTTCAATTAAGATAATAAAAAATCTTCAAAAAAAAATTAGTTTAATTAGGTACATAATATGTATAAAACAACAGTACACAACAGAGTTTGGTCTAGGAAGACCGGCCGTCGGCCGGGCGGTTGCTGGGTGCCTAACACCTTCCCAGCCCGTAACTTGACACTTACCCAGGGATCTGGGGCAAACCATCCATTGAGTCATTGGAGTTAATTTAGCGCCCCTTCTGCGAAGGAGGGGCACCATTCATGGGTCCTAGACCCTAAATCTAGGTGGCGACTCCCATTTTTCCATTTTCCTTCTTTCCCCCGGGTGCACGCTCAACGACCCTCCGTCCGCTGCCCCTACACATATCCACATTCGAATTAGTTCACAAATTTAGATAAATAATGCAATTATGTAAAATGCTTATTAATCATATAATAGTGATAATGATTATTTAATAAATAGTAAACCCAAACAATCACCCAAAACCCACTCATAATAGTTTGGATCTTGTTCGATGTGTTTGGTATGGATTGCCTTGAAATACGCTTTCCTGTACGAGTTAGACGGCCTAAAGATGTGAGAGCAAATGTTAGAAGGTGTGTGGAGGGATCCCATACCAAGCCCCAAAGACTAAAGTTGGGTTTTACACCAGATAGCATGGACGGACTCACGGACGGAAGCAATAGGGTGAGTCCGTTTGTGGCTCCGTCTAGGCCAAATGGTCAAAATAAGAGGGACGGATTCATGGATGGAACCTCTCCATGAATCCGTTCGATCCCTAAGACATTCCCGAGAGGGAATGGAACCACGGATGGAAGCAGTAGGTGAATCCATTCCGGGCTCCGCTCGAACCAATCACTAAAATGCATTGGACGGATTCACGGACAGAACCACGACGCTGGATCCGTTCGTGCATCCGTCGAGGTTCTTCCTGAGATTTCAAAGGATTTTCCTCTCCATCTTGGAACCTGGAGGTCACATGGCCCTCAAGGTCATGGAGGGGAGTCATTGGCCTTCCTAGGGTCACTAGAACCTAGTCCCATCCCATGGGTCTAAGGTCACACAAGGATTCAACTCTTTTGGTCCAAGTATAGGATTTAGGGTTTGGAAAACCATAGAATAACAACAATGGCTGTAAATGGGCTGAGTGGAGCTAACTTTAGGGGTAGGTCTTCATTAATGGAACCCCATTATGGGCTAAGCTCCACCTTGAGTTCCAAATGGAACCCTAGGTTAACTCTTCCTTAGTAAATCCTACCTAAACCTAAGAATAAATGGAGAAGGGGGAGGTGTAGTAGGATGGAAGTAGACCTAGTTGAGTGGAGCCCAAACCCCAGCTTCAACCAGCCTTGAAGATCCACCTTCCACTCTCTCCTTCATCCCTTTTTCTTCTTTTCTTCTATCATTGTCCGGACAGCAAGACCTCTTCTCTAGCTTCCCCTTCCTTTTTCATCCTTCCCCTCCCATTCCTCTTCCTTTCTCCTTCTTCTTCTTCCTTTCTTCTTCTCCTCCACGGTTTGGCTTGGAGGGGGAGAAATGAGAAATCTGGAGCTAACCCCTCCTTTTATAAAAGAAATAGGCCTTAAGGCTTATTTGCCTAGCTCCCCCAAAGTTAAGAATCTCTTTAATTCAAGTTGGGCCTTAGGGCCAATTTGGCTAAGGTTCCAAGCCCCTTTAGGTCCAATTAGTTAGGATATGTTTGGCTTAGCCTAAGGTCCTAAAATGTATTTTAGTCTAGGGCTTGTTTGGCTCAGTACAATAAAAGAGAACCATTATTTGTTTTAGTTAAGTCTTGTGGGCCCACTTTCATGGCCTAACAAACCAAGAGAAGGTAGGGGTGGGGATGTATCTTGTCCGAGAGCTTAGTCATTGTGTCCGAAACATGGGGACATGGGTCCCGCACGAGAAAACAATAAAAAGGCAAGAAACAACATGGGCGGATCCACGGATGGAACCAGTCTTGTGAGTCCGTTCATGACTCCATTGTTGTTGTAAGAGCCAAAAATACAAAGAAAGTTGTGGGGCTTTGACCCACCCTTCTAGGACTTCGAAGGGGACAAGTATATCAAAATTTAGGGTTCAGGGCTTACTTCACGGTATGGTTCAATCGTCGATCAAGGTGTGAATATAATCCTTGTGTTCGAGCCTTCCCCCCCCCCCCCCTTGACTATTATAGTCCAAGGTCACAGGTGTTGATCGTTGGCATAGTGGCATCACCCGTCAGCAAAAGTACAAATTGACCAGGGATATTAGAGTGCATTTTGGGTATGGGTGTACCAATTTATATGTCCATCAACAGTTCGGTCCGGTTTACTTTGTATTCAACCTTTTATACATTTTGGTTTTATATTATCACATGCGATATAAACTTTTTGAGCATTATGTGTCCGTAAGTTTTACTTAAAATGGTAGTCACGACAAAGGTTTGGACTGGACAGCCTTATCATATGGTCGTCGCATTAGGTATGCCTAGATATGTTGATGTCACGGTATAAATGCGAGTGAACATCATAATGTGCATTGGCGAAGAATCTTATTTGTCGATTCAGTTATGTATTATTGCCAGATGTAGGATGGGATAGACATGTGTCACTGAGACCCTGTACCTGAGAGGACCTTGTCACTGCGAAATGTAACCGCATTCTTTGGATCATCAATGATTGAGATTCAAGAGAGTCAAAGCCGGTGTTCTAGGAATGCGCGAACATTTCGTGAGTGAGAAAGTTACTCAACATGATCACCACTACCCGATTGGGGAACATCAAGATAGAGATTGTTTGTGGATGGTCGGATCAGAATCTGGATCCAGTGCCGTTTTAAAAATGGTTTTTGCAAAACCTAATTTACATAAAATGATAAATTATATGTAGTTTTATTTGAAAATTTTTTATCGTGTTTTGCGGGATCCGATCACGTACATAGGCGCTCCCGTATGGACATGTTCTATGGAATGGGGTTTGGCAGTACATGTGTACATGCCCTAGATTCCATAATGGTGATGTTAATTAATGGTGGGTTGGTACATAATAATTAATTATTATGTGAGGGTATAATTGGAATTTACAAATTAATTAATTATTTATTTAATTTATTGGATAAGGTACTAATTTTTATTTATCCATTAAATATAAAATAAATAATTAATTAAACTATTCCCTATTAGATTCTGCTTCTTCACCAATTGAAAGCCCATCAAGTTTAAACAGGTTCAAGTTAAAGAAGAGAGAGACAAACAGACTCTCACTGGAATTTTTTCCAAACAGGGCTTCTGAAGCCCTGTTTATTTAAATATTTAAAAACGTGGAGGGGGAGCAACCCATGCTTTTCCAGCCTTGTGCGTTTTGGGTGCTCTCCCCTTCTTCCATGATTTTGGCTCTCTCTTGATCTCTTCTCTCTCTCATTCTTCTTGCTCTCTAGCTTTTGAGAGTTGGGGTTTTGGAAACCTAGGATTGCTCTTGAAAATTTAAAGAAGAAGATCTGGTTTTGACTTGGAGAACCTTGGCTGCACCATTGGAGGTTCAGACCTGTTTACCTGGTGTGCTCGTTGGAGGAAGAACCACTGTCTATTGGAGGAGTAACACTTGAGGCTCATCAGGTTAGCAAGTTTTTATTAATTCCTCCTATTTTAATTATATGATTATTCATAAATCGATCTCTTTCAGCTGCGTATGCGGTATGGGATGAATCCTTCTTTCTATGGGATGGAAAAGAGATGAATTTTATTTCTCTTTTGGATCTCATAATTTTATGGGACATGAAAGAGAAGGATTGGGTATTGGTTTTTCATACCAAACCCTGACTGGGTTACATCGGGGTTCCCAAGGGCAACCGTGGGCAATCCTAAAATTAATATAGGACACCCATGGGCAACCATAGGTTAACCCAAGGGTGTAAAACCCTAGTAAAATGTTTATTGGTTTCCCAGGGAAATCAAAAGATGATCCCATGACTGCTATTTGATGTCCTACCCTTGGTCAACAGCCCTATTTACACATCCACACGTGCTCTTTATAAAATGGGCCCAAGTGAACCCAACTGGTTCACCCAAACTTATATTGACCCATACCTCATGTTTTATATAAAATTTATGTTATATGCACAACATTCATATAAATACCATTTGAATTTGCTCAAACCGTAGGAGCATATTCCTCTATTACACATTTCATCAATAATAACTTACAACATACCATACTTTTATCCTAGAAATCCCAAATTGCTATTGTAGAATACAAAACTCCACATTTCCTAGAGGGTTAAGACCCAGGGTCTTACAATTATTTTAGGCCTGCCCCTATCTCTTATAGATCCAATTCGAAGCGTACTATGACATGGAATTTGAATCCAAATAGGCCAAGAAAGAGAGAGGGAGGGAGAGAAAGTAACACCATGGCGTGGATTGTAGTGGCGAAGATAGAGGGAGAGAGGGTGCAACAACAGTGGAGAGAGTGGGATATCACTAGCAACAAATTGAATTATTGAGATAGAAAAACGGGCTCCAACGGCCAAGGGGGAGGAATGGAAAAATGTGAGAGATTCCACCCATGATGTCGGCTCAGAGAACCTTTTTTGGGAAAATTATACATACACCCTTTACTTTGCTAAAGTGATAATAAACTTGAAGTTTCAAAAACGCATTTGTATACCCCCTCTATTTTTTTTCAAAAAATATAAAATTAACAGTCCTTTAGGAGGTGACTGTTATGTGATGACATCATTGCTATTTTTCACTTGAAGTGAAAATTTTACCCTCTTAATTCCTAAACCCTTTCTGCCTCCATTTACCCCTTTTCATCACTATCCCCCTTGCTGGTCACCCCAACACCTTGGCCGAACTACCCCGTCTGCATCACCCCGCCCCACTTCTGGGAAGGCTTTCGCTAAGAGGGTTAGGGTCGATGCCAAGGGCAGAAGAAGGAGCTGTCGCCTCAAGATGTGGCTCTGAGGATCCAGATGATCTTCAGAGCTTATCTGATTTGTCGATCACAAGCTCTCCGTGCACTTCGTGACCTGGCTGTGGCCAAGGCCAAGTTGAAGGAGATTAGGGCATTTTTCAACAACTTCTCTTACTGCCACTGTATTTTCCGTGATGCTGAAGACTTCTAAGAGCTAAATGGATCCATGTTTTGTCTGTTGTTTTTGGGAACTCTGTTATGTTTTTCTTAATTTCCCACTGCAACTACAAAGACATGCGGACTCTAATTTCATAGTATCCGTCATTTTTGGTAGAGACTAGCGTCTAAAAGAGTTGATTCCAATCATGGTGGAATGATTGAATAGTTACGAAAAATGTTAGATTAAGTGCATCCACCAAAACGATTAGCCCCTCTGTATGCATGGTAAAGGCATGAATCTGATGCATTTTAGTTTCTATTCCAACTTCGAATAAACACTATTGTTCATAGAGTGAAATGCTGATGGAAATTGAAGTTTATACGGATTGCAGAGTTCTGCTCCCATCCCATGCTTTTCCAGGTATGTTGGTGGAAATTATGAACCCAAAATTTCTTATTTTTTTTTTGGTGTCACCCAGTCTCTCTGCGTCATTCCTCCACCTAACCATCGGATCTCAAGATTAGTTGTACCAAAGCTTCGTGGATGCTTTCCAAAGGGAGTGGGGCGGGGGTGATGCAGAGGGTGGAGTTCGGCCAAGGAGTTGGAGCAACCAGCAAGGGGGATGATGGTGAAAGGGGGTAAATCAAGGGAGAAAGGGTTTGGGAATTAAGCGGGTAAAATTGTCATTTCAAGTGAAAAATAGCGATGACATCATCACTTAAGGTCACTTCCTAACGGATTGTTAATTTTTTATTTTTGAAAAATAGAAGGGGTGTACAAGTGCATTTTTTGGAAACTTTGGGTTTATCATTACTTTAGGCAAAATACAAGGGGTGTGTACACATAATTTTTCCATTGAGGTCAACTTGGTTGAAAAATAGCATTCCGAGGATTTGAAGGCCCCACCAACTTTTTTTTCAAAGGAAAGGAAAAATTAATAATAAAATTAGGTTTACCATTTTACAACAGATTTACATTCTCAAAAACACGAACCCCAAAGCATCTCTAGCAATAGCATTGCTAAGATCTTGCAGGAGCAAAGTAACATAAAAAAATTAGCTCGGAAGAGAAGGTTTGTAGCTTTGATAAAAGATCAGCAGTCCAATTTGCTTCCCTATACACAAAGACAAACTGTATGTTCAGAAAGAAAGGAATGAGCTACTCAATTTGATCCAAATGCCACCAAATTTCCCATGGAGCTTGTAATTTCTTAGTAATATATTGAACAACACACTTTGAGTCTGAGTAAACCTTGATTCTTCTATACCTCATTTCAGCAGCCACCATTTGACCTCTTCTTATCGCTTCAAGCTCTACCCAGATAACTGACTTGGTAAGATCAGCACCTCCAGCCAAGGCAAAAAGAGCCTTCTTATTATAGTCTCGACCTAGAACTCCATAACCAGCTCAATCTGTATTGAGAGCAATCCAGCCAAAATGAGGTGCTTCCCAATTCACTCATTTGATGCAAGAAGAAGAGTAGAAAGGGTTTAAAACCCTTGAAGCAAAGAACTCCCTTGTCCATGCACTATCCACAGACTTACCGGTGCCATATAGAAATTTCAATCTCACATCGTTCTTTATATTTCTAATGATCTGAATTGGCTGGACAGCTTTATTTTGGAAGAGTCTATGGTTTTTTCAGTCCATATGTGCTAAATAGAAGAGCTGAAAAAAAAAACGTTTTGAGAATCAATGTTGTCTTAGCATAGGTCCATAGGACACTCTGGGCCTCCAAACTTTGGCAAAACAGTCTTTGTGTAGATTTCGGCACACTTCTTCCAAGGTGGGGCCACCTAAGATTAATTTCATAGGTGAGCCCCATTTCTTTGTAGACCCCACCTGTTTGACTACTACATCAAATCGGCGATGAGAGAAAAGAATCCCTTTAATTACACTAGCTCCTGCCTAACGTTACTTTAGAAGTCCTATTCTTCAAAAGTTGTGCTTGTTTCACTCTAGTATATCTTACTCTTTAATAGTAATTATTATTTATATTTTTTAAGGGAAAGAGAACGCTACTTGGGCACATGTGGTGCACTACCCCTATGCCCAGACACAAGGGTGCGCAAAATCACCGCTGCATCCCTGGGCTTTTTCACCTTTACATAGTGGTGTGGTGGTCATTTTGCGTGCCCCTATGTCTAGGTGCAAGGGCAGCACACCGCACGCACCCAAGTAGCATTCTGTCTCCCAATTTTTTATTATTTATTATCTTTTTATAAATATATTTGAACATAATTGAATGAGAGAAAGAATCCAGCCACATGATAGGTTTGAGTGTTCCATGGATGCCAATAGTACCTGTTACGGGTAAAACATTCTCACCACTCATAATGAGAAATGTGGAGACACTAAAACAGGAAACATAATCCAACGAATCTCTCGCATTATTTTCCCGATATAGAAACCTTCAAAGAGCTAAACTCCAAAACAATGAGATACACTCCAATTTGAAAACCAAGAAGACCCATGCTTCCAATTCCCCATTAAGGGAAGGAATCCTATCAGATCTACACGATGTAGAAGCTTGCCTCAGATAGATTCTCTAAGAATGATTCCTTCTCCTAAAAGGAAACTACAAATTCAAGCAGAATGCGCATCAGAGAAGGATCCACCTCTCCAATTCAAGTTACCAACCAACCAATATAAATAGAACCCCTCCAGAGGGCAAGGTATGAGACAATCTCTACTTCACACTCTTGTGATATTGCTCTGTTATTCCCTTCAGTTGTAAGGAAGCTGACTTAAGCATTGGAGAGTCTTTGTTGTACACAGCTCTGACCCTCTCACAATGTCTTTTCCTTTATTTTTTACAGGTATCCCTCGGAGCGCAACTCGTATTCACGGAAAGTCAGTTTTCTGCTATGACAATACCAATGATCAATAACATCTTATTTTGGGAAAACAATATCCTAAAACTTTTCTGACTTTTTTAATTGCATGCTAGCGAACCATTTCCTTCCTTTCTACTCCCTATACATTTTGATATCAATTTTCAACAACTCTCAAAAAATATTTTACGATGAAACAAATGTAGCCTTGGTGAAAAAGGTGACACATTGACTCTGTTTCTTAGCTTGGTAAAACATACCATCTTATTAGTGTCATGTGTTAAATTTGATGGAACATTTTAAGATGACAAATGATTTGAAAAGTTTCAAATGTATGGATAGGCAATGTCTATTTTGAATCATGGTTTGAGGTATTGGTATCGGATCAGATGATTTGTATCAATATCAATAGGTGCAATCTGATTCCTGGCCAATCTTGTATCGGTGGATTGGTACGGACCAAAGGTAAAATGGTGAAAAAAGTGATTGTTAAATGAAACAAAGGGCAAATCCATCTGATACAGGCCGATTTGGATCTATATCAGTCGACGCCGATCCTATATCTGATATCAATTCCTAAATCCCTACTTTGACTTAGCTATGTCAAATTCTCATGGTTTAACAAAACCGTGAATCAAAACCTGCAACCCCTATGTTTTTTCCTCCTCCTTGTGAGTGTTATTTCTCTCCTCCTGGCGAGTGATTCATCATGACCATTGGAAGTCATCCAGAAGAAGACGAAGACGAAGGCAATGATGACGACAACAACAAAGACAAAGATGAAGATGATTTTATGGTAAGGGACGAATTTGTGGATAACACTATCGTAGCTTGGAATAATGCATTAGTGGGTTTTTTCTTCTTGTTTGCACTTAATATTTCATCTACACTGGGTCATCTCAAAATTACAATCCTTATACAGGGTATGCTGTTCGATCAACTTATGTAATACATGTGATGTCGGATCTCTATCAATATAATGAAGCTCCTTCGAGCTTTTTTTTCCAATTTACCACAGTTCCGGAGTTTGTGTTGAATTCATTATCAAATATGAGAGGCTGCCTATATACTGCTATTGTTGTGCTATGTTAGGCCATATGGAAAGAGATGTGCTGCTCTTTACCATATGCCTGAACACGGAGGACCAATGGTTAGAAATACTGCTCGACAGGATAGGTCTGAGTTACGTGGACAAGTGCTCAATATGAGGTTGATAGAGAAAGATCACGCCGGTTATATTGGTGAATCTAAGTATTGCAGAAACCATACTGATCCTTCTTCGGCATCCACGCTGGTGCTAAATAATTTAGTTGTGGTAGTCATTGTCGAAGAACATGATTCTGTGAGTGTTCATGATTCAATTGTGGGATAGCTAGTGCAAGAAGAATCACTTTCATCCCAGTGACATCAACATGTAAGGCAGCAAAGAAGACCAATGGAAACTACCGCGGTCAGAGAAAATGATCATTTTTTTCGATGAGACACATGGTGGTTTCATATTAGGGGTAGAGAGCGTTTTGTTTCAGCCATCACACCCGACTTCTTTGAATAACAGTCCATTTATAATGGCAATAAATTCTTCCTATTAGGCATTTACTCACTTCAATGTCCATCAATGCTTACATGTGGCAACCAATAGCATCTCCTCAAATCATACAATTTAATACAAGAGTGAATGCATTCAATTTCATGCAGCTAGACCTCCTTATCTCTCGTTGGTTACAATGTCTACACTTAGTGCTCCACAAACGTCTACATTTAGTACTTCTCAATCACCAATTATGGTCAGCGATTACAATCATCCTCATACTATGACTTTATGTGGCAGTGAAGCTCTACAATCTTCCTATATTCATCCATCTCTAATAATGGCCAGCGATTACAATTTTCACACTATGTAATTCTACGTGCGAGTAAAGGTAAACTGGTTATGTCACTTAAAGAGCATCAAGTTGGCAGTGATTACCATCAAACCAGGGATCTCAGTTTTACCACTGGTCCTAGCATTCTTTCTTTATGGGATCGTCTGATCTTTTCAAGTAAAGCCCATTGTTACACCCATACCCAAAATATATCCTAATACCCCGGGTCAAATTAGACTTTTACCAACGGGTAATGCCACGATGGCAATGGTCAACACTGTGACCTTGAACCTTAAATTTCCATTATACGTATCCCTTCGAAGCCCCAAAAGTACGGGTCAAAGTCCCATAATTTTTCTTGAGGTTTGTACCCTGACAGCAGCAATGGACTCACTAGATGGTTCCGTTCGTGGATCCGTCCATACCGTTTCTTTCCCTTTTGAAGTATTTTTGTGTGGGACCCACGTCCCCGTGTCCCGGACACCATAACTAGACCTTCGGAGAAGATGGACTCCCATCCTTACCTTCAATTGGTTAGTTGGGCCATGAAGGTGGGCCCACAAGACTTAATTTAGATAAATAATGGATTCTTCTACTTAGCTTGAACCAAACAAGCCCTAGAACTAATATACCCTTGTAGGATTTTAGGCTAAGTCAAAGGTGACCTAATCAATTAGGCTTAATAGGTTGTGACCTTGGCCAAACAGGCCTTAAAGCCCATTTAGACCTACAAGACCATCCTTAGTCTTAGGGACACTTAGGCAAACAAGCCCTAAGGCCTATTTTGGTCCTTAAAAGATAGGGCTTAGCCCCATATTCTCTCATCTCTCCCCCTCCAAGCCAAAACCGTGGAGGAGAAGAGGAAAGAAAGAAGAAGAAGAAGTAAGGAAGAGAAATGAGAGGGGAAAGGAAGAAGATGGAAGGCATGCAAAAAGGGTTTGGCTGCCCTACCTCTCATCTCCTTGCTGTTCGGTCAAGGTTTGAAGAAAAGAAGAAAAAGGGAAGAAGGAGAAAGGAGGAGGTGGGTCTTCATGGTTGGCTAGGTTTGGGATTGGAGCTCCACTCACCAAGGTATGCTCTATCTCTTGGTACCTCTATCTTCTCCATTTACACTCTTGATTTGAAGTAGATTCCTTGAGTTTGAGCTAACCTAGGGTTCCATTTGGGACTCAAGGTGAGGCTTAGCCCTTGAATGGATCTTTAATGGTGAAGACCAAACTCTATTGGAGGCTTCTATTAGTTACTTTGCAGCCTTAGTTGCTAAACCCCCTGGTTTTCAAACCCAAAACCTTATGTTGAACCAAAGTAGGATTAGATCCTTATGTGATCTTAGATCCATGAGGTAGGCCTAGGTTCTAGTGACCCTAGGAAGGCCCAAGACTCCCCTCCATGACCCTGAATGCCATGTGAACTCTAGGTTCCAAGATGGAGTGGAAAACCTTAGGAAATCTCAGAAAGAACTCCGACGGACGCACGAACGGAGTCACCGTCGTGGTTCCATCCGTTAGTCCGTCCAGTGTATTCTGGTAGTTGGTTCAAACGGATGTAGGAACGGATTTAATCTGTTGCCTCCATCCATGGTTCCATTTCCTCTCGAGAAGGTCTTAGGGACTGAACGGATGCAGGGACGGATTCATGAAGAGGTTTCGTCCGTGGTTCTGTTTGCTCTCAAGTAGGTCTCAGGGTTCGAACGACTGCAGGAACGGATCCAGGTGGAAGTTCCGTCCATGGATTCGTCCCTCATGTTTTGACCTGTTGGCCTAAATGGAGTCAGGGACGGACTCACCTTGTTGCTTCCGTCCATGAGTCCGTCCATACTGTCTTGGTTGAAACTCAATTTTAACTTTGGGGGCATAAGATGGGACCCCTCTATACATCTTTTGATGTTTGCTCTTGCATTCTTAGGCTACCCAACTCGATGGATAGAAGGTGGAACTGTCAGATTCATGTCAACCACGCCGGGTGATACCCGAGTTAGGTGAGTGGGTTTTGGGTGATTTGTTTGGGCTTGAATATCTATTAAATAATCATTTTCATGCTATTATATGAATTATTTATGCACTGCATTACTTATCTTGATTGTGTACCGCTATGAATATGATATGTTTATGTTTTCATCATTATATCGGGTCACGGTGCCGGGTGCACCGGTATCGGAACCCTAGAATTAATTATGAAACTTATTAACTGTCATCCTAATCTGTATGCGATGTGTCGTGCTGGTACTCGGGTACTAGATGGAATGGGACATTGATGCACCCAGAATACCTCTCGGGATAATAGGACTTGCATGTAGTATATTTGTGGCTAGGATTCTTACTCCCTTATGCTACGACCCTTATCAACAGGGGTTTATGTGTTGGATAGTTTGAGCACCTGTTGCCTGTGGGGGAGAGAGGCCAGGTCAAGGGTAGTGATGGCTATCAAGGTATGCCACTGGGTGGTTTGATGGCTTCTACCGGCGTAGGCTCCCTTGTGATAATTGAGGTTTCATTGTGGCGATAAGTTAAGTGACCCACAGTGTCTCTCGAGTTATCACAGTAGCATACACTTGACTTAGAATTTGTGTGCTAGTTGGAAAATGAATCTAACATTACCATGCATCATGTATTGTTTGAACTTGTGTGTTTGCGTGTATGAGCATTCCCCTTTGCTCTCTCACTAGCTTGTGGAGCTAACCCCATTGCGCAACCTCTTTTAGTTGATATGTAGGTAATCTCTTGATGAGCACCTATGGATGTGAATCAAGTGGAGCCGGTGGCTGGGACTTGGATGTCGTTGTACACCCAAGAATGGTACCCTTGTGGCGTGATTTAATTATTTATTTCTGTATTCATCTTCATTCATGTATAAACTTTATGTATAATGTACGAAATGTACTGGATGGATACGGGATATTGTAACTGTATTATGTGTTATCATTAGAGAATCGATGTTCTATATTTATATGATTTAAACGATGTACGCTTTCACTAACTCTGTAATTGGAACGATTTATTCCATTTGGATACGTTCTCTGATATTATCATGAATTGATAATCGGGTGGACTGTGGCTCGGGACACTGTATCTGTGATCCTGGTAGTATTGGGATGACACCTGTCGTCCCAGTCACCTCATTTTTCTTATAAAATATCATTTATCGGGATGGGGGCATGACAGAGTGGTATCAGAGCGTGAAGCTTTGCACCGACCACAGTCTAGCGGAATCTCTTGATTTACTCTCAACAATTAGGACTCTAATTTAAAAGTCTCAAGAGCAAAAATAAGTGTATGCAGACATAGGAGAAGACTGATTGTAGTGCAATTGGAAACCTAGAAGATAATAGGCATATATGGAATCTAGGACTTGGAGCACATGTTATTGAGTGATAACTGTGATACTGCTTTGTTAGGCCCTAAAAGAGTAATATAGGGGCAATTTCAATAACAACCCACAATAATCAATAATGATCCAAGTAAAAACCTAGAACTTTATATATATATATATAACCAAATCCAACTGTCAAATTGTTCAGATTCCTCCCTCGAAGGTAATTGTATCCTTTCTAACTCAGAATATCCACAATCATCATCACCAAACTTCCCAAACTAGCCGATTAAAAAAAAAGAGAGCAAGAAAACAAAGGAAAGCTAAAAGAAAAGAGTTCCAACAACATCCGATCTAAAGAAAGTAAAGAAAAGTTCAAATCAAAGACAACTTTAATTTTGAGAGAGAAGCGGGCTAGTCCTCCATGCCGTTACGATCATCAGTCCTCTCGCTACCACCATAGTAGAGAAAGGTGTTGATATCGTTCAATTCTTTCTCCATTCTCTCGAGACGCTGATCCTGAGAAGAAAACTGCTTCTTAACTTCTTCAAAACCCTCCATCATCCTCAGGTTCATCCGCCTGATGGCCAAAAGAACATCACCTCCACCTCCCTCTCTAGCACTAGAAGCCCCTGCAGAATACGGCCTGGATCCCATGAACTCTATATCCTCATCTTCATCATCTATCTCTTGGGGTTCCCCTCCCTCCCCATTTTTGACCGGCTCCCCGGAGCTGTAATAATCACAATACAACCCCATCCTCTGTATGGCATTAAACCCAAAAGGCCCTTCTGAGCTTGTTTCTTTGGGTTCATGATCGAGGTCTATCCCAAAGTACAAGAAAATCCAGGTGAGCAGTCTACCATATGGCAAGGTGTTCTTGCAAAGAGGATTGGCCACCGCATGGGCCGTGTGCTGAATAATCACATAAGGAAGGCATGTTTGCTAACCGGTATAGAGAGAGTACGTCAATGCTACTGCCATTAAAAGGGGTTGGGTGCTATGTCCTTTAGAAGGTGCCAAGTTGATCTTGGCAATAAAAGTAAGAATCCGTTGAGAGGGGGGAAACCTGAAAAGATCTTCATTTTCATCGGACTTGTTATTAGTAAGTGCCCTATACAACTTCTGGCTATTTGTAGGGGACAAACATCTGTTAGGATCGCTGCCTGAGGCATAAAAGACCTTATCTCCTTCTGCAGAAATATCCAAGAGTATCCCTAACTCCACTTTATTGAAGGTAATAGTGATCCCCTTCACAAATGAGGTTAACCTAACACCTTCTTCATCTTCTTTGACTAGCACCAAATTAGAATAAAACTCCCTAACCAATGTGGGATAGTAGAAGTTTGGATGAGTCAGAATGCTGCTCCACTTCAGCTTGCCAAATTTGATGCCCACCTTGAAGGGAATCAATTCCTCCTCTACCATATCCCTCTCCACCAAAACCTTTCTATTATGAAGATGCTCTCGGTAAATTCCCTCAGTCTCCGCTGACATAAACCTCCCCACATTGAAGGCGAGAGGGGCAGCTGGCATGACGGCTAAATCATTTCGCCTACGTGGAGCCATAGATAATTCCTACACACAAGAGACCACTAAAAAGACAAAAATAATTGAGCCAAACTAGAATAAATAAGATATGATTAGCGAGTATAATTATAGATACAAATGCTTATGTCATGTGGGAAATTTTTGGATGAGAAGGGTTACACAATGATAAGATAAGACATGATTACCATTTGGAAGTATGATTAACTTGGGGAAAAGAGATTATATATATATATATATATATATATATATATATATATATATATCTGTATATATAATTCATATAAAATCCCTAGGGCATAGGCATGAAGGGATGAAATTGATACAAACAACCTATGCTTGTGGTTACCTTACATCCCCAATCAAATATCAAACAAGTAAATAGAATTAATGAGAACCCCAACAAGAGACAAAGATGGATTATGATAGAGTAAAAGGGAAGGGGATGAATTTCAAAGCTTATCCTAACAACCACATGAACAAGTGAACATGCTTGAGGATGTGTCAATGGAATTATTTTCTATGAAATTTTAGGGCATATAATGGATTAGTCATGCCTTTGAGGTTTTTCCCAAAAGTAATGAGGATTTGAGAATTTTATCCCAACCAATACCTAGAAACAATTGAAGTAATTCAACTAAATATGGCAAACTTGACAAATAATCTCTAAAATCCCTCGAAAAGAATTCTAAAGTTTGATCAAAACACATTATGCATACAGAATTTACTAAACTAGAGTGATTGATCGGTTAGGGCTTGATTCAACTAGAAACCCTAGCCGCTATCGATTTCGGCATGATTCCGGTATTTACATGGCTATGAGAATGCAACTTAAGGCAACATATAAACACAAACTTGAGATAGATATCCCTAATCGATAGGAAGGAGGAAGAAGATGGAGAGGGCACAACCGAAAACCCTAGCAGAAAATGGGAGAGGAAATTAGAGTTGGGAGGGAGGATCAGGGAGAGAGCCTTACCTCGAGACAACGGAGATGAGCTTTGGTGCCTTGAGTCTCAAAACCACCAAGGAGGGGCAAGGAATGCTCGAATGAAGGTCTCTTGGAGAGTTCTTACTCTACAGTTCTGTTCTTCCCTCTTGGAGCCAAAATGAGTTTGAACAACTTGTGGCTTTGTTTTTATAAAATTTTGCGAATGGACACACGAATGGATCTACCATCGTGATTTCATCCGCGAATCCGCCCAGCACAAAATTGTAAATTTTCATTCCTAGAACTGCACGGAACATCGAACGGATCCACCATCGTGAGTCCGTCCGTAGTTCCGTTTATTTCAGTATTTTACCAAGCCCAGCTTTCTGCTAACAGACAAACGAACAGATTCATGTTGCATAATTCGTCCGTTAATCTGTCTTGCCTATTTTGCGATGGAGCCACGAACAGACTCACAACATTGATTCCATCCGTGAGTCCGTCCATTTCCTTTTAGAAATTTGAGCCCAAATTTTTTAGACCTTGTGGCCCACCTATATGTGATGATTATGTGCCTATACCCTAGTTTTACACCCATGTTGTTTGGCGCATTCGTGGTTATTGTTTAATCTAATTGAATGTTATGAGGTCGAAATGTTAGGGCCTACGCTAGTTCGGCCAGTCAGTAAGAAATGGCAGACATTAGTATATGCTGTGGCTCCCCTCTTATGTGAGAGAAGAAGATTTACCCTTGAGGACAAAAATCCTTAAGCCCCGTTGTCAAACCCTGCCCCTGACTGACTGGAATCTTGACTGAAGGACAGGAACCCCAGGCATGGCATCCAAGCACACTGTGGAGTATCACTCTAGTGATTGAAATTGATGAAGAAACCCTGTGCATGTCCTCCTACGTACCTGTCAGAAGATGGACAGCTGACCCTTGCAACTGCACAGCTCATGGCATAATGTACTGCATAGACTCTAGGTATTCTCCCTCCTCTTCACAACTGTGGGTCCCACTCCTGGAAATGTGTGTAAAAGGCCCTAAATGGCAGGTGGGTACAAGGCCCTGACCCTGGGTCAAACCCCTGTGTAAGACCACAGAGTTTCAGCCTTGCTGAAATCTCTGGGCGATGTAGACATCACCCAGAGATATCGCCCAGAGTGCACAACAGCATTATTTTAAGGATTTAAATTATGGGGACCACCCATATTGGACAAGGGCACCCTCCATAGGTTGAGGGGAGTCTGAGGGACCACCTCATACCCCTGGATCACTGTGGACCCCACCAGAGTGCCAAGAATGGCTGAGAATGCAGTTAAAAATGCATTCTGGAAATGGGCCTTAGCAACCAAACAGACCCTAGTCAAGGCTGGGCCTATAAATACCAGTGCCTTGGGTTCATTTCAACCCTTGGCTACTGTTCAAATCATGGGGGAAAGGAGAAGAAAGAAAAGAGAGAAGGAGAGGAAGAAGAAAAAAGAGAAGGAAGGAGAAGAAGGAGGAGCAACCTTGCATCCTAGGCTTGAGTCGAGCAAGCCTTTGAGCTTTCAGGTATAGAACCATACCCCTGATATGATGCTCTCTTGCTGCTACTGTTCATCCTCATGTATCTCTATGATTTTGAATGCTATCTGGCCATTGGCAGCCCAAAACAGCTGGGGACTGCCAAGTAGCACCTCAGATCTGCCATGCAAACATGATGCATGGAAGATTTGAGTGTTTTATAATGATATTTATACCTGTTTTACTGATCTGGAACCAAAACCAGACTGTGCATGGCTGCACTGCCCAGTTACACTGATAGCTGGCTGTTTGGAGCCCTGAATTCTTGTCCTGACTGCATGGGACCTAACCCTAAGTGGTAACAGACTTAAATCATTGTTATGAACCTGTAATCAACCTTGCATGTGGCTGAAACCAAGTTTTGAAGCTGGAGAAATCGTGGGTTACTATTCACTGGGCTGTCTGGGCAGCCTCTGGCAGCCAAGTGGTGGGCCCAGTTGAAAATCCACATGGACCAGTGTAAGGATCACCCCTGGGGGTACATGATGCCCTAACATGCATGGGGGAATGATGTGGGCACTGCCCATGGCCAGCAACCTTGGAAACTCAGCCAGATCTCATTTTTAAAATCTCTAAGCGATGCACTGGGCGATGCAAACATCGCCCAGTGAATGGAATGTTGCTGTTTTGATGCTCTGACTTGGGGGACCTCACCCATTTGCCATGATACAGTGTAGGGAGGTGGAAAATGACCAGAATGCCCCACCCCACATCTGTCCATATGTGGGAATGCTTTGGGAACCCTAGTGGGCCCCGCAGGACTTGGAAACCCTGCCTTTGATTGGTCCTGCAACACTGTCAAGTTGGAGACAACACTGTAAGGCTAATATGACCTAGGATCATGTCCCAATACTATAAATGACCATTTTTCCCCTAGGCCACCATCTCTAGATGATGCACTGGGATGTAGGCCCAAGGCCCAGTGCAAGGCCCAGAGAATTCCAAGTGAAGACCAACTATACACCGGGTCAACCCAGTGAGCTTAGATCAACCCTAGAACCTCCAAAAATAGGTTGGAATATTAAAATGACAATTTTTTATTTATATCTAGGATTTGATCCCGTGCTCGAGGCCTACAGCCAGATTGCAATTGGAACTGAATTTGCAACTGAGTTCTTAGAGCCAAACCCAGGTATGTGGAATATTATCGTGTATGTATGTGTAACTGCATTATTATGCTGGTAATTAAATTCTTAAATTATAAATGCTGTGTTATTTAAATTCTGTTCAATTACTCAAATTACTACACATTGACTGTTTGTTGATCAACACTGTGATTCTTATCTGATGATTGTGAATGTTAGACTAGATGCCGTAGTCGGCTTGGAAATGAGGCCGGTGGTAGCCCGTAGTATCGGATACAGTTGACACCACCCGACTCATACAATGCCATATAGACATAGGGCTAGAGTTTCATCACCAGTGCTATGTACCCTTGCCAACAGGGGTTAAGGTGTTGGATAACTGTGAGGACTACCGTAAAACCCTAGAGGCGTTTACGCCGGGAAGCCTTAGCACAGCTGGGATGCCCCAGGGCAAATATGCCAGGAAGCCTCAGGCTACAAGCTTGGGAAGCACCGAAAGGTGAATTTTTGGCTGAATGCCACATACAATGATTTTGCACTGGTTTGGTGAATTGATATTGAGTCGGTTACCTCACAGGAGTTAATCTAGAGTGCTACACCCGCACCCCAAATATACCCCTATACCCCGGGGCAGTTTAGACCTTACCCAATGGGTAATGCCTTATGGCTATGGTTAATACTGATGACCTTGAACTAAAAATATTATAATAAGAACCCCCTCGAAGACCTAGAAGTGTGGGCCAAAGCCCCACAACTTTCTTTGAAGTTTGGGCCATGACAGCAGCACTGGAGGCACTAACAGACTCACTCATACTAAATCCGCTCAAGGATCCGCCCTTGCTGTCATCAGCTTTTTTGGGTTATTTTCCTATGGGACCTACACCCCCGTGTCACAGATACCTTAATCAAGCCATTGGACCCTGTGTACCCCTACCCCTACCATTTATTGGTCAAGTGGGGCCCACAAAGCCTAATTTAGGGAGATAATGGGTTTTATACACCGTAGCCTAAACCAAACAAGACTTAAGGGTTAATAGATCTAAGTGAGACTTGGACCCAACCCAAACAGACCCTAACTACCTAAATGGACCCAAGGGCCATGACTTGGACCAAACATGGCCTAATGCCTAACCAAAGACCCATTTTAAGCCTAAGGATCCAACCACATCCTAAAGACCCCTAACTAAACACACCCTAAGGACCCTTCTACCCCCTTAAAGCTAAAAGAATCCCTCCCATTCACTTATCTCTCCCCCTCCCCAAAACCGTAGAGGAGAAGAGACAAGAGAAGAAGGAGGAGAAAGGAAGAGGGAAGAAGTAGGAGTGGAAGAGGACTGAGAGGGGAAGGGAAGAAGATGGGAGCTATGCCAAAATGGCTGGCTACCCCACATCTCCTTCTCTTGCTGATCGGACCAAGAAGGAAGAAGAAGGTGAAGGAGAAGAGATGGAAAGGAAGGGAGGAGAGCATGAAGGCTCACCTAGCCTTGGACTCCACTCCTCTAATGAAGGACCTCACCAAGGTAAGCTCCTCAAACCTGGGTTTTCCCCATTTTTCCTTTGAATTTGGTTGATCCCTTGAGCTTGGACTGACCTAGAGGTCCATTTGGGACTCAAGGTGGAGCTCGGTCCCTAGTTGGAGCTCTAATGGATCTGACCTAGGACTGGTTTGAATCCCTTGGTGCTGCAATTTCAGCCATTGTTGGTGAACTTAGGTTTTAGACTTTAAAACCCATCTCTTTGGACCAAATTGAGACCCAACCTTGTAGGACCTTGGATACATGAGGTTAAGCCTAGGTTCTAGTGACCCTAGAAAGGCTTTGACACCCCCTCCATGTTCCTGAGATGCTATGGAGCTCCAAGCTTCAAGCTGGAGCTGAAACTCCTTGAAATCTTGGAAGAGACTGCCGATAGACGAACGACTGGATCCATCTATCGTGGTACCGCGTATCAGTCCGCTCGTCAGTCCACCCAGTATAAATCCTGTGTAATGGCCTGAGCGGACAAAGGTATGGATTCACTCAGTTTGCCTCCGCCCGGGACCTGTTGCTCTCTGGTCTGTCTCAGGAAATCGAACGGATGCAGGGGCGGACCCAAGATGCACATCCGCCCGTAGATCCACTCCCTTTTATGATTGCCACAGGTGTTGAATGGATCAATGACCGAATTAAACTAAGAAGTTCCGCTAGTGGGTTCGCTTGTTCTATTTTCACCTTTTGGCCCTAACGGAGTTAGGGGCGGATTCACCTCTGCTGAGACCGCCCGTGAGTCCGCTCGTGCTGTCTTGGTTAAAACTTGGTTTTAACTTCGAGGGCCTAGCATAGGAATCCTCTATACCTGTTTTAATGCTTTCTTTTGTATGTTTAGGCTGGTGCATCGGTGAGATTCATGTGAACCATGCCGGATGACACCCAATGCCCGGGGAGATTTATGCCAACCACGCTGGGCTATACCCGTGTTAGGTGAGTGGGTTCTGGGTGACTTGTTGGGTTTGATTATTATATAATTATCAATAATAAGCATGCTATGGTATATTTATAAGTATGGTGCGCATTGCATTTTATTCAATTATGGATTGTTATGAATGTGATAGTATGCTCACCATTTTATCGGGCTATGGTGCCAGGTGTGCAAGTACCGGAACCCCAATTTATTTAAATTATGAAAACTATTGTACATCATCCTGAACTGTATGTGCCGTGCGAGGGGTACCCGGGTACTAGATGGAATGGGACGTTGATGCACCCAGAATACCTCTCGGGGCGATAGGCCCTGCATATAGTATATCTGTGGCTAGGCTTGCTTGTTCCCTTATGCTACGACCCTTGCCAACAGGGGTTTATGTGTTGGATAGTCTGAGCACCTATGGTCTGTGGAGGTGGAAGAGGCCAGGGCAAGGGTAGTGATGGCTATCAAGGTTGCCACTGGGTGGTCATTATGGCTTCTACCGGCGCAGGTCCCTTCATGATAATTGAGGTGTCACTGAGGCGATAGGATAAGTGACCCTCAGTGTTTCCTGAGTTATCACAGTAACATATACTTTACCGATAGATTTATGTGTTAGGTGGAAAATGAATCTAACATTAGCATGCATCATTCTGTTTGATATTGATTGTGTGATGTGTGCGCATTCCCCTTTGCTCCCTCACTAGCTAGTGTAGCTAATCCTGTTGTATAACCACTTTTTAGTTTATATGCAGAGAGCCTCTTGACGAGCACCATTGGATGTGGATCAAGTAGAGTTGATGACTGTGACTTGGATGTAGATGTACACCCAAGCATTTGTCCCTTGGGGTGATTGTTTATTATTATTTAAATTTCTATATTCATTCCACAACCCTGTATAAACTGTATGTTTACTTATTAGGAGAGATTGAATGGTTACGAATACTGTTATTGTACTATGTGTTATCATTAGAGAACCGATGCTCTATAATTTCACATATTTGAATTTGATTTTGCTTTCGCTAACTCTATGATGGAACTATTTATTCCTTTTGGTATGTTCCTTTTTGTCATCATAATGTGATGACAGGGTGGACTGTGGTTCGGGACACTGTATCTGCGATCCTGGTAGGTGTTGGGATGATGTGTGATTGTCCCAGTCATACCCCTATGTGGTAAAATATCTCACATCGGGATAGGGGCGTGACAGAGTGGTATTAGAGCGATGATGCTCTGCACCGGCCACAGTCTGGGCGTAACCTCTTGATTTACTCTCCACAAATTAGGTTCTAAATTAAAAATCTCAAGAATATAAACTGTTGTATGCAGACTTAGGGAGAAGACTGATTGGTGTGAAAACCAGAACTTAGATGATAATAGGCAACATGGAACTTAGAACTTGAAAATATAGGTGGTTGAATAATAATTGTGTACTTGCTTGGTTGAGACTTAAATAGATACTAGATAGGTATATATATGTTATAATTATGATCAGTAACAGATTAAAATTACCTAACCATAATAATCCACAATGATCTAAAAGTGGGAATTAATTAATTATATATATATAATGCCAAATGCAGCTATTCCAAAGAATTTAATTTTTCCCTAGAAGCAACTAATGTTCTTCACATTCACCCAAAAAAAACTAATGTTCTTCACAATTTGACACCTGTGATTCTATTCTGCTTAACTCAATCCTTCGAATCCAACCATGATTGTATCATTTCCTGTTTGGGCATGCCTGTGCCCTCTCTAGTTTAAAATATCGGATTTCACCTGTTTGACCCAAGACACCTGATTTCAATCAAACACGATCAATAGATACATTAAGTAGTTATAAAAGTTCTTAGATTGTTCACACTGTCAGATCAAAGGAAGAAAAAGAGATGCAAGAGACTAAATGAAAGTAAAATGAAAATAGTTCCACAGGGTACCCATCGAGGGCAAAAGACTTAGAGAGCTTATACAGATAATTTTTGAGAATTTTTGGAGGAAGAGCGGAGCTAATCATCGGCACTGGCGTCACCACCGCGACCGAGGAAGAAGTTGATGTTGTCTATTCCTTGCTCTATATCCGCCATACGCCAAGCTTGAGCAGTGAGTTATTTTCCAATCCTGTTGAAGCCAATTGCCACTCGTACCCCCAGTCGCTTGATGGCCATTGATAAGTCATCACCTTTCCCTATGACCCTTGAGGTACCTACTGCGAATGGTTTGGGACCCCTGAGCTCAGAATTAGCTTCATTGTCATTTTTCTCATCATCTTTGATTCTTTTCCCCTTACCCTGCTGAACCTGTCCCCCTGCACTATCGTAAATAGGGTATAAGTTCATCTCTCCCAGCGCATCGAACCCGATAGGCTCCCAAGTGCTTGAATTCTTGGGTTCCTGATCAAGATCAACCTCGAAGCAGAGGAAAACCCATGTGAGTAATCGACCGTAGGGCAGTGCATGCCTACGAGTGGAATCCATAACAGTGCGAGCCATGTGCTTCATGATTATATAAGGGAGACAAACAGGTTGGCCAATATATAGGGAGTGAGCTAATACAACAGACATTAGAGAAGGGTGTGTGTGACTTACCTTAGAAGGAACCAGATTTGTTTTGGCAATAAAAGTAAGGACCCGCTGGGGAGGAGGAAACTTGGAGAGATCCTTATTCTTCTTGTACCTATTGTTTGTTAACACTTGGAACAACTCTTTACTATCTTCTGGGCGCAGGCTTTGGTCTGGATGGCTGTCCAAAGAATAGTAAACATTTCTCCCTTCTGCCGACACATCAAGAATGATTCCCAATTCTTCAGTGGTAAAACTGATGGAGACCCCCTTTACTACTGTAGACAGTTTGAGATCACCATCATCTCCCTCTGACAGCAATAATTTTGAGTAGAACTCTATGATCAGAGCAGGGTGGTAAAACTCGGGCAGAACTAGCATGTTGGACCATTCCAACTTCTCAAATCTAGTCTTCACCTGGTTTGCCAACATTTCTTCCACGGTTATGTCCCTTTCTACGAGGATTCTCCTGCTAAAGAGACGTCCCCAGAAGTGTCCCTCTGTCCCTCCAGTGGTCAGCTGAGACAACTGGTGGGTGATAGGAATGGCAGGCACGATGGCAGTGTCTCTCTCTCTTTTTGGAGCCATGAGGTAACCTGCCCATACGAAGCAACACCAAGAAGGGTAGTAAGAACGTAAGCCAAAGTGGAATAATGATGTATGATATTGATAAATGAGTTTGGAAAAGTAAAATGCCCAATTGATGTGGAAGTGATTTGAAGAGAAGATTAACCATGATCAAAAGGATATATATATATATAAGTAATGATAATATATACAATGGGAGTGTGGAGAGCATTGGAGATGTGTATAGAGAAAGGAGAAGAGACAAGAATATTATGCAAACAAAGCCCCACAGGTAATCCCTTATGTATGAATGTGAAGGATGAGACTGAAGTAAGCAATAAGCATAAGTTGTGAAATGGGATATCCCAACTTGAGACAAGAACCCTTTGTTGAGAAAGGAAATGAATACCAAGGATTGTGCAAGTAATCTCAAGAATATAAAATGCATTTGGGAGTACATTAAGGGGATGAAATATTGAGAAGAGAAGATAGATTCCAAGGATTTTGTCTACTAATATACAAATGTGTAAAGGATGTACTTGATAGTATGTCAATGAGGTGATTTTGTAAAAGTCTAAAGGCATGTAATGGATTAGGCATGAACTTGGGAGAGCTTATTCAATCAAGAAATGGAACTTAGCCAAGATAACTAACGAAGCAAGTTAAGCAATCTCTAAAATGCTTAAAACAATACAATGAACAAGTAAGAAGGCGTTCCTATAGTGCCATTGATCATTAGAGCATGACTCCCAACCCAAGGACTTAAGTCTAAATCTATTTTGGCATGAACATGGTGTTTATGGCCATAAGAATGCAAGCAAAGTCAAGACATGATCATACTTGGGATGAATTACCACAAATCCAAGAGGAAATGAAGGAGAAGATGAAGAGACACAAGTAAAATCTCTTAATGAGAAGCATAGAGGATTGAAAAGGAAAATGGAGAAGGGAAATTTTACCTTGATTGGTTGAGAAGTGATCTTGGAGGCTTGAAGTTGCAAGAGAACTCCTCAAGAGATTTGTAGAGCCTTCCTCCCTCTCCCTACGGTTGTGTTTTCCTTGTAGCCAAGTGAGTTTTGAAACTCACGGTTCTGTTTTTGTTAAAATTCCTCGAACAGATGAACTAATAGAATCAGTTATCGTGACTCCGCTCATCAATCCGCCCTGCCTAAATTTTGAAAATTTGTGATTTTATAACTAGCCGGATCAACGAACAGATCCAACGCCATGAGTCTGTCCGTAGATTCGATCGATTCATATTCTCTCAAACTTTTGATCTTCTGAGAACGGACGAACTAACGGATTCACATTCCACATCTGCCCGTTAGTCCGCTCTCCATATCTTGCGAGGGAAACACGAACGGAACCAGAGCACTGATACCGCTCATGGGTCCGCTCACTGTTCTTTTAGAATTTAGACCCTAGATTTTTTAGACCTTTTGACCAACCCCTCGTGTGATGATTTCCTGTTTATGTCCTAGGTTGGACACCCATTTTGCTTGGCCCATGCATGATTAATTGCTTGCCTTAGATGCAAACCATGATGTCTATATTCTTGGGCCTACATCAGCCAGATCGGCCAATAAGGAATGACAAGCAACAATGTGCGCTGTGACTTCCCTCTTACCTAAAAGGGAGGAGAGTTACTCTTGGGGATGAAGACTCTTAGATCCCGTGAATTAGTAGACTCAGACCTTATGGATAGGAAGCCTGACCCCGTGGGTAGATATTAAGAAAGGGAAAGTATTGGGCTGGCTTAAACTAGTTCATTTGAAAGAGCCATAGAAACCACATGTACTTGGAGGCTATCCGTGACACCCCGAGTTAGTGACGACTCTATTTGTACTTTACTTGGTTCTTCCAAACCATGTTTAGACTCATAGAGGAAGACCTACACCGTGACTTGACTTTTCAAAAAGACTTAGCAAGCTGTACTCTAGAACTTTTGTTCTTATGAATTGACCTAGATGGCAGGTATGTCCATAGGGATATGAATGTAATTCTTAAATTTTGCCTATGTATTGGTGTGATATATATGTATGTATATATAGGTATGTCCCTTAAGACCTTGGACTTGTGTGACTAGAGTGATCCCCTGGTGCTACAAGTATAACCTTACCTAGGCCTTACTGCGATAACTTAGTTAAGCTCTGACGCTTGGTCATGTTGATCCCTGGTTAATAATAGATGGACTTAATGATGACTGGGTAAATTAATTAGCCTGAGTTGACTTAGACCTACCATTGGATGTGGTTTGGCTCTCGAAGGAGGGCCATAATAGACTTTTTCCCCTGTGTAGTCACTGTGAGATGGGTTTAAAGATTTTGAAGGCTAAAACTGAAGGATGTAACAAGACCTTCTCTACCGATAGATATGAATGGAGTAATGGGTCACCAAATGCGATCCCTCCGTATTGGGAGTGAACAATAGGAGATTCCATCAATATTCCAAAATCATCTAAAGTTGGGCGAGATAATGAGACAACCAGAAGTGAAAGCATTCAGAGTGTGAACCCTATAATGAAGACTGGACAGGTTGAGTCCTATAGCCCAAGTGTAACCAGAATTGTGAGATCAAAGTGGTATCACCCCTTTGACCACCGGCTCTAAAAATTAAAATTGAGCCTGGGTATTGTGGACCACACCCCCGTGGTAATGTGACCATGTAAGGAAGTGGAGTATAGAACCTGACCTGTTGTGTCAACTAGACACTACCTTACTTTGACCCGACCTTGACTTAGCTTCAGTAGTGGGTATTTGGAGGTATTGTTGTTCAACAAACCTTTGCCCTTGAGACCCGGGTTGCCTCAAATTTCAAGGATGAAATTTTTAATAAGGTTGGGGGGATGTTACACCCGCACTCCAAATATCCCCCTATACCCCGGGGCAGTTTAGACCTTACCCAATGGGTAATGCCTTATGGCTATGGTCAACACTGATGACCTTGAACTGAAAATATTATAATAAAAATCCCCTCGAAGACCTAGAAGTGTGGGCCAAAGCCCCACAACTTTCCTTGAAGTTTGGGCCATGACAGCAACACCGGAGTCACGAACGGACTCACTCTTACTGAATCCACTAGAGGATCCGCCTGTGCTGTCATTAGCATTTTTGGGTTATTTTCCTGTGGGACCCAGACCCCCGTGTCCCGGACACCTTAATCAAGCCATTGGACC
This sequence comes from Telopea speciosissima, assembly GCF_018873765.1. Lineage (NCBI taxonomy): Eukaryota > Viridiplantae > Streptophyta > Magnoliopsida > Proteales > Proteaceae > Telopea > Telopea speciosissima. The sequence continues at coordinate 50,094,760 of NC_057920.1, forward strand.
CTGTGAACCCGTACCCCTACCATTTATTGGTCAAGTGGGTTCCACAAAGTCTAATTTAGGGAGATAATGAGTTTTATACATCCTAGCCTAAACCAAACAAGACCTAAGGGTTAATAGGTCTAAGTGAGATTTGGGCCCAACCCAAACAGACCCTAACTACCTAAATGGACCCAAGGGCCACGACTTGGACCAAACATGGCCTAATGCCTAACCCAAGATCCATTTTAAGCCTAAGGATCCAACCACATCCTAAAGACCCCTAACCAAACATACCCTAAGGACCCTTCTACCCCCTTAAAGCTAAAAGAATCCCTCCCATTCACTTATCTCTCCCCCTCCCCAAAACCGTGGAGGAGAAGAGATAAGAGAAGAAGAAGGAGGAAGGAAGAGGGAAGAGGTAGGAGTGGAAGAGGACTGAGGGGGGAAGGGAAGAAGATGGGAGCTATGCCAAAATGGCTGGCTGCCCCACATCTCCTTCTCTTGCTGACCAGACCAAAAAGGAAGAAGAATGTGAAGGAGAAGAGATGGAAAGAAAGGGAGGAGAGCATAAAGGCTCACCTAGCCTTGGACTCCACTCCTCCATTGGAGGACCTCACCAAGGTAAGCTCCTCAAACCTGGTTTTTCCCCATTTTTCCTTTGATTTTGGTTGATCCCTTGAGCTTGGACTGACCTAGAGTTCCATTTGGTACTCAAGGTGGAGCTCGGTCCCTAGTTGGAGTTCTAATGGAGCTGACCTAGGACTGGTTTGAACCCCTTTGTGCTGCAATTTCAGCCATTGTTAGAGAACTCGGGTTTTAGACTTTAAAACCCATCTCATTGGACCAAATTGAGACCCAACCTTGTAGGACCTTGGATCCATGAGGTTAAGCCTCGGTTCTAGTGACCCTAGAAAGGCTTAGACACCTTCTTCATGTTCCTGAGATGCTATGGAGCTCCAAGCTTCATGCTGGAGCTAAAACTCCTTGAAATCTAGGAAGAGACTGCAGGCGAACGAACTATCGGATCCATCTATCATGATAAATCCTGCGTAATGGCCTGAGCGAACGAAGGCACGGATTTACTCTGTTTACCTCCGCCCGGGACCTGTTGCTCTCGGATCTGTCTTAAGAAATCGAATGGATGCAGGGGCAGACCCAAGATGCACATCCGCCTGTGGATCCGCTCCCTTTTATGATTACCTCATGTGTCAAACGGATCAACGACCGGATTCAACTAAGAAGTTCCGCTCGTGGGTCCGCTCGTTCTGTTTTCACCTTTTGGCCTGAACGGAGTTAGGGGCAAATTCACCTCTGCTGAGACCGCTCGTGAGTCCGCTCGTGCTGTCTTGATTGGAACTTGGTTTTAACCTCGAGGGCCTAGCATAGGACCCCTAAATACCTATTTTAATGATTTTTTTTGTATGTTTAGGCTGGTGCACCGGTGAGATTCATGTGAACCATGCTGGATGACACCCGATGCCCGGGGAGATTTATGCCAATCACGCCGGGCTACACCCGTGTTAGGTGAGTGGGTTCTGGGTAACTTGTTGGGTTTGATTATTATATAATTGTCAATAATAAGCATGCTATGGTATATTTATAAGCATGGTGCGCATTGTATTTTATTCAATTGTGAATTGTTATGAATGTGATAGTATGCTCACCATTGTATCGGGCTACGGTGCCAGGTGTGCCGGTACTGGAACCCTATTTTATTTAAATTATGAAAACTATTGTATGTCATCATGAACTGTATGTGCCGTGCCGTGCTGGTACCTGGGTACTAGATGGAATGGGACGTTGATGCACCCGGAATACCTCTCGGGATGATAGGCCCTGCATATAGTATATCTGCAGCTATGATTGCTTGTTCCCTTATGCTACGACCCTTGCCAACAGGGGTTTATGTGTTGGATAGTCTAAGCACCTGTGGTCTGTGGAGGTGGAAGAGGCCAGGGCAGGGGTAGTGATGGCTATCGAGGTTTGCCATTGGGTGGTCATGATGGCTTCTACTGGCGTAGGTCCCTTCGTGATAATTGAGGTCTCACTGGGGCGATAGGATAAGCGACCCTTAGTGTTTCCCGAGTTATCATAGTGGTATATACTTGACCGATAGATTTATGTGTTAGGTGGAAAATGAATCTAACATTAGCATGCATCATTCTGCTTGGTAATGATTATGTGATGTGTGCGCTTTCCCCTTTGCTCCCTCGCTAGCTAGTGTAGCTAACCCTGTTGTACAACCACTTTTTAGTTTATATGCAGATAGCCTCTTGACGAGCACCGTTAGATGCGGATCAAGTGGAGTTGATGAGTGTGACTTGGATGTAGATGTACACCCAAGCATTTGTGCCCCTGGGACGATTGTTTATTATTATTTAAATTTCTATATTCATTCCACAACCCTGTATAAACTGTATGATTACTTATTAGGAGAGATTGAATGGTTACGAATACTGTTATTGTACTATGTGTTATCATTAGAGAACCGATGCTCTATATTTTCACATATTTGAATTTGATTTTGCTTCCGCTAACTCTATGATGGAACGATTTTTCCTTTTGGTACAATGCTTTCTGTCGTCATAATGTGATGACAGCGTGGACTGTGGTTCGGGACACTGTATTTGCGATCCTGGTAGGTGTTGGGATGATGTGTGATTGTCCCAGTCATACCCCTATGTGGCAAAATATCTTACATCGGGATAGGGGTGTGACACAGAGGGCCGGTCAGGCTGACCTGGGTAGGGAGATGCTGGAGCCGACTGGTCCTCTCCGACAACTTAATGGGTGTATCGCAGGAAGGGGTAACCAAGCCCACACCAGGGATACATGTATTGGGGATTGTAGTAGCACTATCCTGACTTAGTTGTATTGTTAGGTGGCTAATGAATAATCTGGACTTGCATATCATGTAGGATCATGTAGATTGTGGTTGCATGTGCATGCATGATGATATGTTTTGCTCACGAGCTCGGTAGGGCCCACACTCTATTATATAAGTTTTTCTTCTAGATGATTTTGCAGGTGGATGCCGCTGTGGCATGGAGGCTCATTACAAGGAAGACAGCCCTAATTGTTATGATGATATTGGTGTAGACCCCTACGGAGGTCATGCCGATGATGCGTGCACTCTCGGTGGTCATTGATGAAGACCAGTGAGGAGTGTACTTGATGCTTTTTGACTTGGGGACTCCTTTTTGTTTTTGTTAGGAGTTTATCCCCATCGTGCTTGTGGTGCAGTCTTAGTTTTCTTTTCTTTTGGGGTTGAGTGATCTCACCCTGTATATGTATATGTATATATTTTCTTTGGCTTTTGTTTCTGTCAGCTTCACTCTTCAGGTTGTGGGTGTATGGGAAATGTATCAGAACAAACTTATGTATGTATATATTATCATCATTCCCGTATCGCTATGCTTTCTCTTATGTTATTATAATTGTAGTTTATCTATGACACTCTGATCTTGCTTATGGTAAAGTGATGACTGTGGGACCGTGAATGTAATAACTGCTTCTAGATCCGTGGGGTTTGGTGGATTGCCATTATGCAATTCGGGTCACCTACCTAATCCTCCCAGGGGGTGGTTTGGGATGTGACAGAGCTTGGTATAAGAGCGTGAGGCTCTTCTTACATTCACGGGATGCAGATTAGGTTTAATAAATTACTAATATGAAAACATGTAATAATTAAAAGCTACAAGGGAGGTAGATGTAAATAACCAAAAGATGCATAATTTCATTAACATAAAGGCAATTGTGGCCGAGCCACTACATAAGCTTGATTGAAAGTACTACTTTCAAATATTTACATAAGCTGATAAAAAAAAAAACTACATACATCTCTAACTAAACATATATATATATATAAATACATAAGTTTTAAAAAAAAAAGGGAAATGTGATAAGTCTGGACCACATAACAGATAGTCAAGTGCTAGCTGGAAGAACTACTCCGGTGGGGGCAAGTCGCTCAGTGGAGGATGTGTCTGGCGAGAGTCAACGTTATAGAATCTGTCCCAAAAGTCCAAGCGCTGCTCTACAGATACCACTCTGCTCTCCAAAGATGAGAAGCCCTGATCCATCCTAGTCGACATGTTAGAAAGTTGAGTACTGAGACCCTAGAACAGTGACATTACCTGTGCCCACTCAGATGGCTCTGGCACATGCGAGCTAGTGGCCCCTGTCGCCTCATAAGCAGGCAAATCCATGAACTGTGTACCAATGCCCTCGAAGTCTCCCTGCTCCTCGCCCTGAATGTCTCCCTCAATGTCATCATGCTCCTCATCCTGCTCATCACCACCCTGTATCTCTCCTAACTCCTCATCTCCCTGCTGTTCATCATCCTGCCCCTCCATCTGCTCTTCCTCCTATGGATCACCCCTGGCACCTTCATCTTCAAAATTGAGGTCTTGTTGATAGGCCTAGACCTATCTCTCTCCACATTCTCGCCCTCCAAAGGAACCTCAAAGTGCTGGAAGACTAAAGTAAGGAACTTCCCATATGGAAGGTTCCCATCAGATGGGTTCTGTGCGTGATATAGCATGACCTGAAGCAGTAAGTATGGGAGGTTTATCACTGGACCTCCTCTGCCCGCTCCCAATAGGCAGTAAGTGATATAGGCTCTCAGTATAGAAATGCTACCCCTGTTTCCGCCCTTAGGGTAGATGTTGTTGGTCACACACCTACTGATAATACGAGCACTACGCTTGTAGGAAGCCTTTGACTTGGGTGTGCTCTCAGACCCAGTCAATGCCTTGAAGACCCTCCTCCTGGTCTCCAAGGAAAACATCTCAAAAATATCAACCCGGGGTTTGTAATAGCACCTCTCCCCAGTGTTGGGCAACCTCAGAATCCCTCATGCGGGCTACGGATTTCCTAGCCCTGTGATGACTTGTAGACATTAGGCTACAAAGAAAGAAGGAAAGAAGTGGTTAGGGCGAAGGAAGTTGCAAAAAAAAAAACCCTAGCTAGAACAAGAAGAAAACAAGAAAAGACCTAATGAAGAAAAAGGATCAAAGAATCTTACCTAAGCTTGCATAGATTCACGAAATATCCGAAGAAATGTGAGGATTTGGTGTGGAAAAGGTCACACTACCCTCCAAAGAGCTGCCCTAGGTGTTTAGAGAAGTTTAGGAGAAGAGTGAAATGAAATGGGCCCCTCTCGGACTGTTATATCTGAGCCCCGATTCTCTGGGCGATAGCACTGGGCGATGCATCTAACGCCCAAAGACATCGCCCAAAGATTATTTTACTGCTGTTTTTGTGCAATAGCTTATGGAAACCCCAAATTTGACTCGAATAACCTCCATAAACATGAAAATATGAAGTTTTATAAATAACCATAATATAAAATAAAAAAAATTAATCATATTAAATAATTAGATGGATCCAAATTGGTTGGAATATAAATACTAATTTGGGAATTTTTTTTTTTGGAGTAAAACACATGGGAATTTGAAATTTCTTATTTTTTTTTCTTTTCTTATTTATTTAATTATTTATTTTCTTCTATCTAATGATAGATAAATATATGTACACCTATAAGAAATAGTGTGTGTAAATAATTAATATTATGTGCCTAATACTATGTTTGTATGAACTGAGTGGTGTGATGCAATGCAAATCCGAACATAGATACGTAGGTATGTTGTAATACGTATTTACGACGTGCGGTGAGCGCAAGATCTTACCATACCCACAGCTTAGGTCAGCCAAGAATAGGATCTAATAGGTTGTCTAGTCAATCTGAGCTCTTTAGATGCTAAGGTACCTCGAGCCAACCCAATTATATTTTTATTATTTATAGACGCTTAAATTCCTGTAGACATGTACTTAATTCTTTTAATTAAGTATAACCTGATGCTTAGAACCTCTTTATGACAGGACCTACTACCTCAGCCAAGACTGGAGACCCCAGCATCATGATCTATATTAGACAGCTACGAGAGAGACTGAGATGGATACGTCTAGTACTACCCCGAGTCGAGAACCGGTTGGACTTTTATCTAGCCCTTGCTGCTATTAGTGGACTAGGGGAACGAGATTTCTATCTGTCCTTAGTTGAAGAAGTTAGAGCTGACATAGAGTACCTGCTTACGATGGAATTTATGACCGGAAGGAAACTGGAATTACTTTCCTGTTAGATCAGGTAAGTAACTAAAAGACTTTTATTTAAAAATTTGAAGTCTCTCATATAGTGTCATGCATAGTTTATCATTATATATAAAATGCTTAAGAACAGAACACAAAAAAAACAAAAAAAAGAAGCACCTCATAACAAATAGAGAAGACATATCTAACAATAAACCTTACTGGTGCGACTTATGAAATTCATTGTAACTATGGACTAAGTATGTACATGCACTAACTAGGGATTAATTGTTGACCCCAATAAACAATATTGGAATATTGAACGTGCTCCTCTTTTCAGAGAGGTAACAATGGTCAACACAAGAAGAAGTTCACGAGGTGGTCGTAAAGGAAAACAACCACGTGTTATACCGGAGGTTGAACTGCCACATGGGACTGAGGCTCAAAATTCTGAAGCATCGGCTGCTTCATCAGAGGCACCAGTGGCTGTGCAAGCCACTGCTGCAGCACCTCAGCCGAATGTGGCAGCTGGCAATGTAACTGCATTCATGACCACTATGATGCGAACCATGCAACAACAACAAAAATTTCTTGGTCAGATGTCTACACAGTTTGCAACCATGATGCATGAGCATTCGGCACCACCTCTACCACCCAACCGACCCATACTATTTCTACCACCTGTGCCTCAACACTTAGCGGAAAACTCTACCGCCAAGATTATGGAGAGATTCAAGAAACTCCAACCACCTGCGTTTTCCAAGATAACTTCCGAGGCAATGCAGCCGGAACGGTGGATTAGTGCCCTAGAGAAGGCATTTAAAGTGCTCGAGTGCACGGATGACCAGAAGCTGATATGTGCGGGTTATCAGCTATAAAATGGCTAAAGCTTGGTGGAAGGCTACTAAGCCCAATTTGGAAGCCACTCACCCGAATCCCACATGGGAGCAATTTAAAGAAGTTTTCTTCAAGAACTATACCCGGAGACTTTCAGGGATAGGAAAGAAGCTGAGTTCACCGCACTGGTGCAAGGGAGCAAGACAGTGTTAGATAACCAACAGTGGTTTGAAGACCTGTTCCATTTCGCTCCAAGCACCTGAGAGGGGAAGTTAGTAAGGCAAAGAAGTTCGAGAAAGGACTCAAAACTGAGATTGGATCAGTACTGTCAGTTATGGATATTCGGGATTATGCTCAGATGGTCGATACGGTGAAGACCATGGAAGACAGATTTAAAGAAAAGGAAAAAGAGAAGACTACGTCATCGCCTGGTTTGAACAAAAGGCTGAACAATTTTCAGACTTTTGGCTGGCCAAACAAAGTTTATCGAGGAACAAGTTCAAGCCCTAATCCGACTCTGTATTGTAGGCCGAACGTGGGCCATAATCCTTTCTGCCCCACTTTCAATCAACCTGCTCAACCGGCCATGAGTCAAGCGATAACAACAACTTTGCCCGCCCGGCCAACTACAAGTCAAGTGAGCCAAGCCTTGTCACCTACTGTTCCACCCTATAAGTGCTATGTGTGCGATAAGGAAGGGCACATGGCTAAAGAATGTAGATCGTGTGGGTATGGCAACAACTCGCCAAATCAATCCTACGCCAGACCTTGTCAGCCATGGGACAATTGGACGCGAGGGAAGGTGTTCACAATGATAAATGAAGAAGCTGAGGCAAACCCCGATGTATTGATAGGTAATTTGCTGAACACTACTAAATTATAGGGAATAACTAGTTTACTTCATGTAACCTAAATTATGCACAAACCCTAGGTACCCTGAGTGTCTCAACCATACCTGCACGAATATTATTCGACTGGGGCGCATCCCACTCTTTCGTTTCCACCATTTTTACGAGTAGGATGAAAGATCAACCGAGAGACATCGGGCACAAGTTAGTAGTCAGCACACCGATGGGTAGTATCATGAGTTTGAAAGAGGTATATGACCCCTGCCAGATTGAGATTTGTGGGAAGAATCTAACCGTACGGTTGATAAAGCTAGTTATGAAGGATTTTGATGTGATACTAGGCATGGATTAGTTGTCCGCCTACGGTGCAAACGTCATGTGTGCGGAGAAGAAGTCAATGTTTAAGTTGGAGGATGGGTCAGTCCTCACCTATCAAAGTGGGCCAGTGAAGAAACCCAGAAGGATAACCTTATCTGCCCTCTAGGCTCGAAGGTTGTTAGACGAAGGATGCCAAGGCTTTTTGGCCACTGTGATAGACACGGAGGCAAAGATAAAACCCTTGGAAGAACTTGACGTCGTCAGAGAATTTCCTGATGTTTTTTCGGAAGACCTGACTCAGCTACTGCCTGACCGTGACACAGAGTTTGCGATTGATCTAATCCCTGGTGCAGCACCGATGTCTAAGGCACCATATCGAATGGCACCTGTTGAATTGAAGGAATTGTAGGTTCAATTGTAAGACCTGCTAAAGAAGGGATTTATACGATCTAGCGTATCACACTGGGGAGCACCCGTGTTGTTCGTGAAGAAGAAGGATAGTAGTATACGGCTGTGTATCGACTACCGCGAATTGAATAAACTAACTATTAAGAATCGATACCCATTACCACGCATTGATGACCTATTTGACCAACTACAAGGAGCTAAAGTTTTCTCCAAGATTGATCATAGGTCAGGATACCATCAATTGAAGATCAAGAGTGGCGACATTCATAAAATGGCGTTCCGAACTCGATGCGGACATTATGAATTCTTGGTCTTATCATTCGGGTTGACCAACGCCCCGGCAGCTTTCATGGATATGATGAATAGAGTGTTCCATGACGTGTTGGATAAGTTCATCATTGTGTTTATTGGCGACATTTTGGTGTACTCCAAAAATGAAGAAGAACCCGCTCGACACCTTACTTTTGTGTTGCGGTTGCAGGAACACCAACTTTACACCAAGTTCAATAAATGTGAATTATGGCTTCACCAGATTGGATTCCTGGGACACATCATCACCAAGGATGGCATTAAAGTGGACCCATGCATGGTGGAAGCGGTTCTTGAGTGGGAGACTCCGAAGAGTACCACTAAGATCCGAAGTTTCTTAGGATTGGCTGGATATTATCGACGATTTATTGAGGATTTCTCATGAATTTTGGCACCCATGACGAAACTCACGAAGAAGGACGCCAAGTTTGAATGGAATGACGTGTGTGGGAAAAGTTTTCAAGAATTGAAAAACCGATTGGTGACAGCTCCAGTTTTAACCATTCCGGATGGGACCGGAGGAATGGTGGTATATACTGACGCATCCAGGACAGGATTGGATGGCATCCTAATACAGAAAGGTAAAGTGGTCGCCTATGCCTCCAGACAATTGAAGGAACACGAAAAGAACTACCCCACTCATGATTTAGAATTAGCAGCGGTAGTCTTCGCGTTAAAGATATGGTGGCATTACCTATACGGTGAGAAGAGTGAAATCTTCAGCGATCACAAGAGTCTGAAGTATTTCTTCACCCAGAAGGAGCTGAACATGAGACAAAGGCGGTGGTTAGAACTGGTGAAGGATTATGACTGTGAAATCTAGTACCACCCTGGTAAGGCCAACGTTGTTGCTGATGCGTTAAGTAGAAAATCTCAGACTGCATCTCTCGCTTCCTTGGTTGTAAGTGAACAGTTATATGAAGAAGCTCGAAAGCTTGATCTAGAACTTGTGATTGAAAGAAAGGCTATACAATTAGTAGCTATGGATCTACAGCCATCGATATGAGAAGAGGTAATCGCGAAGCAACCATTGGATCCCAAGCTGGCCAAGATTATTTGGGAAGTACAACAAGGAGTCCATAAGGACCCAGATTTTTCTTTGGCTCATGACGGTGTACTGAAGTTTCGAGACAGATTGTGCATGCCTGATGATTATGATGTCCAAGATCGAATCCTTAAGGAGGCGCATAACTCACCCTATACAATTCACCACGGAAGTACGAAGATGTACAAGGACTTGAAGAAGTATTGCTGGTGGATCGGAATGAAAGAGACCATAGCAATATATATGTCCAAGTGCCTCACCTATCAATAGATAAAAGCAGAGAGACACCGACCGGACGGATTGTTGCAGCCACTCCCTATACCTGAATGGAAGTGGAAAAGGATCACTATGGACTTTGCGATAACTCTCCCCAACACTAGGAAGGGCATGAATGCAATTTGGGTGATTGTTGACAGACTAACAAAGATAGCTCATTTCATACCAATTAAGATAAGTTATTCAATGGAGAAGCTTACCCAACTATATATAGAGAATATATTCCACTTACACGGCGTGCCTATCAGTATTATGTCTGACAGAGATCCTCGATTTACCTCAAGGTTTTGGAGGAGTTTACAAAAGGATTTGGGATCTCAACTGAATCTTAGTACTGCTTTTCATCTGCAAATGGATGGACAATCAGAAAGAACTATCCAGAATCTAGAGGACATGCTCCAAGCCTGTGTTTTGGAAATGAACAACAGTTGGGATGCTCACATACCCTTGGTGGAATTTACATATAATAATAGTTATCACTCCACCATTGGCAAGGCACCATTCGAAGCTCTCTATGGTTGGAAATGCCAAACTTCGCTATATTGGGATGAAGTTGGTGAACGAAAATATCTCGGGCTAGAGATGATAAAAGCAACCTGTGATAAGGTAGATGTCATAAGAGAGAAAATCAAGGTGGCCTGGTCAAGATAGAAAAGTTATGCGGATAATCGAAGGAAAGACATCGAATTTGAAGTCAGGGAAAAAATGTTTCTCCGAGTGTCTCCAACAAAGGGATTGCTTCGTTTCAACAAGAAGGTTAAGCTGAGCCCAAGATTCATCAGCCCTTATAAAATTCTTAAGAAGGTGGGACCCGTAGCATACCGACTGGCATTACCACCATCCTTGTTGGGCATCCATGATGTTTTCCATGTGTCGATGTTAAGAAAGTACATCAACAACCCAACGCATATATTATCAACTGAACCTGAACAGTTGGACGTGGATATGACTTACGAAGAACAACCTCCGGAGATATTGGATAGAAATGAGCATAATCTCCGTAACTGCACAGTCGCCTTCGTAAAAGTTCGATGGGGAAACAATCCCATAGAAGAAGCTTTATGGGAACGTGAAGAAGAAATGAAGGAAAAGTATCCCCGACTCTTCGAACTACAAGGTAAGCAAATTTCGAGGATGAAATTTTTGTAAGGTGGGGAGAAATGTCAAACCCTGCCCCTGACTGACTGGAATCTTGACTGAAGGACAGGAACCCCAGACATGGAATCCAAGCACACTGTGGAGTATCACTCCAGTGATTGAAATTGATGAAGAAACCCTATGCATGTCCTCCTACATACCTGTCAGAAGATGGATAGCTGACCCTTGCAACTGCACAACTCATGGCATAATGTACTGCCTAGACTCCAGGTATTCTCTCTCCTCTTCACAACTGTGGGTCCCACTCCTAGAAATGTGTGTAAAAGGCCTAAATGGCATATGGGTACAAGGCCCTGACCCTGGGTCAAACCCATGTGCAAGCCCACAGAGTTTCAGCTTTGCTGAAATCTCTGGGCGATGCAGACATCACCCAAAGACATTGCTCAGAGTGCAAAATAGCATTATTTTAAGGATTTAAATTATGGGGACCACCCATATTGGACATGGGCACCCTCCATAGGTTGAGGGGAGTCTAAGGGACCACGTCATACCCCTGGATCATCATAGACCCCACCAGAGTACCTAGATTGGCGGAGAATGCAGTCAAAAATGCATTCTAGAAATGGACCTCAGCAGCCAAATAGACCCTAGTCAAGGCTGGGGCTATAAATACCAGTGCCTTAGGTTCATTTCAACCCTTGGCTACTATTCAAATCGTGGGGGAAAGGAGAAGAAAGAAAAGAGAGAAGGAGAGGACGAAGAAGAAAGAGAAGGAAGAAGAAGAAGGAGGAGTAGCGTTGCATCCTAGGCTTGAGTCGAGCAAGCCTCTGAGCTTTCAGGTATAGAACCATACCCTTGATGTGATGTGCTCTTGCTGCTACTGTTCATCCTTATGTATCTCTGTGATTTTGAATGCTATCTGGCCATTGGCAGCCCAGAACAGCTAGGGACTGCCAAGTACCACCTCAGATCTGCCATGCAAACATGATGCATGGGAAGATCTGAGTGTTTTATAATGATATTTATACATGTTTTACTGATCTGGAACCGAAACCAGACTGTGCATGGCTGCACTACCCAGTTACACTGATAGATGGCTGTTTGGAGCCCTGAGTTCTTGTCCTGACTGCATGGGACCTAACCCTAAGTGGTAATAGACTTAAATCATTGTTATGAACCTGTAATCAACCTTGCATGTGGCTGAAACCAAGTTTTGAAGCTAGAGAAATCGTGGGTGACTATTCACTGGGCTGTCTGGGCAGCCTCTGGCAGCCAAGTGGTGGGCCCAGTTGAAAATCCACATGGACTAGTGTAAGGATCACCCTTGGGGGTACATGATGCCCTAAAATGCATGGGGGAATGATGTGGCCACTGCCCATGGCCAGCAACCTTGGAAACTCAGCCAGATCTCGTTTTTGAAATCTCTGGGCGATGCCCTGGGCAATGCAGACATCACCCAGAGACATCGCCCAGTGAATGGAATGTTGCTGTTTTGATGCTCTAACTTGGGGGACCTCACCCATTGGCCATGATACAGTGTAGGGAGGTGAAAATGACCAGAATGTCCCCCCCCCTCATCTATCCATATGTGGGAATGCTTTGGGAACCCAAGTGGGCCCCGCAGGACTTGGAAACCCTGTCTATGATTTGTCCTGCAGCACTATCAAGTTGGAGACAGCACTATAAGGCTAATATGACCTAGGATCATGTACCAATACTATAAATGACCATTTTTCCCCTAGGCCACCATCTCTGGATGATGCACCGGGACGTAGGCCTAAAGCCCAGAGAATTCCAAGTAAAGACCAACTGTATACTGGGTCGACCCAGTGAGCTTAGATCAACCCTAGGACCTCCAAAAATACGTTGGAATATTAAAATGACAATTTTTTATTTATATCTAGGATTTGATCCCGCGCTCGAGGCCTACAGCTAGACTGCAGGCGGAACTGAATTTGCAACTGAGTTCTTAGAGCCAGACCCAGGTGAGTGGAATATTATCGTGTATGTATGTGTAACTGCATTATTATGCCGGCAATTAAATTCTTGAATTATAAATGCTGTGTTATTTAAATTCTGTTCAATTACCCAAATTACTACACATTGACTGTCTGTTGATCAACACTGTGATTCTTATCTGATGATTGTGAATGTTAGACTAGATGTCGTAGTCGGCTTGGAAATGAGGCTGGTGGTAGCCCATAGTATGGGATATGGTTGACACCGCCCGACTCATACGATGCCATATAAACATGGGGCTAGAGTTTCATCACCCGTGCTACGTACCCTTGCCAACAGGGGTTAAGGTGCTGGATAACTGTGAGGACTACCAAAAAACCCTAGAGGCATTTACGCCAGGAAGCCTCAGCACAGCTAGGATGCCCCAGGGCAAATATGCCGGGAAGCCTCAGGCTACAAGCTTGGGAAGCACCGAAAGGTGAATTTTTGGCGGAATGCCACATATAATGATTTTGCACCGGTTTGGTGAATTGATATTGAGTCGGTTACCTCATAGGAGTTAATCCAGAAGGCCGATCGGGCTGACCTGGGTAGGGAGATGCTGGAGCCGGCTGGTCCTCTCCGACAACTCAATGGGTGTATCGCGGGAAGCGGTAACCAATCCCACACCAGGGATACATGTATTGGGGATTGTAGTAGCACTAACCTGACTTAGTTGTATTGTTAGGTGGTAATGAATAATCTAGACTTGCATATCATGTAGGATCATGTGGATTGTGGTTGCATGTGCATGCATGATGATATGTTTTGCTCACGAGCTCGGTGGGGCTCACACTCTATTATATATGTTTTTCTTCTAAATGATTTTACAGGTGGATGCCGCTGTGGCATGGAGGCTCATTATGAGGAGGAGAGCCCTAATTGTTATGATGATATTGGTGTGGACCCCTACGGAGGTCGTACCGATGATGCGTGCACTCTCGGTGGTCATTGATGAAGACCAGTGAGGAGTGTACTTGATGCTTTTTGACTTGGGGACTCCTTTTTATTTTTGTTAGGAGTTTGTCCCCGTCATGCTTGTAGTGCAGTCTTAGTTTTCTTTTCTTTTGGGGTTGAGTGATCTCACCCTGTATATGTATATGTATATATTTTCTTTGGCTTTTGTTTCTGTCAGCTTCACTCTTCAGGTTGTGGGTGTATGGGAAATGTATCAGAACAAACTTATGTATGTATATATTATCATCATTCCCATATCGCTACGCTTTCTCTTATGTTATTATAATTGTAGTTTATCTGCGACACTCTAATCTTGCTTATGGTAAAGTGATGAAAGTGGGACCATGAATATAATAACTGCTTCTAGATCCATGGGGTTTGGCGGATTGCCGTTATGCAATTCGGGTCACCTACCTAATCCTCCCAGGGGGTGGTTTGGGGTGTGACACCCAGGTTGATTGAACCTAAAGTAGTTAGCAGGATCAAACCTATATGGAGTGGAAACCTTAATAAGAGTACCAAATGCAAATTTGTGTTCAGACAAAATAAGAAGGGTAATAACTTAATGTCAAACTCATATTTTAGGTAACTTAGTCTAAACGATTAATGGAGACCTTGTACAAGTAAAAGTGGTTTATGACATATCACAGGCTAGTGATAACCCAAATTGTAAGTTTTGCTTGGTTCATCCAACCCATTTTATTTAGATCCATAGATGGAGTCTCAAGTGGTGTTTAGACTTTCCAAATGACCTAGTATACAGTACCTAAGACTTGCCTATCCTTATGAATTAACCTTGACGGACGATACATTCTTGAAGATGAAAATATAATTATTGAGTTACTTTGTACTTATGTATAGGTGTGGCTAGAATAATTCTCCTGTACTACAAGTGTGACCTTACCTCGACCTTACTATGTTAGCTAGTTTGAGCCCCGGCCTTGATCAAGTTGATTTTGGGTTAGTGGGCAATGAATTTGACAATGATCGGATAGGTTAATTATTAGGACCTGCTTAAAAGAAACGCCTTAGACCAAAACTGGCAAAAGATTGTTTGGTTCTCAAAAGAGGACTAGTGTGGACTTACTTTTATTGGAAGGATAGATTGAGGACTTATGAGGTTGTGAAGGCTGAAAGTAAAGGATGTAACAGTACCTTCTCCAACAATAGACATGAATGGGGTAATGGGTCACCAAATGCGTTCCCTCTATACTAGGAGTAAACAATAGGAGATTCCATCAATATTTCAAATCATTCTAAAGTTGGGTTAGGTAATGAGATAACCCGAAGTGAAAGCATTCAGAATATGAACCCTGTGTTAAGGACTAGATGAAGTTAGACCCTGTAACTTAAGGATGACCAAAGTGTAATACCGACCTGATCTGGAAGATCAAAGGTACTTATTGTTCTTTATAACTTAGCCACGTGTTTGAGGCCCTATGTTTCCTGGGAAATTGTAATCATCGGCTCTAAACCTAATTGAGCCCAGGGTTACTGTGAACCACACCCGCTGTGGTAATGGGACCCTATAAGGAAGAGGAATTGTAAATCCTAACTTGCTATACCATGTAGGCACTGTCCCACCTCGACTGGACCCCTGACTTAGTCCATGCAGTGGGTGACTAGAGGTGTTGTTATTTAACAGTCCTCACCCATTGAGACCTTTAGACGCGTCAAATTTCAAGGATAAATTTTTTTTATAAGGTTGGGGGAATGTTACACCCGCACCCGAAATATATCCTAATACCCCAGGTCAAATTAGACTTTTACCAACGAGTAATGCCACGATGGCAATGGTCAACACCTGTGACCTTGAACCTTAAATTTTCATTATACATATCCCTTCGAAGCCCCAAAAGTACGGGTCAACGCCCCACAACTTTCCTTGAGGTTTGGACCCTGACAGTAACAACAGAGTCACGAACGGACTCACTAGACTGGTTCCATTCGTGGATCCGTCTGTACTGTTTCTTGCCCTTTTGAGGTATTTTTGTGTGGGACCCACGTCCCCGTGTCCCGGACACCATAACTAGACCTTCGGACAAGATGGACTCCCACCCTTACCTTCAATTGGTTAGTTGGGCCATGAATGTGGGCCCACAAGACTTAATTTAACTAAATAATGGATTCTTCTACTTAGCTTTAACCAAACAAGCCCTAGAACTAATATGCCCTTGTAGGATTTTAGGCTAAGCCAAAGGTGACCTAACCAATTAGGCTTAATAGGTTGTGACCTTGGCCAAACAGGCCTTAAAGCCCATTTAGACCTAAAAGACCATCCTTAGTCTTAGGGACACTTAGGCAAACAAGCCCTAAGGCCTCTTTTTGTCCTTAAAAGATAGGGCTTAGCCCCATATTCTCTCATCTCTCCCCCCTCCAAGCCAAAACCGTGGAGGAGAAGAGGATAGAAAGAAGAAGTAAGGAAGAGGAATGGGAGGGGAAAGGAAGACAATGGAAGGCATGCCAAAGGGGTTTGGCTGCCCTACCTCTCCTCCCCTTGCTGTTTGGTCAAGGTTTGAAGAAAAGAAGAAAAAGGGAAGAAGGAGAAAGGAGGAGGTGCGTCTTCAAGGCTGGCTAGGGCTGGGATTGGAGCTCCACTCACCAAGGTATGCTCTATCTCTTGGTACCTCCCTCTTCTCCATTTACACTCTTGATTTGAAGTAGATTCCTTGAGTTTGAGCTAACCTAGGGTTCCATTTGGGACTCAAGATGAGGCTTAGCCCTTGAATGGAGCTTTAATGGTGAGGACCAAACTCTATTGGAGTCTTCTATTAGTACTTTCCAGCCTTAGTTGCTAACCCCCTGGTTTTCAAACCCCAAACCTTATGTTGGACCAAAGTAGGATTAGATCCTCATGTGATCTTGGATCCATGAGATAGGCCTAGGTTCTAGTGACCCTAGGAAGGCCCAAGACACCCCTCCAAGACCCTGAGTGCCGTGTGAACTCTAGGTTCCAAGATGGAGGGGAAAACCTTAAGAAATCTCATAAAGAACTTCGACGGACACACGAACGAAGTCACTATCGTGGTTCCATCCGTCAGTCCATCCAGTGTTTTCTGGTAGTTGGTTCAAACGGATGTAGGAATGGATTTACTCTGTTGCCTCCGTTCGTGGTTCCTTTCCCTCTTAGGAATGTCTCAGGGACCGAACGGATGAAGAGACGGATTCATGAAGAGATTTCGTTCGTGGTTCCGTTCGCTCTCGGGTAGGTCTCAGGGTTCGAATGGATGTAGGAACGGATCCAGTGGAAGTTCTATCCGTGGATCCGTCCCTCGTGTTTTGACCTGTTGACCTGAACGGAGTCAGGGACAGACTCACCCTATTGCTTCAGTTCGTGAGTCTGTCCGTGCTATCTTGGTTGAAACTCAATTTTAACTTTGGGGGCATAACATGGGACCCCTCTATACATCTTTTGACGTTTGCTCTTGAATTCTTAGGCTTCCCAACTCGATGGATAGAAGGTGCACCAGTGAGATTCATGTCAACCACATCGGGTGATACCCGAGTTAGGTTAGTGGGTTTTGGGTGATTTGTTTGGGCTTGAATATCTATTAAATAATCATTTTCATGTTATTATATAAATTATAAGCATCTTGTGCACTACATTACTTATCTTGATTGTGTACCACTATGAATGTGATATGTTTATGTTTTCATCATTATATTGGGTCACAGTGCCGGGTGCACCGATACCGGAACCCCAAAATTAATTATAAAACTTGTGAACTGTCATCCCGATCTGTATGCGTCATGCCGTGTTGGTACCCCGGTACTAGATGGAGTGGGACGTTGATGCACCCGAAATACCTCTTGGGATGATAGGACTTGCATGTAGTATATCTGTGGCTAGGATTCTTGCTCCCTTATGTTACGACCCTTACCAACAAGGGTTTATGTGTTGGATAGTCTGAGCACCTGTTGCCTGTGGGGGGAGAGAGGCCAGGTCAGGGGTAGTGGTGGCTATCGGGGCCTGCCACTGGGTGGTCTGATGGCTTCTATCGGTGTAGGCTCCCTCGTGATAATTGAAGTTTCATTGTGGCGATATGTTGTGACCCACAGTGTCTCCCGAGTTATCACAATAGCATACACTTGACTTAGAATTTATGTGCTAAGTGGAAAATGAATCTAACATTATCATGCATCATGTACTGTTTGAAATTACGTTTGCGCGTATGTGCATTCCCCTTCGCTCTCTCACTAGCATATGAAGCTAACTCCGTTGCGCAACCTCTTTTAGTTTATATGCAGATTATCTCTTGATGAGCACCTATGGATGCGAATCAAGTGGAGCCGGTGGCTGGGACTTGGATGTCGTTGTACACTCAAGAATGGTGCCCTTATGGCGTGATTTAATTATTTATTTATGTATTCATTTTTATTCATGTATAAACTTTATGTATAACGTACAGAATGTACTGGATGGATACGGGGTATTGTAACTGTATTATGTGTTATCAGTAGAGAGTGATGCTCTATATTTATATGATTTTAACGATTTACGCTTCCGCTAACTCTGTAATTGGAACGATTTATTCCATTTGGATACATCCTCTGATATTATCATGAATTGATAACCGGGTAGACTGTGGCTCAGGACACTGTATCTGTGATCCTGGTAGTATTGGGATGACACATGTCGTCTTAGTCACCCCCTTTTTCTTGTAAAATATCCTTTATCGGGATGGGGGCGAAACAGAGTGGTATCAGAGCATGATGCTCTGCACCAACCACAGTTTGGCGTAACCTCTTGATTTACTCTCAACAATTAGGACTCTAATTTAAAAGCCTCAAGAGCATAAATAAGTGTATGCAGACATAGGAGAAGACTAATTGTGGTGCAATTGGGAACCAAGAACATAATAGGCATATATGGAATCTAGGACTTGGAGCACATGTTGTTGAGTGATAACTGTGATACTGCTTTGTTAGGCCCTAAGAGAGTAATATAGGGGCAATTTCAATAACAACCCACAATAATCAATAATGATCCAGGTAAAAACCTAGAATTTAATGGAAATAGGTATATAAACATATATATATATATATATATATATATATATATATATATATATATATATATATACAACCAAATCCAACTGTCAAATTGTTCAGATTCCTCCCTCGGAGGTAATTGTATCCTTCCTAACTTAGAATATCCACAACTTTCATCACTAAACTTCCCCAACCAGCTGATCAAAAAAAAAAGAGAGCAAGAAAACAAAGGAAAGCTAAAAGAAAAGAGTTCCAACAACATCCAATCTAAGGAAAGTAAAGAAAAGTTCAAATCAAAGACAACTTTAATTCTGAGAGAGAAGCGGGCTAGTCCTCCATGCCATCACGATCATCAGTCCTCTCGCTACCACTATAGTAGAGGATCGGGCTAGTCCTCCATGCCATCACAATCACTGCTTCTTAACTTCTTCAAAACCCTCCATCATCCTCAGGTTCATCCGCCTGATGGCCAAAAGAACATCACCTCCACCTCCCTCTCTAGCACTAGAAGCCCCCGCAGAATGCGGCCTGGATCCCATGAACTCTATATCCTCATCCTCATCATCAATCTCTTGGGGTTCCCCTCCCTCCCCATATCTGTCCGGCTCCCCGGAGCTGTAATAATCATAATATAACCCCATCCTCTGGCCCTTCGGAGCTTATTTCTTTGGGTTCATGATCGAGGTCTATCCCAAAGTACAGGAAAATCTGGGTGAGAAGTCTACCATATGGCAAGGTGTTCTTGCGGCGAGGATTGACCACCACATGGGCCGTGTGCTGAATAATCACATAAGGAAGGCATGTCTGTTGACCAGTATAGAGAGAGTACGCCAATGCTGCTGCCTTTAAAAGGGGTTGGGTGCTACGTCCTTTAGAGGGCACCAAGTTAGTCTTGGCAATAAATGTAAGAACTCGCTGAGAGGGGGAAAACCTGAAAAGATCTTCATTTTCATTGAACTTGTTATTAGTAAGTGCCCTGTATAACTTCTGGCTGCCTGCAAGGGACAAACATCTATTAGGATCGCTGCCTGGGGCATAAAAGACCCTATCTCCTTCTGCAAAAATATCCAAGAGTATCTGTCACGCCCCCAACCCGATGAGAGATATTTTACAATAAAAGGGGGTGACTGGGACAACACGTGTCATCCCAATACCTACCAGGATCACAGATATAGGGCCCCGAGCCACAGTCCACCATGTCATCAAGTCAAGGCAACAGCAAGGAATGTACCCAAATGGAATAAATCGTTCCAATTACAGAGTTAGCGAAAGCAAAATTTAATTAAATCATGTGAATTATAGAGCATTGGTTCTCTAATGATAATACATAGTAAAATTTAAATGTTTGTAACCATTCATTTCTCTCCTTATAATTAAACATAAAGTTTATACATGGTTGTGGATTAATACAGAAATTAAATAATAAATCATGCTACTAGGGCGCCATTCTTGGGTGTACTTCGACATCTAAGTCACAGCCACCGGCTCCACTTGATTCGCATCCAATGGTGCTCATCAAGAGATTACCTGCACATCAACTAAAAAGGGATTGCGCAACAGGGTTAGCTACACTAGCTAGTGAGGGAGCAAAGGGGAATGCACATACACACATACAAACAATTTCAAGCAATATGATGCATGCTAATGTTAAATTCATTTTTCACCTAACACACAATTCTTTAAGTCAAGTGTATGCTACTGTGATAACTCGGGAGACACTGAGGGTCACTTGACTTATCGCCCCAGTGAAACCTCAATTATCACACGGGAGCCTATGCTGGTAGAAGCCATTAGACGACCCAGTGGCAGACCCCGATAGCCATCACTACCCATAACTTGGCCTCTCCCACCTCCACAGGCAACAGGTGCTCGGACTATCCAACACATAAACCCCCGTTGGCAATGGTTGTAGCATAAGGGAGCAAGCATCCTAGCCATAGATATACTACATGCAAGTCCTATCACCCCGAGAGGTAATTTGGGTGCATCAACGTCCCATTCCATCAAGTACCCGGGTACCAGCACAGCACGACGCATATAGATCAGGATGACAAATAATAAATTTCATAATTTAAATTGGGGTTCCGGAACCGGCACACCCTGCACTGTTACCCAATACAATGGTGAGAATAATATCACATTCATAGCAGTTCACATTTGAATAAATAATGTAATGCGCAGAATACTTATATTTAATATAATAGCATGATAATGATTGTTTAATATGTATATTCAAACCCAACTAAGTCACCTAAAACCCACTCATCGAACTCGGGTGTCACCCGGCGTGGTTGACATGAATCTCACCGGTGCACCAGTTATCCATCGAGTTGGGTAGCCTAAAAATACAAAAGCAATCATTAAAAGGTGTATAGAGGGGTCCCATGTTATGCCCCCAAAGTTAAAACTAAGTTTCAACCAAGACAGCACGAGCGGACTCACGGACGGAAGCAACAGGGTGAGTCCGTCCCTGACTCCATTCAGGTCTACAGGTCAAAGCACAAGGAGCGGATCCCCGGATGGAACTCCTTGCTTAGATCTGTTCCAGCATCCGTTCAATTTTTGAGACACACCCGAGAGCTAGCGGATCCACGGACGGATGCGCCATCTTAATCCGCCCTTGCATTCGTTCGATCCCAAAGACATACCCAAGAGGGAACAGACCCATGGGCGGAGGTAACAAAGTAAATCCGTTCCTTCATCCATTCAGATCTAGTCACTGGGATTATACTGGATGGACTGACAGATGAAACCATGATTGGTGAATCCGTTCGTGCGTCTGTCAAAAATCTTTTCAGAGATTTCAGAAGGCTTTCCTTCCAATTTGAAGCCTGGAGTACACCTTGCACCCAGGGTCATAGAGGGGGTGTCTTAGGTCTCCTTAGGGTCACTAGAACCTAGGCTTACCTCATGGATCCAAGATCACATAAGGATGTAGCTCCATTTGGTCCAAAGGTAGGGTTTCATGGTTTAGAACCAAGGGTCCAGCAACAATGGCTGCAATGCAGCTCATAGCAACCTCTTCTAGGGTTTGGTCAGCATCATTTGAGCTCCAACTAAGGGCCAAGCCTCACCTTGAGTCCCAAATGGAACCCTAGGTTAGCTCAAGCTCAAGGAATCTATCAAAATGGAAATGGAAAGAAGGATGTACCAAGGGTTTAGGTCATACTTGGTGAGAAGAGCTCCAATTCTAGCCCTAGCCAACCTTGAAGATCCACCTCCTTTTCCTTCCTCCCTTCCTTTCCATCTCTTCTTTTTCATCTTCTCTTCAAGCCTTGTTCGCACAGCAAGAGGAGGAGATGTGGGGCAGCCAACCATCTTGGCATGGCCTCCATCTTCTTCCCTTCCCCTCTCATTCCTCTCCTACTTCCACTTCTTCTTCTTCCTTGTCTCTTCTCCTCCACGGTTTGCTTGGGAGAGGGAGAGATAAGGGAATATGAGGCTTATCTCTTCTTTTAAAGACCATAGGGGCCTTAGGTCTTGTTTGTTTAGGTACCCCTAAAACACAAGTTAGTTTTTTTGGCTTTAATTAGGCCTTAGGTCTTGTTTGGCCCAGGTCATAGCCCATTAGGTCTAGTTAGTTAGGACATGTTTGGGTTAGCTCTATGTCTTATAAGACCTATTAGTCCCTAAGGTTTGTTTGGTTTAAGTTAGAATCGTAAAACTCATTATTTTATTTAAGTCAAGTCTTGTGGGCGCACGTTCATGGCCCAAACAACCAATCAATGGTAAGGGTGGGGGTTCATTTGGTCCAAGGATCTAATTATGGTGTCCAGGACACAGGGATGTGGGTCCCATAGGAAAACAAATCAAAAGGACAAGTAACAGCACGAGCGGATCCACGAGCGGAATCAGTCAAGTGAGTCCGTTCGTGACTTCGTTACTGCTATCAAGGCCTAAATTTCGAGGAAAGTTGCGGGGCTTTGACCCCTACTCTCAGGGCTTCGAGGGGACTCTTACAATAATATTTTAAGTTCAAGGCCATAGATGTTGATCATTGCCACCATGGCATTACCCTCTAGTAAAGTCTAATTTGCCATGGGGTATTTGGGTATATTTCGGGTGTGGATGTAACATTTCCCCAACCTTATAAAAAATTTTGTCCTCGAAATTTGAGGCAACTAGGGGTCTCAAGGGGTGAGGACTGTTAAATAATAACACCTCTAATCACCCACTACACGAACTAAGTCAAGGGTTCAATCGAAGTGGGGCAGTGCCTACATGGCACGACATGCCAAGTTCTACAATTCCCTTCCTTACAGAGTCACATTACCATGGAGTGTGGTTCACAGTAACCCTGGGCTCCATTGGGTTAAGAGCCGGTGGTTACAATATCTCAAGGGAAAATAGGGCCTCAATACTAAGTTAAGACATAAGGAACAGAAAGTTCCCTAGATCTTCCACATTAGGTCGGTATTATACTCTATCACCCTTGAGTTACAGGAGTTAACTTGTCTACTCCCCAGTCATAGGGTTCATATTTTAATGCTTTCACTTCGGGTTATCTCATTACCTAACCCAACTTCAGAATGATTTGAAATATTGATGGAATCTCCTATTGTTCACTACCAGTACGGAGGGAACGCATTTGGTGACCCATTACCCCATCCAGATCTATTGTTGGAGAAGGTCTTGTTACATCTTTCAGTTTCAGCCTCCACAACCTTATAAACCTACTACTCAATCATCCTTTTGGGAAAATCCATATTGGTCCTCTTTCAAGAGCCAACAGTCTTTTAATAGGTTTCAGTCTAAGTCAACTCCTTTAAGTAGGTTCCATTAATTAACCTACCCGATCATTGTTAAATTCATTACCTATTATCCTAGGATTTGGTTGTCCAAGGTCGGGGCTCAAACTAGCCAACATAGTAAGGTCAAGGCAAGGTCACATTTGTAGTGCTAGAGAAATTAGTCTAGCCACACACCTCTAAATTAAGGGATGTATTTATTTTATTTTGTTTTTTGAATCACACACATATATATATAGGTATAAGTTTAATAATCACATTCATATCCCTAAGGTTTGTTTCTGTCACCTAGGTAAATCCACAAGAACAAGAAGTTCTTAGGTACAGTATACTAGGTCATTTCGAAAGTCTAAACATGACCCAGGATTCCAGCTATGAGTGTAAACGAGGTTTAGACGGGCCAAACAAGATTTCAACAAAGTTGTCGCTAGCCTGTGAGGTGTCATGAGTGACCTTCGCTTCCGCAAGGTCTCTGATGATCACCCAAACTAAATCAATTGAAACCAGCCTATTAGTTTCTTTCTTATTATCTACTTACGAGTTTAGATTCTATACACCCCATTAAGGGTTTCTACCCGCAATGGTTTAGGCTCCCTATCCATAGGTCCTGGTTCATTAAATTCACGGGGTTTAAGAGTTTTCATTCTCAAGGGTAACTCTCCTTCTCTCACATAGGCGGGGAGTCACCGCGCTTACTAATGCCTATCATCTCTTACCGGCTTGGCCAGTTGGGTGCAAGCCCTAACCTTTTAATTTTAAGGCACCATACTAGATCTAAGTGATCTCCACGAATGGGCCAAACAATATGGGTGTTAAAACTAGGGTATAGGCACATAATCATCACATATAGGTGTGGCCAAAAGGTCTCAAAAATCTTGGCTCACAATCCTAAAAGAAATCGGACGGACTCACGGGCGGAATCAGTTTATGAGTCTGTTCGTGGCTCCTCCGGAAGATAGGCAGAGCGGACTAACGGGCAGATGTGGAACTGGAATCCGATCGTTCGTCCGTTCTCAGAAGACTAAATTTTGTAAAAATATCGAGGCGATCGGATCTTCGGACAGACTCATGGAAGGGGATCCGTTCGTTGTTCTCCGCAGTTTTTAAAATAAAAATTTACAATTTTGTGCTGAGCGGATTCACGAGCGCAATCATGATAAGTGGATCCGTTCATTGTTTCGTGCAGTTTTTAAAACAAAATTTTACAATTTTGTGTTGAGTGGATTCACTAGCGGAATCACGATAAGTGGATCCGTTCGTGCGTCCGTTCCCAGAATTTTATAAAAACAGAGCCACGAGTTTTAAAACTCATTTTGGCTCCAAAAGAGTGGGACACAACCATAGGAGAAAAACTTCTCCAAGAAATTTCTGTCCAAGCATCCTTGCCCCGTTTTGGGTGGTTTTTGGCAATCTCAAGCCCAAGGATCGATCTCCTCCACTTCCAAGGTAAAGTTTTTCTTCCCATTTCTCCTTTCATTTTCTCTTCCTTTCCATTTGTAGGGTTTTTGCTTGTGTCTCTTCATCTTCCTTTCCTTTTTCTTGGATTTGGGATAGACATCTTAGGTTTGTGATTATGTTTTGATTTTGATGGCATTTACCTAGCCATGTACACCAAGACCATGCCAAAATCGATTTAGACTAGGGTTTTTGGGGTTGAATCAAACTCTATTTGATCAATGGCACTATATTAGTGGATTCCTTGTATGCCCATTGTGTCTTTTATTGAACTTAAAGTTTTACAAGAATTTTAGAGATTGTTTGCTATGTTTGCCATGCCTAGTTGAATCTCTTAGATTATTTCTAGGTATTTGTTGGGACTCAATCCTCAAGTTCTCAATGCTTTGGGAAAACTCATCAAAACATGATAAATTCATTCTTTGCCCTAAATTTCATAGAAAATCATTCCTTTGATATATCCTCAAACATATTCTCTTATTCTTATGGTTATTGGTACAATCCTTGGAATTTATCCTCTTTTTTCCTCAAATAAATAATTCCTTGCCTCTTGTTGGGGTCATTCACTCAATCATTTGTTGGTTTGGCATTGATTGGGGTGTAAAGTAGCCAAAAGCATATGTCATTCACGTTGATCTCATCCATTCAACAATAAGTATGATGAGAATGAAGATCTCTCCCGGTTTCCTACTTCACAGTGGGTTCTCACATTCATGGCCAAGACCAATTTGGCTCCTTCCAAGGCACACAACAGTCAACCTTCTTTGATGTCAGCAGTCCTAGCATACTCCTTGTACACTAGCCAGCATATTTGTCAGCCACATGTGATCATCCAACATATGGCTCGTGCGGTGTTAAACCCTACCCGCAAGAATACTTTTCCATATGGTAGGCTCCTTACCTGGGTCTTTCTGTACTTTGGGATTGATTTCGACCATGAGCCCAAGGAAACAAGTACTAAGGGGCCTTTTAGGTTCAATGCAATATAGAAGATGGGATTGTACTACGATTATGACAATTCCGAGGAGCCGGTCAGATATGGGGAGGGTGGAGGACCTAGAGATATTGATGATGAGGATGATGCTGATGACATCGAGTTTATGGGCTCCGGGCCATTTGCTGCAGGGACTTCTGGTGCACTAGGAGGGTGGAAGTGACATTCTATTGGCTATCAGGCGATTGAATCTGAGGATGTTGGAGGGCTTCGATGATGTCAAGAAGCAGTTCTCCAGTCAGGCTCGGCATCTCGAGAGCATAAAGAGAGGAGTGACCGACATCAACACCTTCCTTGGTCGCGGTGGTGGCGATGGCGTGGATGATTAGCCCAGTTCTCTCTCCAAGCAATTTGAAGTTGTTTTGATCAGTCTTTTGTTTTCTTGTCTTTTGAAGGATGTTTGTGCATATGTTTTCTTTTAGTTTTCTTGCTTTTCTTCTTCTTCTTTTTTTTTATTAGTTAATTTGGAAACTTTTGAGTATGGTGGATTTATATCTTTTGATTTGGGATGGACAGAATCATGTGTTTTTGAATTGGGGGCAGTTGAAATCATGTATTTTGAGTCGGGAGAATCATAATCACTCCCAAGCAGGAATTGAAGCATTATGGTGGTTAAAGTTGTACCTTTTGATTGAGCAGGACAGAATCATAGGTTTTAAGTTTGGGACAGATGAAATCATAGATGTCGAGTTGAGAAGGACATAATTGCCTTCAAGGAAGAATTTGGAACAATCTGGAAGTTGAATTTTATATATATATATATATATATATATATGTTTATATCTTTACGTATTTCCTCGTATTTGGATTATTGTTGATCATTGTGGGTTGCTTATATTTGGTCTATCATTATTTATTATGAATCATTACATATAATTTCCCATCAATTAATTACTCAAGACCCAACCAAACATTAACACAGTTACAACTTTAACAGCCTATGTTTCAAGTCCTAGGTTCCACGTTGTCTATTATCTTCTAGGTTCTCATTTCATCACAATCAGTCTTCTCCTATGTTTGCACACAATTATTTATGCTCTTAAGATTTTTAATTTAGAACCTAATTGTGGAGAGTAAATCAAGAGGTTTCGTCAAACTGTGGTCGGTGCAAAGCATCATCGCTCTGATACTACTCTGTCACCCCCCAATCCGATGAGAGATATTTTATAATAAAGGGGGTGACTGGGACAACATGTGCCTTTCCAATACCAACCAGGATCACTGATATAGTGTCCCGAGCCACAGTCCACCCAGTCATCAAGTCATGACAATAGCAAGGAACGTACCCAAATGGAATAAATCGTTCCAATTACAAAGTTAGCGAAGCAAAATTTAATTAAATCATGTGAATTATAGAGCATCAGTTCTCTAATGATAATACATAGTACAATTTAAATGTTTGTAACCATTCATTTCTCTCCTTATAATTAAACATAAATTTTATACATGGTTGTGGATGAATACAGAAATTAAATAATAAATCACGCCAATAGGGCACCATTATTGGGTGTACTTCGACATCCAAGTCACAGCCACCGGCTCCACTTGACTCGCATCCAATGGTTGTTCATCAAGAGATTACCTGTATATCAACTAAAAAGGGGTTGCGCAATGGGGTTAGCTACACTAGCTAGTGAGGGAGCAAAGGGGAATGCACATACATACACGTAAACAATTTCAAGCAATATGATGCATGCTAATGTTAGATTCATTTTTTACCTAATACACAATTCTATAAGTAAAGTGTATGCTACTGTGATAGCTTGGGAGACACTGAGGGTCACTTGACTTATCGCCCCAGTTAAACCTCAATTATCACACGGGAGCCTACGCTGGTAGAAGCCATCAGACGACCCAGTGGTAGACCCCGATAGCCATCACTACCCCTGACCTGGCCTCTCCCACCTCCACAAGCAACAGATGCTCAGACTATCTAACACATAAGCCCATGTTGGCAAGGGTCGTAGCATAAGGGAGCAAGCATCCTAGCCACAGATATACTACATGCAAGTCCTATCGTCCCGAGAGGTATTCCAGCTGCATCAACGTCCCATTCCATCTAGTACCCGGGTACCAGCATGGCACGATGCATATAGATCAGGATGAGAAATAATAAATTTCAAAAATTAAATTGGGGTTCTGGTACCGGTTCACCCGGCACTGTTACCCGATACAATGGTAAGAATAATATCACATTCATAGCCGTTCACATTTGAATAAATAATGCAATGCGCACAATGCTTATATTTTATATAATAGCATGATAATGATTGTTTAATATATATATATTCAAACCCAATAAACTCACCCAAAACCCACTCACCGAACTCGGGCGTCACCTGGCGGGGTTGACATGAATCTCACCGGTACACCAGCTATCCATTAAGTTGGGTAGCCTAAAAATACAAAAACAATCATTAAAAGGTGTATAGAGGGGTCCCATGTTATGCCCCCAAAGTTAAAACTAAGTTTCTACCAAGACAACATGAGCGGACTCACAGACGAAAGCGACAGGGTGAGTCCGTCCCTGACTCCATTCAGGCCTATAGGTCAAAACACAAGGAGTGGATCCACAAACGGAACTCCTAGCTTGGATCTGTTCCTGCATTCGTTCGATTTCTGAGACACACCCGAGAGCGAGTGGATCCACGGACGGATGTGCCATCAAAATCAGCCCTTGCATCCATTCGATCCCTGAGACATACCCGAGAGGGAACAGACCCACGGGTAGAGACAACAGAGTAAATCTGTTCCTTCATCCGTTCAGGTCCAGTCACTAGGATTATACTGGACGGACTGACGGACGGTACCACGATTGGTGAATCCATTCGTGCATCCATCAGAACTCTTTTTTGAGATTTCAAAGGGCTTTCCTTCCTGCTTGAAGCCTGGTGTACACCTTGCACCCAGGGTCATGGACGGGGTGTCTTAGGTCTCCCTAGGGTTACTAGAATCTAGGCTTACCTTACGGATCCAAGATCACACAAGGTTTTAGCTCCATTTGGTCCAAAGGTAGGGTTTCATGGTTTAGAACCAAGGGTCCAGCAGCTCATAGCAACCTCTTCTAGGGTTTGGTCAGCACCATTTGAGCTCCAACTAAGGGCCAAGCCTCACCTTGAGTCTCAAATGGAACCCTAAGTTAGCTCAAGATCAAGGAATCTATCAAAATGGAAATGGAAAGAGGGATGAACCAAAGGTTTAGGTCATACCTTGGTGAGAATAGGTCCAATTCCAATCCTAGCCAGCCTTGAAGATCCACCTCCTTTTCCTTCCTCTCTTCCTTTCCATCTCTTCTTTTTCTTCTTCTCTTCAAGCCTTATCCGGACAGCAAGAGGAGGAGATGTGGGGCAGCCAGCCATCTTGGCAGGGCCTCCATCTTCTTCCCTTCCCCTCTCATTCCTCTCCTACTTCCACTTC
This sequence comes from Telopea speciosissima, assembly GCF_018873765.1. Taxonomy (NCBI): domain Eukaryota; kingdom Viridiplantae; phylum Streptophyta; class Magnoliopsida; order Proteales; family Proteaceae; genus Telopea; species Telopea speciosissima. The sequence continues at coordinate 50,124,529 of NC_057920.1, forward strand.
TTCTTCTTCCTTGTCTCTTCTCCTCCAAGGTTTGCTTGGGAGAGGGAGAGATAAGGGGATATGAGGCTTTTCTCTTCTTTTAAAGACTATAGGGGCCTTAGGTCTTGTTTGTTTAGGTACCCCTAAAACACAAGTTAGTTTTTTTGGATTTAATTAGGCCTTAGGTCTTGTTTGGCCCAGGTCATAGCCCATTAGGTCTAGTTAATTAGGACATGTTTGGGTTAGTCCTATGTCTTATAAGACCTATTAGTCCCTAAGGTTTGTTTGGTTTAAGTTATAATAGTAAAACTCATTATTTTATTTAAGTCAATTCTTGTGGGCCCACTTTCATGACCCAAATAATGGTAAGGGTGGGGGTTCATTTGGCCCGGGGATTTAATTATGGTGTCCGGGACACGGGGTTGTGGGTCCCACAGAAAAATAAATCAAAAGGGCAAGTAACAACACGGGTGGTTCCGCGAGCGAAATCAGTCAAGTGAGTCCGTTTGTGACTCCATTGCTGCTATCAAGGCCTAAAGTTCGAGGAAAGTTGCAGGGCTTTGACCCTTACTCTTAGGGTTTCGAGGGGACTCTTATAATAATATTTTAAGTTCAAGGCCATAGATGTTGACCATTGCCACCATGGCATTACCCTCTGGTAAGGTCTAATTTGCCCCGGGGTATTTGGGTATATTTCGGGTGCAGGTGTAACATTCCCCCAACCTTATAAAAAATTTTGTCCTCAAAATTTGAGGCGACTAGGGGTCTCAAGGGGTGAGGACTGTTAAATAATAACACCTCTAATCACCCACTACACGAACTAAGTCAAGGGTTCAATCGAGGTGGGACAGTGCCTACATGGCACGACATGCCAGGTTCTACAATTCCCTTCCTTACAGGGTCACATTACCACGAAGTGTGGTTCACAGTAACCCTGGGCTCCATTGGGTTAAGAGCCGGTGGTTACAATATCTCAAGGGAAAACAGGGCCTCAATACTAAGTTAAGCCATAAGGAATAGAAAGTTCCCTAGACCTTCCAGATCAGGTCGGTATTGTACTCTATCACCCTTGAGTTATAGGACTTAACTTGTCTAGTCCCCAGTCATAGGGTTCATATTTGAATGCATTCACTTCGGGTTATCTCACTATTTAACCCAACTTTAAAATGATTTGGAATATTGATGGAATCTCCTACTGTTCACTACCAGTACGGAGAGAATGCATTTGGTGACCCATTACCCCATTCATATCTGTTGTTGGAGAAGGTCTCTTGTTACATCATTCAGTTTCTGTCTCCATAACCTTATAAACCTACTACTCAGTCATCCTTTTGGGAAAGTCCATATTGGTCCTCTTTCGAGAGCCAACAATCTTTTAATAGGTTTCTGTCTAAGTCAACTCCTTTAAGTAGGTTCCATTAATTAACCTACCCGGTCATTGTTAAATTCATTACCTATTATCCTAGGATTTGGTTGTCCAAGGTCGGGGCTCAAACTAACCAACATAGTAAGGTTAAGGCAAGGTCACCTTTGTAGTGCTAGAGAAATTATTCTAGCCACACACCTCTAAATTAAGGGATGTATGTATTTTATTTTCTGTTTTGAATCACACATATACATAGGTATAAGTTTAATAAGCACATTCATATCCCTCAGGTTTGTTTTTGTCACCTAGGTAAATCCACAAGAACAAGAAGTTCTTAGGTACGGCATACCAGGTCATTTCGAAAGTCTAAACATGACCCAGGATTCCAACTATGAGTGTAAACGAGGTTTGGAAGGGCCAAAGAAGATTTCAACAAAGTTGTCGCTAACCTGTGAGGTGTCATGAGTGACCTTCGCTTCTACAAGGTCTCTATTGATCACCCAAACTAAATCATTTGAAACCAGCCTATTAGTTTCTTTCTTATTATCTACTTACGAGTTTAGATTCTATAGACCCCATTAAGGGCTTCTACCCATATAGGTTTAGGCTCCCGATCCATAGGTCCTGGTTCATTAAATTCACGGGGTTTAAGAGTTTCCATTCTTAAGGGTAACTCTCCTTCTCTCACATAGGAGGGGAGTCACCGCGCTTACTGATGCCTAACATCTCTTACCGGCTTGGCCAATTGGGTGCAGGCCCTAACCTTTCAATTTCAAGGCACCATACTAGATCTAAGTGATCTCCACGAATGGGCCAAACAATATGGGTGTTAAAACTAGGGTATAGACACATAATCATCACATATAGGTGTGGCCAAAAGGTCTCAAAAATCTGGGCTCAAAATCCTAAAAGAAATCGGACGGACTCACGGGCAGAATCAGTTTATGAGTCTGTTCATGGCTCCTTCGTAAGATAGGTAGAGCGGACTAACGGGCGGATGTGGAACGTGAATCCGTTAGTTCGTCCGTTCTCAAAAGACTAAATTTTATAAAAATACCGAGGCGATCGGATCTTCGGACGGACTCATGGAAGGGGATCAGTTCGTTGTTCTGCGTAGTTTTTAAAACAAAATTTTACAATTTTGGGCTGAGTGGATTCACGAGCAGAATCACGATAAGTGGTTCCGTTCGTTGTTTCGTGCAGTTTTTAAAACAAAATTTTACAATTTTATGCTGATCGGATTCACGAGCGAAATCACGATAAGTGGATCCATTCATGCCTCTATGCGTAGAATTTTATAAAAATAGAGCCACGAGTTTTAAAACTCATTTTGGCTCCATAAGAGTGGGACACAACCGTAGGAGAAAAACTTCTCCAAGAAACTTTCGTCCGAGCATCCTTGCCCCATTTTGGGTGGTTTTTGGCAATCTCAAGCCCTAGGATCGATCTCCTCCACTTCCAAAGTAAGGTTTTTCTTCCCATTTCTCCTTTCATTTTCTCTTCCTTTTCATTTGTAGGGTTTTTGCTTGTGTCTCTTCATCTTCATTTCCTTTTTCTTGGATTTGGGATAGACATCTTAGGTTCGTGATTCTGTTTTGATTTTGATTGCATTTTCCTAGCCATGTACACCAAGACCATGCCAAAATCGATTTAGACTAGGGTTTTTGGGGTTGAATCATGCTCTATTTGATCAATGGCACTATGTTAGTGGATTCCTTATATGCCCATTGTGTCTAATATAGAACTTAAAGTTTTACAAGAATTTTAGAGATTGTTTGGTATGTTTGTCATGCCTAGTTGAATCTCTTAGATTATTTCTAGGTATTTGTTGGGACTCAATCCTCAAGTTCTCAATGCTTTGGGAAAACTCTTCAAAACACGATAAATTCATTCTTTGCCCTAAATTTCATAGAAAATCTTTCCTTTGATATATCCTCAAACATATTCTCTTATTCATATGGTTATTGGTACAATCCTTGGAATTTATCCTCTTTTTTCCTCAAATAAATAATTCCTTACCTCTTATTGGGGTCTTTCACTCAATCATTTGTTGGTTTGGCATTGATTGGGGTGTAAGGTAGCCAAAAGCATATGTCATTCACGTTGATCTCATCCATTCAACAATAAGTATGATGAGAATGAAGATCTCTCCCGGTTTTCTCCTTCACAGCGGGTTCTCACATCCATGGCCAAGACCAATTTGGCTCCTTCCAAGGCACACAACACTTAGCCTCCTTTGATGTCAGCAGTCCTAGCATACTCCCGGTACACTGGCCAACATATTTGTCTATCACATGTGATCATCCAACATATGGCTCGTGCGGTGTTAAACCCTACCCACAAGAATACTTTCCCATATGGTAGGCTGCTTACCCAGGTCTTTCTGTACTTTGGGATTGATCTCGACCATGAGCCCAAGGTAACAAGTATTGAGGGCCCTTTTGGGTTCAATGCAATACAGAAGATGGGATTGTACTGCGATTATGATAGTTCTGGGGAGCCAGTCAGATATGGGGAGGGTGGAGGACCTAGAGATATTGATGACGAGGATAATGATGATGACATCGAGTTCATGGGCTCCGGGCCATTTTCTGCAGGGACTTCTGATGCACTAGGAGGGTGGAAGTGACATTCTACTGGCTATCAGGTAATTGAACCTGAGGATGTTGGAGAGCTTCGATGATGTCAAGAAACAGTTCTCCAGTCAGGCTCGGCATCTCGAGAGCATAGAGAGAGGAGTGAGCGACATCGACACCTTCCTTGGTCGCGGTGGTGGCGATGGCACGGATGATTAGCCCAGTTCTCTCTCCAAGCAATTTGAAGTTGTTTTGATCAGTCTTTTGTTTTCTTGTCATTTGATGGATGTTTGTGGAACTATTTTCTTTTAGTTTTCTTGCTTTTCTTCTTCTCTTTTTTTTTTTTTGATCAGTTAATTTGGAAACTTTTTAGTATGGTGGATTTATATCTTTTGATTTGGGATGGACAGAATCATGTGTTTTGAAATGGGGGCAGTTGAAATCATGTATTTTGAGTCGGGAGAATCATAATCACTCCCAAGCAGGAATTGAAATATTATGGTGGTTAAATTTGTACCTTTTGATTGAGCAAGACAGAATCATAGGTTTTAAGTTTATGATAGATGAAATCATAGATGTCGAGTTGAGAAGGACATAATTGCCTTCAAGGTAGAATTTGGAACAATTTGGAAGTTGAATTTAGTTTTTTATATATATATGTTTATATCTTTACGTATTTCCTCTTATTTGGATTATTGTTGATCATTGTGGGTTGGTTATATTTGGTCTATCATTGTTTATTATGAATCATTACATATAATTGCCCATCAATTAATTACTCAGGATCCAATCAAACATTAACACAATTGTAACTTTAACAGCCTATGTTTCAAGTCCTAGGTTCCACGTTGCCTATTATCTTCTAGGTTCTCATTTCATCACAATCAGTCTTCTCCTATGTTTGCACACTATTATTTATGCTTTTGAGATTTTTAATTTAGAACCTAATTGTGGAGAGTAAATCAAGAGGTTATGCTAGACTATGGTCGGTGCAGAGCATCATCGCTCTGCTACCACTCTGTCATGCCCCCAACCTGATGAGAGATGTTTTATAATAAAGGGGGTGACTGGGACAACACGTGTCATCCCAATACCTCCCAGGATCACAGATACAGTGTTCCAAGCCACAGTCCACCCTGTCATCAAGTCATGACAATAGCAAGGAATGTACCCAAATAGAATAAATCGTTCCAATTACAGAGTTGGCGAAAGCGAAATTTAATTAAATCATGTGAATTATAGAGCATCGGTTCTCTAATGATAACACATAGTACAATTTAAATGTTTATAACCATTCATTTCTCTCCTTATAATTAAACATAATCTTTATACTTGGTTGTGGATGAATACATAAATTAAATAATAAATCACGCTACTAGGGCACCATTCTTGGGTGTAATTAGACATCCAAGTCACAGCCACCGCCTCCACTTGATTCACATCCAACGGTGCTCATCAAAAGATTACCTGCATATCAACTAAAAAGGGGTTGTGCAATGGGGTTAGCTACACTAGCGAGTGAGGGAGCAGAGGGGAATGCACACACATACACACAAACAATTTCAAGCAATATGATGCATGCTAATGTTACATACATTTTCCACCTAACACACAATTTTATAAGTTAAGTGTATGCTACTGTGATAACTCGGGAGACACTGAGGGTCACTTGACTTATCGCCCCAGTGAAACCTCAATTATCACATGGGAACCTTTGCTGGTAGAAGCCATCAGACGACCCAGTGGCAGACCCCGATAGCCATCACTACCCCTAACCTGGCCTCTCCCACCTCCACAGGCAACAAGAGCTCAAACTATCCAACACATAAACCCCTTTTGGCAAGGGTCGTAGCATAAGGGAGCAAGTGTCCTAGCCACAGATATACTACATGCAAGTCCTATCGTCCCGAGAGGTATTCCGAGTGCATCAACGTCCTATTCCATCTAGTACCTGGGTACCAACACGGCACGACGGATACAGATCAGGATGACAAATAATAAATTTCATAATTTAAATTGGGGTTCCAGCACCGGCTCACCCAGCACTGTTACCCGACACAATGGTGAGAATAATATCACATTCATAGCAGTTCACATTTGAATAAATAATGCAATGCGCACAATGCTTATATTTTATATAATAGTATGATAATGATCATTTAATATGTATATTCAAACCCAACAAAGTCACCCAAAACCCACTCATCGAACTCGGTGTCACCTGTCGTGGTTGACATGAATCTCACCGGTGCACCAGCTATCCATCGTGTTGGGTAGCCTAAAAATACAAAAGCAATCATTAAAAGGTGTGTAGAGGGGTCCCATGTTTTACCCCCAAAGTTAAAACTAAGTTTCAACCGAGACAACACGAGCGGACTCACAGACGGAAGCAACAGGGTAAGTCTATCCCTAACTCTGTTCAGGCCTACAGATCAAAACACAAGGAGCGGATCCACGGACGGAACTCCTTGCTTGGATCCGTTCCTGCATCCATTCGATTTCTGAGACACACCCAAGAGCGAGCGGATCCACGGACAGATGTGCCATCTTAATCCGCCCTTGCATCCGTTCAATCCCTGAGACATACCGGAAAGGAAACAGACCCATGGGTAAAGACTACAAAGTAAATCCGTTCCTTCATCCATTCAGGTCTAGTCACTGGGATTATTCTGGATGGACTGACGGACGGTACCACGATTCGTGAATCCGTTCATGCGTCCATCAAAAATTTTTTCCCAGATTTCGAAGGGCTTTCTTTCCAGCTTGAAGCATGGAGTACACCTTACACCCAGGGTCATGGAGGGGGTGTCTTAGGTCTCCCTAGGGTCACTAGAACCTAGGCTTACCTCATGGATCCAAGATCACACAAGGGTTTAGCTCCATTTGGTTCGAAGGTAGGGTTTCATGGCTTAGAACCAAAGGTCCAACAACAATGGCTGCAATGCAGCTCATAGTAACCTCTTCTAGGGTTTGGTCAGCACCATTTGAGCTCCAACTAAGGGCCAAGCCTTACCTTGAGTCCCAAATGGAACCCTAGGTTAGCTCAAGATCAAGGAATCTATCAAAATGGAAATGGAAAGAAGGATGTACCAAGGGTTTAGGTCATACCTTGGTGAGAGTAGCTCCAATTCCAGCCCTAGCCAGCCTTGAAGATCCACCTCCTCTTCCTTCCTCCCTTCCTTTCCATCTCTTCTTTTTCTTCTTCTCTTCAAACCTTGTCCTCACAGTAAGAGGAGGAGATGTGGGGCAGCCAGCCATCTTGGCATGGCCTCCATCTTCTTCCCTTCCCCTTTCATTCCTCTCCTACTTCCACTTCTTCTTCTTCCTTGTCTCTTCTCCTCCAAGGTTTGCTTGGGAGGGGGAGAGATAAGGGAATATGAGGCTTATCTCTTCTTTTAAAGACCATAGGGGGCCTTAGGTCTTGTTTGTTTAGGTACCCCTAAAACACAAGTTAGTTTTTTTGGGTTTAATTAGGCCTTAGGTCTTGTTTGGCCCAGGTCATAGCCCATTAGGTCTAGTTAGTTAGGACATGTTTGGGTTAGTCCTATGTCTTATAAGACCTATTAGTCCCTAAAGTTTGTTTGGTTTAAGTTATAATAGTAAAACTCATTATTTTATTTAAGTCAATTCTTGTGGGCCCACTTTCATGGCCCAAATAATGGTAAGGGTGGGGGTTCATTTGGTCCGGGGATCTAATTATGGTGTCCGGGACACGGGGATATAGGTCCTATAGGAAAATAAATCAAAAGAGCAAGTAACAGCACGGGCGGATCCGTGAGCGGAATCAGTCAAGTGAGTCCGTTCATGACTCCATTGCTGCTGTCAGGGCCCAAAGTTCGAGGAAAATTATGGGGCTTTGACCCGTACTCTCAGGGCTTCGATGGGACTCTTATAATAATATTTTAACTTCAAGGCCATAGATGTTGACCATTACCACCATGGCATTACCCTTTGGTAAGGTCTAATTTGCCTCGGGGTATTTGGGTATATTTTCGGTGTGGGTGTAACAGTATCCCTAACTCCACTTCGTTGAAGGCAATTGTGATCCCCTTCATAAATGAGGTCAACCTAATACCTTCTCCATCTTCTTTGACTAACACCAAATTGGAATAAAACTCCCTAACCAATGTGGGATAGTAGAAGTCTGGATGAGTCAGCATGCTGCTCCACTTCAGCTTGCCAAATCTGATGCCCACCTTGAAGGCAATCAATTCCTCCTCTACCATATCCCTCTCCACCAAAATATTTCTGTAGCACCTACCAGATCATTCTAGAATGCATTTTATAGCACCGGACGATGCAATCGATTGATCGTTAGTATCATCCAGTGGATAGTAAAAACATGACTTTTTAAGGATTATTTTGGGGGTTTTGTCATATATTTTGGTCAATCTTTGGACATCAAAAAGCACCCCATTATATGGAACTCTGATCATGTGTAGGACCACCCAAAGTTGGCTTAAGTTGAAGATTTAAAGCACAAGTGAAAGGCATTTGGAAAGCTATCTAAGGTGAGTAAGATTACTCAATAGGTGTTCTATTATAGGACATCAAAGGGGAGCATTCTAAAAATAAAATTGGGGTCATGCCCACCAAATACATCAAAACTGGAATATATCAAAAACATTTTGAGGACCATGTCCTCGATCATTGTGCTCCATAAACACACTCATCACAACCATAGTCAGCTCCATGTCCGTCGGAATCTAGAGTCCACCAGTCATCACCATAATCAACTGCATCGGGAACATCATTTGTGCCCACCGACACTCTAAGTCCTGCATTACAATCTAAAAAAATGGCACCACGTAGTGTGAGTTTCACTAAGCCCAATGAGAGAATTGAAACATGCAAGCATACACATTTAGTCCATGAATGTATGAATGAGTTCATTTTAATTTTCCACCTAAGCAACAAATTCTATGTTTGGGGGTAAATTACTACTACAACACATTAGGTAGTATCCATGGTCCCGGAATCACCATCGGTCACCCATCGATATCAAATCCTAGTTGCGAACAGGAGGCTGTCAGTCCCTGAATGCACCATGGGTCACCCAACAAGACCCATCAACCCCGTCCTGGCGTTCGGTCCCGGAATTACCATCGGTCACCCGAGCTCGGTCCGTCTCCGACAATAATCACATCGTACCGTGGAAATGGTATCTCAAAAAATCTCATCAAGCCTACCATTGTGGATTGTCCAACACATATCCCCTGTTGGCAAAGGGGCGTAGTACTAGGTTATTCCATCCTAACCAGCATACATCTATATGACATGAGTTGCATGCGTACATATATGTTAAGAGACCAAGATCATAGTATCGAAATCATCCATCAACCACACCATACTCCCGTCTCCTCTAACATATATATGCACATATTAAGAGGACAGCGAATACGGTACTAAAATCCTCCTTCGGCCACACCGCAACCCGTTTCCAAGCCTAATGCAAGCAATTATTTCTAATGCAATAATTATCAATTTTTAAACAGTTCATAGGATACTAGAATTAGGTTAACCACTAGTGTGGCTTAGATTTCCCAATCAAACCCCCGAAGTAAAACCCCAAACTAAGATCAATTCATGATGAAATTTGAGAGAGATGAGAGAAAATGTGTAAACCTTGGTGGACTTGGTCACAAGAGGGGGCTGCAAGCTCCTCCTCCACCTTCTCCTTCCTTCGTTCTAATCTTCTCCTCTTTCCCATGAATTTAATTAAGTGAGGGTGAGAAATGTGGTTTTAGGAGCCCGAGTCTATTTATAGACAAGTGTAACTAAGGCCCGTTTGGCCAAATAATGCTTTTTTGAACTTAAAACGGATTTTAACTCATATTTGGGCTATGTGGGCCCACCATCATGACCCCACAAGGTGTGTGAAGAAATGGGTATGTCCCACACCACATAGGGCCACCCAAGGATGAGTATAAGTCCCACCACTTAGTAACCCATTTTTATACAGTTCAACAATGGTATGGCAGGTCATGCGATTGATCATTGTGATCTACCGCTTGATCTGCCTATGACTTGATATGGCCCCAAATGGTCCAGGTCTTCCTCCAATGCTTCTGTCCACTCTCAAGGACATTAGTGAGCAGTCAATACACATCAAGCCATCATGTTACCATGCATTAAAGGTTGGAACAATGTGATTTTGTCATGGGTGTAACATCGGTGATTTACGTTCTTATCTATCATGGCAAGAAAAGAAAGGTGGCAAAAATCCCAATGAAGCAAATGTGACAATCCAGATTTTCAAGCCCACCGTTCCAATGCCCACAATGGCTCTACCAAGTGAGAAGGATAGGTTTAATACATTTTAGAGAAAATTTCACGGATAACCTCTATAAGTTTATCGAATATAACAGACACCCCAAAAACTATCAAAATATCACAGACATCCCCTATAGTATGACTTTAATTCGACTTAGTCCACTCCGGTAGGTCTGTACAGTTAAGTCGTTATTAACTCTTTTATAATGGTGAAATTATCCTTACAATAGGGTGAACTTCCCATAATACCCTTAAGGTTAAAACCCCAAATACAAGCACCATTCTCATCATAGTCTTCAATGGTCTGAAGGCGGAAGAAGCAAGAACAACAAGGGGGCTTTTGCAATCGATGCCAAAAAGCTTCGATTTCCATGCTCTGAAAGTGGAAGAAGCAAGAACAGGAAGACCGGTATCTTCTATTTGTCTTATTTCTAGTGCATTTTGGCATTCCAAATAGAGACTGAAATGGTCACTTTCAATCTGCTTCTCTAAGTCCTCCACCATTGCCCCATCCACAGACATTCCGTAGTTATGGTACAGTGGAGATGGGTTATTAATGCTAGAGCGGGAAGAGCCAGATTTGGGTACAAATCCATTAACGACCTCCTCTAGTAGACCAGAATGAGAAGACTCTGAAGGAAAGAAATCCATAATATCAGCAGTGGAAGCTCGGTGAGCTTCAACGTGGGGTTGATTAAAAGAGAAAACAATGTTCAATGGAGGATTAGAAGAGAAAGAACAAGAACCAACAGAGGGAGAGAAGCTGAAGTAGGGTTTGGCTTCAGGTGCTACAGTAGAGTCCTTTTCCAGATTTTTCGATTCTGAAATAAATAGTGATCTGACTAGCAGATCATGGGGATATTTTTGGGACTTAACTCACTTCTGTAAAGCCCTACTCGATCCTTATTTGAAGGACATCAGTCCACCTGATGTGAATGATTAATTTTCTCCAGTTCAATTTGTGGTAATCTAGTATTGATTGCTTCTTCGATTTGAGATCTGTTTTCTGATCTATATTCTTTTTAGGTCTGTGAGGGTAACTCGATGTCATTATGGATGTCATCTGACTCCAGTAGTTGCTATTATTATTTGTTTGATCTTGAAATTGTTTTCAGACCTATTTGATCCGCTGATTCTTGCTCTTGGATTTGTCCTAGTTGTTGATTATTGTGAGTGTGTATAATTGTTGATCCCAAGCTAGTGATACCCTATTATTTCTTGGTCCATTAGGTTCGATGTTGGTTACTTCCAAGCGGAGTACGTGAGTTAAAATAAAACCGTAAGCGTACGGGTCAATCGTAGCTATGGGTCAAACACGAGGAGATATACGCCACTCTATTTAACTAACTTAAAAGTAATGCAAAGTGAACCAAATTAAAGTGTTAAATTAGACTAATTAAACTAACAAAAATCAATGCATCCTAACTCATAAGCATCTAACAAAATTAAGGGATTAAATCGGCGTCCTAACACATGAGCATCTAACTTATCAAACTAAAGCAAATTGAAAGGAATAAAAATGCAGCCACACATACTAACCACAGAAAAAGAAATAAGGGAATAAAAATGCATCCACAAACCACAACCATATAAAATTAAAATAAAAGAAATAGAGGGAGAAGAAGAAGAAGATAGAGAGAGATAGAGGAGATGGAGAATGAGATTGAGAGTTTAGATAGTAAAACCTGGATGTGCTTGCATGAATGTAATTGAAAAGCTTGAATACTTGCATAAACCTACCATGGCCTCCTCTTCTAAATCTTCAAGTCTTGTCATCAACTTAAGAACTTAGACTAGAAGGCTTAAAACCTAAACTAGAATTAAGAAATTACAACCCAATTGAAGACTTAAATTAAAATTAAAGCATAAACTAAACCTATTATAACCATTAAATGAAAATCAAAAAAGCAAACTAGAACTTAGAAAAGCCAAAAATCACAAATTAGGAGAAGAAAAGAAGAAATTTCACTAGGTGAATGAGCCCACTTTACAAGAGAGGTAGGGGGTATTTATAGGGGAAAGGGGAGAAGAGAGAAGAGGGAAGTGTAAGAGAAATATTCCCTAAGAAAAGAGAATATTCTCTTCTCCTTCCTCCTTTACATTGCCTTGGCTCCTAAGAAAAAGAAAAAAAATAGAAAGAAGAAAAGAAGAGAATATTGTTTACATAAACCTTCTATTTCTAGAAAAGTAAATTTCTAATTCTAACTTGTGCTTCCTTTTCATTGTAGATATCTTCTCCAAGCAATAAAATCAAAGCATCTTTGATTTTTCAACCTTCCATAGATGAAAAAAATATCTTTCAAAATAAATCTATCCCAAGTGAAATTCTGGGAATGCCCTTGAAAAGTTGGAGGAGAGAGAGAGCGATGACTAGGATAGTGATGACTAGGATTCCACTCAACCAAATAACAAAATCCCCAATGTGTCCTCTAAAAATCATGGGGCATTAAATGTAACCCATAAAAATTGTGGACACCTTGTGGGCCTTCAAAATTAATGGAATCTAATGGTAGTGTGGGTCCCTCCATATGGGTAGCAGTCCTTCTCTCTCTTCAAGAATGCAAAATTACCAAAATGGCCCTGTACTTGCAGTAAATCTCCACCATTGCTTAGAAATATCTTTTATAATGTCAAAAATATCCTTGGACAGTGGTAGATTGACTATGGGCTTGCACTACAGCTCCTTTCTGACCCATTTTCCTTTCTTGGGCTGAAAAGAATAATCAACTGTACGGTGGGCTAGACGAATGCGTACTTGCGTTCCGTCACATCCAACTTGCTCCAAATTTAGTCCTCTTTACAGCCATGGAAGGAAAAATGAAAACTTTACGTGTAACTTGGGACATGCAACTCTCGATAGTCCAGAATAGCCCAAAACCTGAAAAACACAAGAAAGCACCAAAGTAACTCTGTCCAATGTGATAAAATGTGTGCTTTATGCCCTAAGATTTCACACATAAATGTGCTCATTAGTACGATTTAGAAGTCTTACCTTGAAATTTCTCCATGATTTGGATCTCTTATGACTTATGAAAGAGATCTCACAGCTAAAATACACTCCCTTCCTACTGGTTTTCCACCCCATTGCTTTGTCTGAAGAGGGAAAAAGAGATTTTTATTTAAATAACTAAGGGGGTTAAAATGGACATTTCAACTTTGAGTGCTAACTATGCTTAACATCAGGGGGAAGGTTGATATTTTGATAGTTTTTGGGTGTCTATGATTTCCGATCAATTTATAGGGGGTGTCCGTGAAATTTTCCCTATATTTTATTGTTTTGTTAGTTGGAATTCCAACTTCGTTTCTACGGATATTAATGGTTGTGTCTATTCCTTAGCCTGGAAGGTCTAGTTTATGACATGTAAGACGGGGCCATATTCCACTCATTGGTTTCTAAACCTAGATGTTTTTGAAACCTTGTGTAACACATGTCTTCTATTTAAATAGAATTTCCTTATACCAAAAACAAAATTAGCTATGTCAAATTTGGTGGTCTCTAACTCCATCGTATGGGCTGTAATCAAGGTTCTAAAACTCAGGTTTCGACTAGGTTTCGACCAGCCAGAAACTGAGTTCGTCTCAGTTTCGACCATATCTCGGTCGAAACTTAGAACTTTCTCCAGGCTAACTCGAACCTTGGTTTCAAGGCCCAGAAGTTGTTCTTTTTTTGCCCTGATTCTTTTTGTGCTGCCTATTGTTGACATTTTAACTCTAATCCATGCATTAGTTTCACATAGAGAACGCTAAAAATAATACTTATAGTTTTGATCAAAGTTTGATAATGTATATTGTTCTTGGACATTGTATTGAATAAGGTTTGCCCGGAATATAACACCTTCAATATAAATCAAATTTAAGCAATCTTGGATTTGTTAGAAAGCTTTGTTTTGACAGGTTTCCAGCAAGTTCAAGATTGCTTAAATCTGATTTATATTGAAGGAGTTACGTACTGGTCAAACTTAATTTGGTATGCGCAAATGCTGTCAAAATCGCTTTGAATGAAATTTTTTTTTTTGGACATCAAAACAAATGAATATTTTACCGTACTTTTGGGTTTTAGCAATGTCTAACCATATTAAGATTTATGAAAATTTTAAATTTGAGAAAAACCCTAGCATTAGAAAGTTGAAAATTGTACCTACCACTAAAAATCCAATATTTGCTTTTGAACTGGGGGGTTGATTTTTTTACCTTTTCGAATTTGATTTTTTAACTATTTTTAATGGATTCAAATAGGGGGTATTGTATTATTTATGAATAATATCTTAAGTAAATGAAATACAAATACAAAAACATTTGATACTTAAGTATCTATACTGGTTTCAAACCAGGTTTCCTCAGGTTTCGATGGGCATAAGTGTCGAAACTTGCAAAATTACCAACATCTCAGTCGAAACTGGTCGAAACCATCGAATTTCAATCAAAACCCTGGATTTTTTAAAATCACCCTTCAAATCATCTCGAAAACCTGTAAAACCGAGTTAACTCGGTGGTTTCGACAGGTTTTGATCCATGGCTGTAATACACGTTAAAAGTAGTAAAGCTATGTTTATCAAAAAAAAAAAAAAAACTCCATTGTATGGGCCATATGTATGAGCGTGTTCCTTGTGTATTTTTCAACGCTCAAGCGATTGGAATTTGTGGTTGTTATTTTACAAACATACCCTTCCTATCCGATGTGGATAATTATCTCCACCCATTGAATACTTGACACGTGGCATAATAAAGGTGCGACTGAATCACACACGTGGTTAATAAGGACTCTCCATGAAAAGATGCAAACCAACAAGATTGGCTGCCACAGTTAACACCTATCACTTTCCTTTTATTACTCGCATGCATCTTCAGAATACAATAGTGAAAGGGGAAAATCCCCTAAATCAGGGATTCCATCCCTATCAGGACCCTTACAAATTTGACGTTACTTGACCATCAAGGGACCTATATGATGAAACCTATAAATACAGCAGCGGCGACAAGAGGTAAGGGATCTTGAACCATTCCTTCGTTTCCTAATTCTCATATCCATCCGAAGTCTAACTTAGGCATCGGAGAGTTCCCTCGGAGGCCAACTTCTTTTTTCTTTGATCTCCAGGTACCAGGATCGTTCGTGAGGAAGAAGATTGTTTATGCCGGAAGCACTATCTAATCATTTGGAGCCAAAAGTGAAGATTCAAAAGTTATATCAAAATAATTTAAGATTAAAAAAAACCAAGAAGGGAAAAAGTTCCCTGCCAAGCTGTATGTAGTCTACGTCCAAACACAGAACCTTGTGAAATGAGGGCCCCATCACTGAAATGAAAATTTTCACCCCTTTGATGTCCCTACGCATGTTCTCATTGCGCCCCCTCCCCCACACTTGTGCAAGGTCCAGGCAACCTTGCAGGGATCTTTTGCCAAAAAAATATTTGGGAAGGTATTATAAATTAGGCTACAAAGTCATTTGTAACCAACTTAGGTGACATTGAGAGTTGAGACATATCTTTTAATAAAACGAGGGTTGAACCAAATGGTTATAAGGAAGGCAATGAAAGTTAGGTCTTTACCCGCCCAATTCAGTACGTATTCCAAACCATGTTTTGAGGACCAAATTTGAAGTGTTGACTAAAATTTCCCAGAGTTAAGTGGTTTGATGTTTCATTGTTTCTCGACTTTCTTCCTCTGATAAGCAGAAGATGAGAAGACACGTCTTCTTACCAAAGGGCAGAAAGATGCTATGGTAGGACTTGTTTGGTATTAATTTTTCTCGTCTTTGGCATACTTTTCGTACTTTACAGGGGAAAAAGAGACGAGATTTTCTTTTAGGCGCTGGATAGAAACAAGATAAGGATTAGGAAAAAGAGGGGAGGGGGGTGTCTGAGTCTCTCTCAGCAAAAATTTTGTATAGGAAAAGAAAAAGACAGATTTGAGTGCATGGGTGTGCAATGATAAATAGGCTTTGTGAGGGGAAGTAGAACAGGGACCCTGTGGAATGGGTTCCAGAGAGAGAGAGAGAGAGAGAGCAAGGTTACCCAGATTTTGTGAAGAATCACAGTAGGACCTGAGCTGTTGAAGCAAGATAAAGAAAAGGTGGGTTTTCCTTATTTCTTCCCTTTTTTTACTTCCTTATTCCATTTTCCATTACTAGTAATTTATACTTGATGCTTTTCTGGCACTGATCTCATTTATTCTCAGTTCTGTCATGTTGTTCCCCCTTTATTAACTATGAGGATTCTATTCTATTTTTCATGAGAGAAAGGGACCAGGATGTTTATCCTGGTTCATCGCCAACTTTCAGACCTTTTTTTGCTTGAACAAGAGTGGAGAGAAGAGGGATATTTTGTTTAGCAAAGAATAAGAAAGGACCATTTCACTCAGTTTTTTTCAATATCTATCTGCTTAAAGTAGTATTAAACAAGGTGGAAGAAGGGGAAGATGATTGGGATAAACAAGAGAGCATTCAGAAACCATGGGAATTGCATGTATTTGATGGTCTGTATTGCCTGGAATCACAAGGAAACAGGATGATTGTGTGTTTTTTGTATATGTTTAAAAGCTCTTGTTAGGTTGAATGAGTATGGAAAAAACAACGATTTTTTTAGGGGAAATTGCCTAAATTTACGAGATAATAAAATTAGTTACAAAACAAGTAGATTTGACTTTGTTTATAGTTATTCTGTCTTGTAAAATCTATTTGTTTTATAACTCTTTTTTTTTCTCGTAGACCTAAAAAACTATCCATTTCTTTTATGAGAAAGTTTTTCTTCACCACGCGATAAAACTAGAATATCCTAGGATTCACAAACTCTTATAGGGTTTTAGTATGGTTTACAAAAACCCACATACCTCCTCCAATGCCCATTTGAAGGCCCCGAGGTCACCGTGACTTATGGGAAACTCGGTCTTTTGTTTTAGGGATAAAGTTCTCTGTACTGGCGCCGCAGGGTGCGCCCAGACACATGGTGGGTGGGAGAAATGACCGGCCCACCCCCTGGATGACCCAAACCCCGCCCATGTCCCACCTCATGTGTCTGGGCACAGCCTGCGCCTAGATGCATTCCTGGATAGAGAACGTGTGCCCTTTGTTTTATTAGGAGAGACGAGATTAGAGTGGAGCTGAGGGTTTCAAAGGGAAGAACAGTCACAGCAAAAGTTTTTCCACATTGGAGCTGTGAATTGAAAAGACCCTGGGGCCTCTTTTTTAACTGTTTTTGAGGAGAAAATGAGGAAACAGGGAAAAGTTTTCCTTCACCAATCTCTATGATCTTATCATTACTCTCTCTCTCTGAAAATCTTATCATGACTCTCACCCCTATTGACATGCTTTTTAATGGTCTAGGAGATTCATTCAAGCGTCAAAACCCATCAGTAAAAAGATTATTTCTTTACTGGTTCCCACAGGCGTGCACGGGTGTTTCTGTTGTGAATCCTTTTTCTTTTTTGTCTTCTCGGGTAAGATCTTACCGGGTGCCCATAGGCCACTAGGGTGACAGCTCAAGAGGGCGGTCAGGGTGGTGTCCCAGCTCCAAGAGGAGAGGGTGTCAAAGGGGGGGAGGGATAAGGATGTCTAACATCCGATGGGGATAGTGGGGGAGAGTCAAACCAACGACCTCTCCCTTGGAATTAGGCCAGTGGCTCACTGCAATGGCAGCCACCACCACGTCAAGAGGCGCTTCCCTGTCTATCGTGAATCGGTTCACAAGCTTTAACTCAATACTGGCATGGTGCATCAATTGATTAAATAGGACTCATGGCTTAGCATTGCTCACAAAGAAGCAAAACCTCTGGGTTCATAAATGCTCTCCTAGATTTTAGTATTTTTCAAAATACCCTTTGAGATTCCATTTCTTTGACTGTGAGCCTAGCAGCATAATTTCCTCAAAATCATACATTCTAGAGGATCCAAACTCACTCACTCTTAGTTGTCCATGAAATTTGTGTAATGTGAATGAAGTTGCTTTAGTTATCCATGAAATATCTAGGCTGTTGTTTCCTTATGATCTTATGGGTTGCTGAATTCCATTGTAAAGTTTTAACTTGACATATTGCTTGTTTTAAATCTAAGAAAAGGAACTTATAATATAAGGTGGATTTTATAAAAACTTGTCTTGGAGATCCTGAATGATTG
Source organism: Telopea speciosissima (assembly GCF_018873765.1). Classification (NCBI taxonomy): domain Eukaryota; kingdom Viridiplantae; phylum Streptophyta; class Magnoliopsida; order Proteales; family Proteaceae; genus Telopea; species Telopea speciosissima. Next base: position 50,142,830 of record NC_057920.1, read on the forward strand.
AAGTGTGGCTTTATTAATTAGATAGGTAAGGTAGTTATTCTGATAGGTTCTCATTTATATTGTTGGGGGGGGGGGGGGGAAAGGATTATGCATATTGAGAGAGAGAGAGAGAGAGAGAAGATAATGTGGTTTGAGACATTTCCTAAATTTTCTAAAAAGATCATGAATAAATATTTGAGAAAAAGAACTCTGTGGGGTGTGGCCCCTGCGCCCAGACACAGGGGGTGAAATGATCGCCCCACCCTCATGAAAGGCAGAATTGCACACCCTGTTGATGCTTCTATGTCCGCTCCCATTGGCCCCCTTGCGCACAGGGGCCATGCTCCCCCACAGATGACACTTTCCTGAAAGATCTAAAAACAATGATAATTACATGCTCCATTTCTTCATGGCAGGGACTGTAGTAAGGTCAATTATCCATTAATGAGTGAATACTGGTCCTATTAACAGTAGATCAATCTGAACAATGTCGATGAACATAGACACTACAACTGCTACAGAACTTGGGAACCAGGAAGATCAAGTTATCCGGCCAATTATAGCTGTTCATCAAGAGAGAAAACCTCATATTAATGGAAGATGGGGTGGGCCTCTGTTGCTATACTTCATCATGACTGCAATTGGTTCCATAGGAGGTCCATTCTTAATGAGACTCTACTTCATGCATGGTGGCAAGCATAAATGGCTCTCTAGCTGGCTTCAGAATGTTGGTTTCCCTTTCTTTCTTGGCCCTCTCTTATTCTTCAACTTCAAGCAACTATTAAGAACAGGGTCAACTCCAACAGCATTCTTCATGGATTCAATGCTCTTTGCTTCAAGTGCAGGTTTAGGGGTCATAATGGGTCTTGGCAGTTATTTGTATTCAGCAGGTTTGTTTTATATTCTAGTCTCCACCTCTGGGCTGCTCACCTCAACCCAACTAGCCTTCACTGCTTTGTTTGCATTCCTCTTAGTAAAGCAGAAGTTGACATTTTACTCTATAAACTCAGTTGTATTGATGACCCTGGGATCCATTGTGTTGGCATTCCATAGTTGTGGTGATCGACCTCCTGAGGTCCCTAACAGTGAGTACTTCCTTGGGTTCTTCTTTACATTAGCTGGAGCTGTGTTGCTTGGGTTATTTTTTCCACTTGTTGAGCTTGCTTATGGCAAGATCTCAAAACCCATTACTTTTGCGGTGGTCTTACAGTTTAGGTTCATCACAAGTCTTTCTGCAACTATATTCTGCCCTATCGGAATGATCATAAACAATGATTTTGATGTAGGGACACATACATCTCTCTCTCTCTCTCTCTCTCTCTCTCTGTGTGTGTGTGTGTGTCTGTGTGTGAGTGTGTGTTTAAGTCCTGCTTGTGGTGGTGGTGCAGGTTATCCCAAGAGAGGCTAAAGAGTATGCGATTGGTGAGTTAAAGTACTGTATTGTGTTGGTCACCGGTGCCATTGCTTGGCAGTTCCTTATCATTGGGATGCTTGGAGTAATCTATTGCACCTCTTCTCTCTTCTTTGGAATTCCCTCTGCGGCTCTCCTTCCATTCATACAGATTGGCGCTGTCATAGTCTTTCATGATAAGTTCACTAGTGAGAAAGGCCTTTCTTTAGGCTTGTGCCTTTGGAGCTTTGTCTCTTACTTCATAGGAGAATACAAGAGTGGACAGAAGAAGTTAACCATAATTCAGGAAGAGGAAGAAATTGTATGAGTTTTGGCTAATCGTAAAGTTTTAGTGAAGCCCCTTTTTTTAGTACAAGGCATCGTAAAATATTAAGGCCCTAAGAGGTCCTCTTTGTCAAGTGGCATGAATCAGAAGATGATCAGTGTCATCAAGTTCCCAAAGATTCCATGGTACATAAGCTCTTTTAAATTGTGAATGCAGTTTGTGTGAGCAAGAAGCTCGAAAATGCAGATTCATTAATAGATAACCCAATTGTTTTTCAATAAATTCAAGAAATGGTTCTTCCTGAATCAAATAGGAGGCTTTAGGCCACTAAAATCAGTTTATTTTGGTTCAAACTAATATCAATTTAATCAGTATAATAAAAAGTCAAATTGGATAGAAGGAAAAAAAAGAGTACAAATCTCAAAACAAATTGCATCGTGCAAGGCCTAGTCAATTATAAATGTAGAAACACCAAGTTGCAAACATTACTGCCACATATAAATCAATGTTAATAGCTTAAAGACAGAAGACAGAGAACCATAATGGCCACTAAACCCAGACCAAGATTGACAGTGTTTGCTGGTTGACTGCTTTTAGTTGATGCCCCAGCAGGTGCAGGGGCAGGAGCCTTTTTAGAGGCAACTACTGCTACTTGGGGTAGTGGTGGATCGATGACATCTGCCGCTTCAAGTGGTGGAACAGGGGCCTCTGCAGGTGGCAAGACTTCTGGCGGAGCCAATTCGAGCAAATTACCAGCTGAAGCTGGTAGGATGTTGTAAGAGAGATTTTCGTTTTCAGGAATGGAACATGGGCTTCCTGCAATTAATAATCAACCACAATCAAGATACCGAAAGATAAAATTATACAATTACCCAATCCTGCACTCTGTAACCATTGTTAAAATCATAGGGAGAACTCTCTAGGGGACATTTGAAAGGTTCTACATCTGATGCCTAACTAGATATATATGATAGCCTAAACTGTGTGGAAGTTTGTAACTTATTTGTGGTAGTAAAGTTGGTGATACTTACTCATGTATGCAGTTGCAGTTGCTGGGTATTCCGTCACAATCCCATCAACTCCGATTGTATTAGAAACATAGGTTGCTATCTCCATAATTGGATCTGAGAAGAAGTCAATGGCTATAACTGTATACTCATTTCTGAGAACTGAAACATAGACAGAGATATTAGCAGCCTTCAGATCCTTCACAATGTGCGAGTAACTCGTTGTAAAGAAATCCGTAGTATGGACAACTGAGGATCTTTGGAGGTTAACTGCATCTGCAAACTTCTTGATCTGCTCTGCAGTTGACTTAGGTGCACCACTTGTTACGTCTTTTATGTAAAGGACTCTCTTGTAAGTGGGGACCTTCTTGAACTCTGTAAGCACTGCACTGTCATCTGATTGAATCAGAACTTGTTGAGTAACTTGCTTGTCAAAAGTCGCATTTCTCAAGGCCTTTGCAACAGCATCTGTTATGCTAAAACCCTTGTTTGATGCAAGGTAGGCAGCATTCTGAAAAGAAGAAAAAGAGAGAAGGGGGGGGGGGGGGGGAGAGGAGGAGGTTTAAAGATCTGTTTTCTATTATTTTAAGACATTGATAAGATGTTACTAAGTTATAATTAAACTCACCTCAATGTTAACCAAGATTCCTGAAACTGCCTTTGCCTTCGCCATCTCCAGGAATTCGTTGAGCGTAAGAAACTTACCCTTCCCATTGTTTTCCGGATTTCTGACCAAGCCATAATTAGCTGTGGAGCTAATGAGTTGAGCTGAAATGAGAAAATTCAAACATCAATTCATTTCCCTACAGCCTCCACCATGCTAGGAATCAGTAAATTACAGTAGGTAACAGAGATTGAAATCTACTTCTATACATGGAAATTTGCTAAGTGTGTTTTATGATCTCTCCAAAAAGTTGAACCAATGGTGTCTCTACCGAAAATAAATCTATTAATAAATCTACAAACACTTGACAGGGAAAAACAAATACCCATGGAACTTCTTCTACTTCTTTATAGTCTCTCTGGTACAAAATTGAAGAAATGATGATGGTGTTTAAATTTTAAAACATCTCAAGTGTTGACAAGGGATATATTTAAATAAATGCTTACGTTTCAAACTCTGAATCTCGCTCCATGTTAAATCAAATGAGAAGATCCCTTTCTGAGGTTGAATTTCGGGAACCATACTAGCTCGAGATATGAAAGAAGTCATCACATTCGAATCTGTTGCGAGGTCTGGTGTATCAAAGCAGAAGGCCACTCCATCTTTTGACATCTGAACTGAACAATCTATTATGTCGGCCCCATCATCAATTGCTTGCTGATAAGCCAGATCAGTGCAGCCTGGGAAGACTCCGCTGGCTCCATTATGGCTTATGATCAAAGCTTCAACAGAAAGGGTAGAAAATTATAAACACAAATTATAGTTGAGTTATTGTAATTCCTTTTTTCTTTCCCCACCCATGTAAATTATAAAAGAATCAAAAAGGCTAATGATTAGTAGTCACCTTTGCCGGTTTTGTTGTTTTTCTTGGTATGTGCCAAGCAACCTGCAAGATAAAGATAAGTCTGAGAGCAGAAGAGTACTGGAGGAGTTCATAAAAACTTTTTTCCCTTCATTAATTACTTTCCAATTGTAATTAGCTAGCTATCGGATTAACATAGAAAGCTTGACTAAGTATCACATTCTGACCATCTAAAAGAAAGTGAAACCATTAACTCTACAGTTATAGTGTTAGTTGATATTCTTATGGTTCAGTACTTTTTTCTAAGCGATATCTTAAATCACTACACTAACAAATCTTAAATTGGAGCTTGATTTTGGGAAGTACTTATCTATTGCTTTAGAGAGAGAGGGGGGGGGAATAAGAGAACATTAAGTGACATACATATAGTAGAAGATTTGAGTTAAAAAAATCTCACCAATGGCTTCGGATGCAGTGGGAGGAAAGTCAGTAAGAAAGCCATCAACAGAGAACTGAACACTGTTGTCAATGAATTGCAAGTACTCAGCCGTAGGATCATAAGTATAGTTATAGCTTGTAGTCACATCATTTGCAAAACCACAAGCATATACTTCTAGTCCTAGTTTATGAGCATCAGTTACGAGGCTAGTTGGGGCTTCTAAATAGCGGCCAGCACTGACAGGCCAAATGTAGTTCTTGGGGACAAGTATCCCAGAAACAAAGGGCTTGATTGAAGACAGATCCTCCAAGATTGAACCATAACTTTGCTTTGTCGTTGGTTCAACTAGATCTTTATCTAGGAAGCGGAAGATTAACTTTGTCTTGACTTTGTTAATCTTCCCACTTAAGCTTTTCAAGAAACCAATCTCAGGGGATGATACGTAGCTGATAGCCGTTCTCCTCGATGTCGTTAGAATGAATGATGCCATATTCAGCTTGTGTTGTGTATAGAACATGTCATACTGCAAAACCCAAAAAGATGAAGATTGTGAATATTAAATAAGATAAATTATTCTGATATTGACTAAAGTCATTAGAAATAGAGTGTTGGTCAGTGGACTAACTTCTACTAAATTGGCCTAATGTATAATTTCAGGTTAAAAAGAGAAAACAAAGTAGAATAAGTACTATTGACTCATGAAGCTATTAATTTTTGTTTTTGTGTGGGTGTGTGAGTATCAGAGAGAGAGAGAGAGAGAGAGAGAGAGAGAGAGAGATGGCATGAGCATCTGTACCTGCACATTCAACCAAATGTGAGCGGGTTTAAGCCCTATTACATCTTCAACTCCAAAGAATGGAAGAAAATTATCAAAGAGCGTTGGTCGAGATATGAGGCCTTGAACCACTATGGAAAGAATAGCATGACAAAACAAAGAGTAGTTAGTCATTCTCTTTAGTTCAAATTTAGACTTGACTATAATATATATATATATATAAAATATGTAATGGTAACAAGAAAATGGAGAAAGAAAATTAATTCATAACTGATTATAATTTTTTGTTTTTTGAGAAAATTGGTGGTTGGTATCACTAATTCACTAGATTTAACAGGGAAACAATCAGAAGTACTGATTGCAATTAAGTCTACCTGTATGACTGCAATGAAGTCCATTTACAGATTCATCATAGATCATGAACTGGACCTTGAAAGGCCTACTACCATGGCAAAGTATACTAAATTGACATAAATATAGCAACAATATATAATAACAGATTTGCACTCAACAACAGAACTTGAAGAAACTGTATTAAGCTGTAGATCAGAATCCAGACTAGACTTACTTGATACATTGGTGAATAATTCTGTGGATGTAAAGTCCACGGCAAACCACCCCTCAATATCTTTCCCATTCACTTTGTAAGTGTTTCCTCTTTTGGGAAATACAACTGCTATATTTGTGGTATTGTCAAGCTTGAGCTCTGTTTGACATATTGCTTCGCCATCTTTTGATAATTGTAAATCACAATACAAAGCCAAGTCGGGCAAGCTTGTTGACATTGCAAACTGGTAAGCATACGGACTAGAGTCAGGAAAAATCCCTGTAAATCCACCTCTTGCTATTACCATCGGATGCTCACCTGCAATAAAAGTATTAAACAAAAAATCTTGTTTAATGTACTTAGCATCCTAAGCTGATCATGACCAAAAAGAGTATAACTTGGATATGAACTTATAAGGCCATAAACACGAAAAACATGCCAAGTTGAAGGGCCTAGATGCATCGAAAAATCTTTTTCCCTGAACCCAAGATTTACAGGGATTTTTTAGCTAGAATTGCATAAGAATAAGGAGAAAAGTTTTATTTTCAGCGGGGCAGCAATGAGACGTCATGATCTGGAGCGATAGACTATGTAAAGCAAATAAAACTCATGCGCCATAAATTGAAATAACCAAAAAAATAAATAAAAAAATTTTGAATGGAAAATAAACACAAAATCAATTTATGGAATAAGTTTTTTTACACCAGCGAATTAAAGAAATCTCTTCTCCATTGGTGATGCTACCATTTGATTGAACTCCTGTGTCATCATTGTACTCCCACCCCTTATTGTACATGGTTGAAAATACCCTTACCCATGCTAATCCAAAGGGTTAGATCATGTCCTTAAATATGGAGATTCCCTCTTCACCATACTAAGTTGATATTTAGGGACTAAATTGCTGTAAAGTCTTCAGGATAAACAATAAGACAGAGGAAATTAGAAGATCAATTGTGAAAAACCAAATGTTCGAAAAAAATCCAGATAAAAGATCTATTCCACTAGAATTCAATATCGAAGGAAGAAAACGAAAAAAATAAAATACAAACTTTAATCCTGTTTCTTAAGAAGAACTACAAGAAACATAAAATAGATGATTGTTCCAATCAAGATAGAAGAAAATGATTGTTACCATTAAGTGTCTGCCATTCCTCTGATGATAACTTCCCGGCATGTATCGGTATTGTCTGTGAAGCCAAGTTGATCAACAAGAGAATGAACAACAAAAACGTTCCCATTCTATTCCTGAAATCAAAAGTAAAGAGGAAAATTGTTTCTGCAACTTGAAACATTATGAAGAAATTGCTTTATATCATCTCTCCTGTCTGGGAAATGGGTTCACCTCTTTCACTCCGTTTTCTGCAATTAAAATTACAAACAAAACAAATAAAAAAAATAAAACAAGAAAACCTAACTTTACTTTGAATTAGTTGATGAGGGGGGAGATGAAGAACAGAACCATTCCCCAGAGGAACTCTCTCTCTCTCTCTCTCAAGGGAATGGATTAGAAAGAGTGAGAGATAGGTAAGCGAGGGGGATGAAGGAGATATACCCAAAAACTCCCCAACACAAATCTCGCGTTAATGGTTGGTGAGGATCGACTGTCAAGACCCACAATTTTTATTGGGTCACCGCGTTTTTCTTTCTCCTTCAATTCCAAGCCTGTTTGAATGCGTTTGGCGCCATAAATGGCAAATTAGATAACGGCTTAACGGTTTTTCAAAACGGAAGTCTCGTTGGCTATAATGGACCCGTCGGACAGTTTGAGTATTTTGTATGTCCTAAAGGGGCAAAAAAAAAAAAAAAAAAAAAAAACACTTTGCTGTCCATTTTATAGATAAAATGATTTTAATAGCACTTATGGGTAGTTTTAATTATTTTAATTTAATAGCACTTATGTGTAGGTTTTTTTATTTTTTATTTTTTATGAGAGCAATTATGGGTAGTTTTCGTGTCACATAAAGGCTTGTGATGTGATTTATGTCAAAAAAAAAAAAAAAAAAAGGAAAAAGAATGCTAATCGGTGGTGTGGTAAGCGTGGTTCTTGTGTCTAGACACAAAACAATGTTTTTTTTTGTTTTTTGGTGTGAGAAGACTGTTCAATTCCTAGTAAAATTGAAAATTGCATCCAAACCAATGCCTATGTGTGCACTTTCATTGGCTATAGCACTGGTGCAAGGGCTACGTGATCGGTTAACATTCTCTTGTAATTTCCGTTCAAAATAGATATTGGTAGAGCATGAAAATTGAGTTGAGTTTACAATAAATTACATAAATCGGACTAAATTTCTTAATAGTGAAACATTATTATTATGATGGGAGAGGGTTCTCTGCCTGGTAGTGTGGCCCCTGTGTCTGCACGAGCGGGACTAATCACAACACGCATGAGAGAATAATAGGATAAGAATTTTTCATTTCACGAGGGGTGCAACGATCATTTTGTCCTAGGCTATCTTTGAGCATAGGAGCCATACGACCAAGCAACATTCTTTTCCCTTATGAAACTTTAAACTCACTTTCAATCTTTTAACATGCATCTTTCAAATGAAATTTGACCCATGTAATGGTTGTTGAGTCATTTATCAGGTGGACCGACTTGATCTCATACGAATTATGCCAGATGACAAGAAAGTGCAGGAGGCATATTATTAAATTTTGTGGAACTAGAGTTCCTCTTTGGAAAATTAAATTATTTTCAATACCATAAATAAAGAATGAATCAAGCACATAACTCTCAATCCTAAACCCTAAGCATGTGGATAATTCATAAAAAAAATTGTAAGTGTTGCACGGGAACCTCTTTGTCTTAGAGATTTCTGGGTGGATAAAGTTTCTCCAACCAAGACATTTTATGTTTCCTTCCTTAATATCACAATTAATAAATTAAAATCCCATCATTCTGATTTTCCGTTTGAAATTGTTGAAAAACTTAATGTTATTTATTTGACAATGTGGTTTTGATTTTATTTTTATTTTTGGTAAAACAGTTATTCTTTGATCATGAGATCATCAATATACTTAAACTAGATATTGAAACCGACTTGAGATAAGAAACTATTATTACGGAGAATCAATTTGGTTTTATGTCAAGAAGATCTATGACAAAAGCAATTCACTTGCTTAAGAGACTCATTGAAAGATTTAGAGATTATAAGAAGGATCTTCATATGGTCTTTATTGACTTAGAAAAAACTCATGACAGAGTCCCCAAAGAGTTAATCTAGGGACTAGTGTAAATATGTATAAGAACTGGCAGGGGGTCAAAGTAATGAATTCCCAATTACAATTGGGTTATATCATAGATTAGCTATAAGCTCTTATGTGTTTGTGCTTATCATGGATTGTCTAACCAAAAACATTCTAGATGATGTTCCTTGGTGTATGTTTTTTGCTGATGATATTGTTTTTGGTAGAAAGAGACAAAAGTAAGGACTAACGCCAAATTGGAGTTATGAAGATCAACGGTAGAATCAAATGGTTTTAAGATAAGTAAAACGAAGACATAGTATATGGTGTATGACTTGAGTTACATTAGGACGGATACGGGATAGTGAAAATAGGTGAGAGGGGAGATTATGCAAAGTGATTATTTTAGGCATCTGCGCTCAATCAAAAATGAAGGAGATATGGAGGATGATATTTCACAGAGAATTAAAATAGGATGGACGAACGGAAGAGTTGGGTTCGGAGTGTTGTGTGATCGAAATATTTTTTTAAAATTAAAGAAAAACTTTATAGGACAATCGACGTCATACGATCGGCCACGATGTATGATGCGGAATGTTGGGCAGTTAAGAAGCATCATATAGATAAACTCAATGTAGCGCAGATGAAGATGTTGAGATGAATGAGTGGCAACACTAGAAATGATAAACTAAAGAACAATCATATTAGACTTGATTTGGGGGTAGCTTTGATATATGAGAAGCTGCGAGGAAGTCATTTGAGGTGGCATGACCATATTAAATGAAGGCCATTGGATGCACCAGCTCGAAAGAGTGATTTGATTCATATTGAAGGAACCAAAAGAGTCAAGGTTGACCTAAAATGACCTTAGGAAAAGTGGTGAGAAAAGAAATGCATGCTTAGGTCTTGTATCAAGTTTGACCTCAAATAAAGCTGATTGGAGAACATTGATCCATGCAGCTGATCCCAACTAATCTCAATTAATTTAATTTGATGTCAGGTTATAGATTGAAGGATTACTATCAAATGGATCTATAGGGTGTTGCAATTTATTGGTTATAGAAAAAAATTGATTCAAAATTTCCTGCACCAACATCGTATAAGGATCTACCGATGTCAGAAGTTGATTGGCCAAGTGAGTATCGACATTGGCTCCCCTTTATTGAATGTCAAATAGAACATCTCCTATAACGGGTTTGTTATGGTTATTACCGACGTTTACTATCCTTTGTTCCACTTGGAATGTATTTCAGTCGTCCTCTAACGGTCGTTTGACATATCATTGATGTCGACAAGGTTGCATAGATGTTGAGAAGGCTTTAGCAGATGTCGATAACAATTAGTTTTTAGTGTCTTTTTTCTCCGAAAGTCACATATTTTGAACACCTTTTGTTCCAATCCCGTGTTTGAAACCCTACCTTGGGATCTCCTAATAATGGGCCCACTCATGTATTAAATAATTCAAATATGAGAAGTAATGGCAAATCTATAAATAAATTGAAGCTTAGGGTGGCAATATAGTATCAAAATAGAATCATAAAGGGCTATTGAGATATATGAGTAGGGAGAGACAAAATAGAGATCAAGATGGAGGGAAAACTAGGAATGAAAAACCCTAGTTGGTGGGTTAGATAGCTGTTGGAGACCGGCTCTGGAGACCGGCTCTGGCTACTATGAGGGAGGTAGTAGGAGTTGGTGGAGGCATACGATTGTGTGTATTTCTCATTTTGGTGCAAGTGAAGTTCTTACAAGGCAGGGTAGGTTGGGGAGGGGATGAAAGTTGTAGAGATCGGGTATTTTTGGATCGAGGGTAGCTTAGGGAGAGGAGTGGTTGGGTGAGGGAGGGTTGTTGCTTGGAAGAAGAGGTGTGGTCAGTTGAGGGGGTGGGTGGTTTGCAGGGTATGGTAGCCCTACCCAGGTGTCTGCCTCCATGGCCTGTTGTGGTGTCAAGTGCTGCTTCGAGGGCAGTGAGTAGTGTTGGACTGGATAGTGGTGGGAGTTTTTGGGACCCTTGCTATTGGTGGCTCTGGGTTCTCTATACCCTTTCTGGAATTCTCATCGGAGGTCATTCCTCTTTTGTTTGGTGGTTCTGGTGGGTCTCATTCTCCAAGGGAGGGGAGCTCATGCTTTTTGTCTATGTTTGTAGAGGCTGTAACCATTTTGGCTGGCTCTTGTCCATCGATGACCATGTTGTAGCCCCCCTGTTATATCTATACCCAAACCCTAACCTGAACTCTGAATGTAGGTCCAAAACTCAGAGAATCCAAGGTCATGTCCACTAGAAACCTGTGGTGCATTGACCGGGTAATCATTCATGAGGAAGGAAGTCCAGTGGTAACATCTTACTTATCAGCTAGAAGGCAGACACCAACCCCCAGCAATTGTTCTGTGCATCAACTGATGCACAGCCTAAGCTAAATTCCTCACTTTAATTGAATTAGGATTTTAAATGTTTGAAACACTATTAGTGGCTTGATAATCATGTTTGGCAAGTGCCCAAACAATGGCACAAGCCTCTGCGGTGTTTATTTGCAAAAACAATAGAATTTCACCCACTGGCCCATTCCCATTGGTCGATTGGATCGACCACTTCAATCAACCAATGCTATTGTCATGTGTAATTTCCACTCCTGGTGTATGAGGCCCAGTGTCTTGCACTCCGAATCATCTCCCTGCATTCCAACTAACCCGTGGGAATATTGTCCTGACAATGTAACCATGTGAGGCCCACCTATAAGCCTATGTGCATTTAGAATGTGTTTCAGACTAAATGACCCCTAGCCAAACAGACCTTAGGGACACATAGTATAAATAGGCTGAGCTGAGGTCTGAGCTCATTTCATAGCAAAACCGTGGGTGAGAAGAGAGAAAGAGAAGAGAAGAAGGAGAGCTTGGAGAAGCTTGAATCTTCCTTGAGCTTGTGAATCCTTGAGGTAATCCCTTCCTTAGCTAGTGATTTTCAGTTTTATATACTGTTCTCAAGCTCTAAGCATGATCAACCTCTAACTCTTGTTATGCAACCATGATCCACCATGCTTCTATGTGAAATTCTCATGGCTTACTAGCTTAGGAACTAGGATCCTTGCATGCATGTTGAGATCTAGCATTTCTGACCTCTCATCCACCTTTCTCTTGGTAAATACATACTGTACCCACCATTCCAGCCTTGGATGATCGTTCCCCATGCCCATAGTAAGCTTTGAATGAGTTTTATATTGTAGGACATGCTTTCCTTTAACTGCATGACAATTCCATGACCTAATGCAGGTAGCAGTACTAGTTTTGAATCCATCAAACCCCTTCCAAACTGATTTCTATTGTTCATATGTGTGAGCACATGCATGTTGGCTATATGAGCCATAAATCCCCAAACCCCCCCATGCATGTTTGATTTTTCCTTTGAAGTATGTTGGTTGCCATACTAGTAACCTACCTATGCTCCCTGATCATTCCTATTAGCCATAGATCAGTAGAACCAAGCCTATACAGTGAAAGCCTTCAAATTCCTCGAGCTGTACAGTAACAAGTTGATTGCCATTAGTCAATTGGATGGACCAGTACCAATCGACCACCACCAGAAACTTGAATCAGATTTGAACATGATCAGCCCCATGGCACATAACATCATGTGGAATGCTATTTGTGTAAACCATGTTGGAACCCATGCCATTCCAGCCATGTAGCTATTTATTGGAATCAGTTTGACTCCCAGGAAGTGTTTCGGCAACCAACACAAGTTAGGGATGATACCTTGACCACTGTAGAAACTACTGGCCTATCACCCCGTGACCCTGTGGTGTGAAGCCATGCCCATCTCCTCAAAACCTTTTCAGTTTTGCTGCTGCCATCCCTACTGGTCGATTCATACAGGTCGATTGGATCGACCACTAGGAATCGACCACTGTTGTTGTCTTCCCAGAATTGGGTCTGGCCTTGGTTTAGAACTTAAACCAAGGGTACCCCTGGACTCCTTGTCTATTTTAAACACTGATGGATGTCAGTTATAACTTAATTAACCCTAGGCTATAACAACTTATCCGATGACGCGTATTGGAGAGCTTGTGAGAGCCAGCAACCTTTTGAGCAAGCGGATCATAGCCAAGGTGAGTAGATACGAATCATTCTTGTAGATGTAATGCTATTGAACATGATGAAATTAATAAAATACTTTTCTTTCTTTAAATTGCTATGAAATCATGAGATCAATGATATGAATGTGGAATTGATTTGGTTATGATTGAAATGTTGCATTATGATGAAATGCATGATATTGAACTGCTAGATTAGATGTTGTAGTTGGCTTGAAAATGAATGGTATGGTGAGTCGTAGTATGGGCTACGAGAGCACTGTACGCTTCATACTTGGACATGGGGAGTGTGGTAGCCCGTAGAATGGAATACGATTGACACCACTCACCTCATACTATCATGAAGATCATATGGCTAGGATGAACATACCCTCATGCTACAGTCCTTACCAACAGGGGTGCATGTGTTGGGTGACCATGGACTCCTGTAAGCCGAGGAGTTATAGAATCTGGGATAGAATGTCATGGTTATCTTGGGGTCTACCAAGGGAGGGAGTCGGTGCTCCTTGCCCAGTGCGGGTTCCATCCACAATAATTGAGGTTACAACCAAAGTAAGAAAGTAAAGCGACGGAGGTTGCTACCTGAGTTATTGCAAGTAGCATATACCTAGAGACTTAGTTGTGTTGCTAGGTGGACTAAAGTAATAAAACTGAATCCAAGCATATAGATTCATAATGATGTGTTGCATCCGCATGCATGATTTTTATTCATTTGCTAGGCTCAGTGGAGCTCATCCCTCGAGAAATATTTTCTTTTAGATGATTTTGCAGGTGGATGTCTCCCATTCGGGAGGGTCATTTTGAATAGGATGGTGTTGGTGATTGCGACTTTTTGGTGTGGACCCCAATGGAGGTGATCCCTCTGATGCGGGTGCTTAGAGTTGATTTGGAGGAGATGACTTGATGGAGGGCTGTCCTTATTTTGATGTTCTTCGAAGCATTCTTTTTATGGATAGCCTAATGGCATTTCTTTTGTAAAGCTTATAGATGCATCTTTTGTTTACCTTATAATCTTGATGTAAAGCTTGGAAAATATCATATATGTAATGTAAAGAACTGTTGGTTTGTGGGCCACTTCTGAACAATGTAATATAGTGGCTCTTTAAGTATAAATCTTTAGCTTTTTTGTTGCACTTTGATTTTACAATGATTTATTGTGAATGCTTGTGTATGTTTGTGAGTGGTGTTTGCTTCTAGATCCTGGAGATGTAGCAGACGTAGTTTAACATCCAGGTCACCCGCTCAATCCTCTTAGGGGGTGGTTTGGGGTGTGACAGAGCTTGGTATCAGAGCGAGAAGCTTTCTAAACTCACAAACAGCGAAAATAGGAAGGTAAACAAACAAGAACGTAGATGAACATAATAGGAAACTGATTTAGATTCATGATTTAGATTCATTAAGTTGAACTTCATAACATAAAAGTGGCTTGGAGCCATCACAACCAAACAAAATTGGAAGTACTACTTCCCAAAATACAGCATACAAAAAAAATAAAGATAAATACAACTAGCAAGCTTGAAAAATAGAATCAAACATGAGGAAGAGTCATAAACTTCCAAAGATAACTGAGTAGAACTACTCCTGAGCTAGATCGGATGGTGGCTAAGGTGGATGCGAATCAACCTGAAAGCGAGCATCCCAGAAGTCCAGTCTCTGCCCCATGGTACCCATCCTACCCTCCAGAGAAGAGAAACCTTGATGCACCGTAGTCGAAAGCCTGCAAGCTGGCCACTTATAGCTCAAAGCTGCAACATCATATCCCTCATGCTATAGGTCTCACGACAAGGAGGTGCTGCATGTGAAGTCGAAGCTGCAAACTGACCTACATCGGGAAGATTTCCTAGTTGTGAACCAATCCCTCCTGGATTGCCTTCTTGAACCACATTCTCAGCCTCCACATCACTCCCTGGGGTATCCAGCAGCCCCATCTTCATAATAGTAGTCTTACCAATAGGAGTCTTACCTTCAGTCCCTTCAATCTCACCAGTAAAACTGACCCCAAAGTGTCTAAACACTTGAGAGAGAAGCCTGCCATATAGCAAGTTGCCACCCGATGGGTGTTTAGCGTGACACAACATCACCTCCATAAGTAGATAGGGCAAACAAGTCTCTAGATCACCTGTGACTGCCCTATATAGACAATAAGTGATAAAGGCCCGCTGCATAGATATGCCCCACCTATTCCCTCCTTTTAGGCAGATGTTATACTGTACACACAGGCTCAATATCCGGGCTGATGGTTTGAATTCAACCTCTCATTTGGCAATCTCATCCTTACTAGTAAGTGCCTAAAACATCTGACCTCGTGACTCCATAGAAAAGACCTCTGAGGTATCGGCTCTCGGTGTGCTATAGAACCTCTCACCCCTATTGGCTACCTGTAACAGGGCAGCCAGGTCTGCATAGCTAAACACAATCTTAACCCCCTTTACCCAACTTGCAAGGCCATAGCCTTGGCACTCATCACCACTGGCAGGCCTAAGATTACAATAAAAATGTCTAACAAGGTTTGGATAGCAAGGAAGCTCTGGGTTCAATATTGGTGCCCAACCCATGGGATTAAACCTTTCATATACCTTGAACCTTAGGAAGTCCTCTACCTTCACTACCTTCCTATTCTTGATTTTCTTGTCTCTGAAGTCCCTCCAATCCTGGGCATACTTGTAATAGGAAAACCAATGCTCATCGTACTCTCCCTCTTTAGATGAGGAGTTATGCTCAGAAGATTCATCCTCAGACCCTGGAGATGGTGGATCTAATGAGGAAGATTCGATCTCATCACGTGGACGCTTGCTGGCTATTGGATCCCTTGCCCTACTACGGGTTTGGAGTGAAGACACCTATATAGGTGAGGAATAAATCATAAATGGAAACAAATCTTAGGATTTTACTTGAAGAAACATTAGAGGAAGAGAAAACAAAATGGGAGATGCAAAAACCCTAGTTTTATGTGAAAGAAATTAGAAGAAATGAGAAATAGCATAAATTTTGGAGAAAAACCTAGGTTTTCAAATAAACTTACCTTGCTCTTGATTTGGATGCAAGAATCTTGGGGGAAACACCTTAGGATGATAAGGGAAGATGTTACACCTGCACCCGAAATATATCCTAATACCCCGGGTCAAATTAGACTTTACCAACGGGTAATGCCACGGTGGCAATAGTCAACATCTATGACCTTGAACTTAAATTACTATTATAAGTGTCCCCTCGAAGTCCTGGAAGTACGGGTCAAAGTCCCGCAACTTTCCTTAAGGTTTGGGCCCTGACAGCAGCAACGGAGTCACGAACAGACTCACTCGACTGGTTCCGCTCGTGGATCTGCCCGTGCTGTTACTTGCCCTTTTGATTTATTTTCCTATGGGACCCACATCCCCGTGTCCCGGACTCGATAACTAGACCTTCAAATAAGATGGACTCCCACCCTTACCATCAATTGGTTAATTGGGCCATGAAAGTGGGCCCATAAGATTAACTTAAATAAATAATGAGTTTTTTTTCTATTGTAGCTTGAACCAAACAAACCTTAAGAACTAATATGTCTTATAGGACTTAGGGTCGATCCAAACATGTCCTAACTAAATAGACTTAATAGGTTATGACCTTGGCTAAACAGGCCTTAAAGCACATTTAAACCTAAAGGACTATCTTATGTCTTAGAGACACTTAGGCAAACAGGCCCTAAGGCCTCTTTTGTCCTTAAAAGATAAGACAAGCCTTATATTCTCCTATCTCTCCCCCTCCAAGCAAACCGTGGAGAAGAAGAGACAAGGAAGAAGAAGAAGGAGAAGTTGGAAGAGAAATGAGAGGGGAAGCGAAGAAGATGGAAGGCATGCCAAAGGGGTTGGCTGCCCTACCTTCTCTCCTGTTGCTCGGCCAAGGCTTGAAGAAAAGAAGAAAAAGGGAAGAAGGAGAAGAAGAGAAGGAAGGAAAGGAAGAGAAGGAGGAAGAGGAGGTGGATCTTCAAGGCTGGCTAGGGCTGGGATTGGAGCTCCACTCACCAAGGTATGACGTAACTCTTGGTACCTCCCTCTTTTCCATTCTCATTCTTGATTGAAGTAGATTCCTTGAGCTTGAGCTAACCTAGGGTTCCATTTGGGACTCAAGGTGAGGCTTGACCCTAATAGGGAGCTCAAATGGTAATGCCCAAACCCTATTAAAGGCTTTTATTAGTTGCCATGCAGCCATTGTTGCTGAATCTTGGTTTTAAACCATCAAACCCTACCCTTGGACCCAATGGAGCTAAACCCTTAGGTGATCTTGGAATCCATGAGGTAAGCCTAGGTTCTAGTGACCCTAGGGAGACCTAAGACACCCCTCCATGATCCTGAGTGCCATGAGAACTCCAAGTTCCAAGCTAGAGGGAAAACCCTAAGAAATCTCGAAAAAGAATTCTGACGGACGCACGAACGGAGTCACCATCGTGGTTCCGTCCTTCAGTCCGTCCAGTGTAATCCCAGTGATTGGATTCGAACGGATGAAGGAACGGAATTACTCTGTTGCCTCCATCCGAGGATCTGCTCGCTCTTGGGAATGTCACAGGGATCGATCGGATGCAGGGACGGATTCAGAAGGCGCTTCCGTTCGTGGTTCCGCTCGCTCTCGGGTGTGTCTCAGAATTCGAATGGATGTTGGAACGGATCCAAGTAGAAGTTCCGTCCGTGGATCCGTTCCTTATGTTTTGACCTTTTAGCCTGAATGGAGTCAGGGGCGGACTCACCCTGTTGCTTCCGTCCATGAGTCCGTCCATGCTATTTTGGTTGAAACTTGGTTTTAACTTTGGGGGCATAACATGGGACCCCTCTATGCATCTTTTGACGTTTGCTTTTTTATTCTTAGACTACCCAGCTCGATGGATAGTTGGTCCACCAGTGAGATTCATGCCAACCACACTGAGTGACACCCGAGTTCAGTGAGTGGGTTTTGGGTGATTTGTTTGGGCTCGAATATATATATAAAGAAATCATTATCATTCTATTATATGAAATATAAGCATTTTGCGCATTACATTATCTATCTCAAATGTGATGTGATATTGTTCTCACTATTGTATCGGGTTACGGTGTCGGGTGTACCGGTACTGGAACCCCAGATTTAATTATGGAACTTGTTAATTGTCATCCTGATCTGTATGTGCCGTGCCATGCTAGTACCCGGGTACTAGATGAAATGGGATGTTGATGCACCCGGAATACCTCTCGGGATGAAAGGACTTGCATGTAGTATATCTGTGGCGACGATTCTTGCTCCCTTATGCTACGACCCTTATTAACAGCAGTTTATGTGTTGGATAGTCTGAGCACCTATTGCCTGTGGGGGAGAGAGGCCAAGTCAGGGGTAATGATGGGGTAATGATGGCTATCGGGGTCTGCCACCGGGTGGTCTATTGGCTTCTATCGACGTAGGCTCTCTCGTGATAACTGAGGTTTCATTGGGGCTATAAGTTAAGTGACCCTCAGTGTCTCCCAAGTTATCACAGTAGCATACACTTGACTTAGAATTTGTGTGCTAGGTGAAAAATGAATCTAACATTAGCATACATCATGAATTGCTTGAAATTGCGTATTTGTGTGTATGTGCATTCCCCTTTGCTCTCTCACTAGCTTGTGGAGCTAACCCCGTTGCGCAACCCCCTTTTTAGTTGATATGCAGGTAATCTTTTGATGAGCATCTATGGATGCGAATCAAGCGTAGCCAGTGGTTGGGACTTGGATGTCGATGTACACCCAAGGATGGTGCCCTAGTGGTGTGATTTATTTATTTATTTCTGTATTCATCTTCATTTATGTATAAACTTTATGTTTAAATATAGGGAGAGAAATGAATGGCTACGAATATTGCAACTGTACTATGTGTTATTATTAGAGAACCGATGCTCTATATTCACATAATTTAAATGAATTTTGCTTCCGCTAACTCTGTAATTAGAACGATTTATTCCATTGAGTACGTTCCCTGCTATTACCATGACTTGATAACAAGATGGACTGTGGCTCGGGACACTGTATCTGTTATCCTGGTAGATATTGGGATGACACTTGTTGTCCCAGTCACCCCCCTTATTATTGTAAAATATCTTTCATCAGGATGGGAGCGTGACAGAAGAAGCTCGCACGCCCTACTGGTCGTTCCTAGAGTCGTCCCTCAGCCAAAACAGAAGTTGGAATTGAAAGAATGTAAATCACGGGTTTAATTTAAACCTATCCCGATGCACAGGTCGATTGGATGGACCAGTACCAATCGACCAATAGCAGTCAGTAACAGATTTTTTTTTTTTTTTTGTGAGCCATTAATATATGGAAAAAAAGAGTAGAACCCTTGTACAAATATTCAATTTTATGCATGTTTGGGTACACTCCCAATTTGAATAAAAAAAATATTATATAATTATGTGAATATATGAATACATGAACATATATATATATATATATATGACATAAATATGTATGTAGGTATGGTAGCAAATTTAACATGGAATTATGATATAAAAAAAATGTGCGTGAGCATATAAAATGGACTACGTTCTAAGGCCCATTGGAGAGTACCAATATGATGACAACAATATCCATGAGCTAAACTTAAAGCTTGGAATGATGATTGATGATCGTAGGTATCTACAGTCTCAGCTGTACCACAACCGGAATTTGGCTACTTGTGACTTTAACATCATTGATAGGAGGGTTGAATATCTTCAACACCATGCTGCCCGTATCCAAAGCATACTAGACCTGTGGGCAGACATAGTTCAGTGCCTAATATAAGACACCCAGGTGATTGTTAGCCTAGAACTTTACTTTATAAACTCTTTGATCATGTATTATGATGGAAATTCTGAAACTAAAATTGCATTCTTACATGTGTAAGTTATTATTCCATCATGGTCTGTACTTCGCCCTGTGTATTGACATATGCATATAACAACCAAGCCTGTTATAAATTAAATCATCCCAAGTAGACTAACGGCCCATTTTTCCTATGTCAGGGAATGGTTGTGTTGTTTGGACTTAGCGGACTTCTAGCAACATGCGTTACCTTAGCAAGTTAAGGAAAAGGCTAAACTAAGTCCGTGCAATTAAAACAGAAGCAAAGAGAGTGCTAAAGGAACATTTAGACTGGGCTGAGATTTGTAGGATTGAGGAACTAGAGTTTTTCCTCGAGCTAGCGAAAGAAGTTAGGGCTGACATACATCTTTTACCTAGACTTGGACCTGTATATGACCGAGCAAAGACTGTTAGGGAAATGACCCTACATTCCACACCCTCCAAGTCATCCCCATGATGATGTTTTGATGATAACAAATAAGTCTTGGACTAATGCTTTTGTTCTAAGTGTGTTAGAGTCAAAGCATAGCAACAAGTGAGGGGGAGCATATACAAGTGTTCAAAGATCCTTAAGAAGATTGGAGCTTGGAAGTCAAAGTCAAATATATGTTGGAGAAAGTCAAAAGAAGACCTCTTTTGAAGACTTTGTATAAATTTAGATATTTGTGTAAATTTTTCATTTCTTGAGTCACATTTGATGTAATGCACACACACACGCATGCATGCATCTAGAATGACCTTAGGAAGCCATTTGACCCCCTAACTATGTGACCAAGTGGGTTTGAAATACTCAAATTAACCCCCAAGGAAATTAAGCTGAAATCACACTGTTGCCCAATCCGGTATATCGGTTCCCAATCCGGTATACCGGATCAAGGGTAAAATCTCAGGAACTACTCACAGTGTTTAACTTAAGCATACTGGATGAGATCCAGCATACCGGATCCTTGAGGTACTGTAATGTACACTGATTCGGTATACCGGATCCCCATCCAGCATACCGGATCACCTATAACTGCTTAAATTATATCCGTTACTCTTGTTTTTAAAAGGGAGTTAGGTAATCCGGCATATCGGATTCCCATCCAGCATACCAGATTACTTATAGAATGTGGAATTCTTTTCTTATTTGGATTCCTGAATTGGTTCTTAGCCTCTAGCCTATAAATACCCCTCTTGATTAGTGTTCTGAACACCACAACAATCATCAATCAAGAGCTCTAAACAATCAAGCACTCCCTAGTGAGATTATTCTTTCAAGATCAAGAAGATCGAAGAAAATTCAATCTCATCCTTGCTCCCTCATTGCATACTTGCATCCAAGCTGCATTGACTAAGAGGTAGCACTCATTCTACTAAGTTTTAAGGTAATCCTAAACTACTTAGTACTTTATTTAAAGTTGTTGTTGAGTCCTCTTGCTCACAAATCAAGAGTAGTTGTATTTGAATCCTCTTGCTCAGTTTCTCAAGAGTAGTTGTTGTAAGAGTCCTCTTGCTCACTCAAGATTCTATATAGTGAATTCTCTCTAAGGTGAGAGGAGTGGACGTAGGCACATATTGGCCGAACTACTATAAATTGCTTATGTCTTTTCTTATTGCTTGTCTCTACTGTTCTCTATTTCTTGTATTAAGTTTTATTTTCGCATTGTTGTTTTAATTTTCGAACCTACACCTATTCACCCTCCCCCTCTAGGTGAATTTACATTTGGTATCAGAGCGGGAGCTCAAGACCGTGATTTCTCAATCCTACTAAGAGTTAAAGACCATGGGAACTTCTGCTGATCGTAAGTTCGAAGGTTACAACATTACCCGACCTCCCTTCTTTGAAGGTGAAGGATTCTCCTATTGGAAGAATCGCTTCAAGAACTTCGTGTGTGCCAATAACATTGACGTATGGGAAGTTATAGAGAATGGACCTAATACCATAGACAAGCCCAAAGAAGAATGGACCCCAGCTGAGAAAGCTAAGATGTAACTCAACTATGTTGCTATAAGTTATCTCCAATGTGCATTAGGAGAAAAGGAGTATAATAGGACATGCATGTGTGACTCCGCTAAGGAGATGTTTGATAAGCTTATAGTAACATATGAATGTACCTCTGAAGTTAAGCAATCTAAGATTCACATATTAGTGAATGAATATGAATTGTTTAAAATGAAAAATGATGAAGATATATATGCCATGTTTACTCGATTTACTAATATCGTGAACAAGTTGAAAGGATTAGGTAAGGTTTACTCCAATGGTAAGAACGTTCGAAAGATTCTGAGATCCCTCTCAACGGAATGGAGACCCAAGACTACAGCCATAAGAGAATCAAAAGACATTAATAAGCTAAGCCTTGATGAGCTGTTGGAATCACTCCAAACACATGAGATGGAGCTAAGGCAAGACACCAAGGAGGACGAGCCTAAGGAACCTAAGAAGAAGGTTATCGCATTCAAAACCTACGACATTAGCGACGATGATGAAGAACTTTCGGATGATGAAATTGATTATTTGTCAAAGAAATTCTCAAGATTTTTGAAGAACAAAGGGAAACCTTCATTCAACAGAAGAAGATTTTTAAAAGACCAAAAAGGTAAGAATGTTTCTAAGGATAATTCTGACTCTTCTTCGAAAGAAATTTTATGCTATGAACATAGGAAACCTGGATATTTTAGAGAAGATTGTCCTAAAATGAAGAAATATAAGAAGGTCTACAAAGCTGAACACACCTTCGATTCAAGTGATGAAGAAGATAATGAAGAATCACAAGAAGAAGAGGAACAAACAAATCTTGCTCTAATGGCTACTGAAGAAGAAGAAACTCAAAATAAGGTAATCCCTACTTCTCCTTCTAAAGATAAAGACTATTTAGAATTAGAAGAGGCTTTTGAAGATCTATACCAAAGTAGTATAAAATTGGCCACTACTAAGAAAAATCTCCTAAAGGAGATAAACACCCTCAAAGACCAAAACACATCTCTAACTTCTCAAGTAGAGACTTTGGAAGAAGAAAAAAAGAAATTATGTAAAGCATTAAAGTCTTTCACAAATGGTAAAAAGACTCTTGATATTTTACTCAAAAATGCCTCCAAAGCACCCTTCAACAAGGGAGGAGTAGGCTATGATGTGAACAAGAGTTCAAATCAAACCAATGAGGCAAGTTCAAGTAAAATAACAAGTAAGAAAGTGAAGAAGAAGTTTTGCTATTATTGCAAAAAGAAAGGACATTTGATTGAGGAAGATTATGTTAGAAAGAAAATTTCTCAGTTAAACAAATCAAATCCCAAAGGCAAGACTCTTAGCCCAAATATTCCTCAAACTGTTGTATGCAACAATTGCAACAAAAAGGGACACACTATTTGGGAATGCTATCATATGAAGCAACCTTTTCAACCTCCTAGAAGACCCTTCAATGGTCAAAAGAGACCCTTTAATGGTTAAAATAGGAGAAATCCACCAAAAGTGCAAAGACCACCCAACAACCAAGGGTCATATAGAATGTCTCAAAACCAAAGACCTTGGAACCCTCAACCATACACAAATTGGTATGAAAATCAAAAGGCAAGTGGTCACCAAATGGTGTGGAGACCTAGAGGAATGTATAATACTACCAATGATGGATCCAATACCCAATGGGACCAAAGTTTTATTAAGCATTCTTATTTTGTAGGTACATCTAAGCAAAAATGAATGGTATATTGATAGTGGTTGCTCAAAGTATATGACAGCCAACCCAAAGCTATTTTCGAAACTCAAAAAATAAAAAGGAGGATGGGTGTCATTTGGAGACAATAGCAAAGGAAGAATCATCGGTAATGGTTCAATAAAATTTGGAGGTACGGTAATCTCTAACGTTAGCCTAGTTAAAAAATTAAAGTATAACTTGCTTAGTGTAAGTCAACTTTGTAACAGTGGCTGTTTTGTTAACTTTAATGCCTCCCAGTGTGAGATTAAAGATTCTCACAATAACTTGATACTTGAAGGATCAAGGAAAAATAACGTTTATATTTGTACTTTCAACATGAACTCTCATGATGCTTGTCTCTTATCTAAGTTTGATGATGCAACCTTGTGGCATAGAAAGTTGGGACATATTATTCTAAGATTATAAAATTCCTCTCTTCTAAGAACCTTGTGAGAAATTTACCTAAGCTGAATTTTGATAAGCAACATACATGTGGAGCTTGTCAAAGAAGTAAGCTTACTAAAGCTTCTCATAAGGCCATTAATTCTGTTGCCATTTCTAGACCGTTATAATTACTTCATTTGGACTTATTTGGATGCATACAAACCACTAGCTTGGGAGGAAAAAAATACACTTTCGTTATTGTAGATGACTACTCCCGTTTCACTTGGACCCTCTTCCTCAAGCATAAAAATCATGCATTCGAGGAATTTATAGATCTTTGCAAGAGAAACAAAATCAAAAGGGTTACATGATCACTTCTATAAAAAGTGACCATGGTGGTGAATTTGACAATATAGAAGAATTTGGTGAGTTTTGTCGAAAACAAGGTATAACACATAACTTCTCAGCCCCTAGAACACCACAATCAAATGGTGTGGTTGAAAAAAAGAATAGAACAATCCAAGAAACAGCTAGGACAATGCTCAATGTGTACTCCTTGCCTAAATATTTTTGGGCTGAAGCTGTACACACGGCTTGCTATGTGTTAAACCGAGTTTTGATAAGACCTATCTTGATAAAAACCTCCTATGAATTGTTTCATGACAAATTGCTTAAAGTAGACTATTTTAAAGTTTTTGGATGTGCTTGTTTTATCCTTAATACTAAAGATAATTTAGGAAAATTTGAAGAAAAAATTGATAATGGCATCGTCTTAGGCTACTCCACAAATAGTAGAGTATATAGAGTGTTTAATAAGAGAACACTAGTTGTGGAAGAGTCTATGAATGTCAGATTTGATGAATCTATGGCAAAAGAAAGGTATAAAGACCTAGAAGATGATGATGAAGATGAGGTACTTGAGATTAGGAAGAGAGTTGAAAACGTCATCCTAGATGAACCTAATAATCAAGTACATCAACTTCCTAACGAAGTTAGAACGGTTAAAGATCATCCCCTTGACCTTGTCATTGGAAACCTAGATAAAGGTGTACAAACTAGGAATAAAATCCAAAATGTTTGTTCAAATGTAGCCTTTATATCTACCATCAAACCCAAGAACATTAAAGATGCTCTTTTGGATAGTGATTGGTAGTCGCTATGCAAGAAGAATTGAATCAATTTGAAAGGAATCAAGTTTGGGACTTAGTGCCAAAACCTTCTAACACCAAGTTTATTGGGACTAGGTGGATATTCAGGAATAAGCTTGATGAAGATGGTAATATCACTAGAAACAAAGCTAGATTAGTTGCTCAAGGATATAACCAACAGGAAGGAATTGATTTCGATGAATCATATGCACCTGTAGCTAGACTTGAGTCAATTAGAATGTTGCTTGCTTTTGCATGTCATAAGAATTTCAAGTTGTACCAAATGGACGTTAAAAGCGCTTTCTTGAATGGTTACATCAATGAAGAAGTCTACGTATCTCAACCGCCTGGATTTGAAGATTCAAAACTTTCAGACCACGCATACAAGCTGAAAAAGGCCCTGTATGGTCTAAAACAGACCCCAAGAGCATGGTACGACAGATTGAGTAAGTTTCTAGTTGATACTGGTTTTTCAATGGGTAAAATAGATACCACTTTATTTGTTAAGCATGATAAAAATGATGTGATAATAGTCCAGATTTATGTAGATGACATAATCTTTGGATGTACAAATGAATCTTTTTGTCATGACTTTGGTAAATGCATGAGTAATGAATTTGAGATGAGTCTCATGGGTGAACTAAATTTCTTTTTGGGACTTCAAATTAAATAAACCCCTAATGGGATCTTCATCAGTCAAACAAAGTACATTAAAGAATTATTGAAAAAGTTTGACATCAATGGATAAAAGTCATCTAGTACTCCAATGAGTACATCTGTAACTTTGTCCAAAGATGAAGATGGAATCCCTGTTGACCCAACTAAGTATAGAGGCATGATAGGTAGCTTACTCTACCTAACGGCTAGTAGACCAGACATTATGTTTAGTGTCTGTGTTTGTGCTAGGTTCCAAGCCAAACCTATGCAATCCCATTTGAGTACTGTGAAGAGAATCTTTAAGTACTTAAAGGGAACCCCAAGCATTGGACTATAGTACCCTATGGACAATGACTTTGATCTTGTTAGCTTCTCCAACGTCAATTTTGTCGGATGTCATATTGATCGCAAGAGTACAAGTGGAACCTATCACTTCTTGGGATTGTGTTTAGTGTTTGAGTTAAAATAAAACCGCAAGCGTACGGGTCAATCGTAGCTACGGGTCGAACACGAGGAGATATACGCCACTCTATTTAACTAACTTAAAAGTAATGCAAAGTGAACCAAATTAAAGTGTTAAATTAAACTAATTAAACTAACGAAAATCAATGCATCCTAACTCATAAGCATCTAACAAAATTAAGGGATTAAATCGGCGTCCTAACACATGAGCATCTAACCTATCAAACTAAAGCGAATTGAAAGGAATAAAAATATAGCCACACATACTAACCATATAAAAAGAAATAAGGGAATAAAAATGCATCCATAAACCACAACCATATAAAATTAAAATAAAAGAAATAGAGGGGGAAGAAGAAGAAGATAGAGAGAGATAGAGGAGATGGAGAATGAGATTGAGAGTTTAGATAGTAAAACCTGGATATGCTTGCATGAATGTAATTGAAAAGCTTGAATACTTGCATAAACTTACCATGGCCTCCTCTTCTAAATCTTCAAGTCTTGTCATCAACTTAAGAACTTAGACTAGAAGGCTTAAAACCTAAACTATAATTAAGAAATTACAACCCAATTGAAGACTTAAATTGAAATTAAAGCATAAATTAAATCTATTATAACCATTAACTAAAAATCATAAAAGCAAACTAGAACTTAGAAAAGCCAAAATTCACAAATTAGAAGGAGAAGAAGAGAAGAAATTTCACTAAGTGAATGAGCAATTTTTACAAGAGAGGTAGGGGGTATTTATAGGTGGAAGAGAGGAGAAGAGAGAAGATGGTAGTGTAGGAGAAATATTCCCTAAGAAAAGAGAATATTCTCTTCTCTTTCTTCTTTTACAATGCCTTGAATCCTAAGAAAAAAGAAAAAAAAAAAAGAAAGAAGAAGAAGAGAAGATTGTTTACATAGACCTTCTATTTCTAGAAAAATAAACTTCCAATTCTAACAAGTGCTTCCTTTTCTTTGTAGATATCTTCTCCAAGCAATAAAATCAAAGCATCTTTGATTTTTCAACCTTTCATAGATGAGAAAATATAAATCTATCCCAAGTAGAATTTCAGAAGTGCCCTTGAGAAGTTGGAGGAGAGAGAGAGTAAGGGTGATGACTAGGATTCCTTCAAGAATAAATAAAATACCCATTCTATCCTTCAGAAAACGTGGAGCATCGGGTGCTTATATAGGCCTCATCATTGTGTTCCTTGCGAAAAATCACCCAAAATAGATCCAAATTTCGTCCAATTCGGAGTTGGGGAGCCCAAGATATCTCAAGTTGGAGTTGGACTGTCCAGAGCCTTCCAAATAGAATCTTTTGGGTATAGTAAAGTAACTTATGATAATTGTATTAAGGCCCCTGGAATCCGAACTTCCGCTTCACTTTGTCCCCGTCCGACTGTCAATAATTATAAATAAACTCCTATACACCATTTTCGCGCGTCGTTACGAAAACGGCCATTTCTTCGTTTCAACTCGGAATCAAGTGTCGTTTGAACCGTTGCGAAGCTGACTCGATGGGCTATGCATCCATACTATTAACATCTCGAAAAAGCTTAAAAGCATCTCCTTAGCATCATCTCCTCCATTTTCACAATAATTCATCTAAACCCTGAAAAGCACAAGAAAGCACCGAGTAACTCTGTCCAATGTGGTAAAATGTATGCTTTATGCCCTAAGATTTCACACATAAATGTACTCATCAGATTCCCCCACACTTGAACGTTACTTGTCCCCAAGTAAAGCAAAAGATAAACTAACCTAGAATGCAAAAAAAAACTCCTAACTCACTTTCGTAGGAATCATGGTTGCACTTAGCATGTGCAACAAGCCTTTCAACCCCTAGGTTACCCCTAGTGGATGAGTTGTGTCTCGTGGGTGTTTGCAGTGAATATACACCCAAAATTCAATAAATCAAAAAGAATGATGTAAATTTTTCTCATGGCATAAGTAAGATAGGACACACAATCTCAAAGAAATACTCAACTAAAGATTAAGGAGCCAAAGGTTCCCCCACACTTGAATTTTATCACCCCACATCAATTCAAGTAACAAGCATGCATCAAGGTCAAGGGATCTCCTCATATTTTCTAAACACTACTCACCTTCAAGTAAACCACTCATAGCACTGATGGAACCAAAGACTTAGGCATTGAGTATTTTTTTACCATACTTTCTTTTCCAGGCATTAAGGCAAAAGCTTTTTTTTTTTTTTTTTCTTTCTCAACAACAAACTCTTTTTCTACTCTACTACTGTTCTCTGAATGACATGGTGGAGCATACACTAGACACCCAAATACTTGGTAGCTTTACTTTTTGCATGTATTCCTAAGACATTGAGACATTGATGCAAGAGTTTTTTTTTTTTTTTTTTTTTTTTTTTTTTGAGTTTCCTTCCTTTTTTTTTTTGATGCCTTGCCACAAACAAATTGGTCTCAACTACTAGCCAAAAGATCAAAGGGGTCCATAAACACATTGAGGAATCTAACCATCACATGAAGTAACACTCATATTTTCAAACTCAATCCCCATCACCGGATACAAACCAACTACCATCCTTGAAAAGGGATTTTTTTATTATTTCGCATGCTAGGAGGGCACCTAATTCCCTCTCACTCTCGCTTTGCAAATCGAAGAGACTTATACACATAACCAAAAACTATCGCCACAATCAAAATTCACAAAATTCACAATTAAAGTCCAACACACCCCCCAATGCATGTAGAAAAGAAAGAATAAGGACAAGGGAGGGGATACATACCAGGCTATCAGGGGTCAAGGTAAAGAGGCTCATGGAGATCCATGACCTCTTCTTCAACTGGAGTAGGCATCTCTATGTACGACTTCAATCTTTGGCCATTGACCTTGAAAGTAGCTCCTGTACTTGGATTGAGGACTTCAACAGCCCTATGAGGATAAACTTTTTGAACAATATAGGGGCCATCCCATCTAAAACACAGCTTACCTGAAAAGATATGCAAACGAGAATTGTACAACAAAACTTTCTGGCCTACCTCAAAAGATTTTCTCAAAATGTGCCTATCATTGAAAGCCTTGGTTTTTTCCTTGTAAATCCGGGCATTCTCATATGCTTCATTCCTAAGCTCTTCCAACTCAGATAGTTGGAGTTTCCTATGGGCACCTGCAGTGGGTAGGTCAAAGTTAAGCTTCTTGATAGCCCAAAAGGCCTTGTGCTCAATCTCTACAGGTAAGTGACATGCATTTTCATACACCAGATGGTACAGAGATTGACCAAGATCGGTCTTGAAGGCTGTCCTATGGGCCCACAACGCATCTACCAATCGGTTAGACCAATCCTTGCGACTTGGATTGATGGTGTTCTCAAAAATTTGCTTGATCTGCCTATTTGAAACCTCAACCTGGCCACTGGTCTGGGGATGGTAGGGAGTGGCCAACTTATGTACGACACCAAACTTTTTCATGAGGGCCTCAAAAGGTCGATTACAAAAATGCTTGCCCTGATCACTAATGATAGCCCGGGGAGTACCAAAACGGGCGAAGATGTTCTCCTTCAGAAATTTCACAACCACCTTGTGGTCATTGGTCTTACAAGCAATTGCCTCAATCCATTTGGACACATAGTCCACAACAAGTAATATGTACAGGTTACCAAAGGAGTTAGGAAAAGGCCCCATGAAATCAATACCCCATACATCAAACACCTCAACCACCAGAATTGGGTTGAGGGGCATCATATTTCTCTTAGTAAGACGCCCTAAGGATTGGCATGAAGAACATGCCCTGCAATAAGTAAAAGCGTCTTTAAACAGACTAGGCCAATAAAATCCACACTGTAAAACTTTGGCCGCAGTCTTATTAGGCCCAAAATGACCTCCACAAGCTTGATCATGGCAAAAAGATAAGACAGATAGGACACATCTCTGGATTACTTGATCCGGGCAGGTCTTAAAAAGATAAGGATCATCCCAAAAGAAATACTTAACTTGTGAAAAGAAACGATTCTTATCTTGGGTGGACCAATGTGCAGGTGTCACACCCGTAACCAGATAATTAACAATGTCAGCAAACCAAGGTTCACTAGACACTGCCATCAGATACTCATCAGAAAAATTCTCGTTGACTGGAGAATCAACAGTCAAGGAATTAGGCAGCCGGGATAGATGGTCTGCAACTAAATTTTCATACCCTTTCTTATCCCTAATTTCAAGATCAAATTCTTGTAATAAAAGAACCCACCTAATGAGGCGAGCCTTGGCATCTTTCTTCTGCACAAGATATTTGATAACTGCATGGTCAGTATAAACAATCACATGTGATCCAACCAAGTAGGGCCTAAATTTCTCTAAAGCAAACACAACAGCTAAAAATTCTTTCTCAGTGGTGGTATAATTAAGTTGTGCATCATTAAGAGTCCTACTTGCATAATAAATCACATGGGGTAATTTATTGATTCTTTGCCCAAGAACAGCCCCTATAGCAAAATCAGAGGCATCACACATAAGCTCAAATGAAACTGTCCAAGTTGGAGCTTGAATAATGGGGGCTGAGGTCAAAGCTTTTTTCAATTGCTCAAAACTATCATGACACTCAGAAGAGAAATCAAATGGGCAGTCCTTTGCCAAAAGAGAAGTGAAAGGTCTAGCTATTTGGCTAAAGTCCTTGATGAATCTCCTGTAAAAACCTGCATGGTCAAGAAAAGATCTAATGTCCTTCACACTCTTGGGTGGTTGTAAATTGGCAATAAGGTCCCCCTTAGATCTATCAACCTTGATCCTTTCTTTGGACACAATGTGACCAAGAACTATGTCTTGCTTTACCATGAAGTGGCACTTCTCCCAATTCAGGACCAAATTCTTTTCTATGCATCTTTTAAGAACTAAAGAGAGATGATGCAAGCAATTAGAAAAAATAGAGTCGTGAATAGAAAAATCATCCATAAACACCTCTAGGAAGTGCTCTACCATATCAGAAAAGATACTCATCATGCACCTTTGGAATATAGTAGGGGCATTGCAAAGCCCAAAAGGCATACGCCGATAAGCAAAGGTTCCATAAGGGCATGTGAAAGTGGTCTTGTGTTGGTCCTCTAGAGCAATAGGAATTTGATTATAGCCTGCATAACCATCAAGAAAATAATAATATTCATGGCCAGCTAGTCTCTCTAACATCTGATCAATAAAAGGCAAGGGGAAGTGGTCCTTCCAAGTTGTCGCATTCAATTTCCTATAGTCAATGCACACTCTCCATCCCATTTGGATACGGGTTGGAATCAACTCATTATTGGCATTCTCAACTACAGTGACTCCTCCTTTCTTAGGCACAACCTGCACAGGACTCACCCATTGGCTATCAGAAATAGGATAAATGATGACATGATCCAAGCATTTTAGGATCTCTTTCTTGACTGCCTCTTTCATCACAGGATTAGCCCTCCTTTGGGGTTTCCTAGAAGGTTTGGAACTCTCCATCAGATGTATATGATGTTAAACAATAGAGGGGTTAATACCTTTGATGTCAGACATGGTCCAACCTATGGCTTATTTATGGTCCTTTAGAAGCTTAATCAACTCTTCTTCCTGAATAGAAGTCAAATCAGAAGCAATAATAATAGGAAGAGTATGATCACGTCCTAAGAAGGCATACTTGAAGTTGGAGGGCAATGCCTTCAACTCTAATGTGGGGGGCTCAATAATAGAGGATTTGGGAATGGAAGTGGATAGGGGTCCAAGGGGCTCCAAAGGTGGTTGGATGCTCCAGACCTCAGATAAGGGGGTATCATCAACACCCCCCAATTCCTGCATACATTCTTGAAGTCCCGAATCAAAATCAATCTCAAAGAACGTATCAATATCATCGAAAAATCCTTGAAGCATATGCACCTCGTCATCCATATCAGGCTGCTTGCCTAACCTAAACACATTGAAGTCAACAGAAGTATTGCCAAAAGATAATTTCATGAGACCATTCCTACAATTGATTAAAGCATTACTGGTAGCTAGGAATGGTCTACCCAATATGATTGGGATTTGGTCATTGAAGTTGGCAGTGGGTTGGGTATCTAAAATAATAAAATCCACAGGAAAAATAAATTCCCCAACCTTCAATAGGACATCCTCAATCATTCCCTTAGGAACTTTAACCGATCGATCTGTAAGTTGAAGAGTAATTTTGGTCGGTTTCAGTTCTCCCAATCCCAGTTGTTGGTAGACATGAAAGGGTAAAATGTTCACACTTGCACCAAGGTCCAATAAGGCATGATCAATAGTGGTATGGCCTATAGTGCAAGAGATGGTGGGGCTTCCAGGATCCTTATGCTTGGCTGCTGCTGGCTGTGAGATTAGAGAACTAATGTTAGCAACCAAGAATGCCTTTTTGGGCACATTGGTGGTCCGCTTTTGGGTGCATAAGTCTTTGAGGACTTTAGCATAAGCGGGGATCTGGGCAATAGCATCCAACAAGGGGATATTCACCTGAACCTGTTTGAACACATCCAATATCTTCTCCACAGAAGGAGACTTCTTGCTAACCAACCTATTTGGGAAAGGGGCAGGTGGGGTATAAATTCTTTCAGGGTTGGTCTTTTTAACTTCCTCAACAGAATCCTCTTTGGTTTCCTCAACCAAATCATCTGGTATATCTTTAGGTTCATCAGACGAACCTGGAATAGTAGGCACTTCAATGGCCTCTTCAGAAGGGGCAGAGTCAACAAGAGTATGAGATGGTAAAGACTGAGGTGCACTAGCCTGTTGATACTCACGGCCACTCCTTAAAGCATAAATAACATTTACCTGTCTGGAGGGCCCTTGGTGCTGTTGGTCTTGTGCAACATTGGTTGGAGGAGCTTGGGTACCTTGCTGAATATGAACCTGATGCCTAGGATTTGGCTCAGGCTGGCTAGGTAACTTCCCTGTTTCCCTCTCATGCAGGATTGTGACAAGTTGGGTGAGTTGTTTTTCCATGTTATTATGGTTTGTCATGAGAAGAGCTATCTTGTTGTCCATCTCATTCAGTCTTGTTGCCTCTCCTGTATTGGTAAACCCTGGGGGTTGCTGATAAGGTGCAAGGAGAGGAGGCCTAGCTGAATTAATAGAAGGTCCTGGATGAGGAAGAGGGGGAAAGGGGTTAGGAGACATTCTTTGGCTTTGTGGTGCATAGTTGGGCCTTTGGGCACCAATCTGGCATTGATGGTAAAAGTTGGATGGGCCTGCTTGGTTCCCTTGATTCCATGAGAAATTGGGGTGATTTCTCCATCCTGGATTGTAAGTATTGCTATATGGGTTATTTTGGTAGAGAGCACTTACATTCTCAGTGCTGGAATTGACCACCAAGGTGTTGGGGCATTCCTCAGAAAGGTGTCCAGGGGTTTGGCACCAACTGTATATCGACACATGGTTGACCTGGTTGACCGGATTAACTGGTATAGACTCTTTAAGAACTATGGACTCCAACCGTTTTATGAGGCTGTCAAGTTTGGCCTCCTTGGCTGACATACCCTCAATGAGATACCCCTTAGTGGTCCTTTCAGCCTCTTGGGAAGATTCTCATTCCCTAGTCTTATCAGCCAAGTTGGTTAAGAATGTCCATGCATCATTCTCCTCAGAAAAAGAAGTAAAGCCTGCTGGACACATAGACTCTACAAGTTGCTTGGTCTGATAATCAATACCCTCATAAATAATTTGGCATAGCTACCACAAGTCAAAACCATGGTGAGGGCATTTTAAGAGGAGGTCCTTGAATCTTTCCATGAATTTAGAAAAGGACTCATGTGGTTTCTGCCTGAACTGGAGGATGTCACTTTTAAGCTTATTGGTCTTGTGAAGAGGGAAGAATTTTCTCAAAAAGACAATGGTGAACTCATCCCATGTATTAATGGAGTTTGTTGGCAGTCCATAGAGCCACTTCTTGGCCTGGTCTTTCAGGGCAAAGGGTATAAACCTAAGCCTAACTGCATCATCAGTCAAATTCTGGACCTTAATTAAAACACAGACCTCCTCAAATTCCCTAAGAAAGAGATATGCATCCTCATTAGCCATCCCATGGAAATGGGATAGCATGCTGATGAAGTTAGTCTTGAGTTCATAGTTATTCCCTGTAACAACAGGCAGACTAATGCATGAGGGTTGTGCAGCCTTGGTAGGGTAAAACCTATCCTTAAGAGTCTTGGGTTATTGGTCACCCATGGTCAAAAGTGGTAGAGAATGTGGTCTTCTAATAAGATGATTACTTGAATCACGAGTCCACACCTTAGCCACCTAAACATATATGAGGTCTCCTTTAGAAAAATTAAAGAAAAATAAAACACTTAAAAAAAAAAAAAACTACAAACAAGAGGGAGCCCAAGGTAGATAGTGCATCTATCCCTCAGAAATCGAAACAATGGTTCCAAAGCTGTAATGTTGCCATATAGGTTGACAGCAAGGGAACCCGTATAGTCTTCACGAGCCACCTATGGGCGACTCCAAATGGATTTTGATGTAGGGTGGAGGACAACTATACGTTTTTATGTTTCCAACGCTCTCACTATGTTGCTTTCCTGTTATCAAGAGTGGTCACCTCCAAAGATAAGTCACATGCCAATCCAAACCACCCAATGAATCAAGGGGCACCAAGATTGGCTGGGTTTGGGCATATGAAGGACTTTAGATTGGGCGCACACTATTTGAAACAGAAGAGAAACAAGAAGAGGTTTTCAAAAATGTTTTTTTTTTTTTTAAAAGAAAGAGGAGAAAGAGAAGAAACTAAAGCACTTCGAATTACTTAAAAATCAAAAAAATAAAGTGGTCAATAATCTCCCTGGCAACGGCGCCAAAAACTTGTTTGAGTTAAAATAAAACCGCAAGTGTACAGGTCAATCGTAGCTACGGGTCGAACACGAGGAGATATACGCCACTCTATTTAACTAACTTAAAATTAATGCAAAGTGAACCAAATTAAAGTGTTAAATTAAACTAATTAAACTAACGAAAATCAATGCATCCTAACTCATAAGCATCTAACAAAATTAAGGGATTAAATCGGCGTCCTAACACATGAGCATCTAACCTATCAAACTAAAGCGAATTGAAAGGAATAAAAATATAGCCACACATACTAACCATATAAAAAGAAATAAGGGAATAAAAATGCATCCATAAACCACAATCATATAAAATTAAAATAAAAGAAATAGAGGGGGAAGAAGAAGAAGATAGAGAGAGATAGAGGAGATGGAGAATGAGATTGAGAGTTTAGCTAGTAAAACCTGGATGTGCTTGCATGAATGTAATTGAAAAGCTTGAATACTTGCATAAACTTACCATGGCCTCCTCTTCTAAATCTTCAAGTCTTGTCATCAATTTAAGAACTTAGACTAGAAGGCTTAAAACCTAAACTAGAATTAAGAAATTACAACCCAATTGAAGACTTAAATTGAAATTAAAGTATAAATTAAACCTATTATAACCATTAACTAAAAATCATAAAAGCAAACTAGAACTTAGAAAAGCCAAAAATCACAAATTAGAATGAGAAGAAGAGAAGAAATTTCACTAAGTGAATGAGCAATTTTTACAAGAGAGGTAGGGGGTATTTATAGGTGGAAGAGAGGAGAAGAGAGAAGATGGAAGTGTAGGAGAAATATTCCCTAAGAAAAGAGAATATTCTCTTCTCTTTCTTCTTTTACAATGCCTTGAATCCTAAGAAAAAAGAAAAAAAAAAAAAAAAAAAGAAGAAGAAGAGATGATTGTTTACATAGACCTTCTATTTCTAGAAAAATAA
The DNA here is from genome assembly GCF_018873765.1 of Telopea speciosissima. Classification (NCBI taxonomy): domain Eukaryota; kingdom Viridiplantae; phylum Streptophyta; class Magnoliopsida; order Proteales; family Proteaceae; genus Telopea; species Telopea speciosissima. Next base: position 50,178,865 of record NC_057920.1, read on the forward strand.
ACTTCAAATTCTAACAAGTGCTTCCTTTTCTTTGTAGATATCTTCTCCAAGCAATAAAATCAAAGCATCTTTGATTTTTCAACCTTCCATAGATGAGAAAATATAAATCTATCCCAAGTAGAATTCCAGAAATGCCCTTGAGAAGTTGGAGGAGAGAGAGAGTAAGGGTGATGACTAGGATTCCTTCAAGAATAAATAAAATACCCATTCTGTCCTTCAGAAAACGTGGAGCATCGGGTGCTTATATAGGCCTCATCATTGTGTTCCTTGCAAAAAATCACCCAAAATAGACCCAAATTTCGTCCAATTCGGAGTTGGGGAGCCCAAGATATCTCAAGTTGGAGTTGGACTGTCCAGAGCCTTCCAAATGGAATCTTTCGGGTACAGTAAAGTAACTTCTGATAATTGTGTTAAGGCCCCTAGAATCCGAACTTCCGCTTCACTTTGTCCCCGTCCGACTGTCAATAATTATAAATAAACCCCTGTACACCATTTTCGCGCGTCGTTACGGAAACGGCCATAACTTCTTCGTTTCAACTCGGAATCAAGTGTCGTTTGAACCGTTGCGAAGCTGACTTGATGGACTATGCATCCATACTATTAACACCTTGAAAAAGCTTAAAAACATCTCCTTAGCATCATCTCCTCCATTTTCACAATAATTCACCTAAACCTTGAAAAGCACAAGAAAGCACCGAGTAACTCTGTCCAATGTGGTTAAATGTATGCTTTATGCCCTAAGATTTCACACATAAATGTGCGCATCATTTAGTGTCATGGTTTAGTAAGAAGCAAAATTCAGTTGCTCTTTCTACCACTGAAGCTGAATACATTGCAGCCGAACGGTGTTGTGCACAAGTACTTTGGATGAGGCAAACTCTCCAAGACTACAGAGTAAAGTTTGACATCTCCTCAATCCAATGTGATAATACAAGTGCCATTAATCTTAGTAAGAATCCGATTTTATATTCTTGAGCTAAACATATCGATATTCATCATCACTTTCTACGTGATACAGCTCAAAGAGGTGAAATCCGACTCGACTATATTGAGACCGAGAAGCAACTTGCAGACATCTTCACAAAACCCTTGAGTGAAGATAGATTCTACTCTCTTAGAAGAGATCTTGGCTTGTGTGACCCATTTGAATAAAATAGAAATTTTTTTGTAAAAACTACTCTATTTTTTTCTTTCTTTTCTTTTATTTCTTCTTACTGTTTCTGCTTGAAACGGTATACCAAATTAGCTGTTTCTGGCAGTTTCTAGCTGTTACTGCTTGAAACGGTATACCGGATATGGAAACGGTATACCGGATGTTTGAATTTTTGCCCATTTTATAGCTGTTGCAGCACTCTAAATGCCTATATAAATCCCTATTTTTTGTCTCTTTCTCACTCACTGTTCATCCTACTTTCTCCATACTTTCTCTCAGTCTTTCAAATCTCTTAAAATCTCTATAAACTCCCTTGAAGATGAGTAGAAAAAGCAAGAATGTTATGCCCGAAGGCCAACAACCCTCCAAAAGAGGACGTTTAACCAGAGGCTCTTCAAGACTACCTTATGCTCAAGGAGAAGATCGACTTTTTCGCTCTCCCAAAGTTCGTGCCAATTGGCCTCTATATCTTGCCCAAAAGATTGAAGAAGGACGAGAAGTTGACATTTTTTCTTTCAATAACATCCAACTAGACAGAATGTTCAAAGACATTGGTTGGGAAGCACTTCTCAACATGGACGATTTTTGCTACCCCCAACTTGTGAGATACTTCTACGCAAACCTCTATTTCAGCGGGGCGGACGATTTATTGAAACTTCATTCTTATGTGAAGGGTATTCGCATAGAGCTCTCCATTGCCAAACTCGGTAGTATGCTCAGAATCTCGTGCGATGGACCTTGCATCTTTTGGACACCAAAGAGTACAATTTTTAGAGATTTCTTTGATCACCAAGAAGTCTATTCAACCATCTTGAAGCAATATGACCCTCAAGCTGCCACCGTCATAACCGGTAGACTTCGACTCATTCCCCATGTGATCTTCTACATAATTCAGCATAATTACATTCCTAGAGGAGGTGATCGAAGCAAGTGTCTCACTCCTCAAGCCTATCTCACTTATTGTGTGTACTCTTCTACCCCTCTTTGTCTTCCTTTCTTCATTATGTGCTATATGGAATATTGTGCTCATCCCCAAAAGAACACAAATCTCCCATATGGATGCCTTCTTACCCGGCTTTTCAAAGCCTATGACATTGACCTCTCTCGTGAGGAAGAGTCAAAGGTAACTTTTCAACACATCACCTGGAATAGCTTCCATACTATAGCCATTCCTCCTCCTACCAATGTATTCATTGAAGAAGAAGAAGATCTAGATGGAAATGCCCCTCCTCCTCCAGCTCAAGAAGGATTTCCAGCCTCGCTACAAGATTGGGTATCCTCTATGGATGACTACATGGAAGACACTAACACCCGCCTTGTAGCACTTGAAATCAGTCAAGAAAAGATTGACGCAGATTTGGCTTCTCTACGCCATGACTTGAAGACCGGCTTCGATTCCCTCAATGTGTGCCAAGATAAAATCCTCAATGCAGTTCAAACTCTTGCCTTAAATCTTGGCCATCTCACTCTTGATACACTGGGAGCAACTCCACAAGGACCTCCTCCACCTTTTCCCGGTGCCTCTACTTCCACTTTCCCTCTTCCACCTTTTGACCCTTAAGGGTATTTTTTTTCTTTTTGATAATGCCAAAGGGGGAGAAGAAGTTGGAATAAGAAGTTGTTTGATTTTTAAATTTTAAATTTCTGGCTAAGTTGCAATGCAAGGCTTGTTTATGCTTGTTTATGCTTATATATTGTAATTGCTTTGCAATTGCTTGGTTTAAGTAAAATAAATTGACTTTTTAAATTGAATTGCTCATTGCTCCTTACTCTCCTTTATTTATCTTTATGTGTTATTTGTCATCATCAAAAAGGGGGAGATTGTTAGAAAAATGACCCTACATTCCACACCCTCCAAGTCATCCCCATGATGATGTTTTGATGATAACAAATAAGTCTTGGACTAATGCTTTTGTTCTAAGTGTGTTAGAGTCAAAGCATAGCACCAAGTGAGGGGGAGCATATACAAGTGTTCAAAGATCCTTAAGAAGATTGGAGCTTGGAAGTCAAAGTCAAATATATGTTGGAGAAAGTCAAAAGAAGACCTCTTTTGAAGACTTTGTATAAATTTAGATATTTGTGTAAATTTTCCATTTCTTAAGTCACATTTGATGTAATGCACACACACACGCATGCATGCATCTAGAATGACCTTAGGAGGCCATTTGACCCCCTAACTATGTGACCAAGTGGGTTTGAAATACCCAAATTAACCCCCAAGGAAATTAAGCTGAATCACACTATTGCCCAATCCGGTATACCGGTTCCCAATCCAGCATACCGGATCAAGGGTAAAATCTCAGGAACTACTCACAGTGTTTAACTTAAGCATGTTGGATGAGATCCAGCATACCGGATCCTTGAGGTACTGCAGTGTACACTGATCCGGTATGCCGGATCCCTATCCAGCATACCGAATCACCTATAACTGCTTAAATTATATCCGTTACTCTTATTTTTAAAAGGGAGTTAGGTAATCTGGCATACCGGTTTCCCATCCAGCATACCGGATTACTTATAGAATGTGGAATTTTTTTCTTATTTGGATTCTTGAATTGGTTCTTAGCCTCTAGCCTATAAATACCCCTCTTGATTAGTGTTCTAAACACCACAATAATCATCAATCAAGAGCTCTAAACAATCAGGCACTCCTTAGTGAGATTATTTTTTCAAGATCAAGAAGATCGAAAAAAATTCAATCTCATCCTTGCTCCCTCATTGCATACTTGCATCCAAGCTGCATTGACTAAGAGGTAGCACTCATTCTACTAAGTTTTAAGGTAATCCTAAGCTACTTAGTACTTTACTTAAAGTTGTTTTTGAGTCCTCTTGCTCCAAATCAAGAGAAGGAGTCCTCTTGCTCACAAATCAAGAGTAGTTGTGTTTGAGTCCTCTTGCTCAGTTTCTCAAGAGTAGTTGTTGTAAGAGTCCTCTTGCTCACTCAAGATTCTATATAGTGAATTCTCTCTAAGGTGAGAGGAGTGGACGTAGGCACGTATTGGCCGAACCACTATAAATTGCTTGTGTCTTTTGTTATTGCTTGTCTCTACTCTTCTCTATTTCTTGTATTAAGTTTTATTTCCGCATTGTTGTTTTAATTTTCAAACCTACACCTATTCACCCCCCCTCTAGGTGAATTTACAAAGACTTGAGAGCCTAGCTTGCTGAGTTCAGGTACAAAAATTTATACATACATTTATATATAAGTGTTTAAATAGAGGATACCCTTACTCAGGCATACCCTTGGTAAATTATAAAATGCATGTTGACTATAGGGTAGAAACACGAATTGTGCCAACTTGTACTTATGATATTATTTTGAATGTTTAGATTTCTCAGATATGTGAATTATTCAGGGAGATACATAGAAACAATTAGATCTACTCGAATACCCGAATAATAAACATATACTCTCAAACCTCCTTCAGAAGAGTAATCATGGTTAGGACAAGGTCAAATAAGAGAGCTCATTGTGAAATGCAATCTCATTTTGTTCATGAAGTGAGACCATCCAATGCTCCGACCCCGACACTTGAAACATCTGCTTCTTCTGAGAGCATGCCAAAGGTCCCTTCTACACAAACACTTGAGGTTCCCCCAGCACTTGAGATTCTTCCGGCTCATGCACCTCCACCTCCACCAATCATGACCACCAGAGAGGTGATTGCAATTATGGCTAATATGATGCAGTCTATGCAACAGCAGCAGCAAGTTCAATTGCAAATTCAGCACCAACAACAAGAGTTGATGACCAACATGAACATGCAATTCATGGTTACCATGCAACAGAGAGCAGTACTGCAACCTAACCGTCCCCCAAACTTTCTTCCTCCTATGCCTCATGTTACACTAGAAAATTCCACTGCCAGAGTGATGGAAAAATTCAAGAAACTCCACCCTACATCATTCTCCAAGGTTGGTTCAGGCTCGCTACAACCTGAGAGATGGATCAGGGCACTGGAGAAGGCTTTCGAAGTACTGGAATGCACCAACGCCAAGAATTTAATATGTGCTAGGTACCAATTGTAGAACGTCGATCCCTGGTGGAAGTCAACCCAGCCAAATCTGGAAGCAACACATCCCGACCCAACTTGGGATCAGTTCAAGGAGGTTTTCTTCAAGAATTATGATGAGCACATTTATGTGTGAAATTTTAGGGCATAAATTATATATTTTACCACATTGGACAGAGTTACTCGGTGTTTTCTTGTGCTTTTCAGGGTTTAGGTGAATTCTTGTGAAAATGAAGGAGATGATGCTAAGGAGATGTTTTTAAGCTTTTTAGAAGTGTAAATGGATGCATAGCCCATCGAGTCAGCCTCGCAATGGTTCAAACGGCGCTTAATTCCGAGTTGAAACGAAGAAGTTATGGCCGTTTCCGTAACGATGCGTGAAAATGGTCTGTAGGGGTTTATTTATAATTATTGACAGTCGGATGGGAACAAAGTGAAACGGAAGTTCGGATTTTAGGGGCCTTAATGAAATTATCAGAAGTTACTTTACTGTACCCGAAAGATTCCATTTGAAAGGCTCTGGACAGTCCAACTTCAACTTGAGATATCTTGGGCTCCCCAACTCCGAATTGGATGAAATTTGGGTCTATTTTGTGTGATTTTTCGCAAGGAACACAATGGTGAGACCTATATAAGCACCCCATGCTCCACGTTTTCTGAAGGACAGAATGGGTATTTTATTTATTCTTGAAGGAATCCTAGTCATCACCCTTACTCTCTCTCTCCTCCAACTTCTCAAGGGCACTTCTGAAATTCTACTTGGGATAGATTTATATTTTCTCATCTATGGAAGGTTGAAAAATCAAAGATGCTTTGATTTTATTGCTTGGAGAAGATATCTACAAAGAAAAGGAAGCACTTGTTAAAATTGGAAGTTTATTTTTCTAGAAATAGAAGCTCTATGTAAACAATCTTCTCTTCTTCTTCTTTCTATTTTTTTTCTTTTTTCTTAGGATTCAAGGCATTGTAAAAGAGGAAAGAGAAGAGAATATTCTCTTTTCTTAGGGAATATTTCTCCTACACTTCCATCTTCTCTCTTCTCCTCTCTTCCACCTATAAATACCCCCTACCTCTCTTATAAAAATTTGCTCATTCACTTAGTGAAATTTCTTCTCTTCTTCTCCTTCTAATTTGTGATTTTTGGCTTTTCTAAGTTCTAGTTTGCTTTTATAATTTTTAGTTAATGCTTATAATAGGTTTAGTTTATGCTTTAATTTCAATTTAAGTCTTCAATTGGGTTGTAATTTCTTAATTCTAGTTTAGGTTTTAAGCCTTCTAGTCTAAGTTCTTAAGTTGATGACAAGACTTGAAGATTTAGAAGAGGAGGCCATAGTAAGTTTATGCAAGTATTCAAGCTTTTCATTTACATTCATGCAAGCACATCCAGGTTTTACTAGCTAAACTCTCAATCTCATTCTCCATCTCCTCTATCTCTCTCTATCTTCTTCTTCTTCTTCCCCCTCTATTTCTTTTATTTTAATTTTATATGGTTGTGATTTATGGATGCATTTTTATTCCTTTATTTCTTTTTATGTGGTTAGTATGTGTGGCTGCATTTTTATTCCTTTCAATTCGCTTTAGTTTGATAGGTTAGATGCTCATGTGTTAGGACGCCGATTTAATCCCTTAATTTTGTTAGATGCTTATGAGTTAGGATGCATTGATTTTCGTTAGTTTAATTAGTTTAATTTAACACTTTAATTTGGTTCATTTTGCATTACTTTTAAGTTAGTTAAATAGAGTGGCGTATATCTCCTCGTGTTCGACCCGTAGCTACGATTGACCTGTACGCTTGCGGTTTTATTTTAACTCAAACAAGTTTTTGGCACCGTTGCCGAGGAGATTATTGTCCATTTTATTTATCTAATTTTTTAGTAGTTCGAAGTGTTTTAGTTTATTATTTTCTCTTCTTTTTTTTTTGAAAAAAAAAAAAAAATCAGTTTTTGAAAACCTCTTCTTGTTTCTCTTCTGTTTCAAATAGTGTGCACCCAATCTAAAGTCCTTCATATGCTTCAACCCTCCATCTTTTGGTGTCCCTCATAGGATTAAGTTACCTATGACGCTACATCTTGACTTGGTTGGGTGGATTGACATGTGACTTATCTTTGGAGGTGACCACTCTTGATAACAGGAAAGCGACATAGTGAGAGTGTTGGAAACATAAACGTATAGTAGACCTCCATTCTACATCCGAATCCATATTGGAGTCGCACGTAGGTGGCTATAGAAGACTATACGGGTTCCCTTGCTGTCAACCTATATGGCATCCTTACAGCTTTTGAACCATTGTTTCGATTTTTGAGGGATAGAGATGCACTATCTACCTTGGGGTCCCTCTTGTTTCTAGTTTTTTTTTTTAAATGTTTTATTTTTCTTTAATTTTTCTAAAGGAGACCTCATATCTATTTAGGTGGCTAAGGTGTGGACTCGTGATTCAAGTAATCGTCTTATTAGAAGACCATCTTCTCTACCACCTTTGACCATGGGTGACCAACAACCCAAGACTCTTAAGGATAGGTTTTACCCCACCAGGGCTGCGACCCTCATGCATTAGTCACTTGTTGTTACAGGGAATAACTATGAACTCAAGACCAACTTCATCAACATGCTACCCCATTTCCATGGGATGGCTAATGAGGATGCATATCTCTTCCTTAGGGAATTTGAGGAGGTCTGTGTTCTAATTAAGGTCCAGAATTTGACTGATGATGCAGTTAGGCTTAGGTTTATACCCTTTGCCCTGAAAGACCAGGCCAAGAAGTGGCTCTATGGACTGCCAACAAACTCCATTAATACATGGGATGAGTTCACCATTGTCTTTTTGAGAAAATTCTTCCCTCTTCACAAGACCAATAAGCTTAAAAGTGACATCCTCCAGTTCAGGCAGAAACCACATGAGTCCTTTTCTAAATTCATGGAAAGATTCAAGGACCTCCTCTTAGAATGCCCTCACCATGGTTTTGACTTGTGGCAGCTATACCAAATTATTTATGAGGGTATTGATTATCAGACCAAGCAACTTGTAGAGTCTATGTGTCCAGCAGGCTTTACTTCTTTTTCTGAGGAGAATGATGCATGGACATTCTTAACCAACTTGGTGATAAGACTAGGGAATGGGAATCTTCCCAAGAGGTGAAAGGACCACTAAGGGGTATCTCATTGAGGGTATGCCAGCCAAGGAGGCCAAACTTGATAGCCTCATAAAACGGTTGGAGTCCATAGTTCTTAAAGAGTCTATACCAGTTAATCCGATCAACCAGGTCAACCATGTGTCGGTATGCGTTGGTGCCAAACCCCTGGACACCTTTCGAGGAATGCCCCAACACCTTGGTGGGCAATTCCAAGACGAGAATGTAAGTGCTCTCTACCAAAATAACCCATATAGCAATACTTACAATCCAGGATGGAGAAATCACCCCAATTTCTCATGGAATCAAGGGAACCAAGCAGGCCCATCCAACTTTAACCATCAAGGCCAGGTTGGTGCCCAAAGGACCAACTATGCACCACAAAGCCAAGGAATGTCTCCTAACCCCTTTCCCCCTCGTCCTCATCCAGGACCTTCTATTAATTCTGCTAGGCCTCCTCTCCTTGCACCTTATCAGCAACCCCCAGGGTTTACCAATATAGGAGAGGCAACAAGATTGAATGAGATGGACAACAAGATAGCTCTTCTCATGACAAGCCACAATAACATGGAAAAACAACTCACCCAGCTTGTCACAATCCTGCATGAGAGGGAAACAGGGAAGTTACCTAGCCAGCCTGAGCCAAATCCTAGGCATCAGGTTCATATTCAGCAAGGTACCCAAGCTCCTCCAACCAATGTTGCACAAGGCCAACAGCACCAAGGGCCCTCCAGACAAGTAAATGTTGTTTATGCTTTAAGGAGTGGCCGTGAGTATCAACAGGCTAGTGCACCTCAGTCTTTATCATCTCATACTCCTGTTGACTCTCCCCCTTCTGAAGAGGCCATTGAAGTGCCTACTATTTTAGGTTCGTCTGATGAACCTAAAGATATACCAGATGATTTGGTTGAGAAAACCAAAGAGGATTCTGTTGAGAAAGTTAAAAAGACCAACCTTGAAAGAATTTATACCCCACCTGCCCCTTTCCCAAATAGGTTGGTTAGCAAGAAGTCTCCTTCTGTGGAGAAGATATTGGATGTGTTCAAACAGGTTCAGGTGAATATCCCCTTGTTGGATGCTATTGCCCAGATCCCTGCTTATGCTAAAGTCCTCAAAGACTTATGCACCCAAAAGCGGACCACCAATGTGCCCAAAAAGACATTCTTAGCTACTAACATTAGTTCTCTAATCTCACAGCCAGTAGCAGCCAAGCATAAGGATCCGGGAAGCCCCACCATCTCTTGCACTATAGGCCATACTACTATTGATCATACCTTATTGGACCTTGGTGCAAGTGTGAACCTCTTACCCTTTCATGTCCACCAACAACTGGGATTGGGAGAACTGAAACCGACCAAAATTACTCTTCAACTTGCAGATCGGTCGGTTAAAGTTCCTAAGGGAATGATTGAGGATGTCCTATTGAAGGTTGGGGAATTTATTTTTCCTGTAGATTTTATTGTTTTAGATACCCAACCCACTGCAAACTTCAAGGACCAAATCCCAATCATATTGGGTAGACCATTCCTAGCTACCAGTAATGCTTTAATCAATTGCAGGAATGGTCTCATGAAATTATCTTTTGGCAATACTTCTGTTGACTTCAATGTGTTTAGATTGGGCAAACAGCCTGACATGGATGAAGAGGTGCATATGCTTCAAGGATTTCCCGATGATATTGATATGTTCTTTGAGATTGATTTTGATTCGGGATTTCAAGAATATATGCAAGAATTGGAGGGTGTTGATGATACTCCCTTATCTGAGGTCTGGAGCATCCAACCACCTGTGGAGCCCCTTGGACCCCTATCCACTTCCATTCCCAAATCCTCTATTATTGAGCCCCCCACATTAGAGTTGAAGGCATTGCCCTCCAACCTCAAGTATGTCTTCTTAGGACATGATCATACTCTTCCTATTATTATTGCTTCTGATTTGACTTCTATTCAAGAAAAAGAGTTGATTAAGCTTCTAAAGGACAATAAGGAAGCCATAGGTTGGACCATGTCTGACATCAAAGGTATTAGCCCATCCATTGTTCAACATCATATACATCTGATGGAGAGTTCCAAACCTTCTAGGGAACCCCAAAGGAGGGCTAATCCTGTGATGAAAGAGGCAATCAAGAAAGAGATCCTAAAATGCTTGGATCATGGCATCATTTATCCTATTTCTGATAGCCAATGGGTGAGTCCTGTGCAGGTTGTGCCTAAGAAAGGAGGAGTCACTGTAGTTGAGAATGCTAATAATGAGTTGATTCCAACCCGTATCCAAACGGGATGGAGAGTGTGCATTGACTATAGAAAATTGAATGCGGCAACTTGGAAGGACCACTTTCCCTTACCTTTTATTGATCAGATGTTAGAGAGACTAGCTGGCCATTAATATTATTGTTTTCTTGATGGTTATGCAAGCTATAACCAAATTCATATTGCTCTAGAGGACCAACACAAGACCACTTTCACATGCCCTTATGGAACCTTTGCTTACCGGCGTATGCCTTTTGGGCTTTGCAATGCCCCTGCTACATTCCAAAGGTGCATGATGAGTATCTTTTCTGATATGGTAGAGCACTTCCTAGAGGTGTTTATGGATGATTTTTCTATTCACGGCTCTACTTTTTCTAATTGCTGGCATCATCTCTCTTTGGTTCTTAAAAGATGCATAGAAAAGAACTTGGTCCTGAATTGGGAGAAGTGCCACTTCATGGTAAAGCAAGGTATAGTTCTTGGTCACATTGTGTCCAAAGAAGGGATCAAGGTTGATAGATCTAAGGTAGACCTTATAGCCAATTTACCACCACCCAAGAGTGTGAAGGACATTCGATCTTTTCTTGGCCATGCAGGTTTTTATAGAAGATTCATCAAGGACTTTAGCCAGATAGCTAGACCTCTCACCTCTCTTTTGGCAAAGGACTGCCCATTTGATTTCTCTTCTGAGTGTCATGATAGTTTTGATCAATTGAAAAGAGCGTTGACTTCAGCCCCCATTATTCAAGCTCCAATTTGGACAGTTTCATTTGAACTTATGTGTGATGCCTCTGAATTTGCTATAGGGGCTGTTCTTGGGCAAAGAATCAATAAATTGCCCCATGTGATTTATTATGCAAGTAGGACTCTTAATGATGCACGACTTAATTATACCACCACCGAGAAAGAATTTTTAGTTGTTGTGTTTGCTTTAGAGAAGTTTAGGCCCTACTTGGTTGGATCACATGTGATTGTTTATACTGACCATGCAGCTATCAAATATCTTGTGCAGAAGAAAGATGCCAAGGCTCGCCTCATTAGGTGGGTCCTTTTGTTATAAGAATTTGATCTTGAAATTAGGGATAAGAAAGGGTGTGAAAATTTGGTTGCAGACCATCTATCCCGACTGCCTAATTCCTTGATGTTGATTCTCGATTAACGAGAATTTTCCGATGAGTATCGATGGCAGTGTCTAGTGAACCTTGGTTTCTTGACATTGTTAATTATCCGTTACGGTGTGACTTGCACATTGGTCCACCCAAGATAAGAATCGTTTCTTTTCACAAGTTAAGTATTTCTTTTGGGATGATCCTTATCTTTTTAAGACTGCCCGGATCAAGTAATCCGGAGATGTGTCCCGATCATGAGCAACAATCTGTCTTATCTTTTTGCCATGATCGAGGCTTGTGGAGGTCATTTTGGGCCTAATAAGCGGCCAAAGTTTTACAGTGTGGATTTTATTGGCTTAGTCTGTTTAAAGACGCTTTTACTTATTGCAGGGCATGTTCTTCATGCCAATCCTTAGGGCGTCTTACTAAGAGAAATATGATGCCCCTCAACCCAATTCTGGTGGTTGAGGTGTTTGATGTATGGGGTATTGATTTCATGGGGCCTTTCCCTAACTCTTTTGGTAACCTGTACATATTACTTCTGTGGACTATGTGTCCAAATGGATTGAGGCGATTGCTTGTAAGACCAATGACCACAAGGTGGTTGTGAAATTTCTGAAGGAGAACATCTTCTCCCGTTTTGGTACTCCCCGGGCTCTCATTAGTGATCGGGGCAAGCATTTTTGTAATCGGCCTTTTGAGGCCCTCATGAAAAATATGGTGTCGTCCATAAGTTGGCCACACCCTACCATCCCCAGACCAGTGGCCAGGTTGAGGTTTCAAATAGGCAGATCAAGCAAATTCTTGAGAAAACCATCAACCCGAACCGCAAGGATTGGTCTAACCGATTGGTAGATGCGTTGTGGGCCCATAGGACAGCCTTCAAGACCGATCTTGGTCAATCTCCGTACGTCGGTGTATGGAAAGGCATGTCACTTACCGTAGAGATTGAGCACAAGGCCTTTTGGGCTATCAAGAAGCTTAACTTTGACCTCACACCTGCGGTGCCCATAGGAAACTCCAACTATCTGAGTTGGAAGAGCTTAGGAATGAGGCATATGAGAATGCCCGAATTTACAAGGAAAAAACCAAGGCTTTCCATGATAGGCACATTTTGAGAAAATCTTTTGAGGTAGGCCAGAATGTTTTGTTGTACAATTCTCGTTTGCATATCTTTCCAGGTAAGCTGCGTTCTAGATGGGATGGGCCCTATATTGTTCAAAAAGTTTATCCTCATGGGGCTGTTGAAGTCCTCAATCCAAGTACAGGAGCTACTTTCAAGGTCAATGGCCAAAGATTGAAGCCGTACATAGAGATGCCTACTCCAGTTGACGAAGAGGTCATGAATCTCCATGAGCCTCTTTACCTTGACCCCGATATCCTGGTATGTATCCCCTCCCTTGTCCTTATTCTTTCTTTTACGCATGCATTGAGGACACTTGCATGAATTAAGTGTGGGGGTGTGTTGGATTTTAATTGTGAATTTTGAATTTTGTGAATTTTGATTGTGGCGATAGTTTTTGGGTATGTGCATAAGTCTCTTCGATTTGCAAAGCGAGAGTGAGAGGGAATTAGGTGCCCTCCTAGCATGCGAAATAATAAAAAAATTCCTTTTCAAGGATGGTAGTTGGTTTGTATTCGGTGATGGGGATTGAGTTTGAAAATATGAGTGCTACTTCATGTGATGGTTAGATTCATCTATGTGTTTATGGACCCCTTTGATCTTTTGGCTAGTAGTTGAGATCAATTTGTTTGTGGCAAGGCAAGGCATGAAAGTGGAAGTGAATGAAAAAAAAACTTGTTTGAGTTAAAATAAAACCGCAAGCGTACAGGTCAATCGTAGCTACGGGTCGAACACGAGGAGATATACGCCACTCTATTTAACTAACTTAAAAGTAATGCAAAATGAACCAAATTAAAGTGTTAAATTAAACTAATTAAACTAACGAAAATCAATGCATCCTAACTCATAAGCATCTAACAAAATTAAGGGATTAAATCGGCGTCCTAACACATGAGCATCTAACCTATCAAACTAAAGCGAATTGAAAGGAATAAAAATGCAGCCACACATATTAACCACATAAAAAGAAATAAAGGAATAAAAATGCATCCATAAATCACAACCATATAAAATTAAAATAAAAGAAATAGAGGGGGAAGAAGAAGAAGATAGAGAGAGATAGAGGAGATGGAGAATGAGATTGAGAGTTTAGCTAGTAAAACCTGGATGTGCTTGCATGAATGTAAATGAAAAGCTTGAATACTTGCATAAACTTACTATGGCCTCCTCTTCTAAATCTTCAAGTCTTGTCATCAACTTAAGAACTTAGACTAGAAGGCTTAAAACCTAAACTAGAATTAAGAAATTATAACCCAATTGAAGACTTAAATTGAAATTAAAGCATAAACTAAACCTATTATAAGCATTAACTAAAAATTATAAAAGCAAACTAGAACTTAGAAAAGCCAAAAATCACAAATTAGAAGGAGAAGAAGAGAAGAAATTTCACTAAGTGAATGAGCAAATTTTTATAAGAGAGGTAGGGGGTATTTATAGGTGGAAGAGAGGAGAAGAGAGAAGATGGAAGTGTAGGAGAAATATTCCCTAAGAAAGAGAATATTCTCTTCTCTTTCCTCTTTTACAATGCCTTGAATCCTAAGAAAAAGAAAAAAATAAAGAAGAAGAAGAAGAAGATTGTTTACATAGAGCTTCATTTCAGAAAAATAAACTTCCAATTTTAACAAGTGCTTCCTTTTCTTTGTAGATATCTTCTCCAAGCAATAAAATCAAAGCATCTTTGATTTTTCAACCTTCCATAGATGAGAAAATATAAATCTATCCCAAGTAGAATTTCGAAGTGCCCTTGAGAAGTTGGAGGAGAGAGAGCGTAAGGGTGATGACTAGGATTCCTTCAAGAATAAATAAAATACCCATTCTGTCCTTCAGAAAACGTGGAGCATGGGGTGCTTATATAGGTCTCACCATTGTGTTCCTTGCGAAAAATCACACAAAATAGACCCAAATTTCATCCAATTCGGAGTTGGGGAGCCCAAGATATCTCAAGTTGAAGTTGGACTGTCCAGAGCCTTTCAAATGGAATCTTTCGGGTACAGTAAAGTAACTTCTGATAATTTCATTAAGGCCCCTAAAATCCGAACTTCCGTTTCACTTTGTACCCATCCGACTGTCAATAATTATAAATAAACCCCTGCAGACCATTTTCACGCATCGTTACGGAAACGGCCATAACTTCTTCGTTTCAACTCGGAATTAAGCGCCGTTTGAACCATTGCGAGGCTGACTCGATGGGCTATGCATCCATTTACACTTCTAAAAAGCTTAAAAACATCTCCTTAGCATCATCTCCTTCATTTTCACAAGAATTCACCTAAACCCTGAAAAGCACAAGAAAACACCGAGTAACTCTGTCCAATGTGGTAAAATGTATAATTTATGCCCTAAAATTTCACACATAAATGTGCTCATCAAATTACTTCCCAGAGAGCCTCCAGGATGGAAAGGAAGCAAAGTTCTCTACCCTTACACAAGGTCAAAGACAGTAGTGGATTACCAACAACAATTTGAGGCTCCATTTTGCACCAGAACATCTGAGGAGTGAGGCAAGCAAGACCAAGAAATTTGAGAAAGGACTTAAACCTAAAATTGGAGCTTTGTTGTCAATCATGGAGATTGAAACCTATACCTGGATGGTTGACAAAGCCAAGACAGTTGAAGATAGATTGAGGGAAAGGTCGACTGCATCGTAAGGGTCAACCAAAAGGCCTAGCAGTTACCAGAACTACAATTGGCCTAATAAGACATTCAAGAGTCCTAGCTGCCCCAGCCCATTGTAGTATCGACAGCCGAAAGCGGGTCAAACCTCACAACCTTTCCATCCAGCTTTTAACCAGTCAAATCAGTATACTCGTCAGACTTCTATTCAAGCCACAACTTCTATTCAGTCTCTGCGGCTAGCGATGAGCCATGCTAGTCAAGCCTCTTCTCAGTCAACCCGTTCTATGTCCTCTTTCCAATCTGTAGATTCCATCCATTGTTTGGGATGTGGTCAGCATGGTCATTGGGAGAAAGATCGTATGCACCAAAGGAATAATGCACCCTCGAGATTCCAAACAATTGGCCGTTCTTTCCAGCCCCAAGATGGTAGGACTCAAGGGAAGGTGTACGCACTAACTAATGAAGAAGTAGAAGCCGAAAGTAATGACAGGTACCCTAAACATAGTATCCATTCCTGCGCATATGCTATTTGACTCTGGTGCATCACATTCTTTTGTTTCCAGTACCTTTGCGATTAAGATGAATGTATTCCCTAGGAGCATAGGACACAAGTTTGTAGTTGGCACCCCAATCGGGAGCATAGTAAGCTTGAAGGAGATTTACAAACCTTGCTCGATAGAAATCTGTGGGTGGGACTTGATAGTTCATTTGATCAAGTTTGAGATGAAAGATTTTGATGCAATCCTAGGAATGGATTAGCTATTCTCCCATGGGGTAAATGTCATGTGTGCGGAAAGACAGATCTAATTTAAGCCTAAGAATGGGTATGAGTTTACTTATAAGAGCGTACTACTAAAGAGGCCCTAGAAGTTAACAATATCCACACTCCAAGTGAAGAGGTTGTTAGATGATGGATGCCAGGGGTATTTTGCAATAGTTATGGTTATGGAAGCAAAGGTGAAGCCATTGAAAGAGTTGGACGTAGTCTGAGAATTCCCTGATGTATTTCCCGATGACCTAACTCAACTGCCACCGAAGCGAGAAACAGAATTTGTAATAGACCTAACCCCTGGAGCAGCCCCTGTATCTAAGGCACTGTATCGAATGGCACCTATAGAGCTGAAAGAGCTGCAAATTCAACTACAAGACCTATTGAAGAAAAGATTTATCTAACCTAGTGTGTCTCCTTGGGGAGCACCGATTCTATTCATAAAGAAGGATGGAAGCATGTGTATGTGCATCAACTATCGGGAACTGAATAAACTCACAATCAAGAACCGATACCCATAGCCACGCAATGATCTATTCGATCAATTGCAAGGCACGAGTGTTTTCTCAAAGATTGATCTTAGATCCGGGTATCATCAATTGAGGATCAAAGGCAATGATATTAATAAAATAGCATTCAGAACTAGGTACGGACACCTTGAATTCCTACTGTTGTCCTTCAAGTTAACGAATGCCCCCGCAGCATTCATGGATATGATAAAAAGGGTGTTCCACGACATTCTAGACAAATACGTAATAGTCTTCATAGACGACAGTTTAGTCTACTCTAAGAATGAGGAAGAGCACGCGCAACACTTGAGGTCTGTGCTGCAGCGGAATCAGTTGTTTGCAAAATTCAGCAAGTGTGAATTTTGGCTCCTCCAAATAGGATTCTTGGGACACATAATTTCGAGTAAAGGCATCAAAGTTGATCCAGGAAAAATCAAGGCAATCCTTGAGTGGGAGACGCCGAAGAGTGCCACAGAAATCTGTAACTTCCTGGGATTGGCTGGTTACTACCGATGATTCATTAAGAACTTCTCATGACTATCGGCACCAATGACTCGACTAACCAAGAAGGAACAAAGTTAGAATGGTCTAACGCATGTGAAAAGAGTTTCCATGAGCTAAGGGAATGATTAGTAATAGCCCCGGTTTTAACTATTCCAGATGGCAAGTGTGGCATGACAGTATACATAGATGCGTCACGAACTAACTTAGGTTGTGTACTGATGCAAAAAGGGAAGGTGGTCGCCTATGCATCAAGACAGTTAAAGGAACACGAGAGGAACTAACCCACTCATAATTTGGAATTAGCAGCAGTGGTCTTTGCCTTGAAAATCTGGCGGCATTATTTGTATGGTGAGAAGAGTGAAATCTTTAGCAACCATAAAAGCCTGAAGTACTTCTTCACGCAGAAAGGAATTGAATATGAGACAAAGAAGGTGGCGGGAGTTAGTAAAGGATTACGACTGCGACATACAATATCACCCTGGAAAGGCCATTGTAGTCGTAGACGCACTGAGCAGGAAGACCCAAACACAATCCTTAGCTTCCCTAGCCATTAGTGAGCAATTGATAGAGGAAGCTAGAAAGTTTGACTTGGAACTCATGATATACGGGACAGTCATATAATTGGCAGCTCTGCATGTTCAGCCATCAATTAGAGAAGAGATTATAGAGAAACAACCAAGGGATCCAGAGTTGTGGAAAATTATTAAGAACATCAAGCGAGGAGCTTAGGAAGATCCAGACTTCTCGATTGCTGACGATGGAACACTCAAGTTTAGAGAGATTGTGCGTTCCAGCCAATTACGATGTGCAGGATCGAATCCTCAGAGAAGCACAAAATTCACCGTATTCAATACACCTGGGTAGCACAAAGATGTACAAGGACCTGAAAGGGTACTATTGGTGGATTGGAATGAAGGAAACTGTAGCATTTGTATGTTTCAGAGTGTCTCCCTTACCAACAAATAAAGGCGGATAGGCATAGACCATGTGGACTGCTGCAACCACTACCGGTCCCTGAATGGAAATGGGATCACATCACCATGAATTTTGTGATCGGTCTACCATTGACGACCAAGGGCATGAATGCAATCTTGGTAATTGTAGACAAATTGAAAAAATCAGCTCATTTCATCCCTATAAAGGTCACTTACCCCTTAGATAAACTGGCACAGCTATACATCAATGGCGTTGTTCGCCTTCACGGTGTACCAGTCAGCATTATATCATACCGAGACCCTAGATTCACCTCCAGATTTTGGAGATGCCTTCAACAATCCATGGGCACTTGATTGAATCTTAGCATAACTTTTCACCCCGAGACCGATTGACAGTCCGAGCGGACTTTACAGACATCGAAAGATATGCTCAGGGCATGCACCTTAGAAATGAAGGCCAGTTGGGACTCGCACGCTCCCCTAATAGAGCTCGCTTATAATAATAGCTACCATTCCACCATTGGAATGCCACCCTATGAAGCTCTATATGGAAGGAAGTGTCGCTGCCCCGATACTGGGATGAAGTTGGAGAGCGGCTTATGATAGGCCCGGAGATTGTTCAAATCAATTGTGAAAAAGTGGATGTGATTAGAGAGAAGATCAAAGCGGCCTAGTCAAGACAAAAGAGCTATGCCGACAACAGAACGAAGGATATTGAGTTCATGGTTGGCGAGAAGGTGTTTCTTCGATTTTCTCCAACCAAAGGCATCATGCGGTTCAGCAAGAAAGAAAAGTTGAGCCCAAGATATATTGAACCATATGAAATTCTAACAAGAGTTAGGCTAGTAGCGTACCGGTTAGCTCTGCCGCCATCATTGGAAGGTGTCCATAATGTTATTCATGTGTCGATTCTAAATAAGTACATAACCAATCCGACACATGTACTTTCGGCCGAACTAGAACACCTTGACTCTGACATGACCTATGAGGAGCAACCTGAAGAAATCTCTGATCGAAAGGAACATAAGCTCCGTAATCGCACCAGTGCCTACGCCAAGGTGCGATGGAGAAATCACACACTTGAGGAAGCATCGTGGGAAAGTGAAGAAGAAATGCATAAGGAATATCCTCATCTATTCAGATTACAAAGTACATCAATTTCGATGACGAAATTCTTGTAAGGGGAGGAGGATGTTATATCTGTACCCGAACCCTAACCCAAACTCTGAATGTAGGTCCGGAACCCAAAGAATCCAAGGTCATTTCCACTAGAAACCTATGGTGCATTGACCGGGTAATCATTCGTGAGGAAGGAAGTCCAGTAGTAACATCTTACATACCAACTAGGAGGCAGACACAAACCCCCTGCAGTTGTTCTATGCATCAACATATGTACAGCCTAAGCTAAATTCCTCACTTTAATTGAATTAGGATTTTAAATGTTTGAAACATTGTTAGTGGCTTGATAATCATGTTTGGAAAGTGCCCAAATAATGGCACAAGCCTCTGTGGTGTTTATTTGCAAAAATAATAGAATTTCACCCACTGGCCCATTCCCACTGGTAGATTGGATCGACCAGTGCTGCTGTCATGCGTAATTTCTACTCCTGGTGTATGAGGCCCAGTGTCTCACACTCCGAATCATCTCCCTGCATTCCAACTAACCCGTGAGAATATTGTCCTGACAATGTAACCATGTGGGGCCCAACTATAAGCCTATGTGCATTTAAAATGTACATTTAGAATGTGTTTCAGCCTAAATGAC
Source organism: Telopea speciosissima (assembly GCF_018873765.1). Lineage (NCBI taxonomy): Eukaryota > Viridiplantae > Streptophyta > Magnoliopsida > Proteales > Proteaceae > Telopea > Telopea speciosissima. The sequence continues at coordinate 50,198,738 of NC_057920.1, forward strand.
CCCTAGCCAAACAGACCTTAGGGACACATAATATAAATTGGTTGAGCTCATTTCATAGCAAAATTGTGGGTGAGAAGAGAGAAAGATAAGAGAAGAAGGAGAGCTTGGAGAAGCTTGAATCTTCCTTGTGCTTGTGAATCCTTGAGGTAATCCCTTCCTTAGCTAGTTATTCTCAGTTTTATATACTGTTCTCAAGCTCTAAGCATGATCAACCTCTAACTCTTATTATGCAACCATGATCCACCAGGCCTCTATGTGAAATTCTCATGGCTTACTAGCTTAGGAACTAGGATCCTTGCATGCATGTTGAGATCTAGCATTTTTGACCTCTCATCCACCTTTCTCTTGGTAAATACATACTGTACCCAACATTCCAACCTTGGATGATTGATCCACATGCCCATAGTAAGCTTTGAATGAGTTTTACAGTGTAGGATATGCTTTCCTTTCACTACTTGACAATTCCATGACCTAATGCATGTAGTAGTACTAGCTTTGAGTCCATCAAACCCCTTCCAAACTGATTTCTATTGTTCATATGTGTGAGCACATGCATGTTGGCTATATGAGCCATAAATCCCAAAACCCCCCATGCATGTTTGATTTTTCCTTTGAAGTATGTTGGTTGCCATAGTAGTAACCTACCTATGCTCCCTGATCATTCCTATTAGCCATAGATCAGTAGAACCAAGCCTATACAGTGTAAGCGTTCAAATTCCTTGAGTTGTATAGTAACAGGTCGATTGGCACTGGTCAATTGGATGGACCAGTACCAATCGACCACTATTAGAAATTTGAACCAGATCTGAACCTGATCAACCACATGGCCTGTAACATCATGTGGAATGCTATTTGTGTAAACCATGTTGGAACCCATGCCATTCCAGCCCTGTAGCTATTTATTGGAATCAGTTTGACTCCTAGGAAGTGTTTCGGGCAACCAACACAAGTTAGGGATGATACCTTGACCCAAACCTTGTAGGAACCACTAGCCTATCACACCAGGACCTTGTGGTGTGAAGCCATGCCCATCTCCCCAAACCTTTTCAGTTTTGCCGGAGCTAGCCTTACTAGTCTATTCATACAAGTCAATTGGATCAACCACTAGACCACTGCTGCTATCTTCCCAGAATTGGGTCTGACCTTGGTTTAGAACTTAAACTAAGGGTACCGCTGAACTCCTTGTCTATTTTAAACACTGATGGATGTCAGTTATAATTTAATTAACCTTAGGCTATAACAACTTGTCCGACGACGTGTATCGAAGAGCTTGTGAGAACTGGCAACTTTTTGAGCAAGCGGATCATAGCCAAGGTGAGTGGATACAAATCATTCGTGTAGATGTAGTGCTATTGAACATGATGAAATTAATACAATAATTTTCTTTCTTTAAATTGCTATAAAATCATGAGATTAATGATATGAATGTAGAGTTGATTTGGTTATGATTGAAATGTTGCATTATGATGAAATGTATGATATTGAACTGCAAGATTAGATGTCATAGTCGGCTTGGAAATGAATGGTATGGTGAGCCGTAGTATGAGCTACGGGAGTACTGTACACTTCATACTTGGACATGGGGAGTGTGGTAGCCCATAGAATGGGATATGGTTGACACTACTCAACTCATACTATCATGTAGATCATGTGGCTAGGATGAACATACCCTCATGCTACAGCCCTTACCAACAGGGGTGCATGTGTTGGGTGACCATGGCCTCCTGTAAGCCGAGGAGTAATAGAATCTGGGATAAGTTGTCATGGTTATCTTGGGATTTTCCAAGGGAGGGTGTCAGTGCTCCTAGCCCAGCACGGGTTCCATTTGCAATAATTGAGATTGCAACCAAAGTAAGAAAGTAAAGCGACGGAGGTTGTTGCCTGAGTTATTGCAAATAGCATATACCTAGAGACTTAGTTGTGTTGCTAGGTAGACTAGAGTAATAAAACTGAATCCAAGCATATAGATTCACAATGATGTGTTGCATCTGCATGCATGATTTTTATTCATTTGCTGGGCTCGGTGGAGCTTATCCCTCGGAAAATATTTTCTTTTAGATGATTTTGAAGGTGGATGTCTCCCTGAATGGGAGGGTTATTTTGGATAGGATGGTATTGGTGATTGTGACTTTCCTGGTGTGGACCCCGACGGAGGTGATCCCTCTGATGCGGGTGCTTAGAGTTGGTTTGGAGGAGATGACTTGATGGAAAAATGTCCTTATTTTGATGTTCTTTGAAGCATTCTTTTAGTGGATAGCCTGATGGCATTTTTTTTTGTTAAGCGTATAGATGCATCTTTTGTTTACCTTATAACCTTGAAGTAAAACTTGGAAAATGTCATATATGTAATGTAAAGAACTGTGGGTTTATGGGCCACTTCTGAACAATGTAATCTAGTGGATATTTATGTATTAATCTTTAGCTTTTCTGTTGCACTCTAATTTTACAATGCTTTATTGTGAATGTTTGTATGTGTTTGTGAGTGGCATTTACTTCTAGATCCTGGAGATGTAGCGGATGTAGTTTGACATCCGGGTCACCCACTCAATCCTCCTAGGGGTGGTTTGGAGTGTGACATCCCCCTGTCTATAGATAAGAACAGGTTTTAATGGCTGGTTTGCCTAGTGGTTTCATTGGGCGTGAGGAGGTTGTTGCACCCTAGAATATGCCTAAGGCCCATGTTGCCCTTTTGTCCCTGAGGGTGTTAGAGGTGAGTTGTCTAAAGCTCCAAATGAGGTGTTAAACAATTGATTCTTAGTGGTACGCAACAAGGGTGGGACTGTTACACCCAAAATATATCCTAATACCCCGGGTCAAATTAGACTTTTACCAATGGGTAATGCCACGGTGGCAATGGTCAACACTAGTGACCTTGAACTTTAAATTTCCATTATATGTTTCCCTTCGAAGCCCTGAAAGTACGGGTCAAAGCCCCGTAACTTTCCTTGAGGTTTGGGCCTTGGCTGTAGAAACGGAGTCAGGAACGAACTCACTAGACTGGTTCTGTTCGTGGATCTGTCAGTACTGTTTCTTGCTCTTTTGAAGTATTTTTGTGTGAGACCCACATCCCCGTGTCCCGGACACCATAACTAGACCTTCGGACAAGATGGACTCCCACCCTTACCTTCAATTGGTTAGTTAGGCCATGAAGGTGGGCCCACTGGACTTAATTTAAATAAATAATGGATTCTTCTACGTAGCTTGAACCAAACAAGCCTTAGAACTAATGTGCCCTTTATAGGACCTTAGGCTGACCAAAATGTGTCCTAACTAAATGGACTAATTAGGGTTTGTGACCCTAGCCAAACAGGCCTTAAGGCCCATTTAGACCTAAAAGACCATCCTTAGTCTTAAGGACACTTAGGCCAACAGGCCCTAAGGCCTCTTTTGGTCCTTAAAAGATAGGGCTTAGCCCCATATTCTCCCATCTCTCCCCTTCCAAGCCAAATCGTGGAGGAGAACAGGTAAGGAAGAAGAAGAAGAAGAAGTAAGAAGAGGAATGGGAGGGGAAAGGAAGAAGATGGAAGGCATGCCAAAGGGGTTTGGCTGACCTACCTCTCCTCCTCTTGCTGTCCGGGCAAGGATCGAAGAAAAGAAGAAAAAGGGAAGAAGGAGAAAGGAGGAGGTGGGTCTTCAAGGCTGGCTAAGGCTGGGATTGGAGCTTCACTCACCAAGGTATGCTCTATCTCTTGGAACCTCCCTCTTCTCCATTTACACTCTTGATTTGAAGTAGATTTCTTGAATTTGAGCTAACCTAGGGTTCCATTTGGGACTCAAGGTGAGGCTTAGCCCTTGAATGGAGCTTTAACTGTGCGGACCAAAACCTATTGGAGGCTTTTATTAGTTACTTTGCAACCTTAGTTGCAAATCCCCTGGTTTTCAAACCCCAAACCCTATGTTGGACCAAAATAGGATTAGATCCTTATGTGATCTTGGATCCATGAGGTAGGCCTAAGTTCTAGTGACCCTAGGGGGACCTAGGACACCCCTCCATGACCTTGAGTGCCTTGTGAACTCCAGGTTCCAAGATGGAGGAGAAAACCTTAAGAAATCTTGAAAAGAACTCCGATGGACGCACGAACGGAGTCACCATCGTGGTTCCGTCCGTAGGTCCATCCAATGTATTCTGGTAGCTGGTTCGAACGGATGCAGGAATGGATTTACTCTATTGCCTCTGTCCCTCTATACATCTTTTGACATTTGCTCTTGCATTCTTAGGCTACCCAACTCGATGGATAGATGGTGCACCAGTGAGGTTCATGTCAACCACACCGGGTGATAGCCGAGTTAGGTGAGTGGGTTTTGGATGATTTGTTTGGGCTTGAAAACCTATTAAAATAATCTTTATCATGCTATTAAATGGATTATAAGCATCTTATGCATTGCACTATCTTAATTGTGAATTGCTATGAATGTGATGTGATAATGTTCTCACTATTGTATCGGGTTACGGTGCCGGGTGTACCGGTACCGAAACCCCAGATTTAATTATGAAACTTGTTAACTGTCATCCGGATCTACATGCGCCGTGCCGTACTGGTACCCGGGTACTAGATGGAATGGGACGTTGATGCACCCGGAATACCTCTCTGGATGATAGGATTTGCATGTATTATATCTGTGGTTAGGATTCGTGCTCCCTTATGCTACGACCCTTACCAATAGGGGTTCATTTGTTGGATAGTCTGAGCACCTGTTGCCTGTGGGGGAGAGAGGCCAGGTCAGGGGTAGTGATGGCTATTGGGGTTTGCCACTGGGTGGTCTGATGGCTTCTACTGGCATAGGCTCCCTCGTGATAATTGAGGTTTCATTGTAGCGATAAGTTAAGTGACCCACAGTGTCTCCCGAGTTATCACAGTAGCATACACTTGACTTAGAATTTGTGCGCTAGGTGAAAAATGAATCTAACATTTACATGCATCATAAATTGTTCGAAATTATATGTTTGTGTGTATATGCATTCCCCTTTGCTCTATCACTAGCTTGTGGAGCTAACCCCGTTGCGCAACCTCTTTTAGTTGATATGCAGGTAATCTCTTGATGAGCACTTATGGATGCGAATCAAGTGGAGCCGGTGGCTGGGACTTGGATGTCGATGCACACCCAAGAATGGTGCCCTAGTGGTGTGATTTAATTATTTATTTCTGTATTCATCGTCATTCATGTACGAACTTTATGTGTATAAATATGGAGATTAATAGATGGTTACGGGGTATTGTAACTGTATTATGTGTTATCATTAGAGTACCGATGCTCTATATTTATATGATTTAAATGATTTATGCTTCTGCTAACTCTGTAATTGGAACGATTTATTCCATTGGATACGTCCTTTGATATTATCATGAATTGATAACTGGGTGGACTATGATTCGGGACACTGTATCTGTGATCTTGGTAGTATTGGGATGACACCTGTCGTCCCAGTCACCCCTTTTTCTTGGAAAATATCCTTTATCAAGATGGGAGCGTGACAGGGATTCCCTTTTCTGCTTAGACTGGGACAAACATAAAGGATTAAATATGCATTTTGTGAAGCCAACGTGTGTCGAAGGTAGGTCCATTGCTCTTTGTCCAAATAGAGTTGTGAAAGGCTGAAATTGACTTATGGTGGAATATTCTAGTAGGTTATTTCTTGGGAAAATACGGCCATTTGCCATTGCTAAAGCCACCTTTTCTAAGGTAAGGAATTATGTTGGATCAATTGAATTCTTGCTTTTTGGTTTCGGGGTCCTTGTGATTAAGTTTGCCACTGAAGATGATTGTTAGGGACGAATGCGCAACCACAAGGAAGAAAATAAGTAAACAATCACATACAATACGAGGAATTTAATATAGTTTAGTACAAATATCTACCTCCGCCCAAGAGAACCATAGATTTTTCACTAAGCTAAAAAAACTCTCTACCCCACTCTCAACCTCACAAAATGATCTGTCTTTTCATGTGTCTAGGGGTTTTCACACAGAGATAATATATAAGAAACCCTAACCTCATATAATTAGGGTTATTCATGTACATTACTCATGTACACGTAATGGGCCCAAATCCCAATCCAATTACAATTACAGATCAAATGATATTTATGTAGACCCAACAAAGTACAAGACACACCCAAACCTAACAATCTCCACCTTGGCTTGGATTTTGTAAGCTACCCTGGGAAAAAAAACATTAATACTATAGTTGATTATGCAAAATCCACCATTGTCTTTGCTCATCCTCCATACCCAACCAACATGACCTACGCCCCCCACCTGGGGTGTCTCGTGAAGCTCATCGTTTCTACACCATGTGATGTGTCTCCAACTCTCCTACTGCGACAACCCGCTCTGAGAGATCACTGCCACTCCCTAATTCAAATCAAAAGATACATGCTTCTTTTACGACTTGCACTTGTTCATCGCCTGAACAATCTACAGTCTTTGTTGTCCACCTGTACTTCTTGACTAAGTTCCAACAGTAGCTCTATCTGTGTAGGTGTATGGGATGGAGATTCGAATGTGGCACCCGATCAAGCGGAAAGTCATTGTAGACTGCTATGGTACCCTTTCACAGTGCAAGAAGGTCAATAGGATAAAAAGAAAGCGGAGTCGCCGGCTAGATTAGGGTCTAGGACCCAAGAATGGTGTCCCTCCTTTACTGGAGGGATGGTATGCTAACTCCAATCAATAACTATGGTATGCCCAGATCACTAGGTAAGTATCAAGTTATGTTTGGGGAAGGTGTTAGGCACTCCCAGAATGTCCAGTCATAATCAATCTCCCTAGAACATACTCTTGTTGTATACTTGTCTATACATGTTATGCACCTAATTCATCTAATTTGGAAGGTCTAACCTAGTTTTTTGTTAATACTTATGAACCTAATTATGCTAATTAAAACAAACATTTTAATCATAGTTACTAAATCTAGGTTAGGTATTTGAATGCATTATGAATCCTAATTAATCTAATTAACACATTTTACTCTAAGTTAGAAATCTTGACTCTAAGATTAAAGTCCGAAGGTTGACTTTACAATAAATAAATGAAAGCCCTGAACTAGGTTTAGGGTTTTTTTGGTATCATTTTTCATTTTGTTTTTGGCCTATTTAAAAAAAAAATCATATCATTACTAAAAATCATTTGATCAAAAAATAAAAACTGCTTGGTAAATGCTAAACACAATAGATTGTAGAATGAAAAATAAGTTTGGTACCTATCTATGTGTAAATAATTTTTATAACATTTTTTAACAAATGAGTCCAAGTCATGGATATTCAGCATTGAAATTAGTTTTTTTTAGAGACATTGGCCCAAAGCCCATATAGTACGTGAAGAAATTCTCCCATCACCCATCTTCTTTCTCAAATCAACTCTAAACCCATTTATTTGTTTCATGGGGTGGGAATTTAGGGGTGGGGTAGTTGTACGAACACCAGTGCCATGTGCATCTTACCCATCACTGCAAGCTCCGCCACCACAATCGGGTATGCCCAGCCATTGCACCCACATCTCCATTTGTTGCCAACGCATCAAAACCACCACCATCTTGGCCTGAAACCAAATCTGGGCAGTTTGGAATTCGGATTCTAGAATGAAACAAGCGAGACAGATATTACAGCTATGAGAAAAAAAAAAAAAAAAACCAAAATAATAAAAGATAAGAAGATTTCTCAACTTAACAACAATTCCACAAGCAATCTAACCCAAAAATTTCACTAATGGAGATTGATATACTTAATAGGAAACAAAGTTTTACAGATGTCTCTATCCTTCATCAATTGGAAACAAAGAGCCCGCTTGATAACCTTACGAGAAACAGTTTCTGGTATTTTTTCCGTTCTAAGAAACAAAAAAAACACCTAAAAATCGCTTGATAACGAAGTGTTTTTTGTGACTGTTTTTGGAAACATAAATCAAAATTTATGCTCCCTGTAAGACTTTTGACAGAACATGATGGACATGTTCTGTCGTTTCTTGGCTGAAAATTGAAAAAGTGTGCCCGATAAAAACTCCTATATTCATTCACTATGCTCTTTTGTAAAATTGGAAAAGTATGCCAAACATATCCTTTTGTTAATTAAAAAAAAAAAAGGGTTTTGCTTGTTTCCAAGAACAAGTTTACCAAGCGGGTCAAAAACGGTTTCTCAACATAGAAAATGAAAAAATTGTTTTGCTGTTTCTCAGCACATAACCAGAACAGAAACACCCATAAGGTTATCAAGCGGGCACAAAGTTGTTATAGATGTCTCGACTTGAAGAACAAAGAATAATTTCTATAGATCCAGAGAATAGGAAAAAGAAGAAATTGTGGGTAACCAAGAATGGAGATCAAGTGAACTTAGTCAAAGGCCCAAAGACAAAAATAAAAAAGTAGCAGTGAATCCCACACATATTGCAGGAGCAAAAACAAAGGATCAGATGATGTTAAAGAAATTGGTAGGTGCCTAAGAGTTAGGTGAGAAAAGATTGAAATGCCCCAGGTTAGCCCCATACTGGAACGAATTAGAACTATTGAGCAGTCTAAAGCAACCAACAGCAACTGAGCCCTCTACAACTGAGCAATTTGCCCGCAAGTCCCTTGTGGCTTGGGGTGTGAAAGTTTTTTTTTTTTTTAATAAAAAAAGGGGATCTAAGTAGAAGAAGAAGGTGATGAAGCTGATGTTGCAATCCGCCGATTATTCCACCATGGATCTCGCTCCCTCCCTCTCTATTGCCTTCCCATATCGCAAGGCTTTGCATGTAGAAGAAGAAGAAAAGAGGGGGTGGGAGCATGCCTTTCTAAAAAAAAAAAAAGCAAATGAAGCTTTTACCCTCAACTTTGAGGGTTTAAGAGCACATGCTCATTAAACTAGCGAAAAAATGAATGAAAAACGTTTTTGGCCTTAATCCATAATAGACTCTATTATCATTTTCGGGGTGTTTTCATTTATTTTAAATAAAAACAAGTTTCAAAAGTGATACCAAACACATGAAAAAACTGAAAAATTGTCAGAAAATGAAAATGAAAAATGATACCAAAAAGGCCCTTAATGTAATGAAAAATACAACAAACATCTAGCTTAATTACAAGATTAAACACTAAAAAAGTTAAAATGATGAAATTTCCCTTAAGTGGCCAAAATAAAGAACGTATTTACAAATATGGGGCATTAAATAATGATGAAATTACCAAAACACCCCTATTAGGCCAAGAGTGCAAACATGTATGGAATCAAGTTCAAGGTACAAAAAATTTATCAAAAAAATTTTCTAAGTTTTTTAAAATATTAATATGAGGTGTTGTGAGTATTTGAGAGTAAGGTTGGGCTTGATCATTCCAAAATGACAAATGCCCTTCTAGGGTCAAGGTGCACAAAAATTGTTGGATATATGTGTCCATCAAACCCGGTTTATACCGGTTCGACCCGATTTATTATGTATTAAACTTTTCATACATTTTTGTTTAATATGATCACATGCGATATAAATTTTTTGAGCAATGTATGTCCGTAACTTAAACTTTAAATTGGTATTCATGACTAGGGTTTGGGTTGGGCAACCCTTATCATATGGTCATCGCATTGGGTATGCCTAGACATGCTGATGTCAGGGTATGAATGCGAGTACACACATGGGTGTGTATTGGTGAAAAATCATATTTTTGTCGATTCCCTCATGTCTTACTACTATGTGTAGGTTTGGGACAAACATGCGTCACCGAGACCCTAAACTTGAGAGGGTCTTGTCACTGCATGACGTGAACATATTCTTTGGTTCACCAATGATTGCAGTTCCAGATAATTAAAGTCGGTGTTCTAGAAATGCGTAAATATTATGTGAGTGAAAGAGTCACTCAACATGGTCTCCACTGCTCGATTGAGGAACATCAAGGGGAATTTGTCTGTGGATGGTCGGATAAGAATCAGGATCCTAGCTATTTTGTGAATGGTTTTGCAAAAACATATATTCACATAAAATGATAAATTATATTTATATTTTTTATTATTGAATTATATCGTGTTTTGCGTATTCCGATCATGTACACAGATACTCCGATACGGACATGTACCATGGAATGGGGTTTGGCAGTATGAGTGTACATCCTCTAGATTCAATGAGGATGATGTTGTTTAGTGGAGAGTTAGTACATAAGAGTTATGCAAGGGTATTTCTGGGATTTTCTAATTAATAATTAATTTGTTTAATCTTAAATGGCTTTGATGCAATTTATATTTTAAGGTCCATTAAAGATTAAAATTTTAATTATTTTTATTGCGTTTTTAGATTCTGCTTCTTCACCAATTAAAAGCCCATCAAGGAAGCCCATTAGGGTTTTAAGTCAAACAGGAGAGAAAGAGAGAGAGAGAGAGAGAGAGAGAGAGTGTGTGTGTGTGTGTATGTCATACTCCCACTGGGAGTGTGGTCTATTTAAATGCACCATAAGGAGGGACGACCAGAACAGTTTCTCTGGACAAATTTTCTAACCCCACCCCTCTCAAGAAAATTCGACCCTCTCTCTCTCCTCTCTCTTCTCCCTTACTCGATTTGTTGCTCTCTTGAGTGGTGAAGTTGTTTTAGGGTTTTGGAAACCCAAGTTTTCTGGATTGAATCCTGTTTTTAGAGAAGAGCTTTTGGTTTGGCTTAAGGATCTTCTACTGCATCAAGGAGATTCAAGTTAGGGCTCTCTTAAAGAGCTCGTTAGGGGAAGAACCATTATCTGGAGGAGGAGCAACACTTGAGGCTCTATAGGTTAGCAGATGTTAATATTTATTTTATTCATTAAGTGTTTTTTAATTATTTGATAATCATGGGATGTGAAAGAAACCCGAATCGATCTCTTTCAGTTGCGTATTCAAGTATGGGATGGATTCCTCTTTCCATTGGATGGAAAAGAGATGTCTTTCTCAGTTCTTGTTGATCCCATAATTTTTATGAGATAAGAAAAGAGATGGTTTGGTAAAATTTTTATATCAAACCCTCATTGGTTTATAATTGGTTTCCCATGGGCAAACATGGAGGTGATTAGAGATTTTCACTTTGATCTTTCCAATTCTTGTGAACCAAAGAGATGATCCCATGACTACGCCTACAAAATTACACAAAAACATCACCCAAGAGGTAATTTTCTTGGTAAAATACATTCAAAAGTGTTAAAAATATTGACATAAGGTGATAAATATACTCCCATTATTACACAAGATCATGTATGAAATGTCCAAAATGCCCTTCACCCCCAAAATTGCAAAAAGTAAAAAGATGAGTCAAAGTTTTCAAAACATTTATGTACCCAAATACATACGAATATCATTTATTAGTAAATAGAAAATATAAAATAGACCATACATTTACGATGCCCTAAAGGCCCGGGGTGGCAAAAAGACCAAATTTCCCTTGGAGGGTAAAATGACAAAAAATAAATAAATAAATAAACCCTAAACATGAATAAGAATTGAAATGCCTTAATACAACCCAAAAACATTAAAACATGTAAATAAACATATTTTTTAGAGTATGTGGTATGAAAGGTGGTCAAATGACTAAACTACCCTTAAGATGGCCAAAAAGGGGGGGAATGCCCTTGACATATTTTTTTTCCAACCAAAATGAATTTGTAAAGTTGATACATGGTTTAAAGAATTTTAAAATACTTAATCATGCCCTTTTAGGGCAAGATAGACAAAAATATAGTCAAATGACCAAAATGCCCTTTTAGGGCAAGATAGACCATTTACACATGAAGGAAGTTAACAAAATGTATAAATACATGAAAATTTTGAAAAATCATCCTAAAGATTAAAATTATTTTTTTGGTATTGTTTTATATTTCTAGGAATTTAATCTATGAAATTATAAAAATTCCTTTAAGAAGAAAAGGGAAAAGGATACATGTATTGTTATCAAATACAAAGGGCATGTGAACTAATATGTAGGAGACATCACAAGGAGAATTCATGGACATTTATCGAATTTAAGAATATCAAAAAAAAATTATAATTTTTTAAAGATAATAAGCACAAATGGCAAAAATAGAAATATAAAAATATAAAATAGCATAGGCACTTAAGATATTGCACAAAAATATGCACACACCCTACACAAAAATATTAGGCACCCCAGTCCGCCCGTACTTGCCGGTCTTCTATTGCTAAGCATAATGAAATGAATAACATGCTTTAATAGAATGTAAAGTACAAGTAAAATTATGAAAAAATAAAATACAAGAGATGTTGAGAAACACATACCCAGAGGTTCAACTGCAAGGCAAGGGTTAGTATACAGGAACGTAAAAGTAAGGGAATCAAGTCTTAATAAACCTAAGCATGATTGGCAATAATTTAAGCATGGTAATAGAAGAGCAATGAGAACGAAAATGGCACTCTTATACATGTACTTGGTGAAGCATGGAGAATAAGTGTGAAAAACACGAGGGTGAATATGCAAGTTAACATGAGAGGATGTGAGAATGTGTGAAGCAAGTTCAAATGCGCAATAATATGAGTGTGAACATGGTGGAATCTTAGACTATAGGGGATGGGGGTCATGTGGAGATGCATGCATGACATAGGATGTAATGCAAAAAAGAACAACAATGAGTAAACGTGATCACCATCTAGAGAGATGGGATCACTTCCCTCCGAAGATCCAAAATGGAAAAAGTAAGAAAAATGTATATTGAATAAGATTAAGAATAAGAAAAATGGCCTACCTAATTACAAAAAGAGATCAAAACGGGGGTGGTGTGGAGGATTCCCTTGTGTAACTCAGGAGATTTGTACATTGAGCAAGTATCACCACTTATGGTGGCTTCTCTTGTCTCTTGTACTTGAATGCTTCATTGTCAAGTCGAGATTAACGGATTGGTCTCTTCAAGTCTTGGTCTTGGAATATTCAAGTGGAATGATGGTGTTCAAGAGGTGAAGAATGGCAATAGGCTTCAAAGCTCTTGGATATAGGCTAAATATGGGTGTAAGGGAGCACTGTCTCTGAACTGGGGACTTAGGCAAAGCTCGTAGAAGGTGCATGTAACCCTCCTCAACGTGAGAGGGGGTATATTGATAGATGTAGAGGAGTGTGTGCACTCCCAAATTCTTATAGGTATGGCTGAGTTCATCCAGATCATCCGAAAAAGGGGTCTTTACATCGACGGTGGGTTTAAAGTCAAGGTAAGGACCGATGGGGTGTGGGCAAGTGTTTAGTTGCTTTAGGAGGTGTTTCTTGGGGCCTAAGGGAGTCAAGATTGAGATCCAAGGTGCCAAAAATAGACCAGGACGCAAAAGGAATCACAATCGGAGCAAAATATGGAAAGTTTGGGCTTCTCAGATTTGCAAAAATTTGACATTGAAATTTCTCGAGTTAACATCGAAGTGGGGTACATTCGACATCGAGCGACTGTCGATGAACAGGACTCGACATCGAGAGTTGGTGTTTAGGTGTCGATTGCCATTGCCTGAATGTCAAAGTGAGATAGACAGTAGAAGTGTTCTATTCGACAGTGAGAGGCTATGGCTCGATGTCGAGGGTAGATTGGTTCAGTGTTGAATCGGGGCCTTTGAGTGTCAATCCAGGTTTCAATGTTGATGGACATGGTTTAGACTATTTGGGCTAGGTTTTGAGCTAGGCCAGGCTGGTTCCAAGGGGTCTGGGTCAAGGCTAACCTTTCTAAGGGATCTTGGAGGGCTTAGAGGCTCTGGTTCGGTCTCCGACAAGGGAAATGGGTGATCGGTAAACGGATTCGGGCAGTGCATGCTGACGCTACATCCACAGATATACCGGCTCTAAGCCTTGGAGGGTGATGATCATTACGGGAAACCTCTGGTGGGAAAAGACAAAATGAGGTGTCTACACCTATGCGACTGTGTGTGCAGCGCGTGGCTACAGCAAGGCCTGTGCGCCTAGTGTGTGCCTCACGCTGGTTGCGTGTTGCTTGTGGCTATTGCCCGCGGTGTGCGTGCTACCCAGTTTTTTGCAGCGGGATTTTTTCCCTCCAGAAATTTAAAAAAAAATCACAGAATTAAAATTTTTATTTTTAATTGGTTTTAATTTTTGGAGGAAAAAGATGGGTGAAGTTATTAAAATTAAGTTACTATTTTTTTTGGGCTTGGGTAAATGTTATCACATGTGATGTGATGGTTTATTTTTTGTGGAATCCATATGACTTGTCTTTCTTAATTGGTTATGCCCATTCATAATTTTTCAATGACAATGTGATTATGGCATTGGCTTCCTAATAAAATTATGGCAATGTTATGCATGTGATGCATTGGTTTTCTTTATGAGTTATGGGTGGATGTGATGCTGCTCTCTCTTTCTCTCTCCCTCTCTCCTTATCTTTTTTATAACAAATGTATTCCACCCCATGGGCAGCCCAAATGGTGAGTTGGTTTCTCTACGAGGTTTCTTAATCTTTGGAAAGTAAAATGCATAGATTTTTCCTAGGTTTCCATTTTTAGCAGAGTTAGGTCTCTCAGGGCATGTTGATGTTGGTCCACATGTGGTGTTCAAAGGCTATGGAGATGCAAATCACCAACTTTGAAGACTTGATCGGGTGGAGGAGCTGGATGAGGCATGCATCTGGTATATCCATGGCATGATTGATGCACCCATGATTCATAGAAAGTTATTAGGTTATTTAATTTTATGGAGGGTTTAATTATCACTTCTATTTTAAATTGGTGTCAAATTAAGTCCCTTGTTTCGAGCTTTCAATCAGTGTACTATAGGTACTGCAATAGAGAGGGAAACCACTGCGTTGACTGATTGGCCAACTCAATTCATTTTCCTACATAAATTAATTTGTATAGATTCCCTCCCCAGCCCGCACTAGCATCTCATTTATAAAGATGCAGCAGATCAATTTTAATTATGATGTAAAATCCTTCTATTCTATATATAATTCTTTCCCTTCTTCAAAAAAACAAAAATTTGGTGTCATCCCATAATCACTTTATTTTTGCTAACAGTAATTACTATCCATGTAATGATGTGAGAGTTGTTTTATCCCTCTTTAATTGTAATACATGTATGATAAGGATTAATCTAAGCTTGTAGATCAAATCCATGGCCTCCCATTGAGGATAAATGTAGAAGTTTTGTGATATGGCCTCGCTGATGCCGACAAGATAAGGCCCGGTTTATTCACTTAATTATCTATATTTATCTCCTTTTGGATAACTTAGGATATGGATAGTGAGAGGGCACTGCGACAGTGGGTCATCCATCGTGTCTCTATGATACTAACCAACGCTATGGGTATGTACATGACTTGAGTGTGTGTCAGCTGACAGAACCTGGACATGGCACTCAAGTGGCTGAAAATATTGGAAGCCCAAGGGGTGGACAGCATAGTCCACACTGCCAAGGTGTGTATAATGACTCTCGACAAGGTAAGTTGTACATGCAAAGGCAGTAGGTATCCAATTCACTTTACAAGTCATGAGGTAGACTTGAATTGTAAGAGACCATCGATGATGATTGCTCGCTCTTAATATTTTTATCAATGGTTATTAATTCATGTGATCGAACTTGTACATGTGTAGATTTAATTATGAAGGCTATCGTACATGCAAGTTTATTAGTCCTAATTAGAGACTCGAAATTGACTGGACCCAACTACATTGACTGGTACCGGAGTATTAAATTGCTCCTAACTATAGAAGGACTTGTCAGTGTTCTTGATGAGGATCCTCCAGAAGAACCCCTCCCAGTTGATGACCCTGCTTGAGATTTATCAAGATTTTATTGTGAGGGATTCCAAAGCCTCACTGCATATTCAGGGATCCATTGACAAATCACTAGTGTAGTCTATTAAAGACATTAGGACGGCTGGAGGTAAAATGGACAAGCTCGCCGAGTTGTTTCATCTACAGTTCACTCATTCACATACGATGTGGTGAGCCAGATCCATAATACATGAGGTTAACACCACTAATGCTAAGCCATCTTCCAAAGAGAAGAAGAAGAAAAAGGGGGAAAAGGATAAATCCCTCCCAAGGGAGGAGGAGTTGGCAATAAGAAGGCACGAGGCAAGTGATTTTATTGCAAGAAGCAGGGTCACTGGAAGAACAATTGTCGTGCTTTCCTGGTTACTATGAAAAACATGAAGCCGGAAGAATCGATCACTCCTAAAGAAGGTACATTTGATATATATATATATATATATATATATATTCTTTATGAGTCCATTTTGTCTATTCAACCATCTAATTCATGGTTAGTGGACTCTAGTGCCACTATCTAGGTTTGCAATGTATTGCAGGGGTTTAGGGAGACAAGAAAACTGGAAAGAAATGAGATGAGCATAAGGATGGGCACTGGAGCTAAAGTCATGGCGATGGTTGTGGGAAATTTTACTTTAAGTTTTAATTATGTTGATTTAGTTTTAAAGGATTGTTACTATGTACCCTCTTTTAAGAGGAAGAATTTCAATTTCAAAAAACTTGTTTTGAACGGATATATTTTTTTTTTACTTCTAAATTAGTTATTCATTTTAATAATTTTTTATGGCATATGGTTATTTGCGAAATGGATTGTACTTTCTAGATTGCCCTGATATAATGAATTTTGTTTCGAATGTTGATTTGAAACGGAAAGTAGCTCCAGTGAATCTAACATATCTGTGGCATCTATGATTAGGTCACAGTAACATGGACCGAATCGGTAGGCTAGTAAAGGATGGACCTCTGGAGAGTCTAAAATTCGAATCCTTTCCCACATGTGAGTCATGCCTTCAAGGAAAAATGATCAAGAAACCCTTTAGCAATAAAGGCTAGAGCCATAGATTTGTTAGAGTTAATACACACTGACGTGTGTAGACCCATAAACATACAAGCTAGGTATGGATTTGAGTACTTTATAACATTAACTGACGATTACTCTAGATATAGATATGTCTACTTGATGCACAAAAAATTGGAAGCCTTTGAGAAATTCAAGGAATTCTAAGACGAGGTCAAAAGATAGTTGGATAAACGCATCAAGTCCTTGCGATCAGATCATAGAGGAGAGTATTTATCGGATGAATTTGTGGAGTATCTCATATCAGAGGGGATTGTTAGTCAACTAACAAATCCTGGAACACCATAACAGAATGGTGTATCCGAATGGTGCAATTGGACTTTTTTGGATATGGTTTGGAGTATGCTCACTTATAGTGAGCTCCCTCTATCTTTTTGGGGGTTTACCCTAGAGATGGAAATTTATATCTTGAAGAGGGTTCCAACTAAAGCTATAGCAAAAACATCTTTTGAGTTGTGTAAAGGGTGTAAGCCTAGCCTACAACATCTTAAGGTTTGGGGTTGCATCGCACACGTGCGTAGGCAACAGATAGATAAGTTTGAATCCAGGCCTAAAAGATGTTATTTCTTAGTTTACCCCAAAGGCATGATAGGTTATTACTTCTATGACCCCGATGACCAAAAGATCAATACTTTCCTTGAGGAGGAAACACTCAACAGAAAGTTAGAACCTGAAGTGAGACCAAACAATGTACCCACTGAAACCCCAACACCTCAAGAACCTCGACGCAATGGGAGGATTTTTAGATCACCCACAAGGTTAACTTTTTTTATAGAAGATGAGAAAACAGTGGAAGAATTCCACATTGTGTCAGTTGAGTCGGATGATGATCAAATAATATACTCTGAGGCTCTTAAGGATGTTGATGTCGTTAAATGGTTGGAAGCAATACGCTCTGAAATGGATTCGATGCATTACTGAAGGAAAATTACAGTCCATGGGATCATCAAACACATAAATCAATTGTCTATCATGTTGGGTTCACAATAATTGGAAATCCAGGGGTTACCCATGGGCACCCTATTTAAAATTTAGGGTTTCCCATGGTCGCCCATGGGAACCCTATTGCAACTCAATTAGGGTTTGGTATAAAAATTTATTACCAAACGCTCTCTTTTCTTCTCCCATAAGAATATGGGGTCTACAGGAACAGAGAAAATCATCTCCTTTCCATCCCATACACGAATGTGCAACGGAAAAGTAGATCAATTTGGGTTTCTTTCACATCCCCTGATTACCAAATAATTAATGACACTTCATGTATAAATAAACATCAAGATCTGCTAACCTGTTGAGCCTCAAGCGTTGCTCCTTCTCTAGATAATGGTTCTTCCTCTAACGAGCTCTTCATGAAAGCCCCAACTTGAATCTCCTTGATGCAGTAGAAGATCTTCAAGCCAAACCAGAATTTTCTTCTCCAAAAATTCATCGGATCCAATCCCAAAAACCTAGGGTTTCTAAAACCTTAAACAACCGCAAAACTTAAGAGAGAAAGGGAGAAGAGAGAGAGAGACGATTTCTAGAGGGGGGAGTAAAATCCATCCAAACATGGGACATTCCCCCCCCCCCTCCTTGTGTGTTTAAATAGATGAGGTTCTATTTAAAACCTCATTACCTGTGAGAGTCTGACACTCTCTCTCTTCTCAAGTTTGACCTGAAACACTGATGGGCTTAAGTGATGAGCTTCTAATTAGTGAAGAAGCAGAATCTAAAAGGGAAGAATTGTAATTAATAAATTTAAAATATTAATGGACCTTAAATAAATGGCATCAAGCCCATACTAGTTTAAATAAATTAATTACTAATTAGCAAATCCTAGAAATACCCTTGCATAACAAATATGCACCAACCCTTCACTAAACAACATCTTCATCATGGATTCTAGGACATATACACTAGTACTGACAACCCATTCTATGGTACATGTTCGTATCGGCGTGTCTGTGTACGTGATCGGAATCTAAAAAATACGATTAAAACTTTAATCAAATACATAAGTACAATACATCATTTTATGTGAAAATAAGTTTTGCAAAACCATTTATAAAATGGTACAGGTCCTGATTCAAATCCGACCAATCACAGACTAACTCCTCTTAATGTTCCTCAATCAAGCAGTGGAAACCATGTTGAGTGACTCTTTCACTCACATAATATTTACGCATTCCCAGAACATCGACTTTAGTTCTTTTGAACCGCAGTCATTGATGAATTAAAGAACACGCTCACATCATGCAGAGACAAGGCCCTCTTAGGTACTGGGTCTCGGTGATACATGTCTATCCCAAACCTACATCTGGCAGTAATACATGAGGGAATCGACAAAGTAACATTCTTAGCCAATACACACATCAACATGTGCGTACTCGCATACGTTTCTAACATCACACATGTCTAGGTATACCCAACGTGACGAGCATATGATAAAGATTGTCTAACCCAAGCCCTAGTCGTGATTACCAATTTAAAATAATACTTATGGACATATAGTGCTCAAAAAATTTATATCGCATGTGATCATATTAAACAAAAATATATGAAATGTTTAATACATAATGAATCGGGTCGAACCGGGTTGGACCAGGTTTGATGGACACATATCCAACAATTCCAACAAAGTCTGGACTCTAGTCGATCTACCAATTGGGGTAAAACCCATTAGATGTAAATGGATCTTCAAGAGGAAGAAGGGCCCTTATGGAAAAGTTTAAAGGTTGATGGACACACATATCCAACAATTCCAACAAGGTCTACACTCTAGTCGATCTACCAGTTGGGGTAAAACCCATTAGATGTAAATGGATCTTCAAGAGGAAGAAGGGACCTGATGGAAAAGTTTAAAGGTTGAAAGTGAGACTGGTGGCAAAAGGATATACCCAGAAAAAATGTATTGACTATGACGAGACCTTTTCCCTAGTGGTGATAATGAAATCCATCAGGATTTATTGGCAATCACAGTATACTTTAATTGTGAAATCTAGCAGATGGATGTACAAACTGCATTTCTAAATGGATTCCTGGATGAGAAAATCTATATATAACAGCCGGAGGGATTCTCTTCCATGGAGGAAGAAGGCAAAGTATACAAATTGTAACGGTCTATTATTAGACTGAAGCATGCTTCCAAAAGCTGGAACATCAGATTTGATCAATCAATCAATTTCTTTGGTTTTAATCAAAATATAGATGAACCATGCGTTTATAAGAAGATTAGTGGGAGTGCAGTATGTTTTCTTGTTTTATACGTAGATGACATACTACTCATTAAAAATGATGTGGGATTTCTTTCATCGGTTAAGCAGTGGTTATCCACTACTTTTTCAATGAAAGATCTCGGAGAAGCCAACTACATCCTAGGGATTAAACTCGTAAGAGATCGCCAAAGACGGATGTTAGGTTTATCACAAGCAACCTATATAGACAAAGTTCTAGCCAAATTCAATATGGAGAACTCCAAGAGAGGAAGTGTTCCCTTTCGGCATGGAGTCAATCTTTCCAGATCTCAATGTCCTTAGACTCAGACAGACATTGAAGAGATGATGAGGATTCCCTATGCCTCTGCAGTAGGGAGTCTTATGTACGCCATGTTGGGTACGGGCCAAATATTTGCTATGAAGTAGGTATTGTGAGATGTTACCAGTCAAATTCTAGATGAAAGCATTAGACTGTTGTGAAAAAAATTCCTCAAGGACTTGACGAGGACTAAGGATTATTTCTTAGTTTACGGATGTGATCAGTTGTCGGTTCTAGGGTATACTTACTCAGATTTCCAAAACGACAAAGATGACAAAAAATCCACATCTGAGATGGTTTACCTAATGGGTGGTGGTGCCATTGTTTGGAGGAGTGCAAAACAAAAGTCTACAGTTGATTCCACTACTGAAGTAGAATACCTTGTTGCTTGTGATGTGGAAAAGGAAGGTGTTTAGCTAAGGAAACTTCTATCAGATCCAGAGGTAGTCCCTGACCTTGTCAAATGCCTTATTTCCCGTTATGTGACAATAGAGGGGCAATTGCACAAGCCAAGGAGCCTAAGGCTCATCAGAGGAACAAGCACGTGCAGCAAAAGTATCACCTTATCAGGGAGATTATCCAGCAAGACGATGTGAGTATCTCCAAAGTAGACACTACTGAAAATGTGTCGGATGCCATGACGAAGGGTTTATCTCTTGAAGTGTTTGAAAAACACATGGAGGGTAAGGGTTTAAAATGTATGGAAAGTTGAAAAAGTAGGGGGTGTACACGGAATTTTCAAGGGCATTTTGATAATTATGCCCTAGCATGGGTATAACTGTACATTACATTCTTCAATTTCAAATCCATTAGCATTTAACGCCTGATATTAACGACGTGGACTTAAATGGCTTTAAGAGTAAGGGGTGTACGTGGAATTTTCAAGGGGTGTATGGAATTATCAGAACCTTGGGGTGCATGCGAAATATTGGGTCCATTTTAGGGGGGTATGTGTATTTAACCCTAATTAATATAAGGGTTTCTTTTGGTGAATGGAAAATATATTAAAGAAAGAAAACAAAACAAAACTAACAATAAACTGGCTAGACAAGGGGTAGATCCCTGTCAAAAGAAAACACAATAACCATCATTCCCTGTTAGTGATAGGACACATGGCTGCAAGATAGCATGCATGAAGAATAATTACTCTTCACGTACATAGAGGTGATCTGGACTTCGTTGGAGATTAGGACTAAATGGAAGCTTAGAACTATGCAAAGGAGAGGAGTAGAGCATTTAATAAATAGAGCTTGGATTTGAAGAATGAAGAAAATTAGAGTTGATTGGAGAAAGAGAGAGAGAGAGATATGAACTGCTCCCAAGCACCAAGGCTCTAAAACTCGGGTTTCGACTAGCCAGAAACCGAGTTCATCTCAGTTTCGACCTATCTCGGTCGAAACCTAGGACTTTCTCTAGGCTAACTCAAACCTTGGTTTCGAGGCCCAAAAGTTATTTTTTTGCCCTGATTCTTGTTGTGTTACCTATTTTTGACATTTTAAACACAATCAATGCATTAGTTTCACATAGAGAACACTAAAAATATTACTTATGGTTTTGATCCAAGTTTGATACTGTATATTGTTCTTAAACATGGTATTGAATAAGGTTTGACCGAAACATAACTCCTTCAATATAAATGAGATTTAAGCAATCTTGGATTTGTTGGAAAGCTTTGTTTTGATAGCTTTCTAACAAGTACAAGATTTCTTAAATCTGATTTATATTGAAGGAGTTATGTACCGGTCAAACTTAATTTGGTGTACGCGAATGCTGTCAAAATCGCTCTGAATGAAAATATTTTTTTGGACATCAAAACAAATGAATATTTTACCGCATTTTTTATTTTTAGCAATGTTTTACAATATTAAGATTTATGAAATTTTTAGATTTTAGACAAACCCCAGAATTAAAAAGTTGAAAATTGCACCTACCGTAAAAAATCCAGTTTTTGTTCTTAAACTAGGGGGTTGACTTTTTTTTCATTTAGAATTTGATTTTTTAACTATTTTTATTGGATTCAAATAAGGGGTATTTGCTTATTTATGAATAATATCTTAAGTAAATGAAATACAAAGACAAAAATATTTACTTACATGATATTAAACATAACTAAGTGTTTGTCCTGGTTTCTGGCTTGGTTTTTGGCAGTTTCTGGCATAAATACCTGTCTGTCCTAGTTTTAAGCCAAGTTTCCCCTAATTTCGATGGACATGTGTTGAAATCACCAAAATATGATCGAAACCATCGAAACCCGATCGAATCCAGGGATTTTATAAAATCTCCCTTCAACTAGTCTCAGAAACCTGCAAAACCGAGTTAACTCGGTGGTTTCAACAGGTTTTGATCGAGTTTCGAAACCCGATCGAATCTAGGGATTTTATAAAATCCCCCTGCAACTCGTCTTGGAAACCTGGAAAACCGAGTTAACTAAGTAGTTTCGACCATGGAAGAAAAACTTGACCGAAACCTGTCGAAACCACCGAGTTAACTCGATTTTGCAGGTTTCCGAGACAAGTTGAAGGGGAATTTTATAAAATCCCTGGATTCGATAAAATCCCTGGATTCGACCGGGTTTCGATGGTTTCGATCATATTTCGGTGGTTTCGACACATGCCCATCGAAACTTGGGGAAACTTGGCTTGAAACTAGGACAGACATGTATTTATGCCAGAAACCAGGACAGACACTTAGTTATGTCTAATATCATGTAAGCAAATGTTTTTGTATATGTATTTCATTTACTTAAGATATTATTCATAAATAAGCAAATACCCCCTATTTGAATCCAATAAAAATGGTTAAAAAATCAAATTCTAAAAGGATGGTAAAACATTACTAAAAATCAAAAGTGCGGCAAAATATTCATTTGTTTTGATGTCCAAAAAAAATATTTTCATTCAGAGCGATTTTAACAGCATTTGCGCACACCAAATTAAGTTTGACCGGTACATAATTCCTTCAATATAAATTAGATTTGAGCAATCTTGCACTTGTTGGAAAGCTATCAAAACAAAGCTTTCCAACAAATCCAAGATTACTTTACTCTCATTTATATTGAAGGTGTTATGTTCCGATCAAACCTTATTCGATACCATGTCCAAGAACAATATACAGTATCAAACTTGGATCAAAACCACAAGTAATATTTTTAGTGTTCTCTATGTGAAACTAATGCATTGATTGGGTTTAAAATGTCAAAAATAGGCAGCACAACAAGAATCAGGAATAAAAAAATAACTTCTGAGCCTCGAAACCAAGGTTTAAGTTAGCCTAGAAAGAGTCTCAGGTTTCGATCGAGATATGGTCAAAACCGAAATGAACTCGATTTCTGGCTAGTCGAAACCCGAGTTTTAGAACCTTGGTTTCAACAGGTTTCGATCGAGTTTTTCTTCCATGCTAAGCACTGAATCGTCTTTAGCATCTATACATGTTCTATGCTTGATATATTTAAAGGGAAAATCTTCTTGTTGGTTACAACTAGATTGTAACCTTACATTTTTACTCCATGTCTTATTCCCAAAGTTATTTAATGCAGGGTAGTTCTGCCATTTTATATGTAAATTGCACTAAATGTTGCATTTTAAATGACTTTCAATTTTTTGAAAAACCTTTTTTATCCCTTATTTTGAAAGTCATTTTTTGCAGTTTACATATAAGTATTTAATGCAGGGGTAAAAATGGATTTTCAAAAAGTTGAAAGTCATTTATGCAGTTTACATATAAAATGGCAAGACTTCCCCTGCATTAAATAACTTTTGAGAATAAGACTAGGGAAAAAAAATAAGGTTACAACTTCTTAATTCACCTACTTGGTGACAACAAGATGCATCCTTATTAAAAATATGTGTTTTGGTTCTAATGTAGTAGTCCTTGGATCAAGGACTGAGCTCCTTAGAAGGATTCCCCTATAAACTTTATTTATCTCTGTTATTAATTGTGGCCTTTCACTTTTTGAGTTGCAATGATCTTTCCGTGTGCAAGTCATCACTCTATTTTTTGTGGTTACATCTCAATAAAATTCTATTTCTAGGGGAAAAACAAAATCCTTGTGGTATTTTAAAAAAGGTCTCTTCCTGGATTATTTATCTTTCTTTAAGTCGTTGTGTTTCCAGTACTTTAAGTTGTGACTGCAAGCATTTCATCTCTATTGATTCTCTCAAAACTCATGATTTACATGTATTGAGTCCTCCACTGATCTGTGTTGCTGCTATTTTTAATATTTCTACTATGAGGCAGGTTGGGCATTCTTTATTGCCCATCAAAAATAGTTTACCTTTGCCGGATATGGTTCTCGAATGACAGCTGACCAGGTTGAGGCTGAAGCTAAGGGTCTTGCTCAAGGGATTGCAACAGTCATAAAGTTGAGGTACAAATCATTAGAGACTTGATCAAATTCAGAGAAGCTAGTCTCATTAATCCCAAAATCTAACAAGGTGGTGCGGTCATGTGGGTAGGTCTGTAAATGGATAACTGAAAATTCGAATTTTATCCACATCTGTATCCGTTTAGGTACATCCGTATTCATTTAGAGATATCCGGGGAAAAAAATCTGAATACTCAAATAAAAATCTGGTAAAAAAAAATCCAAATATTTAATAGTAAAAAATTAAGTAAATAATGATCTTGAGGGTTTTTGAAGATTCAGCAGATTCTAAAATATGAGGAAAAGAGAATCATGATCTAAGAGATATATGTTGATAGTGAATTGTAACCACTAGGGAGGAAAGTCTGATACACAAGATAGAGCTGAAAATATGGTTGAAAATTCGAATTCGATCCACATCCAAATCCATCTAAATCCGTTTAGAGAACCCGAATTCTGCCAAGGAATAACCGGATCCGATCAATATCCGAGCCGAATCCAATCAATTTACAAGCCTACAAGTGGGTCGTTTAGAATTCTGCTTATATCGACATGGGTTGTAAAACTTTAAGTATTTTAATTTAAAACTATGTGACAATGATGTGGTGGGGCTTGCTTACATCGTTGTCACATACTTTTAAACTAGCAAAGCAAGCAAAGAAACAATTGATGGAACTTTGAGGTAGGTGAGAATGTGGCCAGATATTTTTTCAATCTATAGTCAAAGCTTTATTATTATTTGGGAGAAAGAACTCTACTTGGTCTTGTAGGTAGTGTATATTCCACATACTTAATTTCATGTTCATCAAATTATAATCATGCAATAATTGATGCATTTTAGGTATTAAAAAAAATAGGGTAAATTATACATCACCCCTTGGTTTTCAAACGAAACTCAGATCACCCCCTGATTTTTGAAAAAACTCAAATCACCCCCTCTACAGTAACGGTGTTAGTCTGCTGTTAGTTATTAGTGTGAAAGGACTATTTTACCCTTGTACTAAAACATTAGAATTAAATTTACAATACTATCCTTCCTTCATCTTCAACATTGGTCAAAGGTAGTTTAAGGATTTAAATTTATTTAACTGACTGACATCATCACTTAACAGCATAAAACTAACGTTAGGGACTAATTTATCATATTGGGGTCTAAACCAGGGGGTGATTTGAGTTTTTTCAAAAACCAGGGGGTGATCTGAGTTTCATTTGAAAACCAGGGGTGACATGCAATTTATCAAAAAAATACTTAATTTAATTTAATAATAGGTTAATAATACTGTAATCTTATTGAAATACTGGTTGGATGGGTTACAAGTTTAGATTTACCAAAAGTAAATTTTTTTTTGGTAATGACCAAAAGTAAATCGGTTAACAATTATGGGAACAAAATCTCTCCTATTATCTCTCATAAAATTAAGGCAATCAAAAAACACCCCCTTAATTAAATAAGGTAGATATTATCCCACACTCTCTCTCTTGCTCTTACTTGCTGAATTCACAAAATCTCAAAACGTTTCTTACTATTTTTTTATTTTTATTTCAAAAATTCCTTCTTTATTCTCAACGATATCTCTCTCTCTCTGGGGTAAACCTAACTGATCCAGACCGATATAGATCGGTATCTGTTGAGATCGATACCGATATTTATTCCTGGCCGATACCATATCGGTGGATTGGTACGGACAAGGGTAAAAATGTAAAAAAAAAAAAATTGCTTTTCGAACAAAAAAGGGTAAACCTAACCGATACAAATCGATTCAGATCTATACTGGATGAGACCGATACTGATTCCTGGCCAATCCTGTATCAGTGGGTCACTACAGACAAGGGTAAAATTATATATAAAAAAAAAAGGGAGAAAGTTCTTGATCTAAGAGTGTGGCCTACGCCAGCACTCCCATGAGTCTATCTCTCTCCTCCCCATATGAAAAGACACATTTACCTCCT
This sequence comes from Telopea speciosissima, assembly GCF_018873765.1. NCBI lineage: Eukaryota > Viridiplantae > Streptophyta > Magnoliopsida > Proteales > Proteaceae > Telopea > Telopea speciosissima. The sequence goes on from NC_057920.1 coordinate 50,225,322, forward strand.
TGTTTTGAGGAAGAGAGAGATAAACATATGGGAGTGCTGGCGTAGGCCACACTCTCAGATAGAAAACTACTTCCCAAAAAAAAAAAAAAAACTACATTTTTGAAGAAAATAGGGTAACCTAACTGTTGCAGTCTAATACATACCATTCTGAATCGGTATTAGTGGAGACGGAGATCGATATCGATTCCTAGCCAATCCCGTATCGTTGGATTTGTACATTCAAGGGTAAAAATGTTAAAAATAATCTAGTATTTTTTTTAAGAAAACAGAGGTAAACCAAAATGATTGGGATCGATATGGATCAGTAATGGCTGAGACCAATACCGATTCCTGGACAATCTAGTATCTGTGATCGGTATTGACAAGGGTAAAAATATTTTAAAAAAAATTCTAATTATTTTTTTTAAAGAAAATAAGGGTTAACCTAACCGATCCAAACCGATACGGTTGGTATCTGCTGAGATCGATACTGATTCCTAGCCAATCCCTGTAGACGCTGAATTTTGGCACCTTGGAAGGATCTTCCTCCGTTGTACCCACAATCCCGTATCTAGATTTTTATTAAATAAAGCTGAGATAAACCTAACCGATCCATACCAATACAGATCAATATTGGCTGAGACCAATACCGATTCCTGGCCGATCCCGTATCTATGGATTGGTATGGTCAAGGGTAAAAATGTAAAAAAAAAAAATCTATTCTTTTAAAGAAAATAGGGTTAAAACTAACCAATACAGATCGGTATCTGTTGAGGTCGATACCGATTCCTGGCCAATCCCGTATAGGTGGATCGGTACGGACAAGGGTAAATATGTAAAAAAATTCCTTATCTTTTTCAGTCTCAGCCAATACTGATCCATATCAATCCCGATCAGTTAGGTTTACCCTTAAAAAAAAAAAAAAAAAAAAAAAAAGATTATTTTAACATTCTTACCCTTGCATGTACAGATCCAATGATACGGGATTGTCTAGGAATCGGTATCGGTCTCCATCTCCTCCGATACCGATCCGGAACGATATGTATCAGTTTGCATTGGTTAGATTACCCTATTTTTTTTTGTTTACCCTTGTCTGTACTAACCCACCGATACGGGATCGATCAGGAATCGATGTCGGTCTCAGCCGATACCAATCCATATCAAAATCCCGGTTAGTTAGGTTTACCCCTGTTTTCTTTTAAAAAGAACAACTAGATTATTTTAACATTTTTACTCTTGCATGTACAGTGTATAGATCCAACGATACGGGATCAGCTAGGAATCAGTAACGATCTCCATCTCCACCGATACCGATCTAGAACGGTATGTATCGGACTGCATCGGTTAGGTTACCCTATTTTCTTTAAAAAAAATAGTTTTTTTAAAAATATTTTTACCCTTATCTGTACTGACCCACCAATACGGGGTTGGCCAGGAATTGGTATTGGTCTCAGTCGATATCAATTTGAATCGATCTGTATCGGTTTGGTTTACCCTTTTTTTTGTTAAAAAAATTAGATTTTTTTTATATTTTATACCATTGTTTGTATCAATCCACCGATACGGGATCGGCCAGAAATTGGTATCGGTATCGATCTCAGCAAATACCGATCTGTATTGGTCTGGATCTTAGGTCAAACCAGTTAGGTTTACCCCTTAAGAGAGAGAGAGAGAGAGAGAGAGATTGTCGAGAATAAAGAAGGATTTTTTGAAATAAAAAATAAGAAAACTAGTAAGAAACTTTTTGAGATTTTGTGGATTCAGCAAACAAGAGAGTGAGAGCGAGAGAGGAAGATATCGTTGAGAATAAAGAAGGATTTTTTTAAGATGGAAAAAAAAAAAAAAACGCAAGAAACGGTTTGAGATTTTTTGGATTCAGCAAGCAAAAGAGAGAGTGAGATCATTGAGAAAAAAAAAAAAAAGGAATAAAGATAAGGATTTTTTGAAAGGAAAAAAAATCAAAAAACAGCAAGAAAGATGGAGAAGTTTACTCCCTCTCTCTCTCACCTTGGCCATAATTGGGAGAAGGATTTTGAAGTAGATTCAGCAAGCAAGAGAGAGAGAGAGTGATAATATATATCTACCTTATTTAATTAAGGGGATTTTTTTTATTGCTTTAATTTTATGAGAGAGAATAGGAGAGATTTTCTCCCCATAATTTGTTAACCAAACTTGTAACCCATCCAACCAGTATTTTAATAAGATTAAAATATTATTAACCCATTATTAAATTAAATCATGTACTTTTTTAATTCCTGTTGTTTCAAGCAATCTCCACAGACTATTCTCCTGCACTATGACTTGCACTGAAGAGTAGGGTAAATACCAGAGGGCCGGTTTGCACCAGTGGGGCTAAGGGTGTCAAAATCAAACCAAAACTGAACTGAACCATTTAAATCGAAACCGTGAAATCGTTTAATAAATGGTTCGATTATGGTTTCAAAATTAAGGCCGTTTAGTTAGAAGGATTGAACCGAACCGAACCGTTTAACCAAATAAACCGTTTAAAATGCTTAAATGTACATAAATATGCCAAAATCAAACAGAAACCGTTTACCGAACCGAACCATTTAAAATCGAAACCGTGAAAATGTTTAATAAATGGTTCGGTTATGGTTTCAAAATTGAGACCGTTTAATTAAACGGTTTGAACCGAACCAAACCGTTTAACCGAAACCGGACCATTTAACACCCTTAAGTGGGGGACCCTCCGATGCCTTAATTAGATCTCTTTGAACAACAATTAACAATGAGCAAGATGGTTTGTACGCGGATATAACTGAGTATATAGAGTGTCCACGGCAATAGAGGCGATGGAGGAGAGAGTCTTAACATGATAGTTTTTATTTGTGGTAAGTGTATCACTGATAGAGTCTCTTTAGGAGTGTGATCCCTGATTCATAGGAATCGTGGGCGCTACTTTAATAGTTTCCTTATAGGAGTAGGTTGGCATTAGGAAAGATTAATCTATGCTTACATGGTGTGTTGCTCCGTTTTTGGTAGATTCCTTATTGGAACAGGTTATGGAAGTGATTTGTTGGATTCTTGACGTCAATAGGCCGCAGCACTTTGATGATGTGGCATGATTTAATTGGGTGGTAATATTTTGGTATTACAATACCTAAAATGCATCAATGATCATTAATGCATGATTTTAATCCGATGAACATGAGATTAGCTGTGTGGAATATACACTACCTACAAGATCAAGTAGAGTTGTTTCTCTCTTATTATTTTTATTAAAAAATTTTATAAATATAAGGGCAGTTATAATAAAGGAAGATTCAATGAGTGAATTTTTTTTTAATAGGTAAACGCAAAGTTCTTGCCAACTAAGCTGCCCCTTGGGGTGTAGTTGAAACATTTAATCATCAAAGAAAGAATATTAAAAATGGTTAATATTGGAGGGTGAAGCCTGACGTTAAATGACTCCATCTCTAGTCCAGTTGTCTCCTCCCATGTCTGCATGTGTCGTTTTAAGCATTGAAGTGAGTCCTGATCCTCTACTTCCGCCTACCCTGTACTGCCGTGCGCCCCACACACAAGCAAGGCAGAAAATACGGCCTTTCCCCTGCTCGGACAAAGCGCTCGAGCAAGGGTAGGAACCCACAAAGGCATCTTTCAAAATGATAAAGTGATGATACTTATCCTTTTTATTTCCATAAATATCTCTCCATGTTTTACCAAAAAAAAAATCTCTCCATGCATTACTCATAAAGGAAAAGAATTTCTCTAGACACTTTCATAAATATCCCTTTATCCTTTACATACTATAATTGGTACCATTAATGTCTCTTCACATACTCTAAATGTAGTAGTAGGTGAGACTTTATCCCAAAAAAAAAAAAAGTAGGTGAGACAGTTCTCAACAAGTACGTGCACGAAGGGATGTAAATAGATAGTTGAAAATTCAAATTTGATTCACATTTGTATCAATTTAGGGGTATTCATATCGGGTCAGAGAATATTCAGATTCGAATTCAGATAATCCGGAACATAATCTATCTTATCCGAATAGATATTCAACTAATAATAAGATTCACAATATATGTCAGAGAGAGGAAGGTCCGGGTTACACAAGTCAAGGATGTAAACGGGTAATCGAAAATCTGAATTTGATTTGCATTCCATAACTGTTCAGGGGTATCTAGATCCGATTAGAGGTTATCCGGATCCAATCACACTTGATCCGTATTTGATCCATTCACATCTCTCCGTGCAGGTGAACCAACCTCCAAAAAATATTTCTTTAATTATTTTAAAGAAATTTTTTTTTTTTTATAGTTAGGATCCTAAGAAGATTTGAACTCAAGAGCAAGTGACCAACTGAACTACCCCTTCAACCTCTTAAAAAAATAGCTATGCTCTTCAAACTCTTAATGCCAGGCTCATGCATGCCTATCTCCTCCTTTGGCTGGTTCATGTCACTTGGGGTCCTCGATCATTTATTTAATTTCTACCTCTCTTCTCTCACAAAGCCCTTATAAGAAACATCTATCAACTCCAAGATCCAAACCAAAACCACACCAAACTCACCATGGAAGAGAAGCAGCAGCAGCAGCAACAAGAGTATGATCAGGAAGCTTGCCTATTTGCAATGCAATTGGCAAGCTCTGCAGTTCTTCCCATGGTCTTGAGATCAGTTATAGAGCTTGGAATTCTAGAGATCATTGGTAAAGCTGGTTCTAAAGATGAAATCTCATCTTCTGAGATTGTTTCAAAGCTTCCCACAAAAAACCCAGATGCCTCAGTTATGGTTGATCGTATGCTTCGCCTCCTGGCCAGCTACAATGTTGTCACTTGTTCTCTTCGGACACATAACGATGGCCTAGTTGAGAGGCTATATGGGCTTGCCCCGGTTTGCAAGTTCTTGCTTGAAAACGAAGAGTTGGGGTCACTGGATATGTTACTGCTCATGCATCAAGACAAGGTCACCATGGAAGGCTGGTAAAGATGAGACCTTTGCACTCCCCCTCCCCCTGTATTCGGCTCTCCTCCATCCGTGGCGAGAGCTGGAGGATCAAGCCCAGCAAAAACAGGGGTATTTGGGTCATTTCACAGGCAGGGCCCCCTATGAAATTAATGACCCCCCTATTTTTGCTGGGCTGGATCCTCCAGCTCCCGCCACGGCTGGAGGAGAGCCAGGTCCCTCCCCCTCCTCCTTTTTCTATTAGTTTAATATTATGCTTGCAACCTTCTTTCTATTTATGAATGTCTGCCTATAATTAGGTAAGACGCGTTTTAAATGTCATTTTTTGTCTACTTAGTTTTTTATTTTTATTTTTTCATATTTTTTAATTAATTTCAGTGATAGAAAAAATGATTCCAAAAAATAGCAAAAGTTTTAAATATGTTTAAAACACATTTTCCTGTTTATAGGTTAAAAAACACCACTTTTTAAAAAACTTAAAATCTTGATTTCTAGAAATATAATTTAAAATTATAAATCTTAAGGCCCACATATCAAATATTAAAAACTAACAATAAGATATGAGTTGGTTCCACAATTGAAATTTATACATATTGTCATTTTTTTTTGTCTAGTATTTTTCAAATCTAAATGTTTAAAATCTATATCATTCATTTTTATTTCATTTTCAAATAATTATACTATATTTTTACCATCTCGTTTGAGTTGTATTAAAAAAAAAAATTTGTTGCTTCTGTTTAGAATTACAACAAAAGTTAAAATTTGTCAAGATTTTCTAAATGGGTTAATGTTATGAGGTGGTCAATCAAAAAGGGAAAAAGTTCATTAAGTTCTTATTTCTGAATACTTTGTTATTCACTTTGTCTTATTTTTATTGTAGGTTCCATATGAAAGATGCAATTCTTGAAGGTGGAGTCCCATTTAACAGAGCTTTTGGAATGACATCATTTGACTATGAAGGTGTTGATTCTGGAAACAATATCCTTTTCAATAAGGCAATGAAAGGTCAAACCACCATTACTATGAATAAACTTCTTCAAACATACAAAGGGTTTGAAAGCCTGAATTCATTAGTTGATGTTGGAGGTGGATTTGGTATTGCCCTTAAAATGATCACTTCCAAATATCCATCAATTAAGGGTATTAACTTTGATTTGCCTTATGTCGTTGCAGAAGCACCATCTTATCCCGGTAATAATCTTTACATCCATAATGCAATTTTCAATTAATCAGTTTTAGATTAAATAACTTATTACGATGCAGTTAATCATCATGTGCTAAACTGAATGCTAATTGCTAAGTGAACAAGTAATTACAATAATAAGTTTCCGTTGCCAAAAATAAAGGCGACAGTAAATAATTCCGTCGCCTATAATTCCATAACCAAATGATGGCAAATGCACCACCATCGGGTTTATATTTCAGTGATAGTTAATAATTTTCTGTCACCTTTAGGTCACATTTTTGGCAACGGTATCATTTTACCATCGCCTTTGTTTAGTGCTCAAGGACAGTTACTATTTTACCATTGCCTTTATTTCTATTAGCGATAAAATTTCCCATCATTGAAAAAAAATGGTTTAATGTATGTATTATGTATTCTGCGATGAGAGTTTTCGTCGTAAGAATGGGGACAGTATTATCGTCATTTACCTCCCAAAAAAAAAAGATTATTATCGACGTAAAAAATGTACTATTTTAAAATATATAATTTTCAAAATTACAATCTTATTTTTATTTTTAATTACATCATTACATTCTTCATTGCATAAACAAGACTATCAATTATGAATCCATGGGATATAAGACGATGGCTACCTGAATACCATCGTAGAAAATTTATTTAGGGCAACAATAAGTTTTGTGCCATCGTTGAATAACATATAAGACTATAGTTACCTTTTACCGTCGCCATATGTATTTTTTGGCAATTTTTTTTTATATCATCACCTAAATCCATCGCCTCAAATAGATTTTCTTATAGAATGATTATCCCCTATGAAATTTTGGTGCACAGGTGTAGAGCATGTTGGAGGTAGCATGTTCGAAAGTGTTCCAAAAGGGGATGCCATTTTTATGAAGGTGAGATTTGAATTATCTTTAGAACCTTTATATACCAAGCAACAGATAATAAACTATGTTTGTTGACATATTAATTTGTGGGTTATATGAATTTTTAGTCGATATTGCATGACTGGAGTGATGAACACTGCTTGAAAACTTTGAAGAATTGCTACAAAGCATTACCAAATGGTGGGAAGGTGATCAATGTTGAAGCCATTCTTTCAGAAGCAGCTGAAAGTAACCGTGTTGCTCGAGCTGGCTATCAAATTGACAACATGATGATGATGATTAATCCTGGAGGAAAAGAAAGAACTAAAACAGAGTTTGAAGCCCTTGCCAAGGAAGCTGGTTTTAGTAGTCTTCAAATCATTTGTCCTGTAATTAACCTTTGGGTCATGGAATTTATTAAGTAAGATATGCAAGTTTTTCCTTGTTTTGATTTTAAACACCCATTTCTAGCCAAAAATAAACAAATTTAAGCACCCATTGCTTGTGTGCTCAATCTTTTGAGAGAAAATCCTTGTTATTGATTGTTTGACCAATCTTTTCAAATATAGCTAGGGATAACAATCCTTTTTTTTATGGAAATAGAAATATATGCATTAAATATTAAAATATTAAGGATATCTACAATGTTCCTAGATAAAATTAAGGCGGCATCTCATAGTTCTAAAATCGAAACGCCGGACAAAAACTATTTGAGCATGCTCTTTAAAACAAAAGATAACATTGTCTATAAGAGAGTTTAACTTTAGAAACGAAGAAACTAGGTGCCAAGGCCATGCATTGTGAGTAGGGATTGGAAAGAAAACCGATATATCATTGTTCGTACACAAAACTTCTTCAATATTCCAACCCTTTTTCATAGCATGGTCGAGCCCCAAAAGAATTCACTGTACATCAACATCTAGTTGTTGTCTTGTATCCAAAAAATACTACAACGGCTAAAATGAATTCTCCATCTAACAAAATGCAAGAATCTCAACCAGAAGTGTTTAGAACTTTGTTAAAAACTCTTACACAAATGAGAATAGGATACTTTAAAGCAAGAAAAGAAATAGAGATACTAGAAGGGGAGAAATCATCTTGATCCTAGAGAGCACACGGGGACACAATACGAGATAGGGTAGGGGTGGATATCTAAGTCATTGATCCACCAAAGAATCTTGTGAAGTACCAAGGAAGGGTCAAGTTTAACCGACCCACTTACCATTTTCTTTCTTAAGTTTCAAATAAAATAATAAGTGATAATAAAAATGAAAACCAACCAAGAAAGTGAGAGTCGACCAATAGATTATCGAAGAGGAAAGAAATGCAAAGACCAGCAATGGAGGTATTGGAGAGAATAGGTTATCACTAGTGAATTTTTGTCCTTTTAAAATTTTCTTGAATTTAAACAAGATAGATAAAAATAAAATGCACAAATAGAGAGACACACCAAATTTATATTGGTTCAGCTACACTTAGCCTACGTCCACTCCTCTCAACCTTGAAAGAATTCACTAGTTCCTTCCTTTCAGTACAGTATGTGGGAAAACACATTTACAATCTTTTTCAACGGGATAAAAGGATCCCAATCTTTTAAGGATAAGAGAATCCGAATCTTATAAGGATAAGAGAATCCTTACAATGCCTAAGTACAATCTAGGCCAATACAAACAATGCTTTATAAACTCAAAAGCGTAAACTAAATACAAGAGAAATAAATGTATAAATGCCTAAGAAAGGAGTGTGATGTGTACTCCTTGCAAGTGTCAAATGATTCGAATGTATGCTTATACAATGATGATCTTCTATAAGAATTTAGAGTGTGAGCTTGGGAAGATTCTTTAAGCTTTGAAATCAAACCTTGATCGAAGTAGTTGTGGACAAAACTTAAATGATGAGAGCAATTAATCATTTTTCACCTTTCTCAAAAGTAAGATTTTGGACTGTAATGGATAGGTGAAAAGGACTGACATGTTCTCTATTTATAGGCTCATTAATGGCCTTTAGAACATGTGCAAATTGTACCCTAACGGATCTATTTTTCACCAATCCGGTCGACCTGAAGATTGATCCGGTCGACCGGATCTTAGCCGTTACAAAAAGTAGCCATTTAAAAACTAGCCATTGGAGGGTAGTCGGGCCATCCGATCAATGTCTGGTCGACCGGATCATCGTCCCACTTGATCCGGTTGACCGGATCACTTATGAGAACGTACCCATGAAGCCTCTGCCAGATCCGATCGATGCATGTACTGAGATCCGGTAGATCGGATGCTCAGATAGGATCACAGTCTTAGCCTGACTACAGAGAAATCATCTTGATCCTAGAGAGCACACGGGGACACAATATGAGATAGGATAGGGGAGAATATTCAAGTCATTGATCCACCAAAGGATCTTGTGAAGTACCAGGGAAGGGTCAAGTTTAACCGACCCACTCACCATTTTCTTTTTTAAGTTTTAAATAAAATAATAAGTGATAATAAAAATGAAAACCAACCAAGAAAGTGAGAGTCGATCAATAGATTTATCGAAGAGGAAAGAAATGCAAAAATCATCAATGGAGGTACTGGAGAGAATAGGTTATCACTAGTGAATTTTTGTCCTTTTTAAATTTTCTTGAATTTAAACAAGATAGATATAAATAAAATGCTCAAATAAAGAGACACACCAAATTTATAGTGGTTCGGCTGCACTTAGCCTACGTCCACTCCTCTCAACCTTGAGAGAATTCACTAGTTCCTTCCTTTCAGTACAGTAGGTGGGAAGAACACCTTTACAGTCCTTTTCCATTGGATAAGAGGATCCCAATCTTTTAAGGATAAGAGAATCCGAATCTTATAAGGATAAGAGAATCCTTGCAATGCCTAAGTACAATCTAGGCCAATACAAACAATGCTTTATAAACTCAAAAGCGTAAACTAAATACAAGAGAAATAAATGTATAAATACCTAAGCAAGATGTGTGATGTGTACTCCTTGTAAGTGCCAAATGATTCGAATGTATGCCTATACAATGATGATCTTCTATAAGAATTTAAAATGTGAGCTTGGGAAGATTCTTTAAGCTTTGAAGTCAAACCTCGATCGAAGTAGATGTGGACAAGACTTCAATGATGAGAACAATTAATCATTTTTCAAATTTCTCAAAAGTAAGATTTTAGACTGTAGTAAATAGGTGAAAAGGACTGACATGTTCTCTATTTATAGGCTCATTAATGGCCTTTAGAACATGTGCAAATTGTGCCCTCACGGATCTATTTTTCACCAATCCGGTCGATCTGAAGATTGATCCGGTCGACCGGATCCTAGCCGTTACAAAAAGTAGCCATTTAAAAACTAGCCATTGGAGGGTAGTAGGGCCATTCGATCGATGTCCGGTCGACCGGATCATCGTCCCACTTGATCCGATCGACCGGATCACTTATAGTAACGTACCCATGAAGCCTCTGCCAGATCCGATCGATGCATGTACAGAGATCCGATCGACCGGATGCTCAGATAGGATCACAGTCTTGGCCTGACTGCAGAGAAATCATCTTGATCCTAGAGAGCACACGCAGACACAATATGAGATAGGGTAGGGGTGGTTATCCAAGTCATTGATCCACCAAAGGATCTTGTGAAGTACCAAGGAAGGGTCAAGTTTAACCAACCCACTCACCATTTTCTTTCTTAAGTTCCAAATAAAATAATAAGTGATAATAAAAATGAAAACCAACCAAGAAAGTGAGAGTCGATCAATAGATTTATCGAAGAGGAAAGAAATGCAAAGACCAGTAATGGAGGTACTGGAGAGAATAGGTTATCACTAGTGAATTTTTGTCCTTTTAAAATTTTCTTAAATTTAAACAAGATAGATGGAAATAAAATACGCAAATAGAGAGACACACCAAATTTATAGTGGTTCGGCTACACTTAGCCTACGTCCACTCCTCTCAACCTTGAAAGAATTCACTAGTTCCTTCCTTTCAGTACAGTAGGTGGGAAGAACACCTTTACAATCTTTTTTCACGGGATAAAAAGATCCCAATCTTTTTTCACGGGATAAAAAGATCCCAATCTTTTAAGGATAAGAGAATTTGAATCTTATAAGGACAAAAGAATCCTTGCAATGCCTAAATACAGTCTAACCCAATACAAATAATGCTTTATAAACTCAAAAGTGTAAACTAAATACAAGAGAAATAAAGGTATAAATACCTAAGCAAAGAGTGTGATGTGTACTCCTTGCAAGTCCCAAATGATTTGAATGTATGCTTGTACAATGATGATATTCTATAAGAATTTAGAGTGTGAGGTTGGGAAGATTCTTTAAGCTTTGAAGTCAAACCTTGATCGAAGTAGATGTGGACAAGACTTCAATGATGTGAGCAATTAATCACTTTTCACCTTTCTCAAAAGTAAGATTTTGGAGTGTAGTAGATAGATGAAAAGGACTGACATATTCTCTATTTATAGGCTCATTAATGGCCTTTAGAACATGTGCAAATTATGCTCTAATGGATCTATTTTTCACCAATCTGATCGACCTGGAGATTGATCTGTTCGACCGGATCCTAGCCGTTACAAAAAGTAACCGTTGGAGGGTAGTAGGGTCATCCGATTGATGTCTGGTCGATCGGATCATCGTCCCACTTGATCCGATTGACCGGATCACTTATGGGAATGTACCCATGAAGCCTCTGCCAGATCTGATCGATGCATGTACTGAGATTCGATGACCGGATGCTACGATAGGATCACAGTCTTGGCCTGACTATAGAGAAATCATCTTAATCCTAGAGAGCACACAGGGACACAATATGAGATAGGGTAGGGGTGGATATCCAAGTCATTAATCCACCAAAGGATCTTGTGAAGTACCAGGGAAGGGAGTTTAACCGACCCACTCACCATTTTCTTTCTTAAGTTCCAAATAAAATAATAAGTGATAATAAAAACAAAAACCAACCAAGAAAGTGAGAGTCGATCAATAGATTTATCGAAGAGTAAAGAAATGCAAAGACCAGCAATGGAGGTACTGGAGAGAATAGGTTATCACTAGTGAATTTTTGTACTTTTTAAATTTTCTTGAATTTAAACAAGATAGATATAAATAAAATGCGCAAATAGAGAGACACACCAAATTTATAGTGGTTCGGCTACACTTAGCCTACTTCCACTCCTCTCAACCTTGAGAGAATTCACTAGTTTCTTCCTTTCAGTACAGTAGGTGGGAAGAACACATTTACAATCTTTTTTCACGGGATAAAAGGATCCCAATAATTTAAGGATAAGAGAATCCAAATCTTATAAGGACAAGAGAATCTTTGCAATGTCTAAGTAAAATCTAGCCAATACAGACAATGCTTTATAAACTCAAAAGTGTAAACTAAATACAAGAGAAATAAAGGTATAAATACCTAAGCAAGGAGTGTGATGTGTACTCCTTGCAAGTGCCAAATGATTTGAATGTATGTTTATACAATGATGATCTTCTATAATAATTTAGAGTCTGAGCTTGGGAAGATTCTTTAAGCTTTAAAGTCAAACCTTGATCGAAATAGATGTGGACAAGACTACAATGGTGAGAGCAATTAATCATTTTTCACCTTTCTCAAAAGTAAGATTTTGGACTGTAGTGGATAGGTGAAAAGGACTGACATGTTCTCTATTTATAGGCTAATTAATGGCCTTTAGAACATGTGCAAATTGTGCCCTAACGGATCTATTTTTCACCAATCCGATCGACCTGAAGATTGATCCGATCGACCGGATCCTAGCCATTACAAAAAGTAGCCATTTAAAAACTAGCCATTGGAGGGTAGTAGGGCCATCCAATTGATGTTCGGTCGATCGGATCATCGTCCCACTTTATCCGGTCGACCAGATCATTTATGGTAACGTACCCATGAAGCCTCTGCCAGATCCGATCGATGCATGTACAGAGATCCGATCGACCGGATGCTCAGATAGGATCACAGTCTTGGCCTGACTGCAGAGAAATCATCTTGATCCTAGAGAGCACACGGGGACACAATATGAGATAGGGTAGGGGTGGATATCCAAGTCATTGATCCACCAAAGGATCTTGTGAAGTACCAGGGAAGGGTCAAGTTTAACTGACCCACTCACCATTTTCTTTCTTAAGTTCTAAATAAAATAATAAGTGATAAAAAAAACGAAAATCAACCAAGAAAGTGAGAGTCGATCAGCAGATTTATCGAAGAGGAAAGAAATGCAAAGACCAGCAATGGAGGTACTGGAGAGAATAGGTTATCACTAGTGAATTTTTGTGCTTTTTAAATTTTCTTGAATTTAAACAAGATAGATATAAATAAAATGCGCAAATAGAGATACACCAAATTTATAGTGATTCGGCTACACTTAGCCTACGTCCACTCCTCTCAACCTTGAGAGAATTCACTAGTTCTTTCCTTTTAGTACAGTAGGTGGGAAGAACACATTTACAATCTTTTTCCACGGGATAAGAGGATCCCAATCTTTTAAGGATAAGAAAATCCGAATCTTATAAGGGCAAGAGAATCCTTGCAATGCCTAAGTACAGTCTAGGCCAATACAAACAATGCTTTATAAACTCAAAAGTGTAAACTAAATACAAGAGAAATAAAGGTATAAATACCTAAGCAAGGAGTGTGATGTGTACTCCTTACAAGTGCCAAATGATTCGAATGTATGCTTGTACAATGATGATCTTCTATAAGAATTTAGAGTGTGAGCTTGGGAAGATTCTTTAAGCTTTGAAGTCAAACCTTGATCAAAGTAGATGTGGACAAGACTTCAATGATGTGAGCAATTAATCATTTTTCACCTTTCTCAAAAGTAAGATTTTGGACTGTAGTAGATAGGTGAAAAGGACTGACATGTTCTCTATTTATAGGCTCATTAATGGCCTTTAGAACAGGTACAAATTGTGCTTTAACGGGTCTATTTTTCACCAATCCGGTCGACCTAAAGATTGATCCGGTCAACCGGATCCTAGCCGTTATAAAAAGTAGTCGTTGGAGGGTAGTAGGGCCATCCGATCGATGTCTGGTCGATCGGATCATCGTCCCACTTCATCCAGTCGACTGAATCACTTATGGGAACGTACCCATGAAGCCTCTGCCAGATCCGATCGATGCATGACTGAGATTCGATCGACCGGATGCTCAGACCAGATCATAGTCTTGGCCTGATTGCAGTAGTCTGACTGCAGAGATTGGTTCGAGACTTTCTCCAATAATTTTTACCAAGTTCTAAGGTCATAGAGGGTTCATTTATAACCTCCTAAGGTCCCTAAATGATGCACATGTTTATTTTATTAATTTTATGTAAGTGCAATTACAAGCATGCAGTAAGTGTGTTTAAGTATGTGCACACGGACATCTTGAGTCTTGATTAAAGTCTTGATCTCTATCTTCGAGTGATGTTCTTCAATCTTCAAAAGATCTTCCAAGATCTTCTTTTCTTGAAATCTTGATCTTCATGGCTTTGTCGTGAACATCTCCGCTTCTATATGTCTTCTACTCTTTTGACTTTATTAGCCCTGTTGATATATAGATATATATATATATAGGACCATGTCTACATATTTGTTATCATCAAAACATTTATGGAGGTGGAGTTAGGATACCCCAACAATCTCCCCCCTTTTGATGATGACAAACATATGATTTGGTAGTAGTTCATAACAAAGCATGTATGGCATTTAAAGTATATATAGTCAACAGTCAGAAATCAAATCATGCATCTTGCATCATAAGTCATAAGTCATAAAATTATCAAATCATCATATCTTCTCCCTCTTTGTCAACACCAAAAAGGGTAGAGAAGGCTCCCCCTGTAATATAGAGTTATTTGAAAAACCGAGAATGATTGCAGCCAATAGATATAAAATTCAAAGTAAGTTATCCACATAATTATAAAGTCTAAAGCAAAGCAATCATGTAGAATTTAAAATTCTAAACTAAGTAGTCCAAACACTCTCCCCCTAGAGAAGTGCATTACTGAAAAGTCATATCAAATATAAAGCAGTAGTTTTAAAATAATACAACCCAAATTGTCTTAACAAAACATAAATAAAGCAAACCAGGCCTCCGGAGGAGGAGGAGAGATGTGAAAATGCTGAGAGATCATCCTAAGCTGATCCATGATCTCCTTGTTGTCTCCACATAGTGCTGTGAACTGATCATCAAATCCCTGCAGACGGGAGTCAAGCTTCTCTTGGTATGCAACAAACTTAGCCTTGGTCATATAATCTTCATCCTCACTATCATCCTCATCAAAAGCATAGCTATCAACAATAGATGAAGAGGCTTGCTTGCGCCTAGCTTGGCGACCCGGAGGAGGAGGAGGAGCATCGGATCCGCTAGTAGGAATGCCCATCTTCTTCAAGGTTGAAGTATCAATAGAAGTTGGATTTGTGGTGGGAACTTCATCAGAAAGATCAACTTCAAAGTGCTTGAAGATAATAGTCAGTAAACGATTATAGAGAAGACTAGCCTTGGAGTCTCTCTCAGCCGCCAATTCCATGGTTTTCATAATCACATAGGGAAAACATATTTTGTGGGTATTGACGATACACCAAATGAGATAGGCTTGGAAACGGGTGACTGCATCTCTATGCCCACCAAGGGGAAGAATATTATAGGTGAGAATGAGATTCACAACTCTAGGGATATCACCTAGATGAATGGCGGTAAGTCCCTTTGTTTCCCCCAAATAGTCCTTAAAAATAGCCCCATAAACTTCATCAACATTCATAAATCATGTAGGGAAAGTCTTAATACGAAGATACTTTTGTTCTCCAGACTCATCAACCCCAATCATTTGGGCAAGTTCCACAGTGTCAAAGAAAATATATTTGCCCTTAACTAGTGAGGTGATGGTGTAGTCTCCTTCAACACCAACAACTTTGAGATTGCAATAGCATAGTTGAACAAGCATAGTATAGGCTTTCTCTTGGGGATAGAGAATAGCATCCCAATCCAATATCTCAAAGAAAGTATTTATCTCACAAGGAAGAATGGCATTGAGTTCGATAACACTAACTAGCATTTCTCAAATGAGGTTCTTTAGTTGGAATTCCTTCCACCAAATCGATGCCTCCTTTGAGATGAACAAAGTGCCATCATACGCATCCTTCTTTGAAGTCACAGTCTTTCTTTTCTTAGAAGGTTCTCCTTTGGAAGCCATTGAAAATAAGGGTTTTGGAGATTTGAAAGGTTTTTGAGAAGGAAAGATGTGAGAAACTAGAGATTTAATGGTGAAAGAGATTTTGGATCACCAAAAAAGTAAAAATCTTCAAGGGTTTGTCAAGTTTTTGCCCTAGAAACTCAAAAGAGGGATTTTTGAGAGAAGAGAGAGGGGTTTTGAGAAATAAAAAGTGGAGCAAATGACCCTCGGATTGGGTTTTAAAATCAAGTTTCCACGATCTGGTCGACTGGTTTTGACCATCCGGTCGACCGGATGACCTAAAATATGTATTTTAAGCCAGTCCTACCCAGAATTTGATCGTAAGACCTATTTGGGGGAAATTCAAGGAATGTGACTCAATCAAACAGATTACACATACCTAATTCTTGTCGAAGATTGCAAAACCGTTATTCGGACAGCGGTTTAGTGAAGATATCTGCAACTTGTTTTTCAGTTTCAATGTGTTCGAGTACAACTTCTCCCTTTTGGACAGTGTCTCGAAGAAAGTGATGGCGAACATCTATATGTTTTGCTCTTGAGTGTAGAATAGGGTTTTTACTCAAATTGATGGCGCTAGTGCTGTCGTAAAATATTTTGGAAGGATTGAATTGAAGTCCATAGTCTTGAAGAGTCTGACGCATACAAAGGATTTGGGCACAACACCTGCCGACTGCGATATATTCAGCTTCGGTAGTTGAGAGTGCCACACAATTTTGTTTCTTGCTGAACCAAGAAACCAGACAAGATCCAAAGAAGTAGCAAGTACCACTTGTGTTCTTGCGATCAATATGACAACCAGCAAAGTCAGCATCTAAGTAATTCAAAATTATTATGCATTGGATACCATAGTCCTATATCAATTGTTCCTTTCAAATATTTAAAGATTCTTTTAACTGCACTAATATGTGATTGCATTGGATTAGCTTGAAATCGAGCACAGGCATACACACTAAATATAATATCTGGTCTACTTGCAGTAAAATATAACAGGCTTCCAATCATACCCCGATAACGAGTAGGATCAACAGGGGTTCCACTCTCATCTTTTGAGAGAGTTATTGAGGTACTCATGGGAGTATTAGAGGCCTTTTGGGAGTTAATATCAAATTTCTTTAGCAATTCTTTGATATATTTAGATTGATTGATAAAAATCCCATTTTTAGTTTGTTTAATCTGAAGGCCTAAGAAGAAATTGAGTTCACCCATTAAACTCATTTCAAGCTCACTTTTCATGCAATTACTGAATTCAATACATAGTGAATCATCAGTAGCACCAAATATAATATCATCTACATATATTTATACTATAATCAAGTTGGAGCCCTTATGTTTGACAAATAATGTAGTGTCTATCTTACCAATGGTATAAGCATTTTCTATAAAAAATGTCTTCAATCTGTCATACCATGCTCTTGGTGCCTGTTTAAGTCCATATAAAGCTTTCCTTAATCTAAAAACATAATCAGGAAGATAAGAACTTTCAAAACCAGGGGGTTGAGAGACATATACTTATTTTTCAATAAACCCATTCAAGAAAGCACTTTTCACATCCATTTGAAAGAGTTTAAAATTTTTATGACAGGCAAAAGCTAGGAGCATTCTAATGGCTTCTAATCTAGCAACAGAGGCATATGTTTCATCAAAATCAATTCCCTCTTGCTGATTATATCCTTGAGCCACTAGTCTAGCTTTATTTCTTACCACAATGCCATTTTCATCTAATTTATTTTTGAATACCCATTTTGTCCCAATAATGGATTTATTTTTCGATTTTGGCATGAGCTCCCAAACATCATTTCTTTTGAACTGATGAAGTTCTTCTTGCATGGCCAAAATCCAGTTATTATCCATCAAGGCTTCTTTTATGTTCTTAGGTTCTACCAATTGATAGAAATGCAGAAAAATTAGAAGTGTTTTGAAGTTTGGACCTAGTTTGAACTCCTGATTCCAAGTCACCAATGACTTGATCTAGTGGATGATTCTTTAAAGGTCTAACCTCTTTGGGAAGTTCCAAAGGGTTTTCTTTGGAAGTTTCTATATGGGAATCTTCATCTTCTTTTAGGGAAGTGGTCTCAACTCTTTTAGAGATTTCAGAAATGACCTCTTCATCCTCATCAATTAGAGGTTTGTATTTTTCTTCAGGAGGAGCGATATCAAATCTAATGTTCATAGATTCTTCTACAACTAAGGTATTTTTGTTGAATACTCTATAGGCACGGCTATTGCTAGAGCATCCAAGAAAAATACCTTCATTTGATTTTTTATCAAATTTGCTTTTGGGGTCTTTGGTATTCAAGATAAAACATTTACACCCAAAGATTTGAAAATAGTCAACTTTGGGCTTCTTTCCAAAATAAAACTCATAAGGTGTTTTAGATAAAAAATTTCGAATCAAAACACGATTTAAAACATAACATGCAGTAATAACAGCTTCAGCCTAAAAATATTTAGGTAGAGAATATTCACTAAGCATAGTCCGGGCAGCCTCTTGAAGAGATCTATTTTTCCTTTCAACAACCCCATTGGATTGAGGTGTTCTAGGAGTAGAGAAATTATGGATGATGCCTTCATCATCACAATATTTTCAAATTGGTTTGAGTTATCAAACTCACTTTCATGATCACTTCTTATTGTAATGACCAAATAGCCCTTTTGATTTTGAATTTTCTTACATAGTTTTGAGAATTCATTAAAAGCATCATTTTTGTGTCTAAGAAAACAAGTCCAAGTATATCTAGAATAATCATCAACAATCATAAAAGTATATACTTTACTATTCAAACTTGGAGTAGGAATAGGGCCAAAAAGATCCAAATGGAGAAGTTCAAGTGGTTTAGTAGTTGAAACAAAGTTCTTAGATTTATGGGAAACTTGAACTTGTTTCCCCTTTTGGCAAGCATCACAAAAATAATTCTTGTCAAACTTTAGTTTGGGTAAGTTTAGGACAAGATCCTTGGAAGCTATTGATTGAATTAATTTGATATTTATATGTCCAAGTTTTCTATGCCAAACACTTGAATCTTCATAAAAGACTAAACAAGTATTGCTAGAACTAGTTTCATCAATAATGCAAGTATATATGTTATTATTTCTAATTTCTTTCAACACTACTTTGTTATTTGCATCCAAAACTAGACAATATGAAACATCAAAACTTACTTTATATCTAACGCTACACAGTTAACTTACACTAAGTAGGTTGTAGGCAAGTTTGTTTACCAGATAGACGTTTGATATGATGGTACCTCCAATGTTGATGTTTCCAATGCCGATTATCTTTCCTTTGCCATTGTCTCCAAAGGTCACCATCCTCCATCATACTTTCTTAACTTTGTAAATAACTTTGTATTTTTCGTCATATGCTTGGAGCACCCACTGTCGATGTACCATTCAACTTGTCATTTGCTCTTCAAGCATACATACAAAACAAAGTTTACACATGCATTGGTCCCCACAATCTGTTAGGTCCACCATTGTTAGAGTTGAGAGATTCGTTAGGTACCCAGACTGTCTTGTATTTAAGACTATAATTTGTGTATGGAACATAGTTCTTAGGTCGTTGGTACCTAGGGTCACAAATGTCAAATGGAGATGGTGCCCTTTTCTGCCTTTGCGATCTTTGCCAATCGAAGGAGTTTTAGGTCCTTCTACCTCTTTGGAATCTTTGATGGTCATAAGGTCTATATGAGTTAAACTTCATATATGGCCTATGGCTTGGTTGAGGTCTGTAACTTCTTTCCATTGTGTATGGAGCATATGGTCTTTGATATTGGTCTTTGAGGTCTTTGAGGTACATATTTCCTTTGGGGTCTATTCATTCTTTGAGAGGTATATTGAAATACATGATGATGTTGATTTCTATACCTTTGATTTCTATGCCGTTGATTTCTATGTCCTTGATTCCTTGAAGGGGGATCATGAGAAGGTGACGTTTGACCTTGATATATTCTTCCCTCTACCACTTTTTCTTTACCTTTGGCAAGGTATAGGATTTTTCCATTATAGCCTAAACCCTCTTTGTCCTGTGGTAGTTTTTGAGGGGTACCAAGAAGAGTGTCTAAAGATTTTTGACCCTTAGTAAAGGTCAACAAAGCTGACATCAATCTCCCATTTTCTCCTTCAAGTTGGGCAACATAGATAAGTAGGTCATCTATTTTATTGTTCAATTCTATCACTTCCTTCTTTAGGTAGGAATTTGAAGCTTCAAGCTTGCGACTTGCCTCATAGAGAGCTTCAAATCCCTTTTCAATATCATCTTCATCTATGTCATCTGTATCTATCTCTTCAATTGAATCACTATATTTAGAATTAGAAGTGAGATAGTCTGAGTTTACCTCAATGTCTTCTTCTGTTGCCATGAGAGCTAGATTTGTCACCTCTTCATCAGAATCTCCCACTTCTTCTTCTTCACTTGAATCCCATGAAATTTCAGCAGCATACGCTTTCTTCTTATCTTGTCCTTTTGGGCACTCAGTTCTAAAGTGGCCAGGCTTTTTGCAGTCATAGCAGACAATTTCTTTCCTAGAAGGAAGAGGTTTGTCTTTAGTGGGAATCTTACCTTTGTTTGCTTGTCCCTTATTGAAATATTTGCCTCCTTTCCTTTTGAGGAATTTCTGGAATTTCTTGGTAATAAGAGACATTTTCTTTTCTGAGAGGTTGATGTCCTCTTTTTCATTACTCTCTTCATCAGATTAGAGGTTTTGAGGGCTATGGTCTTCTTCTTTGGTTCTTTTATTTCAGACCATCTTTCATCTTCATTCAGTTCGACTTCGTGAGTGAGAAGAGATCCAAGCAGTTCGTCCAGGCTCACTTTGTCGAGGTCCTTTGCTTCCTTGATGATTGTTACTTTTGGTCTCCACTTGGGGGGAAATGACCTGAGAATTTTTCTCACATTTTTGGACTTGGTATATGTTTTACCCAAGCCCTTCAACTTATTGGTAATGTTAGTAAAACGTAAAAACATACTCAAAATACTTTCATTTTCTAACATTTTGAACAGTTCATACTCATGCACAAGTTTATCAATTTTAGATTTCTTCACTTGTGAAGTCCCTTCATATGAAACTACAAGTGTGTCCCAAATTTCTTTAGCCTTTTCACATATGGTTATCTTATTAAATTCGGAATCGGTCAAGGCATATTGTAGAAAGGTGATAGCCTTGTAATTGTACTGAATTTTCTCCTTTTCAGCAGGAATTAATTCAGAGGTTTTCTTAGGCACACTTTCACCATCTACAATCTTAGTAAAAGAATAAGGTCTATTTTCAATAACATGCCAAACTTCAAGATAATGTGTACATGTGAAGTTCTGGAATCTAATTTTTCAATAAGGAAAATTGTCTCCATTGAACAAGGGAGGTCTAGAGACATTTAGTCCCTCAAGAGGATTGGTGTAATGCGATCCCATAGATCTTAGTCTCAATCAAAATGAGCTCTCGTTTTGATACCACTTGTTGGATAATCTAGAGGGGGGTGAATAGGTTATCACTAGTGAATTTTTGTCCTTTTTAAATTTTCTTGAATTAAAACAAGATAGATAGAAATAAAATGCGCAAATAGAGAGACACACTAAATTTATAGTGGTTCGGTTACACTTAGCCTACGTCCACTCCTCTTAACCTTGAGAGAATTTACTAGTTCCTTCCTTTCAGTACAGTAGGTGGGAAGAACACCTTTACAATCTTTTTTCACCGGATAAGAGGATCCCAATCTTTTAAGGATAAGAGAATCTACATCTTATAAGGACAAGAGAATCCTTGCAATGTCTAAGTACAGTCTAAGCCAATGCAAACAATGCTTTATAAACTCAAAAGCATAAACTAAATACAAGAGAAATAAATGTATAAATACCTTAGCAAGGAGTGTGATGTGTACTCCTTGCAAGAGCCAAATGATTCGAATGTATGCTTGCACAACGATGATCTTCTATAAGAATTTAGAGTGTGAGTTTGGAAAGATTCTTTAAGTTTTGAAGTCAAACCTTGATCGAAGTAGATGTGGACAAGACTTCAATGATGAGAGCAAT
This sequence comes from Telopea speciosissima, assembly GCF_018873765.1. NCBI lineage: Eukaryota > Viridiplantae > Streptophyta > Magnoliopsida > Proteales > Proteaceae > Telopea > Telopea speciosissima. The sequence continues at coordinate 50,247,488 of NC_057920.1, forward strand.
TAATCATTTTTCACCTTTCTCAAAAGTAAGATTTTGGACTGTAGTGGATAGGTGAAAAGGACTGACATGTTCTCTATTTATAGGCTCATTAATGGTCTTTAGAACATGTGCAAATTGTGCTCTAACGGATCTATTTTTCACCAATCCGGTCGACCTGAAGATTGATCCGGTCGACCGGATCCTAGCCGTTACAAAAAGTAGCCGTTTAAAAACTAGTCGTTGGAGGGTAGTAGGGCCATCCGGTCGATGTCCGATCGATCGGATCATCGTCCCACTTGATCCGGTCGACCGGGTCACTTATGGGAATGTACCCATGAAGCCTCTGCCAGATCCGATCGATGCATGTACTGAGATCCGATCGATCGAATTACAGTCTTGGCCTGATTGCAGCAGTCTAACTGTAGGGATTGGTTCGGGACTTTCTCCAATAATTTTTACCAAGTCCTAAGGTCATAGAGGGTTCATTTATAACCTCCTAAGGTCCCTAAAAGATGCACATGTTTATTTCATTAATTTTATGTAAGTGCAATTACAAACATGCAGTAAGTGTGTTTAAGTATGTGCACACGAGCATCTTGAGTCTTGATTAAAGTCTTGGTCTCCATCTTCGAGTGATGTTTTTCAATCTTCAAAAGATCTTCCAAGTTCTTCTTTTCTTGAAATGCCCTTGAAATCTTGATCTTCATGGCTTTGTCTTGAACATCTCCGCTTCTATATGTCTTCTTCTCTTTTGACTTTATTAGCCCTGTTGACATATATATTTATATAGGACCATGTCTACATGTTTGTTATCATCAAAACATTTATGGAGGTGGGGTTAGGATACCCCAACAGACCAGCAATGGAGGTACTGGAGAGAAACTCAGTTCTCAACCCCAGAGGTCCTGCAGCCAAAGTTCATTTTGACCATTTGCAAAGGAGGAGAATGTGCCACACAGACTCAACACATGATCCACAAAAGACACAAGTGGGGTCGATCAAGATCCATTTTGAGAGAACTACTTTGACAGAAATCCTTGCATGTAAAACACGCCAAAAAAAAAAAACAATTTAAACTTGGGATGTAACTTAAGCTTTCAAAGGAACCACCACACTTTAAGATACAAGTATCTCGAGAAGGTCATTCCGGAGAATTAAGAAATTTGGCAACTAGATGGGTTTTAAACCTCCCATTCTTAGATAGAGTGTCACGCCCCCATTCCGATTAAAGATATTTTACAATAAAGGGGGTGACTGTGATGACAAGTGTCATCCCAATACCATCAGGATCACAGATAAAGTGTCCCAAGCCATAGTCCACTCTGTTATCAAGTCATGATAACATCAGGGAACGTATCCAATGGAATAAATCGTTCCAATTACAGAGTTAGCGGAAGCCAAATTCAATCAAATCATGTAAATATAGAGCATCGGTTCTCTAATGATAACACATAATATAGTTGCAATATCCCGTAACCATCCATTTAGCTCTGTACATTTACACATGAAGTTTATACATGAATGAAGGTGAATATGGAAATAAATAATTAAATCACGCCACTAGGGCACCATTCTTGGGTGTACATCAACATCCAAGTCCCATCCACCGACTCCGCTTGATTTGCATCCATAGGTGCTCATCAAGAGGTTACCTACATATCAACTAAAAAGAGGGTGTACAACGGGGTTAGCTCCACAAGCTAGTGAGAGAGCAAAAGGGAATGCACATACACACAAACACGTAATTTCAAACAATTCATGATGCATGTAGATGTTAGATTCATTTTTCACCTAGCATACAATTTCTAAGTCAAGTGTATGCTACTGTGATAACTCGGGAGACACTGAGGGTTACTTAACTTATCGCCCCAATGAAAGCTCAGTTATCACGAGGGAGCCTATGTTGGTAGAAGCCATCAGACCACTCAGTGGTAGACCCCGATAGCTATCACTACCCCTGACCTAGTCTCTCTCCCCCTCAGGCAACAGGTGCTCAGACTATCCAACACATAAACCCCTGTTGGTAAGGGTCGTAGCATAAAGGAGCAAGAATCCTAGCCGCAGATATACTACATGCAAGTCCTATCGTCCCGAGAGGTATTCTGGGTGCATCAACTTTTCATTCCATCTAGTACCCGGGTACCAGCACGACACGACGCATACAGATCAGGATGACAGATAAAAAGTTTCATAATTAAATTCTGGGGTTCCGGTACCGGTACACCCGACACTATAACCCGATACAATAGTGAGAACATTATCACATCACATTCATAACAGTTCACATTTGAGATAATAATGCAATGCACAAAATGCTTATAATTCATATAATAGCATGATAATGATTGCTTAATATATATATATATATATATATTCAAGCCCAAACAAATCACCCAAAACCCACTCACCGAACTCGGGTGTCACCCGGCGTGGTTGACATGAATCTCACCAATGCACCTTCTATCCATCGAGTTGGGTAGCCTAAGAATGCAAGAGCAAACATCAAAAGGTGTATAGAGGGGTCCTAGGTTATGCCCCCAAAGTTAAAACTAAGTCTCAACTAAGACAGCACGGACAGACTCACGGACGGAAGTAACAGGGTTAGTCTATCCCTAACTCCGTTCAGCTCAAAAGGTCAAAACACGAGAGACGGATCCACGGATGGAACTTCTACCTAGATCCGTTCCTGCATCCATTCGAACCTTGAGACACACCCGAGAGTGAACGAAACTACAGACGGAAGAGCCTTATGAATCCGCCCCCTGCATCCGTTAGATCCCGGAGACATTCCCGAGAGGGAACAGGACCACGGGCGGAGGCAATAGAGTAAATCCATTCCTACATCCGTTCGAACCATTTTGACTAGGATAAACTGGATGGACTTATGAATAGAACCATGACAGTGACTCCGTTCGTGTGTCCGTCGAAATTCTTTTTTGAGATTTCTTAGGGTTTTCCCTCCAGCTTGGAACTTGGAGTTCACATGGCACTCAGGTTCATGAAGTGGTGTCCTAGGTCTCCCTAGGGTCACTAGAACCTAGGCTTACCTCATGGATCCAAGATCACATAAGGATTTGACTCCATTTGGTCCAAGGGTAGGGTTTGGGGGTTTAAAACCAAGGGATCAGCAACAATGGCTGCAAATGGTTGGTAGGAGCCTACATTAGGGGGGTTGGTCTTCACTATTAGAGTCCCATTTAAGGGCTAATCTCACCTTGAGTCCCAAATGGGACCCTAGGTTAGCTCAAGCTTAAAGAATCTACTTCAATCAAGAATGGGAATGGAAAAGAGGGATGTACCAAGAGTTAGGTCATACCTTGGAGAGTGGAGCTCCAATCCCAGCCCTAACCATCCTTGAAGATCCATCTCCTCTCTTCTCCTCCTCCCCTTTTTCTTCTTTTCTTTAAGTCTTGATCGAACAACAGAGGGATGGAAGGTACGGCAGCCAAACCCCTTTGGCATGCCTTCCATCTTCTTCCCTTTCCCTCTCATTCCTCTTCCTACTTCTTCTTCTTCCTTGTCTCTTCTCCTCCACGGTTTGGCTTGGAGGGGAAGAGATAGGAGAATAAGAGACTATGTCTTATCTTTTAAAGACTAAAAGAGGCCTTAGGGCCTGTTTGCTTAAGTGTTTCTAAGACATAAAATAGTCTTTTGGGTTTAATGAACCTTTGGGCCTGTTTGGCCAAGGTCACCACCCTGTTTGGCCAAGGTTACCACCTAATTAGTCTATTTAGTTAGGACATGTTTGGGTCTGCCCTAAGTCCTATAAAAGTACATTAGTCTTTAAGGTTTGTTTGGTTCAAGCTAAAATAGAAGAACTCATTATTTATTTAAGTTAAGTCTTGTGGGCTCACTTTTATGGCCCAACTGACCAATTGAAGGTAAGGGTGGGGGTCCATCTTGTCCGAAGGTCTAGTTATGGTGTCCGGGACACGAGGACTTGGGTCCCACATGAAAATACTTTAAAAAGGCAAGAAACAGTTCAGACGGATCCACAAACAAAACCAGTCGAGTGAGTCCGTTCGTGACTCTGTTGCTGCTGTTAGGACCCAAACCTCAAGGAAAGTTGCAGGGCTTTAACTTGTACTTCCAGGACTTCGAGGGGACACTTATAATAAAATTTTAGGTTCAAGGTCACAGGTGTTGCCCACTGCCATCGTGGCATTACTCATTGGTAAAAGTCTAATTTGACCAGGGGTATTAGGATATATTTCGGGTGCAGGTGTAACATAGAGAGCAAATCCATTGGTCGTCCAAACCTGAGATATGCACTTTAGCAATGTTAAGAACAATGTTCTAAGGAAATAAAGAAGACAATAAGAAAAGATTACATTGAACATTGAACATAAAATCCCTAACAATGTTCTCAAGGGTGTTTTAATAAGAGTTTGTGCACAGTAAAATAATAATATTCTGCCATGCATTTACAGATTAAAGCAACACAATTCAGTTACTTACTACCAATCATCCGGAAGTCCATGCGGACATCTTCTTCCGCACCCTTCACACCATGAACATGTATATGAAGTAGTCTGCAAATCTACATGACTTCTTGACTGCTACAACCCACATGTCAATGGTGTCGACGATCGCCGGAGCAGCACCTATTATAAACAGTTCAAATTAGACTAGCTTGGTCACAGGTGTAATAGTTACTTTGAAGGTAACCGTGCATATTGACCAATGGGAATGAGTCCTCATCAATCAACATAACTCTTTTCTTTTTGTTAGGAAATTTTAAACGATCATCGTTGATGGCTTTCTGCAAGGCAGTGCGTAACAGAACATAATTGTTAATTTGGTGTGTATGGGAATTGTGACACTTACAATACTTCTTATCTTTGATCTCACTTGGGGGATGGACCTGGTGTCCCTCTAATAGTTTGATATGCTTGTCTTTCAACAAGTGATCAAATATCATTTTTCCCTTAGTTATATTAAAAGAGTACTTGCTCCTGGCATCAAAATTCTTTGCCTGTGTTGATCTAGTCTGCACAATAGGTTTTGGCTATCAGTTGCTCGAGCCGATGCCTTACAAATGTAGGGCTTTCCTGCAATAATCTCAACTACGCTGACTTCACAGTATACATAACTGACTGGTTTATTTCCATCTGGTCCCATTATGGCAAGTAATAAATTGGCTCTTAGGTCCCATTGGATGATGCTTTTCATTTTTCCTTTTCTTTAAGAAGAAACTCATAACTAGTGGCTTGTGCAACCAACTGGCACAAATCAATGAACTCCTATCCACCAAATCTTTTCCTTAGTTCAAAATGCAAACCTCCTAACGCCATCTTTGCATATTCAATCTATTGCAAGGTAGTTGGACACCTGTACCTCGTTGTCTTAAATCTATTCCCAAACTTATCTATAGATTCATCGCATTCTTGGCACACTCTGGATATGGTTTCATATAAACTAGCCTGGTTATTGGTCTATAAGTAGGGTTGATTTGGTCCTAGATCATTCGGACAATTCTGCTCGGACAATAGGTATTTGATCAACTTGACCATGGGTAGTACCTCAATGTGGTTTTGAGGTTGCCCTACTTGTGGCCTTGGACTATTCTATGGAGGGAATGGTACTCCTTCAGGTTGCCCATTCTGGTCATGGTATGGCCATTCTACTTGTGCATCAAGCATGTTTGTATGCACCAAATTTGGCCTTGGGTTAAATCCCAAGTTCCTCCGCCCATTGTTATCACCTAACCATATTGGTTGGTAACCCAGATTGGGTTGGAGTTGGATAACCTCCTAGTGGGATAGAATTTGCCCCTATAGTAACCATGTTACTTGATTGGGGAATAAGCCAGTGCGGTCATGGGGTTGGCCGAATAAGCATTCGCTTCCTGGAGTGGTGGTAGGCTATGTGGAGCCTGCGAAGTCATCCCCTGGTTAATTTGGTCACCACTTTCCACTGGTGACTCAAGCTCCCTATATGACCGGGCTGATCGATCATATTGGATGCAACATTGCCCCCATCCTTATGAAAACATATGAACAAATGATTGTTAATCCATACTAGGTTGCTGGTTTTAAGTACCCTGATACGTTTGAAACGTGAGAACTGTCATCAATTGGTCAAAACGAGCTTGTTGACCATTGTTGGATTGTGTCATTGCAGTAATCAACTAACATATATTATTGGTTGCAGGGCGTAAAGTGTTACTATCTGGCAGGTTATAGACACCTCATTTTGTCTTCTCCCCCGGAGGTTTCCCATAATGATGATGAACACTCTCCAAGGCTTACAGTCGGTGTATCTGTGGATGTAGAGTCAGTGTACTGTCCGAATCTGATCGTCCATTCCCTTGCCAGAACCCAAATAGAGCCTCCAAGAACCCTTAGAAAGGCTAGCCCTGACCCAGTCCCCTTAGAACCAGCCTGGCCCAGCACAGACCCTGGCCCAAACAGCCCATTCCATCCTTGTCGACACTGGAACCAGTACTGACACTCAAAGGCCCAGAGTCGACATCGAGCTGACCTTCCATCGACATCGAGCCATACCCCCTCACTGTCGGGTATAATATCTCCACTGTCTAACTTAGTTCGACATTCAGAATTCAATTTTCGATAGTTAAACACCAACCCTCGATGTTAAGTGCTATTCATCGACAATCACTCAATGTCGACCATACCCAACTTCGATGTCGACTCGGGCAATTTTAATGTCGAATCTTTGCAAATTCGAGAAGCCAAAACTTGCCATGTTTAGCTTCGAACTCGATTCCTTTTTGCGACCAAGCTTATTTTTTGCACTTTGAATCTCAATCTTGGTTCCCTTAGGCACCAAGAAATACTTCCTAAGGCAACTAAACACTTGCTATCCATCCATTGGTCCTTACCTTGACTTTACACCCACCATCAATGCAAAGACCCCCATTTGGATGATCCAGATCCACCTAGCATCCCTGCATGAATTTGGGAGTGCACACACCCCTCTACATCTATAAATACACCCCCTCTCATGTTGAGGATGGCCTTTGGATTTTTTATGCTAGTTTGGTGCTTGAATGCCCCAATTCAACTCCCCTATTCAAAAGCATTGAGTCTTTGCTTTTGGCCGTTCACTTGGACTTAGCCTATTGTCTCTCCCACCTCTTGAGTGTCACAATCCCCACTTAAAACTTCAAGATCAAAGCCCCAAGACATCCATCCGGTGATCTTGACTTGACAATGAAATATTCGCATACAAAGAGACAAGAGAAGCCACCACAAGCGGTGATACTTGCTCAACGTACAAATCTCCTGAGTTACGAAAGGAAAACCTCCGCACCTCCATTTCAATCTTCTTCTATTAGGTAAGCTCTTTGTCTTAAAATCTTATTTAATCTACGTTGTTTTCGCTTTTATTTTGTTTTGCGTCTCCAGATGAAAGTGATCTCATCTCTCTAGATGGTGATCACCCATACTCCTTATCTTTCCTTTTCTTTTCTTTAATTTTGCATCTTACCCACATGCATGCATATCTCCATGATCCTCATCCCATGTAGTCTAAGACTCCCTCATGTATGTATTAATCTCTTAGCATGCACACATGTTTTCTTGCTTTAATTCCAATTTCTATGCTGCTCCATGCATGTACATTGAATTATCATTTCCGTTTTCATATTCTTCCCTTACCTTTGCTTTGATTAGAGTCAATCATGCTAAGGTCTCATAGGTCTTTGAGTCTTTTCTTTACTTTCACGTATACTAACCCTTTACTTTGCAGCCAAACCTTCGGGTATGTGTTTCTCTACCTCCCTTTGTATTTTACTTCTTTACAGTATTCTTGTATTTTTTTTTCACTATTTTCAAAGCATGTTATAATCCTACCTAGCCAAGTAACAGAAAGACCGACAAGTCCGGACAGACTGGGGTGCCTAATACCTTCCCTAGACCGTAATTTGACCCGTACCCAAACCAACAGACCATTTGTCCCCCAAAAAGGACATCACATAAGAATCAATACAGTACAAATTTGGGGTCCTAGACCCTCATCTAGGTGGCGACTCCCCTACATTCAATTCACCCCTCTCTCATTCCCCAAAGAGGGATGAGATGGAGGACACGTTCTCACATAGGTCATATCTTCCCTTATGTTATTAGTAACTGAATGTGCCCCTGATGGAGCACCTTCATTACTAGGCTCAAGGTTGGGTGTCCTTAAGGGATTCAACATGTCACCTTCGACAACGTTTCGTACGCTCCTCCTTGACATCACGATTTAATTTGGGGAGTACCACCAAAATGTGTTGGCAACAAATTCAGTCACACCGTTGCAGATATTGTAAATGAGGATTGCAAGGCGTGCCAGAGCCACAAGGACTCAAGATGTGATTTAAGATATTTATTACTGACCTCTATCAGGGGATATGAAATTCTCTCTTGCCTTTGATTGCTCCAAGGGCTTTTAAATATAGATTAATTGCAATGCCCAGAATAAAATGATACAATTAGAGAATAAATTGGAGGAACAAGAAGATATACTATTTAATTAAAAACATACTAGCGTTTGGTGAAGAACACGGTGCTACACTATGATTTTGAACAAAAAAAAAAAAAAAAAACACTATTCTAACAGTAATGGAAAGGAAGACAAAAGCAGATTTTTGTATAGTTGCCGAAAAGTCCTTTTCTCTTTGCTAGGTTATCCATTTATAGCACCTTGAGTATTCTGGTATTTTTGGCAGTTAATCAATTGCTTGGCCCACTTTCCATGTCCTTTTGTCATGATAGTCAGTTAAACTTTTCTTTTCGGGTTTGTTATAACGGCCCTAACAATTACGTGGTTTACCTTTCACCTTTGTTTGAATGTCTTTTGGACCGGTTCTTTTATGGCCTAATGCTTGTAAGTCCACCTTTGGGGCTCTAGTCCTTCACCTCCACTGATTGATCGAAATAGGATGTAAATACACTGTAGTATTGATGTGAGGTATGAAAGACCAACAGTTATCACACTGTAGCACATGAACACCAACCCTCAAACATTTTACTCGGATTTGGCGCTTGACGCCACCACCATCACCGTTTGAATTAACTATCAGAGTTTAGTTGACAAACTAGAAGGAGATATGGATCAATGACCAGAAGCATTACCATACAGAGCCTAAGTCTATTAAGAACAGTTATGGCACTATAACTATTATTAAACAAGACTGCTCTTATATTTCAGTAACTTACTCTCTAGCCAATAGAGTTAGATCGGAGAAGCTTAGGATGCATATAGATAATGTATTTTTCTATCTTTTTCTTTTTATGCATATATAAATAAAAAAATAAAAAAACAATGTTTGCTGGTGAACGATGCATTTATCCAATACGCCACGTGCACAAATATAGTAGAGAATACTGTTCTTTAGATTTGATCAATTGATATCTAATTCAAATCCACTGCCACGTATGTAGAAAAATGAGGTAGACCTTCCTTTACCTCTGTTCAACATAAACTTTGTAATAACTCTCTACCTCGGAAACTGCGTGGATACCAATCTTATCCATCCACATGGGTTTGCTTTTGTCAATCTAGAAATCACTCTATAGAGCACGTGTGCACGTGAGAATGAGATTTTTAGCCGTTAGATTATAATAAAAGCGTGCGTGATTTATATCAAGATACTAAATTGACGGTCCAAGTGACGTACCCACGAGAGCAATTTACTGTCTGAATTAAGGATTTTGCGTCATTTCATATTTCCTAGAGAGATATAAATACTTCCGAAGCATTCTCTCTTTCCTACTGAGGAGCGAGGCGGACAGGCAGTGGGGAGAGCAATAGAGAAGAAAAGCGAATCTTGTTCTCTCTCTCTCCTCTGTCTTCTCTGTTCGCAAGCAGGGTTAGGGTTTCATTTTTTGTCATTTTTGTTGAATTTGAAGCTTGATTTGAGCTCTGAAGTTGGAATTTTGTCGGAATTCGGAATTCTCTTGCGTTAGATTTGGATTCAAGTTTTGGGGGAGGGGAAGATTGGCTCTGATTCGTTCGGTTTCGGGTAGTTGGAGACTTGTTGAATGGTTCCAGATCTGGATCTTCTTTGCTTCGCATAACTTACTGGTAGTGTCCGCTGGTATCTACAATTTCTGAAAGTAAAAGTATAATTAACTACACTGTAATGATCTCTTTCTCTCTCTTGAATGAGTTTGTTTTGTTAAATGGTGAGGGATTAAAAGTTTGTGTGGTTCTTGTTACTTTTCTGTATTCATTACGTTGGCGCCCCCTTTTTTGTTTGGGGATTTGACTTTGTTTTATTTGGTTGTTAAAATTTTTGTTTGGAATTGCTTCAAATTTTTGTGACTTCGAGTTGTTGCATTTTTATATATCACAATTGTTTTTTTTTTGTTGGTGATTTTATCTGTTTGTAATGTAATGATTGGCGTCACCTGTAATTTCCTGATCGTTTCAGTTGGGGCGTCATTTTCTGTTAGGAAATGAGCAATTATAGAAGTTGAATTTATGACATTTCATGAAAGCTTAAATTATTGTGATTGTATGACTTTCATCTTGTGTTTTTTCTCTCTCTCTCTCTCTCCATATGTTCTTGTGATTTGTGGAAATTGATTTAGCGTGTTACTATTTTGTTTTTTTTTTTTGTGAATAAAATAATTAATTAAAAGAACAAAGAAAACAAAGCCCAAAGGCAGGATACAAGCCAAATTAGTAAGAAACTAAGAGGCGCCATGTAGCCTTATACAAGGAAAAGGAGAAGAAAAAACAAGGACCAAATGGTGAGTCTCAAATTAAGTTTTCCATTCCTTAGAATGAAGGTAGTACGGGGCAAATCTTAGCGAGTTACTATTTTTTTTTGTTATTAGTGTGTTGCTATTTCCTTATGCTTTAGTTTTAAGTTCAGAAATCTTTGAAGTTTCTCATTTATGTTTTTTATTGTGATTTGTTCTTTGGTTTCTTATCTTAGTGTCTTCTGTGCAGTGGGGGTGCATCAGAGGCGTTATCTGTGCATTTGAGTGCATCAGAGGCATTACTATACCACCATCTCTCTTTCTAGACTGCTTGTGACAATGAAGGACTCGAGGAGTTTGATGGAAGCAACAGAAGGTTTATGTTTTTTAATTACCTTGTTTCTTATTATTTGTGAAAAGCCTTAGAGACACTAAACATTTCTAGAACAACTTGACTTCTTTGTTTTGTTGACTGTTGTGGTGGTGTTGGTATTATCTTGTTTATGTTCAGTGGGTTCACGAGTGTATGAGAAGAATCTGGTGGAACAGATGAGGGAATTGGGGAAACTAAGAACAGCTGTAATGGTGGAGAAATGTTCGACTAAGAATGAAGGGGTCATGTGTCCCAAACCAAGGAGACGACTTATGAGGTGTGTCTATCATCCTTACTCGGTTATTATCGATAATACGTCACACCTGACTGATGAGTTGCTGTTATTTGTTTTAATTAGGATGCTTGATATATGGGATCCACCTATCCTTGTTTTTCTTATGTTTTCTGTTATTGATGATTAAGTCATGGTCACTACTTGGGAAGTGGAAATACTAGGAAGGATTTCGAAGCTTTATTTGGAATGGTTTTAATCGTCTAGTATGTGATGAATTATCAATGTATACGTCTTCAATTATTATTAGTTCTTTGATGGCTGCAGTAAAACTGGTGCTTAGTTACGTGTACACACACACACACACACACACAGACTTGTGTAAGCCTGTTCTGGCGGGTCTCACTATGTTGTCCATATTGCTTGGTCCGCTCAAATCCTGACCGACTAAAACCAACACTTTCGATTTCTGGGCATCTGTGATGTGTTATTCATTATGGCCAAGTGGTCACGGGTTCGAGTCTGGAAACAGCCTCTCTGCGAAAGCAGGGGTAAGGTGGCGTATATTATGACACTCCCCAAATCCCGCAGTGGCGAGAGCTCGTGCATTGGGTGCGTCCTTTGTGATGTGTTGGTTTCACAAAGTGTGTCTTTTATAATTGGATGTGGTTCATCTCTGGTTCTTTAACTTTATTTCAACCTGTAGCTCACATATATCATGGGGCTTACATTTGATTCTTGCCTCTTATATTTTTGTGACCATCCTTGGTGTCTGTAGTAGATCATTTCTGTCCTTGATACTCTGGTGGAAACCTGTTCATCTGAACAAGTGCTGTGTCTTTATGTCATATCAACAGTTTCCATCTCAAGAAATAATTCTATTCTACCAGGGTGCAATATCTATCTTCATTTCTTCTTGGATGTCACTGCTACCAACTGAAGACTGGTCCCTATTGTCAAGCTGAAGAGCTTGGTGATATATCTCAGTAAGTTATGTGGCACATATTGATTGTCTTTGGTTTCTATGACCAGTACTCTACTTCAGGATTGGCTTCAGGATTGGCTCTATTCTAGATTGTGGCTAGGAATCGTTATATAATTTGTACAGAATTGTAATGTAATTCATGCACTAGGCGTGACAAATACACATCTGAGGGCTATCACATCCAACAACTCAATAGAAAAATGCTCTCAGGAGTCGGGGAAACAATGTTGAAGTTGCCTTGTGTAACTCTTTGTGCAATAGTTAGCACTATGCAAACACAAATTGCTTTTAGGATATACAAACTCAACTCAATTCAGTTGTATCCCAACTAGATGGAGTTGGCTACATGGATCTTCTCTCTCCAATCAACTCTAGTCTTAAACTATGCATGTCTTTCCTCACCAATTGTCTTAGATTCATTTTAGGCCTACCCTTGGCTCTTCTAGTTCCTCCAATCTGAATCATATAACCCTTCCTTACCTGAACATTCAAAGTCCTCTGTTGTACTTGTTCATATCATCTCAAATGACGTTCTCTCAACTTATCATGCATTGCAGCGATTCTTTAATTAGTTCTAAATTCATCCATTCCTTATTTTATCTTTTCCATTTTTACCATTCATCATTCTCAACGTCCTCATTGTAGTTGTCAAGGCACTGCCTAGGTGTCCAGGCAAATTTTCTTGGCAAAGGAGACAACACGTCTTATTTGATGAACGAAAGATGACCGTTTTGGTCACCTGGGCAAAAAAAAGATTCCCCTCATATCAATAGTTATGACTCAAAAGTTGTCTTCGTGAAGGCAGCTCTTTTATAAAGTAGATTCCTTTGGCTTTTGGAATGATGCGACTCCAGCACATCTAGGCCATGCGTCCCTCGATTTCTTTTAGTCAGTGGATTCCTTTTTGTTTCAAGTCCGTCGGACTTGTGTGTTTGAAGTCCGTATGTTGTCTATTTAAACAAGAGATCCTTCTAGTTGCATCATCGCTTGTTAGAGTCTCAATCTGTATTTTGTAAGTCTGAGTATGCTTGGAGTGTATACTATTTTTTATTTGTGTTACTATTCGTTGTATGTACTATTTTGGGGTTTCTGTTCAACATTCACTTTATTTTAATGTAAGTTGATTTCCATATCATATGTTCATTTCAGTTTTGTTAAAATTGTTTGTAATTCAGATCTATTAAATTTTATTCAATCTTGTAGTCTGTATTGGTTGGCCACAAAGATTTAGGGGCAAAACAGGGAGGAAAAAAAAAAAAAAACAAAAGGGAGGGTATTATCGACCCTTCGTCAAATAGGGGGAGAAATATTCGATTTTTGTGGTTTGGAGCACTAGACCACAGTGTCAGTTAGCTGGTCGGTGGACCAAAAAACTTTCTTCTATATATATATATATATATAAGTTTTCTTGTCTGCCGACCTTGACCAGCTAACTGACACCGTGGGCTGGAGCATCAGACCATGAAACCAAATATATCCTCCTCCCTATTTGACGAAGGGTCGATAATACCCTCCCTTTTTTTTTTCTCCCCCTCCCATGCTCCTAAATCTCCATGGTCTGCTGACAAGCAAACCCCTTCATATATATATATATATATATATATATATATATACTCATCATAGTTGTCAAGGCACTGCCTAGGTGTCTAGGCGAATTTTCTTGGCAAAGGAGACAACACGTCTTATTTGATGAACGAAAGATGACCGTTTTGGTCACCTGGGCAAAAAAAAGATTCCCCTCATATCAATAGTTATGACTTAAAAGTTTTGTCTTCGTGAAGGCATCTCTTTAATGAAGTAGATTCCTTTGGCTTTTGGAATGATGCGACTCCAAGACATCTAGGCCATGCGTCCCTCCTTGAGTTCTTTTAGTCAGTGGATTCCTTTTTGTTTCAAGTTCGGCAAAGTCCGCCGGACTTGTGTGTATTTGAAGTCTGTATGTTGTCTATTTGAACAAGAGATCCTCCTAGTTGCATCATCGCTTGTTAGAGTCTCAGTCTGTATTTTGTTAGTCTGAGTATGCTTGGAGTGTATACTATTTTTTATTTGTGTTACTATTCGTTGTATGTACTATTTTGGGGTTTCTGATCAACATTCACATTATTTTAATGCAAGTTGATTTTCATATCATATGTTCAGTTCAGTTTTGTTAAAATTGTCTGTAATTCAGATCTATTAAATTTTATTCAATCGTGTAGTCTGTATTGGCTGGCCATAAAGATTTAGGGGCAAAACAGGGAAAAAAAAAACAAAAGGGAGGGTATTATCGACCCTTCGTTAAATAGGGGGAGAAATATTCGGTTTTTGTGGTTTGGAGCACCAGACCACAGTGTCAATTAGTTGGTCGGTGGACCAAAAAACTTTCTTCCATATATATATATAAGATTTTTTGTCCGCCGACCTTGACCAGCTAACTGACACCGTGGTCTGGAGCACCAGATCATGAAACCAAATATATCCCCCTCCCTATTTGACGAAGGGTCGATAATACCCTCCCTTTTTGTTTTCTCCTCCTCCCATGCCCCTAAATCTCCATGGTCTGCTGACTAGCAAACCCCTTCATATAAAATCCCCAAGATCTTAAAACGACAGATTTATCCGAGTCTGAAAGAAAATACTTCATTTTCAAAATCTTGAAGAGTCTCAAAACGATTTTCGAGAAATATATGATTGAATGCTAACCTATCACGTTGCTGGGATAGCTCAGTACCAAAAGTAGAAGAGATAGGTAATCCTTGGTTTTGAAGATAACTTAATTGTTTATTGAGAATTTCAATATTCTTTTCTATGTTATATATATTAGCCTGAATGTGCTTTATATCATCCTTTTCTATAGCAATGGCTTGTTCCAGAAGGAGAATACGCTTAAGTATATGTAGTCTCACAAGAGTAGAAGATTGATTTTCTGTGTTATCTCTCTCTTTTCTTCAAATATTAATTGCTGATCAATTTGCCAATCAATAATGTATACTAGAATAGCAAGAGCATTAGAGGGGTGAGCACGAGCATATGTAGCAAATAATCAATCTATATTGATGGAAGTAAAATGAATATCTTCTTCTACTAACTGTAAATCAAACTTTAAATCTTGCAAACATAATATTATTGAAAGGAAGATCTTACTTACATATGTATCTTACAATACTTGTCCGAATAAGGAGACAGACAGTAACAAGCTAACCAAAAGTACTATGGAATGCTCACAGTGAATTGATCGTTGAACAATAGAGTCAGAGAATTGATTGTAAACCTCAGAGATTATGTTGAAGATCTCTTGAGATTGCATATGCATACAAACTTATCACTCGTTAGAAACGCTCAAAATTACAAACACAACTCACTAAGGCACTCAAGGGAAATATCAAGCAGAAAATACTTGCAGAGAGGAAAAGTAAAACTTCTTCTGACGATGCCTCCTCCTTCTAGCCCAACGTCCCTTATATAGGCATAATGTTCCGGACTTCAGGGGTCTTCGAATCCGCGGATTTGAAGGCTATTGGAATCCACAGACTCCACCGACTTCTTTTGCGTCAGATAAAAGATCCACCGACAATTTAGGAAAGAGATAAGATAGATACTTCACCGACACCCTTTTTTTTTTTTTTGGCAATAATGTGACATTTGACGAGGCATTCCACGGGTCTGTGGGACCTTGTTTTCCTCTTTTGTCAAATGTGAAATTCTACCGAGCGACCCTTACCTTTGTTGCTGGGTGACGTGGAATAAGTTGGTGGGGTTTCTTGTCGTTGAGCAAACTGAAAGGTATCTTTTGAGTTATTGGCCAGATCCACCGTTTCTTCGGAGGTAGACATTTTGTCGTCGTCGGGCAGAAGGGCATCAAGGATTTTTTGACGAATTTGCTCCAGGGTCTAGTTAGGATTTCCTTTGCGAATGGATGCGATAGTGGAGGAGAGATCGTCAGGCTACGGAGGGGTAGAGCTCGAGCTTTCTCCTAAAGAAGATGTATCAGATTATATTCCCTTTTTGAGAGGGATTTTGCTTGGGACGAGACGAGAAATACAAAATTTATCCCACCATTTGATATATACTTGGCGATAAAGGGTTGGAAGGTAGTCCCAGGCTTGATTATCGTCTGGGAGAATAGTATAATTCCATTTCATGATCCATGGTATTTCATAAAGGATAAGAAATTGAAGGCTGATATCATGAGGGTTAAGAGAAGAATTATATTTTTTGAATTTAAGGATGGATTCTTTGAGGGAAAAGGGAAAGAAGTCCGAATTTGTCGGTCCCCATATAAAAAACCAAATTTTAAACCAACATGGTATATGAGAGTGAGTATTGTAAATGGAACTGGATATACCAAGAATGAGTTCCGTATATATTTTGGTATATAAGTACTTGTTCCCATGCTTTGACATAATCAAAGTAGGTATATTTTGTATAGGATATTGTAGAAGAATCTAGAAATGACCTTTCGACCGATATATTGGTCCCCCAGTCATTAAAAGATTTTATATTGAGGATAGAAATTTTTGAATATGCTTGGACTGTATTGGCGGCATCAGAGAAGGTATGTGTGATATTGACACAACCGGTTTCGAGGAGGATTTGTTCATAAAATTCTATAGGCTTTAGCCCATGGATGGGTTGATCAATGAAGTACGTGGTGGCAATTTGGGATGGGGTGAGATTATGATGAACATGGTATTCTTCTATTGGAAAGGGATGGATGGTAGCTGTTTCTGAAAATTGGGTCTTTGGAAAAGGAGGGGTTCTAGAAGAGAGAGGGGATGGTAATTCTTGAATGCTTTTTAATTTGCTTTTGTCAGGAGAAGCAAGGAGTCCTCGTTGAGCAGGGTTAGGAAGGATTTCGGAAGAGGTTGGCACAATTTGCTTATTTTTGTCCTTGCAAAACTCACGAGTTAAAAAATCAGGCAAAGAATTCCTTTCTCCTGAAATATATTCTATATCAAAATCAAATATGGAAAGTAACGATTGCCATCTAGCAAATATTTGTTTAGCAA
Source organism: Telopea speciosissima (assembly GCF_018873765.1). Lineage (NCBI taxonomy): Eukaryota > Viridiplantae > Streptophyta > Magnoliopsida > Proteales > Proteaceae > Telopea > Telopea speciosissima. The sequence continues at coordinate 50,264,700 of NC_057920.1, forward strand.
CAAGGTTTTTGACGTCTTTTTCAAGAACATCTTTAGCTGCTTTGCAATCTATACGCACCAAGAATTTTTTATTAAGTAGGTCACTTTCAAATTTGGTAATACAATGAACAAGAGATAAGATTTCCTTCTTTATGGTGGAGTATTTTTGCTGAGCTGGGTTCCATGTTCCCGAAGTAAATCTTACCAATTGCTCTTTTCCCGAAGGAAGTCTTTGTTTAAGAATTCCTCCATATCCGATGTCAGATGCATCTGATTCAACTATCTTATATAAATCCGGTTGGGCTAAAGATAAACAGGGGATCTCTTTAGCTTTAAGTTTGATGCGTTGAACTACCATGGTTTAGTCAATTGTCCAAGGAACAGGATTCTTTTGAAGTCGGAGGAAAAGAGGCTTGGCATCTTTGGCAAGGTCCTAATAAAAGTCTGATATATAGTTGAGGCTTCCAAGGAACAGTTGTAGTTGAGTTTTGTCAGTCAATTCATCTGGAAATTTATCAGCGAATTGAATTGCTCGCTCTATAGAGAGAATAGATCCAAAGGAAATATAATGGCCAAGGAATCTTATACGAGTCTGAAAAAGTTTTACCTTTTTTGCCGAAACAACTAATCCTGCATTTTTGACAATCTTTAAGAAAATGTTTAGATGCTTCCAATGTTTATCAATGGAATTAGAATATATTAGGACATCATCAATATAAACTATAATAAAACTGGAGTAAGGATTAAAGATTTGATTCATTATATTTTGATATTCAGAAGGTGTATTTTTTAATCCAAATGGTATGACATTCCATTCATATTGTCCGAAAGGAACAACAAAAGCAGTCTTATATTTGTCCTTTTCTGCAATTTGTATTTGCCAATATCCAGATTTCATATCAAATTTGGAAAATATGTATGATGCATGGAGTCTATTTATTTGGTATAGGATATCTAATCCATTTAAGGACTTTATTTAAGGGTTTATAATTTATTACGAGACGTGGTGCGCCACGTTCTATTTCCGCATTATTTTCGACGTAGAAAGCCGTACAACTCCAAGGGGATTTACTAGGGCGGATTAGCCCTTTTGCGAGAAGGTCATTGATTTCCTTTTGACAGATCTCACGTTGGGATGTTGGCATTTGAGCGGCTCGAGCTTTGGTAGGTATTAACCGATCGGAAAAATTATCCTCATATGGTAGAGTTACTAAATGGGATTTTCTGTCCCAAAAGGCATTCGGGACTTCCGCACATATTTCAGTTTCAAGTTTTTGCTGAAATTTTTTTACGGAGAATTGTAATCGAGGATTCTCAAGTTTCTCTTTTATTGTTTTCTGTTGTATTTCAGAATGGAGGGTATTAATAAATTTTTCTTTGTATTTAATTTGTCTTTGTAAAGAATTTATATCATGTTCTTTTGGTCGATCTGCAAATGCAAATGTTATTTGTTGGTTATGTATAGTAGTGTGGATCCCTTTGTGATTAACTATAAAGGGATATATTTGTTGGAGAAATGGTGTTCCTAATAACACCATGGAGGAAAGTTCTTTAATCATAAGAAAAGGTGTATCTAGGCATATGCCATCATTACAAATGACGGTATTAGAGAGTTTATAATTAAAATTCATTTTAGATCCACTAGCAGTAGTCATTCTCTGGGTGGTTTTTTCAAAATATTTTGAAGGTACCAATCAAGGTTCGAAAACTCGGGTCTCGGTGCCAACTCGGACCCTTGAAAAACCGAGTCGAGTCGAGATCTCGCCGAGTTGTTGCATTTTTTTTTTCTCGACTCGAAGCCTCATCTCGGTGGGTTTTAGACCTAGTTTGGGTCTGAAACTTGGTATTCAGCCTATTTTAGGCCATTTAAACACAATGGCACTATCAGATTTTGCAAAAACTAAGTCCAAATAGGAGTTTCAGTTAGTAGGAAAGCAGGACAGACACTTACATATGCTAGAAACCAGGACAGACATAGGACAAATACACTTATTTATGCCTAATATCATTTAAGTAAATGATATTGCATTTACTTAAGATATTATTCATAAATAAGCAAATACCCCCCTATTTGAATCCAATAAAAATAGTTAAAAAATCAAATTCCAAAAGAAAAAAAAGTCAACCCCCCAGTTTAAGAACAAAAACTGAATTTTCGGCGGTAGGTGCAATTTTCAAACTTTCTTACGCAGCTGGATTTTGACAGCATTCGTGCATACCGAATTAAGTTTGACCGGTACATAACTCTTTCAATATAAATCAGATTTTAGCAATCTTGGACTTGTTGAAAAGCTTTGTTTTGAAAGCTTTCCAACAAGTCCAAGATTGCTAAAATCTGATTTATATTGAAAGAGTTATGTACCGGTCAAACTTAATTCAGTGTGCGCGAATGCTGTCAAAATCGCTCTGAATGGAAATAATTTTTTGGACATCAAAACAAATGAATATTTTACCGCACTTTTGGTTTTTAGCAATGTTTTACCATAATAAGAATTATGGAATTTTTAGATTTGAGAAAAACCCCAGCATTAGGAAGTTGAAAATTGCACCTACCATCGAAAATCCAGTTTTTGTTCTTGAACTGGGGGGTTGACTTTTTTTCCTTTTGGAATTTGATTTTTTAACTATTTTTATTGGATTCAAATGGGGGGTATTTTCTTATTTATGAATAATATCTTAAGTAAATGAAAATCATTTACTTAAATGATATTAGGCATAAATAAGTGTCTGTCTTGGTCCCTGGCATAGATAGGTGTCTGTAGACCAAGAATTTCCAGCAAGATCTCGAGATCTGGCACTCATGTAAAGGACCTAGATGGGCATTTTCCTATGTCAAACCGAGAAACTCGGAGATCTCGGAGAGATCTCGCCGAGATCTCGATATCTCGCCGAGATCTCGATATCTCGCCGAGATCTCGCCGAGAAAATGCACTTTTAGAATGCGTATGTGATCTCGACTCGAGATTTTGAAAAACCGAGAAACTCGGCGAGATCTCGCGAGTTCTTGAACCTACCAATCCTTCTTTTAGACAATTTAAATCTGCCCCTGAGTCGACTAGAGCTAAGGCACTGAAAGTATATTCACGATGGACTACTATATTTATTAAAACATACCATCATTGAGAGGTAATAGTATGCACCGGGCGAATGCTTTGGGAGGATTGATCTTCAAAAAGCTGGCCATTGTCAGGGAACATATTACGGAAGACCTCTTCATCAACTTCCGCCGTAGGAGTGTCAAGATACTGTTGGGCAGTAAGTTCAAGGATCTGAACTCGTTGTTTGAGGGAAACAACTTCAGTTTTTAAATCCTTCAACTCCTTGCGAAGATCTGATATGGATGATTCGTTGGATGAAGTAGGCATTTTCTGAGTATTTTGGAATCTTTTTATAATGATGTTAAAATTATATTCATCGACCTTATCAGGAAGTTTAGATTTATTGGATTTATTGGCTTGTTGAGACTTTATGAGATTTATATAATCAGTAACATTTTGGTTTTGACCTAGGGATCAGTGATTTGGTCAATTGTTTTGATGAACTGGTCTTCCTCTGTTGTGAGTGTGTTTATTCTTAAGCCATTCATGTGGAGAGAAGCCTTATAAGTATGGCACCGACAATCAGAGTCGGAGCTGGAATCAGCGGACATGAATAATTCTTTATCGTGACCAAGCTGATTAATTTCTTGATCAGAATCCTCTCTTTCGGATTCAAAAGTATTGAGAAGTATATTACATAGATTTTGTTTTAATTTATCATTTTGTTCTAAAGCATTGATCTTTGCTTTTACTCGACATTGATTTTTAAAGTGACCAATCTTGCCACATTTATAGCAAACAGGGGGTTTATTAGTCCATGGAGGATTTTTATAAAATTTTTTTGGTTTATTTTGAACACTAGTATTATTTTTATTGGTATTAGAATTATTTTTGATATTTCTTTGATGCCTTGGTCGGAATGGTTTTCTATATGATTTATAGGGTTGGCTTTTATGTAAATGCTTGGGGTGGCCCGGAATTTTGAGTTTCTCGTAGCCAAATTTTTCACAGAAATCCCCTAGTTCTTTGTTTCCTATTTGACGTTCTTGTTCGAGTTGTCTTTATAGTTTAAGGTCTCTGCAAATTTGAAGACCTTCTTGTTGTATTTCGGAAACAAGTTCTCCATAGGTATAATTGGCTAGAGGTATTTGTCCCATATTTTTATCTCTTAATCGAACTCTAATCTTTTCTGCTAAGAGTGGAGGTAATCCAGAAATAAATTTTTCTTTCCAGAATTCAGAGTTACAGTCATCTCTTTGGAAGACTTTGGTGAAAAATATATCTTTATACCATCTAAAATGAGACATAGACGGGCAATATAGATTTATTAATTGTTCTCTCGTCTTATCTCTTAATATTTCAGTTTGGCCAACAAAATGGGTTAGAAGAGTATAGACCAAAGTATTTACACTATCGTTTTGTTCTGTATATTGAGCTTGTTGTATAACAGTATTATTCTCTCCTTGAATTGATACCATCTTAGTAACGGTTTTGGTGGCGCTTAATATTTGTTGCTTAGCTGATTCGGATGGATAACTATCCCACCAACCTCGTAACTGACCAGAAAAACCGGATATAATCATATTAGTTATGTTTTCATTGGCAGTATGGGAAGCATGCATTTTGAGAGCAGTCGCATACATAGTCTTTTTTGAAATATGCCGATGATGGCATATTCCGAAAGTCCGTCTATATTCCATTCGACAATGGTAGTTCCTGAGAATTCCCAGTGACTATCGTCTATTTCGAATTGAGTATCAACTGGGGACGGTCTAGGGTAGTATATATTGGTAGATGCAGCAGGCATGGTTTATGTAAAACCTTTACAATTTTTATCAAAATATGCTTTATTTATTTGAAAAGTATGGTTGTCGTCCTGAAATTCCGCTTCTATTTCCGAAATATTGCTTTCTATGTCTGTCATCTTTGGATAAGGTACTAATTCCTTTCTCAGTAGGAGTATTTAGGGAGAGTTCAGCAAGTTTTGAGGCAAGAGTATCGAGAAAGGTGCCACTATTCTTGGTTAATGCAGGTATGGTTGGAGGAGGTTTGAATAGAACTGGTTTTATTTGAGGAGAAGGCTTTGAGGAAGAGGGTCTTTCTGAGGACCGAGTTATGATTATCTTTTCTTTTGCTGACTGAGAATTGACTATATCTTCTATGCGCGAAGCTTGTCGTCCAAGAGATAGAAAGTGAAGATTAGTATAGTTGTTTTGTTCTATCACTTGATTGAGTTGACTTTCTGAGATGGGGTTATTACTAATGGGAAGTGCTGATTTAAAAGGAGCTGCTTTAGTTCCTTGCATATTCAGGCCTTCTGGCGGAGGATGAATGGAAGAGATTTGCTTATTATCTTTGGTGGTGTATATCTTTGTAATTTCATTAGTGGCATTTATTTATATTTCGTAGATTTGAAACCAGGAAAAGAAAGGAATATTTATTTGGTTTTCTTCCATATATTTTGTCCATTCCTTATGGAATTCTTGTCTAGAGGGGAAATTATACTGGGAGAAAAAGTTTTTCCTTTTTGTAAAATTTTCGTCTGATTGAAATTCGTTAAATAGTAATTTTTTATTGATTTTAAATGGTTTATTTACATGAACCATAAAGATGGTAGCGTCCATATCTGTAAAAGTGGGAGAAGGCGGCTGTTCTTGATCAGATTCAGTTCTATTAGATGATTCAGGGAAATCTATGTTATATTCATAAACAGGTCATTCAACCTGAGATGGCATAGATTTTTGGGTATGTCCAACTGAAGAAGATCGAATTGTTCTCCTCTTTTGATGAGAGCTATGAGGAATTGAAGAACAAGAAGCCCAAAAAGGTGAAATGGATTGATTTGACTGAGCGCTAGAGAATCTAGAAGACGCAGATTTGATAGGAAAGCTTTTCTTAATTGGCCTAGAGAATGTGATTTCAACATTTCTAGCTTCATCTTGTATGATTTCTTCGACTTCGGTTTTTTGAAGAGGTTTTTGGGGAACAATAGAATTTAGAACCCATTTTTCAGGTAATTGTATGTCTTCCCAAGATATCATTTTTGGGACCATAACATTAGACTTGGATTCATCTGCTTGTAACAGTATTGTATGTCCTTTGGTATCAATTATCTTAGCATTAGGGGCTAGAGTAGTCATAACTTTATAGTATATTCGATAGATAACTGCAAGATGTTGAGATCCAGGTTTCATATTAAACCCTTGGGTAGCAATATTTAGAGTAACTGCATCCATTAGGTTTATATCAGATAGAGATAGACTTAGATTAGGGTAGCACTGAGTATAAACGGGACCTTGACATAGGGTGGTTTCTAATTTATTGAAAACTGAATCTGTCATATAATTATGCCTAGCATCACGTGAAAGAATAAGAAGACTATTTTTTATTCCTGGTCTTATTAAGGGCTTGACAGCTATCTGGATACAGCCTATGTGAATGTAATTATATCCTTTATTGATATGATTTTGTATTTGTTCAGGGGACAATAATTGAAATTGATCCTGATTTTCAGATATGGTTATTGTTTGCTCACAAGTTTTTATGGTATAGTCTGTGTGAAGTTCGAAAGTTCCTTTTGTATAGATGGTAGTTTCATTAAGCTTGGGAATATTTCCTTGTTCTATATGTTTTTCTAAGTCTTTGAATATGATTACTTCAGAGTTGTGGATTTGAGTTTTGCAAATCTGTCCAAGAATTCCTAGAATTGGTTCTGAATAACCTAGCCATAAGAAGCTTAAGTAAGATACTGAAGAGGCACAGTGTCCCAGGAAGTAGCCATGTTAGCCAAAAGAAAGGCATTGTAGGTGAAAAGGGAATTGCTTCTGTTGTCTTAGTCAGAAATTCTGCTTAGATTGCCCGTATGGCTAGGTTATTCAGAACCAATTCTAGGAATTCTTGGACAGATTTGCAAAACTCAAATCCACCTGTCTTTAACTCTGAAGTAATCATATTCAAAGACTTAGAAAAACATATAGAACAAGGAAATATTCCCAAGCTTAATGAAACTACCATCTATACAAAAGGAACTTTCGAACTTCACACAGACCATACCATAAAAACTTGTGAGCAAACTATAACCATATCTGAAAATCAGGATCAATTTCAATTATTGTCCCCTGAACAAATACAAAATCATATCAATAAAGGATATAACTATATTCACATAGGCTGTATCCAGATAGCTGTCAAGCCATTAATAAGACCAGGAATAAAAAATAGTCTTCTTATTCTTTTACGTGATGCTAGACATAATTATATGACAGATTCAGTTTTCAGTAAATTAGAAACCACCCTATGTCAAGGTCCCGTTTATACTTAGTGCTACCCTAATCTAAGTCTAGCTCTATCTGATATAAACCTAATGGATGCAGTTACTCTAAATATTGCTACCCAAGGGTTTAATATGAAACCTGGATCTCAACATCTTGCAGTTATCTATCGAATATACTATAAAGTTATGACTACTCTAGCCCCTAAGGCTAAGGTAATTGATACCAAAGGACATACAATGCTGTTACAAGTAGATGAATCCAAGTCTAATGTTATGGTCCCAAAAATGATATCTTGGGAAGACATACAATTACCTGAAAAATGGGTTCTAAATTCTATCGTTCCCCCAAAACCTCTTCAAAAAACCGAAGTCGAAGAAATCATACAAGATGAAGCTGGAAATGTTGAAATCACATTCTCTAGGCCAATTAAGAAAAGCTTTCCTATCAGATTTGTGTCTTCTAGATTCTCTAGCGCTCAATCAAATCAATCCATTTCACCCTCTCGGGCTTCTTGTTCTTCAATTCCTCATAGCTCTCATCAAAAGAGGAGAATAAGTCGATCTTCTTTAGTTAGACATACCCAAAAATCTATGCCATCTCAGGTTGAACGACCTGTTTATGAATATAACATAGATTTCCCTACATAGGGGACAGTTTTCATGCATGGTCGTGTATAAGAGGAATCTTTTACACTGGCTTTTAGTAACTGTCAGATTGAATTGTTTTAATTTGAATCGTCCAAGAATAAAGTAATGATAGATACTTATCCTATACGGTTACCTTTCGGTTACTCTTTCAAATACGTCTACAAGACTTTGTATTTATTGATTAAAAAAAATGATATTTTTTTTGTGAGAAAAAAATGAAATAACTTCCATATTTTTCGTTCTCTGCAACTCCCTTTTCTCTTGCCCAAAAAAACCTTTTCTCTCTTCCTCTCTTCCGCAAAACACGGTTTCGTCACCTCAATCTCAACTCTCAATCGACCGTGAATCTTTTCATCATTTTTTCTCCTCCCTTTTCAGTTCACTCCACCTTCTATCACAACCAGTCGGATCCCACAATGGCTACTGCCGTTTGCATCGTCGGAGCTGTTAACAGAGCATCGGTACTGTGTTCTTCCTACCTTTTCACCCTTTGTACCAATCCTTGCTTATTTCTTTCGTTTCAATTTCACATGGCAGAATGGAAATAGTTCCACGATCTCTTCTGAATTGTTGGATTTCTTTCATTTTTTTCTCCAAATTACATTCAAAATTTTAATGACTATTTATGGTTATATCTGGTTTCAACCTCTTTGGGTTCAGTACGCGTTCTTTCGAATTTTTTGTCCCATGATTTTGCTTTTTCGAGTTCTGTGGAATTTAGAGATTAGAGAGAGAATCTGTAGTTTCGTTTGAATTTCATCCCTTTATTATTTTTGTGCATGGGTAATTTCAGTTTTCCATTAGTGATCGCCGAAATTCTTGACGGCTTTTAGCTTCGTTTATGGGTTTCTTATTTTTTTTAATTTCTAAATTTTCTTTTTCCAGTTATTGTTTGATTTTGGGAACATATATAATTTGTTATTCTGTTTGAATGTCTTGGTTTCTCTAGGTATAAAGAGTTGGGTTTGTCGGCGCATCGGTGTTATTCATCGTCTTTGGGTGCTTCGTCGGTGCATCGATGTTCTTCTTTTCCTTCATATTCCTCGAGTCTTTGAAGACCAGTGATGAGGCTCATCATTCGTGGTGTCACAAGTTCTTTCTTGAACTTGAAGCCCAGATCGCTGAACCCTTTTAGCTCTTTGTATTCCAGTTCCCAGAAGCTCTTGCAGCTTTTCGTCTTCCTTAATCTCCTTCCCTCACCATCAGCACTACCTGAATATCTGAGACAATATGGGACTTTTTTAACCAAAAGAGACGATGATTGAGACCGGATTTTGGTTATAGTCGAAAGGTTCAACCTTGTGGGTCTTAATTCCTCTTCTTTGTTGTAGAAGTCATCCTTTGTCACAAGATAAAGCACCAGTTATTGACATGAATGGGATAACTAAAGCACGACAGCGGCAGAAATTCAGAAACTGATCATTAGACTACTAGAATTACCTGAGTAGTAGTTGGAGATGCACAGCGGCTGGGTATGGGTTGCGTGGTTACAGGGGTTGGGTTACAGGGTAATGTACAGCGGCTGTTGCTTGTGGGTTGCAGAGAACTTAAAAAAATGAAAGTTGTTTCTTTTTTATTTTTTTTGGGTAAAATTTTGGTTTTTTTAATCATTATTGATAGGGGACGGTTTTCATTGTATTTTTTAATCATTGTTGATAAATACAAATGTCTTTTACACGTATTTGAAAAAGTATTGAAAAGTAACCGTATAGGAGTTATCTACCATTACTTTATCCTTGGACGGTTCAGATTAAAACACTTTAATCTGACGGTTACTAAAAACCAGTCTAAAAGATTCCTCTTATACATATATATATATATATTAAACTGTGGGTTATGATCATGTATGCCACGATAGAGGGAGTCCCTCTATTGTCAATTATGTTTTTTTCTTTTAATTCTTCTTTCCTAGTTGTACTTGGAGTTTGGTTTTACTTATTAGTTTTTCCTTTTTCATTTGCTTTTTCCTTGTCTGAATAGGAGAGCTGTCTTTGTACTCTGTTTTTCTATAAATATGATTGGAAAGGGGGAGAGTGCTATCGGTTGTTAGTCCTTCTAGCAGCTTCCCTTTGTCTCTCTCAACCTTTTCTTCTTCCCTTGCTTTTCTCTTTGGTTACTGGTTCCATAATCCACAGTTGTCAAGGCGCCTAGGCGAACCAAGGCGAGTTAGGGGGTCAGAAACCAAGGCAACACCAACAAGGCGACAAGGCGCCGCCTAGGCGACCAAGGCGACACCAGAATTCAAGGCGTGAGAAAGGCGCCTGGACGCCTAGGCAACGCCTTGACAACTATGCCATAATCTGATTTTGTCACACACACACACACAAAAATATGTATATGTAGACCCAGATATAATCTAAGGAGAAAAGGACTATTAATGAGTCCTAAGATTTTCGAGTCTTTGCTCAGAAACTCTCAATTCTTCTTCTAATATTTGTACGACACCTTTTTGAGACAATAAGTGTTTGGGATGAGGCCAGGGCAGATCAAGGCCTTTAATTTGTAAGTAATTCCTTCTTTGTTTAAGTTCTTCTATTTCAAGATAAAGATCTGTTAATCTAAAATTTAGATTAATGATATGTGCTTGTGTGGACCGTATCTGAGATATTATTCGTTGCATAAACAATTATAATAAAAGCAGTAAATAAGTAATTAAGTAGTAATAGTGATGAGCAGTACCGATCGTTGTAAACAGTACTCTTAGCAGAATTCAAACTAATATACTGACAAGCTTCATATAATTGTAATAGAATCAAACTTACATATGAATCGGGCAAACAGAATCCAGCAGAGGAGATGGATGGACTTAATAAGTTATCACTGAAAGAGTGCCTAATTGAGGCAGAATTAGTTTCTGAAAGGATTTTTTCATAGTAAAACCTTGATTTATTAGGTTTATAGGTTTTGAATGATTTGTGCTCAATAACCTCAATTAAGTACAAATCTACAACCTGAGCAGGTGGGAGATTAGTATGCTGATTATCAATGGTGTAGGCATGGATGGAGGTTGATTCTACATATGGGGTATAAGGAATAGGAGAAGGTGGTTTAATCATTCCTCTTCTTTCAGAAGATTGAAGGATGATTCTTTTCCTCTTCTTCTCTAAATGTTATCCCTGTTGAAACTCAGGAGTAAGAAAATCAGGCAATGAGTTAGTACCTCCCTTAATATACTCTATTGCCAAATCAAAATTAGATAACAAAGCTTGCCATCTAGCAAAAATCTGTTTAGATGCTAAATTTTTAACGTCCTTTTTCAAGAACATTTTTTGCTGCTTGGCAATCAACTTGTACTAAGAATTTTTTATTCAAAAGATCACTCTTAAATTTAGTGATACAAAGGACAATAGCCTAAATCTTTTTAACTGTAGAATAATTTTCCAATATATATATAGGGCGTACCTAGTGCACGAGGCCGCCTCCACTGGGGGTGTCTGGGGAGGGTCGTAATGTACGCAGCCTTACCTCTGCTTTCACAGAGAGGCTGTTTCCAGACTCGAAACCATGAGCACTTGGTCACAATGGAGCAACCTTACCGTTGCACCAAGGCCCGCCCTCGCTCTTTGTCTCTCTCTCTAATATATATATATATTCACACACATACGCGCGCACATATGTATGTAAGGACTTCAGATTTGTACCGCTCTCAAGTTTAAACGTCAGCTTGAAAAGGAAAGAAAATCTGGGTTTAAGGAACTCGGAGATTTTTGCGAACAGTTTGGTTATCAAAAGCTCAAAATCTCAGGGAAGAAGGTTTCTAATAAACCATTCAAATCTAGAATCTATCAAAAATTTCAAAGGTCTAAATTCAAAGGTTACTCAGCCTAAAAATGAAGAGAACTTATAAAAGACCAAAAAAATGCCCTTCTAAGAAATACAAAAATACATTAAAACCTTTTCCTCAAAACATTAAGCCTCCTGTGTGTTATAAATATGGAAAAGTAGGTCATTTTAAAAATAAATGTCGGACTAAAGAAAAATAAATGTTTTAGAAATTAGTGATACTCTTAAGAAAAATCTTCAAGATGTTTTGCTTTATAGCTCCTGCTCAGACTCCTATAAGTCCGATTAAGATATCAATCAGGTCGCATTGGCTGAAGATGAAGACTTGTTACAATCGGACTCAACTTTGGAATCAAATTGTGCCTGTGATACCCATAAAGCTATAATGCATATGAACGGATTAGGAATAAATACCCTAACATCCGAAGAAGGTTTACTTCTAAGAGCAATCGATCAAATTCAGGGTTCTAATATGAAGTCTGATATGCTTACTGAATATATTAATATGATAAAAGAACAAAAGGAAGACAAAGAAGAAGCAAAACCCGCTAAAAAGGCTAATCAACCCCAGACGTTGAAGGACGAGAGCCTATTGTCCAAAAGCTAAAAAGAGAGCTCTCTGAGGTAAAAGAAGAGGTTAGGGCTTCTAAAACAAAGAATTCATACAATAGAATTATACCAAGAGAATTTTGTGTTGACAGATACTAGTCTACTGTTTCCTATGGCAAACTTATTCAGATCCGCCGCAAGAAGACTATCATTTGACTCCTCTTCTTCTAACAATATGGTTCATAATCCTGAACAAATAACTTTTAAAAATCTTGAAAAACATATTGAAAACTGGACTATTCCTAAGGTAAGTAAAACAAATATATACACAAAAGGAACATTAAAGTTTACTAGCGATTATGCTATTAAGACTTGTGAAAATTCTATATCTGTTATATCTGATCAAGAACGATTCCATCTTCTCTCTGCTTCTCAAATCCAGAAATATTAATCAAAGATTTAAGTATATCCGTATTGGTTTAATCCAAGTAGCTATTAAGCCTCTTACTCGTCTAGGATTAAACAATTCTGTTCTTGTTCTTATTGAAGATGCTGGGCATTTACTAGCTGATGATTCAATATTCGGGAAAATAGAAACTAGCCTTATTGAAGGACCAGTCTATTTTTAATGTTACCCCAACTATCCTCTATCCCTACCAGATGTAAATCTTCTTGATGTCTTCACCTTAAATATAGCCACTCATGGTTTTCACATGAAACCAGGATTACAGAATTTATCGGTCATATATAGAATTTATTATAAAGTTATGACCACCCTTGTCCCGAATGCCAAAGTAATAGAAGCAAAAGGGCAAACAGTGCTATTTTAGGCAAATTCTGAAAGATCAAATGTAATGGTTCCCAGAATAATTCCATTGAATGAAATTACCCTTCCTGATGCATGGAAATTATTAGCCCTTGCTCCCCCTCAGCTGTTAAAGAGGACTGAGGCCCTGAGAATATTATAATATCCTTCAGGAGATGTTGAGATCCAATTTTCTAGACCCTCTAGATCAATTTCTTCTTGCTCAACTGTTAGAAAAACCTCTCCTTCCAGAGCTTCCTGTTCTTCTATTCTTCTATCATGTAGAGATAAGAAGCATTCTTATGTCACTGATAGAGTTCAGGGTTTGTTCCGTTCTAAAGAAGTTAAAGTTGAGCATCCAGAATATTAATATAATGTTGAGATGCCTCCTCCATCTCAAAGAGATGATTTAAAATATTCTGATGATGGAAGCGATCAAGCTTCGGTAACTGCTTCGGAAATGAACATGGATCTTAAGGTTGACAGGAATAAGAATTTTCATGTCGAAATGCTACACATAAGTAAACCCTTTAAAATTAATAAAAGGTTTCTAGGGGCAGATTTCAAATCAATAAAAAATTATGAGAAAAGAAAAAACTTTGAGTCAATATGATTTGCCTACGCGACAAGACTTGCAGTCTCAATGGGTTGCATAGATGGAAACTCATAAAATAAATCTCTCTTTCTTCATTTGGTTGCAACTTTCTGAAACCCAAATAAACCTAGTAGAAAAAATAGCAACCACATACACTACAAAAGAAAATAAAGAAATCACATCTATTCATCCTCCAGAGAATGAAGGATTAAACGTGAATGGAGTTATGGCTGCACCTTATAAAGCAGAATTTAAAGGAAACTGCCACATACAAGAAGCTCATACTGAACTTTGTTGCATTGTTAATGTTTTAAGTGATGTATTATTTTTCTCTCTTCAGAAGAAAAAGACTAGCATTTACATCATAAGACATATGTAAGTTGAACATACCAGGCCTTTCCTGAGTAAAAACCTGAACAAAAAATTAGGACTCTCAACTTGGTTATTTTTTTTACCAGAATTGGTAGTTGATTGCATGGGGCTTTAGTCAATTTCTATTGAATCACAAGAGCTCTCTCTCTGTCTTGTATTTTACTTTGTGAGAATTCATTATTATTATGTTCTTTTGATTCTCTAATAACGTTTTTAATAAAACTGCAGGCATTATATTGTTCATCCTTTTTCTGTTGCTTATTTTTCTTTTATTATTATTATTGTTTACCCTAAATCAGTAGTTGCGGAATGCAGGCATTTTGGAGAGCATACTGACATTAAAGTAGGTGGAGAGCTTTCGGATATCATCATAAGCAAGGTTTGATGAACTGCTGCCTGCTCTGTAATCTTTATTGCACAAATTACCATATTTCTGATCAATAGTTCATAGTCTATGGTGTTATGAACTAGTCTTTTTTCCCCATATATGGTTGCTCCCTTGTATTTTGCCGATTATGGTTAATGGAAGTTTGGAAGGGCAGGGTTTTCTTCTTGTGGAGTATGTTGCTGCTAACTAGATATAAGGGACCTATTCAAACACTAAAATGCATTCAACCAACACAAAGAGAAGTGTAAGAAAGAAAAAATAAATTTCTTTAATAATCCATTCATGAGAATTGAAACAAGAAATTAAATATTCACTATGTAGAGTATCACAGGTTTGCCTGTTAAACCTTGGTTAGGAAGAGAAAGAGAACCATTTGTCCTCAGATGTGTAGAATATAAATACCATTCCATTAGTCTGAACAAGTATTTGATATACAGCGATGTGTAGAAGCCCACATTTGCTCCTAAAGCAATTCATTGACTCTTAACTCTAAGACACCTAATCATAGTAGTTATCTATATTTCTTAAACCAAACCTTAATTTTACCTATTTAAACCATCATTAGATTTCTCGCTAGATTAAACACAATAAGAGTTGATAAGATAAATATCTAGCATAAAAATGATGATGATGGTGGTGGTTGTGATGATGATGATGAAAGAGTTCTCCGTAGTTTTCTTTCATGGAAATAAATTTCCTTGCTTATGATAAAAAAAACAAGGGTTGTTATTCATGTAACAAGGGTGGGTTATGTTTGGAAAAATAACAAAATGGTGAAAAGACCAATACAATAAGCAATGGAACATTGAAGGATGAATTAGGTAGGACAATTTAAACATTTCATTTTCTTTTATTAGCATCTCACGATTAATTTGCAAATTGACATTTAAAATGGCATTTCTGTCTTTTCATAATTACCCTTTCCCTCCCTATGTCTCTCTCGTTTCCAAAAGGAAGCACTCTTGAAGTGGGTCTTTGATGTCCTTTAATCCACTTTTCTGATTGTTAGTCATCTTGTTATTTCTGCTTCTCTCACATAAAAACCTTGCTGCAACTTCCACTGGGAAGACAAAGGAGAGAGGTTATTCTGTGAAAGCAGAGACGCAGAGCTGGTGATTAAAAGAAAATTACAAAACATTAGGGTTTTACACGCTTGGCACCGTATTGAAGAAGTACCCAAGAAGTAGAAGCACTAATATGGGCAAACCATACATCAGTTCCAACAACATCCAGAAGGAAATTTTGTAATTTCTCTTTCATAGACCATGAGTACGTTTTCCCTTCTTGAACCTCTGAGTCATTGATGGAGAACACAAATTGTTAAGAGTGAAAAAAAAATACAATATTAAACGTTCTAATGGAAAAACCATGATTCGCTACACCTACGTATTAGTGTTTGGGGTTTCTTCGCATAGAAACCGACTAGTAAGCATAACATTTGCTGTCAAAGAGAGCGATGCAGCCAAAACCTAGAATTCTGATATCGGATTTAATCAACAACCTAAACCCTTGTCAGAAACGAGAGAAAAATAGTGAAGAAGGTTTTCGGTAGAAAAAACGAGAGAGACGTGTGGAAAAAAAAATCCGGAGTGAGCAGAGGATTCACCGGCCAACGAACAGAGGGGGTTGGGGGTTGGGCGTTGGGCCGTTGGGGAAGATGGGGTGTGTAAATTACGGTTCAATCCTTTATTAGAAATTCCGTTAAATTCTTGATTTTATTCAATTTTTTTGTTTCTATTTCCCACAATGAATGTGATTTCACTGAACTATCCCATAAATTTATTTCCAAACACATCCCTTACTTTAGTTTTAAGAGGGTAATTGGTGTCTTATTATGTTTGGATAAATAACAGACCCTTGTTACATTAATAATTCCCCAAAAAACAAAGGTTTTTTTTTTTAAAACTTTCGTGCATTAATTATGGAATAATTGGAGCAGCGATTTTTTGGAAAGTCTGATTTGAAGAAGGTGAACTTTTATAGGCCCTAAAGTGAAAGATAAGTCCAAAAGATAATGTTATCTCAACGAAAACAAACTAAGCAACTAGTAGCAGTTTACCAAAATTTAATTAAAAAGGTTGCAACATATATATCCTAATCACTTCGAAACAGATCCAATATAATGCAACCTATGTTGCTAATAGTCTCGATTGTAATAGTCATTAGATTTGAACTGTAGAAGATTCTTCTGAATCATTTCTTTGCCACTATGTTCCTAGTTGTCTGCTTGGTTCCCTCCCTCCCGAAAATTGTTCCTTCTTGTCTGTTTTTCTTACTGTCGATTGAAATAAATCTATTTTATAAACATGCAAGATCAGTTGGAGTCTGGATTATTGAAGTAAACATCTTCCTCACAAAAATTTGGGATGAGCAAATCTATCGGGAGGGGTCCAATGGTGGGTATTGATCTCAATATATAAAATATGTATGAGTTCATCGTGAGGGACCAACAGTCAAAGCTGGTCTCTGGACTGGCAAAGAACGATCTTTTTTTTTTTTCTTTTTATCTTCATCTTCTAATGAAGAGAGAGCAGTAAAGTAGTAGCCAGCAAACTAGTGAAGGTCTTTTCTTATTTTGTATTTAAAGAGGGATGTATGAGGGCCCTTTTGTGATAAAAAACATGGAGGGAGAGGGTCATTGGGATTCTAGTAGGGGAAAAATGGAGAGAGTGCAACTCACAGGTGATGCGAATCCGGAGTTCCGAAACCCATTTTGGATCGTTTGTGGACCCACTTAAACAATTATAACCCAAGTACAAGAAGCGATGGCAATTTTGGATCGTTTTTGGATCCTCTTCCACAGTTTGTATTTATAATAAATTAATAACCAATTACATCAAAATAGGAAACTCATTCCTTGTCAACCAAGAAACTAAAAATAATTAGAAACTAACCCTAACAAGGAAACTAACATAAAACGGTGGAAACAAACTAAGATACCAAGATAGGGACAATCCCCCTATTCATGGTAAATTATCCAAACTACCCTTGTACCACCATAGCACAAAGGCCCATTCTCAACACTCCCCCTCAAGCTGGGAGTACACATATAGCAAAAAGAAATCTCCAGCTTGAAACAAAAGCACAAGGTAACAATTGTAGCACCACCCAGCAGCCCATCACCAGCTCAAGCACAATGGCCACCAATCAGCAACAGTAAGTAAAAGAAATCGTGTCGAATAGAACCAAATAGTAATGAGCAAGGTAGAGAACCCCAACCGCGATCAAAAGATCATATAACAGCAACAACACAATCTTCCCAAGGAAGACAGGTAGTAGATAGGCATCTTCCCAAAGAAAAGTAAAATTGCAGCTTCAACGGCTACATCACAAGAAGAATCTCACAATTCTCTCAGAGGCACCATTTCACAAAAGGCTACTGTCTCAGATGTACTATTGCAGTACTTGTACATCAGCTCAGTACTTATAGAATGCGGACCCAAATCACAAAGACAGCATCTGGTTGCTGACTGACGAATTAAAGACAGCATATGGTTGCTGACCGACGAATTAAAGACAGCATATGGTTGCTGACCGACCATCCAAAGACAACATATGGTTGCTGACGAACCACTCGGCATAAGGCAACCGTGGACCAAGTAGATAAAGCTGTACTGTTGTTGAACCAAACACAAACTCTTAATGTTGCTGTGGATACGAGCAGATGACACGTATAGATAAAAATAATCTTCAAGAATGAGTGACTGAAGCAAATAAGTCTTCAATCATGTAGAAACGCACCATGCTGATGGCCAGATAAATCAGACAAATTTCCAAATAATTCTTGACCAACGCAATAACCACAAGTACCAATAATCACCAAGATAATCTCCAATCTCCCTCTCACGTGTAGCATTACACGTGGACAAATATGGTAAAGCCAATGGGATATAGCTAGAGTGTGCCAACAATGCCAATCTTTAAAAAAAAATAAAATTGGAACTCCAAATTGATATGACCGGGTCCACTATTTGATTTGTAAGTCCAATGACAATTTTGTAAATAATTAATGCAATCTCCAAGTGATGCAAAGACCGGTTCAAAATACGTAGTTGGGTTCATGTGGACCCACCCAAGTACACAAGAGGCAATAAACAAGGGTTAATGGCAGAAACGTAATTAACTAGAATGTCCAAAGGGGTACTTGGGTAAATAAACGAGAGAATGGCAAACTTGTAATTGAACAGAATATTCCAAGGTGATATGGGCCAGGGAAGCCCTTCACGGGGTTCTTTTACAGGAGGAAATTTTCTTGAGGCAAAAATCAAGGGCAACCTGATTGAAGGAGGGGGACCGGAACACGAAATTCTTCTATTCCATGGTGAAGGTCAGACGAAGGAAGTTTTCTGGGATTTATGCCTCTCAGGGGTGTGTGGTGGACGATGGGCTGTTGTCGTTGATCCCCAAAGTGTTATCTGACGCTTACAATTCCTACCTCCTGGGGGTTCCATCTCTGGAGGAAGTGAGGAAGGCCATTTTTTCCTTATCTGGGGACAATGCCCCAGGCCCTGACGGCTTTTCTGGGATCTTCTTCTCGGTCTGTTGGGAGTTGGTGGGACATGATGTGTGGGAGGCAGTGCAAGATTTCTTCTCGGGAGGAGCTCTTCCAAGAAGCTATATGTCGGTCAACCTGGTACTCATTCCTAAGGACAACCCGGAGGTAATGGTAGATTTTCGGCCTATTAGTTTGTGTAACTTCTCTTAAAAGATATTGGCAAAGATCATTACCTCGAGATTGGCAGGGCTCCTTCCATCCTTAGTGACGGAGGAGCAAGGTGCGTTTGTGCAGGGAAGTTGCATACATGACAACATAGCCAAGGGTGGCAATGTGATTCTCAAGCTGGATATGGCCAAGGCTTATGACCGCCTGGAGTGGGAGTTCCTTTGGCTTGTCTTGGACAGGTTTGGCTTTAGTGATGCTTGGATTTCTCTGATCAAGAAGATGGTTGAGAACTGCTGGTTTTCTATAGTTATGGGGGGAAGCAGTCGGGTTTCTTTAAGTCCTCTAGGGGGTGCGGCAGGGAGACTCCCTCTCTCTAGCTCTATTTATCTTGGCGGAGGAGGTGC
The DNA here is from genome assembly GCF_018873765.1 of Telopea speciosissima. NCBI lineage: Eukaryota > Viridiplantae > Streptophyta > Magnoliopsida > Proteales > Proteaceae > Telopea > Telopea speciosissima. The sequence goes on from NC_057920.1 coordinate 50,284,197, forward strand.
TAAGCAAGGGTTTAAAAGGGCTCTTTGTTGATGGGCTTGCAGCTTTTTACAGACTTCTGAGAGGATGCCCAGGAATCTAACATAGCCTCTTTGTAGACGACACCATCATTTTTTCCAGATGGTTGAAGACCTCCCTCAAGCAGATTATGGGCTTCATTACTAGGTATGAAGGGTTTTCGGGACAGCTGGTTAATAGGCAGAAAAGCTGTTTTGTGTTGGGCGAAAAGGCGTCGATGGCTTCACCGTGCATGGTGGGGGTGGTTACAGGCTTTCCCAGGAAGTCCCTCCCTATCACTTATCTGGGAGCCTACATGTTCTGGCCACTCTGGATCCACCGAAAGCTGTCCTGTGCAGTCTGTACAGGATCTTTGCTGATTTTCTTTGGGGCAGCTCTGAATGGGGCAACTGTAGGCACTGGGTGAACTGGCAGAAAGTTTGTAGGCCTTTGGCGGAAGGGGGGGCTAGGCGTTCGACTGCTTTAGGATGTGGGGATTTCACTCAGGTTGAAAGGGTATTGGAAGGTCTTGTCGAAGCAATCTCTGTGGAGTGAACTTTTCAGGACCAAGTATTTTAAAAATATGCATGTCTCTTTGGCTGGGCGGGTTGGGACTGGTTCTAAATCTTGGCGAAGCACTTTGGAGTTCAAGGGGTTTGTCTTGGAGAGGTCCAGATGGCTGCTTGGGGTTGGCAATGTCTCTTTCTGGCTGGATAACTGGGTGGGGGTTGGCCCTCTGATCGACTTCATGGATAATGGGTTGCTAGTAGATCTGAACCTGTGTGTTAAAGATGCGGTCGATGATGAGGGGGCTTGGAAGGAGGACATCCTAAGCCTCATTGATTCGGAGGCGGTTAGGGACAGCATCAGGTTAGGGGACTTTGTGCTTTCAAACAGAGAAGATTTGTTGATATGGACTCCTACGTGTGATGGCCGGTTCTCTTCTAGATCAGCATGGAACGAAGTCCGGCATAGGGACCCGATAGGTCCTTTTCGAAATGGATCTGGAATCAAGCGGTGCCCCTGAAAGTGGGGTTCTTTTCATGGCAGCTCCTGATGGGCAAGATCCCCACTGACGATGCCCTTATGGCCCTTGGCATCCCCCTGGCGTCTAGATGCAACTGTTGTGGACAGCCAAGGAGGGAAACCACGGATCATTGTTTGGGCTCTGGCGGTACGGCATCGAAGGTTTGGGAGTATTTCTCCCGGCTTTTGGACATCCCCTTCCTGCACTCCAGGATGTCAGAAGTCGGGTTTTGCTCTGGCAAGGTGTAGGGAGCTGCAAGATCCTTAGTGCCTACATCATTGGTATTTTGCCTGCTTTGATTGTTTGGGAACTCTGGAAAGAGAGAAACAACAGAAGGCATGAGGAGAGGCGTCGTAGTGCTACCTCCATCATTGAGCGCATCAAAGGATGGGTAAGAGAGATTCAGTTACCCTCCAAGATTGGCAGGTTGGAATCCCCTAGGAATACCTTAATTCTACAGTGTTTTGGCCTTGTGTCTCCAGCTGCAAAGCTGAAACGGCCCCTCCCTATCTATTGGTGTCCCCCGTTTCTATCTGTGAAGCTTAATGTAGATGGAGCCTGCAAAGGAAACCCCGGACTTGGTGCTGGAGGAGGGGTGATTAGGGATCAGAGTGGGGAGTGCACTAATTCCTTTGATGCGCTCAATGATAAACACTTCAGAGTAGCAGAGTCAATTGATCAGGTATGATTCTTCATACAATACTTAAGTCTTCAATGTACGAAACCCATACAAAACTCTAGTTCTTCTTCTTCTTCTATGAACTAAGGTTTCCTTCTTCAAATTGGAAACCCAAGACGACTCTCAAAACGGCAATGACAGAGAGAAACAGGTATTGGTTACAGCTCTGATACCATGTTACAAATCCTGAGAAGAAAAGGAAAAACTATAGAAGAAACGATAGAAGAAGAGATGGGGAAGAAAAGAAGAGAACTCGATGCCCTGAGTTCCTCTCCCACATTTTGTATTTATAATAACCAATTACATCAAAATAGAGAACTCATTCCTTGTCAACCAAGAAACTAAAACTAATACGAAACTAACCCTAACAAGGAAACTAACATAAAACAGTGGAAACAAACTAAGAACCAAGATAGGGATAATCCCCCTGTTCATGGTAAATTACCCAAACTACCTTTGTACCACCACGGCACAAGGGCCCATTCTCAACAAAATAGAAACTCAAAACCCAATTCAAAGGAGCAATGGCAAATCTGTAAAGAATGTGAACAGTGGAAAGTCTTTTTTTAGAAGACAAGACAATTAGATCTTAAGCTGGAATAAGATTATTAGACGACGCAGGGTAATTTTGGAAGATAATTCAAAATAAGGATAAATTAAAAGCAACTTTAGAAAGTAGGGGCTGTTCTGTAATTTTAATGAACAGTGCCTTCTTCTAGCTCTCGACAAACAGCCAGGGCGGTAGAACCTGCAGCTATTTCAACACAGCCAACTCCCTCATATGAACACCAATGGATTCGAAATTTAAAGGTAAGGGACCACCTCACAAATCTCTGAAATCCACCAGATCACAACCCAAAACAGCAACCAGAATTAAATAAAAAAATCACTGAAGTTAGAAATGGCAGTAAAACAGAATCAGCTCTGCAACTTGAGTTAGTTTTCTCTACTGGCACATTCCCATACCCCCAAATACCTAGAAGCTAAGTCGCCTCAAGCAATAGAACGCTCCCTGATTTCTAAACTGATACAGGTTAAAGGGATGGAGTTCCAGGGAAACCTTTTCAGTGAAACAGAATCACACCACTGAGAACGGAAACAGGAAAGAAAGAAGAGAAGAAAGGATGAGAGACAGAAGATTAGAGGAGAGAGATCCCACAAAGAAGGGGGTGGGGAAAGAGATGGTCACCCAACCATTACGCTATTGCACCATACCGGTACCATAAACAATTCAACTAAATCAATTCATCAAATTTGCTTCAATTGTTGATTACGCATCTATTTATAAGACCCAGAAAATAAAAACTCCTAATTATGTACTGAAACTTAGACTAACAAAATTAGAAACTCAATAAAACTCAAATTGGAAATTTCCGTACATGTCTAATAGCTACCGAAAATAAAAGATTACATATATTCCCCAAATAAAATAATTCCTATATATCCTACTGAAAATAAAAACCCACTTGGACTCGGTTCATCTCAACGGGTGTAGCCCGGTCCAAGAAATTGCTCCTGCATCAACAGGTGATGAGTCTGCCCCACTTAAATGTCATATTTTGTTACTAGTATAACTCACACTGACATTTGCCCTCCTGGCTTCACCCATGATTTTTCTCTTTTTCATTTATTGGCTGCACACAATCTGGGTGGTCGCCTGGTGGGTCCTACAGGTTTAGAACAAAATATTGATTTCTGCTGCTTGACTAATGATTATTGTTAAAATTACCTCTTCTATCTTGGAGACTAGGAATGCTGCCAGACACGAGCACAGTATATTCTTCACCCTTGTTATGGGCTATCCTCTTTCTTCTTTTTTCATTGTCCATTTCTCACCTTTGTATCTCATTTCTCTTTTTTTATTCTGCATTACTCTTATTTTCCTTTTCTCTGTGAGGACATCTTTCTCGATCAATCCCTTTGCCCCTCATTCTTCGAGAATCAGAAAGTTCCTTTTCGAGTTTGAATTTGTTCATTTGGAATCTGGGTTCTTCTTTCTTTTTTCTTTTTGATTTATTTTCTTTTATTCTTTCTTTCTATTTTCTTTCGCTCTCTTTTCTTTTTCCCTTCCATCATTCCTTAAGTCCCATAGGTTTGATCTGATCCTGTAGAATCTGACCCATTTTCTCATCGAGCGAAGGGTACGAAATAAATCAGATTGATTTTTCGATCAAAAGTACTATGTGAAATCCTCGGTTTTTTCCTCTTCCTCTATCCCTATCCCATAGGTACAGTGTTTGAATCAATAGAGAACCCTTTCTTGTGTATGAATCGATATTATTACATTCCAATTCTTTCCTGATACCTCCCAAGGAAAATCCCGAATTGGGTCCCAAATTGACGGGTTAGTGTGAGTTTATCTATGCGGTTATGCACTCTTCGAATAGGAATCCATTTTCTGAAAGAAAGATCCTGGCTTTCGTGCTTTGGTGAGTCGTCCGAGATCCTTTCGATGACCTATGTTGTGTTGAAGGGATATCTATATGATGCGATCGATTGCGTAAGACCCGGGGTAGCAACGGAACTGGGGAAAGTATAAAGTATACAGAAAAGGTAGTTCTTTTCTATTATTATTTCATGTCTGGTCTGGACCACAAGAAAGTATTGCGTCTCTGATTGATAGCTGTAATCATCTGATTGATAGTTGTAATCATTTTCTTGGGAAAGATGAAGCAATTCGACCAGAAAACTTGAATACTGTTGAGAACAGACTCGATGAGCTCCAAACGTCCAATCCAGAGGACCCTTCCTTTCCAAGATTGGATTCTCTTAGAGAGAGAGAGAGAGAGAGAGAGAGAGAGAGAAGTCTCATGTAGAAGGAGAGGTGACCCAGGAATGTTCCATAAGGCAGCTTGGTTTTTGGTGGACAATCACATTACATCATTGGTCTTGTCTCTTCTACTGTATTTGTAATTGCAGTCTGGACTCACTTTGTAGGTTGGTGAAGTGAAGCCTTATATTTTCCTAATACTTTCAAAATTTCAAACCTCGATGGCTCTGTTGTGAGGGAAGGCTGAAGACGCAGATCATACTTTTGATTCAGAATTTGGTGTCCTTGATCCCTCGATAACCCTACATACCTAGTTTCCATCTATATTCAAAATGAAAAAGAGAAAAGGAAAATCTGAAACTTCAATGGCTGCTATTACAAGGGAAACAGCCAAATACATGGTTCTTAACTTTGACAGGGATGAAAACTTGACATGCATCCAATCCAGAGGGTCCTTTTGGCAGTTTCTCTATGCATGTTTGTGGTTTTATTTAGGTTTGTTGATTGATACAATATGATATGTTTGTAGGGTTTTGTAGAAGGCAAGTTCCTAATTTATTAAATTTCAAAATTTCAACTAATTCAGTGTCTTGCTTGAGATCTCTAGTATATGGATGGAATTTTGTTTTTTTTCGTTACTTGATGAAAACTGAAGTAAAACCTGGGTTAATAAAAAACATAATAAATTCAAGTATGAGGACCAGTTACTGGGTTAAATGTACTGTCTTTCTGTGATTTCATTTAACTGTTGTGGGTTGGCAGGCTTCACCACCTTTCTGTTCAGTTTCTCCCCCTGTTCGTGCTAGCAACCCTCTCATTCAGGATGTGCGGTTTCGTGACCAGAGGATCTCTCAGAGCTCTACTCCTGGTGTTCGACTTGAAGGTTTTGGTAATGTTGATCACACCCGAAGGACGCAAAGCATCCCGACAATGGCGTGATACCATTTTGCAGCCATCTCTCATCTACCAAGAGAGAGAGAGAAAGAGAGAGCATAAGCTAATTGCAGGTTTGATGATCATGTACAGGGTTTTCTTTTAAGTTTTACAGGACAGAAGATTTGGCTTTTGAAATGCTTGTACATATGCATGTATTTTGGTATGGTTGATGGTGGGCTCTTTATGTATGTACCTTTGTCTCAAACGGTGAGGGTTGGTGAATAAAATCGACGATTTTGAATATGACAATGTGTCATCTTTTTCTGTGGGAGACCCACAACGAGACGAATATACAGAGTGTCTTTAAATAACAAATAGTAGTCCGGTGGAGAGCAAACCCACGAAGGGAGCTTAACTACATGTGAAATGCTACCGATGGTTGTTTCACCTTAGACACCAATTGCCTTTTGGTGAGGGTATTTAAAATATGATGGTGCATTAATGTCGTCAAGAGGCTTCCTTGGGTACATGATCTCATTTTGAATGCTGAGTGGAATTGTTGTTAGATCAAATCCATATTTCCATTACATGTGGCCAAAGCCATATTGAACGTTAAACTTCTACTTGTCTCTTCTTCTGACAGTATTCTCTCCTATATCTAGGAAAGGTGGTTTAACTACCAGGTTGATTCTTGCTTTTCTAACTAGTTCTCAAACTTTGCCTTCAATGTCGCTTTATAAAAAGGACTGGAAGAGCCTCTGGAAACTTAAATTCCTTCCGCCGATGGTATATCCAGGAAGTACTCATGCGTTGCAGCTGCCCAAGGACGCTAGGTTGGATGTGCCAAGGGCTACGGAGGAAGGGGAACAGGTTGTGGCTCTAGCAGAGGCAAGGGAAGCGCCGCAAAGCGATGTCGAGAGGGGGGATGGCGACAATGAAGGGGTCCTGTTATCACATGTGATAATGGAGGGCGAGGAGAAGGGTGAATGCAGCAAGGCTTCAGGTTTGGTTCTTGTGTCTGGGCAGGGTCAGGATTGCTGTGAAACGAGGGAGGGTAAAGGTCATTCTGGACAGGTGTACCTGGAGATAATCAGTGAAGAAAGCTCAGCGGATGAAAACAATGGGGACTGTGGTGTTGTCGTTCAAGGCTCACGTTCGGCAGGAGTGTCACCTAAGCGCTTTTTTGGTGTTAAAGACCACCGTTCAGGGCACAAAGGATGACTGGTTCTTGGCGAATAGGAGTGAGGCGATGTATAATGCTTCATACCAAAGCGCTTTAATGGAAGGCTTCAAGAAGTTCAAGGCTGTGCTTGAGAAGAGGCTTCGGAATGTTGTGGATACGATGGGGTAGAGAGTGATGCGGCTGCGACTACTCTCATTAATAAAAAAGGCTATGGGAGCAATCAAAAGAATAAGCATCGTTCAAAAGTTCAAAAAAGTGTAAACCAAAGGCGGTTTACAAGGTCGAATGGACCTGCGGAATTTAATTCAACGTCTTTGTAAATCAATTGTCTGTCTTGGAATACACATGGGATTGGAAATAAGCTTTCTTCTAGGCGTTTAAAATCATTGGTAGCTCTACATAAGATCGAGATAGTCGCTGTGGCAGAGCCAAAAGCTCAATTCTCTAAAGCTAGAAGGATAATGAGAAGAGTGGGTATGGATGAGGTGTGTTCTAACGGCCAGATCTATGGAGAAAGGATTTGGATTCTCTGGAAAAATTCTACTCATGTTACCATTAGTGAGGAGCACCAACAATATAACACGTTGGAGTGATGGGAAGTTTATTCTTACTTTTGTTTATGGGTTGTGCTCCCAGTGGATAGAAGAGGTATGTGGGACAGCCTGGAAATTTTTTTGAGGGTAGTTAATATCCCTTGGGCAATAGGGGGCGATTTTAATGCTGTTTTGTCCCCCTCTGAGAAAATTGGAGGTCGACCTGCGTGTTCATTTTCTTTGGAGGAGTTTGGCAACTATGTCAATAATGTGGGGCGTATTGTTGCAGGTTATGTCGGAAATATGTGCACTTGGACCAATAATCAGGAGGGAGCTGGAAAGATCATGGCTCGACTGGATCGATTTCTGTTCACCAATTCTTGGTTGGAGGTGTTTCCTTCGTGTCAGGTGCACCATTTAAATAGGACATGCTCTGAACATGTCCCGTTATGACTTAGTGCATCCACAACAAGCACCACCTATTTTTCTTCTTTCAAATTACAACAGATGTGGTTGTTACATCCAAACTTTCAAGACTTTGTGAAAGAGGAATGGGCTAAACCGGTTGTCGGGGCGTCGCTTTCTGTTCTTTATATAAAGTTGAAGCTCCTGCGTGGCAGACTGCATTATTGGAACAGGGAGATTTTCGACAATATACATCAGAATGTGAGAAATGCGGAAGATGCAGTTAGTAGGGCAGAGGCAGAGTATGACCAATTGGCCAATGAGCAAGCTAAGGACTTACTGGTGGGGGCCAAGGAAAATTTGCAGTGTATTCTCTTGCAAGAAGAGATTTTCTAGAAACAAAAATCACGAGTTACTTGGCTCAAGGAAGGGGAGCGTAACACAAAATTCTTTCACTCCATGATGAAAATCAGAAGGAAGAGAACTGGGATTTGTACAATAAAAGATAGTAAGGGGGACTGGCTTTTGGAACCAGAGGAGGTAAAAGAGGAGGCTGTGCGACACTTCACAAATATTTTCATTCTTAAGATTGTGTGGTTGACAAGGAGTTGCTTGATATGATCCCCCATTTGGTGACTGAGGAAGATAATGCTTCTCTTCTGCTCTCGCCTACTATGGAGGAGGTAAAAGAAGCAGTCTTCTCTCTATCTTGTGATAGTGCGCCGGGTCCAAATGGCTATATTGGGTATTTTTTCACTTCCTGATGGAAGACAGTGGAGAGCGGAAAAAGATTTTTTTCCCGATGGTTTTCTTCCTAGGAGTTATACTTATGCTAATCTAGTGCTTATTTCAAAAAAAGGATAACCCAGAGGTAATGTCTGATTTTCAGACAATAAGTCTTCGTAATTTTTTTTTTAAGATTATTGTAAAAATATTTTCTTCTAGATTAGTGGTGATTCTTCCTCACTTGATCATGGAAGAAGAGGGGGCTTTCGTGCAAGGTAGAAGCATCCATGACAACATTGCTATAGTCCGTGAAATGGTGTAGGATTTAAATAGAAGAATGAGAGGTGGCAATTCTATACATAAGCTAGATATGGCCAAGGCATATGACAGACTGGAATGGAATTTCCTTTACCAGGTCTTGGCGAAATTTGACTTTGCAGAGTCTTGGATTGATTTAATAAAGAAACCGTGGAGAATTGTTGGTTCTCAGTTGTTATGGGGAATGGTCCATCTGGTTTCTTTAAGTCCACCAAGGGGTTACGCCAAGGTGATCCTCTCTCTCTGGCTTTATTTATTTTGGTGGAAGAAGTGCTAAGTAGAGGTATTAAAAATCTTTTTATGGAGGGTCGTGCTGCATTTTTTCAACTTCCTAGAGGATGCCCAGGTATTTCTCATTGCTTGTTCGCAGCTGACACCATCGTTTTCACCAAATGCTTAAAGAATTCGTTGAAGAAAATTCTGGGATTCATTGGTAGATATGAAGGATTTTCAGGACAGCTAATAAATAAGCAAAAAAGTTGTTTCATGGTAAATGAAAAAGTCTTTGAGGTGAAAGCTTGGATGGTTGGGATGATTACTAGATCTATTAGGAAGTATCTTCCATTAACCTATTTGGGAGCTCCTATTTTTATAGGCAGGGTAAAGATTAGTTTTTTCGATGAATTGCTTTGGAAATCAAAAACAGGATTGCATGTTGGAAGGGGAAGCTCCTGTTAGTTGGGGGTTGAGTTACTCTCCTAAAACATGTCCTGGCTTCAATGCCCATCCATGTCTTAGCTACATTGGATCTTCCAAAATCAGTAATTCAGAAAGTTAATGGTATATGTACTGATTTTCTTTGGGGAAGATCAGAATGGAGCAACAGGCATCACTGGGTTAATTGGAAGAAGGTATGTGGGCCTTTGAAGGAAGTAGGGCTGCGGCTGAGGCTCCTTGAAGATTTTAGTTTGGTGTTGAGACTAAAAAGTTTATGGCATGTTCTGTCGGAACAATCATATGGAGTGATTTTTTTAAAGCAAAATTCTTTAAAAACTCCCATGTGGTTTTGGCAGGGCCGAGTAGAATTGGATCAAGGTCTTGGGGAAGCGTCTTGGGATATAAAGACTTCATTTTGGCTATGTTACACCCGCGCCCAAAATACACCCTAATATCCTGAGACAAATTGAATTTTTACTGATGGGTGTCGCCACGATGCCAACAGTCAAACATGTGACCTTGGACCGTAACAGTCAAAGGGAAAGCTCGAACACAAGGATTGTATTCATACCTTGATGGGCGATTGAACCACACAATGGGTAAGCTTTGAACCCTAAATGTTCGGTATACATACCCCCTCAAAGTCCTTGATGTGTGGGCCAAAGCCCCACATCCCCTACTGTTGATTTCGGCCTTGACAGCAGTAACAGAACCACGAATGGATCCGCTACTAGTGAATCCATCCGTGCTGTCATGCTGGTGTTATGTGTTTTCTCGTGTGGGGCCCACGTGCCTGTGTTTCGGACGCCGTGGCTAGGTCCCCGGACATGGTGGACCCCCACCCTTACCCTCTTTTGCATTGTTGGACCTTGTATGTGGGCCCACAAGGCTCAAATCTGATTTTAATGAGTTTTAGTGTTAAAGGGCTAAACCAAACAAGACTTAAGACCTTAACAGTTGAGGTTTTAATGAGAAACCGAACGGACCTTAATACTTGGGGTCTTAAAGGAGAAACCAAGCTGGCCTTAAGGCCCAACTTGAGTTAGAATGGGTTTTGGGGTTTAAGGACCTAGGCAAACAGGCCCTAAGACCCATTTCATTTTATAAAAAGAGGACTTGGCTCAAAAGAATCCCATTTCATTCTCATCTAAGGCCAAACCGTGGAGAAGAAGGAGGAGAGAAGAAAGAAGAAGAAGAAGAGGAAGGAGGGATCGATGGAGGGCTGAAGTGGAGCTCATCTTGAGAGTTGGATGAAGTTCGGAGTTGAAAATAAGACCCTCAAAGGGATATGTTTCCTATGAAGGAACTGTGGGCCTAATCCGAATAAAAGACCCTAAAAAATGGGCCCAAACCTAACTGATATGTTTTGGCAGCAACTTTAGAACATAACTGTAATCCGGTGACCTCGCCCACGTCTTGGTTGCTCGTGTAAGACTTGATAAATCTTATTAGGGATTAATTCTCACCTAAATTTCCCCCTAAGTGTACCAATTAAATGACCTATTGTGGTGCCAAGGGTTACCCTTGATGCCCTCAAAACCCCCTTGCTGTCCTAAGGGACTTGTGACCTCAACCAAGAAACGGAAAAGCCCTAAGGTGATTCCGAACCCTTGAATCCCCAAGACTAATGCCTAGGCTAGGCCATGGTAGCCTTGTTGGACCTTGAAGTGAGCCTTTTGGATCTTATGGTCCCAGTACCTTTAATGATGAAGATTGGAAGAGAGAGACTTAAGAATTTCTTGTTTATGCCTGAACGGATCCAAGAACGGACCTAGGCTGTTGCGTCTACTCCTTAGTCTGTTTGTGTTGTATTTGCTATACACAATAGTAACACTTGGGGACTCCTAATGGGATCCCTCCACATATATTCTAACATTTGCTCTCGCACCTTTAGGCTGTCAAGCTCGTACGAAAGAGCATGTACCAAAGCAAACACTAAAAGACACCCCGAACATTACACGAATCATTGGTGAGTGGGGGTTGGACTTTGTTTTATCATTGAGTGATTCTATGTTTGAATGATATGTTTTGTTGCAATCAAGTTACTTGTCATACTTCATGCATAACGCATATTTGCATTATTTACCTATGATTATGTTCATGTGTATGTTGTTGATGGCTATACGTTGTGATTGTGTTGGAGATAGATGAAATGATAATGTGGTTGTTTAATGTCTTTTATCATGTCTTATATTTGGCCTGTCATATGCCGTGTCGTGCTGGTACCCAGGTGATAGATGGTATGGGACGTTGATGCACCCGAAATACCTCTCGATACGATAGTTTCATATAGCATGTTGCATATTTGGGTTTGTAAAATGTGATAAAAGGGATACAGGGTGGTAGATGTGTGAGTTCCTACACCATGATCGCCTTATTGATAATCCAGCCTAGGGATCAAGGTTATGTTCCGGTACCGTGGTTTGAGATTATCGGAGGTTTGCTGGAAGACCGATGATGTGTTCCAGGACCAGCAGGCATCCACTGATGTAGTTAGGGTTATATTGTTGGGGATCGAGGGTATGTTCTGGTACCAGGGATATGACCCTACTATGTCATAGATTAATGACGTTGTATCATTAGGGATCGAAGGTAAGTTCCGGTACTAGGGATACAATTTCATTACTCTACACATCATAGCATTCATGCATACATTACATTTCATTATCATCATCAACATCATTCATCATTATTCATATTACATATCGTACTATTGTGTATGTTGCATGACTGTAAATTGGATCTGATGTGCGAGTCATCATTGGTGGTATGGGACGTCAATGATGTTCACTCATCAGGTTCGGCTTGCAGTCCTATATTTTTTGTGTGTGTGTGGTTCAATTTCTTGCTTATTGGGCTAGTGGAGCTCATCCCTCGGGGAACCCTTCTTTTTAGATTGTGATGCAGGTCGTACAGTGCCGGTGGATGATAAAGGACCTAGTAAAGGATATGGATGTGAAAGTTGGTCTATGACCGTTGATGCTTCTTTTCTTCTTGTTGCTTTTGATATTGTATTTCCTTGATGTATGTTTCCTTCCTTTCTGTACACTATCAAGCAACTTCTATTGTAATAACTTTTAAATTCAAGGATAATCCACCTTATGTATTTATTATCATCGAAGTTATTTTTCCTAAATGAGAATCAACAATATTTATTATAAGTCTTCCGTAATTCTGATATTAGTTCTGATTCTCGTTTGTGTGACTATGAGGTAAGCGACTGCATCCGTGATCCTAGAGGCGGTTTAGGATGTTGGTAAGCATCCTAGTCATACCCTTTTTGTAATATTTTATCCCTTGTCGGGATTGGGATGTGACAACATGGTATCAGAGCGATGATGCTCTCGCTTAACTCACCGTCCAGCTGAATCTTAGGTGCACTGGTTTACACTAAAAGTCTTAACAACAAACTTAAACAATAGTAAAGACACTAGGAACAATATGCATAAAACTACACCTTGCTTGCAGTGATGTTTTTGATTACATTATAACAACAAACATAGGTTGTACTACTTTGAGTGCAAACTTATAATAATGACAGCAAGAAAAGTACAACTAAAACCTTTTTAGAAACACAGAATTATATAAGTAAAAGAGTATAAGACATTAGTGCAAACTAAAGACCCGAGTGACACCACCACTCCGTTGCAAAGATACTTCTTCTATGTATGCTACAACCTGTGATGTTTGTTATATTTGTTTACTACCTTTGTTTATTGGTGTAAGTCCTTTGATAGGATTTCGCTATGGCTCATACCCGTTCAAGGAGGAGTCTATCTCCTCTGAGTTAGCATGATGTTGACCCTTCAGACACAGTTCGATCGAATGTCCCTATTGCCCAAGCGAATCTAGATGGGGCAATGGTATTGGGAGACTTATTGTGAAATATGCACCAAGAGAATCGGGCATTTATGTAGGCCTAGGGTATTTAGTTATTGACTGTTGTGCAAGAGAGAGAAAGGCAGCCAATACCTCCAACACCCGAGCCAGTTGATGCCTCAAAGTTGACTAAAAGGTTTCAGAAACTTAACCCCTCCACTTTTACAAAGATGACCACTAATCTTCTCTATCCGGCACAATGGATGAGGGATATGGAGAGAATCTTTGAGGTACTTCAATGTGCAGATGAAGATAGGATCAGGTGTGCTGCCTTCCAATTTAGAGGCGAGGCTAATTCTTGGTGGCAGTCCACTAAAGATAACTTCAGAAAATCGCATCCCAACCCAACATGGGGCCAGTTCACAGAGACCTTCTTGGGAAAGTACTTTCCTCAGAGCTTATGCGATCAAAAGGAGGCTGAGTTCATGAGCCTGACCCTAGGACCCAAGTCAGTCCTTGAGTACTAGCAGATTTTTGAAGAGCTCTTTTATTTTGCTCCTGAGCATATGAGGCCTGATGCCGTCAAGGCCAGGAAATTTGAGAAGGGGTTGAGACCTAGTATTATCACATATGTGGTGTTGGACAATCTCCCCTCTTATGCAGAAGTGGTCCAGGCCGCCAAAGTGATTGAGGACAAACAGCGAGAGAACTACCGTACTCTCAAGATGGCACATCAGAGGCCAATGGTGTTCCTAGATTCTAGGGGACCAAGCGAGGCACAGGAGAGGCAATACCTTGGCTCAACTTCAATACAGAGCAGCACACCAGAAGTGGACCAGACGTTTCAGTCACCCCCACCCATGGTGACACCATCGCTGTATAGATGGAACATCCATTGCTACACCTGTCACCAGTTAGGGCACATGTCCAGGAGTTGTTCGCAAGGTGAGTCTGTGAATACATCATACGTGCGATCCTGACCGACCATTCACTGCCACAACTGTAATCAGCTGGGTCATAAGTCCAGGAGCTGCCCACAAGGATAAACCCAGTCATGATGGCAGGTACATCACATGACTTTCCATAATTGTTCATACTTGTATTTGTACTCCCTTACCTGCTTAGCACAAGGTTTAATTATTTATGTTTTAGTTGGCTTATTTGCTTGTATGTCATATTTTTTTTTACTGTGCGTGTTTTGCTGATGTTGCGAGTGAGTAGTGTAGTTGGTGTTTTTGTGTTAGTGAGTATTTTATTTAGTGTGTTAGCATAGGTAGTTCTGTCTAGGTTGAAATGGAAACTGGAACTGAAGGATTTGACAGAACTTTACTCAATAATAGATATGAGTGGAGTAATGGGTCACCAATGCGTTCCCTCCATATTGGGAGTGAACAATAGGAGATTCCATCAATATTCCAATTCATTATATGGTTGAGTTAGGTAATGGAGAATCAGAAGTGAGTCTTTAGATCAAAAGCCTTATGAGAAAAGTAGTATAAACCTAACCTTACAACCCAAGTGATGGAAGTATGACTTTGGAAGTGGTCCAGAGGTTTAGTTGGACCTTTTGTTTCCTTATGGCTTGTGTCCAAAGATCGAACCTCTTGGCCTCTTATGTACGTTGACCTATAACCCACAGGTCCGAGGATCATCTTAAACTACATCGTTAGTGGTGAATGTTGCTAGAAACCTAAGTCCAAGCAGCTCAAATCAGACAAAAGAGTTATATCACTACAAAAAGAGAGGACCTGGAGTTGCTGGTAGGGGGTGTCACCTTGTCTATGGCAGCCTTATCAGTACAGTCGACACTAGTGGAAAAGAACAAGTAGGCCCAGATTTCCACTGAGGAGTTTTAGAGGATAAGTGAGGCAATCAAAGAAGACGCGTAGTGAGAACTGGACTTCACTTTGATTGAGAATGGTGTTCTCATGTTTAGAGATCGGTTGTGCATACCTAGTGAAGCTCAGTTGAGGAAGGGGGTGTTATCTGAAGCCCACGACTCTCCTTATTCAATTTACTTAGGCAGCTACTAAGACTTGAAAGAGTGCTATTGGTGGAGTGGGATGAAGGCAGAGGTAGATGAATTTGTGGCAAGATGTCTCACATGTCAGTAGGTGAAGATGGATAGGCAGCGACCTCATGGCCTTTTTTAATCGTTGCCCATTGCGGAGTGGAAGTGGGAGCATGTTATCATGGACTTCGTCACTGGGTTACCCCATACACCTAGAGCCGTCGATGCCATATGGGTGGTAGTTAACAGATTGACGAAGACAGCTCATTTAATCTCTATGAGGATCACTTACTCGATGGACAAACTAGCTTGCTTGTATATTGACAATGTGGTTCGACTGCATGGAGTGCCAGTTAGTATCATCTCTGACCGTGATCCTAGATTTACATCAAAGTTCTGGAGTGGGTTTCAGAAGGCAATGGGTACCTTGCTGAGTTTTAGTACGACCTTCCACCCTCAGACAGACGGACAATCGGAGAGAACCTTTCAGACTTTAGAAGATATGTTTCGGGCCTACGCTATTGAATTGCAAGGCAGTTGGGATGAGCATATCTCACTCATTGAGTTTGCTTATAACAACAGTTACCAAGCCACTATTGGGATGGCACTATTCGAAGCTCAGCATGGGAAGAAGTGGCGGAGACCTCCGTACTGGGATGAGGTGGGTGAACATCACATCCTTGGTCCTGGGTTGATCCAGTCAACAAGTGAGACGGTGGATTTGATTCGTGGGCGAATTAAGGCAACCCAATCTAGACAAAAGGGTTATGCAGATCAGCAATAAGGGTAAGTTGAGCCCGGGAATTATTGGGCCGTAGGAGATCCTTGCAAGGAATCGGGCCGGTGGCTTACCGGTTGGCACTCCCACCATCCTTGGATGGTGTGCATGATGTCTTCCAAGTGTCCATGTTACGGAAGTACGTCCACGACCTGAGCCATGTTCTATCTTAGGAACTGTCAAAGGTCGCAACAGCTATGTCCTACAAGGAACTACCCGAGAAGATTCTGGATGGTAAGATTTTACACCTTTGCAATCGACCCATCCACTACATGAAGGGTGAAGTGGTGCAACCATTCGGAAGAAGGAGCGTCTTGGGAAGCAGAAGTGGAAATGTAGGTGAAGTACCCTTTCCTAGGTTATTTACAAGGTATAACAAATAAGGTTGGGGGAATGTTACACCCGCGCCCAAAATACATCCTAATATCCCATGCCAAATTGAATTTTTACTGATGGGTGTCGCCACGATGCTAATGGTCGACACGTGACCTTGGACCATAACAGTCAAAGGGAAAGCTCGAACACAAGGATTGTATTCATACCTTGATGGGCGATTGAACCACACAATGGGTAAGCTTTGAACCCTAAATGTTTGGTATACATACCCCCTCAAAGTCCTTGATGTGTGGGCCAAAGCCCACATCCCCTATCGTTGATTTCGGCCTTGACAATATGAGAACCACGAATGGATCCGCTACTAGTGAACCACACAATGGGTAAGCTTTGAACCCTAAATGTTCGGTATACATACCCCCTCAAAGTCCTTGATGTGTGGGCCAAAGCCCCACATCCCCTACTGTTGATTTCGGCCTTGACAGCAGTAACAGAACCACGAATGGATCCGCTACTAGTGAATCCATCCGTGCTGTCATGCTGGTGTTATGTGTTTTCTCGTGTGGGGCCCACGTGCCTGTGTTTCGGACGCCGTGGCTAGGTCCCCGGACATGGTGGACCCCCACCCTTACCCTCTTTTGCATTGTTGGACCTTGTATGTGGGCCCACAAGGCTCAAATCTGATTTTAATGAGTTTTAGTGTTAAAGGGCTAAACCAAACAAGACTTAAGACCTTAACACTTGAGGTTTTAATGAGAAACCAAACAGACCTTAATACTTGGGGTCTTAAAGGAGAAACCAAACTGGCCCTAAGACCCAACTAGAGTTAGAATGAGTTTTGGGGTTTTAGGACTTAGGCAAACAGGCCCTAAGGCCCATTTCATTTTATAAAAAGAGGACTTGCCTCAAAAGAATCCCATTTCATTCTCATCTAAGCCCAAACCGTGGAGAAGAAGGAGGAGAGAAGAAAGAAGAAGAAGAAGAAGAGGAAGTAGGGGTCGATGGAGGGCTGAAGTGGAGCTCATCTTAAGGTAAGCTCTCTCTCTCTCTCTCTCTCCCTCTCTATTCTATTTTTGGTTTTGGGGGAAACTCTCCAAGAGGTGGGTCAACCTAGGGTTCCACTTGGGACCGAAGTTGAGACCATGGCCATGTAAAGGACTCCATCAATGGAGTTTTGTACACTAATTTTAACCTTGAAAGGCCTCATTTGCAACCAAGTTGCTGTCCTAAGGTCCTCATGACCTAATCCCATGTAAATGAACTAGAAAGGATTCCAACCCTTTAATCCTTAGGATCAATGATTAGGCTGGGTCACTAAGACCCTAATGAACATTAGGAACCATCCCTACAAGCCCATGAAGCCATTGAGGGCCTTGGGGATCGATTTGGATGAAGTTTGAAGTTGAAAAACTCATTTCTGCTGTGAATGGACTCAATAAGGGACTCACCATCATGCCTCCATTCGTGCCTCCATTTGTTCCTCCGTCGGCCTCTGTTTGAGAACGGAGCCATGGATGGATTCACACAAGTGCCTTCGTTCGTGAATTCGTCCGTTGTTGATAGCTTGACTGCTACTCAGTATTTTGGTCATAACTTTGTCTATACATATCGTATCGATGTGATTCAAATTACATTGTAAAATAGACTCAAAGGGATATGTTTCCTATGAAGGAACTGTGGGACCAATCTGAATAAAAGAGCTTCAAAAGTGGGCCCAAACCTAGATGATATGTTTTGACAGTAACTTTAGAACATAACTGTAATCCGGTGACCTTGCCTACGTCGTGGTTGCTCATGTAAGACTTGATAAATATTATTGGGGGTTAGTTATCACCTAAATTGCCCACTAAGTGTACCAATTAAATGACCTATTGTGGTGCCAAGGGTTACCCTTGATGCCCTCAAAACCCCCCTTACTGTCCTAAGGGACTTGTGACCTCGACCTAGAAATGGAAAAGCCCTAAGGTGATTCCAAACTCTTGAATCCCCAAGACTAATGCCTAGGCTAGGCCATAGTAGCCTTGTTGGACCTTGAAGTGATCCTTTTGGATCCTATGGTCCCAATACCTTTAATGATGAAGATTGGAAGAGAGAGACTTAAGAATTTCTTGTTCAAGCCTGAACGGATCCAGGAACGGACCTAGGCTATTGCGTCTGCTCCTTAGTCCGTTTGTGTTGTGTTTGCTATACACAATAGTAACACTTGGGGACTCCTAATGGGATCTCTCCACACATATTCTAACATTTTCTCTCGCACCTTTAGGCTGTCTAGCTCTTACGGGAGAGCGTGTACCAAAGCAAACACTAAAAGACACCCCGAACATTACACGAATCATTGGTGAGTGGGGGTTGGACTTTGTTTTATCATTGAGTGATTCTATGTTTGAATGATATGTTTTGTTGTAATCAAGTTACTTATCATACTTCATGCATAACACATATTTGCATTATTTACCTATGATTATGTTCATGTGTATGTTGTTGATGGCTATACGTTGTGATTGTGTTGGAGATAGATGAAATGATAATGTGGTTGTTTAATGTCTCATTTTATGTATTTTTTTTGGCCTGTCATGTGCCGTGTTGTGCTGGTACCCGGGTGATAGATGGTATGGGACATTGATGCACCCGAAATACCTCTCGATATGATAGTTTCATATAGCATGTTGCATTTGTAAAATGTGATAAAAGGGATACGGGTGGTAAATGTGTGAGTTCCTACACCGTGATCGCCTTATTGATAATCCAACCCGGGGATCGAGGGTATGTTTTGATACCGTTGTTTGGGATTATCAGAGGTTTGCTGGGAGACCAATGATGTGTTCTGGGACTGACATGCTTCTACTGACGTAGTTAGGGTTATATCGTTGGGGATCGAGCGTATGTTCCGGTACCAGGGATATGACTCTACTATGTCGTAGATTAATGGCGTTGTATCATTGGGGATCGAGGGTAAGTTCCGGTATCAGGGATACAGTTCCATTACTCTACACAGCATAGCATTCATGCATACATTACATCTCATCATCATCACCAACATCATTCATTATTATTCATATTACATATCGTATTGTTGACTATGTTGCATGACTGTAAATTGGATCTGATGTACGAGTCATCATTGGTGGTATGGAACATCAAGGATGTTCGCTCATCAAGTTCGGCTTGCAGTCCCATATTTATTGTGTGTGTGTGGTTCAATTTTCTGCTCATTGGGCTAGTGGAGCTCATCCCTCGGGGAACCCTTCTTTTTAGATTGTGATGCAGGTCGTATAGTGCCGGTGGATGATGAAGGACCCAGTAAAGGTATGAATTCGAAAGTTGGTCTATGACCGTTGATGCTTTTCTTCTTGTTGCTTTTGATATTGTATTTCCTTGATGTATGTTTTCTTCCTTTCTCTATACTATCAAACGACTTCTATTGTAATAACTTTTAAATTCAAGGATAATCCACCTTATGTATTTATTATCATCGTAGTTATTTTTCCTAAATGAGAATCAACAGTATTTATTACAAGTCTTCCTCAATTATGATATTAGTTCTGATTCTCGTTTTTGTGACT
This sequence comes from Telopea speciosissima, assembly GCF_018873765.1. NCBI lineage: Eukaryota > Viridiplantae > Streptophyta > Magnoliopsida > Proteales > Proteaceae > Telopea > Telopea speciosissima. The sequence goes on from NC_057920.1 coordinate 50,303,870, forward strand.
GTGAGGTAAGCCACTACGTCCATGATCCTAGAGGCGGTTTAGGATGTTGGTATGCATCCTAGTCATACCTTTTTTATAGTATTTTATCCCTTGCCGGGATTGGGGTGTGACAGGCTAGATCTAGATGGTTAATTGGCTCTGGTAATGTTTGTTTTTGGCTTGATAATTGGACAGGGGTGGGACCTCTCATTGATAAAGTGGATAACGCTTTTCAGGTAGATATTTCGCTACGAGTGAAAGATGTGGTGGATAACAATGGTAGCTGGAATCAAGCTATCTTGAACCAAATTGATTCGACACAGGTGAGGGATAGCATCATCTGGGGGAATTTTGTGATCACCAATCAGAGGGATACACTTGTTTGGACACCAGCTGGAGACGGTCGATTCACAACCAAATCGGTTTGGAATGAAGCCAGGAAACATGATCCTTTGGTGCCATATGCAAAATGGATTTGGAATCAATTGTTGACCAGTAAGGTAGGCTTTTTTACCTGGAAGCTCATCAGTGGCAAGATTTTAATAGATGATTCATTAATGGCCATTGGTATCCCCTTGGTGTCAAAGTGTTGCTGTTGTAGTAACCCAAAGAGGGACATGACCTACCACTACATGATTGGGGGGAGAACTGCGGCAAAGGTATGGCATTACTTTAAAAGATTATTGGATGTTGATTTTATTTTTGCCCAGGAGGTACAGAGCCAAATTTTATTTTGGCAGAATTTAGCTAGTGACAAAGCCTGTGCGGTGTAATTACTGGCTTGCTTCCATCTTTTATTGTATGGGAGCTGTGGCGGGAGAGGAATAATAGGAGTCATGGTGAAGCCCGATGCACTGCAAATACGATTATTGGAAAAATCAAGGATTGGGTGAGGGGCATTCATTACTCATTAAAGGTTAGGCATTCAGTCACAGCAAGGGGGGCTCTTATTGTGAGTTGATTTGGTTTAGAGGCAACCCCCTTGCCACAAAAACCCCCTAGGCCAATTTATTGGTGCCCGCCTTTTGTTTCTGTGAAGCTTAATGTAGATGGTGCTTGTAAGGGCAACCTAGGGCTAGGGGGTGGAGGAGGGGTACTTAGAAACTTGGATGGGGTTGTGTTGGTTGCTTTCTCTAACTTCTATGGGGAATTCACTAACTCGGTAGCAGAAATAAGAGCATTGAGGGATGGATTGAAGCTGTGCCCTGATATGGGCTTTACGAAATTTGTGGTAAACTCTGATTCTGCCTCAACGGTTACAGTGGTCAATTAGAAGAAGTGTAATCTCTAGATGAGGTGGTATTGGTTTCAGGAAATCCAGAGTCTTTGTAACTCGACTAGGCCACTTATTACCTTTGCGTATAGGGAGAACAATAGAGTGGCTGATTGGCTGGCCAATCTAGCTTGCGAAATGGAAGCCAATGAAGTTTTCCAAGTAGGGAAGAACCTCCAAGAGAGCTTCGACATATTTTACAGGAAGACAGGACAGGCTGACTGATCTAGAAAGAGGTAATTGGTTCTTTGTTTCTATTCAATCTGTTGTAAGGGGCATGGATTTAGTTGTATGTGTGGTTGAGAGTTTGAACTCCTTTGGGTTGGGGTAAGGCGGCATTGTCCCCCCTTGTATTTGGTTTTATTTCCACTGTTATTAATAAAGTTTAGGGGCCACCCCCGGGTCCCAGATAATATTCGGGGTAAAAAAAAAAAAGAAACTTAAGAGTTCACCTTAAATTTAATATATATTTTTTTGTGTGGAAAGACAAAAGTTAGGTCTTGTTCCAAGTATGACCTCTGATAGAGTCTATTTAGTTATGTTTCTCATGACCTACTAGGTTGTGCCACTTTCCATGTACTTTCATCTTTTGCCTTCATTTTTTTCTCTTTTATCTCATTGTTTATTTTTCATTTTTCACCTAGCATGTTTCATCGCATTTCCCATCCCTCTTCTCCCCTCTTCATTACCTTTTTTATTTAGACACCAGTTATACCTACCTTGTTTTGTATGGATCCATGTAGCCGATCCCATTAAGTTGGGATAAGGCTGAGTTTTTTGTTTTTTTTTTGTTTTAGTGAAAATGAAAACTATAAATTAACTGAAAAGAGAATATACATGAGAGTCTAGAAAGGATGAAATTACACATTTTCCAAAAATAACCTTAAAAGCTAAATAAAAAAGCCTATGCTTAATTCCATCTTCAGTTAAACACTTAAAACAGTGCAAGAAAAGTGAACTATAAGGTCTACTAGATCCAAAAAGTTAGGTAAGACTTCCCAAGGGATTTTACTAGAGTTAGGGGTGGTAAGGAGGTCGACTAAATCTCTATTGTGACTCCAGATTTCTTTGATATTGATGTTGGAAGCGGTTTCAAATTTCCATCCATGAAGCAATCTTGTGAGTTTCGCATTCAACACATCAGAAGAATTGAGGTGCCCTGCAAAGGTTAGAACAATCTTTCCATCTATCACAATTCAAAAAGCCCAACCAATTAATTTTAGTTGAGGTTCAAAAAGGTCTGCACAAATTAAAATAGGGCAATTTGTTTCAACATTAGAGACTAGAGACAGGGGAGAAGAATGATTAACATTAATGGTATATCATCAGGGTTGGAAAGGGTGGGGGGGATGTTCAGATAATTGAGCCATTTAGTTACAAACCTTAAAACATATTGGGGATCAGCTGTGGCTGACCAATGGATTGCTTTGTTCCTTACATCCCAAATATAATAACAAGTAATAATAAAAACATAACAGATTCAAAGAGAAGATTGTTTTTCCAAATTGCTGGAGAGGAAAAGAAGACGTCACAACTGTGTCAGAGAAGGACTGGAGAGAAATTCTATTTTCAAGCCAAGGGGACTACAAGGCCATGTATGATTAGTCCAATCACAAGATAGAAAGAGATGCCACGTGGACTCATCACAGGAGCCACACAAAACACAAGCAGAGTTGATCACCATCCATTTTGCAAGAGCTGCTTTGATGGGCAATCCTGCATTTAAGACACGCCAAAAGAACATTTTAAACTTAGGATGGAGTTTAGTTTTCTAGAAAAATCTCCACCACTTACAGAAAAAGATACTAGAATAAGACTTTGAAATGAATTTAGTAGCAATTTGGGTAGAGGAATTTCCTGGTTTTGAAAGGTTGCATTTCCAGAGAACAATCGAGTCAGATAATTGGCTACTGAAAATTCTAGTAATTATTTCAGGATGAAAAGATAGAGTAAGTAAATCAATCTTCGAAGCATTATTATAGATGAGATCCTTACTAAGGTAAGCTCTTGGTTACCTTGGCTAGGTGAGGGTAAGGAGTTCCCTGGAGAAGAAGGAATCCATGGGTCAAACCAACAGTGGATATTATTTCCATTTCCAATTTTATGCCAAACCATACTCCTTAGAGTAGGCAAAAGGGCAGAAATACTATTCCAAGTCCAAGATCCTTTTTTAGAAAGAGTTTTTGGGTAAAAAATTGAAGAATTGGGGAAGTATTTAGCCTTAAAAACTTTGGCCCAAATGGACTCAAGTTCAACCAATAGCCTCCATCCTAATTTAAGTACTAAGGCTTTACTATGAGTGGAGGCATTGCGCAGACCCAATCCTCCATTAGAGACAGGGGTACAAATTTTGTGCCATCCAATTAAGTGTAGTTTCTTATTGGAACCAGAATCCCCATTTTAGAAACGAAGACAAATAGAATTCAAAGAATTCCAAATTTTCTTAGAAAATAAAAAATAAGACATTAAATAAGAGGGGATAGAAGCTAGAACATATTGTATTAACACTTTTCTACAAGCATATGATAAGAAACAAGATTTCCAAGTAGAGAGTTTGGAGTGTACCTTTTGACCAAATGATCCTGATCCTTGACTTTGGATCTTGAGTGCTCTGTTTTAGTGTTTTTTTTTTTTTTTTTTTTACCATAAAAGTTGGGGTGGGTTTCGAGAAAATTCATACTTGAGGTTGCCTCTTAGGCATACTTGATTATTGATGAACTTAGGGAATCAAAGGCTTCTTTACAACGGTCGTTGTTGCAAACCTACCACTTTCTCTGCTAAGAGTTGAATCTTTCCATCGGATCAATAGATGAGTTAAGTTCGAGCATTCTACTTTAGTTGTTACCGTAAATGGTTACATCAGAATTGGTCTACAGTAACATCTTAATAAGAGAAACATTATTTTTTATCTATGTAAATTGGACGCAAAGGTTTAGGACAAAAAGTAGAAACATAAGTTATAAGCCAGGCATCATTCAAACTATTCAGTAAACATACGTAAGAACCGTAAGATCAATGTCCTCTTGCTTGTAACCTATAATTTGGGTAAGCAACAAACAGAACTCGTAGAATGCCAATTCCAAATACCTGCGACTAATTATCTTAATACTTAAGACAACTATAGATCACATCTGGACACTAACAACAATTTCAATCAACTATAAGGGCTAAGCCACATGAATCCTACTCTACTAAGTGTCATTTTTGCCATATAGACATATAAAGATTATAGATTAATGTGGCTTAGCAATACCCATTTCATTGATACATGTCAGTGTTGGGATTTCAAATCCCAATCAATCTGATACATGCCTATATAGATTTGGAAACACATCAATAAAATCAAGGGAGACAAGACATATCTTTTTGGTTGATAACTGAAGTCGATCCCCAAGCCTTTCCTTTCTGTTCCTTCCCTTTAGCCTTCTACAGCCTTTGACTTTTGCTCTCCCGTGAGTTGGAATTCTAAATTAGCAAGTGACGGCTGTGGGGACCTTAGGATTGAATATATAATATTCTCCCTGACCCTATTCATACTCCCATAATGTGTAAGGTCAGTTATACCCTTGACTTAAGCTGGAGTGAAATAATACCTTATGGGCCCAATGAAGCAAACATTTATTAATGAAGCCTAATAACCCAACAATCTCCCACTTGGGAAAAATTAATACACGTATCTTCATAGGAATTGGCCAGAGTCCCAATTTCACTCAAAATTACTTTGGTTCTATTAATACCCACTTGCGTCGAACGACAGCAGAAGATATGCCTCAACATACAACATACAACTTTCTGTCATCACGGCCACAAATGATCCATTAACTCGAACCACTTTGGATATATGTAACAGCAAGGAAATCAAGAGCATAACAAGTGATCAGCAAGTAAATGCTCGTTTCCTTGTAGGTCCTCTACCTTGAACATCCTTACAGGTAGCATACTTTGATATTGACTCATACTTAGGCTAAACCGCCATAAACTTCGAATCAACGCCATACTTTGGCTTACCGCCCATGGCTTATCCGCCAATCTTAAAGCTTTGGCTAAATACTACCTATGGCTAACCGCCATTTTGAAATCCTTGGCTAAATAAATATCGCCTATGGTTAACCACCATTTTGTAGACATGTCAAATAAGAATAAGTAATAAACCATATCCAGTAAATGTATTAAGATGGCAAAAGAATACAAAATCAATGGTTAAATAAAAGAGCCCAAATAGTGACTAAAGGAAAAATGGATTCCCACTAAACAAGCATAAGGGAAAACAGACTCCCACTAAACAAGCATATCAAAAGACTCTGCTAGTCCCATACAAGTAATGTGACCCCTAAAAACTCCCACTGAAAGAGCCTTGGTGAGAGGATCAGCCACCATCTTGTCAGTAGGAATGTGTGCAACATCAACTTCTCCCTCAATCACTTTCTCCCTGACCAGAAGATACTTTATTTCAATGTGCTTTGAGCTGTTGGACTTCCTGTTGTTCATTGAGAAAATGACTGCAGAGTTGTTGTCACACCAGAGCTGTAAAGGTTTGGAGATGGTGTCAACAACCCTAAGTTCTACAATGAAATTTCTTAGCCATACTACCTGCTTAGTCGCCTCAAACAATGTCACAAACTCTACCCGCATGGTGGATGAAGCAATAATAGTTTGCTTGACACTTTTTTACGAAATTGCACCTCGACCCATCAAGAAGACATATCCAGAGGTTGACTTCATGTCATCAGTACAACCACTGAAATCTGAATCTGAATAGCCGACCACCTCAAGTCTCTCATCTCTTCTGTAGACAAGCTTGAAATCTCTGGTCCTCAGTAAGTACCGCATCACCTTCTTAGAAGCAGTCCAATAAGCTAAACCAGCATCAGACTGGAACCTACAAAGTATGCTAACTGCAAAGGCAATGTCAGGTCGAGTACACACCTGTGCATACATCAAGTTTCCAACGTTTGAAGTATAAGGCTTGTCTTTCATAGAATCTCTCTCAAGGTTATTCTTCAGGCACTGCTGCTTGTTCAACTTATCCCCTTTGCTGATGGGTGCATCATTCCCAGAACATTGAGACATGTTGAATCTCTTCAAAATTCTATCAATGTAAGCCCTTTGTGACACACCAAGAAGACCTCACTTTCTGTCCCGACTTTTCTCGATGCCAAGTACATAGGTGCTCTCACCCATGTCCTTCATCTCAAAGTTACTGGACAGAAACAGCTTGGTTTCCTGAAGTAAACTAAGATCACTACTGGAAAGTAGGATGTCATCAACATAAAGTACCAAGAAAATGAACTTGCCCTTGGTAGCCTTCATGTAAATGCAATTGTCAATTGCATTCTCAACAAAACCAAAAGAGGTCACTATCTGATCAAACTTCAAGTACCACTGTCTCGATGCCTGTTTTAGTTCATACAGTGATTTCTTCAGTTTGCAAACTAGATGCTCCTTCCCTTTCTCTTCGAAGCCTTCGGGCTGACGCATATAAACCTGCTCAGCCAGATCCCCATTCAGAAAATCCGTCTTCACATCCATCTGATGTAGCTCAAGGTCAAAGTGTGCTACTATGGCCATGATGATTCTGAATGAGTCTTTTGAAGATACAGGGGAAAAGGTCTCCTTAAAGTCAATCCCCTCTCTCTGGGTGAAGCCCTTTGCCACAAGTCTGGCCTTGTAGCACTCTATGTTTCCCTGAGAATCAGTCTTGGTCTTGAAGACCCACTTTGATGCAATGGCTTTGTAGCCTTGTGGAATCTCCACCAATTCCCAAACACCATTGTTGTGCATGGATTGTAACTCTTCCTTCATAGCTTTCACCCATATATCAGACTCCCTGCTATTCATTGCCTGCAAAAAAGTAACAGGATCCTCCTCCTTACTGATATCGAACTCACACTCATTCAGATATGTGACATAATCCGAGTGCATGGTAGACCTGCGAGTCCTGGTAGATCTCCTCAAAGGCTCAGGGTCCGCAGCAGTAACCGTGTTGCCTGGTATCGGATCATCAATCTCAGGGAGTGGCACATCCATAACTACAGTGGTAGGGACGACAGGATCTGTAGGCACATCCACATCAACATCCATGTGAGAATCACCGTCTTCAATCAATAAGGGCCTGCTTGACTCCTATGCTACACTGGATGTTCCAGTTTGTCCCTCATCAAACCTTAAGTTTCAGGGTACAGAGAGATCTCCTTCTGACTCATGAAACTTCGCATGGGTGGTCTCCACTATTCTATTCCCTGCACCTGGGCAATAAAATCTGTAGCCCTTAGACCTTTTTGGGTACCCAACAAAATAACAGCTCACAGTTTTTGGGTCCTAGACTTTCTGCTATGGATTGAAGAGTTTGGCCTCGGCAGGGCAACCCCAGACTCGAAGATGCCTAAGGCTAGGCTTCTTACCTGTCCAGAGTTTATAGGGAGTATTTCTTACTAACTTACTCGACACTTTGTTGAGAATGTAGGCCACAGTCTTGAGTGCTTCTCCCCATAAAGACTCTGGAAGGCTGGTGTTACTGACCATGGTTCGCATATATCTGTGTGGATGATTCTCTTTCTAGAGATATGGCCCAACCTTCTGTGCCAGAGTACAGGAGATTTCTCATCCACAAGTTGGTGTTTAGTGTCAAAGTTCATAACCCAAGAGGAGATACAATTCAGTCTATACAAACCATCAGAACAATAGCCAGAACCAACAAGCACAGAATTCAAAAACAACAGAATATCCATCTAAAACTAGTCTGGAAACAGAAATCAAATTTTTCCTCATGGAGGGAATAAAAACTACATCCTTCAAATTAATAAAATTGTCTGTACTGTCTGAATTTAAACTTAATCTAATAGTCCCTATGGCTTTCACTTCCACTTCCGCTCCATTCCCGACGAACACCGTCACCTCACTCTTGCTTGGTACCCTCCTGCTTATAAACCCCTGCAAGGAATGAGTAGCATGAATGGGGATCCAGAATCTAACCACTAAGAATCTACCGGTGCATCTATAAGGGAAGATTCATAATAGATTAAGGATGTATCCTTACCAGTGTTCTTTTTCTTTTTAAAATAGGCCTTCCTCTTGAAGCAGTCCTTCTTCATGTACCCCTTCTTTTTGCACCAGAAACACTCAACACTATTTGAATCTTTCTGCCCTGTGTTGTCTCTGTTGACCTATTGCCCTCTATTGCCTTGTCCAGTCCGGTAGGGTACAAATCTGCCTCTCTTGGAAAATCTCCTGTGATTCTTGTGAGGTGCCCTAGATGAGGACCCCTTGCCCTGTGTCAGATTGGCACTTTCATTCTTGTCCCTCTTCATTCTAGCCTCTTCCTACCCAACTATGGTGATCAACTCATCCATATCCCATTTATCTTTCAAGGCATTGTAGGTACCATGAAGGTGCTTGTATTGCTCTGGGAGCGAATTGAGTGCAATGGTGACAAGGAAGTCATCATCAAAGTTTATTTTCAGCTCCCTAATCTTGTTTCCTAAAGCAACAAGTCCTAAAAGATGTTCCCTGGTACTGCCATTTCCATCAAATTTGGCAGTGGTCAGCTTGCTCATCAAGTCACCTGATTGAGCTTTCTTGGATGATTCAAATTTGACCCTAATAGCCTCCAAGTACTCAGTAGCAGTTGCCTTCATAGTGATGCTATCTTTCATTGTTTCTGGGATAGCATGTTTTATAACTTTTAGGCACTTCCTATTTGCAGTTTCTCACTTCTCAAGTTCAGTCTTCTCAGCCTGAGTACTGGCTGGGGTGAGATCTGCAGGCTTAGGCTCTCTCAGACAAAGATCTAGGTCCCTAAGGCAAAGATAGACCTCCAAATCCTCATTCCAACTTCTATAATTTTCACCAGAAAGCTTGGGAATGTCCAATAAACCATGACCTAGAGACATCTGCCATAGGGATATCATAGAATCACATATCTATCATAGAAGAATAGAATATAAAATACTGGGTATTTAAATACCACTAACTTATACTAGTTATATTAACTAATGTACCAGCACATAACCGAGAGTGTCAATCGAATCTACATCTCTAGCCTTTGGGTTTTGAAATGCACTGGTCCACTCAATACTTTGCAGTTACTGCGGGACAACACTAACCTCTGATAGAATTGTCACCTTTGGGTAAACAATAATTCCTAGGTCAGTTTCTCCCTATATGTGTGTGTCTATTATTTTGGTCTTGGATAGTGCTACCTTTGGGTGAGCATCACCTTTCTTTACTGCCTTATAAGTGAATCTTAAGTTATGGGTATTATAATAAAATTAGATTTTACCACTTTGGTGGATTCTATCTGACCTTATTAGAGTACCCAACAACTCATGATGCAACTATGGGATATTTGTTTATAAATTAAAAACAATTTAATGTATATAAACCTGATGACACACAACAATTCTATAAAAATTACAGTTGTTCTGCATTGCATCATGACATAATATTGCATATGTTCATTTATAATCAACAGGGAATCAGGAATGCAGGAACACATGCTTTCAAGAATTGTAAAACACACTAAAAGGCTCACTGTGGGTCCCAAAAGTCATAGTTGAGGCAAGCGGGGCATACCAATGCATAGCCCTCGAAAAAATAGATGCAGCGAAAAAAACCCTGACGTCAAAAGCCCTCCCACGTGGTTTGAATCTGACGCATGATATTACACGCGGCCGGTCAAACCCAGTCAACCCAAGAGGTTTGAACTGTGTTGAACCGGACCGGTCCGGACAAGTTGGGTCAATTTTTTGAGTAAAAATCTGGGTCTGGGTGACCCGCCCCAACCGGGTTCAGGTCGACCCATATTTTTTGGGTTGGATTGACCCATTCGGTTTGGATTCGGGTCGGCGCCATGGATCGGGTCTAACCTGACCCATCTAAATTAGGTTCGGTCTGGTCCGATTGGGTTGGGCTGGTCTGGCCCATCTGGGTCCGGCCTGATTTGGCCCACTTGGGTCGGGCCTGGTCTTGACTGAGTCACGACCCTCCAGCTCACCGGGTTGACTCGAAAACCCTACCGAGTTGACTCGACGATGAATCGTCCGCCTCCGTCTCACACAAAAAAAGATTTTTTTTTTTTGAACAAAAATCAGGCGCGTGAGATCCACGCGCTTTTTCCGACGGCGCGTGCCGACGCGTGGAGACGTTTCCAGTGAAACGGTTTTCCTGGCCGTGACCGCCTCGACCTCCTCTTCCATTCCATATAAACATTTTCAAATTTTGGTGGTCGTACACCACCGGCAGCGACCGTACAAGGTCGTTCCAAAATCCGAAAAACCTTAAAAAAAAAATTCGTTTCAAGTAAAACCATGGATTCCAGATCAATATGGGTTGGCTCTGATGCCACTGTTGAGATTTCAAATCCCAATCAATCTGATACATGCCCATATAGATTTGGAAACACATCAATAAAATCAAGGGAGACAAGACATAACTTTTTGGTTGATAACTGAAGTCGATTCCCAAGCCTTTCCTTTCTGTTCCTTCCCTTTAGCCTTCCACAGCCTTTGACTTTTGATCTCCAGTGAGTTGGAATTCTAAATTAGCAAGTGACGGCTGTGGGGACCTTAGGGTTGAATATATAATATTCTCCCTGACCCTATTCACACTCCCACAATGTGTAAGGTTAGTTATACCCTTGACTTAACCTGGAGTGAAATAATACCTTATGGGTCCAATGAAGCAAACATATATTAATGAAGCCCAATAACCCAACAGTCAGTTAATGGATCTTGGTGCTCATGGGCTTACCTATACCTGGAATAATAAATGAGCTGGTACGCTAATATAGAAGTTAAGTTGGAATTAGGTATTGGCATATCAGGCTTAGCGGAGAGATTTTGGTGATGCTATAGTAATGGTTGGTACAACGGCATGTTCAGATCATTTTCACATCATGGTAGATATAGAGGGCCCAATCTTCTGGACAACATATTTTTAGATTTGAATCTATGTGGCTTACAAATCCAGAATATTTTTTCAATGAGAAAAGACAATATATTAAAAGTGAAAGGGATTTACGCATTCTGAATGCTAAAACATTACGGTTGAGGCTTGGTCTATTCCTTCTTCTAGTTCAACAAGTGATACTATCATTAAAAGGCCTCAAACTGTAAACCGGTTTTTTGTAAATGGAATAAAGAAAATTTTGGGCACATGCAACGTAAAATTGAGGCCCTTTTAAAGGAGATGGAATGCTTAGAAGATCATCCAAATATGATAGCAAACTAGAACCCCATGAAACAAATTTTTGACCTTCTAGAGATTGAATTGCAGCAGGAGGAACTCTTATGGCAGCAAAAATTAAGAATCTTGTGAAAAACAATGATAAAAAAACAAGTTTTTTTCATGCCTTAATTCTTCAATGGAGAGAAAAATAAAATTCTTCAATTAAGGTTAGCCTCTGGTCAATGGTCCCAATCAAAAGGGGAGGTTTTAAGTGAAGTGCTCCATCAATATCAGTCTATATATGCAACTGAAGGGGTCGATATTATAGCTCTCCAATCCATTCTTTAATCAATTTCTCCTTTGATAGTATTTGATTCAACCCTGCAACTTCTGATCTTACAAATGGATAGAGGAAAAAGAAAAAAGAAGGATTAAAGATGAAGAAGAAATCTTGTGGATTTGGGGCTCCACTAACAATTGCACTTTTTCAGTTTTCAATGTCTATCACTTTCCAACTCACAGACTCTTCTTATAAGAGTCAAGAGAGTCCAAGAGCCGTTAGAGAGAGCAATGACCCTTTTCGTAATCGTGGAATCGCCCACCCCTAATATTTCTCTCCATTCTGTTGAGGTCTCTTGACCTGGTTTTTAGGGATGAAGATGAGGCAATGTGGCCACATCATCTAACATCTCCCACTTCTCCATGTTGTCCAAATTTATATATTTGTTCTCCATGTTCCCATCTCCAGGAACTTCCGCCATAAAATTTCCATTTCCAGGAACAATAAAAATAATTTCATTCTCTTAACGGGGAACATTCAGTTCCTTTTTCAGACTTAGATAGTTCCAAGTCCCATATATATTCCGAACATTTGAGTTCAAATTTCAGATTTAGATTGCTCTAAGTCCCATTAAATTCACATGCTTAATGTAAGCTTTCACATGAATTACCTTTGTGAGGGGATCAACGACCATATCGTTCGTAGGTATATAAGTTACTTTTTTTCTTCTATATCACGTATATAGTGATACTGAATTTCTATATGTTTTCCCTTTGATCTATTTGTACCATTGTGTATCAGACTTATTATCGCTTGATTATCATAGAATATTTTCACTGGTCCATTTACAAGATTCAGCTTTAATTCCATTAAGAATCGTCTAATCCAGACTGCAAGAGTACTTGCCATACTAAAAGCAATATACTCGGCTTCTTGTGTGTTCATAATAACACACCCCTGTTTCTTGCTACCCCAAGAAACACTCGCACCTCCATATATAAACATATGACTAGAGGTGATTTACAGTAATCTCTGTCCCCTCTAAAGTCAGCATCAGAGTATCCAATGACCTCAAGTATTCCCACTTGAAAACATAATTTCAAGTGTTTAGTTTATTTGATGTACTTCATAAACCTTTTCACTACTTCCCCATGGGTAGATTCGGGATTACTTTGGTATCTATTACCAATCTGACTGGATAGGCTAAATCTGATCGTGTACACAACATGGCGTACATCCAACTACCTATTGCTTGAGCATAAGGTACATTTAATTTTTTCTGTCCTTCTTGAGGGCATTGACTTTTCGACAAAGCCTTTCCCAATACAATTGAAATTGATGAGGGATTGCAATTCTGCATCTCGAATCTTTTCAACACACAACTCAAGTATTTTTCCTGATTCAAACACAATATGCATTGTGTTCTATCTCTAAAGATTTAAATTCCTAGAATATAGAGTGCTTCCCCTATATCCTTCATTTCAAATCTATTATTGAGTTCAAACTTGGTTTTGTTCAACATATCCAAGTCATTTCCAGCCAACTTATTTGTCACGAATCCTAATTTAAGGATCGTTTTGTAAAATACAAGATACCACTGACGTGAGGACTGTTTTCAGCCGTACAAAGAATTTTTAAGTCTATATAGTTTATCTTCCTATCCCATTACCTGAAAACCTTCATGTTGTTGCATATATATGGTCTCTTCTAACTCGCCATTTAGAAAGACAGTTTTCATGTCCATCTGAAATAGTTCCAAGTCTAGATGTACAACTAGTGCCAATATCAATCTATTAGAGGCAAATTTTTCTACCAGTGAGTAAGTTTTCTGGTAGTCTATTCCTCCCTTTCGGGTGTAACCTTCTACGACTAAATGAGCCTTCAATTTATCAACAGACCCATCTACTTTGTACTTTTTCTTAAGCCCCCATTTGCAACTTATGATATTTTTGCCCTTTGGTAGGTCATAAAGTTCTCATACTTGATTCTTTGTGATAGAATCAATTTATTCCCGCATGGCATTTAACCATTCACCTGATTTTCATGATTTAATCGCTTCGCTATAGGTTATGGGATCAACTACTTCTTCCACATCCGTGTGAACTGTATGACAAGATGGTTCACATAAATAAAGATAGTAGTCATCTAAATAAGTTAGGGGTGCTCTTGTTTTTTTACTCCCACTTACCCTAGGTTTCGGATTTATCCTTGAAGATCAACTTGATTTTCAGGAACATAGGTTCCTTGATAAAAAAATTTCTGGTTCCTCTTGATGGTCAATACCATAGTCATCATCAATAACATGCGGGGGTTCTCTATCCTCCTCCAGCTGCGATTCCTACCCTTTTTGAAACTATACCTTTATGGATATTCTATGAACTTGCATCTGATTGTTCTAGAATCTAACTTGTTTTTATATGGCTCAGGTATTAGTACATGGGCTACTGATCCCCACTTCCTTAGATTTTTAAAATTTGGTATTCTACCTATCCATAGTTCATAAGGTATAATTTTAACATATTTGATGGGAATTATGTTCAAGATATAATTTGCTATGAGAATGGCTTCTTCCCAGAACTTCTAGGAGAGAGAGGAATGTGATAATATGCAACATACTACATTAAGTAGCGTTCTATTCCATCTTTTAGCCACACCGTTCTGTTGTGGTGTGAAAGACATTGTCTTTTGCTTAATAATTTTATGTTCATCATAAAACTTTTCAAACTCAGTGGAGTTGTACTCTCCACCATGATCAGTTCTTAAAACCTTAATGTTTCTTTCCAACTGATTTTGCACTTCAGTTCTATAGCATCTGAAGCATTCAAATACTTCAGATTTCCTATTTAATAAATAAATGTAGCCATATTTTGATAAATCATCAGTAAACGTGATGAAGTAAGTTTTGCCTGTATGAGTACTCACATTGCGTGGCCCACAAATGTCAAAGTGTACCACTCCGAGAAGTTCTTTCTCTCTCACTCCCACTGGAAAAGGTTTCCTAGTCATCTTACCAGACAAACAGTGTTCACACACATCATAATTTACTTTAGACAACTTAGGAACTAATCCCAATTTAATTATCTAGTGCATCTTCTTAATTCTAGGGTGTCCTAGTTTCATATGCCCCATGAATGAATCAATTACATTTGCACAATCAATATAAACCAATGAACTAGGTGCACTTTTATTAATTTTGGTGGTTACATTATGAACGTTGTCTACAGTAGAAAGTAAAAACAAGTCCTGTTCAATGACAAACCGTCCTGAACCAAAGGAACGACCAAGTTGACCAATAGTGACATTTGTGCCTGTAAAGTGCTCATCAAGTCCCTTCTTGATAAAGGCCGGTACAAAAATCAGATTCTGACACATGTCGGGAGAATAAATTACATCTCTGAGACCAAAATTACCCTTCCTGAGGTCCAGTACGTAGTCTGCAATACCGCGCACTTCGCTGTACGAGTTATTTCCCATGAAGTTCTTGTGGTCTCCAGGTGCAAAAGGTTTCATCTCTTGTTGTCCTTGCGTAGTCCTTGCAATGTGACGAGTTGCACCTGAGTCGATCCACCACCCCTCATACTGTTCCCCAGATAAATTGCACTCAACTATGCCTGTGAAGCCCACCTCTAAATCAAGCCTAACTTGAACTTATGGAATGTTAGGTTTGGATTTAAATGATATGATTGTCTTCGCATTGTGGGCATTGATCATCGTTGAGACGAACCCATTTCCCGTTGCATCGACTGCCGAGGAACCATCCAACATAGCCCTGATGGAATCTGAGGTGCCCAATGGATCCTTACACATAGGCTTTGCATGCAAGGAATGTTGGATAAACCACATGCAATGTCTATCTATATCAGGTGCCAACAATAGGTAATAACACTCGCCTTATACGTTAAATAAGATTTCTTATTTCGGGTCCATATCGACCAACTGTGTTATTGGTTTGCCAATATAGATTGGACGTGCTGACTCGATACCCGGCTTTACCTTGCGGGCCTCGCACGTTCTAATTTCATCTAAAACTCCGTGTTCCGTGTTTGTGTGATCCAAACAATACCCAATATGTAATTTTTCAATTACGGCATCGAAAACCACTTTGAATCAAATGAATTTAATTTTTAAAACCCATTCTATTCTAACCCTTAGCCAAACAAGCCCTAGAGGCTATGTATACAAGCCATACTTAGCTTTGAGAATTCATTTTCTCAAAAGCTAAGTGTTAAAAATTGGTTTTGGGTTGAAAATGAAGCTTGGGGTTTTTGTGCTTGAAGACCTCTTTCCTTTAGTGCATGCTACCAATTCTCTTCAAGATTGTGTTGATCCTTCATTAGGTAAACCCCATGCCCTTTCAATTTCTTAAATTCTGCTTCTTAGACAGCAATTAGGATCTGTCCATGCTATCCTTGAGTTTTTATAACTCAATTTCATAATTCTTCCTTCTATTCTACCAATTCTTGTTTTGATTTACCATTTGCATGTGTATTCTTTTAATTATACATGCAGTTGGTTTAAATCGACCCCATTGATGAGTTCATCATCTCCCTTAAATCCCTAGACCTGATAGGGCTGAGTTTGGAGACCAAACTCAGTAAAACCTGTAAAATCTGGGTTCTGTTACAGGACCCGAATCTTCAAGGGAGGTCAACCCGGTCTGGGCTGGGCTTAAAGATCCGACCTCCCCTATTGAGTGTGGATTTTGGCCTTGTTTGGGCAGGGTTGTGGTTTAGGCCTCTTGTAACCTTCCTTAACCTTATGTAATATTATGTTTAGGGCCTTTGCACTATCTTGGATCTTTCTCTTGAAGCTTGGAGAACTCTCCTCTTTGCTTGGCTCTTTCCAAGCTTAAGGTGAGTGGGTTCTTGTTGCATGATTAGGCTTCTAGTACTTGGTGCTGAAATTATAGATGATGCTCTGTTTATTACCTTGATTACATTCAATCTGATTCTCATTTAATAGTCTTGTAATCTAGTTGTGAGCCTAAGTTATATGCATGTTAATTGATGTATTGATAAACATTTTGTATATGTTTATATTGCTGACAATATAATGATGTTAATTACTGATTCCTTGTGGATTGTTTTGTTAAATACAAATGAGAATGTATATATTATAGAATTGGTTATGATGTAGATCTTATAATTGTATACCTGTGTGTGACCCTGTGTCCTTGAGTGGACGTGTATATGGAACACGGTGTACTCTTGGATACAACATGTCATCATGTAGAACACATGGTTAGGTTGATAAACCCTGAGCTATAAACCTTACTAGTAGGGGTTTAGGTGCTAGGTAAACAGGTACCTGATGGTTGGAGAAAGGGATTAACCCAGGGTCGGTCAGGTGTACTTGATTATCAGGGTTTGCCCGAAGGTTTGGTACCTGGTAACAATCGTGGAGGTGGACTCCTTGTGGTCTTGGCTGAAGGAGTGCGATGATAATGATGAAGAAGTGACCCAAAGTATTCTTTGAGTCAACACTGTAGTTCAAACCAATGACTTAGTCTGCTAGTTAGGTGGATTAATATAAAGAGAAATGTACATGCATCATGTGATTGATATTTATATTTAATAATATATGTTTCATGCATCATTCGTATGTTTTGTGTTTTCCCCCTCATTGAGCTCAGTGGAGCTCACACTCCTGGAAAATCTCTTTTAGGTGATTGTGCAAGTGACGAGTTACGTACGTTTGACGGTGGTAATGACGACGGTGATGAGGACTTCATAGAACAAGAACTCGAGGAACATGATGGGTCTTGCATCTGTGACCTATGTGCCTTCTCTTAGGTGGGCTTAATGGTTTATGCCATTTCTTTTGTTACTTCTCTTTTTGTATATATAGAACTTTAATATATGTAGATATTCCTTTTTGGATAACTGTAATTATGGGTTACTCGGGATAATACTAAAATACTATTTATATAAGGATACCACTTGGTCCTTAACAGACTCCTTTGCATATGTTTAAGTTCTCAAAATCTTCCGCAGCTTTAATTTTTTTATAGTGTATACTTGGTAATTGTGCTGCATTAAGATTCTAGCTAGGTTGGGTGCATGACTGCATTTGTTCACGCCATACTTGGGCAATCCAAGGTGGGGTGTAACAACTTGGTATTATAACATTCGTGCTCCGCTCTTATTGGCATTTGAAAAATTAATGTAATGGCATTTTTTGTTCACATACCCAAATGCGAACCTATATCTATGTTAAGATAAAAATCTGTACTAAAAGTCAGCAGAGGTAATAGAAACCGGATAGTAAACTGCCTAGTGGCAGTGAGAACCGTAAAACAAGAATAAAATTTAGACAATCATAGGAATTAATAAAGAGAAATGCATATTAATATATAAGCCAATAAGTTTAAATGCAAAATTCAGCAGTGAATGCTGGAAAGTTAAGAAAGTTTAGAACATGAAATAAAATTCAGCAGTGCACACTGCTGATTACATAAACCTGTTTTTTGTTTTTTAAAAAAGAAGAACAAAAGTTGGCATGCTGGGCTGCCTCTACAGTGGTGGTGGTGGATACTGTTGAAAGTAGGGAGTCCACTCTTCCATCCGCTTCTCCAAAGTTGTCATATGTCGGTCGAGTCCTCTGTTCTGTTCTAACCACTGTCTCATCGAGCCATCCATGGTGCCGAGATGATCCATGGGCAAGCTCCACCTCTGGGTCTCATCAGTGGGAAGTGGAGTCGATGATGAAGATGCACCTGCATGTGAAGTAAAAGCATGAGACCGGACACCTGTATGGAAGCCACTCTGTGTTTCCACCTGTGGTTCTTCAACCCTTCGCTCAGTTTCATTCCCTTCCTCCCCTTCCTCTTCTACATCTATTGGAACACCTTCGAACCTTTCAGGAGATGCTACAAGAGATACGTTATTCACTTTTATACGCATCTTTGAAAGTGAAGTTGTAGTAAAGTTCACAGTTCTTTTTCTCAGAACTTCTTATTCCAAGAAGGTCATGTTGAAGTGCCTAAAGACTTTAGTAAGTAACCTTTTATAGGAAAGATTACCAGCATCTGGGTCATCCCCATGTAATGCCATATTTCTCATGATTAAATATGAAAGGTTGATATCATGGTTACAGTAGAGACAACAAGTAATGAAGGCTTGGAAGAGAGAGACCTTTGTAAAATGACCTGCCTTGGGAAGGATGTTATAACTTACAATCCTTGAAATGATCCGGGCTGAGGGTACCAAATCTAACTCTGATTTCACCTTAGTCAAAGATCTTCCATTGGTTATATTTGAGAAGGTCCATTTGTACTCATCCCCTTCAAAGAACTCGTCCGCATCAGTTATTGGAGCACAAAACCTCCAATCTCTGCTATTGGACACTCCTAGTATAGCTGCCAGCTGGCTTGTGTTGAAGGAAAAGTGAGACCCTTGCATATTACTTCTGAGAACAAATTCTCCATCTTCGTGTTCGTAGCTCAGATTATTGTAAGAGGTCCTCACTAGTTTGGGGTAACACAGTTCATTGAGCTCTAACATGGGACCCCATCCCAACTTCTCAAACCTTTCCCGAACTCTAAATTGTTCAAAGTCTTGGTTTACCACCTTCCGCTCTAACTCGATTGGTTTACCTCCATAGTATTTTGCAAACCGATCCTCTTCCGCAATTGAAGTATTCCAGTATTCATCGTATGGTAGAAAAAGTTCATCAATATTCACCTCATCCTCATTCATCTTCTACAATCTACAAGAAGAGAGATAGAAGAACAAATTTCATAAGTAAAGGTTTACAAGAAAGAAATTTCAGTAATAAAAACTCAGTAAAAGCCTCAACCAAGATCAGTAATCTTGGGTAGATTACCCAAGAGTTTAATATTTCATCTGTGAACCTGACGGTCTATAGATCTCAATAAACCAATCCAAATGGTATAATTGATCAAATATGAGATGAAATGATTACCAATGTAGAGCCTTCCATTGATTTTTTTTTAAAAAAAATCCAAGTGTTGAGCAGTATAAAGAATTTTAGGAATTTCATAATGAAAAACCTTGGGGTGTTAGTTCAAGCATTCTATCAAACACTTCATGTGCACTAGAACAACAATGGACTTTCCAACAAATTGGATTTTACCATTCTTAACTCTACATGATGCAAACTACCACAAGAAGGTGACTAATCAAGCAAATATTTGGAGCATTTTGCTAAGTTAGCAATCACATCAAGAAACAAGTAAGATAAAAGAAAGGATAGCAAGAGAATAAAAATTTCAAAGAAGAATAATAAGGAATGCCCATTATGATAAGTCCAAAGATGATGAAAAGCAAGTTGAATAGGTGGAAGAAGCAAGCTATTAAATATGAAAACCATCATAGATCATGTTTGGGTTAAACCTACATTTGGTTGATCCAAACCTTTAAAAAGGACAGGGTAAGCTACCTCTAAGGTTGGATAGGATATTCTGTCAAACAGTTTATGGGCATGTATAATAATAAAAATCTTTCAACAATGCTCAAAAAGAAAAAAAGAAAAAAAACCTTTAATCTAGTAACATTCTTACTTAAAAGCAACTTTAGTATGTATAAATGCTTAAGGCAAGAACAATACAACAAATGTAAGTTAGAGATTTAAGAAACAGAGCAAGTATAAGGAAGAGATAAGAAAAAAAAAAAAAAAAAAGAAGTTGCTGAGAAATGAGAAGAAATTTCAAAATATGGAAGGAAAGAAGAATGATGATGGGTGAGGAATCGTACAAAAAAGATTTGGATCTTTGAAATGAAGTTTGGTTTTAAAAAAAAACTAAGTTGGCGAGCCTTGGGTGGAGAATACGCAAGCTTGGAAGTTGTTTGGAGCTCCTTAGAATTGATGACAAGAGAAAACAAAAGCAAGAATTCAGCCCCTGGCTCGGTTTTAAAAACCTAGAACAGAGGACCTGGAGGTCCAGGTCATTTGACCTTGAAGACCCGCCTCTGAAGATCCGGGTATCCCAATCCTTAAGTCTTGAAATCTTTCTTTTGGGCCCACATAAGGTGGACCCCACACCCCAACCTAACCCTAGTGAACCTATAAACAGAACCCTTTTGATAAAAAAAAAGTAATAATATACATATATATATCTATATATACAAATAAATGAATAAAAAATAATTGAGTAATGAATGAAATAAATCAAAGCTAAGCATGTGTGCACTAGTATGCATAAAGACCACCATTTTAGGCCGTTTCTTATAATTTTCACATTGTTCTTATTGATTTCATGAAATATGTATTATCTAAGTATCATTTAGGTATGATAAATTAAATTTTAAATTTATTATACTTTTCGTGTGTGATTACTAGTGATTCTAGTGGGGGAATTTCTGGTTTAATTTAAATAGACTAATGACCACCATCCTGTAACAGGAAATGGTTGCGTATGTAAAGAGTCAATTGAGACAGTACATAAGTTATGCAGATGCCTCTGAGTTTGATGAGTGTTGGTATTTCCTTAACTTAGCAGAAGACGTTAAGGACGAAATCTTTGAGATTAACTATAGACCCCTGATTGGGCTAGAATCTTAGATAGAAATCACTATTTATTTACGGTTTTTATTTGAATATTTATGAAGGATTTGATACTGTTATGTGATTTCTATGATTGCAGGCCTGGAAGGAGAAAAACATGAATCAGTGATAGAATCAACTCCCTTAGTCGATTTTGGATGTTTACCAGCTGGGTCAAGGGTCCGTATGTGTGCAAATCGTCATCTCAAGGGCATTATCATAATTTGACAAAGAGGAGATTTTTCAAGAAAAATCGATATTGGACTCATTGCATCAGAAAAATTAAATGGTTAACATTTAATTCTTGGGTCGAATCGATTCGGGTCAAGGAAGGAGGGATTATGGCAAACAAAATAGATTATGGAAAAATTGGGAAGTGTGAAGAAAGAAAAAAATAAAATAAAAGAAAAAAGAAAGAAATCTATTCCCACGTAAAAATCTCTCTCTCTCTCTCTCTCTCTCTCCCCAGTTTGTTAATTCAAAAACTCTGAAACATCTTTTTACCTTTTTTTAAGTCATCCCATCTCACACGTTCTCTCCCTTTCTCTTACTCTCCTAGTCGAACCCAATTCCTTTGGATTGTTTTTTTTATTTTTTTTTGTTCCAAAACCCTAAAAAAGAGGGATGAATTTAAAAAAGAAGGGAGACGGATTGGATTTCAAAAGGAAGGGGGGAGAATTAAAAAGGGGATATATATTCAACAAAGGACGAAAAGAGGGGAGTTCGTTCTTAGGTTTTTTGAGAGGAGGCTAGCTCTACGGTTTTGGGAGAAAAAACCGGAAGAAGAAGAAGAAGAGGAGAGGAAGAGCATCTACCATAGCTATTGCTGCCATTGCTTCTACTCTCTTGTTCCCTCTAATTCTTTGGCTTGTATCCCTAACTTCTCTTTATTTCATTTATGTTAAATGAGTAACTAAACCTGCTGCTGTTTTTGGGAAGATGATACTTTAAGGATGATTTAATTATTCATTCTCCTTTATTATTGATTGCTTGGAAAAGACTTAGGCATCTCATTGTGATTTTTGTGTAATCATGGTTACATCTAGTTAGGGTAATTTGTTTCTGTGATTCAATTTAACCTACCAAGCAATAGTATTGAATTGATTCATGTGGTTGTGTCGATGATACGGTATACCTAAGTGGATTGTGCGTACCCAAGTTCTTTGAACTTTCGATTCATTGTAGCGATCGGACGATAATTTTGCCAAGATACTTTATACCTAGAAGGGACCCAATTTTTTGTGGTTGCCATGGGGCTTGTAGCCACCATGAGCCGAATATGAGAGAGTTTGAGTGATGAATCTGAATTAAAGTTGATTTAACCTAAAAACAGTATTTTCTCACCATCTTTTATTTGATTTAATCAGTTGCTAGTGTTAGCTTTAATTTAATTAATTTGCATTTTTAGTTCCACCTTAGAATTGATTTAATTTTGTGCAACTTAGCCTCAGTTCTCCGTAGTTCGATACCCGTACTTTCTATTGTATTAGTGTTTAGTTAGGTTTATTTTTTATTGGTTCAATGATTCGATCAAATTTTGGCGCCGTTGCCGGGGAACTAGAGCACGATTGCTAGAGTTTTATCGAGTCTTTTAATGTTCTTTCAATAGCTTGCTTTAATCTTTATTTCTGATTTTCATTTTAGGTACTTCAGATTTTTACATCTCTTAGTTTAATAGCCTACAGTAGCAGTAATTTTGATTTCTTGTTTTTTGTGTTAACATAGCTCAATTTACTATTCATTCTGAATTTGTCTTTAGTATTAGTGATAGACTCACGGTTTATTTTATACTGTAGGTATTGAATCGTTGGAGATTGTTTAAGAGGGGATACGGTTCAGCTGGAATTGGTTTTTTCAAAAAGACACCGATGCAGTCCGGATAGCCTTTGTGATATTCTCTAACTTTTCTCTTTATTTTTCTTTTAATAGCTAATTTCAGCCTTGTATGATTTGGTCCCACTTTGGCTTAGTTACCCTTATATGCTTCGGTCCCATTCAACTTTAGGATTGACCTTGGTACACTTCGATCCGCGCTAGTTTAGGATTTCATTTTATTTAGGGTAGTTTAAACTTTTCATTTTTTTTAAGGATAGTTTTAATTTACATGTGTAATTTTCAATTTAATTTTATTCTGTAATTTTTCTTTACCACTTTTGAAATTTTCTTTTTCTTTAAGTATAGGTTACCCTTGTATGTGCGGTCCCGCGAGCTTAGTTGCCCTATTTTGATCGGTCCCACATTAGGATATTCGACCCTACACTTACTATATTTGGACCCCGATAGCTAGGTTGATACACTTGTATGCTCGGTCCCAGCCTAGTTTAGCTTGGTCGTTGTATGCTTGGTACGCGCTCAGCCCGACCTGACCTATTAGATTTTGACCCCAAAATTAAACATACTTGTAGGAGGATTAGACACCATATCAGGATGGGTGACGAGGCAAACCCACAGGCCAAGCCACTGAGTGATCATTTCACTCCAACTGCATACCAGCCCCAAACCAGCATTAGGCTACCTACAATTGAGGCTGCTCATTATGAAATCAAATCAAGCATTATCCAGATGCTGCCATCATTCTATGGACATCATAATGAAGAGCCTTATAAGTACTTGGATGAGTTTTTGGAGATTTTCTCTACAGTAAAATTCCAAAACCTCCCAGAGGACGCCCTAAAATTGTTGCTATTCCCATTTTTCCTCAAGGATAAAGCCAAGCATTGGCTGCATTCCTTGGATTCTGCACAAGTAACCACATGGGCGAAAATGCAACAGCAGTTTCTGAAGAAGTTTTTCCCAATAAGCCAAACCAATACCATTAGAAGGGCCATCACCACCTTCTTCCAGAATAGTGGTGAAGAATTTCATGAGTATTGGAAAAGACTGAAGGAACTACTTCGGGAATGCCCCCACCATGCTATACCAAAATGGCAATTGGTACAGTGCTTCTATGATGGTCTTAGTGACTAATATCGTCAGATGATGGATGCCTCTTGTGGAGGAACGTTTATGCATAAGAGCGAGAATGAAGCATGGGATCTTTTTGAGACCTTGAGTGAAAACTCCCAACACAGAGCTTCAGCCTCAAGGACTGACGTCCCCACGCTTGGGCAACCAAAAAAAGGTGGACTCTATGAGATCAACCAGAGTGCTAGCATAAAGGCACAGGTTGACTTGCTGTAAAAAATAATGGACTACCTGCTGTCCAGAGGACCTGCCCAACCCCCATCAATCTCAAGGGGATTTTCTCCACCTGAGTAAGCTGAAGCTTGTGCCCTCTGTGCTGATCCGAATCACTATTTGACTGATTGTTATTTAGCAGCTCAATATCCTGAATTTATCCAGGAAAAGGTACAAGCCGCTCAGGGTTTTGCCAACCCGGGTAACGACCCATTTTCCAATACCTATAACCCGGGATAGCGAAATCACCCTAATATTTCATGGAAAACCCCTCCTAATCCACCATTTAGGTCATCGTTCAATACCCAACCTAATGCCTATAGGGGTAGACAACAACAACCTTACTCTCAACCTCAACATACCCCATCTTTTGAGAGTGAGGTAATGAAGGTGTTGAAAGGTATTGAGCAAAAAGTGGGAATCAATGACCAATTATTGCACTCCCACACCCACTCTATCAGCAAGCTGGAGACCCAGATTGGTCAACTTGCCGAAGCCGTCAATAAGAGAGAGACTGGCCAACTACCAGGCCAACCTATTAGAAACCCCAATAGTGCTCAAATAGGGAGGGGTAAGGAACAAGTCCAGTCGGTTAGAGTGTTGAGGAATGGTAAGAGGGTGGGAATACATGACACACCACCTACCTATGAGGACTTCCCCTCTAATACCCCTCAACAGACCACACTAGCAGAGTCATCCCCAGCCCAGGCAGAAATTGAATCAGAGGCACTAGAACCATTACACCTTCTGTGGGAATAGAACCAAACTCAGGAATAGAACCATTATACCTTCTTTGGTCCATTCCCAGGAAAATACTGAGAAGCAGAATGAGCGACCAGTTGGGGAGGGACCTCAACCGGATAAGTATACATCCCGAGTCCCTTTCCCTGATGCTCTCAAAACTCCATCCTCTCCCCCATATGGGAAGCAAGGAGAGAAGATGAAGGAGATGTTGGATTTGTTTCAACAAGTCCACATCAACCTTCCATTATTGGATGCAATCAAGCAGGTTCCAGCTTACGCTAAGTTTCTGAAAGACCTATGCACTCAGAAGCGTAAGTTGAGGAACCAAACTCCCAAAACCATACACCTCACAGAACAGGTAAGTGCAATTATCACTGACCTACCCCCCAAACTGAAGGATCCTGGTACACCACTCATCTCTTGTGTCATTGGAGACCTTTCCATTGACAAAGCATTGCTGGATCTGGGGGCTAGTGTGAATATCTTACCTGGTTCGGTTTTTGAGAGGTTTGGATTAGGACAGTTGAAGTCCACTGAAGTCATACTTGTTCTGTGAAAAGACCTCGAGGACTTCTAGAGGATGTTCTTGTGAAGGTAGATGATTTATACTTCCCAGTGGACTTCCTAGTGGACTTCCTAGTCCTTGATATGGAATCTACCTCAGCCAAGCTTCCCCCTATCATACTAAGGCGTCCATTCTTGGTGACCGCCAATGCTTGCATTAACTGCAGGTCAGGTGCCATGGACATATCGTTTGGGAACACAAAGTTTTGGCTGAACATCTTTAATGCATCCCTAGGACCCTACAGAGAAGACGAGTGCTTTGCTCTGGATATGATTGATGAAGCTGTATCTCAGTACACTTCCCAAATCCTTATAAATGATCCTCTACAACTTGTGATGTCCTATGGAGCAGAAGGCTTTGATGAACAGGCCTATACTGAAGAGGTGAATACCATGTTAGATCTTAAACCCTCTTCCGGGCAGCCTCCCTGGACCTATAGATATGAGCCTCTGCCACCCTTGGCTACATCCCCTAAGCCCTCTTCTCTGGAGTCCCCTCCACAACTAGAACTCAAGCCTCTGCCCCATACCTTAAAATATGCATTCTTGGGCAAGGAAGAGACTCTGTCGGTTATCATATCCTCTGATCTTACTGACAGGCAAGAGTCCCTCCTATTGGAGGTTTTATCAGCTCACAAAGCCGCGATTGGTTGGTCTTTAGCTGATTTGAAGGGTATTAACCCTTCTGTTTGTATGCACCGTATCTACTGTGAAGACAGAGCTAAATCCGTGCGAGATCCACAGAGGCGCCTTAACCCTAATATGAGGGAAGCAGTGAAAAATGAAGTAGTAAAGTGTCTTGATGCGGGTATTAAATACCCTATTTTGGATAGTCAGTGGGTCAGTCCAACTCAAGTTGTCCCCAAGAAATCTAGAATCACGGTTGTTCCTAACGACCAAGGTGACCTTGTCCCAACTCGTACCACTACGGGTTGGCGTGTTTGTACAACTTGTTCTGAGTTGGGAGAGAGCCACTTTATGGTTCGTAAGGGTAATGTACTTGGTCACGTAGTGTCTTCTCAGGGCATTGAGGTAGACAAGGCCAAAGTGGATCTGATTGCCAAACTACCCCCTCCCACGACTGTTAAGCAGGTCCGTTCCTTTTTGGGCCATGCCGGGTTTTACAGGCATTTCATCAAGGACTTTAGTCTCATCTCCAGGCCCTTGTGCAATCTCCTTGCCGAGGATGCCCCATTTGTCTTTGATGAAGAGTGCCTGACTGCTTTCCATACCCTTCGGACTGCATTGTCTGAAGCACCTATTATCCGATCACCAGACTGGTCTCCACGCCTCTGACTATGCCATGGGTGCTATACTTGGTCAAAGGGTGGATGGGAAGCCATCTGTTATTTACTACGCTAGTAGATCCTTGTCTGATGCTCAGTTGAACTACACCACTACTGAGAAGGAGCTCCTAGCAGTAGTCTTTGCCCTAGATAAATTTCACTCCTATCTTTAGGCTCGAAGGTGATAGTCTTCTCAGATTATGCAGCCCTTAGGCACCTTCTTTCAAAGCATGATACCAAGCCAAGGTTGATCCGGTGGATTCTTCTCCTTCAAGAGTTTGACTTGGAGATCAGGGATAAGAAGGGGTCAGAAAACATTGTAGCAGACCATTTATCCCGGATTCTTCTGGATTCCTCTCCTACATCGGAGTTGGTTTGGGAAACTTTCCTTGATGAGCAGTTGTTTTTTGTTTCATCAAAACCGACTCCATGGTACGCAACTATAGTGAACTCTCTTGCTGTTGGCCAATTACCTCCTGATTGGGATAAAGCAGCACGAGATAAGTTTCTCTCTACTGTGCGATACTACTACTGGGAGGATCCAGAGTTGTTCCGATATTGTTTGGACCAAGTCGTTCGCCGTTGTGCCCCTGAGAGTGAGTTTCAGAGCATATTATCATTTTGCCATACTCTCACCTGTGGGGGACACTATAGTGGCAAGAAAACTGCTGCCAAGGTACTGCAGTCTGGTTTCTATTGGCCCATGTTATTTCGGGATGCACACACCTTCTGCAAGGCATGTGTGAGATGCCAACAAGTTGGCAATCTGTCCCGACGTGATGAGATGCCCCTAAGCCCTATCATAGTGGTTGAGATTTTTTATGTTTGGGGTATCGATTTTATGGGTCCTTTTCCTGCCTCATTCGGTAATGAGTATCTTCTTGTGGCAGTTGACTATGTTTCGAAATGGGTAGAAGCCAAGGCTATGAAAATCAATGACCACAAGGTGGTTATCTCTTTCATTCAGGAGTACATTTTTAGCCATTTTGGATTTCCCAGGGCCATCATTAGTGATGGGGGCTCTCATTTTTGACATTGGAGGGTAGGGGCTTTATTGAAGAAGTACTCTATTAACCACAAAGTGGCCACCCCTTATCATCCCCAGACATCTGGTCAGGTGGAAGTATCGAATCGAGAGATAAAACGGATATTGGAGAAGACAGTTAGACCGGACCATAAGGATTGGTCTACTCGGTTGACTGATGCTTTGTGGGCTTACCGAACTGCATATAAAACTCCTATAGGTATGTCTCCATACCGATTAGTTTTCTGTAAGGCCTGTCATCTTCCAGTTGAGTTGGAACACCGAGCATATTGGGCCATAAAGACATTTAATTTTGATATGACTCAGGCTGGTTCCACTCGCTGTCTCCAACTATCTGAATTGGAGGAGTTGCATAATGATGCCTATGAGAGCTCACGCATCTATAAGGACCGAACTAAGGCGTTTCATGATAAACACATAGTTCGGAAGTCCTTTGCGCCTAATTAGCGTGTCTGGCTCTTTAATTCTAAATTGCGTTTATTCCCAGAGAAATTGAGATCTCGGTGGGATGGGCCTTTTATGGTTGTATTTGTCGCACCTCATGGTGCTATTGAGATCAGGAATCCACAAAACGGGAAAACCTTCAAGGTTAACGGTCAAAGACTGAAATCCTATGTTGATGGCCTTGCTGATGGCCAATTAATTGAGTCTTTAGACCTAGTGGATGTAGACTATGATTATGCTTCTGATGGACTACCCTGAGCTTTACTGTCGTCTGGCTGAAGACGTAAAACTTAGCGCTCTTGGGAGGCAGCCCACGTTTTCTTTATTTACAGCATTTGTTGTTTTCCTTTTTACGCTGTTTGGTGTTTTATGATTTATTTTGTAGAACCATCTCCCGTAGCAGAGTTAAAGTCTCATTGTGTTGTTATCTCCAGTGATTTCACTCATTGCCATACACCCACACCCCAGGTGATTTCGTTCCTCATCCTTTGTTTCCCATATTGTTCTCTTTCTGTTATTTCTAGTCGTCATTGGAAACAATGCCGTTTAAGTTGGGGAGGGAGGATTTTGAAAAATTTTTTGCATATGACTCTCTGGTTCATCTACATTCTTGAAAAACTTTCATGCATTCATTTTTATAATGATACTTTTACTTTACAGTGCATTTTACTCTAGGTTGTGAGAAAATTAATTCAACACGATGTTAAGTATTGAACCTTTATTTCTCTTACTGTCATTTGTGAGCTTGCTTAATGCTTCTAAACACATAAGTCTACCTGGTTTGTGATATTTTGAAAGTTTAGGCAGAGCCCTGCTTAGTTGTGTTCGCATCCTCTTTCTTTGAAAAAAAAAAAAAATACAATTAATGAGAGTTTAGTTCTGTTGCTTCAACTTAGTAACCGAGACATCTAGGCCACAAACCCAGAGTCTCGCGTAAAACGGTTGGAGTGACCAGTTAGGTTATTATTACTAGTATTCTTGAATCCAGTTCGGGCTTGTAGCCTTTTTGGTTCGAGTGAGTAAGCCCGAGGAGTGTTTCACACTCAATCCTCTCAAGTCATCTGGCTTGGGAGTGGTTGGCTTAAAGCTCGTTACATGAGCCTTCTAGAAAGCTTAAAAGGCTAGAACATTGCACGGATCTGAGAATCATGATTGCCAAAAAAAAAATAAAATAAAATAAAATGAGGGAGAGGAAAATGTTTTGAGAGAAAAGTAAGTGAGCTACATTGATGATGAGGTGTTACACAAACTAGCATGTGCATTTGTAAAAGGTTTAGATGTCACAATTCATGGTGAACTAGTGGGTTGAAAAAGCATAAAGTGAGCGCTTGATGGCTTAGGAGAAGTCCTAGTTCATTGCTTAGATCTTGTGTTTCCTTGAGCCAAGCATCCTATGAGTTGATGTGCAATAGTAAACTGTCATTATCTCTTTGAATGTATCATCTGTAGATAGACTGTTTATGAACCAGATAGTCGAGTCAGTTATTTTCTTTATTCTCTTTCACTCGAGGATGAGCAAAAGGCTAAGTTGGGGAGTGTGATTGGGCTAGAATCTTAGATAGAAATCACTATTTATTTACGATTTTTATTTGAATATTTATGAAGGAGTTGATATTGTTATGTGATTTCTATGATTGCAGGCTTGGAAGGAGAAAAGCATGAATCAGTGATAGAATCAGCCCCCTTAGTCGATTTTGGATGTTTACCAGTTGGGTCAAGGGTCCGCATGTGTGCAAATCATCATCTCAAGGGCATTATCATAATTTGACAAAGAGGAGATTTTTCAAGAAAAATCGATATTGGACTCATTGCATCAGAAAAATCATATGGTTAACATTTAATTCTTGGGTCGAATCGATTCGAGTCAAGGAAGGAGGGATTATGGCAAACAAAATAGATTATGGAAAAGTTGGGAAGTGTGAAGAAAGAAAAAAATAAAATAAAAGAAAGAAGAGAGAAATCTATTCCCATGTATCTCTCTCTCTCTCTCCTTCTAGTTTGTTAATTCAAAAACTCTTAAACATCTTTTTACCTTTTTTTAAGTCATCCCATCTCACACGTTCTCTCCATCTCTCCCATCTCACACGTTCTCTCCCTCTCTCTTACTCTCCTAGTCGAACCCAATTCCCTTGGATTATTTTTTTGGTTTTTTTTATTTCAAAACCCATATCACTTCTCCCCTAAAAAAGAGGGATGGATTTCAAAAAGAAGGGAGACGGATTGGATTTCAAAAGGAAGGGGGGAGAATTAAAAAGGGGATATATATTCAACAAGGGAGGAAAAGAGGGGAGTTCGTTCTTAGTTTTTTTTAGAGGAAGCTAGCTCTACGATTTTGGGAGAAGAAGACTGGAAAAAGAAGAAGAAGAGGAGAGGAAGACCATCTACCATCGCCATTGCTGTCATTGCTTCTACTCTCTTGTTCTCTTTAATTCTTTGGCTTATATCCCTAACTTCTCTTAATTTCATTTATGTTAAATGAGTAACTAAACTTGCTGCTATTTTTGGGAAGATGATACTTTAAGGATGATTTAATTATTTATTCTCTTTTATTATTGATTGCTTGGAAAAGACTTAGGCATCTCATTGTGATTTTTGTGTAATCATGTTTACATCTAGTTAGGGTACTTTGTTTATGTGATTCAATTTAACCTACCAAGCAATAGTATTGAATTGATTCATGTGGCCATATCGATGATACGGTATACCTGAGTGCATTGTGCGTACCCGAGTTCTTTGAACTTTTAATTCATTGTAGCGATCGGACGATAATTTTGCCAAGATACTTTATACCTAGAAGGGACCCTATTTTCTGTGGTTTTCATGGGGCTTGTAGTCACCATGAGCCGAATATGAGAGAGTTTGAGTGATGAATCTGAATTAAAGTTGATTCAACCTAAAAACAGTATTTTCTCACCATCTTTTATTTGATTTAATCAGTTGCTAGTGTTAGCTTTAATTTAATTAATTTACATTTTTAGTTCCACCTTAGACTTGATTTAATTTTGTGCAACTTAGCCCCTGTTCCCCGTAGTTCGATACCCGTACTTTCCACTGTATTAGTGTTTAGTTAGGTTTATTTTTGATTGGTTCAACGATTCGATCAACTTCACATAAACAAAAGAAACCTCAAAGAATTCACATTTTAAATGCCATGAGATACATACGCCAACTGAGAAGGAGAATTTTCGAATTGAACATAATAGTAGAAAACGCAAGGAGAATACTTAGAGAAAGTGAAGAATCTTATAGGACCTGCAAGATTTGAGAATGAGCAAATTACAGCCAAGTGATAAAAGAGCAATGGCAAATAATAATTGCGCAAGAATGGGTGAAGTAAAATCTTGAACTCAACCTACAACTTCTAGCCTTTTGAGAATAGTCAGGTAGTCCACATTACTACATACATATATGTGTAGGCTCAAATAGATGTTACTTCCATTCTTCTGAAAGGCTTACATATATTACAATGTTCAATTGTGATCACTCGCTCTATAAACTGATTTGCATCTCCATTCTCTGAATTGTTGTATCACTCTTAGAATGTCCTATGTTAAATAGTAATACTGTCTAAATCCATCAAGAAGGATCAAATATGGATCAAGTTTTCCTACTATCATTTCCATCTTACTTCTTCAAAACCATGGTGCTACCTCCTCGTGATCCTCGACCTCCTATGGGTACTCAATCACGCTCCAATGTGGCCTCTACGTCTGGATCTAACGAAGAGGGTCAACCAGTAATGGATGCACTCAATGCACCACCTTTTCTCTCCGCCCAAGATGTTACTAATATTGTGGCGGGTATGATGGATCAGCAACAACATCAGATGGGTGGATTGTTGCAGGAGATGCAACGATAGCAACAACAATTCATGGCCATAATTACAGCTCAAATGCAAGCGACCACGCGGAACATGCAGTCTCCACCTATAAACCCCACTGCAAATGTACCACCACTGGTAGCAGCGACTCCTCCAGAGATCATAAATGATGCTACATCCCGTTTAATGGAGAGATTTCTTAAAATTCAACCTCTAACTTTTGGTGGGATTTCCAAGGATCCGCTCCAGCCAATGAAGTAGGTGAAGGAGATGGAGAAGGCCTTGAGTTTTTGGGTTGTACCGAGGCACAAAAGTTATAGTGTGCTAGGTATACACTCCAACATGAAGCCGAAGCTTGGTGGTAGACAACCAAACCCATTCTTATTGCTGCCCACCCTGAGTTGACATGGGAAATATTCAAAGAAACATGTGTCAAAAATTATTTCCCCAGTTGTGTTTCAAGAAAGAAAGAAGTGGAATTCACGGAACTGAATCAGGGACCCAAATCAGTCCTAGAGTACCAGCAGAAGTTCAAGGAACTTTTCTTTTTCGCTCCCGAGCATTTGAAGACTAATGAAGCCAAGGCAAGGAAGTTTGAGGACAGGTTGAGACCTTCTCTAGGCCACGTGATGGTAGCCCACAAGGCACAAGGCTACTCTAAAGTTGTCCAAATGGCCAAGGCAATTGAAGACAAGCAAAGGGAGAACTTTATTGGACAACAGGGTACCGGGAAAAGGTCTATGCCATTCTCTGATCGAAGATACAACAAGTTCTCGAAAACCCCATACTACAAAGCATCTTCATCGTAGTTTCGAAAGAGAGATACTGGATCGGCTGGATAAGGTTCTAAGCTGGCTTATGAAAACTCTAATGTTGCAGGAGCCTCAGCAGCGTCAGGTGGTCAAGATGATAAGTGTTTCAAATATGTCCGGACCGGCCATTTTGTAAGAGATTATGCCAGTCGGAAGCCCCCCGTATATTCCCGACAACACCAAGGTAACAAGACTCAAGGTCGAGTGTATTCTGTGGCGGCAAGAGAAGCTGAAGCAAATCAAGAAGTAGTAACAGGTATCGTTCCTATCTGTTCATCATCGGCATTTACATTATTTGACACGAGGGCTACACATTCATTTGTATCTCCTTCCTTTGAAATGAAAATGGGCATTTTACCTGAGAAATTAGCCAAGGGGTTAAATGTTAGTACACCCACCGGGGTGGTGATTAAACTTGACACAGTGTACAAACCATACCACGTACAGATTGCTGGCTGGAATATGATTGCACATTTGATCCAACTCAATATGACTGATTTTGATGTCATCTTGGGTATGGATTGGTTATCAGCACATAAGGCAAATGTAATTTGTGATAAGAGAGAGATCTTGTTTAAGCCTAGAGGTATAAGTGAATTCACTTTTGTTGGTGATAAGAAGAAGAAACCTAGAAGGATAATTATATAAGCACTTCAGATGAAGAAGATGTTTGATAAGGGATGCCAAGGATACCTTGTCTCAGTAAGGGACAATGAGAAGCAGGTTAGGCCTATGCCAAAAATTCTAATTGTGAAACAATTTCCTGATGTTTTCCCTAACAACCTGTCAGGTCTACTAGCAGTTAGGGAAACAGAATTTGTAATCGACCTACTCCTCGAAACAACACCGGTGTCGAAGACGTTTTATAGAATGGCACCAAGTGAATTGAAAGAGTTACAAATTCAGTTGCAAGACTTATTAAAGAAAGGATTCATAAGACCAAGTGTTTCACCTTGGGGTGCTTCGGTGTTGTTTGTCAAAAAGAAGGACGGCAGTATGCGGATGTGTATCGATTACCGAGAGTTGAATAAATTGACAATTAAGAATCGGTACCCTCTACCAAGAATTGATGATCTCTTTGATCAACTTCAAAATGCAAAGGTATTTTCAAGATAGATTTGATGTCCGGATATCATCAGTTGAGGGTTAGAGAAGGTGACGTTAGCAAAACAGCCTTTCAGACTCGATACAGACATTATAAATTTTTGGTGATGTCCTTCGGTCTCACGAACGCTCCAGCAGCATTTATGGATCTCATTAACAGAGTTTTTCATGATGTGTTAGGCAAGTTTGTGATTGTGTTTATCGATGATATCCTCATCTACTCCAAGAACGAAGAAGAACATACAGAGCATCTGAGGTTTGTGCTGCAGAGGTTGAGAAGCAAACGACTATTCTCCAAATTCAGCAAATGCGAATTCTGGCTACCTCAGGTAGTATTCTTTGGTCACGTAGTTTCAGCCAGAGGGATTGAAGTTGATCCTAGTAAGGTAAAAGCAGTAGTAAATTGGGAAAGCCCCAAGATTGTAACAGAGATAAGAAGTTTTCTAGGACTGGTTCGTTATTATAGAAGATTTCTTGAAAACTTCTCCAGAATAGCAGCGCCTATGACCCGACTCACACAGAAGGGTGTTAAATATGAATGGTCTGAAGCCTGCGAAAAAAGCTTCCAGGAACTCAAGCGGAGGCTTGTAACAACCCCACTGCTGATTATTTCAGATGCCACAGGAAGAATGGTAGTGCATACTAATGCCTCGAAGATAAGGTTGGGCTGTGTGTTGATGTAACATGGGAAAGTAGTTGTATATGCTTCTCAACAACTAAAAGAATATGAGAAGAACTACCCCACACATGACCTAGAACTGGAAGGTGTAGCATTTGCATTAAAAATTTGGCGGCACTACTTGTATGGGGATAAGATAGAAATATTTACAGATCATAAAAGTCTCAAGTACTTCTTCATTCAGAAAGAATTAAACATGAGGCAGAGAGATGGCTTGAACTTGTGAAGGACTATGACTGTGAAATTCAATATCATCCAGGTAAAGCTAATGTGGTGGCCGATGCCCTCAGTAGAAAGTCACCAGATTGGTCACTAAATAAAATATTTGTTGAGAAGCAATTGATAAAAGAAATTAAAGAGTTTGGTTTGGGATTTGTAATTGGGGATACCATTGGATTGCTCTCAGTATTGACAGTGCAACCGTCGCTCAAAGCACAAATCATATCAGCACAACCTTTTGATGCAAAACTTCAAAAGATAATAAAAAAAAGTCTGTGAGGGTACATAGAAGGATGCAAATTTTACCTTGACTACTGATGGGGTTCTTATGTTCAAAAACCGGTTGTGTATACCTTTAGAGGGTAACTGGAAAGATATGATCTTGGAAGAAGCACACCGATCTCCATTCTTTGTACACCCAGGTAGTACAAAAATGTATAGGGACCTGAAGCAATACTTTTGGTGGAATGGGATGAAAATCGATGTGACAATCTATGCGTCTAAGTGTTTGACCTACCAACAAGTCACGCTGTCAAACAACGGCTACAAGGACTATTGCAGCCACTACTCATACCAAAATGGAAGTGAGAACATATAACTATGGATTTTGTCACTGGTTTATCCCGTACCAAGAAAGGTATGGATACTATTTGGGTTATTATTGATTGGTTAACTAAAGCAGCCCATTTCATTCCAATGAAGCTCACCTACTCCATGGACCAAATAGCAAAGCTATATCTCATCAACGTTATTCGTTTGCATGGAGTACTAGTGAGTATTGTGTCGGGCAGGGATCCCAGATTTACATCTAGATTCTAGGAGAGTTTACAGAAAGTAATGGGTATAGATCTAAGGCTTATCTCAGCGCATCACCCTCAGACTGATGGTCAATCTGAGAGAACAATACAAACCTTAGAAGACATGCTCTGGGCATATGTGATGGAAATGGGTGATAGTTGGGACGACCATAAATCCTTAATAGAATTTGCTTATAACAACAGTTACCAAGCAACCATCAAAATGATACCCTTCAAGGCACTGCATGGCAGAACATGTCACACTCCCTTGTATTGGGATAAAGTTGGGGAGCGGCATATACTAGGCCCAAATTGATTCAAAGCACTTGCGAGAAAGTAGATCTAATGAAAGAGAAGATTAAAGTTACTCAGTCCCGGCAGAAGAGTTATGCCAATGAAAGAAGACCACATCAAAATTTAATGTTGGCGAGAAAGTTTTCCTTAAAGTATCGCCGCTTAAGGGAGTGATTCGGTTTGGAAAGAAAGGGAAGTTGAGCCCAAGATTTATTGGTCCCTTTGAAATTTTAAATAAAGTGGAACTAGTTGCCTATAAACTTGCACTACCACCATCACTAGCTAGCGTCCATGACGTCTTCCATGTATCCATGTTGAGGTAGTAAGTATATGATTTGGCTCATCTTCTAACGCATCAACTTGATGAGCTCACTTTCGACCTAATTTATGAGGAGGTACTTGAAGAAATTTTGGATCGCAAAGAGCACAACTTGTAGAACTGTACCATCTCCTATGTCAAAGTTAAATGGAGTAACCACCCACCTGAAGGAACCTCCTAGGAACGGAAAGATTCCATATGGGAAAAATACCCTCGACTTTTTGGTCTACCAGGTATGACAATTTCGCGGACGAAATTTTTATATGGTGGGGGGAGTGTGAAGCCCACCTCTAAATCGAGCCTAACTTGAACTTATGGAATGTCAAGTTCGGATTTAAATGATATAACTGTCTCCGCATTATGGGTATTTCCCGTCGTTGAGACAAACCCATTTTCCATTGCACCGACTACCGAGGAGCCCGATGGATCCTTACACATAGGCTTTGCATACAAGGAATGTTGGATAAAACACATGCAGTGTCTATCTATATCGGGTGTCGAATAATAGGTAATAACACTCGCCTTGTACTCTAAATAAGATTTCTTATTTCGGGTCCGTATTGATCGACCATGTTATCGGTCTACCACTATAGACTGGTCGTGCCTGCTTGATACCCAGCTTTACCTTACGGGCCCCGCATGTTCAAATTTCATTGAAAACTCTGCGTTCCGTGTCCGTGTGGTCCAAACAATACCCGATATGTAATTTTTCAATTACAGCATCGAAAACCACTTTGAATCAAATGAATTTAATTTTTAAAACCCATTCTATTCTAAACCTTAGCCAAACAAGCCCCAGGGGCTATCTATATAAGCCATACATAGCTTTGAGAATTCATTTTGTCAAAAGCTAAGTGTTAGAAATTGATTTTGGGTTGACGAAGAAGCTTGGGGGTTCTTATGCTTGAAGACCTCCTTCATTTGGTGCATGCTACCAATTCTCTTCAAGATTGTGTTGATCCTTCATTAGGTAAACCCCATGCCCTTTCAATTTCTTAAATTCTTCTTCTTAGACAGCAATTGGATCTATTCATGTTATCCTTGAGTTCTTATAACTCAATTTCATAATTCTTCGTTCTATTCTACCAATTCTTGTTTTGATTTACTATTTGCATTGTAATCCTTTGATTATACATGCAATTGGTCCAAATTGACCCCATTGATGAGTTCATCGTCTCCCCCAAACCCCTGGACCTGATAGGGCTGAGTTTGGATAGCAAACTCAGCAAAACCTACAAAATCAGGGTTCTGTTACAGGACCCAGATCTTCAAGTGAGGTCAACCGGGTCTAGGCTGGGCTTGAAGATCCGACCTCCCCTACTAAATGTGGATTTTGGCCTTGTTCGGGTTAGGTTGTGGTTTAGGCCTCTTGTAACCTTCCCTAACCTTCTGTAATACTATGTTTAGGGCCTTTGCACTATCTTGGATCTTTTTCTTGAAGCTTGGAGACTCTCCTTTTTGCTTGGCTCTTTCCAAGCTTAAGGTGAATGGGTTCATGTTGCATGATTAGGCTTCTAGTACTTGGTGCTGAAATTATAGATGATGCTCTATTTATTGCCTTGACTACATTCAATCTGATTCTCATTTAATAATCTTGTAATATAGTTGTGAGCCTAAGTTATATGCATGTTAATTGATGTATTGATACACATTGTGTATATGTTTATATTGTTGAAAATATAATAATGTTAATTATTATTTCATTGTGGATTATTTTGTTAAATACAAAAGAGAATGTATATGTTATGGAATTGGTTATGATGTGGATCTTGTAATTGTATACCTGTGTGTGACCCTGTGTCCTTGAGTGGACGTGTATATGGAACATGGTGCACTCTTGGATACAACATCTCATCATGTAGAACACATGGTTAGGTTGATAAACCCTGAGCTACAACCCTTACTAGTAGGGGTTTAGGTACTGGGTAATCAGGTACCTGATGGTTGGAGAAAGGGATTAACCCAGGGTCAAGTGTACTTGGTAATCAGGGTCTGCCCGAAGGTTTGGTACTGGGTACCAAGCGTGGAGGTGGGCTCCTTGTGGTCTTGGCTGAGGGAGTGCAATGATAATGACGAAGAAGTGACACAAAGTACTCCCCAATTCAACACTGTAGTTCAAACCAATGACATAGTCTACTTGTTAGGTGGATTAATAAAAAGGGAAATGTACATGCATCATGTGATTGATATTTATATTTAATAATATATGTTGCATGCATCATTCGTATGTTCTGTGTTTTCCTCCTCATTGGGCTCTGTGGAGCTCACACTCGTGGAAAACCTCTTTTAGGTGATTGTGCAGATGACGAGCTACCTATGTTTGACGGTGGTGATGATGACGGTGATGAAGACTTCATAGAGCAAGAACTCGAGGAACATGATGGGTCTTGCATCTATGACATATGTGCCTTCTCTTAGGCGAGCCTAATGGTTTAGGCGTTTCTTTTGTTACTTCTCTTTTTATATAAATAGAACTTTAATATATGTAGATATTTCTTTTTGGATAACTGTAATTATGGGTTACTCGAGATAATACTAAAATACTATGTATATAAGGTTACCACTTGCTCCTTAACAGACTCCTTTGCATATATTTAAGTTCTCAAAATCTTCCGCTGCTTTAATTCTTTTGTAGTGTACTTGGTAATTGTGCTGCATTGAGATTCTAGCTAGGTTGGGTGCATGACTGCATCTGTTCACGCCATGCCTGGGCAATCCAAGGCGGGGTGTGATAGTGCCAATGAACTCATTCTGTTAAGTGTTGGACGAGGATCCAATTGCATGATTTCCTTTGATATTCCCTTTGTTATTCTTATTCTTATGATTAGGGCAATTAGCCCTAAAGTGGCCAAAATTCCCACAATTGTGGCATGCTCCAGGTCGCACCTTATGAAAATTCCTCGACTTCATTTTTCCTTTCCCCTTTAACTTATTCCTGTCGTTGTTAGGACGGAATTGGTTGTTGTTGGGACGGAAGTGGTGTTGATTTGTCATTGACTCCACTTGTTCAAGCTCTGGCTCAGTTGGATTGGACTGGTTGCAGTTCACCCATGGATTTTATCATCATACACTCTTGGAAGTACTGTAGTTGTTAGGGAAGCTTCTCAAGAGTGAAAATTTCCCCCAGGAATCTCAGTGCAATTAGAGCCATCGCCGAAGAAGGGGGCAAACTGTTGATGATCTTGGATACTTGGTAGTTATTTGACACTTTCGATCTCGCATCATCTAAGTCTTGAGCTATCTTGAGCATCTTGTTGATGTGATTCACAACATCCTCACCTTCAATCATTCTACAACTATTGTATCCATGAGTCAATAGCTGAGTATGAGTTTTAGTTTTTACATCATATTTGGCCTTCACAGCATCCAACACTGCTTTGGTCGACTTGTGGTTGTTGAACGCATTCATCATATGATCTTCCATCCTTAAGAGGATCATGCTACGAGCTCTCTTGTCATCTTCAACCCATTTTTCTACAGCTTTAATCTCTGCAATGGTGGAATTATCCCCAACCACAGGTTTCGGTTCCAGAACATGGTCCAACTTCTCATATATCAGTATATGATTAATTTTTATGTTCCATGTATCATAATTCGATCCATTCAGTTTCTCAAGATGGTTGATTTCTTGTGCTAAGGGTTTTTCGCCCATGATGATGAAGTCTTGACAAAAATAAATAAAATTTAGTTTTCTATTCTAATTATGTTTCAATAAAAGTTAAAAAAAAATGGAATTAACGCTTCTTTCCACGTCAAAATTTTGATTCAGAATGACTTGGTTCGAGAGAAATTTTGAAATCTAATTTAAGAATGATAATTGGTTTGATTTTAATTCAATTGTATATGTGGCATAATATTTATACTGATGACAATATGCTATATATGAAAAAAAAAATTACTATTATTGTGTCATGGACCAGTGTGTAACAACTTTACATATGTAAATAAAAAATAGGTATAAAAGAAAACTCACACCACCTCACTTTTAAGGCTTGTCAACAATCACATGAAATGACATGTATAATGACATGACATATATATATATAATATAATATAATATAATATAATAGAACAAATGAGATTCATCACTAAAGATATGACAAATCAGATTATTATATAAAAACATATTGACATGAGATGACAAATATATATATATATATATATAATAAATCAGATTCTTCAGTGATTGAGCACATGCAGCAATGATTCATTTAAGATTATGATAAAAATAGAGTAAACTATATAAACAGAGTATTCTAGATATACGTGAGTGTATATATTCTCTCACAACATGCACATTATATAAAAGGAACTTACCCGAGTCAAAGCACAACAATAAAAAATAAAATAGAAAATAAGGCAACGGGAACTGCGGCAAAGGTGGATAAAAAATAACGTAGTAGGGGCAACAGTGGTTCGTAGAGACTGAAGCAAAGATGTACAGTTGCTGAAATTAGAAAACAGTTTTAGCAACTACCTTTCTTAGTGTTTTCTTCCAATAACCTCTTTCTTCTCTCTTCGGCAACAATAAGTGGGCACAACCGCATCAAAGATTCGAGCGACCGCTCTGATACCATTATTTTACTCAACCTTGTAACTTGTGATCTTACAAATGGATAGACGAAAAAGAAAAAAGAAGGATTACAGATGAAGAAGAACTCTTGTGGATTTGGGGCTCCACTAACGATTGCACTCTTTCAGTTTTTCAATGTCTATCATTTTCCAACTCATAGACCCTTATTATAAGAGTTAAGAGAGTCCAAGAGCCATTGGAGAGAGCAACGGCTCTTTCTGCAATTGTGGAATCGCCCACCCCTAATATTTCTCTCCATTCTATTGAGGTGTCTTGACCTGGTCTTTAGGGATAAAGATGAGGCAACGTGGCCACATCATCTAACAGATTGATGTGGCAACTGATGAGGATCTGTGTAAAATTCCTGATGTTGATGAGATTAAACACAATCTTTTTTCTATGGAGCTGTTGAAATCTCCGGGTCCAAATGGGTTGCCTCCGACCTTCTTTTAGCAATATTCTCATAAAGTTCATTCAAGAATTTTTTTAATTTAGGTTCTTAACCTAAGCTGTCGAATGAATCTTATATATGCCTTATGAACTAACCAGAGATTGTGGAGCATTTCAAACCGATTAGTTTGAGAAACGGTTCAGTTCGAGTTGCTTCAAAAAGTTACTGCAAATCGGTTGAAAAGGATTTTAAACCAAATTATTCCCCCTACCCAATTAGCTTTCATACTGGACCGTTCGATATCAGACAATATCCTAATAACCCATGAAGCATATCATTATATCAAGCATAAAAAGAAAGGCAAAAAGAAATTTATGGTGGTGAAGCTTGAAATAAAGAAGGCGTACTATCGTATCGAATGGACGTTTATTGACCAATTTCTTCACCGCATGGGCTTTAGTAATTCATGGGTGTCCATGGTAATGTCATGCATCTCATCGGTCTCATACAAGGTCCTAGTGAACGGGGCTGTCCAAGTGTTGGTCTCTCCCTCGAGGAGTATTCGGTAGGGTCACCCGCTCTCCCTAACAATATTTATATTATGTTCTCAATCTCTTGACGTTTTCCTCTCACAAGTGGAACTAAATGGGCTGATCAGTGGAATTTTAAGGTGTGTAATATATTATATCTGCTCTGATAACTCATTTGCTATTCGCCGATGATAGTCTATTATTTTCGGAGGTTAATTTGAAAGAGGTGTATAACCTTAAGGTTTGT
Source organism: Telopea speciosissima (assembly GCF_018873765.1). Taxonomy (NCBI): domain Eukaryota; kingdom Viridiplantae; phylum Streptophyta; class Magnoliopsida; order Proteales; family Proteaceae; genus Telopea; species Telopea speciosissima. The sequence continues at coordinate 50,346,115 of NC_057920.1, forward strand.
TTGGAGACATACTGTAAGACCAGTGGTCAACAAATTAACTATCAGAAATCATGCTCAACCTTTAACCTTCAACACTGCTGCAAGGCTTAGAATGTGGTTTTTCCAAGTTATGTGTATTCCATATGGGGATGGGCCAAAGAAATACCTTAGTCTACCAACAAATTTTGCAACCTCTAAGCTTTTGAACTTTTTAGATTCATCAATGACAAGGTTATGAACAAATTGCAACTCTTGTCCCATGCAGGCAAAGAAACTATGCTGAAATCAGTGACTATTATGTTGAACACTTTTGTCGTCTCCCATTTTAAAGTCCCAGATTCTCATCATAAAAAGCTTAAACAAAAGTCAACACATTTTCACTTGGGAGAAAAAGATGGTAAGAGCAACATATGTTGGATTTTTTGGGACCACTTATGCAGATCAAAGGAATGACTTGATTTTTAATGGCAATTTTTGGACTCCAAAAGATGAGATTCGAAAGGCTGTGATTGAGTTTAATGAGTTCTGTTCTATTTCTTATGGCCCGTCTGCTACAGGGAGTTCAGAGCATATTCAATCAGTTTGGTCGCCCCCTCTATCCCCTTTCTTTAAGCTCAATTCTGATGCGGCAATGTTTAAGGATAAAGGTGGTATTGGGTTTGTTATCCGAGGTTCCAATGGATTCTCTACTGTTGTATCAGATCCAATTTCCTTCTTGATGAGCACATTTATGTGTGAAATCTTAGGGCATAAAGCATACATTCTACCACATTTATGTGTGAAATCTTAGGGCATAAAGCATACATTCTACCACATTGGGCAGAGTTACTCGGTGCTTTCTTGTGCTTTTCAGGGTTTAGGTGAATTCGTGTGAAATAGAGGAGATGATGCTAAGGAAATGTTTTTAAGCTGTTTAAAGGTATTAATGGCTTGGATGCGTAGCCCATCGAGTCAGCTTCGTAACGGTTCAAACGGCACTTGATTCCGAGTTGAAACGAAGAAGTTACGGCCGTTTCCGTAACGAAGCATGAAAATGGTCTATAGGGGTTTATTTGTAATTATTGACAGTCGGCTGGGGACAAAGTGAAGTGAAAGTTCAGATTTCAGGGGCCTTAACGGAATTATTAGAAGTTATATTTCTTGTACCCGAAAGATTCCATTTGGAGGGCTCTGGAGAGTCCAACTTCAACTTGAGATATCTTGGGCTCCCGAACTCCAAATTGGACGAAATTTGGGTCTATTTTGGATGATTTTTCGCAAGGAACACAATGGTGAGGCCTATATAAGCACCCCATGCTCCATGTTTTTTGAAGGACAGAATGGGTATTTTATTTATTCTTGAAGGAATCCTAGTCATCACCCTTACTCTCTCTCTCCTCCAACTTCTCAAGGGCACTTCTGGAATTCTACTTGGGATAGATTTATTTTGAAAGATATTTTCTCACCTATGGAAAGTTGAAAAATCAAAGATGCTTTGATTTTATTGCTTGGAGAAAATATCTACAAAGAAAAGGAAGCACTTGTTAGAATTGGAAGTTTACTTTTCTAGAAATAGAAGGTCTATGTAAACAATATTCTCTTTTTCTTTTTTCTATTTTTTTCTTTTTTCTTAGGATTCAAGACATTGTAAAAGAGGAAGGAGAAGAGAATATTCTCTTTTCTTAGGGAATATTTCTCCTACACTTCCCTCTTCTCTCTTCTCCTCTCTTCCCCTTATAAATACCCCTTGCCTTCTGGGTTGTAAGAAGTTAGTTTTTTAGTTCAGTTTTTAGTTAGTTTCTAGTTCAATTTTTTAATTCAATTTTTAGGGTAATTTTTACTTCATTCACTTAGTGAAATTTTCTCTTCTTTTCTTATTTTTGGCTTAAGTTCTTAGTTTTGATTTCAAGTTCTTAGTTTTGATTTCATAAGTCTAGTTTAATGGTTGTAATAGTTTTAGTTTAAAGCTTCTTAGTCTAAGTTTCTATGTTGATGACAAGACATGGAGATTTAGAAGAGGAAGCCATGGTGAGTTTATTCAAGTATTCAAGCACATCAAGGTATCTCATTCTCTAAACCCTTAATCTCATTCTCCCTCTCCTCTATCTCTCTCTATCTTCTTCTTCTTCTCCCTCTATTTCTTTTATTTTTTTTATATGGTTATGGTTTGTGGATGCACTTTTATTCCCTTATTTCTTTTTATGTGGTTATTATGTGTGACTGCATTTTTATTCCTTTCAATTTGCGTTAGTCTGATAGGTTAGATGCTCATGTGTTAGGACGCCAATTTAATCCATTAATTTTGTTAGATGCTTATGAGTTAGGATTCATTAATTTTTATTAATTTAATTAGTTTAATTTAACACTTTAATTTGGTTCACTTTGCATTACTTTTAAGTTAGTTAAATAGAGTGGCGTATATCTCCTCATGTTCGACCCGTAGCTACGATTGACCCGTACGCTTGCGGTATTATTTTAACTCAAACAAGTTTTTGGCGCCGTTGCCGGGGAGATTATTGACCACTTTATTTTTTTTATTTTTAAGTAATTCGAAGTGCTTTAGTTTCTTCTCTTTCTCCTCTTTCTTTTTAAAAAAAAAATAAAAATTTTGAAAACCTCCTCTTGTTTCTTTTCTGTTTCAATAGTGTGCGCCCAATCTAAAGTCCTTCATATGCCCAAATCCAGCCAATCTTGGTGCCCCTTGATTCGTTGGGTGGTTTGGATTAGCATGTGACTTATCTTTGGAGGTGACCACGCTTGATAATAGGAAAGCGACATAGTGAGAGCATTGAAAACATAAACGTATAGTAGTCCTCCACCCTACATCAGAATCCATTTGGAGTTGCCCGTAGGTGGCTCGTGAAGACTATACGGGTTCCCTTGCTGTCAACCTATATGGCAACCTTACAGCTTTGGAACCATTGTTTCGATTTCTGAGGGATAGATGCACTATCTACCTTGGGCTCCCTCTTATTTTTAGTATTTTTTTTTCTAATATTTTATTTCTCTTTAAACTTTTTTTTATGGGAGACCTCAATTTAGGATAGGTGGTTAATTTAGAATAATGGGAGATACACTTCCTTATAAGACTTTGGGGGAAAGATGGACCTATGCTAAGGCAACCATGATTTTGGAGAAAATGTTTAAACAGGTTAGGGAAGCCAAAAGTAGTAAAATAGAGAACAATTTTGCATCACCCCAGTACAATTTTGCTCCCCAACCCAACTATGGGCTTTCGAGAAATTTTGATTGGTCACTTCCCCAGACAATCCATGTTATGGAAGGATGCCCTAATCTTTATGGGGGTAGCTATGGTGATGAGAATGTGAGTCCTCAATTTCAATACAATTCTTTTGGCACTTACAATCAGGGGTGGAGTGATCATCCCAATTTCTTGTGGGATCAATGGAATAACCAAGCTGGACCATCCAATTTCCAATATCATGGTTAGTTTGGTCCTCCAATGCCCAACCCTCCATTAAATCTCAATGGGCCACCTCTCCTTGAACCATATCGCCAACCCCTTGAGTTTCAAAACATGGGTGAGGAGGCCAGACTGAATGAACTTGAGAAATACATAGACCTTCTCACAACAAACCAAAATACCATGGAGATGCAACTCTCTCAACTGATAACCATGGTGCAAGAGGAGGAAACGGGTACATTACCTAGTCAGCCTGAACCGCCCCATCCCCAGTTTAATGATATTGAAAGTCCACCACCCCAGTTTGAGGTTAATGAGAGTCATTCCCAACAAGCTGCTTTTCATGATGATTTATTTGTTGAGATTGAGTCTCCTCATGATATTAGTGAAGCGAGATTTGATGAGCTACCTGGGGAAGTCCAACTTTTTCCTGAAATTTCTGATTTTAGTGAGCCTAGTGTTTTTATTGATTTAGAATCAGATTTTTATGATTGCATAGAAGCCCAAGAAATTCGATATCCTGCTCTCTCTTTGGAAAACTTAGATAATTGTCATTTTGAGGATTTCATTGTCTCACATGTTGATTTGTCCAAACCTCCTAGGTTTGACGATTTTATTGAGGAGGACAATGTTAGTCATAATGCCTTTCAAGCATATTTCCATGATCCTTATTTGGCAAACCAAGTTATGCAAAGAGCGAATAGTTGTATTGCTAGGATTGATTTGAGTAAACCTCCAATTTTTTATGATTATTTAGATGAGGTTATTCATAATCCTTTTTATGCTTATTGTGAACCGTTTTTGATTGGTTTTTCAAAGAATGATAGGTGTTCTACATTGCAAACGGGAGAGGAGGGACGGATTTATGGCCTGAGTTTTAATGCCTTCATTTTCCACTATCCCATGAGGATAGATTTTTCTATTGGATATTTCTCAGTTGTGCTTAATTTCCATATTATTTCTCGCTTTACTAAAATTCATGGTCGAGTGTTTTCTGGGTCTGAAGCTATTTCTCCATTTACTGGCCATGGAGTGAGATTTCTGTTGCTGCTCCTAGCACTTTTTGTAGAGCTCATGACTCTTCATGATCCTCTTTGTTGATTATATCCGGTAAGCCCCTTCATCTCCTCCCTTGTCCTTATTCTTTCTTTTATGCATGCATTGAGGACACTGCATGAATTAAGTGTGGGGGGGATGTTGGGTTTAATTGGTGAATTTTGATTGTGACAATAGTTTGGTTTTGTGCATATGTCTCTTTGATTGCAAAGCGAGAGAAAGAGGGAATTAGGTGTCCTAGCATGCGAAATAATAGAAAATCCCTTTTCAAGGACGGTAATTGGTTTGTATCCGGTGAGAGGGATTGAATTGGAAAATATGAGCGTTATTTCATTTGATGGCTAGATTCCTCTATGTGTTTTATGAACCCTTTGACCTTTTGGCTAGTAGTTGAGACCAATTTGTTTGTGGCAAGGCAAGGCATGAAAGTGAAAGTGAATGAAAAAAAAAAAAAAACAAGGAACAGAAAAGAAAAGTGAAATTCCTTGGGACTAGACAGGGCATTGTGCCTCATGAAGCAGGGTGACTTGATCGAAATTCCTTGGAAGGAAACTCAAAAAAAAAAACTCTTACATCAATGTCTCAATGTCTTATGGATATATGCAAAAAGCAAAGCTATCAAGTATTTGGGTGTCTGGTGTATGCTCCACTATGTCATTCAGAGAACAGTAGTGGAGTAGAAATAGAGTTTGTGGTTGAGAAAAAAAAAAACTTTTGCCTTAATGCCTGAAAAAAAAAGAAAGTATGGTCAATAATACTCAATGCCTAAGTCTTTGGTTCCATCGATGCTATGGGGGGTTTACTTGAAGGTGAGTAGTGTTCAGAAAATATGAGGAGATCCCTTGAACTTGATGCATGCTTGTTACTTGAATTGATGTGGGATGATAAAATTCAAGTGTGGAGGAACCTTTGGCTCCTTGATCTTTAGTTGAACACTTTTTGGGATTATGTGCACTGTCCTACTTATGCCATGATTAAAATTTACATCATTCATTTACAATTGAATTTTGGGTGTATATTCACTACAAACACTCATGAGACACAACTCGTCCACTAGGGGTAACCTAGGGGTTTAAAGGCTTGTTGCACATGCTAAGTGCAACCGTGATTCCTACGAAAGTGAGTTAGGATTTTCTGCATTTTAGGTTAGTTTTTCTTTTGCTTTACTTGAGGACAAGTAACGTTCAAGTGTGGGGGAATCTGATGAGCACATTTATGTGTGAAATCTTATGGCATAAAGCATACATTCTACCACATTGGGCAGAGTTACTCGGTGCTTTCTTGTGCTTTTCAGGGTTTAGGTGAATTCTTGTGAAATGAAGGAGATGATGCTAAGGAAATGTTTTTAAGCTGTTTAAAGGTGTTAATGGCTTGGATGCGTAGCCCATCGAGTCAGCTTCGTAACGGTTCAAACGGCACTTGATTCCGAGTTGAAACGAAGAAGTTATGGCCGTTTCTGTAACGAAGCACGAAAATGGTCTATAGGAGTTTATTTGTAATTATTGACAGTCGGCTGGGGACAAAGTGAAGCAAAAGTTCAGATTTCAGGGGCCTTAACGCAATTATTAGAAGTTATATTTCTTGTACCCGAAAGATTCCATTTGGAGGGCTCTGGAGAGTCCAACTTCAACTTGAGATATCTTGGGCTCTCGAACTCCAAATTGGACGAAATTTGGGTCTATTTTGAGTGATTTTTCGCAAGGAACACAATGGTGAGGCCTATATAAGCATCCCATGCTCCACGTTTTCTGAAGGACAGAATGGGTATTTTATTTATTCTTGAAGGAATCCTAGTCATCACCCTTACTCTCTCTCTCCTCCAACTTCTCAAGGGCACTTCTGGAATTCTACTTGGGATAGATTTATTTTGAAAGATATTTTCTCACCTATGGAAAGTTGAAAAATCAAAGATGCTTTGATTTTATTGCTTGGAGAAGATATCTACAAAGAAAAGGAAGCACTTGTTAGAATTGGAAGTTTACTTTTCTAGAAATAGAAGGTCTATGTAAACAATATTCTCTTCTTCTTTTTTCTATTTTTTTTTTTCTTAGGATTCAAGGCATTGTAAAAGAGGAAGGAGAAGAGAATATTCTCTTTTCTTAAGGAATATTTCTCCTACACTTCCCTCTTCTCTCTTCTCCTCTCTTCCCCTTATAAATACCCCTTGCCCTCTGGGTTGTAAGAAGTTAGTTTTTTAGTTCAGTTTTTAGTTAGTTTCTAGTTCAATTTTAATTCAATTTTTAGTGTAATTTTTACTTCATTCACTTAGTGAAATTTTCTCTTCTTTTCCTATTTTTGGCTTAAGTTCTTAGTTTTGATTTCAAGTTCTTAGTTTTGATTTCATAAGTCTAGTTTAATGGTTGTAATAGTTTTAGTTTAAAGCTTCTTAGTCTAAGTTCCTATGTTGTTGACAAGACATGGAGATTTAGAAGAGGAAGCCATGGTGAGTTTATCAAGTATTCAAGCACATCAAGGTATCTCATTCTCTAAACCCTTAATCTCATTCTCCCTCTCCTCTATCTCTCTCTATCTTCTTCTTCTTCTCCCTCTATTTCTTTTATTTTTTTTTATATGGTTGTGGTTTGTGGATGCACTTTTATTCCCTTATTCCTTTTTATGTGGTCATTATGTGTGGCTGCATTTTTATTCCTTTCAATTTGCGTTAGTCTGATAGGTTAGATGCTCATGTGTTAGGACGCCAATTTAATCTCTTAATTTTGTTAGATGCTTATGAGTTAGGATGCATTAATTTTTATTAATTTAATTAGTTTAATTTAACACTTTAATTTGGTTCACTTTGCATTACTTTTAAGTTAGTTAAATAGAGTGACGTATATCTCCTTGTGTTCGACCCGTAGCTACGATTGACCCGTACGCTTGCGGTATTATTTTAACTCAAACACTTCTCTTTGGTGTTGCAAGGTGAATCCATGACTATGAGAGCAGGGCTACTTCAAGGAATCTGAGAGAGAATTGATTATGTTAGCATACGAGCATTCCAAATCCATTAATCAGAGAGGTTTAGGGATTACCTGAACTGAATGGAATCACAGCAGAAGGGACGATCGAAGGCAGCTTGCAGTTACAAGCACAACGTGATCTCTATAGACTTCTCCACAAAGAACTCCACACTACAAAACCCTAGGCAACGATGGAAACCCTAGGCAACGCAAAACTTGAAAGAGAGGCAGAGATCTAATTAATTAATGCACCTAGGGTTTATGCCTTATGTCTATATATAGGCTAAACCCTGGGATTGGCCAATCAGAGGAGGAATCGGTAACTTAAGTGACCGTCCCTCTCTCTCTCTCGTTATTGGCTCGGCCGGCCTGCCCCATGTGGGCGGACCAGCTGGGCCTCAGGCCCATCACCAATTTACATCTCCCACTCGCCCACATAGGGCGCATATATTATGCATTCAAGTTTCTCTCATTCCGCGTTATCCTCCATGCAAGTAATGGGGCATGCGACCTATCGAGATGATTCAAGGTAGGAGTACTATATCAAACTTCCATCTAGCGAACATAGTACATCACTCTCAAAAAGTCTCGAAATACCCCAAACGATCCACTTACACCCGATCTAACACTCTAGACCCCTCATGATGAGCAGTGTTAATCCTTGGTATGTAATGTACTCATGACTGCGTCGATCACAAATACGACACATCACCCAGGCAATGAGTTACATAACAAAGGTGTAACATCCAATGGTTTTCCCTGAGCCCCTCATGTCAATCCAAATATCCCCAACAGCTTTCCCAATTGCTTCCCGCTAGACCGCATCATCCATGGTCCTAAGGAGAACATCAAAGTAGCGTCATTGGGTGTCTTTTTCATGACATTGTCTCAGGTAATAAGGGTACTGTGGGATTAATATAATCCATGTGGCTCACACAGTGACGAAGCAAGGATCCATTCGGTCACTCTCACAATCGTTCGATATAAGCACATGTAATATGATATGCCTGCTATGGCGTAACTCCTACTAGGGTGGGCATGTCACTCACAATAAATAATCACCATACAGATCTTAGTCTAGTCGCTACTCTAAGCACCTAACCTGAGTCTTTAGCACAGTCACCCTCATGGTTTCTACCTAGAACCTCACATCTGGTTTCTAACAGGCTACTTGGAAGTTTTTAACCTCTTCCCTTACTGATTCTCAACCTCTGCTACAAAGCGTTTGAAGCAATCTAGCGCTTCGTAGCGGTGCGCGATCAAATACACATAACCATATCGCGAATACTCATCGATAAAGGTGAGAAAATAGGAAGCACCATGATGTGCCTTCACATTCATAGGTCTGCAGATGTCCAAATGGACAAGCTCTAGGGTCGGGGTTGCCCGTTTAGCCTTTCCAAAAGGCTTTCAGTGGGCCTTACCCGTTAAATAGGCCTCACATGTTGGTAGGTTGACTTTAGCAAGTGAGCCAAGAAGGCCTTCTCGAGCTAGCCGTCCCATCCTATCTCGACCTATGTGTCCTAGTCTAGCATGCCAAGTAATTGAATCAGGACTAGTATTAGAATCAACTAAAAAGATGAAGAGGAAATAATAGGAATTATCAAATCTAATTTAATAAAACCATTGTCAAGCCTACAATATCCAAAACTACTACCATCCAATCGTATCTCAAAAGAGTCACCATAAAAAATAAATGAATATCCTAAAGTCAATAATGCAGTAACTGAAAGTAGATTATGCTGGATTTTTGGTGCGTATAGCACATCATGAAGTAGCAAGATGCACCCAGTGCGCAAGGTGAGCTGGTAGGTACTAACCCCTCAAACTGCTTCACTAGTGCCATTCCCCATGTATATACTTTGGGCGCCATCTAGAATCTTTTTATAATCTACGAACCCTCCTCGATCTCATGCTATGTGTCTTGTTGCACCTGTATCCACAGTCTAATTAGATTGGGTTTGGGCAACCAAAACATATGTACATACAAAAGTACAAGGAGAGAGAGGCAGAAATGGTACCTACTTCACTGCAGTGCAGTCATGAGCGAAGTGCCCCATCTTCTGGCAGTTATAGCACTTGACCTTGGTGATATCTTTCTTTCCACCTCGCTTACCACGTCGGCGCTTGGTGGTCTTATGCCCAGTTGGCATAGCTTTCTGAGCTTGATCTTGATTCCCAATGTTTCTCTATCTCTTGTGCTTAGACCCATTCTTGCGCTACCCCGCTTGGGCGACAAGGGCATGTGATTGGGTCACCTCTAGTTCCACATGAGCGATAATGTCATTATATGTCTTGACAGTGTCGTCATGTGTCAAAACTAGCTTCATCTGCCCCCAGGAATCAGGCAACGTCCTGATGATGTCCTGTACTTACTGGTCACCGGTAAGGTGTACCCCAGCATCATCCAATTTTTGGATCATATCTTTCATGACCCTGAGGTGTTCAACCATAGTGTGCTTGGGGTCCTTACGGTACATCTCAAACTTCAAGGTCATGGACCGAAGTCTGGTCAGGGATGTACCACCAAAGTCAAGCCTTACCTGGTCCCACATGGACTTGTGCAGTCTCACACTTCTCATACTGGCCGATAAGCTCATCGTGCATCGTGCTTAACATAAGAAAGCACGCACTACGATCTCTCTTAAACCAATGGTCGTAAACCTCTTTTTCTTGACTGTGATGGGCGTTAGTAATCACTTCGGGTGGGGCCATCTCAGTGGTCAGGTGTTCTAAGTAATATTGCTCATTAAGCAAGAACTTGGCCTTTCGATGCCTTATGTCACACCGCAAATCACCCCCTGGGAGGATTAGGTAGGTGACCCGAATTACATAAGGGCAATCCGCCAAATCCTACGGATCTAGAAGCAGTTATTACATTCACGGTCCCACATTTGTCACTTTACCATAAGTAAGATCAGAGTGCTAAAGATATACTACAATTATAATAACAAAAGAGAAAGCATAGCGATACGGGAATGATGGTAATATATATATATATATACAAAGTGTTCTGAAACATTCCCACCCAGATACAACCCACAAAAAGAAACTAAGCTGACAAAAGCTAAAAGAAAGAAAGAAATACATACATATATATACAGGGTGAGATAACTCAACCCCAAAAGAAAGTAAGAAAAACTACAGCAGAACCACAAGCAGAGCGGGGATAAACTCCTAATAAATAAAAAAAGGAGTCCCCAAAACAAAAAGCATCAAGTGCACTCCTCAACGGTCTTCATCAATGACCACCGAGAACGAACGCATCATTGGCATGACCTCCGTCGGGGTCCACACCAATATCATCATAATAACAAGGGCTCTCCTCCTCGTAATGAGCCTCCATGCCACAGCTGCATCGATGTGCAAAATCATTTAAGAAAAACATATATAACAGAGTGTGAGCCCCACTGAGCTCGTGAGCAAAACATATCATCATGCATGCATGTGCAACCACAATCCACATGATCCTACATGATATGCAAGTCCAGTTTAATTATTAGCCACCTAACAATACAGCTAAGTCAGGTCAGTGCTACTACAATCCCCAATACATGTATCCCTGGTGTGGGCTTGGTTATCCCTTTTCGCAATACACCCATTGAGTTGTCGAAGAGGACCAGTCAGCTCCCGCATTCGTTCACCAAGGTCAGCCCGACCAGCCCTCTGTGATTAACCTGTAGGGAAATCCATTCCTTTTCTCTTTTCTTTTCATTTTTGGCTTATAGCCCATAATCACCATTCCGATGCAAACACATTTCTTTTCATTTCCTTTCTTTTCCTTTTTTCATATACACATATGGTCACCCTCACAGGTATCCGACACCTTAACCCTTGTTGGCAAGGGTGCGTAGCACGGGTGATGAAACTCTAACCCCATGTCTATGTGGCATCATATGAATCAGGCGGTGTCAACCGTATTCCATTCTACGGGCTACCACAGGCCTCATTTCCAAGCTGACTACGACATCTAGTCTAGCATTCACAATCATCTGATAAGGTTCACAGTGTTGATCAACAGATAGTCAATGTGTAATGATTTGAATTAAATGAACAGAATTTAAATAATACAGCATTTATAACATGAATTTAATTGCCGGCATAGCATCACAGTTACATGTACATATATGATAATATTTTACTCACCTGGGTCTGGTTCTAAGAACTCGGTTGCAAATTCAGTTCCAACTGCAGTCTGGTTATAGTCCTCGAGCACGGGATCAAATCCTAGATATAAATCAAAAGTTGTCATTTTAATATTCCAATCTATCTCTGAGGGTCCTAGGGTTAACCTAAGCTCACTGGGTTGACCCGGTGTTCAGTTGGTTTTCACTAGGAATTCTCTGGGCCTTGCACTTGGCCTTAGGCCTATGTCCCGGTGCATCATCCAGAGATGGTGTCCTAGGGGTAAAATGGTCATTCTCAGTGTTAGTACCTGACCCTAGGTCATAATAGGCTTACAGTGTTGTCCCCAGCTTGGCAGTGCTACAAGACTAAGCACAAGCAGGGTTTCCAAGTCCTGCGAGGCCCACTTGGGTTCCCAAACATTCCCTCATATGGACAGATGTGGAGAGGGGCTTTTAGGTCATTTTCCACCTTCCAACACAGTACCATGGCCAATGGGTGAGGTCCCTCAAGTCAGAATACCAAAATAGCAGTGTTTCACACACTGAGCGATGGCTCTGGGCGTTGGGTGCATCGCTCAGAGTCTTCAAACCGAGATTTGGCTGAGATCCCTAGGTTGCTGCTTATGGGCAGTGAGCAAAACATCTCCCCATGCATGTTAGGGTGTTAGGTACCCCTAGGAGTGATCTCCATTTTGGTCCATGTGGATTCTCCACTGGGCCCACCACTAGGCTGCCCAAACAGCCCAGTGAATGGTATCATAAGGTTTTCTCCAGTAGCAGATCTGAATTATGGCCACATGCAAGGCTGTAAACAAATGTAAAATGGCGATTCAAGGCTGCTACCACCTAGGGTTAGGTCCCATGCAGCCAGGGCTCCATTCAGTCAAATAACAGTGCATCTGGTAGTGCAACCATGCACAGCCAGATTTTGGCTCCAAAACCAGCATATCAGACCTATATTTTTACTTAAAAATCTCAGATCTTCCATGCTCTATGCTTGCATGGCTGATCTGGAGCAGTTCTAGGCAGTTCCCAGCTGTTCTGGGCTACCAGATGGCTAGAAACTTATCAAAATACTCAGGAATCAAGTAAGGAGCAACATCAGTATGTGAACAGCAAGTTAGAGGTTACATTTTATACCTGCTCAGTCCTATGGTTGCTCGAATCCAAGGTTATGGATGCAAGGCTGCCTCCCCTCTCTTCCTTCTTCTCTTTCTTCTTCTTTTTCCTCTCTTGTCTCTCTTCTTTTCTCTCCCACGATTTAAACAGTAGTAAGAACTCTAAATGAGCTCATGGTGTTGCTATTTATAGGCCCAGCCCATACTAGGGTCTGTTTGGCTGCTAAGGCCCCTTTTAAAAATGAGTTTTTAAATTGATTCACAGTGATTTTGGGCACACTAGTGGGGTCCACAGTTAACCAAGGGTATGAGGTGGTCCCTCAGACTCCCCTCTATCTATGGAGGGTACCCATGTCCATTATGAGTGGTCCCCATAATTTAAAATCAATTTAATATGTTGTTTTGCACTCTGGGCTTAGTCTGCATCGCCCAGAGATTTCAGCAAGGCTGAATCTCAGTGGGGTTTGCATAGGGGTTTGACCCATGGTTAGGGCATTATCCCCACATGCCAATTAGAGTTTTTTACATACTTTTCCAGAGGTGGGTCCCATAGTTATGGAGAGGAGAGAGATTACCTGGAGTCTAAGCCATATATAATGCCATGAGCTGTGCAGTAGCAAGGGTCAGTGATCCATCTACTGACAGGTATGTAGGATGATCCACCAAGGGTTTCTTCATCAATCCAAATCAGTGGAGTGATACTCCACAGTGTTCTTGGTTTCCTGGTCAGGGGTTCCTGTCCTTAAATCAAAATTTCAGTCAGTCAGGGGCAGGGTTTGACATTTCTCCCCACCTTATAAAAATTTCATCCTCGAAATTTGCTTACCTTGCAATTCGAAGAGTTGAGGATATTTCTCTTTCATTTCTTCTTCTCGCTCCCACGAAGCTTCTTCTATGGGATTGTTTCCCCATCGCACTTTTACGAATGCGACAGTGCAGTTATGGAGGTTATGCTCCTTTCTGTCCAATATCTCCGTACGTTACGCCTCATAGGTCATATCCACGTCCAACTATTTGGGTTCAGTCGATAGTATATGTATTGGGTTGTTAATGTACTTCCTTAGCATCAACATATGGAAAACATCGTGGACGCCCGACAAAGTTGGTGGTAATGTCAGTCGGTATGCTACGGGTCCCACTTTGTTAAGAATTTCATAAGGACCGATGAATCTTGGGCTTAACTTGCCCTTCTTGTTGAAACGTAGCAATCCTTTTGTCGGAGACACTCGAAGGAACACTTTTTCTCCAACTTCAAATTCAATGTCCTTCCTTTGATTGTCCGCATAACTTTTCTGTCTTGACTGGGCTGCCTTGATCTTTTCTCTTATGACATTCACCTTGTCACAGGTCGCTTGTATCATCTCAGGTCCGAGATATTTTCGTTCACCAACTTCATCCCAATATAGCAGAGTTCAACATTTCCGTCCGTAAAGAGCTTCGAATGGTGCCATGCCAATGGTGGAGTGATAACTATTATTGTATGTAAATTCCACCAGAGGTACGTGAGCATCCCAACTATTGTTCATTTCCAAAATGCAAGCCCGGAGCATATCCTCCAAAGTCTGAATAGTTCTTTCTGACTGTCCATCTGTCTGTGGATGGAAACCTATACTAAGATTCAGTTGAGATCCCAATGCCTTTTGTAAACTCCTCCAAAACCTTGAGGTAAACCGAGGATCTCTGTCGGACACAATACTAATAGGCACGCCATGTAAGCGGACTATATTTTCTATATATAATTGGGCAAGCTTCTCCATAGAGTAACTTATCTTGATTGGTATAAAGTGAGCTGCCTTTGTCAGTCCGTCTACGATCACCCAAATTGCGTTCATGCCCTTCCTGGTGTTGGGAAGATTTGTCACGAAATCCATAGTGATCCTTTCCCACTTCCACTCAGGTATGGGAAGTGGCTGTAACAATCCATACGATCGGTGTCTCTCTGCTTTTATTTGTTGACAGATGAGGCACTTAGACACGTATATTGCTATGGTCTCTTTCATTCCCATCCACCAGTAATACTTCTTCAAATCCTTGTACATCTTTGTACTTCCGGGGATGGATTGTATAGGGTGAGTTGTGCGCTCTTTAAGGATTCGGTCTTGGACATCATAATCATCAGGCACGCACAATCTATCACAAAACTTCAATGCACCATCATGGGCTAGTGAAAAATCTGGGTCCTTATGGACACCTTGTTGTACTTCCCAAATAATCTTGGCCAGCTCGGGGTCCAATGGTTGCTTCGCAATTACCTCTTCTCGTATCGATGGCTGTAGATCCATGGCCGCTAATTGTATAGTCGTTCCTTCGATCACGAGTTCCAGATCAAACTTTCAAGCTTCTTTTATCAACTACTTGCTTACAACTAAGGAAGTGAGAGATGCAATCTAAGATTTTCTGCTTAATACATCAACTACAACGCTAGCCTTACTAGGGTGGTACTGGATTTCACAGTCATAATCTTTCACCAATTCTAACCACCGCCTTTGTCTCATGTTCAACTCCTTTTGGGTGAAGAAATACTTTAGACTTTTATGATCACTGAAAATTTCACTCTTTTCACCATATAGGTAATGCCGCCATATCTTTAACGCGAAGACCACCGCTGCCAACTCTAAGTCATGAGTGGGGTAGTTCTTCTAGTGTTCTTTTAATTGTCTAGAGGCATAGGCGACTACCTTACCTTTCTGCATTAGGACGCCACCCAATCCTATCCTGAATGCGTCAGTATATACTACCATTCCTCCAGTGCCATCCGGAATGGTCAAAACTGGAGCTATCACCAATCGGTTTCTCAATTCCTGAAAAATTTTCTCGCATGCTTCATTCCATTCAAATTTGGCTCCCTTCTTTATAAGTTTTGTCATGGGTGCCGAGATGCGTGAGAAATTCTTAATAAACCATCGGTAATATCCAGCCAATCCCAAGAAACTTCGAATCTCAGTGGCACTCTTTGGAGTCTCCCACTCGAGAATCATTTTCACCTTTCCTGGGTCTACTTTGATGCCGTCCTTAGTGACGATGCGTCCTAAGAATCCAATCTGGCGTAGCCAAAATTTGAACTTACTGAACTTGGCATAAAGTTGGTGTTCTCGCAATCGCTGCAACACGAAAGTAAGGTATCGAGCGTGTTCTTCCTCATTCTTGGAATACACCAGAATGTCGTCAATAAACACGATGACGAATTTATCCAATACGTCATGGAATACTCTGTTCATCATGTCCATGAACGTAGCTGGGGTTTTGGTTAATCCGAACGACAAAACCAAGAATTCATAATGTCCGTATCGGGTTCAGAATGCTATTTTGTGAATATCACCGCTTGTGATCTTCAATTGATGGTATCCCGACCTAAGATCGATTTTGGAGAAAACTCTTGCTCCTTGTAATTGATCAAATAGGTCGTCGATGCGTGACAATGAATATCGATTCTTGATAGTTAGCTTATTTAGCTCGCGGTAGCCAATACACAACGCATACTACCATCCTTCTTCTTTACAAACAGCACGGGTGCTCCCCAGGGTGATACGCTGGGTCGTATAAATCCCTTTTTTAGCGGGTCTTGAAGTTGAACCTGCAACTCCTTCAGTTCGATTGGCACCATCCGATATGGTGCCTTGGATACCGGTGCTGCACCAGGAATTAGATCAATTGCAAACTCTATATCGTGGTTAGGCGGTAGCTGCGTCAGATCTTCTGGAAAAACATTAGGAAATTCTCTGACGACCTCAAGTTCCTCCAAGGTTTTATCTTGGCCTCTGTGTCTATCATAGTGGCTAAAAAGCCTTGGCATCCATCGTCTAACAACTTTCACGCCTGGAGGGCTGATAAGGTTATTCTCTTGGGTTTCCTTCTTGGTTCACTTTGATAGGTGAGGATTGACCCATCATCTATTTTAAACACTATCTTCTTCTCTGCACATATGATGTTTGCACCATAGGCAGATAACCAATCCATGCCTAGTATCACGTCAAAATCCTTTATATCCAACTTTATCCATCGTGCGGTTAGATTCTTCCCACAAATCTCAATCTGGCAAGGGTCGTAGACCTCCTTCAAACTTACGACACTACCCGTCGATGTGCTGACTACTAGCTCGTGTTCGATGTCTCTCGGCTGATCTTTCATCCTACTCGCAAAAGTGATAGAAATGAAAGAGTGGGTTGCGCTCGAGTCGAATAATACTCGTGCAGGTATGGTTGAGACACTCAGGGTACCTAGGGTTCGTACATAATTTAGGTTACATGAAGTAAGCCGATTATTCCCAATAATTTAGTAGTGTTCAGCAAACTTACCTGTCAATACATCGGGGTTCGCCTCAGCCTCTTCATTCGTCATTGCGAACATCTTTCCTCGCATCTGATTGTCCCGTGGCTGAAAAGGTCTAGCATAGGGCTGATTTGGCGAGTTGTTGCCATACCCACGCGATCTACAATCTCTAGCCATGTGTCCTTCCTTATTGCACACATAGCATTTATAGGGTGGAACAGCAGGTGTTGAGGCTTGGCTCACTAGACTGGTAGCTGGTTGGGTTGGCGAAGCTGCTGTTGTCGCTTGACTCGTAGTCGGTTGAGCAGGTCGATTGAAAGTGGGGTGGAAAGGGTTCTAACCCACGTTCGGCCTATAATACTGAGTCGAGTTGGAATTTGAATTAGTTCTGTGGTAAGCTTTATTTGGCCAGCCATAAGTCTGAAAATTATTTGGCCTTTTGTTCAATCCTGGCGATGTCATAGCCTTCTCTTTCTCTTTTTCTTTAAATCTATCTTCCATCATCTTCGCCTTGTTGACCATCTGAGCATAATCCCGGATGTCCATGATTGACAATACTGATCCGATCTCGGTCTTGAGTCCTTTCTCAAACTTCTTTGCCTTACTAACTTCCCCTTTCAAGTGCTCTGGAGTAAAATGGAACAGGTCTTCAAACCGCTGTTGGTAATCCAACACTGACTTGGTCCCTTGCACCAGTGCAATGAATTCAGCTTCTTTCCTATCCCTGAAACTTTCTGGGAAGTAGTTCTTGAAGAAAACTTCTTTAAATTGCTCCCACATGGGATTCGGATGAGTAGCTTCCAAATTAGGCTTAGTAGCTTTCCACCAAGCTTCGGCTTCATTTTGCAACTGATAACCTGCACGTATCAGCTTCTGTACATCCGTGCACTAAAGTACTTCAAATGCCTTTTCTAGGGCACTGATCCACCGTTCCGGCTGCATTGCCTCGGAAGTTATTTTGGAAAATACAGGCAGTTGGAGTTTCTTGAATCTCTCCATAACCTTGGTGGTAGAGTTCTCCTCTAGGTGTTGAGGCACAGGTGGTAGAAATAATACGGGCCGGTTGGGTGGTGGTGGTGGTGCCACAGTTTCATGCATCATGGTTGCAAACTGTGTAGACATCTGACCAAGCAATTCTTATTGTTGTTGCATGGTCCGCATCATAGTGGTCATGAATGCAGTTACATCGTCGGCTGCCATATTTGGCTGAGGTATTGCAGCAGTGGCTTATGCAGCCGCTGGTGCCTCTAACAAAGCAACCGATGCTTCAAAATTTTAAGCCTCAGTCCCATTTGGCAGTTCAACCTTTGGTATAACATGAGGTTGTTTTCCTTTTTGACCACCACAAGAACTTCTTCTTGTGTTGACCATCGTCGCTTCCCTGAAAAGAGGAGCATGCTGAATATTCCTATGTTGCTCATCGGGTCAACAGTTATTTCCTAGTTAGTGCAGGTACAAACCTAGTCCATAGTTCTAGTGAACTTCATGAGTCATACCAATAAGGTGGATTGTTAGATATGTTATCTTTGTATATTGTGAAGTGTTTGTTTTCACCTTGTGTTTTGTTTCTCTTCTTAAACCTTTTATGTAGTAATGTGCTATACATGACACTATATGAGTGACTTTAAATTTTTAAATAAAAGACTTTTAATTATTTACCTGATCTAACAGGCAAGCAATTCCAACTTCCTTTCGGTCTTAAACTCCATCGCAAGTAGGTATTCCATGTCAGCTCTTACTTCTTCAGCTAAGGACATATAAAAGTCTCGCTCCCCTGGTCCACTAATGGCAGCAAGGGCTAGATAAAAGTCCAACCGGTTCTCGGCTCGGGGTAGTACTAGTCGTATCCGTCTCAGTCTCTCTCATAGCTGTCTAATATAGATCATGATGGGGTCTCCAGACTTGGCTGAGGTAATGGGTCCTGTCATAGAAAATGGTTCTAAGCATCAGGGTATACTTAATTAAAAGAATTAAGTACATGCCTACCGGAATTTAAATGACTAAGAATAAAAAAAACTATATACTTGGGTTGGCTCGAGGTACCTTAGCGTCTAAAGTGTTTGATTGGCTAGACAACCTATTAGATCCGATTCTTAGCTGACCTAGTCTTGGGATAGGGTAAGATCTACGCTCCCTACACGTCGTAAATACGTATTATAACATACCTAGATATTTATATTTGGTTTTGCATATCAACACTCCACTCAGTTTGTACATCACAATATCAAACACATAATAACTAAATATTTTACACGCACATCAATTCTCATAAGTATATATATATATTTATCTATTTTTAGGTACTTATATTAAACACATAAACATGGAATTTCAATTTCCTATGTGCTTTACTAAGATCCCCAAGTAGGAATCATATTCTCTTAGTCTCATGAAATTTGTGTTTATTTAATTTAGTTTAATTAATTATTATTATTTTTTTATATAATTTTATAAAACATTAGTGAAGATTTTTATTTCTATGTTTAACAAAGTTATTATAGGTGAAATCCAAGTTCCCATGTGTTAAAACTTCAAAATCAGCAAAAATGCATTCACTGGACGATGTCTGTGGGCGTTGGATGCATCGCCCAGTGCCATCGCCCAAAGAATCGGGGCATAGGTATATGAGTCCGAGAGGGGCCCATTTCACTTCTAACTTTTCCCAAACTTCCCTAAACACCTAGAGAAGCTCCTTGGAGGGTAGTGTGACCATTTCCACACCAAGTCCTCACATTTCCTTGGGTTTCCCGCGAATCTTCGCAAGCTTAGGTAAGATTTCTTGGTTATTTTTACTAGAATAGGTTTCCTTGTTGTTCTTCCTTGCTTTGGCTAGGGTTTTTGTTAAATTTCCTTGCCCTAACTACTTCTTCCCTTTACTTTTTGTAGCAAAATGTCTACTAGTCACCATACGGCTAGGAAATCGGTAGCCCAAAAGAGGCTACGAGTTGAGAGTGATCATTCCTCATCATCATCGTCCACGATACCTCTCTCTTCACCTAGGGACGATTCATCTTCGGAGGAGCCCGAGTTTGACCGGTTCCTCTTCTCTAAGTATGAGCATTTTAAGGAGTGGGACAAGTTTAAGTCCCTTAAGATAGTCAATGGTCGGGTAGTCCAGGTGGATGACTTCCATCAATACAGTCTCTTTACTAGGTTCAACACCTTGGGTTGGACCCCTATGTTGACTCCTACTGAACCTTGTTATCCCAACTTGGTTCGGTATTTCTACTGCAACTTGGTGCCATCTGGGGCACAAGAGTTTGGGTTGATGAGTAGAGTGAAGGAAGTGGATATTAGGTTGACCACTACCTCACTAGCAGGGATATTAGGGCTGCCCAATACTGGAGAGAGGTGTTACTACAAACCTTGCATTGATATTTCTGAGATGTTCTCTTTGGAGACCAAGAGGGGGGTCTTCAAAGCATTGACAGGGTCACAGGACACACCTAAATCTGAGGCTTCCTATAAGTCTAGTGCTCGAGTGATTAGTAGGTGTGTAACCTACAACATCTACCCCAAAGGCGGTAATAGGGGTAGCATTTCTATGATGAGGGTGTATATCACATATTACTTGTTGGGAGCTGGCAGAGGGGGTCCAGTCATAAACCTCCCATACCTAT
This sequence comes from Telopea speciosissima, assembly GCF_018873765.1. Taxonomy (NCBI): domain Eukaryota; kingdom Viridiplantae; phylum Streptophyta; class Magnoliopsida; order Proteales; family Proteaceae; genus Telopea; species Telopea speciosissima. The sequence goes on from NC_057920.1 coordinate 50,366,647, forward strand.
TACTCCAGGTTATGCTATATCATGCACAGAACCCATTTGATGGGAACCTTCCATACGGGAAGTTCCTTACCTTAGTTTTTTGGCTCTTTGAGGTTCCTTTGGCGGGTGAGTACATGGAGAAGGATAGATCCTAGCCCATTAACAAGACCTCAATACTGAAGATAAAGGTGCCAGAGGGTGATCCACCGGAGGATGAGGAGTTAGAGATGCCAGGAGATGAGCAGCAGAGGGGTGAGGAGCTAGATGAGGTGCAGGGTGATGGGCATGATGACATTGAGGGCATTGGTGCAAAGTTTACAGACTTGCCTGCTTATGAGGCGACGGGTGCCTCCAGTTCTCAGGTTCCAAGGCCTTTTGAGTGGGCACAGATGATGTCACATTTTCAGGGTCTCAGCACTCAGCTTTCTGACATGTTGACTAGGATGGATCGGGGCTTCACATCATTGGAGAGCAGGGTAGGATCTGTTGAGCATCGCTTGGACTTTTGGGACAAGTTCTACCGTGTAGACTCGCGCCATTTACAGCCTCCATCAGGCGACTTGCCTCCACCGGAGTAGTTCTTCTGACCAGTATTGGTGTCTATGCTCCGTGGTTCTGACTTATCTCTTTTTAGCTTATGTACTTTTCTTTTGTTCGAGATTTATTTAGTCTTTTTTTTTTTTCCTTTTGTCAGCTTATGTAACTATTGAAGTAATACTTCCAGTCAAACTTATGTAGTGGCTCGGCCACAGTTATCTTTAAATTTAATGGTAATTTATGCATCTTTTATTTAATTACATCTACCTCCCCTGTAGCTTTTAGTTATTACTTGTTTTAGTGTTGGTAGCTTATTAACCCTAATCTGCACTCTGTGAATGTAAGAAGAGCCTCACGCTCTGATACCAAGCTCTGTCACACCCCAAACCACCCCCTGGGAGGATTAGGTAGGTGACCCGAATTGCGTAACGGCAATCCGCCAAATCCCATGGATCTAGAAACAGTTATTACATTCTCGGTCCCACATTCGTCACTTTACCATAAGCAATATCAGAGTGCTGCAGCTATACTACAATTATGATAATAAAAGTGAAAGCGTAGCGATACGGGAATAATGGTAATATATATATATATATACAAAGTGTTCTGAAACATTTCCACCCAGATACAACCCACAAAGAGAAACTCAACTGACAAAAGCTAAAAGAAATGAAGAAATACATACATACATATACAGGGTGAGATAACTCAACCCCAAAAGAAAGTAAGAAAAACTACAGCAGAACCACAAGCAGAACGGGGATAAACTCCTAACAAAAACAAAAAGGAGTCCCCAAGACAAAAAGCATCAAGTGCACTCCTCAATGGTCTTCATCAATGACCACCGAGAACGCACACATCATCGGCACGACCTCCGTCGGGGTCCACACCAATATCATCATAATAACCAGGGCTCTCCTCCTCGTAATGAGCCTCCATGCCATAGCGCCATCGATCTACAAAATCATCTAAGAAAACATATATAACAGAGTGTGAGCCCCCACTGAGCTCGTGAGCAAAACATATCATCATGCATGCACATGCAACTACAATCCACATGATCCTACATGATATGCAAGTCCAGCTTAATTATTAGCCACCTAATAATACAGCTAACTCAGGTCAGTGCTACTACAATCCCCAATACATGTATCCCTAGTGCGGGCCTGGTTACCCCTTCCCGCGATACACCCATTGAGTTGTCGGAGAGGACCAGTCAGCTCCCGCATTCGTTCACCAAGGTCAGCCCAACCAGCCCTCTGTGATTAACCTGTAGGGCAATCCATTCCTTTTCTCTTTTCTTTTCATTTCTGGCTTATAGCCCATAATCACCATTCCGGTGCAAACACATTTCTTTTCATTTCCTTTCTTTTCCTTTTTTTCATATACACATATAGTCACCCTCACAGGTATCCAACACCTTAACCCCTGTTAGCAAGGGTGCATAGCACGGGTGATGAAACTCTAACCCCATGTCTATATGGCATCGTATGAGTCAGGCGGTGTCAACCGTATCCCATTCTATGGGCTACAACAGGTCTCATTTCTAAGCCGACTACGGCATCTAGTCTAGCATTCACAATCATCAGATATGGTTCACAGTGTTGATCAACAGACAGTCAATGTGTAATGATTTGAATTAAATGAACAAAATTTAAATAATACAGCATTTATAACATGAATTTAATTGTCGGCATAGCATCACAGTTACATGTACATATATGATAATATTTCACTCACCTGGGTCTGGTTCTAAGAACTCGGTTGCAAATTCAGTTCCAATTGCAGTCTGGTTGTAGTCCTCGAGCGCGGGATCAAATCCTAGATATAAATCAAAAGTTGTCATTTTAATATTCCAATCTATCTCTGAGAGTCCTAGGGTTAACCTAAGCTCACTGGGTTGACCCGGTGTTCAATTGGTTTTCACTTGGAATTCTCTGGGCCTTGCATTGGGCCTTAGGCCTATGTCCCGGTGCATCATCCAGAGATGGTGGCCTAGGGGTAAAATGGTCATTCTTAGTGTTAGTACCTGACCCTAGGTCATCATAGGCTTACAGTGCTGTCCCCAGCTTGGCAGTGCTACAGGACTAAGCACAGGCAGGATTTTCAAGTCCTGCGGGGCCCACTTGGGTTCCCAATCATTCCCTCATATGGACAGATGTGGAGAGGGGCTTTTAGGTCATTTTCCATCTTCCAACACAGTACCATGGCCAATGGGTGAGGACCCTCAAGTCAGAATACCAAAACAGCAGTGTTTCACACACTGGGCGATGGCTCTGGGCGTTGGGTGCATCGCCCAAAGTCTTCAAACCGAGATTTAGCTGAGATCCCTAGGTTGCTGCTTATGGGCAATGACCAAAACATCTCCCCATGCATGTTAGGATGTTAGGTACCCCCAGGGGTGATCTCCATTTTGGTCCATGTGGATTCTCCACTGGGCCCACCACTAGGCTGCCTAAACAGCCCAATAAATAGTGTCACAAGGTTTTCTCCAGTGGCAGATCTGAATTTTGGCCACATGCAAGGCTGTAAACAAATGTAAAATGGTGATTCAAGGCTGCTACCACCTAGGGTTAGGTCCCATACAGCCAGGGTTTGCATCCAAGGCTCCATTCAGTCAAATAACAGTGCATCTGGCAGTGCAACCATGCACAACCAGATTTTGGCTCCAAAACCAGCATATCAAACCTGTATTTTTATTCAAAAATCTTAGATCTTCCATGCTCTATGCTTGCATGGCTGATATGGAGCAGTTCTAGGCAGTTCCCAGCTGTTCTGGGCTACCAGATGGCTAGAAACTTATCAAAATACTTAGGAATCAAGTAAGGAGCAGCATCAGTATGTGAACAGCTGGTTAAAGGTTACATTTTATACCTGCTCAGGCCTATGGTTGCTCGAATCCAAGCTTTTGGATGCAAGGCTGCCTCCCCTCTCTTCCTTCTTCTCTTTCTTCTTCTTTTTCCTCTCTTTTCTCTCTTCTTTTCTCTCCCACGATTTGAACAGTATTAAGAACTCTAAATGAGCTCATGGGGATGCTATTTATAGGCCCAGCCCATACTAGGGTCTGTTTGGCTGCTAAGGCCCCTTTTGAAAATGAGTTTTTAAACAGATTCACAGTGATTTTGGGCACACTGGTGGGGTCCACAGTGAACCAAGGGTATGAGGTGGTCCCTCAGACTCCCCTCTATCTATGGAGGGTGCCCATGTCTATTATGAGTGGCCCCCATAATTTAAAATCAATTTAATATGCTATTTTGCACTCTGGGCGATGTCTCTAGGCCTTGTCTACATTGCCCAGAGATTTCAGCAAGGCTGAATCTCAGTGGGGTTTGCACAGGGGTTTGGCCCATGGTTAGGGCATTGTCCCCACATGCCAATCAGAGTTTTTTACACACTTTTCCAGAGGTGGGTCCCACAGTTATAGAGAGGAGAGAGATTACCTGGAGTCCAAGCCATATATAATGTTGTGAGCTGTGCAGCAGCAAGGGTCAGTGATCCATCTATTGACAGGTATCTAGGATGATCCACATAGGGTTTCTTCATCAATCCAAATCACTGGAGTGATACTCCATAGTGTTCTTGGTTGCCTGGTCAGGGGTTTCTGTCCTTAAATCAAAATTTCAGTTAGTTAGGGGCAGGGTTTGACACCACATGGCATAGTTGGTGCCATCCAACTTGTTGCCTTGGTTAAGGTCGGCAACAACACTCTTAGAGGCCATCACTACAATGTGCAAGGGAGGACATTTAGTATACATCCATAAATCCATAAATTTGTTCAAGAAACCCTAATTAAAATTAATAGTACCCTTCCCCACACGATGAGACCAAAAGTTTCGCTATGCTGGTAATCAAATCTCACAATGTGTGGGTCTGGGGACTTATAACTTTAACTGATTTCGAACAAATGTAGGAGAAAAAATAAGAATCTCCTAATCACAGTTTAATGCGCCATACACACGGGTGCGTAAGGGACTCACACAAGAGACCCAAATTTGGTACTTGAATTGATATGCCGAGTCGGTACGGGGTACTGATACGCAGTGCAGTAGCTCTCATTATATGGCTTCTCAAAAAAATATTAAAAATACAACCGGCTCTTTACATACAAGATCCCTACTACAAACTACCGGCGAGCACTGCACTTTGTATCACTTACAGGTACTAACTCTAATGCACATCTATCCAAATAAAACACATCACTCAAAGTACTAAATCTATCCCATAAAGATATCAAAATAGCAAAACACATGGTGTGCATGGGATGGGATGTTTGACAGCGGTACCCTAATGGTAGCGTCAAACAAGTCTGTACCGTAATGGGTGGAATCACATGTTTCTTTATTAACAAAGTGGCCTTGGATGGTCTCCAATACACATGGGAAAAATATGGGACGATTGGGGCAACACCCTATCTCCCATTTTTCTCCCATGAATCTCACAAAATGATTTCTCACAAATGGGGGGTGCACATGAAATAAATAAAATACCCCCTAAAAATTAGAAACCCTACAGGGGAGATCCCCAAAAATTTGTTGGGGGCCACAAGAACAAATCACCAATACATGATATTCTAAACATACATGATTTATTCAATAAAGAAACCGCATAAAAATAACTATATCATTGACAAACCCCAATGCATGTATAACAAATCAAAGCATATGCATATAGTTGTAACTAGCCAAAACCATATCACATATAAGCCCATTAGGAGAAAAAAAAAAATGTAACAGGGTGGGTGAAGGAATTCCCACTTCACCCATCTCCTTCCCTCAAACAACCCTAAAACAAAGCAGCAAAAACCGAATCTACCCCCATATTTTTCTTTTCTTTTTTTTTATCGTGGGGCTGGCCGCCATGCAAAAAGCCTTGTGGCACACAGCCACGGCAGCCGCAGGTCACGGCCTATTGTTGCCGCTATTGTGCGCACAAGCACCTCACGGCAGCCCATAAATAATAGATTGTTTGTTTTTTTTTTTAAACAAATCATAAAGCAATCTCAAAAGCAATCATTATGTTTTTTTTTTTTTTAAGTAAAAAAAAACACATCATTACTCACGGTCACATCAACAATAAATTTTTTTTTCTTTCTTTTTCTTTCTTTTTCTTTCTTCTTCTTTCTTCATCAAGCAGCAGTCGTGCTTGGCCACTGTCAAGCATGGTTGCTGTCCCTTTCATCGTTTTTTTTTTCTTTAAAAAAAAAACACCTGTTGCCATGCTGCCAGGTATAAAAAAAAACACGGAGGCCATAGCTACTGCCGGTTGAGCGCAGTCGCGGCAGCCGCTGGCCGAGGCCGGCTACTGCCATTGTCGCACACGGCTGGCCCTTGGCTGCGGTGCGCCTTGCACATGGCAGCAGTAGCAGCCACTGCCGCCCCGTTCGCCAAGGCAGCGCGGCCAAGGATGGTCGATCGAGAGAGGAAGAGGAAGAAGGAAAAAAAACATATTTCTCTCCAAAAAAAAATTGCGAACAACAAGCCTTAATCGGCTCTGATGCCACTATTAGCATACGAGCATTCCAAATCCATTAATCAGAGAGGTTTAGGGATTCCCTGAACCGAATGGAATCGCAACGGAAGGGACAATCGAAGGCGGCTTGCAGTTACGAACACAACGCGATCTCTACAGGCTTCTCCATAGAGAACTCCACACCACAAAACTCTAGGCAACAATGGAAACCCTAGGAAACGCAGAACTTGAAAGAGAGGGAGAGATCTAATTAATTAATGCACCTAAGGTTTATGCCTTATGTCTATATATAGGCTAAACCCTGGGATTGGCCAATCAGAGGAGGGATTGGTCACTTAAGTGACCGTCCCTCTCTCTCTCTCTCGTTATTGGCTCGGCCGGCCTACCCCATGTGGGCGGACCAGCTGAGCCTCAGGCCCATCACCAATTTACAAATTACTTACTTGTGGAAAGTGAGAGTAAAGAGCTGATCCAAATGCTGAATCAGGAGCAACTGAGGTTGTCAATATAATACAAGACATCAAGTATCTTGCATCCTACCTCCAATGATGTTCCTTTTCATATATTCCAAAGGAGAATAATATCATGGTTGACTCCTTTGCAAGGAAGGCATTGTCTATTGCATGTCGGACAAGTTGGTCCATATCCACTCCTTGGATTTCTGATTTTCGGATTCCGAGTGCTTTGCACGCATATTACCCAAAAAAAAAAAAAATCATGAATCTATTGATTTGAATCATTTATGATACTTAACATGTTACATGTTCTTCTATAGCGTTTGAAGGCTTAAAAAGTTAAAATAATTATTTGAAGAGAAGTGCCATGAATTTAGTACATTCTATAGAATTCAAGTCTCCCAATGTACCAACTAATGCTTTAATCATCAGCTTTCACCTTGTTCAACCTTAAATGACCTCTTACAATTTCCTAAGCCCATAAAAGATTAGATTTCAGATCTCCATCTCCCTTATCTTTGAATCTTTGATGTGCTTCCTCACATTGTTCAGTATCGCGTCAAACCTCTGATGAACATCTGTGTCAGCAATTCTCAATAGCAAGGAGGTTAGTTCAGATTGGCTTAGAAGAAGTGAAGAATGAGAAGGAAAAGGATTGACATCGGAACAGAGAGAACATTTAAAGATGGTGCCATCCCCACAATCTTTCCAATACCATCTTGATAGAGTGGTAGAGTTCTCTCTTGAAATGCAGGTGGGGGTATAGATATACCATTAGATCTTCTTACACTGCATGTGAACAGAATACCCAAGCAAAAAAAGTAAGTGAAGATTAGAATGAGCCTACATTAGGACTTTGGTTTTGTTAACTAGGCAAATGCTTGCATCAGGATTATAAAACTTGCAACAGACAGAGACAGAGACAGAGATCTTACCCATTAACACCAGGGCAGAAAGTGATAGTGTACTGGAAAGCCTGGCATGTGAAAGTGCTTGTGCCATCGTCAAATGCATAGCTATAGGCCCTTGGACAAGCTTGCTTGAAGATCGTCGAGTAGAATGACGGTCTACATGCAGTTGGATTGGCAAACTCTCCACTGCAGCAGTACTGATCAAGCCCAAATGCCTCACAAGCACTCTTACATGCAACCACACCCCCTGTCTCAGCACCATCCACTACCTGCAGCTCTTTCGGGCAACCTGGTTTCAGATTTCATTGATTAGTTCATCATATGCAGCAGCTCTCTAAATTGTGAAACTGTGTCAAATTTATCTCTACTGGAATATCTACAGTGAACCACCATTGGAACTCCTTGATGTTAAGCTTTTAATAAGGGTAGAAGCATCATCTACTATTACCCAAATTGAGATCTGTAACACAACCCGTCGCATTACAGACGCCATAGACACCATTCGGTATGGCAACTAATGGCAAATTGTAACCGTCAACGATACTGACGTCATAGAAATCTTTGTCATTGCCATTCCCGAGAGTGATCTCGAAGAGTGATGCAGGTGGTTCAGCACCATTACCATTACATTCCAGCCTTCCCCCACAATCCCCAGTCTGGCATGTCCCATTCCCTGTGTCATCAAAACTGCAACCAGTTCTTGCCCAGATGCGACCAGACCACCGAGGAACTGCAGGAATATCAACACTCCTGCCAGACTCTAATTCGAATCCGGTCATTGGAAGCTGTGGAGTCCCTGCACCGGCTAGTGTACCTGGCCAAATTGTATGTGGGCAATTATTAGCTACAGTGAAGGAGCAAGAAAATGAGCCATGGAAGAAAGAGAAGATAAAGATGAAGATGAGCAAGAACTCAATAGTGTTCAGGGTTGGTGACATTGTTTCAAAAGGTTGGCTTGGGGGAATTGGGGGAAAGATCCAGAGGGGGAGGAGCCATTGCTAAATATTGCATGAAGTCTTAAAGGAATTTCATACGAGGCACAAGGAATTGTGTGAAGAGAATGGAAGGTCAGGGGTTACGTTACTTTCACAACTCTCTCAGCCGTAGTCGACCAATTGAGGTTTAGTATTGTTTCTAAATTAGGGTGGCCTCACCGACAAGCGATACCTTTCTTTGTTTATTTTCCTGGGATCAGGTTGAACTTTGACGAGAGATTTCCCCAGTGTACGATTCCTCATGGGTTCAGAAGAATCATCCTATGAGGCCCAACTTCGGAGAACCCTCAATTGAAATGATGCAAGATACCTGTAAAAAAGCCATGGTTCCATGAGGCCCAACTCTGTTGGACCCATCTGTAGTGACCCTCAGATTGTGACAACTGGTGGACGCCAACCATCAACATATCAAATCAAAGGGTTATACAAGAGGGTCTCACATGAGACTGGTGCCACTAAATCACTTTTACCACAAAGAATACAGAATAGAATCAAATGGTTATACAAGAGGGTCTCACATGAGATTGGTGCCACTAAATCACTTTTCAGCATAAACACAAAAAAAAAAATTAAGAAATAAAAAATGAGGATGGGGGGGGGTGGGGGGTGGGAATTAGATATAAAGAGAGAGACCTGCTCTCTTCACACCTAAAGGAGATTTTTACAATCAAAGATATCATATGTAAATCACCTTAATCTCCCCACATATGGAGCAAAGTATCAAATTCTCTAGCTAAACTGCAAAGCGGCAAGACCATTACATGACCTCATGAAAAGTTTCATCTTTTAAAGATCTAAGATTTCCTTCAGCTCTCCACAGTTCTCAATAAAGACAAAATCAGATTACCCTGTCTGCAGTCTGAGAAGGAACCAAGGCTGCTAAAGCCCCAAGAACACACATACACACAAAAAAATGAAAGGAGGCCTTCATGGGTTTGATGTGGCATCTTCTGCTTCTTTTTCTACAACTTCACTGCCTCCCGATTCATCAGCAGTGGAAACACTCTTTGGGGCGATGATACGGCCAGTTAAAGGATCAATAGGACGGGTGTCTCGTGGTCCACCCTTGTGTCCCATTGCAAGCATTGGTGGTGGAGGAAGAAGCCCTGATCTGAAAAGAAGGTGCTGAACAGGTTCTGAAGGCTGGGCTCCAACGGATAACCAGTATCTGTAAAAGAGTGAAAAGTCAAAAGCAGCCAAAAAAAAAAACACTACTCATCTGAAGAAAGGAGAAAGAAAAGGAGCATTGTGTCTCCCTATAGAACAACACTTGGGTCCAAGTTCCAATTATGCATGAAATTAGGAATGAACTTTGAACTTCATACCAAACAAAAAAAATTATGAGAGAGGTGATTCTTCCCATACATCACAAAAGCAAAAAATGAAGTCATTGGCCCTTTGGGTTTATTAAAGTGTCGATCCAAAGTAGGACATATCAGGACACTTGGAATTTTTTCCCCAGTACAATAATATTTGCAGGACGGCATACGGTTGTGGAAGATGAGAAATGTAAACCATTCTCAGAAGGAAGATTGTTTCTTGGTGAGTGGTAAATTTTGATTGTATCCCGCGAAACATGGGTTATTGAGGCACAAATCATTGATTTAAGGTCGTAACTGCAAACATACAATCAACACCAAGAATTAAAATCTAACACCTTAAATTTTAGTCAATCTCTCTCGAAAAACAAATTAACTGGGGTTATTGCCCTGTCACCTGTCGTTTAGGAACAAGTTCTAGTACATTTTATTCATCCAAAAAAAAAAAAAAAAAAAAAAAAGTTCTAGTACATTAATGAGAGGACAAGCCTCATCAGTCACAAGAGGTGTCAGATTATTTATGCAAGCACATAGAAAAATTCTGGAAGAAACTAGCCCTGGGTAAATTTTACCCAGTTAAAAGATTTCTTTCCAATAAAATTTTTTTATCGGGAAATCCATCAAAATTAATGGGCTTCGATTAGTATAGCCTGACCAACTAAATTTTCTTACCAGAAAAAAAGCAGGCTTACACATTCACCACCCAAGTTATAAAGAAATTCGCTGCCTTCAGAAAATTATCCCTTCTCCCGTTCCTGGATAGTTTAAACTATCAGTAAGGAAGCACCTTTTTTTTCCATTACTTCTAGAAAAGATTTTCAGGACTGTGAAACCTTAATCTATACAGATCATCACCTATCATATGAATAACGTAGCAAATGTTTGTTGCTCAAATTAAACACCAGGATTAATCAATAGGCAAAAGGACAACAGGGAGATAAAAAGAGGAAGGAAACATTGCTTCAACATTTAATCAAGCTGACCTAAAATCTTTCTTCTTGTATTCATGAGCTCATGTAATTCAGTCATGAGTATAACCTGTAAACTACTGAGTTAGACCCTTGTTGAGTATCAAAACCCATCTTCAGTTTAATGCAATGCCTGACAGAATAAGACTGACATAGGATGAAATATGACCGACCAATTCAATCTGGTTGCTTTGAAGCAATGCTGTTAAATGAGACTTTCCTAGGGTGAAGTCTCAAATAACCATTGAAGGACCCATTTGATGAGCGAGAAAGATATAAGAGGGGGTTTCGAATGCAGTGGTTCCTAATACGAAATGATTGTGTATTAATTTCCTCTCACAAAAGAGAAAAAAAAAAAGCCTCAAGAAAAGGCAACCAATGAAAAAATATACATTCAAATTGATTAGAAAAAAAGAAAGGAGAACAGAGGAAGGGATTCGTACGTGTGTATACTGATTTCTTGAAAAGTAAACTCCAAAGGAGGCAAAAAGAGTCGTTTCTTAACAAAGTTCTGTCTTCATAGAGAATTTTAACGTAATTCTTTTCCATAAAGATGCAAATTTTTTTTTAAAAAAAAACAAAAAAAAAGTAAAACAGTGTTTACGCTAAAAATAATGTGCAGAACATTGTGGATTGAGGATTGAGACAGGAAGCCCTAGCCTTCGGAGGAAACCAACTCCTTTTATCTTTATAAACATAGATAGGGTTTGTTAGTGACATGTGCAGTCAGCAGTGTAATTAAAGAACGTCCTGATAGCAGTCGGACTAGCGATCAGACTCTGCACATTAGCAGTTACTAGACCCTGACCATCAATAGTTTGAAAATTGTTGATTGGTCAATGGATAATCCAATTCAAACAGTCGAATTGTTTGGAATGTACAGTTTGTACTATTGGACCATTTGAACTTGTCCATGTATGTTATACATCGTAGTGCTTGAAAATTTGCAAGAAATGTACAACCAAGGAGGTTTGAATCCCCCGCAATCATCTCACCAATAGCAGCTAGCTAGGCATTTAACCTGTTTACAACAGGATATTTAACAATAAAGACAAATGAAAACTAAACAGATAGCACATTTATTTGTTTTTATCTATAAAAGAAAAGATGGTCCAGATCATTCAGTCCCACGGTCGGACTGTGGGGGACATATTGCACCCATTCTGTTTTCAGCAATGATCGATGTCTGGTTCTAGGGTTTACTGAAATAACAATGCTGGGACTTGGGAGAGTTAAAAAATGATCACTACTGGATTCTTACTTTAGGGTTTGGAGGAGTGTAAACAGACTAAGGATTTTCTGGTAGACAAATTGGTTTAGGGTATAGTCTCTGTGCTTATTGGAAGCTAGGATAACAGTTCGAAGGAATGGAGGGGCCTATTTCTTGGTTTTTCATAGGATTTCAAACCACAACAGTCCACAGAGCAAGCAGAAAATTTAAAATCAAAATTCCTTAAACCAAAACTCATACAAATCCTCCTTTTTGTAGATGCTCCCATAATTCTACTGCCAAATTAGGTTTATATTGTTCCCACTCACGAACAATGTAAAGGACTGGTCTATTTGTACTGTATAGAGATCACAAATTGACTAACATATCCAAAATTCCAGCACTCCAATATTCCAAAACACCAAAGCAACTAGGGATGTGAAGGGAGAAAACTTGGGGTGCATGCACCAGCATTGGGATTTGTATCTGATTAGCCTCACTGCTAATCAAGCTTGATTTGATATCCAACAGATTTCATCTATGCATCTGAATATTCGAATATCCAAACTTTAACCGGATAATGTTCAAAACATTTTTTGGTAAATGAATATATTACCGAACCCCAAGAGGGAGAAGGGAAGGGGGAACCAATATACAAGAGAAGAAAAAAACGGGGGGGAGAGAGAGGGGGGGGGGAAGGAGCGGCCAGCCAGCCTACGTAGAGGAGGGATAATGTAGTCCTAGATAGGTAGGAGACCTACTAGGAGCCAAACAATAGGATCAAATAACAAAAGGGGCTGCTGGTTCGAATGGACAGCACTAGGATTTAGATCAATTCCTAGGGTTAGGGTTGGATATTGGGAAAGGGGTTTATAGGGTATTAATGGGCAGGTCTAGGGGATCAATATGGTATAAAAAGGTTAAGGTTTGGATGAGTTTTGAAATTCTGCAATTTTGGGCAGAATTGAATTTTAGGTCAAAATTAGGGTTAAGTTGGGCTTAGGTTAGGGTTGTCTTATATGGTAATGATAGGCAGGTGTAGGGAAGTCTAATGGTATAGGTTTTATGATGTTTGAGTGAATGGATGTAGGTTAGATGAGTTGGACAGCAAGATAAGGTTATTGGAGACAATTCCTAATGGAGGTAGGAGTAGGGGATTCTAGGGTTTAGGGTGGTGGGGGTTTGATGAAACTTGGATAGAGTGTCAATAATGATGTAAGGGATGTATGCTGAAAGTTTGGTTTGAAACTAATGGACAGATTTGAAGTTATGGAGGAATCCTAGTTAGGGTAGGAGTGAGAAGAAGAAGGTTTAAACAAAGTTCAGATTCAAACTTACTAGATTTGAAGAGATCTTCAATGGCAGCAGCTTTGAAGATGAACAATGGGGTCTCCCGATCTACAAGATGCAAGGAGATAAGTAGCAGCCCTACCGATCTTCACGATGCAAGGAGTCGATTGGAGATCCACCAATCCCTTCACCTTGATATTACTCACAAGGCACACTCACGATGGAGCAAAGGCAGCAACAAAGGCAGCAAGCATAAAGCTGAGTTTTTATTAATCAAATTCGTATCTAATGCTGGCCTCCCTTACAAATTTATATAGAAGACTCAAAAATAGACTTAGACACTAAAAAGGAATGGCCTAACCCTATCCCTAACCTATTAGGTAACTTAAACTGACTAGGAAACTAGAATACTAAAGGAAATAGACTCAAAACATGGCTAGACTTATAGAGTCCTAATCCAGCCCAACTTACATCATATGACCAATTAAGTTGTCACATGACCACTTAACCAAGTCACATGATCACTTAAATTGAACCAATTGGATGCAACCAATTTGAACCGGTTCAATTAAAAAACATAAAAATAAACTAAGTATTGGGCTAATCCCGTATGCAACCTATATACCTATATTTTAGGCCCATAAAAGTGGCCTATTACATTAGAAACCCATGGGATTAAAGGCCCAACATGTATGTAACCCAACCTTAAACTTATTCCCAATGAAACAAGCCCTATTTGGTGATGAATCTGCATCAAGGGAGGCCGCAAGAGGGCCATATCAAGGCCCCAAAAAGTCAAAATATGCCTGTTTCTACAGTTGTCCCTACAGTATCTCTGGCGGATACATCTAAGCTTGGAAGATACATCAGAGGAGATGGCTTTCCAAATCACATCAAAGGATCTAGATTTGGAAGTCCATCTCCTAATATTTCTTTCCAACCAGATATGGTGAATTGCAGCGCTGAATACTAGCTTCCCAATAGTGTCACATATTGAGTTCCCCTGAAAAGTCTTGAGCAACCAGAGCCATTCGCGGTCAAAACTCCGGACCCTTCTTGTCTGGGGCCAAATGGAAGACAATGCCTTGTTCCAGATGGTGGAGGTGAAGGGGCAGTCAAAGAAGAGGTGGGAGAAAGTTTTTCTGGTCAGAAGAGTAAAAAAGGGGGAGTAATAATGATAGCTGGATCGGACTTGAGGTCATTTCGGGAACTTCATACGATAGGAAGGGGGTGGGCAATGTAGTTCTAGATTGGATGTAACCCAACTAGAAGCCAAAACTAGGATCTGCTTCCAAAGGTGGATTGGTTAGGGTTAAAATAGGTGAAATAGGCCAATTAGGGTTAGGGTTTGATGGTGTCTAGGGTTAGGGGTTAGGTATGAGTCTTCCAGTGAAGATTACATTATGAAAACTCAAAACCAGAGGCTGTAACAGATTCAGGTTCGGCATCAAGGTTTTATGGTGATTAATGTGGTTAGGGTTAGGGTTTTGACAAGGGAACTATGTGAATGTTTTAGGGGTTGATTGGTCAGAATGGGCTGCAACTTGGATTAAGTTTCCTACAGGGTGAGGGGAGAGCTCGATCCAATTATGGGGTTGTTTCTATGGCTGGATTGATTGGGCAGTGAGTGGAGTGTGGAAAAATGTTAAAAGATCAAGGGGATTTTAGGGTTTGGATGTTTAGAAGATTAGAAGAAGAAAGGCTAGGGTTTGGGATGATTCAAACTTACTAGTTGTGAAGCAGTACTTGGACAACAGCTTTGTCTGAATGAAGATCCTTGAAAAATCACAACTTGAATGTAACAGCAATGGAGAACAAAGAGAGCTTGAACAAACCACCCGGGCTTCACACCGAAAGGTGTCAATTGGATCAAACACCAATCCCATAAGCCTTGATCAAACACAAGACCAAATCTTCAACAAGGAAGAGAAAGTTGCAGAGCAGCAGCTTTGGAGAAGTTATTTTCAAAATTGTGAGCTGAAAAAGAGCCCCACAAATTAATTTATTTATAGGGGCCAAAGGCCCAAATTCCTATTCAGCTTAGGAGTATAAGACTCCCTAGCCGATTTTATAACACATCATCCCTATGAAAATCGTGGGGAGGAATGGATGACTTAAAAAGTCATGTGGTCACATGACCAATAAACCAAAATAAACTAAAAAATACTTATTCCACTTAAATTGAACCAGTGGTTCAAACCGGTTCAATTTAAAATACAACACATTAAAATAAAACTAAAACATCATCCCTATGAAAACCGTGGGGAGGAATGGATGACTCAAAAAGTCATGCGATCACTTAAAAGTGTCACATGAACAATAAACCAAAATAAACTAAAAAATACTTATTCCACTTAAATTGAACCACTAGTTCAAACCGGTTCAATTTAAAATACAAAACTTTAAAATAAAACTAAGTATGGAACTACAACAATTATTACATTGGAAACCCATGGGATCAAAGGCCCAACATGTATAACTCAACCCTAGACTTATTCCTAAGCAAAGAAGCCCAGTTTGGTGATAAATCTGCATCAACTTTCCCGAGCTTGAAAAAAATTGTCCTAAAATTTTGTAGTGATGAAGGGGAAACAACATGTGAGTAGCAACTTTGACCAGTCCAAAACAAAACCCTAGTAATGTAGGAATGCTAGGAATAAATTCTTCAACCCTAGGAGTTTTCTCTTCAAAGTACTGAGGTGGAATCACAAACTCAATAGGTTCTCCGATGGTAAAAATATCATCAGGGGTGGTGACAACTTCATGCAGAATGTACTTGAAGTCTTCCTTAATCACGACCTCATCTGGCACTACTACTTTAATTGTGTTTTCATGAACCTCTATAATGCAATCCTCAACTATGGTAACCTTCTAATCGAAGACTTGAGGCACAGACTCTACCTCTTTAAGAACATCATCATGAATCTCAAAGACTTGTTGTGGAGTACTCTCAAACACCACTTCATCTTCTACTATTTCAGCTTTGTCTATTTTGATCTCTTCAGTAGAATATTCTACATGTTGACCTTCTGCCTTTGAAGCTTCAAGCACTATCTTCTCTTTATCGTCACAGTCCACAGTGATCACTTCAACTTTATCTACAACTTTAGGCTCCTTTTCTTTAAATGCTTCCTTTGATGGTGGAAACTTGAGCTCAGTTTGTGCTCTAATATTATTGGTTCTTGACTTCCAACAATCCTCAATTTGCAAACTGAATCTCATTGATGGAGGCTTCATTTTTTGTGGTAATGTTGTCAAAGGAGATTTAATTGACCTTGTGATGCAGATCCAAGCACTAGGAAGAAGAAGCCGAAACCATGAGTGGCTGTTTCTATTTTCGTTGGAGCCTTTTTATTTCTTTGTAATTTGTTTTTTCTTAAGTAGGGGTAAAACAGTCTTTTAGTTGGCTTAGTATCCTTCCACAATTTTAGAGGGATAGGTGGTTTTTTTTATTATTTACTTTATTTGTTGCAATTTGTATTCCTAGTTAGAATACAAGTGAGGGAGTCATAATTAGATTTTCAGTTTAGTTGTCACTAATCCTAGTTGGATTAGGACTGGTTTTAGGACTTGGAATTAGGATTCCAAGTCATACTTGTGTAAGGCCTTTGGCCACCTTTCATTATTATAAATAGCAGAATCGTGGGAGGCTCCCCCACAACTTTGAACATAAAAAAAACATCTCTGTTTTCCAGATCTGGAACTGCTGCCTGCTCCTTCTGCGAGCTACATCCTTGTGGACTCAAGGTGGTTAAGGGTGGGTTCTCCTACGACTCTTTGCACTGTGAAGGTCAGGAGGTCTTCTTCAATCTTCAAGCTGTTGCTGCTCCTGCACATTAACCCTGCAATTTATCCATTCAACCCTCAACCCCATTAAACCTGCAACTCCTACTTCAACTAGGACTCCATTATAATTCCAGATCTAACCATCACCTTCAAACCCTATTCTCAATCCACCTTCCCTACATCATTCCCCACACTCGACCTCAGCCCTAGCCCATAATTTCCACTCTAACCCCTTCATCTCTTCACTCCATTAAACCCTAAAGCCAGTGACCCGATTCTGCCCAAAATTGCAGAAATTCAAAACTTCTCCAAACCCTAATATCTTTATACCATTAAGACCTCTGAAACCTGCCTTTTAAAACCCTATAAACCACATTATCATTACTTAGCCCTAACCCTAAATTTTGCCCTAATAACCCTAATCTGCCCATTCGGCCAACCCTTAGACAGAACCTGGTCCTAAGTGGAAGTTATTTCACCTAGGCTACATCAAATTGGTATCAGAGCCATGGCTGAACATGGCAGCCCTGCTATGGATCCCACACGACCACCCCAACCTGATTCCCTTGCCGCAATCATGGCTATGCTGCAAGATCTCAACAGACCAGCAAGTTCTTGGTGATCGAATGACAGCCATGGAACAAAAGCAAGTTGCGCCTATTATAAACAACCCTCTATACGTAGAGGAAGATCGGCTACAAGTCCATTCTGAAGTTCATGGCACTCTGGGAAGGAATGAGCACTACAGAGATCATTCCAGACGTCACAGGGACCACAGAGATCAGTCTAGACATGACCGAGGCTACAAGGATCGAAGAAGATATGACAGGGATGACTACAGAGAAGATAGGGACAGAACTACTGAAGCACCTCGAAGACCTAATTTTGAGGAATATTTGAGATCCTACTTCACTGGAGATGAAGCCTAGAACAGAAGATTTGATACACAGACGGTCAAGCTTGAACTGAAAGAGTATGATGGGACTGGTGATCCACAGAAATTCTATGACTGGCTTGCTGCCCTAGATGACTACTTTGACTGGTATGATTTGCCTGAAGATCGAAAGATGAGACTGGCAAGCACTAAATTAATTGGTGCTGCTCGAGACTGGTGGCGCAAGACAGAGAGGGATATGGAACGTGAAGGTAAAGCACCTACCAATTGGGAGGATATGAAGTACGATTTGAAAGAGAAGTATTTACCAAGACACTATACAACTCAGATGCTAGACCAATTCAACTCCCTTCGTCAAGGGAACATGACTGTATCCGAGTACATGCAGAAGTTTGATTCTCTCTCATCTCGCACCGATACAATAGAAAGTGCGACTCAAATGTTGTCCTGATTCCTATTGGGATTGAGATCTGACATCCTCAGAGCTATTGGCGTTGTGGATGTTCTGGACGTCAAGGATTGCTTTGAGAAGGCATTGAAGGCAGAAGACCTATTGAACACTACTAGAAGGTTTGGTTCCACTGCTGTCGACACCAGAAAATCTTTTCCAGCATCCAAACCAACTAATGGTTACAATAGAGGTAATAACACCACTGCTGGTTCTACACGGACAGCCCCTTACACCGGCAGCTCTTCACGTATGGACAAGGGTAAAGCCCCAATGACTACCAGTGAGTCCAACACTTGTTATCGCTGCAATGAAAAGGGACACTATGCTAAGGACTGCCCACAACGACAACGGTAGATTCATGTAGCTGAAAAGGAGGAAGCAAGCCCTGATGAATTTGATGAACAGGGTATTTATGCATTACCCCCCGAAGATGGTGATGATGGGACTGCTTATTTTGACGACTTGGGTGATGAATTTGAAGATACCCAAGGCGTACACGTAGTAGCACCATAGTTGTCACGGCGTCACGGCGATCCAAGTCGGTGGAGGGGTGTCACGTCGATATATCGACATGTCGCCCGCATGTCGACCATGTTTTATTTTTTATTTTCTCTATTTTTAATGTGTTAATAGATGTATACTCAAGCCATGTTTTATTTTTTCTCTATTGTTTCTCAAGTTTTAAGAAGAAAATTCAGAAATCGAAGAAGAAATCGAAGAGGGAAAGAAGACAGGAAGAAGAAATCAAAGAGGAAAAGAAGAAATTGAAGAGGGAAAGAAGAAATCGAAGAGGGAAGAAGAAATCGAAGGCAGGAAGAAGAAATCGAAGAGGGAAAGAGAGACAGGAAGAAGAAATCAAAGAGGGTCGCCATGGCGTAGGTCGCCATGCAACCCTCTCCAGCGCCAGGACGCCATGGCGACGCCATGACAACTATGAGTAGCACGTATATTGAGTGTTGAATCTAAAGGTGAAGATTGGCGACGTAGTTGCATCTTCTATACCCGCTTGCGAGCAGGTGAGCGCACTGCCCAGATAATTGTTGATAGTGGTAGCTGCGTTAATGTTGTGTCTAAAGATCTTGTGAAGAAGGCGAATCTGAAATTTGAGAAGCACCCGATGCCCTACAAAGTCTCCTTATTGAATGGAAATAAGCTTGATGTGAACAAGCGATGCTATGTTCCCTTACAAGCCCAAAAATATTCAGAGGAAATTTGGTGTGATATCATTCCGATGAGAGTGACTGATGTTCCACTAGGGAGACCGTGGCTTTATGACAATGATGTTGCTCTCCTAGGAAGAAAAAACCTCTGTGTGTTTCAACATAAAGGAGAAGAGATCAAGTGGTACCCATTTAATTTTCCTGCAGAAGTACGGAAACGTCGTGTCATGCGCACTAATCAAAAGGGGACAGAATCTGAAAATAAATTGTTAGCTGTTCCACAAAGGGAATTTGAACAAATTAGTCATGATACGAGACTGGTTCTTGCCTTGGTGACTCAAGAGGTTGCTGCCCCATCCGAACAGAAGTTTACACAACCCATCAAGGATCTACTGCAGGATTTTTCAGATGTAGTACCCGAAGAACTGCCCAATGAGTTGCCACTACTCAGAGATATTCAACATGCCATCGATTTGGTACCTGGTGCTATGTTACCAAATCTGCCCGCCTATAGGATGAGCCCCTCTGAGCATGAAGAGCTTAATAAACAAGTTGGAGAGCTTCTCAAGAAGGGATTTATTGAAGAAAGCATAAGCCCTTGTGCTATTCCAGCCTTGTTGACACCGAAGAAGGATGGTTCGTGGCGCATGTGTATGGACAGCCGAGCTATCAACAAGATCACCATCAAGTATAGGTTCCCAATTCCTAGGCTTGATGACATGCTAGTCATGCTGTCTGGTTCTAAGGTCTTCTCCAAGATTGATCTTCGCAGTGGATACCATCAGATCCGCGTACGGCCTGGGGACGAATGGAAGACAGACTTCAAGACCAAAGATGGATTATTCGAGTGGAAGGTCATGCCCTTTGGCCTGACAAATGCACCTAGCACCTTCATGAGAGTCATGGCCCAGGTACTTCGTCCCTTCTTTGGTAAATTTCTTGTTGTTTATTTTGATGATATTTTGGTGTACAGTAAAGACCCAGATGAGCACATAGACCACCTGAAACAAGTTCTCAGAGTACTCCGGCAAGAGAAGTTGTTTATCAATTTAAAGAAATGTTCCTTCATGCTACCCAAGGTTGTTTTCCTTGGTTTTATAATTTCTTCAAAGGGTGTTGAAGCTGATCTGGAAAAGGTCCGAAGCGTTGTTGAATGGCCTACTCCGAAGACATTTACTGAAGTGTGAAGCTTCCACGGTTTGGCTTCTTTTTACAGGCGATTCATTCGCAATTTCAGTGCCATCATGGCACCCATAACCGAATGCACCAAACAGAACAAGGGTCCGTTCGCATGGACAGCAGCCGCTCAAAAGGCCTTCCAAGTGATTAAGAAGAAGATGACTGAAGCTCCGGTGCTACGCCTGCCCAACTTTGACCATATTTTAGCAGTTACTACTGATGCTTCCCATGTTGGTCTAGGCGGAGTTCTTATGCAGAATGGGCACCCTATTGCATTCTACAGTGAGAAACTTAATGATGCCAAGACTCGGTACTCTACTAATGATATAGAGCTTTACGCTGTTGTTCAGGTCTTGCGGCATTGGAGACACTACCTTATTGGCAAAGAGTTCGTCCTGTACACTGATCATGAGGCACTCAAGCACCTCCACTCACAGAAGTCCATTAGCACTAGGCATGCTAAATGGGTTGCATATTTACAGGATTTCAACTTTGCCCTCAAATACAAGTCAGGAAAGGAAAATACAGTGGCTGATGCACTGAGTAGAAAAGTCCTGACCTTGAACACTTTCTCAGCCCATGCACTTAGCATCGAGCAGATCAGAGACGAGTATGCTAGTGACAAGGACTTTCAAGTCCCATATGCTGATTTGAAGCAGGGTGGACAGCACCCTAAGTACTCATTACATGATGGTTACTTGTTCTTAGGAACCCGGCTGTGCATCCCGATTCGTCCTTACGACACTACATTATCAGGGAGTTACATGGAGGACGTTTAGGAGGACACTTCAGGAAGGATAAAACGATCTTACAGGTGACTGATCAGTACTATTGGCCTCACTTGGCCAAGGATGTAGAGCATGTTATCAAGCAGTGTCGAATTTGCCAGCTAGCTAAAGGGACCAAGCAAAACACGGGCCTCTATTCACCATTGCCGATCCCTCACCAGCCATGGGTTGATCTCAGTATGGATTTCGTACTTGGTCTTCCCCCTACTAAAGAAAGATTTGACTCCATCATGGTGGTGGTTGACAAATTCACCAAGATGGCTCACTTCATTCCTTGTCGCAGAACACTTGATGCTTCCCACATTGCCAAGCTATTCTTTAAGGAGGTTGTTCGCATCCATGGGTTACCCAGTACCATTGTATCCGATCGTGATGTGAAGTTAATGAGTTATTTCTGGAAGACTCTATGGCTGAAGACAAACACCAAGCTTTTGTTCTCTACTGCCTTCCATCGACAAACACCAAGCTTTTGTTCTCTACTGCCTTCCATCCCCAGACTGATGGACAGACAGAGGTAGTCAACAGAAGCCTTGGTAATTTGTTGCGGTGTTTGGTCCGAGATTATGAGAAGACATGGCCCTCTATCCTTGACATTGCTAAGTTTGCATACAACAGCTCCGTGAATAGGACCACCGGTCGTACTCCCTTCGAAATTCTTCTTGGGATACAACCCCGCCGCCCGATTGATCTCATTCCCTTACCCCCTCAAGCTCGGGTAAGTGTTGAAGCCGATGAATTCATTCGCCATATCACCGAAGTGCATGCAGATGTTCGACGCAGAATTGCAATCAATTATGATCGCTACAAGTCCACTGCCGACAAGCATCGCCGGTTCGTTGAGTTCAAGCCAGGAGACATGGTCATGGTACGGGTGAATCCAGAGAGACACCAACCGGGTGTCAACAGTAAGCTCCATCCAAAGAAGATGGGTCCATACAAGGTGCTGAAACGTATTGGACCTAATGCTTATGTTCTAGAGTTGCCTGATGATATGGGCATAAGCAATATTTTCAATGTGGCTGATCTATATCTGTACACGGGGCATCATTCCGATGATGGCAATTCAGAGCACATGTTGCGGCTGCCCCAACTGAAGCCACCTCCAGACGATGTGATTGAAGAAGTTCTGGATGATATGCACAAAACGACTCGTCAAAGCGCCGGTTATCACTCTTTCCTTGTCAAGTGGAAAGGTCGCCCACGCCAGGACAGCACTTGGATACATGCTGATGATCGCTACATAGCATTCACCCATTCATCGGAGATGAATGTTTCTAAGCCGGGGAGAGCTGATGCAGATCCAAGCACTAGGAAGAAGAAGCCGAAACCATGAGTGGCTGTTTCTATTTTCGTTGGAGCCTTTTTATTTCTTTGTAATTTGTTTTTTCTTAAGTAGGGGTAAAACAGTCTTTTAGTTGGCTTAGTATCCTTCCACGATTTTAGAGGGATAGGTGGTTCTTTTTATTATTTACTTTATTTGTTGCAATTTGTATTCCTAGTTAGAATACAAGTGAGAGAGTTATAATTAGATTTTCAGTTTAGTTGTCACTAATCCTAGTTGGATTAGGACTGGTTTTAGGACTTGGAATTAGGATTCCAAGTCATACTTGTGTAAGGCCTTTGGCCACCTTTCATTATTATAAATAGCAGAATCGTGGGAGGCTCCCCCACAACTTTAAACATAAAAAAAAATCTCTGTTTTCCAGATCTGGAACTGCTGCCTGCTCCTTCTGCGAGCTATATCCTTGTGGACTCAAGGTGGTTAAGGGTGGGTTCTCCTACGACTCCTTGCACTGTGAAGGTCAGGAGGTCTTCTTCAATCTTCAAGCTGTTGCTGCTCCTGCACATTAACCCTGCAATTTATCCATTCAACCCTCAACCCCATTAAACCTGCAACTCCTACTTCAACTAGGACTCCATTATAATTCCAGATCTAACCATCACCTTCAAACCCTATTCTCAGTCCACCTTCCCTACATCATTCCCCACACTCGACCTCAGCCCTAGCCCATAATTCCCACTCTAACCCCTTCATCTCTTCACTCCATTAAACCCTAAAGCCTGTGACCCAATTCTATCCAAAATTGCAGAAATTCAAAACTTCTCCAAACCCTAATATCTTTATACCATTAAGATCTCTGAAACCTGCCTTTTAAAACCCTATAAACCACATTGTCATTACTTAGCCCTAACCCTAAATTTTGCCCTAATAACCCTAATCTGCCCATTCGGCCAATCCTTAGACAGAACCTGGTCCTAAGTGGAAGTTATTTCACCTAGGCTACATCACCTTGCCGTCAAGCTTTGAATACCCGTGGCAAATATTTGTTACTCAATTCTTGCTTCATCTCTGCCCATGTAACGGATGCTCTACCACGGTACTCAAGATCATTCTCATGAGTTATGCACCACTGATGTGTGCTGGCCCCACTAGCTTAGTACGAACTAGCCTCATCTTTCTAAACTTAGGAAAATCATACTAATCAAAATAATCATCTATAACAGATAATCAATCATAAAATACTTGTGGATCATGTCTGCCATCCTATTCCTTCAGATCGAGCTTGATCTTTTGTGTATCATCAAAGCGTCGATAAGGAGTACCAGTATCAGTATTAAAATAGGATCTCACATGGTCTTTAAAGCTAAGTCGAGCCTCTAGAGTTCTCTGACGTTCCTTGTCTTCTCCGTTCCTTTTGTCAAGGTGATGAACTTGGGATTGTACTTGATATCTGTCGTAACTTGACGTTGCTCAATTTGCTGCAACCTATCATTGATAGTTCTCTATTCAGCCCTTATTTCTTCAGATATAGCACTTCGTTCAGCAGAGAATTTTGAAACAACTCAATCACTGTAGCCATAGGATCGGGTGCTACTGGCAGCACTGTTTGTTCACCTTCAGCCATGCTTTGATACCACTTAATGTAGTCCTAGGTTTGAATAATCAAACTAGGAACCAATCCAAGATCTGATCCCAAAAGGTGAGTGGGTTTAGGGTTCAAATAGGCTAAATTAGCTGTTTTAGGGTTTAAGTTAGATGATGTAAGGGAGTCTTCCAATGAAGGTCTCGTTAAGGTTTAACAAGTCTAAGATGGCTAAACAGAATCGACAGCAGGTTTGAAGTCTAGGGTTAGGGTTTGAAAGAAGGGAGAAGTAGGGAATTTTAGGGATTGGTTGGTTGGATTACCACCATAGTTTGATTGAGTTTCCCAATCATCCCAAACCCTAGCCTTATTCCTAAGCAAAGAAGCCCAGTTTGGTGATAAATCTGCATCAGTGGGAAGTAATTATGCCTTCTCCTCGATGGATCACTCCAAATCACTGACTCAGTTTTCTGGTTGGCAGACCAGAAGTTTTCTCCTAAAGAAATAACAATAAAAATAACAAAATATAATCGAGTTGTTCCTATCTTATAGAATATAGATAAATGTATAAAATATTATATATTTTGGTATATATTCTTAATAAATTATTGGGTTTTTGCCAAAATGCCCATTTGTCCAAATGCACCCCTACAACTTTACAAATTGCAAACTCCCCCCTACTTTCAAAACACTATAACACTTTGGTCCAGTCCGTTAGTCTGGGATGTTAGACGTTAGTTTCAGGGAATCTAATGACCAAAATACCCTTATGATAAAAACCCACCAAATTAACGAGTAAAGTGACCAAATTGCCCTCATCTTCCCCAAATCGTTTAGGTTTGAAACTGAAAATCGAAAAAACCTTAAATGATAGAAACTTAGGTCGTTGTCTGAGTTTAGTAGGGAAAATAGGTCAGCAAAATATCATCCAGATAAGATAGCTGGATCTCAAATTAAGGCACTGTCCTGCTATATGACTATAACTCAGAAACTAAAACCAAGAAAAAAAAAATGAAAACTAAAACCCAGAAAGAATAACAGAAATGGATGCAGCGATTTAGGGTTCTGAACTGAAATCAATTAATGATTAGCAGTGAACAGGAGTCATAATTAGCAAATGTATGTTTTGGCTTCAGAATACCAGAATTTGAAGGAGCAGAGTAGAGCTAGGAAACTTGAAATCTATTAGAAAACAGGGTTTACAAAACAGAAACTAACCTAAGATTCAGGAAAACAAATCGATGTGAAAATAGGGCAGTGTAAGATCAAAATTCAGCTTAACACTTGCTGTTCTAATTAAATGCAACTTGAATCAGAATTGATGGCAGAATAGAAATCGCAGTTTAAGTAACCAATAAATTCTGACCTGTAATTCGATGGAGAAAGAGAGAATAGACATAAAGAAGAGCTACCAATCAGGAATACCTGATTGCAGGCTTGGAATTCCACCAAAGCCTCCAACAGGAATCTACCAGTTCATGCTAGTGAATCCGCAGCACCACCACTCATAATCCACTGAGCAAACTCTCTTGAATCCGCAAGAGTTTGGTCTGAATCCACAGAACCAGAATTACTTGAAAGTCGTTTTTGAGGCTGTAGTGCCTTACATATTTCCCTACTAAACACAGGTTTACTAGTATAGTTGATTCCAGCCAAACCGCACACACTCCCTAATTGTTGAAGAAGATTGGATTTCAAAGAGGTAGGTCTGGAAATCGTTTAGGGTTTTTTGCGATTTTCAGTTTCAAACCTAAACGATTTGGGGAAGATGAGGGCAATATGGTCACTTTACTAGTTAATTTTGGTGGGTTTTTATCATAAGGGTATTTTGGTCATTAGATTTCCTGAAACTAACGTCTAACGTCCCAGACTAACGGACTGGACCAAAGTGTTACAGTGTTTTGAAAGTAGGGGGAAGTCTGCAATTTGTAAAGTTGTAGGGGTGCATTTGGACAAATGGGCACTTTCAGGGGGGCATTTGACAAAAACCCTTAATTATTCTACACTATGATGAAACAGGATATTCTCAGAGCAATATATATCAATTACCAAATTTGTATCCGATTACATCTGCATGCCAAAAGGTATACATAATCATATCTGACTACCAATTATATGGATAAATATTCAAAGAAAAGAATATGAATCTGGATTGAATTCGGATATCAACCACCCATTTACTTCCCTATAAGAAACCCTAAAGAGAATCCAAATAACACCAAAATCAACAACTAACCTCTCTAAACTCACTCCGTTGAGAACTCTAAACCACTGGACTGAAAGAAATAAGTCCCCAGTGGAGCCCAGAAGCCACTCAACCTCCATATTTTCAATTCCTCTCAGATTTTGGATTCTATAGTGGAATTTTCTACTCTAACCATTTGATGGTGAACTAGAGGCCCGATCTACAAATAAGATTCTCCGAGCACACCATATGCAAATAGCACCCATTAGCACAGTTATTTTCCTTCTTTCCACAGTTCCTGTCAAATATAAAAACACATAAAGACTAACAGAACAAGAAGTTCTAGTGCTTCATGTCATTGCACAGGTTTGGGTATACTCATCCTATTGTTTCCTCATAACAAAATGTGAAATGGTGTGCCAGGGCACAAATCATAAACAAGGGGAGCATGGTCTAAGGTACTTGCTGAAGCAAGACCCTTGAATTCTATATGAGCACTAAAGCAATATAAATCTCTCAGGATTGCATTGTGTCACAGTGTAGAATCAATGTATAAGGCAAGACTTCAGGATCTTCAGATATATCATGCATAAGCATTGAGACTTACCTTGGGTCTTTTATTATCACTTATAACATGAATAAAATCTCCATAGAAAAACCCGAACTTGGCAACAAGTTGTAAGAAGTTGAGGCAGCATCAAAGAAAAACAAAGCAGAGGTCCTAACAGCAGAACAAAAGCCTTGTTCTTCTAAGCCCAAGGCTAAGAAGAAGAAGAAGAAGACCAACAAGGGTAAGACCCCTAAGGTAGAATCCAAGGGAATTTGAAAGAGCAAGAAAACTGAAAAGGGACCTAGCTTTTATTGCAAAAAGGAGGGACATTGGAAAATGAACTGTCGCGCTTTCCTGGCATCTTTGAAGAAGAAGCCGAAAGAAGGTATTTCTGAAACTTTTGTCCTTTATGAGTCTAATTTGTCAGAAGAACCATTTAACAATTGATTGGTAGAGACTGGTTCGACCATCCACATTTGCAATATGTTGTAGGGGTTCAAACAAATAACAAGGCTGAGTAAGGATGAGGTTCGTCTTAGAATGGATACCGGGGCTGAGGCCATTGGAGATTTTTATTTACGTTTTGATAATACCTATTTGGTTTTGAGAGATTTTTTTTATGTTCCTAGTTTTAGGAGGAACATTGTTTCTGTTTTCGAAGCTAGTTTTGGATGGATATACTTTTAAGTTTGGAATTAAGTTACCTATTCGTTTGAATGGTTTATATGTTACCACCAACTTCCTTGATAACGAATTATATCTCTTGAACCGACTCTTAATGTAAATGAAATCTCCAATATTACTACTAAAAGAAAATCAGCCGACGACAATTCAACTTATCTTTGGCACTTGAGATTAGGTCATATTGTAGTAGATAGGGTAAACAAATTGGTAAAGGATGGTCCTTTAGATAGTCTAAAGGTAGAGCTTTATCCGACCTATGAATCATGCCTACAAGGAAAAATGACCAAAAAGCCACTTTCCACTAAAGGCAACAGGGCTAAAGATTTGTTAGAATTAATACATTCGGATGTATGTAGACCCATTGTTCAGAATTACCTTGATCATTTGGGGGTTTGCCTTGGAGACTGCAATCTATACATTGAATAGAGTGCTAATGAAATCTGTACCCAAAACATCCTTCGAGTTCTAGTATGGGCACAAGCCCAATCTAACACATATTAGGGTATGGAGTTGCATTGCACATGTACATAAGCAGCAGACAGACAAGTTGGAATCTCGTACCAATAGATGCTACTTTTTTGGATACCCTAAGACTACTATTGGATATTACTTTTATGACCCTGTTGGATAGAAGATTATAGTAAGTGAACACCTGACATTCTTGGAGGATGATATGATTTCTTGTAAATCTGATCCAATAGTCATTAAGAAGTAACTAATAATCAAGAATCTTTTGCACCGGTAGTACCTTCAGTCGACATACCCACCAAGGAACAACAATCTCAAGAGCCTCGACGCAGTAGGGGGTCTATCAAGCCTCCAACTCGTTTGAATCTTCTTACTAAAGAAGATCAGAAAGTGAGAGAATTCCACAAGGTTTCCGATGCTTCAGACACAGATCCCTATACTTACTCTAAGGCTCTAAAGGATGTTGATTCTACATAGTGTTGGAAGCAATGTGCTCTGAAATGGACTCCATGAACACCAACCACATCTGGACTCTTGAAGATCCACCTCAAGGCGTAAAGCTCATTGGATGCAAGTAGATCTTCAAGATGAAAAGAGGTGTGGATGGAAGAGAGGAACATTTCAAAGCAAGACTGGTGGCGAAGGGATACACTCAGAAAGAGGGTATTGATTACGATGAGACCTTCTCACCTGTGGCGATGGTTAAATCCATCAGGATTCTAATATCGATTGTTGCACACTATGATTACGATATATGACAGATGGATGTACAGATTGCTTTCCTTAATGGACAATTAGATAGGGTCATATACATGGATCAGCCAGAAAGGTTTTCTCTCCAAGTGGAAGAAAACAAAGTGTGCAAATTGTTAAGGTCCATTTATGGACTGAAACAGGATTTCAGGTCTTGAAACATACATTTTGATCAAACTGTCAAAGAGTTTGGCTTTAAACAAAACATCAATGAGTCATGCGTTTACAAGAAAATTAGTGGGAATGGCGTGTGTTTCCTTGTCCTCTATGAGGATGATATATTGCTCACTGGGAACGATGTGGGACCACTTTCATCTGTAAAGATGTGGTTATCCAAGACATTCTCAATGAAAGATCTAGGTGAAGCCAGTTACATCCTAGGGATAAAGCTTACGATAGATCGCAAAAATAGGATATTAGGCTTATCACAGTCTACTTACATTGACAAAGTGCTGAATAGGTTCAACATGCAAGATTCCAAGAGAGGAAATGCTCCTCTCAGGCATAAAATCAGTCTTTCTAAGTCATAATATCTTGAGGATATTGAGGCTAAGAAGAGAATCCCTTATGCTTCTGCTGTAGGGAGTCTTATGTATGCCATGTTGTGTACCAAGCCAGACACTTGTCATGTGGTAAGGATTGTGAGCCATTATCAATCCAATCCAGGACAATAGCATTGGACTGTTGTCAAAGGGATCCTCAAGTATTTAAGGAGGACCAAGGATTACTTCCTAGTTTATGGTTGTGATCAACTGTCAGATATGGGTTATATAGACTCAGACTTCCAGACTGACAGAGATGACAGGAAGTCTACATCAAGAATGGTCTTTATGATGGGATTGGATGGTGGAGCCATAATTAGGAAGAGTGACAAACAGAAGTCAACAGTTGACTCCACAACTGAAGCTAAATACTTGGCAGCTAGTGAGGCAGCCAAAGGTGTTTGGCTCAAGAAATTCTTGACTTACCTTAGGGTGGTTCCTGAACTAGTTGAGCATCCCATTGCATTGTTATGTGATAACATGGGAGCTATAGCACAAGTAAAGGAACATAGAGCTTATCAAAGGAACAAGCACATTAAGCGGAAGTATCACTTGATTCGTGAGATCATACAGCTTGGTGATATAGTCATAGCTAAGGTTGACTCTGCAAATAATATTTTTAATCCCTTGACAAAGGTTTTGTCACCTAATGTATTTAAGAAACATGTTAAGAATATAGGCATTAGGTTTATGGTTATGGGGGATTGGCTTTGATGTACAAACTTGGTTATTTAAATTGAAGTGTTTAATTTATTTTGATTGGCATAATCATATATTGAGCTCAGCTTGTACATAAGTTTATTTACCTAAAATTGTTCACCACTAGGGACGAGATTGGACATCGTGTCTTATATGGTGGTCACACTGTGTGTTCTTAGGAATGTTGATTCCAAGGCGCAAGTGTGAGTGTACATTGAGC
The DNA here is from genome assembly GCF_018873765.1 of Telopea speciosissima. Lineage (NCBI taxonomy): Eukaryota > Viridiplantae > Streptophyta > Magnoliopsida > Proteales > Proteaceae > Telopea > Telopea speciosissima. The sequence continues at coordinate 50,397,004 of NC_057920.1, forward strand.
TAGATCACTCTAACATTTCCCATGTGGTGATCTTGTTAGTTTAGAAAGAAAAATGAAATTCTCTTAAGTAGTTCACGATTAGTCGCTAGACCTGAGGGGTCCTTATCGATGCAGTCACACACTATGTGTTTTGGTTTATCAAAGGATGATGTCTCTCTAACTATATATCGGTGCGCTGGATTCATAGTGGTTGGTTGTAGTTGAGAGCATAGTTATCAAGGCGGGAAAGCGACCATGGCGTTTTAGAGGGGCAAAATTCAAGGTGACACAGGCGTCCAAGGCAACCAAGGAGCTTGGACGCCATGGCTTCGCCGACACCTTGATAACTATGGTTGAAAGAGATGCCAAGCATAGTTATCAAGGCGGGAAGGCGACCATGTCGTTTTAGACTGTTAAAAATAAGGCGACAACGCCATGGTGGCAAGGTGTCCAAGGAGCCTGGACGCCATGGCGTCGTCTAGGCGACACCTTGATAACTATGATGCCAAGCAAGAAATCCATTGCCCATTCTTTTAGGAGAATATTGAAGAGAGAGATAAACTATAACAGATTGAACGCAAACTCGAATCCAGTGGTATTTTCTTGCGGTTTGAAATGTTTTTATAGTTATGTATATAAAATTGTTATCTATTTTGTCGAGCCTTTTGACAATGTTTTTCTCTGTCCAATCAAAGTTTTGAAATCTCTGACATGACATTTCGGTACATTGGGGATTTGACAATATTTTACATATGCCCTATATTAAACCATGCGATATTGCTCAGTGGGGGACGGAAGCGTGTACTTACTATTTTATTTGGGTATTGATTATTACATCTACTTGGCAACTTTTGTGTTGGTTAACCCTGTGTTTGGAATACAGTTCAGTTAAGACACATGGCATGCTAGATGGAATCCCAATGGGATCCTACCCCTCTCCTTTAAGTCCAACACATATGTAGTATGTACACCGCTTGGGTCATGAATTCTTTTCATGATGGATCCTAATACGAGATAAGATTTAATATTAGGATGGAGGAGATTGTTGGAAAGAGAATTCGATTATAAATCGGATTCCGATTCCCACTAGGAAAGCTGAGGGGTAATTTTGTAATTACTCCATCACTTAATACTAGGGTTTTGCACTATATAAAGATCTGCTTAGAAAAACCCTGGCAGATGCTCTTATAATATTGTTGAGGTTTTCCATCTTTTCCAGTCTCCTCTCTACCAGTCTGTGATCAGGGTTTTGACAAAAACCAATTGATTGAGCTTGCATTCAAAGGAACGTAAAGTTGTACATGTGCGTGGGACTCATTGCGAAAGGGCTAAGATTCCATGGAGGCTTTGCGCTTGTGAAGTTTCAGATAACGATCGAAACCCTAAATTTCATTATGAGATTGTATGGTTTCTCCCATCAGTTGCAACGATTCAAATTTGCTTCTGTCGAATAGTACCTGTGATTCTAAAAGGGAATCCATCGGTCTTGCCACATAGATCCACCACAGATTATGACAAAATACTTTCCTTGCGTTCATCATCCTATACATAACCAAGCTGCCATTAGGTAGTTGAAGATAAATACAGAAGACACAGGGAGACATATCGAGCTGAAGTTTAAGACCTTTGGCTCTAATTTGGCTCTGAAACAAAATTATTCAGTTCAAGGTTCGAGAAAGAATCTAGAGCCAAAAAAAACTGCTGATAGCCAAGGATCGAAGTTGAATTAATGGAATTATATAGGATCAGAATATTAGAATGGTAGGAGAAATTATATAATTCTCAAACTAGTGGTTACAATACTCTGTAATTCTGGTCGCATAACAGTCTAATAGTCCTATCAAAGTATCAATTGATATTTGAGATCTATAAGATCAAAATTCAAGATGAGTTGAAACCCATGAAGCTTAAATTTCAAGCCACAAGTGAGAGTTGAGAAACATAATAGTAATTGATGATCAGAATAAAGGAACAACTCTGGAATGACTTAATTATATCATAGATGTTCAGTTTAGCAAATTAGTAGTAGTAATCAACAAGTATAGTGGAACAAACTAGATAATGATAAGAAGTATTAACAGATCAATCGAAGAAAAAGGAGAATAGAATTAGAGATTGATAGCAACAGTCAGACTATGACGAATAAGAAGACGTGGAGGAAAGATCACACCTGCTACCAATCCTGTCTGCACAGCTCAACAGCTCCAAGACTTTTTAAAAAATTCAATTTCTATTATTTAAATCAAGCTTAATTGATTAGGGGGTGTTTAGATATAGAGCCTTTTAATTAGACTCAAAAGAACTCCTAATCATTCTCTCACACTAACTTGACTTAGTAGACTCAAAAACAAAACTCTATCTAATAAGTATCCTAATTTAATTCAACCATTTAACTTAACTACTAATCCTGTATCCTAACTTCACCCCCACTTAATGGGTTTGTAAATTAGGCCCATCACAATGAAACCCAAGAAAATAAAAGGCCCAACCTATAACATAACTACTAAAAGCTTGTTTTTAGCCTATATGACTGCAACCTTCCCCTTGTGGGCCTTCTACACTTACGTTAAGGCCTCTATACGAGATCAATGTTTAATGCAACTGCATCAAAATGTGAAACGTAAATGTATAAATGAAATGTTAGACATAAATAGTTAACCGAAAGGAGAAACAAAAACTATCACCATGCACTCAATATCATGTAGTCCTAGATTGGTAGAAGACCAACTAGGTGCCAGTAAACAAGGATCTGTTATGAACAGGTGAATCGGCTAGGTCAAAATAGGGTTTTTAGTGAAATTAGGGTTAGGGTTTGATGTATGGATTATGTCAAGTTGAGGTAGGGGAGTGTATCAGTGAAGGTCCTAAGATGTTTTGATGGATGGAAGTGTGTAAATTTGAATTAATAGCAAGTTAGGTTTAGGGTTTTGAGTTTGTAAATAATGAAAATTGAAGGAATCTAGGGTTTAGAGTGGGAGGATGGAGCTACGTTTGGATCGAGGGCTATTGGGGTAGAGAGCATAGTTATCAAAGCGGGAAGGCAACCATGGCGTTTTAGAGGGTCAAAGAGCAAGGCGACACCGCCATGGCGGCAAGGTGATCAAGGCGTCCAAGGCGACCAAGGAGCCTGGATGCCATGGCGTCGCCTTGATAACTATGATAGAGAGGGAAATTCAGCTCTAGTTTGGTGTAGTTTTGATGGTTGGATTGGTTTGTGCAGATTTTAGGTAATGGGAAAATTAAAAATCAAAAGGGGGAAAGCTAGGGTTGGGGTTGTAGAGCATTAGAAGAAGATTGGTAGGGGTTGGGGATGATCCAAACAAACTTTAGTTGCAGAATTTCCTTGGTAGCAGCTTGCATGATTGTAAAATTTGAATAAAAATAAAAACTTGAACTAAAACTTGAAGGAGATCTTCAAAGAACCACCCGGGCTTCACACCGCAAGGTGTCGATTTGGATCAAACACCAATCCCATCAACGAACCACCCGGGCTTCCCACCGCAAGGTGTCAATTGGATCAAACACCGATCCCACAACCTTGATCAAACACAGGACAAAAATCTTCAATGGAGAAGAAGAGCAGCAACAAGCTTTTCATTAATATCAAAATTCGTGTTAACTGTTTGCCCTCCTTACACTAAAAAGGAAAGACCTAACCCAATCCTTAACCTATTAGGTAACTTGAACCTTCTAGGAAACAAAAATAGACTCAAAACATAGTCCTAATCCAGCTTAACTTACAAAACAATTAAGTAGTCACATGACCACTTAACCAAATCACATGACCACTAATTACATAAAAATAAAACTAAGGAATTATAACAGCTAATCCTGTATGCAACCCTATTACCCATATATTGGAAATCCATGGGATCAAAGGCCCAACATGTATATAACCCAACCCTAGATTTATTCCTAATAAAATAAGCTTATTTCGGTGATGAATCTGCATCACAATAGTGTGATTATCTCTGATAGGTAGCACTGGATGAGAAGCATAGTTAGTAAATTCAGGTAAGGAAAAAAGACAATGCAGGATAAGTTAAGGTATAATTTGCTACAGTCTTTGAAAATAAGTTGAACAATTCAGAATATGTATGAAATATTAATATATTTTTATCTATGGTTTATGTAGAATAATATCTTCACAATGAAAACATACAACATCGTGAAATTCAGAAAAAAAAAATAGAATAATAGGAGAAATAAAGCAAATGTTAGCAAATAAAGTGGGATAACAAAATATGTGTTTTTACTGACTCTATGAATATGCCACATGATACATTTTTTTTTCAAGAAGTAGGTATGTGAATTTACTACGGTAAGTAGAGACACAAGACTCAATATGTGAGGAATTCATCTTAGGGTCCCCCAAATTCTTGAGGCATGAAAATTATGGGTTTTGAGCTGACAAGGAAGCCTGAGGTGTCACTTAGCTAAGTCTTGAACATTAGCCCAACAAACTCTAAGCAACGTGTGAAAGTACCATCCACCATGATATAAAAACTAGGTAAACAACTTCCCATTTTTGAATTTCAGGACTTAAGAGGAGAAGCTTTTCCAGCAGAACTTCTGAACTTCTCCCTCAAAATCACCTTAGTTTAAGAGAGGTTCTTGAAACACTTAATATGACTTGGAAAGCTAGATATGGTACCCATTCGATTAATGCTTAAAATCATACAATTCCATTTACCGTAGTCTTTGACACTGGATTGATGTTTTACGAAATTAAGTTATTGCTTTAATATTTTGGTTCTATAATTTTAACTTCACTGTAACTGGCTGAAAAATTTGAGGGATATTATGTTTAAGAAGAGGGAGGGGAACTTTGAGGGAAAAACAAATCACTTACTTAATTCTGTCGAAATTCAGGCCCATTCGTTTGCCCCCATCCTGACCTAGAACCCATAAGAAAAAGAAAACTAGTAAGAAGCATAGTCACCAATAAAAATATGAATTGCAATCTGCAAAAAATGGAAATGGAAAAGTAAAATGATATGCTTACAATGGGAAAATTTTAGAGCTAGAATTGAATTTGGAGAATGCATGTAGCGAAATTCATAATTTTGGAATGAACTAATACAGACTTCCATTGATCCAATCAAACTACCTGGTAATGGATTGTAGTAACCCAAGACTTCCAAATGCTTCCCATCTCTTGGAGATCTGCTGTCAGCAGCCATGACTCGATAAAATGGCTTGTTTTTGCATCCAAACCTCGACAAACGAAGCCTGACAACCATTTTCTGAGAAAGATTTTCTTCTTTCTTTTACTTCAGAATTTGATGTATCTGCAAAACAGAGAGAAAAGGAAATAATAAAAAAAGCTGCATCATGTGAATTTTTTCATAACAGTCGTCCAGTTCAGCTCTACAGAGAGGCAGATATAAAATAGTTGATGGATACAGCCACAGAAACTAAAACCATCATATAGATGGCCAAATTCTTAGTTCCCTAAGAAATAAAAGAGGTGAAGTTCTGAAAACAAATCCACTGTCCTACCCTCCCCCCCCCCCCCCCAAAAAAAAGGGAAAGAATACAAAAGGAAGAAATTTTCGGAATTGAAACCATTAACTCCAGAAAGAAGTAAAAGTAGACAGACCACAAGATTGGGAGAACTAACATGCCAAAAAAAATAGAAAGAAGTAAAAGTAGACAGACCACAAGATTGGGAAAACTAACATGCCAAAAAAAATATCAACTATGATTCATATGTTGCTATCTATTTTCACAGACTATATAAAAAATATGACAAGTTATAATACATAGGCAACTTATGAATGATTTGGGCAACAGAGATCTGATAAGGGCTTGAACTGGATCACAATTCACAAATACATTTCTTATACCAAGTATGGCCCTTAGTGGTGGAATTTTTTTTTATCTAGTTTAACATAATCAAATAATTTGATGAGAGAAAAGCAACTTACAAATAAGGCAAACAACTGGAAAGGGATGAACTAGAACATAAGCAATTTTTTCCTGACAGGGTATAAATGGGGAAGATTTGGATATCCTTCAGCCATGGAGAGAACTTCACAAGTTCTGTTGTCAAAATACTTTCCCTTAGCCAGAATTTTTTTTTTTTAAATTAATGTAGATGCAACATTCATGAACCTGATTATGCAATTGGCAGCATAATTCAAAATGCTGAAGACTCTTTTGTGATAGTGACAATATTGTAACAGGATGGAGCTACAAGTGTGTTAAGTGGATTTATCAGGAAAAGAAAAAATATTAATACAAAATCAAGTAGGGGGTTTTAACTACAAGCATGGTAAATAGAATGCAGCTAACTTTGAGAGCTGAATCATAATGAAAAAGTCATGGAGATGGATTCAATGGTAATCAATTAGGTGGCGGATGAGAAGGTCGATGCCTTTAGGCAAATGCAACTGATACTTATCAGTGTTTTGCAATGTCCGACCCAGTCTGGATCAGCTGTAGTCATGTATATTTCAGACAATACAAAGAATTCAACGTTATTATTAATATTCATCACAAAGAAAGAAAAAAAAACAGGATTCATTTTTCTAAAGTACAAAATTACAAATATAATGAATAACATTTCATGAATTACACATTGCATGTGAAACTCAGAAGGAAAAAATTTCAAAGACATAGCAGCTTGTCCTAAGGAAAGGTTAACCGTGCCCTAGATCAACATTATGAGAATCAGCAAAAAATATACACAGCACCAGTTCCGAACGGAAAGGGAAGAAGAACTAAGAACCCAAAACCTAATAGTTTACAAAGGGAACTTATCAAAGATAGACTCTTCCTCCCTCTTTTCCCATGCTAATGGCATCCTTCATGGGAACTATCCGAAGAAATGGCATTTAATAAGCAGGGGAGTGAGGGAAGAGGCTCTACGACTGTAGCTATTCTACAGAGAGGGAGAAAGAGAGTTCCCAGCTTTGGTCGATTGGCCTGTAGAGGCTGTATCCTGCTACTGCTCAGAGAGAGAGAGATAGAGAGTTACCAGGTTGGTCGATTGGGCCTGTACCCTCTACCCTGCCGCGGCTGAGATTCTGTTGGACTTGAACTCGGTAAGGATGATCGGGTTTATTGTGCGACTTTATGGGCCAAATAGGAATACATAAAAACCCAAGGTTAAAAAAGGAAAAATGTCAGAGCAAAAGAATAGATGGGAGGACTGCGTTTCCCCACAACCAGACGATTTGAGGAATCGGTATATAACCGGAGTCACCCAATTCGTATCGGACTCATAGTTGGAAAATCAGCTTATCTGATTCCAATTTTTTTAAATCCCTTTGTTTCAAAACTTCATCTTCACTCCCCAAGACTCGGCTGACCCAAAATGGAGTGAAATTTGAATGGTCCGAGGCTTGTGAGAAAAGCTTCCAAGAATTGAAGCAAAGATTTGTCACAACCCCGATTTTGACTATCTCAACTGGCACAAGTGGGATGACAGTGTATAGTGACGTTTCAAAGTTGGGTTTGGGTTGTATACTCATTCAAGATGGCAAGGTTGTTACATCCGGACCCCAAACCTAAACCTTAGTTAGTAAGTTCGGGAACGGCAATTGAACGGGAACGGATACATACGACAATTAAATGGACTAGACGGCAATAATACTTTTAAAAAATCCGGCATAATAAAACGCATACGGCAATAATACGATATGCATTTAATACGTGTTTAATACGACCACTCTATAAGTAAAAATACGGGCATATATTCACTATGTAACAGACATTCACCACCTAATAAACAAAATAATAGCATATACACAATGATTTTAGTGTGTGGTTCTTTTAGAATCTTTAACCAAAATCAGAAACGATTGTCGTATCTCCAAGATAATTGAAGCATTGGGGAACCAGAATTTTCTATCATTCTCTGTTCCCAACTTGTGTTACTTCCACTAATTACAGCCTTAATCAGAGAGCTAAGCTTAAATCTTCAGATTAACATTCAATGTACTCTAGAAAAAAAAAAGAGCAAATCGAACCAATGCAAGTACACCTTTATTCTGGGTTAAAGTGGATGGTTCTTTTAGAATCTTTGTCCTGTAGCATAGCTTAGCAAGGTTATTTGTTCTATACAAATCTTCAAATCTGCAATTGCCATTTCCAAATCTCTAAAGCAATGGTGCTTGAAGCGGCAGAAAGACATGGTCACATGAGACAAAAAAAAAATCACAAAGGGCTTAACATTCAATAATGCTATTTACATTCACAGAAGATAGTATAACTTACAGGGATCATATATTTGATTTATTTCTGATCAAGCAGGTCAAACTGAAACAATTAATGTTGACCATATCCAATTGTGACATTCTTTTTTGCAATTTTCTGTTAATGATTGTATCAGCAGTAATAAGGAGATCCATTTGGGCAGCATTTTGATGTGGTGATGATGACTTCCATGCATCTACTAGAGCTGAAATGACCTTGGCAGTTTAAATCAAGTCTTGACTACCCGTGATCTCATTTTAAAGTTTAGTTGAGATCATCTACTTGTCACTCTTGATTTCTTGAATAGAGGATGGTATTTCTAAGCAGGCCCATGTGGAAAGGTCTCCTGGGAGGCCTTGGTTCTGCCACTTGGAAGGTCAAATGGGACTGTAATTTTCTGGATGGACCCCATGTCCCCTTCTTACTGGTCAAGTTTTAGCCTAATTGGAGTTGGCCAAGTGGCAAAACTAAGTATTGAAAAATTCAGGATTACAGAGATGCATTGATGCCCTAAAAATCGCCAGAAGTTCACTTGACACCTAATTTTCTTTTACCCTACCATTCCCTTGATAAGATAGTAATCTACCTGTGCTTGACCTCTGTTTTCTGCAGGTTTTCCTTCCATATCCATATTCACGATCATATGAAGTCAAATGGAGGGTATTCGAGAGGCTCTTCACAGATTTCCGGGACTGTTTCAATCTTTTGGATTACAACAACTTAATGGCATGTGCCAAACAGAATTTCCAGCCAATACCTTCTACTTGGTTAGGTTACTAGCCATCTTGTTTCTTAGATCGTGTGATTACTGTATATATAAAACTCTACTGTATATGTAGAACTCTAATACAGAGGTTAATATATTGCTTCCTTCAGGAGCTTCGTGGTCTCTGTAACAAAGCTCATTGGGCTGGAATTGTATATTTTTTCATTTTTATGTTTGAAGAACTGTTTAGAATAAATTTTTTTCATATCCAAGTCTAGTCTTTTCAGCAAGTACATTATTGTTTGTGGCTGCTGTTCTGGAAAAGACCCAATTGTTCTCTAATGAGATACAATTTTTTTCCCCTTGAATTGCATGTGATTATCCTTTTTGTTCAACAAGGATCACTTGTGCTGGTTATGCTTTTCTATAACAATAATCAATTGATTTTCTGATTAATGATGATGGGGATAGAATAGATGATATTCGGGCTATTTCTAGGTAGTTGGCATTCATCTTAGGGGCATCTTCACTTCTAATCCCTTTGACCCTTCCTTTGTGGAGTGTTCATTTTCTATTGTGGTGTTGCCCAATACATCTCAGGTCTTGTGTCCCTCCCCCCCCCCCCCCTTCCTTTAATGAGGAAATTAGGGGTGTTGTTTTTTCTTTGGGACCGTTTAAAGGTCTATGTGTTGATGGTTTTCAAGCTTGTTTTTTCCAAAGGTTTTGGAATTAGGTTGGGAGTGATGTTTGCAAGTTTGTTGGTGACTTTTTTCAGAACCATTGTCTTCCCTTTGGTGTTAATCACACTTTGATTTGCCTCATTCTAAAAAAGATGTTATGAGGGTTGATGAGTTGCGGTCTATCAATTTGTGCAATGTGTCTTATAAGGTAATAGCCAAGATTTTAGCTAATAGATTGGAAGGGATTTTAGATTCTTACATTTCTTCCTTTCAAGTGGCATTTGTTCTTGAAGGCAAATTACTGATAATATCATCATAGCTCATGAAATCTTTTATTATCTTAGCCATAAAAAAAGAAAGTTTATATTTGTTGTAATTATAAATTAGATATGACCAAAGCATATGATAGATTAGAGGGGCTGTATAAGGGCCATTTTTGAGTTTTTGGGGTTTGGTGATACTTGGTGTGATCTTATTGGCTATCTTTTGTCTTCTGAGTCCTATTCTATTAAGCTTGGTGACAGATCCTTTTGAAAATATTGAGCCCTCTAGGGGCATTCATCAAGGGTGTCCCCTGAATCCCTTTATTTTTATTATTGCTGTGGATCTTCTATCTCGACCTGTTTTAGCTTATAGAGAATTATGGTATGTTTTGTGGAGTTAAGGTTGCTCGTAATGCTCCCGAGGTGTCTCACTTAATTTTCGCAGACGATACATTTATTTTGTGTAGGGCAACCACTGAAGATGTGTTGAACTATTAAATCAGTATTGGAATTGTTTTTTAGATTTGTCTGGCCAATATATAAATCTTGATAACAGTGGTTTGTTTTTTTAGCTGTAATGTTACTTCAGATGAAAAGAGGCGTGTAGGAAATATCCAAGGATGCAAATTACTTAGAAACCAATCTTTTTCCCCCTTGATCTAGAATTACAACCCTTAGATGTGAAAAAAAGTGGAAAAACGTTTGTATCTTGGAAGGCCAACTTACTTTCTTATGCTGGTTGCAAGGTTTTGACATAATCTGTTTTGGCTTCTATTTGTCTTGTTTTGCTTTCTCTCTAAAAATCTGACGTAGTCTTGGCTCTCTTAGTTTGAGACTTTCGAATGGAGATAAGGGTGATTCCAAGAGAGGCTTCATTTGATTTTATGGTATACGGCCTATGCTCTTAAATCTGCAGGTGGTTTGGACTTGAGGGATTCTTCTACCCAAAATAAAGCTTTGTTGATTAAGTTGGAGTGGAGATTACTTCATGAGGATAATGCTTTGTAGGCTAAGGTTTTAAGGGTAAAATATTTTTACATTAAGCCCCATCTTTGATAGGAAAATCATGTCTAAAAGTGGATCTTGGACATGGAACAATATTGCCGGCATTCTACCTACTGTGCAGAAAATGGTTTATCGAAGGATAACGGTAGGAAAACATGCTTTTGGTCTGACTTGTGGGTTACTTACTACCTTACCCTTGTTCAATGTTCCTGCTGAAGTTAATAGTCGAGACCTCTTAGATAGGGTTTGTGACATTATTTCTGATTGGAACTTAGGTTTGCTTTTTTTGTGTCTGCCCTTTTCTACGGTGTGTGAGATTCTTAAGGTTCCTATTTCCCAGTCTGAGGATCACTGGTGGTGTCCTTGGTCTAAACTAGGGTCTCTAACCACCAAATTAGCTGCTAAGTTCGTGTGCAATACTCTAGGCTTCTGACCATAGATTCCTCTTTTAGCTAGGAGGGTGGCTAGTAACCATAACCTCTCTAGGTGGTGGAAATTTTTTTGAAAAGGGTCTTTCATGATGGTGTCTTGGTTAGAGTAATTTTGGGCAATTGGATGTCGTTAGATGTCTCTTATGCTTTTTGTAATTCTCATAGAGAATCGTTGGCACCTATTTTTATTTTGCGAGTTGTCTTAAGCGAATATGGACTGTAGGACCATTGGGTTTAAGAACTGAATTACTATCCAACCCTTCGGTCTTGTCCCTTCTCATTTCTTTCTCTGAATCCTCCTCTATTATGTTCCATCATGAGCTTCATTGGTTCTTTTGTATTGTGGCTATTACTTTCTATTTTCTTTAGACTCATAGGAACCAAATATGTTTCTAGTAATGCTAAACCTAATCCTATGCTTGTTCTAAAAATATAAACCAATGGACCATTGATTTGCATTTTTCACCGATCTCATCAACTAATTCCCTCTTAATGACTGTTCCGAATGAATTTGCTGCTTCTTTCACTTGGTACTCCATCTCTTCCCACTTTGAGTTATCCTATCTTGCTATGCGTAGGAGTTTCTAACTGCCTCTTGAACGATTCAGGTTGGGCGTATGACATCTTGTATCATGGCCAATTTGTTTTGATAGAATTGGGTTGTGCTGATAGACCAACAAGTTGAAGCTGGAGGTAGGCATCTCCTTTAGGGACTCCCAACGGCAGCCAGAATAGGGTGAAAAGTTGTAGAAATCTGGACTAACTCATAGGAATTGGAGGATTTGGTGCAGGAACCGAACAACAATGCTTGGCCATGGGAATCTATCTCCATTTTTTTTTTAATGTCTCTTGTACGTTTGATGTTGTTCGCATTTGTGTAAATTTTGAGAATGATGTAATTAAGCTATTTAAGTCTACGACGTATAAAGCCATGAAGGAGAACTCGAGCTACTCGGTTTCTAGAACCTATGAGGATGTTATCTCTGTTTTGTCTTAGTGTCATGGCCTATTTACTTGCATAAAAAAAAACCCTAAGATACCGATAATTTAGCAGATTCAGTAAATGTTTGCTTAAGAAAAGCTCCTCCAGTGAATATAGTAAATTCATTCTACAAGAGCCGGTGAATTCCTAAAGGGAAGACTGGTTTTAGTTTAGCCTGCATTTTTCTGTGTCAAGCTCCAGGGGGGAAGGGCCCTAAATTTATAGTCCATAGAAGAGAAATAGATTCTCATTCTTTTCTTCTAATAACTGTAGTTTGAACCATCAAAGAAAGGTGGCCGGGTTGTGGAAGCTCCTTCTGCTGGACAATTGATTGGTGTTGCCATCCTTCGATCTTATCAAGGTTCAATGGTAACCTTGATTTGATACTAATTGTTGGATTGGGGCAACCCAAGAGGGGATGAATTGGGTAAATAACTACTACAAAAATTTTTGCTACCCAAAAACTTAAAGACGCAAGGTAAGAGGTTGTAAATCAAATAGAGGAAAAGGGGGAGGGATTGGGGAGAGAATGGTTGACTAATCAATTTAGAGCAGTTCGATCAATAATCGTTATCCTCTCCTTTTACTGCACGGTGCAGTACTGCATCGTGCGACGTAGCAGAGGTCATGTGGCACAGCGGGTCCCACATGGTGCACATGACCGCTGCAGCCGCCGCACGATGCAGCGCTGCACCGTACAGTAACTGCATAGGATAAAAATTCTTCGGTCAACTCCTACATCCCACTACTAAGAGAGGCCTTCTTGGATTTTCCCCTAGTTGTGATCAAACATGATCAATAAACACAACTGCTTAGAGACTCACACTCAAACCTAGTGGTTTCCTTGGGCTCAACACTTAAAAACCTCGACAACTTTGAAAGTTGAGATTAAAAGGCACAATGCGCAATTAAATAACCAAAGTATATTACCTAAAAACTCAAAAAACTAACGTTTAATAAAGTAGATATGCAAGAAATAAAGCACTTGAAGAGTTGGAGATTCTCAACTAAAGGTGCACTTAAAACACAATAAATGATTTTCAATTGATGGCACAGGCGTTGGTAAATTTTCTTTAATGAGGTGTATTTATAATGTCCATTAATGGCCCAAAAACCTTGTTGAAGGTTGGCTCCTGATAGGTTAAACTACTGAAATTAAGAAAGCAATTGCTAACTTCGAGGGTAGCACCTCCTAGAACGAAGAAGAAGGAGAAGAAACTTCTATTCAATACCCTTTTCCTTCGCTCAGTACATTATACGGAACTTCTCTGAGATTCTTAACGCCCTAGCTGATAACTAACTGTGGGTTTCCTATTACAATCACCAAATCTTAACTGATTTGATATACACATGCTACGACCTCTACACAGTCACGAAGGCCTGCAGCTCGTTTGCTCTGTCTTTGTGGATCAATGCAGAGGCACAGCTGCTGGAGGATCCTTTGCCATGTCCTCTGCTAAGGTGTCGATTGACTCACTCGTATCATTGGTATCCCCTCTAAGACGAACCTTGTCCTCAAGGTTCACTTGAGGATAAAAACGACGGAGGAAGGTGAGGTCTTCCCAAGAGGCATCTGCTAAAGCCAACCCTTCCCACTGGACCATTGCCTGGAGTACTGATTGGCAATTGCGGAGTAGGGTACAGAAATCCAAGATTGCCATAGGCGTTGGAGTAGGTTCTGGGGATGAGAAAAATGACTGGTAGTGGTTCAAGTTGCAGAGGTGGTTCACCCAGATGCCTTTTGAGTAGAGAAACATGAAAAACTGGATGAATGCGAGCTGTGGAAGGCAGATCAAGCTTGTAAGCAACCGAACAAAGGATTGTTGCCAGCTTCTGATAAGTACGAAGTGCCAAGGATTGTTGGCAGCTTCTGATGAGTATAGCTAGACCGAGAGTTTGAGACCATAATTGAATTGGTGTTTATTGCCTTGCCTTTCATGAGATTACAACTGTTTATATACATGAGTGAGTGAGATCCTTGTCAAGGATTCTCAACTATGAACTTGCTATCTACAATACATGAAATATAAGGAAACTACCTATTCAGTGTACATGAAATATAAGGTAAGTCTAACTGGAGATTGGCTTGCCGTTCTTGTGCCATGCCATTATGGAAGCAACAAGAATGGAAGGGTTTTCAAAGGGAACCGAATATAGCATGCCAAGGAAATCTTGCATTACTATATTCGGCTGATACACCCCAGCAAGCTTAGGATGCGATGGGTCGGATCTTGAGCTTGTCACTGAGAAACTGAAAACGCTTTTATGATAGTCCCTTAGTGAAGATATCGGCTAGTTGGTCGACTGTAGAGATGAACTGAGCAGAGACCTCACGACGGGCAACCTTCTCTCGAAACAAAGTGGTAGTCAATTTCGATGTGCTTTGTACGGGCATGAAAGACCGGGTTGGCTGATAAGTAAGTTGCCCCAATGTTGTCACACCATAAAATGGGAGGCTGACCTATTGGGATGCCCAGTTCAGTTAGTAAAGCTACTAACCAAGTCAATTCGGCTGTAGTGTCAGTAACAACCTTGTATTCGGCCTCAGTGGATGAGTGGGCAACGGTTCGTTGCTTGCGTGAGGACTAGGAGAGCAGATTAGAACCCATAAAAATAGCAAAGCCACCAGTCGAGCGACGATCAGTGTTGTCTCTTGCCCAATCAACATCAGAGTAGGCCTGCAGACGAGAACTAGATCGACGATCAATCAATAGGCCATGATAGGATGTATTCTTTAGATAGCGCAAGATACGCTTGACAAGTACCCAATGCTCAACAGTTGGCAATTGCATATGCTGGCAAGCGCAGTTGACTGTAGAGGCTACATCAGGCCGTGTAAGGGTAACATACTGGAGAGCCCCAACAATGGAGCAATAGAGTGTGACATCACTAAATGGTGTACCCCCGGGTTGTAAGCCCTTAGAGGACGTAGGCATCAGTGTGAGCACTGGTTTACAGTCAGTTATGTAGCGCTTTTGAGATAGGAGAAGGCCCTGAGGATGAGGCACAACTTCAATGCCCAAAAAATAATGGAGGGGTCCAAGATCCTTGATAGAGAATTCCTTGGAGAGCTGATTAAGGATGGCTGATACATGAGAGCTACTATTGCTGGTTACCAGGATGTCATCAACATAGACCAAGACATAAGTGGTTACAGTACCCATAACATATATGAACAGGGAAGGGTCTATCTTCGATGCGCAAAACCCTGACTGAATAAGGAATTGGGATAGGCAATGAAACCAGGCCCTGGGGGCCTGTTTGAGGCCATATAAAGATCGATGCAAACGGCAGACATAGCTAGAATGATTAGGATCCTCAAAACCCTGTGGTTGAACCATGTAGACCTCCTCATTGAGTGCACCATGGAGAAAAGCATTGTGAACATCAAGTTGGCGCATAGGCCACCCCTTGGAAACAGCCAGGGAAAGAACTGTTCGAACGGTTGTTGGTTTGACCATATGACTAAACGTCTCATTGTAATCAATGCCTTGTTATTGGTGAAACCTTTAGCCAAGAGGCGAGCTTTGTAGCGCTCAATGGAGCCATCCACCTTTCTTTTAATCCTGTACACCCACTTATAGCCAACAACATTAAATTTGGGATTAGGAGGAACTAGAGACCATGTCCCATTACAAACCAAGGCGTTAAACTTGTCAGCCATTGCCGCCGCCATTCAGGGCTACCTTTGGCATGGGTGTAAGAGGTAGGTTCAATAGGGTCGACTATGATGGTAGTGTTGGTCTGGGGCTAGATGGGTTGGGTTTGAGCATATAAGTCCAACAAGGACCGCGTCTTGGTTTGGGCCATAGGGATGGGGAAGGGACGGGGGAAGGAGAGGCCGAAGTTAGAGTAGGGGTAGTAGAGCCCGGTGAAGGTATAGTGGGTGAGGTGGGATCAGGCGAGGTTGGTGTAGGGGGAAGGTGTGGGTCTTGCCGGAATGCAGGCAAGTGTGCTCCTTAAGTGATGCCTAGTAGGTACCAATGCCCATGGGGATGAGGGCAGGATGGTGGGAATAGGCCCTAAGAGAGGGCATAGACCGTGAGAAAGGAAATGAGGACTCATTAAAGCGAACATGCCTGACAATGTAAATCTTGTTAGTGGCAATGTCCATACACTGATAGCCAGAATGAGAGGGACTGTATCCCAAAAATACATAGGGTGTGGAATGAAAGTCCATTTTATGTGAATTATATGGCCTGAGAAAAGGAAAGCATAAGCAACCAAAGATGCGTAAAAATTGATAATTAGAAGCATGGTGAAAGACTAGTTCAAAGGAAGATTTACCTCCAGTAACATGGGCGGCATACAATTAATTAGATAAACTGCCGTCTCAAACGCAAAATGACAATACTGTTGAGGAACCGATGCTTGGGCAAGCAAGGCCAACCCTGTCTCAACTATATGTCTATGGCGACGTTCCACAGTGCCTTGCTGCTCATGGGTGTGAGGACAAAAACCCTATGTTGGATTCCAAGATTTGCAAAATTTTTTGAAAGAGATCTAAATTCACCACGCCAATCAGATTGTATGGGCTTAATTCTTATACAAAACTGGTGCTCTACTAGCGCTTGAAAATGCCGAAAAACATCAAACGCCTCTGAATGATTTACCAAGGGATAGTACCAAATATAACGAGTATAGTCACCAACAAAAATTAGAAAGTAGCGAAAACCATAAACAAATATAAAATGAGAAGGCCCCCAAATGTCCGTAAAAATTACATCCAAAGGTGAAGAACGATGAAAATCCAAAATTTTCAATCTGAGTCTACTAGACTTGCCAAGTTGACAAGCCGTACAGAGGGAATTAATCTTAGAAGATAAAATAGGCAAAGAACTACTACTAATAATGCTACACAAAACACGTTCATGGGGATGCCCAAGTCGACGATGCCACCTGTCCAAGGAAGTACGCTCAGCAATATTAGCAGATGGCACATGATGTGCTACGGGAAGCTGGTAGAGACCACCACTACTCGGACCGAAAAGAAGAGTACGACTGGTTTTCAGATCCTTCACAGAGAAAAAAGAGGGGTGAAACTCAAAAAACACATTATTATCTTGGGTAAAGCGCTGAACAGAAAGAAGAGATTTTTTGCATATTAGGAACATAAAGAACATTAGATAAATGCAGGGAACCATTAGAAAAAGGGAGAGAAGAGGTACCAATGTGTGTGATAGGAAGACCCTTACCGTTTCCAATATGGATCTGATCGGTACCTGAATAAGCATCATAAGAGGAGAGGGCCTGCAAATCTGGTGTAACATGATGTGTGGCACCAGTGTCTGGGTATCAAGTGGTGGCAAAGGGGGGGGGGAAGGGCAGGGTAAGGCATATAAGGCTGTGGGGCTGAGGACATGGTATTCGGCCCGCTAGGGGAGGGGTATGATGTTGGATAGGGAAATAAGAATGGTAGGCGGTGATCCCCATCCCCTGTAGTTTAAGACTCCCCATACCGCATTTATGTCATGAATTCTACACATTTACATGCCATGCATATTCACATGTATCCCTAACTCTAACTCGTATGCTCATTGTCACTTCACGCACGTTTAGTTATCATGTCCCTTTTTTTTCTCTATGTCATGCATACCAATTTCAATTATTCCTTCATGTAGCCATAGTTCTACTATACTTAAATTAGTGTTAATCATGCTTAGATCATATAGGCTTTGAATGTCTTTTAGTTTACTTCTCTGTATACTAACCCTTGTTTTGCAGCTAGATCTCCGGGTATGTGCTTCTCCCCCTTGCCTTGAACCTTAATTTTTATAGTCTTCATGTACTTTACTTTCTCCCCAAAAGCATGTAATAACCCTACCTTGTATAGTAATAGATAGATCAGCAAGTCCGGGCAGAACGGGGTGCCTAATACCTTTTTCAAACCGTAACTTGACCCGTACCCAGACCAATAGACCATTTGTCCCCAAAAGGGCGCCTTCATGAGAGTCATACATTTACAATTCCGGGTCCTAGACCCTCCTCTAGGTGGCAACTTCTACATTAAATTCACCTTTCTCTTTCCCCCCAAGGAGGGATGAGGTGGAGGACATGTGACAATCCCCCGTCATGTCATTGTCCTCACAATGACGACTCCACTAGGGACTACTTTTACTTGTGTAAAATAGGTCAAACTTTTGATATACTTGGCATATATGTTGAACTGTTAAAACATGCTTTTTCTTTCATTGTATGCTTTTGGATGCTAACTTCTATGCACTAACTTGCATCATGATTTGCATACACTTTTACACACTGTTGGTCATCCAACAACGCATGGTTTAACCCCATTACTTACACCTCGTGGTGTAACCCTGGGCCCGGTGTGTTGGCACACGACTGACCCTTGGTGAAACATGTGACGACCCAAACCCGGGATAAGGGTATGAGTACAACCCTCGGGGGCAGTGATCTTACGATCGATTTCTTAATTTAGCATGTGTCTAAAAGTCGGCTGAATTTTTTTTTATTTCATTAGCATGCAAGCATGCCACCTTTTCTAACTACGTGGAAGATTATTGGGCAACGTATCATCAAATTCAGAATAAAAATGTGTCTTCATCCATATCTGGTGGTGAAACTAAATAATCATTATATGTTCATCCCACAAGCATAAGAGCTAACATAAAAGAAAATAAACAGTATCCAAGTCAAATTTGTGCTACATCCAACCATTAAATCCAAATTCAATTAATAAAATATCCTAGTATCCATTATTCAAATCTTCAAGTCTATCAAGCATCATAATCGCCATCCTGTTGCTCCTGATCACCTGTACAGTTTGTGCACTAACATGTTCCATCATCTGTGTCTAAAAATTAAAGAGGTGAGCTCGGCAGCCCAGTGAGACAAAGCATAGATAATGCATGCATTAATAGATACAACTTACACATACAAACAATGAATGACCTATGGTCAAAACTAAGTACATTAATGCAAGTCTGTTTAGTTCTACTGCATGTGTACATCTAGTAAAGGTAAGGAACACGATCGTTGATCTGACGGCTACTATTTTTTGCATTACTCGGCTGAATACCATCGGGAGTCATTTCTCTTATACCCCGACTGATCGGACCGGGTCTGGAATCAAGTACGCTCTCTTGTGGGAGGTTTAGATTTGATTCTGGTTCTAGAGGACAATGTGCTTTCCGGTGGGAGGTCTTATCCTCAATTCTATTCTGGTGTTCTCATCCAGCACCTAACCCCTACTGGAAAGGGGTGTAGTCTGGGTTCTAGTTCTAAATTCTAAATGTCTGGTTCTGAGACCTTATGTCTAATTCTTTCATTATATTCTTAATGAGCTTCTAACATATGTTGTCATGGTATTTCATCACATTCATATAATTCAAAACTTATGATATATACATGGCATGTCACTCATAATAAAGCATGAAACAAAAATCCAATACTTGTAAACATCATAAATAATCCAAAAGCATATGAAATATAAGAGAAAAATGGTTCACTCACATAACATAGTATAAGAGGTATATCAATCCATGTAAAATCTATGATTATACTCACATAATATAGTATAAGAGGTATATCAATCCATGTAAAATCTATGATTATACTCACCTTGGTACTTGAATAGAATTACTCTCTTACCAAGTCTTTAGTTTATCTCCCGTATAATGTATAGTCCCTAGCTCACCTATCACATCATATTAATCTTTTTAGATTCTGTTCCATTGTGTGCATAGTCACTTCCTAATGCCATAACTTTTAACATAGACATCCACTAGGTATAAAAATTATATACTATTAAACTAGATTTAAAATACCACAAATCATACGAAGGACTCATCTCCAAAATAAGCCTCTAAGGCCCTTCAAATCCAAGCCTAAACTAGGGTACTGACAGTAATTTTTTCTACTAAATAGAATGACCTTTGTGCACTAAAAATGCTATCAATCGTTAAAATTTTGAATGGCTCTCAGTTTTTTATATGTTAAACTATACTCATAAATACACAAATCATCAGAAGACATAAACCTAATTTAAGGTCTCTAAGTCTACTAAAAAATTGAGCGCAATCTGGATTCAAAACTGTAACAAAACCTGCACTCAGGATTGAATACAGAGAAGTAAAAATATAATTTGTCCATATTATAGAAATCAATTCAATCGGGTCTTTTTATGGGTGAAACTTGATGGATAGGGCCACGTTTCATCATAAGGGGTCATCTTCGGATTTGGCCCACAGGTCACTCGAAAATTAGTCATAAGGATAGACAAGTGTACTAGACAGAATTACATTGACCTCAATGTAATTCCAAAATAAATGCACTTCCAAAATGAATTAGTATCTTAAAATGCATGCATAGGAAGTTTTATCAGTCTATTTTGTAACCATATAAATTTAAAATCCTAATCCTAAGCCGTTTAAGAACTTTGATTTTTACAAAAATGGTGCACAGAAAAATCTGTGCAGGAAAATATCAAGAATCACAGGCTCCTAAAGGCTATTATCCTTGCTAAAGATGCAACACAAGGCCTTAGAATATGATCCTATAAAATTAATCTCTCATCAAAGTCTATAATCTCTTACTCTTGGCATAAACTAAATTAGGTTTAGAAGAACTTACTCTTCGTTTGTGCAACCCCAAATTTACTTGAATTCTCTAAGCTTTCACTTCTTCTATCTTCTTTTCTTTTATTTCTCTCCCTTTCTTTCCTTGCTTCCACGATCTAGATTTGGGGTTTCCCTTGGAGTCCCCCTTTAACGGTTACTCTCTCTTGTCTATCTCTCTCTCTCTCTCTCTCTCTCTCTCTTCTTATCTCTTGAGATGACTCTCTTTCCTTCCCTCTCAGAGGTTCTCACATTCTCTCTCGGATTCCTAGTCTATCTCTATCTTCTTAATTCAAGATGTCCTCTCCTTTTGTTTTATTTTATTATTTATTTTATTTTTGATTAATATCTCATCCTAAAATCCTAGTCTTTCTCTAACTTAGAATTCGTGAGATTTCCTTTTTGTTTGTTTTTTTTTTTTTTTTTATCTAATCTTAGAATCCTAGCATATCTCTACTTTCCTTTTTTTTTTTTTTTTTTTTTTTTTTTATCTTTGCACCATGCCAGTTTTGATAAGGTGGGGCCCATAACATCCTCTTCCATCAAGCTGGTCAAACTCTTTATCTCTCATCAATTTAGGTAAAAAATCAAAAGTATGAAAAAATTATACTAAATTTGATGTACACAAGATTTGAACCTTGTACCTACCACAATCAAGCAACTCCAAACTAGTAAGGTATGATTACATGTATGTATATAAAAACCTATAATTTTATAAAACGTTACTTTTTGCATTAAAACACATTTAATGACTAAAATAATAAACTCTAATTAATTATATAGCATAATTACCATTATAGTGTTAGGTACTTGACCAATACGCCAAAAGCTCTGAAGTTGATGGAACGCATTAAATCAAGCCCTTTAACCTATCCCATACTAGGCTGGCCCAATCTAGTGCCCATACACTATAGTGGGCCCCATTAGACACATAACAGACCACCACGCTTCAGCAGTCGTCGTCCTCTGCGGCTCTCACTCTAGGTAGCTTTCACTCTGGCAATAGGTAGCCCATTCCAAGCAGCTTCACTCTGCTCCAAGGTTTTTGCCTGGCGGTAGGTAGCCCTTTCTTGACGGCTTTCACTCTACTCCAGGTAGCCCTTCTCCTAGGTAGCCCTTTCCGTGACTCAAACCCTTGACCTGGTGCCCAGGTTTAATACCAAATGTTAGGTACTTGACCAATACGCCAAAAGCTTAGAAAGCTGATGGAACGCGTTAAATCAAGCCCTTTAACCTATCCCATACTAGGCTGGCCCAATCTAGTGCCCATACACTATAGCGGGCCCCATTAGACACATACCATATACCCTTGGGATCAAATTACTATTTTACCCATAAGGTTGAGACTTAGGGTTTCTGAAATCTGGGGTTTCACATCCTCCCCACCTTACTTAAATTTCGACCTCGAAATTTGATGGTACTACTCTCTTAAAAGTAATTTAATATGTCGCTAATTTATTCTTCTAGGAAAGCATTGTTGGGATTCTAATAGATATAAATAGGTGTTCTAACCTTTTGGTTTCGATCCTGGACTAGTGGGGTGTGGGTCCACATTCTCCTAGATTACCAGAGAGGAACAAGACAATTTATTAACGGTGTTTTGAAACTTTAACTTTAGGAATGAGTAGGAAATTCAAGTGTACCTCAATTTGTAAATATCTCAGGGTATTTAGCTCGCATATCTTCCTCCCGTTCCCAAGATGCTTATTCAATGGCATGATTTCTCCAAAGCACCTTGACTAGGGGTATCGATCGATTGCGAAGCACTTGATCCTTCCGATCTAAAATCTGAACTGGCTTCTCTTCCTAGGTCATGTCCACCTTTAGGTCGAGTGGTTTGTAGTTCAGTGTGTATGAAGGATCATGAACATATTTCTTCAGCATTGATACATGGAAGGTGTTGTGGATGTTCTTCATGGCAGGTGGGAGAGCCAGCCTATAAGCCAAGTTACTGACTCGCTCTAGAATCTCAAACAGTCGAATGTACTTGAGGCTTAACTTTCTCTTCTTTCCAAACCTCATCACACCTTTTATGGGACACGAAGAAACACCATGTCACCTTTCTCAAATTCAAGGTCCTTCCTCCTGTTGTCTGCATAGCTCTTCTGTCTGCTCTGTGCAACTCAAATCCGTTCATGAATCAGGGCTATCTTCTCACAGGTTTTTTGAATTATTTCTGGTCCCAGTATGCTCCGTTCACCTACTTCATCCTAGTACAAGGGTGACTTGCATTTCCTACCGTAGAGTGCCTCAAATGGTGCTATACCAATTGTAGCCTGGTAACTATTATTATAGGCAAACTCTACTAGTGGTAGATGTCATTCCCAGCTTCCCTGTAAATCGAGTACACATGTCCTCAACATATCCTCGAGAATCTGGATAGTCCTCTTAGATTGCCCACCTGTCTAAGGGTGATAAGTGGTACTGAAACTCAGTTTTGTGCCCATAGCTTTCTGCAGACTCTGACAAAATCTGAAAGTAAATCGGGGATCCCTATCTAACACGATGGATACTGGTATGCCGTGCAATATGACAATCACACCAATGTAAAGTAGGACAAACTTGTCCATGTCATAAGTCATCCGAACTGCCAGAAAGTGAGCTGACTTGGTCAGTCTGTCAACTATAACCCATATCGATTCATGACTTTTAGATTTCCTCGGTAGTCCTGTAACAAAATCCATGCTAATGTGCTTCTATTTCCATTCTGGAATAGATAGTGGTTGCAGCAACCTAGATGGCGTCTGATGTTCTGCCTTAACTTGTTGGCAAGTTAGGCACTTCTCTACATAGTGAGCAATTTCTCTCTTCATGTTGTTCCACCATTACGTGGTCTTCAAGTCTTGATACATCTTGGTACTTCCTGGGTGAACTGTATAAGGCATACTATGGGCCTCATCTAAAATTTCTTACTTTAAGTCAGGTTTGTTTGGCACACAAAGCCGGTCACCAAATCTAAGAGTTCCATCTTTCTTGATGACATAATCCATCCCCTTTTCTTCTTGAACTTCCGTCCTGATTTCTCTAGGCACAGGTCTTTACTTTGGGCAAACAAACATTGCCCAGATACATAACTAGTAATTACTTATAGATAACTATTAATATTTATTCAAGTAATATAAATATTAATTCCAACAATCGGATCAGTTATACTAGACTAGCATAAGTATATAATATAAACTATTAGTTATATTTCCTAATATAACATGTTCTATATTTTTCACACATTATTACCAAAAAAAAATATTTTTCACATATAATAATAATATAATTAAGTTGTTATTATGACCAAATCTCTTTTCATATATATGTGAAGAACTATGTGTGCATAGGGAACTGGTACTTATCTCTTTATTTATTATATTTAATATAACAACTTAGTAACTAATATTTACTGATTCAAACAACTTTCTTTTTTGCTGCTTCATCAATGGAATATACGGTCGATTGCCGAAAGAGTCAATTGTTAGAGCGAGCGATACATAAACCAATACTATATGTTACACATTATAGTATGTCTATGCGTAATGTATATATTCATAAATTTAAATATTTCTTTACATTACTTATATAGTTATATTATAATATTACCAAGAAAGGGAGTATTTAGTTTAACATAATATATTAAACTAAATATATTATCACTTATTAGTATTATAGTAAGATACATAATTTTCACATAGCCACCTGAACTGGCTGATAAGTTCCTTCCCAAAGAATGAGAATGTCCATGGGGAGCCATGGCAGGTCACGACACACTAACTGTAATATTGTTTGAGAACTGAACCGGCACTTTGTTGGCCTTGTTCTTAGCCGGCCTAGTTATTTATGACCTCATCTCGGGCTTGCCTCGCCAATATGCGATCCTCGATGTATGGGCCAACCTAGAACTTGATCAACTAGTGCCCACAGTTACTAACCCTTGTTTGGGATTGGCGTGTTTGTTGTGAAATTATTTGTGCATCATGTTGCATATCATACCTTACGTAAAACCGCCCTTGCAACCGCCACTTCCCAGGACTGTTGATAATCAGCCGACCTATGCCCACTGTTTAGCCATAACTTGGTTAATACATAATCAATCTACTCGATTCAAAATGAGTTGTAAACTAGATTTAAAGTGCTACATTTCTTATGAAGAAACCTTTGACCCAATCAGAGAGGAAGGTCCTCGAAAGTAGGCCCAAACCTTGTTGATGTGTTTTGCTAGCAATATTAGAATTGAATTTACCCTGGTGACCTTGCTTACTTCGAGGATGTCTAAGTAGGCTTTTGAAAGGTTTTGATGGGAGTTATCGACAACCATTAATACTTTCTAAACATGCTATTTAGGTCACTAACACCTTAGGAGACTCTAGGATGTTTCCCCCCTCGGGCTCTCGGAGCTTTGGAAATCAAATGGCACGAAATAGGGAAGATGAAGACTTGAGGAATTTGAGTTTGACCTTGGGCGATCACAGGGGCGGTTGCAAACCCTGAGAACAACCACCTCTTCAACCACAGTAACCCATTGCCTATTATACTGGGTGGTCGATCATTGAAGACCAAAGCATAGGCTCTTTTTTCTTCATCTTCTTTTTTTTTTTCCTTAATTCTTCCTTGCTCTTCTATTGTTTTCTGTCTGTTGGTAGAAACAGGATATGTATTTCAGCTATGAAGGTTCAAATATCATTTGGAATCTTGAACTGCCATCAATTACCTAGATGCTATCTTATGTTTACAGAAAGATCATATTCTGAAACTAAACAAATAGAAACCCAATAGAAAATCACAGAAGTAAATATTAAATGAATGAGTGAAGCAAATAATCCATATGAATCATAAATATATAGATACAAGAAACTGGCATTTTCAGGTCACATGATTGACCATCAAAATACTAGGGGATCTTTTGACAATAGATCCCATTTTACCTTCCCTCGCCCTTCTTCTACTTCCAGTACAATGGTTCTCATGTCAGATACTTCCAAGACACCTGTAGCTTCAAGGCTCATTCCCTTCTTTCATACAGTTTGTGTTCTGTTGTTTTTGCACAACTCAACCCCCCCTCCAAACTGCTTTCAGTATCCATATCCTTTAAGAGTAGAAGCCTCTCTGTCAAATTTTATCTCAACAGATCAAACTAGATCATTCGATTTCATTGAGCCATCTACTCCAAGAAATGCAAGAGTATTTTTACTTTGACGAGAAAAATTAGATGGTTTCCATGATATTGTTAGAGTGGATTCTTATAAAAGGTGAAGCACATCTAAGGAAACAGGGAATGTCAAGAGGGTCATCTTCTACTTCTGGTCTTGGAGTTAAAATCAATGTTCCTTTCTTCTCTTTGAGCTCAATCAAGACCAACAATTGTCAATTGAGTATTCTTCGGAGATGTCCCCCTACAACATCAAAAGCAACCCAAACAGCAAGATGCGTCATTCATGAAGCAGCTTTCCGACAATATTGCCCCTGTTTCTGCCTCCTTTCTGAGATCAATCAAGACCAACAATGGTCAAATGAGCATTGTTTGGTGACCCTCAATTTCTCCATTCACTCTTCAGGTACATTCTGGACATTAATGATGCATTTTGATCAGTTCCTCACAGTCTTAATTTGTCGTAGCGGTAGCAAGTTTCATTTTTTTATGCATAAGCAATCTGCCCTCACAACATCGGAGACCTTAACCAATCTGACTTACTAACTTCCTAGACACTTGCTAACATTTTTGCTAATGCAATTTTGTTGACTATAGCCCAAGTGTGCAACAGAATACTTGCAATTAATCTTATGAGCCGACAAGTAAACTCTTCATAGCAGAAACCTTTCCCTTCTCAAGATTAAAATATAGCAATCACCAATTAAGACCAACAGTTGCAACTTTCCCCACAAGCACGAGACTTGCATGGAGTAATTTCTGGCAATCCATTCAAATTATGATATATTACCTGAAATTAATGGTTAAAAAATTAGACACAAGACAACAAGCCACTACAATAACTATAATGTGCAATGGCATAAATCTTTTGTCCTTCAGTCTTTACCTATTATGTAGAAATTCAAACCATTTAGGTGGTGGGCTAACTTAACTCTCGAGATGGCTTGTAATAACCTGAAACCCATACAAGCAAACAAACTTAACAGTAAAAGGATAAGCAAAATACTAAGAAAATTAAAAGGGACATATTTATAAGACACAAGAATAACTTATACCTTCCATATGGCAATAAGGGTATCTAGCTATCCAGATTGATGTACTGTGGATGATGCACGGTTTGTAAATGAAATGAACCATTCCCTCATCCCATAATACCATGCAGATGAAATTTCAAGGAGGTCAGATTAGTTAATAATTCTGATAAAATACCCAATTGCAACAACGTTGCTTTGTCTTTGTGGACTTGGTTGAAGCAAAGAAAACATTTCCACCTCCTCTCTAAACAAAATCAATTTTTGGAGAGTATCCCTCCATCTTCATCTCCTCAGTTAACAAGTCAATAACACAGTAAATTTCTCTTGAATTAAGATACAAACCCTCACTTGCATGAAATTCATGAATTTTATTCTCGATCTCAATCCAACTGCAACTAGGAGTTTTAGTGACACCCCTCTCCATCATCAGTCCTCTCATTCTTGTTGAATCATCCCACCTCTTTGAATTTGCAAATATCTTTGATGAGATAATGTAGTTTCCAGAATTTGAAGGCTCCAACTCCAAAAGCAGGAGCATTACACGTTCACCAACCTCGACATTTGCAAAATTCCGATAGGTAGCAAGGAGTGTCCCTAATACGATTGCATCAGGCTTTTCAGGCATCTTTTCAATGAACTCCCATGCTTCATTTAAATATCCAGCACGTGCCAAAAGATCGACTATACTGTGATGTCATTTTGATGTACATCTCCACCTTCCTCTGCCATTCTCTTAAATAGTGATATTGCCTCTAGGGCATGTCCATGAACAACAAGGGCAGAGATAATGGCATTCCAAGAGACCACATTTTTTCGGGGCATCTCTCCAAAGATTCTACGTGCATGGGCTAGGCTCCCACACTTGGCATACATATCTATTAGGCCTGTACCAACATAGATATCATGTTTTATACCTTTTTGTGATGCATATGCATCTACCCACTTCCCAACATCATGGGCCCGTATGGAGGCACAGGCTGATAGAACTCCAATCAATGTGATCTTATCAGGGTCCACACTTGCTGCCCTCTTTTAATGGAATAACCTGATTGCTTCATCTAATGCTCCATTTTGTGCATATCTGTTTGGATCTGGTGAAGTAAATAATTGGTACAACGTATAGATAATTAATACTTACAATTAATAAGTCTTTACCTTGCAGTGTTTATTTATTTTTTTTAGTTGAGGGTGGGGGGGGGGGGAAGAACTTTCAACCAAAGAGCATAGAAAACTGAAAATTTTTTAGTAATAGGAAAATCCAATTAAAGAATACTTGCCCTGTTATCATGGCATTCCACGTAACAATATCTTTCTTCAACATTTTATTGAAAACTTTCCTTGCTGAATCAAGATCCCCACATTTCCCATACATATCAATCAACGAGGAGCCCGCAAAAGAATTCAACTCAATTGTTTGATCCTCCACAAGCCCTTCAACCCATCTTCCCAAACTCAAGTCTCCCAAGTCCCCGCATGCTCCTAGAACGCTTACTGGAGTCATTTCATCTGGGTCAAAACCTGCCAACCTCATTCTCCTATACAAACTCACTGCCTCTGTAGCAAAACCCATCTTAGAGTACCTAGATATCATTGAATTACAAGAAACCAAGTCCTTATTAGTAATTTCATCGAACACCTTTCGCACATCATCCAACTCACCGTACCTTGCATACATAGTGATCAACGAGTGTCTAGTGTGGCAATCAGAGTCCATCGCAGTTTTAAAAATCAACGAATGGGCCCTCCTACCTTGGTCTAACGACAGGAGGTTTGGACAAGAGATTAGAAGAAATGGGTAGGTGAAATTATTTGGTTTTTGGCCTGAGAACTTCATTTGGTGATAAAATTCAAGTGTGAGAGAGAATTTGTGCCATGTGTTGGTTAGACCATGAATCATGACATTGTAAGAGAAGTCATTGGGTTCTGGTGTTTGAGAGAAGAGGAGCGAAGCATAGGTAAAATCTTTGAGATCGACCAGTTTGGAGAGGAGGAAATTGGGTTTTTTTATGGAATTGATGAGCATCTGAGAGTGGACTTGTTTCAATGATTTGGATGAACTATACTGCTTCAAGAGAGATAGGAGCTTATGAGTGAGATTGGAGACATCTGGATAAGAATGGATTGTTGTATTAAAAAAAAGAGAGCGGGAAATGATAAGCATAAGGGGTTTGGATTTATGAACCATCGTCTATGTAAAGTTGTAAACCTTGATGACTGCAATTCCAAGTTCTTGAAACAGAAACAATCTTCTTCTTCACAAACGATTCCAAGGTCTTGAAACAGAGAAAGTTAGATATCATACCCCACCCTGTATGATTAGGCAGTGTAACTAGGATGCACGCCAATACCCTACACCAACACCTGGATCACAGATGCAGTAGCCAAAGTCCCACAATACATAAAGGTAATTAAAGTTACCAAAGCAATATAATATAATAAGCATACTGTCAGAGTGCGAAAGCTACTGTGCTATATTTATAAATTAGATTACAGTTTATTCGGACATTACATTGTTTAAACAACTGTACTTAATATTTTCAAGAAATCGATACTCAACATAAATATAACTATAGTGTACTCATAATTACAATCCCAATAATATAATAATGTCAATTGTCAAAAGGGCCTCGAGCCCAAGATCTACTGTTCCCTATAGGCACATGCCTCGCAGACACAGTCATCACCATGCTACTCCTTGTCGGGAGCATA
Source organism: Telopea speciosissima (assembly GCF_018873765.1). NCBI lineage: Eukaryota > Viridiplantae > Streptophyta > Magnoliopsida > Proteales > Proteaceae > Telopea > Telopea speciosissima. Next base: position 50,426,708 of record NC_057920.1, read on the forward strand.
TCAAACATCCATATCATCAGAATACGGGTAAGGAAGGTCCACATCCGCCACATCCAACACACCTGCATCCACATCTAAAAAGAGAGGACCCTCGAGGGATGAGCTTTATTAAGTCCAATAAGCGATTAGACCATGCAAGCATACACAACAATTCATGAATGCACAATAATGATGATGCATGTATGAGTTTGTTTTATTATCCACCTAACATCACATCTAAGGCTGGGTCTAGTATTACTACAACTCTTAGGTAGCATCCTTGGTCCCGAGAACAACAGAGTCCAACGATGTCAAACCCGAGTTACGATGGAAGCCTGTGGTATCGAAGTCCTCATGATATTGTCTGCAAACCCCTTTACAAACCCCGTCCTGACGTTCGGTCTGAAAATACGATCGACACCTGAACTTCTCGACGGGCCGCACACGTGGGTAGTCTGACACCTTACTCCCTATCGGCAAGGGTTGTAGCACTAGGTATAATACCATCCTAACCAACATACATCTATATACATGAGGGTGTATACTCGCGCATATGCTAGAGGTCGAGTCCATAGTGCCAAAATACCGATTGCCCGGCTATCCTCTCATCCCCTCTAGCTTATACACTCAAATACCAATACTACAACAAATGCGATATCGAAGTCACAGTCGACCGATCACAAACCTGTTTTCAGCTCTAATGTAATAGTTATATCAAAGGCAAATACAACATTGAGTACGGCGAATATAGTCATGGAAATCTGGCCATACCTGTTACACCCGCACCCGAGAGCCTATTTGTTTATTATTTATCCTTGTGGTGAGTAGACTGTGCTGCCTTGTTTGCCTGTGAGCGTTTCACCATGATGGTCAAAGGGTAGGTTACCAAACCTATTTTATTGCTTGTTTACTTCCTCTCGAAGTCCTTGAGGTGTGGGCCCAAGCCCGGACCTTTTTGATACTTTATCTGCTCTTTCTATTGTATAGGATGCAGGGTCCTATGTGCATCTGACCCTACATCCGATGCTGTTGTCGTGGCTATTTTGAGTGAGACCTTATGTGGGACCCACATTCCCTTTATCGAGGATGTTGTTGGTGCCTTATCATGTTTGACTACTACCCTAGCCTCCCTTCTATTTTGGTGACCTCTTAAGTGGGCCCTTGGGCCTAAGTCATGCTTGAAATAGGTTAATGTACTTTAGACATTAAAAGACCTTAGCCAAACAAGACCCAATCTTTATTCAAAAATGAAGCTCATTGGGCCCAAGTTGTATCTTAATGGTGTTTAATTGAGTTTAGGTGGGTAATGAGTTTAGATGGGTAATATGTTTGTGGTTCATTAAGAGACCCTACCCAAACAACACCTAAGTGGACATTTAAACTACCCAACCTAAACAAGCCCTAGACTTATAGCTAAGAGGCCCTAGACAAACAGGCCTTAGTAAGGCACATCTATAGATATAAGAGCTAGGGCTATTCCTTAGTCTTTCTCATTTTCTTTCCTAACCTAATCGTGAAAGAAGAGGAGAGCTTTGAAGAGAGGAGTTAGCAAGGAGGAGAAGAAGGAGATGAAGGAGAAGAAGGTGGGATCGGCTGCTTAAGTTTGGATCTACAAGGAGGACCTCTTGTGTACCTCAAATCAGGTAGGCCAAGAACACTCTTGCCTCTCTCCCATCTCTTTTCTCTTTTCGGTTGAGCTTGGAAGGCCCCCCATGTCCTTCTTTTTTAGCTTAAATGGCTCACCTAATTTCAGTCTTGAGTTTGGGTTTCCTCTTGGAACCAAATGGCTTAGCCTAAGCTGTGTTTTTGGGACTCCATTAATGTATTTCAGTCCTATAAAGACCTTTATTTTAACCTCCTACTAAACCAATTTTGATTCTAGAGTTTCAACCACCAAAGGAAGCCCCAAATCTGGATTTTGAGCATTTGATTCTTTAAATCCCTCAATCATTTGATGATGGGTGCTTCTAAGACCTTAATAGACTATAAGACACCCCCTCCCTAGTCCCTTGGAACTTAAAGAACCAAATGGGGCAAATCTGGGCTGTTAAGGACCTTAAAAATTGCACCTGGGTTGCATCGGAGGCAGAGCTCTGCGTGAGTCCGATGTTGCCTCCGATGTGGCCTGAGCCTACAAGGAAGGTCGGACTCAAGGTCGGAGGCAAGCCTGTTGAGTTCGACGTTGCCTCCGATGTGGCCTGAGCCTGCAGGGAAGGTCGGACTCAAGGTCGGAGGCAAGCCTGCTGAGTCTGACGTTGCTTCCGATGTGGCCTGAGCCAGTAGGGAAGGTCGGACTCAAGTTCGGAGGCAAGCCTGCTGAGTCCGATGTTGCCTCTGATGTGGCCAGAGCCTGCAGTGAAGGTCGGACTCAAGGTCAGAGGCAAGCCTGCTGAGTCCGACGTTGCCTCCGATGTGGCCAGAGCCTGCAGTGAAGGTCGGACTCAAGGTTGGAGGCAGATCTCTGCTGAGTCCGACGTTGCCTCCGACGTAGTTTTCAAGGCTTATAACTTATGTAAACTATGAGGTTTCTCTATGAGGCCTCCCCTACACTCTCTCACACTCTTATTCACTTCCATAGGCGCCAACATATGTGCAATGGAGTGATTTTGAGCGAGAATGGTTGCGCTTATACAAATTCTATTTGAAGTAATTGGTGAGTGGGTTTGGGTGACTGTTGAGCTTGTTTACTATTGCTTATTCATGCATTTATGAATTATATTATGACATTATCATTCAAACATGATTGCATATTTGCATTTATTCTTATTCGATGATGATGATGATTGATTAGGATAATATGGATTTGTGTTGGGTTACAGTACCAGGAAGTACTGGCACCGGAACCCCTGGATTACGTGGAATTGTATATTACATCTCATTCTAGCCTGTATGCGCCGTGTTGTGCTGGTACCTGGGTGTTAGATGGAATGGAACGTTGACACACCCGAATGTAACTCTCAACACGATAGGATTCATGTAGTATATCTGTGGTTAGGCTCAGTTCCCTATGCTACGACCCTTACCAACAGGGGTTTAGGTGTTGGGTAGCCAGCACCTTGCTGTGGAGAGTTAGAGAGGCCAGGCCAGGGGTAGTAATGGTTATCGGGGTCTGTCTCTAGGTGGTGATGACTACGACCGACGAGGGCTCCATAGTAATAATTGAGGTTGCATTGTGGTGAGAATGGAAGGATCCACAGTGTCTTCCCGAGTTATTGCAATAGCATATACCCATTGACTTAGCATTGTGTGGTAGGTGGTAAATGAATTAATAATGGCATGCACCATAGACTATTTGTGATTGTGTGATTGTGCATCCCCTTTTCTCTCTCACTAGCTCGGTGGAGCTAACCCCCATGTACACATTCTTTTTAGATTTTGATGCAAATGATTACTGTGGAACCAGAGACCGTGACTGAGGATCATGGCGATGGTTGCCTATGATGATTGTGCCTACGGGTTGTACTGTTACTTGGGATCGTTCCCGTTTTGTTATTTTTGAGAGCATTGTGCTTGGTACAAACTTTGATGTTTTACCTTTTTGGTAGCTATTTGATAGTCATAGGAATTTTGTAATTATGTTACTTATTATCATTAGCCAATAAACATCTTATAATTATTTCATTTACGCTTCCGCAAACTCTGACCTATCTTGGAATGTAATATTCCTTTGTCTTTTGCGCTCTGGTATTATTGTATTTTAATATTGATTTATGACTGTGAGTTGGTCACTGCATCGAGATCCTGGTGGTGAGGTGGGATGACACGTGTCACCCCAATCATACCCTGATATTGTACTTTATCCCTTGTCGGGATAGGAGTGTGACAATACCGTACCCCGTTTCCAATGCCTAGTTCTACATGAGCTTTTAGTTAATTAACACATGGCAACCATGAGTCCAACACCCACTCACAACACTTGGATCCCATCACATACATTCACCATATAACAATAATCCACATTCATATCCCATCACATGTCCATCACATAATCATCATCCGCATTCACATTCCATACATAGCATTTAAGTGTAGCATACAAACCTAGGCATCTAGCATTCAACATGATAAGCAATCTAATAGAACTAACCTTAAGCTAACATACAAATAGGATTTTAAATACCTAAACTAGCATACATAGTGAGTACATAGTGAATGCACTAACTCGGTGGCTGAACTTAGAGCTTTGCGGGATGGTTTGGAGTTGTGCCCCAACTTGGGTTTTGCAGGCTTTATGGTTAATTCAGATTCTGCTACTACTGTAAGAATGATCAATCTTAAAAGGTGTAATTTATGGAGGGGGTGGTACTGGTTTCAGGAGATAATGGCTCTTTGCAGCTCAACTCGGCCTCTTATCTCCTTGTTTTCACGGAGAGTAATAGAGCATCAGACTGGGTTGCTAACTTAGTATGCGAAACGGCTAGCTCCAACGTTTTCCATTTTGGGAGTCAGCCCCTGGGGGATTTTCAAGGTATTATTCGGGAAGACAAAACTGATTTGCCCATCCTCAGAACTAGGTATGTTCTTTTGTTTCGTTGGTTTTTTCATGGTTGTAAGGGCTTGGGTTTTGGTTTTTCATGAGAGAGTTTCTCCTTTGGGTTGGGGTAAGGCGGAACGTTCCCCCCCCCTTGTACGTTTTTACAGTCTATTATTTTTTAATAAGTTTTAAGGGCTTCCCCAGGTCCCAGATAATATTTGGGTTAAAAAAAAATCATCATGTTGGGCATATTATTCATATCCAATGCATGTAATGGCACACACGCACAATTAGGAAACACTCCGTAAACAAGTCCAAGTAACTAACCCACTCACCAAGTCGTCGCAACCTTGGTGATTCAAATGTAACATTTAGTTCTCACACACCCGCACGTCCTTTCTAAAGGTTGTAGGTACCCTAGGGAGCCATGTTTCAAGTGTACATTAGTCGAGGATTGGTCCGGGGATCAAGCCCTAAGCTCAACCCTAGAACAACTGCAAATTTGCATTGTGCGGTCGATGGCGGTTGATGGGATCCATTGTCCACAGGGTCTGCTATTTGTGCAATTAGAGCTCAAACCTTGAGAAGATTCCATTCTTGATGTAGGTGTGCGGTCAATGGCATGCCATCCGCTCCCATCGATCGCACAAGCTAGAATTGTTGTTTTCAGCAATGGCTTGAGTTGTTGATGGTCAAAGCTCATGGGAGGTCAAGGGGGTTACTTCGGGAGTCCTTTTAGCATCCTAAGGTCGCATTGCATCATGGGATTCAATCCCAATTGAGGTCCTACAGTTTGGGTTCTAAACCAAAAAATCCCCAAATTTGGATGGTTCAATGGAGATTGGTCATAGAGCTGAGAAGGGGGCAATTAGGGCTTGCAATTGGGGCTCCAAGCATCCAATTAAGTATTCGAATCAATGGATTCACAAAGCCCTAAGGTTAGAACTCAGAATCACAAACCATTGTCTTAAACCTAGGTTGAATTCAATAAAAATGAGAGGGAAAAGGGATTGCTCACCAAGGGGATGGATGGAGCAGCTGAGGAAGGCCTCTCTAAGCTTACTTCTATCCCTTTCTCTTCCTTTCTTCCCCTTCACATGTCATCCCTTGATTTGGCTAAGCTCCCAAGTGCTTGAAATAGTGGAGGAAGCCAAGAGGACGCTCACGAGGATGGAGGGATAGCAATGGTGGCTCCTTCCCTTCCTTTCTTCTTCCTTCTCTTCTTCTCCATGTTTTCCTCTTTCTCTCCTTGAAATGTGAGAAATGAGAGCGGGGCCTAGGTTTTTCTAATTTTAGCATAAGCCACTTAACGCTTATTTGGCTAGGACACTTTATTACTTAGTTTGAAGTGATTTAAACCTCAACTGGGCCTAGGTAGACCCATAGGTTAGGTGTCCCAAGGGCATAGGTGTATTAGGTAAGTCCCACACCAGCTAGGAACATATGAGGACAAGTTCCACACACATCCATGTGGGGCCCACACCACAATAACACTTGATGATGTGTCATCATAGGAGACAAGGACGAAGAAGAAAAGAAAAAAAATGCATGAAATGTGATTGGAACATGTCATCCTAGGTGGCATGTGCATGGATGACACATGGAGGGGAGGAGCCGAGGAGGTGATATGGATACTTAGGTGGTAGTGCTTGGAAGGGTAGATTCCAAATGAAAGGTGGATCATAGGTTGGTATGTATGGTAAAATAGGGTGAGTCAAAGGGTATTGGGCTTAATAAAGCTCATCCCTTGAGGGTCCTCTCTTAGATGTGGATGCAGGTGTGTTGGATGTGGCGGATGTGGACCTTCCTTACCCGTATTCTGATGGTTTGGATGTTTGGAGTGCTCCCAGCGAGAAGTAGCATGGTGATGACTGCGCCTGCGAGGTATGTGCCTATAGGGAACAATAGATCTTGGGCTTGAGGCCCTTTTGACAATTGACATTATTATATTTTTGGGATTGTAATTATGAGTACACTATAGTTGTATTTATGTCGAGTAGCGATTTCTTGTAAATATAATTCTGTAGACATCCAAATTTTGCTTGCAAGATATTTCAAAAGCCATAAAAGGCCTAGAGGTATTTAGGTCATTTTTAATCTAGTCCAGTACCCGAGGTAACCCAAACAATATTCACGGGCTAAATAATCCATGGAATCAAAAGTTAATTAAATACAAAATGGAACCAGTCCAAAGCCTAACCAGCCCAAGCCAAGTCAGTCCATGCCCAAACCGTTTGAAGCCCAAACCAATTTTAATAGATAAAAACCCAAAAAAGGGTAGTTTGGTAAAAAAATAAAAAAGAAGGGGTAATTCGGTAAAAAATAGAAAAAAAAAAGGAAAAACAAACAAATTTTAGATATTTAGAAGGGTAGTTTAGGAAAGTAAAAATAAAAAAGCTAATAAAAAAAAAAAAAAAAAAAAAAAGCAAAAAGTATAAAAGAAAAGAAATCAGAACCGAGAGGGCTCTCATGTTTTTTTTTTTTTGGGGATTTGGTTTCTTCGTTCTGGGGGAGGGAAACGGAGAGAAAGGAGGGGAGAGAAGAGAGAAGGAAAAAAGGGGGGGGGGGGGGGGGAAGATTTAGGGTTTCAAGATTAGCAAGAAAGGAGAATGGGCGAAAATCAGGGATTAGGCTTAGATTTTGGTTTCTAATCTTCCGGTTCTGGATTTCTAGAGATGTTCCAGGCGATTGCCATGGTGGTTCCTTGAAGATCTATATCAAATCATCGACAATTTCTTCGCCGGAGATCAAGGCTGTTGAAGTGAGGACGTTCGTCGCAGGCGCACCAGTCAGAGATCATGATCTGTTTCATTCTTTTTAAATTCCTTTTGTAATTTTTTTGGTATTGGATCTGTAATAAATCCCTACCCCTGTTCGTCTCGCTGTGCTACGGAGAGACTGATCGAGAGCAACTCTGGTTCTGCAAATCCAATTGATTCCAGGTAAGCATCATTCCTTCTTTAAATTTCTTGATCTATTTTGAATCTGATGCATGCTTATACAATTTTTGGTTCTTAAACGTGTCTCTGTGATTTCTATTGTTTTTCTTTTTGTATGATCAATCCCTGTACACATTGTTGGATTCAAGTATGCCTATCTCTGACTTCTATTGTGATTACCCTTTATGATTGAGTTTGGATCCAATCTCTGTTGATATTCCTGAATCTTCTTTTATCTTCTGGTTTATATTTTGGATATGAATTCATTTCAAGTTCCATTACATCTTGATTCCATCTCTAGATCCAAAATCATATCTTTGTGTTCTCCAAATATGATAAATCCATGACATGGAGTTCGGTAAACTCCATCCCTTTTAATCAAAACATAGATCATCCATTTATAAATGCTACTGTGGATCCCATCTTTTTTGATATTATTCATAATCTCATCTCTATGCTTATATATCCATGATCCCTACTCCCTTGCAATGGATTTCCCCATGAATCTTATTTGCTGTTTAAATCCGAATCGTATTATATTAATATTTTGAATCAATCTTGGATCCATAATGGTAGAATCATTTTGATGAGGTAGCATTTGATTCCAATGTCTCTTCCTAAGATCCGAATCTGTTACCTTTGAATTGCATTTGGTAGGAGGTTATGGCTTATATTCATTCATTTAGATTTTTGTTAAAGAACTCAGGCTCCGTTTGGTTGCAAGGGGAATTAAAGTGAAGGGAAGGGAAAATTTTCAAACCTAAAAAGGAAACTTTTGTAATCATTACCCATGTGATTGTATAAACTACTTAAATTTCTTACCATATCTAATAAAGATACATTTTACATGTAATATTTATTTTACATTTTAAACCAAAGGGAAATGAATGCAAAGTAAAGTGAAATTGAATAACCAAATATGGAATGATTTAGAATTAGATATATTGTCACATGGTGTCACATGGGGTAATGATTAAAAAAGTTCCTTTTTTAAGGATGAAAATTTCACTTCCCTTCCCTTTAATTCCCCTTGCAACCAAACGGAACCTCAAAGATTGGCCTATTTCAATTAAGGATATCACAAATTATTAAGGCCCATCATGGCCCATTTGAGATTCTCTTATAATCCATTAGGGAGCAGTCCTTAAAGACTTGTTTTGGTTCGGTCAAGCCCCATTCAGACTTATTGGGACCCATACTGTGGCACATAAGATCTCATCCCTAAGCCAGATTTATCTCCATTCAATTGAGACCCAATTAGGCCTATCAATGGGTTCTAATACATTTCTCTTTGATCGATTCCACATGGATATATTATAAATTGCTAAGGCCCGACCGGACCAATTCACGAAATTTACTAAAGCCCATAAGATTTCAAGACTACATCAGTTTTAGATCATTAAGGATTACTCAGACCCATTAATAGATTCATTCACGAATCATTAAAAATCAATCTACAAATCAGATTTGATCCTATACTGATTGAGACCCAATTAGGCCCATCAGATTTACTTTTGCTAAGGTCCATATAGGGGATCGACCCTTAAATCACTTTTTGTTTAGTTGATGCCCCAAGCCCATCCTATTCTAATCAATTTGGACCACCCCCAAATCAGGTTTGCCTTTACACAGATTGAGGCATAATCTTTAGGCCCATTAGGAGTCATTATAATTCCCACATCAAGTTATCAAGTCCAGTTGAGGCCTAGTCAGGCCCATGGTGGATTCATTTAGGAATTACCCCTTAAATCCATTCCTATTTTAGTCCAGGCCCAGTCCGGCCCATTTTAAAAGTAAAACTTTGTTTTGAATTTTCTTTTTTCTTTTCTTTTGTCTTTTCTTTTGTTTTTTTAAAACCATTTTTACTTTTGATTTAAAAATGATTTTTTCATTGCCATAGACGGACGGCTTAGATCTAATCATGATCTTTCGCCTAAGTCACTCGGCATACATCAATTAGCCTTAGGAAATCACTTTTAATCGATTGCATCTTGAGTCAAGCCCAGTGGACCTTGGGATACCATATCCCTAAGACATGCATACGGGTTTCAATCATAACCCATTGTCAGTAAATCATTCGAGTCCCTATCCAATCACTTGGCTTTCAAACAAAGCCCATCAAACAATAGGGTTTGAATCCAAATCCAATTATTTCTTTATTTTTTATGAGCCTTCCCTTTAAAGCATATCATTTGGTGTCGGTCTATGTGATGGGCTATATAGTGATCGAGTCGTTTTTTGTATATTGAAACACTCTATATTGGCTAGTCCAGTATATGGGTACCCCTAGGGCCGTACAGTCCCAATATATCAATATAAGTTGGGGTTTCTCTTTTCGAATATATTTTATATCCTTAATCTAAGGTCTACTTTTTGGTCTCATTCTTTCTCTTTTAAGTCCAAATCCAAGATAAATCAAAAGATAAAAATAATCGCAATCTTCTGAGATAGAACCCTAGGCGCTAATTTATGATCCAATATCGAGAATCTTAATAGGATATGATCATTTAGGCATAGGACATCTTTCGATCAAGATCTCCGAACCAATTAAAATGGATCATTTGACCGATGTGTCCGGCTTATGTTTTCGTATCCTAATTACTTAATTCTTGTCATCTATTTACCATTATTCGATTATTCTAGTCATATATCTTTGAATTCTTGAATGTGAATTACTTGTTATCATTTGATTTATTTGTTCATCTGTTTCCATTTGATTAAATATATCATTACCATCAAAATAGCAAACATAGAAATTTGGTTTAGGACAACACATACCATAGTGTATGCCTAGCATAGAAAAAGTGTCCATTGTAGAGAATTGTTTAGGATTTAGTATAACAGGGAGACCGATCTCTTGATCGGGCAGATCGGGTGCCTAACACCTTCTTGATCTGTAAATTGACACCCACCTAGAATCCTGGGAATAGTCCGATGCCTTGTCCAATGATTGAAGTTTTGACATTCTCTCCTCTAAAAGAGGAGGAATACTTTTTGGGTCCTAGGCCCATTCACCTAGGTGGCGACTTCCCCTTTTGGTTCGATGAGTCCTCTTATGGCATCAGTGCGACTCATTATCTAGGCCATCCCATTTATACACCGCGTATGACCATGCGGTTCGATCCCGGTCTATCCATCCCGGACCCGAGAGACCCTCGTTGTCTCTATAATTAAGTACAATTGTTTAAATAATGTGATGTCCGAATAAACTGCAACCTAACTTATAAATATAACACAGTAGCTTCCGCATTCTGACAGTATGGTTATTATATTATATTGCTTTGGTAACTCTAATTACCTTTATGTATTGTGGGGCTTTGGGTACTGCATCTGTGATCCAGGTGTTGGTGTAGGGTATTGGTGTGCATCCTAGTCACACTGCCTAATCATACGGAGTGGGGTATGACATCTAACTTTCTCTGTTTCAAGACCTTGGAATTGTTTGTGAAGAAGAAGATTGTTTCTGTTTCGAGACCTTGGAATTGCAGTCATCAAGGTTTACAACTTTACATAGACGATGGTTTGTAAATCCAAACCCCTTATGCTTATCATTTCTCGCTCTCTCGTTTTTGATACAACAATCCATTCTTATCCAGACGTCTCTGATCTCACTCATAAGCTCCTATCGCTCTTGAAGCAGTGTAGTTCATCCAAATCATTGAAACAAGTCCACTCTCAGATGCTCATCAATTCCATAGAAAAACCCAATTTCCTCCTCTCCAAACTGGTCGATCTCAAAGATTTTACCTATGCTTCGCTCCTCTTCTCTCAAACACCAGAACCCAATGACTTCTCGTACAATGTCATGATTCGTGGTCTAACCAACACATGGTACAAATTTGCTCTCGCGCTTGAATTTTATCACCAAATGAAGTTCTTAGGCCAAAAACCAAATAATTTCACCTACCCATTTCTTCTAATCTCTTGTGCAAACCTCCCGTCGTTGGACCAAGGTAGGAGGGCCCATTCGTTGATTTTCAAATCTGCGTTGGACTCTGATTGCCACACCAGACACTCGTTGATCACTATGTATGCAAGGTGCGGTGAGTTGGGTGATGCACGGAAGGTGTTCGATGAAATTACTAATAGGGACTTGGTTTCTTGGAATTCAATGATATCTGGGTACTCTAAGATGGGTTTTGCTACAGAGGCAGTGAGTTTGTATAGGAGAATGAGGTTGGCAGGTTTCGAGCCAGATGAAATGACTCTAGTGAGCGTTCTAGGAGCATGCGGGGACTTGGGAGACTTGAGTTTGGGAAGATGGGTCGAAGGGCTTGTGGAGGATCAAAAAATCGAGTTGAATTCTTTTGTGGGCTCTTCGTTGATTGATATGTATGGGAAATGTGGGGATCTTGATTCAGCAAGGAAAGTTTTCAATAAAATATTGAAGAAAGATATTGTTGCGTGGAATGCCATGATAACAGGGTAAGTATTCTTTAATTGGATTTTCCTATTACTATAAAATTTTCAGTTTTCTATGCTCTTTGGTTGAAGGTTCTTAACCTCCCACCTCCCCCCCCCCCCTCCACTCAAAAAACAAATAAACACTGCAAGGTAAAGACCTATTAATTTTATGTATTAATTATCTATACAGTTGTACCAAGTATTTACTTCACCAGATCCAAACAGATATGCACAAAATGGAGCATCAGATGAAGCAATCAGGTTATTCCATCACATGAGGGCAGCAGGTGTGGACCCTGATAAGATCACATTGATTGGTGTTCTATCAGCCTGTGCCTCCATAGGGGCCCTTGATGTTGGGAAGTGGGTAGATGCATATGCATCACAAAATGGTATAAAACATGATATCTATGTTGGTACAGGCCTAATAGATATGTATGCCAAGTGTGGGAGCCTAGTCCATGCACGTAGAATCTTTGGAGAGATGCCCCGAAAAAATGTGGTCTCTTGGAATGCCATGATCTCTGCCCTTGCTGTTCATGGGCATGCCTCGGAGGCAATAGCACTATTTAAGAGAATGGCAAAGGAAGGAGGAGACGTACATCCAAATGACATCACATTTGTGGGTGTACTCTCTGCATGCGTGCATGCTGGATTGGTTGATGAAGGCCGTAGGTGGTTTCAAATGATGGGACCATCATTTGGGCTGGTCCCAAAAATAGAGCATTACTCTAGCATGGTTGATCTTTTGGCACGTGCTGGATATTTAAATGAAGCATGGGAGTTCATTGAGAAGATGTCTGAAAAGCCTAATGCAGTCGTATTAGGGGCACTCCTTGCTGCCTGTCGGAATTTTGGAAATGCCGAGGTTGGTGAACGTGTAATGCACCTACTTCTGGAGTTGGAGCCTTCAAATTCTGGAAATTACATTATCTCATCAAAGATATTTGCAAATTCAAAGAGGTGGGATGCGTCAGCAAGAATGAGAGGATTGATGAGGGAGAGGGGTGTTACTAAAACTCCTGGTTGCAGCTGGATTGAGATCGAGAATAAAGTTCATGAATTTCATGCAGGGGAGGGTTTGTATCTTAATTCAAGAGAAATTTACTGTGTTATTGACTTGTTAACTGAGGAGATGAAGATGGAGGGATATTCCCCAAAAATTGATTTTGTTTAGAGAGAAGATGGAAAGTTTTCTTTGCTTCAACCAAGTCCACAAAGACAAAGCAATGTCGTTGCAGTTGGGAATTTTATCAGAATTATTAACTAATCTGACCTCCTTGGAATTTCATCTGCATGGTATTATGGGATGAGGGAATGGTGCATTTTATTTACTAACCGTGCATCATCCACAGTACATCAATCTGGATAGCTAGACACGCTTATTACCATATGGAAGGTATAAGTTATTCTTATGTCTTATAAATATGTCCCTTTTAATTTTCTTAGTATTTTGCTTTTCCTTTTACTATTAAGTTTGTTTGCTTGTATGGTTTTCAGGTTATTACAAGCCATCTCAAGAGTTAAGTTTGCCCACCACCTAAATGGTTTAAATTTCTACATAATAGGTAATGACTGAAGGACAAAAGATTTATGCTATTGCACATTATAGTTAATGTAATGGCTTGTTGTCTTGTGTCTAATTTTTTAACCATTAATTTCAGTTAATATATCATAATTTAAATGGATTACCAGAAATTACTCTATGCAAGTCTCATGCTTGTGGGGAAAGTTGCAACTGTTGGTCTTAATTTGTGATTGCTATATTTTAATCTTGAGAAGGGAAAGGTTTCTGCTCTGAAGAGTTTACTTGCCGGCTCATAAGATTAATTGCAAGTATTCTGTTGCACACTTGGGCTAAAGTCAGCCGAATTGCATTAGCAAAAAAGTTAGCAAGTGTCTAGGAAGTTTTTTTTTTTTTTGGGTGAATAAGTGCCTAGGAAGATAGTAAGTCAGATTGGTCAAGGTCTCAGATATTGTGAGGGCAGATTTCTTATGCATAAAAAAATGAAACTTGCTATAGCTACGACAAATTAAGACTCTGAGGAACTGATCAAAATGTATCATTAATGTCCAAAATGTACCTGAAGAGTGAATGGAGAAATTGAGGGTCACCAAACAATGCTCATTTGACCATTGCTGGTCTTGATTGATCTTAGAAAGGAGGAGTAGAAATAGGGGCAATATTGTAGGAAAGCTGCTTCAAGAATGTGCATCTTGCTGTTTGGGCTGCTTTTGAGGTTGTTGGGGGACATCTCCAAAGAATACTCAATTGACAATTGTTGGTATTGATTGAGCTCGAAGAGAAGAAAGGAACACTGATTTCAACTCCCAGACCAGAAGTAGAAGATGACCCTCTTGACATTCCCTGTTTCCTTAGATGTGCTTCACCTTTTATAAGAATCCACTCTAACAATATCATGGAAACCATCTAATTTTTCTCGTCAAAGTAAAAATACTCTTGCATTTCTTGGAGTAGATGGCTCAATGAAATTGAGTGATCTAGTTAGATCTGTTGAGACAAAATTTGACAGAGAGGCTTCTACTCTTAAAGGATATGGATACTAAAAGCAGTTTTTTGGGGGGGGGGGGGATGTTGAGTTGTGCAAAAATGATAGAACACAAACTGTGTGAAAGAAGGGAATGAGCCTTGAAGCTACAGGTGTCTAGGAAGTATGATTTCTGACATGAGAACTATTGTACTGGAAGTTGAAGAAGGGCGATGCAAGATAAAATGGGATCCATTCTCAAAAGATCCCCTAGTATTTTGATGGTCAATCATATGACCTGAAAATGCCATTTTCTTAGATCTATTTATGATTCATATGGATTATTTGCTTCACTCATTCATTTAATATTTATTTCTGTGATTTTCTAGTGGGTTTCTATTTGTTTAGTTTCAGAATATGGGCATATTCTTTCTGTAAACATAAGATAGCATCTAGGTAATAGATGGTAGTTCAAGATTCCAGATGATATTTGAACCTTCATAGTTGAAATACACTGTTTCCACCAACGGACAGAAAACAATAGAAGAGCAAGGAAGAATTAAGGAAAAAAAAAAAAAAAAAAACAGAAGATGAAGAAAAAGAGCTTATGCCTTGGTCTTCAATGGTTGACCGCCCAGTATAAGAGGCAACAGGTTACTGCGCTTGAAGAGGCGGTTGGGTCTGCAACCGCCCCTGTGATCGCCCAAGGTCAAACTCGAATTCCTCAAGTCTTCATCTTCCCTATTTCATTCCATTTGATTTCCAAAGATTCGAGAGCCCGAGGGGGAAACATCCTAGAGTCTCCTAAGGTGTTCGTGACCTAAATAGCATGTTTAGAAAGTATTAATGGTTGTAGATAACTCCCATTAAAACCTTTCAAAAGCCTACTTAAACATCCTCGAAGTAAGCGAGGTCACTGAGGTAAATTCAATTCTAATATTGCTATCAAAACGCATCAATAAGGTTTGGGCATACTTTCGAGGACCTTCCTCTCTGATAGGGTCAAAGGTTTCTTCATAAGAAATGTAGCACTTTAAATCTAGTTTACAATTCATTTTGAATCGCGTTGATTGATTATGTATTAACCAAGTTATGGCCAAACAGTGGGTATAGGTTGGTTGGTTATCAACGGTCATGGGAAGTGGCAGTTGCATGGGTGGTTTTACGCAGGGTATGATATGCAACATGATGCACAATTAATTTCACAACAAATGTGCCAATCCCAAACAAGAGTTAGTAACTGTGGGCACTAAGTTGATCAAGTTCTAGGTTGGCCCATATATCGGGGATCGCATATTGGCGAAGC